>NW_026643171.1:12500-2412500 GCF_028828195.1 Penicillium verhagenii
CCACCAAACCGTCACTGCGGCCGCTGCGGCGGTCGCCCCACCCGGCCAACGCCAGCCAATGGACTACCGCGCTGCGTTGCGCAGTAATCCTGAGTCGTCGCTCGTCTCTGGCTGGCTTGGAAGGGCCCAGACTAACAACACCCTCCCCTCGAACGGCCTCAGCAGCGGCAGCAGCCCGGCCCCTCAGCGCGTCCTGCGCGAGGATCTGCAGCTGATCATCCGCGGCACCACCGCCTCGCTCACCAACCCTCTGCGCGACCATCCCGATGAGGTCGTCAAACGCGCCAACCGTACGATCAAAGATGCATGCGACGCCGCCAAACCGAAGAAGATTGCGCCCATCCGGGCCTCTACCGGCTTCGTCCTCCCCAGCGGCGACGTCCTACTGCGCTGCGACAGTGTGGCCGACGTGCGCCAGTTGGTCGAGCTCGACACCCCCGACGAATCATGGTGCGCCGTCTTCGGCCCCAAATCCCACCTGAAGCTGCCAACATTCGCTGTTGTGGCCCACGGTGTTCCCCTCGACTTCGAACCCACCGCCGCCGACGCCGCCAACTCGGCAATTCGACTGGGCTTGGCGCTGAATGGCCGGGATCACGACTGCCAGTTCTTCGACGGCAGTCATCGTCTGCAGCAGTGCTTCCACTGCCAAATGTATGGCCACATCGCTCGCAATTGCAGAAGGCAGGCCCAATGTGCGTACTGCGCGGGTCTGCACGACTCCAAGGAGTGCACGCAGCCTCGCAATCATGCGGCTGCCAAGTGCGCAGTGTGTATTCGATTCAATGAGACCGCTACTGATCGAGTGGCCGTCAACCACTTCGCGTACGAACGGGAGTGTCCTCGGCGTGCCGAGAAGCTCGAGTTGTTGCGCATCTCGCGCGCTCAGGGCCCTGTCTTGCATCGTACGCCCTCCACCGCCTCTTCCCCTGCTGCATCTTCCCTATCTGCATCCCTAGACATGTGCAAACCCTCTCCCATGGGCAGGGGTAAGGACCCATGACCCATGGGGCCTGAAACCATGGGTCTTTGTCAGCAAACCATGGGTTTCCCATGGGTGCCCATAGGTGGGTCCCAAGATGTATAAATTTTTACACCTTTCCTAATCTGGTTAGAAAAATACTAGCTGTTTTAGATAACATAAATTACTTAGGGAAAGATATATAAAAAAAAACATCAATTTAATACACATAAAACACCATGAAATACATCTAAATACCCCCTGAAGCAGGTACAAATCATAACTGAATCAACACAAAAGACCATAAAATATATCCAAATCCATTCTGAAGTAAGTAAAATCATAACTACAACATAAAAGACCACAAACTACATCTGAATCCCCCCTAAAACAAGTACTAATCACAACTGAATCAAAGCTCCTTTAGCCAATATCGAGCTGTATCTCGAAGATTTTGACAATCAACAAGATTAGCAGCAGCATCTTGAGCAGCAGCAAGAGCAATCTCAAAAAAAAAGGACTGGATAGCCATCTGCCAGACATTATATCCAGGATCTTGTGGTGCAAGTCGAAGAAATGTCCGCCGATTGGGTGCTACAGGCCCGTTTGGTAGAGGATTCACTGCTGGTACAACTGCGGGTGGTGCCAGGGCCGGGGGGGCTGTTAATGTAGCATGAATAGCCCGTCGACTATTCATTGCAGTTTGATAAACAGCCTTTTCCTCTTGTGTATGTTTACTAGCATTCTCTCCTGTATGTAAACCATATTCCTTTGCATGCATTTTGACAGCATGATCCAATGCTAAGGCAAGCTTTCCAGTTGCTTCTGGTACAGCAGCAGCAGCAGTCGGGTAGTTAGCCCATGCGAATCCTACACCAAGTGTAGGTGATACAAGGGCGTTTCCAGCAACCCCAGCAACACCTTGGGTCTGCTCAGCCCATCCAAGAATCTCATGGAAATCAAGCCAATCTCCTAACATCCCCTCCATCCACTATATATTAGATTAGTCTTAGATTCTTAAGAACCAGAGGTGAATAGGATATGTTACATACCTGAGTACAGTGGTCAGCAGAGCTGGTACACTTAGCACATTTCTTTGAATTGATATTGGTATATCGGCAATTCATTCGAAAGATTGTAAGAGGTAGACCTCCAGCTAGGAAGGCTGGTCGATCAATATGTTTAAACTGATAAACAGCCCTATGAAGGCATCGGATACAAGTAGTGATGCTTAAGCGTGGAAGATGGACAAAGTTGATTCGGATAGGAGGTGGTGCAGGATTTGGGGGTCCTGGAATAAGACCAAGGGCTCCAATAATTGCAGCTGCGCCTGGTGCGGCCATTTTGAAGCAGTGTTGCGGATTTGATTCGGAGGTGGGTAGGAGGTGAATATGGCTTGGATCAAGGAGGATTCTGCAGTTGTAAAACAGAGAAGAGAAGAAGGATCATGATGATTCATTATATATTTCAATCAAACAAGATATTATTAGCAAATATTCATAAAAAATCTGAATTGAAGGGTATCTTGAGGCCTGGGGCTTGAACTTGAACAAACATAATTTATCAAAGAGGGTAGATTCCTTGTTGAAACATAGTGGGTAAAGGCTTGAACCGAGGGCTATACATAGCTGTATGTGGTTGCAGATTTCATAAAAATATAAAGAAAAGAAAGAAATCTTAGAGAAGTATAACTTTTAGAATCTCTTACGCGACACGCGTATGTATTGTTGATGATCGACCTCGGGAGTCGGGAAATAGTCCTTTCCGGCCTTAACTATACCCGATTCAGACTAGTATCCACCCAGCAACCAATCAGATTCAAGGTAAATTTAGCATGAAAAGAACCCAAAGGTCGCACCAGGTTTTTACTATTCCCAGGTTCAAAAATATATAATCATATTCTTTATTTCTGCTTCAACTTTTAAATTACTTCCTATTTATTAATATATTTTTTTTTATAATTAATATTTTAGATTTAAAGAATAATATATTATCTTTATTCTTTAGATTATTTATAAAAATAATTTAAAAATTATGATCATATAGAAAATGAGAATGTTGATTTAGATGGGTTTCAAGTATGAAAGGCCCATGGGGGCCCATAGATGACTCTATGATGCTGTGGGCTGAATGATATGTTAAAAACTTTTTTTTTTTTGGAGGGGAATCGATTTACCCTGATTTCTATGGGTCTTTAAACTGCCCATAGGCTATATGGGCTTAGGCTAGTTTCATATATGCATGTGAGGTGGAGTGGGTCCGGTTCAAGCCAATAATCAACTATAATCTCTTCTTTTTTTAACTTATTTACTGTCTTTGAGATCTATCAATTTTTTTCTTCTCTTAAGGATTCTCTAGGATAAAGAAAATTATCTTTATGAATATTATTTGAAAGGTCAGTCTTTTTCAACATTTGAACCTCCAAGTCCTCCAGATTCAGATCTCATCCACCCCATAAACATACTGGTTTCCTATCCCTTTCCCCTCCGGACCACTCAACACCATGTCTTTTTTATCAGATACCCTTCCATCTTCACTAGGCATCTTTCAATCTAATGCTTATGATGATGATAGCCAAACAACCTACTCATTATTACCAACAAAAGCACCTCCAGAACTTGAACGGTTTCTTAATCTTCCTTTTATCCTTTATCCTGAGATGGAAACAAAGGAGATATTTATGGAGTGGTGGCAGAATACGAAATATGGCGACCCGGCACAAAGCAAGCCTGCTACACCCCTGAATTGGACTCGAAAGAAAATGGGTTCATATTGGAACCGGGTGGTGGAGTGTGCCCATGAAGAAACCGGAGAGCCTGCCATATTTTGTCAAATATGTTCTAAGCATTTCCAACATCCAAATTGGTCAAAAACTGGCGCAAAAGAAGCTGATAATTCATCAATTAACAGACATCTTAAGCGATCCCCACCGTGTACACCAAATCCAGCTACACGGACACTTACAGCAACATTTGATCTTATGGTCAGTCGTCTCCTATCCTATTCATACCAGCTACAGAGGTGTATCTAACCCGAGTCATCTATGACTCCTAGGACTCGAAAGGCCTCTCCCGCCAGGCTGTGGACAAAACCCAATGGTACGATGCACTTTTAGAGTTTGCTGCAACATCAAAAGTGGCTTTCCGTATGGTTGAACACCCTGATTTCCAAAAATTGATCAAGTTGGCCCGGAGCTACACCGAAACGCCCCCCTTTCCGAACCGAACCACCCTCGCAAGACACCTGAAAGCAGCTGTGAAATCAAAAGAAGATATCTTTTTTCAAAATCTTCCCCCAACCGCAAAGATAGCCATTACAGTTGATGGTTGGCAATCACCATTTGGACAAGCCTTTTTTGCTATCACAGCAAATTTTATTGATGATTCATGGGAGCTTCGGGAGTGTCTCCTAGGGTTTTCACCTATGACTGGGACGCATTCCGGTGAAAATATGGCAAATCTTCTTCGGCGAGTACTTGATAAGTATGATATGCAATCACGTGTAATTGCAATTACAGCTGATAATGCATCAAACAATGGCAAAATGATCAAGGAGTTGTTGGCATATATGGATAATAACCAAGATTTGGGGTTTTCCATGATTCGAAACCCATGCTTTGCACATGTGATTCAACTTGCACTCAATGCCCTTTTGGACCGGCTTAAGCTTATCCCCGATAATGAAGATGTTGAAAAAACTTGGTCGGGTGAACATTGGGAAGTGTCTAATACTGAAGTTCAGCGATCATTGGTTAAGGTATACCTATGATTCCTATTTGTTCCAGCCCTGATTCATCTCCTACTCCTATCAGATTCAGACCTGGTCCCCCTTACTAATCTCTATTTTTATTAGATTCGAAAATTTGCTGTCTTTATCCGAGCAAGTGCAAAGCGCCGAGAGCAATTCCTTACCCTCCAACCTAATATTCGTCGTCCACTCCTTCCAATTCAAGATGTCAGAACCCGCTGGAATTCCACCTTTTTGATGTTACAACGTGCGAAACGCCTCCGATCCATATATGGTTCATACTGTACTACACACAAATACGAGTCCTTCCGTCTAAGTTCAGAAGAATGGAAACATGTGGATTATCTCCTTTCAATCCTCCAGCCATTTTTCAACTTTACCACTGTGATCTCATCATCCAAAACAGTTACGATTCACCTGGTATTCGACCTCTATAACGGCTTGTTTGACCACCTAGACACATCTATCCAGCGGCTTGGGTCAAAAATAGCATCTTGGAAGCTTTCTATGAGAGATGCTCTGATTGCAGGGAAAGAGAAACTTCAAGAGTATTATGGAAAAACCAATGGTGATTCAGGTTTTCTCTATGCTTGTGTAACAATCTTGGCCCCATCTCGGAAGCTACAGGCTTTTAAAACATCTGCATGGAAAGAAGATAAAGAGTGGGTGCCCAAGTATGAGCGATTCCTACGTGATAAGTACATGGTTTACCGGCGAAACGGCCCTCCTCCACCCATGAGACGTGCGACCCAAACAAAAAATCTTCTCAAAAACCTTCTCCCCACCCCCCATTCCCAAACCAAAGAGAATGATGAGCTTACACGCTACCTCCAAAGTGGGATTATTGATGATGAACCCTGTAATTGGTGGCGAAAACACTATGATGAGTATCCGACCCTGGCTCGAATCGCCCGTGATACACTCTGTATCCCAGCATCTGGAGCAGGTGTTGAGCGAATGTTCAACTATGCTCGGGATATCTGTCATTATCGACGAGGTGCTCTAAAGCCAGAGACAATTGAGGATCTGATGTTGTATATGTGCTCAACAAAGTTCGAATCAGAGGATGATCGGCTACGATTCATACGGGAATCAGTGTTGGAGGAACAAGCCACAATTGGATCTTTTGATCATGAGCTTAATATTAATTATGTAGGGGAAGAAGTAGAAGAAGAGTTTATACATGTGGAACGTCAACTTGATGGTATTAGTGAGGATGAGGTAGAGGATGAGGTGGAGGATGAGGTGGAGGATGAGGCGGAGGATGAGGCGGAGGTGGTTGGAGAGGCCTCAAACACGGGGGATTCAACTCCGAGTCAAGCCACCATCAGACCTGAAACACAACGGAAACGGCCCAGCAAGAAGACTGCTAAGCGCAATAATGTATTTAATGTTTCTGATGAAGATGGAGATGAGCTACCCTCTGTACGTACAAAACGAGCTAGGGTAGCTCCTTCTCAGGCTCCTGGATTTTTTATTGCACCTTAGTTTGTTTTCTATGTTTTTGAATTCAATTTTTTTTCTTACTACATAAATCACCCCTGATACATATATAATACACCTATAATCCAGATCTGTATCATCCTAAAATCATACCATTCTAATACTACATAACTTTTTTTACCATACAAAATCTATGCATATCTTTTTTATGTAAACCCATGGGATGGGTATGGGCAGGGGTCCTGCCCATGCCCCATGGGACAAAAGCCCATGGAACAAATGGCCCATGGGGGTTTGAACCATGGGTCAATATGGGCAGACCCATGGTCAAAACCCATGGGGAATGCACATGTCTATGCATCCCAACACGCTGTTCCTTCATCTTCCGACCCGGCAGTTGTCATCCGGCCCCCTCGCGAATCCAAACGCGCTGGAAGCCCCGGCAAACGCCCCCGCATCGAGTCTTCATCATCGGATTCAGATGACCCCATCCCGCCCTCTCAGGCCCAGCGAGGACGCGTGATCAAGAAGAAGCCCATCACTTACAGCAAAACGCGCACTCTACAGGACAACCAGAAGAAATGGCCAGTTGAACCTACTTCCGACGGCCTTACTGCGATCAACAGCGAAGACGTTGTAGAGATCAGCCCTGACGACGTCATGGACTCAGGATCTGATGTCTACGAGGTCCCCGATGATGTGCCGGCCCTCAAGCCGGCCCTCAACCCTGCCAGCCTGCGCTCTACCGGTACGCAGGCACGAGGCCGCAGTGAGCGTTCAGAGGAATCGGACGATGAACTCAGCCAAGAAGCAACCACCTCGCAGAAGATGTCCACTCGGAACACGTCCCGTGCGCAATGAGTATGACATTGAAGATCTTGCAGGCCAACTGCCGTAAGTCGAATGACACGGTAGCGAAGCATCTCTTCGGTGAGGAAGGGGTGCGGAAGTGCGATATCCTGGCGATTCAAGAGCCAGAGATATTCCACTGGATGGAGCCCGAGATGGGCGTTCATTCGCAGACCCTAGGTGGCCGGTTCCACACACTTCTACGGCCTACACCCACGGCGTCTCGCGAGGAAGCATACAAAACGCAGCCGCGCGTGTGCTTCTTCGTCTCAAAGACCATTGATCCAAAGACCTGGTCCGTCAAACACCACAGTCGAGACGTTAGTACGCTAACGCTTGACTTGGGTGCGGTGGGCAAGTTACATGTCCACAATATATATCTTCGCGGGAAGTTTGGCAATGATGCCGCACTGGCTCGGGAAGCCAAGCAGGGGCTGGCCACGCTGCGCACCGCACTGGGTGCATGCGCGGTGGGTCAGCATGTGGTTGTGGGAGACTTCAACCTGCACCACCCCCTGTGGTCCACCATCGCGCAAGCGCAGATCGCCGACGATGACGCCGATGACCTCATCCGCATGATGGGGGACTTTGGCCTCGATCTCCTGACAGAGTGCGGGGCGGTGACGTTCGAAGGTCCTGTGTTTGGCCACGATGTGCAAAGCACGCTGGATTTGACGTGGGCTGCGGCCTCGCTGGCAGATCGTGTGGTGCGCTGTACGCCGTGCCGAGACTGGTGGTACGCTGCGGACCACGTCCCTGTGCTCACTGAATTTGATCTGCGGGCCTCTCGTGCAGAGACTCGCGAGCGGCAGGACTGGCGGGCGACAGATTGGGAGGCCTGGCGGAAGGCCTTCCAGTCCCATGTCAAGCAGTGGAACTTGAAGGATCCCAGCTGGACGCTGGATTCTACTGCAAAGATTGACGCCGCAGTGGCGCTGGTGATGGACGCGGTGCGCACGACGTCATCTGAGGACACAGTGCCGGTGCGCTCAGTCTGCCCGGGCCGCTCATATCCCACCTACTCGGCCGCGCTGGCCCCAGTCCGGCAGGACGTGCGGCGTGCGCGCCGGCGTTGGCAGCAGTCCCGCAATGAGGAAGATCATGAGGCCTTCCGTGTGCTGCGGCACAAATTGGGCCGGGAAAGCAAGAAACAGGGCCGGCAGGCCCACAGAGACCGCGTGGAAGAGGCCACGGCGTCGATTGATGGCTTCTGGCGCTTGGCCAAGTAGGCGAGAACACGGGGCATGCCTCGTTCCTCGTTCACGCCGACGCTCAGGGTCGGTGATCGTGAGTTCACGACCACCGAGGAAAAGGCGCGCTGTCTTAAAACGGCGCTTTTCCCACTATCGCCCGACGCCAACTTGGACGACATCCCCGGATATATTTATCCGGACGAAGTTCCTATGCCCGATGAACTCTCCGCAGATGAAATCGAAGCTGCCATCCGTCGATCAGCGCCATACAACGCGCCGGGACCCTCAGGGATCCCGAATGCTGTGTGGAAGCACGCAGCGAAAGTTCCTGGCTTTTTGGAAACTATTACAGCCCTCTTCAACGCTTGTTTAGCACTGGGATACTACCCGCAGGCATTTCGGGACAGCCTCACCGTCGTCATCCGCAAGCCAGGCAAGCCGGATTACTCCAATCCGAGCGCGTGGCGCCCGATCTCTCTGTTAGAAACTTTGGGGAAAGCTTTCGAGTCTGTGATCGCAACACGTCTTGCGTACCTGGCGGAGGAGCACGGCCTCCTGCCGGAGACGCACATCGGGGGCCGCGGCGGCCGTTCTTGCGATCACGCAATTCATCTACTGCTCGAGGCAGTTTATGATGCGTGGCGTAAGGACCGGCGGGTCGCATCGCTCTTGACGCTTGACGGTAGCGGTGCGTTTGACAACGTTTGTCATGCGCGGCTGCTTCATAACCTGCGGAAGCGCAGAATCCCTGAGATTATTATCAGATTACTGGCCGGTCTTCTTACAAATCGCACTACTGCTCTACTGCTGCAAGAGGGCCGCTGCCCCAACGAGGCCGTCGCAACCGGCATCCCCCAAGGATCCCCGCTGTCCCCAATCCTCTATTTGTTCTATAACGCCGACCTTATTGATGATATCCACGCCGCCGCGTCGGGGCAAGTCCTTGTGACGGGATATATTGACGATATCTGTATCCTTGTGTGGGGAAGCCATGCGTGGATGAACTGTGCGGCGCTTATGCGTCTCCACACAGTGGCGGAGACTTGGGCCGCGCAGCATGCGTCTAAGTTCTCGCCGGCCAAATACGGCCTTATTCACTTCTGGAAGAAGGGCGCTGGCGCACTGCGGCCCGCAGATATGCCGGCCGGCCAGGCGTCAGATCCCGCTCTTCTGGACTCAGTCACAATCTGCGGAGCCGAGATCAAGCCTGTATCCTCGTTGCGTTACTTGGGTGTGATCTTGAACGAGAATCTGACCGCCAAAGACCATTTATTACGCTGCCGCAAGCGCGCCGCCGTCCTCGTCGCTGCGCTTCGTTCGATCGCCGGCATGACGTGGGGCGTCACCACCCTCCATCTGCGTCGCATGTGGACAGCCGTCCTATTCCCGCAGATCTCGTTTGGATGCTCAACTTGGTATACGCGTGGCGCATATCAGACCAAAAGCGTTGAGAATGAGGTCAACCGCGCACTCGAGTCTATGCAGTACCAAACTCTATACCGCATCGCTGGCGCGTTCCGCACTACGTCCCGAACGGCGTTACAGGTTCTACTGTACGTCCCGCCGGCGACGATCGCCATCCAGCGTCTCGCTGAACTCACATGCTTACGCATACACACTCATCCCCTCAGAGATGAGTTCCGTAAGCGCACCCCTGTCAGCAGGGATACGCTTATAACATACTGCCGAGGCCGCGACCGCAACCGCAATCTGGACCCCATTATGAAGGCTCTCACTACGCCGCTGCAGCGCTTGGAAGGCCACCTCCGCAAGCGTGGAATCTACGTGCGCGACCTCGAACTCATCAAACCGTTCGCCGTCTCGCCGTGGTGGAGGGCGCCAATTATGCGCATTGCCCCAGATCGAGAGACTGCGATCGCTGAGCACGACGAGATCCTACGTGCTCGGCACTATCCGAACGCCGCAATTGCGTATACGGACGGCAGTAAGTTGGGTGATGAAGGCGGCGTTGGCGCCGCCGCAGTGACGTCGGCAGGGAACGCTACGGTGACCCTTGACGTTACTGACTCAATCTACACTGCTGAATTGTACGGTATTAAGCTGGCCCTAGGCCTGTTTAATCATAAAGTCACCTTTCGTCTGATTATTGGAGGTCCTAGAGATGGGACCAAACCAAGGATCGCTACAATCTTCACTGACAGCCAGGCCGCAATCCAGGCCTTTACGCGGCCACGCCGTAGCTCTGGCCAGTATGTATTACGCGCGATTGCTGAGCTACTGGATCGAGTCCACAGACTCTGGAAGGTTCACATCCACTGGCTTCCGGGGCATGAAGGCGTCGCCGGCAACGAACGCGCCGACGTGCTCGCTAAAGAGGCCGCAGAATCTACAAATAACACCATCTTTACACCGCTTCTTCTTACTGCGGCACGCGCGATCCTACGTGAACAAGCGCTTGAGGAATGGACTCAGGAATGGCAGTCTTCCGAGCATGGAGGCTACGTTCGCGACCTGTTCCCCGCACCCACCAAGACCGTATTCCTGCTCCATGAGCCCCTACGAAGACCGACAAGCGCAGTACTCATCCAGATGCAAGTAGGGAAGCTGGCCCTGCCAGCCTACTTAGCGACCATCACCGCATGGCGGGATGAGGCGGTAGCCAGGGCGCACGAACAAGGAGCCCCTGACTGGAACCCCTCAGACTGCCACCACTGCGAGCGCGGCGAGATGAACACGCAGCATGTCCTGCTGACGTGCCCCAACTTCGCCGAGCTCAGGGCTAAGATCCTGGGCCTAAACCGAGATCCTGGAGACTGGACACGGTGGTTGACAACACCGAAGCTAGTCCCTAAAGCAGCATCATTTATGCTCGGAACGCGCCTTCTGGGCCAGTTCCGCCACCTTCCAGAGACGTTTTATAATACAGTCGACAAAGCGGCCGCCGATGCGGCCTAAAAACACACCCCCTTGGAGTGCCTGCGGGCCTCAAGACACCATTGTTCATCCACCCCCTT
This sequence comes from Penicillium verhagenii, assembly GCF_028828195.1. Classification (NCBI taxonomy): domain Eukaryota; kingdom Fungi; phylum Ascomycota; class Eurotiomycetes; order Eurotiales; family Aspergillaceae; genus Penicillium; species Penicillium verhagenii. The sequence continues at coordinate 23,669 of NW_026643171.1, forward strand.
ATGCTGGCTTCGGTCGTGTGAGGAACGTTGCAATTTATCGAGGACGGAGGATTATGCGCGGTTGAGCACCATGGGGAATACCCCCGAACGCCGTGGATCTGCTGCTTGTCAGTTAATCAATCTGCTTCTGCCAGCGTTAGCGGTATGTAAGTTGGTAAGATTATGTGAACTGGAAGCGAAACGAGCGCGTTGATGGGGTGCAAGTAGGGGAGAGAGACTGCCGGGCGCAGAAGAAGGGGCGCTTGGAGGTTTTGGTGTTTGGTTTGTTTGGTATGGCCTTGGCGGGCCTCTTATTTATGTTTATGTTGTTTGTTTCCTTTGTTTGTTCTGTTTGTTTGTTCTACCCGCCAGTCCCCAACACCATACAACGGCATAATTCATCTTGTGATATAGTGATTCCAGCTATCTTATAGTGCCCTACTGGCAAATCGGGCCAAAAGCCTGACAGATCCATGAATGAATTCAAAAAAAAAAAAAAAAAAAAGGTTGGAAAGATTTAATAAAGTGCGAAGAAAGTTTTTGCGCGGGACTAGTATTCGGGCATTGATTGTAGAAATGATAAATCTTACATTAAACCACCATATGTTTCTCCCTCTGCTTCCTCTTTTTCCTCGTCATGATACCAATGCATGTACTTCTCCTTCTCGCTTTCTTCATGTGGAGCCTTGGGTTGCGATTCGGATTGGTCTTTCTTCTGTTCATCATTCTCGTGGTGATGACTGTGATGCTCAAATAGCCTTTCCACGATATTTTCGTGATGCGGCGAAGGTTGAGTTTCTGCACCAAGTCAATATTGACTGTATTCGACAGTATGCAAAGGTAGTAACGAGGATTACAAACTTTGAGGCTGGGACATTTTTCCAAAGTTCAAACGTTGTTGTTCAAATGAAGTACCGAGCTACCTTCCACCTGGGAAAATGTAGGATTCCAGAGTTCTTGGTTTTCAAATATTTCTGATCAATTGATATTGATTTCTGTGACCTCAGGTTTGTTCAGCACCCGGACTTGACGAGGGAAAATAAATAAATAATGCCAATGGAAGGTTGGTTAAATGTTGGGTCCAGATAAATTAGGAACCTATATACGTAGGTCCCTAATTTATGTGCCCATACCTAGAGAACATACCTAGAGAATGAAATACGATGGACATGATGTCAAGACAATGTTTAGAGCAGACATATCAAATAAGCCTGTGCATGAACGCGTAAATGCCCAGGTTTCCGACCTCGTTCAACCAGTGGGCTGAGGCCATCAATCGACCCAACATCTGTTAAAAATGCTCGTACCTAGGTACCTATCTAGTAGGTAAACCTTGGGTTGCACCTACTAGTAAACACTCCGAGGGTCCGATTTCCGCTTATACGGCAAATGACATGTCTCTTGAGTCTTGCGTTGGATGAACGGTAATGACGTAACAGATCAGACAAGTAGCCCGGAGTCCAGAGTCCAGACACCTAAGTGAAACCTTGGAACAAAGTTTGATTTGAAACAGCTTTGGCCATCAAGATGAAGAACTTCCCTATATAATGCATATCAATAAATGTCTCAATCAGTTCCAAAATATTCGGATTCCTTCTGCGAGAAATACAAATCTGGGAGTTCGTCATGTCCGCTGACAAATACTACACTCTTGCTGAAGGTAAGCGAATTCAGAATGCATCAATCGTATTTTGATACAGTCATTGAGAAGAAAAGGCTGTCCCTTCGCAAGCAGCAGCACCGCTGTGCTTATGCGCAATGGAAAAGGTGGTGGTCTTGGTCTGCTACAGGATACCCAACTAATTGAAACCTTGGCACATTTCTCTCGTGAGAGAATCCCAGAACGGTAAGAGATAGAGAAAATAATAAGCTTGTCTTTTTATGGCTAACAATGAGATTTTTTCAGTGTTGTCCATTCTAAAGCGGTCGGGTATGTTGATCAAGTTAATGAAATTTGTTCCGCTTTACTATCTAAGGGGGCTAACCTTAAAATATTGGCGACTCAAAGAGCGTACGGAGAATTCGAAGCCACTGCCGACTGCTCCGATCTAACATCTGCCAGCTTTCTTAATAAGGCTGGCAAGAAGACTCCTGTTCTCCTTCGAGTCTCCACTGTTGGAGGAGAGTCGGGCTCGGCTGATACTTCACGAGATGTTCATGGCTGGGGAATGAAACTTTACACGGATGAAGGCAACCTAGACTGGGTCTTTAACAATACTGTGAGCAAGTTCCAAGGTTATCGATGCATGTCCAAAAGTATGTGCTTATAAATAATGAAGCCGGTATTTTTCATTCGGGACCCCATCAAGTTTCCCTCTATGAACCGCTCACACAAGAGACACCCACGAACTCACCTTCCTGATGTGAATATGGTATGTGTTAGTTTCGAGTTAAATGATTCAATGTATATGAGAAGCTAACTAAATATAAGTTCTGGGAGTAAATAAGTCCATTTGAACCTTTGGAAATCGCATGCTTCCTGACTTACTTTCCTTAGCTTCCATGTCGGCAATCCAGAAGGGATTCATCAGCTCCTGGTTCTTTTCAGTGACCGTGGAACTCCCAAATCTGTCCGCTTTTTGAACTCCTACAGTGGTCATACTTATAAGTTTACTAAAGAGGTTAGAAAAATCAATGCGGATCTTGTGAAATATGACGGCATTGGCTCACCTTTCAAAACCAGGATGGTTCATTCAAATATATCAAAATCCATATGAAGAGCCGACAGGGAGTCAAGAGCTTTACCCAAGAAGAGGCAACTAGGATTGCAGGCGAGGACCCCGATTACATGATTCGGGACATGTTCGAGGCTATTGAGAGAAAGGACTACCCTTCATGGGATGTATTTGTCCAAGTCATGGATCCCTCCGAGGCCGAGAACTATCGTTGGAATATCTTTGATATGACCAAAATTTGGCCCCATGAGGACTTTCCACTGAGACAGATCGGCAAACTGACCTTGAATCGCAACGTTTGTTATCCGAATCCCTTCCAAAGTTGGAGGTTTTGACTGGAATTAACCGTTTCTTAGCCTAGCAACTATTTCGCCGATATTGAGCAGGCGGCCTTCTCTCCGTCTACTATGGTACCTGGTTTTGCAGCCTCAGCCGATCCTGGTTAGTCATTGATACATTGATTGGGAGCGTTATCATATAAGTAGGAAAACCCATTGACGTCTTATTTAGTCCTGCAAGCACGCCTGTTCGCCTATCCCGACGCAGCCCGTTACCGCCTTGGCGTCAACTACCAGCAACTCCCCACCAATGCAGCCAAGGTACCCGTATACTGCCCCTTTGAGAGAGACGGCAAAATGAGGTTTGACGGTAATTACGATGGTGATCCGAATTACGTGAACTCTTCTCTTCAGCCCACCAAGTTCTACCCCGAAGTCAAAGGCAGCAACCCTACGTCCCTGAGCCTACATACCGAGCACGAGAAGTGGGTTGGCGAAGTCATAACATACACCAGTCACATAAACGACGATGATTTCCTCCAGCCTGCGGCGTTATGGGATGTCATTGGTCGCGATCCAGGACACCAGGACAGAACTATTAACAACCTTGCTAGGAGTATCAGTGGGGTCAAATCACCTCAACTGCGCAGTGCAGTATATGGTTGGTCTTTCCAAAATTCTTGTTGCTTGCAGATTGCATGATCTTACTGACCTACTACCTGCAGCACTGTTTAGCCGAGTCAACCAGGATCTTGGCGCAAGGGTAAAGAAGGCGACTGAGAGTTTTATTCAAAAATAAATCTTTCCTACGGTAGCTCTCCTCTGCTTAAGGGAGTTAGTTAATTGGAAGTATTGTCTTTGGTCAAGAATCGGAACAATTGATATAATCTCCCACCATAAGCTCTAGACAGCTTCTGTGACGTAGAATAATCTTCTATCATTCAAAAATTTGATTTCTGAAATCCGCTTATTTTACTTTTCTCAAGCTAATGCAATGATCAAAACAAATCAATATGGAGATATCATATGACTGGCCGCCTCGGATTATCTGCACTTTCCTTCTTGCGTGATCTGTTCCCACGTAGCCACCTGTGACCTCCGGCATAATTAGCGTGGAGAATTTCTCCATTATTGGAAATTCACAACGAATTTCAGTTCGATTATTCTGCTCTTCTACGATCACTCATCAAAATCTGAAGAATATGTCGCCGGGTGGTACTGGTACAGATGTGTCGAAAGCAGAAAGCTATGCTCGATACCTAACCGGGTGCACCGGCTCGGATGGGCTAGGTGGCCACTGGCCCGAGACCTCCATGACCATGACGTTTTACACTCGGGAGTCGGGACCGACTTTTTGAACCATCTTCTGAGAATCTGAGTTTTCCTTTGGAAAATCATGGATTCAAGATCTTGATTGCGAAGTGATCCAAACTTTTCCCCCAATAAAAAAAGAGAGAATTGGCCCGTGATAGTGGAAAAGGATGATTCAATAGACAGCGAGACTCGAGAGTCCAGACACTCGGCTAGGTTGAAGGTCACCTCGGCCCCCGGATGGGCCGGGAGCCGGGGCCCTTCGTTGTGATGATACCACAATGTACTTCGAACTCTGCTGACTTTGCTGCTGCCTCTGGAACAAGGCTTACATTGGATGCCTCAAGGCTCAGGAATAGCATGCCTAAGGATTGATTGATTGATTGTTTGTTTGTTTGAACGTTTGACATTGATGCTGGAGAATGCCAGCAATGGAGAAGAGGAATACTGTATAAAGACTGCTTGCTGGAGCAGGAGGACTTAGTTCTTTTTCTTTCTCTCTTCACACTAGAATTTTCAGTTACACCGTACCTAAACCGATTCACTTCGTTCCCTTGAGCGACATCGTGACATTCGTCGTCTCAAGTTGCTCCAGAGTCCAGATTCCAGCAACCTCGGAATTATATCCTAAGGTACTGAGATCGTAGAGGATATAACTAGTCTAGACATCAGAGTCCTTGATCTATTTCTTCTTCCATCCATTCATCTGTTAATTAACGTTAATTAACAATACGGAACTCTATCTGGTTACTACTTTTTGAGGGAGAAATATATGGATATTAATGGATAATCAAGGGCAAATCTATGTGGAAGGCCGTCAAAACGAGGTGTAATTTTTATGGCAGTGGAATAGGAAAAATTCATGTATCCCAGCATCCAAACTTCAAGGAACCTTGGAAGCTATATTCCATGCGTTCCGGCATGGATTAATGTGCACTTTCACTTCAGTTTCTTCACCATTTACGGCAATGGCGATGGTTTCGGAAAACATTATATCAATTGTTCACCACACCTAATTTCCATACATTTATATTGAACTGGAGCTGTAATTTTAACCCCCATATAATCCATGGATCAATCAAGAAAGTGAGCATTGAAAACCTTGGAAGAACAACTTGATAGTTCATTCAAAAAGTCGAGTGGCGAGCTCAGCGGCCAGCTAGGGACGGTTAAAATCTAACTATTTAAGAGATCTTTGTAGATTAGTCTCAATCTTCTTAAGCAAGCCATGGTTAGCAAGCCCTCTAGGAAACACCGGAAACATTGTTAATACGATCGAGGACCGACTTATATTCCACTAGTAGGAACTATTTACCCTGCCATAATTGGAGGTTACCTACTAGGTATGACGACCACTGGAAGTATAGACAAAATCTCAAATCAGAGTTGAAGCTGACCGTGACGCAATATCAGGTCTAGGTGAGTTATCAAAGTTGACCTTGATTCTAAGGTTGAGCAAAGAATTTGTGTTACTTTTGATTGGAGCACACCAACCTCCGTATAAATCAGACTTCGAGATTATCCATGGGTAATGAAATACAATATTGTTGAATGAATCATTGATTCTTTGCCTTTGCACACATGGAGGTAGATTATGTGAATAATCGGTGGGTTCACGGGTGGGCGGCAGGTGTTTCTGAAATTACGTATATAAATCATGGTCTTGGTAGGTATACAGCAGGTGTCAGAAGCATCACCTGGAAAATATTTTTAAAAAAAATTGCACATCCAAATCAAGGAGATTATCTATCTTTATATTTTTACCATGACGGTCAAGGACGGATCTCGCTTTGACTTCATTGTGGTCGGTGGGGGAACTGCAGGTAACTTGGTTGCCGGTAGACTTGCAGAAAATCCCAACGTCAAAATTTTGGTTATTGAGGCCGGCGTGGGAAATTCTCACGAAATCGAGGAGATCAGGACCCCCGCAGAGGCCATGGAGCTCCGCAACAGCAAGTATGACTGGGCCTACAAGACCACAATGGTCAAGCGTGACGACTACGAGCGTGTGGAGAAGCCCAACACTCGCGGTAAAGCCCTTGGCGGTAGCTCATCCTTGAACTATTTCACATGGGCCCCTGGATCCAAAGGCACCTATGACCTGTGGGAAGAGTATGGAGGGAAGGAGTGGACGTGGGATCACCTTGTTCATTACCTGCGAAAATGTGCTACCTACCATGATGACGACAACGTGTACCCCGAAATTCTCAAAAAGATTGGAACGGATGGCCCTATCCCCATTTCTCATTCGCGCTTGATCCCTGAGATGAAGCCTTTCCGCGAACTTCTCATTAAGGCTTGGGAGTCCACCGGTCATCCTATCACGGAAGATATCTTTGATGGTACGATGAGAGGCCTAACACACAGTGTCAACACAATTTATAAAGGCCAACGCTCGGGGAGTTTTCTCTGTGTGATCGACAAACCAAATGTCACTATTCTACCAGAAGTCCATTCCAAGCAACTTATCATCGATACGGCGGATCGCGTCTGTAAGGGCGTAACGGTTATCACTGATTCCGGAAAGGAGCTAAATCTGTTTGCTATGCGTGAAGTTATTGTATCCGAAGGCGTATTTGAGACTCCTAAGCTTTTGATGCTGAGCGGTATTGGTCCAGCAAAGGAGTTGGCAAAACATAACATCGATACAATCGTCAACTCCCCCCATGTTGGCCAACATCTGCTTGACCATCCCGGCGTGCCCTTTGTCCTTCGTGTCAAAGACGGGTATGGAATGGATGACCACGTTTTGCGAAAGGGCGCTAAGCATGATCAAGCCATGAAGAGCTATAGCAAGGATCATGGTGGACCGATGGGATCGGGTTTCTTGGAGATGGTTGGATTCCCTCGCATTGATGATTACCTCGAGAGAAGTCCGGAATATCGAGAGGCTAAGGCTTCAAACGGTGGAGTCGACCCCTTCTGCCCTTATAATCAACCTCATTTCGAGCTCGACTTCGTCTGTCTATTTGGCAGTGCCTTCCAGTGGCACTACCCTACTCCCAGCAAGGGTGACCACATCACCGTGATGGTTGATCTTGTCCGCCCGGTGTCCGATCCTGGTGAGGTTACACTGAATAGCGCCGATCCTCTCCAGCAAGCCAACATCAACTTGAATTATTTTAATAATGATCTTGATATCATTGCAATCCGCGAGGGGATCAGATACAGCTATGATATTCTGAAGAATGGTGAAGGTTTTAAGGATATCATTGTTGATGAGTACCCTTGGGAAATGCCGTTACATTCGGATGATCTGATGAAGCGAACGGTGTTAGATCGCTCCCAGACTTCATTCCATCCCTGTGGCACTGCCCGTTTGGCCAAGAGCATTGAGCAAGGGGTCGTAGACCCTGCGCTCAGTGTTTTTGGAATCAAGAACCTACGGGTCATTGATGCATCTGTGATTCCCGTCATTCCTGATTGTCGAATTCAAAATTCCGTTTACATGGTTGCTGAAAAGGGCGCGGATATGATCAAGCAAACTCATCGGGATATATTCGTCCATTGATTTGCAATACGATATGAGGGTCTTTCCATTCATGAGCTAGGTGATGTGAATTAACCTTGGGGGACGAAGCTTGACTTTCCTAAATTGATATTGTGTTCTGGTTTCTAGGAGTTGGTTCAGCTGAAATAGTTGGGAAAAAAAAGATAGAATCAAAAACGCCTTATTTTTGGAGGGTTTCGAATCGGCTAGTCTGGGCATTTGTTCTTCTAGGTATTAATAATGATCCAGAATGCATCATGCTCTTCGAGTATCCCGAATTTATCATCTAGCATTTCGGTAGCAGCTGCAGCCTCGATCGGAAGGGCTCAGATACAGCCGATTTGGAAGGCAACATTCCAAAATGGGACGCAGACACAAAATCAAATGAACAAATCACAAAGGTCTGACAAATTCCCCGACTCGGTGTAATCGTAAAACTGGTGGGTGGTAGAGTGGATAGTCCAGCCCGTAGTTTCATACTGCAAGTCACGATGTACTTCAATAATTTCCAAAATGCATCTTTCGGTATTGAGCCGCTTTGTATCTTCTCTATAAAAAGGAGAAAGCCTGTCAAGGTTGGTTGCACCATAACTTCTCTTTGAAGTTTATGAGCAATCTTCGCCAGGATAGCTTCCTTTGAGTCAAGAAATTCCTGCATTTTCAGCATTTGGTCTATGGACGTCCAGAGAGCATAGCCAATTTCGGTGTCGAACGCGGTTCTTGGTGAAATTTCCACCATCACTATGAATATTTGAGTCGGAGTGAACCAAGGTTCTGGTGGCCTGAATTTGAGCTGGCATCGCTGTAGAACAGGTCGGATGAAAGGCCAGAAGCCAGTACCCTCTGGATTTGGCCTTAGCACTTTAAAAGGCTTAGCATATTATGGACGGTGCTTCTTAGTAGAAGTGAGGATCTTATAGACTGGAGAGGCAGCCCTGCTAGCCTGACCCTTCAGGCAGCTATACTAGCCTAGCCCCTAAGGCAGCCATACTAGCTTTCCTAAGTAAGCACGTGATGACCACACAGACCTAGGGAAGATCAGGGAAAGGATAGAACCCTAGAGATTAGTCTACAGACAACCAGGCATAAACTGCTAATAGCATATCCTTGCAATCCTCACTCTGGTCTATACTTCACCAAGCTACTACTGAGTTAGTGCTTAACACTTGCTGAAGCTTGGGGACTTAGTTCTTTTTCTTTCTCTCTTCATACTAGAATTTTCGTTACACCGTACCTAAATCGATTCACTTCGTTCCCTTGAGCGACATCGTGACAGACCCTGTTCTTGATTATATCCAGCATTCCTGGATTAATAGCTGCCCTGAGGCATTCTTACGCCATATTACACGCCGTTACTGCCATTTGGGAGAGACAGTAACCTCACGATGTGAAGGCGCTCATTGGCTTCTTAAACAGGATTTGTGTGTGTCAACCAATGATCTTTTGACAGTCTTCCAAAGGTTTGAGCATGTTGTTGAGCGCCAACTTCATTTTATCAAGACCTCAATTGCAAGTGCAAAGATCAGACAACCTACAATTGTTGAGCCTCTGTATCGACTGCTTATATGTCGGATAAGCCAAAAGGCGATAAAGTTGACTCAAATCCAGCATGACAAATATCTTCCAGAAGGGGAGAAGAAGCCTCCGATTCCGCCTTAATGTGATTGCGACTCACTAACAACCATGGGGGTACCTTGTAACTAGTATGTTATTAAGGCATATAAAGATCAAGGTGACTCTCTCCTAGATCAATTGTACCACCAGCATTGGCATCTTTATGTTGCAGGAACAGCCCCTGAGATCCAACCTGAGCTTCTTATTAAGAACCCGCTGCTAATTACTCGCCGTGGTAGGCCTTCAGAGCCTAGTCGTGCTGAATTACAGGAGTTCTCCCAGTCTCAAAGCCTACTTACACAGGAACAGCCTCAGGAGACTACACTTGACATTGTATAAGAGGAATCTACAGAGATGAGGAGTCGTGAGTCATCTGTTGACCCAATTGCACTTACACCCTTTGAGCGATCAACACAGCGTGAGGCTTCAGCTTAGGAATATGTTGTTGAGGGCCCTACAGGAGGGCGTGGTCCGTGGAGGCCGTGGACCGTGGTGGAAGAGGGCGGGGAAGAGAGCGTCCTAGTATGGCAGCACAGCGTCCTACACCGGCTACACGTCCTGGTATGGCAAAAAGGAGTCAGACTGCACATATAAGTGAGCCAGAAAGTGATCACTGATGCCTCAGATGACTCATTTGTATACTACTAAGTAGTAAGGGGTCAGGAGTCAGGACATGCATTGTTCGTTGTTATGGAGCGTTGAGCGTTCATTGTTATGGAGTGTTAAGCGTTCGTTGTTATTGAGCGTTATTATCGAGAAGAAACTGCATGTAAATTGTAGGATTTAGTACGTAAATTAGAATGGACTCGAGAGTGGACTCGAGAGTGGACTCGACTCAGTCACTCAAGAGGGTTTTAGTGCCTAGTTTTAGTGCCTGGGGCATAAGGCGGTAAGGCGGTGAGAAGGTAGTAGGGCGGTATTAATAAGGCAGTAAAAAAATTTCAAGGCGGTGAGAGAAGCGGTCAGAAAATATTTCTGCCTAAGACAGAATTAGGCAAATTCAGGTATCAATCTATCCTGATTAGGTTTAATGGGTCACGTGGGTGTGTGTTAGTGTGTGTTTAGATTAAACTCCTTTATTATAATCGAGGTTTCGAATGACCACGCTACCTCGGTGGCGTATCTCTTTCAAGGTTGCCTCGGGGACCTTGCAAGAAACAATATCCGAATAATTTACCGACGGGATGATCTTTTTTTTCTCATTAGTTCTCGTTGGCTTTGAATTATTCATAATCCTACTTGCATCGCTCCCTTTGGACTTAATCTTCTCCACTTCACCTTCCAAACTCGGAAGGAGCCTCTGCCAACTTTCTTTCAAAGCCCGGCCATTTTTCTCAAAAAGTCTTTCTCTTAGTTCTTGAAATCGGGACGGAAGCTGCTCCGGCTGATACCCTGGCTGGAGGCTAGGAAACACCGATGAAATATCGCCAGCCGCCTTGGTCGTTTGTCCTGCGGCTGCTGTAGATGCTGTGCGAATGGCAGACTTTGAGAGATTTGTAAGAGATACCATGGTGTCGCCCTTGAGAAAAGACATATAAACGACATCTGGAGGTCTTCGTGGGGATTTAACGGATCTTTTATATCTGCATGTATGGGGTAAATTGCGGGACTGGTCTGACGTAGGGCTGTCGGGATAGTTCGAAGAAAGCGGCCCGATTTCCAAAAGAGGTAGGCTGCCCGCCAAATGCCAATTAGAACATTTGAAGAAACATTTGAAGTCGAGAATTTGGCGGCCGACCCTTTCAATGTTTCCCGCCTTCAACGCATTCATCATTCATACATCCATACTATGCAGGAATTGAGTCGGAAAAATAGAAATATGAGATATGCTCCCGACTACGTCACCCGGGCTAGTTCAGTCATCTATATTCCAAATCCGTTCACCAAAACGATACGTAACTAGAGAGTGACAGCAGCGCTGAAACCACCACTCACCCATCATCTATCAATTGTATAACTCTGAGCTTTTGTCTTGATGAAATGCAAGGGTATCATGCCAAAACACAACCAAACTCCAAGGTTTCAAGCATCCTTCTCCAGTTGGTCTGGTGCCCACCGGAGTTCATATCCAAACACCGTGCGCCGAAGTCTTTCATCCTGTGGGACGTTTAGTATTCTATCAATTACTTAGGTTCGGGAAGAGGACTTACACCTGGATCATCTTCGAATAGCACATCGTCCATGAGCTTTTCAAAGATTTTGATCACCGTGAAACCGCTCGACTCCGCCAGCGGAAAGAACTTCTCAGTCTGCGGCAACAACCATGGCTGATAGGGAGTGAAAATGACCAAAGCCACGGCCTTGGGATCCCTCTTCAAAGTCATGTGCATAGTCTTAATAAGATTCGCATGTTCGCGCCAGCTGTAAACCACGTCTGCCATGATCAAAACGTCAAAGGTGGCAGGGATGCCACCCTGGGAGGAAGGGATATGCGCTTGTAGAGGTTCCACCGGTTTGCCCCACGCATAGCCCTCGACATAGAGACGGGAATGGGATGGAATCATATCCGCCGACAGATCCGCATTATGTTGCATATTTGTCACCAGGTCCGGGTCCGGATAGTCGGTCATCACTGTGGTACGAGCCCCTAGGATCGCACTCACAATGCTGGGGACGCCTGCGGCGGCGCCGATCTCAAGGACATCCTTGTTGCGGATGAGCGAATCCGCCCGTTCTTCGATATAATGTGCGCTAGTTCGACCGGCGTTCCAAAGCAAATTCCCCTATATGGTAAAAAAAATTCAATCAGTAAGTCTTAGAAGAAATCAATTGGACCTTGGTGAAGGACATACGTAGAGTGGGTGGTCGCCCACAAGCCGCACGCGCACCGTCTGTCCGGACAGCATGCGGTGCTCGGCAAATGTGGGCTGTTTTTCTTCAGGGTAGAACCCCTCAGGGTCCTTGAACAGGTCACCCGTCTCAAAATCGTCGTCGGCCATAGTTAATCAATGAATGTGGGGTGCCCCTCGTACGGGAAAGAGGAAGAAAAAAAAATCGGGGCTTATCGTCTTATCGGTCTGGGGGGTTGAATTGATGCCTTAAGGCAGAAACATGCAGAGTGTATACATACTAGTACCAGTACTAATAAAAAATGCATGATACCCAAGTGTTCAAATGGACTCACCGTTAGTATACAGAACAGATGAAATTCTCCGGATTGAATGCCATCAAGTGATAATATTGAAGTATCCAGTGTCAACATTACAGCATCAATTCCATCCTAACAGATTTTGATAGATCTGCCGGGACGTGTCGCCTTATCTGCCGACGCTCGGGCCAGAAGGTTACCCCCACGATGTCCCCCCCGTAATCCGATGTTCCCTTCTTTCATCCTCACACCTCTCGAGTTCAATGGGCCATTCATGATTGTCACTTCAGCGAGGCAAGTAACAGGCCAGGTCTGGTCCTTGGCTGGCTGTTACAGTACGTGCCTATCAAACCCGCTCATATCCCCTGAAACATCCTTGAGCTCCTCCTCTTTGCTGACCATGCGCTTCCAATCTAGCAGCCCTCTCCCGCCCTCGAAGGTTGCGACAATACAGCTCGGAAGCTGCCTCCTCGAATGCGCCCGCCATCCCTAAGAAGTGCCCCCAATTCCGCGACTATTTCGTCACTCATCTGCCGTCGTCATCACTTCACCCCGACCCTCGGGGGCCGACCTCACCCTTTCATAAACTCCCTCGCTCCGAGTCAGTCCCACATACAGGGGAGACATCCCATTCGCCAACCTCGTTCCAACCGTTCGTCGACCGCGAAACCACTGTGGTACGGATTCCCTTGCGCAGCGCAAAACATCATTTCGGTGCCGTCACCGCCCGCGGCACTCGCCCAGCAAATGAGGATACATACCAGGCCGGCGTGATTGACATACCGGCATTTGCCAAACGGCCTCCAGCATCGTTGACGATCAAGCGGGACTCGGCATCTTCACCTCGGGAATCTCGCGCTGCAGACACCGCTAGCGGAGATCCCCAGATCTTCTACTTTGGCATCTTTGACGGTCATGGAGGAGCGGAGTGCAGTGCATTTCTAAGAGACTATTTGCATGAGTACATTCAAAACGCTGCCGCCAATTTCGAGCTCAAGTCGAGCCTGCAGCCAAATCAACAATCGGTGACTGGCGTTGATGCTTCCGCTTCGTTGCCCCTGATGCAGGAGGGGAATCGTCGTCGGATTGGGGAGCTGGAGAAGAGTCTAATGGCAAATTGGAGGCGCTTGGTCGGTGGCTATTTCAAAAGATTTAAGCCACCTCATTTTTCGTACTTTGGTGTTGAATCCGAGGATTCCGCATCTGCCGACCGTGTCTCCATCGAGGAGGTCATGGAATATGCGTTCTTACGAGCCGATCTGGATTTTGTCAAAGCCCAAGCAGCCAAACGGGATGATGATCTGGCTCTGGCCGAGAAACCACTTAACGAAGACGAGATCCTCCACTCGCCCAGCCTCACCAGAACCCCGAAGATTGGCGGTCGCTCGCGGTTCAAGGGTGGTAGTACTGGGAGTGTTGCTATGATATCCCCGCCCAGTCCAACCCCCTTTTGGCACCCCGCTGGTCCCTCCAGTCTTCTTGTTGCGCATGTGGGGGACACCAAGGTGCTGCTCTGCTCGACCGCAACCGGTGAGGCTATTCCTTTGACAGCCAACCATCATCCATCCTCGCCCATCGAGGCTGGTCGTCTTCGCCGCTATGCAGCCACGTTCGTCACCGACTCCTTTGGTGAGGAGCGTATGAGTGGGCTCGCCAACACCCGCGCTTTTGGCGACGTACAGTCAAAGCGGATCGGTGTCTCCGCTGAGCCAGAAGTGAATCGTATCGAGATGGGTGCCGCCGAGTTCTCTTTCTTGGTCATGATGTCCGATGGTATTAGCGGCACGCTTCTTGACCAAGAAGTTGTTGATATTATCAAAGAGGCCAGGACCCCTGAACAAGGTGCCCGTGATGTTGTCAGCTTTGCGACCGAAGTTACCAAGGAAGGTGACAATGCCACTTGTCTTGTCATTCGACTAGGCGGCTGGGAGCGACGCCTTGAAGGAGGAGTGGGTAGCTTGGGGTCGAAGGAGTCTCGCGAGTGGCGACGACAGGATGCCACTGATCCGCGCAGGTCACGGACGTGAGGCTCTTTCTGTTGGTTGTTTATAGAAATTCTCAATACTCTCTCTCTCTCTCTCTCTTTGTCTAGAGCTCTCTCTTTGTACATAGTCATCGGTTTCCAAAAAAACGGACCCATTGCATATAATATCCCTTGTTAACCCCCCGAGAATTTGCATTTCCAAGTACATTATTTTCTCATCGTCCGATTGCCGTGGTATTTTTTTAGATCTTGAGCTGAGAGGTTTGTAGTTTTTTGCTTCAATTTTGTCTTATTTTGAGGTCTTTGAAGTTCACTTGCTCCTTCATGTTCCCGGATCAAATGGTGGAAATAGCCTAGGTTAAAGCCATAAGCCCCACCTGGATCTTACTCCCCGCGAATCCCCAGTGCCGCTGATAACCGAGGCTCTTAGCTTCCCTTGTGATCGCCCTTTCACGTTCATTTCTTTTTGGATTGCTTGCATCGTTCTTCTCATTCACCATTCCAGTCTCTATAGCAATGGCCTCCATCTCTCGTGCATTGCGGCCCTTGTCGCGTACTGTTCCCTCAGTCCGCGTATCCTCAAAACGCTTGGCTACTGGCCGCCCTCTCCAGAGGTATTTACTATCATTCACCCAACCCCCCTCAAACCCGCCCTCCCATCCATGATGTTGGGATCTTGCCTCCTCAATGTGCTAATCAGGCTATTTGTCCTTTTTATTACAGTTCCTATGCCTTCTCAACCACGCCCCGTCGGCGGGATGCCGACCTCTCGTCCCTCACCCCTACCCCGATCAGCCATTTATCCGATATCGAATCAATGATGGCTGATTCGGTCTCCAAGTTCGCGAATGAGCAAATCGCTCCGAAGGTCCGAGACATGGATGAAGCTGAAAGCATGGATCCAGTTCTGGTAGAGCAGCTCTTCGAACAAGGTCTGATGGGCATCGAGATCCCCGAGGAATACGGAGGTGCCGGAATGAATTTCACTGCTGCTATCGTGGCGATCGAGGAACTTGCACGTGTCGATCCCAGTGTCAGTGTCATGGTTGATGTCCACAATACCCTTGTCAACACGGCGATCATGCGATACGGTGATGCCCAATCTCACCGTACCTGGCTCCCTAAGCTGAGCACCGGTACCGTCGGCTCTTTCTGCCTCTCTGAGCCTGTGTCCGGTTCGGATGCATTTGCACTACAGACCAAGGCGGAGAAGACTGCAGACGGATACAAACTGAATGGATCCAAGATGTGGATTACTAATGCTATGGAGTCGGGTATCTTCATCGTTTTTGCCAACCTGAACCCTAGCCAGGGTTACAAGGGCATCACAGCTTTTATCGTCGAGAAAGGAACCACCGGTTTCTCCATTGCGAAGAAGGAAAAGAAGCTTGGTATCCGCGCCAGCAGTACCTGCGTATTAAACTTCGATGACGTCGTGATTCCGAAGAGCAATCTTCTCGGCGAGGAAGGTCAGGGCTACAAGTATGCTATCAATATCTTGAATGAGGGTCGTATTGGAATTGCTGCCCAGATGACGGGCCTGGCTCTCGGCGCGTGGGAAAATGCTGCTCGGTGAGTTCATCTGTTTCCCAAGTATTCTGTCCGCTATCTAATGTGCTTCATATATACTAGCTACGTCTGGAATGACCGCAAGCAGTTTGGTCAGTTGATCGGAAACTTCCAGGGCATGCAACATCAAATCGCTCAGGCCTACACTGAAATCGCTGCCGCCCGGGCACTCGTTTACAACGCCGCGCGTAAGAAGGAAGCTGGCCAAGACTTTGTTCAGGATGCCGCCATGGCCAAACTCTATGCCTCGCAGGTTGCAGGCCGTGTATCAGGCTCTGCGGTTGAGTGGATGGGTGGCATGGGTTTCGTTCGTGAGGGCATTGCCGAGAAGATGTTCCGCGACAGCAAAATTGGTGCCATTTACGAGGGTACCAGTAACATCCAGCTGACTACCATTGCCAAGTTGCTGCAGAAGCAGTACACGTCCTAGACATTGTTTCTCATCTTTGAGCTTGTCGGTTCCATTTTGGCTCTTTGACAAATCAAGTTTGAGACTGCGGATCCATCTGATACCTTATTTTCCTTTCTATTCTTTCTTCGAAGTCTTCTGGGTACAATTTAGCAATTTAGGAGTACATACAGTACGGGAAAATCCTATGTTTGTGATACTACAAAAATACTAAATTACTACCGAATGTAGGTAATTGTTACGGGCCCACTTGGTCAAGACCTCAGAAAAGAGATGAACCGTTCCCAGGAAGCATGAAACAAGCCACGGGATACATGAGTGGACAAGTCACAAGGCTCACTGAGCTAGGACTGAGCGATCAGTCGGCAGAACGAGTCGGGACCCAGTACATACGTATGTAGGTTGCTCTAAGCACGTGGTGGATCCCCGCTCCACCACATTCGGTCACCGCCCGAGCGCTACAACCATAACAACATGGCATGCCCAACATGATCACGTGAGGCTTGTTTGTATCCTTTGCTTGTTTTGTTCGTTTGTTTTGTTTGTTTCTACCCGCCAGTCCCCAACACCATACAACAGCATAATGCATCTTGTGATATAGTGATTCCAGCTATCTTATAGTGCCCTACTGGCAAATCGGGCCAAAAGCCTGACAGATCCATGAATGAATTCAAAAAAAAAAAAAATCTTGTGATATACTACCAGCTATCTTCTAGTGCCCTACTGGCAAATCGGGCCATCACTTGCAAAAAGATTTTGATTGATCATCGTTATTCTTGGAATCACATGACCATGCAGATTCCACCGGCTGATTCCGGTTTCCCCTGATTCTGCCGGTTTCCACCGCCTGTTGTTCTTCCTTATAGATAGCAGGCTCTCTTCTCTCTTCTTCCTAGCTTAGAACACAATCAAGATTCATATTCATTCCACTGCTTGTTTCCTTCGCTTCTGTTAGTTTGTCAGTGCTTCCCTTTTTAGTTCCAGTTTGCAGGCTGCGTCTCGCTTCTTCCTTCCTTCGAACAATCAATATTCCATATTCATTCCTTTGCTTGTTCTTCCTCAGTAGTTTCTAGGAGTTATTTTCCATTCATTATTTAGTTTTCGCTCCTCCATGCCATACATTGACAATTTGTTCTCTAGTAAGATTCGCGTTCAGATTTACACGACCATTTAGAAATGCCTCCATTTCGCGCTCCAAAATTTCATGATCAACCAGGAAGGTGGAGCCACTCTTGAACCACATACGGTCCTTCAACCATTTGTGAGTTCCTTTACTAAAAACTGCTTCCAGCACCATCCACCTGTAGTCTACATCTGCTGCGGCATACATAAGAGCCAGTAATGGCGCATATTCACAACTGCATTGACTGAGATGCGTGACCAGGCTTCTTCGATCCTGCTGGGCAACTGGTGATGGAATCAAACTTTCTTCATTCTCCATGATAAGAAATCGTGGAAGACCGGCGGCGATTGGGAAGGGATGATATGTCGAAAAGCCCCAATCAATTATCCTACAGTGTATAAGTAGGTATTTCTCTCAAGTCTTAGGGTCTCTTACCCAGTGATATTATGATTGCTGTCTACCAGAATATTATTGCTCGATAGATCGCCATGTGAAATGAGGAAGGGAGCGTGGTGTAATTTTTGATGTATAACCTCGGGGAGTAACGCTCGAAGTATCAGGCAGTCCTCTAGTGAAATTTCTGGTAACTGATTCCGATAAACCCGAATGATTTTTCGGTCCACCGCATCTGTAAGGAAGTCAAGAGTAGATACCACTTTTCTTGTAAGTAATTAATATCATATTTCATCATAGTATACTTACTTTTGACTTTGGTACATTGAATTAGTTGCAGTACAATCTGGATAATCTGTTGCAAAACTTTGTCGCGGTCACATCGGTGCAGAGGTATAGTATCATTCCATTCCAATGGATCACCTGGTAGCCAAGAGAAAATAGTGAGTGGGAAGCCGACTTCATTATCATAGGTCAGGTCGTAGCCAATAAGTTTTGGAGCCCAGTTGAATCCATTAACATTAAGACGTTTCAGAACTTCTATTTCGCATTGGAGTTGAGTTATGACGACCTCTTTAGGAGCATTTCGTGCATGTATTGGAATTCGCACAGCCCAGGTGGTCTGATCAGAAAATCCAAGCTTGTAAACTTGACAATGGCCTCCAGACAGCGGACAGGCCAGTGTGTTGGAACAAAAGGAGGGTAACTCGTCAGATGTCCAAAATCTTTGGGCGACTAGAGGAATATTCTCTGGACGGAATGTCATCTTGAAGAATCGAATGTAAGGTGATGAAGTGAATATATCAACATGTTAGATGGAGTCGGATCAAAAAGCTCAAGTGCTTTCTTGAGAATGACTTGGGTAGAGTGGGGTTAATGTGAATGAGCGGCTCAGGGCCAGTCCTTTCTTAGCGCTTGGCCGCTCACAATCTAGACCAGCGGCTACGTCAGTGAAAGAGCAGATCCAATTGGGGCGCCCAGGCCCAGGAACCAACATGATTTCCCCAAGCTCTGAGATCTCAAATATGACCAGGTAAATCGATTTGTCAGACCAGACCGGTTGACTGGGGAAATAATTGTTTGCCTAGAACTTGACTAACTAGTAAGTTTATGCAGGGTTGGATTGATTGATTGTACGTATTGGTACTAGGTACTAACATTTGAATGCTCAGGTGCGCTCATGTGCACATGTGCAACAACCTTGGAAAAGGGTTTTACTGTTCTACAGTAGATCATTTATACATATTTCGACAGCACTTGGAAGCCAGCGAAGATTATCTATTCGTCATCGTCTTCCATCTCATCTTCTTCGTCATCATCTTCAAACTCAACCCCAATATCTGCACTGATATCCCACCGGTCTCCCTTGGCAGATGCACTCACGTACTTGACGAACTTCAATGTGCCACTGTCACGGAGCACAATGCTGAGTCGGTTCCATCCGGCTTGGGTGCTGAAGAGAATTCCATCATCCTCGTCAGCGCCGGCAGAACGGTAGATAGCGGGATCCGCCTTGGTCTTCTTCCGGGGCCCCTGGTCTGCATTTTCTTCATTCTCCTCATCTTCGTCGTCATCGTCGTCACCAGCCATGTAGATCTCGTAACCACCCACGGAAGGATGCTCGGCAAGCTCGGCCTCAACCTTCTCTTGAGGCTTCGATAAAGACTGTGCCTCTTCATTTTCATGATCCTCATCGGAATCCTCTTCGTTGTCCTCCTGCTTTTCCCATCCAGTTGTCGGAGTCAGACCGAGGGTGAATTCTAAGCGCGGCTCCTCGCCAGTGTAACCACTGGCCAATGTGTAGTCAGCACCGCGACGGAAGCGACGGGCAAGGAAGTTATGGCTATGAAGGTGGTCGACGCCGGTGATCAGAGCAAGCCATTTTCGGAAAGCCTGGGACGGGAAGACGACGTTGAGCAATTCTTTGATGGGATTCGATGTATCATACGCCGAGGGTTGCTGGTACAGGTACCGATGCTTGTGAGGCGGGCGAGCTACAGTCCACTCGGTCTGATTTTGGATCTCCTCTGACGAGGCAGGCAGAGTCTGTCTTTCTTGGTCCTCAATATATGCACTGATGCGCGAAGCGAACTTTTCATTGAGAAAGCGCTCAAGGCTGAGTGACGATTCGTTAGCAAAAGCCTCGGACATTTCTTCGGCAATGTCCGGTGTCAAGTAAGACGGCGCGAGGTACTGCACCAGGAATTCAAGATCGGTTTCATTGAATTCGGTCCCCTCGGTCTGCTCCTCCAATTTTCCCTTGCCCTTGCCCTCCACCTCGGGTTCCTCCCATGATACAGGCTGCGGTTGAGGCAGATCGTAAATGTCACCGCGACCTTGGAGCTGGGCAAGACTGCTGCGCTCGGCCAGTTTCTCCTCGAGGCCTTCTTCATATCCGTCCTCACCCTCCTGGGGAATATGGAACCATCCGCTGATGGCCATTCGAACTCGTTTCTTCGATTTGTCCTCCCCTTCGCCGTGGTGGTACACTTCCTCCACATCATGGAAACTCTCACCGGGCTGAACGGTGAAGAAGCTGAGTTGGTTGAATGCTGGTGGAATGGAGAGACTGAAATCTGGGCTTGGGATCGTGACTGCCTCTCCTTTGACATCTTTTTCAGTCTTGGTTGGGTAAAGACGCAGGGCCCCACCCCACTGCGCTTGCCAGGGGGTATCAGGGTCAGTCAGGTAGAGAATGTAGCTCACTCGTCGACTTCCAATGACATCATCGTGGCACAGCAGATGACAACCTTCGGTGTAGACATTGATAGCCATGTCGGTCTTGCGGCCACTAAGCTTGCCAGAGCCAGTCACGGCAGACAAGTATTCCCTGAATCGGGCGGAGTACATCGCATCGCGGAGCTTCAGAAGAAACGGCAGCTTAGACAGCGAGGAATCGTCGAGGCCATCCAAGTTAGCCAGGTCGCCTGACTGGAAAATCTTATAGATGTCGGTCTCTTTCTCAGTGAAGTCCACCTGCTCTTGAATCTCTTCGCGGACGGATCGCAGCAGCGACGGTTCGATCAATTCGTGAATCACTCCATGGTAGTAGCTAAATCCAGTCCAATTGAGTCAGTTCCAGCCCAGGTTCATGGAACGCCATTCAAGGGGTATGTATATAAACGTACGGGCTCGACTTAGCGTATTCATCAGTGTATTTCTGCTGCTCCGCAGTATCGAACAAGCCATCACGAAAGCGCACAGTGGCTTCTTGGCTAGAGAGTGCACGCTTTTTGGAACCCGAGAGTCCATTGGCCCGGGAGCCTGTTTCATCTGTCTTGCGCTTCATTTTTGTTTCATGTGTGCGATCAAGACGAGTCAGCCATACCATGCAAGGTGACGATCATAGATTTTTCGGGCGGTGAGCCCCGTCAACTGGGCGGTCAGGGTCTTGATCTACTAGTACGCCTTGAATCCGTACTAGTACCATGTAGACACGGACGAACATGTATTTTTTCCCCTTGACCTTTCCACGCCATTACTCTTTAATTTGTTTTTGTTTTTCTACAGAAGATATCTCGTTCCAGGCAATCGGACTGAGAGCTTCACGGGTATGGATTTCTATAATGCCGAATTGACTAGGCATGTACTATGTTATGCCCCAATTCAGACGATATACATCATACAAACTCATCCTCCATCTCGATATAGCACCCATGTTGCCATTATGGGAAGGAAAGGTCGTCCCAATGTTTTACTTTCGGTAATAAATCTAGGATGATCAATTAGCGATCGTTCGTGATAGCGGAATGTTAGAATATCACGGTTACTCACTCTCTTGAATTGGAAATGGAGTTGCAGAATGCCCTGTATAAACAAAGAGTGATGATGAATTAGAGCTTGATTCCTTGAAATGAGGGAAACCAGACATACCTTGTCAAATGTGCTCTTGAATCCACGCTCACGCTTCGCACTATAGTCCCATTCCTTGTCGACGATTCGAAAGGCAATGTCCTCATAAGGGGGACCCGCCATAAATCGTATCAAACAGGTGTCTTCTTCGCCAGCCTCGGCAAAGGATTGACCACGTTTGCGACCATTTTCCCTCTCAATCCGATACGTTGGCGCTTTAGCCTTGTCGATGAGGTCAGGGTAGAAGATGTTGAACTTGTAACCTTGCACGACCTTAGGTGGTGGGTTGTCATGGTCGTAGTGAGTCTGATTGTACTTGTTCCACTCATAACCCATCTGAACCCGGTTGAAATACCGAGGCTTTCGAGGTCGGTACTTGTTGGCCCATAAGGGCTGTGCCGCTGTGCTCAAAGCTTCTTCGCCGGTGAAGATCTCCTCGTTCTCACTGACCCCCTTGGCCAGTTCTCGCTCGTACAAGGCCTTGGTGGCTTGTGAGAAATCGTCGTTGGGGAGTGACGAGAAGCGAGTCGATACGGCAGGGGCGGCCATGCTAGATGACCCGGAATTAGTGATGGCCATGGTCGGCTTTTCGGCCGTTCGCTGTCGAAGAGGAACAAATCCCAAGCGAATTATTTTCTGACGTTCACGGGCAACATGTCGAAGAAACATGGACTCGTCCATGATCTCAAGACCTTTGTCTTCTGCACGCACTTGAAGCAACGGGTCAGGATCTAGCCCCGTAAACTCGGCCAAGTCTACATGATTTTCATTCCCAGTAACGACTGGTGCCAGAGGTGCCAACTTCTCCCGGATCGACTCAGCCTCCTCTTTCTGCTGACTCCTTAGCTCACGAACGCGTTCATCGATGACCGCTTGGTAAACATTTCTCAATCTTGCACGAGCCTTCCAGACGGTCAAGCTGCGTAGCAATTCCTCCCAGTAATCTGTGTCGATGGGCTCATTCGAGTTCAACTTTCGCTTCACCTGTACCTCCAAAGTTTGTAATTGTTCGTAGGTTTTTGGGCCCAGAAGTCGGTTGATATCAGCGGCGACAGAGTTGAGGGCCCGACCCTCCAACGCATTGGTCTTCAGGCGGTCTTGACAGATGACTTTCATGGTCTGAGGAAGTAGAGAGATGATCAGCTCGGTACATTGTCCAAAGGACTGAAATAAACAGAGAGGTTGCCATACCTGCCAGTAATCCCGATTGCGCGCATTCGTCTCCAATTTCACAAACGTCTCGATCTCATGTTCTAGCTCTTGCAGCTGAGGCTGAGACAATCCTTCAAATACCCCATCAGGATCCACCACATCAAGCTCCGAGTCTGCAATCTCGTCGTCCAATGGGTCGCGTGTGGGATCGATCACACGAAGCGTCACCGTTAGCCAGTCGATCGGCTTTGCGCGACCATCCTTCACCCGGATCTCAGCCTTCTTCTTGGCCTGTTTCAACACAAAGACGTCTTCCTGCGCAACCCATTCCCGCACCTGCTCATCTTCTTGCAGCTGGTTGATGCGCATCTGATCACGCATGTTTCGGTTTGGCTGTCGATCATCGTTCCGGCTTCGATCGGAGTTCTGGCGGTCGCGCCATTCTCGGTTGTCTCCCGGGGGGCGCCTGAATGGTGGTGAGCGCGAACGGTCGTTTCTTCCTGATCCTGACTGCCGTAAGGACATTTTCGGAAATATCCTCTAGATCGCACTGTGGAGAAGATATGTGGAGGGGGTTGTGGCTGGAAAGATAGTATGACGCGGGCTCCTGGCGCGTTGGAAGGTCACAGGTGGTAGGTACTAGTAGTAGTAAGGCGGGAGATCGGCGGTAAGTTCAGCAAGTACCTACAGTGGACTGCAGAACCACTCGAACCTACTAGTAGTAAAGTCAACATCTGATTATTCAAATGATCCCAATGCTGGTTTCTGTCAAATTCAATACATTCATTTGAATTTAATACTTTGCATATCCGGTCTTCCCGCTCAACGTACATACTAGTACACTGTATCTACGTAGTATCATGAACTATGTACGTACTACTGTACGACATAGCCCAGTGGGATACCATTTGAAATGTTCGAAGCCCTGTCATAACTCGTATACGCATGTGCACATCCATGAATGTGTTGTATTATCTTATCCGTCGAACTTTTAAAGGTCCGATCAAAGTTCCAAGGTTCAATATTGTTCGAATGCCCAGGTGAAAGTACATATATCATTGCTAAAGACAGAAATGATTCTTACATATCCAGATGTAACGCGCTTCTTCAGGGTATATTGCTCATGCCGGTTGTGTCGGTCCCGGTGATCCTTCCACGGGCTCTCCAGATTCGGGTGCCGTGGCCGTGGTGTGAGGTGATATACCGACTCTAGGAGGTGGTGGAAGGGGGGTTCCTTTTCGTGAAGGCGCGAAATCCTGCTCTCGACTCTTCTCCTCACCCTCGGCAAAGTAATCATCAAACATATTATTCGGCGACACTCCATGGCGTGCTTTACCTCGGCGGTTTGAGGGTGATCGACCCTCTGGAGGAGAAGTAACTTGCATTGGGCCCGCGAGCGGCGGGATAGATGCCATGTTTGCGGGTATCAAGAAGTTTTCAACGACTCCAGTAGCTGCCCCGGGGCCTGCTGACTCGGCAATAGGCGAGGAAATTTCATCCTCGCGAGTCTCAAAGACGACTTCACCAGGTCCTTCCACCTCTTCCCCCAGCCCAACGGGGAGCCGGTGCAAGGCGCCATATCCCAACTCGGCACCAACAGCACCCTCACCACCCCATCCACGAGTGGGAATAAGCTCCACTTCACGAACCACATCAAATTCGCTGTTGTAGACCCATAAGATCAGTGTACGGTCCAGGTGGTCTTCCACTAACTCCCCAAGTGCGGACTCCCCGCGCAATGTCCCGCTTGGTGTTCCAATAATATAATCTGAATGGGGAAGAAGCCCTGCACGGAAAGCGGGACTCAGAGATGAGGGGATGGCAAGCACATGCCAAATGTTCTGAGTGGAATTGAGAGGGGCAAGCTGTAGGGCGAGGCCGAGGGATGGATTGGTGGAGGGGACCGGCACGTTATAGGTATGTGTTCGTTGGCCCTGCGCAAATTTCAATGGATTAGCCAGAGCATGTCCTCTTAGTAAAAAGACAGGCCATTTGTTCACGTACCTTGGCGCTCCAGACTTCTAGGGTCAAGCTTGTTCCGGCGCAATTGCGAACTTCAGTCGCAAATAGATTTGGGTCCGGGTCTTCCTACAGGGGTAAGTTAGTAAGATAATCCAAACAGTCCGAGTCTCATGTTTACATACTATGGGATGGCCATTTATTCCCACGATGAAGTCAAACCAGGGCTCCAAAGGTAGCTCGGGATCTTTGTTGCGGAGCACTTGAAACCCGAAAGCGTTGTCACTTGGTCCATTCCGAGGTTGTTGAGTGGGCTCGCCATCAAGCCGGCCGATAAAACGATTGAGTGCGCCAAACATTGAGGTGATCTGAACTGGGAGCGAACTGAAGTGAGTCTGCTCTGAGGTGTCTAAGATGAAGCTGTCGCGGGCATGAGAGAGAGAGAGCTGGCCCCATGCAATGCAAACATCACAAACATCACCACGCTTATCCCTTATCGCGGTTATCGGACAACTTACCGTGACGCTTCCTTTTGTATTGTAGACCTGCATCCAACCTCTTTGCAATGGAGGATTCAGAGGAGGCACCCCCAGAGGTTCACCATTACGAGAGTCTTCATGAGGTTCCATGGGATATTCAGAAGTAATATGCCACCTGGTCCAATCCCTCTGAAAATCTGTATTAATTGGTTCTGCAGTTATTGGTCGCAACGCTATCGTATTTTCTCCAAGTACGATGAGGGCATCTGGCTGACGGATGATGCTTGGTTTGGAGTGACACCGGAACCTGTTGCCAAGTAGGTGAACAACACTCTATTTTGACATTTCATCTTTATTTTTTGTGTATATCGCTAATTCGGAGACTAGTAAAATCGCAGCTGATCTTGCCAAGTCAGCCCCCATTGAACGATGTATCCTGGTCGATGCTTTTGCAGGTGCAGGTGGTAATACCATCGCGTTTGCCAAATCTGGCCGATGGAAAAGAATCTATGCAATCGAAAAGAACCCGGCCGTCCTGCAATGCGCCAAGCACAACGCAAAGATCTACGGCGTCGACGATAAGATCACTTGGTTCGAAGGAGACTGCTTCGAAATCCTGAAAAACCAACTCAAAGATCTTGCGCCATACAGTGTCATCTTTGCCAGTCCTCCTTGGGGAGGTACGTTCTCATCTTACACGTTTTCATCTTACCACCCCCCTCCACTCCATTTTGGCAATCAAGCCGTTTCTAATCATGATAGGCCCTGGATATCGATCGGATGAGGTATTCAACTTGCGCACCATGGAGCCATATTCTCTCGCAACCCTTTTCAAGGAATATTCAGCATTTACACAGCACATGGCTTTGTACTTGCCACGAACTTCGGACGTTCAGCAAATGGCAAAATACGTTCCAGACGGGCGTAAAGCTACCGTGATGCACTACTGCGTGGAGGGTCACAGTAAGGCCCTGTGCATTTTCTATGGCGATTTCACTCTCTGATGATTTCATTGATATCTTTTTTTGGCTTGCCTTTCTGCTGAAGCGACCCTACAAAACATTTTACATGGCTCTCAAGGTCATCGCCTTCGTCTTGTCTATTTCAGCTCCGCCTCTTATGAAAAGCATGTATCTACTAGTACTATCCACAATAATATTTCTTAAGCACTTGAGCCATCGAGGTCGAATGGAATCTCCAGTCTCATCCATGTGGCATCTGGCATAGACCTAGGTAGGTACCAGGTATGTACTGCACGGGTTAGTTACTAGGGCCCCGAAGACCAATGGCGAGATCTACCTCATTCAAACTTCAAAGTGCCTGGGATGAGATTTACACTCTCTGGACGACGCAAATAATGTCGTAGAGAATGTGGTTCGTTCTGCGACAGCCGTCATGGAATCTACCTCACCAGCAAGGAAAGAAACGGGGATTCGGCCGCAAAGGCGTGGTCACAACCGCTCAGGACTCAGGAGTCACCAGAGACCTCGCAGTCGCTTACCGCCCGGCCATCTTACGCCGAAGATCTTCTCATTTGCATGGTGAGGAATCAGGATAGCCTCAAATTTGAACATGTCCATGAAGTATGGCGAATATTGTTTTTAATTTCAACTACGTATATACTAATGTTTGGATACATCAAAAAACGAAGTTGAAATCACATATTATACTATATATGGGGAATCAATGTCCCGACATATCATTACGGTATTGCCATACCTGTCTTTACTGCACATGCATGCACATGTGTGTATAGTACTACCCATGTGTAGTGACTATTAAAGAGAAGAAACATTGAAGGGTCTAGTTTTTTTTTTTTTTTTTTTTTTTTTTTTCTGTTTTAATCCATTCATGGTCCTGCCAGGGGTTTGGCCCGGAAAAAGAAAGGATGAAATGGTATCTCATGAAACATATGTACCCCTTCTGCAGACTAAATCTTAGCCTTCATGGAACGAGTCTCATGCATATGTAGTGAAAACCAGATCGTTACTTCATACAAGATTGGATTGATCGCGGTCTGGACCCAATCGATCTTCATACTGTTCATGTACGTACCTTGTTTAGTTTCCTGCAGTATAAGTTAGACAGGTATGAAGTCAATACATACAGTGGCGCACTGTTGAGATTTAGGTATTGAACTTTGCCACAGAAACTTGAGTTCACCTGTATTGATGTCCAAGACAGGTCGGATTCTTTTTTACTAAGGAGATTGCTTCAGCCTTACTTCTCTGCCAACTTTTCTTTTTTTCTGCCACTCTACTATATATTATTTATTTTGATGGTATCTTATTTCTGATGTCCTTATAAAATACCCTACTTTTGTAGGTTATGAATACATTAAAACTGCCTAAACCTGGCTACGACATCTGGAGTAGGCGTCGCAGGCCCATCACAAATTTCACAACTCGAGTCCACAGAATCCGTCTCGCTATCCTCAGAACCAGATGTATCCTGTGTGCCCTATTATGTAGCCTGGTTCAAATGTTACATCTAACTAACTACTAACTAAAAAATACGACCTGTCTTAGACTATAAGTGACCTGTTTCTGTAGTAAAGTCCTATGTATTTTAGATATGTCGATTCCGATGCCCCTTTTGTGGGTATTGATCTGGAGCACAGGGCTAGCTGAACTCCAGGGCCGGTTGGAAAGTCTTTTAAAAAGATTTCATAGACCTTCCGAAGATTTCAAACAGACCATATCAAGTTATCAACCCACAGTCTACAGATCATACCACCTCCAAGATGCCACCACCCACGACCTGCACGAAACCGACTCCACAGTCTGTGAAAGATAATTTTATCTATCTCTCAACATTCAAGGTCATGTTTTGCAAGAAATGCCATGACATTGTGATGGATAGGCAGATCTTACCTCACCTAACGAGCAACCACAAGCGCGAAGAAGGTTATAACTGGCAGACAGTAAGCGCACATTACAGCCAATTTCGCCGGCGCGTCAAACGCGTCAGCGAGATCAGGATTCCAGAGACCCCAATCAAGCCGCTCCAAGGCCTAGATATCATTAATGGGTACCAATGTACAGACTGTTCTATGCTATCGAGCAGCAGAACAAGTGCTCAGAACCACTACAAAAAGGTACACAGATCAGATACTGAGAAAAAGGAGCGTACACAGGCCTCACTACCATGGGTACGAGTACAAATGCAGCAACTACAAAAATTTTCTGAGAAGACACTGTTTTTGGTCAAGGGTAGTAGCCAAAAACGGGCACTTTCTGAGCCAGAGGTACCACCTATATCAAAACGGCGTCAGGAAACACATACAGCCGCAGATGACAAGGATGAACAGCCACGGCAACATGGGCTAGTAGTAAGTACCTATTAATATACTACTAGATTCTCCTTCTACTATTTTGGCCCAGGCTGATTAGGAATCTTTAAAGAAGCAACAGGATATAGACATGGCCCAAGGTGGACTGGATCAGATGAGATCGTTACCTCATTCACCATTGTTTATGGTCCCCGGTTCATATTATAACTATTTCTACCCCCGGACGTTGCTCCCTGAGGCAGCATACAGCAGCAAACTCGGAGATATACAGATCAATTCGGCAGGACAAATAACCACCAACGCACATTATCAAGGAAATATGTCGCCGGTTCCTTCTATCACACCTATGCTTCAGCCTGTTTTACCATCACAGCAGGTCGATTCGACAGGACAAACAACCACCAACACACATTATCAAGGAAATTTGATGCCGCCGGCTCCTTCTATCACACCTATGCTTCAGCCTGTTTTGCCATCACAGCAGGTCAATTCGACAGGACAAACAACCACCAACATACATTATCAAGGAAATTTGATGCCGCCAGTTTCTTCTATCACACCTATACTTCAGGACGTTTTACCGCCACAGCAGGTCGATTCAGCAGGACAAACAACCACCAACACACATTATCAAGCAAATATGCCGCTAGTCTCTTCTGTCACACCTATGCTTCAGGCTGTTTTGCCGTCACATCAGAATAGCTACAATAAGGAGATACAACCTGAAAGTAGCAGAGAGAATCCCATATTCCAGGCTATTATGTCGTTACAAAAGAACAGCTACAACAAGGAGATGCCGCCTAGCCAGGATTCCGTGCCCTCTTGGCCCTCCAGTCAGAGCATCTACGACCAGGAGCAACCCGAAATCAAGCAAGAGGGGGGAGACGAAGCGAGGGAAAGCTGGTAAGACCCTCTGTCACACGTTGACACTGCAGGTCGACAGCCTTTGTCCCATTTCCGAATGGAGTCTAGTCTTGGTTTCTGTCGTGTGTCAACTTTAAAGTACTTAACGTTGACCTTTCCTTCCTGTTTCCTTTTCTCTTTTTCTCTTTCTCTCCTGTCTGTGTTTTTTTCTTGTTTTTAGGACCTTAGAACAATTACATTGTTTTCTTCGATTGCCACGTCACACCCTCAGTGTCACACGTAGTGTCAGTTGTCAGTTGTCACGAGTTGACAGTTGCTGTTTTCTGAGAAGGTTTTCTCAGAGGTTTCCTTTGTTCGGCTGAGAAGGTTAGGGTTAGGTTTAAGCTTAGTTCCTGTCGTCAAACCTTAACGTACTCAGGTACTTAAGGATTGACTCCTCCTTGTCTCCTTGTCTCCTTCTCTTTTCTTTTTCCTTTTCTCCTCTGTCTGTGTTTTCCTTGCAGTTAGGACCTTAGAACAATTCCATTGTTTTCTTGCTTGCCTCGTCACACTCAGGCTACACATCCGAGACCTGTGGTCCTCGACACCTTGCATGCTTAAGCGCTTCAGCGTTTGCAGATTGTTGTTAGCAGGAGCGATCCGGCTGCTTCTTCTGCGCTAAAAAGAGCGCTCAGACTGCCGCTTCTTCCTCTCTCCTTCGCTCAATTATCCAAGTCCGACTCTTCCTCCGCTTGGCTCTCCTTCCTGCACTATTCGTAGCCCTCTGAGACATGTGCTCATACAGAGGCCCAGGACAAGCACCCGTAGGGGCGAGATCAAAGAGGAGTAGAAGCGTGTTATTCATTCCAGTCTACATAATCGCTTCAACCTTGTTAATGGAACATTGAGTTGAAACATTTGAAGCTACATATCAATTGATGTATTTTATCGATCGCATGATTCCATCTAGTGTACAATATATACTATGCCCTCAAGTGCTTACAAACTAGTAAAACTCCATAGAAACCTGCACATGTGCACCCTTGCACATGTGCTACTAGTATTCAATATGCCGACTACCCCCCATTGATCTTGAACGATACCCGCACGTGGACTCCGACCAGATCGCTGAGCTGCAACAACGACACCGATCTCAGCCTGAAGGTATTGTATTTTTTTTTAGTGTGAGTGGCTTGCACAAACTCTACGAGCTTACCAGTTGTTTCTTTTCAGCGGGTAAACGTTCCAAAAAATGAAGCTTGTGATTTGCGGCGACTGGGAAGGTCCTGGTCCGTCTAGTGGTGGACCGTACGTGGTGGAATCACATCTCCTTTCTGGCACCCTCCAGCCAAACAGAGGGGTTGGTGCTAATAGTTTCCCGAAAGACCATACCCTCTGATAATTCCGCTAGGCTTCACGTGTGACGGCCCTGTGCTTGCGTGGTAGTGGAATGCAGCCGCACAGCCCAACGTGGATGAGAAGCAAGAATTCAATCTGCGTATTGATTGATACAAGGCTCAATGCAAATGATAAGAGATCCACAAATCACTTGGGAGACTATGAGTGGCCAAGTTTGATATTTATATTAGTAGGCTAGACGAACCCGGGATCTTATGACCATAGCTCACGCTCGCGTTTGCTAATCTTTCTATGAGGCGGACCGCCTAACCATTCTGGCCATGACCAGTTAGGGAAAGACGAAGTCCAAGACTAGGTCAGGCCTTGGAAATTGGTATTTTCCCGCCGAAAATTTGCTAAGAAAGCATCCACGCGAGAGCGTTTGCCCCATGGCCAAGGGCTTGAGGACCGGAGTATAAAGATTGATTGAGCAGTGCGTTGTAGGGACGCAAATGAGAATTGAGAGTTTGACGGAGAACCTGACATGAGAGACGCCAAGCCGCGTTTTTGTTGAGGCCTCGCATTTTGTTTTATCGCAGTCAAGATGCGTTCGAACTGGTGGTCTCGGTTTTCTTGCGCACGCCGATGCTTCTGTGAGCGCCATGCATCCTGCTCTGCGGAGTCCAGGCACCAGACCACAATATGCCCGTGGCGACGCCAGTGGTCATGCCAGGCGGTATTCCAGGGGTCATTCCAGGTGCGCAAGCATTCGCCTTAAGAAGAGCCTCGGATGAGCTGACGCATAGTCGGCTCGAGCTGGGCAAAGAAAACAACTTGAAGGTAATCAGGCCACTCATAAAGCATCGAGCTGCCAGGAAGAGGAGTTGTCGCTCGGGGCTCAGTCAGATAGCTCGCTCGACGGGGTAGATGCCTAAGCCCACCTGCCATGTTTTGGCGCAAGAATTGATCTGGGTCGTCGTAGAACCGGTCGGCTTCGTCGCGATAGGCGACTTTTTGCGTCTCATCGAGGTCGATCGGGGGCTCGCAAGAAAGTGCCCACGTGTGAATGGATGGATATACCATGTGGGAGCGCCATGACGTGCTATGGCATGGCATTAGAAACCCAACTGCAATTCTAGACTCGGGCGAGTGAAATGAAGCGGCGGGGCCGTTGTGGGATGCTGAATGGATTTCATGCTGATGGCGGAAGTATTCAAGAACGTTCAAGGGTCCTGAGGCATGGTATACAGATGTGTATAGAGCCATGGTTCCATTAACAAATATGAGGAAGAGTAGCATTAACCACCCAGAAGGGTAAGCATGAGAGCTTGACGTGACATCTGACCAAAAGAAGTGCACTAGACGAGGCGCAGCCAATATATGTAAGCAAGGTAGTAAAGGGTAGATGAAGCGGACTTCTTTGTGTGAGATGAGAGAAAGGAAGAATGGCATCAAGATGCAGATCAGGGCCAACTGTACTCTGGCAGTATTCTGCACTCGATGGGAAGCTGAAAAGTCTCGAGTAATCAGTGCGAAATACAGAGCTGGTATAGCGAATGGAATTAAAGTAGTGAGGAGGAGCGGATATCCCTCCGTCGCATAGTAATGCCAGTTGTTGCGTCCGTAGAAAACTGCCAGTGACTGGGCGATATTAAAGTATAAAAAGCGCAGTGGGGGAAAGGTCCAAACTCCGTAGAACAGACGATCTGCTACACCCGAGACCATCAAGATTGTAGATCTATTGCAACACAAGTCAACTCGGAGATCTATAGCAGTCCAAGGGAAAGCACAGACCCGCAAAGCAAAACCTCACGCACGAAACGTTTGCGTTGATTCCAGGTCCCTCGAATCAATGTGATTGCGGCTGAGGCCGTCCAAATTATGATATTAGTTGGATGGAGGATACAAGCAACTGCGGCCAGTAACAAACCTTGGCGAAGGCTGGTGTTTGTGCATCAGTGGCGGCTTCAGGAAATAGTATTGCTCTGGTCAAGTCATACCTCCATAGGAGCTGAGTAGCATTAACTTAGGTCATCTCATTGTCATTTCCCCTACAACTATCATCAGCAATAGGATTAGCTGACCATTGCCATGGCTATAAGTCCAACGCGACAATTGTCAATGTTGTTCCTAAGCAATTTGATAGAGTCCATGTCGAGCAGAACCATTGTCAGGGACTGATGGTTGTGGCAACCAACTGCCAAACAATTAGCCAGTAGTTTATCAAATGCATGGTATTTGATTGGTATGTTGCCTGACACTTACTGTTGCCCATGCGCCACGAGAATGTTCGCCGTAGATACGACTCGCGAGCTTCCATGTATAGAAATCGCCCACTGCAGATTACACGGCCTGCATTGTTTTGGTACTAGCAATCAAGTTGAAGAGCTCCGCACGCCTGGCGGAAGGAAGGAAGAGTATAGATTAGCAGTAGTCAGCCATTTTATATAGTATAGTGGTAAAGAGAAGAGGGTAGAGTGAGGATCGGAGTCGGTGCCGCCATTCCTACGCTAACCATGGATTAGTATCTGTGTCGTGCGATTTAATTATACCACACTCACCCATGTTAGCCAGGCTCGCTGGTCTTTCCCAAACGCAATCTGCCAAGCCAGTTCAAGGGACTGAAGAATTCATCTGGTTGAAAAAGGTGCGTGAAGTGAGCGCATTCACGAGACGAAAGCCGATCAGGAAGATTAGAACATTGGTAGCCCGAGCTACAATGAAGCGATGGCGCGGCGAAGAGGAATCAGAAGAATGAATTATCAAATGCAGATGAGCGGCCGCAGTAATCGCGATCCGACCAATCCCACATTGGTCATAAGGCTTACTAGATTGCCATAATCCTACTAGATTCCATGTTGATTTGAACCTCGGGGAAACATCGGGGATGCGGCTGCCTGGGGCAGCAATGCGGAGAAGGGATTATGTAATATTTGCTTCACAGGCTTTCCAGCGATTCCGAGATCGGATTGTTTCCCTATGAAGCTCAAGCTACCAACCTGTGACCTATTATGCTGCTTCGAACGGCGCTGAGGTCCCGGGTATCGGTATCGGTATCGCGCCCGGTGAACTTCCATCTAGCTCGCTCCGTATCATCTGCACCGCTTATTCAAATCCAAAATGGCACATTTTATCGGCAATATCCGACAGAGAACGATACCTCGACCAATCCACCTCTATATGCGAACTTCAGCTTCACTCTCCCCTCTCAAATCTCAGCCTTGGAAACCCAAAAAACACCCTTGCAACATTGGGCTATAATCGGTACATCGGGACGGACTGATCTGCTAGACGTCTTCCGTGGCCAGCATATTTGTCTTCCACCTACCGCGCGATCTTATCCTTACCTCCTCACAGACGAAATTGCCGCCAAGGATCCGGAATTGCGCTATGTTGGAAATGCAATTCGGTATATCGGTTTTAGTGGGGAAGGCTCTGGGGCTATTGGTGGCACTCGTGGCGCATACTTAAGTGCACGCTACGAGAGCCTGCGGGAGGAAACCGACTGGACGGTAGAGCAGTTTCTCCGTGGCCAAACGTCGCTGAATCCTATGGAAGGAGAAGAGAAGGGAACAATCCATGATGAAGATCTCATTCAAGAGGTGATCGCCGATCTACATCTGTCAGAGTTGCTTGACATGCCTATTGCGAACCTCAGCAATGGCCAAACTCGAAGAGCCCGCATTGCAAAGGCTCTCCTTAAGAAGCCCGAGCTGCTGCTTCTAGATGAGCCCTTCAGTATGTTCAAGATGGTTATTCTCACCGTATACTAGCTAACTTGGTTTTTTTTTTCAAGTGGGACTTGACCCGGCCACCGTCCGGAGCATTTCTGGATTGCTCCATCGTCTGGCTCAAAAGTCCTCTCCTCGATTGGTCCTAGCCTTACGTCCGCAGGACACAGTCCCGGAGTGGATTACTCATCTAGTTGTGGTGGGAAATAACCACCACGTCATCCAGCAGGGCTCGCGCGCCAAGATTAGCCAAGCGCTGGCTATCTGGAAGCAACTCACGAGTGGTGACCCTTCAATCAAGGGCTTGAATGACACAGAGAAGAGTATTATCCGACAGGCTAAGGTGGACTTGAAGTCGGGTGCTCTTGATCAACAATTGATTCAAGACCTTAGTGCCAAAGATGTTACGAAACCAAATTGGAAGGAAGTCCCGCCCGTGTTGGGAGGAAAGCCACTGATTGAAATGGATGGTGTTCGTGTCCAGTATGGTGATAAGGTTGTTCTGGGCAACTGGACTCAGAACGTGAATGGAGAGCCCAGGGAGGGTCTCCATTGGCGTGTGCGGCAAGGCCAACGCTGGGCGATTCTCGGTGCCAACGGGTCTGGCAAAACAACTCTACTCTCCCTCATCACTTCTGATCACCCGCAAGCATACGCCCAGCCCATCAAAATTCTCGGCCGGTCGCGTTTACCAGAAGTAGGCAAACCTGGCATCTCCATTTTCGAACTCCAGTCTCGCCTCGGACATTCGTCTCCCGAAATCCATGCTTTCTTCCCACGTCAATTGACGGTGCGGGAATCCCTCGAGTCAGCTTTCGCAGAGACATTCCTATCCAAGCCCGTGCTTAATTATGAGCGTGACCTTGACGTAAGTGCAGCCTTGCGGTTTTTTAAGGCCGAGCTTGATCCAAATGCGAGTGTCACGATGAAGCAAGGGCCCCCCTTCATCACCACCAACACCGATATTTTTCCTCGTCTTGGCTCCACCGGAAACAACAAGCCTTACATTCCGTCCGACTACGATATTGACTATGCCGACAATGTGACATTTGGCCAACTCACTACTGCACAACAGCGTATTGTGCTTTTCTTAAGAGCACTCATCCACAACCCCGATATTGTAGTCCTCGACGAGCCTTTCTCGGGCCTTTCTGCTTCCCAGCGTGACAAATGTCTACACTACATAGACCACGGCGATAGACCGTCTGCGTTTAATCGGGCCTCGAGTCGAGGACTCTCTCGGTACAAGGGCCTTTCAGAGGACCAAGCCCTTGTCCTCATTAGCCACGTCAAGGAGGAAATTCCCGAAAGTGTTCGGTACTACATGCGGTTGCCATCAGAGCCGGGAGATGGCACCGAGCCTTTAGATTTCCGTTTTGGTCTGCTCAAAAACCTCAGCGTCCTCAGTGACCCAAAGGTATGGGATGCCGCTTGGGCACCACCGTCTCAATTCTCGGAATCCGCACAGAGAACTCGCAAACGCCATGAGATACCATCGGATATAGACGTGTACGAGTGGTTTTCGTTTTGAATATTTTCAAATATTGTATGCTTCGCAAGCACGGGTACCCAACTACTATCACGCCTCAAGAGTGCTCCTAATTAGACCATAAAATGTTAATACAAAGAATACACATGGACATTGATTAATATGCCTGCAAGTTCGTACAGGCACAAATGCCACCCGCCGCAGCACTGGGCCCAGGATCAGCTCATGGGTTCGAGAAGCTCTGCGTACGAAAGGCCACACATGCAGGCACTTGAGGCCACTGCTCAAACGTTCGTATTGTTTATTGTTCACGCGTCAATCTCCCGATGTTGTATGATCTCAATGTTCTTGCCGATCTTTTTGGCTAGTTGACTCTGAACACAACCGACGGAGCTTCATCCTCCGCCTGCGGGGATTGTGGGGAAAACGACGCGGGGATTAACTCCCCGTGCAAGCTACGCCTACTGTCCAGTATGATAGCCACCCTTATATACAATCTTCACTACCCCCTGCAGATCCAATGTTCGCCGCTTTCAAATGGTCAATCAATTTTTATGATTCTCAGTTCCTCAATATACTGCTTCGCCCACTACCTGAATAATCCCAACTATGTACCATGGTCCTCCCTACGAGCTGCGACGTCCTGGTCGTAGGCAGTGGCAACGCTGGGTTTAGTGCTGCCCTCTCAGCCGCACAAACGAATTCCAAAGCCAATGTGATTGTAATCGATAAATGCCCCTCAAACTGGGTCGGAGGAAATACTTACTTCACGGCCGGGGCTTTTCGCACTGCCCACAGTGGGCTCTCCGACCTCCTACCCATTGTCAACAATACAACCGCGGAGAAAGCATCGAGGATTGACATTCCAATCTACTCCGAGCAGAGTTTTACCAACGACCTGCTCCGCATGACAGGTGGTCGCACTGATCCTGCCTTATCAAAGATCTTGGTCCAGGATTCTCGCTCTGCCATCGGCTGGCTCGCTCAAAATGGTATCCGCTTCCAGCTATCATTTAACCGACAGGCTTACGAGGTAGATGGCCGAATCAAATTCTGGGGTGGTCTTGCGCTGAAGACGCAAGATGGTGGCAAAGGTCTCGTGGAAGACCACCTTGCCGCTGCAAAGAAGCATGGCATTCGTGTGTTTTTTGATACGCCCGCTACGAAGCTCATAACGGACCCTCTCACTGGGGCGGTGATCGGAGTTGAAGTACTTCCTCGTTCGCCCTCTGGCGCCCCTCGAAAACAAGTTATTCATGCGGCGGCCGTCATCCTGGCCGCTGGTGGCTTCGAAGCCAACGCCCAACTGCGAGCCCAGTACCTTGGCCCAGGGTGGGATGCCGCACGGGTCCGTGGAACACCTTACAACACCGGGGACCTCCTCCTCAGTGCCCAGCGCGACGTTTCTGCCAAAGCCGTGGGGAACTGGTCCGGCTGCCACAGTGTCGCATGGGATGCCGATTCCCCCGCGCATGCCGGAGACCGAGAAGTCTCCAACGAGTTCACGAAATCAGGATATCCCCTGGGTATCATGGTGAACCGGGACGGAGAACGGTTCGTCGATGAAGGATCCGACATGCGAAATTACACCTATGCGATGATTGGACGGCGCATCCTGGCACAACCCGGACAGTCCGCATTTCAAGTTTGGGATGCACGAACGACCCCGTGGCTACGGGCCGAGGAGTATCGTCCTGAAGTGACGAAACACCTCACAGGATCGACAGTAGAGGAACTAGCGGATGCGTGCACTGAAGCCGGATTGGTGAATCGGCAGCGGTTTCTGGAGACCCTGGCCGAGTACAACGCTTGCACTCGGGAAGGAAGTCAAAAGTGGGATCCCGCCGTCAAAGATGGACTGGCTACTGTCGGATTGAGCATTTCCAAGTCGAACTGGGCCTTGCCATTAGACAAGGCGCCTTTCTTAGCTGTGCGTGTGACATCTGGCATTACGTTTACTTTCGGAGGGCTTGCTGTCAATCCGGAGACCGCGGCTGTGATATCAGAGACGACGGGCGGGGAGATTCCCGGATTGTATTCTGTTGGAGAAATGCTGGGTGGAATTTTCCACGATAACTATCCTGGTGGAAGTGGGTTGACCTCTGGGACTGTCTTTGGACGACGGGCCGGGAGGGCAGCTGCAGGAATCATTGCCGTTAAGGGAGCAAAAGAGTCGAGACTCTGATACGTCGGTCCATGGGATCCTACTTCAGCATGTCATAAAGAAACAATATCATAGTAGTGGTGTGATTTGAAAAAAAAAATATTGACACGTTGATGGTTATTAAACGCCCTGCCCTATGCCAACAAGTCCCCGCGCATTCAATGCATGCGGGAAGCTCATGCAAGTTTTCCAAGTCCCATAGAAAAGACCGCAGACCCGTAACGCCTGAAAATAATATATAATCATGCCCCCCTTTGGCTGTGACGACCAGCATCACGACTCGGGCCGAGTTGAGCATCATATTTCACACTGAATCTCACACTTCACGCTTGGTGGTGGTACGCATCCAGAGCTTGCTGCACGTCATGCAGGCTTTCCTTGCTTCCATACGCGTCCATGAGCTGTTGATTCATCGCGAGGCGTTTCTCTTCTTCGCGAATCATCTTCTCGCGCCGTACTTGAACATCGTTATAGTAGTTGTACCCGGCGAATCCTAGCCAGGGGCGGTATAAAGTCAGTGACCAAAGTTTTCGATCGAAGAAAGGCGATCAAGTAAAGATCCGACAGGCATATTGGCAGAACATACCGAGACCGAGCACTGCAACCAGAGGAAGATACCTATATTCATCAGATTAGCAACCAGTCCCGGTCGCGTGCGCCCAGGGGCAATTCCACGTACCACCGGCCATACCTCGGCTTAAAGCTGGGGCCACTGGAATGACTTCTGTAGGTTTTATTGGGGCCTGGAAATGCGTATTGAGACATGTTGAGGATTATGCAGTCTTTTGTATTTTGTTAATTTTGGTGTTATTGACAAAGCGCAAAGGAGAGTAGATATGGCCTTTACCGGACGAGCGGGATGGAAGGGGGAATTAGAGGGCATTTAAAGATCGGCTACGAAAGGCGGTAATGCGGTATTGCGGGGGGTCCGGGGGATTCTTGCATGACGTAATTCTCTTCCTCAGCAAATCAGCCGTCAAGACTCAAGTTCATCTTCTTCATCATGCCACTGTACATTGTAACATGATCTGAGAGGTGGGACCATCATTCCCATATACTACCTATTCCCTTTTTTTTTCTTTCGTTGATCAGGCTGGCTCAATATCATTCATCATACTACTAGTACACTTATCAAGTGCCGAGTTCAATAGCCTGTTCTCCACTACAGTATTCTTCCCCGAAAACTACCGTGACCCAACAATCCAACTGAAAAATGAAAACGAAAAAACAAGAAATCACAAAAAAAAAAAAAAAGATAAAATGAGAAATATAATGATAAACTTACAGAACATCATATGGTAAACCGAGCATCACCAAATACCCGAATATCGAGGTAGCCAACGAGAACGACATGTTCGAGCAAGGCATCATCGTTAGAATCGAGGACATGCCAGGATCAGAGCATCGTACTTGATCGCTCATTAATGATTTGAAGCGGCTTGCACACGTAGTAGTTAGGTGGGGGAGAGCGCCACTAGACAAGGGTTATAAGGAACACCGACGGAAGGCCTCCGTGACAAGGGTTATAGCAAGCGACAAGCCTAGTAGTCTACTATTGAACCATTCGCCTGAGCAGGTAATGCAACTTACGCATGCCGGTATAGCAACCTCTCGAGCCAGCTTGGACTTATTAGCGGCTAAGCCAATGGCCGACTGGACTTTCGATGGATCAATGATACCAATTGCTGATTCCTGAAGATGAAAACAAGAGGTTTCTACAGAGAAAGAACTACGTGACGCCTCCCACGCCGATATACAGCTACAGACTGAACGCTCGCATGAGATCAACACACGTCAAGCACATCGATGGGGAAATCAAACAGCAGTATCAGATTTTACAAAAGCGCATTGAACTTTTTTGCCAACCCAGAAAGCTAACATCTAGGAAGTGGCGAGGCATATTCACGGATCCTGTTCAATACTTGGTTCCAGCGAGACTCATTGGATGGGGCGGAGGGCCTTTGGTATCATCATATGGTCCTAGAAAAGGGTGAAAGCTTGCCAGAATTACCTTTGTTGGAGGAGTTCGTTGGTGGGAAGATGGAGAGTACATCTGGGATTTTCAGCGTGTAGTCCTCGATACGCTCTCTACTTAGCCTACTAGTATATGTAAGTCTCTGGCCTCTCCCTCTTTTAAGTCGTCATCAAAAGACTTTCTTATCAAGACAGTATACCTAAAATTAATGGCCTATCTAGTAAGATAATTAATAGCTAGTCTACCTCTGCTAGCTACTTTCGAATCTTATTAAAGCCGACTTCTTTAACAATTTTGCTACTAATCATCTATTGGGCAAGGTTCTTAGGCGCCGCGGCGGCAGGGCCCTCGGGGGTCACGTATGCCTAAAGTTTAACGTTGTGTTAGCGCTACTTGCAATCTCACTCTGACCCCCCCACATCTCACTTCCACTTCTCATAACACATACCTTGGTCAGTCCACCATCAACAACAAAGTCTGTTCCGTTCACGAAGCTGCTCTCATCGCTGGCCAGGAAGAGGACAGCCTGAGCCTGTTCCACGGCCTCACCGAAGCGTCCACTGGGGAAGTGCACCTCACGACGGAATCGCTTGGCTTGGTCATCGCCCAACCAGTCCTGGAGGAGAGGGGTGCTAGAAATGAATTGTCAGCAACTGTAACGACTCAAGGTAAAGAATCCCTCAACAGCAATGGCAAAATGGCAAGGATAGGTATCATACTTAAGAGGACCAGGGCAGAGCGCATTGAAACGGAATCCCTCGCGGGCGTGCACAACTGCCAACTCTCTTGTCATAGCGAGGACAGCTCCCTTGGAGGCAGTGTAGGCCAACTGGGGGGTAGCGGCACCCATCAATGCAACAAAGCTGGCAGTGTTGATCACAGAGCCGCGGGTTTTCTTGTGACGCCGCAAGCTCAATACAGCGTGCTTGCAACCAAACCATACACCCTTCACGTTGATGCTCTGTGTCAAGTCCCAGATCTTCTCATTGGTGTCGACGGCGTCCGCGTCGTCTGCATGCATGATACCCGCATTGTTGAAGATCACATCCACACCACCCCAGCTATCCTGGGACTCGACCATGGCCTGTACGTCGGCCTCCTTTGACACGTCACAGCGAATGGTCTCCAGGCGGGGAGCATTTGGCACAACTTCCTTGACCTTGGCGATGGCCTTGGCCAGAGCAGGCTCGGAGATGTCAGCCATCAGGACGCTGGCACCTTCCCGGGCAAAGAGGATGGTAGTTTCGAGACCGATGCCACTGAGGTAACGACATCGTTAGCGACGAGATTCCACATGCCCTGGTGGTAACACAGTACAACATACCCTGCGGCACCGGTAATGATAGCATTCTTGCCTTCGAGACGACCCATTGTGATTGATGAACAAGAAAAAGGGAGTTTGCAATCTTTGGATGGAGGCTAGGGTAACACGGATATGATAATAGATTAGCTGGGGTATTTGGGAGAGGAAATCGAGATTCAGAAGCAAAAAGTTCGACAGATTTTGGAATGGAACTTTTGAACGCGCTTCGATCAGTCCTCTTATGTAGAAACCCAGCAGACTCACCAGATACGATAGTTGACTAAAGATCCCCTCCAAGTTCAACAGAGGAAGCTCTGTATAACGCGGGGCATAGTGGAGCTCATGAGGCGGTGACGGCGGTCCGCAACCGCGCTGGCTCTTATCGCTCTTATCTCAGAGCGCCGTGATCAGCTCCTGATAAGCCGGTACATTCGCATTCAGGTTTCCCAAAAGGCGAACTCCAAGAATCCCTGAATCCTTCCTGAAGCTCAAATCCTAGCTTTCTGTCTTTTCTAAGTTTCTCTGATACCCTTGGTCTTCTTTTTCCCCATTGTCATTTTTGCATCATGTCAACTCCAACAGACGAAGTAACCGCTGAGAATGTGGCTGAAGTGCTCCAGCATGACCGCATGGTCAAGGTAGCTGGTATTGATGTGGACGGAGTGCTACGCGGCAAGCTGATGCAGAAATCCAAGTTCCTGTCCATTGTTACAGAAGGCTTTGGATTTTGTTCGGTCATCTTTGGCTGGGATCAACATGATCAGACCTATTACAAGGAGCTCTCAATCAGTAACAAGGAGAACGGGTACCGTGATCTGGTGGCCGTGCCGGACCTGCGCAGCTTCCGTCGCATCCCTTGGGAGAAGAATATCCCATTTTTCTTGGTCAGCTTCCTAGACCCGGACACTCGTAAGCCGGTTTGCGCATGTCCGCGGGGGTTGTTGAAGACTGCCGCTGCAAAGGCAGAGGCCGCAGGATACCGCGCTATGGCGGGAGGTAAGCTATCGGTTGCCCATGTACATACACCCTTTGTGGATCCCACTCGCTGACCAAGTTCCAGCGGAGTATGAGTTCTACCAGTTTCGTGCACCAGGAGACCACCCTACGCCTGAACGAGCCGCCTCTCAAACCGCAGCATTTTTACAATCAAATAAAGCAGATAGCCTTCCGCCCATAACAGAGGGCATGTTTGGCTACTCCATCACTCGTCCCCTTCACAACCAAGATTACTACTACGGTATTTTCGATGCTTGCGAGCAATTCCGGTGCGATATTGAGGGATGGCATACCGAGAGTGGGCCCGGTGTTTATGAAGCTGTACGTTACAGCCGCGAAACAAAAGATGGTTGTGTCCCAAGCTAATGACGGGTACAATAGGCATTGCAGTTCGGCGAGGCAAAAGATATGGCTGACAAGGCCGGCTTGTTCAAGTATGAAACATACCCCGGCGGAGTCAACTTTGGACCAAGACAAAAAAAGAGACTAATCGGCCTGCAGATACGTTGTCAAAGCCTATGGCATCAAGCATGGCATCACACCCTGCTTCATGGCCAAACCGAGACAAGGACTTCCAGGAAACAGTGGTCACATGCATATCTCTCTCGTGAATGCCGAAGGCAAGAACGCTTTCATCCGTGATTCTCCTGACCCATCGCCGCCTTACCCAGATGTCGCCCATCTGTCGGACCTTGGCCGACATTTCCTGGCGGGTCTGCTCGTCGGCTTGCCGGATATCATGCCACTCTTCGCGCCGACAATCAACTCCTATAAACGTCTGGTCGAGAATTTCTGGGCCCCCGTCACCGTCTCTTGGGGATTGGAGCACCGGGCTGCTTCTATTCGATTGATTACTCCGCCGACAGCCAGTGCTAAGGCCACTCGTTTTGAGGTTCGTGTGCCTGGTGCCGACGCGAACCCGCACTTTGTCCTTGCAGCCATTTTGGCGCTAGGGTGGCGTGGTGTTGAGAAGAAGCTCGAGATTCCCGTACCACCCTTGTCCAAGGGTGAGGATATGGGTGGGGCTAGTGATCAAGGAGTTCGGTTGGCCAAGACACTCAAGGAGGCGATTGCTACCTTCATGCGACCCGATAGTGTGGCGCGAGAGGTCTTTGGGGACGCTTTTGTGGATCACTTTGGTGGTACACGGGAGCATGAAGTGCGCTTGTGGGAGGAAGCTGTTACGGACTGGTAAGTTTGACTCCCCACCCCCCAATTTTTCTTCCCTTTCCAAAACCTTGCTGTGCTGGGTCCTGTTACTAATATTTCTGCAGGGAGGTCAAGCGTTATATTGAGACTGTATAATGGAGATCATTAGTTATGTCTTGTGATGTGCGATATGATGTCTGAAGTAGTACCCCATTTACCAAGGACGGTGATGTTCTTTTATGTATACATGATGCTGGCGTCAACAGTTACAATTCATCCGCAATTAGCAAATGATTTTGTTGGAATTCAAAGTCAATTGTCTTGGATCCCTTGGATTGGATGCTTGGGCCTTTTTGGCCTTTCAGCCCTAGAACTACCATGACCTGTCTCAAAAAGGCAGACTGGAGGCTCTTTTCCGCTGCCTTAAGATGATTCCAACTTCCACGGTTAGTTTAATTTGAAGGCCATTCGGAATCCGAATAGGCTGAGCATGGTGCCCAGGTGAGCCATTGATGTTACTGGATTGTCGATCTTGTTTTATCACTCACGGTTGATCTGATGGGTCTGGACTCGATCAAGAATATTCAATATCACATGTCGTCACATGTCGATCCCCCGCCATCTCGAGTCGGAACAATTCGGTCAATCTACCAGGAGAATAGATTACCGAGAAAGGCCGGACTCCAGTCAGAAACAGAGTAGGATGAACCGCGGCTTGGATTCGGACGGGGAGAGCAGGAATTACCTTGGGAGCTGCAGCCACTCTCGGAGTCTCGGGTGTGTTAGGGGAGGCGACATGATACGTGAAGTGAATGAACTCTGTTTTACTTCAGTCAGACCGCCCATGATAAAACAACAAGCCCTTCCCTTTTTCTCTCTCTCCTTTTTTTTTGTACGAACCCACAAGAGAAAAAAATGTATCAGACATTCAGTAGACCACGACGAATATCAAAGGAAATTCCGCAGCGATAAGACTCGGTATACGGCGCATCCCGAGAGTGAAACAATGGATTCGACCGCCTTTCTGGCGGCAGAATCCCGGGGAACGGGCGATGTCGGCCGAGTGGAGGCAGAATAATGAGAGAAATGAGAAGCAATGGCAGTTTCCCGTCGGGAAAGTCCTGATGGTTG
Organism: Penicillium verhagenii; assembly: GCF_028828195.1. NCBI lineage: Eukaryota > Fungi > Ascomycota > Eurotiomycetes > Eurotiales > Aspergillaceae > Penicillium > Penicillium verhagenii. The sequence continues at coordinate 68,435 of NW_026643171.1, forward strand.
GATCTGATTGGCTGATAGGAGGAGAGTCAATGGGAAATGTGGGGAATTCGAGGGATCAAGTGGGAATTGATGGGGAAAGCAAACAGCCGCGGTAACACTTCGCTCTGACGTATTCTATTCGACCTTTATCTCCGCCTTCGGTCGGATGGCGATGAAAAAGGTTGTATATAAGCCCTTTTGTAGGTCCACGGGTGTAAGGAGATCTTTCCTTTTCCTCTTCTCCTCAACCTTTCACTCTGCTCCATCTTGAAGTTCCACGCAGAATTGGATGGACAAGAATCACATTTGATCAACGGACAAGATTACACTATACTATACATACTAGTACATACTCTACACTTCCTTGCTGCCAATCCTACACAATGACCTCCGTGGAAACTCAACTTAAGGATGTTGCCATCCTCGGTAACATCCCCAATGACGCCCGCAAGATCCTGACCAAGGAGGCTTGTGCTTTCCTCGCTATCCTGCACCGCACCTTCAACCCTACCCGCAAGGCCCTGCTGCAACGCCGTATCGACCGCCAGGCCGAGATTGACAAGGGTAACCTCCTCGACTTCCTGCCCGAGACCAAGCACATTCGCGAAAACGATGCCTGGAAAGGTGCTCCCCCCGCTCCCGGTCTGGTCGACCGCCGTGTCGAGATCACCGGTCCTACCGACCGCAAGATGGTCGTCAACGCTCTCAACTCCGATGTCTGGACATACATGGCCGATTTCGAGGACTCAACTGCCCCGACGTGGGATAACATGATTAACGGCCAGGTCAACCTGTACGATGCCATTCGCCGCCAGGTCGACTTCAACCAGGGCGGCAAGGAATACAAGCTTCGCACCGACCGCACCCTCCCCACTCTTATCGCCCGTGCCCGTGGCTGGCACCTGGATGAGAAGCACTTCACCATCAATGGTGAGCCCATCTCCGGTGGTCTCTTCGACTTCGGTCTCTACTTCTTCCACAACGCCAAGGAGCTTGTCGCCCGCGGCGCCGGTCCATACTTCTACCTGCCCAAGATGGAGTCTCACCTAGAGGCTCGTCTCTGGAATGACGTCTTCAACCTGTCCCAGGACTACATTGGCATCCCCCGCGGTACCATCCGTGGTACGGTTCTGATTGAGACCATCACTGCCGCTTTCGAGATGGAGGAGATCATCTACGAGCTGCGTGACCACAGCTCCGGTCTGAACTGTGGTCGTTGGGACTACATCTTCTCTTTCATCAAGAAGTTCCGCCAGAACCCCAACTTTGTCCTTCCCGACCGCTCCGATGTCACCATGACCGTGCCCTTCATGGACGCCTACGTCAAGTTGCTTATCAAGACCTGTCACCGTCGCGGCGTTCACGCTATGGGTGGTATGGCTGCGCAGATCCCCGTCAAGAACGACCCCGCCGCCAACGACAAGGCCATGGAGAGCGTTCGCGCCGATAAGCTCCGCGAGGTGCGTGCTGGCCACGATGGTACCTGGGTCGCTCACCCAGCGCTTGCCGCTATTGCCTCCGATGTCTTCAACAAGTACATGCCCACCCCCAACCAGCTCTTCGTCCGTCGCGAGGAAGTCAACATCACCGCGAACGATCTCCTCAACACCAACGTTCCCGGCAAGATTACCGAGGAAGGTATCCGCAAGAACCTGAACATCGGTCTGAGCTACATGGAAGGCTGGCTGCGCGGCGTTGGCTGTGTCCCCATCAACTTCCTGATGGAGGATGCGGCCACCGCCGAGGTCTCGCGCTCGCAGCTGTGGCAGTGGGTGAAGCACAACGTCTCCACTGCCGAGGGCAAGCGGGTGGACAAGGCATATGCGCTCCGTCTATTGCAGGAGCAGGCTGACAGCCTTGCCTCCCAGGGTGCCAAGGGTAACAAGTACCAGCTTGCTGCCCGGTACTTTGCTGGCCAGGTGACCGGTGAGGATTACGCTGATTTCTTGACCAGCTTGCTGTACAACGAGATCTCCTCGGCTGGTTCGGCTGCCAAGCTTTGATGATGTGGACTTGATGATCATGAATACCCTATTTTCCTCCCATTTCTTTTCTTTCTTTGAGCATTGTTCTGGTGAATTTGTCTTTTTTTTTTGTCCATAGTGGATTAGCCTAGTTGTATCAAAATCATTCAATCTTGAATCCGATACCATGAGACCTTGCACCTGTATTCCAAGTTCAATTATACATACTACTAGCTAGTACCTACTTGTGAGTAGGTCCCGGCGTCTCGAGGTGATAAGAGGAGGCATTTTGAAGATGGCGATCCTTAAGAAGTCAAGAAATTCCAAGCCGGGTTAAGTCAACTGGTATCAATATACAAGTTCCATTATTGTCTCCATTATTTGAACAGACAATGTATTGCAATGTTCAGACTTGAAGGTCTAGAACATGGTGACTGCGGAACCACTCCACTCAAGGGTTCCGAGTCCCGACTAGTATGTACTTGGCAGGTATTGTATGCATGTACTACTGCATGAGAGGCTTGGAGGTGTGGAAGGGATATGAATATTCTAGAAGACGGATAATCCAGGATATCCAGGGCTATTTACCCCAGATTCCATGTTTATTTGTGATTCATGCAGAGCATTGCCCACTGGCAGTGTTTGAAAGCATCTTCTCGGGACGACGGAATCGTTCCGGCACACGCCCTTTCGTGACATGAGAAAAACCCTGTAGTTACTCTTTCTCCCTTACCTTAAGACTTCGATACAATTGTGCTTATGGTCCCTCAATTGTTTCTTTCAAATCCTTAGTAAAATATTTTCCTCCGTTATCAAGAGCAGAATCCCACCTCCGCATCACCCCACTTACATCGCACGTCGTTCACCCAAAATGGACCGTGAAGAGTTCCGAGCAGCGGCTCACTCGGCGATTGACGATAGTAAGCCCCGCAATTGATCCCACTTGAGCGTTGAAGCGAAAACCGCAGATTCACGCAGGTTGCTAATGCGATCCTTCCTCTACAGTCATTGGATATTTCGATAGCGTCCCCGACCGGAGAGTCCTCCCGGCTCTTGACCCCGGATACTTGCGCCCTCTCATCCCCACCAACCCTCCAACCGAACCAGAATCCTGGGACCAAATTCAACAGGATGTGGACACAAAAATCAAACCCGGGTTGACCCATTGGCAGTCGCCAAACTTCATGGCCTACTACCCGGCCTGTGTGACATACCCGAGTATCCTGGGAGAGATGTATTCGGCCGCGTTCACCGCGCCGGCATTCAACTGGCTCTGCTCACCGGCCTGTACGGAGCTGGAAACCATCGTGATGGATTGGGTGGCAAAGGCACTAGGACTCCCGGAGTGCTTCTTGAGCACCTCGGAGAACCTGGGTGGAGGCGTCATTCAGAACAGTGCAAGCGATGCCATTGCGACCATCATCGTTGCGGCACGAGAGCGACGAGTCCGCGAGATGGTGCTGGCTGAAGGTCTCAAGGAAGGAACCACCGAATATGACGAGCGCAAGATGGATCTCCAACCACGCTTGGTGGCGATTGCCAGTGATCAGACACACAGCAGCGCAGCCAAGGGCGCGTTGATTGCGGGTACCCGTTTCCGCAGTGTGCCCACTCGATTGGAAGAGAACATGGAGATGACAGCGGCGCGTCTGCGAGAAGTATTGGAGAAGTGTGATAAGGATGGATTGACTCCGTACCAGCTCACCATGACTTTTGGTACAACCAACACCTGCAGTGTCGATCGCTTTGCCGAGATCAAGGCCGTGCTCCAGGAGAAGCCTGCATGGCAGCGCATCTGGGTGCATGTTGATGCGGCTTATGCGGGTGCTTCTCTTGTCGCGGATGAGTGGCAGTATATCGCCAAGGATTTTGCTGAGGGTGTGGACAGTTTCAACATGAATATGCACAAGTGGTTGCTGGTCAACTTTGATGCAAGGCAAGTAGCTTCCGATTCAGCAGGACACCATATTTTGACTAACGTTCTCACAGCGTCATGTTCGTCCGGAATCGTCTTGACCTAACAAATGCCCTCGACATCACCCCTACCTACCTTCGCAACCCATATTCCGATATGGGCACTGTGATTGACTACCGCAACTGGTCCATCTCTCTGGGTCGCCGATTCCGCGCCCTGAAGATCTGGTTCGTGATTCGCAGCTACGGCTTAAATGGCATGAAAGCGCACATTCGCAAAACTATTGGCTTGGGGAACACCTTCGCTGATCTGGTCCGCGGTCGGTCTGATCTTTTCGAGATCGTCACCAAGCCAGTCTTTGGTCTCACCGTATTCCGTATCAAAGGCCCAGCCTCAAGCGAGACCAATGGCGCGATATTCAAGGACGAGGCAGCAGATGCGATCACCAAGAAAGTCTATGAATTGATCAACTCGCGAGGCGAGATCTTCATCACCTCAACTGTGGTTGATGGTGTTTATGTGATTCGTGTGGTGAGTGCCAACCCGATGGCCGAGGAAAAATATATCCGTAACGCGTTTGATATCATTGTTCGCACAACCGAGGAGGTTTCGCAACAAAAATAAAACCAATGTTGGAAGATAGAATATAGAAGGCAGAAATATATACTGTGTATTACGATATCCGCGTCAACGTCTCCTTGGTAACCGCTCAAAGCACTTGAGGTCGCCGCCACATGCATGTGTGCATCAACACTGCACCTGCATGTGGGCAAGACTCGGTGAGCTTGTCTTTGCTTTCTCCGGTACCATCGCGTGCTCTCTCCCTCAATTATCCCCCCTTGATCAAGCATTCAATGTTTAAACTTGATGTCTACATAACGGGGCTCTTGCCTCAAAGGTTAGGTAGTAGACAAGTTCAATGTTTGTCTTGTCAAACTACCAGTAACATTGAATTTTCGTTTTACAGGTGGATCACCGTGGATGTATCAGGAGACAATCCACAACATTTGAAGAATTTGAAACAACAATAAAATCTGGAGAGAAATTGATACATTGAAGAAAACTTCCGCAAAAGCACATGTGCAGGGACTCTTTTTTTTCTCTCTCTTTGGACATTGGGCTTTTCTCTTTCAAGACGCTGACCTTGTCGTTGGGTAGGATACATGCATGTGAGTACATCAACATTTGAAAGTGATTTAGCCATGTTTTCTAAGTGTCCATCTAAAACAATGGCTTGGCCTTTTCCTCTCCTTCCAAAACCAATGCCACAGCCAACGCTGCTCCAACAACAGAGCCATCTTCGGACGAATTAAGTGCAATCAATTCTAGCTCATCGGGTGGCCAGTCAAAGATATCTCGAAGTCCCTGTGCGGCTCTTCCCTTGAACCCACTATATTTGTTGAACACCGAGCCATCCACACCGACATGACATCTTCGCATGTTCTTTTTCTTGCAAATGGCCGCGATTCCGCAGGCATAGAGACGCGCAGCCCGTGTCGCGACGAGGCCGATTAGATATCGACAAATCTTCAATTCGTTGAGTGCGGGTGTCAGACTCAGGGTGTTTTCAAACTCTTCGCGCATGGCATCAAGATCCTCTGACAAATCCAGCTCCCCGACAGACAGAAATGACGCCTCGAGCGAATTCTCAGTTCGAAGTCGTGTGATGTCCTGGCCCTTGAAAAGTCTGCCTTCCTCGTGCAGTGTGACAAGGATCAGCCGCAGCATCTCTCCAATATACAGCCCCGAGACCATCTTCTCGTAGATCTGAGCCCCCGGGTGTACTGATTCTTGGTCGATTTGCCGGTCAAATGGGGTCAAGGGCAGGACCTTCCGGTCATTGTCGAATGAACCGTATTCGGTGTTGATGATGACCTTGGCCGTATTGGGCAGACCAGCCTCCGCAATCTTTGGGATCAACTTGCATTCCTCCATATAAGCGGCATTGCACCCTGTACTGAAGACACTCCCAATCTTAACTTGGGGATCCTGGTAGTGTGATGCAATCAGGGTTCCGGTCGTATCATTGAGAATCGCTACTATTCTCACCGGGAGATTCTAGAGTTGACTTTCAGCAACATATATCCTGGGTATTTTCTCCTCTAACTTCTTACCTTTCGCTGAAAAGCGGCTTCGAGTTGTGGAACCACATCTTGTCCTTCCACTCCGGACACATTGAAGTTCTTCGTCCAACGTTGCAGAATCCCACTTCGGATGGACCTTTGCTCCACCGGAAAGGAAAAGGCGAAGGATAATGGCATGATGCCCTCTGTGTCAGCCGGATATTCCTGCAGGAATAACTCCAGCCGTCCAGCTATAAAATCCCACAGTTGTTCCCCCGTACCCGACTTGATTCCGTCTGGGAGTTTGAATTTTCGCTGGATCTGTTCAAAGTCTCTCTTGCGGTTACACAGGCAGACTCTGCACACACGCAGGTTTGTTCCACCCAGATCGAGTGTCAATATTCGACCTTTCTCATGGCCGGATGGAAATCCCATCACCCAGGTGATATTCATGGGCTATGCCATTCCCAGAGTCTGGAGTTAGCATGTTATCCGAAGGGACACCCTTGAAAGGTCTGCGCTGGAGATAACTGACAACATTCCCTCCCTCCTTGGTGAGACCTTGCTCCAATTCCGTCACGAAATGATCTGAAATCCGCTTCAGGTCTTTTGCCTCGAGGATGAACCAATCCTCATACTGCTTGAGATACTCGGTCTCCTCCTTTGGCATCCCAGCCAAGATCTCTGGGCGATAGCGAAATCCCGACATATTTTGACCTTCTGAACGAATGTTCAAACCCTGAGGAAATTGGTTTATGTGAATGCTCTTGCCATGGGGATTTTTTGATATTTTGGCCTCTATTCATTTTGCCGCGTTCACGCCATCATGATCAAATTATGACATTTCACGGAGCATGGATGCGAGCTTGGCAGTTCTAACTCGTATGAAATTGAAAAGGGGTGGTTCCTAGCAGATGCAGATTGATTGGGTTCAACCTTGGAAGTGTATTCGTTGGAATGGACATTTAAATGTTCAAAATTGATATTTTTTTTTTCTTGTGTACTTGAGTAGCCTTCCAAGGTTGAAACATTAGATCCAGTCACTACTATGATCGACATAATCTTATGTTTAGTCCATGCGCCATTGCCTGATTCCAAGGTCACAGACTAGTCAGTAGAGGTGTGGATTCTAATTTCTGGCCATCAATTTCTTTTATCTAATAGAGACGCCGTTAGCGCTCGCACGGACATTTATTGCTATTTGACTCCATAATGAGAAAGAAGAAATAAAAATAAAAATAAAAAATAAAAAATAAAATAAAAGAACAAAAGAGAAAACTAGGAGTAAAAAAGAGGATCCAGGATCCAATCAAATCCAAGGCGTTACTACTCATTTTCACAGTCATGCTCATAGTAAGATAGTACTTACTAGTAGTTACTAGTAGGATGACCAAATGCCGTTGAATGGTTTGTGGCCTGACGGGAGAGAGAATGCGTCATCATCCTTCACAATCAATTGCTCTCCCTCTCCTGATTTCTTCCGTGACCAAAATATGGTCCCTTTGACTCGACTGAAGCTTCGTTTCCTTGATTTCCCTGATTCTTCTGATTGTCTTGATTTCTTCCCGACATAAGTACATTATTACCCATCACTCGTGTGTCGTGAGGGGCTGGAATCAGTTTCCCCGCGCAAAAAGTGAGGGGCAAAAAAAAAAAAAGATAAAGAGTCTCGTGCCCTTGTCGAGCCTTTGAACAATTGATCATTCTTTCAGTGGAGGAAAAATCTTCAAGGTCACAAAACCATCATGCTGCACAACACCTGCCATCTCCCAAATGGTTTGACATTTAGCGTATCGCCGGTCTTTGGTGGGGTCACCTTCAAATCCAACGATTTGAATGTGAACAACTCCACCTTCCCGCCGGGATGGACGATCATCATCCACAGCGAAAAGGCTGCCAAGCTGCCAGAGGACGAACGAGGTCGAACGGACACGGAGGGCAATGAGCGTCCGTCTTCTAGCAATGCCGATCAAAATATCACCAGATTTACCACCCCGACCTCCCGTCGGGACTGCCTGTACATCTCCTACATCGTGAATCCCCCCTCCAGCGAGTTCAAGCCGGCTTCTTCACCAACCCGTCAGATCGCCATGATGCTCTGGGCGACCTTGTGGTGGTACTTTCACGAACCTGAACCGGATCTTCACCTGGATACCGCGGCGGACAGCGCAACACCTCACGATGGACGGCCGAAGGGGGAATGGCGGGTGAACATCAAACGTGAGGGGATCTTCAAGGGCCGGAATCTCCTTCAGAAGCTGGAGCGCATGGGCCTCATTGCGAGTGAAGACTCCTCGGTCGGCCTGCAGCCCGTGGAAACGCGGGACTCGAGCCCCTGGTCAAACATGTTCGTGAGCCGACGCAGCTTCTGGCAACTAGATCCGCGTCTCTTCCTTTTCACCTTGACCCCGCGAGGGGCACCGCCATCTCCATCTCTCACTCCCTTCCAATCCCGACATGCCTCACCGGCACGGGATGGCCTCTCCGCCTCGACGATACTGTCGCCGACCGAGGCAACCTTTCATACCGCTACCGTGGGCCCCTTTACTTCGGCTGGGCCATTTACGTCTAGCAGCCATTTGCCAACATATTTCCCTCCAGCACCGACACAGTATAAGTTCACCAACGGGGTCCGCCACCCGGTCCGCTCCAAACCCCCGCATCAAGGGGAGATCTTTTATTCCCGGTATATTCCCAGTGTGACACAGTATCTTTCCTTTCGTATTCCATTCCTGCCGATGACGAAACCCAAAATGGCACCGGGTACGGACAGTGGAAGTCGGCCCTCCACGCCAGTCAAACCAGTCAGCACATCTGTGACGGGCGTCGAACAACATCTTTGCCAGGATATTCCATCTGACCTGGACACCCTGCATAAATGGATGAATGATCCCCGCGTCAAGGCCATGTGGGGAGTTGGAGGCCCCAAAGAAGTGCAGGAGAAGTTTCTCTTGGACAACCTGACGAGTCGACACAGTTTCCCTGTGATTGGGTGCTGGGATGGAAAACCATTTGGCTACTTTGAGATCTACTGGGTAAAAGAGGATCCATTGGGCCGTTTGCTGGACCGAGTGGAGAATTACGATCGGGGTATTCACCTCCTTGTCGGCGAGCAGGAATTCCGAGGACCGCACCGAGTGGTGATCTGGTTGACTGCTCTAGTGCATTATTGCTTCTTGAGTGACATGAGGACTGAATCGGTGGTTTTGGAGCCCCGAGTTGATAACACAAAGTAAGCTATGAACCTACCTCTCTCTCTTCCATCCGGTATCACGCGTTCTAACTTGGATTGTTCTTTTGTTTAGACTTATCGGATATCTCCAGCAAGTTGGCTTCTATAAGGAAGGGGAGGTCAGCTTCCCACATAAACAATCCGCTGTGATGAGGATCAAGCGTGACGCATGGGAAGCGCCGGCTCTTTAAGAACCGATGCATTTTTCTATCTTGTGACGAATTAACGAATTATTTGCATTGTTTTCGTGGTTTTCGTGGTTCGTTCCAAGCACATCATATTTACACACTTGAGCCTTTGGCTTTCACTGTATGAGACATCATAGACGCTGAATATGATCACAACAAGATTAATTGGGGAAATCCACAGGTGTACGGAAATCTGTGGATAGATCAGAGTTCAGAGTGGAGTTACATCGATCATAGTGGAGCTACGAGTCTACGACTTGTGTAGGTTGTCATGTTGCCAAGCATATTGAACCTCGGCTTCTGGAAGCTGTACCGTAGGTTGTACCGCCCTCGAAAGTTGTTGATCGCCATCCGTTCTCATTTCCGCTGAACTCCGACTCTACACCACTCCTTTTTTTTCTCTTCATTACAGTCGATAGTTATTACAAGCGATGGCGAAACACAGCACTCTCTTCGATCCACCGCCCCAGGATAAATCGAGGGCACTCATCGAGAATGTGCTCGACTTGACTCCAGTGGTGGACCTCGGCCCTGTAACACCCCCTCCCCCTTGCGCGCAGAATTACAGACCCAGAGACTGATTCATGGTCCACTCTTAGGATGTTTTCACAAACACCAGGCCTCTATGGCATCCTCCCGGTGCCCGAGGAATCTACGGTGGCGCCGCTATCGCCCAGTCCTTATCCGCTGCGATGCGTACCGTGCCCGCCGACTTTGCCGTCCACAGCATGCACTGTTACTTTGTCCTCGCGGGCGACTCCGAATTACCTATCCTATACCACGTTGAACGTGTGCGCGACGGGCGCAGCTTTATCACCCGAACCGTACAAGCCCGCCAACGGGGCCGTCCGATCTTCACGACCACGCTGAGTTTCAGCCGAGTGGGCAGCGGAGGCGAGAAGACACTGAACCATTCAACTCCCATGCCAGATGTCTCGCTCCCCGCAGATGCACTGCCGGGGACACTGAAGGCGTTGAGCGATGCCGGGGGTGGCCCATTCGAATCGAAGAAAGCGGGCATAATCAACCGTACGTTCTGTTATATCCCCCGTTCACCGGGAACACGATCGTTCATGAGCTCACAAAATCACAGGCGATCAGAACCCCGAAGATAAGCGAGTTCGACGATTCGTTCGGGCGCGTAGCCGTATCTCCGACGAAGGAGGCTTCCAGGCACACTTGTCCGCTTTGGCTTATATCACCGACAGTCTTTTCATTGGAACGGTCTCTCGTGTCCATGATATTCCCCGTTTCTCGTCCCCAGCCGAGCTTGAGAAACTTCTCAAGGCGTTGAAGAACCCATCCGACTTGGACGACGAAGATATCACCAAGGCCTTTAAGGAGTTGAAAGAGGAAGAAGCGGCCGATCTACGACGTCAACTCGAAGGGGCCCTGAGTGACGCCAATAAAGAGGACCATAAAGAAGTAGGCATGATGGTCAGTCTTGACCATTCAATCTACTTCCACAATCCCCGGGCCTTCCGTGTCGATGAGTGGATGTTCCATGAAACGGAGAGCCCATGGGCCGGAGAGGGACGCGGATTAGCGATTCAGAAGTTTTGGTCGCAAAACGGAACGTTGATTGCGACATGTACTCAAGAGGTGTGTATACGGTCTTTCCCGTCTTCCTGCATTGACTTACACTGACCAAATCATCCAGGGTGTTGTACGATTAAAACAGGACAAACCCCCACTCTCAAAGATCTAGCCTGCTTTCCATGGGGTTGCAGGTGGTCATCGCTGCATCCTATTTCTACCTTGTTCTATGCATATTCATTTTTTTCCCTTCAGTCTAGTCATATTTATTTCTTGTTAATAGATTTCCATTGCATCCACATGCATGATGCCTTCTTCAAATGATTGAATCTACTATCTTTGCTCACAATGAGTCCGAGTGCTTCACCCGAGTGCCTTGTAATGCCTAGGTAGATGTCAACTTAAAAAGTTGAAAAAAGGCAAAAAGATAGTCGCGCCCGGGATCGAACCGGGAACCTTCTGAGCGATTCAATCAAGAAGATGATGTGAATCAGAAATCATGACCATTAGACCACGCGACTTACATATTGGAAAGACTCATAATTAGAATCTATGATCTTGGGGAACTTGGGGAACTTGAGGGAAACCCAGGAGGAATTCCCGTGGTTGAAGTGTGTATACTGATCTTGGTTCTACCAGTTACTAGGGATAAGGAGCCCTGCGCATATATATGAGATTGAATGACTATTACCGGCTGAGACCATAATAAAAGCAAGCAAATATACTAATGTAAATACCCTGGGGCATCTGGAAACTTTTGCTTCTTCCAAGTGAAATGGGATGAAGCACGTCATCTACATATGTGTAGTAGAAACTCCTCCTTATCGCTTCCCCCGCATGATCGATAACCAGGATTCAGGAACGTTCGGAGTCAACCCCCTCCACTTTCTCAATCATATACCTCACCCTCCACATCCCCCTGTCTTCATTAGTTGACCAAGGTAATACGTTCAATTGCGATTCCTCAGTTCCTCAGTTCCTCAATCCAACTTGCTAACATCCCTTGCCCAGTCTGAAAGCTACATTCTTCATTATGCTTGACGGGAAGTTGGCGCGTCCGTCCAAAGGTACATACGCGACTCATTTCGTCCCAATTGAGAGAAATCCCAAGTAACAATCGCAGTATGGACAACTCTCATCACCAACACCGCCTACCTCTCAGGTCTCCTCACTCTGGACTACTCGCTGAAGAAGGTCGGTTCCAAGTACCCACTGGTGGCCCTGTATACCGATTCATTTCCGGTTGAGGGTCACAAGGCCCTGGATGCCCGTGGGATCCTCAAGCAGCATGTCGCATATCTGCTACCCTCGACCCCAAGGGAATACACAAACGACCCGCGCTTCTACGACTGCTGGTCCAAGCTCACTCCCTTCTCACTCGTGGAATATGACCGCGTCGTCCAGCTCGACAGCGATATGCTCGTCCTCAAGAACATGGATGAACTTATGGAACTTGAACTCGACCCGCCTTCTGCAGCCGGCAATGGCAATCGAGTGTTTGCGGCCAGTCACGCCTGTGCTTGCAATCCGCTCAAGAAGCCCCATTACCCCTCGGACTGGTATGATGAAGAATCGAATCTTGCTATGGGTGAGAGCTTCATATTTCACTAATAACCGACACTGACCCTCGCACAGGATCCCGGCCAACTGTGCTTACACGGTACAACACTCTACCCCAGACATTGCGCAAACAACCGGCCCAGCAGCGGATGCGGCTTTAGGTATCCCCAACGGAGGCCTCCAAGTCGTAAATCCATCCAAAGAAATCTACGACAAGATTGTGGATCAGCTCGACACCTCGGCAACACTCGATTACGACTTTGCGGACCAATCGCTTCTGGGAGATCTCTTCCACGGGCGTTGGGTTGCACTTCCATATATTTACAACGCGCTCAAGACCCTTCGGTGGGAAGGTGTGCATGATACCATCTGGCGGGATGAAAGTGTAAAAAACGTGCACTATATCCTGAGTCCGAAGCCATGGGATGAATGGGCAGCTGGAGAGACGGGTGCGCAAAGTAAGGATGCCTCGCATGCTTGGTGGTTCAAGCTGAATGGGGAGAGACTTGAAGAGGAAGAGAAGAATGGTCTCAGGGATCAATTCTGATATTATCGATTCATGCGCTTCAAATATAATATAGACATTTTTTTCTTCATACATCAATCAACCCGTTTTCATTATGTATTGTCAAAGGTTCTTTCCCCCCAAAATCCATAACGTTGACGATGTACCCACTAGAGTGGGAGAGAGTCAAATTGGAAGTGGAGATCTGGTAATATGTACAAGGCATCATCATTGCCTATTGTTCATGAACAGATCATTGGGGTGTCTTTTTTTTTTTTTGCTTGGACACCAATATTTTACGTTCTCCAACTTCCTGAACCCTGGAAGTCTTTATTTGAGCGCCTCGACCAACTCATCGACGCTCTTCATCTCCCGATCGTTGTTTTCGCCAACATCGAGCGCAACCAAAAAGCGACTCACACAGTTATATCCGGCAATACCAGTGGTCAGCTCCACGATCTCACGGTCATTGAATCCCACGGTCTGCAGCTGGGTGAAAACCTCCTGGTCCACCTTGACGGTCAACGTCATCTGGTCGGTGTAGCGCAAGACAGCTCGTTGCTGCGGGGTCAATGGGCTGCTCTCCAATTGAGAGAGGTCGCCTTGTGTAGTGGATGGCAGGGTTCGGCAAGCATGGAGCTCCTCGGGCTTAATGCCACCCTTCAGGGCCAATGGCGCATGGGCGTTCCATTCGTAAACGGCATCGTTCAGGACCGCAACACGGCACACTGCCAATTCCAAGATTCCAAGATCGACAATGGTGCGGGTGCGGATGGCACCGAGGAAGCTGTTCCAGCCATCTGCGACGGGTGGGCTGTGAAGGAGAGACAAATCGAGAGGGATCAATGGACGCGGGTTGCGGCGTGCGGCGATGCGGGCGTAGATATCGGCTGTGTCGGCGGGGGCATCGGCCGGTGGGTTGCTGGGGGCGTAGGGAAGACGCATTTTGTGAGGGTATTGAAGAGAGAGAGAGAGGGTTTGGGTAGTCTTGGTAAGGATTTGGAGAAGATTGTCAAGCTTTGGCTCTTGTTGAAGTGTAGATAATTTCTTTGTACCGAATCGCGGGGTTCCAATCTTCCTCTCCGTCATTACCGAGTTGTGTCCCGCACTGGGCGGAAAAGCCCTTTACCCGGACAACTCATGTAGAAACATGCATATAGTACTCATTCATATACAGTAACTTGAAGTTACTAATACTCAATAACTTCCCTCTGTTAGACTCTTCGCTCTTCTGAGTCTGATAGTCGTGACTGTCACCTGAGCAAAATTGCAACAATTTGAATTGCCAAAGTGACCTTGGAAGGACTTGTCCCATCTTGACCACCCCAGTTGACATGGCTACGAGGCCCAATCTGGAAATGGATTTTGGACCATTTGAATATCCTGGAGAAAGGTCAAGATTGAAGTCAACATACTGTAGCTCCAGACGGAACTTGCAAGATCCATTTCAATTGACTGTTGTGGAGAATGACTTCCGTTTCGGAGGACACAATCCGGGGATTTTCCCTTGATGAGTTTCTCCACCAATCAAGGGGAAGAGTTTCTAATGCCGCGAGTCGGGTATCGAATTTACCCGACGTGGAACTTCCAATCGCCGCCACTTCCCCACACTTTGATGCATATCGCATGCATTTCTCTTCTCATTCTAGGGTCTTTTCCTTTTTGCTTTTTTTCTTCCCTTGTAACAGCTTTCCACTTGTCTATTCTGGATTATCTGAATCCTAAACACAATGGCAAAAGTATTCGATGCGGCAGAAGGTATGTTGGATTCCCCGCACGCTGTTTCCCCTTGCGTTCCTGTCGCTGACCGGCTTTGTTTCTTTTGTCACAGTCGCGAAACATAATACTCGGGAGAGCTGTTGGGTAATTCTATATGGCAAGGTCTACGATGTGAGTTCTTCATTCCACTCAAGCTTGGGCAAAAAAGCGACCGACATTGACTCGTTGAGACTTGCAGGTGACCGATTTCCTATCAAGTCACCCGGGCGGAGCCAAGATCATCTTGAAGCTGGCGGGCAAGGATGCCACGGAGGAATATGATCCAATCCACCCCCCGGGTATTCTTGACGAAGAGCTCAAGTCAGAGCAGTGTATCGGGACGGTGGATGCCAGTACATTGCCCAAAGAAGAGGTCCCGGTAGAGACACAGGAGCCCGTGCAAGGGCCGCCCCCCGTGGAATCCTTGCTCAATCTCGATGAGATCGAGGAAGTTGCAACCAAACAGGTGAACAAGAAGGCATGGGCATACTACTGGTCAGCCTCCGACGACAAATTCTCCAAGAACTTCAACAACCAAGTCTATCGATCCATTCTCCTCCGACCAAGGGTTTTCAGAGACTGCGAGCGCTGTGATTTGTCGAGCACTGTGCTAGGTCATAAACTGAGTCTGCCGATCTATGTGTCACCCGCTGCCATGGCTCGTCTCGGCCACCCGGATGGTGAAGCAGGCATTGCAGAGGCTTGTCGCAGCTTTGGCGCAATGCAAATTATTTCCAACAATGCCTCCATGACCCCAGAGCAGATTGTGAAGGATGCGGCGCCGGATCAAGTGTTCGGGTGGCAACTCTATGTTCAGATTGACCGGAAGAAGAGCGCAGCCATGCTGGCGCGCATCAACAAGCTCAAAGCGATCAAGTTCATTGTCCTGACTTTGGATGCCCCCGTCCCAGGCAAGCGTGAGGAAGATGAACGAAACAGCCTGGTGGGAGCCGTGAAGGAGGCTGACAGGTCAAAAGACACTCCTGATGTTTCTCAAGCATCCGGGGGTGTGGGTAAAACCCTTTTCGCCGGCACAGACCCGACATTGACCTGGCGCGAGACTTTACCTTGGTTGGCCCAACACACTGATCTGCCCATCGTTCTCAAGGGTCTACAGACACACGAAGATGCTTATCTCGCATCACTGCACACTCCACAAGTCAAGGGCATTATCCTCTCCAACCATGGTGGGCGAGCACTGGACACAGCACCACCAGCAGTCCACACTCTGCTAGAGATTCGAAAATACTGCCCTGAAGTCTTTGATAAGCTCGAGGTCTATGTGGATGGTGGGATCCGTCGCGGCACTGATATCATCAAGGCACTTTGCCTGGGTGCCAAAGCCGTGGGTATTGGACGTGCTGCTCTTTGGGGATTGGGAGCCGGTGGTACGGACGGTGTCCGTCGCGTATTGCAGAGTATGTTTTCTTGCTTGACAGAATGCTTTGCTTTCTTCTTATTTCTCCCGGTTATCATGTTCGAACTAACCATCTGAACCTTGGAACAGTCTTGTCCGATGAAAGCCAGACCTGCATGCGCCTACTTGGTGTGGAAACTGTGGATGCTCTTGGACCTCAATACGTATGTGATCTGAAAGTCTCTTGATGTTGCTGTGACAAATTCTGACTTGTACTCTTTTCTCCAGATCAACACTCGCATGGCTGAACAACAGATCTTCGACGGGCCCTCGGGCCTTGAATCTTTACGGCAAGATTTCCGAGCGAAACTTTAGATGCAGACTGCACTTGGAACATTTGAATGCGATGGTTTGGCCTATACTCTATATTTAAAACTTCCCCCTCCTCCATTTGTTAGTAACATGGACAAGATTTGAGCGACTTCTCCTTGTTTTGGTGTATATAGCTTTTGCGCAATAAGAACAAGAAAATGACACAATGAGTTCATAACTTCATATCCGATCTTTTGGAAACAATTCCTCACATAAAATCGTCAAGGAAATCCGGGTCTCGGTCTTGGTTGCTGCTAGCCTCCATGGCCTCTTCACTGAAGATGTCGTCGTAAGCATGATCTTTCTGCCACTTGAGCTGCTCCCGCTCCCGCTTCTCCTGCTTCTCCTTCTCCTTCAGCTGGTCTCGGGTCTTTCGCTCTGCATGCCGCTTCTTCTTCAGGTATTCCTCCTTCTCGGCGCGGAAATCGGGGGACTTCTCGACGCGGGTCTTGTTGAGCCGGTTGACGATCGGGTTTTCGCGCGCGCGCACAAGCACCTTGCGGACGAGCTTGGGGTTATGGAACGAGACTTGTCCCGTAGCCATGGAGCCATCCTTTTGAAGGTTGGACCATGGTGTATAGATGATTGTTACATTGTCCTTCTTGTTTCCTATGCCCCACAATTAGCCTGGAAAGGCGGGGGGCTTTGACGCGCAAGGAACTTGAGGGACTTACCCTCAATGGAGTTGGCTTTTGTCAACTGCGCACAGTCCTCAAGAAGCTCTTCCGGAATCTTGTCCCATGTTTCTCCTTCCCGTAGACGCACGTAAACGTGGGCGCTGGACAAATTATCGACGTGGAACTATTGAAGATACCGTTAGATTGGTTGATTGCGGTAGAAAATGGTTGCGCAGGTGCGACGCGAGACCGACCCTATCATATAAAGTGGTTAGTCTTTGCAAGGAAATGGAATATCAGCCAGCAGGTCCATACCAAACGTCAGAGTCCAACCCAAACTCAATCAAATCCTCATCTATCGAGACTGTCAGGCGCATTCCTTCGGGCATGGTTGTGGGTTGCATACTCTCGAACTTGTCCTTTCCAACATAAATGAAAGCAGACGGGCTGACCACATTCGAGGTGAAGTAGTAAACCATTTTGGCGCTTCCCAGTGCGTCGCACGCTAACCTGTTGACCTTTGAGAAATGTGAGTCTTTTCGTGGGGAAAGATTTACGGCTTAGTCATCACTACATTACCGCCCCATGCCCGATAAGCAACAATGAAATACATAGAAGTACACATGTACTATGCTTTTCGTTGATTGCAACGAGATCTTTGAAGAGAGAGCTTGTTATAATATTGGGACAAATTGGGTTCTGAGGTTCAATCTTGATATTCTATTTTATTTATTCATTCTTCAGTGGGTCTCATTCCACTGAATACATTCATCAAACGTCACTCCGGAGCCGCCAAAAATATCCAAGGCGCTTCCGATGGTCAAATCCACTTTGCCCTTGCTGCTAACATGAACCTTTTCCAGATCCTGAATGCTGCGAGCACCACCAGCATATGTGACGGGAATCTTACACCAATCAGCTAGTTTAGAAACCAATTCCTCGTCCACACCCTGCTGCAATCCCTCGACGTCTGCAGCATGGATCAAAAACTCGGAGCAGTAGGGCTCCAGGAAGGCAATTGATTCTATCCGTTCATTAGTTTACTGATTTCGGGACTGTAGATTTGAGTCCTCATACCAGCGGTGATTTCCATCTCAGTAATGGTCTGCCAACGATCCATCGCCACAAACCAAGTGTTATCCTTTCGGCGGCAACTCAGATCCAAGACCAGCTTCGACTTGTCACCACCCAGTGCTGCAAGGACGGATTGGAGCCGCTCTAGGGAAAATTTGCCCGAAGGAAAGAGAAATGAGGTGATGATGACCTATAACCCATATGTAATTGGATACGGTTAGGCTTCGCGAATCACCAATGCTATAGAATATTATAGTGCGGGGAGAGCTCACCTTCTCTGCGCCTTGATCAATCCAGTACTGCGCGTTTTGATCGGTAATGCCACCAGCAACCTGCAATCCGGATTTCCAGGTACTCAGCGACTCCTTCGCAGCTTCGTCATTACCCGGACCAAGCTTCACCACATGTCCTCCACGCAAATTGTGCTTCTGGTATAATTCCGCATAGTAGCTGGCTGGAAGCTTGGAGACGTAATTGGTCTTTAGATCCTCCGCCACATTGCTGAGGGTACCACCCACAATTTGCTTGACCTGTCCTGAGTGCAGGTCAATGCATGGTCTGAATTTGGTCATTGTCGCAAAGTAGTTGAACTGTAGAAGGTACAAGTGGATTTTAATCGGTAGACGAGGGGCTTATCGGCTTATCGGCTTATCGGCTTATCGGCTTATCGCACGTGAGATACAGCCTGCGGAAATTGGAATCGATTGCTTCGATGTTGATTAGTCAATGGCCTTTATGGATTGTGAACGTATCATTTCACCTACTTTTCGAGATGTTGTAGAAAAGTACTGTATATTTTATTCTGTAAATGAGCCCCAGTCAACGAGTCTTGCCAACGAAAAATTTCCATCTGCATAGCTACTAGTAAGTTTGCTATATAAGCATCACGTGGGGGCGGGGGAAGTCGATGTCATTTATCTCCGCAGAACCCGAGGCATTTCCCTTCTTACTAACATCCACTCTTTCACCACGACTAGTACAATCGCGCAACCTTTTTTACCCCATCCACCATGACCGCTGCAGGTACTGTTATACTATCTGCATCATCTACTAGTAAACTTTGCTGACGTATTTGTTAAATCTCTAGAAGACTCCGCACCCCAAGCCGAAGTGTTCGTTATCTTTCAGTCGTTAACTCCCCAAAACCAACCCCAGCTAATTCAATCGCGAACAGCATGTCGATCGGCTCTCCAATCAATCTTATTCTTGTCTCGATATTCGTCGTGCTGGTTTACTGGCACTTCCGCCCCAAGCAAACGATCGAGCTCCCGCGCGGGCCGCCCCCAACCGTCTTCCGCGTCTACACCCCCAAAACACTGATCGAGTTCAACGGCGAGAACGATCGGCCTGTGTATCTGGCTGTGCGCGGTCGTATCTTCGATGTGACTCCTGGCAGAAACTTCTACGGACCGGTAGGTGGATGTGTGATGGATCAGGGTCTTCAAATTCCTAGGCTGACATGCGATGGATTTAGGGTGGTCCCTACGAGAACTTCGCAGGTCGGGATGCATCCCGCGGCCTGGCTCACCAGAGCTTTGACGAAGAAATGTTGACCAAGGACCTTTCGGCTCCATTGGATGAGCTCAAGGACCTGGATGCGGATCAGCTGGAGAACCTCCAGTCGTGGGAGGAACGGTTCACGGAGAAGTATCTGGTTGTTGGTAAGCTGGTTGCTGAAGGTGACCCCGAGGCACCCAAATCTTGATTTCATGAAGACGAAGACACGGTGTCTCCGGTGAGCTCCTGGCGAAACCACTAAAAGAACCGGGGCGACGATTGCACGCTGCCCAACGTTCGGTTTGTTTGTTTTTTGGACTCTGGGAATCTTTTTGCATTGCAATCGCGATTTCAGATTTATCTGCGCTTCAGATCAAGCGTTCGAGCGCAACTTTAGGACTTTTGAAATTCAATACATTTTGTCATGACACATAACCTACTCGGACCATCCATAGGATTGTTTCTTAGTAGCGTTGCGAGTGGATTTGGACAAATTGAATTACCCCAATTCCCAAAGCTCGGATGGTACCGCAACGCTAACCTCTTTGGGAGGGATATAGATGTGGGTCCATTCGACAAGAATCTTGGAAAGCTTGGTGAACTGGTGAACTGGTTGACACGGGATCCCGGATTTGGTAAGGCCGAGAGCAAGTTTTATCGTACATCACCACTGACCTGTATACTTGACGTAACAAGTATGTCAATCAGGCCAAGGACTTGCTATAGAATTAATCATGCACAGTCTCAGTGCCTTTTGGGAGGGGGAAAGATGCTTTAAAAGCACTTGAGCCCATGTGCTGTTGTGTTCAACCTGACTTTATACACCTTGTCAATAGTTATCCAATCCATCAATTATTACTCAGCAGCCACTACATCAAAATGTCAGACAAAATACCCGAAACGATGAAAGCCGCGGTCGTAAAGGACTTCAAAAAAGGCTATGAAGTCCGTGACGTCGCAGTCCCTAGTGACCTAGGACCAAATGATATTCTCGTGAAGATCGGTGCCGCAGGCTACTGCCACACCGATCTGCAAGTCATGGAAGGTGTCTACGAGTCAAGCGGTGCCAAGCCAGGACTTATCGGCTCCCATGAACCCGCTGGAGCAGTGGTAAAAGTCGGATCAGATGCAGGCAAATTTAACATCCACGTCGGCGACCGAGTTGGGTCCATCAACACGTACGGGTTCTGCGGCACCTGCAACGCCTGCAAGAAGCAAGGTCAACAGCTCTGCGAGAAGCTCGTTGGCATGCTCGGCCTCACGATCAACGGTGGCTTTTCAGAATACATGAAAGCCGACGCCCGTGTTGTTTCCAAGATCCCTGAGTCCATCTCCTTTGACGAAGCTGCACCTCTTTTCTGCGCGGGCGCCACTGTTTATGGAGCACTTTTGGCTTCGGGCGTTAAGAAAGACGATTGGCTCGCGATGATTGGTATTGGTGGACTGGGACACCTGGGTGTCCAATATGCCAAAACGATGGGTGCAAAGGTCATCGCAATTGATAACCGTAAAGAGGGAATCGAGACAGCTCTCAATGTACCATCGCACCTCAAGCCAGATAAGACGTTTGTTGTCGACTCCTCTGACGCCGAGCAAAACGTGATCAAGGAGCTTCAGTCCTCGTTCTACGATACCAACCCTGGAGTTGATCGCGTCGTCATCAACACCGAAGCACGGGGACTGATCAAATTCTCTCAGCAGTTCCTTCGTAAGGGAGGAACGTTGGTCGATGTCGGTTTGCCGTCGGACCAGCTTTTGGAGGTTGATCCGTTTGCGCTCAGCTTCAAGGAACAGACTATCAAGGGACGGCTGATCTGTACACCCGAGCAAAGTCAGAATATGATTGATCTGCATGCGAAAAATGGATGCAAGACACATATTGAGAAGACGTATTCTGTTGATCAGATCAATGAAATGTTTGAGCATTATCAGAGAAAGGATTTACGGGGACGGTTATGTATGGTATTTCAATGACAATCCTGCCTACCGAGTTTGAATTCTACCTGGCACAGCCCAGACGTGTTCGAGGATTGTATTGATCAACTCCTTCGTCATTGAGCTTTTTTTTACTGAACTTTAATCATTTATAAAACACATCTAGAGTTGCTATGCAGAAGACCTCGACTGAGAAATTGACTTATATTTCGAACCTTGCGATAATGAAACTAGGACGATAGAATATAATATCAGAGGCTAGTTTCGGTACTATGTAGTATGTTCAGCCAGGCTGGCTTTTACCGCCTTCTCCAACAGGGTCCAACGTGGAGCTGGAGGTGGCAGAAACCCGATTACATAACCACGATCGCCGAAGTCGGGATTCAACCCCGGACCCCCAAACGAATCAAATCATAGACATAGGTCACTGATTGGACAGTTCTACAAAGAAAACAGTCAGTCTTTGACAGTCATCGTATTAGAATAGAGTTGATACAGCTAGGCGTTTGAATGTACAAATGGCACACTTACGAACTAGTCACGGTGGCTTCTGGACTGAAAGCGGCAAATTTCGGCGTTTATTCCCACCCTTGGAGAAGTGAAGATAAGGAGCCGATGTCAGTATGTACCTTCGAGCCTCTTTTGGGTGGATTGGTCCTGAATTCACTAAATTGTCCGAGTAAGTGGAGGTTGAAACATTGAAAGGAGATCTTTCGTTGAGATCTCTTAGTGGAAAATAGGGTAAGATGAAGTGCCTTGGAGCTTGACGATCATCACTGTATTCTATAACAGCCGCCGCACTCGGCGAACCGGATGAGCGGGGAATTGCCAATCACCTCCGCTCTGATTGGCCCCAAAGCACCTCACTGGGCCTCGGGTAGGCGGTTTTCGGCGTTTGCGAAGAAACCCAGAACAAAAAGCTGTTCGGTTATTGAAGGTGTTGGGATTTGACATAAGCTTTCAATCGTTATTTCTTCAATGGTCATGCTTTAATTCCACATGCCTATAATTTGATCCTGCCATCCTCCGCTTACCGACACTTACCCTCCCGCCGTTTTCCGTCTTCACAGCCCCGCGATGGCGTCCAAGAGCGCCATCTTGCCTCTGCTGAGGCGAGAAATGCGATCCTCCATCCGAATCGCACGAGCTAGCCATTCCTTCTCCACCGCTATTGCCTCTTCAGTTCGTCCCGCTCGTCCATTCTCGACCTCCGACCGTCGAGTAGCCCGCCGGGTCGCCCTCGCCTCTCCCCAGACCCGTGCCTTTTCCCAGACAGTATCACGCCGCTTTACTGACGAAAATGGCAACTTTGACCCTCGGAAGTTGGACCGAGAGTATGACGAGGTGGATGTGTGCATCGTGGGTGGTGGTATGTGCAGGCCGATCTCTTCACATGGGTTGTGATCACATGGCAATCCTCCAACTTTCCCCGTCAAGTTCCCAAAACAATCTAACCAATCGCATTGGATTTCAATAGGTCCCGCCGGTCTCGCTGCTGCCATCAAGTTGAAACAACTCGCCAATGAAGCCGGAAACGAGGAATTCCGCGTTATTCTGCTGGAGAAAGCTGGTGAGATTGGTTCGCATATCGTCTCAGGCAATGTCCTCCAGCCGACCGCCATGAATGAGCTATTCCCGGACTGGTTGTCCGAAGACAACCCTTCGCGCTTCACCGGTGCAACCCCCGCCAAAGGCGACAAGATGCGATTCCTCACCAAGACCGGATCGTACCCGCTTCCAACCCCGCCGCAGATGCACAACGATGGCAATTATATTCTCAGTCTGAGCGAGTTGACACAGTGGCTGGGCGAGCGAGCGGAGGAGGTTGGTGTGGAGGTTTATCCCGGTTTCGGCGCCAGCGAAATGGTCTATAAGCCTGATGGGTCTGTGAAGGGTGTGGCCACCAACGATCTGGGTCTGAACCGTGAGGGTCAGGCTAAGGACACCTTTGAACGGGGAATGGAATTCCACGCGCGGGTCACACTGCTGGCTGAGGGCTGCCACGGAAGCTTGACAAAGCAAGTTATTAAGAAATACGACCTGCGACGGAACAGTCAACCCCAGACATACGGCTTGGGTATCAAGGAAATCTGGGAGATTCAGCCGGAGAAGTTCCGCTCTGGAGAGATCATTCACTCTATGGGGTACCCGTTGCCCAAGGACACATACGGTGGCGCTTGGATGTACCACTTTGGCGACAACATGGTGAGCATTGGTCTTGTCGTTGGATTGGATTACCCCAACCCGTGGCTGTCACCGTACGGCGAATTCCAGAAGATGAAGCATCACCCCATGTTCAAGGAGGTTCTCGAGGGCGGCAAGTGTATCTCGTACGGTGCTCGTGCGCTTAACGAAGGTGGCTTCCAGTCCATCCCCAAGTGCGCATTCCCCGGCGGTGCCTTGATTGGTGATACCGCGGGATTCTTGAACGTTCCCAAGATCAAGGGCACGCACACCGCGATGAAGTCGGGTATGTTGGCCGCCGAGGCAGCATTCTCCGCCCTGAAGGGCGAAGATAAGGGCACAGTTTTCCTGTTCGATTACGAGCAAGCTCTCCGCGATTCATCCATCTGGAAGGAGTTGTATGAAGTGCGCAACATCCGACCATCTTTCAACACCCCCCTCGGTTTCTTCGGTGGACTGCTCTACTCCGGACTCGAGGCCTTAATCTTCAAGGGCCGTGTTCCATGGACTCTCAGTCACCATGGCACGGACGCCGAGGCTACCAAGCCTGCCTCGCAATACAACAAGATTGACTACCCCAAACCTGACGGCGAGATCAGCTTCGATATCTTAACCAGCGTGAGCCGCACGGGTACCAACCACGAGGAGGACCAGCCTGTGCATCTCCAAGTAGAGGACTGGGACAAACACAAGGACCTGGCATGGCCCGTTTACAAGGGCATTGAGAATCGATTCTGTCCGGCTGGAGTATACGAGTACGTTGAGGACCCAAGCAAAGAGCATGGAGTCCGGTTCCAGATCAACGCTCAGAAGTAAGTTTTTGATCCTTTTGCTTTGGTTCAGAATCTATTCACTAACACAGGGATCTAGTTGCATCCACTGCAAGACATGCGATATCAAAGTTCCTACTCAGGATATTAACTGGCAAACTCCTCAGGGTGGAGAGGGCCCCAAATACATCATGACATAAGTTCAAATGGTTTGGGAGTGGAGTTTTTTAGGAATCTGATGCATTGGAGCCAGGGATTAAATGCCAACTTGTACTGTACATATCTAAGAATACCAAAAGAGAAAGCGTTTCACAGTCTCTTCAAAATAAAATGTGCATCGCTATAGATTTCGATGAAAGATACCTGCCATATTATAGAACCAATGTGTGTTCCCCATCTACTCAGTACTAGTAGCATTCAGACTTATTATGCCCAACCAACATTGGTGCTTATGGCTTATCTCCAGAGGAATACAGATCATTGCTCCGACTCTACAGCTTGATCTAAGATTCATCGGGATTTGGTGCGTGGATATAGACCGAGGTCTCCAACAAAGATGCACCGGGGGGAGGGGCTGAGAGCATAATCAGGGCCCAACGAAGTTCCAAGGTTGCCTGCTACATTTTTGAAATTTGACTGCACTTTTGCTTCAAATCTTCAGAATGGAGAAGGTGGAAACGCTGGCATTGACAGTGCGAATCTAACTAGTATAGAATAACAATAGAAAGTAACATTGAATATCATGATCATAACTATCGTGAATCTGAACGCAAATATTTTTGTAAGGAAAGAGATGCAGACTAAAAGTGAGAGATGAAGACATAAAGCTTATTCTTCATCATCGGAATCCTGGGCAGCTGTCCATCGTCTCGAGTTTCGCATCTTTGCGGCTTTCTTGGCACTTTGACGATCGACCGAACCTTGGCTAGGCTCAACGCTGCGTAGCATCACAGGCAAATTGTTCAGAACAGCACGATTTCCCTGGAAATAGTGCTCGCTGAATCCACCTTGAAGGATTCGGCGCAGTGCCGTCAAGCGGGTCCATTTCCACCAGCGATCGATACCCATGATTCCATGCCGTCCGATTTTGACTGTCAAAGTGCTGCCGTAGTGTTGGTTCGTATCTTGATTGATAGCCATGTTGTAACGAGGCCCACGACGAGGGTTCTCAACAGTCGTAAGAATCGATGCGAAATTGCTGTGCAAGGATTTCTTATCACGCTTGCTAATAGACTTTGAGTGTACGTGCGCTAGGGATTGCAATTGACGCTCTAGGTCAGGGGTGTTGTGGTAGGCGTTGTAACGCTTGACAAGCTTTGGACCGTTGGTAGCAGCTTCATGCTCGTCGCTGTCCTCAGAGTCTTCCTCGTCACCGTCGTCGTCGTCATCATCTTCTTGGGGCGTGTAACTCTTTTCATAAAGTAAAGCGATGTTTTCACCCGCTGCGATCTGCACAGCCGAATCGCCGCTATCTAACTGGTCCATGAGGATTTGCACTGCTTCTTCGCTCTCGCTTTCGAAGTCTTCAATCTCAGTTGCTAGGAATCCCCAGGCCTGCAGTGCTGCCGTCACGCTGATTGGGTCATCGGGCGCGTTGATGGAATGCCCATCGGAGGCAACAATGTCGAGAAGAAAAGTCATCTGGTCGAGGATGCCATCTTCACCAGCACCACCGAAGATGGTGCAAGCTGCAAGACATTGAATTGCTGCGGCTTTGACAGCATTGGACGACGAATCCCGAATGGTGCGAGTCAAAAGCGGCTCGGTGTTTTCAAAGACCTTGTTATCACTAGCTGTGATGGCAAGCAGCTCGATCGCTCGCAGTGCCAGGGTTATCTCTCGAGCACTAGAATCCGACCGGGCACTTTTCGAGAATGCGACAAGTAAATCAGTGACAGATGCGTATATTTCTTCGACCGCATAATGGTATTTAGTAAGACGACAGAATGCAGCCAAGGCCTCCTCACGACCCTGTGAACTGGAGCGCTTGCGGTCGAGAATTTCTTGGATCCGATCAGCCAGTTCCTGGGGCCAGTCGGCATTATCTTGCTCGGGGTTCTCATCATCCAGCGAGCCGATACTACATGGGTGAATATGTCAGTTTACTGTGCCAAGGGATATTCCAAAAAATAAAATTGTATAGGGAAAACCATGTCCCCGGCGGTGGTGACATCATCCCGCCACGAAGTGGAACTGTGGGGATGCCTTGAAATGCACACAGATGAAGAAAAAAGATGAAACAAGGAAAAAGGGACGAATGAAAATCAGGACCGAAAAAGCTCACCTCATGGCTGTATCGTCAGAGAGATATCCTGCATCCTCCTCGTCGGATGGCTGTCTGCTTGCAGCCCGGGAGGACTGCTTCGAACTAGCACGCGAGGTGGCTCTCGAGGCCTCACGGGAAGCTGCTTTGCGAGAGACGGTCTTGCCGCTCTCAAAGATTTGGCGACGAAGATCAGGCATGGTGGAAGGGGTGAGATGAAGGAAGGGCGTAGAGAGGAAAGAAAAATCCGTACTAGTAGTATCTCGGGCGCTGTCGTGGTGGAGAAAGACGGAGTAAAAATTATCCTATGGGAATGGAGCTCTGATAAAAAGGAATTTCGCAGTGTAGAAGGTAAAGTAGCATATCGTCTTGTAGAACAAATATGGATTGAATTCTTTACAAAATTGAAGGGAAAGGAAAAAGAACCGCGACGTCATGGGACGAATAGGATGAGTAATCCGGGGCACGGGACTGGAAAATGCCTGAATGCCCGAGAATTTCGGCCTGACCGCCTGGGGGACCAGGCCACAGTATATTTTCCTGCATGTGACACCAGTTGATTACTACTATGATGTACTAGTAGTATGTAACTACCAAGTACTACTTAGTAGTAGTTAACCAACAGTTGATAACCCTCCTCATTTAAGATCCCCCTTCTACAAGAGCACACCACTGAGTCCTTGGAGTAATAGCTTTCCTTTAAAAACCCGAAAACGAAGTTCATCGCTTCAAATGTTCCCAAGGTACTAGTATCTGTAACTTGAGCACGAAACGCTAATTAAAATCACCAAGCTATATATACAGCCGGGCGTAAATTTTTTTTCCAAAGTTGCAACTTTCACGATCCGATCAACAGAAATCGAAGGCATATCTATAGTAGTTATGTACTGGAAAAGCAAGGGTATCATGTGTGCCTCAAACATTTGCATCATGATCTATTCACCATCGTGTTGGATCTCGTTTTCAGATCGGTGCCAGACCAACCAACTCCGAGATGGTGGCTAGGAGTCTCCGACGAGCATCAAATTCTGTCGTCTCATCACGATTTCGATAATATTGCAAAGTAATCTGCGACACAAGTCGGTAGCATGAATACCTATTCAAAAAAAAAGATGGTTAGCATAAGGAAAGCCAAGCAGGGAACCTATAACCGGGATTGACTAACATTAACAGACGTATCTCCTCCCCTTTAGTCCTGGACAATGGTAGACCTGCCCCTTCTAGGACAGCAGGGGTGGGATATTCGAATAACTCTGCCATCAAAATATCGCCCCAGAAAGCGGTGCTAAAGTCCACCACACCAGACAGTTGATGAGACTTCTCATCTAACAAGACGTGGCATGGGCGGCCAAAACCAACCACCACAAGACGGGGTAAGGTCACCTCACCCAATGCACCCGAGAGACGGCCCACTTCATGCCGGATCTCGGCATAAGGAAGGTGAATAAAAATGTCCTCAGCGTCACGGAGGACACCTTCAAAAAGACCACAGAACGCCTCTCGCCAGGAGCGCTTTCCCGCGCCCATGGCGACTTGCTGCAAGGAGCCGAAGCCCGGGGCCACATTTTGGCCGACAGTGCTAGCTAAGAAGCCAAGATGGCGGTCGATATCGTTTCTTTGCTGGGTAGTGATATGAATTTTCATCTCTGCCAGACTGTTGCCTTTGATATACTGCCGAATTAGATAGGCAGAGCCAAGAAGGCCCCCTCGCGGGTCATAATGATAAAGTTGTGGAATGCAGGGATTTGCGCTTTGGCCCAGGAGGACCAGGAAACGGGCTTCGGTCTCAAGAAACAACCGCTCGTGTCGTAGAAGGGGGGTTCCCGGTAATGGAGAGCCCTTGAGAAGCAGTCTACCTCCATTTGACAGGGTAAGAAGGCGTAGAGTATGAACTTGAGCGTTGATATTTTGCGACTGTTGTACGTGGACGGTGGAGGGGAACAGCAAGGAGAGGACATTATTCAGTTTATGGTATTCATCCGCATCGACAGCCTTGTGAGTATGCGGAACCTCCATATTGGATCCGGGTCCCCTCGAGGATAAAATTGTACGGTGTGTTGCGACATTCGACAGATACATTTTGATATGTAGTTGGCAAGAAAAAGGTAGGCCCTAGCAGACATTTAGCCTATAAAAAAGAAACTAGGCCTCCCACCTTCCGAGGAGATATTCGGCACAAACCACGTACCTCAGATTTTGTTGCATCGCTTATCAACCCGAGAGAACTCCACAATACAATACCTAGTCAAAGAGCAAGCAGGGGGGAGTGGATCCACTAGACTGGCATCGTGGCATGCCTGCGACGTAACCCTTTGATTTCAGGGAAAGTGGCGACGGGCCCTTCCTCCAGCATGACATTTCGGTAGGCCCCAGTAGGTTAAGCTACGCGAAATACGGGATAGTGGAGGTAATTCTAGAAGCAAACGAGGGATCCACCATTACAACCTCAAAAGCGGTTAGTCAAGCGAAGTCGGTTCATAGGCCATAGGATACATAGAAAAGCATGGGATGGTTGGCTAATAGGAACAGGGGCCATGAAGCATAAATCCTCAAACTTTGGGGGGAAACAAGAAAGAAAGGCGAGACTCTCGCGTAAGGATCCCGCTCTCAGCGATACAGGCATCTGTGCCCCGGTGGGCCCACCAATCACAACTGCGTCTTGCCGAATCACCCCCCGGTGGGGCTACCCGTGCGGAGCTAAACCAGCACGGGCTGCACGGCATTGTCACACCGTCCCTGAGAAGCATAGTTAGTGATCTTTCCAATATGGAATGAAGAACTGAGGGGCAACTTATAAGAGAGAGGGAAAAAAGGGCCGTTCCCCTCAGCCATAAGCAAAGGGAAACGGCAGGGCTCACCAGCACCCATCCGACCCAGAAACGCTTTCAACCCAATTTCTCCAGTCCGACTTCCAAAAAAATCTTTCAGACGTTCCTTGGTATCAGAAATTCGGTATAATTTTCATCGGTCGCTTCATTCAATCCAATCAAAGAGACCGGGCGGAGAACATAACTCGCTAGAAGGTGGCATGGACAAGCCAAAGCTTTGATCCTCACTCGAGAGAGGTCCCACACCATCCACTAGATAGTGAGAGATGTCCCAACCACGACCACATGATCAAGATTAAACGACAAGAAGAAACAGAGAGGGTAATTTACTTCAAAATCTGGCCAGAACAACCGTGATTTGTTGGACGAAGAACTCGTGGACTTGGTAGAAATAGCTGAAGGGCGACTGGTATCAAAACGAGGCCGAATGAGCACGACCAACCGAATCCTAATCCCGGCACAATCGCAAATAGATTCAAGGTTGGGTGGGGGCGCAGTGCAACTGATCGAATTGTGTAATGAAGCCATCCGCGCCTCGGGTATTGATGAATCCGCACTGTCGAAAGCGAAAGTCTCTATCGTCAAACCGGTCTCTTGTGTGTAGTACAGAACCCTCGGGGACAAGTTTTTGTTTCCTTTCCGCAACTGGAAGGCGTGATAATGAAGCGCACAAAGAACATCCTGAAAAAGATCGCTTCCTTCTCCCTTGGGGAGGAACAATGAACGGAGCTCACTGTTGAAATAGTCGTCGCCCATCAATCAATTTGCAAAATAAAATCGTAAAGAGATGGTTGACACGGTTGGTCTGGATCTTTCAGAGAAAGTAGAATCGGATGGCTGATGCCGGGATTCAAGGCGCGTAGTGACCCGCGGGTCCGGAGCAGAATCGAAGAGGTGAAAAGCAGGGGCAAGATACCCAGGTATCCCCATCGGAGAAACACGTACGGGACGACTGACAGTTGACAACGTCGAAGAAGATACAAAGACGAACAAGATTGAAAACACCAAACTGTCATGGGAAGATACATTGCCATCCGGAGCGTGCCAACGGTCTATAATGTCTGAAGCCCTGGTGAGCAACAGACAGCCTTCACAGCAGACAAAATAGAATGGCCTCGCGACGATCCTATCTGTGAAAAAATGCCTGGGCAAGTTCAGGGAGATGAGGACAGATTCCGACGAGTGGACCATGGTAAGCTGTCGCTTGTGAGGCGTGTGTAATAGTGCCCGTCGTGCTCTAGGCGCCGAATCTCTGAACCACTTCAGAAGGATGCCCATGGATATTCAATACCGGCCCGTTTCATAAATCCACCGATGCTCGCTGCGCTGTCGATGCTCCCAAAGACAACCTCTCATGCCGAGGTGTCCGACGTGCTCCACCTCCTTTTTCTCCTGAATATCCGTCCTCGACATACGTTGGCCATCCTGTTGTGACCTGCATGCTGTCCAGCATAGGAGAACTGACGCCTGGCTCGTAGGAACTCTGAAATAGTAGACCGTCTGGGCAGAATAAAAATTGACCGACAAAACTTTCGCATTTTCTGTCCGTCAAGACTGAAGTGGCTAATTGTGATCTCGGCATGCATTTCCCGCGAAACTTGTCTTGAAAGACACGACTGAGGTGCTGTTTAGGGTGTTTGACCCCAACTGCCCACCGAAGCGGGACAATTGGATCAGAAGAGGATTTGGCTGTACAAAATGCCTTGGGAAGGCAAGAGGCTGGATGGTTTGAAGCGGGACAATCGCTGGACAACAACGCGTATCAACAAACCCTCGGTTAGGCGGACGTTCCTAAAAACAACAATTCAAGCTGATCAATCACTTCGCTATCACCATCATGATATTGTTACCTGGTTGTGTGGAAGGGGGTTGGATGAGGTTGGTGTTTCCAAAGGGGGAAGAGAGGTTCGCGTTGCTACTACTAAGATTCACAAGACACCAACTCGACGCGTGGTCATGTGACAGCAACAGTCAACTGGTCGCTCCTGACCAACTACGCGCTACTACAGTCTAGACTCTACATCCATATTCCGTACTATTTATACACACTACATCTTCAAACGGTTTGAATCAAACCTTTGAATTTGCAAAATGTTGACTTCATGTGACCCTGGAACTATGTAGGCCACGAGCGATGATGTTTGTGACAACCCCGTCTGATTTGAATTAATAATGCAAGCCTCACCCACAGTGACTGACATTTATTGATCAGCTCAGCTGACGGCAACATGCTACCCATTGGGCTCATGTTGGAAGACTGGTGCATTAGGTACAGCAGCAGCCAGTTCCAACCATCTTCCCATGTTTATGTTCCCAGTCGGCCTTCGAGTCTAGGCATATGTCCAACATTGGAAAAAATCATTTTCTTGAGCCCGCGATGATCTGCACAACGGCACATCTTTATTGACCCATGTGGTTGGGATTATCGTGTAACCCAGCAGCTTCCAAGGTTGGTGCTGGGCTGATCTGTTCTGACGAGTTGGAAAGAACGATTGACCAACTAATATTTACCATGTCTACCTGACGATTCCTACCCAGAAATGCCTTCTTACTGTCAATTCTGAATGTCCAAGGGCGCCAAAATTTGCATTACATAGCCACAATCACCATCCGGAGCTCCATCACTAAGCTCAGGCCGCACGAACCTTTGAAACTTCGGGAATTAAGACGGATTCCAGTGATGCGAATGGTGGTCACTCCAGAGTGGTAAATCCATTCTCTTTTTAATCTTTTGAAGAACACACGAGCATGGTGGCCAACCAAAATTTAATTCCACAGTCTATTAGATCCGTTCAATCTATCGACAGGTGAAAGTGCAATATGAGCGCTCATTCTTGAAGGTTTAAATTTCGATTGCGCAGAGATCACCATCGAGAACTGGCAATCTGTCATACCTGATTCGGTATCTCGAGTACTACAGTTTCTAGAAGATGCTTGGCTGAGTTGGTTGTGGTGGTACCAAGCCAGCTGGGGGCTCGAGCAACTGTATAACTCCACATACGAGGGATAACCTAGATACCGGGGCCACAACGGTATTCGCAGTCGATATGCAAACCGGCCTATTTTTTTTGAAGGATTCCGTGTAACCGGAGGAGTGAGATCATCGGAGGAAAAGTCTATATGATTCACCATTTCCCCTCTACTTTGAATGATGAGGCCAATCAGTCACCTCCGCAATGACGATTATCTATGCTTTGAGCTGGTTTGTTTGGGCTATCGCTGTCCGGGCACAATTTCACACATTTTCTCCATTGGGTCCTAATTGACTCACTTATAGCATCCATATTCCCTCTGCCTCTGCGAACTCCAGCATTGATGGGCCGATATACTTTCAAATGAATTCGACTCGCCGTATAGAATGGTTTGCATTAGGCCAGGGAGATCACATGGCCGGGGCTAACATGTTTGTGGTTTATACCTCCGGTGACAATGTGACTGTTTCCCCACGGTCCAGTGTGGGTCATGTCCAGCCATTGTATAACCCTGCCGCACAGATTACAGTCATGAATGGTAGCGGGGTTCACGGGCCAATGATTACGGCTAATATCAAGTGTGACAGCTGTATTCATTGGGGTCCTGGTAGCATGAATCCGAGCAGCTCGAGCAGCTCATGGATCTGGGGGGTTCGCTATGGGATGCCTTTGAAAACACGCAGTCTCTCGGCAAACATCCTTGAGCATGATGTGATGGGGGTTGAAACCGTGGACTTGACGAAAGCGACTGGACAGACCGGTGTAAATCCTTTTGCCGACATCATCAGCACCAGCTTGAATGCCAATCCCGACTATCCCTTTCCAGAATCAGTCTTCCATAGCAAGAAGATTGCCCACGGGGTGCTGATGGTTATTGCCTTTGTCATATTGTTCCCCTTCTCCGCACTGCTTCTCCATTTATCTTCGTCTACCAACACTGTGACTATTCATGGAGGTCTGCAACTTTTCGCTCTTCTTGTGGCTATCGCAGGACTTGGCCTGGGAGTCTCAATGGCCCGGCAGATCCAAAACCTGATTCATTATCATATCATAATCGGGATCATCGTGATTGCCAGTTTGGTTCTTTTCCAGCCTGCCATGGGTCTTCTCCAGCACCGGTTCTTTCGTAAGACTGGCGGCAAAGGGCCCTTTGCTTACATGCATCGTTGGTTTGGGCGAATCATGATTATTCTTGGCGTGATCAATGTTGGACTTGGATTTCAATTCACAGGAATTGGCGACCCCGACGCCCCTCGAAGTGCGGCAATTGCGATTGGCGTGATCGCGGGAGTTATTGGAGTGTTCTATATCCTGACAGTCGGATCTGCAAACATCACGCGACGGCGAAGAGCACCGGCGCCGGCCGCATAAGGCAGAATGAAACTGTTATTGCCGAGGTATGGGTGCAAAGTTAGATGGAAATGGGAAAATGCATCCATGGACAAGAAACATGGGTGTGCTGTAGCCGCCTGGGCAGTGGAACTGATACTGGAGCAGGCTAGCTACACGACCTTGTATTCCAAGACTGTACATTCATGATATGATGGATCATGCGCGAACTTTTGTTTCGGATTCTCAAAGTTTATGTCTGTTATGGACTCTCTTTCAGATTATTTGAAATCTTCAATAGATACCTAATGTGCATCATTCAAATGTTTACATCCATAGCTGCAGTTTCAAGCTTCACGTCCAGAAAGAGCTAGGATAGTGATGCGCTGGAGACATCTGGAGTGAAAATTTCAAGTGCTGTGGATTCTATTTCAAATGTTTGATTTAGCATCAGAAGAAAGCAATCTGCAGCTGAATATTCTTCGCAACCTCTTCTCCCCCTTTGTTGAACATGGACAATGTCAACTTCTCACCCAAGACCTTTCCCTTGTACCTAAAATATCAATTTAGTAACAGCAAAGGAAGGGAAAAAAGGGGAAATAAACTAATTTAGGTAAGGCAATGGTGATGATTACCAATAATAAGTCAGGTCCTTCTCATCCGAGAAGATTTCAATATCCTTCTCCGCCGTATCAACAAGAGTCACTTTGTTGACGGTGCCGTGATGAGCAGAGTTAGCTTTCGATTTTCCGCTGGCATCTTTCGACCATTGGTGAATGACAGTCACGCTGTCGCCAAGCTGAACGTTGTCTCGGAAGACGACCGAGAATAGCTCGTCCGAGGCATAAGGAGAGTAGTTGAGTTTACCGACAAAGATGATCATACAGATTGTTTCTTGTTTGAAGATTCACGAAGTGATACAGGATAGAAGACTAGATAGAAGAACCGAATGGCTATCCTGTTTGTTCCCACTGCTGATATGGAGATGGAACGGGTCTTTATATGGTAATGAACGTTCGATTCAAGAGGCAAGCTGTTGCAAGGTTGTTCCAGGGTTGATGAAACAAGTCCCAACATTCATTCAATCGCAAACGGGTCAATCTATAAAGTCATTTCGAATCCTGTTTGTCTGATTGCTGTCCGAGGAATCCGATCCAGTGTATGTGCTGCATCTGTCTTCTCATCCCGAGACGTCCGGACTCCGGAGGATCCATGATGTCCTACAATCGGCGCTATCTGAGCAATCAAAAAGGTTTCAAAGCCTTTCCCACATGCGCCGAAACTTTTTTCAAGCAGCGAGCTATGGATGTGAGCTCCTTCTCGAATTATGGAGACCGGGTTCCAAGGTTAACCATGTGGAATCGTGGATACATGGATCACTTGGATTCATTTTGAAATACCTGAAAGAGTCCCAGGTGAGGAAAATGATTTAGATAGCATAACGTTGAAAATGTGGCGCATATATCAGATCAAAATAGTTGTTATCCATCACTGATCAGGGTGCATCTCCCTTTGACCTTGTTGTTTAGTTCGCCCAAAGTCTCACTAACCGTGAGCGACCGCGCCCAGCGCACACACTTTCGACTCCTGCTACAGACCATTGTCCACTCATGCCCTCCAGGGAATAGCCCCAGGACGAATTCCCGGCGAGGCTAGACATCAGAACTATCCTCCGCCAACAGGGCGTGCGCTTTTTTTGTCTCTTTGGACTTTTTTTTGGAAAAAAAAAAGATTCCGGGGGAGGGTTGGGTTTGCTCTTATCTTTTTCTTGAGAACCACAATTACCAGCGCCTGTTCAATGTTGAATCAGAAAGATTCGAAAAAAAAAAGTATTTGTTACCGTGGTGGCAGTGTTTACCCGCGCCAAGCCTAAAATTGTGAATGGTGGATCGTGGAGAAATGCGGAATTTGGGATATAGAACTTTCGCTCTCCCTCATCAAAAGGCGTGAAAGTGCAAGAGGTCTCATGTCGGCGTTGCAAGCTCATTGGGGGGATATGACATCCTGGCTCACGCTACTGATCTGCTGCTTACCCATAATTGTCTTCTGTTCTCGTCCTAAACCCCAGATCCGTCCGAAGGGATGTCGACGACTTGGTCTTCCACCGGGTAAGAGCAATCTACATGATGAATTCGATTCCAAGTACAACTCTGGTGTCCCACCGACGGAGAAAGATGGCGATCTTCCCGCCTGGCGCATCAAGGCCCTTTTCACATACCCGCTGAAATCCTGTGGTGGCATTGAGCTGCAGACATCCGATATTGTACCGACGGGACTCAAATTCGATCGTCAATTTGTCTTTGCGGAGCACGGAGCCGAGGGCTGGAACACCCGTACCCTCCGCAACGCAGGATTCCAACGTCTCGCCCTCATTCATGCGGAGATATGGGTTCCCGATCCATCCGCCCGGGACTATGATCCTTCACTCCCAGGAATCCAATCGCAGGGCATCATGATCATCTCTTACCCTCGGCCTCAACTACCAGGCCGTGCAAGAAGGGCCCTTGAGAAAGTTGGAATGACAATTGGTATTCTCAGATCCAGACATTCGTTCCAAGTCCCGCTTCTTCCCTCGCAAGACTCAATA
Organism: Penicillium verhagenii; assembly: GCF_028828195.1. Taxonomy (NCBI): domain Eukaryota; kingdom Fungi; phylum Ascomycota; class Eurotiomycetes; order Eurotiales; family Aspergillaceae; genus Penicillium; species Penicillium verhagenii. Next base: position 104,920 of record NW_026643171.1, read on the forward strand.
TCAGAGTACCCACTTCTCCCCGTTAAAATATGGAAGGACAAGCCCCTAGCGCACGACTACAGTGCTCTCATCCCATCATCTCTGCATGCCTATCTAGGATTCAACCCGGCAGCATCTCCGCTAGGGCTCTTCCGCGCAAGTCCCGTGCACACCCGCCAAATCTTTCGCAACGCACCCCGCAAAGAAGCCATAGGCTTTCAGCCCAACACCGCATTCGCAGATGCCTACCCGATCCACCTACTCAGTCTTTCAAGTCACAGGGACGTTGCCGCCCGCTGCGCGTACGCGATCCCAAAATTGAGCATCGTGCGTTTCCGTGCAAACATCGTGATCCAAGGACCTAGTGCCTTTGCCGAGGACCATTGGAAACGAATCTCCATTGGTGGAGTCGAAATTCACGCTGCGTGTCGGACAGTACGGTGTAAATTGCCCAATGTCGATCCTCTTACAGGGGTGAGGCATGCTGCGGAGCCGGATCGGGCGCTGAAGTCATATCGGAAAATTGACGATGGCGATCGCACGAACGCCTGCCTTGGAATGCAGCTCGTGCCAGCTGTCGAAGAGTTCCTGATGAAAGTTGGAGACGAAGTTGCTGTGTTGGAGACTGGCGAACATCGGTACATCAAGATGTTGGCGCCTGGGGAGCAGGTCGAGGGCGTGTAATATTTAGGTACTGCCTAGATTTACAGTCGAATGTATTATTAATTGTATCATAGAGCACTTGAGAGCAGACTTATACGAGGACGGTGTATTTACATTGATTGTTGCTGATAAGATGCCTGGCGGATTAGGTTCTCAACCCAAATTCCAATTGATCAAGTGGGGCCCTGCATTGATGATATAGCGTCTTACATCCACGCACCCTGTAAGCTTCCGTGCTTCGTCAGTTCGCGTTTCACCCCCTTTCTTCTGCCCAAATATTCTGGATTTGCATCAGGAACCCGGAAAAAACATGCCTTTCAATGAGAGCAAGATCGAGATTGCCGCCGCACCAGCAAAAGTGCGCGAAATTGTAAGTGACCCCCTTCCAAGTCCAGCGGGCCCAAGACAACGCTCACCATTTCCAGCTCCTCGATTTCGCAGCTTACCCCGAATGGCACACAACGTGGATCAAGTCCATCGAGATTGAAGAAGAAGGCAAGGCGAGTGAATCTCTCGGCACAGGTGACAAGGTCAAAGTGGACATTGAAGGTTTCAAGTTTGTTGCTGAGGTCGTGGTAAGTAATACGTAGAACATTGATCTCTTACAGACGCTGGACAATATCAACATTTATCGCTATAGGAAAACACCGAAAGTCTTTTCTCGTGGCAGGGTCCACCTGTTTTCACCATTGCCGGTTCACACAAGTTCCACATCGAGCCAACGGAAGATGGTGCAGGCACTATCTTCACGCAGTCGGAGACTTCCAAGGGACTCATGTCTTTCCTCTTCAGTCCATCGATCTTTGGCAAAAAGATGAGAGCCGATTATGACGTCTTCAATCGGGACCTGAAGGCTCGGGCAGAGGCCTCTCCCTAAACTCGGGCTTCAAATCGGCGTCGGCCCGGGACCTGCGAGCCTGTTAGTAAATCCACGCACCTTGTGAACCGCCTATACCCCCCTTGGTACATTCAATTTGAAGATTTACAAGCCGTCCATTGCATATGAGGGAGTAATCTCCTTTGGAATTTTTTTTTAATCAAATCTTATCCATTCACGACCGAGCTGACTCCCGTGTTCCGTACTGTATTTGAGCATTGGCAATTTCAATTGTTATGGCGCGCCTTAAAAGCGATGGCCCCCAAACTGGCCCCACCCTTGAGACCCTTTACAGATGGAGGCGCGTCGATCATTGATTCGCGACAATTGCCATGTAAAACAACTTAGAACACTCTGTTGATTTGAGTATATTTTTCTTATTTGAATGGTTGAACTATACCTGGGCATTTAATGACCATGAATGAGAACCTTCAAGTTCCAACCAATCTGACACAGCCTAAGAGTACAACGTACAATGTTTGTGATTTGTACACATGCCGATGCACATCGTGGTAAACCAACATCTGGCCTCGGAAGCCAGCCACTTGAGATATCCAAAATACAAATCTATTATTTATCAACACCGGGTTGAAATGTTGAACAATCACGCGGAATTTTATGGACCAGAAAGCACGGCGTAGTTGCAAAACCGCAGAACCCACTTGAGCGGGAGCACTCCGTCTATCGGGACACATCCGCTTCAAATGTTGCACTATATAAGTCTCACCCTCAACAACATCAGGCTCAATTTTCAACGCAAAAAAAGGGAAACAACGAAGGCAACAACAACAACAACATTCAATTTTTTTTTTGTTTCAAACTCGAGATCCAATATTGGAAATCCAACATTGCAAAAGTTTGTTCTCCAAAAGCTCCTAAATCAATATCAACATGTCACAACTACAACTCATCAATCCGAACGACCTTGAAATTTTCGTCACCAAAATTCTTGTCGCAAATGGCACCTCCACCACACATGCAGAGATAGTTTCCAAATGCCTCGTCTCCGCCGACTTGCGCGGCGTAGACACACACGGCAGCAACCGAATCCCCTCCTACATGGAGCGCATCCGACAAAAAGCCCTCGACGCCACGGCCACCCCGACAATCGAGCAAAAAACGCCCGTGGCAGCTCAAGTCGATGGCCACAATGGCTTCGGCTTTGTAGCCGCTCACATGGCCATGGCGCGGGCGATCGAGATGGCACAGACCTTCGGCATGGGAATGGTGTCCGTCAAACACTCGAACCATTTCGGCATGTCCGCGTGGCTCGTCAAGCAGGCGTTAGACGCGGGGATGATGTCACTTGTGTTTACGAATAGTTCGCCTGCGCTTCCGGTCTGGGGTGGACGGGAGAAACTGATGGGGGTTTCGCCGATAGCGTGTGGGGCTCCGAGCGGGGACGGGACGAGGCCGTTTATCTTGGATATGGCGCCTTCAATTGCGGCTCGAGGAAAGATTTATAAGGCTTTGAGGAGAGGGGAGAAGATTCCCGAGGATTGGGCCTTGGATAAAGATGGAAATCGGACGGATGATCCGGCCAAGGCACTTGACGGGGTCATGTTACCCATGGGGGGACCCAAGGGGTCTGCGCTATCGATCATGATGGATGTCTTCTCGGGAGTCTTTTCTGGGGCTGCGTTTGCTGGACATGTGACCAATCCTTATGATCCGTCGAAGCCTGCCGATGTTGGGCATTTCATTGTGGCTATCAAGCCGGATTTATTCATGAGTATGGAGGAGTTTAAGGAACGGATGGACTATCTTTACAAGAGAGTTGTAGAGTCAGAGAAGATGACGGGTGTGGAGCGGATCTATTTCCCTGGAGAATTGGAGATCATTACCGAGGAGGAAAGATTGGTCGAGGGAATCCCTTTTGCAGAGGCTGAGATTGCAAGCCTGAACAAGGAGGCCGATTTGGTTGGCGTTGAACATCTCAAGGTGCAGTCCAGGAGATAACTAGAAAGACATGATGGATTCCAATTGTCATCTCCATGTAGTAAAGCAAAACTTAGAACATTCTTTGTATTATCTTAACATACATTCCCCATCTCCCTTCCCAGTTCGATTTCGGTATATAGCTGAGCTGAGAAAGTCTAGATAGGGTTGTGCTTCATCTCAAACCTTGGAATCCGATAGACAAATTCATTTTCATGCTATTCTATGTCTATCAATAGGTTACAAGCCATAATAGTTGCAAAAAGAAAAAAGAAAATCCATTTAGGCTCGCTCGTGCCTTTTCATAACCTGAATCAAAGAGACAAATGTGACGTGTAACTCACACATTCGTTATGTCCTTATTTCTTCAACAGACCCAAGAGGTTGATGCTCTTGGGGCGCTCAATGGGCATACCCAAGGCACGGTCCCAGATCAATTGGACAAGGGGTCCAAGAGCTCGGCTCACACCGAAGGTCACGGTGTAGTACAGGGGTTGCTGGAAGCCGTAGTGGTGGAACAAGACTCCAGAAGCGGCATCGACGTTGGGGTGGGGGTTCTTGGTCTGCGGGAATCAGTCAGTGACAGTCAACAATAAATACGAATAGAATAACATGCCTTGCCATGCTCAGTCAGAACGCCGGGCGCAATCTCAGAGTTTTTCTTGACCAATTGGAACACTGGGTTAGCAAGAACATCAGGGCGAGTATCAGCAAAGTCCATCAGCGCCTGAAAACGCGGGTCGGGCTTGCGGAGAACACCATGACCATAGCCGGGAACGACCCGACCGGACTTGAGAGTGTTCCAGAGGTAGCTTCGGACATCCTCATCAGTGAATTTAGTGCCGATCTTGTCTTGCATCGCCAGGATCCAGCGCAGGACCTCCTGGGCTGCCAGTCCGTGCAACGGACCAGCAAGACCCAGCAAACCGGCACTGTAGCTAAGGAAGGGGTCACTCAAAGCGCTTCCGACCAGGTGTGTTGCGTGGGCAGAGACGTTGCCACCCTCGTGGTCACCGTGCAGAGCCAGGTACAGACGGAGCAAATCATGGAAGTCCTCGTGCTCCGAGCCGCCCTTACCCAGCAACTCAGCAAAGTTGTATGACCAATCCTGAGAGACATCAAGCTTTTGGTTTCCGACGAGATCAATCTCATTGGGGCGGAAGACCAGGGCTGCAACACGAGGAATCTTGGCTAGGAGCGAGATGCTGTCGTCAAAAGTGGGCTCCCAGTAGTCCGCCTTGTTCAAGCCATTTTCATAGGCTTGAGCAAATTTAGACTCCGTGTTAAGTGCAGCAACCGCGATAGACAATTGGGTCATGGGGTGCATGGTCTTGGGGAAAGACTTGATCAAGTCCAGAATGTGAGGGGGCACATGTGACTTCTCCGCGAGCTCCTTGGAGAATGCGCGCACCTGTGCGGTGGATGGGACCTGGCCGGTCAGGAGCAGCCAGAACATGGCCTCTGGGAGCATTTCTGTGCCCGATGTGCCCTTGGGAAGCTCTTTCTGACAGTCCTTGATTGTCTTTCCGTGGAAGCGAATACCCTCGTCGGCGTCGAGAACGGAGCCCTCCCACAGCATGGCCTTGAGGCCACGCATACCACCGATCACATTACCCACCTTGACTTCTCCAATAACTTCCTCACTTTGAGCCTTAACCTGCTTGAGCAGCTCTCGCTTGGCTGGGATGACTTCTTTCAATGTGGTTTTCAGGTCCGGCTCCGCGGTCGCATAGCGTCGGGCCGAAAAGAGGGGGCGCGACACCTGGCAATTGAAGTCAGTCAATGGCCCGTCGCGATGTAAACAATAGATTAAGGGGATCAGAGTTTGAGGAATCTCTTACCTGGGCCAATTTGGAGGCATGGCGACTTGTTCTGAAGCTGAGAGCCATTGTGGATTTGGTTACGGATCCGGGGTAGAATTGCGGGGCCGAGGGGAGAGTTGAGATGTGGGGAGTGAAGAAAGGGATGTTGAAGGGGAAAACGCAACTTTGGTCACACCAAGTGTTTGACAAAGGAGGAACTTTGGAAGATGAGAAAACAGAATAAGAATACGAGTTGTCGGTGTGATCGTCCTTTATTTTTTTGCTCATGACATAGCCTGCATGCGTTCGGTTGAACGCGGGGCTTGGGACTGGACTACAAATAGAGATCAACCGAGGCCCGGGCTACCCATGTGAGGGGTCGTGGTTTATGTTATGTCTAAATGTACCTTTTTATGCTTACTAGTAGCAGTAATGGTTCGATGGATTGAGTTACACTATACAGATTCTTCGCAAAATGAAAAAAAAAAAAAGAAAAACATTGAAAAACATCATATAACTAGGCTCGCGTCCGCACAAAAACCCATGTATAATAACCCAGTGTAGACAATGTGGCGACTACCGATGCCAACGTGAGCACTCCACCAGTGATGATCCCCTGTTCAAAGTACCCAATCTTAAATCCCGGTCGCTGATTTGTAGAAGGTAATGGAGCAATGGCTTGTCGCCAGAGTAAGTCGGATTTAACCGTATTCGCACTCTCAAGAATGATCTGAGCCGTCTGTGCCGGGGCCGAGACCGAGATTAATTGGGGCCGCGGTCGCTGGAATTGTCCGGTCGCATAACGGGTGTGCACATCATACGGTGAGTTTCTGGGAATGGCCGGTCCAACTAGTGCTGGTTAGTGCTTGATCGACATATCCTTTGAGCCTTAGTGTCATACCTAGCATGTGGGCCGGGACATGGTTGACCCACGAGATGTCGGCATCGATAAATTGAGTCAAATATTTGGCCGAGGCTGGAGCCGCAAAAGCATAAGTTGCAGCCAAGGTTTGGTTGCTACAGTGTTCGTTAGCAAAATTCACTTGACTTAATTTGAATATGGGAAACAAACAAGTTGATATCAATGGCATCGTCCAAACTGGTGATGGGATGCACCAGCAATACCTTCTCATCAATCTTCTGCTTGAGCAAAGGTGAATTCCGATCTTGAACTTCCACAATGGCCCAGTTGCTTCCAGAAACCAGCACTCGTGCACCTCGGTCCTTGGAGATTGATTCAAGTAATCCCGATCGTCGAGACGAGCCAGATCCTTGCCGCGCCTCGCCATTTTCACCAGCAAGATACTTGGATGCATGCTGAATGACTGACTCCACGAAAGGCTTTATCACAAACTCATTTACCAGCACTACATCGGGCGCATACGGGGATCGGCCTCCCAGTGCAAATCGTGCTGCCACCAATGACTGTGTAGCTTCCACAATCTTTGCTGTACGATCGACAATTGCGACTGTCCTTGCTGTTGCCGGAGATAGGAGACCATTTGGTGCATCAGACTCGGTCTGGTTAACCATCAATGCCTTGTTTAAGAACGAATTATCGGGCCGTTGAGCGGTAATGGCGAAGGTGTCATGGTCTAATGCCTCCGGTAGAATCTGGCGCAGAAGAGCAGGAAGGGCCAACATTGTTTGTGGCAGCTACTCATTAAATTGATTAGTCTCTGGTATACTCCTGTTAATCACCGAGAACAGATCAACTCACCTCAAGAACAATACAATTTCCTGCCGCAAGCGCCGCGGTCAAAGCCGAGATGACCGAGAAGAACAAAGTATGAACGCATGGCACAATATACACGATGCCTACACCGCGCGAGCCATCCAAGTTGTCCTTTCCTTGCGCGATGCGATATTCAACTTCCAAGTCTTTGGTAAGATTCAATGAGGAATAGTGTGTGCGAAGCTCCTGCAGGGCCAGCACGACCTCCGCTCGGATTTCCTGCTGTGTATGACCGGAGTCAGCGCGAATTGCATCTTGGATTTCAGCGATGTGCTCCACAAGGGTAGACTGGAGGCGATGGAACTGTGATTGGCGGTATCGCGTATTCTGGCTACGACCGTCAATGTTGGCGTTTATTATACGTGAGAGATCCATGATGCCCAGATTTGAGTTGATGTAAAGGAGAACGAGAACTTGAGCGAGAAAGAATGGGGAAAAAAACGAGATCAAGAATAATACTTCAACGCGCCCACCTTCCCTAAAGCATACTGGCTCTCCGCATTTTCTTGTCTCGGAGCTTAGCTGCAGCTGATCTCCGAGTTGGCATAGAGAAGTCGGGATGTGGGGGAGAAAGCGGGCGGAAAGCAAGCGGTTGCGGGATTGCGGGTGCGGAGAGGCGAAGGCGGATTCCACATCTCAGATCTGAATATCCATAGTATTTCCAACCCTTTAGAGTCTCATGTTCAATCCATTTCTATCGATCTTCAATCTCATCATGTCCGTCACTGCTACCTCTACTGCCACCTCGCTGTCGGTCCTTGCCGACTATGAACTACACCACAGCGGCGGACCGTCTACCTCAGATTCTACCCCTGCTCCATCCGTGAATACACCACAGCCAGCGGATTGGCCAACCCATCACCGTCGCATGCCTGCTCATCGGCCTGTAAACCGTAACCTTGACTATAATGAACGGACGGCAGGCACCAGTGCTGGGGAGTTTGTGTTTATTCAAGTCATGTTGCACGGAGTGTGGCTCAACGCTGTATGTCTTTTTCCTGGTCTCCTCCCCCAATTTCCAAAGAGGTCAGAAAATGGGTTGATTGATCGTGCTAACAACCTGATAGGCTGTGTCGCGCCTATGGAGGTTTACTGGAGGAAGAATCAACGATAAGATCTTTCACTACGAAGTTGGAGGAGAATGGTAGTCATTGTCAACAAATATCCCATGTGCATACTAAATACCTATGATCATTCTTGTATTCTTGAGACCAGCAAATTAATTGTAACTGTTCACGTTGAATCTGGATTTCAAATAGCCCCAAACCCTGGAGTCGAATCGCATGGGTACTAGTATAAGTACATATGATCCAACATTTGTATCTTTCAATGTTCTTGAATTTCAAGACAATAATGTAGTAGTCTCAAGCATTTGAATCTATCAAGAATCCAAAGTTCACATATTGTACCTAGTCTATATACATAATATACTTTCAGTTGTTCAAATATTGCCAAGGCTTCAAGTGCTGGTCCGGACACCAATACCATCCACATTCTCTCCCAGCTTTTTATCGCCAACCAGGATATCCTCTGCCGGGGCAAGCACATAGAGCATGCGCGCCCACTGTGGTGTCTTCTCCCCAGTAACCGGGTCAACAACGTCAGGTGTAACATTGCGCCAAGCATGGTTGGTTCCGCGTTGCACCGCAACATCACCCCGCTTCAACAGTCTTGTCTCGCCCGAGTCCAGAACAAGCTCCACCTCTCCCTCCAACACGACGCCATAGTCCAACGAGACGGTTCGGTGCATAGGGCTGGTAGCTCCAGGTTGCATGTCCACGAGTCGGCAGACGTTTCCAGTGGAGATGGTAATGCCCGGTGGGCTGGTGAGGTATGAGGTGTACTCGGTGATATCGGTGTCCCCGCTAAGCTGAGCGGGGAAGTGGGAGGATGTATAAGCTAGGCCGAAGTCTGCACCATCTTTCATATGCTGGATGGGCATTTCCTCGGACAAGGAATCAGAGAAGATTGCTTCACCGGCAGCATTGTGGGTGGTGATGTACCGATTGAGCGAGCGCATATTCTTGGGGGGTCGTTCAGCCATGGTGGGTAGTATGATGGTTTCAAATGGATTGAATGTATGAATAAGGAAGAGATCAGGTGTGTTTGAGCATATGAGTACTTGAATTTATGTATATGAGTTGGATCGGACTCCCCGCACTCGAGACTCGGGACCATTTTTGACCACATCGGCTATGGGGAACACCGCGCAGATCTCGGCGGATGAGGGGGATATTTCACGGTCGGCATTGTGCTATAATACCCACAAGGAAAAACCTACCTAGTGTTATTATTAAGCAACAAGTGGAAAAAGAAAGAGTTGGAGAGGTTTTGCTTGATTGTGTTCAAAATACTAGCAAAGACCTCAGGAGGTCCAAGTTTATGGGGATTCGGGGGAAGGGGAAATAGCAGAATGCGGAGAGCCGAGGAACTATCTTACTGTGTCACGAGACGCAATCCACTAGTGTCAAGTGCGGCTCGTTAGGATTATCGCCACAGCTTTTCATGAACCAACTATCTACTAAGATACTTGAACCTGCACCTGCTTGTCAACCTTGGAGCCTGGCGCTGACAATGCTGCTCCCACATCAGCTTACAATTCGATACCTGTTTTCCAGGGAAGCGAGTGCTATGGTCAACAAGAAGGCGTTGTACCGGTTCATCTATGAGACATGGCAGGGAAACCAAGGCACTCATGATTGGAAAATACTTCCTTTCTACTTTAAGAGCATCTGAGAAGACCCGGCTTGGAAATTGCGCGTCTACTTGCTACATCCATGAATGATGATACTATTCCTCACTCTTTACTTTCCACTTCCCGATTAGTGCTCAGTCCTTGCCGCTTTTTGCTCACTTAGTACAACTGAGCACACCCCTGAGCGCCCTGATCGGGTACCAACAACATAACATCCCTTGAAGTATTTAAATTTCGACTTGGAAGCGTGACAACCCTGTATCCTTTCTGATCCCCAATTATTTCCCCCTCCCACTTCTCCCCCAATATCTTCCGCCGAGATGTCCCCAAATCCGAAACGCGACATATTCACGTATGCCGACTTTGATCTTCAAGCTGTGTGCCGTCAAGCGAGCATTCTGCGCGGGGGTGTTCCATGTGCTTGTGATCCAGATCAACGCCCCGCCTCGGGAAGTTTCAACTGGGCTATTTTTATTTGTTTTGATGACAGGGTACGCTGGATACTCAGATCTCCGCACCCTAGAACGTTCATGCCGATGGAAATGGGGATGAAGCTACTGGTAAGTGAAGCTGCCACGCTCCGATACCTCAAGGCCCATAGCGATATTCCAGTCCCAGAAGTCTATGATTATTGGTAACCGACTCTCCTATACCAAATTCTTCTTGTCCTAATCTATCATAGTGCCTCCTCTGATAATGCCATCGGGGTTCCGTTCATTTTTATGAGTGAAGCGCCTGGCTGGCCACTGTCAAAAGTTTGGAGACCAGCCGGTTCTTCTCGACCTGAGCTAGACACTCTTAGCAAGGCCAAAGTTCTCTCCCAGTTGAGTGATATCACCTGGAAACTTTCGCAGTTGCGGTTCGATACAATCGGCTCACTCTTTGAGGAAAATGAGTCCTTCGAAATCAAGGAATGCCTTTCACGTGGTCACATGTTATATGGACGATATTCCTTAGAGATCCCCCGGGGACCTTTTACTTCTGAGGTAGAGTTTTATGACAGCCTTGTTTCTGCGTTTTTAGAACATGCAGAAATTCTGCAGTTATCTCATCATTGCTTTGTGGCACCTGTTCCCTCACATGGAGACTATCAATCCAGCGTATAATATGAGAGCGCTGTAGACCTATGGAACGATTTCGTTACTATTGGACGCAAGACCGATTCGTCAGATAACAGACTAGATTATATTATCGCAGGCGACGCTCTTCGTGATATTGTACGGAAATTTGACCTCCCAGCTATCAATCCGGAGACTTTTCCATTGTGCCATGCTGACCTGAGTGTCAATAACATATATGTTGATGATAACTACAACATTACCTGTGTCATCGACTGGGCATTCGCTTCATCCATCCCTGAGTTCATGGTGCTGGCCACGCCAGGATTGCCACAATACCGCGACGAAATTGATTCGGAGTTACATGTACCCTTCATAAATGGTTTTATTGCTGCTATGCCAGGATCGATCGAAGAGAAGTTGATACAAAAGTATCGCGAAACACTTGAGCGAGGCCAAGTCTCCTGGAGATTTAGCCGACTGCTCACTTTTGACACAATCAGTGATTACAAGTTGACCTCTTTGCTACTGTCTGGTACTTTGCAAATGGCCTTGAAAAGGACCTCGGGCAACATTTTGTACCACAGCGGCGTTCGCCTCACTACATCCGGCTTTATAATGACGTTCAACAGGAGGACCAGCCGCTTTCGAAAATTGAAAAGGATGAAGAAGAATATTTCCGAAAGCAATGTTTTAGGAAGACAATAGCTAAGAAGTTGACCCTCGTGTCCGGGTGGAAAGCACAGCATACCTCCGATCATCCACCGAAACTTCGAAAAGACATGTTTGTCGCTTCTCCCCAGTTGTGGAAGTGGATTCAAAAATTTGTGAATGACTGGGAAGACATGTCTTGATGGTCCAAAGTTAAGTCACAAAATAAACAACGATATAGGGTGAAGTGCTCTTTTGGGTTTATGTAGACTGCACATGTGAGCGTATGAGTGCTCGATAGATGTCTCTCATCAGTAATAGATCGGTGAGCAGCCAATCATATCCACTGAGCCCTCACTGAGTCCGGACTGAGATTTACTGAGTGAGCCTGACTCTGAGCGCCCTCATAAAAGCGGCGGCAGCTAAGATAGGAAAGCGGGAGCCGAAACATGTTACGTAGAGTGAGGTAGAGCTCTTTTTCTGGCTTCCTTGGTACTTATTTGAAAGCTTTTCAAGTGCTGGTTCCCACATGCATTGTCAAGTATCAAGCTTGCAGTGCAATCTGAAACTATGACAGGGTCTTGGCCTTTTCAAAGCTTGAATACTATACTTGAACACAGTGGCAAGATTTAAAGATTTGCCGCTAGGCTCACCAGAGACCGGACAAAGCACGTTGCACAGTCTTACGGTGTCATTCTGCGGCGAGGATGGTTGTTCCAAGTAAAATGATAAGCTCATTATTGGCTATTTTATAGCCAAAATACGTCAAATTTTGAAAAGCCACATAGACTCCGGCGACCCGTTAACTACATGAATTCTACAAGGTCCCATATCTCCGGGTATGGTAGTCACATATCAACGGTTGAGATCGCAACGAAGCCAAGATTTCGCATAAATTTGACAAGTCGTATCACTCTGCAACAGGCCCCTTATCTATTGATTTCAAATATGACCCTGTTTCCACATATATCCGGTCCTACCAGTGTATTAAAGCCACTCGAGGTAAACCGCGGATTGGCTGGACAACAGCCTCGGATCGCAGGATCCAAACCCGCTTACCGCAAGTACTCCAAGGCCCTGAACCCTTGATATCTGTCAAATCTCTAACCGCCTAGAAACCCATTTTTAGCGTCAATGTTTCAAAGCATGGACGGAATCTCGGGTTGTTTGCTATCGGGTCTCGAGTACTTGTTAACGCCTCGTTATCGTGTCAATTGATTTGTCCAGCACAATAACCTTGAAAGAGGCGACACGTAAGGCGTGACGGCTGAAGTATGATGGAACCAATGAAGAGAAGCTTTTATGAGATCTAGCTTTTTTTTCGGTTCAACGCTTGACATCCATGACCAATTGTTCAAAAGTTCCTAATCCATGAGTTAGACGTCAAAGGCTCAAAGTACAATCGCACAGCAGGGGGCGTTAGTGTCACTGTTTTCAATCTTGTCCGGCCCTGCCTTTTGCGATCGTTGATCTTGCATTTGAGTTATCGATCGTAGAAGAATAATTTGGAGGGCTGTTGTCTGTCGCCAATGTTGAAAGAACCTCTGACAAAGTTAGCCACCGAACTGATTCGATCGTCATCAGACGTGGCCACGGCTCAGATGCTGTCTGTTCTCAGCTGTTCTTTGAAAACGAGAACAAAACCAAACATGTGGAAAGAAATTGAAGGTTGGCAACCTATTTCCTCCCTTCTCTTCTGACAGGAAGTCTTTTTGCAAAAGTTGAAAGCACTCACCAATTGATCTTCTTTTAGATGTTCATGTTTCAGAAAAAACATCCACATGGATTACTCCTCCCAATTCATTGATGATGCAGGGATTTGAATGGCATGTCCCCGCCGATCAACAACATTGGAAGCGATTGCAAAAAGCCTTGCCCAGCCTTCGAGACATTGGGGTGGACAACATCTGGATTCCGCCGGGTTGCAAGGGAATGGATGCATCAGGAATTGGCTACGATCTATATGATCTCTGGGACTTGGGAGAATTCCACCAAAAAGGGTCGCGAGCAACGCGTTGGGGTCCCAAGGAGGATCTATTAGAGCTGGTGCAAACCGCTCAGGATTTCGGTATCGGAATCTGTTGGGATACAATATTGAATCACAAAGCTGGAGCAGACACGACTGAAACCTTTCAAGCAACGAGAGTCGATCCTGAAGGTATCTGTGCTTATCTGATGAGAAATGTCAAAGAAAGATCAAACCTCACTAATCCTCTCAGATCGAACGGTTGGGATTTCACCTCCGGAAAACATCTCTGGTTGGGTTGGATTCGACTTTTCTGGCCGCAAAGGGAAGTACAGTTCTATGAGATATCATCATCAGCATTTCAATGGTGTCGACTGGGATGACAAACGGAAGGAGAATGGAATCTATAAGACTGTCGGAGCTCGGAAAGACTGGGCCAAGGATGTGAGCGATGAACACGGTAACTATGATTATCTGATGTTTGCCAATCTGGATCACACCCACCCGGAAGTCCGAGCCGATATCTTTCAATGGTCGGAATGGATTGGAACTGAACTACCAATCACCGGCATGCGAATCGATGCAGCCAAACATTACTCAGTTGCGTTCCAGAGAGACTTTGTCTACCACCTGAGACGAACGGTGGGTGCTAACTACTTCCTGGTGGGAGAATACTGGAGAGGCGAAGTGGACCTTCTTCTGAAGTACCTCAAAGCCATGGACCATGAAGTCTCCTTGTTTGATGTACCTCTCTTGGGGCGTTTCGCAGTCACTTCACAGACCAAAGGGGCCGATCTGCGGAAAATCTTCAAAGGCACATTACTGGAGCAGAGCCCAAATCATGCAGTAGTAAGGCACCGGTCTACATACCTCTCCACTTCAGTCGACTCATGCTAAAAGAATGGCAGACATTCGTAGGAAATCATGACACTGTAAGTCTCAGATCAGGCACTCAAGTCACTGGAGAAGGCAAAAGTCTAACTTCTACATTCGTAAAGCAACCTGGCCAATCCCTGGAGGTAAATTCGACCTGGAATTTACGCAGACACAATGGCAGTCTCACTTACCTTGATTCGCAGACAATCATCATCCCATTCTTCAAGCCAATTGCTTACGGCTTAATTTTACTTCGCAGCCAAGGCCAGCCCTGTGTTTTCTATGGAGACTTATACGGCCTTCGAAGTGGTCCAGCACATGTCTCTTCGCCAGCTTGCTCGGGCAAGCTTCCGATCCTGATGCAGGCTCGCAAACTGTACGCATATGGAGAACAACGTGATTACTTTGACAAGCGGCACTGCATTGGTATGTTTCATCAATTGATAGATACCGCGATATAGACAACCTGACTAACCCTATCCACGACAAGGCTTCGTGCGTTACGGCAACGTCCAGTACCCCTGGGGTCTCGCTTGCATCATTAGTAACACCGTTGCAACCTATAAGCGCATGTACGTCGGCGTCAAGCACAGAGGAGAGGAGTGGACGGATCTATTAGACTGGTGCATCGAGACAGTCATTATTGACCACCGTGGATATGGGACTTTCCCGGTTGCTGCAATGAGTATTAGCGTTTGGGTGAATAGCAAGGCCAAGGGGAGAAAGAGGCTCGCGCAGCCTTTGTAAGTAGCCAATCCGGGATTATCGAAGGATGTTTAAGACTAACCTCATCTCTAGTGATACTAATATTTATGAAGTATGAATGGATGCTGGAAATACTTAGTTTATTATTCAATAAGATATTATGCCACCACGAAGGCTATCGAGGCACAGTATCTTTCACATATGCATCTACATGTAGGGCAATTGGGTAGGGACCTCAATGGCTCTGCAGGCACCATGGCCGGATGGGTATCTCGTTCCACAGGCTTGATACCCAATTTTCAGTATGAATGATGTCTTTGAAGTGGATTATTGATCATTTCGGTAACATGAGCACATACTCGCGGGTGCTCGTACCGAATCCCATCACGTCCTTATCCATCACTTCAACATATCGGCCTGCGGGGATGGGTTCCTTATTCACGGTAGACCCATTGGAGCTCTCCAGGTCAAGGAGATATGGCTTAACCTTTCCGATACGGTCACCATATTCATTTCGCTTCTCGACATAACGGAACTGCAGGGCAGCATGCTGCTTTGAGCAACTGGGATGATCCAGAGGGAAATCAACCACGGCTCTTTCACGACCGATCAACCAACAACTCCGCTCGTTCAGTTCAACCATCTCCAGCAGATCGTCACCTTTGAAGACGTACATCCGCCACGGCTCTTTGGCTGGTGGTTTGCGCGCCTCAGGCGGCTCATGGTATTTCAGCACAATTCCTTCGCCACCTTCAACCTGGACTGTATTGGTTTCGGCCGCAAGTCGCCCGCTATTTTTGTAATTTGGTTTCTCCTTCTCCGGGAGAGGGTTTTCACCGGTTTGTGCTACTTCGCCGGTAAATGCATCGGATTGTGAAGGTAGAGGTCCGCTTCGTTGTAATGCACGCTGGGGGCTGCGCGATCTTCGTGGGGAGCGTGATCGAGGACGGGGACTGCGATGTCTTCTAGACGACATTTCTCCATTTTGATCCCGGTCTTCACGGTGTCGATGGCTGCGATGGCTGCGTTTTCGGCGGCGCTCATCTGCGGAGCTCGTTGATCGTTCTCTGCGTTCACGGTCGCGCCTATCATGAATATCTCGTGTCCTTCCATCCCTTGAGCTGCTGCGAGGAGATCTTCGTCTGTGGCTTCGCTTGTGGAATGTTTCACGATCATCGTCTCGTCGTCGTGAGCTCCTTGGCTCTTGGTTTCGATCGTCTCGCCTGCGGTCGCGACTTGCATCTGGAGAGCGAGAGAATGTGCGCCTGCGCTCCCCGCGGCCTTCTGGGGAGTCGGCCATTGCGATAAAATGAAAGTCAAATCAGGCGGACAAAATATACTAGGTGAGGTACCAGAAACTGCGTTCGAACTCCGGAGCCCGGACAAAAGTTACTGACGGCGGTGCCGCGATTCCAGTTTGGCGCACGTGACCTTCAACACCAAGGCCCAACAGGCTACTGGTTACTAGCAACTGTTTTTGATCGAACGATTCAATTCTTCAGGCAATGAGCTTGAGCTTGCCATATCATTGGTGGTCTGTTTATAAAATACAGTGGAATTTACACCCATGAATAGACAAATCCGGGGGGAAAGACGGAGTTGACTGCTTCCAGATATCCTATGATGTCATCTCACTCTATAGAATGCGATGTAGTATATTATATATACAACTGGGCATTTCCCTCAATCAACAAACTTGAAATCTGTGCAACATTCAACATTTGTTTGAAGTGCCTAGAACTCCTTGAAATGGTTTTATTCAATGTTGATGATTGTTCTGTGTTTCATTCTCAATTCCAGAACAGGTAGTTCTAGCCTCAAACAACCATCTCGAGGATCTCCAGCACCTGTGACTTCTCTCTCAGAGGCACTGGGTTCGACTGACACCAGCGATCATGTAAGCTGTGCGCTGCTAGTCCGTCAAGTTTTTCACGGCTGACTTGAACATCGCTCAATGATCTTGGCATTCCAAGCTCACGGATGATGGCATCCAGGATATCACCTAGATCCGACTTTTCTACACTCAAGGAGCGAGCTTGAAGCACTTGCGAAACAACTGGATCACGAATCAAAAACTCACGAACACTCGCTTGGCGCTCTCGGTTCGCGTTATGTGAAGCATTGAATTTACACACAGCGGGCAGGAGAATGCAGCTAGTCTCACCATGGCCAACACCTAGTGGACCAAGCTAATCCGAGCAGTTAGCTCATGATTCTCATCAACCCAAACAAGAAATGGATAGATTGCTTACCTGGTGGCCGATACCATGACTGGCCCCAAGCTCCACTGATCCACTTGTACAAGCTGCCATCGCATCAACTGAGCCAAGCTGACACCGAAGGTAAGCATCATCGTTGGCGCGGTTCTGCTTGCACTGTAGTAGGCCCGGGACCAATAGGCTGAGTGCATGCCTAGCCAGTTCATCTGATTCCGGTGTGACGCCTACAATTGCGCAAAGCGTCTCAACACAATGATCAACAGCACGCACGCCTGTACTGAGCCATATAGAATCAGGGGTTGTTTGTGCCAGTTTGGGGTCAAGAATTATGAGCTGAGGGCCACGGAGAGGCGCCTGGAAGCTAAACTTGCGGCGTGAGCGGTCATCTGTGCCACCCGCAAAGTTGGAATATTCCCCGGCTGAGAGTGACGTCGGAATGGAAATGATAGGAACAGTTGGCGCATGAATTTGGGCCCGCTTATTGGAGCCTTCGGCCAAAGTTTCGAGTTCCTCAGCAGTATGCACTTGGTTGGCTAGGGCCTGAGAATTGTCAGTACAGATATTAGTATTATCGGTAGGTGAGAAGGAACCCCAGAAAACGCATACCAGTGCAATTATTTTTGCGCCATCGGTCAAGCTGCCAGCTCCGAGGGTAATAATCAAATCAGCCTGCACATTTCGTGCGTCGTCAACAATCTCCAGCACCTCCGACCACAATGTGTGGCTCTGCATCCCAATACGACATCCTGCAACCTTTTCCGAGCCCAATGCATCTGTAAGGCGGTCAAATGCATCGGTGTTGCGTGACAGTGATCCTGAGCAAATCACATACACTCGAGAGGCATGGAATGTTTCTGAAACATGGCGGGCTGTGGCAGCTGGGAAGTCAATCCCGTATGAGAGTAGAGGGCGCTCACGACCGGCGAATGCTGGACGAACGGTCTCTTCTTTTTCGACCATCTTGCATTAGTGGATCAAGTAGGATTGATCAAGGGTGAACAGATCTTTCTCGGGTTGATGTGAAGATGAATGAGCTATAAGTTGTAAGTTGTAAGTTGTAACCTTCAATGTTGTCCATCTGCATGTGGAGATGTGGGGCTGACCATAGTTCGTCATAGCCAGGAGTGGTGGGGCTTAGTTGTAGATGGTAACATTACATAGTAGAATTCAACCTCTAGGTTGCGTAACTGTTTGACCAATCAATTGATGTAAGTACTGTAGTATTGCTACTAGATATTCTCTATAGTCTATTCGGAACTTGAATGCTTTCTTCAGTGCCAAATAAACCTATGCTGCTGTAGTCCAGATTGGGAGCATGCTAGTCTATTCTCGGTAATTAAGTGTCGGTTTAATCCGCCACCAATATTCTGCACCCATTTCATCAAACGACGTGTAGACCCTGGATTACCCTTTTCCATTAGAAGCAATGAACTACTACAGTATTCTTCAATATTTATTTTTTATTCATGAAGACATTTGTATATTGATTTTTGGAAGTAAAGTATAAATATCAAGAATTTGGTGGTACTCCAAACTACATAGTGCTGGGTAATCTACACCTGGATCGGCAGATTAGAGCTCCCGCGCTGGGATTCCGCTTCATCTTTCCGACCTTATCATCTTTCCAGCTCGCCTTCATGCTCCGGCCATGGCTCACCAGCGGCGCTGTCCGCACAGTCTCCCGGGCACCTTGTTTATTTCGCCTGTTGATTCCGTGTAATAATTTCTCCTCCGCTCTTACCCTCCAAACGGACCGCATTCCTCTTCGCAAACAACTCAAGCAGGAAGCCAAAAGCCTCAAGGCCCAGAAGAAACAACGCAGGGAGAACGAAGAGGCTTCACGGCAAGAATGGGAACTTACAGTTGGCGTGGAGATCCACGCGCAATTGGACACGGCTGCAAAGCTATTCTCCAGTACGTCTTTAGGCAAAAACCCACCATCGGTCCACTTCTCGTCTAACCTACCATCTTTCATCCAACAGAAGCGGCCACATCCACGAGTGCTACCCCAAATTCCAATGTCGCATTATTCGACCTGGCATTCCCAGGTAGCCAGCCTCAATTTCAAGCCGCCACCCTTCTCCCAGCCCTCCGCGCCGCGATCGCCTTAAACTGCCAAATCCAACCTGTCAGCCGCTTCGACCGAAAACATTATTTCTACCAAGACCAGCCCTCGGGATACCAAATTACCCAATATTATGGTGGGTGTCATTCCTCGATCGATCGAGCCAAACTGACAGTCGACTAACACCTCGCAGAGCCATTTGCGCGCAATGGTTATATCGACCTATTCGACTACGACGGGATCGCACCGGAGGATGGGAAACGCGTTCGCATAGACATCCAACAAGTCCAGTTGGAACAGGATACCGCCAAATCCCAAGAATACCCAGGCCCAACCTCCACGCAACTCCTCGATTTCAATCGTGTCTCTCATCCCCTTATCGAGATCATCACCCTGCCCCAGATTCATACCCCCGCAACAGCTGCAGCCTGCGTGCGAAAATTACAGTCCATCCTACTGGCCTGCGGAGCCGTGACAACTGGGATGGAATTGGGTGGTTTGCGTGCCGATATCAACGTCTCGATTCGACGACGGAGCGAGACACTTGGCGGGCTAGGCCAGCGCACCGAGATCAAGAATCTTAGCAGTTTCAAGGCCGTCGAGGACGCCATTGTGGCTGAGAAGAACCGTCAAATCGCATTACTCGAAAGTGGCGGCAAGGTACAAGGCGAGACGCGAGGATGGACCATCGGTAGTACTGAGACTCATCTACTTCGAGGGAAGGAAGGCGCCGTCGACTATCGCTACATGCCAGATCCGGATATCCCCCCACTGGTCATTGGCGAAGACCTCATTGCTCGCCTCCAAGAAACTCTTCCCATGGCGCCCGATACATTACTGATGCAGCTGATCGGGCCAGAATACGGTCTCCCACTTGAAGATGCCAAACCTTTGATCGAATTAGACGACGGTGCTCGTCTCGAGTACTACCAAGATGTTGTGGACATTCTTCATAAAGACGACCTAGACAAACCTACGCAGGCGGCTCTCGCGCGAACGGCAGGTAACTGGGTCCTCCACGAGCTAGGCGGACTCTTGACCAAAGCAGACGAAACCTGGCGCTCAGATATCGTGCCAGCCCAGTCTCTCGCTGATTTAATTGACCATATCCACCGGAATCTTGTAACTGGACCTACGGCCAAACAAGTCCTAGCTGCGATCTTCGATGGAGATCATCGGCCGGTACCCCAAATGTTGGAGGAAGATAATCTCCTGCTCCGTCCCTTGTCGCGTGAGGAATATATCACATTAGCCGAGTCAGTCATTGCACTAAACCCGAAGATGATCGAGCAGATCCGTGGTGGTCAGTTAGGGAAACTGGGCTGGTTTGTGGGTCAAATGATGCGCACAGGTGAAAAAGGTCGCGTAGAAGCGCCCAAGGCTGAGTCCTTTCTCCGCGAGCTTATTCTGGAAGAAAAAGTATAGTTTATGTATAGGGTATGGAGCCCCTTGTATATCATGTACCATGTTACGATTGTTAACAAACAACAATGATACCCTTCAAATGTTGCGAAGTTCTATGTATTGCGGGCTCATCTTGAATATGTACACATGAAGTGAGGTCTAGCGAAAAAATTCAAGCAATACATGAACAAAATAGATGGGGTTGAAGATCGCACGCCATGCAACGGTATAAATAGAAAAGATCGAACGCTTCGATCACACATGTAATGGGTATTAGTGAAAAGAATCAAGGCGAGGCCTGTCGGGAAAAAAATGGCCTCAATATCTTGTTTAGCAGGAACAAATGATAGTTGATGATTGACCCAATCAGTCGCTTTAATCGAATGCAGCTGGAAACGCATTGCCCCTCTTGGGCACACCTTGGTTATTCAGGGCCACAATTCGTGTTCCCCTCGGAAACAATAGGTTGGTCGTCGGCGATCAACGAGTCCATGGCTGTGGAAAAAACCTTCGTAGAGATTGTTGTTGTCCCCAGGATTGTATGGATTGGTGCCCAGACGGGGAAGTTCTTCCGCGAAAGTATCTGCCAGATCGTCTGCCCATAAAACCTGGGTCAGATCATGTTCTGATTTTTTCTTCTCTCTTTGAAGAGATTAAACCCTGTCGGTAAGAAAGGGAGACTCCTTACTGGCGCTGTCGGATTCTAAGACGGAATCCTGCGGCGGAGGAGATTGACCGGGGTAGTAACGGCCACCAGGATGAAGAGACTGCGCTGTCTGCAAAGGGAAGATGAGTAAGGACAGGCGCCGACATAGATCGCAAAATGATACCGGTGTATCTAGTTGCGCTTGCGAGCCAAATGACTCAAATCGTTTATGGGTTGCTACTGACTTCGCAGAAATCCTCTCCTTTCACCTCAACCTCACGGTCCCGAATTCGGCGCATCAGGGCAAGGAAGTTGCTCTGTTGGAACTTGTCGCTTTGGTCATGACTGACACTATTAATGATC
The DNA here is from genome assembly GCF_028828195.1 of Penicillium verhagenii. Lineage (NCBI taxonomy): Eukaryota > Fungi > Ascomycota > Eurotiomycetes > Eurotiales > Aspergillaceae > Penicillium > Penicillium verhagenii. Next base: position 126,562 of record NW_026643171.1, read on the forward strand.
TGTCCGGCTGCCTGGGCAAGAGCATCGGCGTCGTGAGCTTGAGTTTGCGGATCTTGCTGTTCAGATTCAAGGATAGTATCAGATCCGATTTGGAGGTTTTCTTGAGCCGTCTCGAAGGGGTCGATGGGGGAGGCGTCCTGCATGTGTTGTTCAGGGGCCGGTGTGGCCTCGGCTGATTGTAGCTCCAGTGTAGCTCGGGCTTGATCGAATGCCGCCTCAAAGGCAGACTCATCAAACTTCTCCACTGGCATAACATGTTGCGCGTGAGCTTCAGGGGGGGCCTGATATGTAGTATTCATGGAGGAATTGTACATAGGGTGGTAGCCTGTGGCGAATGCAGGTTGGTATGCATGGTTTGTAGTTTGATGGTTCGGTAAAAGTTGCGGTGTCGCTGGGGCTTGTTGGCTCTGCTGGTGCTTAAAGAATTCATCTTGCCACCCTCCTTGGGCTTGAATGCCCGATGGACGTTGTATGTGCTGTTGTAGTTGGGGTGGCGCAGGCCCGGAGATGTGGAGATTTTGAAAGTCGGATGCCCAGCTGGCGTTCGGATGAGGGGCGGTTGGCAGCTGAATTGGTGCCCCGAAATTTGCAGGGTGCTGTAGATTCGACAAGGAAGGACCGCCGAGGTTGGCTTCAAATGCGGCAAACTCCGGGTCGAGGATACCATCCCGCGGGCCTTGCGATCGGAATCCCTAGAAGAGAGATGTGTCAACCAAAGTAAAGATGTGTATGTACTCCATGACATGACCTACCTGTGAAGATGACTGCCGAGAAACTAGCCGGTCTTGCTGGAGGGTCCTGTCAACCGATGTATGCTTCTGGAAGTTCTGCAGTGCATTGGAGGGTCCGCACAGCGAATCGGCCATGATGAGGGGTTTGTGATTCTGGGCGCGGCAAACTCGAGGATATTGATAAATAACTTAAAACCGGGGTACTCCTAGTCGCTCAGCCAGGTCGACTGTGAAACATGCAATCAATCACGTTGAAATGTTCAAGAAGTAAAAGAAAGATGAGAGTCATGAGACATGGACAAATGCTGGAAGCGTGGGGATGCCGATTAGGCCGAGGCACGTGTCGGCCAAACCTAACTAGTTAACTACCCCACTAAGCTGATTAGTCATTGGGTTAGGGCCTGATCGACACCCTATTCCTCAGGACTGTAAGATAGATTGACTTCTTTTTGATGCATATTGTGCATGGGCAAATCCGACTGAAATTTTGTTCATTTTGTTCAAGCACTGGAATAGTCATGCAAGCAGATATACTAGTATTCTGAGTTGCGCGCAGGCAAAAAAATCATAGTCACGTTTCACAATAGACGACACCCCAACATTGGTAGGTTCGAATCGCTCCCCCTTCCCGTTTACTCCCACGGTCCTCACTAGGTACTACCTGTGTTTTTTTTTGGGGTACTCAGGATGAAGATTTTTGAAACCTTCAAAATGTTGGCCCTGACTAGATACTGTATGGGTTCGAAGCGAGGTGGTTCCTTTCAGATTCGTTATTAGAGATTCCAATTCATCTCTCTACATTATACATCAGACAAAGTCGCGACATTGAAGACTCATCAAGGCGTTCAATCATTATTAAGTCCTCGCCCTTCAAGGCTTGGAGGCTCACACACATCCATGAATTAATATCCCCTTCAAGCACTCGAACAGCAGGCCTACCACCCAGCCACACGTTGCATCTTGAGATGCATACCTTCGACGGGCTTAGTGGTTACTGCACCTGCAATATGAATTTCTTGCTTCGGATCCTGCATCTCAAACGCAAAGCGACCCACCAAGCCTGCAACTCCGCAACGGAGTTCCGCCCGTGCAAAGTCCTTTCCGATACAAGATCGCTGTCCATGCAGGAAAGTGATCTGGGCAAAGTTTGTTGACGCGCCACCGTTATTGTTAGGCACGAGATTTCCGTTCTTGTCGGTGTCGATCCAGCGTTCTGGTACAAACTCCTCGCCGTTCTCACCCCAGAACAGAGGACAGCGGTTGATGGCATATGGGCATAGAATGATTCGAGTTCCCTTGGGAACATGCTTGCCAGCGACCATGGTGTCACGAATGGCTTCGCGGATTGTGGCGGGCACTGTCGGGTAGAGACGCATGACCTCTTGGCAAACGCCGTTGAGCAAAGGCAGGGACTCCAAGTCGCTGTATGTGATTGGGCTACTAGCCGAAGGAATTTTCTCCCGAATTTCAGCGCGAAGCCGTTCCTGGACATCCGGGTAGAGAGTTAACAGATAACAGGCCCAGGTAAGGGCAGCGGCAGTCGTTTCGTGCTGTTGAGATAAGTTAGCATTCATTTGAGTGTTTCTGGGTTTGGGAGTCAGCAGGGAACAGCATACCCCTGCAGCTAGGAAAGTCAACATCTGATCCACTAGCTCTGTGTCAGAGAAGTCTCCTCCCAGAATCATTGTGCCCAGAATATCGGCCTCGAGATCCTGAGCAGAAGCTTTGGATTCGGTCAAGGTCTGGCGTTTCTCAAGCACAATATCATTACAGAGATCTCGCAGGAAATTTGTTTCCTTGGTGATTAGATCATTCATCTTCCAAGGAATGCGTTGGGCAATCGACTGAGGCAACACGAAATTCATGGCAAGGAAAGCCACCTTCTCCGGGGTCGGCTCGAGAATATTTAAAAAACTCTCGGCCACTCTGTTATCGCTATTCTGCAACGAGCGAAAGTCACGGCCCATGGCTGCGGGACCAATGATATCTAGAGTAAAACGACTGGAAAGCTGTTAGTTGCTATGTTATCCTGGGAGATTAAGCTTGGATCGGCTCTTACCTTCCCCACACGCCCATTTCGAGCTTGCCAATTTCTTCCTTTGGGTCGGTACCTTCCAATGGATTCAACTTGATTTCCTTTTCCATTTCCTCAAGCATCTGATTGGTTTTGTCCCACATCAAAGAGTACATTGCTCGAATGTTCTTGATATTGAAGGCCGGGGTTAACGCCTTGCGCTGCTTCTTATGTGCGGCCCCCTCGGACAGGATCATTCCAAACCCGATAATTCGAGCCAGAAAATTGCGGATGCGCTTGGGCTTTTCAAAGTCATAAGTATTCGTGCTCATTATATCCAAAAGAGCCTGGTGGTTTGTGGCCAGCAGATAACTGTGACTGATCAGGTCACGCATGTGGATGAGGCCGTCGTTGGGGACTGTTTTCATCCACTCTAGGGGAGTACGGCCACGAGGTGAGTCAAAGATAATTGTCAAGTTACTCATGAACCCCTATTGGATGCGGTCAGCAATCGCATTCCTATATCGATGTACAGTGCTGATGACTACTCACAGGAATGGTGGGAAGATGTCGTAGCGGATTAAGGAAGAAAGGCCAAACCACGACATTCCATATTCCCAAAAGCGATAGATTAACTCCCAAAGCTCCGAGACAAACAAGACGGAGGCTCTCCTCAGTAAATACCATGTGCTGCAGGAGATAGGCCTCAACTAGGGTAATGGCCACCAGGGCCGGGAAGCTTTCACCAGCCATGACTTTCAACACCAAGGTTAGTTCAGTCTTTTCTTTTCTTTTTCTTTTGCCTATTCAATACAGAATAGGCTGACCAGATAATGAGATAGAAGAAATCAGCGATTCCAGGGGAGAAATGACCAAAGTGCCCGGATTTGGGGAATCTCGACCCATATTTGCCCCAACGCCAGACTAAGTATTATAACCCTGCACGGGCGAACCCCACTTGGTGATCGGCACTTGGAGCCTTAGAATGGGGAAGGTCCAAGTTTTGAGAGCGACCTCGGTATATCGACATTTTACTTTGTTTCAGTGTTTGGTCTGGTTGATACAAAGGTAAAAAGTTGTTGATTGAATCGGATATCTTTGACCTTGTTAGTGTGACTAACTATAGAGCACTGATGCTACTAATGCAGTAGATACAGGATAGAATATGCGAGAGAAAAAAAGCAATGTCAGTGATCGGTGCCGACCGGATCCACTTGTGAATTCTGGAGAGAAAAAAAGGTCCGAGATCAAAGTTCATGAGATCATTAGCAAAATGTGAAAATGTGACAATGTGACAATGCATTGTTAGCCTCGGGGCAGATTTGACGTTTCTATTTTAGCGAATGTTGATGATATGCGGGGAAAAAGGTATCAGGGGCAAAGGACGAGAGATCCAACATCAAAGACATGTGAGAGACGAACCAAAAGCAAAACCCCACAATGACTGGTCTAATGCTCATTGTGGTTTAGCTGTCGATGATTAGGGATCGGCAGTCGCATTGCTTGCCTATTCCGCTTGAACCTCCTTTTCATTGGCTACTCAGGCCTCGGCTGGTACAGGAACTTATTGGTAAATCATCGTGGGCACTTTGTGAAGATCATCATCTTCATAAAGAGTCCACCTCATCGCACATTTCATACCGCATCGTTATTATTTTATTTCTCTATTCTGAACCCCCCGAACCCCTGAGCACCATGGCCGCCGCCTTAGATCTGATCCAACAATGTACACAAACCGCTCTGACGCGGCTACCCATCCCGGCACAACAATTGCTGCAGAACCCGATCGCCCAGAAAGCTGCAGGCGCAGTGCTCGCCCTCGGAGTCTTGCGCTCAATCAACAATTCTCTCACACAATGGACCGCTAACAACTGGGTCTCAAGTGATCCATGGATCCCCTCCAAGGAGCTCATCCTTTTGACGGGTGGATGCAGTGGAATTGGCAAGCAAGTCATGGAGGACCTATCGCGCACCGGGCTGCGTGTGATCATTCTGGACATCAACGAGCCCAACTTCAAACTCCCCGCCAATGTCACATTCTACCGAGCCAACATCACCAGCTCGGAGAATATCTCCGAGGTCGCCAAGACCATCCGCAGCGACCATGGCGAGCCGACGGTCTTGATCAACAACGCCGGCGTCGGCCACGATGGCACCATTCTTGAGGAAACTGAGGCACAAATCCGCAATACATTCGAAGTCAACACCATCGCCCATTTCCTCATGGTGCGCGAGTTCCTCCCCGCTATGATCCGCGCCAACCACGGCCATGTCATCACGCTGGCCAGTATGGCCAGCTTCGTCGCCCTGGGTGAAATCGCCGACTACTGCTGCACCAAGGCCAGCGCCCTGGCTTTCCACGAATCTCTGCGACAAGAGTTGCGCCTCTATTATAAGGCACCCAAAGTGCGCACAAGGTCAGTTTCGTTATCTTCCCCTTGCGTTTCGTTATTCCTTTCCTGTTATGGCCTGTTAGGCAAAAAAATAAATATAGACATGGATTAACACATTTCCATAGTATCATTCACCCGTTCTGGGTTCGCACCCCGATGATCACCATTCTCACTGATTACGAGAAGGAGTTCGGCCAGCCCATCATGTCCGTCAAGATCGTATCAGATGCCATCTGCAAGCAGATCTTGACTCAGAACAGTGGACAGGTGATCCTGCCCGCATCCAAGACCGTTGCTCGCCTGGTGCGAGGTTTTCCGCTCTGGTTGCAGGAGTATATTCGTGGCAAGGAATCCGAGAAGCTGAAGATCACGCGCGATGCCCAGATCCGTGCGGAGCGTGAGGCTGCCAGCAAGAAATTGTAAATGGGACGACGTCGGGACGTGCATGTTGGGCACGCGACCTGACGATATGATATACCTTACTTTAAATACTTGATACCAGGACAATGCATGAATTTGACACTGATTTGTAATTGAAATCATTATTTCTTCAAATCTTTCTTTCCCCAAATTGACAAGTACTCACATTTGCAACCTTGGAAGGAAACCTGTTGCTTGGTCGGGAATACCTAAAACGGAGAGGCAAGTAGCACCGGAAAATGTCCAAGGAGAAACTTGGAACTGAGCATTCGAGGAATGCTTTCAAGCATGCAATCGGTAAAACTGGGATCTGCAGGTGGCTCGCGAAATCTTGTACTTCATCTGGGTTGATGATGTCACATCACGACACCATCGCGATGTCATCGACTATAGGTACTTATAAAGATCGACCAAGAAGAAGTGTGAGAATAAGACAAAATAATAAAAGAGAAATCATTGAAAGCTTCACTCTACCCTAATATATCTGAGCGGCTTTGAATTTCCCCCAAACATGGCCCCCAAGGATAAATACACCGATCCCAAGCTCCGGAATGAAGTGAAAGAAGAAATCCATAAAGGCGACAAAGGCGGAAAGCCTGGCCAATGGTCCGCACGCAAGGTTCGACAAAATCGGACTAAACATCATCAAGCTACCATTTTACTGATTTATTTAGGCACAAATGATGGCCTCGGAGTACAAGAAGCGAGGAGGGAGTTACAACACCTCCAAAGATGATCAAAGTGAAACACAGAAACATTTAGATCAATGGACGAAAGAGGACTGGCAGACCAAAGAAGGATCCGGTACAGCGAAAAAGAACGATGGTACACGCAAGAGATATTTGCCCAAGGAGGCATGGGAACATATGAGTGATGACGAGAAGGAGGAAACCGAGGATAAAAAGGTGAAAGAGTCCAAAAAAGGGAAACAATTCGTTGGGAATACTACCAAAGCAAAGTCCGCTAGAAAAAATGCGAGTCGCAATTCAGTTGACTCTTCGAACGAGCATTCCAAGGACGACAATGAAGAAGGGAACGAGAAGCAGAAGGGAGTTCAAACTCGGCAATCTGGCAGGCTGCGGGATAAGGCGAATGGCGACAAAAATGGCACAGTGAAAGATTCTAGCCCCTCCAAGAGCAAGAAGAGAACTGCAAAGCAGTCAGCGAGTCCGAACAAGAAGAAAAAGAAGGCGGAGTCGGAGGGGAAGGAAGATGAAGAGGGAAAGGTAAATGGAAAGGGCAAAGAAGAGGAACATGGAGAGGAACATGAACAGGAAGAGAAAGAATAATGTACACTCAAAGCCACAATAATATTCAACCAAACTGTTGTGTCCACCCTATGAAAGATAGCCAAACGCCTGGAATCCAATGGGAAGCCTTCAACTTGCCCTGCCCAAAAACTTCAACGTATCTCCCATTTTGGCAACCTTCAGTACATCTCGATAGGTTATACTTGTCCTCGTCTCCCGTGGATACCATCCAGCACAATATGTATTCTGTTCTCGCAGCAAGTTCCAGTTGCAGATTGAATGAGAGCCCAGATCCTTATCTGTAGATACTTCGGCGATTCCATGCAAGAAGTCGGTGTATATGGATTTTTGCATAATCAAAAGACTTCGTCTTTCTTGTAAGATACGGAATCGTGGTGTCGCAGGATGTTGCACATTTTCTGAAAGGCGATGATCATTTCGAGGAGAATGAGTATTCTTCTCGTACAAGTCAAGAACAATAGGCGCGCCCAAGCTCACAGTGGCTACCAGTGGGTAGTATGCAGGGCCATCTTCGTGGGGCAGGATGCCCTGGCCTGGATGATACTCGTTTACAAGAACATGATTCGGCGCGCCATGCGGAGCGTCTGTGAAAACGCCCAGGTCGTTAAAGCGGTCCATGACAGGATCTGCCAGCCAAGAGGGTAGTGGCGATGCAAGAAGCGTATCAGATTTTGTAAGTGTTGATGGCCAGCTTTGGAGGCGGCGGTGAGACAGATGAGTCCAGTGTGGGAGAGGTGCCGATTGAACCTATTGATGGAGGTATCAGTATTGATAAGCCTGGCAACGAATGAAAGAACAAAAAAAGAATATTTCATAAATGAGCTATAAATTTGAAGTCAAGACTGTGATTGGCCCATCGAGGACTGGGTACCTGCCTTGTAGATCAACCGGGCCTCTTCATCTTCGGAAATGAAATCGGATATGTAAAAGGCATCTGTGGGCAATGATTCGATGCGTGCTGCATCGAAATCAAATGCCATCGATTCAGACAAGATATATGACCACAAGGAGATTCCAAGGTTGGAGTTATCACAGAGAGACTTTGAGAGCAAGGATAGTAGAGATATTAATGTGTGGGAGAAATGATTTCTCAGTAAGCAACAACATTGACCTTCAAAGCTACAAGTGTACTAGTACTTACCCCACGTCACATGAACGCGCCCATGCACCATGGAAAGGCCCCACCTCTGAATAATGACATGTACTACATAGTATATTATTGTTAATATACAAGCCCATGGAAATCGAAGGAGGGAATCAACTGGAGTATTTAGTGAGTATAGACGAAAAAAAAATACATTTGATCTTTATCAAATCATTTCTGGGCCACTTGAGTCAACACCCCCGTGATCAAGGCCAAATCCCGTTCGACGTCAGCTCGCCAATTAGAAATAGCAATTCGAGTAGCTGTTTCGCCCTTCCAGCTAGTTCCCGACACAAACATTCGAGAAGTCTCATTAATCTTCGCTGAGAGTTCCCGATTCAAAGCATCCTCCTTGGCACGGAACAATACACTCATGAACGTCTGGTCTACAAGCTCAGCTTTGGAATGTGCCTCTGGTAAGGGTGTGTACGCAGGATGATCAAAGATCCACTCGTAGACACCCCGAGCAAGACGGATCTGACGCTCAAGCATCTCTCGGTATCCCAGTCTCCCATAAGACAACAAAGAGGCGTATGCTGGCAACGCCCGGAATCGCCTGGAATTCTCAAGTCCGATATTCAACGGAGAGGGAATAGGGGGGCCATCAACCGGTCCTCCACTCAGGTAGGCAGCATTTGCATTCTGGAAGACTTGAGCGGCCAAGCCTGGATGACGGGTAAAGAAGAAACCGCAGTCATAGGGCACATTGAGCAGCTTGTGCCCGTCACCGGTGATTGAATCCACCAACTCAATCCCATCGCAGCCCTTTTTGATGTTTGAAAACTCTTCGCTATCATCCAACACTCGAGCGAATATGCCAAATGCACCGTCAGCATGCAGCCAAGCCCCGTACTTGTCACACAATTGACGGATCTGACCCAGTTGCTCCATTCCAGATGTCGCAAATCGGCCAGTATTAACCTCACCGCACGAGATGGCCACGATACTGACTTTGTCCGTTCTGGCCAGCTCCTTCTCGAGCTGTACTATGTCAAATTGGAGCGGATCATCAGCACGGCAGATATTGCGAACGTTGGCGCGGCCGATTCCTAAAACACCAGCTGCCTTGACCACAGAGGAATGCGGTAGTGTCGACAGAACTTGAACACCGGAGAGGTTCAGCGCCTGTAGCACCTCGAATAAGCCATGTTCACCGACACTGGTCAGTTCGCTTCCATTTCTCTCAGCGGCTTTCTGGAGAATGAATTCACGCCCACAGGCTAGACCAAGAATATTACTCGCAGTGGCTCCAGTGGTAAAGGTTCCATTGTGCCATTGATCACGGGGCAAATTGAACAGGTCGGCAAGCAATCCTAGGGCATGATACTCGACGTCGGTGACGATTGAGTGGTTGGGAAGGTGTACTTGTACGTTCTGATCGTAGGCCGACACGATGTTGTCTGCAAACAACGCCGCCGGCGTCGCTCCACCGGTGATGAAGCCATAATAGTTTGGACTGATACTGCCACCATTAAATGCGGGGACAATGTCCTCCACAAGATGTCGTTGAACGGATTCCAGGCTGGAGCCGATGTCGGGTAATGTGGTGGGAATCGACGAGCGGGCGCGGGCTAAATTCTCCGCACTAGGGAGCACACCGGACTCCCATTTTCCTTGGGCAACCTGCCACAAATGTTGTAGAAATTGATCCTGCATGGTGAAAGGTTTCAAAAAATAAGTATGACTCCAAAAGAATATGAGGTGACGGTATATTTCATTTATAGTTGTAATCGGGATCTGGTAGGAGGCTCGGGATCTGCAATAACAAAGGTACTCGGGAATCACGATCCAAAAATCACGCTTGGACCTCCCGAAAGAATCTCTAGTGGATTTGATGGCAGATGAACGCTTTGTATTTTCAAGGCTGCTGCTTTTAGCCTCTTCGTTGGCCGCGTCAGACGCTAAGATAAGTGGATTGGCGCGGGATTGAGGATAAGGCCAGGAAGAAAGTGAGTGACTTGTTACGTTCTCCGCAAGTCGACTTGTTCCCGTGCGCTCCACACCAAATCCTTCCAACAACAACTACCACAATGGCAGCCAAACTCATTGATAAACGACTCCACAATGTGCCCGGTATGATTCTAAAGCCAGGAACTAGGCTACTCTCATGGCATAAGAAAACAACAGACTGACGAAACACAGGCAAGATGCGGGTGGCCGAGTGGTTTTTCGACGTTCCAGTCGATTACAGCAAGCTACCGGCTGAGGGTAACACACTCAGGCTGTTTGTTCGCAGTGTCTCACGTCTAGACACTCCCGTTGAGCAGGCCTCCAAGGAAGAAAGCAAATCTCCAATTCCATGGCTTGTCTACCTTCAAGGTGGACCGGGCTTTGGGTGTGGTCCCCCACAAAACTACGCTTGGGTTGATTCAGTGCTTAATAAGGGGTACCATGTATGTACACTATAGCCATTGACCGGAGAGCTCCTCGGTCTGGTTGTATCGAGTGGAAACCAATCGTTACTGACTGTGAAATCCAGGTATTGTTCCTAGACCAACGTGGTACTGGTCTCAGCCAGACCATCACTGCGGAAACTCTTGCTCGTCAAGGCAATGCCATCCAGCAGGCTGAGTACCTCAAGAATTTCCGTGCGGACAATATTGTCAATGACTGCGAGGCTCTTCGCTTGGACCTCACCAAGGACTACCCAGAGGACCAACGGAAATGGAGCATCATGGGTCAGAGCTTCGGTGGTTTCTGCGCCACCACTTACCTTTCGAAATAGTACGCCATGACTTCCAGCCTCTCATTGCGATCTTGCGTTGTTACTGTATAGCTAATGTTTTGATTTTTCAAAAAGCCCCGAATCTCTTAAGGAAGCGTTCATCTGTGCTGGACTGCCTCCTATGGTCAATGACCCCGATCCAGTCTACGCCCGGACCTATGGTACGTTTCTCTTTTCTTTTCTTTTTTTGATCTCGAATTCTCCGGACAGTTACTAATGTCCAAATAGAAAAGGTCCTGGAGAGAAACATCGTCTACTATGACAAATACCCAGAGGATGCAGAGCGAGTCAAGACGATCATGAAGTATTTGGCTGCTAACAAGGTCGCCTTGCCTTCGGGATGGCTCACCCCAGCTCGATTCCAACAGCTTGGTATTATGTTCGGTTTCCACGGTAAGAAAGAGTACCATCAGAAGAAAAGCATGCACCAATTCTAACATTTTACAGGTGGTATCGATAGTGTGCACGGTAAATAAACCTGTCTCAGTCTTCCATAGTCAGCGAAGGGCGGTGTACTAACCAGCATGGCTTCAGATATTGTTCTCCGGACGTGGCACGATCTCCAGATTTTTGATTCTCTCACGCAGCCGACTCTGGCCATAATTGATGGTAGCGGTGGCATGGACAAGAATGTCATTTACGCTATCCTGCACGAAGCTATTTACTGCCAAGGGTAAGCCTAGGTTCTTCAAATTGTTTCTTAAGCCAAATTACTAACACGAAGATAGCAAATCGTCGCGGTGGTCTGCCGACAGAAAAATAAGCGAGGATGTTCGATTCCAAACCAGCGGCTCTCAGCCAGAGATCTTCTTTACTGGAGAGATGGTACGAATTCGCAAAAACAAGGTCCCTTCTGTGTAACTGGACGATTCTAACATTTTATTTGATGATTAGGTTTTTGAAAACATGCTCGACTCGTACTCGGAACTTGATCAAATCCGAGAAGTGGCACAGATTTTGGCTGAAGCCGAGGACTGGCCTGCCCTATATAATGAGGAACAGCTGGCAAAGAACGAAGTCCCAGTTTACGCTGCTACGTATATCGATGATATGTATGTGCACTTTGATCTAGCGTCCAAGACTGCCGCAAAGATCAAGGGTATCAAGCAGTTCATCACCAACACGATGTATCATGATGCACTGCGGAGCAAGTCTGGCGAAGTTATGCGTCAACTCTTCGCTCTGCGCGATGATACTATTGACTGAAGCACTTGAGTAATTAGGTCGTCATTGTTTGCACATGTGGGTCTCAATGAATTGGGTACATGCATGAGATCAATGCCAAATCTAGTACCCTGAGCGCGGAAGAAATTGAGAAAGTCTATAAGACGATTTGCATATTCGGATATATTTGCTGTCAGATATTTACAATTATCTTGCATTTCAATTGATCTCCATTTTGTGAGGCCTTGAAATTTCTGCGTGGGTTTAGAAGACCTAGAGTGCTTGTTAGCTTGTAACTTTTCTAGATAGTAGTCTTGGCAGTACATACTGCTCCACCGATAATGAAAAGCCTTTCCTCTTCTTGTTGTACCCACTGCGCAATTTTTGTGGCACTCTGTACTAAGGCATTCCGGTTCGCGTTGGGCTCAGCGACACAGTAAAGCTCAAACCGTGGGGTCACCCAACCAAATGAGCTCGCTGATCGGGAAACGCAATGATGCACTTTCACGTGTGTGTTTTTAGCATGGATGCTCGAGTGGAGGTTATTATATATCGACATTAGTCTGTGGGTAATGTTAGTCTCTGTAATAACAGGGGAGCCATTGAGCAGTGAGTGCTTCTAAGGATCGATACTGACCTTCGACGCCGAGAGATGGAGGAGAATGTGGGAGCAAAAGAAGACATGGTGAACTGCACATTCGCTCGTGATTTGTATAAGAAGTGATGAAGCACAGCGCCGGGTACGATGTCTGTTGTGGCAGGACGGCCTTCGTCAATTGCAGCTTTTATCACCTTGAGACTCCCGTTCTTTTCCATCTGTTCCACAAAGGCGTCGCGCATTCCTTGCATTTCAAAGAAACTCTCTTTATCCGGGCTGATGAGGACAATGGCGACAGATTCGTCTTTCGAAATGTCTTCATTCTCGTCGACATCACCCCTTAGGTCAAGAAAGCTGACATACATATATAGGTATCCGCTGCTGTTGAATCCAGGGAGGCAGATGGGAATCCAGCTCTCTCCACCACCAGCTTTGACTCCGTCGGCCTCAAAGACCATGTTAAATAGAAGTTGAAGATCTCCGGGGTGTAGTGAGTGCTTTTTCGGCCTCACGACGCTGACCAATCGTCCACCAGCAACGACCAATCCGTAGAGTAGATTACTTGCCTTGGTCTTCAGAAGAGCGCTGTTAATCGATTGGCGGTGCTGTTTTCGAATCCTGAGGCATTCCAACGCCGACAACAATGTAGATGGCGACCCACGGGTAAAGCTATCAGCTAGGGAAGAGAGAAGAGTCTCTGAGCCCTGAAGCGGTCGTTTGAGATCAGTAGATGGCCGAACGGAGAACAGGTGAGTCAGAGAAGGCAGAGTCAATGTGGATAAGATTTGCATGTACAACGCTTCGAGCTGTAGTGCAAGTTGGTGCTCACTCTCCATCATCCGGCTAATTGCGACCAGATGCAAGGGCCCATGGGTCACAATGACAAATCTGACGTCCCCAGCAGAGAAGGTCCGTAGACGATCGTCGCCATCTTCATAAAAAGAAATGATGGTTTGGATCACTCCCACATAGCTGGAGATCAATCCCCCGTCGCCATGTCTTGTCCAAATGGGCTTTCCCGCCGCGGATAGAATCATATAGTGTTTTTGCTTGGCCTTAAAGCGCTGTAGGATAAAATCTATTATGTATGAGTATAACCTTGTATATCGCCGAATGCTTCCAGAAAATATTGGGAGCCATACCCTCGTTTCCGGCATCCTCATCAATTTCCCCGACCGGCTCAAATTCAGATAGGAACGCATCATCGTCCACATCATCACCGGGGAATTCGGGGAAGTGAAGCAAGCTTCCTGCGCCCGAATGAACTTCTGGCGCGGATGTGACAAAGTCCTTGAACAAGGCCTCTACGTCTCCCACATCGCCATTTTGAACGGAGCTTCGAATGCTCGCCGTGTCCCCCGCTTCACTACCCCGCGAACTCGCCAGGTGGCCAAGGCTTGCTCTTGCCTTCAAGCCTTGCGAAAGACCGCGGATCGCTAGTGATGAATATGCATTCCCTGCCCCGGCCGGTGATTGTGAATCGATCTCCGCCCGCGACACAGCCGTTGTGGCCCCGGCCTGTAAAGTTGCCCGGGATGGCGACTCGCTATTCAGCAGATTGAGGGTATTTGGCCGTGGAGGTAGAGGAGGTCGCTCCCCCTCTGAGCTTGGGCTTTGGTCTCGCTCGGCATGGGGTGGGGTAGCGGTCGCTAAGGTAGCTGGGGTAGCTGGAGTAGCTTGATTCTCCTCGACCAGCGTATCGCGGCGGTCGCTCTCGGGGTCTGATTGCGACGCACTCATCCCCGCGATGGATGTGGCGTTTATAGAGGTGGTCGCTAGACGCGGAATATCTGTTCAAGAAAACAGCATTATTGGAAATCCAGAATTTCCTATCTCGCCCTGGTTTGACAGTCAGTTGGAGCGGAAGGAAAGCTCAGATTGGATTCAGGTACTGACGTCGCGTCGAGCTCTTTCAAGGCGGACAAAACACCATAATTCATTTCCCCTTCTGCAAGTATACAATCCAGTATTTTCTTCAATATTTACCAACAAAAATATGAGAAATGAGAACAAAAAATATCTGAAAAAATGAAATAAGGGAATTTCAATTACCTAAAATTATCTTACCTAAAATTATCTTATGTGTAGCAGAGAACGTTTGGAAGAGATGCCGAGGTTGATCGATGTTTCTTAGTTAGTGTACTGGGCAATGAACCAGATCAACTCATTTCTAAAGCTGCAAGAGCTACAAGATCTGCGAGAATTCCAAATTAATATGAAAGAATCAGGTATCACAATGTAATGTCTCGAATTTTGATATGATACCAGTATATATAGAATATCCACTAGCTTAATCACATCACATACTGGAATCTTTAGCTCGGAACGTGACTTTTGACCCTGAGATTCTCCTCCGCAACCTTGGAACTCCACAATCGCGGGGAATCCTCTTTCCTTGACACATTGGAAACAACATTGAATTCTCATCTTTATGTTACCTACGCGCCCGTAAACAATTGATTATTGTTTCTTATCTCCAGATCTTGATTGATCTGTGAATCTCTTCCACCATTTGCCGTTACAATGCGCCTTCCACTTGATCGCCTCCTATTCCTATTCTTCCTCCTCCTTGCGCCGGTCGTCGCCGTCGGTCCCTCATGCTTCAAAGTTGTCTCTGCCCTCGTCGGGAGACCGGGCCATCTGTTCAATAAGTTCCAAAGCGAAATCTGCGAGCGTGGATGCCAACCTACTATCCCACACTGGGATCTCTGGACGCGCAACAACTCTTTTGTCCCTGCAGTACGCAGCATGATGACCCGCATGAACGTGCCTCACAAGGAAGAAGCGCTGTTAAAGATGGGGGACGACGTGGCAGTCATTATCAAGGACCGGTGTGCGCCTATGCTACATGGCCGACACATCTGCTCTGATCCGACCACTCTAGCAGACTTTGGAAACTGTTTTAAGCGCAACTTTGTCAAGGCTTCGATCAAGCACCTCCCGGTGTTGCTGCCCATGGCATCGGAGTCGGCATGTAAAGAACAACATCAATTCTTGCAGGGCGATGAATTGTGGGAAGAGACCATTCCGAATAATATGCGCGAATATGCCAAAGTGTGTAACACACTAGGGCCATTTGAACATGATGAATTGTAAAGGAAATGTTGAGAAGTGATAATTAGTTCCCGGATCTTGTATATTTGGGGAAATAATGAATTGTGTATAACCATCCAAATTTATGATCATGATTCATTTCCATCTTTCCAGAGCTGTTGACTTGGGTTTCTACATATGCGGGCGGCGGAATAACACATTCCGACTCCGCAAGAACTCCACCTTTTACCAGATCGCTCAACTTCACTTTTCGACCTGCGGGGAACTCAAGCTCTCAACCCATCCAAAAAGAACCTGCGCAAGCTTAACAAAGCTCTGCGACATTTCCCCACTACAAACAAATTGCTTCTGGAAGCTTTCAAAATGGAGACAATCGTGCAATCTTCTTTGTCGGAAGTCGAGTCCAAGCTCAATGCTCTCCTCACCACCCTCACCACCTCCCCCACTGCAGCAGGAGCGCCCGCTGCTGCAGTCGCTTTACTCGAAGCTGATGATAACCTATCGGCCGCCATTACAACCCTCCGGCAACACCAAGAAAATTATGCAAGGATCCTACAACTTCGAGCCGAGGCCGAAAGGCTAGAAGATCGCGTGAAGGGGATTGTGAGAGATGTGGAAGAATTCGACAAGGAGATCCGTGCAGCCTGTGGCGACGACGACGACGATAGTGACAGTGAACTCGATTCCGACGACGACGACGAGGCCACCCGAAAGCCATCGCGCAAGGAAATTGATTACAAACTTCTCCTCGACTTTGCCCGCCGAATCAGCAAATACAATCACGAAGCCGCCGCCGATGCTGCAAACAGCGACTCCAACCCTGAAAAACGACAAGTGTCGCGACCGCGGATACTAGAAAAGGACGTGGCAATGGCGGGTACTAATGGAGAACCGGCCCCGGACGGCGCAGAACCAGTCTCATCGGTGACCAAGAACGCGACGCAATGGCTCGATGACTCCGCCCATGTCACGCGCGAAGTGTATATGCTACCATACCCGATGGAGGAACGTATAAGAATGGGCTTGATGGCTCAGGTTCAGCTTGCAGCGGGTGATGACCCAGATAAAGAGGTGGAGCGATTGATTCGCGAAGCGGAGGGTCTTGGAGCTGCGGAACCTCCTGCGCCTGCTCCGCCAGTGGATACCAGACAAGAGGAGGCCGCCAACGCGGCTGTTCAAGCTGCGTCGACGGTGACTGCTGCGGTACGGGCACCGGCGCCAGGCTTTGCCCCGGCACCGAGGCCAAAACCAAGTGCGACGCTGGATCTTGACCTCTACGACCCCGATGACGATGACATGTAATCGTCTTGATGGGCAGGAATTAGCTATCATCCAACAACAGAGAAAGAAGACATATGCTTGATCCAATCAAGTAACCAGCTGGTCCGTGTTACTCTGCTTAACAACAAAGATCAGGAATTGGGATGGAAGAAGCGAGACCGAAGAAGTGTTGTGAATTTCAATATTCGAGCCCCGAGGAGACGGGATGCATTGATATTCTATTGCAGATCACAGCTTCGATGCTACTCCAGCAGCCTATCTAGCTCTGGGATTGTAATACATCAAGCCAGAAAGAATCGAGATACCCGGAATTGAGCACTTGAGCGTTTTTATCCAATTTACCACCAACTTCAACGTACTACTTTGTTCCCCTCAAAGGCTGAGGATAGAAGTCCTGGAAGTCTAAGATCATTCAACCAATGTCGAACGGGAATTGAGAAATCGAAGTAACTCCGGTACATCATCCGGTTCACCATCTAATGCAACCGAAGGACCACGTCTTTTGTAGAATGGTGCTTCGAAGTGTTCTGGGAAGAAACCTGCATATTCCCAATCTATGATGGCGTTGATCTTCAGCGTCACTGGATCAATGATGATGTTGTGCTGAGAAAGATCATTGTGACAGAAAACATACTCCGGGGTCTCAGCTAACTTCAGGGTCCAGGAGTCATTCTTAGTACAGTCCATAACCCGATATGGGGGAATCACGATCCCAGAAGGCCCGCCGATTCTGGGTGACTTGATCTCATAAAGAGTCTTAAGATGCTGACTGATCTCAGGCCATACGAGCTCTTTCTGATCTTTTGGAAGCTCAGACATGCCAACACCATCGATGTATTGCGTGATGAGAAAGTAGGAACCGTCCACTTCAAATGAACCGTACACAGTCGGAACGGGGATGTCGCTTACACGGCGGATAAATCGTAGAGCCTCGGCCTCGTTTTGGAGTCTTTCTTTTCCTAGCCGTGGGATGTGAGGGTTCCCTTTGATTGTAGTCATGTATTCGCTAGGTCGTAGACTCCTTTTGATGAACATGGCATCACGACGATAATATTGTCTTTCGGCTGTTTTTGCGGTCCATTCCTCTTGCTCTTGCAGATCAACCGAGTGATGTGAGGATGTTGTATCCTTTGGAACAGACTCGCGCATTCCTCGTGGAGGATCAACATCGGGGTCGGACATGGATGGAGTCAAGATGGTAGGCTGAGCAGATCAGTCTGGGCGGAGAATTAAAGTGCAACCAGATGTTTGAAGCAGTTAGTAGCAGATCTCAGGAGATTCAGGGGCTTTGGGACTGTTTTCAACCCTTTAGAGGCTTTGAGAAAAGCAAATATGACAGTCTTCCACCGCCTTAAATAACAAGGGTGGTCAACTTTTGACTTGGCACACTTCATCGTCTCCCATTGGTAATACAGGAATCAAGAATTGAAAATTGGCACTGGGCAGTGAGTACAATATTTATCTCAAGTACTAGTACTGAGTATATGCCTGTTTCAAGTACTATGTACGTATGATGTACACTTCAAGGCTGAAGACCGTAGTATCATGCAGCATGCTGTGGAATGTAATTTGGTTTTCTCGTCAGATCAGTTGTTGTAAATTACCGTATAGTTCTATACTAGTAGAAGGGGAAATCTTGCGATCTGGCTTGATACTCATCTTAACTTTCAATGTTTAGTTTCCTTCGCAGCCTTGGACTTCACCTACTTGTTGCATGACAAAGGGCGTACTGGCACTGTTGAGTATCTACCTTGGTTGGCTTACAGTAGTACCGATTTAGCTTGCAGTAGGGTAAGAATTCTGTACAAACATGTCCGGCTAAAAACATGCGAATGCTAAGCGCCCATGAAGTCACCGTGACCTGGGGGTCGGGGCTGTGGACACTGGAAGGTACACTATTTGAGGGTCGACACAATTCTTTCTCTCGCAGCCGCATGAACTGCGTTCATTTAGTTCTTGACTATGGGCTCCGTGAATTTTTGGAATGGGTATTCAGGCTACCAGATGGGGATCAATAATGGGGTGGTAAACCTTCCGGCGGGTGAGTTATCAATAGCGTTGATGAGGGGCCCAGCTCAACTAACAACACCTTTCCATCCCCAGAACTACGTACCAGAGCCACGGCCAGAGCCTTTGTCGGCTGTTCCGTTCCCGCATGATCCAGACTTTGTCAGCCGAGTGGCACTCCTGGATCAGATTCACGAGAAGGCCTCGGTCCCAGGGTCTCGAATCGCTCTCGTCGGCCTCGGCGGGGTTGGGTAAGAGCAACCATTTAGGGAATTCGTTCAATGCTGATGCGCAGTAGGAAAACACAACTTGCCATCGAGTACGCTCACCAGGTCCGGCTCCAGTCAGCTGCAACGTGGGTTTTCTGGATCCATGCAAGTAAAACGGCCCGCTGCGAGAAAAGTCTTCGAGACCTGGCGGATCGGGTCAAGATTCCTAGTCGGAAGATTCCCAATGTCAATATATTTGAACTCGTCGGAAACTGGTTACAGGATGAACAATTCGGTAGATGGGTTCTCGTCCTCGATAATGTTGATGATGATGAGCTCCTCCCGCAGACCTGTGACGACCAGCGCAGATGGCCAGATCAATTTACAGAGCAATGACTCGGCGTAACTGCCAATGAGGTATCTCCTCCAGGGCTCTAGTGGGTCTTTCATTGTCACTACTCGGAACAAGAGAGTTGCACTGAACATTACGAATCATAGGAATCTTATCGAAGTGCAACCACTAGACCAAGCTGAAGCGCTGGACCTGCTACTAAAGAAGTTAAGAACTCCTACAGAGCATGAGATCTTAGCGCAGCTAGCTCAAGAGCTTGAATATATGCCACTTGCGGTCGTACAGGCTGCCAGTTATATCACACATCGATCACCTCTTTTTCCGTATTGCAGTACCTCAAGAAAATCCAGAAAAGTGACCACGAAGCAGTGCGCATACAGTGCTGAATGAGGAAGCTAGTCTTCACCGAGACTGGGAGTCCAAGAACTCCATTTTGCTCACATTCAATGTTGCAAATCTCATTTATATTTGTGGGAAGAGACAGTCCGCAGGGGATCTACTCTCTCTGATGAGCTTTTTTGACCGGCAGGGAATTGCTGAGAATATTCTTCACAATCAGCAGAATCAGGAAAGAAGGGAGGGGCCGGAGGGCTCCCTTCTTGAATCACTTGAGGATAATTCAAGTAATTCGGATTCGGACAGTGAGTCTAACGACGACGCTGATTCCGATTTTGAAGATGATACAATGATCCTCATTGACTTTTCACTGATAGCCACTGGAGAAGACGGCGTATCTTTCATAATGCATCGACTAGTGCAACTAACAGTGCGCATATGGTCAAAGACTCGTGGCCGACTTGAATATCGGAAGGCACAATTTATCGAAGAGCTATTTTCTGGATGAATTTCCGACCGGTGAATACAAAAATTGGGAGATATGCCGGTCGCTATTTCCATACGTGAAAGGAATAGTATCACAATGACTAGAATCCCAAGTCTCAGTCTTTAATAAGAATTTTAATGTTGTTATGTTAGTGTTTTTTTCAACTACCCCGAGCAAGGTAAGCACTGAAGAGGAGCATCTTATCAGATCGATAAGGATAAGCGTAATGTATGATCGACCAAACGGCAACTCAAAAGGTAAACTTGGTCATTTCATCAGCTTTTCGGGTTGCACCGGAATCTTTCCCGAGGCGGATTCAGTGCTGGGGCTTTTCAGATCAAAATAAATTTCAAAAAAAAGTCCCCTGTCTTCCCCGAGAAGCGAACCGAATCCAGAGAATTATCATCTGTGGTCGGGGCGAAACCATGTGGGTCCCCCATCTGACCAAGTTACGATCGTCCGCTCCGCTTTTTTCTCCTCAATTCATCTCGCTCTCTGGACAGCCATCTGGCTCCGATACGTAACCATGTTGCGCCTCGGATGGCTGGTACTCATCTTGAGTGCCCGATGCGCTTGGGGTGACTTCCTGCCCATAGACGAGCGATGTGTGACGGCCATTTACTCGGCATACAATTACATCTCCTTTGCGGGGGAACCGGCCACCGGGATGTGGGATACCCGATGCCAGAACCCCCTCAAAGTCACATCCATTTATGCAGCCTCCGAGATATACTGTCGTGATACAGAGCGAGCTGCGGGTCTGGCGCAGATGGCTAGTGAATGTGAAGAGTTCGGTCATTGCGAGCTACTTCCAAGGGAGGCTGTCGCAGAGAATCTGACCGAGGATGCTATTCGCGGTATGCGGACAGTGAGTTATCTAGAGATGTCTCGAGATGAAGTTGCCAATGCGCCAATCATGATTTCTGCATCTTACTTCAACCGGGTATACAATACCATCGATTCGCTGCAGTTCGAGACTTGGTCCCATCATGCGTTTGGGTGAGTTCTGCCGTGCTTCTATATCAGATTCTGAGGAGATGAGGATATGCTGATGATCAACTAGCTATATCGGGTATGCCTATTGGGGAGTACTGATATTATTGGGAATGAGCTACCGATTGTGCCGTTGGGCCATCTATCATCGAAAGCCTCGCATGCAACATGGAGTGGAATCACAAACATATCCACTGATTTCCGCATGTCGCACTATACCCTGGGTCGCCCATAGCGTACATTGGGTGCAAACACATCTGATCGTGGCAGCTCCACTTGCCTCCCGAGGCCGAGAGCTACTTCTATGTACTTTCTCAAACCGGGCGGAGGCCCTTGCCGTCGGAGGATTCTGGTTTCTCAGCATCATCCTGAGCATGGTTGGATATCGAACCTTTGACGGGAATATCTAGTAGGGAGAACAAGAACACCTCAAGCAACGATTGGCACTTGCTGACAGAATTTAGCTGGCCCGATGTCACAAGTCAAATTCTCCGATATTCGGCAGACCGAACAGGCATAATGGCGTTTGCCAATTTGCCCTTGTTATGGCTATTTGGTGGACGTAACAACATCTTAATATGGGCCACTGGTTGGAGCTTTGCAACCTATAACATCTTCCACCGTCACGTAGCCCGCGTGGCCACTGTGCAGGCACTGGCGCATGCCGCTCTATATCTAGTGATTTATATCAGAGGTGAGTGGACCTTAATTTCCTATATTGAAAAGCGGTACTAAAACAAAGCCAAACACATAGCCAACAAATTGTGGAAAATCTTTTACAAAGTTTATATTCTTTGGGGGATTCTGGTGAGATCCATTTTCCACATGCAATGCGCGGAATGAACCCAAGGACTAATGTTAACAGGCTGTCCTCGTGATGTTTTTCTTACTCTTATCATCCTTGGACCGACTTCGATTTTCAAACTATGAAATCTTCTTGATAATACACATCGTGCTTTCAGTGGTTACCCTCGTCGGGTGTTTCTAGTAAGCTCAATGCGTTCCACAACAGATGTTTTCCTATGTCTAACTTTCGCAGCCACACTGCCATATTTGAGGGGCATGAATACTGGCAGTATCTATGGCCTTCAGTCGGCATATGGGCCTTTGACCGACTTTTGCGCATAGTCCGGTTGTGTTACTGCAATATCCATGTTGGATTTACTGGACGCAACATAATCCGCACCTCCTTGAGTCAAATGACATATGACGAGGAGACCGACGTGGTGAGATTAGAAGTCTCAATTGCTACTTCTCTCATTCGTTCCACCCCGGGTGACTACTTCTTCTTGTACCAGCCATTTCGTTGGACAGGATGGGAAAGCCACCCATTCACTGTTGGTGCCTGGTCATCCCAGTTCGGACCGATGTCATCACCATCAGCAATGTTCGGAAAGTCAAGCGAGGCATTGCATGTCTCTCAGATTCCTCTTCTGCCCAGTGGATCTCAGGATCGGGAAGAGCAGATCCCAACAGAGGAATCAATCACAGATGTCAACACACCCTGTTTAAAGGCGATTTTTTGGATTCGTCCATATGATGGCTGGACACGAAATCTGCGCGAACAATGTCTTTGCTCAAAAGTCCAGCCCGTCAACACCACCATCCTGTTGGAAGGACCATACGGGCACCACTTCCCGCTGTGGAAGTACGAGTCTGTCTTAATGATTGTGGGAGGAACTGGGATTGCATCGGCAGTACCATACCTTCAAGACCACCTCCGGCGATCAGGACAAGACTGGCAAGAAGGATCCGAAGAGAAGACCCACATCCGGGATATCGAGCTGATCTGGACCACGAAGCAAATTCCCTTCATCAAACACGTAACCAACAAGGAATTGAAACCCCTCTTGGCTCGCGAAGACTTCCAAGCCTCCTTTTATAGTACTGGATCCTCCACCATACCGCCGGAGGATATGAGTGCGATTGGCTATGAAATCACACCTGGTCGCCCTCATTTGCAATCACTTATTATGAGCCGAGCGTGCGACGCCTCTTCTGCTGGAATATCGCTGGCAGTCTTAGCCTGCGGTCCTGCTGGCATGGCCGACGAAGCACGAGCAGCTGCTCATCTCGCTATGCGACAAGGGTACCGCATTAAGTATTTGGAAGAGTCATTTACATGGTAGATATCAATGTATAAAGGACCACTACCCAAGTGAGCAAAGCCAATACAAATACACAATAAATAGAGATGAGAGTCCACTTTGTGAGCAGACGGGGTTTTCAAGGGGACAAGGTCTTTCCAAACTTGGAATTACGTAGTGATCCACGCACCTGCAGGCTGCATGCATTCGGATTTACAAGGAAAATGTTGTCAGTGCTATATGCAAGTTGGAAGTTCGGAAAATTGAGTCATAGATTCATCTATGTATCTTGTCAGATTTGTGCTTTTGGGATAAATCACTCTCAGGTAATGAGATATGTATACTTGATCCGTCCGACGATTGAAAGCGACGACAGTGTATCATCAATGATCGGCAAGGGATTCGCAGCCTACTAGCTATTGACGCCAATAAGGGCGGTATGAAAATAGCTATACTCAGGAGTCAAGAGGTTGAATTGGTCGGTGGGTGGTGAAGGTTGAGATTATGTCCGAGCCCCGAGCCCGGACTCCCCGGACATTCCGGACCCGGGCCCGAGTCCGAGTCCGAGCTCAAGATGAAACAGCACCTCACTTCAACAGCTTGCGGACCCCGAGCTTTCCCTCCGACCTTTCCAACGTCATTGATGTCCGTTGACCGCTCATTCAATACCTGCAGTTTGCACTATCGTCAAGATGGCTGGGGACCAGAGCCTTGGCAGTACCCGGTCAGCATCTCCACCCGCTCGTCGGAGCCGCCGAGCTGTGCAATCCTGCGACCCGTGCCGTCGCCGAAAGGTACGTTGCGATCTCAAATCGCCATGTTCAGCCTGTCAAGTCTCCAGAATCTCGGTCACGTGCACATATCAAGGAGATCAGCAGCAGCACAGTCTTGTACTGGAAGACCGTGCAAGCGAGGGCAATAATGTCCAACAACAAGTTCCTCGCTCGCTCAGCATTGCCCCAAAAAACAATATCGATCACCCTGCGAAGAGGCAACGAACAACGCATGAATCGGAGCGAATTCGGAGCCTAGAGCGACGTATACAGCAGCTTGAGCACTCGGTTGTACCAGAAGTAGATCCCCAGCAGCACAGCCTCAGCAGCAGCAGCAACAATAATCTCACGCAGCTGGCATTGTCTGATCGCATCCAAAACGTCGAGCAGCGGCTTGCCGAGCTCTCCCAAGCTCGTCCTACGCCCTCAGTTGTCACGGGCGATAAGTCTCTAACAATTCCTTCTGTCATCCCTCGACTTCGCCACAACCCGATGAAGGTAAAACTGTTTCCTTCAAGCCACTGGCTGCACACTGCGGAGAAGGTATCGTCGAAGCTCCTTTCTAATGAAAATATTGACTGATGTTGACGTATCAATAGTTTAGAGTCAGCCATGTCGGGGACAGTGACGTTGAATTGACATTCGTGGATGACAAGGCCGAGCTGGTCGATTCGGTGAATGAGATACGTAACTTGCGACTCACGATGAAAAATGAGCAGGTGCCGCTGATGGATGACCCCGTTCCTCAAATTCTGAGTACAATCCCGGATCGTGCAATCTGTGACCGACTAGTAAATCACTACATGCGGACTTTCGAGTTGATCTATCGTTGTTTTCACATTCCCACATTCTGGGCAGAATACGAACAATACTTCAGCCAGTCGCGGCTTGTAGTTACCAACTTTGCAATCAAGTTGGGTTTGGTGTTGGCCATCGGAAGCGTCTTCAGCAACGACGACGACAAAGTTATACAGCGCTCGCGGCGTACTTGGATACAAGCTGCCCAATACTGGATGGTTGGACCGTCAGAGAAAACTACCAACAATCTTGATGGAATTCAAATTTTCTGTCTTCTATTGGTTTCGCGGCAGATAACATTGATCGGCCGTTCACCGTGGCTGTCGGAAAGTGGTCTACTTCGCGTGGCTATGGCTATGGGCCTGCACCGAGATCCACAACTGTTTTCTCTGTCTCCTTTCCAAGCCGTGATACGAACAAGGCTTTGGACAACAGTCCTAGAGCTCGTAATTCATGGTTCAATGGACTGTTCCATCCCTTTGCTTCTTTCTTCAAACGATTTTGACGATCATATGCCTCTTAATGTCAGCGATGCTGATTTAGATTCAGCCAGCAAACAGTCTCCATCTCCACAACCGTTGACAAGCTATACGGAATCATCAGTACAAATTCTCATGCGCCAGTCCCTGCCGCTACGACTTGAAGTTGTCAGGGCGGTCCAAAACGAGCGATTAGAGCACTCATACGAAAAGGCCATTGAGCTAGCTACGAAACTTCAGACAGTTTGCCGTACTCTTGCAAGCTATTGTCTGTCACATTGGTCGGAATTTCTAAGCATGCATCACGCGTTCCTTGATATGCAGATTCGTCGGTATATTCTGGCTCTGCATCGGCCTTTCATGCTACAAGCGCAAAAGGATCCACGCTTCTATTTTTCCCGGAGGGTTTGTCAGGAGTCTGCAATGATTATCGCCACTTATGCCGAGCGACTTCGGCTACCTGCAGACTCTCTTGACGATCTGTCCAAGCTGATGGTGATGAGCACAGGGTCATTTCGTGGACCTTTGAGCCTGGACGTAATATCAGTCTTGGGCTTGGAGGTTGTGTCTCAGCTGGAGGAAACGGGTTCCGGTCCGTCATCTGCTTCGATTGGTCTCGACCACACATTAGTCCTTGATCCTCTCGCTGAACTGGCGCGCACCCAACGAGCGCCCATCATTCGACTTTTGGAACACATCAACGAACAATCACTGCAGATCATAAAGTTGGGCCATCCTACATTGAAGCGCTACATCTTTCTTGCTGGCATTCTTTCCCAGATATACGCCATGGAACGCGGCCAACCCGTTTTGTCTGCTGTGCTGAACACTGCAAAGGCCAGCGTGAAGGAGTGTTACGATGTACTACAGTCCTACAGGGCTGCCAACACTCCCCGAGAAATGGAGGTGATAGATAATGGGCTTCTTGACGGCCTGGATATTGGCGCAATGGTGAGTACAAATTACCAAATATACGCCTCTTACATAGCACTACTGACTGAAGTCAGGACTTCAACTTCCTGGATTTCTCGGCCTTTTTGGTTCCCACTATTTGATAGAGCAAGCTCAGAGGAAGATTTATGTCGCGAAATCAAGATCGTGATTGATTGACGTTCATTCTTTTATTCCGTTCTATGTTTGATCGTCTCTGCCCATGTGTCTCGGAAGGTGTTTCTTACAAAGGTAAGGTATGACCTGTTGCTTGAAGCAACACTTGTGATGCATTGTGCACCTTGTCCAGACTGTCTGGGCACCACGCTGAAACTCCATCAGGCCGCACGAGGACAAGACAAGCATCCCGAACTCGGAACGCATGAGTCTCATTTGTCAAAGAAAGGCTCTTTCAAGGAATACTGTGCTTGCGTGCTGCTTCTTCAAAATTGGCCAGTGCGATGGGCACCTGATATTGTTCTCCGGCTGCTACTACTTCTTTCTGCAGAAACACGACCATGGTGAAGCCTTTCCCGAATCCATCGGAAATGGTGCTGCCGTCCGACAAAGCCACGTGCGGTACGCGCGAACCAGGAAACGTAACTGGGATGTAGTGGCATGAGTCGAACTGTGGTGCTGCCTTTTCAGCATCCACCTGCTCGTTCAGTACTGCTAGACTCGACTCGTAGCGGTAACCCATTTCAACGCCGAAGCTCTGGTTATGGTCATCGTTTAACTGAGCGTACTGATCGACCCCCTCACGCAGAGCTATGCCGTGCTCATGCATGGATTCGATGACGACCGGATCCAATTTCACAGCCGTTGAAAGCCCCATGAGTTTTATCAAGTGCATTTTGCTCCAGTGTTGCATCAGCGCAGCCACAGGACGACGTTCCTGTTCGTATGTCTTCAGCAAGTGAGTGCCATCCCAGCCTTGAACAGTGGCTGCGAGCTTCCAGCCAAGATCCCAAGCATCAGCAAGGCCCATATTCATTCCATAGCCGCCCGAGGGAATTGTCTGATGACAAGAATCTCCGGCGAGGAAGACGCGCTGATGATTTCCGGTCCATGTCTTGGCGAGAGCTACTGTCGGCGTGAGGATGGAGTTTGCAGTGATTCCATCAAGAGAAATCGGGTAGTGTGAGCCCATACCACCAAGGACCCGGGCGACTGTCTTCTCAGCTGTCACATCGTCTGTATTGTAGACAGAACCTAGATAATCGTGGACTGTCCAGGTTTCCTTTCCGTCTTGCGCGATGATGGCGTCGCGAACAGAGCCGTTATTGATTGCAGTCCCAGGTCAACTGGTGTCTACATATTCTACTTCAATTTTGATTTGATCAGCTTCCTACGCATTTGCTGCCTCGCTGATGACTCGAGAGAATCACCTAGATCAAATTATGAGGCGTCATTACATGTATGCACATGTATTTGACAGGCACGTATCGAAGAAGTTAAGATCTTTTTGAATGGTCATGAAATCAATTTCCGGACTTTCAGAGCTCTAAATCTATCAATACATATTCCAGATGTCGTCTGTTCGTCTATGTAGAGATTGATCCGAAACATTTGAAGCACGACTAGGTAAAATCAAAATCTCTGTATTTACAGAAGGGATTATGCCATATCGTGCGTATATCAATTTATGTTTCTCAGTCTCCATGCCAGTCTCCTCTTCTTCACCAGACGTTGTAATTGCAGCAGGCTGCTGCGCTCCATGTCCTTGCCTAGGCATCAAGCTTTTGTGAGGGGATTCCAACCAGAAAATCTACCCCTCAGCCACACCAAAAAGATTGTCGCGATCATGAAGTTCACGCCACTGAACAAAGCCGCAAAGCGGTAAGAGCCTCCATCTGTCGCTGCAATTGCACCAGCAATCGGAGGGCTCGTAAGGGCAGCGAGGCCTGCGATAGCAAGAGCCAGCCCGATTCGAAACCCGATCTCCTGAGGTGGGTAGAGAGTCATTGCAAGTGGCGCTGTCAAGCCAATGGTGGTGCCAGATCCAATACCAAACAAAGCAGCGAAGACAATATTGGCCGCATTACTGCGACCAGGAAGCCACAAGGCCAGAGTGATGACACCAGTGAAAAGGAGCATGATGATAAGCACATTGAAACGGCCGTACTTGTCGGCAAGGACATTGGGAATCGTACGTCCAAAAAAGCTCGCTCCGTTCATGATTGGAATCAGATTGTAGGCCATAGTCATTGACATTCCGTTATGCACAGCAGACAAGACAAGGTAGTTGAAGGGGACAAACAATGCCCCTTAACTCTGGTTAGCTGTGTTTTGATGAAATATAATGATAGAAGGCTTACAGTAAAGGAAAAAGCAGAACGTCAACAAGATTAAGAAATTGAATTCCGTGAAAGGCCGAAGGTAGTTCGCAAGCTTGAACTGCTTGCGACCGTGGGGCAAGTTGGAGGTGACGGTGAGCATGGTAATAGCCCAGAGCCCAAGGATCAAGAAAGCGCAGGTTCGCATCGTCCATGCAAAGCCGACCTTTGGAAGGAGATTGTTGACCATGAGGGGAAAGATTACACCACCCAGACTCGATCCTGCAACGGTCAATCCTCCTGCCAAAGCGCGGCGCTTTTTGAAGTAAGTCATAGGCTGTGAAGCTTGTCAGAAGATAAGCGATAAATTCAAAGAGTGACCACACAAACCGCAGTCATTGCCGGAGTGAAGATGAGCGATATGCCGGTCCCTGAACAAATCGACTGTGCCAAGTAGAATTGGTAGTATTTGTTTGACAAGCTGGTCATCATGAGGCCAAACACATGCATCAATCCACCGATAAAGATCGGTAATCGTGGTCCATAGTTGTCGAATAGATATCCAGACAACGGTGACATGAACAGCATGAAGAAAACTAGATTCAAATGAGCTTGTTGTTTCACGACCGGTTGGGGAAGAAGGCTCTCACATTCGGACGAAGTGATCCAGGATATCTCCGAGCTGCTATAGGTCTTTAACTGGTTGGTCTCATATTCAGCTTGGAACAGAGCAATGCAATTGACCCATCCAAATGAGATAAAAAGACCTAAGGAGCCTCCGAGTAGCGATAGGAAGGCTTTTGTGCCTCCTTCAGGTGCTTCTGGTGGGACAGATGCTTGAGGCTTGGCCTCTGCTGGACTCAACGTTCTTGAAGAGGTTGAACTGCCCTTCTCGAGCTCAGCAGTGGGGTCGTCGTGCATAGTTGCTGTGAGGTGCTTGATAGGGCGTGTATGGTAGTTGTGCTTTTGAGGTCTAATAAAATAACGATTTTGATTCTAAAGAACATGGCCAGTTCTATATACCTCTGGCAAGAGGCAAAATTCTGCATAAGAAAGAGTTCGGACATACATGCTGCCACTAGCAATGCCCGACGTTCAATGTTAAGTAAAAGGCCGGACGTCCGATGTTGTTCGTTGGTGATGTGCGCAAAGGCGCTGCGGCACACCCGAGGCCGAGCCCGAGGCCGGGCTATTCAAAGGGAAAGCCGGCCCCGCTCGGCCGAGGAGTTCCGGACTCGGCTTGAATCTACCTATAAACATTCGGTGTCCACCTGCGAGGTTTTAAGGAATCATTCAACAATAAATCATGGATTATCCTTCTCGCCGGTACGGTCGGTTTTATGCCAGACAACTCTCTGCTCGCGGCAATCTTCCATTCCGACCATACGGACCCAGAAGAGGGATGGCATTTCTCAAGATCGGCCTGCTAGGCACTGTTGGCTATTTCGCCGCTAAGAAGCTTCTTCGGTAAGCCGGTACTCCCAAAGCACTAGTTTCAAGTCAAGAACTATCAGCTGACGTCTATAAGAGATTCGAATGAGCCACGTCAAACCCCTCAACAATCTGCATTGTGCGGACGTGAGCGACAGCAAGAAATGAAGCAGCAACCGACGAACGTTCCACGAATGCCAGACAATTAGCATCCTGCAGTCAGAATGATGCCAGTCAACCTCAAGAATCAGCTCTTTCCTAGGTTCCGTAGTCAACGCATGCAGGCATACTTCGACGACTCGGCCGATGGTGACGGAAGCAATGGATACAAGACGTTGGGGTGGGTTTCGACTTGATCAAGAATCTGTAAGGCAAATTTGGCCTGTTATGTATCGTTCAAAACCTATGTACTATTCTACAACCTAGTAGCCCTTTCTTTTCAGAGAAGATAGAGTAAGAGGAAAGACTCTCATGACTATTTTTGTGAATTTTATCTTCAAGTTACTTCTGACGAAGGTATTCAACTTTGAAGATTGTCATCCTTGTGGTCCAGAATTCCCAACAAATATTCTTTTGAAAGCTAACGTAGCATATAGACGGGGATTCGGAGACTCGCAGACAACATTGAATTTATCCAGGTGGTGTTATAGTCGAAAATTCTCAGATTGCACTCTATATAGGGAATACAGGGTAAATAGTGATTTTTCTTTTCACTTTTTTGTTACTAATACATATATTGATATCTCTGGATTCTTTGCCCTATTTTGAGTATAATGGTACTCTCTACACTCCAGATGTCTTTTGTGGCAGAATGAGAAATCGAGGTACTGATAATACCATTACAGAGGACCAGGACCCCTCGCGTTAGGTCTCACAAAAGCGGCAAAGCTTGTCAGATCTCTTTACAATCGCGAGTCTGAAGAGACTCAAATGCTAATGTGGATGTGACAAGTTCGCCAGTGGATTTGCGTTGATTAGCGATGGATAACAGAACAAACTTATCTAGTAGGTTCAAGGAGAAAGAGCAACATTGAAAGGCAGAAGGAATCTAGGATTCTAGAAGAAAGAATGAGATTCGAGTTATATACAAAGAACGTAGTAGAGGAATCTCTGCTATCTTTGGCTTAAATTCCAGCAAGAAGTACTGGATTCCTCGAGCATACAAGCTTAAATGCTCAATCATCAAATCAGCAACATGACCGATAACGTCAACAGATTGACATGATAATAATGAGATCAAAAAGATCTGTATAAACCTTGCACATGTGAGGAATGTCATACTGTAATATAATAATATACACAATAAACATGATAATAAATGGTGTAAAATGGAGATACAAAAGATCGAAGTTCAAATTTTCGCTTGCAAATGTTTATTTACCGATAACTGTCCAGTCATGTCCACAATTAATCAATGTATTTGGGAAGCGTCTTCATGATGCCATCCCGGGCAATATCCTCCATGGCAGTGGTAATCTCCGTAATGAAACGCTGATCTTTACGAAGATCGTCACCGAACAAGTTCGTGATACTCAGCAGCTCGGCTGGGTTAGTGCCACCGGCTCGAGCCTTGGCTTGAAGCTCTTCACGCATGGGGTCCTCGACCTCAAAAGTTTTACCACTATCATCAACACCAATGAGGTAACGGAACCATGCCGCTGCAACGAAGCATAGACGGCGGAAAGGCGCCGTATCCCAAATCGCCTCAGCAATCGAGGGCATGATGAATTGGGGAATCTTGCCAGATGCATTAAGGCAGACACGAGGTAGCTGATCCATGATGGTTGGGTTTGAGAAACGCTCCATTAGCGTGTTGCAGTACTCGTCAATATTGACACCGGGGATTTCAGGCAAATGCGGCTTGACTTCATCCTGCATCATCTGCCAGACAAAGCGACGGAACAATGGGTTCTCCATTACTTCGTGAACATATTTAAAGCCGGCAAGCTGACCAGGGTAACCAATGGCGGAGTGACTACCGTTGAGCAAACGCAATTTGTGCTTCTCGAATTCTTCGACTTTATGGACGTTTGTAACCAGCTGAACACCCACCTTATCGAATGGTGGGCGACCATCACAGAAGTGATCCTCAATGACCCACTGTGTGAAGGGTTCGGTGACAACGGGCCATCCATCTTGAATACCGAAGTTCTCGGCGAGAGATAACTTATCCGCAGCCGATGTCTGTGGAGTGATACGGTCGACCATAGCATTCGGGAAGTGGCCTTGCTCATTGATCCAATTCGCAAGTTCGGGGTCGCGCAGACGCGCAAATGACGTAAGCATATTACGAGTGATAGCACCGTTCTTCTGCATATTATCGCACGACATAACGGTGAAGGGCTTCAGACCAGCCTGGTGGCGGCGGGCCATAGCAGCATAAAGGAAGCCAAATGTTGTTCGAGGAGCTTTCTCGTTTGCCGGGTCGAGATCGAATTGAATATCGGGGTGTTCGTGCTGGAGCTCGTGGGTGTTCTCATTGTAATAGTAGCCACTTTCGGTGATGGTGAGGGAGACGATGTGGGTATCTGGGTGGGCCATCTTCGCAATAACGGCTTCGCGATCATCGGGGGCGAAAAGGAAAGAGTTGATGCTACCGATGACGTGGGACGAACTACCCTTGGCGGATCGTTCAATGAGGGTGTAAAGGCAGTCCTGCGATCCCAAAACATCTCGCATCGTAGCATCGAAAGGCTGCAGACCAACACCGCAGATGGCCCAGTCAGTCACGCCTTGCTGCATCAGCAGGTCGACATAGTATGCTAGGTGCGCACGATGGAAACCGCCCACACCAACGTGGACAATTCCTTCTTTGACAGCGCCACCACGAGCATAGGTTGGAACCTTGACTGGAGCCTCCCCGGCGGCGGCAATCTTCTGGAGATTCTGGTTGTTAAGCTTCAGAGCCATTTTGGATGGTATGAATTGACAAGCAAAAAAAGCAATATGCTGAAAGAGATGAAGAGAAGGGGAAAGAGAAGAAGAGAGAAAAAAAAATAGGAGTTTGGCCTGAGCTGACGAAAGGGAGCTTCGAACTAGGTCACCGCCAGGTCCGCCACTGCACAGAACCGGAAAGTGTCCAGCGAGTGATCTTACATCATAAAGTGGGGACTCTATCCGGGGCGTTGTGGAGTACTTCGAGGGGAGTAGACCTCTCAGAATCCTTTTCAGACTCAACCAAGGCTGACATTTTCGTGAACAGGGCAAGTCTCGATCGATCCGGTGGATCATGGAACGTGCGCGACGTCTCCGGGTACTTGGTAAAATGATGAACTTAATTGCTTCGGCAACTTTTTGCCTCTGGAAATCACCTGATTTGGATGATTTTTTTCCCAGATGACATAAGATCTTTGACATGCAAAGTCAACCTCGGTTTTATTATGTACTTCAAGTTGGCTTTGGCTATGATACTATGATCGACCATGTTATCCAATCCATTCATGGAGCATATAATAACGCCTGTATGGTATAGTAGTCATCAATGATCATCAAATGCACTTAACCCAAGCGGAGTGGAAGCCATCTCGGAACATTTGTAACTGGTATGCTTCTCAATCCGGCCCGCCCTTGATCCAAATGTTTGTAGTCTGTACTTCCTGGTCAGGACTCAGGACATTCCCTACCAATTTTCTTGACCTAGTTGGGCAAGTCGACCACGACCCGGCATTCCATAGCTCCCGCTTTCGTCGATCATGACCTTTATTAACTTCCGGTCATTGTGTCTTCATCGGAGTGAATTTCTCGGTAGACCAAGCTCTCTGAAGCGTCCAAAACGCTGACTTGTCAAAATCTCACAAGTCAGTCGTGATGAAGACGGTTGTACAACCTTATGAATCGGACGGGTGGTGCCCAGGAGCGATTGCGAGAACTTAGCTATGCAAGAACACATCAATGACGGAACTTGAGCTAAGTACTACTAGTAGTTAACTAGTTAGTTAACTAGTTAGTTACTCACATAGGATGCTAACTCATCAAGACAGTCACGGCAATCTCAAGTCTCGAATCTCAAAGTACACAAACAATGTCCTTATCTTATCTGAAAATAATGCTTATCTTATCTTTACTTATCTTATCGCATTTGCTGTTCTTTGTATGAGGTGCCTGGGCCTTTAGGCGTCAATATACCCGCGGAACCGGAGCCAACCTTTCCTCATTGGGAATTTTCTTTTTTCCCGCAGTGGCGCGGCCGTGAATCACAGCGGCGTGTCCGCTGAGAGAGAAAAAAAAAGTCACCTCTCCAATTTCTCCAGCAATTTCAAGACCGAGAAGTATCTCAGGTTTTGTTATCTTTCATCATGATTATCGCTCCAGAGAATGAGCCTCTCCACGGTTAGTCAACCCAAATCCACAATTCAAGCCACTAAGATAGTGGAACTGATAAGAATGCCTCCCTTGCGCAGTGCTCGATTTACCCCAGACCTACGAGAAACCCTCGGGCACCGAACTCATCAAAGCCCTGGCCCTATTAGCATTGCAGCCGAAAGTGTTTGGGACCAGTCCCGAGGTAGTCAAGGGCCCTGCTGTGCAGCCCGCGGGGGTGAATAGGTATCTGACTCAAATCATTTCGAGTCCGCTATCATGGCTTGAGACCGATGAATTGCGAGAGGCAGTGTGGGATGCTGCGGCGGCTCGATTGAGCGAGCGCTCTGGCCGTGCTGGTAAGTGTGCTGTGTAAGCGGTTCTCAAATAGGGTATGCCAGGCTGACCCAGTCACGGTTCGGTTTCGATTTAGCCATGCCAGCCATGTCGCGAGTTTTCTCAGTTCCCACATCTTCTGGCGAAGACTACTCTATCACCTTACACGAGCCATCCATCACTGCGGACAACCTCGGCATGAAAACTTGGGTATCCTCATACCTCCTCTCCCGCCGACTCCATAATATCATCGAATGTCCTCAAGATCTCGTACCGTCGGGTCCAACAGATCCTTCTATTACGCCCGAGCGAGCAGGAAAACCGATTCGGGCTCTAGAACTTGGTTCCGGTACAGGATTGGTGGGCCTGGCCTTCGCAGCCCTTCATGGCAAGTCGGCAACGGTACATCTGACTGATCTTCCTGAGATCGTCCCGAATATTGCACACAACAGTGCTCTGAATGTAGAGCTTCTGAATAATACAGGGGCAAAGGTGACCACGGGTGTCCTCGATTGGTCGGTTGTTCCCACACCGCAACCCGCCGCGGAAGAGCGATATGATGTGATCCTTGTCGCGGACCCGCTGTATTCGCCCATTCACCCCGAATGGCTTGTACAAACTATCGGATCCTGGCTTGGACGGGGACTAGGTGCACGAGTGGTAGCCGAAATGCCTCTGCGTGGTCCTTATCTACCCCAGGTGCAAGAGTTCCGCGATCGGATGGCAGGTCTTGGACTGGCGGTGATTGAGGAGGGTGAGGAGCTTGGATACGATGACTGGGAAGGTGCCGATGGAGATGTGCTGGCTGTGAAATGCTGGTGGTCGATCTGGGGATGGAGCGAGAAAGTATGATGCCAACATTGATCAAGCGCCCAGTCGTAGTGGTGCAACATAACGAATATAGACGATACACGATACATCTGCTAGATGTTAGATATAGATGATGAATACATGCAGTCAGGATTGATGGTAATGTTGGAATTAGAAACAAAAGTCTCGGAATTTAAACGTTCATAAAAACTGCACACGGCAAGATCAAGTGGGGACAATGACGTCGATATCTCAAAGTATACTGTGAAGGAGTGGAAGCTGCAAAATCCAAGCCAAATATACGTTGAAGATCCTGTCAAATTTTCAGAGCGTCAAAGATCTTATGCATTATAAGTAATACTCTAGATACGTCAAGCATGGTGATAATCTCAATCGCTCGGAGCTTTTGGAGAGATCCATGTCAACGTGCACGTCGTATACACTGTTAAGTATGGGGGGACGGTTTTCCCCAATTGGGGAATCGATCCATGGGTTTTCTGAACTTCTCACTTGATGGAGTAACGCCGATTGGTTGCGCGTGGAATTCCTCAAAAACAAGACATCCTGATCGCTCTTGCTTATCCACCACTTATCAAATTCAATGTACCGGTACGCTGCCAATCTCTGGAATTCGTACTATTCCGCAGGTCGCGGGACTCTGGTATGCTTCGAAAGATAGGATTGCGGTGGGAAATCAAGTGAATGGGTTGTTTCTCTCGTCTCGGCAACATGACCCGTTGGTCGGTGGGTTCCATTACCTATATTGGCCCTTATCCGTGGGCTTGGTTACTCCGTTGGAACAAAGAGCTTCCCACCTGATCGGAGCAAACAGATGAACACCGTTTCAAGTCAATTTAGCTGTAACACATAAAAGATGGCATGGGTTGGAGTCTATTCCATCAAGGCATTTCCCTACAGATCTTCCGGCATCATCGCAATTATTGACAGCCATGCTCCACTATCTCGGCTTCGGCAACAAGGCTCCTCCCTCCACCGTGCAAGCGAGAGAGACGCCAGTCCGTGCTTTACCGGCATCATGGTACAAATCTCCGGAAATGTATGAGCTGGAGCGTCGAGCTATCTTTTCAAGACGATGGCTTTTTATCACCCATAGCTCGCGAGTCAAGAATCCAGGCGATTGGCTCCGTTACGACATCGCGGGCTTCGACTTTATCATCACACGGGACCGGCAAGGGGATGTCAATGCATTCCACAATGTTTGCAGACACCGAGCGTACCCTGTGGTTGAAAAGGAAGGATCTGGAAACTCCAAAATCCTATCATGTCGCTATCATGGCTGGTCTTATGGATTGAATGGCAAACTTGCCAAAGCGCCCGGATATAAAGACTTGGATAATTTCAACAAGGACCAGAATAATTTGTTCCGGATCCATGTCAAAGTTGACGTCAATGGGTTTATCTGGGTCAACTTGGATGCAAACGAGACCCCAGAGGTATCTTGGGAAGAGCATTTTCGCGACGTCGATACCCAGGAGCGGTACAAGGAATACAACTTCGATGATTATGACCTCGATCATACATATGAATTGGAGGGCCAATATAACTGGAAAGTCTTGGCTGATAACTTCAATGAATGCTATCATTGTCCCACAACTCACCCGGACATCCCCGAGTTCCTTAACCTCGACTCCTTCGACAGCGATCTTAAAGATGGACATATTCAACACCACTGCGTCTCGACCCCAGAGCAAAAGGCAAAGGGTCTTTACACTGCTAGCACTTACTACTTCCCAATGTCAGCCATGGTTGTTTCGTACGTTTACCATCCTCATGAAGTATAAGAAATCCAATAGAGAAGTAACTAACGACACTCTGACGACTAGGCCACATTTTATCATGATTCAAAAATTCCTTCCCAGAAGCGCCAACTCCTCCAAGATGGCGTACGAGATCTACCGAAACAAAAATTCCGGCGATGAAGATTTCCACGCGATCAGTGATATGTATGAGCGCGTCATGAGAGAGGACAAGGTTCTCTGTGACAACGCACAGAAGAACCTCGATCGGAACGTTTTCATTAGTGGAGAACTACATCCTAAATTCGAAAAGGCGCCACTTTTCTTCCAGAGCACTGCTCGTGAGGTTATCACGGAACACTTTGAGCGGGAGAAGGCTGAAGGACGGGAGATATGGCCGGCAAAGCAGAAGGTGCCATGCAACTCTCAGGTTAGTGACAAGGATGAGGCGATTTGTGCTGCTCTAAGCTGTGGAGCCCAGAAGGCGATTTTGGCTTGGTGATGGTATTCAGCATTTGAGGAGCGTACTAGTAGATAGCTTTGAGTCTTTATGCGGAGTAATGAGGCGATATACTAATGGTAGCTTTAAATCTCAAATTGTCTTGTGCTTCATATTTACGTACGTACCAATAAATGTGGAATGAGTGTGGACGAAGGTATGTAGTAGAACTTCAAAACTTTTCATACCCCATTTGCTACTAAATAATGAAGGCTTTGCGGATAGAGTCGCAATAGCAATAGCAATCCGGGATCTCCAGAGCTCTTTCCTTTCCCCCCACCACTTTCTCCACAGAAACCACCAGCCATTTCATATTCGAGAAGCTCGCTGATTAACATCCAAAAGAAGGAAAGAAGCTCAACGCTGGACATGGATTCCTCATCTCCACTAGAGCGCTCCCCGACCAACTCCCCCGCCATTCCATCTGCCTCTAGTAGTCTCAGTTATCGTCCCAGCCACGGCCAACCTCAACCAGATTCGTCACCAAACATGACGGATACTCCGATTCCCGACGACCAGCATGGAGCTGATCTACCAATGAATATGACTGCATCAGTTATGCTGACTGGCCTGCCTCGTGATGCCCATCAGGCACTCGCTGATGTGGAACGCATCGATTCTCACAAAGGTATCTAGCATCGGAGCTTCATTCCCCGCACCACCAATTCTGTGCGCCATCCAGCATATTTCGCCCAAGACTCCCACTTCCCTCTGTTCGTTTCTTTCCTGCTAACTACAATTCAGTTACCGTTCGATTTCAACCATTGCCATCAGCTCCAATCCTCAAAACTCGGGTGTTTAGGGTCAGCGCGACGCAAAAGTTTGAAACGGTGGTTAAGTTCCTCCGCAAGAAGCTGAACTGTAAGGACACGGACTCGGTATTTTGCTATGTTAATAGCGTCTTTGCGCCCGGCCTCGATGAAGGGGTCGGTGGACTCTGGAGGGTACTTTCCGACTTTATTCTTTATTGGAACTCGTCATCTGACCGATATTTACAGTGCTTCAAATCTGACGATCAATTAATTGTCGCCTACTCAATGACGCCTGCATTCGGTTAAGAAGCTACTTTCACTGAGCGCCTCCCAGTACGAATACACGAACCGATGAATGACCCTATGTACAAAATGATGATCATAACCACATATAATTCTTAATTTTGATATTGTGCCTCCACCTCCTTCTCGAACTTGGCCAGTTCTTCCGGTGAAATAGGATAAGTGTATTCCGGCGAGGGAAAGGCGCGACTCTTAACTTCATCCCGATATTGCGTGATTCCGCGTGTGGCTTCACCCCACACATCGGCGTATTTCTTGACAAATTTCGGCACGAAGCGACCCGGTTGGAAGTTGCCAGACATGTCCACTTGGACGAGCACTTGACCCGAGCATCCGTTGCCGGCGCCAATGCCTATCGTCGGAACCTTGAGTTTGTTGGTAATAAGTGTGGCGACCTCCGGGGGCATGGCTTCAAGTACAAACATGCACACTCCGGCTTCTTGCATGGCCAGTGCATCGCGTAATAACTTCATCGCGCTGGTGGATGTTTTTCCTTGAACCCGGAATCCACCAAGGGCATTCAGTCGTTGGGGTGTGAGTCCCACATGACCAACAACAGGAATTCCAGCTTGGGTGATTCGCTTGATGGTCGGGCCCAACTCATATCCTCCTTCAATCTTTACGCCATGCACGCGACCCTCTTTCAACAGACGAATGGAAGATGCCACGGCTTGTTCGGGACTCACTTCGTATGAGCCCATGGGTAGGTCGCCGACCTGCAGAGCACCTGTCAGCTTATGTCTCTTGCCAGACGTGAACCCGCTACACTTACAATGAAAGCACTCTTCGCGCCACGGACTACGCTCCGACAATGCAAAATCATTTCCTCCATCACCATCTCAGTTGTGTTGTCCAGGCCCATCGCCACCATCCCTAGGCTATCGCCGACCAACACGACATCGATCCCGGCCGTATCAGCTGCATGGGCACTGGGGAAGTCATGGGCTGTGAGCATTACAATCGGCTCGCCCTTCTTATAGAGGTTCTTTATTGTTTGAAGTGTGACCTTCTTGCGGGTATTGGGAGTAGCCTCCGACGAGGAGTAGGAGCTGTATCGGACTTGAGGGGAGGAAAGCGGCGAGGAGGGGGAGGTATGGGACGGAGAGCGGAGGGCGAGGGCATTAGTGTGAGGTCCTCGGTGAGCGTTTCGAAGTGTGCCGACTATTGTGCTGATAGACCGTGAGAGCGGCTGCATGGTCAATCGAGGAGCAGCCATGGCGACGAAGAAGGTTGTCGCGGAAGCCAAAGGCAAGGTCAAGTAAACGTAGCCGGGTGAAGCGGCCGGGTGGAGCTCAAAGTACGGCTCAGAGTCCTTGTCTCTCAGTTTGAACCTCAAGAATCACTTGTTTTGAGTGACAGAGAGCGACAAAGAGCTGTGTCGCGACAATGACCTCACCAGAAGCCGAGGTAACTCGGTTTGCCACTGGAGAGAAAAGAAAAGTTGTATTTAGTCGACAGAGGTCAACATTGTGCGCAGGGGACTATTAAATCGTATCAATTCTCCATCTGTCCGGACGAACGTGCTGGGTTATGCGGCGTAGACGGGAGCATCTCCATAAAAAAAAAAGTGATGCCGTTCACAATCGCCTGTTATCGGCAAAACTGCACCGCTAAACGTCGAGGAGCTCTATCCGTATCGGCGTTTTGGTATTTCACACCTGTCACGTATTTTTGACCCCCGCCCCACTCTGACCGTTGTGCGAGAACTTTGCCCCCCCAGCTGATCGTAATTTGCAGGTAATCGTTGTTTCTGTTCAAATTTTCGGTGTCTTCATTCGGTTCTCTCGGCATTTCTCACAGTCTGCGAAAATATTTGAAGCCTTTTTGTCTGTTTTAGAGCACCGAGGATTTGGAGGGCATTCGGTTTGTCTCGGCTTTAGGCGGGTGAGTACGTAAGTACACCAGTTGACGGTAACATCACTACCGTACATCCATCATGTACTAGGTTTATTCCCAAAATATTTTGAAAGATGCACTATTTCTTTGAACTTGGGCGCTGGAGAAATTCATCATGCTCTACCTGTTGAAATTGTACTAGCACTTGAGTAGGTGTTAAGCCTTGGAACATTTGAAAACAATTGAATGTTTTCCGCCTGAGAACCTTGGAGCCTCTTGAAATATACATCCCAGGATATAGGTACATGTAGTGGGTATGATGTAAAGTATTGAAAATCTCCAGGTGTCTCTATTCAAATGTTGATACCTACTAGTACTACATGTAGTACCCAACGAGGGGACATGTCAAGTGGTATTGATCTGAAGACATCTGAAAGAATCAGGCCCTGGTGCAGGCTTCTACCTGCATATGTGCTATTTACATGTATGTTATCCTAACATTTGAAAGTTTCTGTATATTGGAATCTTTTTATTTTCAAGATAACAAGGAGAACCACCCACCCAACTACCTCTAATTTCGCAGCTTTTTTTTTTGCCTCTACCTCCAAAATGTCATTATTCAGGATTAATCCACAACCAAGTCCGCCTGGTTCTTTCCCCCCACCGAGTTCACGCAAACGCAGACGTCTTTTACGAGAACCCGAAGATGCTGAAGGGGAGATGGCAATCGAAGAATACCTCTACCGTATTGATCCCTTTAGAAGTGCTAGCTCCAGCGACCCAGGGCTACCTGATACCAGTAGGGAGTTCCTCTCGGAAGATGAGAACCCGGCAAAGACCCTCATATCTCATATTCATCAAATCTTGCGAGATTATGGCTGCCCTATAGAGTCAACATTCCATTTTGCCAAGATAACTCAAGATAATGGTATATAGTATTTAGTAACCTACTAGATATATTCAATGTTCATTATATAATTCATGTGGGTACTCAGTAGGTATCTAGTGGATTAGGAGGCGCCCCGAACCTTCAAACCCCGCGTCGGACCCCAGACGGCTGAATACGTACTAGACCCCAGATTCCACCTGGGCTCCAAGCAACTACCCTCAATCAATTTTACCTTCAAGTACCTAGTATCTCCAAGGGTTGACGACCAACTGATATTGATTTGACATTTGATGAATTGACGTCCTTTCAAGGTCCTGAAACTAGTGTGCCAATGTGTATGCCCGCAGCACTGGTCTGCTGGCTGACACCATGATAAGAATAAGAAGATGATCTATTTATATTTTAATCTTTAGTCATGCATTCAGATTCAATCCTAGGAGATACCGACCAATCGATACAAATATCCCAGGGATATCTAGTTCGGGTGGACATGCTCGGTTAAGCAGGTGAATGAGAACCCGGGGAAACCCGGACCTTTCCCCTTTAGGTAAATATCTGAGTTGAAGGACGAACGCTACCAACACTTGAATGAGCCCCAACACCTTATCAGTACACTTCCCGTCTCCGCATCATGGATTTCATCAA
Organism: Penicillium verhagenii; assembly: GCF_028828195.1. NCBI lineage: Eukaryota > Fungi > Ascomycota > Eurotiomycetes > Eurotiales > Aspergillaceae > Penicillium > Penicillium verhagenii. Next base: position 168,641 of record NW_026643171.1, read on the forward strand.
TCACATCCATTTGATTGGACAAATGCTTACCCTCAAAGTTCTATATCTGATAATCACGCGTAAATGATGATGTGGAAACCCCAAGTGGCAAGGGCAGGAGATAACAGAGGAACGGTCATCCATCATAAGAATAGCTGAATCTCAATTGTTGGAATGGAATAGATACTACATTCCAATCTTTCTCTATACTCTACAATGGGTGCGAGTAACATGAAGATCCTGGCAGAGGACCAGGAAAGCGTGAAACCTGCCGAGAGCCATCAGCTAGTGCAGCGATTCTCCATTCTTTCAACTCTGGCATTGGGGTTTAGTATGACAAACTCATGGTTGGGATACTCTGCAACCTTTATCACACCCTTAGAGATGGGAGGTAGTCCAATGGTCTTCTTTGGTTTGATCGTCGCTTCGATTGCATGTTGCATTATCAGTAAGTCCTTGGAATCCTCAATTTTGGAGCGATGAATCTGACTTTGAGATCTCAGCGGCTGGATTGGCCGAGTTGGCTTCTGCTTTCCCCTCGAGTGGTGGACAATATCACTTTGCATACATGGTAGCAAGCCCTCAGTATCGCTCACTTGTTGCCTTTGTAATCGGCTGGTTGAGCATTGCCGCGTGGTGCTTGACTAGCGCATCAACGGCCATTGTGTGTGGTAAGACTTCAAACAGAAAGCAGCAACGTACTGAGATCCTTGCTAACTTCCTCTGCCATACTCTAGCTCAAATGGCCGGTAGCCTTGCTAGCATTTATCATCCACAATATGCCGCTGAGGCCTGGCACACCTACCTTATATATCTTCTGATCATGATTTTGGCAACGGCCATTGTCTGTTTCAGTCCGAATGCGATCCCCCGGGGTGAAGTTGTCCTACTTTGGTGCAGTGTTGCCGGCTTCGTGGCAAGCTTGGTTGTAGTCTTGGCCACACAGCGACACCCACAATCCGCCCAAGCCGTGTTTACCGAATACAAGAATGAATCTGGCTGGAATGATGGGACTTCGTTCATTGTCGGACTGGGAACGTGCATGTACGCCTATCTTGCCATCGATGGCGCAACTCATATTGCCGAAGAAGTCCCCTGTCCATCACGTAGTGTGCCAAAGGCGATGGGAATGACCATGCTGATTGGCATGTTGACCGTCATTCCCTGGACGGTCGCATTTCTGTTCACCCTGACAGATGTTGACAAAGTCATCAGCTCAGCCATCCCGATCCATACGGTGTATAGTCAGGCCACCAACAGCGAAACTGCCGCCACAATTCTCACGGTGTGGATTCTCTTCATTTATTCTGGGGCCCTGGTATCGTGTATCGTCACTACAGGACGGCTTACATATGCGTTTAGCCGCGATGGCGGCCTCCCTTTTTCATCTTTCTTCAGTCGAGTGGATTCGAGGAACCAAGTGCCTATCAATGCCACCTTGGCATGCTTTGGATTTGTCAGTATATATGGCTTGATCTATATCGGATCTACCACCGCATTTAACAGCTTCATCTCAATGTCCATTATGTCACTGAACATTACCTACGTGGTGCCTCAAGCGATTGCGGTCTACCGTGGACGTGATAGAGTACTTCCCGAGCGCCCATTCCGCCTCGGACGTTGCGTTGGAACTTTTTGCAATTGGTTCAGCACTCTATGGGTAGCATTTATCTCGTTGATGTTTTGCTTCCCAGCCACAAACCCAACTACAGTCGGGAGCATGAATTATGTGAGCGTGGTACTTGTGGGTATCTCGGTCGTTATTCTGGCTCTCTGGTATGGTGGGAAAAGGAAAATCTTCGTTGGCCCTGTAAGTCATATTGAAAGGATTCTTTTTGATGTAGACCTCAGAGGCCGTTTGACTGATGATTCATGAATGTGCAGGGGATAATTATTGAAGGCACTGCCCCTAGTTCGGGCCACAAACACGAGTCGCAGCAATCGCGAGTCGGGGGACTCCAGAGGCCAGTATTCCACTGATTGCCTAGTGTTTCCTTTCCCTCCCTTTACTACTTGGGTACTTGCGAAAAATTCCATCACATGATTCCCCCAGTTGGCAGTCGAAAAGTAAGATCTGGAGGTAGTAGTCACTGAGTAGTAAGTACAATACCTATCTCAAGTACTGAGTAGGTAATCAATGCTCATCCTAAGAAGTTCACAGGAGATGTGGGAGACCTGTGACTAGATGGTCAGTCACATGATCCGCACCTGGTGTAGTCTTAGTGCAGCGCGCGATCCGGTAGTGAGACTACTAGTAGATAGTTTAGTCTGGGAAAGTGAGAGCTTCTCTCTGCTTTCCTCCTTCCTTTCCCCATCCCACTCTCATAAGAACAATACCACACAGTTGATCCTTCTCATTTCCACCGGACCTACACGGTAGTCCTGCTAGGTTATGAGCCCCGGTCTGCTCTGAACAAGAGTATTCTTTTTTTTCTTTTCATTAACCTACAAATCTTGTCAATTTCGAATGACCGGAAGACAGCCAACAGCGAGGAAAACACGTGCCGCATCTAAAGCAGAGGCAGCACAGCAGCAACAGATCGATAACAACACCGGAGCCGACGCTGCGAATCGAGGAACGACGACGACACCGAAGACCGACACAGGGGAACCGAAGAAACAAGACACCAGAGCTGGTGCCAATCAACAAAATGTCCACAGTTGAAAAGGAGGGTCGGGGCAAGCAGAACTGGATAGACATGCTGGATGATCAAGACAATGATCAATCTGCAGGACTACCGGACTTTAAAGACGTCAAATTGCTACGATTCAAGGATGTGCTTGAGTCCCCCGAGGAGTTCGAAGAATTTGAGAGCCGAGTCAAGATGACTCTTCGTGCAGCAGGTCTTGCCAAACTTATTGACAAGACAAAGGATGAACCGGAACAAGATGCACCGAGTGCGCAAAACTGGTTTGCGCTATCCAAACTGGTAGCGTCGTGGATTTGCACAAACATGACCCAAGAGGTCTTCGAGAAGTGTCGAAACACCGGGAAACGGATTCTCTTAGCGACAGAGATCTGGGACGTTCTTGAGAGTATTATGGTCGGTGACGGGGTGTTCGTATTTGTCAATCCCATCAGAGAGTTCTTCGACATGAAGTCGGGGCACTTCCCTGAACCAAGTGTCTTTGCAACAGAGGTGCTGGAAGAATATTGCAAGATCACAACCAAGTATGGTGATTTCGTTAGGCCATATACTGTCCTAGTTATCATGCTGGGACAGATTGAAAACGAATACATCACATATTCGGTACTGAAAAGGTTGGAGTCACGAGACAAACTGTACAACGACTTCACCAATGACGACCTTATCGGGGAAGTGAATGACATAGTCGCCCGTCTTCAATACATGGAGAAGAGTTCACCATCTTTTACCTCAACGTAGTGAGACCAGATACTTTAGTTTGGGAAAGTGAGAGATTCTCTCTCCTTTTCTCCTTCCTTTCCCCATCCCACTCTCATGAGAAGAATACAACACAGTTGATCGGATTCCCATTTCCCCCAGACCTACACGGTTGCTCTGCTAGTAATATTGAGTTAGTATGCACACTACGAGGTTGGATACCCCCAGCCTCCAAGGCTAGAGATACGCCTGGAATTTGAACTGCGCGCCGCGCGCATCCTCGCGGCAGTCTTAACTTCTCAATCATAGTCAGCTACTAGCGGATTTCCAAGTGACCTTGAGGATCCACAATATAGACCGAAGATTCATCCTAAACCAAGTCCGGCGTAGAATTGAGCAATAAGAGTGAGATAAGCAAAGTGTTTTATGGAGAAACTGGAACCGGGATCCGTTGTACTAAGCCTCTTTAGGATACGGTGCCTCGTAACGTGACGCCTCACGTGAAAGGTCCCCCCACGATAAGCTGATAACCTCCTCATCGTCATAGCACCTCCGATCACTTCTCAACCACAATATACATTATTATCATCATGGCTCGTTCAAGGTCAAGGTCACGGTCTCGGGGACGCCTCTGGAAAGGGCCAACCCTGGCTGGACTCTTCTTGTCAGCTATGCTGCTTCCCGAGGCAGTGTCTGCTAACTATCGCCTCCCCTCTCAACAAGCTCCCATCCTACCGCCACAGATACCGTTGGGGGAGAAACCACCATCAGAAACCCACGAGTTTGTGAGTGTTCAGATCTCAAAAAAGAGATATGCCATGGGATGTACTCTGACCTTTCCCTTAGTCCCTCCGCCACATTTTCCACCGAGGCACCACCGAGCACCCCGATCTTCATGCGCGATTAGACGTTCGGCCCGATACCCGCCTATTGGCTCTCTCCGAAGATGGCATCGAGGAAGTCATTACCGCACACACACCCTTGATCGCTACCTCCAGCCCCCTCACTATCCACCGCCTGGCGGACCGTCGCATATCGGTTATTGAAGAACATATGGCTGCTGCACGGGTTTCGGGGGCTGTGGAAGCCATGTCGCCCTCGGAATGGGTCATGGATACTCTTCCGGGCCCCAACATCAAAGACAAGAAGACAGTTCTCACATTTGCCAAGATGACCGCGAATGATTATATTCAGGAACCTGGTACTGCGGATTGGGAGACGATCCATGGTACTTTTAATTACTCGGCAAGCTTTGGATGGCAAACAGATGGGCTGAGAGGGCATATCTACAGCAACAAAGATAACAGTACGGTCGTCATATCTTTGAAGGGCACCTCTCCAGCACTTTTTGATGGCGCAGGGACTACTACGAATGACAAGCTGAACGATAATCTTTTCTTCAGTTGCTGTTGCGGACAAGGGGGCTCGTACTTGTGGAGACAGGTTTGCGATTGCCAGAACACGACTTACACTGCCAATGTCACTTGCATCGTCGAGGCCATGCATGATGAAAATCGATACTATAAGGCTGCCATTGATCTCTATTCCAACGCAAGTGCGCTTTACCCCGGCGCCAACGTGTGGCTGACTGGTCACTCCCTGGGGGGTGCCATGACCAGTTTGCTTGGCCTTACATTTGGATTGCCGGTCGTCACATTCGAGGCTATCCCTGAAGCGCTCCCAGCAGCTCGGTTGGGTCTTCCAAGTCCCCCAGGTCATGACTCACGGCTTCCGCAAACTCGACAGAACACAGGAGCATTCCATTTTGGACATACGGCAGATCCCGTGTATATGGGCACCTGCAACGGTATAAACTCGATCTGCACATGGGGTGGATATGCCATGGAGTCCGCATGCCATACTGGTCAGATGTGTACTTATGATACCGTGGCTGATAAGGGTTGGCGTGTGGGTATTGGTACACACAAGATCAAGAATGTTATTGCCGATGTCCTGGAAGTATATGATGACGTTCCGCCCTGTATACCCGAAGAGGAGTGCTATGACTGTGTGCTCTGGAAATTTTTCCGAAGCAATGGCTCTGAGGTCACTACAACGACTTCAGCGACGACCACATCACCTACTCTTACCCGAACAGAGGCATGCGAGACTCCGGGCTGGTGGGGCTGCCTTGATGAGTCCACGACCACTACCACGACAACTTCAGCAACATCTACCTCCACTTCTACCTGTAAAACCCCGGGCTGGTTCGGGTGCAACGACCCAACCACTACCACCACCACCACATCAACAACCACCACCACCAGTACCACATCGACATCTTCATCAACCACGGCGACTTCAACTTGCAAGACGCCCGGTTGGTTTGGCTGTAATGATCCAACATCCACTACGGCCACGGCTACCCCAGCGCCTACAATTGTTACAACAATTCCGACAGCAACTTCAACCAGCTGTCACCATCCAGGATGGCTTGGGTGCAATGATCCGACAACGAAGCATTCCCTGCCAGCATCGTCTACCTGCTCAACTCCAGGTGTAATTTGGGGATGCTGGGATATGTCGACTAACACCCCTTCCATCACTCCTCCACCTACCTCGATACCCACACCCACCTCCACATCATCTCCCAATCCCAAGACATGCACCCACGAGATATTCTTTGGGCTGTTCTGCCTTGACTGAAGCTTTCTCTTTCTTCTTTCCAATCTACAGAGATGGTCTAGCATTCACCCTTTGCAGGTCCATTTAAGGGAACATCTATCTCGGATCAGGTGGACTTGGACTTGGTATATATAAGAGATATGAACACGCGAGCGAGCATCCAATCATTCTGTTTGTAAATTTGCCTTTGTGCCAGGTTTTTGTCATGTCATTTTCTTAATTGCTTCCGGGTTGCAGTTTCTACGGCGTTTTGAAATTTGGAGTAATTTATTGTTCACTGTTTTTGGGGGCCTACTTTAGAGTTGGGCTAAGCTATGTTGGCTTGGGGTTATTACCATGACTTGAGTATGTACTAGACAATACATCATCTGAAATTTATTTTGACAAAGAGCACCTTGGAACCTTGGAAGTTGGACAATTTAAAATTGCAAATTGGTCAATCTTTGCAGTGCAGAATCAGGTCGCAACGTGTGGGATTGAGAGGAATCGGTGAGTTCAAGCACTTGAGCCCCTTGCATTGAGCGCGGGAAAGCTCCTACATATAGTATGCTCTACCGACAGATGAAACGACCAGTTGGCCGGGTCCAGCCTGACGGTCAGAGCTCAATTAGCAAGTTTATTGCTTGTTGCCTCTTGCCGCTTCTCGCTTGATGCTGAGTGACATCTCTGTACATGCCGCTTGCAGGGCTTTGCAGGGAACCTCTCGATTATGCGAACCTCTTATGCATAATCATTACATGACTTTTAATGTTGCGACGCGTGGCTTTGCTCGTGCCATTACAGCGTTTTCAGGAAAGGAAAACAAAAGTCAAGAAAAGCCAAAGTGCCAGTGCAAAAGCCCAAAGCCAATCGTTTAGACTCGCCAGCCTGATTGAAAGTACCTGCACGTCTTCATCAGGATGCGTCAACGACAGGGTCATGCATGTACAGTCAGCTTTCAGTTTCTCTCCAATTTCCCTCCCAATGTCTAATTTCCCAAGCGATGACCCCTTATCAGGGGTCAGAAAGATCAAAAAGCAATTCAAGGTTCGTATTCCGATGTGAGGGTCAATTTATGAAGACGATCTTAATATGAAAAAGGAACATGTCTAGAGAGTCAGGACGAGTACTACCAGTACTAGTACTGACGAGCTCTCGAGCCCAAAGTTGACAAACAAAGACCAAAATACAACAACAACATCATCAAGTTAGTCTGAATGGACGACTTCCCTGTTCCTCGCAACCCAAAAAACCAAGCTTTGGAGGAACCCCAACGTAGTGTGGCAAAGCAGGTATCAACCCTAGCGCGCAGCCACACTAGCGGTGACGTCGAAAATTTCAATAGTGTGATCGGGGACTCGCTCAAACTCCGACATGATCTATCTTGCGACTATTTAACTTCCTATCCAGGATTTGCGTTGCCCGACAATCTGGGTTTGTCGATCCCCCCGAAGCGCCACCTGAGATCACCCTTTCAGTTCTTTTCCTTTGTCGATAGTTCTGGCAGTCTAGTAACTCAGGTTTCCCGGTAATTGGAAGTTCAAAGGGCGGATGATGACGATGCGTCCAACGTGCAGCTCTGAAAGGCTGAGAAGGCTCTTCGATTCGATTAGACGAATCCTGCAGCCTACGATACATCATCCAGTCTTCCAGGGAAAATAGATCCCCAGTTTTACGAAAATCTCTAAAAAAGACAAATCCCGAGCTCCAAGGGTTCCACAGGGGTCTTGGTCAATTCAGACGAGCCAATGAGCTCGGCTTCACGGTGGGGCTTATTGGAAAGCGCGCTTCTCTCCGCTGCCGATCAGGACCCAATCGAGATCTGGATCATATGTTTATGATTTCATTTCTACTCTCCACAGGGCCCGTGGGTAGATGCATCCTCTCACTTCAGCCACGTTGGCTGGGTAGCACCTATGCAGGACAACGAAGCCGAAAAGCAAAATAAACCAAGCGGAGACCAACCAGGCAATCAGGGCAGTCGATCGGCTTGAATTACGGCTTGCAGCTTTCAATTTCGACCTGGTGGAGCCTTGTTTTTATTTTTATTTTTGCTTTACGAAGTAGTTTTTGTTTTGATTGCCTTTTTTAGCTCGAATTGTTCATGATCATTTCCCCATCTGGCATCAGTGGTTTCCACCCGATCCCAATGGATCCCAATGGATACGTGCAGCTTGGTGCAGCTTGAATTTTTCTGAACTGGAATATTCCTGTTCCCCCTTTGGTATAAAGCAAAGCTGAACGCACCTCATGAGGCGTCGAATCCTCTCCCCCTCTCCTTCTCATCCATTTCTTTGTCCTTGACTCACACCGAGCTTCTCGAGAAATCTTCCCTTCACATCAAGCCAACATCATGAAGTCTTTCTCCGTTGCTATGGCCATGCTGGCTGCTGCTGGTATGGTCTCTGCCGCCAGTGTTTCTAGCTCGGACTGCGCTGTAAGTACTTCACTCATTACATGTGGCTGTTGATATTTCTTCAAGATCAATCCACCTAACAATTCATGCCTTCAATAGCAAATGTGTGTCTCCAACATGAACGCCAAGGCTTCTGAGCTTGGCTGCACCTCCGGTGACATGGCCTGTCTGTGCAAGTCTTCCGACTACTCTTACGGTATTCGCGACTGCACCCAGGAGGCTTGCCCCGATGACAACGCCGAGACTGTCCTCTCCATGGCTTTGGAGAGCTGCCCTAGTACGTCACCCCGGTATTCAGAACAAGAATTGATGTTGAGTATATGCTAACAATCGATAACAGGCTCCTCTTCCTCCTCTGCCTCTTCCACTGGTACTAGCACTTCATCTAGCTCCAGCTCTAGCTCTACCAGCACAGGCTCCGCCTCGGAATCCGGATCTAAGACCTCCACCGGCTCTGTTACCAAGACTACTGCTTCCACCACCATCACCACCTCCGTCTCTGGCACCCTCACCACTGAGACCAAGCCAATCACCGAGACTGTCTCTTCCACTACAATCACTACCTCTGTCTCTGGTACTCTCACCACCGAGACTAAGCCTATCACCGAGACCACTGCTTCCACCACCATTACCACCTCCGTCTCCGGTACCCTGACCACCGAGACCAAGCCCATCACCGGCACCGAGTCCACTCTGATCACCACCACCAGCACTGGCTCCACCACCATCACCACCTCTGTCTCTGGCACTCTTACCACTGAGACTAGTGCCTTCACCACCAGCACTGAGACCTCCACCTCTGACTCTGGATCTGCCCCGTCTACCAGCACTGGCGCTGCTCACCCCATGGCCACTGTCGGCACTGGTGCTTTCGGTGTTCTTGGCCTGGCTGCCATGATGGTTCTGTAAGGGGATTTCTGACCAAAACCTGGGGATGAACAGTAGTTGTAATAAGTGGAGATTTGGAATATGGATATGAATATGGGATTATGAATATGGTATCTCTGTAATGTCGATTTAATGAAGTCATGCTCGTACCTGAGCGTGTATAGTCACTCGGCCTTTGGCGAAGAGATTACCTTGACGATTATAATGAAGCCATTCAAACAGTATTACTACTACATTTTTTCCACAAGCCTTTCAGTATACGGTAAGAATAGGGTATGTAGACTCAATAGGGAAACTTTATGTAATGCATTCTCCACCTGAGTATTCTGTCTGTCCATTCTGTACAGGCGATGGCGTTCTGAGTCTTTGGTGTTTTCTTTTTCTCTATTCCCTTTAATTCCCAATCCATGCAAGTTGAAACTTAAGCCCACATCTTCTTGAACTTTGTGTCAAACTCAGTCCGGAGGCAATTGAATGCATGGAGAACCAAAAGCAAGGACTTCTTGTCATCCTTGAGTCCCGCCTTGTGTACCGCTTTAGGCTTGTTCTTCGCCGCAGCCTGTTTCTCAGCTTGCACCGCAGCCTTTTCTTCGTGATCGTCCATCTCGTCTTCCCAGTTGTCGAACGTATCAGCGGATGATGCTCGGCTCTTTTTGACCGAGGCCAGTGGTGCCGCCGGCTTGGGGTGAAGTCTTTCCGCGTGTCTCTTTGCAGCCTCCTTTTGAGCAGACTGACCCTCATCCTCAGCAATGTTATCTTCGGTCTGAACCTCATGGATATCACCACCACCGGCGACATTGAGCATGTCCATATCTGCTCCTGATGGGTTCAGGATGTTGTTTAGGCTGGTGGTGAGGGTTGCTAGGATCATAGAAAAGTCGTTCAGTTCAAACCAAACATCACTTCGACGGACTCCATTGCCCTTTTCCAGCTCGTGAACATTTCCATGTCTGAAAAAGTCATAAAGGTATGCGTTCAGTGGGTGAGTTTTGGAGGGGCCAGGTACGTATGGAATGGCTGATTCTTCAAGCCACACGCCATTGCCGACTGTTTCGCACAAGTCAGCAACCGTGCCCCATGAGTCACCCTGCCCAGAGAGGGCATAGAATGGAGATGTGATTTTCGGGGCAGAGTTGATGGACTCTGTGTCCATCACGCCAAGCTCGGCAGCAGATTTGTCTCCACCACACTTGAAATTACTGAATGGCAGATGACGATCACGTGTGGTGACATGCTGATCAATAAAGGTGGAAACGTAACCAGTGTAGGTATCCAGGACTTGATGGTTGTGAGCCCGCAGTACCTTAGCTGCTTCCTTTGGCAGATCTGGAAGTATCACAATAGATGATGTCTTTTTATTTGGAGCTCGGTATGACTCCAATGTGGACTGGCGTAGAGGGTACCGTTTGAAGATGTAACACATGACAAGCATAAGTTTTCGGATGGTCTTTTGAGGCTTCGAGTGAATGTCCTTGCACGCACGATGGAAGTATCCGGAGCTAAGGAGGGCATGGAAAGCAAAGCTAGAGTTCTCCGTGTAATACAGATGGGAGACACAGCCTGCAAAGTTCAGTGGGGATCCTGTGATACTAAGAAGGTGGTTCCGTCGAAGGTATTCAATCGAGAACCGGAGGTAGTGAAGCACAGTACTCTTCATCTCTGCACCACCGAGGCAAATTCGCGGACTCGACAGGAGCGAGTTGATAGATTTCACCGCCGAGGGCGCCTGCTTAGAGCCATCCAACAAAATGAACAACCGCAGAATCAGACTGGCCGTGACAGGGAAGTGGCCATTGAGATCGGGCAACTTTGAGCTGACCAGACGATGGATCTTGGCCTCGGGGACGTGTTGGAAAACAACATTACCCAGAAGATCAAAGCCACGACGACCTGCTCGTCCACTGGCCTGGCGGAAGTTGAGTGACGTGAGGAAGATAGAATCTCCCGAAAAAACCACAGTTTTGCAAGGCATGTTGATACCCAATGCTAGAGTGCCAGTTGCGATAACCACCTGCAAGAACCCTTTGCGGAAGAGGATCTCACAGATTTGTCGGTACTTTCGGTTCATACCAGCATGATGCACACCGATTCCTCGCTCGAGGGCATCAATCAGCCATTGTGGAATTTCACGCCATTGAAGTTCGTCAGCGTACTCCATAAACTCCGAACGTAACAGCTTTTTGGGATTGGCCAAGCTGAATTTCTCCACGGGTCTTTCAGGGTCGAAGAACTCCAACATGCTGCCTTCGCTAGATGCTGAATCTCTCATCTCATCGGCACGAGATGTTGGATCGTCTTTATCCGCAGATTTGCTCTTCTTGGGAGGTTTGGCGGTCTTCTTCTTCGCGTCTTCGCTGGCCTTCTTCCATTCAGTCCACTTCTCAACCTTGGCCTTCCAAGCTGGGCTTTCTGCTTTCCATTTTTCTTCTGCCTCCTTCAACTGGTTCAGAAGGTGCTCGCATATTTCTTCACACTTGTGGCGATCGTAATTGAAGAACAATGCCGGGAGTGCACGTTGAGCCTGAAGCGAGCAGATCAATGGAAGGGTCGTGGATAGGAGGGGGTTTTCCTGCGATACAGATAGTTGAGTTGAGCTCGACGGAGTATCTTCACCATCAGCCTTGGCTTTAGAACCGGCACTCTGCCGATGCAGCTCAGAGAGGACAGCTTCGAATGGAGAGTTTCTGTTTTTCATCCAAGTGTTGACGAGCTCAATCAACGGTTTCTGCCATTCGATAACATCTTTCTTGCCAATAATGGCATCCGAGAAGACAGAGGACGGATTGAGACGGGGATCGACTGGGAAGTCTTTTGTCTGCGCATTGTTCATTGCTTTCCATAAGGTCAAACAGTCCCGTGGTTCAAGACTAAAGTCATTCGGGATGCCTCTTGACCGATCCAGCAAGCTGAGAACAGGATGCATAAACTCCATATCATCAGCCTCGTCAAGTCCCAATTGATCCAAGCCACCAACATTAGGGAATCCCTTGAATACAAAGCTTTGAGGAGGACAGTAACGATAATTCCTGAGATCGGAATATCTGTACTTGTGCTGAATCATCTTCAAATCATGCCCATTTGTCCCCTGCGCATGGTTGAGCCACTTGTAGAACTCTTCCGGATTACCAACAGTTGCCGACAATGCGATGATAGGACAAGGGGCCAAAAGAAGCAATTGTTCCCAGATGACACCATCCTCGGCTTGGCCGATACAGTGGATCTCGTCAAAGATGATGCGTCTCAGTCTAGGGGTCCATGCCTTGGCATTTGATGGAGAGAGCAGCATGATTTGGAGAATGTGGGGGACAGTGATGAGGATTTGACACCCCATGGGATTGTTGATGCGATGGTCTCTGGTATGAATGGCCCAAATTGACTTTCCAGTAGTCTTTGCAGGATAGGATTTCGCAAAGCGAGCCTGTACTTCAGCAGCAATTTGATTGACGAGAGCTTTGGTCGGCGCGACATAAACGAGAATTCCCTCATTGTCTTCCTTGAGGATCTGCCTCATTGCATAGAAACTGTCGTTGTTTAGTATACGCCTTTCAAAGAATAAGAGAAAGAGAAGGAAACTCACGAGATAAAGGTTTTACCGGAACTTGTGGGAGCTACAATAAAAGCACTCTTCTTTGCATCAATCTGATCGAGAACGTCTCTTTGCCATCGATCAGGATCAAAAGTGGGCGTTCGGGGGTCTGGCAATGAACCTATGCTACGTTCCATGAACGGACCGCCATGCATAAGCTGGAAATCTATTCCAGACATTCCAATGGCACCATTAGGCTGCTGGCGTATGACTGAAGGCTTGAAGCATAACGTTTGGCTGGTCTGGGCTTGGAGACGAACAGCTGGTAGTTCGAGACGTTGGCAGACGTGGTCGACATATTCAACCATGTCGGCACTGATTCCCCGTTTGAGTTTCATGAGACGAGTCAGCACTCCCCAGATGTGGGTTGTCGTAATGTGCTTTCCACCCTTGGTATTTTCATGACCAGTAATAGCCTGAACCGATGCATCGAGCATGTAAACAAGGACTTGGGCCTCTAGGACAATGCGACTGTCTTTCGATAGGCTTGACAAGTATTCATCCGCAATATAGAACCGGCTCATTGGATCTTGCGGGCCCTTCGCCATAGTCTCGAGTTTAGACACCCACTTCGCCCTTTGCTTTCGTTCTGCCTCAACAGCTTTTTGTTGAATAGCTGCCGCAGCAAGTTCTCTAACTGGGTTAGATCTCACTTGGGATGGTGTCGATTTTCCCTTTGCAGGATTTCCCTTTGAAGACGGGTTCCCCTTTGAAACCGGGGTTCCCTTTGCAGGAGTTGAGGGACCAGCAATAATAACATCCACCTCAGACATTCCTGCAGATCCCAGCAAGCTCTCGGCATACTTCTTCATTTCTGTCATATAAAACTGGTTTCTTTTGTGGGCCCGAGCAACCTCCTTAGGTTCAGCCTTTTTGGGATCAAGGGGTTTCGAGCTATGCCAATGAGTTCCATCTGTGAAAAGTTTGGAAGCTTTGAGATCTCCCTCTGTGTCCATAGAGTCGTCTACCTCAATATGGACAGGTTCAAGGTGATGATCAAAGACCTTGTTCTTGAATGGGAGGACTCTCATGTCGCCCTGGGGCGCAGTTTGCTTTTTAATCTCCTTCATGGGTTTCTTTGTGCCAAGCGTGGCCAGTTCAAGCTTTGTGCCACCAAGTTGGTTAACCAGGGATACGATGTTGTTGAATGGTGAAAGGGTATCTGGAGAGATGGCGCTATTGATACCAACTTTCTCTATCAAAGTGTAAATCTCAAAGAACATTCTTCCATCGACTAGATCCAAAAGATCACACTGAATATTGTGGGTCTTCATGGTCTTTTCCCAATCCTTTGAGCGGAGTACAACCTTGGCCACCTGTAAGAAGAGATCGAAGAACTTGGGGTCACTTGAATTGGCGGCCCGTACAGCTCGGTCTTCGAGTCGAGTATCTTGTAGAAGGATAAGGTGTAGAATCATGGCCTGGGCTCCCGGTGTATCTTTAGCGCTGGTGGCAGTAACGTTCCCCAGAATGGTCGCAAGGGTAACGATCAAAAGACATTGACGTTGAGTCAGTGACGGTTGCTCGTGGATCACCTTCTCAATAATGGTTTTAACGGCCTCCAGGTCTAAAGCTCCCAGAGCAGTGATTGTGTCCGTCTCCGAGATTCCCGCCGATTGGCTGTCCAGGGTAAGTGCGCCCAGCCCAAAGGTCTCGGATAAAGAAGATTGATCTGTCAGGATGGAAGTTCCCTCGACGACCATGGACATCACCTGCTGCTTGTCAATATTTGACATCAGTTCCAAGTTCGAGTGTTTAGCATACCTTTGTATCACGAAACTCGAGACTATTGATGAGAGAGATGTTGCACCCATGAGAAACGAACCAATAGATCATTTGTCTGAGTAGCACTCTAGATGTTGGTTTACTTGCAGGAGCGTCAGCCTCGCTTTGGTCGCTTCCTGCATCATCGAAAGTTTCGTCGTCTTCATCGTCATCATCGTCATCGTCATCGTCATCGTCATTATCGTCGTCGTCGCTATTGATCTCGGAGTCTGAGCACCAATTGTCCTTGACCTCCGATTCTTTTTCATCCTCCAAATCCTGTCCATCCTCAGAAGCCTCTTCGTTCTTTGAACCCTTCTTATCGGAGTCTCCAAAAGCTCCATCGTGACACATGAACAAGTAAGCTCCCGAAACCGTCAAGTGTTCTTCGAATTGTGGAGACCGGAAATTCTCGAATTTCCGAACTGTGAGGGAGTTTCCAGATTGAAGAGAGATTGAATCGAGATGTTGAATGATAACCTCTCGGGCGAGAAGATATCGGTTCTGCACATCCTCATCAACTCCACTCGGAACGCAGAGATGAGCATTTTGGGCAAAGAACACGATTTCAAAAACACATTTGCGCTGTTGAAGTTTTTGCAAGTATTTCTCCACAAGATATGTCGCATGTAGTAGCTGGAAGCCGGGGTGAAAATCTAGCTTCTGATTGGCGAAGCACTCGAGCAGAAGCGAATCACCATCGATGATGAAAAGCTCGCGGCCGACAAAGTCTCCCACAAGGTCTACGACCCGTGAGGATTGTTGGTCATACCTGCGAAAAAAAAAATCCACAGTTAGCAACTAGCGCTCGATATTGAATTGAAGCAGGCAGAAGCAAAATACCAATTAAGCAGCTTCTTTTGATCCATGACGGTGTGTCAGGGAAAGAGGAAGTTTGGAAATTCAGTGGGGGAAAAGAAGAACGATAAGATAAGAGGCAGTTGGGGAAAGCCCAATGGCTGACACGGCAAAAAGCCCTAGCAAACAAACAAACAGCTTCGAATGTTGGTCAACATTGCATCAATTGATCAGTCAGATTTTCCCACAATTGAGGATTTTTACATGTATTTTTTACATATATTTTTATTTTTATTTTTTGCCTCTTGTTAATTTTAATCCATTTTCATTCGCCTTATCCCTACAACTTTGGCTTGACTACTTGGACGGCAAAAGAGGATGATCCAAATATAGTTGGTCAGGTGACATCACTGATCTAGTGGAGAAAAACCAAACCTTTTCAACCAATCACTTGCTTCATGATCTGTTCATAACCGCACTCGGATCCAACCTGTTCACTCATGAATCATGGAGTGTTGTACCAGTACAGGTTTTCCGCTACAATTTACAACCAATTGCCTCAACTATGAGCAATTGCGCTTTGCCCTATCCCCCACTCTTCCATTCAGCTTTTCAAGGAAAGTTTGACCCCATCGTGAACTGGGAAATAAAAAGAAATAAGCAGGCGGACCTATTTGGGCACAAAACAAGATGCTCACCTTGTATATTTATGAACGAAATCTCGAAGCTGCTCGGATTTCCATTTGCGTTCGTCCGGGTCCAAGTTCAGCGCCTTGAAGATAGCCTCGGACATCTCGGTCGTGTTGGCTGGGTGGAAGCAAATACTCCCTTCTCGCATAAATGAGGCTGCGCCTGCAAACTCGGATAAAATGAGAACACCGTTTCGTTTCTCTTGACAAGCGACATATTCAAATGAAACGAGGTTCATCCCATCTCGAGTTGATGTCAGGAGACAGGCATCGGCAATCGAGTACAGAGCTGCTAGTTCGTTGAAAGGAACTGATCGATGCATGTAAAGCAATGGTGTACCCTCGGGCGTTGCTTTTCCCCGTCAGCTTGGTCCATACCATGCTACACCAACTCGGGGACACATGGCACAAACCGTGTTTTCCATTGATCTTTCCAGCCAGTGTACTGAGCTCTGTTTCCAGTTCCTGGTATTCCTTGACATCTTCACGACTAGGTACCGCAACCTGGATTAGAACGACTTTGTTCCGCAGCTCTGGGTGATCATCCAAAAAGGAATCGAATCCCTTCAGCTTCTGCGTCAAGCCCTTGATATGATCTAGCCGGTCCACGCCAACAATGACCGCCTGCCCCTTGTACCTCTCCTCAAGTGTCTTGATCCGATCAATGACCTCGGGATTTTGCAGTGTATCAGTGAATTTTTGTGGGTCAATGCCAACGATAAATTTACCGATGCAAATCAGCCGATTCTTATATTGAATCTGATTTGGAATTTCCGTGCGAGCCCCACTGAAGAGAAGATTGGTCATCATGAGTGCCCGCCCCCTCGACAGGTCATGAAGGAAAGACTGCACTCACAGTAAATTCGAGCAAGTGTCGATAAAGTTCTGCTTGTACTCATCTGTATGGAAACCAATCAAATCACTGGCTAGCAAGCCATCGATCAGATGCTTTCGTACAGGCAGAGCTCTCCAGAAATCACCTGCTGGGAATGGCGTGTGTAAGGAGAACCCAATCGCGCAAGCTTTGCCCTGTTTTTCTAGTCTGGAACGCAAAAATTCAGGCAACAACATTAAGTGATAATCGTGAATCCAAATCAAACAGCCAGTGCCAGCGGTATCAGCAATCTTGTCGGCAAAGAGTTCATTGACACGCTTATAGGCCTGCCAAGGACCATCATCGAATATCACTCCCGACTGATAGTGAAGAATTGGCCATAGCATCCGGTCGAATGGCGACATCAGTCCAGGAACTTGTTGTTGAACGGAGAAAACTCACTAGAAAATCCATTGTAGTGCTCATCTGCAAGATCACTGTCCAAAAAAATGGGACAGGCATTGTGTTCCGCTAAGCTCTGCGATACCTGTTCTCTATCCGCCGTGTCCTTTACTTCAATGCCTGGCCACCCAAACCACTGAAATTGAGTGGATTTCAAACCCGACAAGGCCGTGACGAGACCTCCACTCGAGATTGATGATTGATATCCCCCATCGACTCGTTTGACGGATACGGGAAGACGGTTGGATACCACGATCAAATCCCGACCTTCGTCAATCGGCATGGCGCAGCGGTTATAGACAAACCAAGTTTAAGCAGAGAGTAGTGAGGTGCTATGGACGGTATGGTATTATTCTGTTCTCTAGCTACATAATATAGTCAATGAAATTTCGATTATGAGGAAGAGGTTTTCATCGCCTCTTGCCTCTGTTATGGCAAACATTGAAGGCAAATTTACGTCACAATGAACGATGCTACCACTAGATCCGAGATTTCATACATATTCAGAGCAACTGACTTTCAGCATGGTAAATAAGATAGAAATGTTTCATCTTATTCTAATGTTGCAAGTGTTAGAATATCGGATGCTACTGTTTTAAAATAATATGACGGAGTCCACTTTCCCCAATCGAGTTCTACTGAGAACCGATTCTAGAACTCGTCAGGTTAATATCGGATTTAGCATTTAGCATTTAGCATTAGTGGGGCTGAATTCAACCGAGTTTAGCTACAAATTCAATATTAGCAGAGCTCGCATTTAGCCGGGAATAGTTTCCTAACTACAATACCGAAAACCCCAGACATTTGACACCAAAGATTGGAATTCGACCTTCAACAGGTTCTTTGCAGTGCCTGCCATTAACCTTGGAAACAGAACTGGTTTGTGTCTTCAACGTAGAACAAGATCCACCTCGGCGGAACTTTGACATCATCACGGACTCATGTCCCCCGGATCCCGCAAGGCCCGCAGGGGCTCGTAGTCAACTTGCCGCATTTTGCCCGACAGGGTAAATTCATACCTGAGTCAATCAACCCCACCGGATCACAAAATAATATAAGCCCGACAATCCATCCGGCAATCTCGTCCTCTTGCACCTTGTGTTATTCTAGCGACGTTGCGGTCATATTACTTTCTTACCCCATGGCGTCGCAATCTCCCCTCTACATCGGGTTCGACCTATCAACCCAACAATTGAAAGGCCTAGTGGTCAATTCCGACCTGAAAGTCGTTTACATCGCCAAGTTCGATTTCGACGCCGATTCTACCGGTTTCCCCATCAAGAAGGGAGTCCTCGTAAACGAAGCGGAACATGAAGTCTTCGCCCCGGTCGCATTATGGCTCCAGGCCCTGGATACCGTGCTGGAGAACCTGCGCAAACAAGGATTGGACTTTAGTCGCATTCAAGGCATCAGTGGAGCTGGACAACAACATGGGAGTGTCTACTGGGGTCAGGAGGCGGACTCGCTGCTTCAGAACCTAGATGCGGGGAAGTCCCTAGAGGAACAACTGCAACCCGCATTCTCGCACCCATTCAGTCCCAATTGGCAGGACTCAAGCACCCAGAAAGAGTGCGATGAGTTTGATGCCATCTTAGGAGGTCAAGAGGAGCTTGCGCAAGCTACTGGAAGCAAGGCACACCACGTACGTCTCCAAGCCGACGTGCTTTTTTTTTGGGCGCTGTGGACAATCTACTGACATCATACCTAGAGATTCACCGGTCCCCAGGTCCTCCGATTCACACGAAAGTACCCTGAAATCTACCAGAAAACAGCCCGCATTTCCCTCGTTTCATCCTTCCTTGCCTCCCTTTTCTTGGGCCATGTTGCCCCCTTCGATATCTCCGACGTGTGTGGCATGAACCTGTGGAACATCCAGAAGGGCGCATACGATGACCGCTTGCTACAACTTTGCGCTGGTAAATTCGAAGTCGAAGACCTGAAGAAAAAGCTCGGCGATGTGCCTGAGGATGGCGGGCTTCATCTAGGATCCGTTCATGAATACTATGTCAAGCGCTACGGCTTCAGTCCCAACTGTACCGTGATCCCAGCAACCGGAGACAACCCAGCCACCATTCTCGCATTGCCCCTCCGACCCTCGGACGCCATGGTATCATTGGGTACCTCCACAACCTTCCTTATGTCCACTCCGAGTTACAAGCCCGACCCAGCTACCCACTTCTTCAATCACCCGACAACCGCCGGATTATACATGTTCATGCTCTGCTACAAGAACGGAGGACTCGCGCGTGAACATGTCCGCGACGCGATCAACGAAGGTCTAAAGGATACTTCAGAGGAACCCTGGGCCATCTTTGACAAGCTCGCCATGACTTCACCGGCACTTGGACAATCAATCACAACTGAGCCCATGAAGATGGGCCTCTTCTTCCCACGACCCGAGATTGTCCCGAACATCCACTCGGGCCAGTGGCGATTCACCTATGACCCAAAGAAAGCCACAATAACCGAGACGACAGAGGGATGGACAGTGCCCCAGGACGAAGCACGCGCCATTATAGAGAGCCAGATGCTTTCGCTCCGACTCCGCTCCAAGGGTCTCACAGAGAGTCCTGGGAACGGACTTCCGGCCCAACCGCGACGAGTGTATCTCGTAGGTGGTGGGTCTAAGAACAAGGCGATTGCCAAGATCGCAGGTGAGATTCTCGGTGGCGTTGAGGGTGTTTATAAGCTTGACATTGGTGACAATGCCTGTGCCCTTGGTGCAGCATACAAAGCCGTGTGGGGTATTGAGAAAAAGCCCGGTCAAACCTTTGAAGATCTTATTGGTCAGCGGTGGAAGGAAGAAGAATTTATTGAAAGAATCGCGGACGGATACCAGCCTGGCGTATTTGAGCAGTATGGCATGGCTGTTGAAGGGTTTGCGAAGATGGAAAACCATGTCGTGCAGCAGGTACGAAGCGGGAAACAATAAGCTAGCATGAGCAATGTTAATGAAAAGACAAATACCTGATTTCAATGTTATCCTCTTTTATCTCTGTATTCGTCATTTTGAGCCAAGTCCTGACTGTATTCTGAGTGGCGGTCGAAGCTATTGGTCTAAAGTAGGCATAGGGGGGCATAAGCGCATGATAAGAGCATTAGTGGACGCGTCACGATGATCTGCAAACCGCGGCTTTGCTTCCAAGGCGTTCACATGAGCCGAGCCGACCGATATTACTTTCATGTGGATACAATTAGTGCATTTCAAGGTTTTTGATGCCGTTTTTTAGGTTCATAGTTCCTGGAGAATATTTTGCGGGGAAATGCCATTCATTTAACTCCACTTGTACTCCCTACTAGTACTGACTTGCTTCTATGACACTTATCATTTTCACCAGCAAACAAAGGCAACTTTCTTATATTATTCCATGAGAAAAATGTCTAGCTCTTCGATTTTATCCTTGGAGGATGAAAAAGCCGGCGCTGATTCGGTCTTTCAGAACCATGACTTCGATGTCACCACAGATTCCGGACGCCTCCACGCCCTCGAACAACTAGAGATCCTGCCCCAGATCCTCCAAGAAGGAATCATATTTGCCGCTTCAGGAGCAGCCCTCCTTTTCCAAGCAGCGATGCCCGAAATCCGCAAAGAGGAAAGCAACAACGAAACCCCCAACGATCTAGCCACCGAGCTCCTTGACGCACTCCAAGCCCAAATCAGCTATACCTCAACCTTAGTTTTTGGAACACGTGCCGAACGGAAAACGCTCCTTGAAATGTTACACCGCGGCGAAGCTCCAGGTCTCGGCGGCGGACGTAACAACCGCTTCGCACATTACCCATCGCTCCAGCTCTGGATGGCCGCGACATTATACGCCACCGCAACGGACTTTTACCAGCGCGTCTACGGCCGTGTCAACTACCAGACTGCGCAGCAAGGATACGCCGAGTTCACTATGCTGATGAACTGTCTCGGTATATTCCCAGGCACCTGGCCCGAGACCCGACAGAAGTTCTGGTCTTACTGGGATGATCAGGTTGGGAAACTGGTTGTCTCGAGTGAAGCGGCACGCTTTGCGAAAGCACTTCGGGAGAGTACCGAGATGCCGAAGTGGGTGCAACGGATTAAACCTTTTATACGCGTTGTGACTATCGAGATGTTGCCGCCCAAATTGCGTGAGGCTTATGGTTTGAGATCGACTGGCTCTACTCGTGCCTTGTATCGTGTTTGGATGGGATTCTCGGCGACTATATACCCGGCTATGCCGAGTAAGCTGCGCGCATACCCATTGCGTTATTATCAAGATCGTCTGCGGGGGAAGTTGAATGATGCTTGATATCAAGGTATATAAACGTAAAGTAATCGGACTTGCACATCTGGACAGCAGTCAAGAATGCATATTTCAATCTTTCTGGCGAATGGATAATGCAGGGTAATCTTCAGGGTCGAACAAATTGTTGGGCATATCGCCCAGTATCTGAATCGGAGTTGAAGCCCTTTCCAAGGTCGTTAATGACACCCGTGGACCTATAATTTAATTAATGATACGCTCTAATAAAGTGAAGGTCAGAGCAAGACGCCCAATGTTGTTAAGTAGTAGTATTTTGTATGTAACTAGTAGGTGGTGCAAAAGATTGTGTCTGACTTTGGCTACGCTGCAGCACTGGTTATTGGCCCTTACTTAGCAAGATCATGCACATGCCATCAATACTATCAATACTAGATCAGCTTGACTACCTGGGCAGGTAGATTATCGTCTTGCTTGGCTTTGCACCGAGTCCTTAGCACTTGAGTGCCGATATCTTCAAAGGCGGATATTCCATTAGCTTGATAGTACACCATTCACATGTAAGTTATTACCCTTAAAAACATACCTCGGGCTGCGACTGTAGTACCCGTACAACCACCCTATCCTGCTATCATATCTGAGCGGTTCCTGCATACATGTGGTTTTTAGGCAATTTTCATCAAGTCCCAGAAAACAAAAGCCTCAAGCTTGCAGCAACCATTTTAGGAAAGATGAAATGCCCTTCAATTGCGATGCCAAATGTGGCTCCACCATCCGAAGCTTCTACTCGTCTCTGAACTTCCAAGGTTGAAGTATAATCAATAATCAAGTCTATGTACATGGCAGCTTCTATAACTTCTTTCATCCCTGTATTTATTTTCTTCCTTTTGTCAATCATGCCTTGTGGGGCTATAAGACTGAAAGACATCGGAGTCAAAGCCAGTACGGCGTAGTACAAAACAATATTACTCTATCAGAATCCTCCGAGATGAGGGGTCGAGTACCTGACTGTTGCCCTGACTGTTACCATATATTAACGGGACAGATATGTGCTTGAAGGTAAAGAACAAAGAGAGCATCCTCTACCCTTCATTCAACAAGGCCATCCTTCCTAGCGAGCCATACCGCAAGTCCTATCATGTCGACGTTTTCTGCTCAAGCATCCTCTCACGCTGACCAAATCCTCCGAGAGGGATACGCAAAGACTTTTCAATCCCACACAGTTCTTCTGACTGGAAGCACGGGTTCTCTGGGAGGATGTCTTCTGTATAAACTAGCACTACAGCTACCCACACGCAAAATATATGCCTTGATCCGTGGAACGCCCGAAGAAGCAATTGCAAAATGGAAGAAGTCCATGCCCAATCAGTTCCAGGCCATCCTCGCCTCCAAAAAAGTTGAATTCGTGTTTGGCAACATCATATCACCTGATTTTGGCCTTCACCCAGCCACACTACAGGAGCTACAAGACAACGTTACCTTGGTCATTCACACGGCAGCAAAGATAACTCTCGACGCAAGCCCACAAGAGGCATTCAAGAACAACTGCCTTCCGGCACTCGAGCTAGCCCGAATAGTTTCACGATTCCGACGACTGAAGCTCCTGGTCCAGGTATCAACCGCATACGTGAACAGTTTCCTCCCCGACGGTCCAGTCCTAGAACGACCATATAATCTATCGGACGAAGATCCCGAGGAAGAGCTCGCATCTGTCCTGTCGCTAGATAAGTCACCACACACAACGAGGTTCTCATCCAGCTACGCCCAAGCAAAGTATATAATGGAACGAATCATCCTCCAGCGGTTCCCGCTCCTCCCAATTCTGCTACTTCGTCCCACAATCTTCGGCCAGGCCATCCGAGACCCATATCCGCTCTACGGTCTGGAAAACTCCACGCCGATGAACAAGTTCTTCCAGCTTTTTATGGAAGATCGAGGCGCAACACAGATATGGCACTCGGCAGAAGGGTACAGCACAGGTGCAAACATCATCGATGAGATACCCGTTGACTTTGTCGCAAATGCATGTCTTCTACACGCTGCGGCTCGCACTACAGGAATAGTGCAGATAGGATCAGAACTGTATGTATCATTTACCTTCGACGGGTACTTGGATATTGTGCATAGTAACGCTCCGCCGGCTATTCGAAAAGAGCTTCCCCAGATTATTTTCACGGAGGACCGGGATGTACCGCAATGCTTTTTGGCTGAGATGGTGCAGATTGCTTCAAGGAACTGGTTATTTGATTGCGGGAAATCTTATTGGTTGAAACAGGTTGGTGGTCCGTTGAGCATGCAGGCTTGCAAGTCTGAGGTGGATAGCCTGAATCAGAAGCGGATACATCGAATTTATGGACGGAGTGTGGAGAAGGCTCGTATGTGAGATGGGTATTTTCAATGTAATTCGAACATTGAAGTTGACATCTGGAAGTTCTCAAGATGTGCTAGGCCAGGTACGATGTCCCATGCTAGATGCTATTTGGAGAAGTCGAAATAGGTCCATTCAAATGTTCAATGTTGTATCAATCTATCTTCCTGGTTCTCATATCGGTGGAATTTATTGATGTCTTCACAAAACTTTTAAATGAACTAAATTATATCTGGCTCCCTTTAATAAAAATCCTTCTGGAAGTTTCAATGTCGATTTATTCAATGTTATGCTGAACCTTCGAATCAGGCTGACTACCTGGCTCCTTCCATTCAGTATATTCACTGTGTTGAAGTATCTAACCTCTCGACTACTGAGACATTCATATTATGAAACAATATTCAAAGAGTGCACAATATCCGGGGAGTGAAGATGGGTCTCAAATTGAGAGTGATAGTTCAGAATAAATGGTTGAGGATAGATTTGCCGATGAACAATCGACTTCGGCCATTTAGCTGCCCTTAATCAACCGCAGGGCTGAGTATGGAAGGGCACGAACTACTTGGAAAAACATATAGAGGAAGTCAGCCATGGGGCCGTTTGGATATGCCAAGTCACGAGGCGAAATTTCTGCTGCGGTGAGGACAACGTTCACTACCGGCGCTGGGTAGTTTTGGCGAAGGTAATCGATCATAAGATCTTGGCCGTTTGTGATGCCGCCTGCACAAAGTCAGTCAATGACATTTATAAGGGTCAAGCCGAATAAACGAAAAGAAGTGAGGGTGCAACTGGACAAGTGTCTCTTACCACACATCCAGAGATTTCCATCCTTGGTGACTCGCACCGTATCATCCCAGATCTTGGCATCGGGGAAATTCTTTCTCAATTCAGGAATCAAAAATCGTGGGGCCGTGACAATCTTATTCTTAGCAAGACCTGCATGCGCGATAACCAAGGCCCCAGTACAGATGCTAAGAATTGTCACGTTTGCAGTGTTGTGTTTCTGTAGGAAGTCGATGTACTCCTTTGCCGGTGGCATGCGCTTGGGTGGTGGCCCTGGGAGATAGATCAAGTCCAACTTACCAGGGGCCACTTCGGCATCGCTCAAAGAATGCGTGATAGGAATCGAGGTATGGGATGTGAGATCATTGCGCTTTGCTGGTCCGTTGAGGCTAATGTAAGAGATCTTGCAAGGACGGCCGAGGTCTATGATAGGCTTGGGAACCCCCAGTTCCGTCAGATACTCGGGGCTGGTCATAAACAAGAGGTCAACAGCAGACAGATCAAGAAGTTGAACGATATCCACGAGCAGAACACCGACATGTAGTGGCTCTGAAACCATGATGGATATTCAGATTCAATATCTTGAGAAGTAGAGAGAATGAAATTCTTAATCGATCCCGTCAACTGATGTGATGAATATGGCGCCTGAGTACTAGTATCTGTGCATGAGGAGGAAGATAAAGAAGACAAAAAAAATTATTGAGAAGAGATTTCTTGTCCTGAGAGACAAGACGAAAAACAATATAAGCTTACTAGTACTCCCGAGGGTTGAGTGAAAGGATGACTGAAGACTGATTCAGAAGGAAACGGATATACAAGTATCCGACAAGGCCCGATCCATGTTGGAAATATTTTCTTGAGACTGACTACTGGTACTATAGCGAATTCCCAGTAAAAACATTTAAATACGGTATTGTTATCCACAAGAATTGATTCGAACACAAAATCTTCAATGTGTGAGGGTCAAGAAATCCCCTCATCAAGTCACTCGAACCTGAAGTCCTGAACCTTGGAAGTTGGATTTCTAGCACATAGGTGTTCTGAAGCTTCTTGAAGGTTTCATTAGAAGTATCAGTAATTCTTGCCCAACCTGAGGATTGATACTTAATTGATTGAGAAGAGAACGGGATCAGTCTATCAATGAGTACCTCTAAGCCTTGCAATATATTCACATCACTACAAGTATGACCATTGGTGATTCTTATTTACTTCATTGCCGGTAGCAACATTTGAATCTTCCATATACACATGAAATCAATGTTCAAGTGGTTGCTTTACTTGAAGACCCGTACTAATACTGGCGTATGTACCTACCAGGTATCAGACAGGTGTAGCGGTGTGGGTATATGCACAACATTAATGCAGCAACCCCCCTTGTACATACAGAATCAAGAATGCAATGGTCTGGGTCAGCGTGATACAACCTTGTAATCATTTACGCCGATCTTGGAATTAATCGCGATAGATGCATGTCACACAAGCACGACAGGATTATTCAGGCCAATTCCCCTTGACAAATCCTCCCAATTGTTTAGTGACTCAGCATATGTTGTACGCTCCACATTCGGGTCATCACGGCAGTCATAGATAACTATGGAGGCCTATGGTCTAGGATGGTGTCAAAGTAGTAGATGACAATATTGGGAGCAGCTGACTGAGGGAATTCCCTCAGTACTTCACATATTCGATACTGGGGAAAAGCACTGATGGAATAAGTATCACAATCCTTGAAGGTATCAGGGGTCAGGGGGACATGACTTTCAAATTCACCTGCTCACATCGAGCAACTTCTCGTCTGGGAAGCGGTCAGATTGGACTTCATGAATGGCTTAGTAGAGAGAGAGTCTCGTGGTACTGATAGATGAAGATAGTAGGTAGCGAGACTAGTAATCAAAAGCAAAACCAGACATCATAGGCTAGGCCATAGCTTCGCGTTTGCCCGTCATGGCAGAAATGGAATGGTCGATGACGAAGTATTCAACAGATCTATCAAAGTAGATCAGAGCCCTTTTTCATGCAGTGTAACAGCCAAGAAGTAAGAAGTCCGGGAGAGCCGGTTCAATCAAGTGCTTAGAACATGTATGGAGTATGTATGTTGAGTCTTGACAGTATGCATCAACGAGAGGTTTCACAAATCTCCAAGTCAATCTTGATAGCCCATTTTTCTAGAATGAGTATTCTAAATTTCGATACTCAAAGACTGGGAATTTTGATAGAACGTATGTCCTATATCATTTGATAAAAGATGTTCCTGCTTATTCTTTTCGTGGCAGCTCACAGTTGTAACTTGGAATCTGGGGGTTAAAGAGGAATCCGGGGCCGGAACAACCCATTTGCCGGGTTTTGCATGTCAACCAAAATGCAGCGGGCTCCGGCTTCCCTATACATCGATCTCCGGAAATACGATCAATCCGATATTCCAGGCGTTCTTCGCCAGCCTCTGGAAGATGAGTAACGCGATTGGAGTCGCATGGCAGATCCCATGCTCGGGGCTTCGATCCTCGGGTATGCTGTCAACGACCATTCGTCCTCGATTTCGCGATCTTCGCCTACAGCCAAGCCGCATAGATAGCAACCCACTCAGCAATCTGCGCCTATTGAGCTCCCTGAGCCCCTTTCCTCAACCAGGACGACCTCTGATATCCTCTCTCTCACCTCAAAAACCCGGACCCACCCCTCTCTGGACCCGATCCAAAAGAACCCTGGCTCGCAAATCTTCTCCAAAGCCGTCCAACCCTTCAACTCCCGCGAACCTTGCCTCCGATACCGAGCTGACGAGCGTTTTTCCGCAATCACAAATATCTTCGAAATTGGCCAAACGCACCTTGGCAGTCTTGCATTCACGGAGATTAGAGGGCACACTGGATCTAGATCTTCCCGTCGAGATTACTCGTGCGGTCAACCAAGCACAGCTTGATACGGCTTTGGAATGGTTACGGCAAAAATACCCGATTGATGAGGATGCTGCGATTCTAGCTCGCATTGAACGGGAAGAGCGTCAGGCAGAGGAGAAATTGGTGCGCCGCGCCGAACAACTCGGCCTTTACAAGCCACAGAGTGGCTCATACGGTGCTGAACTTGGCGAGGAAAACTCCATCTATGGAAAGAGTGTGCTCAAAGAGGCGCGCGAAAAGAATGAGAAACGTTTGCTGGCTGAAAAAGAACGCAAGCGCCAACAATGGCTAGAAGGTGAACACGAGGAGCAGGAGCAACTGCAACGTCAAATTGAAGGCAGCAAAGAGCTGCAGCAATACCAGGAGTCGGCTTTGATGGAAGGTTTGTTTCTCAATGAAATTTTACTCGGGGATACTGATACTGACATGTATAGCGCGTCCGCGGGCGGACCCCAACGAACGGCCGTATCTTGCTTGGGTTCAGAAGCACCATGTTGCGGGAACACATAACCAAGTCGATGCTGCGGATATTACAACGGTATGTGCGGTTCATAAATTAATTCCTGGTGGTACAATTGTAAACTAACGAATTGATATCAGCCCCAGCGATTGGTGTCCTCAATCCTGTTTACTATCGGTGTCCTCGGTCTTTGCTATCTATTTTCCCAAAATTACGAGGCACCAGCCAGACAAGATCGTCTTTGGCCCAATGTTCCTCCCGCTGCAGCAACAGTGGGAGCTATCATTGGAGCCAATGTGGCCGTCACATTGATGTGGAAATACGTCCCACCCTCATGGCGACTGCTTAACCGCTTCTTTATCATCGTCCCCTTCTATCCTAGTGCGCTTAGTATGCTAGGTAGTACATTCAGTCATCAAACCTGGAGACATCTCTCCACAAACATGATCGTGCTGGGTCTCATGGGAACCCGAGGTAGGCAGGCCCCTCCATCTTTCATTTCCCTGGATAGCCAGCTGACAAAATCATAGTCCATGATGAGCTTGGCCGTGGAAACTTCCTCGCCATTTACTTCGCGTCTGGTGCAG
This sequence comes from Penicillium verhagenii, assembly GCF_028828195.1. Lineage (NCBI taxonomy): Eukaryota > Fungi > Ascomycota > Eurotiomycetes > Eurotiales > Aspergillaceae > Penicillium > Penicillium verhagenii. The sequence goes on from NW_026643171.1 coordinate 197,306, forward strand.
TCGGATCATTAGTGTCCTTGTCTCGCAGCGTGCTCTTGGGAGCTCTCGCCACTACCTCCCTTGGCGCCAGTGCTGCCACTAGTGGAATTGTTGCCGCGTGGTGCATGTATCACTTCCAGTATGTAGACCATGCCAAAACGTATACTATTCTATTCAGCCAACTGACACTTTCTCTAGTGACAAAATCACCCTTTGGATTCTCCCTCATGATTTACGAGACACCATCTGGACCCAAGGCTGGATTTTCCTCGCCTGCATCGTTGGTACTGAGATTCTGAGCATGGCGACACCAGCTCGCTTCCTCCGAGTGTTCCCCTTGTCCAGACTCGCCAAAATGGACCATGCGGCCCATCTTGGTGGATACTTTGTTGGAACTGGATGTGGTTATGTTCTCATGAAAAAAATGAAGGAGAGGAAAGCTCGGGAGTCGCAGTGGTTTGAGAAACTTGTCCGGTAAGGACATCTGTAAATATCTGTACATTAAGCCAATCATTATCAAAGGAATCCCTAGCAGCAATTTTGTATATCACAAAATTCCCAAATCCAAAGTATATGTACCTGATTCCATTCCAAAAATGGCACATACATAAGAGGGGTCAATCATTTCCATGTGGGGCTAAGATTAGTTATCTAAAATATTCAGAAATTAACGATCAACTTTTTCCCCCTCGTCAACATTCCAACCTTCTTTTAAAACCCGCACAACATGTCGCAAGTACTCGCGACTGTCCTCGCGACATCGCTCGCCCTCGTCACTCAATTCCAAGATACTCTCTCCCCATCCACCCTCGCGCAGTCCACCCAGACACCTACCAAAGATGCAAAGGCCCTGCCCCTCCTTTCAGCCTCATCGAACGCCCTGAAGGCCCAAGTCACCAAGCTTTCACTACTATCCATGACTACACCCTTCACGCACTCCGCAGTGACCAACGTGCTCCGCGCCTGCAACGAATCCGTCCTCCCCTCGTTGTTGACCGCGGCCCTCCTAGTCAACCCCGCCGAGTACACAAAAGCATTCCACTCCGAGACCCTGGTCCTTGTCAGGAACTTATTCGCCGATTTCAACACCCTCTTGAAGCTAGTGAAGGATATCTCCGATAAGAAGAATGAGGCCAAGAAGGCAGACCCCAAGAAAAAGGAAGAGGACATCTCCAAGACCGAGAAGGATGCCTTGACCCTCGCGACTGGTCGCGTGTGGGATGCATGCGATTCGGTAGCCAACGTCGCAAACAACGGTGTCGTGGGATTCATCACTGTCCGCGTGGAACAGTGGAGAGATCTTGTCCGGGATGCCCTGGAGGAACTTGAGGACTGGGACCCGGAGGAAGAAGACGACTTCTTTGACGAGATCATGGGCGAGGAGAAGGACGACGATAAGGATGCCGGGTCAGATGAGGACTCTGACAACGAGAAGGATGTGGCTGCCATGCAAGAGCAAAAGAAAATCGCCATCCGCTTCCTGAAGCCTATCGCGCAGATCTACCCTGCTATCATTACCCACCGACTGAAGAATGCAAAGGATGCGCCATTGGCATCCACGGCAAGCGTTGCGCGATTGGAAAAATTGATTGGCAATTTGAAGAGCATTCCTGACCAGATAGATGAGGTTGCTGGGGCCTTGTACGAAGAGGATATCAGCCGGTCTGTCGGGTTCTTGCAGCAAACATATAAGCATGCTTCACAGGCTGTTGGGCTGGTAACGGCGCCTTGGAACGAGGAATTACCCGAAGACAAGTTCACAGCCTGGTCGCAGACCTGGTCCAAGGTCATGGACGAAGTCAAGAAGTCGATCAGCTCGGATGCTGCATCTTTGGAATAAATTCAGCATTTACCTAAAGCAATGTTTTTGCTTGCATTATAGAAATCATTCATGTGCCTATAATATCAAAATTTGGAAATCAAAAGTTGAGCGATATTCTCTATTTCTCATTACTATGAATCACGAATCCCTAGATGTTCCAGATACACACGCCCTTACTGCTGCTTCGTCTTCAACGGCGCAAAAATACCCGTCCATAGCTCATTCGCTTCGCCCAAGTAGTAGGTCAAGCTCACATCGGCCATACTAGCATCCTCTCCACCAGTCATAGTCTCCAGCTGCGAAATAATATTCTCTAAGCCAAACGCCTTACCAGTAGCCTGTGTAGCACCAGCCTCCAACATGACATTGACAACATGAATGTGAAAGTGGTAGTAAGTTGGTTGATCTAAGTCGCAACAACAATTAGCAGATTTCCCCGACTGATCCAAAATCACTAGTATCTACTAAGTACTCACAATGAACATAAAGCTTAAGCTGATCTTGCTCCAAATCCGGATACATCGAAACCGTAGCCTCAAGCACACGCTGGCGCAAATATTTCAACCAAGGCACATGACTCTTACGCAAATCCCTCAAACTCCAAATGTCGCGACGATGCACCAACGCCAACAAATGCAGCGAGCTAAGCGTCTTCCGATCCCAGTTCAGATCGGGCAGCATGAGGAACGCATCCTCAGGACCATGTCCGGAGTCCCGCATTATGACATCCTCCTGCTCTGTCCGGCCTTCGAGGATATTAAACACCCAATTCAAGCGGCCTTCTTCGCGCTTCGCTTGCATGTATGGGCGAACTTGTTCCTTGTAGATTTCCGGCGTTTCGGTGACCATGCGGACCTGTTGATCCGAATATTTCTTGATATGCTGCTCAGTGCATGGCCAGATTAGGTTGAGCTTTAGGTCGTGCTGGAGGTTGGTGTTGGTGGCATCTGTACTTCCGTTTGAGGATGCGAGGTACCAGCGGTAGATATCGTTGTCGCCCAGGTTGTTGATGCGGGTCAGGGCTGCGTGGAAGGCTTGGATTACTTCCAGGGACTCGGTGGCGAATGCGGCACGCTCAGCTGTGAGGATACCCTGTTGCTCGTCGATTGTGCCGAGGAGAGTTATACGTCGGCCATTTTGATCTATGAGAAGGTCATTTTAGTGGTTGGGGTTCGTCGCCAAGGGTTGGAATGGATTCAGTGTACCTTGCTTTAAGAGCTTGGTCACTTGGAACTTTGAAATGAGAGCCTCTGGAGTTGACATTATGTGAGTTGTAGATTCTAGGTTATAAGCAATGGTAGCTTGAAGGTAAAGTTTCACTGAGCTGCGAAGGATATTTGTTATCGTGGGATGGTGGGGCTGGCTTATCGCGGGGTCATCTAAGCTTGAGAATCAGTATTGGAGCCACTTCACGGTAGTTACCACTAGGTACATTTTACTACAATTTTGTGCAATTTCCACATAGCACTCAAAATGCTTCTAGAACGACAGCACCCAAAGCTGCCAAAGCTGCCAAAGCTGCAACAACTGCGATGTGGAAATATTCATCTTCAAACATTCAGTGTTGAATCTTACGTTACTAACTTGCTGTTCATATCAATTTCCGGAAGTCTGAAATCAAGAAGAAGGAGCAAAATCGAAAAGTTAATCTATTTCCAGAAGATAGTAGTATGTAGTATATATCGTAGTATTTTTCATATCGGTATGCCAGTGAAGCTCTCTATTCCTGCAGAGGCTCTCCCATACCACCAAAGGTAACGCTCTTGATAACCATAAACTCGTCGATACCATACTTGCTGCCCTCGCGGCCGAAACCACTCTGCTTAACACCACCAAATCTACATTTCTGTCAGTACATAAAATCGGAGTTATGTTCTTCAAGGGGGGGGGGGAACTTACGGCGAAGCGACATCACTGATCAGACCAGTGTTAACACCAACCATGCCGACCTCCAGGGCCTCGGCGACACGGAAAATGCGGCGCACATTGCCACTGAAGAAGTAACCGGCAAGACCAACCTCGGCCTTGTTGGCCAGATCAACAACCTCCTTCTCGGTCTCGAAGGGGAAGATACCAGCCACGGGACCAAAGGTCTCCTCGGAAGCAATGAGCATGTCCTTGCTCATGCCAGACAGAACAGTAGGCTCGTAGAAGTTAGGACCAAGGGCAGAGGCCTTCTGTCCTCCAATCAAGACCTTAGCACCCTTGCTCGTAGCGTCCTGGACGTGCTCGTGCACCTTGTTGGCAGCACGCTCGTGGATGACAGGGCCGTGAGTAATACCCTCCTCAAAACCGGCTCCGAGCTTGAAGTCCTTGACCTTAGCGGTGAAGCGCTTGGTAAACTCGTCGTAGACACCCTTCTGCACATAGATCCGGTTGGCACAGACACAAGTCTGTCCAGAGCTGCGGAACTTGGAGTTAATAGCACCGGCAACGGCGGCGTCGAGATCCTCAACATCATCGAACACAATGAATGGCGCATTGCCACCCAGCTCCCAGGAGACCTTCTTAATAGTGGACGAAGCCTGCTTCATCAGCAGCCGACCGACATTTGTCGATCCAGTGAACGAAACCTTGCGCACATCAGGGTGTGTGGTGATTGTCTCACCAACAGCTGGAGTATTCTTTGACGCAGTCACAATGTTCACAACACCCTTAGGGATACCCGCGCGGTGAGCCAACTCGGCCAGCGCGTTGGCAGTGAAGGGGGTCTCCTGGGGTGATTTGGCGACCACAGTACAACCAGCCGCCAGGGCCGGGGCAATCTTCCGAGTGATCATGGCAGCGGGGAAGTTCCAGGGGGTAATCAGACCACAAACACCAACAGGTTGCTTGAGAGTAATGACCCGGTTACCAGGAACCGAGGCCGGGATAGTATCTCCGTAGATGCGAGGGGCCTCCTCACTGAACCACTCGAAAAAGCCAGCGGCGTAGTTCACTTCGCCCTTGGCGTCGGCCAATGGCTTGCCATTCTCCCATGTGATCAGCTTAGCCAGATCCTCTGCGTTGTCGATCATCAATTGGTACCACCGGCGGAGCATACGGGCGCGCTCGCGAGCCAAAGTTGTGCGGAAGGAAGGGAAGGCCTCTGTGGCGGCCTGGATGGCTTTCTCGACATCTGAGGAATCGAGCTCGGGGCACTTGCCGATAAGTTCTCCGGTAGCAGGGTCTGCAATAGGAAAAACGAGCCCATCTGTTAGCATCTCTGTAAATCCGACCCTGGGCGGAGGGGCCCGAGGGGGTGTTGAATCTTTGATTCGGTCTTGGTACTTACCGTGCACTTCAAAGGTCTCGCCGGACTGGGCACCAACCCATTCACCATTAATGTAACATTTCTCAATGAAGAGAGATTTGTCTTTCAACTGCAGCATGGAATGTCAGTTTGTGCCAGCCTCCTCAGCCTGCAGCTCTCATTCGGATCACAACTCACGTCAGGTCTGCTGTGTCCCATGGTGTAGAGTCTCTTCGCAATAGGTGGCGGGGGGATGGCGTAAGGGTAGCGTAGACGAGATCGCAGGAGTTGCCGGGAGACGGGACGGATAAGACGCTCCATTATGAGGGACCGACACTCGGGCGGGGGGAAGATGCGATTTTACTAATACAGGACGAACAAGGAGCGGAGTCAAAGTTCGGTGCGGGGAGTTGGAGACGGAGGCTTTTAAAGTACTTGAGTACTTTTCTGCAAAGGGGTAGAAAATCCAAACTTTCCGTGTGACTCGACGATGATTGATCTTTCAGCCCGAGAAGCACCGAGGACGGAGATTGTGCCGATGGAGATGCTGTAGCTCAGAAGGGAAGCTGGATGCTAAGCGGGGATTGATGTCATTTCGCTTTCTGGGAATTGGTTCCCCAACTTTTGGCGGGAGATCTCTGTGTAATCCCTTTGACCAGGATTTTGTATGTTCTTTTTCTTTATTTCTTTACCATTTTCTTTTGTTCAAGTATCTCAATTCCTCAGAATTCTGCTATTCTCTTCAAACATTTAATTGTATGAATTAAAATCCCTCTTTTTTTAGACTCTGTTGTTCTCACCGACATCCACAGCTGTCGTTGGTTCTGTATTTCAATTTCATAGATTACAGGTCTCGGTGATTTTGTCGACAAGGAAGCTAAGGCCGAGGTTCATTCGGCGGTCTCCACCAATGAAGCTTGCTCGATCGCTCCGGACGGGGGATAACGTAAGGGTAATACACGCTCTGCCATACAACGCCTGGATTTAGAAGGACCACCCGATGGGATCAGAGAATAACACAATTATTAATGAGTACAAGTAATTAGTAATGAGAAGTATGGCAAAGCATTTCAATCAATTGATCAATATTCCGAACATGAATCTTTCAATTGTAACTCCCTTTGCAAATACTACACAGCTTATGTACTCCGTCAATATTTCAAGATCCCACCTGGCGGGACATCTCTCAAAGCTTCAGGTTCATCATCCTCGCCAAATGCTTTCTTTCCAAGCCATGATACCAATTTCTCACATATGGGGTCCACATACAATGTCCATAGATATGCTGCATACACTAGGACCATGTAGAACAGTGGTATAGCGACAACAAATGTGCTAGTCCCACCCCTCTCAAAATACGTGGGATTCCCTTCTTCATCCGACGGATACAGTCCCTTCTCGAAAATCGATTGTCGATAAACAAACCATGAAAGAACTGTACGGATGAGAGTGTCATGTATGAGATAGATGGGGAACGAGATCCGGCCCAGGAAATTCATGAGCGGGTGCGACAGAAGCCGTCGACCATCACGAGAGAAGAACACGCCGAAGACGAACAGTGTGGTTCCGAAGGAGTTTATATATCGATTCACCTCACCACCCGCAGGGACAACATATTGTGCTATGGAGTCCAAGGTCTGGCTCCATGGTGCCCATGCTACATTTTCATCAGGGATTGAAGCGAGGAAAAGTCCACTTAGAATCATAACGAATGAGATAGGCGCGGGCATAATCGAGGGGGCCTGCGAGCCGTAGTCGGCATTCAGCTCAGCAAGAAACATTCCGGCGTAGGTGGTCATCTCGACGAGAGCTATTGTCATGATTGAGTCATTAAAAGCGTTCAATTTGAATAAGTAGAGATCAATCTCCCTCGAACTCACGTTTATTGGTCATCCAAGCGAAGCAATAAAGAGATATAAGAAGGAATTTCGTAAACCTCGTAGTTGTGAACGTAGTCGCCATCAGGGTCAGGTAGACCAGCATCGAACCCTGTAGGAAGAAAGGAATTGTCCAGTACGTGGGATCATATGGCGATATACCACCGGTCCAGAACAACACACAGTTACTAAACAGGCCTCCAATCGCATCGCGAAAGGTAGGACCAGGCGCCGCGGCGACCACTCTGATCCAGGAAGCATCAACCTGACTTGCAACTTGAAATCCATTCAGCTGACAGACAAGCCATACCATCAAAATCGCAATATTGGTTGGTATGACAAGCTTTCCAGCTCGAATGATGATACTCCGAGAGAGTTTCGCAAGGACGCCACTTTGATCTCCATTGCGAGCTTGTTTGATCGAATTGAGAGAGTTCACGTATCCAGCAATGAGAAAGAAAAGAGTAACCGCAAATCGACCGCCAACAACAAGCCGCAAAAATGGTTGCTGAAGGATAAAGACTTCGCCGCCCTCCCTAATAGCTGGGGAGTTTAGCCAATTTGCGAAAGCTGAGCAAAGGTGGTAGGTCACAACGGTGAGCGAGGCAATGCCACGAAGGCCCTAAGTGACTGTTAGTTGTTGAGAATGAGAGTAAACTGAGATTCAAACGAGGTTAAACTCGAACTCACGTCGATCCAGTTGTCAGATCTCCCCTGGCGAGACATATGTGACGAAGTATTTTATAGGTGGTGGCTGAATCATATGGTAGGTGGAAAGTTCCGAGGCGACTACCTACTCTACAAAAATTGAACACTTGAGCAGTTGACTGTCTTGGAGTAGTTAATGGGAAGATCATTTCATCAATTGCATGTGCGTTCTGAAAGCATTCACGTTTGTCATTTTTACCGGTTGCGGAACTTGCGGCAGTGATCAACTGTTGAGTGCATACTTCTACTTCTCCCCGGCGGACCCGGCTCAACCCTGATTTTACATAATCACAATGTAACGATACTCTGTGGTTCAAGTGAACTCTGTGGTCCATTTGCTCATGTCATTCATTGAGATATTTGTATGTATTCTATCATCTTAATGGCTTTTCGGCGGGGGCGCCGAGACAGTTACGTGGCGTTGTCAGAGCCACGCGTCAACATTCCAGGATCGCCAAACATGCTCTTGGGGGCCATAGTAATCACGCTGCAAAAAGTGAGATGAAATAATATCAACAGACATGAAATTAAGTAAGCGACATGGCGTCGAACTTATGCTTATCGGTCTTGGATTCTGGCACCCATCTGACACGCAGCAATATTCCAGATGTCGTTCATGGACGATGATACCTACTACTCATACTTGGGGTAGGAACCTATGCTATTTGTCGAGGCTTCGTTGCATTTGCACGTATATGAAATTATCGAAGTGAATCTCACTGACTACTTGTCAGGTGGCCTTTAAAGTTCCTTAAACATAATCTTCTTTGGTATACAAAGTTCAAATGTCCTGCGGCAATCCCACTCCTGCCTGGACGTTCTCAATTTCCGCAGTACCATTCTGTAGCTTCGTCCGTACAGAGACAGGCACTTCGACTTTCTCACGCAATTTCCAATACTTGTTCCACTTATTTTCACACGACGAGTCACCCCCACAGCCTGCGAAATGAATTACATGGTCACCAGGTTTCCAATGATCCCCAAGCAAATTATACTCCGGGTACGCGTTCATGGAACGCTGCTTCATGCAAACTGCGTGATCCTTGACTTTCTTGTGATACTTCCACATATGAGCCCATGCATCTTGCTCGGGAAATACCCAGCCTTGCGCGATATAAAGGGGGTCAGTCCACAGATCCAGTAACCAGTCACTCCATATACTGCGGCGCATGAGAAAGTTTCCCACGACCATGCCCCAATTATCCTGGGAAATAACGAAGTTGACATCGTCGTGTTTGTACGTCAATGGCGTTCTGTGGCCAATCTCACCACCACCAGGACCATGCATAGTTTCATTAAGAAGAATGTTACGTGCCATGCCCTCCGGTGAGAGAACATGGTCGTATATGCTGAGTGACATGTTCATGATGATAATGTCCATGTCCATCCACCAAACCCATTCCGCATCTGGATAGCGTACAAACGCTTCCTTCAAGATAGGGATCTTGTTCCAATAGATTGGAGTGCCGTCAGGGAAGTTATAACTTGTCATGTTCGCCCACATGAATTCTAGCCCGTGCTTTTCGGCATAAGTCTTCCGGTTTTCGTAGATCATGTCCTTGATGTGTGGTATCCCCAACATGCGATTTGTGCCGGTGCTCCCAGTCACCATGACGATATTTTTTGCTTTCTTTGCTGAATGCCAACCAGGCAAGATCTGGTGAATTTTTTCTGCTGTTGCTTGATAGGTGGCCGATTCAATAGATGTCTTGGTTTGGTGACTTTCCATTCCATCTATGCCACTTGTACAGAATAGGCATCGTGACCATGGGGCTGGGTGGCTAGTGGGACTTAGTAGAAGCTAAATACACTTGGTTAGCTTTTGACCTAATTCAAGAGGCGTATGATGCATGTTGGACTCACCACGCATGATACAATCAAGGTGGCCGCGATCAATAACACATGTAGTGGTCTAAAACGTGTGACAGATAGTCTGCTGGTCATTATTAGTAAAACAACTGGAAAAATGAAGCCACCATATGAACTTACATCATTTTCAATGATCGCCTGAGTCGTTTAGCCGCCGATTTGAAGTCTCCAAGGCTATGCTATCTCCCGAGATCGGCAAAAAGTCTCCAGACAACCACAAGTAATATCATGGATATGATCAATCAAAATCAATGAAATAAAGATGAAATGAGAGTAAAATAACTCACTGTCCACCCGGAAGTTTTGTGAAATAACTCACTAATTTGGGTGGAAGAGAATGTATCTGGTCGCTGGTGCATACTAATGCGTTAAGGCACCCCCATTTCCGCATCCGGTAATCCAAAAATCCTCCCCACGCGTTTTTGCGAACGTCAACATGAAACACGAAATGAATGAGACTGATGGCCTTAAAACAGTCACATTGTACTAAATACACATACTGAGTAAATTTGGAGCTATTGGTGGTAATCGCAAGCGGGAACCCTGAGAGTTGGTAGTCATCGACTCCCTGCCGCGCATCTTCCACTATACCGCGGCGTACCCGCTTCCGGTCTATTTGGGTTGACCTGCGTACATACTAGTAAACTTACCAAACAATCTCAAACCCTTGGGCTCTTTTCAATCTCCCCTTGATTTTGTTCACTCCCATCGCCCTCTACTATCCATGCCTCATCATTTCAACCATCCTTTATTATGATGACTCGCCGATTTCGAATAACCCTTGCTTTTTGTCTTGCGGCCATCTCGCTTTGGTACTTGCATGGAGCCGTTACGGGCCCTAGTTATCGGGATTATCTAACAGATCATTTGTCAACGGCAAGCTCTCGAAACACGACAGAATATATCGATTTCTGGCGTCAGTTTCAATCCCTGCTGTTGACCCACAAGCCAACATGCAACTCCCCAAAACGACTCAAAAATGCAGAAACTACCGGCTTTAAGTCATCCGGTGCCGGACCCCGCCCTGATTTGCTGAAAATGACTACTCGAGATGTCCGCGCGATGAAGAAAGCCCACGAAGACTTTGTCGACGCAATTGAACTTCATCCACCCGCTTTACCTTATACACCTGGGACCCGAGGTCTGGTTACAACGGCAGGAGGGCCATATCTCCCGGTCTTGGTGATTTCACTACGCATGTTACGTCGCACAGGTTCACAACTACCTATGGAGGTATTCTTGGCCACGCCAGACGAGTACGAAAAGTTTATCTGCGATGAGGTCTTGCCGTCGCTCAACGCCAAATGTGTCGTGCTGTCAGAAATCATGAACTCTGGGTCAAATGGAAGTGGCATTGAAAAATACCAACTGAAACCGTTCGCGATGATGTTTTCTTCGTTTGAAGAGATCCTGTTTCTAGATGCCGATGCGTTCCCAATTTCCAAACCCGAGTCGCTGTTTGAACAGGAACCATTCAAGAGCACCAAGCTCCTCACCTGGCCGGACTTCTGGGCATCCTCTGCTTCTCCATTCTACTACCAAATTGCCTCACAGAGCGTCCCGGCAATGGAATCCAGACAGTCGACCGAATCTGGCGAGGTTCTTATCTCAAAACGAACACATTTAAAGACCCTCCTTCTCTGCACCTACTACAATTTTTGGGGTCCAACACATTATTATCGTCTTCTCTCTCAAGGCGCCGCTGGAGAAGGAGACAAAGAAACATTCATCAATGCCGCAGTTGCGGTCAACGAACCGTTCTACCAAGTCAGTGAACCTATTTGCGCAATGGGTCACAGGACAGAAGGCGGTCTTGCTGGTTCTGCAATGCTTCAATTCGATCCGATTGAAGATTATCAATTGGCGCGAAGTGGAAAAGCGCATGCAAAAGGGTCTCCAGCGGCTGCTCCCAAGGCATTCTTCATCCACGCCAACTTCCCCAAGTTCAATCCAGCGACTGTCTTTTCCAAGCAGGCCGTCAACCCAGCTTTTAATGACGATGGAACATACACTCGTGCTTGGACAATACCCGAGGATAAGATCAAAGCTTTTGGGTCTGACGTTGAAAAACACTTTTGGGCAGAGATCCTCTGGACTGGTTGCGAATTAGAAACCAAATTTCGAAGCTGGGGTAACAGGACCGATATCTGCAGCGGAGTGACGAAGTATTGGTCTAGTGTTTTTGGATCAGAAGATCCAGCTAATGTATGAAGTTGGAACCACTTCTTAACGTGTTTCCGGAAGATTAACAAGAATGTTGAATGTTATTGTTATTGTATTAATAATGAAAGTTGAAATATGTAACTAACTTGCTAGTATTTGCCAGTGGTAACTGTGACTGGGCTAACGGTACACCGCCCTGGCAGTATAAGCAAACGCCGGATAAATTGAATATCCGTCCACCCGGGAGCGCCCACCGCAATTCAATACTAGTAATCAAACCCAGATCTCCACACATTCCCTTCAATTCTATTCGCCGAGACGCAACTACCCGCTCGGGTACATCCCACCGAACCCAGCAAACAAAGCATTAGTTCAGGCATTTGAGAACGTCTCCTTGTCACTATTTCCCAACTCTCACCACATCCACACGATGGATACGATGGATGACATGGAGGGAACACACCAAAACCCCGCTGTCCCCGCTTCAGATGGCAGTAACGCCAAGACTTATCGCCCGCGCGGCTATCAACTTGAGATGTTGGAAGCAAGTCTACAACAGAATATCATTGTCGCAGTATGTCAGCCTTTTTTGGTCACTTCATGTCCCGATAAACTGACACCATCAATTTGTAGATGGATACTGGCAGTGGAAAGACTCAAATGTAAGCTGCCTGGGTTCTTGAATCTATTACCCATACACTGCTATATAATAGCGGGATGGGCCGACTAACAATGCTCAGAGCTGTCATGCGCATCAAGGCCGAGCTAGAGAAAGGTGGCCCTGGAAAAGTAATACAATCATCCCCATCTCTATCTATATCTCGTTTATACACTTGACTCATATTGATGCATTCAACAGCTCGTGTGGTTTTTGGCCCCGACCGTCGCGCTGTGTCTCCAACAGCACGGTGTCATTGCTTCCCAAATACCATCGGCGAAAACTAGAACACTGACTGGCTCAGATAATGTTGATCGGTGGACAGAACAATCTACCTGGGATACAGCCTTACAGGGCATGCATGTGGTTGTATCAACCCATACTGTTCTTGCAGATGCTCTTAGCCATGGCTTCATACAAATTTCACAGTTAAGTTTGATTGTATTCGACGAGGGTAAGATATCCCCGACAAAAGAATTTGAAACGAATGACCACTAAGCCAAAACTCTCAATAGCGCACCATTGCATGCGTCGGCATCCGGCGAATAGAATTATGCAAAATCACTACCATCCAACCCTTCTGAAATTTGGTACAGGGGCAGTCCCCCGAATTTTGGGCTTGACTGCCAGTCCGATTGTTAGATCTAGTTCCAAGGAGCTTCAGTAAGTCTCGTTAAATGCAGCTGTTCTGAATTTCTTCGGCAACAATCTGACCATCAAGAATTATCGAGGCCAATCTGGACGCCGTGTGCAAAACACCACGCACTCATCGAACCGAGCTTCTTGAACACGTTCATCAGCCCCGTCTCCAGCGCATCACTTATTCCCCGTTGGCAATTGAAAGTCTAGGCGCTGGTAGCGAATTGCTTCTGCCGCTTATCCACTGCGTTCAGTCATATGATATTCGAAATGATCCCTATTTCCAGACGCTCCGGCAAAATCCTGAAACGGAAGCTCATTTAGAAAAGGGGACCGCTTATGGAAAAACATATTGTTATGAACAGCTGACGAAGTTTCGCGAGCAAAGCTGCCACATTTACGAAGAGCTTGGCGGCTACGCAACGGACTATTTCATCGAGTCATGCATATCTCGACTGCAAAAATCATTTGATACTGAAATGGAAACATCGGGACTAGCTCACAGGGAGAAGGCGCATGTCCTCGACATTCTTATGTCAATGAAAGTTTCCGCCGGGGCTACTGACAACAACAACAACAACAATGCCCCTCATCTCTCCCCAAAGCTTGAAGAATTGCTCTCTTTTCTCGAGCAGGCGGATGGCCCGGGATTCTCAGGCTTGATATTCGTTAAAAGACGATCCACGGTCAGTGTCTTGTCGCAACTCTTGTCAAAGCACCCTATGAGTAAGGATCGATTTCGAACTGCAGCCTATGTTGGGTGGTCCAATAATGGCGGCCGTAAGGGGTCTATTGGAGATTTACTCAGTCGGGATATGCAGAAGGACACACTAATGGAGTTCCGAGAGGGCACAAAAAACCTAATAGTGACCACAGATGTGTTAGAAGAAGGGTTGGATGTTAGTTGCTGCAGCCTGGTGATATGTTTTGACAAACCTTCCAATCTTAAATCCTTTGTCCAAAGACGGGGTCGAGCCCGCCATCAGGAATCAACATATGTTATCATGACATCTACAGAAGATGCCACCGTGAATGTCCAGAAATGGCAAGAACTGGAGCACCTGATGGTCGAGGCTTACAAAGACGATGAAAGGCGACGACGAGACGAGTTGGGCCTGGTAGATATCAACGAGGATGTCAAAGAGTATATGGATGTTCCAGCTACAGGGTATGTATTTGGGGTGGTTTGTTTCAGCCACCTTTCTTTTATCTGCTAACTGTGGTTTTTCAAAGTGCCCGACTCACTGCTGAGGATGCATTACAGCACCTGCAACACTTCTGCGATTCATTGCCCAAACATGAAAGTGTTAAAAATCGCCCTGTGTTCTCTTTCGAAACGAATAATCTCGGTCTCATCCAGGGCTCGGTGACACTACCTAGTTCTGTGCACCCCGCTGTTCACCATACCCAAGGAAAGAGTTGGTGGTGTACAGAGCGTGTGGCCCGAAAAGAGGCCGCCTTCCAAGCGTACAAGGCTTTGTGGAAATACGGCCTATTGAATAATAATCTGTTACCATTGACAAAGAAAGCCGAGCTTCGATTCGGTAAAGATAGTAATATCCCCGCGCTGGTGGACTGTGAAGAACAATATGATCCGTTTGTGGAATTGGCAAACGCCTGGTCATCAGCAGATTACCGTCAGACCGATATGAAATTCTCTAGGGATGGCTGCGTGGATGAAGATATCAAGATGTCGATTATGCTGCCCGGGCCTGTCACAATGCCAGACAGTATACCCCTCTATTGGGACATTGATACAACCTACCAAGTCTCATTCACATCTCAAAAACGACTTCCTCCACTCACACCTGATTCCCTTCACCTGTTGCAGGAAATTACAAAAATTTATCTCCAGGGGCCATCGTCTCGGATACAACCGCTGGAACGGGACTTTGTGGTACTTTTCATGCCTACTATTCCCCTCGATCAATTGCAGGAGTGGAAGAATCAGTACCAGGGCAGTTACAATCTTCTGGAGCATTACAAACTTCACGCATCAGAGCCACCAGCGGGTATAATCAGGGATACTGCCATGTATAGTGAACCGCGTCTCTTTCGAGAATGGGTTTTTTCTGGAGATGGAGCCAAGGTTCGAGTTGATACGGAATGCCAGTCTCTACCCAAAAGGCGCAACTTCCTACAACCTCGCACAGCAGCTGAGGCGGGTGAGGACGGAGGGGCTGGACCTGCTAAGATGCATTTAATTCCTGCATCGACATGCACGGTTGATAGGCTTCCTGCCAAGGAGGCTATGTTTGGACTGTTCATATCCGCTATAATTGACCGGATGGAGGCCACAATGGTCGCCAAGCTTCTGAATGACACAATTTTGGAGGGAGTTGGGATTCAGAATCTCAATCATGTTCTCACGGCAATTACTACACCGCTCGCGCAGGCTAGCACTGATTATCAAATTTATGAGTTCTTTGGGGACTCAGTTCTCAAGTTCACGGTGGCTTGTCAGCTCTTTTTCAAACAACCTACATGGCATGAAGGGTATCTTTCTGAAGGTCGCGACCAGCTTGTTCAAAATAAACACCTTGCGCATGCTGCATTGGAAACTGGATTGGATCGTTTTATTCTCACCAAAAGATTTACGCCTCGAAAGTGGGAGGCACCGTTTATCTCAAAGAAATCAACTGTCGCCCCATCCAGGAGAACTTTGTCCAGCAAAGTACTAGCGGACGTTGTCGAGGCTCTGATCGGTGCCGCTTACGTAGACGGAGGAGTTCACAGAGCACAGGCATGTCTTCATCGCTTCTTGCCAAAAGAGGTCGACATATTCACCAGTGATATTTCACTGTATTTCACTCTTGCCCCAGGAGATGAGAGCAATCTGATCAACCCGGTTCGTCTCACATCTCTTATTGGATATTCGTTCAAGAACCGGACACTTCTCACTGAAGCCTTCACTCATCCTTCATGTGAACACGATTTGATCACCCAGTCATTCCAAAGAATTGAGTTTCTTGGAGATTCGGTGCTTGACATGCTTGTTATCCCACTGTTAGCCGCTCACCCAGTTGAGATGCCCCCAGGAAAGATGACCCTGATCAAACACTCTGTGGTGAATGCAAACCTACTGGCATTCTTTTGCATGGAACTCGGTTCTACAGAAAACTCCCTACGCATGGCGCAAAATGGAGCTCCAGGATCCAGAGCAGAGCATGAAGATAACCGCCTGTGGCGCTTCCTCCGATTCAACGGGTCGATAATCAAAGAGGCTCGCGATGCATGTATTTTGAGATTTGACGCCCTACGTGACGAGATCATGGAGGAGCTTCGGTCTGGGAAACAGTATCCATGGGAACTTCTCGCCCGGTTGCAAGCTGATAAATTCCTGTCAGACATTATGGAAAGTGTTCTTGGCGCAATTTTCATCGACTCTAGCGGGGATCTTGAACAATGCGAGGCATTCGTAGAGCGAACTGGGTTGCTCACATATATGCGTCGCATTCTTACGGATGATGTGGACGTTGTGCATCCGCGAAACGCAGCGCAAACGATGGTCAAGTTCGTGGGCATTCTTATTTTCAAATCGAGGAGGATTGACAAGAAGGGGGTTCCGACGACATATCAATGCGCAGCGCTTCTAAATAAGAAAGAGGTTGCATTTGTCCAAGGGTGCGGGTCATCTGAAGAGGCTGAAGTCCGAGTGGCTTATCTGGTGATTGAAAGGGTCAAGAACGGATCCATCGAGACTGCGGCTTTGACATGATAGCTTGGGTCAATGGACGATTCTACGACCTGGCACAAAGTTTGCAACAGGAAACTCTTTGTGGTAGCACGCTGCCCAGGTGCTGGTCTAGAAAAATGTAGTGAGGCTTTTGCATCTTTTCATGCTGATCCAGATCTGCAGGACTTCAAGGAACCTGGGCAGAACCCTGTTCAAGGCCGAACTCTAGCTGTTGGAGAGGGGGTTGTGTGACCGTCTTGGAGATCTTTTCAAGTGGCACGTCCTTTCAGGGTTCAAAGGCAACTTGGTGAGACGGTCATGTCGGATTATTCAAAACTCCAGCTGAGAGAAAAGACTGCAAATATTCTCGCTGCGCTTGAGATTCCACAGGAGCTATGCGAATTGCGCGGATGATTGGCGGCAAGCCGCCGGTTGCGTATGCGCACGGAATTTTGTGGCTTTACATGATCGGGAGCTATGTATTGCTGGGAGATGGATTCTCCCGTGCCCCGGATTGTCGAACCAAGTCAAGCTTTCTCCCGAAGAACGAGAGAAGCTTCGAAAGTCTGGATCCTGTTACAATTGCAAGCAGCCGGGACACATGGATAACACATGTCCCCAGAAGAAGGCTCAACTTGCGGTGACTGCTGCAGCCACCACCGGTGTTACGGAGATCGCGGTTCGGGAACCAGGAAAGGTCCTGGGAGAAGTCAGCAGCAATGAGACGGAAAAAGTCTAAGCTTGCAGGAAGACTACTCTGCAAGCTTTACTCGTGTGTACTCTGGTGTTTTGGATTTGACTGTGTGTTTAGTGGACTTGTCTCGTTTGCGCATGATGCATGCGCCGCAGGCAGTGGTGGACGTCGAAGCAAGCCACGGAGTCACGGACACACACTCATCGTCGACGGACGGTCTACTCCATCGCCCGATCTCGGTTGAAATCATTCATGAGGCAGACGACCCAGCGCTTACAATTCATTGACTAAATGGGCGACGGTGAAGCCAAATATCAATTGAACAGCATCAAAGCTGCTTTTCTAGGACCATTTGAATCTAGGTTCTACGTTAGAGCTTGGGGCGCTACAGCATACACTCTCATTCGGCGCACCTATTACGGACAACACCTGTCTCTTTCGCTCGAAGTGCTCTTATCCAGCGCCACTGAGGGCAGTGGCGGTTTTCTTTGCAGGGGGCAGATGTCACACCCGGCGGTGTTAGGACGGCGGTTTAGCTAGTTAGTTGTAGGTCAGATGACCTGGGGAAGTAAACCCGTGACTAGTTTTAGAAGAATCGAGTCCACTACATCACAATTTCGTGTTTTACTACATGTCTCCAACAATTGGTAGGATCTTCCTCCATAGATACATAACTACCTGAATGCCAGTGACTAAGAGGTCTGTCTGTACAAGATTACCATGGTAACGTAACTGTCTAGTAGGTCATACATAGAAATAAAGATCAGAAAAAAAGAAGTAATATTTCAAAAATCAAAAAGGTTGGGCCCGAGCCGGGATTTGAACCCGGGACCTCGCACAATAGACCATTGAGATAATCTGGGAAATTCCCGAAGCGCGAATCATACCACTAGACCACCCGGGCGGGGGTTACATCATATTTCAAATATTTGAGAACATGATGGGACAAGGGTTAGGGTACTTGATTCGTAATTCCAAGGTTTTCTATGAAGTCATACTCACGTGCCGTGCTGTGCATCAGTTTTGCATGTGATTGTGGTCAACGGTCATAAGGATAATACATAATTCAGATCATATGGATCAGCGCTAGATGCTAGCATCTCATACAGGTCATGAGGATCACGAGGGTCATCTCCTTGCATACAATAGTCCCCATCAGCGGAAACTTCCCTCAGTCCCGCCGGAAAAGTGGAATCTAAATAAGTTTCCCGTTCGCCCGGCGTCCTCCGATTCTGTCTACCTGCAGTTCTATGTAGTAATAAGTGCTTAATTAATGTTGATAGCTAATGATTTCTCTTTCCAGTTATTTGGGGCAGTCAAATTTATCCTTTTACATTTCTTTGTACACCGTTTCCCCATTGATCCGTGTGGATCGGTTGATATAGCGGTAAGCCGGTTTCTCCGGGTTCCGAGCCGAGGCTCATCACAGTTGTCCGGGGCATCTCAAGCTGACTCGGTTTCGGTCCGCGTGCCTAGGCCGATCTGCTTTAGACTTATTTTTTTGGTGTCGTCTTCAATTGACTCGTTAACTTGACCCTTTATACTCTTCCTACTTTGCGGAAATCTCTTCTCTTCACTTTGAACCCTGGTCTTTGTTCGCGGTCGTTTCTTATTCCCTCCCACCCTCCGCTCTTCCCCAGATTCCCCGCTTCACCGTTCTCCCGACCACCATGTCTACCTCTACTTCTCCCCCACAACAGCTCAAGGATGAGATCAAGGCTGTTGAGGCCAAGGCCGTGAACCAGACTATTGTGCAGCTGCGGTCGCTCGCTGCCGGCGCTGCAGGTGGTCTCTGCGCTGTGGTTGTCGGTCACCCCTTTGACTTGGTCAAGGTGCGACTCCAGACTGCGGAGAAGGGTGTCTATTCCGGTGCGATGGACGTTGTGCGCAGGACAATTGCCCGTGAGGGACTGGCTCGGGTATGACAGTATCTGAATCTCCATGAACCCGCTTCAGACAAATAGACTGACAAGCTTGGGCGGTAGGGTCTTTATGCGGGTGTATCTGCCCCGCTTGTGGGTGTCACTCCAATGTGTAAGTGCATCCCGAGCTTCAATTGCCGGAAACCCTACCTTTAGAATTTGATTCAGTAGCTGACTTTTCTCTTTCTTCTTCTCCACAGTCGCCGTGAGCTTCTGGGTATGTTCCATGACCACCATCTTTGATCTTTAAATCGATCCCCCAATCCAACCCCGCTTCAAAAAAAAGACCCTCTAACACAATGACAGGGTTACGATGTGGGCAAGACCCTTGTGGAGAAGTACAGCACTGTCCCAGTCAAGAACAACACCCCCCAGTTCTCCATCGCCCAGATCTCCGCCGCCGGTTTCTTCTCCGCCATCCCCATGACCCTGATCACAGCACCCTTCGAGCGAGTCAAGGTCCTCCTCCAAATCCAAGGCCAGAACCCTCCCCCACCCGGCGAGAAGCCCAAGTACTCCGGCGGCATGGATGTCGTGCGCCAGCTGTACAAGGAGGGCGGTGTCCGCAGCGTGTTCCGTGGTAGCGCAATGACCTTGGCCCGTGATGGACCTGGTTCGGCCGCTTACTTCGCCGCGTACGAGTACATCAAGCGGTCCTTGACCCCCAAGGATGCTGACGGCAATGTCACCGGTGACCTCTCGCTCTCGGCTGTGGTGTGTGCCGGTGGTGCTGCCGGTATTGCCATGTGGATCCCCGTTTTCCCCGTCGACACTATCAAGTCCCGGCTGCAGAGCGCACCGGGTAAGCCAACCATCAGTGGAACTATCCGTGCCGTGTACGGTAACGGTGGTTTCAAGGCTTTCTTCCCTGGCTTCGGACCGGCACTGGCTCGTGCTGTGCCGGCCAACGCGGCTACTTTGTGAGTATCCCCCCTCCGTTTGGAACCCAGCCTCTTTCTGTGTACATGTTACTGATAAACATCCATCCAGCCTCGGTGTTGAGCTTGCCCACAAGTTCATGAAGAAGATGTTTGACTAATAAACAGCGTCTTGGAAAATATACCCGGAGTATCCGTGTGTATGTAAATTTTTGATGTCTATTCCCTTGCAGCGTTAGTTTTTGTCCTTTCGCAGATACAATTTTTGAGTTGTCCTTGGCCAATTAGACTTGCCTTTGCACGTCTCTTTTTCTTCCCCAAATTTTTTTGGTTTATAGATACAATTCGGGCTTTCTGTATTGTTTCATTCAGGGTTATTTGCATAGATTGTGTCAAATCCAATGTTCATTGATTGTTCTTCTTCACTTGGTCAAAATTCATGAAAGTCCGAAGGGTATGTATGAGGTTTCTACTATATACATAGTGTATCTAGCGCTTGTCCTTGGTGACCAATTCAAAACGAAATATCCGGTCTAAGCTCTACAGCTTCGAAGACTCTGTCTTCTTCGCCCTCCGCTCCGGCGCAGGAACATGCCGCACCCAATCCTGATCAATAGTCCTCTTCTCAAGCATACTTTTCCCACTCCAACCCTTCCGGAAACTCTCCTCCTCCTCCCTCCATCGCCTCAACTCAGGCCCAATCCAACAAACCGCCGCATCCGCACACTCATTAACAGCCTCCTGAGCAAGCAGGTGTCCAAACTCCTCAAGGAAGACCTCTCGCACTCGCCCAGCCGCAACACCACCACTACCCCCAAGTCCCGTGCCCGTATTAGCAAGCTTATCAGCGCGCATCTTCGGCAAACACATATCCGATTTCCCGGCAAAGATGTACAGCACACTAGGCCGCAGGAACGGGAGCTGAGCGAAGATACGCGATGGCTCGGGTCTATAGAAGGGATGGGAGTCTGGGTGGTTAGCGTCGAGATCGGGGTGGGTGACGCGGTTCACGGGCGCGTCGCTACCGGGGATATGGTTATAGTTTGGTCGGGAGAATGTGAAGACTTCCTGGTGGAGAGTTGTGCGTAGAGTTACAGGCGGGTTAGCTCTATCGAGATCCTTGTTGCTGTCTAAGGGGTGGATTGGGGTTGGAAGGTCGCGTAGGCCGTATTTCACCCAGCGGTCTAGTACGCGTGGGTCCCAGGCTTGGTAGAATGGACTGCGTGCGAAGCCTTCTGCGGCAGCTTTGCGGGAAGGCCAGATGTCTTTGCGGTAGGTTGATAGTTGGGTTGTCTTTGCGATGACGCGCTTGTTCTCCTGGCGGCTGAAGCCGTCGAGTTGAGTTGAATGGGGCTGAACTACAGGGTCTAGAAGGACTAGAGTGTGTAGCAGACGAGGGTGCATTAAGCTTAATTGTGTGCTAGATGGCGTAGAAGGTTAGTCGAGGTGATAAATAAAGGGAATGGAAGCGTGTCTTGGTTACTCACAGGTGCGCGCCACCGAAGCTGTGACCGATTCCGATGATGGGACGGGGCATTTCGGCCGCCTTTACATTGACCAAGTGGAGAAGGTCGCGGGGGTGATCAAACCAGCTTGCTATAATATGGTGAGTGAGTGATCCTTTGCCAGCATTCGAGAGGAAGGAGGCTATCTCTCGTACGGTCATTTCCTAGACGCTCTTCGTTGACGACGCCGCTCTCGCCTTGATGCGCCACATCGGCCATCCAAATACTGCGAATACGGAAACCAGTCTCCTTTGCGCGAGCATGAATCTCCTCCCATAGAGGCTCATATAGTTCCTATTCAACTCGTTAGTCTAGAACTCATCATGAGAGCTTATCGGACTCCGATCGGATGCGATCACATCGGTCGCGTATCGGGATCTACGCGTTCATACCTTGGGGAAGCCATTGGCGTGAGCAGCGAGAATTGTCACATCACCTGGTTGAGGATTTGGGTTGTCTAGGGGGATATACTGTTTCACCACAAGTCCCAAGGGTTGATCTTGATCATCTGCAATGGCACCGGGATACTCGCGAACATGCTGGGTAGGTACCACATGCTCGACAATACGAAATGGAGACGACATGATCAAGGGCCTGTGGGTAGAGGAAATATGAAAGAAGTACAAATTAGAGTGCTTTTCCCCCGCGTACAAGTTAAAAAAAGTATGGAGAAGCTCGGCGGCGATTGAGCCTCGGCCCTTTCCAAGGTTTCTTAAGGCCGAGTGGCATTTCACTCAAGTCAACTGCCGACCTCGGGAGCTCCACTTAACTCCAGGACTTACACTCCTTGAATGTTGGGAATTTACTGCAAAACACTACGAGGTTTATAATGGAATCAAACAGGTTGAAAAATTTTCATTGTATATTCAATGCGCATTTAGTTTTAGAATCCTGAAAACGCCCCCAAATCCATATGATCAAAAAGAAAACCAAAGTATGCAAGACGAACACACATGCGTGATCATAAAAAAAACGTAGCGGGTATTCATAGAACAAGGCATGCGTGGTGGAGTGATTTGTGAGGCCTCAAGGGCTTGACCAGCGCGATATCTCCCAGTGGAAGACAAATCGCCGGTCTGGAGCAGAATCTGCCCCAGTCGAAGATGTCGTTCGAAACTCAAGGCTGCCGATGACAAGAGGGGTTGGATATAGACATCGCGACTGACCCGTTAAGAGACCAAGCTGGTATCAAGTAGAGCTCTAAACGAAAAACCCTAATCGCAGCGGAAGGTCATAACTGTTTTACAATCAAGCCACCAAGGCCGAATGTGTTGGTATTGACCGAACGATGGATCCAACAGCGGGGAAGATAGCTGATGGCGAGAGAGAGAAAACCAAAAGTGGGAGATCACTGCAAGAGGGGATCGCGGAAGTGCTTCTGGAAGTTGTTCTGTCTCTCGTTTCCAGCGCGCCAGCGGTTGACGGCACGGTTGGTGCGAGTTCGATCACGGCGCTCCGCGACCAGGGCGGTCTTCTTCTGCTCAGCGGTGGCAGTGAGCATACCATTACCACCGTTACCACGAGAGATAAGAGCACGGTTCTGGTTACGTCCACGGAACTTGGGCTCATCTTCCTCGATCTCGCCATTTTCGATAGCAAGCTGGCGAGCAGCCCGCTCATCAGGGCTGGGATGGCTGTGCAGGTTCTGGCGGTAGTACTTGGCAAGCGATCGGTGACCAACACTCTTGCCGGAGGGAAGGTGAAGCTCGTACTCATCCTGGTAGATAAGAGGAGCCTTGCGGTGTGTGTGGGACTCGCCATCGTCCAGAGAGGAGGCAGAGGTCTCGGTTTCCCAGCCGGCATCATCGGCATCTGATGACTGGATCTTCACTCCACCAGCCTCAGCCATGTTCTCATCTTCGTCATCATCGTCTTCCTCATCATCAGAGTAAGAGCTGCGGAAATCGTAGTACTGGCCAATCTCAATCTGTTCCTCTTCGGCCTCGAAGGCGATCATGCAGTGACCCTTATCACGCATGTGGGTCCGGGCACCGTCAGCGTTGTTGCGGATGGCATGGCAGTAAAGACATTCGTGGTTTTCAGTGATCTTGCGGTACAGGTAGTTGACCAGACCCTCCAGATCGACCAGGTATTTGCGCTCCGGAATGAACATGCCGTGGTTCTTGAACATGTGCTCGACGTTTGCCTCGACGTCGGCAGACTCGGTACGGCAGAAAAGACACTGTGATGAGGAGAACTCATCCTTCACCTCCTCCATCTCCTCATCCTCCTTGTCCTCCGCGATGGTAGCGGACTTGAGGTCATCAGTGACGTTAGAAATGTCGGTCTCGCGTGCCTTGCCAACGGGCTCTCCAACAGAGAATGCTGAGCTCATGACCGAGGCATTGTCTCCTTCCTTGCTGAGGCGGGCCTCACGCTGCTTGTGCTTGGAGCTCTTGACGTGGTTTTGGTATGAGTTTTCGCTGAAGAAGGCCTTCTGGCAGGCGTGGCAGGTCTTCTCAAAAGAGGCCTTGGCGGCGGCCTCAGTGGAGTTCGCCTTAGCGGCAATAACCTTCTCGTTGAAGATTTCCTGGGAGACGGGTGGGAGAGATGCGATACGGCGCTTCATGTTGTACAAGCTGTGTGGTATGATTAGTTATTGTTGCAGTGATAAATTGATAATCAGATTTCAAAATTCGGGCACTCACTGCCAGTCCTTGCGCATGTGGTCCCGCTGCGCATCGTTGCGGTGGAACGCAACGAGGCAGGTGTTGCAAGTGTAGGGAAGATTCGACGACATGACGCTTTTATCTTCAGATGTTGTGAAAATTATGAGGTCTTGGTGGGATAAGAAAAAAGTGTGTGGGACGGCCTTTTTATCGTAGGCGGGGTACGATAAGAAAAGTTCGGTCGCTAGTGGATTTTTCACAGTCGAGAGAGATGAAGAAGAAAGAGTCGCAACAGACGAAATATAGCAGATATAAGGCCAAATTCCAAATCAGATATCGGAAGATGGACAAGAGCCTGAATAAGTCTTTAGTCGCAATCAGGTTAGTTTGGGAAGATTTTCCAAATTGATCTGTGATCCATGGCACCAGCGCATTATGTCATCGAGATTAGTAAGCCCAGCGAATCGCCGATGAGTCATCGTGAGCAATCAGACATGGAAGTTATGGACATGATTCACGATAGTTCGGACTCCGGAGTGTACATGTAATGTTTGAAATTGACTCGAAATGAGCCTTGGGGTGTACAGGAATGAGTACAGGGATGTTGAAAACACCTTCACTGAAGAACCTTGGAACTAGTCAAGATTAGTGTCTATATTCCTAATCTCAGTGTGATAGATCATGAAATAAATGTATCCCAGCATATATGGACATGCGAAAACCAAAAACGCAGTGTATATCAAACAGTTTTTAGAATAGAAAAGTCTCTCCAGGAGACCAGACAGATAAATGACCGAGATCATACCGAGATAGGCAACGGATAGATCATCCAGCAAAAACAGTCCTCAAGACCGCGCCTAGAAACCATCGCCTTCCTTCCAGGGACGGCGAGCTTCAAAGGCACGGTTCTTCGGGTCCTCACCACGTCGCAGGGCATTGTTGATGAGATCAACAACTTCCTGCTCTACCGTATTGACTTCCTCCTGCATTTGGCCCTCACGACCAAGAGGTGGAATGTTCAAATCCATCGTTTCAGCCAGTCCCTCATTCTCATCCATGAAATCAAGATCATCCGCCAGGAATGACCAAGAATTGAGGTCTTGCTGGAGATATCTCAGCTGATCGGCTTTATCTCGGTAGACCTGAAATTCGTCCGGTCCGCCAAAACAAATCCCGTAGCCGTCACATAGACAAATGTTCTCCTCTACACAAACTACCGGTTCGCCGGTGAAAACGTATTGCCAAAGGTATTCCCAAATGCGTCCTGCGATGTAGTCACTCAGATCAGTCTGCAAGAGCCAATCGCGGTAGAAAATAAAGCGGGCCCGAGGGATCGTTCGGATGCGATCTCGCGACAGAGCAAACTGCGCACAGCACGGCTGTGCGAGCACTGATGGGACTGGATCGTCGGGGAAAAGCTCGCCCCACGCGCGGGCTAGCATCAACTCTTCTTGTTTTTGTTCATCTTCCACGGTGGCTCCAGGGTGCATCCAGGCCGGACAGCCGGGGGCCATGCCGCAACGCAAATTCATGTATCCCACTCGCGCAACTCGGGCCAAGTTCAGACGCCGGAGCATCTCTGCCGTGTCCCCGTCAAAAATTTCATCGTTGTGCCATGCATTCTGGTGCGAGTGTATGAAGACGGAGATATCGGATAGATCATCGTAGTAGTCGATCACGTAGGTCAGGTATACCATGACTTCATGGCCTTTATTCGAAGGTGGGTGAAGTGGCGCGTGAGGATCGTTCGCGACGTATATAGCAGTGTCCCAATCAGGTAGCTCCTGATCAATCCAACTTACATCCTCTGTCTTTGTGCGCGGGACAACAAGCCTCTTCGAATATTCCACCCCCGGCGGGTGGGGGATCCCGGGGACAAAGTTTGGCTGAGGCGCGTACAAGATCCTATCCCCCTGACCCATGGTGCCATTGGAGGACTTGGTGCCATTTCTACCCACAGGGTAGACAAATTCTCCTAGGCCCACAGCCTGGGGGAATTTACTCCATGGTTGCGACAGATGGCGGGCTGTGAAGAGGATCACGACAAAAAAGGAGAGGCCAAGGAAGAGCACTGCGCGCCGTGAGAGAATCATGGAAGGAGGCCGATTGGAAGGGTTATACACGGAGGGTTTTATCTGTTGCACGAAATGAAAGTTAACTTGGGGTTGTACCAAGGGGCACAGATATTCAGGAGGTGATCGATCCAAGGCCGTGGATGCGGATCCAAGGCTGGGAATTGACTTCTCTCGACACTTACACACTCAGGGAGATCATTGCAATTCAACCGTCAGGCGCGGAATCGCGAAAAAGAAAGGAGTTGGAGTCTCTAATATTGAGGAGAGTCAAGGAGAAGGGATCCGGAAGGGAGTGGTCAAGGTGGCTACTCCGTACAGGGTCTAGAATGGAGCCGACTGTCCATCATATTTGGTAACTCCCGCGGCGCATCGTGGGGTCCGTGGGCGAATGAACGGGGATGAAAGACGGGTAGTGGAGCTGGCAACTTTGGAAATTTCGCATCGCCCGATGACGACAAATGGGCCACAAATCCGAGATCAATTGATTGTATTTTCCTAATATTACACTTCAGTGTTCTGTACTTGATCGTAACATTGGTAGTAGTTGATAATCGTTTAGTACCTACTAGGTATATATCAAGATCAGAATGACGACATGGGTTGCTATAGTATGTTTTATTGCGGAAACCTCAAGTCGAATCTTCAGACTCTCTACCTAGGTGCTAGTAGATGATATGAACAATTTTGGAAATCATGAAAACAACTGATAAATACAAGGCTGAAAATCTATAGTTTAGCGGAAGGCTTATCGAAGACAACGCGGTTGAAACAAGATCCAACACCCTCCAATGAAACCTCAACCTGATCACCATCCTTCAACCAGAGAGCGGGCTTGCGGCCCATACCCACACCTTGAGGGCTACATTTTATGTCAGCACCGACCAAAAAAAAAAACTGATATATGACCAAATATGTTCAAGGGGCGGATGCACTTACGTTCCAGTGAAAATCACATCTCCAGGCAAGAGGGTGGTACCCCGCGACAAAAAGGCAATGGTCTTGGCCACGCTGAAAATCATATCCTTGGTAGACGAGGATTGGACAGTCTTGCCGTTCAACTTGGTCGAGATATTCAAGGCATTTGGATCAGTGATGACCTGAGAGGAGACAATACCCGGGCCAAATGGCGCCCAGCCATCGAAGCCTTTACCCAGATTCCACTGGCCGCCACCGCGCTTAATCTGCCATTCGCGGTGGGAGACATCATTACCGACCGCATAACCCAGAACATACTCCAATGCCTTGCTTTCAGGTACATCCCGAGCTGCTTTGCCAATAACAATGACAAGCTCGCATTCGTAATCTAGGCCTTCGCCCTCTTGCGCCATTTGGCCCACTGGAATATCATCAGTGGGGCCTGCGATGGCAGTCACTGGCTTGAAGAACAAAACAGGGTACTGGGGAATCGGCAGATTGGATTCCTTGGCATGTTGCTCATAATTGAGTCCCAGGCAGCGAACGGTCTGTATATCCTGACGGGCCAGGGGGGCTAAGAGTGTCCGCACCTCAGCTACCTGGTCAGTCACCTGGTGCTGACCAAAGATATCACCCTTGATCACTTTGGCCTGGGTAACTTTGGAGATGTCTGTTACACCCGATGGGAGCAGTGCATCTCCGTAGTAGACCTGGCCATCCTTGGCTAAGAAGCGAACCAAATGCTTAGAAGAAAGGGTTAGTTCAATTGAAAAGGAGAAAAACAACAGGAGAATGTCGACATACTGTGAAAGTTGCCATGATTTTAAAATATGTTCAAGGTTGAAGAGGTTCAATGGGGAAAGCAAGTGGGATTGCGGAGATAAGGATGTGCTTTTCGGCCGGGAAAGCGACCGGCGGGAAACGGAGCTCTGGGCTTTCCCCAGCTTCGCTCCGATCCAATCCAATGATCCGCATTTCTTCATCCTCTCCATCATGGCTAGGCTCTCCGGCCTTCAGCGGGACGTTCTGTCCCTCTACCGTCAGTGTTTCCGTGAAATCCGCAAGAAGCCAATCGTGCGTTGCTCCACATTACCATAATTTAACCTCCCATTTCTTGCTTTCCATTTTGCCATTTTGTTCATTTTTAGCCCTTCGCGACTGACGCCCTTTTGATCTCTGATGCACCACAGGAATCTAGGAATAATTTCAAAAACTATGCCCGGTAAGCTTCCCTTTCCGCTCCCCTTTCCCGCTCTTGGGCATCGGTACATCCCGGCTGACAAGGGTCCTAGAGCGGAATTCCAAAAGCACCTCTCGGTGAGCAAGAAGGACTTTGGCACGGTCGAATATCTCTTGCGCAAGGGCCAACGCCAGCTAGAGATGTACTCTTCCCCGGGAATTCGGAACATCCGATAAAAAGGGGACCCCAGAGTCCAGGTTTTGGCTGTTATGGCTGTTATGGCACATCCCGTAGGTTTCGCGTCGCTCTTCCCTTTCTGTACACGGGTATGAACAACAGGCTAATTTCGTTCCACAGTCTCTCCATGTATAAAACACATTCAAGTTTTCCGATTGCACCCGAGATGTTTATCTCAAGATGCGCGCTCTTAACCGATCAATTGGCGTTGCGCTTGTACGATACCTGGAATTTCTCCTTATTCTGCCATAGGCTGAAAACTCTTTCTGTACATAACATAGATGTTCGTGGAATTTTTACAAGTTGTATGTCAGCACTTGAGTGCTCCTATTTGCCCCTGGAATTAGAATAGCATAGAAACCTTGGAAGCCATGAAAATCCATACATACATAACATACTAGCTACATATTACTGGGTCGTTGTAGATCCATACAATGACTGATTAGAAATATACCCGCATGACTCAAAAAGAACCTCTCAGACATTTATTGACGGTGATTATTAATTCAAGAAAGTGATTTGTGATCAGATTTAAGCACCATTAAGGAAATGAGCTTAGAAACTATCTAGAAGATTCAAGAGTAGTGTGTTGGTGGTGAGTAAGATCTGGAGGGTGGGAGAAGATGCTCGAATGCGCGCGGCGTCGCTCCTCCCTTCCAGTAGATTCTGACCAATCACCGATTCAGAAGCACCCAAAACCTACATATACGATCAAAAGGCCGACTCAAAAAAAGCATCAGATCAATTCAAATCAAATCAAACCAAACACTTGAAGAGCCTTTCAGATTTTCCTCAATCTCCAAATCACCTCTTTTGTCCACCATGTCTTTCCTGGCCTCCGACTTCTCGCCGCTGTTCCGGCTCATCGATAACTACGATAAGCGTGGACTCCACCAAACTTGCTCCACTCCCCGGGCTCCGCGCCGCACCTTCGCCCCAGCTTTCGATGTGCGCGAGCTCGACGATGGCTACTACCTGGATGGCGAACTCCCAGGTGTGAGCCAAGACAACATCGAAATTGAATTCAGCGACCCCACAACGCTGGTCATCAAGGGCCGCACAGAACGCGACTATAAGACCTCTGAGCCTAAGCTCACTTTGGAGCCCTCAGCAGAGACCCTCCGTGAATCGTCGCCGCGCCAGCGCCAACCTACAGTCGAAGATGAAGATGAATCTGATTCCAACGACTCTGACTCCACACCCTCCGTGACTTCTGCCTCGGTCAAGTCCACTCCCGTTCCAACTCAACCACAGACTTTCAAGCCCCATTACTGGGCCTCGGAACGTTCCATCGGCGACTTCCAGCGCACCTTCTCTTTCTCCAACCGCGTTGACCAGGATGGGGTGCGTGCCAGCTTGAGAAATGGTGTCTTGTCCATCGTGGTCCCCAAAGAGATTGCACCCAAGCCCAAGAAGATCCGCATTGAATAGTGACTGGATACCCCTTTTTGCTATCGGATTGCTCCTGTATCGCATTAATGTCTCCTGTTAACTGCATTGGCTTGGCGCGTTGGATTTTACTGTCTTTACTTTTGTACGGTTATGATTTTCGGTCTACATATAGATAATTTGGAATTTGGAATATGATAATATCTATGAATTTGAAAAATTCCTTGACGTGTTGAATATGCTACATATGGCACAATCCTTACTACTTCATAATCTGTAGTACTGACAGTAAATTGGTGGCTAAACTTCCAAATGAGGCTCAATCCACGGCGGGACCAAGACCCGCGATTAGTAATGGACTATCATGACTCCGCCCCGCTCAATCTTGACGTCTTTGAAGACATCGCTTATAGGCTATTTGGTTTGGACTCGAGCGTTTCAGTAAACAAGAAATCAAACCACCGACGCCTCCAGCTTGGGTCGCGTGGAGATTCAAATGTTTATTTCTGCTTTTTCGGAACATCTATTCCAATGAATTTTCAACAACATTCCAGCCATTCTCAACCCCATCAAAATCAGGGCGCGACTGACACAAATGCCCCAGAGAACTGGCTTGCAGATGAAACAAACGATGATGGGAATGCATTAAACGATTTTTACTTCTGTGCGCCGGAGCCTACTTCCTCAGAATGGACATGGAGCGGCCATGAGTCACAGGTTCTCGAGATACTTGAAGACCAAACAACTTCCCAAGCCTCGAATTCCCTAAACATTTCATGTCCGGCTACCATGTTTGATGACCCTTCAAATTTCTGCCAACCACTACCTCAAAACCTCGCAAACGTTCCACAGTGGCTTGATGGTGCTTCCCGCCCGCCAGTCTCGTGCAGCTATTGCCGCAGACATCGACTCCAGTGTTTGATCCTTCGTACAACATCGGCCAACCCAAATCCTGTTTCATCTTGCTCCAGTTGCGTGGCACTTTTTAGAGAGTGCAGTCTCGCAAAGGGAGAAAAGCGACTACCCTCTGGATTTGAGACCTTTGCGCCGGTATTAGGCCACTTACACGGGTTGCCAGAACATGCCGAAGATGGTGTAAGTGATATTTGACTCTATGATATCACAAAGCAGGGGTATATTTACTGACAGATTCAGGGGAGTGTTCTACCTAGCGTGGAGAATATACCCAGCGTGGAGAATATAGAGGAGCGCAAAGAATCCAAACAATTTGTGCGAAAGGGAGCCAGAGTCTTGCGAGAATGGTTCTACCAAAATCAAGAATGTCCATATCCTTCTGAAGACCAAAAAATTCAATTCTCACGCGAAACTGGATTCTCAGAGAAAAGAATCGCCACTTGGTTTGCGAATGCCCGCCGTCGCCAGAAACAGAAAATCCAATCCTCAAATTTGGCATCCAACACACGTACCCGTGTCGGGTCCCCATTAGTTACCAGCACACTGAGCTCGCTTACCCCCATGGAACGGTGGAAAGCATCCCCACCAGAAGATGAAGTGGAGTCAGAATCTATGATACAGGACGCGATCGCATCAGCTGGGTGGGATATTTCGATGGACCCATTTCAGTTTGATGCATCTGCAATGGATCTGTTCAACCTCGACGAGTCGTCCTCGCATCTTGCTTCTTCAGCCTCCAGTTTTGGAAGTCGTGTATCAGAAACATCAGACAGTGTCTCGTCGGCATGGAGTCACAATTCCGGAGAAGGAAATTTACCATTCCCAATGTTGCCGACGAGATCGCGTTCTCGCCGGCGAGGTCAGTCATCAGAAGAGCACCAGTACCAGTGCACTTTCTGTACTCGATCATTTAGAAAAAGACATGACTGGAATCGACATGAGAAAAGCGTTCATCTATCATTGGAGACTTGGATCTGCACGCCCAGCTTGAATGAACTCCAACAAACTTGGAATGCTCAGAGAGATGAATGTAGTTTCTGCGATGCAGTGCTTCCTGATTCAAACCACCTGGAAGAGCATGATTTTGACGTCTGCGCCGCCAAGCCTATATTCGATCGTTCATTCACTCGGAAGGACTACCTGTGGCAGCATCTCCGAAAGTTTCATAGCTGTACCAAAATTCCCGTTCCTGATCTCGAAGCTTGGCGAAATGCCGGTGCTAATCTTGAGAGCCGATGTGGATTCTGCGATCAAGCACTATCAACGTGGACTGCTCGAGGAGAACACTTGGCAGAACATTTCAAGAATGGAATGCGAATGAACCAGTGGGTTGGTGACTGGGGACTGGATTCGATTGCGATGGGATCTCTCCGTAACGCTACGTTACCTAACCAGCGGTCTTTGACTGTTTGAAATAATCTTTGATTAATCAATACTCTAGGTTTGAACTGAACATTTGAAGAACCACATGTCCACTTCCAAGGAAGGTCATATGTGCACTTTTACGATTTGAAGAGGAGACAGCTTCCATGTTATACTTGATAATAACCACGAACATGAGAATTTGTACGGAAAAATGGAACGGGTTGTGGTCAAGTAGCTCATTATGATAACCTTTGTACCTAATTATAAAATCCAAACACTAGCTCATTGGGAAGAAAAATCTCCTGCACATGTGAGCTCAGTTTCTTTGTTTTTTTCGCCCAAGTAATCTACTAGTTCTATAGTACTATGTATGCAGGGGCCCCACAGTTATATGTAGAGATTATGTTCCCGCCTAGTACTTTTTACCTTGATTTTCATCAATAGCCCCGTTATATCATTTTCAAGGACAAAGGTATTGATCTGAGAAAACAAAACATTGAATTCTCAAAATGATAGAAATGATCCATCATACAAAGTCTCGTTCTACATAGTGTTGCCTTCATGTTGATTTCAGATTATGGTATAGAGCCACGTAACTAGCTCCGGAGTCTTTACTGATTAAGGTTAGACTCCGCTGAGTCATCGCCGCGATCGGCAGTGGGGTTGACAATTATTTTACATATTGCGTTGTAATCTCGAGGGCTTTTCCTTTGTCAATTGACTCATAAATTTTCTCTACGGGTTCAACACCATCCCCGCTAATATTCAACATGGCACCCAGCTTCATTCTGACATTGTCGGGCCCCGATCGGCCCGGCATCGTGCACGCCGTGACCGCATTCCTGGTGCAGCACAACCTGAACATCGTCGACTCGTCGCAGTTCGGTGACCCCACCTCGAAGCGCTTCTTCATGCGCATGCAATTCGCCCCCGAAGGCACCACCGACATCCCGGAACTCGAACAGCTGCGCACTGCCTTCAAGCCCACCGCCGAGTCTTTCGCAATGACCTACGAGATCCACCCTACCACCCAGAAGCCCCGCGTGTTGATCATGGTCTCCAAGATCGGCCACTGCCTCAACGATCTCCTCTTCCGCCAGTCCACCGGACAGCTCAGCGTCGAGGTTCCCCTCATCGTCTCCAACCACCCCGACTTCGCGCCCCTCGCCGCCACCTACAATATCCCCTTCCACCACCTTCCCGTCACTGCCGACACCAAGGCGCAGCAGGAGGGCCAGATTCTCGAGCTCGCCGCGCAGAACAACATTGATTTGATTGTGTTGGCCCGCTACATGCAGGTTCTGTCGCCGAAGCTGTGCGAGGCCATGTCCGGTCGCATCATCAACATTCACCACAGCTTCTTGCCCTCTTTCAAGGGTGCCAAGCCCTACCACCAGGCCCATGACCGTGGTGTCAAGATTATTGGTGCCACCGCCCACTTCGTCACCAGTGACCTCGACGAGGGCCCTATTATCGAGCAGAACGTTGTCCGTGTTGGCCACGGCATGAGCCCCAAGGAGCTGACCCACGCTGGCAGCAACGTTGAGAGCAACGTTCTTGCCACTGCTGTCAAGTACTTTGCTGAGCGCCGCGTTCTCCTTAACGGACACAAGACTGTTGTGTTCAACTAAGCGCCTTGCTTGAGATATATACTTGTTGGGCCGTACAGCGATTTTGTGACACCTTGGTTTAAAAATAATATAGAACTACGGGATATACCACGACGACGCAGGTCAAATATTGACGTACATGATGAAACCAAAAATGAAACATACATGAATGCAACGCACAATCAGATTGAATCATTTAGAGATCACCTACATACTAGTAGATAGTAGTAAAGTCGTACATATAGCAGATACTATCATAAAGCTGCCTACTTGAGTGGAGACGAACAAGTAGGCAGGGCAACCTTGGAACATTCCAAGGTTGCAATACTCACATGTGCTGCTTGTCCATTGGAACAGCCGTCGTCACACTGAATAAACTCAAAAGAGTTGATGCATTGCAAATCATATCCAAGAGGTCTCTATGAAACAAAAAAGCCTCCCGACTAACTCCAAGCTGAAGATTATAATCAATCCAGCCCATTAACCCCGTCTTTGAATGGACGCACATCGTACTCATCCGGGTAGGTTTCCAGAATACGCTTCAGCTCCTTCATCTGTTCCTGAGCCTCCTCGGTGATATCTTCATAAACATCCGTAAAGGCCTCACGAAGAGGAGGCTTCTTC
Organism: Penicillium verhagenii; assembly: GCF_028828195.1. NCBI lineage: Eukaryota > Fungi > Ascomycota > Eurotiomycetes > Eurotiales > Aspergillaceae > Penicillium > Penicillium verhagenii. Next base: position 231,847 of record NW_026643171.1, read on the forward strand.
TCCCGTTCAGCCTCACTAAACTCCTTCAGCACATCCTTTCGCAAGGTGTCCCTAAGCTCCTTCTCCTGTTCTTCACTCCACAACCCCTTGTTCTCAAGCCACTTTCGCAATCGAATGATAGGGTTGTCCCGACGCTTCCAATCTTCGACTTCCACGCGTGCCCGGTACGCAAAGCTATCATCACTCGTACTGTGATGGGAGACACGGTAGCTCATCGCCTCGATCAGGACAGGTCGACCCCCATCACTTAATGCACGTCTTCTGGCTTCTTTTGTGGCTTCATAAACTGCAAAGACATCATTCCCGTCAACGCGAATGGTGTCAATACCGTAGCCCACACCACGACTCGCGATTCCGTCACCTCGATATTGCTCGAGAGTGGGCGTGGAAATGGCGTACCCGTTGTTTCGACATAAGAATACAATCGGGCAGGATCTTGTGGCTGCGATGTTGAGTGCTGCGTGGAAGTCACCTTCACTAGCCGCGCCTTCGCCGAAGTAACAGGTAACAATACGAGGCTCCCGGTTGGGATCTTGGAGGTCTTGAATTTTTAGGGCGTATGCTGCACCAGAGGCTTGAGGGATTTGAGTAGCCAATGGTGATGAGATGGTGTGCTGTAATCGAATCAGAATTTTGGTCCCATGAGAGAAAAATTAAAGATTATTATGGGATGAAACTGACAATGCGGGGATAATTTTGGCCATAATGCACAGGCATGTTCCTGCCTCGGCCTTTATCATTGCAATTTGCGAATAATTGGCTCATAAAGTTCTTCAGTGTGAAACCTCGTTGTTGAAAAACACCAGTCTCTCGGTATTGAGCAAAGACAACGTCGTCTGGTGTCAAAGCCGCTGCAGAGCCGACAGCAATTCCTTCTTCACCGGCCGAAACCTATGCTAAGTATTAGCATACTCTTTATGTAAATGCCACCGATTGACCCATTGTTCGAATTTTAGATTTCTTACCATATAGAAACTCAAGCGTCCTTGTCGCTGTGCCTCGAACATCACCACGTCCATGACGCTCACTGTTATGGATCAGAAAAGTGACTCCCTTCCCATTTCAGCAAGACATACCAGTTGTCATATTCTTGTACCACGTCAAGATCTCCTCGTCAGAAACATCCGGGGGTCCCCGTGTCTTATCCACTAATTCGCCGTCGGAGTCGATGACTCTGTAGGTGGGGATGGCGGGAAGATCTGAGGCTTTGAGGAAAGTCATGTCGGTCGTAAATTTACTATTTACAGCACCCGGGAAGTGTACCCTATCGAAAATGAAGAATCAGTGTTTTTGTCCTTTGAGTCTGGGGTTTCCTCACACTTACCGATCTGACCCCGGCCGTTGTGAGATTGAGCTTCCCCATCGACGAGGAGCGACCATTGAGGCTGGCTGGAGCATGCCCGTGGAGCGTGCTGCCCGCCATGACTGGCGAGTGACTATTCTGTAGGACATTTTGAGTTATGATTGTGAGAAAGAGAAATACTGGGACCGAGGGGCAGGTTCATTATTGACAGGAGTATGGGTAGAAATGCGGAGGGCTCGGTTGGCATCGGAGGGAACGTCACTACCCGCTTCCAACCGAGAGGCTCGGCGATAAGGGTAGATAAGGGTCTACAAGTGGACTGTAGTATACTTGAAAGTTGACTTCACTTCCTTTAACGAAAAATAAAATTATGCTCTAACACTGATCTCTAATGAACAATTTGGCCTTTCCATTCCAATCTACCATCGTTCCCTCATACTGTACCAATCTGTTTACACAACAGTCCTCTGACCTGCTGCAGATGATGCCGACTTCAATCCAGCCCGATCGGATGCCAAATTCCGAGTCACAAGACCGACGGAAACAAAAGTAATCATAACGAGGAACTCGGGAATGGTTCCAAAGATGACTTGAACCGCCAGACTGCCTCCATCAGCTCGCCCATCCACAAACGCAATGACAACCGAGTAGATCACGCGAACTCCGACGAGTGGTATGGCAATGAGAACAGCCAAGAGAAGCTGGCGCAAATGTTAGCACACATCAACAGCCAAAACCTCGCAAACGGTAGTAGAAGAACGTCATACCTTTTTCTCATCATTTACTCTTTGGTCACTGGCATTTGCCCGAAGAGACACGACAACGAGTAGGGCAATGATCAGCCAGCCCATAGCCAGGACAACCATGCCAGCCTCAAGCAAGGTGGACTTCCCATTACTAGAAGCGGCAAGGGCAATACCAGTAAGAATTGCCACATGCGGGAGGAGAAAGCTTGGCCCGTTAAGCATTTTGGGAAGTCTTTGCTGGATCGAATGATTGCTAAGAAGATGCTTAGTTCCGACCAGCTTGACCCACATGCTTGAAGTAAGTAATTAGACTTCGGCTACTTACGATTCGCGAAGTATTCCCAAGGTTGCCAGGAGAAGAGGTGACAGCCCAATGCCGGTGATTATTTGCGCGGTTTCATTGGCATGACCGGTCGTTGATAGTGAATGATAGGCCATTCCGTTTCCGGTGAGACGTAGAACACACATAATAATCACGTAGAGCCATCCCATAACTCCGTGCTTGCCATGTGCTGCAAAACAGACGAAAGCTGGTAGAAGTACCAGACCATAAAAGACCATCTGGGCCAGCTCGAGACCTTCAGTTGAAGAAATGTTGGTCATGGCTTTAAATGTTTAAATGCGGATTTATTCAAGTAAATAGATCGAGAGGATGTTCAAACAAATGTCGGATCAACGATTGAGAAGCCTGGGACCTGGGGAATTGCCAATTGATGAAAGGGTTGAGAATGGAAGAACCAAACGACACCTGCAAGATAGGGTCTTTTATATCCATCGCATCCATTTTCCCCCTACGCGTTCTTTTTTTTTAAAGTTGATCATCCAAAGAGGCTTTCATTTGCAAAGCCTTGTTCAAGATCCATCCTATAGATCCACTTATAACCTTGTTTGCCAGTAAGATGATCTGATTGGATCTTGAGATGGGCTGAGCTTCCATATCGGGAAAGCGAACCGATTCCGAGATTTAGCGTGTTTCTTGCTTATGTACATTTCTTCGGTTTCGGGTTCGGTATCGGTACATTCTCTACTTTTGGCCCAGTTTCATCTTGTTGTTTTTTTACAAACAGCCCCTGACAGCCATTGCAGAGGTTCTACCGCAAGGCATCAATCATTGCGCCGACTCTGAAAAGCTTAATCCCTTACAGCCGTGGCATTGACGGCAATTCCGGTCCTAGATTAATACGTGAATGAGGTGGTGCTGGGATGTGTACCTCAACCTGTGGGTATGGGAGTAAAGTCCGTGGTGCTGGGAGTAAAGGCCGTGGTGCTGGCAGTAAAGTCCGTGGTGCTGGGAGGGGGGTGAATGGTCCCTGCTGTGAAGACGAACTTGCCGGTAAGGAGGAGGGTGAGAATGGCGAAGGTGATTCATTATGACACATATGGCATGTGCTGGCTGTTTGCGGGTCAATGGATATAGGAAAGCTATCCAGCGGTTTTAAACGCCAACAGTGTGTACAGTAGCGTAGTTGGGGGCTCAGTGGGTTATTCTGGCTGCTACCTGGTGAGGAAGACTGCCCACTAGTAGTAGAGAAGCTCCGACTAGATAGTAAGGGTTGTTGTGGTCCTTGGGTAAGCTGAGGGGTATGGAATGGACGTAGCTCCCGCTGCGGTGGGGAAAGCTGAGCCGTACCGAGGGATCGTTTGTGTTGGTGTTTCGGTTTCCGGGGTACACGTCCTCTAGTGCGACATGCAAGGCATTGTTTGGTCGGTTGGGTTCCTCTTGCTGGCCGAAAGTCTGCTAGTGGCTTCTTCTGTCCACAAGCAGAGCAGACACGAGGCTCCTCAGTAGGAGGTTGGTTTGTTGGTACTTTTGATACCATATTGGAGATTATGGATCACCTAATAAAGGTGTAAAGTTAGCTTAGAATCTGGAAATATAGTAGTGACTAACTTACTTGCACAATAAAAGGACTGAGTAGCATAGGAAAGAACGGGAGAGACGAAGAGACAAAGAGACGAAGAGGGGAAGTTGGAAGCAGTCACATTATCAGGTCTCGGTGCAGATCAAGCAGCTGAGTTGGTCCAGGGTCCAAACGTATGTGTCAGATCCACAAGGATCTGGGAGAAACGAATGGTAATGAGGGAGAGAAAGAGACGGAGAAGAATCAATGGTAATGGTATTCTTCTACTAAGCGGGATGGAGAGGGGAAAGGAGGAAGGAAGGAAGGAACGAGAGAGAAGCTCTCACTTCCCTAGACTAACTACAACCCTAACCCTCTCGCACAAAACCGACCCACGCGCTGGAGCATCTAGGAGCAGACCATGTGACATCACATGGTTCACAATCTCCTAACAGTATGTAGACTGATTCTACCTAGTACCGGTCATATGTGGCTAACTGACCAATTATAAGGGAACATGATATGGCGGTAGATTTTTTTTAACTTATGCATTATACCTAGTTATTCAAAGACGTTTAAATAGCAATCATGATGTGGCGGACGGCTTGAATATCAGCCAAGGTTATTGAAGCTTTATGGCTTATTTAGTTTGAAATACCCCACGAAAGCAACAGACAGGCGAAACACGTGCAGTGAGAGATAATAATAGACCACGAACTATTCAGCACCCTTTGAACAGCCCTGGGATTTGTGTGGTGTGTTTTCCGGGTTGTCTTACTTGCAGAATTGCCTTTTTGGGGGTGAAGGAACAGCATATTTCCTAAACAGGAATAGATCAAATATCACAATCGTGATGTCATGAACCAATGGGGAAGTGTTATTTTAGGTAAATAAAAGTTACTCCGTACAGATATGTACAGGGCCTACTAGTAAGAACAGGGAAACGCGCCACTGCCGCCTATCTAACGGGATTAATCTCGTGGCTGATGTCCACTGTGGGGGTTGGTGGCCTCGTCTATACATACGCGGCGAAAAGCTTCCGATCTTGGATATACGGAATATCACATACCAGAACAGTTCCTGAATAGGTATGACGATCATCAAAGCTGGATGCCTTGAGTCTTCAATTGATGTTTCAAGATGAGTCTCTCGCAAGGATAAAGAGCTGGAGATTTCCTCGGCATTTTGACATCAGAATTATCCATCAATCCAAAAACCAACATTGCAACCAGCCAACCAAATAAACACACAATTTACCACCAACCAAACAATTCTCCATCAAAATGCAATTCATCGCCGTCTTCATTGCGACCCTGGCTGCCGTTGCCTCGGCCTCCAACACCGAGGAGAAGCGTTCCTGCATCGCCAGTGAGTTAACTTTGAACTCCGCATCTATAGAGCTGTTCGCTGACCGATCCTAGACTATGCTGTCTCTTGCCAGACTGGTGGTACTGCTTGCTGCGATGGCTGGCAGTGCGTTGGTGCCACTCAGTGGAACGCTGGTGTTTGCATCCCCAATTAAGTGGGACCGTGCTTGAGAGTGTTGGGATTGGGGATTGGGGTCTTTTATTATGTCACTCTAGATTATATGATTTGAACTATTGTCTAGCTGGCCTCGACAGTAGTTGACAATGAGATGCGCTATCTTTTATTCCTTCGTTCAATTTTTCAAGAGTATTATGTATGCAAAATTGAAAAAGTAGCTTATGGGTCATTCCATGTATACTTTCATTACGGCCTTGAATGAGACTGTGCGACGAGAAAATATGGGCGCACAATGTGCTTAGTTTGAATCTTTTCATGATCGGGTGCCAGGGAAGAGGTCGGAAAATTGAATAGGCGAAAGCTGCATAAGCTTGGTTAAGACTCAAAGTTATGGTATATCGCATTGCCTGGAAGACAGATTACTATTTGGATTCATTCCAAGGCACTTGAACTTGAATTTCTTTCAAAGAAATTATGGTCAGCGGGACTCTAAGTTGAGTGACTAATTTCCTACACGTTTGCGTCTCACAGAGTCTACTTTGAACGGTCCAGAAAGACCGCAGTTGAATTTACTAGTCAGAAGGGGAGGGGTTTGAAGTAGATGAAAAGAGGCCAAGAACGCATTGCAAAGATTTGTTGTACGAACTTCACATACGAACCCCATATGTTCCCCCTTTCAACAAGCCAACATTTCGCACTCGCCTTGGCCATTGGGCATCAGTTGACAAAACAGGCTAGCCCAACTCATGCATCAACAAGACCACTTGGGCCGCGGGGGCCGTTTTCTTCCGATAAACAAGTTGAAGCAACACGGCAGAAATATTCTCACCCCTTACACCACACCCGACTCCCCTCCTTGGCGATCTGGTTGAATATCTCCGAAGGAAACATTACCGAATGGAAGATAAGAAAGTTGAGCGAGGCCCAAGAGGTAGATACGCACGCCTGATTTGTCGTGGTTGCAGAACCCGGAAAATCAAATGTCTTCTACCCAATCTCGCTGAACTGGGCCCCTTGGGTGTCCCCCAATCCGAAAAAACGTGCTGTGACCGTTGCCACAACCTTAAAGTGGATTGCATCGTTGAGCGCTCATTTCTTGGACGTCCTGCGGCAAAACGGGCGAAGCGCTTTCTTACCAAGTCTCTGGTTTTGAACTCGGCAACCTCAGTGGAGCCCAGTGTGCGGGAAGAGGGACAGCCCTTTGAGCTGTCGAACTCTGACAGGGGGTATTGTCTCTCGGGGGTGATGAATGAGTGTCCTACTATGCAAGACCATTCTCAAGTTACAGGCTCTGATCTGACTGTGGACCGAGTTTTGCAGACAATCAACGGCCCTGCCTCCTATGTCACCTCAATATTGGCTAATAATGAATCATTCGATGCGAACATTCATGCGGCGCCAAACTGGATCTTAAACGATGAGCTTACTTCCCATCTAGGTGGGCCGCTGGCTCATACAAGTTGAGACAGTCTTGATTCTTCATCAGAGAAAAGACTTGCCACTGAGGGGAAATGAATTTCGACTGGTCACCTTTTGGGACTAAAGAACAGCCGAGACACGAAGCCTGGTCACACTACAAAAATATCCAAATTATATGTGCCTACTGCAGACTAGCAATGTGGATTTTCCGGATCCTCGACATCTGGAGTCGCTGCTTACCTACTTTTTAGCTGGCAGGACGAGTTCAAGAGCACACCATACACAGCGTGCCTTGACACACCAGATCATGTCTTTGGTGCGCCCATATGTGTTACCAAATGGCAAGCTTTGGAATGTCACAAATTTCCGTCTATTCCGAGGAAAGAACTAGGCTCCGTGCAATGTGTTCGTGCTGGATCAATCGGATGATCAGACCATCTATACAATTCAAGTTCTATGTACCCAGATGCAGCCTTCTGCCTTGGCTTCTAGTCAAACAGGTCAACAGTATTTGACAATGGAATCTAGTCTATATGAGAATAATGTGTTCATTGATCTTTATTCGCCCTAAACACAGTCATCGTCTATCTCGGCCCTGGAGTGCACATTTTCAACTAATAGACTAGCATTCAAGCAGGAACACACATATCAGGACACATTTCAAATAGTTTATGTGAAGTAGAGTTGGTACCTACCAGGATTGACCCGGCAGTCGCACGACTCGCCCCAGTGCCTATTTCCAAGGTTTCATCCCGGATATTAGTCCCAGCAGATAGTTGACCGTTCAATGTTTTTCTATGTATACAAAGTGCCAAACCGACTCGGAAATATTCAACTGTCTAAGCCATATTTGAAATATCAGGATCCAATTTCAAAACGCCTAACAGAATCTTGGTCATCGGCCTCTTGGGATCAAATAGGATACGCTAACGGCACCAGAAGCCATTGGCTATGCCCCGAATTCTCCGGTGCGGGCACATTTTTTGTGTTACTTGTTGTTCCATGGATCCCCGTTCGTTACTATTCTACGACAAGTTCACAAATAGCCAGCAATCAACGATAGAACTTGGTTGAGGGTATAGGAAAGCAAGAGTGGGAATAACTAGAAATTTTGTTGGCTTTTTGGATATAAAGTCGAGGCTTGCCTCCAGATGTCTCTTCTTCCCTTTTCATCAACAATCACTCATCCAAGACTTCCAAAGTTGCTTGATACATACCCTTTTCAAGATGGCCATGAAGATTATTCTGCTCTCTCTCCCTTTGTCGGCATTTGCAGCAGTGGCTGCGCCTTTGCTTGATGTGGTATCTGGATTGCGAACGGTTGACTGGGACAGGTCCGAGGCGCGCCTGTTTGCGAGTAAGAGATATGGCAACTGGGGTGCCCAGAAATCGTTGCCATTGAATGCGCAGTGTCAAACAATCCCAAGCGCCAACAGGCTGTAAGTTCACCGCCATATTGCTTCTGCCTAGTAGCTTGCTAAACTTTCTAGATACCACAATGTTGGATCTTTGTATATCCCCTGCGGGGTCGATACAAGCGAGAAGAAAGCTATGTGCACCCTGTACAGGTAAGTTATGATGTTTCTCTGTAAAAGCACACACGTAGATACTGACAAAAACAGTGATCCCAACTGTCAAGACGTCATGGTAACCTTCGACCACTCGCACTACAGACTCTTGGATCGCGGACACGAGGAAACCGTACTGACATCATACGTCGGTAAACTGATTGAGAGCGTCAAGTGCGAGATGGTCAACATCTCAATGGAAGTTTCAAACAGCAACGGCCACGTCTCAACCAGTCACATGTCCCAATGTGTCGGTGACAAGTGCGCTTCCGATCATGGGTGCCACAGTAATGTCGGCGGTAAAATCTTCTGCTCCGAGAGAATGAACATGACTTGCCAACGAGGTCGTTATCTTGAGATGGATTCCGAATGCACCGAGAATCATCAATGCATTGAGGGATCCTGCGTTGAGGCGAATGGGCGGGATTTGTGTTTGCATCTGGAGACAGCCTGCCCGTATTCACGTGTTTGCATTGACAGAGATGATAGAGACAGTTCGGTTTTAGGCTGCTGTGACTTTGATGACCTAGGGAACAGTGTTGACCTTGCTATCAATTCTTGCAAGAGCACCGGTGCGGAATGTTACGGGCACTCAACATGCTGCAGTGGAGAATGTTTACTTGACGAGATGCTTGTGCTGGGCCAGTGCATGTAGGCCACGGGATCCTTGGAAATGTTGGGAAGAAAGTATTCGAGGTTCCAGCGGATGGTGCTAGGTACTAGCAAGTATACAATGGCTTGAAGCGAGTGGCGACGAACTAGTTTGGCAGGCAATAATATGAAAACCATTGGGGAGAAGTTTGATTAAGTGCATGTGGAATGCTTTCATTTCCTTTCTAGCCATTTTCAAGTTCATAAAAAATCGAATAATCGAAGTTGACTCCAGTCCAGTATGCCGGCTAGTTGTGAGTGATATCTTGTCATAATTCCACATCAGGCATTTGACTTCTCTGGAAACTCGATTTCACATGGTGGTTTCCCATAGCTGCAAACAGTGAAGAGAAGCTCACAGCTGGCGGTCACCTCTAGCGATCAATTCTCATCGCAGCCATCTCGAGGGAAAGGTCGAGTGAACATATTCAGCAAGAAATATGAAACCTCAATTACCATGCGGGGAGTATGAAGGCACATCTGGCAATTATTCGAAGACTGTGTGTTGTAGTCAAGCGGTGGCAACATATCCAAGGATAAGGCTGGTGTATAGTAAGCTGAATGCATCCGGTGGAAAATTCAGGTCTAAGCAAGTGCGATCTTTGTATCTTACTCAAGTCTCGTAAGTCTTGACGCTGCATTTGATGTTCAAGGCTACTAGTCGAAATTAGTAAGAGATCGCGTCTTGGATGTAAGAAACAAGAGTGAATTTGAAGTGCATTTCAGAGAGAAGATTATAGTCGTCAAAGCCTTACACATTCGGAGATGGTATGGCATTTCTGACTAAGGATGAATTGTTCGTCATGCTATGCAGGAAATGAAGGAAGGAAAACAAGAAGAAAGCCAAAAGAACTTACCACGAGAAAAGACCCCCTGGTTGTCGACATACAGGGAGGTCTGTGGAATTCTCTGAAGTTCCGCGAAGTAACTCTAGACCGATCCCCCACGTCTGTTCAGTCATCGTATGAAATGATTCTCCGCCCAGGGTATGGATTGTGATTCGGAGCTTGCTGCCTTTTGCTAGATGATGGCTGTTGGAACTCTGATGATGGGCTCATGTCATGCTCAGCTGGCCGTTTGGACCTCTTTGTAGCAGGAATGTCCTCCTCCTCCTTCTTTGTAGTTTCCTTGCTCTTCTCCACTTCAGAGACAGTCCCTTTCTGTTGGGGCTTCAGCTCCGCAACTGGGTTATGGTCCTTTGCAGACGATGTTTGACGAGCTTCATACTCGGCATCGTCTTGTTCGAGTTGTCTTGCGCGCAACAATGCGTGAATCTCACTATGTCTAAAGATTTGGATCTGTTCATCAGTGAGGGTTCGTTTCACCCCATCGGGATAGTAGCCCAGGTCTTCATCGTCGCCGGCGTCCTCGTCGTATTCAAGTTCGGTCGCGGACGCGCCGAGTGATTCACGTCCCGGGAAGTGCTGCACTTGAAAAGCGCGGAGGTCTTCCTGCAACCACGGTCGTTCATTAGCATCAAATCTGGATGGTAGGGATAACGGAGGAGGAGGGTTTCTTACTATGGTGACTGTTGGGATCTGCATCTTGGGTTCTCGAGGAGATTGGAAAGGGGAGGTTTTAGCGCGACGCGGGCGCGACTTAGAATTACGTAACGCCTTGTTTCTGTCACTGAACAGTGAACAGTGAATAGTGAAGGCCAGCGGGCCAATTTTTGTAAATTCTCAAATTTTATTTTATTGTTCAAAATGGACATCGAATCTCAAATTGTATTAAGTTAATATTGTATTCTGAATGGAAATATTATGAGTATGTTTCATGCATCCGTTGGCAAAAGTATACTGGAGACATTATTTCCAATCTTGATCTTGACGCTATCAAACCAGATCCGAAGATTCTGTAATGATTTCAAGTCCGTTGCTGCAACAAGATCTTTATCTTCTTGACTTGGCTCTTTCAGTGCCCATGCAAGTGAGATATGAAAGCAGTCCGAGAAGTCCTTGGATTCTGGAGTGCTACGGGACGCATAGAGAGGAGGCTGATCGAATCGAGCAAGTGCGCGATTACAAAGATGCAATAGCCTATTCAAATTGTCATTTTCTGGCTTTGCAACATGAAGCACAAGAAACCAGCGTGTTGCCTCATAGTTGGATACCCATTTCAGGCCATCGGGTGTCAATGCAAACCTACTCAGCAGTTAGCTAACGTGTGGCACCCTTGTGATCTTCTTCTTCTTCTTCTTCTTCTTCTTCTTCTTTTTGGACACTTACGGTGATATCTGAGATTTCTCAATCGCATTTTGTAACAATTTTTCGAACGAGCTGCGCTGCTCAGTACGGAGAACAACAGGTCTGGAAAGACTGATATGGAGTGGTAGTTGAGCACCAAGATCGCTATGTAAGAGACTTTGAATCCCTGATTGTGACGATGAAACCGAGGGTATCAGATTTTCAAGGAGAGGAAGATCCTCTTTTGATGGATAAACTAGTTGGGTTAGTGATCTATCAGGCAGAGAGCAGGATAGACACCTACATTCAAGATAGTGATGAGTCGGCCAGTTTCCTTCAATGTGAGGAATAACCCTCTTCCGGCCACCATGAAGACTGGGGTCATCCTGTGTGCTGATACGTGTAGTTGAGGCATATAAATCATGGAATGTGGCTGGCAGGGGAGGCAGAGTTGATGGGGTCCTGTTCAAGGTTACTCGATTGGGACAGGGCCTCTTGGCTGACGGTGCCAGAGTTTGGACCTCATCCGTGTCAGACTCAGAATCCGAATATTGCACTAAAGGCATTTTCAAGTTGATCTGACTGATAGATCAAAAGTGGTGCACATGCAGAGATCAAAGTTGATATTTTGTTTCGCAGTTATCAATGGGAAAGTCGAATTGTTCGACGGCCTTAGGAATAAGGTTGTAATACCACAGCCCCATAAAATAAATTCTCCTGATTGGTCACTTTCAATGTTACTACTCTTCAGTCAACACTGAACGGACTGTACACTCAAGTGCTATTACACTCTACCATACATATATTGTGACGGCTCACAGAGAGCAGTGCTTCCTAGCATACGGCGAAGGATGTGCACATGCAGGTATCCCCGGAGCTCGCAGCGGTTTCATAGTTACAAGTAACCGCACGGGGGGTCAAGGCCAACTCCAAGGCCAGCTTCAACTGAGCGGTGATCATCGGAGGGGACTAGTCTTGATTGACGGGCGATATAGAGCGATTTTATACCGAGGCAGTCCGACTCATAGATTGCGACGGTAGGTGAAAAATGCTCTGGATATCTGGCGTGCAAACTCGACAGCCATTTTATGAAGCAGTATATTGCCCAAGTGTTAGGTTCCAAGGTTCCATGTCACGCTAATGCTGCGCTCATTGGCGTCTCCAAAAGAAATAGACCGCGGGATTTCAGAGATACACATTGTCAGAAGCTTAGAGCACTCTTGGTATAGGGCTAGCGTTGTGAGTGCGATGTCGGAGATTACTTTATTCTGGTTCAGGTACGCGTCCGAAGCTTTCTCGAAGCCTTTTCAGAGTGGAGAAGCGTTGCGAAGCTTTGTAGCCGCGGAGGATTAGATGTGAACAGCTTGGCAATTCGGAGATTGTGTACTGTAAGTCTGTAACCGTGTAAGCGGCTCCGGCCGCCCCGGGCCGCCGCCGCCGCCTCAACAACATTATGTTATTATGGACCAGGATTCGTACTCGGATACACGGATACACCGTCAAAACAGAGACTCAGAGAAGAACAAAGAGGACGGGCACATGTGATGACTCTACAAGGAGTTATTTTTCCTCATTGGTTGCTTTAAATACATACTAAGCTTCCAAGGTTAGCGTGATGGCCCCCGGGTTCCCCTGATCCCTGGTCGTTTTGCCAATAATGCCTCACACTCAAGTGCTGGACCGACGAGAGGGGGGAAGCAAATTTCGTATCCTAGACCCTGAGACCCTAGGACCCTGAGAACAATTTTCCAGCAGAGGCTCAGCCCGGGGATTCCGAAGCTAATCTAGTCTAGTGCGGATATGCCGCGCGAGTGGGGGGGATGTTGGACTGTCTATTGGTGGGGAAAAGTAGTTCGAATGCTAGCAAAAAGGGTACCATCCCGATTGGTTTTTTTGTGAAACATGGAATTCACTAGCAAGTTCTGAGTCTGACTTGCCATCTGATGATTTGGAACGTTCGGACTCGGATTTATGGTATTACGCCCGGAAATTACCACTGCAGTATTCAAACATTGAAGTTGTATATTACCGTACACATTATGTATTTCGTCCTATAGTACATCTAGTATCACCTGGGCATGACCCCTAGGTACACCCAAGTGCTGTGCAGGTGTGGTTTCCCAATGTCCTGCTACATATGGTCTACCTCCAGGGCTACTAGAAGCAGTATCCTCATGTGCAAGGTTATGACCCAAAATATTTCAAACTTGTTAAGTCTTACAGACACGATATCAATCAGGGAGGCGGTTGCAACGTTACAAAATACAGCAAAGGTGTTCATTCAAGGAGGGAAAGTACTAAACTCCAATATTAAGACTATAGACTATTACCTGGACTATTACAATTTACATGGGTGGAAGGGCCAGTGGTCCTTTGCCAGATCAGGTTTGCAGTGCATATATCTCTCTCATCCAAAATAGGCCATTGTGGTCAGCGTGGCTAGCACCATAAACAATACCGGTGCCGCTGCGGTGCGAGATTGACCCGCAGTATTGCTTGAGGGCGTTGCAGACGGACAGGTGACATTGGGGTGTATCGGGCGCTCCAGAATCGAGCAGGCATGCTCGGTGGCCATTGCCATTAAATTGGATTCAGCTGCCGAATCGATGGTGACAGCGCACGGGTTGGTGGTTTGAGTAGGCTCGAGTACGCCGCAATTATATTCAAGAGAAATCGCGTTGAACGCAAAGCCTTCCGCGGTGTCGCACGTCCCAGCCGATGTTGCCGCCACAAGATCGGGTGCTTTCCCGGATTTGCTGGTGTTGAAGGTGACGTAGTTCGTCACCTGCAAGGCGTTTTGATAGTCTTCGAACCCAGAAGTGCAATTATAGACTTCCAGACTCCATTCAAAATTCCAAGTGCCGTCGGGGAAGGAAAATGTGTCGAGGTAACGGGTGACCAGAAGAGGGTAGCCGGGGATGTCCAGCGTAAGCTTGTCAAGATCACCCGAGACGTTCAACACGTTCATCGGGGACAGTTCAAGGAGCCCGTCTAGAAGAGAGCCTGGGGCACTACGGTTGCCCCCTTCCAAAAATGACCAAGAAATAGAGGCCCCCAACGGGTCAGCCATATCCGGATTCTGAACCGCAAACACCATGGGCATCAGCGGTGAGGGAGTGTAGGTTTCATTGCGTGGGTATATCAAGTCCACTTCAAAGACGCCAGAATTGGCAGTGGCAACGGTCATCCAGCTGGTTATCAGCGCGGCTTGGAGAAGTTTGAATAGCGAGTGCATAGTGCCGAGAAAGCTGGAATGTGGAAAGAAAAGGACAAATTGACGGGTAACGAGGCTCAGGATCCAGACGGTGAAGAAGAAGAAACGAAAAACAGGAGAGTTGAAGTGGAAAAGACAAAAGAGAAACCCACAGGGAAATTCGATTTCGTGGGGAAACCCGTTAGGTCCAGGAGGCTACTAGTATATTGTAAATTACGCTAGTACCGGTACGACTCAGGTACACTTCCAAGATTCAAGTTGCAACTCGGATATTGAAGTTATTTCCCAAAGTCGTTGTAGTCTCCACGACGGCATATCCAATTACTAATGATTCATCCAGAGTCGCTTTTGGGGGCGAAAGCACACCTCCGGTGGCGGTCCTTACGAAGCCACTCATTAAAATTTCGATCCTTCAAAGGTATAAAGTCCATACTCACATCACCACTTTTTAACGGTACCAGATATTCCTGACATCCCTACTGCTAGTACTGATGATGGTACAGACTATCTCGCCTTCCTTGCTTTATTGAGGAATCTTCTTCCCGATGGATATCACAATTGCTGCTCCAGCTTTATAGTCTGCAAGGATTCCCTATCGAGAAGATGGCTTCCCTCGTGGACTACATCATTTATATGACCTACGATTTGCACGGACAGGTATGAGCAATTGTCACAATTGGGCGTTTGAATGCGTGGTGATATACGCCAACATAAAAAGATTTCCACTTCTGCAGTAGCATTCCAACAATCAATGGTCGCAGCTTGGTTGTCCTACTGGCAACTATTTACGTACAGACGTGAATCTTAACGAAATAATAGGCGCCTTGGTGTTAGCTTAAGTATGTAACTACTGAAAACCACTGCATTTCCTAGCGCCAACACAAATTTTGCCGTCAACAGATTAAAAAAGCCGGTATTCCCTCCAATCAGGTTGTTTTTGGTGTGACCAGCTACGGATGATCATTTGCCATGGCTGACTGAACCATTGATATGGGCTGCGCGCAAGATTTTTCGCGCGTAGCCTCACAACCCACAGAGTTTTGATGGTGTAAACCATTTATATGGGCTACGCTGATGCAGACTGCTATGGCCAATATTTATTTTTCTTGGGTTTAGCCGATGACTGGTGTCGCTAACTACACCAGGACCCTGTACTCAGATGGCAGGCTGTATTGCCAATGCCGAGATTGAATCCATCCTCGCGAACTCCAGCCGAGTCAATCGGAATTTTATTCACCTTAATAGCAACACCAACATCTTTGTTTATGATAATACTCAATGGGTTGGCTGTTTGAGTGACGGTATCAAAGTCTCACGAGCATCGGTCTACAGGTATCTAGCTATGGGCGGTACATACGGTTGGGCTACCGACTTTCAAGAGTACAATGATGCACCTTTCACCTCCGTCAGCTGGAGTGGCTTCATTGGTAGTGTCCTCCTGGAAGTAGATTCTTCAAACGAAGAGGGCAACAGAACAGGCAACTGGACTACTATCACTCGTACTGATCCTGCTATACAAGTTGCTCTATACATGCCATCCGCGGAGCAATGGTCAAGGCTGGGCACTTCCAATGCTTGGTCAGACACCATTAATGTCTGGCAGACTATCGATGAGCCGAAACTTGCAAGTACCGAGAAGGCATTCAGTGACTCCGTCATGAACACTTACCATCTCAGTGGCTCGATTAACTGTGGAATTACAACAGGCAATTGCGACCCCCTAAGCTGCGCGTCGTTTGAAGGCTTCAGCGAGGGTACAGGTGATTCGAGGCCCGCCGCCATGCTTATTTATGAATCTTTCGCGGCTATGAACGTGGTGAGTTCCCCGCATCCTCTCTGGCTGACCCGCAAATACATTTGCTCTTAGCAGTATCTCCACATGGTGCGCTACAGTCTACTGCAGAACAGCTGATTCAATTGCCGACTTGTGATGCCGAAATTTGCTCTGAGTATTTCAAACATTCTGACACCCTACGCGATGTAACATTAATTAATGGGAGATACTAATTACCACTTCGATTCATCATCACGGCAGAACTTCGGGGTGACCCAAAAGGCCAAGCAAACAGCTGTAGGCAGCACAATGAATGATGCGGGGTCCGGGGATGATAGGGACCCTCTGGAGGAAACCCCACATTGATCAGCATGTTCGGAGTGTTGATCAACCGAAAGAAACAAAACCAAGATTTCAGGTTAAGTTGCAGAGAAGCGCATCATACCTCGTTCTCCGCACCCCGGGTTTGACTACCCCGAGAAGACCCTGGGATCGACACAGGATAGCGGGAGCCCAACATTGAATGTGGAAAGATGCCCTGGAATTGTGCAATATTTGTTGCATAAATAAGAGAGACTAATTCCAGGAACTGTTTCCATTGACCAAGATCATTGTTGATTTTGAGCTCTTATTACATGTTTTGCTTCACTCTCCTATTGCTGCCATTGGTAGCGGCCGCAGCACGCGTGCCTTATGAGGAGTACATTCTAGCCCCAAGCTCTCGAACTCTGACTCCAGCATCAGTCTACCAAGTCAACGGATCCGTGAATAATGCCAAATCTCTGACAAAATCATCTGGCGGTGGAGCCACCTTTGATGGCATCTCATCTGTGACCCTGGACTTTGGCAAGAACGTTGCAGGTCTAGTCTCGCTCGATGTGAGCTCCGCCTCGTTGTCGTCGGCATTTTTATCCGTCACATTTACCGAGTCAAAACTTTGGATCAGCAGTGAATACAGTGATGCCACTGGTAACTCTGGATTTGATAGACCATTGTGGTTCAACGTTGGAAAGGGCGCGGGAACGTACACACCAGCCACTGAGTTTCAACGGGGCGCCTTCCGTTATCTGACAGTCGCAAGCAATACAAGTGCCACCGTTGTCCTCGATGCTCTCCATGTGAAACTCACTTCCGCACCAGACCAGAACCTCCGAAGCTATACGGGCTGGTTCCACTCAGACGACGAGCTAATTAACAAGATTTGGTATGCGGGAGCATACACCAACCAGCTGTGTACTATTGATCCGACAGCTGGAGACTCGATCACGTCACAGACCTATGATATTGTTCTTCCCGAGATGAATGTTTGGTATAACAACTACACAATCACCAATGGAACGAGTACCGTCACTGATGGAGCGAAGCGCGATCGGCTCGTTTGGCCAGGAGATATGGCTATCTCTCTGGAAAGCATCGCTGTCAGCACTGGTGATCTCTACAGTCTTCAGATGGGGCTAGAGTCACTATTCATATTGCAGAAAGCTGATGGGCAGCTCCCTTATGCTGGTACGCCTTTCACATACGGCTCAAGCTACACCTATCATCTACACAATCTCATCGGAATGTCTTTCTTGTATCGGTTCTCGGGAAACACATCTTGGGCTTTGAGCTACTGGGATCAGTACGTGCTCGGAGTGAAATGGGCATTGGAGGCAGTCGACAATACCGGTCTGGCCAATATAACATGGACTGACGACTGGCTTCGGTATGGAATGGGAGGCCATGTAAGTTTTGAAGAAAGCCACGTCGATTATATCAATGGTCCTATAACTAACAAAAAATCAGAACATCGAAGCCAACTCAATCCTATACTTTGTGCTGAACGATGCGCAAGATCTTGCAAAGGAGCTGAACAAAACATCAGTCATCCCCCACTGGGAAAACGTCGCAGCTGGAGTCAAATCCGCTGCGAACAAGCTTCTCTGGGATTCCTCGTCTGGGATGTACCGAGACAACGAAACCACCACTCTGCATCCCCAAGACGGAAACACCTGGGCCATCAAAGCAAACATCACCCAGTCGAACAATCAACGCAAAACAATATCTGCGGCTCTTAAAGCTCGCTGGGGCACATATGGGGCCCCGGCCCCGGAGGCTGGTGCAACCATCTCCCCATTCATCGGCGGCTTCGAGCTCCAAGCCCATTACATCGCCGGACAGCCCAACGCCGCACTCGATTTACTCCGTCTCCAATGGGGATACATGCTTCTGGACTCCAAGATGACCCAATCGACTTTCATCGAGGGTTACTCGACAGACGGGTCTATTCATTATGCGCCCTATATCGATGATGCGCGCATTTCACACGCTCATGGATGGTCTACTGGACCAACGTATGCGCTGACGGGATACGCCGCTGGGATCCGGCTTACCGGGCCAGCGGGTAGATCCTGCGTTATAGCGCCCCAGCCTGGCAATCTTACGGCCGTTGACGCTGGGTTGACCACCGCTCTTGGTGGATTCTCGGTGGCGCTTCAGCGTAATCCCTCTGGAGAAGGGTATAGTCGGCTTTCATTCAACACTCCTGTTTCCACGACTGGGGTTGTCCGACTTCCTGGTGTGGTTGGGAGTTTGGTCTCTAAGACTGGGCAACGGGTCAAACTTGTTGATGGAATTGCGAATGTTTCGGGTGGAAACTGGATGTTACAAAGCTGAGAAAAAGGATAGACATTTGTTTGTTTTTGCCAATAGGTGACATGTTTGATGATTCGGAATGAGAAAAAGAAACAAACTCACCAGGTTAATAGTGATCATGAATGATCATATCTGTAGACATTTTTGACAATGTTGGGAAGCTTGGAAGCCTAGAAGCAAGAAGCCCGGATCACAAGAGACAAAAGTACTACAATCCCCAGTGACTCAGGGCATAAAACAACAAGACAATAAGGCTCTAAGACTATAAGATAAAAAGCATAAAATGAATCATACAGGATCCAACAGCAGCTACAGCCTCACTGAGATAATGTCAATGAGCGGTGTGATCCAATAGATTCCCTGCTCTATTATTAGTGCGTCAATGTATTCCCCCTTTGAGTCGGAGCTTTAGGTCAGTTTTCAATCCACCCAGACCATCATCAGCATACTAGTTTTCGTCTGGTTTTTTTTTTTCTGATTCTCACATAAAATTGATTGGTCTTCGTAATAGCGAAGAATCACGTGGACCCATATTTGGCGTACTTTTGTCCATCTTCCTGTAGGCAGTAGGCTGCAACATGAACAATGGCAAGTTATAGATGGCCTTTCTACATGGCAGTGCTAGAGATGTGATTCAAGTTCAAAAGTGCAAATCCCGGAATGAACTGGTGTCTATATTAAATGGCCAGCTGCGCAATCCCGGGTTTGGCTAGGACTCAGAGATCTCATTCAATGTTGGCGACTTTGCATACAATCTTGGCGCCACATTGAATTCACCATTGAATTCGGAATGAACTGGACTATTCACCAAGCCCTGGTATTAACTTTGCCAGAGGTCAAAACACGTAGAAAAGGTCTCGAGAGCTCGAGTATGAAGACCATCATTGAAGCCCCAACATATTGGGCACTTACCAGGGTGAACCCAACCCGTGTAACAGAACAAACAGGGCGGAGCCTCAGCGCTTTTGTCAAATGACAACGCATGGTAGCATGCGTCTAGTGCGCTTTAGCAGATATGAGCCAACGCAGTCCCGAACATTCGTGGGGCCACATGATTGGCCTCTGTGTCCTGTGAGCTTTGGCATTTTCAAGCTGATTATCGCATGCTTTTCTGACATTTTTTCGATCCTATCGTTTTTGCGTTTGGATTCCTCGTAAGCGCCTGTTGACGAACACCGGCCAAACTAAAACCCTCCGTCTCACCTGCATGTTTCTCTCACTTTCTCATTTCAATTTCTCTTCTATCCATCTTGAACATCTTCAACGTCTTCTTTTCTGTCATCTTTTTGATCTGCTCACAAAAGGCTTGCACCGCCGACGTAAAACGCCTTCTCCCACGTTGACAATCTCAGTCTATTCACCTGCGTCTTTACGATCCCCGAGCTTCAAGTCTTCAATCGCAACTACAAGCACAAGTTGGGAAAGAAACAATCTCCACAATCCCGACCCTAGTCCGGGGCCCCCGCACACTTTCTCACGCCTCCTGGCCAACGATTTGTTCCACGAGGCTCCGCAATCAATTTTCCCCACCTTGTATCAAGATCAAGATTCAAGCTTCAAGGTTTGATCTCCACAATGGCGGAACCCATCTCGAACGCCGCTGAAGCCAAACTGGAGATTGAGCCATCAACTGAAAACATCAAAATCGCCAATGGCACCCCGCCGCCCGTTCCTGAAGTAGCGGTCAAAGATCCCGCTAATATTCCAATCCCATCGGAATCGCCCAAGAAAGGATGCAAGCACACGGATAAGATGGATAACATCAAAAAGAAGAAAAGACGAACCAAGAAAAAGGCAGTTGACGAGACATCGGACTCGGAATCCTCCTCGTCATCCTCTGATGACACTGACTCGGATACCTCAGTTGTAGACTCAGTCACCGATGAGTCGGAGCTGGAGCGACGCAAGAAGACTCGATACCGGAAAGCAAAGCAGGCGCTGAGGGATAAAAAGAAGCGACAGAGACGCAGACAGCGTGGTCGCAAGTCAGCGGCAGTGGACCCCGTTACGGAGACCTCAAGTGAATCTGACACTGGCTCAGAGTCGTACGAATCGGACTCGGCGTTGGATGAGAAGAATTTGCGACATCTGGTCGCAAAGCTTACGCTTAAGAAGCGACATAAGCGATCGCGTGATCAAAACAGCGATGAGACTGGATCAACTGTTACCCCTACCGAAACTCGACGTTCAAGACGTTCGAAGAGGAAGCCTGCCTCCAAGGTGGACTTCAAGCGTGTAGATCAATGTAAGTTGTCCCCAAGAGTCATGTGCCCTTCCCTGTCTTTCCTTTCTTTGGCTTTCTTGCCTTGAGCCGGAACCCTTACTAAAAAAAAAATATTGATTTCGTCTAGTATGGGACAGCACAATCCACAAGTACAAGCTGACCGAGACGGTGAATGATCCTGATGCCGACGAATGGGACCAATATCTCTTCACTGTGCGCCGGAAGTTCAATTGGGAAAACAAGTATCTCGAGACAGTGGTGGACATCAAAAGCAAGCCCCTGCGTGAGGCAATGACGAAGGTGATGGATGGCGTGAAGGGAGTCAGCATGGTCGAAGACCCAGCTGTCGTCGATCCTAACATGTTGTTCTTGTACCTCGATGAGACCAGACAGCACATGAAGGATCTCAAGGAGAAATCACGAACGGGAAAGAAACGGAAGGAACGCAAGTCAGCGGCTACTCAAGCGGCGCATCTTAAGGTCCTCCTCAAGTACCTCGACAGCGACTATGCAAGCGTCAAGAAGACGCTCTACCCGCTGTTGGAGAATAACACAATCACATTCGATCTCCTGTGGGCGATCTTCAAACCCAACTCCATTGCGTATACGCCAACTTACGGCAACACCGATGAGCCCCGTGCCTTTAAAATCGAGTACGCACAAAAGGAGTCGTCCTTCGTCAGAGGCCAATGGTACGACATTGAAGGTCGATACCTAGAGTATGACGGGAAAGATTTTGGATTCGGCACCATGTCGGCCGAAGTCGAATCGTTCAAAGGACCACGTAAGATCACCAGCCTCGCCTGTTACCCACTGCAATACCACCGCGATGCCGAGGGGCTCCAGACTCGTCTGGTCGAGCGTGGTAAGCGATTCGTGGCGATGCGTGGCATGAACTACCGCTTCCACAAGGGAATGGCGTTTTACAAAAGGAAGAAGAATCAAATTGCCAAGGTCAACATTGATAGCCGAGTGATGGTGGACCCAGCTCTTCATCGCCGTGTCAATCCGAACTATGCCATTAGCACTGTCCGGCCTAAGGATTCGGATCTTTTTGATGCTTTTGGGACGGATATGACGGGGGACGAAGACGATAGCGACAACGGCTGTTGCTGTGCGGGCTCGGATTCTGACACCGGACATGGCGGTATGTCTGATGTTCCACGAACGAGATACAAGGTGATTGAAGGGGACGACGGAACCCATCGCGTCGTGGAAGTAGAAGTCGACGAGAACGGACAGGAGGTTCAGAAAGAGAACTTGGAGCGCATCGAAGGTACCGATGGGGTGATTGGTCGTGAGTTCACCGAGGAAGAACTCCTCATCGCCAGCCCTGTCGTGCTGGGCTTTGCCTTCACGGAGAAGATGTGGCTGGAGTTCACCATCTCGGGTATCAGCGATATCGAATGGGATAAAGAGGCCTTCGATTCACTGGTCCTCCCCGACAACCAAAAGTCCATCGTCAAGGCTCTTGTAGAGTCACACACCTTCCACGCAGCCGAGAATATCGACGACGTAATCCAGGGCAAAGGCAAGGGCCTAGTCGCAGTACTTCACGGCCCACCTGGAACAGGCAAGACCCTGACAGCCGAGGGAATCGCCGAGCTGCTCAAACGTCCACTGTACATGGTCAGTGCCGGAGAACTAGGAACCGACTCACGTACTCTGGAGGCAGAGCTTAACAAAATCCTCGATATCGCGCACTCATGGGGCGCCGTCCTCCTTCTCGACGAAGCAGATATCTTCCTCGAGAAGCGTACCATCCACGATATCCACCGCAACGCACTCGTGAGTATTTTCCTCCGGCTGCTGGAATACTTCCAGGGTATCTTGTTCTTGACCACGAACCGGGTCGAAACCTTCGACGACGCGTTCCAGTCACGTATTCACGTGGCGTTGCGATATGGCGATCTGGCACCAAAGGCGAAGCGTAGTATCTGGAAGATGTTCCTGGAGCGAGTACGTGCGATTGAGGGCGTTCAGACTGCGGAGTTCACGGAGAAGGATTACGACCTACTGTCACGTCACACGCTCAACGGCCGACAGGTAAGATCTCAATTGCACCCCCTTCCTTACCTCAGTTTGCTCTCTCATCACCGCCAAACATTTCCCCCCTCAAGCACAAACACAAACGAAACAATGTGTTTGCTTCAGAACTAACACGTCTTTTTAGATCAAGAACTCGGTTCGGACCGCTCAGGCACTGGCGGTCAACGAAAGGATGCCACTCTCCATGGACCATATCAAACGGGTCCTGGACGTGGCTGAGACGTTCGATCATGATCTTCGCGGCGGAACCGGCTACCTGGATGCCATGCGCAGTTACACCTAAAGTTCCAAGGTGAAATCTGGAGGATGACTCGCATGTAAGGATTGGATTCAAGGAGTCTGTGACGTGGGTGGGCATTTACATTCATTATATTATTCTTAACATAGCTATGGCTGATTGGAAACATATCAATATTATTTTACCCAAGGATTTCCTGTTTTGATCAAGATAGCGCTAACTACAAATTGCAACCTTGAGAATACGAGGGAAGAAAAAAAAAAGGAAAAAGGAAAAAGGAAAATTTTACAATCAAGTAGATGTTTCACGGATTAGACCGATATTCATTAAGTCAATCATATCGATCTAGAAATACAAGGCCAGACGCTCTGATAAAAAAGACGCTGGAAAAGGGGGAGGTTAAAGGTGGTATACAGTGACTTTTTTTACGGGTTGGCCTTGACGAAGTCAACACCCTTCTGGATGTTCTTCTTCAGGTCAGCGAGGCAGGCCTCGAGGAGACCCTGCTCGTACTCGTTGATGGGGCCAACGGAGTTGATCTCCTTGACACCCTCGGGGCCGAGCTCGACCTTGGAGGCGAAGAAGTCAATACCCTGGTCCTTGTAGAGGGGAGAGTCAACGAAGGTAGGCTCAATGACACCCTTCTCGCCGTCAGCGGCGCGGAGGAGGGACTCAGCGAAGCGAGCACCGGCCATGGCCATGGAGAGGGTGGCGGAACCGGCACCGTCCTTGGCCTTGACAACCTCGTCACCACCGAACTGGATGCGGTTGACAAGGGCGTCACGGGCCTCACCGGCAATGGAGGGGTGGCCGGACTGGGACAGGAGGGGAACGATGGTCACACCGGAGTGGCCACCAACGACGGGGACCTTCTCAGCGGAGGGGTCGGTGGTCTGGACCTGGGAGATGAAGCGCGAGGCACGGACAACATCCAGGGTGGTGACACCGAACAGGGTCTTGGGGTTGTAGACACCGGCCTTCTTGTAAACCTCAGCGACGATGGGGACGGTGGAGTTGACCTAGTTCAGGTATTAGCAATGGATCTTCCTCAATCGGTTATCAGATTAGATGGGGAACACGTACAGGGTTGGCAATGACCAGGACCTTGGCGTTGGGGGCAGCCTCAGCGGCGGCCTTGGCGAGGTCGCGGACAATGGAGGCGTTGGTGTTGAAGAGGTCATCACGGGTCATACCGGGCTTGCGGGGAACACCAGCGGGGATGAGGATGATCTCAGCGCCAGTGAGGCACTCCTTGAGGCCAGCAGCATCGGGGTTGTAGCCGGTGACGGTGCTGTTGGTGTTGATGTGGCTCAGATCAGCGGCAACACCTGGGATGAAAAACATGTCAGCAATTGGAATAGCAGATAATGGCAGAGCTACCTGCAATGAGGAATCACATACCGGGTCCACCACGGATGTCGTAGAGGGCAAGGTCAGAGACACGGGGGTTGAGCTTGAGCAGCAGGGACAAAGGCTGGCCAATACCACCGGCGGCACCGAGAACGGCGACCTTGGAGGCCTATGAGTAGATGAGGTTAGCGCGCGTAAAGAATAAATACAAGCCAATTCATCAAGAACATACCTGGCTGGCCGAAGCGGAGAAGGCGCGCTTCTGGAAGGCGTTGAAGGTAGAGCGAGCGGCAAACATTGTGTCTACTGGTCCAGATGATGTTTTGGATGAAGAAGAAGGGAAGGGAAGGGGAGAATGGGAAGGGGAAAAGAGATTGGGGCCCGGTGTGAGCTGGTCTCCACTTTACAGCACGCTTCCGATGTCCCGGTGCTCGGCCGATCCCCAACGCTCGGGCAGAATCGCAATTGGCAGCTGCATTCGGGTGGAATTGGGAATTGAGAATGGAGATTACTTGTTTTCTTCTTTATTACTGAGCTACTGGAACTTTGACATGTGACTCGAGATAATTTCATACAGAAGAATAAACCCAATATATCGCATTTGTTGCTTGTTACAACCATACCCGACAATCAAAACGCCGTCGCTGATGGAAAGTCGAACCTCCAAGGGTACAACAAGTGAAAAGACCAAAAAAAAAACCACCATACAAAGCGTCACAGAGTAAGAAAGTACATGGCAATTGTCATGATCACCGCAAGAAGTGCAGGACCAACCAGCAGAAGAGAATGAAAATCACCACGCAGCCCCAGAAAATCCATTTGTCCTGTCGAGCGCGTCGCTCAACCATGCGGATAGTATCTCCGCTCACACCCAGGGTGTTAGCAACACTATATAATCGGCGTTGAGTGCCCTTCAATACCTCGCGCTGTTGACCCAAATCCGCCAGCACTGCACGTCCTCGATCCAAAAAGTCGTCCAATTGGGTGTTTGTGTTGGAGAAGAAGGATTGCTCACGCAGCGCATGGCTTTCGCGGCTCTGGTCACCAGGGCCACCTCCAAAGCTTAGCCCGGAAGATGGTGCAAATGAGGATGAGGCCTGGGGGAGGTTTGATTGGGCGTAGGGGTTCTCGGGAGTAGCGGCGTGGTGTGGTCGACGGCCTAGAAGTTCACTGCGGTTGGTAGATGATTGCTAGAAGTTCAAAGCAGTTAGAATCAAAGCCGTTCTTGCGGATGTATTGAATTCCCTTTGGGCCGAAACGTACTGCATCCTCTCGCTCTTTGCGCAGTCGGTCGAATTGTGTGCGGTAATCCACAAGTTCGCTGCGGAAGTTCTTAACTCGATCAAAGGCCTTTTCTTGCTTCTCCGGAATCAGCTCTTTCTTCGACAGAGCTGAGTAGTCATCGACAGTTCGCGATAGGGAGGCCAAGGACGCAGCTATTTGACCTACGCGTAAAGAATGGTCAGTTATTACTCGATGTCGCATAGGTCGAGTCGAAATGACGTACCTTGAAGGGCAGCTGAGGAGGTTGCTGGAGATTGCGCGAACTTGTCCAGATCCCGGCGAATAGCAGATGACTGCTTCAATGCAGAGTTGAAAAGGGAATTCTGTTCTATATGAGCAATAACCTCGTATTGTATGGGGCGATTGACATACCATGTTTTTTTTGGGTGGTGGCAGCTACCACGTGGAGGTTTGGGGGGTTCAAAGTGTACAGATAAAGGGAGAAACTGGTAGAAGTATCGGTGTCAACAGTCAAAGAAAAGTTTGATCCTTCTAGACACCTCCAAGCTGAGAATTCAAGCGATCCAAGGTTGAAATGAACCCACGCCTCGCGCGAGGCCACATGTGGGTTTTGGCCGCTGACCGCCTTTGGGCATAGCTTTAACAAGGCACCGACTTATACTTCTCCTTACTACTCTAATGCACTGCCTGTACTTGCAGCAAAACTAGTCAATCTACCCTGAATCGCTGCAAGTATACCAGCTTACTGATCAATAATAAAGATAACGAGTTGATTCACACCGCATTCGCATCAAAATGGTATCGTTGAGGCTACTAGTACAAGCCCGACAATCCGACTCCGTTCTCTCGCCAAAGAATACAGAATGCAAAGTTTCAAAAGAGCAGGGATGGTATATTAAACAACAGGACTAAAGAAATGGAAGGGGTTTAGGGAATGTCGACTTGCACCCCTCTATTTGGAAGGGTACTTGTTCTGCAGGAACCACCTAGAGATGGGAATTAGCACAACTGTAATCTGTATAAATGGAACGATCGCACGCAAAGTGCAGCCGAATCGACGTTTTCAAATCAAATCAAGACCCCGGCATTACTTACTTGCTGGCGAAGTAGTCCACAATACCAAAGGCACCCACGGCACCAGATACAGCACCGACCAATTCCCACGAAAGCTTGCCCTGAGCGTGCTTGTGGTAGGCGCCGAAGCCCAGACCAGCACCAACAAGAGCACCCAGAACGGCGTTGGTAATGTAGACAGGGTTGCTGGAGTTGGCGTATAGGCCGCTGGCCTTGGCCTTGCGGGGCTTAGCCTTCTTCTCGCTGGCCTCGCGAGCCTTGCGCTCCTCGGCCTCGGCAGCTTCGCGCTCTATCCGCTCAGCCTGTGTGGTTGTCTTGACTTCTTGGTCAATGAAATCGGAGTCAACGGTGTTGACGTGCGGGGAGTCGACGTCGATCAGGGAGGAGGTGCTCTCAGCCTCGTCGTGGTAGATACCACCGACATTGGGAGCGCGACTTGAATTTATGTTAGCATGCCGTACAATACATGGCAATAGTGATTTTTTGCATTCACGACTTACGCCTGTGGATAGATTAGCTTGGGTTCTTCTTTCTTTTGCATTTCTGCGCTGATGTCACATGCTGGTAAAAGTACTCACATCCTCGGGGGTCTGCTTGGGGCCCTTGGCAGCAGCGTCGGCGTAAGACATGATTAATGTGAAGGAAAAGAGGTGTTTAGGAAAGAAGTGTATAGAGGTGTATAGAAGGTTGCAAAGGTTTTGAATGGCGATGACCGGATTTAAGGGATCGAGGGGAGGAAGACCTTTTATACCAAAACCTTGGAAGCTTCGCCGTGTGACATCACGTCATAGATCTGGTGGAGCCACGATGTGGGTTTCGCTATGATACTATACGGCCCACCCCCTGATATTTTCTTCGATCTGTTGAAAATTTTGATTACATTCCTCTACATCTTCTTCAACTTATAAAACCATTACTTATTTGGTTGCTGGTCTGTAAAACTGGAACACAGGATGGAAGATGCGGACAGTATGACCCGCAGCCACTGACGTGCTTCCCGCTCCGGTCTCGACTTCCCCTGCGGAAAAAAAAACCCAAGTGGAGTAAACATTTCAAACACTCTAGATTTGGTTTTCCCATTTGTTATGCTTTTGAAATGATTCTATATACTTATTTACAATCTGCTTTCGAGCGGGGTTGAATAGCTCCCTGCTAGCCTGCACAACGCTTACTTAGCTGACCGTCGCATTCTTCGCGCCGTGAGGGGGGCAACCTACGTTTGCGGCTTAAGAAATCCCCCGAAGAACTTGCCAATTTCCCTATACTCATCAAGTCCCATGACCGCAGATACATCTGAATAAGATAATCAGCAATAGCGAGAGATATTGGGACTCGGAAAGACTTACATTGATCGGGTCGAACAATAATCAAAGCCCCCTCTTTCGGATCAATGCCGAGGAACTCATATGCGTGGCCGTGTCCCCTGTTGTAACTTTCATCATCGAAGTATATCTTGTGCAAATCTGTGAACATTATGAGTAATTGATTGCGGCCTAAGGTGGAGATCTTCATTTCCTGGAAACCTACCTCTTGTCTGATTCTTGCCTGTCAGTGGGTAGAAAGATTCAGGAATCTGCTCCAACTCAACATCATGTCGCTTCCCGTGGCCAATAACAATGGTCTCTATTAGACTATCCACATATTGCGAAGTCGGTGTAAACTTGTGGATTGGCCCACCCTGCGAGGATAAGTATTCTCCAAGCTATCAGATATATGGGCATTAGTAAAATCATAAACTAAAGTGACCTTGGAACTAGCAAATGAGTCTCACCGTATTCAATTTGGACCGGTTCTCAGCAACTGTGAGATCACCGACAAAGGCCATAATACGCCACCGGCCATCTGACTTGAGTGTTGTCATGAGCTGAAGAGGCTTCGAGTCGCAGTGTCGCACAAGCTGTGCACTGGGCAGTCGCATGCCAACCACAACATTTGATGCAAGCTGTGTAGACTCCAAGGCAGTGGTGATGGGAGAAACATCATATTTCGCTGTGAGGCCAGCAGTGTATTTTCCCGCTTGGGTAAACCCTTCCTGGAACTCTGCAGCTGTGTTGGCTCCAGAAGCGAACAACTTGGCAAAGTAGCGATCGAAGTTGATCAAATCGATGGCGGTCTTCTCTCGCTCAAGAACATATGTCTCAAGCAAAGATGGATGAGCCAGTCCTGTCAAGACTTCGCCAAGCTTCCAGCCAATATTGTATCCATCTTGCAGACTGACATTCATACCCTGGCCAGCTTTAGGTGAATGGGTGTGGCAAGCATCTCCAGCCAAGAATACTCGATAGTCTTTGTGGAAGAAGTCGGCGTGGCGCTGGCCAATCGAGTAGGCAGACCACCACACCGTCTCAGTGAACTCCATTTGATACGGCTCGAAACTTTTCTTGGCTTGGATCTGTAATTTCTCCAAAGTCACATCTTTGGGGTTTGTTCCCACGGGAAGTTCGATGTAGAATCGTGTCAAGTTGCGCTTATCACCTTCTCGGGGGATGATCAAGAGGGTTCCTGCTTTGGACCGAATGGCTGTCTTTTTGCGGAAATCAGGAAAGTTGGTGCGAGGGATCATATCCATCACGCCCCAGACTGCATCACTGCTGTCCCCAATCATCTTGTACCCGAGAGCCTTGCGCACAACGCTGTGGGCGCCATCGCACGCCTATTTGGTATTAGAAAGGCCTTCAATTCTGAAAAAGGGGGGGAAAGCTTACCAATACGTATTTCGCCGCAAAGCTCTCTGTCTTTCCTTCTCGCTCCGCAGTTACAGTGACGGGATAAGAGTCAGGGTCAGATGCAGATGCACTATCGACCTGCACATCGGTAACATTGTACCCATAATCAATCTGCTGGTCATTATATGCTTGCATGCGCTCAATTAGCAGCCCATTAATGCGTGCCTGGTTCAAGATAACATGTGGCTGGTGCGACAATCCCGGCTGCGTATCAGCCGTTCGGCCAGTACGCTTAATACCGGACCCATCATCTGCCCAGAAGCTCACTTCAAGAACATGATAGGCCTCGCGTAACAATTCCTCACCCACGCCAAAGCTTTCGAAGATTTCGACGGTTCGACATTGTACGCCATCTGCCTGGCCCATGGTCATGGGGCCATCGCGACGTTCCAGAATTTTGCATCGGATGCCGTAACGAGCGAGCCAAGCTGCAGCGCAAAGACCGGCGGAGCCACTACCACAAATGAGAATGTCGAACTTTTCCATTGTTGATGTTAAGCAGAAGTCTTTTTTTTCTGCTTATACGTATCTGCACATGGTTCTTTATACGGGAAGACGCTTGTTTAAATAGACTGCCCAGATGCGCATGAGTTGACATAATCTGGAGTATAAGGGTTCTGCGGGGGCGTTGACGGATCCACATCCGGGAAGTTCCCGAAAAGTGTTTGACTGCGCTACTTCCGTTAAGCGGGCAAATTAGCGTGCTAGGCTTGTACCCCCGTTTAAAAACTTATTTCCACGCTCCCGATCTACCCCCGACACTGACAGTCGCCGGCTGCGGAGCCGGCAGTGACAAGTGCGGGTGCAAATAGATCCCATATGAGTAGCCTTGGAGCCTCTTAGTACAGATGGAGAAGGAATATTTGAAAGGGAATACCCCGACATTGACGAAGCCGTGAGCATGGTCAACTAGACATCGAGTGGTTGGGATAAACCACAACTCCCAATGGTTCAAAAAACAACTCGAAAATCCGACCCGTTCAAAGGTTCAAATGCTACTATATACCTGGCCAATTGTGTCATTCTTGTGTGCAATATTCCATCAATTGTTCTATTTTCACTGTCCAATTCCACAAGACCATGATTTGGTTTTTGTGTAGCCAAATTAAGGTGGTACATAGGAAGTACATAGTAGTTCACAAGTAGTAGCCGTCAACTTATATGTAGCTTTCTCGAACACACTAGGGATCAACATTGAAGCCATACCTAACAGCCCCTAAGGTTTGATGGAATTTTGAGACCTTCAAAGCACATGTGCACCGAATAACCCTCGAAGTCAGTAAATTTGTGAGTCCGAGTCTGGTGGATGTGTGTTCGCCTCCATCAGCAGTGCTCTAGGGCTGCCAAACATTGTAGCATAGAGGTTTTTTCATCTGAAATTTTCGCGCATTGCCTAGTAAAGTATATAGAATGTTATGAAGCTTTTTGTAATATAGAGGCTATTTCATCTGAAATTTTCGCGCATTGCCTGATAAAATATTCAGAATGTTATGTCGCTTTTTCCAACATGAAAATGAAAAAAAATTCTATATTGTAAAATTTGAATGGAGCTGAACAGGATTTGAACATTGAACATTCAATGTTTGAAAGAGAAGCGCAATTCAGGATCAGAGAAACACAGAGCCACTGAGTAGGTAGTAGATACCCAGTACTAGTATTTACAAGAACGGCACAGATTGATACGCAGGCTTAGAAAGATAAATGTCTTCAAGAATATAGAAAATGGATTGTAGTTGCTAAAATCAAACACAAACGGACCGATGCTGGTCTAGAGGGGGGCAAAAAAGATTTTAATACAGATTACAGTATAAATGCGGGTACTGGAGTCGTGGAAGCTTTTACAGCATAAGCTCGAGAGGGTTCTCGACAACCTTCTTCAGCTCCTTGATCCACTCGCCACCAACGGCACCGTCGACGACCTTGTGGTCGAAGCTACCAGTGACAATGATCTGGTCGTCCCACTCGGTGACGGTGCCCTCCTCGGTCTCGACGGGGACAGCGACCTTGCGGACGGTGCCAACAGCCAGGATACAGGCCTGAGGGGGGTTGATGATGGCGGTGAAGCGCTCAACAGCAGGGTTCATACCCATGTTGCTGATGGTGAAGGTACCACCCTGGTACTCCTCGGGCTTGAGCTTGTTCTCACGAGCACGCTTGCCCAGGTCGCGGACCTGGTTAGAGATGCTGGAAAGACCCAGAGCGTGGGCACCCTTGACAATGGGGGTGATCAGGCCGCTGGGGGTGGCGACGGCGACGCTGATGTCAGCGGTCTTGTGCTCGCGGATGACGACCTGGCCGTTCTCCTCAATCCAGCTAGAGTTGACCTGGGGAACCTTCAGGAGAGCGGTAGCGCAAGCCTTAATCAGGAAATCGTTGACGGACAGCTTGTACTTTCCTTCGGCGGAGGCGTTCAGGGCCTGGCGGAGCTTGAGGAGCTTGGAAACCGAGAGGGTGGTGGAGACAAAGTAGTGGGGGTTCTCCTGCATAGACTGCTTCAGGCGGTTGGCAATGGTCTTGCGCATGGAGCTGACAGGGACGTCCTCGTAGGTAGGGCCGGCGGCGGCGGCGCTGGGCTTGTACTTCTCAACATCCTCCTTGGTGATAACACCACCACGGCCAGTACCCTTCAGGGCCTTGACTGGGACACCCTTCTCAAGAGCGAGAGCCTTGGCGGCAGCGGAGATGGAAGGCTCACGGTCCAGGGCGGGCTGGAGCTTGTCACCGGAGGTCTCGGGCTCAATAGCGGCGGGCTCCGACGAGGGGGCCGGGGCCGAAGGCTCAGCGCTCTTGGGCTCCTCCTTCTTCTCGGCGGCCGGGGCGCCCTTGTCACCACCAGCATCCTCCAGGGAGAAAGACTCGAAGGCAGAGACATCGGCACCTTCCTCAACAAGAACGGCAATAGGCTGTTGATAGGGGGAACCGGGTTAGATTTCGGAATTCCGAGGGGAAGCCCGGGAAATTTCTTACCGAGCCGACAGCGACCTCCTTCTCACCGGCCTCCTTCAGGACCTTGGCGAGGACACCCTCATCCTGGAACTCAAAGTCCATCTGTGCCTTATCGGTCTCAATCTCAACCAAAACATCACCGGGCTGGAGGCTGTCACCGGCCTTCTTCTGCCACGCGCCGACATTTCCTGCGGTCATTGTCGGGGACAGCGCCGGCATGCTGATGATGGTGTGGGGAGGGAAGGCTGTAGACGCATTGTACGTTAGATAAAATGGACACCAATGATTTCGTTTGGGGTTTCAAGCGGCCATACACTTGGACGCATAGTAGCGGGCAATAGCGGAGACGGAAGGCAATTGGGATCTGCGCGCGAAGAAATCATCAGTATAATTTCACGGAAAGCCAGGATTCATCCGGTATCACATACTGCAGCACTTCCTGGAACTTGTAGGCGACCTGGGGACGGCGCATGGAGGTGGCGCCCCGGGCCATGAACATGGCGCTGGGAGTGCGCATTCTGGCGGCGGCAGCAACCATTTTAGCGGAAATTGCCGGTGTGTGTGAAATCAAAAAGGCCCTCGACGCTGAAATGAAGAATAACAAGAAAAGTCCAGCACAAAAGTGAGGACTTGGAGGGCCGGAGATGAGGAGTTGGGGAGAGGAAAGATGGTCTCTAAGCGGGAAACTTTTCGTTGAGCTCCTAACAGTCTTCGGTGAACCACTCGAGCACCGGAACATTGGGAGTCATGTGATGTCAGGTGACATAACCTGGAATCCATGCATTTCCTTGTTTCCTGTTCCTGTTGGTCCGTCCTTGATGTTAAGATGCCAAATATTGAGCTTTTTTTATGCCAATGGAATTATTCCGTCTACTCTCCAATCTTCATTACTCTCCTTCGAACTATTTCACCATGTAGATGGGTCGGCTTATCATTGCTTGATACGGATATTGATTATTCCCAAAACGGGAATGGCCGACGTAGTCACGTGCAAGGCCGCGAAGGGCTGACATAATCAGACAAAGTTTGATTATGTAAGTGTTATTGCGCTAGCGTGGCTGAGTGCTCTCGGACTAAACTCGATTCGGAGAGAAGAGAACACGCAGCGTCCCCATATGCTTGATCCATAGCAACCCGCTTCCAGCTCTCTCAACGAATTTCTCCACGTTCGATGTCCTTGATCTAATTAAAAATCGCCTCCGCCTGGAGTCTGCTTGACAATGGCGGACGTCGACCCTGGCTCTGAGCCAATTCATCAACCCGCAACCGAGTCCGAGAAACCTAGCGTGGATACTACTACTGAATCTCCCCCGGCCCTAACTTCGGACAAGCCGAACCTATCCGAGGCAACAGAATGGCAAGAGGCGACGGAAAAGTTGGAAGAGGAAGTGACCAAAGAAGAAGATGAACCCCAAAATGAAGGAAATGAGGACGAAAAGCCCGAGGTTCCGCCAAAGGATGCATCGGACAACACACCAGAAGCCGAGACACCTAAGCTCGAGGATGGACCACCGGAGATCCAAGAACACAAGCCTAGTGAAGACATTGAGCGCGACACAAGAATGCGATCCGACTCGCGGTCCACCACCGCCACCTTTGCGACGGCACGGGGAGGCCCTGTCAGTTCAGCTGTCTTCATCGTGACAGCTCTCGATGCCATTGCTGCCTCGCGGGAAGCTAGGAGGAACAAGGAGCTGGAGGATTCTGTCCAAATCGCTCTAGCCAATATCAAATCGGAGCGTATTGATCCGGAGCTCATCTTCCGCCCACTTCACCTGGCCAGCAAGACCCTCAGTGTACCCCTCCAGGTAACAGCGCTGGATTGTATTGGCAAGCTTATCTCCTACTCCTACTTCGCTTTCCCTTCCGCCGAGTCTGAAAACGATGCCAACCCCGAACAATCACCTCTGATCGAACGGGCCATTGATGCGATCTGCGATTGTTTCGAGAACGAAGCCACCCCCAATGAGATCCAGCAGCAGATCATTAAGTCGTTGCTGGCAGCGGTCTTGAATGACAAGATTGTGGTACACGGAGCTGGTCTCCTGAAAGCTGTGCGCCAGATGTATAACATCTTTATCTACTCGAAATCTAGTCAGAACCAGCAAATTGCCCAGGGTTCCCTGACGCAGATGGTGAGCACAGTGTTTGATCGGGTACGTGTTCGACTGGATCTGAAGGAACTTCGAACCCGCGAAGTCGACCGTACCGCGAACGGGTTGGATGCGTCAGCTAGCGACCAAGGCCAGATCTCCGAAGCTGCTTCAGTCTCAGTAGCGGACCAGCCTGACCAGCCTGACGTACCAGTCACCAAGGAGCCGACCGCCGAGAAGCTTACGCTACAGAGCTTCGAATCGCCCAAGGAAGTGACTGGTGTCAATGACAATGCGCCGACCACAGTTACACGCGCGAAAGCGGCGCGCTCCTCATCCCGCTCTATTTCTGGCATCCCTGAAGACCGGGAAGATGATAGCTCTGCCGAGGATGATGTGGATGAGGTCTATGTTAAGGACTCGTTCCTAGTATTCCGTGCTCTCTGCAAGCTGAGTCACAAGGTTCTTGGCCATGAGCAACAACAAGATCTCAAGTCCCAAAATATGCGATCAAAACTCCTTTCGCTGCATCTCATTCACTACTTAATCAACAACCATACCAACACTTTCACATCTCCTCTAGCTGCTATCAAGAACAGCTCGTCAAGCCCTGATGCCATGACACTTCTCCAAGCTGTACGACCGCATCTTTGTCTAAGCTTGAGCCGAAACGGCTCCAGTTCAGTACCTCATGTATTCAAGGTCTGCGGCGAGATCTTCTGGTTGATGCTCACACACTTGAGAGTCATGATGAAGAAGGAGATTGAAGTTTTCATGAAGGAAATCTATCTCGCCATTCTCGAGAGGCGTGCTGCTCCTTCATTCCAGAAACAATATTTCATGGAAATCTTGGAGAGATTAGGTGGTAACCCCCGCGCCCTGGTCGAGATTTATCTCAACTATGACTGTGACCGTACTGCCTTGGAGAACATTTTCCAAAATCTCATTGAACAGTTATCGCGACACGCTAGCGTGCCAGTAGTCACCAGTATTGCGCAACAGCAACAATTCCAAGAGAATCACAC
Source organism: Penicillium verhagenii (assembly GCF_028828195.1). Classification (NCBI taxonomy): domain Eukaryota; kingdom Fungi; phylum Ascomycota; class Eurotiomycetes; order Eurotiales; family Aspergillaceae; genus Penicillium; species Penicillium verhagenii. The sequence goes on from NW_026643171.1 coordinate 267,638, forward strand.
CAAGATGTCTAGTATTGGAAATGAATGGCATCACCGCGGAACCCTTCCTCCGTCCCTCACTACTGCCAATATCACTCCCCCACCACAACCAGCCGTCCCAAACTTGCCATCAGACTACGTATTGAAGCAGCAGGCTCTCGAATCACTCGTGGAGATTCTCCGATCCCTCGACAACTGGGGAGCACAACGTCCAGATGACCAGCCAACCCCACAAGATCCTACTGACTCCTCCAAGTCGATGGATCGCTCCCGCGACTCTTTGGATACCAGTGCTTTGATATCTCCACGTCCTGATGCTGTTGATGGATTTGCCACTGGTCGGTCAACCCCTGTGCCCGACGATGATCCCAATCAGATTGAAAAGGTCAAGCAGCGCAAGATTGCCCTCATGAATGCCATCCAGCAATTCAACTTCAAGCCCAAGCGTGGTATTAAGCTTTTCCTTCAAGATGGATTTATCCCCTCGAATTCCGCTGAGGATATTGCAAGTTTCTTACTTCACAGCGAGCGCCTGGACAAGGCTATTCTGGGTGAGTACCTGGGTGAGGGTGATGCCGAAAACATTGAAATCATGCACCACTTTGTGGACAAAATGGAATTTGCCAAGCGACGTTTCGTCGATGCCCTGCGGCAGTTCTTGCAACATTTCCGTCTACCTGGAGAGGCCCAGAAGATTGATCGATTCATGCTCAAGTTTGCGGAACGGTACACAACCCAGAATCCCAACGCATTCGCCAATGCAGATACAGCTTATGTTCTTTCCTACTCGGTCATTATGCTCAACACCGATCAGCACAGTGCCAAGATCAAGGGACCGCGAATGACCAAAGAGGATTTCATTAAGAACAATCGCGGGATCAATGATAACCAAGACTTGCCATCTGAGTACCTGGTATCCATCTACGATGAAATTGTCAACAATGAGATTGTTCTGGATACTGAACGGGAACACGCTGCAAATATTGGAATTCAAACCGCTGCTCCGACTGGCCTGGCAACCCGAGCTGGGCAGGTCTTCGCAACTGTGGGTCGCGATATCCAGGGAGAGAAATATGCACAAGCATCTGAAGAGATGGCCAACAAGACTGAGCAATTGTACCGGTCCCTCATCCGGGCTCAACGCAAGACAGCCGCCCGTGATGCTCTTTCGCGCTTCACTACTGCTACCTCTGTTCGCCATGTCGGCTCGATGTTTAACGTTACCTGGATGTCCTTCTTATCCGGTCTTTCAGCACCAATGCAAGATACATCCAACATTGAGTCCATTCGGCTATGCATGGAGGGACTCAAGCTGTCGATTCGTATCAGTTGTGCCTTTGACTTGGAGACTCCTCGTGTAGCTTTCGTCACAGCCCTGGCCAAATTCACCAATCTTGCGAATGTGAAGGAAATGATGCCCAAGAATTTCGAGGCCCTGAAAGCCATTCTTGATGTCGCAACTACTGAAGGAAACCACCTTCGTTCTTCCTGGCGTGACATTCTGACTTGTGTCAGTCAACTTGACCGTCTGCAGTTACTGAGTGACGGTGTAGATGAAGGTTCACTACCCGATGTCTCTCGAGCGCCGACAGCAACAGATTCTCCACGTAAGTCAATGCAAAGCACTCGCAGCAAGACCCGCGCGCGCTCTGTTCATGGTCCCTTGGCTTTCCGTATGGATATCGCCATCGAGAGCCGGTCGGCAGACATGGTCCGTAGTGTAGACCGAATCTTCACCAACACTGCAAACCTCTCGCACGAGGCCATCATCGATTTTGTTCGTGCACTGAGCGAGGTTAGCTGGCAAGAAATCCAGTCCTCGGGGCAGAGTGACTCTCCGAGAACGTACAGTCTCCAGAAGCTCGTCGAAATCAGTTATTACAACATGACTCGTGTTAGGATTGAGTGGTCGAAGATCTGGGAGGTCTTGGGTCAGCACTTCAACCAGGTTGGCTGTCATACCAATACCACTGTCGTGTTCTTTGCATTGGACTCGCTGCGCCAGCTTTCGATGCGCTTTATGGAAATTGGCGAACTGCCTGGTTTCAAGTTCCAAAAGGACTTCCTCAAGCCGTTCGAACATGTCATGGCAAACAGCACGACTGCCTCTGTCAAAGATATGATTCTCCGGTGTCTGATTCAGATGATTCAAGCCCGTGGTGACAACATTCGGTCTGGATGGAAGACTATGTTTGGAGTTTTCACAGTTGCTGCGCGAGAGCCCTATGGTAAGTTCCTTTTCCCAAAGTAGCATGTTGCAAGTACTGATAGGAGTTATACAGAGGGAATTGTGAACATGGCTTTTGACCATGTCACCCAAATTTACAACACTCGCTTCGGGATCGTGATCACTCAGGGTGCTTTCGCAGACCTCATTGTCTGCCTCACTGAGTTTTCCAAAAATTCCAAATTCCAGAAGAAGTCACTGCAGGCTATCGAAACTCTCAAGGCTACAGTCACAAAGATGTTGCGCACCCCCGAATGTCCGCTTTCCCACCGTGGTGGATCTGCGCCCAACTTCCAGGAGGAGGGAACCAACCTCGCCAAGCAACTTACTCGCCAGACCCAGGAAGAGCAGTTCTGGTATCCAATCTTGATCGCGTTCCAAGACGTTCTCATGACTGGTGATGACCTTGAAGTCAGATCTCGGTACGTATCTCCCGACCTTCTTCCTCATGATAAACTAGCTAATTTATTCCTTCCCCAGTGCACTTACATACCTCTTTGAGACATTAATTCGACATGGTGGTGATTTCCCACGGGCTTTCTGGGATGTTCTTTGGCGCCAATTGCTTTGCCCCATCTTTGTGGTTCTGCAGTCCAAGTCGGAAATGTCCAAGGTTCCAAACCACGAGGACCTCTCTGTTTGGCTATCAACCACCATGATTCAAGCTTTGCGGAACATGATCACTCTGTTCACTCACTACTTTGATGCTCTTGAATATATGTTGGGTCGATTTTTGGAGCTCTTGACCCTGTGTATTTGTCAAGAGAATGACACTATCGCACGCATTGGCAGCAATTGCTTGCAGCAACTGATCTTGCAAAATGTCTCCAAGTTCCAACAGGAGCACTGGACTCAGATTGTTGGAGCTTTTGTTGAGCTTTTCAACAAGACTACCGCCTATGAGCTATTCACGGCGGCGGCCTCGATGACCAAAATGACGGAAACTAGCACCAATGGCGATGTTGAGGCTGCTGAAGTCGCCGCATCTTTGCCATCCAGCGGTGACCTGCCCGATGTTCTGCAGGCCAATGGATCTCAAAGTACAGCGTCTCTGCATGACGGAGGCGACCCGCCCGCTCAGAGTGAGGCTCGCGCTGAGCTTGAGGACTACCGGCCTCAGGCGGACTCGCAGCAACAACCCGCTGCCGTCACAGTAGCGCGACGTCGATTCTTCAATCGTATCATCACAAATTGCGTCCTTCAGTTACTGATGATCGAAACAGTTCATGAGCTCTTCTCCAACGACACCGTCTACGCCCAGATCCCTAGCCCCGAGCTCCTGCGGCTGATGGGCCTGCTCAAGAAGAGCTACCAGTTTGCCAAGAAGTTCAACGAGGACAAGGAACTGCGCATGCAGCTCTGGCGTCAAGGCTTCATGAAGCAACCTCCCAACCTTCTGAAGCAGGAGAGCGGCAGTGCGGCCACCTATGTTCACATTCTTTTCCGGATGTATCATGATGAACGCGACGAGAGAAAGAGTAGCCGCGCCGAGACTGAGGCAGCTCTCATCCCGCTATGTGCAGACATCATCCGCAGCTTCGTCCGTCTTGATGAGGAAACCCAGAACCGCAACATCGTGGCCTGGAGACCCGTGGTAGTGGATGTCATTGAGGGATACAACAACTTCCCTCTGGAAGGCTTTGAGAAGAACATCGAGACGTTTTACCCCTTGGGAATTGAGCTTTTGAGCCGTGATCTCAACCCGGAGATCCGGATTGCCTTGCAAGCTCTTTTGCGCCGCATAGGCGAGGTCCGACTCAATATCGCGCCGTCCAATCCTTTGGATGCCCCGATCAGCCCGCGCAGCTCCGTCTCCCAGAAGATTCCCCGTCGTGAGAGTCAAACTGCCGAGTGAAGATTTTGGTATTATTTAGGGATTTCCTACCCGCCGTTTGTGATATACGGGTGGATCATGGCGTTTTTCTTTATTTGTGTAGCCTCTTCTATCCAAATTTTGTTGTGACTTGTTGCCTACGGGCTTGACAGTTGTTTCGTTTTCTAGAGATGCATAGCTGTATTGTATGAGACAAAATTTCTTTTTTTTCTTTGGGCTCGGATTGTTCACTTCCAAATTTGGTTCCAAGAGTCCATTCTAATGTTAATTTGACTATCGAGCAACTCCAGGGCTGGTTGCTTGGAATGTTGGCTCCGAGGCTTGTATAGAAAGAGACTTCTGACATTAACTCAGATCCATGAATTGTGAAGATCGTCAAAATTTGAAGGGGTTCTTCCAAGACCCGCACCGTGAAATCATCACAGTAAATACTAGATAGATCGATACAAGTTGAGCTCCAAAAGATGCCGTGGCCCGTGGTCGTCATGCCCACAGGTGTGAGTCTTTTATTCTCTCTCCCAATTTTTGGCCTAGCTGACCAAACTATAACTATCGGCTAATTACCGACAAACTATAGCTTCTCATTCCATCTTGTCCATCCATTGGAGCTTGACCCGAGTCATCATGTAGTCACACTGTCTCTTCTTCAGAAAGAGGAATGCTTTCTTTGGAGGGGATTGCCCTGGGTGGGATCATAAGACCCGTGGCCAGATAAAAGCCAACAACAAAGTACTCCATCAATAACCCCATGACTAAAAACGGCGCAATGGGGCCACGTAGGGCATTCCATCTGAGGTCTGTCGCATGCAGCACCGACATAAATAGGTATGTGATGCGCACAATAATAAATGGAGTACCAAACAGCATGGCTTTGAGAATCTGGAAGATATTGTTAGTCGCCATCTAGGACCAAACCTAGGAAGTATGACAAACCGTTCGACTTGTGTTCGAAAACAGCGAGGACTGTGTCCAGAAATAGGCTTGGATAGCCAACAAGATGGCTGCAAAGACGACTACAATACTGTAGCCAGCTTTGACTAGTTTGAAGCCGATCAAGACATCACTGGTAGTGTCGCTTCCCTCTAAGACACCGCCCGCGACGGTTAAAGCAATGCCGACAATGAATAACAAGCGAGACACGCGCAAGCCTTGACTTAATCGTGGGTTCATGTTCTTCTCGATAGCAGTACTAAGAAATGTTAGAATTATTCAAATGCCATGTACGGAATTGGGGATTTCCGAGAGATCTATCAATTCCGCACTTACATGATTCGAATAAAACCCATTGTTGCTGCAATTAATGGGAACACACCGGCGTTGAGGAGAATCAACGCTGCAATTTCCACTCCGGTGCTTGGTTTCTGCTCTGAAACAATGACCAGAACACCCGCAGTAAGACGGACTAAGAATACATGTCAGTCATGAAAATTCGAACTAATGGTGCCCGATACAGTACTCACTGGTTGAGAAGAACATCAAGCTGATCCATGCCATGCGAGGTCTTCTGTGTCGGTAGCATGCAAGATAAGTTGATAAAATGATCATAGGTATATAGAACACTATTAGAGCAATGCTCATCTTTGAGTGATCTGCAAGCATGTTGAAGTATAGTATAATATAGACTCAGATGAGCAGGTGAATAGGGTTGAGGTGTTTCTTGTATACTCAAGGACGAAATTGAGAGTGATTGATGGATATTCACTTTAAGAACCGACCAAGACGCTTCTTATAAGCCTTTTTTTCGAATAGCAATTCTGCCTTGCCGCAGCATGGCTATGCTTAAAACCGAAATTGTGGATTGATGATGATCCAAGGGTATACTTCGTACAGCGCCGAAGGGTTCGCAAGAACAACCCCCTTTTGGGTTTAGCGTGGGATCCACACCGTGTTGGCACTAACCGCGACGATCCTTAGTCATCCAGTATTGACCCACCATCAAGGCGTGAACTTGCGAACTAACGAAAGCACAAATGCTAAAATGCTGACAGGATTGAGAAAAAAGAAGCTCAGCGGGTCCTCGAGGCTCTTGTGACCAGTACACAATGGTCGGCGTGGCTGGGAAATCAAAGGGTTGCAACACTTGTCGAAAGCGAAAAATTGCAGTGAGTCACGACTCACGACATTCGAGAGGGTCCTGAACAAACGATTGACTCCATAATCTAGTGTGATCAGGAGAAGCCAACATGCAAGCGGTGTACACAGTCAAACCGTGTATGTGGTGGATATGAGAAGGAAAGGGTCTTTGTACTAGTCCAGCCAGCGGCGGAGAAAACACACACTTATCTAAGATCGCCTCCGGAGCCTCAACGGAACGCCAAATCCCCAGTGGAGGAGGCCCGGCGCGTCCAAGCTACTGTTCCCTTCACGAAGAGAAATTCCGCCTATAAACTGATACAGAATCACATCGAATGCCACAGCTTGATTCAGGCCTTTCTCTCAAACTGCTTTCCTTCTCAATGGGTCTCTGCGGCTCCCCGGTCCTGGATCGCTTTACTTGGGGAGCTACCGACGAAAGCCGAAACCCTCGAGATATCCACTGCGGCAGTTGCCGCCTCAGCGCTCGGAAACATGTTCCATATGCCTGATCTAGTCAAGACAAGTCACAAATACTATACCCAGGGCCTCCGTCAGCTACAAAAGGCTTTGTATGACCCGGTTCTCATGCACGATGACGGAACCCTCGCGGCATGCATGGCCTTGAGCCTCTACGAAGCTCTTGAATGTCCTTCTGCGGGATCGGAAGGGTATTTCAGTCATTGTCACGGTCTTATCGCATTGATTCAAGCCCGTGGTGTACACGCACATACGTCGGGGGCTGGTCATCAGCTCTTTTTAGGGCTTCGAGTCCCGGGGGTAGGTTTTTTTTGGTCTTTCTTATTTTCAATTTTACTACTTCGTTTCTTACGGACTCGCAATCCTAGATTCTCTACGCTCTGCAACGCAATGATTCCACTGTTTTATTCGACTCGAAGTGGATGGAGCAACCTTGGGCTGAATATACCAAGTCACCATTTGATCGTGTAACAGACTGCTTTGCCCATGCCCCAGGAATCCTGGAGCGCGTGAGAAAAATACCGTCTTTGGGTGTCGATGACCAGCTCAATTTGGCCTATAGCCTGATTCATGAATGCTGGCAAGTCGACAACAGCTTGGACATCATATACGATGAGATGCAACACAGCGATTCCGGTTCTCTCTACTGGCCAAGGCCTTCTCAGCAGCCCATTTTCGCTGGCATGGATGGTTCCCTGGATCTTTTCCCAATGGTTTTTTGCTTTTCAAATATCGAAACCGCCAAAACACTTATACTATTATGGGCAACACGAACTATGCTCTGGGTCGGGCTGTGTAATTTATACAAGCTTGTCGAATTCCTGACAGGCATTAGGGGCTACGTTACCATTACCGATGAAGCTCGTCTACCTCCTCTTAGTCACCGAGAAGACTATATTTCCATGGCCTACCATGTTTGCCAGTCGGTGGAATACTTTTTACAGGACAAAATGCTGCTGGCTGGGCCGATGTCAGTCAGTCCGGCCCTTGGTATTGTCCTCGACAGCCTTCAACAAGGATTTCACCCTCATGAGGTTACGTGGCTTCGGGCAGCTCTTGATGTGGTGCGACGGAAAGGTCTTCGCGCACTCGAGTATGTCACATATTAGTTACGTGCCTTGAAGGTACATAGTATCTTTGATACATTTTGAAAATGCCGTTGCGTATGTATAACAACGTGTAGAGCAAGATGTTTCTTTGTCCATGCAATACTCTATTTGAAACTACTTGACGAGAGTAAGAAGATAATTGGAAGAACAAGACTTGACGTCTGCGCTATGTATGCAGTATATCGTGGTGCATAGATCGTATATAATTTCTTTTCGGTACATTCGTTTAGACATAGGTATCAATTGCGCACTTCCTGGAGGGTGGGCACATTTCCTGGCTGGTATTGAGATAGTAATCCATCCATATCGTGTTCGGTCATTTCAACCAAGTCGTCCAGACTCCATGACTCACAAACGGCCGACATCCATTTCATTCTCTTTGGCCCTTCCTCCTGGTTAGGGGCCACTTCCCGGAGCTTCTTTCGTAGCTTTCCAACATTCACGATTGCAGCTCCCATGTTGGATGGCAAGGTGGCTGCGATCTTCTTACGCACCAGGCTGGCCAATCTTGGACCATTGCCATTTGTGCTTACCATAATTTGAAGAGGTCCATCCCGATGCATGCTTCCAAAATAAAAGTCACACTCGGGGGGAACATCTGCAATATTGGCTGGAATCTTCTTTTCCTTGCATAACTTCCACACTTGTGTCGATGCTTCTGGGTCATCAATGGCGCACAGCACCATGTCCGCATTATCTAGGTCGGAAGGTTCGAAATTCCGATCGACATGGGCGACTTGTTTCTCAGCAACACGATAGGCGACTTCTTCATTCAATCCGGCGGACGGCGAGACAACGGTGACGCGAGCATCGGCGTTAAGAGCGTGCAGGATGCGCCCCGCGGCGACCTGGAACGTAGGAGCTGTGTGAGCATGCAAGCCAATATATATTTATAGACGGGAGCTTAAAATCAAGCTATCCGATAGCTCAGAACTCACCTCGCCACCTCCTACTACTAGGACATGTTTCTCCCTGATCTGCCAGGCCAAAATCAATGAGCCTCCCCCTTGAACTTCAGGAAACTTGGACATCTTTGCAAAAGGGTTGGCGGGTGAAAGATAACCCATTGGAATTACGGAGTTCATTTGCACAAACGATAAGAGACGTGGGGCATACGGCCAACCGCGCAGACCACGCGCGCATTCCGTAGTTTTTTTTCTCCGTCGCTTTTTCGTTTCTCTTTCTCTTTTCTTTTTTTTCTCCCTCATTCCTCATTCTCAACCGCCATGCGGGGTGTGCAAATTTTCTCGGGAAATTCCCATCCCGGCCTCGCAGATACTATCTGCGAACGGCTGGGTACTTCCCCTGCTAAAGCAGACCTTGGAAAATTCGCCAATGGCGAGACAAGCGTGAACATCAACACCTCGGTACGGAACCAAGATGTCTACATCATTCAGAGTGGCAGCAGCAAGATCAACGATAGCGTGATGGAGCTTTTGATTATGATCTCTGCATGCAAGGGTGGTTCTGCCAAGTCGATTACTGGTATGTCGGAGTTTCCCGAAGATTCCTTTTCTTCTTATTTCTTTTTTTTTTGGCTCTATTTCTTGTAAAAGCATCATGCACTGACGATCCCTCAAGCGGTCATGCCGTATGCTACCCGTCTTGTTTGACCCAATCACAGAGGATGCTGACGCGCAGACGAGGTACTTCCCCTACTCGCGCCAATCCAAGAAGAAGAGCCACCGCGGTGCCATCACGGCCCGTATGCTCGCCAACCTACTCTCTATCGCCGGCGTCGATCATGTCATCACTATGGACCTGCATGTATGTTCTGTCCCACCTCTCTTGTTTCTAACCTGCGTTTTTGTTCCTGCTGGCGAGGGGTTATGTTTTTTTCCTGTGCCCGATATTGATCGGCAATCGAATAGGCATCCCAGATGCAAGGCTTCTTCGGCAAACCCGTCGATAACCTCTTCGCCGAACCGTTTATTGCCCGCTGGATCCGGATGAACGTACCTGGCTGGAAGGACGGGGTTGTGGTCAGCAAGAATGCCGGTGGCACCAAGCGGGTCACCTCGCTGGCCGATGCCTTGAAGTTGAACTTTGGTATTGTGACAACCGATCGTCGGCGACCAAAGGTCCCGATGACGATGTCTGATAGCACTGTCTTCTTTGACGCCATGGAAGAGGACACTCGGACCCCCAAGGAACAACAGTTGTTTGCGATCCACATGCAGCGTGCCAATGCCACACCGCCTATCATGGAGGAACCTGAAACTCCCAGCACGCCGGAATCTCTGCTGCGTCCCGAGACTCCCCCGGCTGCCCGTCGGCCGTCGGAGTTGGAGGCTGCTTATGAGTACACCGACGTCCGGGTCCGGGATGTGGTGACCGGCCGTCTGGTGCAGGGTCATCTGGTAGATGATGATTACCATGTTGACTCTGCTTCCCAGTCTGGTGGCACCACTCCCGGAGCTGGTAGTGGTGGCGGCGACGACAACGTTGAAAACACGGAAGTCGTTCCAGATGCCATGATGAACTCTATGATCTCCAACGTCTCGTCATTGCCCCCTGACCATGCTTTGGGTGGCTCTTTCGATGCAGTGGAATCTGATGATGACGAAGCTAGCGTTGCTGGCTATGATCATGAAAAGACCATCACTCTGGTGGGAGAGGTGCGTGATCGACCGGTCTTCATTGTCGACGACATGATTGACAAGAGCGGGTCGTGGATCGCTGCCGCCGAGACCGTTGTGAAGCGCGGTGGAGCCCGAAAGGTATACTGCATCGCCACTCACGGGTTGTTTGAGGCGGAGTCACTGGATCAATTGGAGGAATGTCGGTCGATTGATCATATTGTCGTGACCAACACCTTCCCGATCCCGCCGTCAATGCTTCAGCGATCAAAGAAGTTGATCGTCATTGACGTTTCGAGTCTTCTTGCTGAGAGCATTCGGCGGCACCACTACGGTGAAAGGTAAGGCCTACTTTTTTTTTTTCTTCCTCGGAGGCCTTGGATATGTTTGAACGATGTTCTAATGCTGTCTCTTTAGCGTCTCGGCGCTTTTCCACCTTAACGATTGAAATGATGATCGGGCTGTGACGAAACGAAAAGGAAAAAAAAAACAAGAACCGAAAGCAAGAATTTAACCCTCTAGGGCGGGCGTTTGATAACTGATTCGCAGGCGAACTCTGCGCTCCATGATCTCATGGCATGATACCTATTTTTTTTTAACCCAGAAATGGAAAAAAAAGAACAATTTTTTTGAAGACGTCGGTCTTGTCCGTCGGTGAAGACGTAGTTTCTTTTTCTGTTTTCTGTTTTTCTCTTTGCTTGTTTGTCTTTTTCTTGTTTCATCACCCAGCGATGCAGTCCACTTTTGGGGGTACTGCAGGGGTATCTCGTGATCCACGAGGTGTCCTTAACGGAGCGTTGGCAGAGTAAAAAACATTGGGTTATGGGTTCGTGTTTTCTTTCCGACTCCCTTGGGAAATTGGAAAGAAAGCATGATAACATGACGCGATGAGGTACGATGGCGCCGATTTCTTGAAGTTATTTTTCTGTTATTCTCCGTTTTCGGGGAATCAGTTCAACTTCATGCCTTTTGCTTGGCAGTGGGACCGGCGCCGGAGAACATCTCGCACATATCTAGGAATAATCTCATCGTAAAGAGCAATCAGTCAATATAAGAATCGAGTTCATATCGAAATTTTCTTCCCGGATTTTCGGCACAACCATCTAGTTCTCGTCAATCTTGCTTTCAGACTAAGTTTGACATGATCTCAAGCCTCCAAACGGTCATGCAGCTCACCGTGTTGGATCCCCAACAGTCCGAGAAGAAAGACTCGAAGGAGTTTGTCAAAGAAGCGGTGGGACTTTGATTGCGGACGGATTGCAGTCGAGCCTAGAACATTGAAGTCGATTGGATGCTTACACCATCAAGCATTTCCAGGATGTGGGAAACATTGTCAACTTGACAGGTTACAGAGAAAGGCACATAGGTCATGAGGGCAATTTCCCGTTTCAAGATCAGCTAGATCGGCTCATCTGGACCCGGTTGAGGAAGTGTAGTCTTCCCTGACAGATGCTTCTAGCCGGGACCGATCGTACTTTTGTTAGATTTGATAAATGATCAATGATAATTGATCTGTTTTTTTTCTTTTTCTATTTCTTGTGGGACCTGTGTGACGTCCTTTGGGAGAAAGCTACACTGTGGAGTCCCGAGTCTCGATATCCACCTGGAGCACGTATTGCTGTAGACTCCCGAATTGGGTAATGTAATGGGCTTGTTGACCAGTCCCGGACTTGCCCGTACAGATGGGGCTGTGAGGGAAATAAAAAAAAAGAACAATTGCATGATAAAAATAAACATAAAATAGAAATCAAAAATGAAAAATGAAAAAGGTACGGAGTATCCAGTAAAAAGCTCCGTGAACAATTCCTGCAAGCGAACCATAGCCAGGAGTCAGATTTAGACTAGTATAGCCGGGGACGCATTTCCGTACAACAATGTACCACAAGGATGCTGGGACTCGTCATTCCCAGAGATCAGCCGCTTAGCGTCTCATCTCGCCTCGAGGCTCCGTGACAACCTATAGGAAGATTTGAAAAGAAAAGTGAAAAAGTAAAAAGTAAAATAAAAAGGACGGTCAAAAGTCCCAAGGTCCCTGAGATGTGCCATGTGGAGCCGCGCATCCCAAGTGTTCCTCACCCGGACCCATAAGGACTGTCTTAGTAGCCTTTTGGAAATTACATAAATGATGTATCAATTCTTAAAAGTACCAATAAAATCAAAATTCCCAAAAAACCCCCCAAGAATTACAGAAAAGCAGGAATTGTTCAGGTCAAGAAAGGGATAAGGAGGGTTTCAAGTTCAGAACCAAACAATTGGAATGCATCAACCCGTTCGGCCAAACAAGAAAATAAGTCACAAAGTTTTACCAAAGGCAATGAAGCTCATGGACGATCTTGACCGGGGAGAGAGAAGGGAGAAGAGAGAGAAGAGACTAAGAGAAGAGACTAAGAGAGACTCAGCTGTGCTGTTTACCCAATTGGGACACAGCGAGGGGTAAAGTGGTATTGATACCAGTACAAGTCAATACCTGACATCATTCAACGTGACCTATTACATTTCAGTGTTTCCCGGCACTTTTGGTAACTCTCGTCATTATATACACAGTACACAGCATGTATACATCCCCATTTGTGCTTTTCCAGACCCACAGGTTCTTTTGGCAACACGAGTCGATCTGCGTACAGAAATGAATGAAAATTAAAAAGAGAAAAGAGAAAAAAAATAAATCAAAAATAAACGATTCCCTTCGATCTCTCTCTCGGATCGCTCCCTACCAATTGCCACCCTGCGATCCCTGAAGATCGCGATCCGGGCTGGAAACTGACATCTGCCGTAATGCATCCTGCAAGATGAGATTCGGTAGATCTAGTTCGCTTCCCCTAGGCATTTTCTTTAGTACATCTATCCTCGCTTTTTTTTTTTTTTTTTTTTTTTTTTCTGTTTTCCCTTTTTCGATTCTCTGCCTTCTTTTTTTCTCTCTGTATTTCCCTGCATTCAAAAGATCCCTGGGAAGAAACCGAGAAAAAGAAAAAAAAGAAAAAAGAAAAAAACAGAAACAAATAAAATAAAACCAGTCAATCGAACTCCGAATCGACACACACCGGATACGTGCGTCATCGGCATTCTGCAGACCTTTCGCGGCTTTGGACGTGGACTGGACTGGATTTCCCAGGATCATTGGACTAAGATCAAAAGTACAGAGTTGATAGAGATCCTGTTCAAGAGAGAGGAGAAAAAAAAAAGCTATATATAATGGCCAGTCCAGGAACTTGGGAATCCCATCCATTCCATTGTATCTGAGAACTACTCGACTACCAGACTCATTCTTCCAAGCTTCAAACCTAAGCTTTTCCAACCTTGAAAATCTGATATCACTCGCCCTTGCAACCTCCAGACCTTCCTTCTTTTCACGTTTTTCTCTCCGAACCCTCTTCCCAATCCCAAGCCTTGGACTTATTACCCGGAGATCGTCGACCTCTTCCACTCCCTCGGGTCCCTTGATCGCTTTAGTGCGTAGGTAAACGGTCTCTCGGGTCCGGAGCGTATAGCTTATCTAACAGTCCTCCAGATCCAACCTTGGAAACTTCCCATACTATCAACATCAGACCCTTTTTTTACTTCTCTATACTCCACCCTATTCAAAATGGCCAACCAATGCTCCGGTCACGTCTTTGCCATCGTCCAGGCTACCAATGGTAACATCCTGACATGGCGCTGCTCGGATTGCAACTCCGGTCCCTTTGTGGCTATCTGGCGGTGCAAGATCTGTGGTCACTGTCGATGCAACGCCTGCCACAACACCAAGGGCTAAATACAGCCCATCCCTTCTGCCCCTCCGAGGGGCTTCCTGGAGCTGGAGCTTGAACCTTGGAACCGTCCTCAAGCTTCAACCGGCCCTTTCCACTACTAGGTACGTGTTGAAATCTCCCCTTGAAATTGTCGTCGAAAGGCCCTTCCTTTCGCCATTTTTTTCTTCTATTCCCTTACCCAACAACTAGCATGTTGGTAGTATACACACCGGTTCCTCGGGACTCGGGCCCCTCGCATTTGATCCATTTGATTCGCCGGCTAACCCTTCCCGCGGAACTCTCTAGGTCCTCTGCATGGAAACTTTCAGCCTCTTGCATATACCCAGGGTCAACTTGCTTTGACCTCAGACCGGGGTATCCCATTGTTCATTGTTGAATTCCAAATGTTGGATGTTAGGGATTCCATACTTTCTTTTCTTTTTTTTTTCTTGTTTTCTCTCCCTTTCCAAGCTTTCTTTCCCAACTGTTTTTGGTTTTCCTGTTCTCGTGCTTTCCTCCATGGCTGCGTTTGGCGACGTGCATTTGAGCAGTTCAAGGGTTTTTTTTCTTTCTCTCGAAAAAGTCTTTTAACGAAAAAGGTTTGGGTGCATATTGGATGGAGTTTTATTTTTGAATCTCTATTTCTATTTTCTGCTTCCTGTGTTTTATTCCCGATTTTGTCTGGTTTGGTTTAAATAGATTATCTCTTCTTGCTGGTGTTTCCAAGGTTGCGCCCTAGCATATAAAAATTCACATATTCTCATATGGTTTTCTACTTCTACTTGTGCTTTTTCTTGTAGTTCTACTTCTAGCACTTGAGTCCTAGTTGTGGCTGAGTTTCCAAGTCCTCCGTAAAAAACCACTTGTGATGAGCCAATTTGTCATCGATCTCGATGTAGATCGAGATTCAAAGAAACCTTGGAATCTTGATATGGACTTTCCCCGTCAGCGCCCACAGAGCAATCTCCTCGATCCAGCACTTGAGATCCATATCACTGCGAGATAGCTACGGAGTACACCGATGCACCACACCAGCGTTATCCCAGGCCAACAATCCATTTTTACATTTGGGGCTATGTTAAGTGAACGTCGCAAGCAATAATTGACGATCACAAACCCCACGGATTGGCCATGTCATCATGCCGCATACAGCCTGTTACAGGCGCATCGACTCCGAGAGTCTAAATCCGCTCTCATTCGATCAGGTACTTTTGCCCACGGCAAGGACGCGGAATCAACCCCAGGGCTGCTTACCCCTTGTGTTTATAACCGGATCTGGCTATCCGACCTCCAATGACCCCCTAATGCACCTTTCAAGTCCCGGCATGAACGACTGGACAAAAGTCAAAAAAAGCCAAAGGAATAAAAAAAGTGCAAAAAAAAGATACCTACAAAAAAAAAGAAAAGAAAAAAAAGTCAATTGCGCGATGCGAGATGCGATACGCGAGAAGCGATATGCATCCGATTCACCACAGCCACTCGGTCCAACTTGTCATTCTTGTTTTTTTTTAGGCCCCTATCCCACTTTTTTTTTTTTCTTTCTCTCTCGCGCCATCGTTAAATCCCATTGGCTCCGGAGCCTCGGATCAAAATTGTCAGGCTACATTAGCGCGGACTTGGACGAATTGACATATTCAAGGAAATCAAATCCGGACACACAAGGGCAATCTCGTGGCGCTTGTCCGATTTAGCACAGCGAATGAGTCAGGGTTAATAGATAGATCGCAAAATAGAAGGGGGATTTTTTGGCGGGCACTAAGGAAGGTCGTATTTGAATTATTAAATTACATGGTTTGGACTAGGGGAAAGTCAATGCTCGCTTAAGGGTGGATATTCAATGTTACTAGGTACTGGACACCCCCTATATACTCCGTGCTTCCAGTACAGGAAAATCCAGCTGGGAACAAATCACATATTTGGATTTAAGGATTTCCAAGGGACTGGGTTCCGCTTAACTCTAACTCAGGTTTGATTCCCCACAACAAAAGAACCCAACGCAAGGGCCAGTTGGTGGCTCACTTGGTGGGAATGGGTGGAGAGGGTCTGTGGGTCTGAAGAAAGTACTGCACTTGGGTAACTTGGCCTTGGGTTTCCGGACGGCTGGTTCACCTCTGACGCTACTGTAGACTTCATGCTTGGTTCAAATGCTCGGGGAGGGAACTAGTGTGGATCGGGGAGAAAGGATGACGATCGCGGGACAACAAGGGAATAAAGAAGTACAAGGAAATAAAAAATATATATAAAAAAGCTTGATAAGTTGATCATGACAAATATTCACCATCGGTTAGATATGTGAGATAAAAAAAAAATGTACCGGGAATAGGGGAATCATCCCATATGTACAAACTTGAAGCATCTGAAAATGTCAATTGTTGAACCCAACCCTCGCGGTGAGCATATGCGGGAGATCGATGGTTGTCGAGAAAATAAAGGGGGGGGGGGAAATTTCATCAAGCGAAAAAGTCAGGTCATCACTAAGTGTAGATACTCTAGCGAAAGAGAGAAGAAAAGATGTTAGCAAAAGAAAAAGAGAGAAAAAAAACAAGTCCGCAGCCCCTCCAAAAAAGGGGAAAAAAGAAAAAAAAAAAAAAAAAAGTACGAAACCACCCCCACACGGTGACACCACACATAGTAGATGATACAAACCAAACACCGAACAGATCCGCGAAACAACTTGGAGAGAAAAAAAAAAGAAAAAACAAAAGAAAAAGAAAAAGAAAAAGAAAAGAGAAAAATATCAAAAACTCAAAATAACCCAAATCACTCACCTCCGTAATTTGATTCACTGCCAATCCAGGCTCCGCCATCTCGGCATCACACAGAAACTCCAAAGGCAACCAGACCAAGTGGCCCTTGATCCGATCAAGTTTCTCTCGCACCTCTGCAATGGGCATGTACGGGTCAAACAGGTGACCCTGTTTGTGCGACCCACGCGGGTAGAAATTGTCATAATCCTCAAAGGTCTTGATGTTGTTATCTGGATCCGCACGGAACAGCACCCGATACGTGTCCGTGTTCACGCTAGCCTGACTCGTCCAGGTATCCCAGACCGCATCTCCGAGTGGGTCCGCGACGAAGTCGTTCTCGGCACCTTCGAGGATCTCGTTCAGGCAAACATCCGGAGGCTGGGCATTCGGCTCATTTGCTGCGTAGTAATCTTGCGCGGGGAGAAGACCCAGATGCTCGCGCCAGAGTTGGCGCCGGAGGGTGGCTGCGTGACGGCCGGCACGGTAGGGTTGACCATTCATCTCACTATCGATGAAATCTTGGTCTTCCATGACGATTGCGAGTTCACTGTCGTGGGAGCCGAGTTGGGACTATATACGGTCAAGCAAGCGGGGTTAGCTCGGCGCTTTTGGCATTGAGGGGGTGAAAAAAAAAAAAAAAAAAGAAAAGAAAAGAGAAGAATTGTTGGAATCCCCAGGTACTCACCCGGTCGTTGATGTTGGCACTACCACAGATGACGATGCGATCGTCAACAATGCACACCTTGCCGTGAACGTATAGCTCCTCTTGCACAAAGTTGGGCTTTTCAGCTTCCGGGTCACCTTCCCAGGGCTCTTCGGACATCTTGCCACCATTCAGCATGGTGACATGGGCCACAGAGTCTCGGCTTGCATCTCCTTCCTTGACTTTATTTTGTTCAACTTCCTGCTCGAACTTCTCCAGCTTGCGCACGTTTTCTGCCCTTTGAGAGGCGTCGACACTGTAGCTTCGCTCATTTCGATCACCCTCATCGCCGACGGAGGGATGCACACTTTCACTCATGATAGACTCGGCAATACCACGCTGGATTTCCTGGTACGTCACGCCAGCCTTGGTCTCAAGCGCCTCAAGTGCGGGGGTCTTGTTGATTCGGTCATATGCCCGCAGGGCAAAGACGAAAATATGTTCTGTATGGAGTACACCGGTAAGTATATCTATCAATACACGCAAAATTAGATGAAGACGAAGCAGGGGGAAAGACTTACCTTTCGGATCCACGCCGGCCTTCGCGATTTGTCCCATAATCGAGTCCTCGCCTCGGCAGATTGACTTGTACTGGTAATCCATGATAGCCCTGGTACCCGACGCAGCATTATCACGCAGATCGCCGGCAAATCCGGGAATGGCAGGAATCACTATAATGACACGGAATTTGCGACCTTCCTTGCCGGCTCGGACAGCCGCCTCAACAATGGCGGCGCCAATCTTGTTGTAAATGGGATGCTGGTTGTCACCCGTAGCCGTGACTAAAACAATCAGCTCTGATCAAATAAACGATGCAATGAGCCGGGGGGTAGACATACTGAAGAACTGGTTCTCAATGTAGACGAAATGCTCCGCATTGCGAATAATCTCACAGTACGCATTCTGAATACTATGTTCGTTCAGAATACCACTGCTCCAGTCATCGCTACTGCGTACAATCTGCGCTCGCACGGTACCCTGATTGCCCCTCGGTTTACTTGAAAGCGGCGTCAAAGGGTGATGAATATACTCGCCACAAGGATACTTAGGTCGCTGAACAGCAATAATGTCTTCCTGCTCGCCCTCTCGTCCCTCCATCAACAACCAATCCACAGTATCACTGCGCTTGTATTTGTCGCGCTTGATAAAGTTCCAGCGGAGAACGAAATGTTCTGCAATATCGTAGACACAATCACCAATCAAGCCCATAGCGACATCATGCCATGGCATACGGCCATACTCGGTTTTGCTCAGCTCGTTACTCTGCCAATCTTGTACGCTTTGGAAGTCCATGATGCGGTTATTATTGAACTCCTGGCCTGGGAAAATGTCGTCTCTGAGACCGGCGGGGTGGACATCAGCGAGTGGGTGCTGGTGAGCGTCCCAGCGACCGAAGCAGAGATCGATACCTCCGATAAATGCCATTGCATAGTCGATCACGATGAACTTTTCGTGGTGAGCCTGTAGAATATGTTAGGGTATGCTGCAAAGAAGAGTAGGGGTCTTATTGGGCACGTACCCAGTAAAGGGTCATATCGGCTCCATTCTCAAAGACATTGTGGTCCGGATGGCGCAAGACTCTAATGTTGCCGTGTCCCGGTGTACCCTCGGGGCATAGATTATGCAAAGCGTGTTTTGTGTGTGCCGAATTACATGTCAAAGCTTGATTGACCTATAATTGTGGCTTTTAGCATCGCATCACATTTCCCTTTGCTTCTCCGCTATGAGAGGGACTTGTTGCATCATACCTCTTTATACACAATCACATAGATCTTCACACCTGCCTCGGCGCGTCGCTTGAGAATGTGATCTAGTCGCCATTCCTGGTGCTGGGCTGGGGGACGACGGAGAAACAATTCCGGCGACAACCACCAATCGGCAATGTAGATAGTCTCGGTTGCTTTCTCCAGGGCCTCGGAGACGGCCCAAAGATAGTCTTTTCCATCCACATACCACTTCACGCGATTATTTTCGTGGATGGGCGCAAAGGATTGGAAACGATGGGATTCGGCGGTCTCGGAGCGTTTCTTATCGGTGGCTTGCTCATGGGCCTCATCGTGACGGTGATTGGGGTTGACGATGTTGTAAAATTTGCCGACTTTGTGTTTTAAATGGGCAGCCTGGGCTTTCACGTCATGGAGGTTGTGGTCTGAATGGATTTTGAATTGAATGAATTAGGTTAGCGGCGGGATAAGATGACCGGGGATGAGTATCCAATGAGGGTGGAGTAAATAGAGCATCTATATCTCACCTTTGAACTTCTCTTCCAAGTTCTCAAGCCCATGCTCGAACTTATCTTTGAATCGCTGCATGATTTGGCGTGGTTGGGGAAAAGGTTGCGGTGTGGGGAAAAAGAGGGGAGGAAATTGAAAATCATGGGACCTTCCAAGCTTAGAAATGAAAATAACGACTCCGCTTCACTTTTTTCCCTCCAGTGACATCACCGCCTATCTGATAGATCTCGGCGTCGCGTATACACTTGGCGGTCGATCATCATTTGACCAGTGATGGGAAGGCGCCTCGATTAACCATGGTAGACACGTTGTTCCTGTTCCGTTCCATTTGATTGGGATCCACTTTGATGTTTTGCTCCGTGAGTGCCGAATGGGATGACGACTTGGTCCTTGGCAGGAGGGGTATATACTGATAATTTCTCAAGGCCGCTTTCCATGATTATTGTGTTATACAGATATAAAATTTCGAAGCATCCATCTCATACAGATATAGAGCAAGTCGATCTGAAGTGGGTCAAGATTTCAAAAAGCAAACACTGATGCATGATCAACATGTCATTGCATGTGGAGCAAATTGCAAGCCTGGATTAATTCTCCTGTATGAGTCGACTTTGGACTGCTTGAACCTGTCAACTTTGATTTGAATAAGAGCATTGGATGAAACATTTGAAGCCTGTGTTCTAAGGTTCTCCAGTATGAATTTGCAAGTTTGCCCAGGTGGAGCATATGTATCTCAGCCTTTTGGTTTCTTTAACCTTGAAAGTCTGCACCTGGTATCTTTAGATTGAGTATGATGGCATCAACGTTCAATTTTATTTGAAAAAAAAATGCATTAATTCAATGTTGGCCCATCATGGCCCCCAAGTGCTCAAGTGCTGGGAGTAGTAGGTCAAAAGATTATCTAGATTTTATGTGGCATATGGTGCACATGGTTCTGAACACCTAGCATCAGGTCTGTTGCTAGCACTTGAGATCCATTCATACATATACCAGACACATGATCTGGATCGATGTTAGTGCCACGCATAGGGCATTCAATGTTATATATTTGTACGCATCTACTTGTATACTCAAGTACACACCCATATATATAATCACCGAAGCTATACACAAAGAGTTAATCTTGGGCTGATGTATAGCTATTGAGATGAGTCCTTCAGAAATCTCGAAAATCCAAAAAGTGGCCTTCAAATACCAGTGTAAGAATAACCTTGGAATAACAGTTCGTGTTTGTGATGTTTTTGTTTTGGTTGACTCCAAGTCTATGACGTAATACACCTATAACCAAGATCTACAGTACTGCCAAGTAACGCCATCATCAATCGAACAAAAAAAAGGATAACCTTAGAAGACAATATCGAATAGAGTGTGAGAAACAAAAGATTACAACCGCATGAATCAAACCCAAAAGGGTCTCTAGCAGACATTCAATTTGAACATTGAATGTTACCGATCGGGATTCATGGCAACCAGTTGGAGCTTGCCCAAACCCACAAAATCTTCCAAGCTGCCCAGATGTGACTTTGACATTTCGAGATTCTATGTAAAGGAGTAGGCCTAGAACAGTACCAGATAGACCAATCCCCTCAAAGCCTTGAAATGTTGTGCTGTTGTGACCTCGCCCTGCATAGTTCAGGTTTGTTTTTGTTTAGCGCCGGAATGCTTACCTGATGACCACACGTGACTACCCAAACAACGTTGTCTGAGGAACGGGCTTGCTCTGTTTATCCTCCCACGTCTCGACTACACCACGCGGCCAGCGATAGCCCTGCGAATTTGGGTCCGCTCTTGTGTGAGATCTTAGTGAAAGCACTGCTAGGTATTTCCTCGAGCTTGGTCTCTGGTTTCTGAGTCGTCATCGTTGCTGTGTGTGTGCCTGGTAAGAAGAAAAACACCACACCTTGTGTCTTGTGTGTGTGTGCAAGGAACGGCCCATCGCCCAGGTGACGGATCTCCTCCACTTTTTTTTTGGTTCACCAAACCGGATCCAGAATGCCTTTTGAACTAGGTGAGAAAGCCTGAGCACACTCCACTTGATCGCTCATGGTCGTCCATGCTCATAAAATCATGATAGCACGCGCCCCGTCGCAAGGCAGCGCGGTCTCGCAGACAACACAACACATGGGCCCTCATAGCCGACCAGGGACTGCCGACCCCCTACGATCACGCTCCGAGACCCTTTCACGAGGTGGCCGCCGTGCTCGATCTCGAGGCTCAACTGCTAGCATCCATTCAAGCACGACACAGCAAACTCAAGATCAACATATCGATGCATTCCCTCAGCAATTCATGCCGCCCCAAGTCGCCAATGCCCAGAGCATGTTCGCCAACAACCCGGAAGATATGATTATGCGTTTTGGCCATCAGTTCGGTCATCCAGCCCATGCTGCATCGCTGGGCCAGGATATGCGGGAGGCTCACGCTGTTCTATCTCGATCCGAGGACTTTCCCACTCATGCTATGCATGGTCTCCCTCTCGCCCACCATTCGATACCCCCAGACATGGCTCACAATGGTATGCCTGGTGCCCAGGTGCCTCAATACCAGGCCATCTATGATAGTGGAATTGAAAACCACCTTCCAGAGCAAGCCTTGGAGGATCCAGATATTTCGGAACAAGGGGGGAAAAAGAAAAGGGGATCTAGTTCCACGTTGGCAAACGACAATGAGCTTCGTAAACTGCTTCGTCAGTATGAATCGTGGTCATTAAAACAAATGGCTGCCGAGGTCATGAAGCACGAAGGAGCTGGCGGTAAAGCAGAGAAGGTGAAGCAGGTCTTCGCCATGATCTGGTAAGAAACACTGTTTCTTCGTGATTGATTTTTTTTTGTAAAGATCTTGACTAACTGCGTCATTAATACCAGGTTGCGAGAAAACTGCCGAAAGAGCACCGGTTCCGTGAGACGAGACCGTGTCTATTGTTGTTATGCAGAGAATTGTGGGACAGAGCGTGTGTCAGTGTTGAATCCAGCATCGTTTGGAAAATTAGTGCGCATCATCTTCCCGAACGTTCAGACTCGACGACTTGGAGTTCGAGGCGAGTCAAAGTATCATTACGTCGATTTGTCGGTCATTGAGGAGAAGCAGCAAAAGCCTGCACCATCGGGTGCGTACGTTGCGCCGAGTCAACGAGGATCCGTAGCCCCAGAGAGGCCAGAAAGCGCGATGCGTTCGCGAAGGTACGTCGACACGTCTCGACAGAACACGTCCCGACACGCCGCCACACGACACGTCCAATCTTACTTGTATAAACACTGACTAACACGTCTATAGTATCAGCATCTCCCAACCCACCGCCGATACCGCCGTCTTCCCATCCCCAACTGCTTCTTTTGCTCCCCGATTCCCTGTCAACGCTCCCCTTGCAAGCTGTGGCTGCCCGTCTAATACCCGACCCACTAATACTGGCTCCGATGCTACTGTTACTCATGAAAATGTTGCCCAACATGCTGGCCGGATGATTCATCAGATGCTGCAGTTCCCAACTGATGAAGCCCCAGTCGACAATGATACCCTGGTCCTCCCCGACATCCGAGGTCATTTGCCTCCCAACACCGATCTTAAGGTGGCAGATGCCCTTGCGGCTCTTTACCGAACCCACTGCATCTCAGTCATCGACAGCTTCCGATTTTGTAAAGAACGTAACCTTCTGAAATACTTCTCTGCTTTTCACGGAACCTTGACCGTTCCTGTTCAAAAGCTTTTAACCCACCCCAACCTTGCGCCATGGATCAAGGAATGCGATTGGTTAATGTACCAGAAGATGATTCCATTTGTCGCACCCCTCACT
The DNA here is from genome assembly GCF_028828195.1 of Penicillium verhagenii. Taxonomy (NCBI): domain Eukaryota; kingdom Fungi; phylum Ascomycota; class Eurotiomycetes; order Eurotiales; family Aspergillaceae; genus Penicillium; species Penicillium verhagenii. The sequence continues at coordinate 291,121 of NW_026643171.1, forward strand.
ACACAAGTTGTGCCCAAACCTGTTCTGGATGCATTCCGTTCTATCTCGCAGCGCCTTTGTGGCCACATCGCAGAGACCTTTAAATCGCAACCAACTCACGTTTCCATCGCCCGTCTCATCCCTGCTCATATTTTCTGCAATCTCCTCAAGCACATGCTTGACGTTAACCAGGCTGCGAACGCTGCTGCCGCCTGGCTCTGTCACCCTGAAAACCGCAACCAAATGTGGGCTGATTTCCAATGCCTGGTGGACCCACAGGAAATGATTACCAAGGCGAACATTCCTCCCTGCGCTGCACGTGCCACTGAACAAATCCTTAAGCATGACGTTCGAGCTCTTCTTACCCCTCTGTCGGATGTTGAACCTGCGGATCAATTGCCTTTCTACCGCAAACCAGATTCCGCTGAAGATATCGCAGCTCACCCATTACCCGCAGATAGTGCACCTGGCGATGAATACAACTTCCCTGATAAGTGGATCCAGTTCATCCTGAACGTACCGGCTGTGTTTGCGAACCACCGCTCCCAGTGTGTCATTGAAAAGGTGGACGCTATGTGGGAAAACATTTTGCACCGTTTGACTCTGGGTGGTGCAGCCAGTTTCAGTGCGTGGTGGATGACAAAAGTCTTCTTCCACGAGATGATGCTCTGGCAAGCCGAGAAAGGAGGATTTATGCAGAGCAATCCAGCTTCATTGCAAAGCGTTACTGTTGCTCCCGAGCCGATTGGGATGGGAAATTTTCAATTAAAGCACGGCCTTGGATCTAATCGCAACTCTTTTGATGGAACTCACTCACGTGGTTCCCACTCGGGAACCCCCGTGGGCGTGCAGGGTCGACCCCGTGATGCTCATGTTGACAACAAGCAAGTTGCGAGTGAAAAAGAGCTAGCACAAGCAGAGTCGGGCTTCCAAGCTCCGAACAATGACGACAGCGCGATTGATCTAGAGGACGATCCTCTATTGATTGCTGTGGGCAAATATGGTGACATGATGGCCTCCGACCCAGCGGATGCCGAGGGTGATGTGGTTGTCATCTAAGCTTTTCTTCCTGTGCATGCATTGTGCGGTTTGTCTTTTGTGGTTTGGAGTTGAGATATCCCGGTGTAAATATTTCCTTTGTTTTCCCTTTTTCTTTTTCTTTTGTTATCTTACGAATACTTTCCTTTTGTCATGGCGGAACGGCGTTTTGACTGTTCTGCATGAAGATATGAGACACGAGATGGGCTCTCAAAGCCTTGGTCGCGAGACTGATGCCCAAAGTCTAAACAAGCATTTAATCGGCGTCGGGGAAATCCCGAGCTTCGTTTTTGCTTTTGCATTTTCTTTTTTTTCCTCTTTCTTTTCCCTTTTGTCTAAATTTTTTTGGGGCCCGCTCTGTTCCTAATAAGGCTGCACATACGCTCCTCCACGCTTTGGATCGTGTTGAATGGAGATAATTGAAAACCTGAGGTGACGATACACGTTTTTATCATCGCAGTTATGCTGGTTTCTCGTTCCTTTACTATAGAAGATAAGACAAGCAAGCTTTAGGCAGACTGCCGGGGAGAAAGAGTCCCACAATGACCCGATCGGGCCATCAAGACCGCTGTGGAGCTCGGAGATATTGGGAACGCGTAATCAATCTCCGAAGTTAAGATAATCAACAGTCCCATTTTAACGATCAGCATCATTCTCTACTGATCACATTTTGCGAAACTCAAGTTCACTTTGCTGCAGAAGCCCTTGAGATGCGGTTTCATCAAACTTGGCTGGGGACCCTGTCTCTCCTGACATCCCTCTCCACCCCAACGCTCGCAAATCAGGATCCCGACACTCTTGAAAATGCCAACCACATCTTCAACGCCATTCAGTCCACTCTGAGACATCATGGCTCAGAGGTCAACTACAACGGCATGTCATTCTACCGAGCCAGCGTGCCAAAAGGCACCAAATTCTACCATGGAACCGGTCTCAAAGACCCGATTCAGGGACTAGAGTGGCTCGCCTTTAAGCCCGAACACTCGCTAGGCTTCGCCCACCGCAGCGGCAATAAGTTCTTCGCCAAGAAGGACCTACAACAGCCTATTAACGAGTATACGGAGTCAGAATGGGATGGACATGGATACCTGCACACCTATGCGGCTGCTAAGGACTTGCGCTTGCTTTACATCGATGGCATGTCCGCTGGACCTGGCGGTGGAGCCGAATCGCAGGACCGTATCCTTTACAATAATACCATCAATGGAGACCGACCGGTTGGAGGTCCTAAGATCGGAGGACCTCCCCAGGAGCAGCAGCGGGCGATCGAGGCGTGCCGCATGGCAAAGGAGGATTGGAATGATAAAATCGATGGTATAGTTCGCACCGAGGGTGATTTTGAGATCATTCTGTGTAACTTTGAGCGGGATCTTGAGGTCGTCCATATCACTCAAACAAAGCCCCAGGAAAACTCGGGCCGTCCTGGTGGGCCAGGTGGCCCTGGTGGCCCTGGTGGTAGAAAGGGAAGAAAGGGAGGTCATGGTCCTGGCGGTCCTGGCGGTCCTGGAGGCCCATTCAAAGGTCCACGTTCAGGACTTAAATACTGGTCCCTGGCCACGCGCTTCGATGAACGCCTGGGAGAAAAAGTGCAAGTTGACTTGAACAACTTCGTCTCAGCTTACACCTACGGCCTCGACCTGTTCCCCGACAACGCCTCTGTTCCCCAAGTGGGCCACATCCCAGTTGAGGAGCTACAGCCCATTCGACAGGACGTCTACAAGATGATCGACACATGGGATACACCAATCGATACCTTTGACTGGCAGGCTATTGCGGACATGATTGTATTCCAATATTCCGATGAACTGAAGAGTCTAGCCGCTGGAACATTTTCGTCAACAAAGGAGCTGCGGGATCACCTCGAGGGCCTTTTAGAGCCATTCATTGACTACCGAGACTTTAATGATGGTGAAGTGATTATCGACCGCTGTGCACGTGAATGGATTCCTAGCTCAGCCCCTGTCGGTTCCCTGGGTGGCAATGCGGTGTTCTCGGTCGCCCGCTCAGTCTGTTCTACTCTTGTATCGGCACTGATGGACGATGAACAAGACCTGGAAACATCCGTGGCCAAGTTCAACGATCTGGTCGGTTACCTTCAATGGACCACATGGGCAGGCGATGAGTGATATACATAATACGCTTTCTCATATGTAGTAATTGTTCATAATTTGAAATCCATTTGCTCAAAACAAGGCTTGATATTTACATACACTTGGCGAATAACATTTGAAAAGAATTTACACAGCAATCTCCTTGGACCAGCGACCAATTGTGAACTGCGAGTTACACATGTTGGTCAATTCCCAGCTCTCGGCAGCTAGCACGGCGGGCGAGTTCTCATCTTCTGGATCCCCAGCCGCACCGGCAACAAACATGGCAGCCATGAAATGGTCATCGGTCGCGTGAGCATCCCGGAAGCGAGGATGCTTCATGAGACGAGTCATGGCAGCCCGAAGTTGCGGGCCGGAAGTCTTGGTAATGACATCCTCCACGGCCTGACGGAACTCCATTGCCCAGTCCTCCGGTGGCGTCTCCATGGCGAAGTTATCCCGGAAGCGAAGCATAGGAGCCCAGCGATTACGGTACAAGTTGTGTACGGCGCCGCCGGTCCCGATGAACAGGTAGTTCTCCCGACGCAGCGGTCGTAGTGTTGCGCCCATCTTCATGTGGAAGTGCGGATCGTAACGGGCGTTCATGGAGATAAGTGTTGTGGGTGGGCAGGCTGCGGGGAACATGCGGATGAGGATGAGGTAGACGTCGTGGATCCAGTCGAAGGTGCTGTTTCCACCCACATTGTAGCCTTCCTTGGCTAGCATCTTGATGCATCGATCGGTGGTTTCCAGGTCGGGATTGAGCTCATAGTTGACGTATTTTTCCGGCTTCACGTAGGCCACGGGGCTTTTGTCGGGGTTAGGATTGGTTGCCAGCTCGATCCTGTCACCGAGACAATCCCAATGTGCGCCCTGTTGGAGATTGTTAATACTAAATGGATTGAATAGGTATAAGCGGAATACCGACCATAATCACGACTCCCTTGATTCCCTGCGCCAATGCTTCATCTCCACATTTCTTCCAATAGTCGGCGCTCGTGGATTCTTCACCCAGCATCATGGTCGAGCCATGGGAGAAGAAATGTACTGGTGTGAGGCCTATTATGAGTTAAGTTAGCCAATTTGGAGATTCATGCATTTGTGCACACATATGCATGCATTGAATGTGTTCAAACGTTCGTATGAACTTACCCATATTGAAGGTTTTAATGTTGTTCTAGTATGTCCAACTTGTAGGGTTAGACTTGAAAAAGAGGGAAAACAAGACTAAGAAAAAAAGGAAAGAGCTAACAAGATCGAACATATGCTAGGGACTATATTCTCCTCCACCTGGAATATACGAATTCCAGTAAAGTTGATTTTACGGAGTGCCGAGTTGCGCATTTGCCATTAGCTATCGGAACTTGTCCTCCACATCCCGAGATTTTTGCGGGGACCCGACCCCGTGCTCATGTGCCTGGACCCGTATGGGGTTTACTGTTATGAACTGGAGTGTTAAGGGCTTGCGTAATCCCTCAATAATCAAGTTAGACCCTATTTACTCCGTATTCCCCTCTTTTTCTAACTTTTTCTGGAGAAAATGAGGGGAGTCTTTTTTTGGCTTACGAAGCTCGTAAGATGAATCATTGGTCCCTTTACCACAATCTGGGGAACATGGCATAATGAGGTGGGGATATGCATGTACTTTGGGGAAAAACAACCGGAGGATTTGGTAGAACTGTTGCCTCTCAAGCTTGAAGTCCTTAACTCACTTTTGACTTAAGCGGGGCAATGCACGGTAATGCGAAACGATCGGCAATGTGACTGGACCAATTTGCCTTGCCATTAATTTTTTTATATTTTTTTATATTTTTTTGACTCCGAATATGCTGAAGCTAAACCTTTTCCTTTACCGAATGATTCAAGGGCTTTCTTAGCTCGAGGTTTGGGTGAGCCGGAATTTGGTGGCAACGACGGTCCCATGATCCCGATTCCCAACTGCCGATAACCTTGTAAAGTTCCCCAGATTCTCATTCTTTCCCCAACTTTCCCCTAAAAAAAATAATACCTTTACCTATTATTTGCTTCTCCTTGAAAACCCCAACATTGAAACAGATGCGTGGGGATGACCATGTTCAATGAGTCCCCCTCGACTACGGACCAACTGAATACGACCTCCCAATCCCCTACCAAATCCAAGGAGGGAGGTTATTTTCAATGCGGTTTTTGTAAACGCCACTACAATCGAGCCGATCATTTAATTCGCCATGTGCGATCACATACGAGGGAAAAGCCATATATCTGCGATGTCTGCGACAAGGGATTTGCACGCCCGTAAGTCATATCTAGCTTAATAATTATTAATGGGGTTGTTGAGACTGGCGGAATAACAAGGTCGCTAACAACCATACCAGAGATCTGCTGAAACGCCACGCGACGGGCCACGCTCACGATAGGGACCGCAAACGCAAAAGAAGCTCGTCAGTCGCAAAACAGAGTCGAGTGTCACAGGCTTGCAAAGCCTGTGCCTCGTCGAAGCTAAAATGCGACGAAGCCAAACCGTGCAAACGGTGTCGCGAACGGAATCTGAGTTGTGACTGGCAAGATGTCGCTCAGGATTCGTCTCCTGAACCGGCCCAGCAAAATGATGATCAGGATACGAGAATGTCAACCATGCCTACAGATTTAACCGCTACCGTGGCTTTCTCACCTATGCCAACCCCGCTGGAAGATTTCCCCGCCACCAATAACATTCTCATGACACCCCAGGGACCGGCGCCCGACTCAATTATTGATAACGGGGTCCTCGACCCAGCACTCGATCCTGTCCTTTCACCGGGTGTCCCGGTAAATATACCGACCCAAATTGAATATGGTGGTACGTAGTAATAGTAGTAGTAATAGCTTCCCAGATTTGCTACGAACAGCCCAGCTGACGGTAGCTACTAGTCTCACCCACGGACCAAGAAAGCGGCATCTTCAGCGTGGACGGCACATTCTTCCCCAATTTCTTCCCCGACTCATTCATCTCTTCGCTCGGTCGGTATAACGACCCATTTGATCCATCCAGCTTGATCCCAGAGTTCACTCCCTATGGGGCAATAGAAAATCCGGCCATGGATTTCAGTTTGACCGATGGTGACTTTGGCCTGATCGACATGTACAATGCCGGAAGTGTGATGCCCAGGTACGAAACCGAGCAACAGGACCGCTTCGATGTCGACAGTGGAATTGGCATTGGCTCAGCAGCATATCACCGATCTTCATTATCAGCATGGAAACCGCTCCAAGAAGATCGCGCGTTCATCGATCACGAAAATCTATCTGTCCCCCAAGCTATCGATAGCCCCGAAGTCAATTCTGCCGACCGGCAAATGCTATGCGAGCGACTTTCCTCGAGCAGTCGTGACCAAATTTTCGGCCTTGTGCTCGAAATTAGCCGCGAGGCCAACTTGAATCGAATTATGAAGTCCTTTCCCAGCACCGAATTATTGGATGGCTTGATTCAGCAGTTCTTTGAACACCAAGGCCACAGCGTGGTCTCTTTTATCCACACACCCACCTTTCGCCCAAGCAGTGAGGATGCGAGTATTCTTGCGGCGCTGGCTGCTGCGGGGGCAGTGCGCTCGCCAATACCTACGATCCGAAAACTTGGATATGCTTTGTTGGAGATTGTGCGAATGTATATGCCTACGAAGGTATGCCACCCCCCTTACCTCCCCTATCTTACCCCGCGAGAATGAATCGTTGCTTACAATGAGTAGTATGAGAAAGACAACCTCGCCACACGAGACCTACGAACATCGCAAACCTATGCCTTGAATATAGATATCGGACTTTGGAGTGGGAATCGGCGCAAGACTGAAATTGCGGAAAGTTTCTCTCAACCATTGATCACCATGCTACGTCGAGGTTTAAGGTTTCGTCGATCGTTATACACAACCATTATCCCTCTGGCAGAGGATTCGGATGATGTGTTGGAGCGAAAATGGCGCGAATGGATTGAGCAAGAATCTTTCAAGAGGTAATTACTAATCTACTCAATCTGTGGATGGCTCCAGTACTTATGTCTATATAGACTTGTCTACCATATTTTCCTCCACGATGCGCACACTGCTGTCACCCTTAATGTCAATCCTCTGATATCTTATGCCGATTTGGAACTTCCCTTGCCAGCAGCACGCTCATTATGGGAAGCACCGACGGCCAGCGATTGGAGACAGCTGTATCCTACCCATGGTCCGGAACGCATACCATCATTGGCAGAACTTTTACGTGACATGTCACTCCTATCGACGTTTCAGGATCGCATCGACACCCAATTTTCCGCTTTGGTTCTCCTTCACGGCCTCTCCGCCCTGATCAACGAGTATCACCGTCTAAAATTCATATCAACCAGCAACTCCAAGCATTGGCATGCCCTCGTAACCAATTCCCGCCAACAAGAACTCGACCAAGCCCTCCAACATTTCCGGATGGTATGCTCTGAGCTACGTGTGCAAATTAGGCCTGAGATCGTCTTGGTTTGCGAGGTCGTCTCGATGCTGCTTCACATGTCACTGGAAGAGCTCCAACTATTCGCCGGTAAAGAAGACAAGCAGGAGGCACGTCGCGTATATCAGTCAGCCCTTGAATGGATCAACAGTGCCGATTCCCGACGAGCCATATGGCACGCTGGACAAACCATCCGTGCTTCTCGTCGAATGCCACCGGGCTCGTTGACAGGGTTCTTTGCCATTGGAGTGTTCTACGCCAGCTTGGCATTCTGGTCTTATGGCGTGGTCTCCAGAGCCAAAAATACTCGAATGCTGGGGAGCCCGATGTCTCAGCTTCCCACTCAAGGGCCAACAGTCTTTCTAGATGGGGAGGAAGTGGCGGATGTATCCAAATTTGTCACGATGAACGGCGGTGTTCCGGCTTTACAAGGTCCAGGTGGATCGACTGTCTTTCTGTCGGACTCGGGTTCTATCATGCGAGTAGGGCAGAGGGCACTTCGAGCAGATATCTCAGAGAGTACACCACCGCTGGTGCAGAGCTTGGCTCAGCTGATGGGTGACTTGGGGCACTGTGTGCCCGGGTCGTCTTAGCATATATGACTTGAATGTATAATACGAATATGTCAACGTTGATACCCATCCAATTGCATGAAAAGATATTGTCTGATGATATGAGAATAATTTACATGTATTCATTCCTTAATTGGTCCTCATGCACAAAAACTGCGTAAAATAAGAAATAAAAGCAGCGGAGAGATGAAGAAAATTGATATTCAATGGAGTAAAATATTAGAATTCAAATTGAGAATCCCATTGATTCAATTCAGATTTGATTTAAGTTGAATAAGTGGCGATGGTGATAAGAGGTCAAGTAAATGTTCAATTTGTATGGGGAACGCGCGGGGGTTGAGGATGACTATTATGGGGAACGCGCAAGGACAATACTTGTTAGAGACCTTTCGCTTATATGTCTGATAAGACATTTCCCGACAAACAGTTCGGATAGAACACCGATGCCATTGAACCACAGCCATTCTACGTGTTCGTGAAGCAATTCGGGTTGCAGACGAATCGCCTCCCCCCACATACCGAGGCGAGGTCACCAGACTTGACGTCCATCCGAAGTATGTCAACGATGCGGGGTTGGAATTGATCGGAATCGGCGCCGAACCCGATGACCTCAAGCTTCGGGCGCGTCCCGCGTCCCGCGTCGCGTTCATGATGATCAGAGTATAAAAGAGAAGACGAATGGAAGGGAAAGAGAGCAGAAAAGAAAAGTTATCTCGAAAAAGGAAAAGAAAATCGCAATCGACTCCAATTCGCTACCATGGCCCTCAAGCTTAAACAACGCAATATCTCCGAGACTGCCTCCGCACCAAAGGTGGACACGACCGCCATCGTGCGAGGAGTCATTGATGATATTCGCGCAAGTGGTGACGAGGCTGTGAGAAAGTATTCCGAGAAGTTCGATAAATGGAGTCCCGCCAGCTTCAAGCTTTCAGAGGAGGATATCCAGTCGATCATTGCGACTGTGCCTCAGCAGGTTATCGATGATATCAAGCAGGTTCAGGAGAACGTGCGGACATTCGCCGTGGCTCAAAGGGCCTGCATTAAGGACTTGGAGATTGAGATTCGACCTGGTGTTCATCTGGGACACAAGAATGTCCCGATTAACTCTGTTGGAGCGTGAGTATTTCCCAACTCAAGATAATTGTCCGATGCAGGAAAGAATCAGGGGAATTGAATCAATACTAATTATGATGCTGTAATAGTTATATTCCCGGCGGTCGTTACCCTCTCCTCGCCTCAGCCCATATGACCATCCTCACAGCCAAATGCGCCGGAGTCCCGCACGTCACAGCCTGCACGCCCCCGATCGCAGGAAAGATCCCCGCGAACACAATCGCTGCGATGTACTTTGCCGGCGCAGATGATATCTACGTCCTGGGCGGCGTGCAGGCCGTCGCATCGATGGCCATCGGAACCGAGACAATGAAGAAAGTGGATTTCATCGCCGGACCAGGCAACGCCTTCGTGGCCGAGGCCAAGCGCCAGCTCTTCGGCGAAGAGATCGGCATTGATCTTCCCGCCGGACCAACCGAGATCCTGATCGTTGCCGACGAGCACGCCGATCCATTCGTTCTCGCCACCGATCTCCTCTCGCAAGCCGAGCACGGCCCGGACTCCCCCGCCGTCCTCATCACAAACTCCCAGACTGTCGGTGAAAAGACCATCGCCGAAGTCGACCGTCTGCTCAAGATTCTCCCCACCGCCGACATTGCGGCCGTTTCCTGGGATCGGCTTGGCGAGGTTATCGTTGTCGAGGACATGGATGCGGCGTACAAGCTTGCGGACGAGTATGCGTATGAGCATGTGCAGATTCTTACTCAGAGCCCTCGTGATGCTCTGGTCAAAATGTCTAACTACGGTGCTTTGTTCTTGGGTGAGAAGACCTGTGTCTCATACGGCGATAAGTGTATTGGAACCAATCACGTTCTCCCGACTCGTGGTGCAGCCCGGTATACTGGTGGTCTTTGGGTTGGCAAGTACCTGAAGACCGTTACATACCAAGAAGTTACCTCTGAGCGGGAGAGTGGCGAGCTCGGTCGTCTCTGTGGACGATCTGCGCGTGCGGAGAATTTCGAAGGTCATGCCCGGTCTGGCGATGCTCGTGCTCATCAGTACTTGGGGGATAAGTTTGATTGGATCTAGATAATGGTTTTGGTCAATTTGTTTAATAGCTTCATGCATGTATGAGTCAAGAAAATAAGAAGTTCAGTTCATTCCAACTTTGCGCGGTGATGCCTTATCAACGTTATCATTTAACCCTAAAGCTGCTACGGAGACCGTTTTCCGATTTGGAGGAAAAATCTTCGGGTTTGACTCCACTTGGGTCCCACTTCAACTTAATTCTCTAATTTTTTCGAACCCCACGTACTTAGCTGTCGCTAGATCTTTTCGATTTTTATTTTCTTTCATCTTCCCTTTCTTTCATTAAAGTGTGCGAGAGCGATCTGAACAAGATTCCATGAACTGGTCATAAATACGCATGAAAACCCAAAGTTAAACTTGGTTAAATCGCAACTATGACACCAACTCCTGTGGATGCTGGTGGAGACACCAAAACAGGCGTCTACACTCAATATGATGACTTGGGATCAACCGCTGCAAACTCCCGAGCCAATTCCACATTATCACTGTCTACAACAGAGGACTCGACGAGAAGAAACTCGGAAGACAAAGAAGATCCAAACAGACAATCTCAAGATGTCGAGTTGCAGTCAATCCGCACCAGACCCCGCGGGAACTCGCACATGGGCGAGGCACTAGAGAATCTCTCCCGTACCATGTCCAATATGCCAGAGAACGAAGAAGGCCATCTTGATCTCGGCGCAGTGCAATCCCGTCGAAGCGAGCGGAGCACAGCCCGTCGCTCAATGAAGCACATGCCCGACCTGGACGAAGAAGAAGCCGGCTCTCCCGCTCTGGCCAAATACCAGGGCGTTCCTCCCGAACTCGGCAGTCTGACCTCCGAGCTGATCTTCGTGGGCGTTTGCTCGGCGGGACTGATGTTCTTCGCTTTCCTGCTCGGCGATATCACCGTGAACCAGATCGAGCTGAGGCGTGCACTGGGGATCACCAATACCCAACTTCCATGGCTACTGGGCGCTTACACACTGCCGCTGAGTTTGTCAGTGATTATATCCGGCTCGCTGAGCGATCTTACCCCGCCACGAATGATAATGGTCGGAGCATTCGCCTGGCTGACGATCTGGAACATCGTCGGCGTGTGGTCGATTAGTCCCGAACGAGTGATTCTCTTCTATATCGTGCGCGCAATGCAGGGACTCGCGATCGGAGTCCTCGTCTCAGGCTCAATGAGTATCCTTGGACGAATCTATAAACCCGGTCTACGCAAGAACCAAGTCTTCTCTGCCATGTCGGCCACGTCGCCCTTTGGATTCTGGCTCGGCGGAATCCAAGGCGGAGCGTTTAAGTCGTGTTTATACTGGATTTTCGGCTCCAATGCTATCATTGCCGGCCTGTGTTTGGTAGCAGCTTATATGGTGATCCCGCCTTTACGTCCGATGGCGGATATCGTAGGCGCAGAAGTACCTTCGATCCGTCATTTTGATTTCCTCGGCGCGGGCGTCGCAGTCACGGGCTGCATCTGTCTTCTTTTCGGACTGACGCAGGGCGCTGTTGTTGAGTGGTCACCATACACATATGCGCTGGTGATTATCGGCATTCTCCTTTTGATCAGCTTCTTCTTTATCGAGCGATGGGTTGAACGTCCATTGATCCCCAACAGACTATGGAAAACAAAGGGATTCACGCCGCTGATGATCGCCTATTTCCTCGGCTACGGCGCCTTCTCAGGCTGCTGGCAGTTCTATGCCGTGCAATTCTGGCTTCGAGTCCAGCAACACAGTCCACTGACCTGTGCCCTTTATCTACTACCGAACGCTATCGTCGGCGTGCTCGCCACATGGGTAGTGAGCAAAACACTGCATGTTGTCCCGGGTCATTATATCTATTTCACAGCCATGCTCGCCTTTGCGCTGGGGCCGGCCTTCTTCCTACCACAGAGCGCTGGTACATCGTACTGGCCTCTATCCTTCCCGGGTATTGCGCTCGTCACGTTCGGACCCGATCTGTCATTTGCCGCGGCGTCGATCTACATTACCAGTAATGTTCGTCGGTCGTATCAAGGCAGTGCGGGTAGCTTGCTCGTCACGATGCAGAATTTGAGTTCGGCTGTGATGACGGCCGTGGGAGATGCGATTGGCAGTAAAGTGGATATGGATGCTGATGGTAACATTGGGCTAGATGGACTTCGCGCTATTTGGTATTTTGCTTTGGCGGCCGAGATTGTTGCTGCTCTGATTACTTTGATTTGGGTGAGGATTCCCAAGGAGGAGGAGAAAGAGCATGTTATTTGAGGCCGGTATCGGGTCTTTTTTTAATGTTTCCAAGATGGTGGTAATGGGATAGATTCAGATAGATGGCATGATTGGCTTAGATGTGATAGATGGGGACTTTTTTTAGATTAGATGATTTGGTACCTACTACTAGTAGGTCATGAATAATGCTATAACGAGATTGCGAAAGTATATGAATTGATATGAGCTCCCCCAAGTGGTCTATTGTAGTGCGTCCATTCACATACACCAGTATAAATGCAACGCGTTCAGGTAATTACAGTGCTGCCTGGTACCATACACGTATCCAGAAACCTTGGCAAATCAAAGTGGATTTAAAGTGATCTGATTGGTTCAAGTTAACAACCAGATATCTCCGTTAAAGCCCGCGCTAAAATGTCAGCAACGTGCATTAGCGCCTATCGCAGGGTCCACCAAGATTCCAGCCACAAATGAGGTCACGAACCGGAAGAAATGTGTACTTCCAAAAATTGCAGGTTGTGCATTCCCACGTCCATACAAATCTACAAATCTAAATATATCGAAAAATCAATTTCTCTCCCCGTTTCGCCCGCCACGCATTCGTAGAATTCATCAAATCCGGACACCCCCTCACAACCCACTGCCATTTTTTCAAGAACGCCTCCGTCAACTCCCAATTGCGTACATCCCACGGATCCCCCCCAGACCAAGAGCCCCGCATCAGTCGAGGGATCTTTAGTCCAAAACCCCATTATATCCATGCACAGCTCCCCGTCATCCCAATCATCGCCCGCTTGAATGAGATTGTCCCGCATCTTGGGTATGGGGAAGAAATCCAGCCACGGGTGATGAGGAACGGTTAGCTGGATTTTGGTGGGGCGAAGACTAGCGGGCATTTCGATCGCTGGCGAATTCCCATTTTGGATCTGGGCTAGTGTAGATCCTGATCCTGATCCGTGCGGTGAGGATACGGGTGGGGAGGGGAGCATGGGGGTGAATATTGACATGGAGTCATCGTGCATATCGTCCATGTCTGCCCCGATTAGTTGCATGTTATGACCGAATGCGCGGAAGACGTTGACTTTTGTCAGCGTTAGAAGGTGGTCTGCAGTCGGAGAACCGCGCATGTAACTTTGGTATGCCTCTCGGGCGAATTGCTCAAGGAGGAGATAACGCGATCGAGGATTTGTAGCTTCTTGTGCTGTGATTGCATGACAGGATGAGGATGGGCTGTTGGACTGGGTTGTCGTTGTTTTTGTTGTGGTTATTGGGGCTATCGTAGTCGCAGATGATGGCGGAGATGGATACGAAGCCACCACGCTTTTAGGGTGAACATTCTTAAGCTGTATACGCTGACGTCTCCCTGTGCTGAATTAGCTCCGAGTTATTTTGGTAGTGGTGTGTGGTGACCGTGACAATGAACGTACGGTGGGCCCGCTGATTAATACGATTTTGGAGCCTTCGTCGCTCTGCTGGATCTGCCAGGCCTGACCAATCGTCTGTTTCTTGTTTGGGTTCTGCAGGGGCAGCAGCGGCCGGGCCGATCTTGGATTGTGGAGATGCAGCCATTGTAGCGTAACCAGTAGCGTTGGGTCGTGATACAGTCAGCGTAGCCGCGTGTCAGCGTAAGTTGAAGAGGAAGGGTAGTGCGGGAGGCGAGTCTCTCTAGCTTTATGCGACCAGACGATGATCTGGATTGGAGTTGATTTACCAATCAAAGTCTCGAATTGAGACCCACGCGGAGTCAAGGATCGGAGATACGGCAAGTTACGGGTACTGTCATGGTATGTTGATTACAATACACGCGGATCATTCCAAGAAATCGAAGTATGAGATGCAGCTGAATTCACCCCAAAAAAGAAGACATTCGTTTATTAGAATTTATTCTCTATAGCATAAAATGGCTTCTTCGTCCTTACTTGAACTCTGCATATGAAAAGTCTGCAGGAGTCATACTCCGTTGCCTCTCACCAAATGCATACAGCCCAAGCATCATTCCTATTGTTGGTCATTAGTCAGAAATTCCTGAGTAGAAAGTGACAATCCATACCTGTAAATGGTGCCCCCACAGGCGGTGCTTGAGCTGCGGTTAGATTGTCTACTGTGCCAATCCAATTGATCTCAGAATCGGTTGATTCGCAGTATCCGAATCGGTATTGGTCACCACACTCAATCACAAGTATCACATCAGTCGCTAAAGATAATTCATAATCCGAAGTATTTCCATCTGATTGACGAAGCCGCAGAATTCGGTTTGTACCGTTTATTCTTCGAATACCAAGGCTGGTATACGTGAAGTAGTTCCACCACAGCACAGTTCCCGCTTCGATGTGCTCGGAGTCTGGCTGGAAGCTCAATTTTGTTTCCCAGGTGCAAAAGCGATGGATCTGTTTGCGCAAAAAAAGAGTTGGACAAGCAGGCACGGAAAGGTTATACGGGCCGCCATGAAGCCGGAGGTGATTAGGGCGCTCAGTAAGGGAATAGTCCGTTGTCAGCGGCGTGTCTTCAAAAAGGTTAGTCAACATGAAAAAGACTAAAACTTCGCAACTCAGTCAGTGATCATACTCTTTCTGTACCAGCCAATCTTCAGTTCAGGCTGCGAGAAATCGTCTTTCCAGGATACTGCCTTTGTTTGGTGGTAGAGTCCTGGCCCGGTCATTTGAAGAGAGATCTTTCCTCCGTCGATCACTGGCCAGTCATTTTCCCAGTTGACGGGGACGAGGAATGTCTCGCGACCTACCAGAAAATTAGAAAAAAAGTCGAAGGAGTTGAAGGTTGTCTTTGCAAATACCTAGGACAGATTCCTCCCACTTATCTCCACGCTGAACAGGTCGAACACCAAGAAGCACCGCCCACCATTGACCCCCAGCATCTTCAACCAGATCTGCATGACCTGTATTCTGCACCTCATCTTCCACCCCATTGAGCCAAAGCGGATTATTAGGCCCCAGCTCCCAAGGTCCAAACGGCCCGTCCGCACTTCGACTGACCCATTCACAATGTCCACTTTCGGTGCCTCCCTCTGCAGTAAACAAATAATAATAACGACCGCGTTTGAAAATATGTGAGCCCTCTGCAACTCCAGAGACCGACTCACGAATCAGCCTTGGCTCAGAGGTAGAATGGCCCGTGTCCAGATCCACAGTGCAAACGTGCACGGCAAAATCCTTGATATTCGCATTTGGAGTCCGCTCCAACTTCCGATAAGTAGACGAAAGATACACCGTCCCGTCATCATCCCAGAAAAGCTGTGAGAAAGTCAGCAAAATCCGCCAAAGGCTCGTTCCAAAGCGACTAACATCCTGATCGAATCCAACCTGGTCAAAATAGACCGGATTGGACCATGTAGCGTCGTCCCAGATATTGGTTGTTTTCACGTAAAACCCCTGTGGCCAGACGCGATCATCTTCCTGCGGTCGATAACGGGAGAAGCTGGCAGCCGCCACGTAGAACACGCCCTTGTGATATCGCAACGTCGGAGCCCACACACCACCCCCGGGCTCTGGAGTGTTGATTTGTAGTTGACTGGGTCTTGTCAATACATGACCGATCAATTTCCATTGAATCAAGTCACGGCTGTGATAGATTGGAATGCCTGGGAAATATTCAAAGGTTGAGGTTATCAGGAAGAAATCATCGTTGACTCGAATTATTGACGGATCGGGGTTGAATCCCGTGATTATCGGGTTTGTGAAGCTCATTTTCAAAAGAAGAAAAAGATATTGTCTCAAGAGTTGGCGGGCTGAAGACAGTCTTAAAGGAAATGCGGGACATTGACCGGTTAGAATTGATTGGTGGATAAATCCAACATCTCACAACGCTTGGAGTGGGTCGATATACGATGAACTTCCCCATGGGGCTAAATACAATGTTTGGCCGGTCTACATACCACTTACTAGTAAGAGGCAAATTGGGATGCGATTCTTTTAAAAAGAAATGACGCGTTTTTCGATTCCTCTTCATCCGGTAAGGGCTTCCGCGCCCACACACGTCGACTAAATATAGTTCCAGCCACGAACATGATGACGGGCATTTTGAATCTCTGCACGCATCTTGGGCAACAATATCGGAACTTCTTCATTCCTCCACGGCTCCAGAAGACCATACTTGGTCAAAAATAACATGGACCAACCCTTCATACCCGATGCCCACTGATGGTAGTGCAAATTTCCAGCCTCCTTGAGAACGGGATCTTTGATCCATGCCCCAATGGGCCACTTGTATGTCTTCGCATGCACATCCACGAATCCCGCCTTCTCCAGCGACGATTTCATTGTGTCGGCGACTGTGATTGGACGACCCCAGTTATCGGCCGCCTTGCATGCCTCGTCCTCCAGCACCCATGCACATTTGTTATCTGGGACACTGCCGTCGTCGTAGTGGACACGTGGGTTTTCTTCTAGCTGTTTAATCCAGCCACCTGGTTGTAAACCCCTGTCCCACCCGTCAGTAACGAGTGGCCGATATGGGGATCTTAGGGGTGAATTATCTCACTCGCAGCAGTTTTTGTATACCGGGTCCCATTCCGAGGGAGTAAACGAGCCCATCAGTTGGCGGAAGTGGATTCAGTCGAGATTTTTCCGCCAGGTCCAGCTCTGGAGCACGTCATCTACTTGCATGACACAATTGAGAGGCATCCACTTAAGAGGTAGGTGAAACAGGCCCACTTCCCAAACGGTTGCTAGAAGTAGGAGATTAGAGATGACTGGGTGATGTTCGAGGAAGCAATCTGGCATTTGGAAATATGTCGGCAACGTCACTGTCAGATTGTTAGCCAAGAAAGAATCATGATAGAGATATCCTACCTCGTAACCCAACTGCCACATCCAGTTCACAGGCCCAAGACACGCTACACACAATGCGATCAATTTTTAGCCCCACTCGCAGCAGCAACAGTGCATAAAAGGTCCGAGTGAGGAGGACACACCTTGGGATCCAAGAGTGGAGATTGCAAAAGCGGATTCTGGCTCTCCAAGTCTAGAAGCACATAGTAGATTAGATGGCTATCAAAGTCAAGGTTAGCATAGTCCGACAAACACACATCGTTTTTGGTGAATACCCAGCTTCGTAGCTCTCACACTGCTGCTCATCGGCAGGACTCCTAAACACAAGTCAAAATTTTGCTCTCGCTGCAAGTCCCTAGTAGAGCCGAAGCGCCAATATTCTTCCTCCTTCCGTGCCTGGTATCTCCGTCCATGTCCAAAGATTCTCCTGCAGATGGTTGAAGAAATTGATGTTGTTTCACTAGAGAATACCGGGTTAACGATGGACTCTTTGGGGCTTAAAATAGTGGCAGGGGAAAAGAATTCACGTCTGGAAGCCTTCCGTTTGACAAGTATCACCAACAATACTGTAGTCCGGGTCCTATATCAGAAAGGGGGCGAGAGGAACTTGAAGAAACAGGAACAGGAGCTCTAGTTGAATGGATTTAATCCACTCCGTGGAATGGAAGGCAGGAGAAAATGACCCAAAATGCGTCCCTTCAAAGGTATGGCAGGAATGATGATTAGTGTTCTCGGTAGCCAATATGTGTGTTGTTGCGTAAGGATCAGTAAGAGTGGAGAAATGGATCGACATGACGGGTACCGCCGATGGATTATAACTTACGGCCCACGGGACGGGAAAGGCTCGGTAGCGCTAGTCCAGATTTGCAAGAAAGCGAATCAGGTCTACATTTGAATTGTCAAAATGGAATTAAGAGGAAGAAAAGTAGTATGGTGATTCATGAAACAGATTGATTGCAGTGAGAACTGTCTGAGATCGCGACTGTTGTTTTGTTTTGACAAGTCGGTTGAAAATGGAAGTTGCTGGTTATTACCAATGAATCGCAACTCCGTCATGCAGTTAAATACAGAAAGAGAAAAGGCTAGACCGTCAAACGAATCTCGAACCATGAATACTATGGCTCCCTCCAAAAAGGTACACATGCTGAGAGCCACGAGACAAGCAGGACCGTCTATCGCTACTCCCATTCTGGGCGCCACATGGAACATCGAGTCAAGGGATCAGCATGTGTTCATAAATGGAGAGTGCTTTCCAAACCGAGACAGGCAGAACCATCATCCTTCCCCCTATCTCCACAGTAATGGGGAGGGAAGTCCGGAACATCAGGTCTGGGAAGGATTGCAGCCATGACGAGCAGATCCAGAAAACCCCCTATCTCCAGCGAACTGGGGAGGGTAGAACCCCCTATCTCCAGAGAACTGGGGAGGGTAGTCCAGAAGAGATCAAATCGCGTATCCAAAGAAAGAAAAAGCTGTCAGGTGTAAGCCAGTACAAAGAATGGTGGTGTCACAAGTGAGCACAAAAACAAAACATGATTCAACAAGAAGCATGAGTCAAAAAAGAACCCACGAGAAGACGGAGGACACAGAGGACACAGAGAAACCAGAGAAACCTGTCCAGAAGGACGTGATATGGGAACCAAGTGAAAAGCGGAAAGGCGAAAGATCCGAAGAGCTGACTTTGTCGATTTGAAGACTGGCAGGAAGAGTATCTTAGAAGATTGTATTGGTGGAGAAGGCTTGAAGGGCGGCTTCTTGTTTTTTTTCTTTCTTTCTTTTTGATTGTTGTTGCGATTCTTGATTTGTTTTTCTTCGACAGGTGCAGCTGTTGCCGAGGAGATGTGTGCAAGGATCTGTGGAGTAAGCCATGTAAGTCGGAGGCGAAGAAAGAACTGCAAGGTCCACATACTTTCCAACCTTGTGATGCCGAATTGATCAGAATGAACTGTGGACCATGAATGTCCCGAGAGATAGTGGAGGCGAGCAAATCATGCTGTGATGGAACATTTAGAAGCCAGAAAATGTATCAACAGGGACAGAAGGACAGACAGGCATTAAGGCATTCAGAAGAACGCAGCCATGTTGAGGAATATGTCGAGAGACCTGAAGTGAGAACAGGTAGACATGATGTATGTCAAGGGAAATGTTGGACAGAGTGATCATAAGTGCAATGATGGAAATTCAAAGGTCTATCAGAAAGTCAGCTGGAATAAGGGAATGGAAAAAAAGGATATAAAAAAAGACAGCAAGTACTTGATGAATGACATGTTGGAGGATTGAAGTGAAGAAGAGATAAGAGAAGAAGAGGAAAGATGAAAGTTTGATGAAAGTATAGAGAAAAGACTTGAAGAAGATGAGAGATGTGATGAAGGGGGAGAAAGAAAAGACGGAGAGGAGGGGGGAAAACCGGGGTATAAATACCTCCGAGTCGCTTTCCCCCTCCCGAACCTTCTTTCTTTCTTTTTTCCCCAGGTCTCCACTTTCTTACCTTACTTCCAAACTCTGATCTGCAGACTCCACATTCCTTTACCAACTTTATTATGACATCCACTCTTCAACATGTTTCATGTTTCATCCTCCATCACTTGACCAATGTGTTATGACATCTTCTTTGTTTGTGTTTGAGGTTTCATCTATTGACAACATGATCTTTCACTTACCCTTAATAGGTCCATCCATCTGCATATTGTCTATCTTCGATGACTTTATGTATGCAGCCACACATGCATACCTGGTTGTTCCACTCAACCTCAACACCTTGATTCCTCGGTGACACCTTGTTTCAGCAATACAACAACACCTTGCTGTCTGATTCGAGATTCATGAGTTCATTCAACGAAAAAGTCTTTCGCCACTCACTCAACATGTGGTCACAACCTTCTTCATCTTACTCATCCTTGATGACATTCGTCACCAACACAACATGCCCATGTTGTTCGTCTTATCCTGCGGTTTAGTCCAAGTCTCCTTTGAACAGGCGTCACTCAGCTGGGATCTCCAGTTTGGGTGTCAGGACAAATTCAGTTGAGACGCGGATCATGATAACCAAGGACCAATTCAAAAGTTTGAAAACCTCGTCCACATCGCAATCTTCCTCCGTCTTCGCCTCCGTCTTCGTCCCACTCCCAAAAAACAACTCTTCGGTTTAGTCTAAGTCTTCTCTGAACAGGCATCACTCAACTGGAATCACCAGTTCTGTGTCAGGACAAATTCAGTTAAGACGCGGATCATGATAACCAAGAACCAACAAATTGAAATCGTTCATCCACATCGCTACATTGCCCTCCGTCTTCACCCCGCTGCCGACAAAACAATTCTTTGGTTTAGTCGAAGTCTTCTCTGAACAGGCGTCACTGGACTGGAATCATCAGTTTGTGTGTCAGGACAAATTCAGTTAAGATGCAGATCATGATAACCAAGAAGATTCAACACTTCAACGACCTCATCGAAATCGATCTCACTCTCCTCGGTTCAATTCCCGACAAAAGATTCTTCAGTTTAGTTCAAGTCTTTTCTGAACAGGCGTCATTCAGCTGGGAGCTCCAGTCTGGGTGTCAGGACAAATTTAGTGAAGATGAGGATCATGATAACCAAGAATCAATCACTGCAATCCGCATTGCCCCAACAGGGATCTCTGGCAACACAGTACAGCTACAAGAAACATCTCCTCACCACAGCCGTCGACTCCTTGGAACTTGCATGATGAATCAATGCCACGCCTCCGTGTCTCCGTGCCTCCGTGCCTTCACGCTTCCATGCTTCCACGATACATAACGCGACTGTATTGTCGCCTCGACTCTATCATTGCTGGTGGATCGGCTTACAACATGCCTCTCAAAAAAGGCCCCGCAGCTATATACCTCTACGCCAGGACAAACAAACAATTAACTGGACAATGGAATTTCGAAAAAACAAAACAAAAGAACAACAAACAAAAAAAGTCTTCATGGTCATCTTGAAATGGCCTTTCAATTCATGTCTTGTCCTTGGTCAGCATTCTTTGCGGTCTCATGTTTCTGATGTGTTTGGCATGGATTTTCTGTATTAGTTGTGTGTTGCCAGATGTTTCATACGTTTAAGCATGGTAATAATACTACTGTTGAACGTTCAACTCCACTTTTTCACTTTCCATCGTACTAGTTTGTCTTGCCATCACTTAGAGATCTTTGTCAGTATTAAATATATGCACTGTCCACTACACTAACCGATCCAGGACTAGCGCCGGCTGGGAAATGCGGGGTCATCCGATCCCCGCTTTTCATTGCTCCGAGTCTGGTCAGTGCATTCAAATGTTGGTCATTCTCTCGAGAGTCGGGGATTGCTTTAAACTTAACTCTCCAGTCCACACGGTTCCTGAATCCTAGTCAATCCATTTATCTTGTCCAAACTCAAAATTGTTCTGGTTGCACAACTTCCATGGTGTGTGCACCTTCAAGAGAATCAATAACCCACGCGTAAATAATATATCTTCTAGTTGTACATCTACCTCAAGTTGAAATACCCCACTTTCGGTCCGCTACACATGTGCATCTTCCCAACACTGGAACACAAAATTGAATTACTGAAAAACATGGCTACTACTATCCAATATTCTGTCCAAGAAGAATCACTCAAACTACTCGAAAATGGAATTCTCAAAAACCCTCTGATCAAGGGTCTCCCTGCCGAGATTCATAGTTTCAAGGACCTTGTTTCTTTCGAGGGCAAGCAAACACCAAGCATCCCTGTTGTGTGGAGATTTGCTGAAAGCATCTCCTCCTTGAAAGCATTTGAAGCATTGATGTTGAATGTGTTGCTGGTGAGGAAATACAAGATTCCGCCTCCTCAGATCAAGATCAATACGTACGATTCCTTCCTTTGCACAGCAAAAAACCCAGACTCTCCATAAAGATATCCGAACGCGAACCTACTGTGCCGGAATTTGACTCAAAAGCTAACAAATATCTTGAATATAGAGACCATGCTAGCTTGTTCGTCATGTCCCCCTTGAATGCTAGTCTGGTGGAGGAAGACGGCACAAGAATCGGTGGCCCTGAAGCCGTGGTGAAACTGTTCCCTAACACTGACCACCATCGATCGCAATTCTCCTTACATCGCCAGCTGGTCACGAATATCTACAAGACAAAAGATGATCGCTACTACCACACCCACGGTTCGTGCTACCAGTTGACTGCGAGCAGAGGAGACGCAGAGCAAGAGGGTGACAGCAAAATACGATCTGATGTTGTGTTTCATGACCCTTTACTAATGGTGACTGTACTCACAGGCAGCTTGAACCCCGAGCCCACAATGACTGCCCTGGGTATCCAGCCCGAAGGAGTCGATGGCGAAACATATGACGATATCGTGAGTCGGTACCAGGCCGCAGTGGAAAGGTTCACAGCCACAGAGCTCGATACTCTGATGAACGACCAATACCGCAAAGCAGGCACAGTGGCCTGGACCCCCGAAGAATATTTTGCCAGCGAGCATGGAAAGGCAAACGCCCACATCGATCTTTACACAATTGATAAGGAGGAAACCCAGAATCAAGGCCCTTCCTGGTGGCCAGAAGTCCCTGAGACATCCACCCAACGACCTTTGGCCGGCCTTAAAGTCATTGATCTGACAAGAATCATCGCCGGTCCTTGTATAACCCGCAGCTTGGCTGAAATGGGCGCCCGTGTGATGCGTGTGACCGCAGAACACATCGATGATATGTCAGCTCTGCACCATGACTTGAACTGGGGGAAATGGAATTGTTACCTTGATCTTCGTTCCGCTGGTGACAGGGAGAAGCTGAGGAAATTGATATCCGAGGCTGATGTCGTGGTTGATGGGTACCGACCTGGCGTCATGGGCAAATGGGGTTTCGGCCGGGAAGATATCTATGCATTGTGCAAGGATCGTGAAAGAGGTGTTATTCACGTTAGAGAAAACTGCTATGGCTGGAATGGCCCCTGGCAAGGCCGAAGTGGCTGGCAGCAAATCAGCGATGCTGTACGTTCTTCACTCTTTTTGTTGGGTTAATTATTGACATTTGATGCTAATCATTTGGCCAGTGCTGCGGTGTCTCTTATGAATATGGAAAGGCGATGGGTGTTGCCGGAGCTGTGACGCCAGTTTTCCCCAATTCCGACTACTGGTAAATTTGAACTCTTTAATGTTCTACTTCACGGGGAAAAAATACTAAGAAGTCTCCAGTTGCGGCGTTTCTGGCAGTGCTGCAGTTCTTCAAGCATTATGCAAACGGGGCGAGAAAGGAGGCTCTTACGGAATTGATGTGAGCCTTAGACGCCATGAACTCAATGATTTGTCTTACTCTAATTGCTGCGCAGGTCTCTCTCAACTACTACTCACAGTGGCTTGTCAGGTCATGTGGCAAATACCCTGCCGAAGTCTGGTCTGAGCTCTGGAAATCCACTGGCTCCTTGACCTTCCAACATTATCACGTCATGATAAATATGATCCGCCAGGTAGGCAAGGCAATGTACGAGTACAACGCTGCGACACTTCTTCAGCCTTCGTTCTTCGAGATTAGAAAATCTGGAGCTCTGGGGCAATTTATTCGCACAATCAAACCGGTTGCGCAATTTCCCAATGGCGAGGTCACATTAGGCTTTGGGATCGGTACGCGGGGAAATGGAGTCGACGAGGCTGTTTGGCCTGAGGATATGAATGTTGAGATCGTTGTATAATTCAATGTTACGGATCTACTAACATTTGAGGGAGTGAGAATGAGTATATTGACTTCCATAATCTAGTCTTTCATGAAGCGTGACATACAATTGAAAATCCAAAATCCAAAATAGACCTCATAGATGGTATTGGTTGTAGCGAGGAGAATCGGATGTCAATGGCACAAGAGAAATGATATACCAAACAGCCAATTAATTTCGGGATGTGGGCAGTGGACTGTGGAAACCAGAAGTGTGCGGGGCAACCCCGGTCCCCGGGCAAGTAATGCCCGACAGTTGATGGCATAATGAAGGATAAAACCCATACAAAGCTGCAACAGGGAATAAAAGCCTTTGCATATCCACAGATAACATATGATATTACAGATTACAGATTAACGAGTAGCGAAACAGAATATCGCGGTACCTTGCATTTGTCAACGCTGATCTTGTCAACACCCACCGAACCACACAACACGCAAACTATAGCACAACCAGATACTCACAAGAAAACAGAAATGGCACCCCACAGCTCGAAACCTCCTTTTGACCCCGCGCTTGAGGCTTTCATGGCGCAACTTTCCATTGCCAAGGAGATAAACCTGGAAATCATCCCCATGATAAGGACAACATTATGGCAGGCTCACACAGCGGAGATCGTAATCTCTGGCAAGGCGATAAAGCATAAAGAGATTCAGATCCCAGTACCAGGAGGCGAAATCACACTATCCATCTTTGAACCAGCAAACCGCCCAGACAACCAAGAGCCGGGTCCAGGCATCTACTACGTCCACGGTGGCGGTTTTCTCGTCGGCAATCGCTTCATGGGAATGTCCGTTGTCACCGAATGGGTAGAAAAACTAAACGCGACATGCATCTCCGTGGAGTACCGACTCGCGCCAGAACACCCCTACCCGATTCCGCTGAACGATTGCTACGCAGGGCTGAAATGGGTCAGCAGTCATCTTTCCGAGCTAGGCATTGACGAGTCTCGACTCATGCTCGCCGGACAGTCAGCCGGCGGAGGCCTTGCAGCGGCACTGGCCCTTCGCGCGCGTGACGAAGGAGGACCCCGACTCTGTGCGCAGCTGCTCATGTGCCCGATGCTCGATCATCGGAATGATTCGGTCTCCTGTCGGCAGTTTGAAACTGAAGGAACATGGTCTCGTCAGAAAAACAAGGTGGCCTGGTCTTGCTATTTGGGGGATCATGGAAAGGGAGAAGGAGAAGCAGTCGATATCTTGGCTTCGCCGGGTCTTGCTATTGCGGATGACCTCTCGGGTCTGCCTACTACTTTTATCGATGTTGGTTCGGCGGAAGCGTTCCGGGATGAAAATATTGCATACTCCAGTCGTCTTTTCGAAGCGGGTGTGCAGGTGGAACTGCATGTTTGGCCGGGTGGGGTCCATGGGTTTGATCTGTTGATGCCGACTGCTGAGATATCTCAAAGGGCCATTCGCACTAGAACGGCGTGGGTTGCGAATATTCTGTCTTCTCCAGAGTAGGCTCTGACTGCAAGACAAATAAATTCGTGCTCGCATTTTCCAAATTCACATTTGCGTACTAAGCATTACCTTCAAATGTCATTGATTGAGCTGGTTCCATTTTATGGTCCCATGAAGCTTTTGGTACGCATAGTTTTTTTTTTTTTTTCGAAAAGCAAGCCCATTGGCGCGGTCGCGTAACATTAGGTGGGACGTGGTATATTCAAGATCAATGTTCTATATACGCGCAGCGGCTATAAATGACCAGATATATTTATTTTGAAAGGCTTCAATTGCACATGAAGCAGATTTCTACCCTCTGGATGAGTAGAACCCTGCTTAATTGATGTCTACTGCAAAATGCGGGCATAGTGCGTGGTAAAAGACAACATTTGAAGAGCTGGAGTTGGAAGCGTGAGTTTAATTTACAGGCGATTCAGAAATATACTGAGCAGAAACATTTCTCACTCTGCTTTATTTTTCGAATTGTGATATTGTGTACTTTTCAGATGCTACAGATTGCATACCACTTCATGCAAACAAAAGCACCCTCTTTCAACTAACGAGTTGAAAAATGTTATCGATACAAGAGGAACAGTCTGAAAAAGAAAGATACCAGTACAAATTTTTAGCTTGGCGGACATATAGAAGAGGGCTTTAGCACTTTGGCTCATAGCTGGGCTCAAAGAACATATGACTAGCCGGCGCCAATTGACGTCGAATATATCATCTAGGTCAACATTGAAGTGCTGACAGAGCAACGGCAGTCGCATCGGAAGGTAATGTCGATCACTTGAACGACGCATGTACCCTGAGCTTCGACTAACAGTAAAGTCTTTTCTCTAGCGCTGTCAGATCACTGCGCGCGCAAAGACTCGTTTCATGACATTCGCAATCATCCTCGAAGATGGAATACAAGTTATCGGGCAGATACGTCTCTCCAGTAATATTGGTAGTTGCGCTTTGCTCAAGAACTAGCCAGCAGGGGCTGTTTGTATCGGGAGCTTTACCATCAACAACCAGGAGATCCAGGACAGGCAGATTGTAGAAGCAAGTCGGGAGACTGCCCCCATCAGTCAAACTCGAAATATCAGCATCCACAGTACCGAAGTACTCCCCGGTTGCATTCTGACAGTCGTATGAAATCGTGATCAAGTTTTCCACATCGATTCCGTAGCTGATGATGCTGGCGATTGTATCTGCTTCAGCGTGGGTTGAGAGACCGTTTCCAACTGTGCAGGTTGAAAGACCAGGGTAGGCTAACGTGTAGCAGCTCCCATCAATGTAGTATTTGGCAGTTCCAGTGCAATCATCCTCGGAGGTAGATGCATCTCTCAAGATGTAATAGTCGCCGGCACCGAGAGCCGTCCCAACCATAGCCTTTTTCATGGTGACATTGAAAGTATCCACCAAGCTCAGCCAAGAATCAGCGTCTATCTCGAACAGGGGCTTCGTATTGTAGATATAGTTGGCCACATCATGGGTGAAAGGACCAGTGATCAAGTCACTCGGCAAGTTGCTGGCACGATTTGGGTATTCGAAAATATCGGTGCTGAGATCGGCGAGGGCTGTGAGAGTAGCATTGATAACCGTCTCCATCATAGACTCCAGAGCAGTCGCAAGGTCCGAACTAGTGGGAAGACTGAAATCACTTGCGCTTGGCAGAAGACTAACAAAACTCGAAACCGTACTGACAGCTGTGTTGACCCCATCAACTTCAGGGACCACCGTAGCGGCAATGCCGAGTGAACTGGAAAAGGTACTCAGGAGACTGGCAAAGCTCGAAGTGTCACCGTCTGTTGTGGGTGCAAAGGTATCAGCGATGGTTGCTATGTCCATCCCGCTTATGAAGCTGGCCTCGTTAAAAGCAGAGTACCACTGCAGCAAAATTTGGTAGAGTTGCTGTGCAATGTACGAAGCCCAAAACAGAGCATCTGAGATGTCACCGTCGGCGCAGTATTGTTCAGACAGAGCAGTGCATCCTGCCGCAGGGAAATCGACGCACGAGTCACCGCCGTTGGAATGACCACTCGTCATTTCGGCAAACCAATCTTTGGGATCACCTGTGATGGAAATATGTTAGATATCAGATCACCAGACGGTCACTGATTTTGAAAATCCTCAACTTACCGCTATACTCAGTAAGCACTGCATCGATCTCAGTCGCTGCCAGGACAATGTATTTCTCAAGCTCAGCAGTGGTGTTAACACCTGAAACCAGATTGATGCACGCTAGATCGTAGTCCACCGTAACATCCAGGCTCAAACTATCCCCATACGCTTCTAGCTCAACAAGATCATCTCCTGAGGCGTCGAAATAAAGCTCATACTCCTCCAAGTCAATGGCCCACTCGCTAGTTCCCGCGAAATTGAAAGTCTCATAGTAGGCAGTGCGAGTGCTCTTTGTCGTGTTGGTCATATATGCCACCCATTGTGTGTCATTGTAAACCACGATGTCAGAGTCATCACCGCTGCTAAAGAGCTGCTCTGAATTGGAATTTTCCGCGAGAATTTGGTTGATTTCTGCATTTGAGATATACCCAGCGGTGTCAGTACAAGGTCCAGCAGCTCCAGCCGCATCCCAGGTACAATCTGAGGTGTAGCAACCAGCTGTAGTCATCTCAAATGAGCGGCCATAGCTAGTAACACCTACCATGATAGAGCTGGTAGCTACAGGGGCTTTGGTGATCATAGATAATGCCCACAACGTCTCAGTCAAGTTCACATGACTGAATAAACAATCACCTGCGGTACAACCGTCTTGAGCCCACTCATCCCCAAGGTCCCAGGTGCCGTGAAGATCGTATGTCATGTAGATGATATAATCCACAACATCTGCAATCTCTGCAATAGGAAAGGCTTTCAAATACCAGTAAGAGGCGGGAGCTGAGATAGAGATAGACTTATCTGGCATAGCAGTGCGAAGAGCTTCGAGGAAGGCTAAGTAGTTTGAGCCATCTTCGTCACTACCGGCAGGAATTCCAGCAATATCAGGTTCACCTGGATACTCCCAGTCGAAGTCCACTCCATCGAGAGCATAGGTTGTAACAAAGTCCACAATATTGCTGACCAAAGTATCACGGTTATCTGCAGCAACACCTTCGCGGAAGATCATGTAAGTGTCAATGTTTGTGGAGAAATCCCAACCACCGAAACTCATGATTTGCTTGACACCAGCCAGCTCCCGAAAGTATTCAAATTGTTGCTCTTGGCCTGCAATGCTAATTGAAAAGTTTGAAGTGATATTTCCAAAAGCAAAGTGAACGTGGGTGTACTTTTCGACATCAATGCTAATAGCATTCATATTCAGACAAGAACGTTCAACGTTATAAGCTTCGAAGTACCCAACAGCAGAATAAGAAGCAGGCGCTGTAGCGGTATTGACAATCGTTGTTCCGCAATTAAAGATACAACCGTTAGAGCCAGCCGGGGCTGTTCCAGGTGCACCACTAGCCGCTAGTGTATCGTTGCAGTAATCAGGAGTAGCTCCGCACTCGCCCCAGATATCGCAGCAGGCGTTAAGAGGGCAAGGATTCAAGGCAGCCCAGTCCGCAGCACCATCGGTTCCGGTGAAATTGGTTCCTGGAACCTGGGGACCGCAAACAGCGCTGGAGATAGATTCTGGGTAAGGAGCAGTACCATTGGAAAGGCAAATGGCTTGGCCGGCCTGCAAATCATCACAGCCATACCAGCCCCAAGTGTCATCATTGAAGCTATCGATGTCATCAACAGTCAAGCTGTAAGTAGCAGCAATTGCCGAGCAAGTGTCGCCCGAGGCCACGTTATATGTGTAACAGGTTCCGTTTGAAGAAACAGTTGGTGCGAAGTCTGGAAGACTACCTGATGAGCAACAGATATATTGTCCAACAGCAAGGGTAGAACATAGGTCTGAAGCTGTGTTGTACTCGTAGAGCTCAGCATCTGTGATATCACACTCTGTGACTAAGGAGGGACAAGAATCTCCAGAAATGACCTGTACGTAGGAGCAGGTTGAGCGGCGATGTAGGTCTTGAGAATGGGTGTGTGTAATGGTATGACCGTGAGGACCGTGGGATCTGATCGATAAGGTGCTATTGCTCTGAGAGGAGGAATTTGAGGTGCTGACACGCGAGTTGAAGTTGGTAGAATACAGAGTAGTGGCCACAGTTTCACTCTTGGTGAAACCAGAGACACACCCACCGTCGCTCCAAGTTTTGACATACTGCTGGACAGCCGCGATATTGCCAGTCAAATCAACCGCAATACCTAGGGTATAGTTTGAGTTGGTGCCACAGTACTGCAAGATCATGCTTGAGCTAGAGTCTCCAGCCTCAAGAATTTTGGTCATTTCTTCGACGGCAAAATCAACGTTAAGGGTATGTTGAACACTACCCCCAACATAAATACCCACAGCCATGTTTTCAGATTCAGAGAAAGAAAATATCGTCGACTTTTGACAATTGCCAGTCATGTATGAGTTGACAGCTTGCAACGGAGTCAAGTCCAAATCGGAGGCATCCGAATCTGCGGCACCCCAAAAGCCAACTTGGTAGGTAGCATCAGACTGCGTAGATATATCGAGGCAGGATGTACCAGAGCTAGCATCCGAAAAGGTGGTTGTCGAATTCGCAACCGTACTATATATTGTGTGTCGGCTGTCACTGTTGTTCAACGGATTGTATAGCATGAAATCCAAAAGCATTGTCTGGTTGCATCGGGTAACCCTTGAAGTGCTGGGATAAACGGTCCACTGCATGGAATCATAGCTGGCGAGTTCTTTGGGGCATCGAGTAGGCTTCTGCACTCTGGCACGAGCAGAGATGTTGGCAGGGGAGTTGAACTCGGATTGAAGTTGAGAAAGGCTCGTGGCACAAACTTGACAGATGAATAACAAGAACAGAACCCCAAGTGTAGGGCCTTGAGACCACATTGTGGGCAAGGTTCCAGGTTTGTAAAAGCAGATGGAGAATGCTCTGACCCTGGGAGAAGAAGATTGTATGTTCAAAGAGTGTTTGAGATACCTCTAAGTCATAGAGGCGGTAAAATATAGAGAATAAAGGAATGTAGTTTGGTCAAAAGAATGAAGTTGTTGGTCGATATCAATTTCGTGGTCTCTAGGACATCTTTTTATACCATCTCCGGGGGGTGCGGGCAAATTCCCTGTTGACTTCGAAGGCCTTGACAGAGAAATGAAGTCGCTCCTAGATTGGTTTACTAGCATCTAGGGCGCCACACAATGCCGCTATGCAGATGGACGCGCCTCTTGCCAAGACTATCAATGCTTAGCTGAGGGCCCGGTTCATCTTCAGACAGTAAATCATGCGAAGAATGACAATTTCGGGTAGTATATTATACGCTAGTAGGAGCCTTCGGCTAGGCGTGTTGTATGGCTTTCTCTCTTCAATACGCTAATATTTACAGTCAAGATACTAGCGCGTATTTCATGCAGGATTAACTATAAGCTCTGTTTTAGATACGGCTACTGGTTAGCATGGTGATGCAGGTCCATTCTCGTCCAGAGCGTGGCGGTGTTCCAATAAGTTGAAATATGGGCCAAAATTTGTTGCTGCGGTTGCTTCGAATGTTTGCATGAAATTATAACAGCCAAAAACTCGGACTGTCTAAAAACATTGATAATCATCTAATCGGCAAACTAAGTAGGTTATGATTGATGGCACCAGATTTTCTCGGTATCAGCTTGGATGCAGGTACAAATATGCGCGATTTAGTTCAAAGGCTTAGTCGCTGTATCTGCACGGAGTATTATTATCGCAAAGGCTAATGGGTTGTACTAGTAAAGCGAAATTCAGTAGCGATTCGAAAAATACCAGATTGTATACAAGTGCCATAGGTGAGGCCTCGGGCGCCCCATGAATTAGCACGGACTTGCGTTTTCAAGAGAGGCGATCGGTACCGTGCCTCGGTCGCCAAAGGGCCTTTTTTTGATCCTGGAATTGAGCACTCAGTAGGACTGGAGGTAATCTGCGAAGGACAGTTGAGAATCCTCCAATTGAATCAAGTGGTACATCTTCTGTCATCTCCGACCTCGGGGCTAGGACTTGCGATGTTGTCTCATCTTGGAGAAGCCATACTTGCTACGGACTAGGCCCACGAATTAGACCCAAAGAATGGAGTCACTTATTATAACGTATGGATGGGGAGGAGCACGTGTGTGGCAGAATTTTACGTGACTTAGAAGTTCGTAGAAAAATCTCGGCTCAGAAAGAGAAATTAGCGCCGTTCCATCCGGACTCCGGAGGGTTTCAGGGTTTCAGGGTTTCGAGGTTCCAGCGGGATTCGTATTTCGTATATAATACGAGTGGATATCGGAGTGGAACTCCCGGGCCGTAGTGGGGAGGCCTACGTACGCAAATCCCGCGAGCACTTGAGTACACTGCATGGGCAGGGGATCTCCGATCCTCCCGAGAAATTTATCGGAAACTCCAGATCATCGATCTGTAGAGTAGGCCTGGACGATGTACTCTGTATGCTAATATCCTGTACCCGCACAAACACAAAACTTCAAATGCGACCGGGGAGTCAGTGTCCGCCTACCACATGTACTGCATAAGATTCACGAATCAGGGCAGGGACTCGGCAATTCCCTTAGCACATATCTTTAGTAGCTTAATTTTGTGTCCACTAAACGATCTTTGATGAAAATCGCTCCCATCAACCACCCATATATTGCGGATACCTGTACTAGTTCAATGTTACTGTGACACTGAGGTACTGATCCGGGCTTGAGGGCTAAGGCAGAGTGGTCCCGTTTCGCACGCTGTGCTTGGTTGATCTTCTCTATTTTTGCATTTGCGCTTTCTTTCTCTTCCTCTCCAGTCTGCCATCCGTTAGTGAATTGGCTTTTTTTTTTTTTTTTTTTTTCTTAGGTCTAGCTTGTCTAGACTCTAGAGTTGAAGAATTCTCACTAGTGGAGGCATACAGGGGATTTCAAAATTCAATTTTAGGGGGTTCAAGTTTTATCCGAACTTCTATACATAATATTCGCTGATGCAAACAGTTGATTGGCTCGCAGGAAACTCCAATCTCCAATCTCCTTTCGACATACAAAAAAGGACTTGGCAATCAACTAGTAGCTTCGGAAAGCCGACCTCATTACAGCTTAGTTGATTCCGAATAGTCGGGGCTAAGGGTAAAAAGGGGCCACGGGAACCCCGAAAAAATCGCCCCGCGAGCGCAACCGAGCCTCTCGCCAGGTCTCCGACTGAGGATTGGTGGATTAGCAGCCAAGAACCCCGCAAAGCCAAGTTCAATTAAGGAAAGGGACCGCTGGTTTTGTAGCGCCACTAAAATACCCGAGCCTGGGCAATGAAGCATTTCCCCTGCATTTCCCCTGCTCGGGTTAACCAAACACTGCCATTCTTTACAAAAGCAAGTCCCTCATTCCGTGTTGACGTTCAGATCTGTCTCTCCCCGAAGCAGAATGCGTGCTTTTCAAAAGGTGCCAGCCGTGCTTTTCAGTACGGCCTTCGCTGTAGTTCTCGCTACAGCGGATACGAGCAGTTCCGCTGAACTCAACTTTCGGCCTGACAATGTGACTTTGAGCGACCTTTACCGTTGGGTTGGATCGTAAGTTGATTTCCCGACCGTAAAAGCGAAAATATTTTCTCATCAATCACCTTTAGGTACTACAATGGAACCACATATCTTGATTTCTCTGCTTATGCTGGACTGGCAGCTTCCGAAACGGAATATTGTCCTGTTCTTCGCAATCAAACGATCACGACAAATTACACGTCGTTGCTAGCTCTCACAGAGCCAGCCTCATACAACGACCTCGAGAATGACCCAGTGAATGCCTTTTTGACTCTCTGGCCCCCTGGGTTCAACTTCAGTTCGATTGCTTCCTGGGAATCGATTCAAGAGATGGTACCCTCCCTGAAATACGCCCTATTTTCGTCCAAGTGAGTGTCTTTGCCAAAAATTGAGAAAAGGATTGAATATTTGACTAAGAATACCTAGCCCTGTCTATGACAACTCCTCCTTCTCAGACGGTGACAATAATTTCATCTGGTCCCTTGAGAAAGCCAAGGCCCCGCCTTATAATCTCTCAAGTACGTTAGATGACTATAATGGTTTCAATTACTGGGAGGTCAACAGCACAACAGACTGCGGTGATACCAAAGTTCTCAGCTGGTCATTCGCTCCAATTTCGTTCAATACAACTTTCAACGGGACCGAGTTCACAAACCCAGTTGTGAATCTTCAGTTTGATAACACAACTGCAAACTTTTCCATGCAGGGTTACTTTGCGGCGGACGCTATCTCGAAAACAGGGCCGGATTTTCCGCTTGATGCAGAGGCCGTATATACCTTTGTGGGTAAATTCGCTATGAGCTTTTCAGGCGTCATCGATAGCTATCATTCTGATGTTTTGCGGAATGATACCGACACTCCCACCTGGCTCCCTACTGTTGGCTATCAGAATAACTCGTTGAATGTCGGATATACAACTTCGTCAGGGGGTAATCAACTGGTAGGATCTTGTTCATTGGCTGCAATCTTGCTGCTTTTGCAGGTGCTTGTCTGTTCATTTTAATCAATACACGTGAGGCCCGGATCTTCAAACATCCGAAGCATCAACTATTGTACATAGATCAATGTTAGTATGTTCGAAATGTTGGATAGTTGCAGTGGGCTTTATGTGGCTAAGTCAACGATAAACCTTCATATGTTTGGTATATGTAGTATTCTTGGGCTTCTTGGCCATCGCATAAACACTATCCAAATCTAGGTAGCGCTTTTTTTGGGCATGTATCGGGTTCATTCTCGCAATGCAAGCAAAGGTTGAAGATGGTGGCGTCTCATCGTTGGACCAAGACAGTGTGGAAGAAATAAAATTTCTAACGACCTGGAATTCTTCCACGAAGAGTCTGATCGACAGTGCGCCCCAGCAAGGTTAGCGTCATTCCCTACCCTTTCGGGCTTAGTGAGTGATTTTCGAGGCGGGGAGATGAGCATGCTGCATGACTCAGCATGAGCTACTCGTTTTCAGTCATAATATTTCCGAATCGAGTATCACTTGGAGATAGTTTTACTGAATAATTTTGCGCTCCAAAGTTCGTTTTTTTGCCTAGTTTGATATTTTATTGTTGACAGTTGTTGCCATGGGAGTCACATGATACCCTTGCAAATCGGTCAGATCAGGGGCAGGTCCCGTTCTGCTCTGCTTACTTTACCCCTCTCAGTGCTCACCCTCACCTACCACTGTTCAGACCCCTTCCACCCCCAGCTGCATATTACTTAGCCAGCTTCTCTTCTTCGCCGATTACCATGCGAAGTGTATTCACCATAGTCACACCACTTCCCGCGTGTATCACCCCGGAGACAGTGCTTAAGTTGCTACATTCTCATGCGGACATGATCAAATTGAATCCATTGGTCTGCAATTTCCAGCGATGCGACCCTCCCGAGGATACCCCGGCGGATGAGCAGGAGTTCATTTGGTACGAGATCACGGACAAGGTTGCATACCTGCCATGGAATCTGCTTTCCGGGGAAGTGACGTTCAAAGCATGCTTTTTTGACCTCCGAACGGGCCTGCAGACCCATGTTTACGCCCCCATGGGCTTGGACATGAAGGAGACTTGGAGCGTTGAGAGCAATGTGAGCGAGGACCCTACAGAAGCGATCGCTTCTGGGCTAGCGGGTGAGCCGAGTCGGGGGTGGTGTTTGAGAGAAGATATTGATATGCAATGCAACATGTTGATGACCGGATTTGTGAAGAAGACTTTGAAGACAGCACATGCCTCACTTATAGACCAGTTGATTCTGAGACTTAATCAAGGGAATTAGCCAGAACCTTTAGATCATGCACCCTCTCAATACCAAGTTCTTTCGAGCCTGTCTTTTTTGTTTTGGAAAGAATCGAGATAGGCTGCCGAGAGAGATGTCTTTTCATGACCTGGATATAGACCAGTAAAGATAAAAGACACACCCGGATCATACAAGGGACATTGTTATCATGTACTGAAACGACTGTCCCTATCTTACTGCGGTAAAGATCACCAGGGCAAACCTCGAAGACACACGAGGTAGGGCTGCGATATTGTGAGGAAGCCTCGAGAAGACCTGGCATCTATCGATGCTGAGTGGGGCCCACATCCTCACAATCCTTCGCTTTGAAATCTGCACCGTCTTTTTGATAACGCCGCATTAAAAGCAGTTGCACGACAATATTTTATTTTCCTTGTCCACTTAGCACTTGAGCGGATTGCATGCATCCCGCTGCTTGCACGTGCGAGAGGGATCCTCTTCGATCCGTATATCATTCGCTAGTACTAGACCACTGGTTGACTCGATCACCATCGCCCCCTCTCTACGAGTGATTTT
This sequence comes from Penicillium verhagenii, assembly GCF_028828195.1. NCBI lineage: Eukaryota > Fungi > Ascomycota > Eurotiomycetes > Eurotiales > Aspergillaceae > Penicillium > Penicillium verhagenii. The sequence goes on from NW_026643171.1 coordinate 326,821, forward strand.
TAGCATGCATATTGCAGAGTATTCTGACGGAGACGATATCAAGCGGTTCATGGCATGAATTGAGCAAGATTTAGTAGGGACGTGAATATTTGCGAATGTTTGGAGCTCCCGTTGGGTTCTGCATGGCTAGTAGGAATTGGTATGTTGTTTATATTCTCAAGTTGCTCTGGTTAGATATCAAAAGTGTGACAACATCCAGAACCTTGGAATAAACATTTTGAAATCCAGCAACGTGCATCCGCAATGTTCATGATGTGCCAAAGGTCTGCGCTTGAGATGTATGTAGAAACAGTGGATGGTTCTCAGTTCACCGTGCTGTATTCAAAAGCATAACAGCTACCTGAGCTAATATTTGATAACCTTACGTCCGCCGCATTAACGTGTTTTGATTACTGCTCTTATTTACAACCTATCACCCTCGCCGTTCTTTTACTTCCTCATTCCAACCTTGGAACAACAGCTCACGTCCCCCCCCCCCTCTCCCTTCCCTCCCTTTACCAAAATCTACCATCTTTGCCATCGCAGATATCAAATTCTTCAACACCATCGCGCTCGTCACTTCTTCACATCAAATCTGCAGCTCTGGTGAAGTTGTTTGTGTTCAAGTCAAGGTCACCGCTCAAACCTTGAAATCAAGACGCTGATCTCACATCGAGGTGGATCCTCCTCGCTTTTCCCTCTTCGTACCTCTCTCCCAGCGAAAGGAAACGACTTTCCAACCGTGCAAAGAAGAATTCTCGGCTAAGCACCGGTCGAAATCACACATCCCTGCAAGTAATACATCTCTCTACAAAGACACAAAGCTCATCACATACATTTATTAGGTACCAAACGCACACGAGGCTACCAACATGTCCGCAGCACCCGAGGAAGCGAAAGATGCGAATTTCGACCTGTGGCATGAAGAGTATCAGAAGGCTTGCGTCAGGGCAGATGCTAGCTCTGAGAGGGTGAGAAAGCTGGCTGAGGCCATTACGACTATCGGTGATGGGCCTACTCTTGCACGGATACATGCTGAGGCAGTTCAGCAACATAAGGCCTTGGAGGAAAAGGTGGCAGAGTTGCTAAGTCATCTACCGAATTAATGACTGAGCTCATCAGCATGAGTTTCCTTCAATATCCTGTGCCTCGAATCTTTCATCCGCAGTCCTGCCGAGTGAAAATGAATCCTTTTCACTGATTGTCTCCGACGCCAGCTTTATTACTGCCTATTACATTATACTCACGCTTCTTCCTTTTCGACTATTCGGTATCTTCCCAGCCTCGTCAGCAGCTCCAGCGTCGCCTGCAGAGGTGGATATGATGACATGGTGGATTTTTACAATTGAAAGACTTTTATAAACTATGGATTCCACTTCCCGTCAGTGATATTTTTTCTAAACCTCTGATATCTTTCGATTAGCTTTTCTCTTCCCGTTCAGGAAAATCTTCATCCGCCAATTGATGTAAGGACGCCGATGTTGGTGCTAATTGCCCCGAGTTGCGGCTATCTTTATGCCTGAGGCTCGCGAGTTAACCGAAGATTACATCTCCTCATAACAGTTGCCTTGCCACACGTCAAAAGCCGTCTTACTCAAAAGGACTCCACTCATCAGCAGTACAGAAAGCATCAAGATATGCAAGGGAGCCATCCGACTCCTCTACTCGAACCCGCCGAACTACACCCTTAATGTCAAAATGAAATCCATACTGGTAGAAGAGTCCAGCCATTCTCGCAGCGCGGATCAAAGACAAATCAGCATCAGAGAAATTCCTAGCCTCCTCCCGAAATCTTTGCCAGAAGAGTCTCTCCATTTCGTGGTAGCGATCGTAGTAGTGCCACCCTTCTGAATCCATCTGGCCAAAAACATTCTCAAGTCCGTATAAAGCAAAGCCGAACGGTAGAATTCTGGATTCGGCCCAGTCGACAATGCCTGTGATATTTCCAGTTTCGGTATTGGTGAGGATATTCATGGTATTAAGGTCCCGGTGACTGAGGACAAAAGGCAGGGCTTTGGAGAAGAGCGACGGGAGAACCAGGCGAACCCTTTCTAGGTTTGGTGCAAAGCGAGAGGGCAGGTCTCGAGCAAGTAGACCAAAATTTGTTTCAAACTCTGCGAGCAAGACAGCGGTTTCATCTGAGCTTGGCCGTTGGTCGTTGTTCCATGACTGTGCAAAGAATCTGCTCTGAAAGATTAGCTGTTGCAAATAAAGCAAAGGATTTGCTAGATGCACCTTGCAAGATCTCTGATAGCGTTACTATTCTGAGACATGTCGTCTGGTGAGATATGCGCCATAATATGAGGAGTCCCAGGGAGTTTGTCCATCTCGTATATATGGAGCGGCTGTGAATTGCCAATGATTCCGAGATATTCGCAACTAGCTACGAACTCGGAATGGATTGCTTTAGCGAGGCCGATGTTCCTCATATCAATGGTAGAGTTCTCATCGCGAAACTGGAAGAGCTTAGACGCGTTGGGCCCCGCTGTCACGGTATAGCTACACACTCCTTGCATCTGTAAAGCAGTGGACACGCCACCAGCATGAGAAATGGCGAACTCATCGCATTGCTGTCTTGTGACAGCAGGGTTGGAGTTGAAGAAATCCTCAATTGCGCCGTCGGTGGTGTAAAGGTTATGAGTCGTCATTGTGGTGAAGCCTGGAAGGGGGGAGCATGAAACAAAGATCGCGTGAGTGGACTGATACAGACAGCCTTGTATCACTCACCGCCATTTGATATTGACAGCTATCTGTTGCTGTGCCGAAGCACCTATGTCCAAAAGCAAAATAAATGATGGTGCGATGAGAAAGATGCTCTTCCCTAACCAAGACTAAATATAGGAAGCCTAACGGTCAAATCTAGAAAATGCTGCCCGTTTCCAATGTCGCGCTTTGCCGAAGAACCCTGAAAAACACGCGCTATTATCTAGCGTATATTTCTATTCTCTTAACAAGGCCGATATTCTATGCAATGATTATTAGCACGTAAAGAGCTGTTTGGGAGGCAGAAGAACGCCAAAAAATGTCACCAACCTTCGAATACCTTCTCAAAGGGTTTTCTCATCCACAGTGAATATAATTCGAAACATCCCGGGCTTCGGTGCGTGATACTGCTCAGCGGTGGACATAATGATACCTGCTGTCTCCAGGCGGCGGGAAAGAAGTCTCTCGGCTACCCATCCATCATCTTCTTCGGGATCTTCATTCGGGAGGTGTGCGCTCAAATCAATCCATAAGAACAGCCCAGCATTCCTGTTGGGTTCGAGATATCAGATAATTTATCACAATATACACCGTGCACAACTGGGAGTCTTCTCAAACCCCTCGTCATAAAATTTGATATTTGACTGTTTCAGAAGCTCTTCTGCTAATAAGCGATGCCGCAATAAGAGAGTATGAGATTTACTCAATAGCTCAGTAACAAACTTCTGATCCTCAAGCAATGTCGCTGCCAGGCTCATCGATAATTGAGAAGGAGAATTAAAGCGGCTGAAGAATGATATTCAGTTAGCTTGTCCCAATTGTTTAGTTGATCTTGTCCAAATATTGAGTCTGACCAAATAGCTCGGGCCGCTTTGTTGAACTCGTCATTCTGCGATATCACACAGCCCAATCGCATGCCAGCTGCGCCAAAGTCCTAGTTGTGATTGTCAGTTTGCTTTTCTTTTCTCTATATTTGAAACGATCTAGACATACCTTTGACATTCCATAAAGAACATGAACCAGATTTGGGCTGATAAGACCGGCAAAATCAATGGAGCGGACAGAGGTGAAGGTTTCCGATGGCCTATCATGACGTTTGTAAATAGATAAGCCGTATATCTCATCGCTGACAAGATGAAAATTCTTCGATGCACATAGACGAAGGATCCTGACCAACGTGTCTAGAGGGTAGCAACGTCCAAGTGGATTGTGCGGATTGCATATCATTAATGCTTTAATGTTTCTTCCTCGTGCTTTCGCAGCTTCAAATCCAGCCTGAATGGCATAGGCGCCGCCGGGTGAGAATTGATCCTCGTCTTGAACGTAAACGTACTCCAGATGTACGCTTGATGTCATATTAATCAGGTTGACAATTATCAGTGACAGCCGGGATCCTGCTCACCTAGTCGTGGTGGTAAGATCTCGATAGAATGCCCCATACACTGGACCAACCAGCATGATGGAATCTTCTGGATTGCATAAAAGGAGGGCACATATCTGATTCAAGCTGGTCACTCCCGCAGCAAAGCTCACTTCTTCGGGATCAATTGGTGCGAAGGGGCTGAAATGAGTATTTAGATGCTTTGCCGTGGCTGATCGTAGTCTGAGACTTCCCGTATAGCCTTCACCATATGCACAACATTGTCTGTCAAAGCTCTTTTCAACGTCAGTTCCAGATATCCAATATTCCTGCATGGTTCTCTCTTGGATGTAATTGTACCTGTTTGTTGAAATAATTGGCCAGGTCGTCATGAAGCAGCCACTATTATTTGTCAGCAGTCTAAGTTCTTTCTTTTTTGTCTTGGAGAAAGAGGGTAGAATTTGGTGACAGATTACATTTTCTGCATTTGCAAAGCTCACAACTCCATTGGGGTTGGTGGCAGGGTGGTAAGTCTCCTGTGGACCATGGGAAAAGTCCATCTTCCCCCAAGTCGAACCCCTTGTGGACAACATTTTCCGATCCTTTCTCTGGAATGTTGAGTGCAAAGATCTCAAGTGCCAAAAACTTAGTAAATTATTCTTCTGGTCAAGATCACCATCAAGTGGGGTTGGAAGCGGGGTTGGAGCCTGGGTAGTGGAGCCTGATAAAGGCACCGATCGGCGATGACGCGCACGGTCACATTACATCCTGCAGGCCTTTTCAACCTTGCGTTCATCTATAATATATTTGCCTCTTTCAAAGAAGAAACCTCATGGAGCAATTGCTAAAACGAATCTGAGCAAGTGATATTGGAGAGTGCTGTGTGGGTTGGTCTCCAGCATCTAGGATCTTGAAGTCTGGGAAGCAAAATCGTTTATTTATTAATCTGTAGCCTTTCGGGTTGGGCGGCGAGCCACTCCAACAAACAGTGCCTGTTTACATTCGGACTGCCCTCTCACTTCCAGCGGTGGTGGCGGGTCCTGGACCTGACCAGTCATTGGCTTGGTTCCTTTCTTAAACGCGAGCCATAACTTCTCTGGGTGAAATACTGGGTCCATGTTGAACACCTTAGGTGAATCCAGTTTAAAGATCACCCGATCTGGTCTATAATTATAAAGGGCCCAGTGGCTTGATCGCCCAGTGTTATTGTCCTTTGGTCTGTGCTGAGGTGCCTTGTCGTTAAGAATACCTCATTGCCAACTCCAGAGTCCGGTTCCCTTCGTCGTTTGTCAGCCTGTGTTCGCATTCGCTCTTACAGGGCGCTCATGGTGTGCGCTGCCTCTGTCTAGGTTTCTTGAATTTCTGCAGTCAACTGTCTGGCCGCCTCTGTGTTGTGGTTCGGGATGCTAAGACATCTCTGTCTCCTCATCAGAAAATTGGTCCTTGCTAGCTTTGAGTTTCTGAGATATGGCGAGTACCCAATTTTCATAGGTGGGATCCTTCCCATGTGAAAAGACTGGCTGGTCAACCGGTTTTGGAGAGCGCTGGGTGCTGTGGGCTGTCATCGTATTGGCCACATCAATCGTGGAGTTCTGGGGGACAGAAGTGGAGTTAGGACTCTCGTTGTGTCCCGACCGCTGAGCTGCGTCCTCGAGTTGTTAAAGTCGTTCGCGAGCCTAGTGCTTGCAGTTCACTAGGCCGCTAGTGAACTGAGATCCCTAGTAAGTGGCCCCATTCCACTTCGAAGAGAGACTTTCCTATAGGATCTTGTACTATGATCGCCCGGGCAAAGTTGATCAACAGGAACTTTCAATTTTTCACACCAGTCATTCTGATGGAAGTCGATCTGCGTTCTAAGCTTCTGCTTGACATATTGCACTTGGATCTCTGACTGTCCGTCTATTTCGGGATGATACGCAGTGAATACATTCTGCTGAATCTTCAAGGTGATACAGAGGGAGTGCTTGAAAAAGAAATTCGCGATAAACTGCATTCCTTGGTCTGAGCACTTGAGGTGATGGAATCTGCACGTGTGAGAACCTGTAGTCATTGTCGATGAATAATCGAGCGGTGAAATATGGTAATATATAGATCCTTGTCGGCTACATATCTTGCCGCTGCTCGAGAGAAAATGGAGAGAGAAGTCTGTGTAATGACTATCAACTCTTTTTGGGGGTAGAGAGAAGAGGAAGAAGGGAAAGGGGAGGAAGCAAGCACCGGATATCTAAAGGGGGGTCACCTGACCCATCTATGACCATCTTGGACTTTACCACTGGAACAGGCTACTACTACTTGGTATATTCTAAGACAGGTCAGAGTTTTTTTAGTCATCATAAACTTTTAGTTAACTATACCCTGAAACATTATTCAAGTGTTCATCGAGGCTCTACACTTTAGTCCACGGTGAATACGGCCTATGAGAATTTGAACAGTCAAACTAGTGATCTATAATGGCAATACAACGCTCTGAAAGTCATGTGTAACACCTTTTTAGACAATCCTGTCATTAAAGAAATTTCATTAGCCTCAATTGATACGAGGATTTAATCTTCAAACCTTGAATTGGTTCCGAAGTTTTACCGGACCCCGTACGTTCTTCTGCAAGCGGGAAACCCCTCCGATGCCAAGCACCTCCGCACTAGACTGCAAGTGACGGCATGACCTCGTGTTGACTTTGAGTCAGCTTTGGCCTCTTAGCGAAGTTGCATTTTCCATATAAATCGATTTTCTTTCCAGAGATTCAAACATCCTACAACATTCCAAGGTTGTGCAGCTCACATTGAAGACCAGGTGAAATTCCATACCCACTATGACCACCTGCATAGTGCAGGAACAGACACGCGAGGCAGACCACATAACCCTCGAGGCCCTGCCACCAAGCGAGCAGCGTAATACAGATTCTTCGAGTGATCCGCCGGGCGGTTTTCCAGTGTTGGAGAAATGGAACTCTCCACGCATTAATATTTATAGATCATTTTCGACATTTTGGACTTTTTTGGTGATGGGAGCTAATGATGCTGCATACGGTGTGAGTCTCTCTCAGTTTAAGATAAATCAAAATTTGGGCGACAAATCTGACCGCAACAGGCCTTGATTCCTTATGTAAGATCGCTCGCATCACATTTGTAATATGCTGGGCCCTTCTGATCTTTCGCAGCTCGAGTCATATTACAATCTTAGCTACACAGTTGTGTCGCTGGTTTTCCTGTCACCTTTGGTCGGGTATACTCTGGCCGCGTTTCTGAATCAGCGCATACATACCACCTTTGGCCGTCGTGGCCCGGCATTAATTGGGCCAGGATGCCACCTTCTCGCCTATATCATCAATTGCCTCCATCCACCATACCCTGTCCTAGTAATCTCATTTGTATTTGCCGGGTTTGGAAACGGCGTTCAAGATGCGGCATGGAACGCATGGATCGGAAATATGGCCAATGCGAATGAACTTCTCGGGATTCTCCACGGTCTTTATGGAGCTGGTGCCGTGCTTAGTCCGCTAGCAGCAACCTCGATGATTACCGAGGCCCATTTGTCCTGGCATTACTTTTACTATATCATGGTAAGTTCATCTTCACTAATGATGAACCATGTGTTGATATCCGCTAGGTTGCTTGTGCAGTCATCGAGGTAGTGGCATGCGGCATATGCTTCTGGAACTCCACCGGGGCGGAATTTCGCGCTTCCAATGAACATACACTTGGAGACAGCAACAGGGATGGACTAAGGAGTGCACTTTTCCGCAAGCCATCTGCAAGAGTCACTTGGCTTTGTTCATTGTTCTTGCTGGGCTATGTGGGCTTGGAAGTTGCACTGGGCGGCTGGATTGTCACTTTCATGATCCGGGTTCGACATGGCAGTGCTTTCGCCAGTGGTATGACTGCAACGGGATTTTGGCTGGGAATCACCGTCGGTCGGCTTACCTTAGGATTCGTGACTCCAAGGCTGGGCGAGAAGCTGGCTATTGCGGTAAGGTCGATCTTCCCTATTAACTGACATACATCTGACACCGAAACAGGGCTATATTCTGTGTTCGATCGCATTTGGTCTGGTTCTGTGGCTCGTGCCTCAGTTCTATGCATCGGCAGTGGCGGTTTCACTGCAGGGCTTCTTTCTCGGTCCACTGTTCCCAGGTGCAATTATCATGATGACCAAGCTTCTTCCTCAACACTTGCATGTCAGTTCGATCGGATTTGCGGCAGCTTTCGGAGGATCGGGGGCTGCCGTTCTCCCCTTTGCGGTTGGAGCATTGGCGCAAGCCAAGGGCGTCAGTGTCCTCCAGCCTTTCATTATCGCTCTGTCAGGGGCAATTTTTGTGGCCTGGCTCGGACTACCACGGGTCTCCAAGCAAAGCATGCAATGAATCACGAGATCCAGGCAGCGACAAGCTCGTGTCATTTCACAAGGAAATGGTTATTTGACATGTGAACATGTGAAAATCGGGATCTCTTATCTGATCCGATCGGTTCCACCCCAGGAGATCTAACATAGCTGGCAATAATTCACATGTGACATTCGTGTTCCGAATCCCGAATCCGCGTCGGGTTCCGATTCCGAGTCGCGTTCTGACTCCGGGGGAAGAATATACATTGCTCGGGGAAAATGCGACTGAAGTTGGAACCCAGACAAATGAAGTTGCATGCAGAATGATATGGTTTCTAGTAGACAGGATCTAAGAATGCAATTTGATTTCCTCCATCTCCATCATGTCCTTTACCATCTCCGTCCACTCCATCTCCATTTGCCCCACCTTCTTCTTCATCGCGATCATGTACAGTATCTCATCCTTCTCCTCCAACTCCTTCATATCCTTTATCATCTCCGTCCACTCCACCTCAATCCTCTCTAGTTCCTCCATCGTCTTCATCTCCCCTTTTCTTTGCATCTGCATTGTGTCCTTTATCATCTCCGTGCTGCACTCCTTCATCTCCTTCATCCTCTTGATCTCCTCCTCCCACTCCACCACCGTCTCCTCCATCTCCTTCTTCATCGTCTTGATCTTATCTATTATATCCATCCGCTTGATCCATTCAACAGTGTATTCACCCGGCTGCCAAGCAAGATCTTCTTTCCATTGAATCCAATCTTTGACCCTCACATCCACATATTGCTCCATAAGCTCAATCTCTTCTGCTTCCAAAAGATGGAGTCTCTTCCGCCATACATCTTGAATGTTGTCTTCGTCAGACTGACCTGGGCAGTTTCGGAAGAATCTCTGATCGATCTTTTCCCAATAAATCGCGTCGAAGGCAAAATTGTTCCTTGCAGCGTACACAAACCAAAAGTTTCCGCTCTCCCAACTCTCCCGCATGCGATCAGATAGGCGCTGGCTTTCTTTTAGCTTTCCCATCCGGATTTCCTTCTCTTCGCATTTCCGCATTGCCTCAAGAAAGGCCTGAAGCGGTTTTTCATACTCCGCACACCAATCATCAAGGCCTTTAGGCCAATCTTCCGGCTTACGGAGGAGAAGCCACCAGGGCGGTGCATAAGAAAATTCGGCAGGTGCGGCGTACGTGAACTTCCAATCCACCACTCCAGCAATGTTTTCAGCTTCATCAACTAAAACATTTTCTGGTCGAAAGTCATCACACCAAACTGGGAACGGGCCATTTTCAGCGAATATCACTTGTTTCCTGTGTTCTTGGTCTCGCAGAATTTTCCGGAAGAGAAATCTAGCGACGAATCTGCGCCGGAAGGTATCCGCTAAGACATCCTCCCGTATATACCTCCGCATATTTGCCTCGTTCCTTTGGTTTTTGAGGTGTGAAACATGTAGCTCCGCCAGGGCTTCAAAGTACGACGACGCTTTATTATATGTAGTGGTCGGTAGCTCCGATCGGGGTAGTGTCCCCAGTTGCACAATTTCGTTCATAGAATAGGTCAGAGGCCGATTTAACACTTCCCACGTAGAGTTTTCATTCTTGGCAAGAGATCCTATACGATTCCAAGAAAGTGTAGACAGCGAAAGGACGACCTTGGCGAGTTTTTCGTAGAGAGCTTCTAGCCTGCCCGTCTTGAGATCTGAATTCAGTACTGGAATTTCTCCTGCTTCGCATATTGGCGCGCTAAGGAGATCACCCATACTTTGCTTGTGAGGAATATAGTCCATGATGATGAAAGGAGTCAAACGACCAAGTTTTGAAGGGCCTCCATTTGTCGTTCCCCAGCTCACAATGGAAGGCACTGGGATTGAGATTTCATGTGATGTTTTGTCCAAGAGAAATTGAATGATAGACACCTCATTGCGGAAGTTTTCTTCGGGAAACATGATAGAGCCGGGTATTGGGAACCGTATAATAGCGCTGTAATTGTTGGTGAAATCCATCTTGAAGGAGATATTGAAACCGCCTGTGTTGAGAAAAGCAAACATGCCACATGTAAGATCGGTAAATTCGTCACGAAGAAAGATTCCAATGTCATTGTAGAAGTTCGAATCAAAGAGCAGAATTGGCCAACGCTTCCAGATATCCGTGCTTATTATCCAGGCAACATCGTCATAGGGATTAATTGGGGTCATTTTGGAAGGAATGAATAGAATGGGTCATTGGAAACAACTGTACAGCTGCCTAGTTGCTTTTTGGTTGCAAGAAAATATTGGCGAAGATTGGAAGGACAATAGGGGTCCTGACTCCTGACTCCTGAAGCAGGTCGGTCAAGTGGTAAGATGATAGATTACATGACAATAATAACAGTAGTTACAAGGGTGTTTTAGTCTGAATTTCTGATGCCATATGTCATGAGGAACAAAAGAAGTGAATAGAAAATGACAGAGCATCCAATTCTATACCTTCAAGTTTCTATCATTATTTGAGAAGACGGTGCCTGCCGCGGTGTCCACCGAGAATGGAGCCGGCCCGGTCGGCAGTAAGCGCATGCTACAGCAATAGGTCATGGGGAATGTCTGCATGGCTAACCAATTGAACTGGACAAAGAAGTATTTATTAGAACCGGTAACTGAGGGCTACGTCAAACCGAGGTTAAGATGCAGTCTGGCTTCCAGAAGGGTCCTTTATTTTTTTTTTCTCATCATCGCATCACACCGGCTATCGCCGTAGCTAAATCGGGTGACGATCCCCCTCTATGCTAACAACCGGCTTCGGTGACGCCAAGGTAAGCTGACCCCGGGAAAGACCCAGCCGACACCCACTCGGCTTCCCCCACAAAACAACTAAATAATGCGACAAATATGGGGAATAGGCATTGGGACTTTCTACAATTAGTGGATACTGTAAGACCTAGGCATAAATGCTCAGTAAAGTCATAGGACGCAGTCCAATTTTCTTAGAGGGGCAGCAAGTTCGGTGATCCTCGGTTGTCTCTGATTGGCCAGATTTGAGCCGAGGCAGTTTCCTGATTGGGACACCCTGGTCCCTCGGCCTTCGTCGCTCTTAATGACCTCTTTTCCCGGGGCCCCGTAGTTATAACCTCTTCCCCCAGATTTTTTCTCTCTGTCCTTTTTACACCCCCCTTTTCCAATTACTCCCCATATACATCACCATGCCGTCCCCACCACCTGACTGGGTCAAGGCTTTGAAGCCGTCTGGCCCGCAGGGCTCCGAGCTGCTTGCCCAGGAGCGCGCCCAATCCAACATCAACGTCGAAAAGTTGTCCGAGTTACTTCACACCAAGGAAGCACTGCAAAGACAGCAGAAGATCCTGTCTTTGCTTGAACCGGAGAAGGTCTTTGACAAGTCCCAGAACCACACTCTTGGTCGCGTTGAGCGCCTGCAGCGGTCGTTGGCCAAGGGCAAGCGCCTGCAACAGCTGGCCGAGCAGGAGAAATGGACCACAGAAGAATACCATGCTGCCAATGACCTCATTGGTGAGCCCACACCATATGGCCTCCATGCGACCATGTTCCTGGTATGTTGCACCCCCCCCTCTTCCTCCCAAAAAAAAATAAGTGGCTAACGCAAGATTCGTCTAGGTGACCCTCCGCGAACAAGGAACCCCCGAGCAACACAAGATCTTCCTCGAGCGTGCTGAGAAATACGAAATTATTGGTTGTTACGCTCAGACCGAGTTGGGCCATGGATCCAACGTCCGTGGTCTGGAAACCACTGCCACCTGGAACCCCGACGATAAGACCTTCACCATTAGCTCCCCGACCCTGACTGCCTCCAAGTGGTGGATTGGTTCACTGGGTCGCACTGCCAACCATGCGGTGGTGATGGCTCAGCTTTTCGTCGCCGGAAAGAACTACGGTCCTCACCCCTTCGTGGTTCAAGTCCGTGACCTCAAGACTCACCAGCCCATGGAGAACGTCTACGTGGGCGACATCGGTCCCAAGTTCGGTTACAACACCATGGACAACGGTTTCCTGTTATTCAACAATGTTAAGATTCCTCACATCAACATGCTTGCCCGCTTCTCTAGCATCGACAAGGAGACCAACAAGTATGCCCGCCCCGCTTTGCCAACTTTGGTCTACGGCACCCTGACCTGGGTGCGGTCCAACATTGTCCTTCAGGCTGGTGGTGTTTTGGCCCGTGGTGTTACTATTGCGACCCGCTACGCCGCCGTCCGAAGACAGTTCCAGGATCGTGATGCTGAGCCCAACGCTGGTGAGAACCAGGTCCTTAACTATAAGATGGTGCAAATTCGTTTGTTGCCACTATTGGCATCCATGTATGCTCTGCACTTTACTGGCCGTGGTATGATGCGTCTTTACCAAGAAAACCAGAGCCGTATGAAGGCGGCCGCTTCCCCTGGTCAGGACTCCCGTGGTGCCGGTCCCGAAGAGCTTCGTGCAGGTGCCGACTTGCTGGCAGATCTACACGCCACATCTTGCGGTCTGAAGGCTCTTGCTAGTACCACTGCTGGTGAGGGTCTCGAAGTTTGCCGTCGCGCATGCGGTGGCCACGGTTACAGCAGTTACAGTGGCATTGGACCTTACTACTCTGACTACCTGCCTACTCTTACCTGGGAGGGTGACAACTACATGTTGACCCAGCAGGTCGCTCGCTACGTAAGTTTATCAATATTGGAATACCCAAAAGCGATTATATATGCTGACCTCACTTTTTAAGTTGCTTAAATCTGCCCGTGCTGTCCTTTCTGGCAAGGCTGCTGATAACGATACTGCCCGTATTCTGCGCAACTACCTTGACCGCCGTGACAAGGGTGCCTCCTTCGATATTCTCGAGGAGGATGCAGATATCGTGGCTGCCTTTGCTTGGCGCACAGCTCACTTGACCTTCGAGGCCCTGAAGCACCGTGATGCCGAGAAGCGATCATGGAACAGCCTGTTGGTTGACTTCTGGCGTCTGTCGACTGCTCACTCGCAATACCTCGTGGTCAAGAACTTCCACGACGCCGTCACATCCCCCGAGCTATCCTCGGCCTTGGACCAGGACACCAAGTCTTTGATGCACTCTCTCTTCCGTCTCTTTGCCCTGCACACTCTTGAGCGTGAGGCCGCCGAATTCTTCTCCTCGGGTGCTGTCACCGTGCGACAGATCACTCTGACCCGCACCACAGCTGTGATGAAGCTCCTCGATGAGGTTCGGCCACACGCCGTTCGCTTGGTGGATGCTTGGGCCATTCCTGACTGGCAGTTGGACAGCAGTCTCGGTCGCTCTGATGGCAAGGTCTATGAAGATCTGTTCCGCCGGGCCAGTCAGGAGAACCCGGTCAATGACCTCGTGTTCGATCCCTACCCGTGGAACAACAACGTCCTTAAGAACGAGCCAGCTAAGAGCAAGCTCTAGATGCCCATTTCTATTCCCACTTATGTTATTTTAAGCTGTACTTATTTTCTTTTTGTTATCTAAATGGCTCGAATAGACTAGAGATAGCTAGATCTCATAGAACCGATTTATGAACCACTCAATGCCCACTGACTTCAGGTGTCTCCTTTGCTATGCCCTGCATATGATATAAGAATCTGAATGTGGGTGGCACTCCGCTCCCACCCCCCGAAATTCGGCACTGTTGTGATGGCTTAATGCTCCGGAGACGGCTGAGCAACTCTCAAAAATGTAGGAAGTGTTTCCTGGATAGCCTTCAAGGAATGATCGAATAGCCCACCGTTCCACAATAGATCCTTCGAGTTGGCTTGACACAGAGCCAAATCGATCACTATACTTCTTTCAAGTTAGCTTTCAAATTTTGCCAGAAGGCCCTTGGTTTCTGTTGCATTCCGCTGCCTCGGGGTCGGATCGCGAAATAGTCGCTGCGGGTGGTGGAGGAATAAAGTCTGACATGATAGTTAGACACTTCATGCAGAATTGAGCGACAAGGGTGCTATGAAGAAAGGTATGAGCAATAACAGGACATGACGCGCACGACCGACCTGGACGCGCTTTCCGCTGCGGTCTGGCCAGGGTAAATATTGATATTGCAGCTACACGCTTTGACAGCCTACGGGCAACAACTAGTACATACGTCGATATACACTGTGGCGTGTGTGATTAATCGTTAAAGCCAGCATGAATTGGATATACAACACGACTAAACAATGGATCTGTCATACTTCGTTCGATTCATTGAGCCCTCCCTCAGTTATGATAGAGGGGCGAATGCCCCACTACAGTAGGTATAAACCCACGTTTGGAATACTGGAAAATTCCAACCTCGGCAGTCCTGGAAATAATCGATGCACCAATGACTTTGAATGAACGCGGAGGCCAGCTGGCGAAGATCAATTTGGAAGCCCTTCAAATGACAAAGTAAACTCGCTCTCCAATGGCAACTCCCGACTCGAACTACCGACATACACCTTAAAAGTTCCATTCTGCAAAGCCCACTGCTGAGCATCAACATCCCAGCTACTCAGATCCCTTCTTGTCAGTGAAAAGGTGACTGTTTGGCTTTTGCCGCTACCCAGGTCAACCTTTTCAAATCCACGTAGCTGGCGCACAGGTCCATTTGGAATGCCTATATAAATCTGAACAACCTCAAGCCCGTCTACAGCACCCGTGTTCTGGACCTCGGCAGTAACGGTAACTAGCTCGTCCCACAAATGTGGGTTTCCTCCCTGAACAACTGGAGCAGAGGGTGGATACTCGGATATAGAGTCCCCAGTCGCAAGCTGAAGCCGTAAATCCGAGTACTGGAACGTCGTATATGATAGCCCATATCCGAATTCGAAGCGTGGGGCAATATTCTTCTGGTCGAATGCTCGGTATCCAATAAACTGACCCTCGGCAAAATCAGATTGTGGAAAAAGTAAAAAATCTCCGCTGGGCTGTGTGGGTGACAGAAGCCCGTCGTAATCGGCGGCTTTCTTTGCAACTGTATATGGAAGTCGGCCGGAAGGATTGGCACGGCCATAAAGAATATCGACCAAAGCGCGTCCGGTATCTTGGCCCGGTAGGTGGGCAAATATGACAGCCGTGACATTCTCATTCTCGATCCAGTCGTCTACTATTCTAATGCCGGCATTGTGGATGATGACTATCGTGTTGGGGCACTTCCTCGCTACATTGGTGATTAAAGTATCACTGTAGTCATCGCCTAGGCCCTGTCGATCAGAACCTTCAGTAGAGTACGC
The DNA here is from genome assembly GCF_028828195.1 of Penicillium verhagenii. Lineage (NCBI taxonomy): Eukaryota > Fungi > Ascomycota > Eurotiomycetes > Eurotiales > Aspergillaceae > Penicillium > Penicillium verhagenii. The sequence goes on from NW_026643171.1 coordinate 342,354, forward strand.
GTTGGTAAGCACTAGACAGGCATCGGATGTAGGGTCGACTTCAGGGTCCTGCGAGGTAAAGTCACGCATAACAGAGGTATTATCTTCATACGCCTGGCGCTGGATGGCGTCGATCGGCGCATCTATATAAGCGGCTGAGTTAGCCCCCGACCCTCCACCAACATACAACGTGCTGTTGATGAACGGTGGACTACCCAGTGGAGACCTGAGGTTCACTTCCATGTAATCTGGTCCCTGTGCGTCATATCCGAATACGGAGATGAGACTTGGAGACTTGAGGGGAAGGGCACTCTTTGCGTTCTTGACGAGAACATGTCCTTCAATTGCACTCTGGAGTAGCACAGCTTTTTCATCGGGGGACTTGCCAATTACTTTCTCATGAGGGTGAGTGACATCCGCTGGCATTCCCACGCCTGGGTTGGTAATTCCTGTATCCTGATTCAGCTGATACCACGTTGCGATGATCCTAGATCAATTCTTAGCCCCTGTATGTTCCTCTGGTAGTCATTCCAATTTACCTAGTGACCATGTCATCTAACCGGGAGGCATCCATCGATCCATTGTTGATCGCAGCTGTTATATGGTCACCCCACATGGGACTGGTGGGCATACCCATGTCCAGCCCGGCATTAGCAGCTGCAATTCCAGCATGCTGTGCACCCCAATCCGAGATAACATAGCCTGCGTGTGTCAAATGTTGAATCAAATATAGCAATATCAACTCGTCGAGGCGTACCTTGGAAACCGAGCTCTGTTTTCAGTATTCCATTCAAAGTCTTACTGTTCTGGCAGCCATAGCTATTGTTCACACGCTGGTATGAGCACATGACAGAAGCACTACCTGCCCGGATGGCATCTTGAAAAGGCCAAAGATAAAGCTCGTGCATAGTCTTGTCATCAATGTTGGACGAAACCGCCTCCATATACTCACCCTGGGTATTTATTCCCGGATTCCGATTGGTCTCTTGCTCATTTGCAATAAAATGCTGTTTCCGTCAGCTAAGCAAACTGCTCGTTATGATGGCTTCCAGCAAGTACCTTTGTCGAAGCTCCTACCCCAGATGACTGTACGCCAGTAACTGTTTCATAGACAAGAGCCCCTGCGAGATACGGATCATCTGAGAATCCTTCCCAGTTGCGCCCTCCCTCGGTAATACGACCAAGTGGTCCCACAACAGGGCCAAGGAAAAGGTTCACACCTTTTCTTTGGAATTCGGCGCCCATATGCATTGCTCTTTGCCGCGCGAGCTCTTTGTTCCAGCTGGCTCCAACGTGGATACCACTAGGCCAGCTGTTAACAAAGTCTGTGCCTCTCTGTGGCGAAGTAAGAAGGTGTAAATTGGGTAAACATGGAGCATGGAGCATGGGGCTTACAAGGCCATTTCCTGCGTCTGAGGCGCAAAGTCCAGGGAATTCTAAGCGCTGTATAGCTGGAATGTTTCCCGAGCAGCCATTTTCAGCCGGTACCCCAGCGGTCAGATTCACTTTCTCTTCTTGAGAAAGTTTGCTGACAAAATCCTTGGCTTTTTCATAGGCAATTGCCCAATCTCCGGATCCTGTTCCCAGTGCTGCGAGGAAAACAATGATTATTAAATACCATGGCGGTCATAGAGGTGGGGAAACTCATACGCGAAGGATAGACGGGTGGAGATTGGCCGTAGAAGTATGCGTCACTTGTGATACCTTCCGCATGGGATCTCAAACCGATAGACAACAAGAGTCCCAAGACACACCATTGAAATCTCATCTTGAGGTACGGGTAGGCAGTGCCAAATAGTCATCGATGAAGTTAATTCGAAGTCGAAAGTAATGCACAAATGACATCGTACATTCTTCATCGGGAAGGGACTGTTTTGGTCTAGCACGGTTCCCACATTCCAGATAAAAATGGTCGCAAAAACTGGCAAAGTCATTCTTGATTGATTCGAAGGTTTGTTTCATGCGACAGTCCGACAGTGCAATATGGCCATCCAGCACAGAATCGGAAGTACCAGATACGGCAGTCGTGTGTATGTCCAATCTGTTCAGTGTCCACAAGGATAATGCAGAAGGAAATAATTAATCCATTCATGAAAGGGGACTTCCTAGCAACTCCTTCGATTGCAAGGAATGTTATTTTTGGTCAGGCAAAGAAACAAGGGGAAAAGAAGTGGTAGAGCGGAACGTTGGAATTACTAGTAATATATTTCTTATAGATCTTAAAAGATGATCTCTGACCATGTGGAGACAAGAATTACGCTCCTCAAATTTTTAGAAACGGACTCCTTAGATCCTTTTCATTTTCCTAGAAAATCGATAACAGCTCGCAGAGAAGGAAACAAGCAAAAAGAATCAATATGGATTATTGATTGTGGAGAGAGAGAGAAGGAACAAGAGAGACGCAGCTGTCTAGAACAAGAAACAAATGCCGGGACCGGCATGACCATGTGATTCCAAGACAAAAACCAACTCCAACTACAAACCCCTTTTGGTAAAATGAAGCATGTAATAACTTGTCAATTTAACAACAATGTATGCACATGTGTAAAATTTAGACTCGCTGAAACTCGCTTAATCTTGCTTAGATCTTAGCAATTTTCCTCGGCACTTTTCAAGCACCATCAGCTAACTGCTCAATGTTTTGCCTCTCTCATGATATTTGAACAATGGTGATGTTTTCTCAGAGACTCACCATTGCTAGAAGCGTAACACACATTCCCTCTTTCCGCAAACCGTGGGCCTGTTCCAAGCAGCATACCACGTGTATCTCATCCCGCAATCACTTATCGACTAATCCGCTTCACGAGGAATTCTTTCGAAACACATCAAGAAGATGGGTGTAAGTAAAGTCTACTACGACTCCAGCCTCAGTTACTAATTGTCAGCTAGATTCAACGAGACCGACCGTTTAAGCGAACGATACGTAAAGTTTCGACCAACAGAACTTCAACGGATCGCCGGCGAAGCAGTACAACAAGACTATTGCCCTGATATTTCTAAGCTAGCAGAGGGAGGCTTCAACAAAGTGTTTCTTCTGCGAGCAAGGAATGCTCGTGAGGTGATTGCACGAATTCCAACTCCCATTGCCGGGCCTCCCCGTTACACAACCGCCAGTGAGGTGGCGACGATGGACTTTTTGCGAACTGTTCTCAAACTGCCGGTACCGGAGGTTTGGGCCTATTCAACAACATCGGACAATCCTGTCGGAGCAGAGTATATTCTGATGGAGCGGGTGGAGGGGGAGAGTCTTGCCTCGCGGTGGCTATCTCTCACAACGGAGGAGGTGAAAGACGTCATGACAGAAATCGCAGATATAGGGAGGAAAATCTTTGACTTCCACTTTCCTGCGTATGGAAGTTTATATTACAAGAAGGACCTCGACGGGGAAACCCAGATACCAATCGTGGAAATTTTGTTATCGGCCCTGTGTCTGCGCGGCAGATTTGGCATGGCGAACGAAGTAGAACAAAAATCGACCGTGGACCCTGTAGGCTTACCCCTTCGAGCGGATATGAACTGAGCTGATCATTGCCATAGGGCTTTCATCCGTGGACTGTGTTACCTCCGCGGCTCGCCGGGAGATGGCTGTCATTCAGCAACACGCTAAAGCCCAGCCTCGCCAGACATTCCTTCTACCAACTAACTATGACGTTCATCCCTCCGAGCACAGCTCGTTACTTTCGCGATTTTTACAGTTAGCGCCTCATTTTATCCGACCAGGTTCCTCCAGCGCTCCGACACTAAGACACCCCGATTTGAGCCTGAGTAAAATTTTATTGGCGCCTGGGTCCAACAAAATCATCAGTATCATTGATTGGCAGGATGCCATGATATTACCGCGCTTCATTCAAGCAGGTTATCCCGCGTTTTGTGAGCACGACTCCTCCCAGCCTCAAAGCCTGCAGATTCCATCTCTCCCTGATAATTTCGACGAAATGAGTATCGATGAACAAAGACAATCCAAAACTATTTTTCGCTTAGAAGAGGCCAACCTCTTTTATACAGCTGCGACAGGTATACATAATGACCAGCACATGACTGTTTTGAAACTTCCTTATCTCGGAATGCTGCAGTATCTTCTTCGCCAGACAGGGTATCCCTGGGATGCAGACGTAATTAACCTACGTGCTGCGTTGGTAGGCATCACGACACCATCGGTATGGAGCAAAATTTCCTCGGCAGCTTGTCCAGTTGTGTTCAGCGATGAAGAACGAGAGGCTGCTATGGCGGACTCGCAGGAATGGAACGAGTCTGAGCAGCTCTTGTCGCGGGTTCGAGAACACCTCAATATCGACCTAGAAGGTGGAACCGACCCGGACGACTTTGAGAGGGCAGTGGAGGGCAATCGTCAGTTTCGAATGGAAATGGTCAGGCAGGCAGAGGAGGACCAACAGGAGATCTCTTGGCGTAATTGGCCGTATAAGGATAAAGAGGACGATAGCATGCCTCCTCGGGTATAGCTATAGAGCTCTGCAACCGCAGCTTTAACTATTTGCCTATAGCTGAGGATTGTATCACGAAACTATCTTTGTTTTGGGACAGAAAGGGAGTGGTGCTGTGAATATCCAAAAAAAAAATCGGTAGAAAGCTCTTGATATGATTCAATTACCCTCAAGTGCTGAGGATAGGGGAGAAGACAATCTGAAACGAATTTATATCACAGTTCTACGATTTGGGTAGTAGGATTTTGCTCTCTTTTCTACACGGATGACGGTGGTCGGCTGTAAGGCGGAATACCACGTCTACGTAGCGCGGAAGATCCTTGGGGTTGAACGTCCGATAACAATCGTACTCGGCGATGGCAATGATACAGAAACATAGAGATAGCATGGCATAGGGCAATCAAACTTTTATTATTATTAAGAAATTTTCAAATATTGGTGGAGATTTTATGTGACGGAAGAAAGAAAGAAATTTCCGGCTAGGAATGGCGATCAGTGACGGAACAAGGAAGGAAATATAATAATTAAAGATCTTATTCTTATCTAAATAAACTAATTACTAAATACTCCTAGAACTAAAAGCAGTGCTAGTGGATCAGCTGCCTTATGAAAATAACATTCCAAATGTTTCAGATTATTTCCGTTATCTCTGAATGCATTTGAATATAGCATATCTCGCCTAGGAAGTTGGAACACGGATTGTACAGATTGCATATGTTGCAATAAAAGATATACCGAGGCCTAATTCACATAAAGCCCCTCCGTAAGTCTCATATAGTGTGATCAAAGGCCAAAAACGAAGCAAGTTTACAGGTTACCCTGGCCAGCGCTAGAAGCAGGATCAGTGCTAGCAGATGAGGCAGTGGGCAAAGTGTCCTCCGAAAGGTTCGATAGAACGGTGGTGGAGGAACCAGTGAGGTCGCCACCGTTGACGTTAGCAACGCAGGAGCGGCCGATGTAGGACTCGCAGGTACTCGAGGAGCTATCAGAGGAGAAGAGCTCGCCATCGAATGAGTCGGTCTCAAGGACGGTATCGACATCGCTGAAGTAGTTGCCCTCGGCAAGGACGTAGCCGCCAGAGCCAATCTCGAAAGCGTGGCCAGAGTTGTCATCCCAGTAGTTGTTCACGGCGTGCAGGTAGGTGTTACCCTGAACCTTAGGGGCGCGACCACTGGTCATGTACAGGTAGTTGCCCATGAAGGTAACCTTGTCACTGGAGCCGTCGAGGTAAACGTTCCAGTAGTGGTGGCCGTCGCAGGTGGCGGAGTAGTCGCTTTCACCGTCAATGTAGTTGTTGGTCAGGGAGACACGGTTGTCGGCGTCAGTGCCCAGAACGTAGTGCTGGCGACCAATGCGAGCAGTCTAGGTTAAATGTTAGTACAAGCAAACTTATCAGAGAGGGCAATTTCTTCGGTGTCGCATACAGTAACGTGATCGATCCAGACGAGATCGGCGTCGTCAAGGGTAATGGCATCGCCACCCCAGACGTACTTGGCGTTGATATCGGTGATAGCGATGTTCCTGTGGCATGTCAGTCAGCTGCTATTCAGAATTCAAAATTTGAGTATTTCCATGATTAACTCACTGGACGATGATGTTACTGGCACCGCTGACCATGCGGATACCACGGCCCTTGATGACACCACTGGTACCCTCGCCAATCAAGGATTTGTTGGAGTTCACGGTGATACCAAGGAGACCGGCATTGTCGCTATGAGTTGTGGTTAGCATGAATTTATGTCGAAGAATAGACCGCGGAGTTCTTACTATGTAACAGAGGTCGAGGGCGCGTCTGGCTCATAGTTGGTGCACCAGTCATCTTGGTTGATGGCAACCTGGCAAGCAGATCCAGTACCCCAAGGGGCACAGCCAGTAGCAGTGGTGGTCCCCTCGGTGTCAGTGAAGTCAAATCTGAATCCTAAGAATAAGCAATCTCCCCGTGGAAATAGAGGTGATCATAAGTCCCACTTACGTCGTGCTCAGCACAATGACACGGGCCTCGTCATCACCAAGGTAGGAGATAAGCTCATCGGTTGTGGTAGGGTAGACAGGGGTAGCATCTCCACCACCAGTGGCAGAAGAAGCAAAACCCTCAGCAGTCCCCTGGACGCTGGTGGCGGCAACCTTGGACACAAGAGCGGCAACAGCCGTCAAAACATAAGCGTACTTCATCCTGGAAGACGGGTTGAGAAATTTTAAAGGGTGAAAAAAAAACAAAATTAAGAAAAGAATGAAACGAATGGAAGATAGAAGCTGGAGTAAGAAGGATAAAGACAACAGCAGGTGGTCCTCTTATATACAGTGTAACCTGCTAAGAACGATTCTACTCAGTCCGCATTTCTAAAGGAGTAGGAAGACCGGCAGGGGGTAACACTAGCTTAGTGTTCTCCATAGTAATTTAAGGTACTATGGTAAGTATTCTCTCTCGGATGGTCGGATGATAGCATGAACCAACTATCAAATTAAAACAAATATCCAGTGGTCGAAAGCCTCCGGCCCCATTATGAGTGTGGTTATACCACTGCCGATCAACCCGCGCTAATCGATATTTTGGGAAGAGGATCTTCGTGCCCAGAGGTAGCAGAGGAAGGTAAAATCCACCTCCGAAACGAACCCACCCGCTTCGACCAATCAAGGCTCTGTGAAGAGACCAAGGAGCTATGAATTGTCTCACTTCTCTCTGTTTCAACTCCTAGTAGACAGTGGACTTGGTTTTTTCTTGGCTTCCCCTTTCAGTTCATACGCATCGATTGTTTAATTCAAAGGTTGCTGTTCAAGTTTTAATTCGGATATCGCCCCACTTCTACAACTCCTCCAGACTATTTCCGTGGCATCTTCGTTGAATATTACATAGTAGAAATTATTATATAGGATGGGTTTCACTTAATCGACTGCTTACTTAATTGCCCTCGTGTTTTATGCAGTAGAAGGTGGTCAAACCGGATAGGGTATGGCTAGTTTAATTTCGGACACGCCCCGAGGAAACGTGTGTACTCAAGGTGTTGAAACCATCGATTGATGAGAAGGAGCTGCATACGTACTCAGAAATGGGAGTCTGTGTTTTGTACTCTATTTTGCTTATTTTTCATCCAATCAATATAATTCAATGCAGTCGACCATCTAGAAGGATGTGGGGTACGCCTTGGTATTTCAAACCCGGAGGCTTACATCAGTTGATATCCATAGTAGTTCATGTGTGCCCAGGTGGTCTTGGGTGTCAGATGCTGCAACATGCAGGGGCTTATTCGAAACTACTATGTACCAGTTGACGTGCACCGTGCAGGCCGTGATAGTGTCAGTCTTCCTAAAGTTTCAGCCCATTTTGATGCGGCCATGATTTTACCACATGCATGATACATCTTCTCTGGATAATTAGTCGGTCAATGGATTGCTCCAGCAAAAGAACCTCTGTAGAGTCATCTAAGTAAATCGCAGTGGAGTTTCTCTCGAGATCATATCCACGAAAAAATGATCCGTTAATTTCCGAATGTTCTATTCGGTCAAACCAGAAGATATTTCACCGGGGTTTCGCCGCTTCGAGTTCCAACGTTGAAATTCCGATATGTGTTATGTGACTATACCAAATTGATTTCCGAACATAGATTTCCGATGACGATCTTTCCAGTCGATGGCACTTCAGAACAAGACTCTTTATCCCTGTTGTAATAAGGAATATGAAGTCTTATACCAGTACACATCGCAATGACATCGCATAGCATCCTTCAACATCCAAATTCGAATGTAAACAGGGCAAACAGTGCCCCACTTCTAGGAGATGACAAATCAGAGGCCTTGAAAACATTTGATCGCTGGAATCCCAGGTTCAATCCGTGTGTCGAAATCTCTTGTTTTTGTTTAATCTTCTTTCAAATGTTTGTGGTCCGGGTATGGTGAACTACCATCCTATTGTGCTCTCATATAAACCAAATGAGTTTCGAATACGCCAGCTACAAAAAGAAAAACATTCACAGACATCATTTCAGTAGTACAACCTCGTTCCTATTCTTCATAACTTTCTCTTAGACCCTGTCGGATTTTGCCAAGAGTGCACCATCCTTCAAGCTGGATATGAAATGACGCATCGATGAGAAGTCCGGGCTTTTATATAACCCCACAAGGAACTCGATCTCATCCTCCAGACCTGATGTGTCACTCGAGACCAAATATGACATTGCTGTGACGAGCGGAAAGGGAATAAGATGCTGACGAAATATCCCAGATGCGGGATGCAGAAATAATGGCATACAATGTATAATATTCTGGCAACATTTCTTGGGTTCAAGTTGATGTGCACAGCCATCAGCTGCGAGCGAGGTTGGCAAAGCATCGGAGACGAGGATGCATATAGCCCAATAAATTGACTTCACATGAGCGACAGCGATTTCATCGGTACCTGTTCTCTGAGGGAAATGCCAATCGGAATCAGTGATAAAGTTGCTTGCACCAAACTTCATTTCCCAGTCGACGAGATTCTGTGAAATTTCAAGCACTTTGGATCGCACGTCCGCGAGGTAAAGTTTATTGGTGTCAGGGTCCATCTCGGCATTCATTTTGTCAATCGCCACATATATAGAGGGGATTTCCAACAGGATATCGATCAATAAGTCTTTCGGGGTCTTCGAGTAGTGAATCCAAGGCTCAGTCATCCATCGGGGCTGAGAAAGGACTGTTTCTTGTCGTGCTCTCATCGAATTCAAAGCCTGGATCGTACATAATATTAGTATTTTCGCCATTCGACTAGTTCTTCTTGTTCCTGAAAATTAGGTTTTCTTACATAGTGTAGTCTGCCATCAGCGAACAGCCTGTGCGCCGATCCAGTGGAGAAGACCAAGGGATCTCTTGAAAGAACAATAGCCAGATCGCCTGTTTGATGAGCTTTCCAGGTACGATATTGTATTGCATGACACTCCCAGTCATCTCCAAATAATGCCTTTGACATATATCAGCTTGTTTTTACGCCAATTCCACGGAATGCTGTGCCCATTTTCCAGAAAAGAATATCGTACCTCGTAGAAGCTGAATATTCGCGCCGCTCCAAGAGCTTCCACGCCATTACGGCTTCGGGGACCCAGCATTTTATTCATTTGACGCAAGGCAGTAGAATGTAGCCTACTTCCATGCTCTTTCATAGCTTGACCTGCATTCGTTTCGCGAGCTGCAGCACGAAGAGCAAGTGCACCAAAGGCAGTCCGCAGTAGCCTGCTACCCGGCAACAAATCACGAAGAACGTTAATGGACCCACCGAGAGACCTCCAGGTCAGATCGAACAAAGTTGCGCTTTGACCATTTGGTAAGTACCGGGCCCAAAATAGGTCTTCGAATCCCGATTCATATGCCGTGCGGGAGAGAGCTTGCGAGGCCGCCCCATAGCTTGCATTTGGAGGTTCATCGGGAATTTCAGGTGACGATCGAGCCTTTTCCTTGAACCCGTTGTAGTAGTGAATTGTAAATGGGGGATCGTAACCGTCGCAAGTGATACAAGCTTTCCTGCATTGTCCGCATATCGGCTCTTGGCGATCACACTGGCCTTGAGTCAGTGATTTTCAACTTGCTAAGTGGAAGACAGCAGCTTGCTAAGAATACCCATGCAAGATTTGAGCCCCACTTACACCTTTCTTACGCCTCCTGCAGGTACGGCAGCCCTTAGATCTCCCTGGCATGCCTACCATGACGAAGCGCGTCTCGATCGAATGTTATTGTTTGTTCCCATGCCAACCTAGCTGAGCACGGTTTCATAGCGCTCACTGCTGCGTGAAGTTGGTACACCGTACAACACGTGTAAAGGTGTGGCGATCACAACGTGGAGGAAGGGGACGCAAAAATTTCGTCTGTGTTCATGCGAAGGTCGTCCGTTCCCTCAACGGAATTTCTGTTCAGGGGCCTCCTCGACGTTAATCATGAACAAGCTTAAGCCTGATTTGGATGATTTTGCGCGGGATGCATTAGATCGGTGGGGGCAAGTGGGGGTAAGTGGGGCTCCTGGGCATGGCCTTTAACCGTTGGGGGCCGCGGATTCTCTCTCTGGCCAATCATAACAACGCGTCGGCAATTTGGCAAGCCAGCTTCCACGTATAGTTAGTAGGCGGCTCGTAAATCGGAAGTAGAAGTTCATCTCACTCGTACTGTTTGCTGTACAGACTAGACAGCAAATTTATCACTATCTCTCAAAATGGTACCTGAATAGGAGAGGCTAATCAAATAATGAATATAAAAGGATCCTTGTTGCCAGATTCCTTCCAACATTCATTTTCTCTTCACTCATCATTCTATCTCCAAGTTTCTGAGTTGCTTTCCATCGCTCATCATGAAGTTCAACGTCGGACTCCTACCTGTCGCCCTCTCATCCCTGCTTCTCACCTCTTCTGCCTCCTCGGTTGGAGATGTTTGCTGCAGAGGCGATGTTACCACCAGCAGCTACCATCAGAAAATGCTGGACCAGTACCTGTCCGTCTGGGATGGTGACTTGTCTCTTGTAAAGTCTACATTCCATCCGGATGTCAAACTGTACTCGGACCGGTTCCCTTCATCCACCGGAAATGGTAGCACTCTCACGGAAATCACCAACCGCGAGCAGTTCGCTGCCTTTGTTGAAAAGTCCCGGGATGGATGGAGCAAGTATACCTTTGATCCTATCCGATGGGTCAGCAGCGGTCACCAAATTGTTGTTCGGTGGAAGATGGAAGGTGTTCTTGGGAGTAACTTTACTCTCTTCCCTACGTGAGTAGTCTTGAATGACTCTTTATGCAATTCAAATGCAATGTTCTAATCCGAGTTGCAAGACCGCTGGCCGCTGGCTCATCAGTCACGTACAATGGTACAGACTTCCTCGTCTTGGATGAATGCACCGGCTTAATTCGGGAGGACTATATTGCCCAGGACCTCATCACCTATTTCCATGCCATGGGCTTGTCGGAAATCGCTGTTTGAGGAAAGGCGCGACAGGTATTGGATTATGGTTCAGCATGGTCACTGGCTGTGATAGATTTACAGCCAATACCTGGGCATGTGAAAATATAAATCTCAAAAAGGTGAAACTTGCATAAATCCGTGATTAGCCATAATCAATTGACAAACACCTTCATGACTTCACTTTCACCGCGAATTTGTACACATTCCATAGCTGTACAACCATTTGCGTCTTTAACACTCAGGTCGGCTCGGAAGAAATACTATCTACTAAGAGATAGTCATTATTTATTTTTCTAGCGATATCTAGTGGTCAACTGGTAACATTTGAAGTGTAAGCCCCCGAGCGTAGCGAGGGGTTTAGGCTTATAAATACCATATCTAAAACTCGTCTCACTAAGGCTTTACACCAGTTGACCAATTCGAAAGTAAGATATTAAGGTCCTAATGTATTTTCTGACCTAAGTATAGATTCTAGTATAGAACATCATATCTCGAAGCCGTAAACAAGTGTTCTATCTAACATTGAACGCGCAAGCTTCACAATTAAGTTCTAACTCTAGTCGTTCCAGGACTGAAGCCTCATTGGAAATGTGACCTAGGCACATGCAAACAGTCGATTCCATTTCACCCTGATAACATCCACATAGCCTCCCCCTAAACTTCTCCCTAGACCAAGACGAAAAGACCAACATGCCTTCTAGCAGGTGACAGAGTGCGCAGGGTACTTCGTGGGCTCAGCCGACAGTCGCAAATGACCCCTCCAAGTTCCGCCGCCATGGTTCATCTTGCAGCAACCACGAGTAGCACCAGAATCGTGCAGATAGTTGGCACACTTCTCGACAGCCTTCACCATAGTCTTCTTTTCGGCCGTGGTTTCACAGTTAGATCCGGTGGTTGTGGCTTCATAGGCATAACCCTCCACATAGCCATCGCCTGTGTCAGTACCCCACGTCAGGGTACAAGAGTTGTCGTCTGACTTGCTCTTCATAATCCCGGCGATGTATTTGTAAATCGAGACACCGGAATTAGCCGCAATGATCACCGTAGCAGTGCCGCCGATGACAGTCGCAGCTTCGGCGATCACAGTGATGGAGGTTCGTTTGGACAAGTCAGTCGTCTCCTCCTTGTCATAAAGGGACGCGTAGGCAGAATTGATCAAATCAAACTTTGCGCTCAAAGTCACATTTGAGTTAGACTCTTCGTCAATCCATTCTTCGTGCAATGGAGTGTAGGTCACTGTCTGACTTGTGCGGTTGTAGCCTGCAGAGCCCGGGCTCACAAAGCCAAGCGCGAGCAGGCAAGAGATGATTTTGTGGGAGTTGACCATTGCTCTGGTGGTATCCGTCAAATGAAAGGAAGATGGAAGTAGATGAATTTGAGATTCAGAGTATTTGAAGTGTGTTGAAGTATTTCCCTGAGCAGCGCGATCACTCCCCTTTTATATCTCAGCTTCTGAACGCCGTGCTAGACGTTCGCTAGTTTTGGCCGCACCCCGAAATCGAAATCCTTGCTCGCACTCTCTGGCGCTTTTCATTTGCTAGGATCAGTTAGTTTCTCCTAAATTACTAGAATTAGTTAGTTCATCTCCAAAACTTGGAATTTTTTCAGCAAGAACTCATGTATGCCAACCAGCCCCTAGTTAAAGATGTAAGATTGGAGCCGACGAAGTGGAGCTGATATGCTGACGAGTTACGCCGCCGAGTCGAATGATCGAAAAATTGATCTAAATGGCGAGAGGGTTACGCGTCTCAAGCACTAGCATCGTCTACCAGAATAATATCCCTTCGCTTCTGATATGTTCTGATTGGAGGCTAAGGGGAGGGGAACAGGTCGGTTGCAAGCTATGTTCATATTTCTTTACACAAAGCAAGAAGCAACAGAGTCGCGAATATCATTCAATGTTCTGACAATTGGCAATCAATTGTAACGGCGCCCTCAAAATCCTCAACAGTACTAGTGCTTCTAATTTGTACTATACTAATCCAGTGACATTTTTCTTGACTACTACCATACATGTAGTCTAGTGTATTATTGACGGTAAAAGGGAAGAACTTTGGTGGAGACGACTTTCATATTGCAATCATTGATTGGCTAGATCATAAGACAGTCTTCGTGCAAGGTATATGTTTGCGCGTCTCCTAATGCATCCCGAGGGTCATCGACCGCAGATTCTTGGATGGGAGACCCACATGTCGTCAACTGGTAAATGTGGAGGCCAGCTTGTGTTCAAACATTCTTTCTTTACTGGATGGTAATCGGCCCGACGTAAATTATCATTCACAAGAGCGTAGTATAAACAAGTAGGGGGACATTTGAATACAGTTGACGGCCAATCATCGCACGTAATCTCAAGCTGAAGGGGCTGTGATCAAGCAGCTTCTGGGTTACCTTTTTAGGGAAGTGGGCCGCAGATTCTACTTTGTTAGCGGCGTGCATAGCGTAGCAGCCCCGCGGGTGGGGGGCCTGGGTGGGGGGCCTGATTATTTCCTCAGCCTCTCCCCTTCGGCCCAAATCAGTCCCAAACCCTTTGAGAGCAGAAGGAGCTGCTGTTATCGACAATACTTATGTATGGCGGAGCACGATGCGGTAGCTTTTTCCAAAATATTTCAGCTGTCGTAAGCTCGCTTTAGCCTGGTTGATCCTTAGTGGTCTTCTAATAGCACACCCTTTGATCTCTAGTTTCTCATTCTTCTCCTCGATCAATTTATTAGAACAAGCCTTGAAATGTAAACATTAGATACTTCCTCTACAAGGCCATCCATAAGCTGTAGCACGTAAAACGAAGAGTAGGTCTTCATTTTTCATATTAAGGATTAGCATTAATCCGACGCAGTGTGACAACCAGGTCCAGTGTGGTCAATGCATTCGCAATAGAAATGGTGATGATGATGAATTCATTTGCCTAATGTAGCTCGCTCTATATAAACATTTGCTGCTATGCTGGAGTGCTGTCAAGCCCGCCGACAGCGGAAAGGTGGTGACCAGCCCATTGGTGACCTCACGAAGCTCATAATGCGAGCTTCCCGCTGGTCCCATCGAATGTAGAAACAAAACAACAAAATAACAAAGGAAAGCTGATGTGCAAGTGTTTCACCACTTGCACAACCATCCAGAAACGCTTTGTAGGTTGGCGATTTCACCACAAAGGTTTTGCCTCCCACCTCATTTTTCCTACATGCAGCGCGCTCGTCGCCTACCAGTCATAATTTGGAAGGCTGTGCTTAAGCTATAGAAAGCTAAGCCTAGTAGGGAAAGATTTTTTGCCTCTCTCCATACTGCCAATTTTCTAAGATCTTCTAGCGACGGGCCGCCCTTGAATACCATGCCAGGTGGCTCCTTACAGAAGACGGCTCAGCAACCTCTGCCACAATATTCGAATTTGCCGAATTTTCATTGTCACTCAACCTTTCTTTTCAAGCCACTATGCTAGGCCTCAATCCAATTAGATTAAACCCAGTTGCCAAGGTGCAAGTGACTTGGGCTAGATAATTCGATGCGCATGCCCTCGAACAACTTTTTCCGGAACTCTGACAGTCAACAGCGAACATTCTGGCCAATAAATTGCAGAAGCTGGCCACCACCAGGAGCGTCACGACTGCAAGCTAAAGACGACTGGTCTCGCGTCAGCTACTGATTTCTAACCCCGCTCGTCTTTTAATTACGTGGTCTAATACTGTACAAGTTTAACAAATAGACTGTAGTTGCACGATAACATTGGAAGAAGATGAGAGGGGTTTTCTCTTTCACAAACTGTCCCAACTTTCTATTTAGACGGAACAGCCTCAAACAAGGCATTAGATCCAACCCCCTGGTTATCCGCCCGCCATACCTTGACGACCTTGAAATGGGCGCGCTCCAGAAGACTCAGCCACTGCTTTTCTGTACGCTCCAGGGACGAGAACATGGTCATCATGATGAGATCGACGCTGGCATTGAATCGGGGAACGCTGATCTCGGGAATAGTATTCTCGTTGATCAACAGCACGGAATCTTCAGCCATCGCCTCCCGGATGCGCTGCAGGGCCTGCAGGGCCTGCCTGTCAGGCCAATCATGCAGCACAGTGCGCATATAGTAGGCCTTGGCGCCGCGGATGGGCTGTGGGTCGAACATGCTGTAACTCTGGGTCTCAATACCCTGGGCAAGCGGGGCCTGGATATCACGGATAACCTCAGGCAGATCCTGTACAACTAGGCGGCCGGTGGGATTCTTCTTCTCCTTAAAGCGCATAAGATCATGACCCTTACCACCACCAATATCAACCAGCAGCACACGGTCTGTGTCACTAGCCAGTCGCTCCTCCCAGGGGTAGATGTCGTACCACTGCTCGCCCTCCACCGCCCGGTTGCCGGTCTCCATCACCATATTAAAGGCATGCTGCTCGTCCGGGTGCTGCGCCAGCCACTCAAAGTGGTGCAATTTGGTATCGTACGCCCTCTGGAACGGGGTATCGTAGGCGTTATCCGGGTTCTGGTACCCTCTTGCTTCTAAGAATTCGTGGCTATGCGCCGTGGCCCGTAAGATCATATGGCTAGTCGAAATAAATCAAAACAAATCAGCCACACCCGCTATTCATTCCAGCTTCTTGAAAAAGATAAGGACCAGGGCCATCTACAAGTTTTTGATCACCTCACAAGGCGGAGTGCCAGTCGCAAACCCTAGCGCTAAGGCCTGAGGTTGGTATTTGTCAACTCCAGTTTCGCTGAAGAGGCGATTGGCGCTCAGGAGCCGCATGATCCGCACTGTAAAGTGGAGGGGCCGATTGGTGAGTCCATAGGTCCCAGGTTACCAATTGTTAGAAGGAGAAGAGCCACTTACCCAGCAGGTCTTTATCGCCCTTGGTCTTTTCGTTCAACTCGTCAACAGTCAACTCAGCACCGCCGGCAGCAGCAAACGCATCAAAAACTCCCATCCCAATCGCAATTCGGATCGTAACTAGGGGATGGGCCTGGGGCAAGCTCGGAATGGGCTCTAGGTCAGCAAAAGAATCCCTGATAAAGTCCCCCCCCAGACTGGCTCAGGGAAATGTCTTACCGCCCAGCACATGTTCAGAAGCCACTGGATAGGTGATTCGACGGCCCCACGCAGTTTTTCCAATGCGTCGAGGAGCTGGAACCGCGTCGGGTCCGGAATATCGTCAGTTGGAGATATCTTTAACAGGGCTCCATTGATAGCAGCTGTCAGATCGGCAAGACTCTCAGCCATTGTTTATAAAGAGGAAGAATAATAGGAGGAGAAGGAACAGGGAGTTGTTCAGGAAAAAACTGTTCGAGCCAAAGAATTGTTGGTGCGGAATGATAGCCAACCTGTAAGATATTTATATTGGCCCATCACCTCATGTCGGTCTGTATAACGCTTCATAAATCTTCTTTCTCTTCTCGTCCGCTGTCGCAGCTGGCATAGCCGGGTGGGGTATGGGAGAGGGGAGAGGAGGTCCGTGGGCTTCTTTGATTCGGCTTGTTGGAGCTCCTGTCATCCTAATACGGGCTACTAACTCATCTGGGTTAGACCTGTATCTATAAACGGATATTAACTCCAGGAACTGTCAAACGACGTCTTGTAATACAACTATCTTACAGTTATACTTCAACGCGGTTGTCGGAAATCTAGACGCTAATCCTAATGTAGTAATTCGATCGCACTCTACTTAGCGCGTGGGGCTGTTTTGGTATGGTATGAAGGACGAAACTCTAATAACTATGCGACCAAACCAATGACGTGACTCAGCCTTACTCCATAGAATGACTAATAACTATGTGAGATCTGTTTAGTTAGTGTAGTGGGGAAGTACGTCCTTACATATCGTTACGGTTTCCTGACATGCCGTTACGGTACAGTCAGCACTGTCATTACTGTATAGTTAGCGGCTGTAGTGACTAGATTGGAATACACACTCCTACACATCTCTCATTTGACCCCTAGATTGTTGTTTTAGGCATTAGCCTCGGCATTGTCCACTGTTGGATCGACCCGTGCACTTTGATGGCACAGCATAGCGTTCCCCTCGTTATTGGTTAGCGAATTCTGTTGACACATCAAAATGCCTCCGTTGACTAGCCGAGTAACGGGTCAGTGCTCGACCAATCACCGCGCCTAATCTTCAGGTCTTCTGTGGCTGAGGGCCAAATAGTGCTACTTCAATACTCTTTTAGGTAAGTTGG
This sequence comes from Penicillium verhagenii, assembly GCF_028828195.1. Classification (NCBI taxonomy): domain Eukaryota; kingdom Fungi; phylum Ascomycota; class Eurotiomycetes; order Eurotiales; family Aspergillaceae; genus Penicillium; species Penicillium verhagenii. The sequence continues at coordinate 359,843 of NW_026643171.1, forward strand.
TGCAGATCTCATCGAAACTGGGTAGATTTAGCATATTCTCTTGAAGATTGTGAGGCGTGCCGTGCTCCGCTTTCATTCAGTTGTTGCAGCTTCAAACTGTATCAAGCCTGTTATACTCGTTAGTCCAACAATTGAGTCTTCGGGGTCATTTGACAATGGTGCCCGTCTTTTATTACCCGTGTGTGCTAGCGTACGTACATAGATCCTTTACTCCTCCTGGGAAACTTTCCCGCAAAGTGCTTTGTCACTTCAGACTAAGCAAGATACTGCTTTAGATTTTCTTTCATTCAAAAAAGTAGATACGACTCTTTTAGTCGAGGCCGTACTTTGCCTTATGGTATGCCTTATGGTATGATGGAAAGATTCTTCCTAGAAACAAGCGAGAAGGGATAGGTAGCTCTTTCAGGACAGGCAGGAGTCAATGAGGTAAACGTCTGGAATGAGGAATCAGTCAGATAGCCTACTGCTCTTTTTGAGGCTATTATTGTTGAAAAGAGGACGGTAAAATCAATTCGTACATTATCTTCACCCCGTTTACTTCGTTCACCTGGTTTATTCATATCGGCATGGGGATAACAGAATAAGCTTTCAGATATAGGCATGCAATCTTAAGAACATTTGGAAATCAGTTCAGTTCCGCGAATGAACGACCATTTCGTCACCCGCTGCTTTGACTCCAATATGTCAAATAGAAACCTGGATAATTCCTCTTCCATATCAGCATCTATAATCGAGCTGTATAATTGACCATGAGTCCGCAATTCTGCTTTCAGATAACTTAAAGCCATCGAGACAATCAAATTAGAATTAATGATCCCCTCGCAATGAGGCCAGGTGTGTAAGGTGTAGATTGCCTGCAATCGAATTGAATAGTCTGGACACTGCGAGGCTACCACCCATAAACCTGGGATAACGCCGTAGTCTAAAGTAAAGGTTGGGCGATCGAAACACTTGGCTAAAAATGCCTGATGTGCCGATAATAGGCTCATATATTCTGGTGTTAAGCTTGCAGGTACGGGACCTTTGATGAGACAGGTCTTTAAACTGAGGATCTGTCCAAGACTCTGGAGTTGAAGTAGATCAACACCGAGTTTGTCACGGCCACGAAGGGTGTGATAGAAGTCGCGATAGAATATCCTCAGATGTTGTTGGAATTCATAATTCAGGGACAGAATATGTTGCTGCTTCTGGAATAACTCGTTGTATCCTGCTGCAATTTCAATAGCGGAGGATGGCCAGCATCGGGCGAGAAATGGGATACCCATGTTCAAGAGAAGAGTCACGCTTTGGTGCACATCTGATATACTTTCCATTCTAGAAAAATGGTCTATAGTATGCATGCCATCATTAATGAATAAAAATGGAGTGCCAGGCCCGAAATGGGCGGATTCGATATCGAGTCGTTCGAAGATATGGACCAGATGCATACCAATTATTGAATGATAGTCCTTTGTCTCTTTGAGGATGCGAAGCCCACTATGTAGATGTTGGAAGGCCTTATCATACTGTCCTAGTAACAACTCGGACAAGACAAAAAGCAGGCAGCATATCAATATAACTTCCCGGCCCTGAGGGTCGTTCGACTGACGTTGGGAGAGATGGGTATAGGCTCGCGAGGCCTGCTGAAGTGCGAAGCGATGACGAGCCCGCTCAAGATTTTCCCCAGATAAGCGCATTTCGTTCGCGTCCGAGTCTTCGTGAACGGCACCAAGCATATTGGAGGCATGATACACAGCAGGGTCGACATGACTCATCTGCAAGATAATTTTCTGCCAGACAGGAGAGTTGAAGAAAGCTCCAAGGCCAGGAATGGAGCAATGTAAAAAGTATGAAAAGCATCGTCGCTCGTCTATGGTAGTTACCCACCTTTTTTGAGGGTAAATACATCGGGTAAATGAGAGAGCTCGCTTCCTCACGGGCAAGCGATCATAGCCATCGCATATACTTTCGGTTGATTCTGACATTTGTGGTCGACTGGAAATTTGGAGCTCGAGAGAATAGTTGTCGCCTTTCTCATTAACGCTATGGCTCAGGTCGCCAGCGGGAGGGCGCGAGTGTTTAGTTTGGGCCAAGGCCGCCTCCTTCGACTTCTTCGACTTCTTCGCCCTTTTCTCGATGGATCGAATTATAGTATGGTCTGTCTGATCGCGGAAAATGAGTTCCCAATCATCTCGGTACCCGGGGCATTTGTCGTGCCGGCGAGTGCACTGTCCGCAATAGGGAATCTGCTGGTCGCACTATACAGGGACAGGGCAATTAGCCAACCTCGTGAACGCTCGAAACCATAAAAAAAAAAAAAAAAAAAAAAAAAGAGAACACCGACTCGTCGCTTGAAAGTCCGGCAAATGCCACAACCTCTAGAGGCTTTTACGCGAGACACATTATGCGGTGACATAGATTAGGAGGTATCTATTAGTAAAGTAGTGACCAGGGGAAGTGGAAAGAGGAGAAAAAGGGGATTACTAGTAGTTATGAATTTCATAGCGAGTGCTGACTAACCTAGTCGAAGGTAAGTTAGATTAACGCAATTCGCAAGCGGGTCTCTCGCAAGGCTCGCCGCTCTTTCCTAACCTCTTTCTGTACTTCAATGCAAACCAGGTGGATGTCCCCCCCCCCCCCCCCCCCAGCACTAGAAGAAATGAAACAATTTTCTTGTCGACGATTACATAAGCTGCGTGGTGGGCTCGTCTGCTGAAGCCAATACAGCAATACTGCAGCGGAAGGTCATTCCACAAACGTTGGAACGGGCGGCGCAGTCTAGCGCGACTTTCGAGGCAGAGAAGACATCGTTCATCCACTTCACGAGGATCAATCGGTGACGCCAAATTCCCGTTCTCCCGTTACACGTGAAAGGAGCGACTGTCGCCGCAGCGCCTGAAGTTAAGATTCTCGGCGTGATACTCGACCAGGGGTTGCGGTTCAAGTCACACATCGGAAAGGCTGCGGTTCTTCATGAGAGTCCTTCTTGCTTTCGCGACTGCGTGAGATATTTCCTTCGGTAGCTCGCCAGCTCTTCATCTCCACTGTCGCGTCGCAAATTGCGCCTTCAAAAAATGCGACAGCTGGACTTCGCCGAGGGTTCTCAGCAGTTTCGGAGCCGTGCGCCATGAGGGCAGCCTAACAATGAAAGAGGCAATGGGCCACGATAGGCCGTGATGAGGCTCCAGGTTCGCAGACTGTTCCTTTCTTCAATATGTAAGTTTTAATTGACATCTGGATGTTATCTGACATCAAGAACTCCAGGGCTACCTAGTTGATTATCTAGTTTTATTACGCATCAACCGAATGGAGTAGATTGCAATTTTGTTTTAAGAATAAATGTTTGTTATGCTCTATATGTTCGTGTGTCGCCTATAGGATTCTTGACCTTGCTCGTTTTTTTCATAAGTCAAAACAGATAACACAGCTATTGCCATAACATCGGCACCTGTTCGCAAAGTGGTTTGAATCTGAGGTGCAAAATAAGACGTACGATTGACAGGTGCATCACTCGGCGCTGTGTTTCCAGGGCTTTATCCCCAATCCACACCCCAATCCACGGGTACAGTCTTCCAATCTCATCGATGGGGGAACCAATCGTCCTGACCTTGTCTGGGTTGCACGCATTGTTGTTCCATTGGATATTGTCATAGTTTTCGAGGATATGCGGGCATGAAGACTTTTTATTGATGTCCTTGCCAGCGGTGGCGATTTGCTTGGCGGCATATTCGTGGATTCTGGCCGTCTTGCCATCGACGGTGCGTTTGAGGGTCTTTCATTGGTATTAGCATTGCTGTGCGACTAAAATCTTTGGTGAAATGTGCTTCAGGTAAGCAGACAACCTACCCTGCCTGTATTGTGTGAGCTTGTTGGTTCTTGGTCTGGGATAGCCAGGGTAGATCCAGCAAGGAGGACAAAGAGCACATTGGCCTTGATGAGAATCCTTATGAGATGATGAGATGATTGACTTGATTTTGCTGTTCGAAATACTGAAGATCAGTGATGAGATTTGTGGCAGAATTATTACACTGTAGATCTGGGGAAAACGAATGGTAATGAGGTGGAGAAGGAAACAACTCTGTGGTATTCTTCTCAAATAAGGGGGGTGGGGATGGAAAGAAGGTAGGAAGGAAGGAGGAAAAGAGAGACAAGCTCTCACTTCCCCAGACTCGTTATACAACACCCGCTGCACTCAGACGTAGGTCCAGGAGCAGACCATGTGATCCACATTCTGGGAGTCGCATGGTTCACTTGAATCACTTCTCCTGACAAATTGTTTAATTGTTGATGCCCTGTCTCTTCTTATGCAACTTGGAACCGACAAAGAGCATTTTTTCTTGGCCCAGAAGAGCCTGCCGTAGGACCGAAACGCCTTCACGAAGCATCATCTGCCTTGAATCAGCCTTACCGTAGTGGGCCATGACGCTATGCAAAGCTAAATTAGGAGATTTGGGGCTAAGTATAAAGGAGCCCTACACGGCCCCAGGCGGACTTCTAGCATTTTCTCTTCTTCAAGCACAATTTCTTCTCCATAATCACCACCTGCATTATCATGATCGCCTCTAACCCCCTCAATCTGGACCTCGAGTCCCTACACGAGCCATCCAACATAGAGTACGCAGTCTTCTCTCTACTGGCAACATATCTCCCCGAAACCTCCTCCATCACTCCAAACCAAGCAGCAGAACAGGTCAATGCTCTACTCCTTTCTCACCGCTCGGGGCCAAAAGAAGAAAAACAGTCAACAGCCAGTTTTCTATTTGAATTCTGGGAGTTAATGTTCTGCATCGCTCCACAGTTGGATTACCAACATGAGCCAATGCAGCGCTTCATTTCTCTCGTTGAAGCGTTGAAAAACTTGCCTGAAACGGTTGTTATTCAGGATGTGGGCATTTACGATGGCCAACCTGTATGGCGAGATGGGCTTTATTTCGGACCGACGCTGCATGAGCGGTGGAACCGTATGTCATTCTCTGCATATCCAACCGTGGTGTTCTTGCAATGCTCATAGTAAAACAGGAATCCCTGAAAACAGCCCCCGGGAGGATCTCTACGCCTTCCGCTGGCGAAACATGAACGGCCTCCTAGCTCACTTCACTAACCACAACCTATGCACCAATGACTTCCGTGCCCTTGCTTGCATAACCAATGCCCTTGAGGAGTTTGGGAGAAAGAAACCCAAGACCCCGATAAACCATCGTGTGCCCGCTGCTGCGATCTGGTTTGTTCTTTGTCCATCGGTGATCTACCTGGCTTGTCAGAGACAGGAATGTGCGGATCGCAAGTTTTCTGGCGAACTTTGGAAGGGCGAGCCGCAGCAGGGGTACTCAATTGCTCGGTGGAACTTCTGGAGGAAGAGGTTTGGAGAGGTGGAATGTCATTCAGATGCTACAAAAGAGACCAAGAAGGCTTGCAGAGCTGCCGTAGATGGGATGAATAGGTATGCTAGTGGCATTGAATGCCTTTGACCTGTACTATGGGAGGCTCACCCATCAATGCATATGATTCACACTAAATAGTCAGAATTAAAACCTCTCTCAACAACCGCAAATATCAATTGATTGTTAATTCATCATTCGGCGTCACTTTCCCGGCTAAAACTACATAGAAAGCTAATATGCGAGGGTTTGAATGAATCTGACCAGATGTTGCTGCGAATCAGCGCCGCGAATTGTTATAGGAGTTTACTAGTACTCACCTTTCGAACTCTCTTCCTTATTCCCTCCTTAGCTTGGTTTTTCTCGTTAAGAATGCACTCGTTTGGAAACTAAACCTTATGACTTGGCCCACGACACGAATATAGCAACTTGAATCAATGTTGGATTGACTTGTTGACCTATTGGATTACTGAATGGTCTGTATATCTTGATAGAAAAAGGATTAGAAAGATGGCTAGAAAGATCTAGTCAGATGGCGAGAAATAGATTGGGCAAGATATATGGAAGCAGCGAGCTTAATAGCAAACAAATAACCCCTTTAGTGAAGTATATAGCACTATAGGAAGCTTCGATGCCTTTTATAGTAAGGAACTCAATACAGAAACAGGTCATCTAGATCCTAAGAGAGGTCGGGCTTTTTTGAAGGGTTTATTAAAAACTTAAAGCCACAGCCCTAGAGGGTAAAAAACAACCCTTTTACTACGAAGTCTAGTTTTCTGTCCTCCGCACTATTTCAATATTCCGAATTGTCTTCCTACCTATCCTCCTACCTATCCTCCTACCTATCCTCCTACCTATCCTCCTACCTATCCTCCTACCTATCCTCCTACCTATCCTCCTACCTATTCTCTTACCTATCCTCCTAACTGTCTTTCTAACCATCTTCCTGGCTATGGTTCTTAGTGAAGAGGAGAGCTATAATATAAGAGCCATTGAGCAGTAAAATAAAAGGGTATATAAGAATTCTCTGTGATGGGAAGGAATATTATGCGTAAGTAATAGTATGTTCAGTGGAAATTGAGAAAGTTGATTAATGGCCAAGAAACCCCAACTCGTCTGAGAATTCAGATGACCTGTTTCTGTATTAAACTCCTATAATAATCGGAACCAATTTGGGAAGTCCCGCTCCCGCTCGTCATGGTGTAGTAGTTTCTTCTCCAACTCTCGTACGTTCTTTCCCCTTCCGGGCATTTCCAGCCCTCCGCTCAATTACCGAGGATATGCGGAGAGTGAGTGCAGATATCGCCCAAGACCAGATATCGGTACCTCACGTTTACAGCGATCTCGACCCACAAACCCCCCTCGATGACCTTCTCTATCGCACCAAACAGAGACACCTGATGCGGCTATAAGTTCAATCCCCAGAAGGCACCGAAGAGACGGAGATCCAGTGGTCCAAGTTGAATACCTTATTTCAGGCTCAATTGAAGCGGCAAGTCGTCGCACAGCGCACCGCCCAGTCTCAGGCAGTCGCTTTACCTGCCGCAACGATCGCTGTCATCAAGAGCGAGGCCGGGCTCTGCAACACCGACCTTGGATTTCCGACAGAAATCGGCATTTACACAGAACTATCCAACAAGTCGCCATGCTGGCGCTCTCTTTTGATCAACATGTACTGGAGGATATTCCGACAGGCTGCAGTTTGGGAGCTTTTCTGTCGCCTTCTTTGCAAAAAGCTGATTGACCTCGACTGCCTGACAGTCCCGATTAATCTGTTTAAGCAATCGGAGCATACAAATCTTGTGATGCGCTTCTTTCACTGCTTTCCCTACATTAGTCAGCTCGCTGTCGAGGGACTTGTGACCAACATCCCTTGCCAGGGTGGATCATGGCTCATGGAAATTACGTGGTAAGTCGCATACGCCCAACCAGTGCTTTGTGTTTTGTGACAACACACTAATTACTTCCTTTCAAAGGCTCGCAACCGCAATTTCTCGCCATGGAGCTCACCTGCCTGACCTCCTCGCCGCGGTAGAATCAAGCAGTATCTTTGGCGAAATCGACATAGGCCTGTACAACGCGTTCAAAAAGGAAGACATGCCCAACACTCTGGAATCTCTCGAACAGAGCGGGATAAAGAAGGCTTTCCAGATAATCGTCATCCCAATATCTTCTCATTTTGGCTTCCCCATGGCCTGAGCGCAGATCGGGCTCAACGCTACACGGATTGCCCCAGAATCTGATCGGATTTTCAATACTCCTTTCTGATGCTCTGCGAAGTGAGGACCGTCCTTCCCACTTGGACTTCCAAAATGTACACATCTCTACGAACGCAGCTGGGCTGAGAGAATTGGATTTCGCTAGTGCTGATGAATACCACAATGATGACGATGGCCTTGACGATGGTGATGACGATAATATCTGGATGATTCCTGGAGGCGTCGTTGATGAGCGGTGATGTGCATTATCTTGCGCATGTGGAAAACTGTCTGTCACCGTTTCCGGGTTTTGATCGGCAATTATGATTCTGGCTATGAAGTAAAAATAGTTCTGAAAAAAAAGAAAAAAAGAAACAACAAAGCTATCCCGCCTTCACTCCCTGTCATCTCCTCCTTTTCAATTTGCTTCTCTGCCAATCCATCCTCCTTTGCTTGTTTTATTGCCTCTTTGATGAACCGTCGCTGCGCCTTGTTCTTGTTCGCCGTCTCCGCCGCGTCCTGGTAGGCTTGTTGTTGATTCCTCGATACAAACGGCTTGAGATGATCCAGATGGTACTTGCCCACCCTTAATCCGGTTACCAGATCTTCAAGGAACACTGACTTCCCTCGAGGTAACACTCGTTGTACCCGATACGGACCAGCCCACCTTGTCTCTAGCTTTCTCCCATGAATTTGATCGAGGACCACCTTCCGCAACAGGACCAGGTCTCCCTCCATGTACATCCGTTCATCCGGCTGATTCGTCGAGGCTTTGGCATTGAAATGCTCCCGTACCTTGTCCCGCACCCCAATCTTATCCGTTTTGTCTGTGTTCTGTGTTCGTCATCGATTTCTTGGTGTGAACCAATTGTTCCGAGTTGTTTCTTTGTGGTCTGTGGTTCTTTCAAATTGGAAATTTGTTAAAGAGCAAAACTGACGTGAAGAGCCTACTACGGCGGCCGATAGAGGCCACCCCTAGGTCACATCCCAATTTCAACTTTCCGACCGGCAGAAAGTAAATTACGAGTAATTCCAAATTCATGTTGGTTTTTGAACTCCATTATGTTCAGCGCTGCATTGTACATTAAATCCTTGAACTCTATCATATATAATGCTATATTAAATTAATACTCTCCAAATCTTTCTCTAGGTAGATTATCACAACAACAGGCAAGAAAGAGAGGCTGAGATCCTAGTCATGTAATCCATTCTTAAGTCTATTCTCAAGTCTATTCTCAAGTCTATTTGTTACGCAACGCTCTGTGGTCACAGTGAGTATCGTTCGTTAGGGCTTCTACTTACCAAGTAGACACTCAATCCTTGAGTCGTCGATTCGCAACCGTACCGTTGCCAGTTGACGTTAGGCCTTATACGGACTCGGGTCTATAGAATAGACTCAAAGGGGTTCTGCGTTCAAGAGGGTGTCGCCTAGTCAAGCTATACTTGGGGTCTGAGTCAAGGGACTAGAGACCAAGGATACCTCTCCTAGTAGGGGTTTGTCTTGTACGAAACTGATAGGTGAATGAACTGTTGGGTTCCAAGTAACAATGTATGGATTGATCGTGAAGAACTAAATACATGTGGGTAATGACTGTCCTTATATACTAAGTCCTTCCTACTCCTCTAGTGACTCCGGGGGTAGATCTGGGAGTCGCCGCGTATACCCCGCATATACTCCTGGAGTCGACACGGGGGTATATAGTCACGTGACCCTTGTCTTCGTGAGAGCCTGTCGTTCCTAGGATCCCCCTTCTTCCTTGTAAACCATGGCTTATCGTAGGATACTCCTTATCCTGCGATGAGCCTTGTCCTGGGGTAATGACCTATGGTTCCCACCTGTTATTCTGTATTGTCTGGGTACAGCGGAATGGCCATGGTTCCTGAAACCATGCCTTTCACGTGACCTGTATGTCAGACTGGTCGATTGGGTCTCGCTGACTCTCAAGTCGGTGCGCCCCATGTGGGTCCGTAACACTATTCTCAAGTCTATTCTCAAGTCTATTCTAAAAGTGACCCGTATTTAGATCAAATCCGTTAAGATATTGCTATATATGATAAATACAATACAGGCGGGAAACAGGGCGGTGAAGTTGGAAATTGAAATTGGGATGTGACCTAGGGGTGACTGGCCTCTATCGGCCGCCATAGCCTACTTTACGACAGCAAGTTTGATGCTTTATTCTTACATGTTTTATTCTTTCTCGTGGTTTCACCAGTCGTATGTAGTATTTTTAATCAGTTATTCTCGTGTGTTCCCATCCTTCTTTCCAACCGTCCTTGCAAACGTCCTTGCAACCATCCTTTCCTTTCAACCGTCCAAATGTCTTCGTATGTTTCTTTAAGCATCTATATGCTATTTAGCCACACAATGCTTATTTGAGTGATCTGGAGAGATATTGGATGGCATATCCAACGTTAGCCCACGAGACTGTTGGATCCCTATAATATCGGGATCTTGACTACAAACCATGATATTGACCATGCCAATTATTACCTCAAAACTCCAATTACTAGCTTGGTTCACAGTATCGCGAATTTCGCGTATCAGAGGGTTTTGCATTACAGGCACGTGCCGTATGTACTACTGCATACGGGAGTCGGGACTCAATGATTATGCTGCTGTTGTTTGAGCAGTTTGCAAGACACCTCGACCCTGGCTTGAAGACAACACCTTCCTTTGTCTCTATTTCGTTCTCATAAAACACTCTTCGAGCACATCTCTATAACCTTGACGAGCATTTGTAATCACGGTTTCAACTTTTTTTTTCATATCTGCGATATTGTCTGTATCATTTCATTTTCTCCAAAGTACCTTCGGTCTTTGAAGTTCCTCTCCCAAATTGGGAGAAGCCAGACGATGATGAGTGCTGTGGAGACTCTGTCAGGTATGGCGGGCGATACGAACGCCACGTCAATCACGGAATGTCCAGGTGCCATAATCATCGAAAAAGAGGACCCGGTCCCGTACGAGCCTCTTCTTGGCGAAATATTGGGTGAAGGCTCAACTTCCCGTATCGCACGGGTGGCGCCAGGCGTCATCATCAAATATCCACGATTTTCTTGGTGGCATTCCAAGAAAACGGCTGATAAGTGGTTCGTTCAAGACATGAAGCGGAGTTTTGAGGTGGAAGAACGACTTCTGCAAATCCTAGGACTACATCCAAGAATAATAGAGTCCGTACCCCCCTCACTTCTTGAGACCAGTAATTGACTTCTTCAGGTTCAAGGGCGTCTCAGAAGACCCATTCAGATTGTTATTTACCGAAGCAAGCGATGGGAATTTACAGAACTACATTGACCAGCATTATTCTGGCATCGATATGTCGCTACGATTTAAGTGGCGCACACAAGCCGCGGAGGCGATCCAATTCATTCACCAAAAAGGTGTGATACACTCTGATCTTCGACCCGAGAACTTCTTGCTACACAAAGCCACCGGGAACAAGCTCGATCTTCTGCTCTGTGACTTCGGGGGGTCGACAAATGGAGAAATAGATGGTGGCCATTTGCCCGATGCTGGATTTTTTAATCCATGCGATCCGCCAGAATCGACGGCAAGCACGGACATTTTCAGTCTTGGTTCCATTTACTATACGATAATGACTGGCCATTGGCCCTACCGGTCTCCAGGTCCGTTCAAGTCTCTGAAGGAGATAGAGAAATACCAAGAGCTGGTAGACGACCTCTTTGCCTCCAAAAGGTACCCGCCAGTCGACGGGTTGGAAGCTGGAGTTGTGATACAAAGATGCCGGACAGGAGAATACTCTGACTTGAATGCAATTATTGCAGATCAGCGCTGGCAGTTCGAGACTCTGATGCAATGCAAAGAATGACACGACTTTGAATAAAATCCTGAAGTATGCGGTTATTCTGCACCCAATCAAGTGCCATCAATCTGAACTAGTGTGTCATAATCAATGCCCATTCAATGCCCCCATCGAGAGGAAACCTCAGCCCTTCATACGCCTATTGCTCACCACCTCGTTCTCATAAGTCTCTCTCGCATCGCAAGCTTGAACTTCGATGCCGGTCGTGGATCTGATCGATCATGGATTCGGGCAGCCATATCTCCCGCGTTTCTACTAGGGAAAGTTTTTAATCACACCATCCCGGTAAGTAACAGAATAACGGCGACCAGGAAGCTACCAATCAAGCTTCTAGAGGTACCCAAACTCGCTGCCAGTGATGAAGAAGTCGCAGCTGGGCTTGCAGAAGAGACAGAACTTGATACTGCAGATGTAGCAGTATGTGTCGCGCTGTTTGATGTCATGGAAATAGAAGCCGATGTGGCCGACGATAATGTCGCACTTGCTTCAGCTTCGAAGGAGCTAATGATTGATTCATAAGCTTTTTGCTCCTTCAAAACGATACTAACGACAGCAGTCGGAACAGAGACCAGCCAGGTGGGAAGTGAGTTGATATTGATTCCGCTATATCCCGAACATGCTAGCGAAGAAGTAACGGACGCCGGAAAGGAATCCGTCGCCAACGCAAACTAAGCATTTGCGCTAGAGTAGACTGGGTTCTTTTCGAAGCCTGGAAATGCCGATTGAAGCGCTTCGTTGATGTCATCATCCAATGTTGGAGATACAGTGCCTCGTGCACCACATGCCGCTCTGGTGATAATTAGTCTGTGTATACTTGTTTTAATAGAAAATGGAAAATTCGAATATACCCTGCGGTTGTTTGTGCGTACACGGACAGAGAGATGCATTGAATAATTATTGCAAGTATTTGGAATGTCATATTAGCAGACGAAGAGATTGGACAGGTGTCTTACGCCTGTCAGCTTACTATCCGAGGAAATGCGTCAGAAGTTTTTGGGACTTGAAATGCAGCCATCGAAAGAGGTGATTGCACGGACTATATAGTGCCTAGTCAGATTCCACAAATACAGAATGAAAGAAGACCTGCCCTCAGTTCTTTGCTTTGATCAATTGGATAGCTAAAAGGTGAATCCCACCAAATAGACTTGAGCTACAGTAAACAAGCTATGTGATGGATTTGCCTTGGGCGCTTTGTTTTGCGGTGCTTTGCTGTTATTGGCCAACAAAGTGACTACTTACGCGCTAAACCCCTCTGACTGTAGTTACGTTACATTGAGGCTTGAGCACAGGCTCTTACATACTACTTAGACGCGTCACATCATGCACAAACTATTGCGTACCTGGGGGTTATCTTTGATTTTTGAATGAGGCCGGTAACTTGTAAGTGACCAGCGAGTCATTTTCTCGATTCTTTTAGGCCACTTGAACCCAAGTTCTGCTCTAGGGAAGCGATATTGGGGTCCTTTGTTTTTCATGCTATCAAGTTGCTTGATTATCAGGTCAAAACTTTCACTACGGCAGGCTGGTAAAAGATAGATCCAACTCCATACCACAGTGTTATGACTGAAATAATACAACTATGAGAATAGTCAACAAAGGGGAAGGCCATGTCAGCGCTTCCGTGATATATAGAATATTCGGGTTTGGAATAGTGCAGTGCACTTTTTCCCCCAAGGAGTAAAACGATGGACTCTTCTCTAGGGATTCAGTAAAGAAGTTTGCCTGAGAATCCGGTGGTGTCCCCTTCGTGAGAAGCCAAACTCGATCCCCAAGTCTTCGCATTGCATATTTAACGGCGCAAATGCCTGCTTGACAGATTCTGGGATTTTGATTGTAGGGTAGTGAGTTTGGGCAGAGTGGTCTTGCTCCACAAAGACTGGCTGAATTTCGAGTCTTTTGAGATTTGGGAATCGTTCCTGTCGATTTCCTAGCATAGATTGAAGATTTCTCATCACGAGGTCAAAGTCCTCGACAAGATACCCAGCAAGCTGAAGGTGCTCTAGACTGGGCGGGAGAACCTCTAACAGAGAAACAGCCGGGTAATCATTCTGGCCAAATTGCAAAAGCGTGCGCAATGGGATTCGAAGGTCACGCAGCTGCTGAAATTCGACCAGAGATCCAAAAACAGTGTAGTCGACTTCATCATCCTCAGCCCAGCTTTCGTCTCCATCGATCTCTCCATTGTTGTTCAACCGAAGTACTCGAAGGCTATGTCTCTGGGTACACAGAGCCTTATAAAATGCCCGAGGACGGAAGTTGATATATGTCTCGCCCCATATAGCCTTGTTGTCATGTTGATAATCCAATGACTCCAAATTCGCGCATGATGTAATATAATCGATCATCCCGTTACTCCCATTACTTTTGTCAAAATCCAGTTCCTTGATCGAAGAGGTTCCAGGCGCAGGCTTCGAATACTGTACATCATATTCATCACATACTTCACAAAAGGAATCTGCAGAAAACCATCGCATAGCTGGAAAATACAGCAGAGGCCAAAATTCTTTGGCAAAGTAAGCAGTTTTCATGTATTCACATTCGGCTCGGAAACCTTCCAACCGCTGTAATACGGGTTTCGTGTCAAATGGCGGTTCCCGGGTGGCTGCTTGAGCAAGCATAGGGAAGAAATAGTCTGAGTAGCCCGGATAGTTAATCCAAATCGTTCTGACTGAATCCAGTGATGGCACGAGTACTGCGAGCCAGGCGTCATATTCTCCTCTAATCAGGGCGTTTTCCCATTTTGTCCTCTGATCTGCTGACAGGCTTGCTTGGTCCAAAATGTCCTTGAACGGTTCGACGTCGTATGTGATACCCTTTTCATCATAGCCCCATTCGAGATCCAGATTTTGGATAGAGAGAGCTATTTTGGGGTTGCGTTGAATTGAACAAGCAAGACGATAGGCGTGTTCGCGTTCCACCTTAATGCGCTCGTAAGCCTTGGGGAGAAGTGCCGTATACCAGTGACGGCAGACTAATAAAAGCCTAAGTCGTTCTTTTGTGTCGTACAAATGGTCGAGTATGAGAAAAAGAATGTCATCATAAAGAACAACCATGCTGGTTGAGAGGTTGCAGCTAGCAATTCACGGCCATTCGCAGTGCAGAGAAGGAGAGAGATGAATCGACCGGTCTGGACTGGATTTATTGCGAACGTGACGCACAACCCAAGAAATAAAATAGTCGATGAAAATACATCCAGGAACCAGGAACGAATGCTGGATTTAAAGAAGGGTCCTCATGGTTCAAACTTCAGGGGCATTTTTCACCAGGCTCCCGTCAGGCTGCCGTCGTTAGCGTGGGGTAGTCGCGAATGGTGGATCCGCATTCCGGATTGTCGCTAAAGGATTTAGGATTTCGATCTTGCAAGACCCAATTTTCTAGCGATGTTGCTTTTCATGTCGCTATTTTTGTATTGATCAACTTTTCGAACATACTAGTTCTCTGCGAGCTGTGCACCCTATAGGAAAAAAGCGCGTCATCCACGCGTGACGCGACTCTATTCTTTCGAACACCCCACCATGCTACCATTTCGCATCCAATCATCTTGAGAAAATGCACAGAACACTGTAGTAGCAGAAAATTGAGCCGACGCCAGTGCATGAACAGCCCGGGCCTCGTGATATCAATATCGCTGCATTCTAGGATGTATAGAATTTGGCTCTACCGGTGGCTCTCGTGGTGCAAGGTGCCGACCGATGGGAATGAGGTTGATGATTTGGAAAAAACTGATCCGAAAACGAAATATCATCCGGCCGTAAATTCCTCCAATACAGCTTTCATACCAGCCGCAGCCGTGGCAGCTGCATAGTGTTGGAAATTCTTATTTTTATGGCTGTCGGCATAATCACACACGCCTTTGATAACAAGGCAAGGCAAATTATCCCAAATCCCCGAAGCTTCCATCTCAAAGGCGATAAGATTATGTTGGGCCGCAGTTTGATCGCGATGCTGTCCAGATTTCATGACCGTATCTCCCGAGCCAACGAAACCGAAGTGAATTTTGGGGCTTGGGGCGCAATCTTTTCTGGATGGCTCATGTAGTCGTTCGCGTTGGACCAGCAAGTCCTTGTGGCATCCAAGCTGCTGACAGCTCAGTCCTCGTGCCTCCTCACATACTGGATCCGTGCCCCCTTCACAGATACTACATAGCATGCATACTGCTGGATCTTGATGCTTGTGTCGGTATGTGGACTGAAACAGCTCATCTTTGTCGGTTCCTGGATAGCCAGCCTTAATGGGTCCAAGCTTATCCTGCAAAATCTTGAGATATTGAGAAATTTTGCTTTCGATCCGCTCTCGCCCTCGGACCCCCTTCAACTTAGCCAAGATTCCGCGAATTTTGGGGCCAGGTCGGGCAACGACTTCGGGTCCTGCTTTGCTCAAGAAGGTATCGGGAAATCGCCTCCCGAAGTCATATTGTACGATTCCATCACTGATCACAATATCGCCAAGTATGAGATCGTCCTTGCTTTCCGAATATGACGGAACTCCCCCGCAGATCCCAACCACAAGAGCGAGTTTAATTTCCGGATAGCTGCATCGCATACTCGATGCCGCCTGAGATGCAGCACCTTTCCCCATACCGGCCATGTGGACGAGAACGACGTTGTGGTGCAAAATTTTGCCCAGGGTGTACGTGTTGTCGTCTCCGGCTGCTTTATCACAGCTCTCGCCTTTTCTTTCATCCCAGATCTCGTCAAAAAGCTCACTGGCTGCGTCTGATTCTAAGGGTAATGCGCAAAAAATAGCGATGGCGAATCGGGAGCGATTCTCTGGCATGGCACTGGAGCTGTGTTCAATTTGGTGGATCTTTGAAGAAACGTTAATTTCGGACTTAGGAATATCCTGGATTTCCCAGTCATCTTTGTATGCATGATATAACTGCCGAAGAGGCAGCACAACTTTCTCGTAAAGAACCGATCGTCTGCTTTCGAGATCCTCGTCAAGTTTGGACGAGTCAATGAAACCCCCTCTGAATAGTTCGCCGTCAAGACAGTTGCTCACTACTGCTTCATAAGCAGCTCCAATTGCATTCCCAAAGTTACTGCGGCTTGCTGTGGTCCATGCCCATTCATAATAATCGTTTATGGTGGTTTCGTCCCAGTTGTAGTGAGGGTTCTCAGGCCTGAAAGGCTGGTGGGCTGCAATTTCGATGAGGACAACCCCCAAAGCAAGAATACTGGGATATATATGAAACAAGTCGTCCGCAGTGCAATAATCCAGTACCTGGCCCTTGCATTTGTGAATTTTCGTGGTAAAATATGGATGTGGTCGAATATGGTTCATATCATTCATCTTCTCTTTCACCATTTGGATATTTTCGTGTGTCCAAGGCTTCATCATCCAGTACGAATTATAGTATTGCCACACAGATCTGGCAATGGTATATGCAAGCGTTACCTTCACTCTGTTGGAGAGATGTGCTGTCTGTTCAAGCCATTCTGCAAGAGGGATACTCGCCTGGGGGAGAAAATTTCGCCATGCGGTCTCTTGGCTGGTGTCACTGAGCCTTGTCACGTTGTTTTGAATGTGGAAGTGAATGGGGTTGCCCCTTTCGCCTCCGATAAGCCTGCAGAATTCTCCGAGTTCGATTTTTCGGAGACCCAGTGGAATCAGCGCATTAGGTGATGGATTCAGAGCTTGTACTGAAAATGAGACGTGTTTTTTCGGTTTTGATTTTTCGTTTGGCCTACGCATGAATAGCATGCAGAATGTTAGCTTGCTTTGCCCCTTTCACAGGCTTTCATTTACAGACTGTCTCCATACTTAGCGACTGATATTTTTACCTCTTTCCATCGTACCTGACAGTCCGTTCTAAGACACGATGCAGGGCTTGCCGTGAACAACATGTCAAATGGAATATTCGTATCATCCTGTCTATCGTGCTCAAGCTCCAATCTGAGACGCATGGATTCCAAGTGCTGAGTGCTACACGAGCAGCTCGAGTGTATTCGGAGTTGAGTATAAAGAATATTATTGATCTGGGCGGGATAAGGAGGATCCATATTATATAGATGAATGGGCTTATCGGGAGCAGTATTTGAAAATTCGGCTGCATGAAGGCAATCCGCGATGAAACGCAACAGGGAAGCGTACTCGGGGTTCTCTTGGACGAAATGCGGCAGGCTGCGTCGTATATCGCTAATAAGCCTCCGCTCGGCAGAGCTGTTTGAGCCTTTGTACTGCAAGATCCTCTGAAGTGCATCAAAGGACCCGTTTTCTCCGACATGTTTGGTTTTCGGGATCTAATTAATAAGTTGTTTCAGCTGTAAGCTTCCGCATATTCCCCGACAGAATGTGCATATCGAGCCATTATTCACTTACAGAACAAGCTTTGTTGACGAGCTTGGCAACTTCGGTCAACTTGCTATTCATTCCTGTTTCTCCCGAAAAGGCAATATGTTGAGTCAAGATGAAAAGTTCGCCGCCTAGCTGAGCGAATCTGTTATCCCTCATTTCCAAGCCGAGGCATGTTGCTTGATTGCTGATCCAGGGAAAGACACTCCCACAAAGATCGACAATAGTATTCATGGTGAGTGATCCAACATTCCACCTCTCGATGTTGGTACCCTTCTCCTCGATGTGAACAAAGCAGAGAGCGAAGGCGAAAGCTGAGAGTTGTCAACAGTCAAGCTCACGATCACGTGCAGAATAATGTTGGAGCACTGCGGGGTAAAACATAGCTTAGACCAAGTCACTCAGGTGGGCTTAGCAGATTTGGAGATAGTGGCAGATTACTTCAGGGAATTTTCTTCCTTGAGAACATGGTCATAAAGTGCCGGACCTCCCACAGCCATATACTTTGCTGGGGACTCAGGAGCGAGACCATGTCGGAACAGTCTACGATCTTTGATGCTGCCACAGCATGTCGTCTAGTTTTCAGGACGGCTACGGCAGCCCCATGGGTAAGGCTACACGAATGGGCTGAAGATAGATTGGCAGATTTCAATCTCTGGTCTGCTGGTGTCGGCGCCTCTATCACAGGGAAGGCCTCTCTAGATAGTCGACTGAGCGCCAACCCGGAAGCACGAACTATCGTGGTCAATCTCTTGTTGATGTTGAGGATTCTGATACAAAACTGTATAGACGGATGTGAGAATACATATACCCCCAGATAGAGATCTCTTGCACATGTGATATCTGACGCCGCATCCTAGGCCGCGAAATGGAGGAAACTTCTGTGGGCCTACCTGGCCACGAAGTGGCCACAATGAAGGATGTTGAAACCAATCTGAACCAACTTGCAAGGCTTACAGCTGCAATACGAAAAGCTGGGAACCGGTCGCGACTTCAAAAAGCAGATAGCACATTTGATCCAAACAGTGCCAATATTCGTTCCCTGCGTCAACACCTTGAACTGCTTCTTCTGGCACATCCTGACGAGTTTGGAAGCTCAAATTCAAGCGCACAAGAACTTGACCCAGCACTGCTAACCACAATTCAACTACGCCTGATTGATGCTAATCTCAGACGACGAAATCGGTTCCTTTACGCCCAGAAGCATGCTCAGAAGCTAGGAAGCAATTATGGAGACCCCGAAAAAACACCGAGTGAAATACCAGTATTGGACAAGCAAATAAATTTGGATGCTGTAATGACATCGTCTCCTTCACAAAATAAGAGATTTGGAAAAAATGAAAGACAAACCCCAAGCAAGACAACTGCGACGGCTGTGGACGAGCAGATTGAGATGCTCCCCCAGCGGAAAACCAGGCCAGCAACAACAGTCGTGTCAGTGACAAGCACTCGGATCGCCTACCCCAAAGCTCCTTCTACTCATGATCATCAACTGCTTTTTTCGTGTCCTTGTTGCTGTCAGTCACTTCCCATCGCAGCGAAGCGAGATAGCCAATGGAAGTAAGTCCATATTAACAACAATGCCTACACCTGGCTGTTTGTTCTGACTTTCTGGACAGGAAACACTTGATGGGAGACATTTTACCGTACACGTGCATTTTAGAGGACTGTCCTAAGCCTGAGATCTTTCATATGACTAGAGAAGCCTGGTTAAGCCATATGAAGCAGGAACATGGGGCCACAGAGCAATGGGTATGCCTTGCATGCTCACAGAAAGGCACATATGTCTCCTTTACAGAATCGGCTGAGTTCACAGCACATATTGAACAACAACATGGCAAAGGAATTAGACCACAACAAATACCTATGCTACTCTCAGCATGGAAGCGCAACGTCCCTCTCAAAATTCCCACCTGTCCACTCTGCTGTTTTGAGAGTGAAGATCAAAGCGCTCTTCTCGATCACACTGCTGAGCATATTCACTCATTTTCACTCAAATCACTGCCATGGGCTCCGATAGAATCTCCGGAGGGGGAGGAGGAAGAAGATGAAGAAGAATACGGGGTCTATTTCAAGCAACATCCATATTTTGAGGTTGACAGCTGCCAGTCAGAACACTCAACAAGTTTGGCTGGAGCTTTAGCCCTGGTTACAGACTTGGGAAGTATTGCGGGTTCAGACTCTAGAGAATCCTTCGATTCTATTCACAAGCAGCAACAACTAACGGAAGATATTCTCGATCAAGTGCCGGATGAATTACCAGGCCCGATAGGTACGAAGGATTGGTTGAGAATGGTGGATAGTGAGGCAGAGATCAACATGGGCAACCCACCCAGCGACGAGGGTGTAGACAATTATGTAGAGCTTGTCAGGCCTAATGGCGCGCCAAGTAATAATTGGCAGCTTAAGGCTGCACAGATGAACGGCCTCCCTCCCTTCCTGTGCAAATCGGTTTCAGGTAAGTGAGGATTTGCAAAGCCAAAGGCCCGCCTATCAGATAGTGCCAGGAGTCCACCCGAGATTGATTCACTTACTACATTTGGCTTACTATTTTGTATTAACTACAGATATAAAGGAAGATTTTGACAATCTGGAATGGATGCAGCGGGTGCGCTTATCCGAGGCTTTGAATTCCAAAGCCCCCACTCATCCATACGCCGTTGAGAGCGACTCGAAAGCTAATTTCAGGGACCGGTACTTCAATGTGAAACCATATGCCAACAATCGTATCCATCTGCCGGTTCCTGAAGGAAAGTGCGATTATATCAACGCCTCTTTGATCACCCTAAAGAACTCCGTCACTAAGGGTGAGCGGAAGTATATCGCGACTCAGGCGAGTGCAACCCTGTTCGGTTATTTCATACTAGGGCGTCACTAAACAATATACTTAGGGACCGAAGGACTCTCACCTGTCGCTTTTTTGGCAAATGGTTTTCCATGAGAGCCAAAAGGTTGGGGTCATCGTCATGCTAACTCAGATCTTTGAAGCCGGCCGCGATAAATGCGCCCAGTATTTCCCAGTGCACCTAGAGGCTTCGATGATCCTGACTGAGGAAGAGCCGGATATCGAAGATGTCCCAGTTGGGGTGGAAAGATCCAACATCCATCGTAATGATCATGATGATGAAGAGAATAATATCCATCACCGCTCAGGTATTCCAACGAATGAAAAGGATCATATCTATGCCGGCAAAACATCCGATGACAACAACTTTTCCGCAAACCATGCCAACATCCAAGAAGGAGGTTGTCTCAATATCGGCAAGGTCACACTGTTGGAATCAAGCTTTGACTACGAATCGCAATCCGAGGTCCGGCGTTTTGAACTGACCATCGGTTCAGAGTCTAAAATTGTGTGGCACTTCCTTTTCGCGGGTTGGGCTGAGAATGATCCAATTGGGTTAGATTACGAGGCACTTGTCGAATTGATTCGACTCTCTGCGTCTAAGTGCGCCCCGGACAACCCACTTGTGGTGCACTGCAGTGCTGGCGTTGGCCGGACAGGGACCTTCATTGCACTCGACCATCTGTTGGGTGAACTTGAATCGGGACATCTGCTGCATGCTTTTGATCCAGAAACGGACCCGATTTTTGAAACAGTCAACCGGATGCGCGAACAGCGCATGATGATGGTCTACAACGATGCGCAAATGCAGATTATCTACCATGTTCTTCGGGAGCAAGCCCAGCGGAAGTTGGGCACATTACCAACAACGGATGAGAATGTGTATATTGAATGAAGCCGATGACAAGGAAGAGCTGCAGTCTACCAAAGTGGCTAAGTTAAAAAAACAAAACAATTACTAGTTTCCATTATTGGACAACTGGATATTATCCCACATGAGGACCTGCCCTGGGCCGACATGGACTTTTGACGCACTTGCAAACCTGTTATTTACATCATATTATATCAGCGTGACTGTTAAAAGTCATGGAATTAGAATTCAACCAACCTGGAGCGATCCATACTAAGTCAGTAGGACCACGAAATATTAAAAGGATGTTGACAAGCAGTAGGTCGTAGGCGAGAATATCCAGCTGGTTTTTTGAATAAATTTATCCGGGCATTTATGCGCATAACTATCCTAACAAAAGGCTGCTGAGTCATTGTAGCTCCACGGTCTCCAAAATCCTTCATCTGATAATTTATGCGCATATCTTAACAATGTAGAAATTAAAAATGGTGTAGATTTCTAGTACCCAGTACTTGAGACACACAGCGGTCAACATTTAGTAGAAACAGTACCTCTTCCTTGTCTTGTCCGCAACATGACGTCGGCATGCCGATCCCAAAACCAGGCCGACTTCCGTACATACATTTGCCAAAGGTAGAAAAAACCGAAAAGCCAGCTAGTACTGGATAAAAGAGCGGTTAAAATCAAGTTGGATCGGTTAAAAAACACCCCTCACGCATAACCGACCCGAAACAACTCCTCCTGCTACAAATATCCCGACTGGCTCACACCATAAATCCCCCCACCAATGACGCACCTTCCTTCCCCAACTTTTGTGCCCCAGGGATCCACCTCCACATTAACCCCGGATGATCCCTCCTTCTTTAGGGAACATCTCGGTTCAATTCAACTCAGGTGATGAATTTGGCCCATGTTACGCTACTACCAGCTTTTAGGCTTTGAGTGTGAGTAGCGTGCCGGGCCAAAAGCCACCCGAAAGCCACCCCGGGAATGGCGCATCGCGCATGGACCCTGGACTGGACCTGGGAAGTTATAAAGCTGGAATTCCACGTTGGTAGTATTTCCTGATTCCACTACCTTTGCAGAGCAAAGTGGGACATCAACATGTATCGCGTCTCTAATATTTATGGTATGTTGCAAGAGTTCTCATAAGCACTTTCGAGTCAATCTGGCTCCAGCTTCGATTGATCTCCCTACTAACAAAAGAATCTAGTGCTCGCCGCATTTGGTACCATTGGCGGTGGTCTCTTTGGCTTTGATGTCAGGTACGAGAAAGATAAATCACGCGAAACAAACACCAGACCCATAACTAATAAATCACAGCTCAATGAGCGCCTGGATAGGCGTAGACGCCTACAAAGAATACTTCGGAAACCCTGACTCAAATCTGCAAGGCGGAATAACAGCCTCCATGTCCGCCGGCTCCTTTGCCGGCTCAATATTCGCAGGCTGGTTGAGCGATTACCTCGGCCGGCGCCGCTCCCTAATGGTTGCATCCTGGATCTGGATCGTGGGCGCAATGGTACAATGCAGCGCGCAGAACGTCACGCATCTCGTCGCGGGAAGGGTGGTCAGTGGACTCGCGGTCGGCATCACCTCTTCCCAAACCCCAGTTTACATGTCCGAGCTTGCGCCTGCGAGAATCCGAGGCCGGATCGTCGGTGTTCAACAGTGGTCTATTGAATGGGGGATGTTGATCATGTATCTTATCGCCTATGGTTGTGCGGTCGGGGTGTCAGGGCCGGCTGCATTCCGGATCTGTTGGGGCATTCAGGCTGTTCCTGGCCTTGTTTTGTTTGTTGCGTTGTTCTTCTTCCCCGAGTCGCCGCGTTGGTTAGCAGGGAAGGAGCGGTGGGAGGAGACGCTCGACACATTGGCATTGTTGCATGGGAATGGTGATCGGACCGATCCTGTTGTGCAGGTTGAGTTTGAGGAAGTGCAGGAGGCCGCTCGAATTGCGCACCAGGCAAAGGATGTCTCCTTCCTTGCACTGTTTGGACCTAGAATTTGGAAGCGGTCACTTTGCGGTGTGAGTGTCCAGGTTTGGCAACAGTTACTTGGTGGAAATGTGGCGATGTACTATGTTGTGTACATTTTTGAGATGGCTGGAATGGTGAGTGTCATGCGGTGAGCGGATTACCTACTACCCAGAACAAGTTTGCTAACACAATTCTCTCGCCCTATTCAGAGCGGAAACTCGTCACTATACTCGGCTGTCATTCAATATGTCATTTTCGTATTTACGACCGGTGTCATGCTCCCCTTCATCGACCGGGTTGGACGGAGACAATTACTACTCATCGGATCAGTAACCTGCATGGCTGTCCATGCTGTCATTGCCGCCGTGATGGCCACAAAGGGACACGCCGTGGAAAGTGTAAACGGCAACGCAAACTTGACATGGGAGATCAAGGGTGACGCTGGTAAAGCTGTCATCGCGTTCTCATACATTTTCACAGCTATATATGGCTTTACTTGGGTATTTATAACTCATCCCTCCTCAATTCCTCCAACTCATACTAACACCATATGAATTCATAGGCACCTACAGCCTGGATCTATGCCTCGGAAGTGTTCCCCCTAAAGTACCGTGCCAAGGGCGTTGGCCTCTCAGCCTCCGGAAACTGGATCTTCAACTTCGCCCTAGCCTACTTTGTCTCTCCAGCATTCCACAATATCCAATGGCGCACATATGTCATCTTCGCCGTTTTCTGCTTCGTCATGTCGTTCCATGTGTTCTTCCTCTATCCAGAGACAGCCGGGCGGACTCTAGAGGAGATTGATATGGTATTCGATACAAATGTCAAGCCGTGGCAGACAAGTGTTATTTCAAGCAGGTTTGATGAGGAGATTGGCAAGAAGGGTGACGGTGTTGAAGAAGTCGATCATAAGGAGGTTGTTTGACGTATACCGTGAATTGGGTCCAGGACGTTGCAATGAAATTGATTATGCATGATATTTACACGCTCGAGCATTTTTATGAGTTGCAATAAATCTCACATACTGAGTTCTTAGCTAACTCCTCCATTTTCTTCTTTGCAAGCAAACTTTGAACTTTGAAAGCAACCCTTGGGCCTTGAGAGGCGTTGTAAGCTAATGTGCGTTAACCTTGGGAACCAACAACCAATGGGTAGCACATGCATGATTGGCACAGAAAAGCCGCCAGCGAAAGAGATTAAACTCATGCCCGGTAAGTTAGAAATCAAATTTTGACCAGAGAAATCTCCATTTAACAATTCATATCAATTCTGCTGTTCAGGGTCCTCTGGCATGCCTTATTTCATGTACAGTCAGGTGACGGCCGGATAGTTATAGAATCAATAGAATCAAACGTATTACCAATGATGCCTAAGGCTTATCTTAAATAGTTGTCTTCCCTCTCTTCTTTCTCTTCTCTCTCCCCTTTCCCTCACTTACTCTCCTTCTAATATTTTTATTTCACCTTCCAACAATCTACCCCAACTTCCAAACCTTCCAACCTCCCAGCTCTATCTATATTATCTTCGCTTTCATCCGGATCTGTCTCCAATGACCAAGTTCAGTAAGTGGCAGATCTCTACACCAAGTTATTCATATAGGCTGATGGTTTATCAGATTTTTCTTCAGGCCACGATGAATAAGCCGAGAAACGAGACTCTCTTGCTCGTCTCTACAAATTTCACTGGCTGACTGACGCTGCTCAAGCGAATGGGCAATATCTCACTTTTTCTCTCATGCGGGTCTGCATCCAAGCATTAACTTCAGTAAGTGACAGATCTCTACACCAAGATATCCATATGGGCTAATGATTTATTGGATTTCTCTGCAGGCATGTTATGAACGAAACGAGAAAGGAGGCTGCCTTTGCTTTTCTTACAGCAGTTTATTACATGCAACACTGCATGGTCGAAACCTTCAAATACTAAGGGCCCTGTAGTTCTCTCAGTGGAGACTCGGAGGATCTCAAGGTCGTCGGACAAATTCTCAGTGAAGTTAATGAATCTTTGATTCAAGTCAGAGAGCGAGATTATCTGACGTTTCTACGTGATGACGTTACTGCTCTATCCGAACAAAAAGAGATCGCATACAGACCTTGAATGCGTCGGCCGTTCATAATGGTGACGCTCTGCTAGACGTCTTTGTGGTCCTGTTTCGACGACAGGCTGGTCCAGAAGAGGGATTGTACTTCCGAAAGGCAAAGTACACAAAACACAAATATCGACCAAATCCAATATCCGCCAAAACGACTGGTCGGAGAAGCTCCCATTTATGGATTTCACCCAAGATATTCCAATTCAAGAAGCCACAGAGATGTTAACCGTGTTGATTGAACGAGAATACTTGCCCAGAACATCAGTAGACTGGCGACGCAGCGAGCTGCATGGCACTCCAAAACACGATGCCGAAGCAGCAAGACGATTTGCGGAAGACATGCAGACGACTTGGGTGGAAGCAGAAAGGAGCATTGGCGTTGCACAAGAGCGGATGTGGACGCAGGTGGACAAGTCTGAGTTGTGAACTTCTTCCTACTAGTCAGTGGTGACTGATGTAGTACATATTCGTTTTCGATTCAAGTCTTGTGTTTTCTTCGTCTACATGCATTATCTTACAACTTATTATGATCTGAGTCCAGTCAGAAGATAGTGAACTAGGAAAGTTCCCAGTTGGAGATTGAGATCAAAATTCAAGCCCAGGTTCGTGACTTTATCTCATTGTTTGAGCAAGTCCCATCCGTGAGGAAACAATCCGGCAAAACCACAACCACAGACGGGGCCTTAATGGCCAAATACTATCACATTTTGGACTCAGTCGAGATTGATCCGGAACTCAACAAGTCATTGAGACGAAATAATACAGCATTCGAGGTTCACGAACGTCTTCCATACCTCCTTACATCATAGGGAAAGGAGCAACAACGAGATATCATTGCAAACCCCTCGAACTCAATGTTCGCGCGGGACATGGCGAATTAGCAAGGCAATCGATAAGGAATGCCTACACATTCTGGGCGTTTCACCAACCGTGGGTATCAACTTACACACCGGATTACTCAAGTTGCCATGTGGCTTTCGATCCGATGAAGCATAGCACCGGGACCCCAGACACCTCCAATTGGCCACTTTATGACGGCCACACGCGCGGGACAATCACCTGCCTGGCCACCTCCTGCCGGCGTTGTTCTGGGAAGCGCGCTTGCGTATGGGGCTATCAACAAAATTGGGCACAAGAGCCCGCGGCTTCTTCGTGGTTATTTCACGCTATGGACAAAACAACCTAGCAGATGATATCTCCAAGTCTGCAGGCGATAACGAAAAACTTCGACAACTTGCTCGCAGTATTAAAACTGGTCTTATTATTCCCTTAAAGGCATAAGGGGGTAAAACACCTAGCGACATCACATCCAGGAATCAGGATGAATTGCTGGATACCTACGATGAGCTTTGCGTTTTCATATCGGAACGAACGGAAGACGACAACAAGACTCGTCTAGAAAAGATCCGCCTCTCGCTCATTGGCTCCATCAAAGCCCTCCGTTAGGACAACATTTTTCCATATTTTGCGACGCCCATCACCAAATTGCAACTGATGAGTCGTCTTTATCATGTTTCTTTTATATGAATACAGCAACGAGTTCATGTCTTACGTGTGACGATCAAATTGTTTTTTACGATGATGTCGGATTCCTGTTTACTTTGATATCGGATTCTGTTTTTAACTTTTTCTACGCCGCTGAGGGCAGCGGACGGTTTTCAGAGTGGGGCCCATGTTGTAGTAGGTCACCTGACCTAGATGGTGTCCTTCCTGGTTAGCGCAATGAGCCATTCTACTTCACTTCACGTGTCCCACGTAGTCGACTCCGTCAAGTGGCAGATACAGCAGTAGTCATGCCCATCAAGCACCCACCACCTACCTTGACGATTTGGGTTAACCTTACATGCTATTTTCCTATTTTCCGCCAGCAGCCAGACGTCTTTTACGTCGGAACAAATCAATTCCGAGAAGGACGTATTAATGCTTAACATGAGGATTCATAAAGAATTTGGCCAGTTCCGTGCTGTCTTTGAAGTGACTGGCATCACGAACCAGTACCGCATGAAGGCCTTTCCAGATGCTGTTACAGATGCGGTTCAAAACTTGCCTAGAAATAGGCTTGTTGAGTTCCGGTCGGGTAAAGGCGGGTGGGAACTTTGTGATCCCGCCCTCCTCAAAATAAACTCGTCTATGTCGATACCCTGTGAACTTTGCACGAAACGGCAGGTGCCGCCACCATCCCAGTATGTTAGTCATTTCATTTGCTCCCTCCAAATACCACAGTCCCATATTTCGGGACCCGAAGAAAATTACGACGTTCATGCAATCCCCACGAGGGCTCCGGGTTTTGTCTCTCTCTTCGTGTTTTCTACCCGCTTTGGGCTTTACATAATACCATCAATCGCATCTATTTCTCGTTTACTTGAAGCCAAAATATTATAAAATGCATTATCCAAAGCAATCATTCTAACCAGGGTATTAGCCGCAACAAAAAAGCATAAATACAAAAAAAAGAAAGTACACTCGGCAAGCCGAGAAAAATCCGGGTATATAATTTAGAATCAAGAATCGCATGACTCTATCTCTCCTCGCTGCTTCCACCGTCACTATCCTTGATCTCAGACAAGTGTTCATGGTGATGGTGCTGATGATCAACGCTCTTGTTGCGGCCACTCAATGCGCTGGCACGACGGACGGCATCGTCTTCGATGTCGTCCAGTGTACGGAGGAGTTCACCGTTTGGACCGTACATGTGTGGCTCTGTGCGTGCAAGAGAGACGATGTTGAAGACGTTGTTCGATTTGCGGAACAGCATGTCCATCTCCTCTAGAGATCGGTTTGTGGTCTCTGGGAAGAAGAAGTAGACGACCGGTACGATAAAGGCGTTGCTGTGGAGAAAAAAAGGTCATTAGAAAAGATTTTTCTACTGTGGGGAGCCAGGGGGGGGGTTATTAGTAGGCAACTTACATGACAGCAAAGATAACGTAAGTCTTGTATCCAATGTTGGCAAATGCAACAGGGGTGATCATGACGACCATGAAGTTCCAGATCCAGTTCGACGACGTAGACAGGGCGTTGGCGGGGGCACGAATCTTCAAGGGCACGATCTCAGCTGGGTAGAGCCAAGTCATTCCGAGCCAACCAATGGCGAAGAAAGTGTTGAACACGAAGAGGAAGACGACCTGGGCGATACTGGCAGATGTTTTTCTAGCACCGGTGCTTTCGACGGCGATGGCTTCGGCGATGGCGAGAACAGCCATTGAGATGGACATTCCGACGGCACCGAAGATCATCAGGGTGCGACGACCGAATTTCTCGATGGTGAATACGGCGACCCATGAAGCGGCGAAGTACTCGGTACCGTTGCAGGCGGAGATCAGACGGGAGAGGGTACCCGATAGACCGATTTGATCTTCCAAAATGGTCGGGATGTAGTAGGTGATCAGATTGATACCCGAGATCTGCTGGAACATCTGGTTGACGTAGCCCAGCATGGTGCGGTGGAAGTGACGATCAGGACCCATGGTGAACATGTCGCGGAAGGAACCCTGAGCCATTTCCAAGACGGTAGCCTTGATAGCGGTGAATTCGGTGTCAATATATTGCTCGTCAGTCTCCTCGCCCATCAAGCAAGCCAGGACTTCACGGGCCTCGTCTTCCCGACCCTTCAAGATGAGCCAACGAGGTGACTCGGGCAGGAACATGACAAAGGCGAGGATGACTGCAGCGAAGAAGATCTGGAAGGCCAGGGGGAATCGCCATGCGACTTCATTCGGATCGGTGAACATGAGGCCAAAGTCCACCCAGTAACTGATTGTAATACCACAGGTGATCATGGCGCCCTCAATCATGACCATCTGGCCACGACGATGCGACTTACAGCACTCGGATTGCCAGGTAGGCACTGTGGAAGTGTTGATACCGTTTCCGAAACCGGTCACGAGACGGCCCACCACCAGCTGAGCGAGTTCGTAAGAAGTACATTGCAGAATGGCACCGATAACCATGATGAAAGAGCCGACGAAAATGGCCTTCCGACGACCGAGCATATTACCGACCCAAATGGTGGGGATAGATCCGGCGAAGCAACCGAGATTGTAGGCGGCGACTGTGATACCCTGACGGGTGGAAGCAGAACTGGTAGCGCTCGCATTGGAGGTATCGATGGAAGGGAAATATTTAATGAAAGATTCGAGCGTCAAAAGACCACCGGTGACACCTTGATCGTAACCGAAAAGCAAAAAGTCCATGCCGGCCAACAGGCCGATGGCAATTTGAAGCTTGGTGCCATTAAGGCCCAAGAAGCGCTTGGTCTGCATAGCTGTAATAAGATTCAAATATAGATTATACCCAAGGCTGTATACCCCAACCCAAGCTAAGGGTGAAAGGATCCAAGTGAATGGTAGAATGCCAGACAAGACACGAATGTAAAGAAGAAAATGCAATTCGGAGAGAAAAAAAAATGCGATCAACAATGTCTGGGGATCTGCCTGCATTTAAAAAGACACAAAGGGACCGGGGGTTTTTCCCCCTCCGTACCTTTTTTCTCTCCCTCTACCAAAACATGGAAGTATCCACCCCCAGACCAGTGCCATGGTTGGATGCGGGGAGAGTCATCGGATTCAGGGCCACAGAGTACAGTGGCCCCATAAACAGAAATGCACTTTTTCCCCAAGACGGGATCGGGCCACGCGAGTGATGCCGGATTGACTGCCAATCAGAATCCAGTAAGCCGCACAGCATAAAATCGGGGGGTTCGGCTTCACCAGGTTGGGTTAGATGCTCTTTTCTCTTTCTTTTCCCCCAGGTTGTTTCAGCCCGCCGATCGGCTCTCGGCCTCAACCAGTGGAGCCGCTTTCTTGTTACTTTTGTTTCTTTCTGACCTCTGTGCCATATAAGAATTTGATTTTCTTGTGGATTATCTCAGCTAATCCGCCATGACTTACAGCTAAATAAAAGATCAAAAGATCCAATAAAGCGGATAAGAAAAAAAAACCCCCGGCAGAGCAGTGGACTTGGAAGTGGAGATACAGAGATGGAGTGGACCCTCAATCGAACAGAAAAAAATGACGAAAACAGGAAATTTTGAGCGAACCGTGTGTGCAGGACGCCTGGAGTCGCGGTTACTGTGCAAAACATTGTCAGTTCCCAGCTTAATCGGACAGGTCATACAGCAAGTTCTCTTGAACGGGTCAAATCGCAACATTTCAAAGTCAGGCTTGGCGCCTTAGACGAGGCCAGGGCCAAGCCACTGATTTGGGGGGCTTGATCTAAACCTTGACTAACCTAATTCTGTGGGCTTTTGTGGAAACAAAGATCCCGTCATCTACAAGCTTACAGTTACTAGTAGCTTTCATATTGGAATCCAGAGGTCTCTATGTTTCTATGTATATACATCATCTTAAATATGTGCAAGGTCCAATCGCCGACACTGAAGGACAATTGCATTCGAATATTGTTAAATCACCTACTTCTCCATCTTGGTCTTTCTTCACGGTAGTTGCCCGTAGTGTGGACTCTGTAGCCTCCCGCCCCAAAACAGACACGCTAATCACCACTCCCCACAAGAATGATCAATGAAAGAAAACCAGAAAAAAAAAAACAAACAGAGAAAAAAAAAAGCCGCAAAACCACAACGATGTCATTTCTCCACGGTGACATCCGAGATCCTGGGGGATGGCCCTCCGACTTGCCTAAACAGGCAGTTCCGGGCCTTGCATGTGCACTAACCCTGCACATGGCTTGCACTTTGTTCTTTTTCAGCCTACGGGATACAATGATTGACCTTTCTTAGACAAGAAAAAAAAAAAAAGCATGATCATTATAAATTTTACAATTTTATAATTTATAATGCAAAGCCATGGTCTATGCCCAGCCCTCTTGATACACTCCGATCGCCTCTATGGTCTTGGTCGGCGCCACGGGGCGCTTCCCGCCGCCACTGAAGTCATATCCAGAGTGATTCTGAGTTTTGGGGGATTTAGTAAAGTTGTCGCGGATCGAGGGCCCGAGGGAATTGCTGATCGAATTTTGTCCGGGCGCAGTTTGTACCTGGTCTGTGCTGATTGCTGAATCCTGTCGGGGCGTAAAACGTTTTGTTGGACATGATGATTTCTATAGTATGACCATTTTTAATATTCAAATGCTGGACCAAACATTTTCGCGGTACATATGTCCTTGAAAAAACAAAATTCCAATGGAATTGGCTTGACTACCTATACTTAATAGGAAATATTTTCTACAATGCAGTCTATAACTACCATGCACATGTGTAGTAAAGCACAGTTGCCAATAGGTGGCAGTAGGGTGCTCGTCAATCGCATCGCATTGCCGATCTCAACCTCCGGGCATATTCCATGTGTTTTCTTTCAATGTTCTCGAAGTCAAACGAACATTGAATCCATGTCCCCGCTGTCCGGTGGAGCCGGTGCCCTGCACTTCGGTTCTTGCATCTGTCCTCTCATACGTTATGCACTCGGGATGTTCTATGTTTGGAAGACCCCATGATATATGTAAATGCCGCTGCGGCTCCCGTCACCCTGATCGACAGGGCGCAGCCTGTATAACCTCACACTCCTTCGATGATCTTGTGGCGATAGCGCACTAGCTAAGTAATACTCAGCGTTTGAAAAGTGCAGATGATCCATTAGCAGCCTTGTCGCAACAAGGTTCACTTGTTCCTGCGAGGCCTCCCTTGCGTTGGTTCCACTATGGTTCCGGGGTGTCCGATGTTTCTAGAAGCTACCAGTTGACAGTCGCATACCGTGTATGCACGATATTTGCCCCGCCAACTTTCGTGTTCATCCAAAGTCGTTGCCTAGTAGATCTTTTGCTTGGCGGGGGGGGTTACACGGACACCATCGAGACATCTGGAGGTGGAGGTATATACTACACCCACACCTGCAAACCTTGACACCTAATATTTACCTTCAGAGAAAAATTGGGGCAAGTAGACTTGGACAAAACAAACAACTACCCAAAGTACTTCCAGGGCCAACTAATATTTGGATTGATTTGACCTCAAATTTCAAAAAACTTTTCTCGTTATTCATGGATCCATGACTAGATACGCTACCCTGTCCATCGATTACATTTCTATCACCGCCCGCCCTTTTGGGTACGGCTCCGTGATGACGTAACTCTGCCAGGCCTCGAGGTCCCACTTATGCCTCCACTTATGATGCCAACTCTGACAAACCTTTCAACAACCCCGGCCGGCTGGCCCAATGGCAAGGCGCTTGACTACGAATCAAGAGATTGCAGGTTCGATCCCTGCGTCGGTCAATTCTTTTTTTGTCTTTTCATCTCTCGTGGTTTTTTTTGTGTGGACAACAATCGACTTTGCATTTAGGTAAGCTGCTGAAATGTAGGATAGAAAAATGGCTATCATTGGATTTCGTGCTGATCCGTCCAATAGTAGAGTGGATTCATAAAAACAACCTTGGAAGAAACCAATGTTGAACGTTGGAATGAAACAACGTTCACTGCCCGTTAGACAAGCAAAGAGACACTCCAAAAGGCAAAGGGCAGAATGTATCTCATTGAGGTCAGGTCCAAGTATGTTCACGTCTATTTATTTCCAGAAGGCAAGAAAATATCAGGCCATATGTGCTCTACGGGAACATGATAAACGACCACGAGGTAATCAATCAATATTTAGTCGCTAGTATATAGTCACGACTCACCCCCTCATCTAGTAGGCAACCAAACTTGCGAACCACTCCTTATAGAGAGCGACCTTCTTGCTCCAAGCAATAGGAATCTGACCCCAGCCGTCACCGACGTGCTGGACAAGTCTCTTAGTATCAACGGCCGGCCACTGAACGACTGTATCTTCGCCATTGGGGTTGCCGGTCTTGATGAAATTAGCCCAGTAGTCATTCATCCGATGCGCAATCTTGTAATCCTCCGCAGTCCAGGGCTTATCAGTGCCGTAGAGATTGTTCAAGACGTAGTTGATCTCAGATTCGTGGTAAGCACCCTGGTCCTGACCCGGGGGCGCATGGTCCCAGATATAGTTCCAGACCTTGGAGCTCTTGGCCTCGTACCAGAGCTGGGACCAGAACCAAGTGCCGACCTTGGAGCGATCGGTGAACATGGAGTTGTAAGCACCCGGGGCGTTGACGGAGCTGTTGGCCGGGTACAGCTCGAGGAATCGCTCAACCCAGACGCCGCTGTAAGTCTCGTTTACGTCCTCGTAGTACTCTTCGAGAGTCAGCTCGAGACCGTATGTGGCGCCGTTCTCGTCTTTGTTGTTTCCGGTAATCACGGGCACGTCGTGGGCCAGTCCTTTCTTCAAGATGTTGAGGTAGGTATCTGGCATGGCGTAGTAGTCAAGGACAGCTTCAAACGTGGATCGGCCAGCGCCGTCAATCAGTTCCTCCATTGACAGCTCACGGGCTGCGGCAATGCTAGAGACGTTTAAGCTGGAGAGGAAAGTGGCGCCTGCTTCGAGAGCGGTATCCAGGGTTGTGTATCCCTCGGCGAGGCTGGTGCAGAGAGGATCGTGAGGATCGCGAACACCACTTTCAATGATAGCCCCGACAATCAGGTCCTTGGTGAGCTCGCTGTACAGGATGTGCTGAGTTGCAGCAGAGCCGGCAGACTGGCCCTGCACCGTGATGTGGTCGGGATCACCGCCAAAGTCGGCAATGTTGGCATGGATCCACTTCAGAGCAGCGAATTGATCCAGCATACCCCAATTGCCAGAGCTGTTGGATCCAGTCACCTTCTCAAACTCTTCCGAGAGCTCGGAGTGAGCCAGCCAGCCAAAGGGTCCGGTACGGTAGTTGTAGTTGACGAAGACGATGCCCTTGTCGGCCATACCACCACCGTCAAAGAGAGCGTCGGCAGCAGTCGACTCGGCCGGGTAGCTCCACATGACGACCGGGAGCTTAGCATCGGTTTTCTTGGCCGGAGACCAGATGTTGAGGTTCAAGCAGTCCTCATCGATGGTATAGTCATTGTTGCCACTGGTAGCGGAAGGACAGACAGGTCCCCAGGTCTGGGCTTTCAAAGTCGAGTTCCAGGCACTAGCGGTTTGAGGGGCCTTCCAGCGATTCTCACCACCGGTGGTGGCAGCAAAGGGGATTCCCTTCCAGACCGTAATGTCCTTCCAGTTTGTCAAGTTGCCAGTGTTGGTGCTGTTGAAAGCAGGATAACCCTGAACGGAACCATACTTGGTTTCGATGACAGTATCATAGAGAGCGGCAGAGGCGACGGGCGCCAGTCCCATGGCAAGAGAGAGAGTGTTGCTACGCATTGCGATAGACAGCTGCGGAGGGAGAAAGGCTGCTTGATCCAAAAAAAAAAAGTGATCTACAGGCGGCAGACTCCCAAGTGAAATACTTCTCAGTTGTTCCACTGTTCCCTTCCCACCGGTGTCGGAATCTAAGTAATCTCCGAACTATCAGTTAAAAAAACGGAGCTCCGTCCGTAGGCCATTTCTCTAATATTAATCAAGCCATCCAAGTTTCTTCAGCGCGGGCGCCCCTGTTTCAACAAGCTCATCCCAAACTTTGCTTCGTCCTTAATTCACTGCAGTTGGCAAGCTCAACTGGCGGGACTGACTTCTCCCGCCCACTAGTGCAGCTCTGGTTTAAACCCGGCTGCACAGTCAACTTCGGGAAGTGATGTGCTTCAGACCTGCATCATTGTGGATCTACCGCGTAAGCCTTATAGTTATCAATCTGCAGGAACTTGGGCGCCAAGACAATCTTTCACTGTAGGCGAGACGAAACCCAAGTAACCATGTGGGCTCCGATCGGCAGGTGTTGGATATCACATAGCAAATGGCAATTCTACATACTACCCGCATGTAGAATTTCTGAGTTCAATGGTCGATGTCAATGTAATGATGGAAAGTCGATGGGTGGGAGACGATGTGACCTCAAAGACTCCTACTAGTATTTAGTAGTCAGAATTTGTGTCCATATCTTCTCACAAAATTTGATAGATATTATGAAAGATTTTGGCCAATAGCTCTTGCTTGAATTCCGCGATGAGAATCACCTGGTTACTTTCGCGTGGTTAGTAGCCGCGACGCGACTTAACGCGTCTTTTACAGACATTGAGTATCGCTTTCAATGTGCCGATTGGAATTTTAAAAGAGATGTACTTTGGCCGTCTACAAATTGACGAGAACTTCGCGTTTAGAGACGACTAGTATGTGATGGATGATCTGTCAAGACTCAAATCGTACTTTCATTTGATCGTTATCGTTATCGTTATCGCTATCGCTATCGTTATCGTTATCGCCCCAGTTCCAAGCATGTTCCCGATTTCTAACGAGATCATAGTTTTCATACTATTGAACATACAAATCATGAGAAATCATCAGGTTGACTTATTCAATAGGATGAAAAAAAAATTACTGCTCAGAACTTGTCCTTTGGAGCAGGCCACTACTCCTTCAAGAGAATTGATCCTTCAAGACTCAAGAGTGGCATAAATGCGGTACTATTGAAAATTGAAATTGCATAGATTATTAGATCATTGAAAAAAAGAGTCTATAAATAAGATTCCTCCACGTATTGACCACCATCCCCTTTTCTCTTTTAATGATGCAATGAGCTCACATGCTAAGTTCACCACCTTGTTAGATAATTCGCCGACCACACCCATTTTAGAGTTAGTCGAGTGCATAAATCCTGCTCGGCAATTCATCTCAGGAATGTAGCAAGGTACGTGGCCCCAAAAGTCCCCAGGCATACCGGAACATAATCCGCGAGATGTTCTCAAAGTACATCTGACCTAAGAAACTCTAGAATCGAACCTCATGTTCAAAAAGGCAATGTTAGTCGGTCACGGGGAAACAAGCGCGAGTTTTGCGGTGTTATTTCGCGTCGTGACGGAGCTGGCGGACATACCTCATGTCCATGGAATGCTTGATAAAGCCGAGCTTCCGCGATCGGGGAGCTCCTGTATCCCCCTTACATAAATAGAGGGTTACAATCAAGCTTAAGGTAGCAAGCAGCTCTACATGTACTTGACTTGACCCGCATCTTTGTGTCATGGTTGATCCCTCTGCTTGGACCTTCTTCATCTCCAACTTATCTTGCCAAAAACATTCGATTTGTCCGAATGTCCCCGGCAATTTGACAATATACCCTTGCACAGTCATTTGGTCTTGACTGTGGAATATACTGTGTTTGATGGCAGACAGCTCAAGCTCACTGAAGGATTGTCACAATGACGAATGTCGAGATGACATCCCCTTGAAAGAGTCAGGATGCAGTGTCATGAGTGAAGATGATGAGGCGACGGAATACCCATCCACAATCCAATTCATTCCTCTACTTATAGGACTTTGCCTTCAATCATTTTGCACCGCGCTGGTAAGTTTGCAATCATTCCGAGAGAACATCTCTTAAATTAATTCATTCTTCTCATCAGGATAATACGATCCTCGCAACAGCTGTACCCAAGATAACCGAGCAATTCAACTCCTTGGAGGACCTATCTTGGTACGCAAGCGCATACCTTTTGACGTCGTGCGCCGTCACTCTTCCCTTCGGCAAAATATACACCTACTATTCCACGAAATGGGCGTACATCATCGCCCTCGCACTATTCGAGATCGGATCTTTAGTGTGCGCCGCAACACCAACATCCAAGGGACTGATATTCGGCAGAGCGCTTGCAGGGATTGGATCGGGGGGCTTGTCCCCAGGTGCATTGTTGGTCCTTGCCAATAGTGTACCCCTCCATCGGCGGGCTCTTTATTTTGGGATTATTGGGAGTACGAGTGGGATTGCAACTGTCACTGGGCCACTGTAGGGATTTTCCTTCCACATCGGAAATTGAATATGAATTGGTGTGCGCACTGGCTAACATCAGCAGACTGGGTGGATTATTGACCGATCATCTAAGTTGGCGATGGTGTTTCTATATTAACCTTCCTCTTGGCGCGATCACGGGCGTCTTTATTTTCATGTTTTTCAAGGATGTGAAACCCAGCAAAACGATCGAGACCGGCAAATTGAACAAGGTGAAGCGCATGGATCCTTTCGGAATCCTTTTGTTCATCCCCGGAATTATATCCCTTCTCCTGGCCCTGCAATGGGGTGGCACAAAGTATGAATGGGCGAATGTGCGCATCGTTATTCTCTTCGTTTTATTTCTGGTGCTTACCATTTGCTGGTGCTACGTCCAATACCGAAGACAAGAGGAAGCTACCGTTCCCCCTCGTCTACTGAAGAACCGCAACGTTCTTGGCGCAGTCATCCATGCGATGTTCATCGGGGGT
Organism: Penicillium verhagenii; assembly: GCF_028828195.1. Lineage (NCBI taxonomy): Eukaryota > Fungi > Ascomycota > Eurotiomycetes > Eurotiales > Aspergillaceae > Penicillium > Penicillium verhagenii. The sequence goes on from NW_026643171.1 coordinate 397,472, forward strand.
TCATTCTTCGTGTTCGGGTACTACGTAAGTTCTGTGTTTGAAATCTTGAAATCTACCAGCTAAGAGCGAACGGTCACTTACGAAAAAAATAATCAGCTCCCCATTTGGTTCCAGGCAATTGAGCAGGCCTCCGCATCCGAGTCCGGAATCAACAATCTCCCAATGGTTGTATCGATGATCGTCTGTTCAGCACTTGGAGGTCTCCTCGTGAATTTGATTGGCTATTACACCCCCCTCATGTACCTTGGCAGTGCACTACTCACGATCGGATCCGGTCTCTGTACGACATTTCAAGTTCACACAGGAAGCGGGTTGTGGGTCGGTTACCAGGTCATCATAGGCATCGGCGCAGGGGTAGGGTTCCAGCAGTGCATCAACTGCCTGCAAACCGTTCTACCGTTGGAGGATATCCCCATAGGAATCGCGATCATTACATTTGCGCAAAGCCTAAGTGGAGCATTGTTCATTTCTATCGCTCAGACCGTTTTCCAAAACCGACTGGTGGCCAGTATCGCCAAGTACGCCCCAACGGTTAATCCGGCGGCTATTATTGAAGCTGGGGCGACCCATCTCTCTAACAAGGTCCCCAGGAAGGCCCTTCCATCTGTGTTGTATGCTTATAATATTGCAGTGACGCAGACGTTTTATGTGTCTCTTGCTGCTGCGCTTCTTTCGTTTATTGGAGCTGGGCTCGTTCAGTGGAAGTCAATGAAAAAGCCGCAGAAATATGCATAATTATCGGCAGGGTCCACGGCATTTCGGGCGTTACACACTTTTTTTTCTTATCCAAAACTTACTGTGACAATTGCATCGCACATAGCATTTCGCCAAGTTCAAATGTTCTTGGTGAATGACAACATAGGTTCGATCAAGTATTAATCTATGGATACAGTTTACTGCATGTTCCGCTGGCGTAGGTACTGGATGATAACAAATCATAGTCTATGTCATTCCTCTACATATTATTGTCTGTGTTCAATTGATCCATTTTCACATAAACCGAGCCTTCAAATATTCCAAGGTCAAACCGAGGATTTTGGCTGATGAAAAATAGTTGTGGAAGCATCATCATTCCCAGATGATTTCTTGGCAGATTTGGGCTTAAAGGTCTCCTCAATCTCCTCCAGGGATTTACCCTTGGTCTCATGCATAAACACCGCCGCGACACCCGCAGTGGCAATTGAACAACCCCCAAACAAAAAGTAAGCCCCATAACTACTCTTCGCCAGCAGGATCGGCGTGACAAGTGCGACAACAAAGTTCGCAAGCCAGTTTGAACTGTGAGCAAGGGTAGCTGTCGCAGCGCGACAGCGTTGTGGATTCACCTCTGCCGCAAAGATCTTGACGCTTACAGCCCACGTCATGGAATATATGACGGCGAATAGGTAGATGAAGACTATAACGACCCAGCGACCGGCGCCAGTGGTGGTGTGAACTGCATTTCCTGCGTAGAGCGATCCAATGACGAACATCGTAACTGCGAGTCCGATTCCGCCATAGATGATACTGCTCTTTCTTCCCCACTTGTCGGCGTAAAGTGTTCCGGGAATAGTCGCGACGAAAATAACTAGGGCAGAGATTCCTGAGGCGAAGAAGCTTGCGCTTGAAGACGTAAGTCCGGCCTGCTGGAATAACAATGGAGCGTACTAAATAGGTCAGCAAATTGAGGATTAGGGATAAGCAGAAGGAGAACATTGATGAGACATACGTATAGCACGCCGTCAATTCCACTCAGCTGCTGTGCGGCCATCATGAAGACGGCAAGAATTGTGCGGGACCGGACATCCTTAGAGAAGATATCCAGCATTTTATCCATCGTGCCTTGCTTGGAAGCCACATCGTCTGGAGATGATTCTTGCAAATCAATCTTTTCATGTTCTTTATAATCCACGCCCAACTTTTCCCACACGGCGCTCGCTTCCGCATGACGACCCTTCATTGCCAACCAACGAGGCGACGGGGGCAGAAGAAGCAACGAGGCCACGGAGAGAATCATAGCAAGAGAAGCAAGCAGAATAAAAGGCGTGCGCCACGAGAATGACGACTCAATATGCCTCGAAGACCCATAGCAAGTAAAGTATCCCAAGAAGATACCAGCCGTGATAACCAGTTGGGGGCCAGTCGTTAGAGGACCCCGATGTTTAGTAGGCGAGATTTCACAAATATAAACGACCAAATTTCCCAGGAACAAGCCCTCTCCTAGCCCTTCTATAACACGACCCGCAATGAACATTCCAAGTTTAACAGCCGATGCTTCTATAGCTGCTCCCACGCCAAATATGAAGCAGCCGATACTGATCCCCATCGCACGACCGAGGCGATCGGCAAGATGTCCAGCAAAGAGCGAGGACAAGGCTGCGGGAATCAATATACTGGACACAATCAGTCCATGGATAGTGGCACTTTGACTTCCACCGAAAACAGCTTTGAAGTCTGTCATGTCGGTTACGGGGCCTGGGGGATTATTGTTACTATGTGAAGTTTCGAAAGTATGGATTTTTATCTTTGATTTTTTTCTTTTGAAGCTCACCTATAATTCCCGTGTCCATGCCAAAGAGAAGACCATTTGCAGAGCATAATATGCATGCTAAGACATAATTGGGTGGTTTTTGAAAATATCTCGCCATGATAGAGAGTTGCCAAGACGAAGAGAAAAAAAAATCAAATTTACTGCTCACACTGCACAGTTTAGAGACTCGAAAAGATTCCAACTATAAGAAATATCGAACATATCAAGCCCGAGTAGATTGAAAAGAAAAAAAAGACTGTGGAACTTTCAATTCGGTAAAAAATCAGTCTTTCGACCTGATCATTGCCCCAATGCCCCCCACGTCTGCACATGGAGTGGAGCATCACCAAAGAAGTAGTGTTAACCGCTGACAAGTGGCCCAATTGCATTGCAGCCTTTCACACATGTAGAATCAAGTCTTATCTTCCAATTAAAACACAATCGCAGCTTTGATGACCGACTTGTTCCTCATCGCTTCAAGACATTGCTCCCATTCCTCCAGTTTAAAAGTGCGATTGACGATCCCACGGACGTTGATCTTTTTCTCTGCAAAATTCTCAGCCAATGAACTTCATTCAAATGTTACTCTTTCCCACGGTTGAACGCTTACCCAGATAGTCAATCGCCGCGGGGAATTTATACATCTGCGAAAACGACCCAATTACCTGAATCTCCTCCTTGAAGATCTTATTCGGCGACAACGCAATAAGCGCATCATCATCGTAGACACCATAAACCACCAATTTGCCGCCCCTGCTCACAAAATCCATCGCCTTCTCCAGGACCCGCGCGTTCCCCGTCGCCTCAACAACAACATCAAACCCATACGGATTCTCACCCCGCAGCTTCTCCAACGTCCCATCCGCAGCCTCTCCATCCCTCGAAAGAACCAAGTACTCATCAGCAGCATCCAGCTCCCTCGCAAGATCCATCTTCAACCCCGCCGGCGCAGCAATAACAAGATGACTTGCTCCATTCAGCCTCAACAGCTGCGCTAGCATCAAGCCCGTCGGCCCCGCGCCAAAAATGAGAACACGCGAGTTCATGGCCGGCGCGATTCTATCAATCCCGTGCGCCGCACACGCCGCGGGCTCTATCAGCGTCGCGTCGGCGTCTGACAGATTTGCGAATTTGAATACCCGCGCAGCGGGGTACACGGCGTACTCGGCGAATCCGCCATCAACCATCACGCCGTGCGCGATGAAGTTCTCGCAGAATAGTTCTTTGCCGTTGCCCAGGCGGCAGTAGTGGCATGTCCCGCAGAGCTCGGAGTTGTCGGCGACGACCCGGTCGCCGGGCGTGAAGCCGTGGACGGAGGCGCCTAAGGCCGCGACTGTTCCCACTGTTTCATGGCCCGGGACAAGAGGGAACTGGGAAAGTTGGCAAGAATTTAAGAAAATAGTCTGGGGGGAGGGGGATAGTACTTGTGCTCCAAACTCGCCGTCGTGGATGTGTAGGTCGGTGCCACATACTCCGCATGCTTTTACTTTGATCTAGGTAGACAATGTGTCAGGCTGTGCTGCGCAAAGAACAAGGCAGACATACTAGAACGTCGTGATCTCTTATCTTTGGCAAAGGTTTTTGCACAATGCTGAATTGGCGGGCCGCAGAATATTCTTGACTGTTAACTTAGTGATTGATTTTCTGAATGAAGTTTACACATCTTGTCTCACCCAGAGCCCGCATAGAACGGGGAATATCGAATGAGGCCATGATCAATTGATTCGTGTGCTTTTTAAGAGGGGAATTTGATGAGGGAGATCCTTGACCATGAGCAGGGGCTTTAATACCCAATGAGCTTCAACGGCAGTACCAGAGACCTAGAGATTGAGGTGACCAAGTGTTCCACGAGACGAGTTACTCGGAGGAAGCTATACAATTAAGAGAAAGATACATTAAATGTAAGATTGAAATTTTTTGTTTTGAAAGAAACAATCTACCATTATGTTCAAGTGATCGCGATCGTCACGAAGCCTTCTACTCTTAGGCTGACCACGACACGGAGCCAGGAGAAACCCCGCAATCCAAATCCACGTACCCCAGGATCTAGGCAAGCATGTTGTAAAAATATTCAGGGCCTCAAACCCCCCTATTCCAGCGAGGCCAAAGCTCCCTGGCCACTGATGACAGGCGGAGGGAACGTCCGAACAATGCTTTTCTCTGTAGAAAGAAGAGAACCATCAACCCAGTTCCCATGCACCTGCGCCTTAACATGAAGAGGAAGCTGGACAAAAGCAATCGGCTTCTCAAATTCCTTCGTATCGAGTATAACAAGACGACAGCTATTTGCAGCCCGCTGCTCCACCATAGCAAGAACCCACCCATCACCCTCGGGAGCGTCCGCAGAGCGAGGAATGAACACGGGCTCCTGTACCAAGCAATTATCTCCAGCGTAATACCAGCGTGTCTCGTTCGACCTGTGACTATGCATTGCAAGCCCATTAAGCCCATGGAATACATTTTTCTCTCCACTAGACTGGTCGGGCATAAACACATTCAGGAAGATGAATTCGTGCTCCATTGTCATGAACCGCTCATCCATGCGGGGGAACTCAGAGGGCGTGTCGAGGATGATCTGCGGATCTGGAATCGTACTTCCACTGGCCGTGTTCAGATCGAACTCCCAGCGCACAAAGTCCGCCTTGGCGGCTGGCAATGGCATTCTGCCGTCGTCTGCTGGGAAAAAGGGGAACGCGTTGTCATGCACGCGTGACGATTCCAGGTATAACTTCCCGTCTTGACCCTCCCATGCCCCGCCGGTATGGATAGCCATACAGTTTTTCCACGAATAGACTCTATGCTCGCCTTCTTTCCAGCCAGGTGGTAGTGGTGTGCTATTTCTCCTAGGCACGGCAATAAACGTAGCGGGCAAGTCGTAGTTCCAAGCCCAGTGGTGCTTCCCGGCCTTTAGCCGCTCGAGTGTGGATTCGAATGGCCACAGGACGAGAATAAGCCAGTTGGGCGTGATAGCACAGTCATGCACAAAGGCACACCAGGGTGCCTCGATCCACTGCTCGTCATGCTTCTTGCCGTCGGCGTCAAGGGAGTAGATGACTATATCCTTCGTCGCAAGACCCTTCGCTTCATAGCCGAAGACGACCAATTCGTTGGTGTATGGGTCAATCTTCGGATGGGCCGTGAAAGTCTTGGACTTGACCTGGTCACCGAACGGATCATAGCAGAGCGTCTCGAGGGTGTGCGGATCTATTTCGTAAGGGAGAGCGACTTCCTTCAAAGCGATCATGCGATTTGCCCAATAAAGCACGTTCGTGTTCGCGGTCGAGTCAACTGCAGATCTGACGCAGGGATGATGGGTGAAGGGATTGCGGTAGAGGCCAAATAGCGCTTTGTTGGCGTGTCGCTCAAGCTTGTAGCGCTCTGTCTCGATATACTTGATTTTCATGTCGACGCGGCCGTTTTTGATTCGAAATGCTGATATGTTGCCGTCCCCATCTAGAGGGATGTTGTTGGGGTCCGGGGGCATGTATGGATCGCACATTACACGGTAGAATGTCCCTTCAATGCCGTCTGGGATTTCGCCCTGGACGATCAAGTCCCCGACTTCTCCTTCCATTCGGCATGGGGCCGCGGAGCCGGCGAGGTCGAGGGCGGTTGGCCATTTTGAAGGGAGTTCTGAGCTTTGCGATGCGGATTCCATTTTTGGTTTTCAATTGCAGTATAGACAGTGTGTGAATGAAATTAAATTATGACACTGGTTACTAGAATGTTGAAAAATGAAAACTAATTTTAACAATCCTGGCAGGCGTGGGAAGACCGGGAAAAAAGACTAATGGAATACTACCTAACAGCTGTACTTTGTAAAGAACCAATTGACAATGGGTATTGAGAGCCCCTTAATTTGGTACTTTTATTTCAACAGCTTCTTAATCCCTCGCTGTCAATTGGAGGCCGTTGCAGATCCTCTTTACATCCTCCATTTCCGGCCCCCAGTCAGGATCCACTGACCCCGCAACGACAGCACACTGACTCCGAGATCCTGCAGAAGTCGGCAAAGGTGACAGCTGGCATCTCCCGATGATACTTGGCAATTGAGAATGTTGTTGATTGGCAAGTTCCAGGTCAAGGAAATGCTATGATCTTAGTGATGCTAATGGGTCTTTCCTCGAACCGTCCCGTCAATTCCTTCCAAATCAGAGTATAATCTCCACTCATAATCCAGACTAGGATCATTGAACCTCGCCTTCGCGTCCAGCGTCGCAATCCGAAGCATGTCCTCCTCCTGCAACTGGAAATCAGCAGCCAGATTCTCATCCACCTGCCAATCGATCACACTCTTCGGAATAACACTTCGCCCACTATTGATCCCCCACGCAAGAACCACTTGAACCGGGCTCTTGTTGTATTTTTGCGCGATCTCTTTGAGAATGGGCTGATCGATTACGCGCATCATGTGTGCAATCTCTTTGCTCCAGCCTGTTTGTCGGTAGAAATCGTTCATGTTGCCCAGGGGACTAAACTGGACGACGTGGATTTCCTTTTCTTGTAACCAATCGTTGAACTCCTTCTGCTGGAGATAGGGATGAACCTCCATTTGATGAACAGCCGGGACCTAAATACTCAATCAGCCAGCATTAGCCCATGGCCAAGTCTTACATGCATGACAATAGTGAAAAAGAGCAGAGAACCTACCGTCGTTGTATCCCTCATCAAGGTCTCGATTTCGCATTTACTGAAATTGGAGACTCCAATAGACTTGGCCTTACCAGACCGAACCGAACTCTCCATAGCCCTCCAAGTATCCACATAGCTGGTCTCCCCTTTGATCATCCTCCCGTTCGCATCGCGAGGGAACCGATCACGTCCGCGCTTGAAAGTGCATGGGTAGTGCATGAGAAGCAAATCGACATAAGGGGTATCGAGATCACGCAGCGAGTCATCCAAAGCACGCTCCACGTCCTCGGGGTGATAGTCCGAGCACCAGAGCTTTGTAGCGAGAAACACGTCTTCGCGTGGAACGCCGCTGCGTTTCATGCCCTTCCCTACTTGTACTTCGACATCGTATACGCGGGCCGTATCAATGAAACGGACACCCTTTTCCAAGGCTTGCGTGACTATGGCTTCTTGGGAATCTGCGTCTCCGAATGTGCCGATGCCCAGTGCGGGGATTTTGTGTCCCGTGTTCAGTGTGTATGAGGTTGCTCGGGTCGTGATGGTGCGAGAAATTGACTTTGACTGGCAGAAAGCCGAGGTGAGGGGTTTCTTAAGTAATAGCATGCGAAATGCTGCAACCGAATTCATTGTGAAGCTTGGCTTTGGATTTTTAGGTGATAAGCCCGGTGAGTGAGGATCTTGGGATATAGTGATTGCCACGAGGGTCTAGAAAGAATGTCGAATATTTGTATTTCAACAGATCTCAAGAGATTCAATCAGGAGTGTGATTCCTGTTTAATGGCAGCAGCATGGCGAAATTCTAATTTGAGCTGTCAGTAATAACTGCGGAGATGTCAGCGAGGGACTGTGGAGAGCACCGTGTCGGGGTAAAGCCCACGAGGCGAGGCCTTGCCAAGATGCCCCCCGCATCTTTCCACCACGCTATCATTTTGTCCTGTTTGGCAGATCTCATCTCATCAAGGCCGAATATTGTCTGGATATCTGCCATCATCAGGGCTCCTGACATCAATTGGTGGTTTGGCTGACTCGGCCCGGGAAACAGTCGAGTGAGTCATGAATTGTTTTAACTTCAAGTTCGGGATATTTAGGGGAATCAAGTCAACATCTATACAATCAATGAACTGCGCTGTACACAGCAGAACACCCCAAATGTTCCCAACAAAACACCGATTTCTATAGATTCATACGTTCTACATTCTTCCTTGTAGGAAGCAGAACCCTGCAGTAATAAATAGGAGCTTCTCATGCATGATTAGTAGTTGACGAGGGAAGGCTTCCGGGGTGGGAGTCTTTGCGGGCGCCTGATATGGCGGTGAGGTATTGGGATATGCCTGTTGATCGACGGTGTATGCGGTCGTTGTTGCTGTATGTGAGGGCTGATGAGGTGAAGCATTGTGAGGTTAATCATGCGCTTGGGAATTTGGATCAGGGTGTTGGCGTGAATCCTTATTTGGCGAGGGGTGAGAAGATTGTTAGAGGGGGGGATGGGCTGAGGGCTGGGTTATAAGAAGGGCATCTACTACGTAGTAGTATAAGACTGGCGAGATGCCTATGGCTTAAATCTTTCCAAGGTTTAAGTTACTGGTTCAATGTTCTTGGATATCCATGGGTTGAATGTTAATCACTATATACACATAAACTTCATTGAAAATATTTACTCTATAAAACTCCACAGCTGGTACAGCAGAATCAAGGGATAATGGGCAAAGTAACATAGTTGTCGCCGTGTCCGAAGTGAATATGGTTCTGACCCTGGAATCGTTCCACAGATCTAAAACAGCATTAGCATTGGTACGGTCGATCGGTAGACTTTTAAACAACGACGAGATAGAAACATACCGGTCAATAGGCGAGTTGTGCTGGAACATGCCAGAGCCTTGGGTGTCTCCACTAGCAATCTCCAACACAATCTTGGCACCCTTCTCCACCACGACATTGGTAGGCCAGATCTCCACATCAACGGGGTAGATCTCACCGGGGACAACAGGAAGCTTGTCAGTGGAGTAGTAATCACGGTGAGGAAGGTAAGGGCGGTTCCGCACGTGCTCCTTGTTCACCTTGCGCATACTCACACGCAGCCAACCCTTGCACAGAGGAACAGCATCACCAGCTGTGCCGGTGTAAGAGACTTCCTTACCGGCAGCGGAGATGTGGCGTAGTGTGACGAAGAGATCGAGGTCTTGCGGGGTGGGAGCGCCAGCATTGGGGCTCATTGAGACATTGAGGTGTGCGACGATGTGGCCTGTGATCTCGGTCTCCTTCTCGAAAGCGGGTGTGGTGAACTGGACGAGCTGGGGGGTATCCAGCGTTCCGAGGGCTTCGTAAGAGATCTTAACGGGACGCTCGACGGGCGCGTGTGTGAGCAGCTCCCGCTGGGAGGTAAGGAAGTACTTTGTGTACTGGGTTCTGGCGATGGGCCACTCGTGCTCCGTGCGACGGGTGTAGGCCTTCTCGGCCTCGGCATTGTTGAAGCCGACGTCGCCCTTGCGGAGCACGATATCAACCTTGGGTGCCTTGCCAGTTGACCAGCCGACACGGTCATCGCCCTTGAGGAAGGCATCGAGGAAGCTGCGCTGCAGCTCGACTTCTTCGCTGTAGTAGAAGGGGAGATCGTGACGACCGGTCACGAAACGGAGGTACTTGAGCTCCGAGCCAGCCTGTGTGTATCCCTCGACATTTCCACGCAGGTGAAGCAAGATACCGCCCCAGTTCGCGACGGAGAGCAGGGGAACCTGGATATCAGACATGCTGTACTCCTTGGAAGCATAGTAGATATCGTCGCGGAACTGGTTCTCGACATTATCGATATTCTGATCCTGGCGATTCTGCACGAGCTCCTCCTCGCTCAGATCTCCCTCGATGGTATCAGGGCCCCAGTTTCTCGCGGCCCGACCACCAAGGCCGTACTGGTTGCTCACGACCTGGCGATCCCACCAGAACTTGATAAACTTGCTGGACAGGATTCCACCGTGGCGGCAGCGATCCCGGTAGTAATCGGACATGCCCTCCCAGGGAATAATACAGGCGAGACCCTTTGGCTGACGGGCCGCAACACGCCATTGACTTCCAGCGTAGTAGGAGATACCGAGCAAGCCGACCTTTCCGTTGGACCACTCCTGCTCAGCCGCCCACTCCACCACATCGAAGAAGGCCTCGCTGGTTCCCCGGGACATGGTATCGAGCTTACCGACCGACTGGCCAGTTCCACGCTCGTCGGCACGGACCACGGCATAACCCTGGCTAGTCCAGTACTTTGGGTCGGGGGTTTCCCAAGAGGAGTGCTCGGACTTTTGTTCGGGGTTAACTTCGCTGAAGCTATCGGCGTGGAAGTCTTTGTATGGGATATCCTTTCCGTATGGGCCGTAGGTGACAATCACGGGAACTTTGGCGGAGGATTTCGGACGGTAGACGTTTGCGCGGACAATGCCTGAAGCATCCTTCAGGTTAATTGAGACATTTTGCTCAAAGACGTAGGGGAATGAATCCTCATCGCGGGTGGTGATGTCTTTAATTTCGTTCGGCATTTTGACCCCCAAAAATAATAATAAGAGAAAAAGGTCAACGTGCAATGAAACAAGAGAAATTTCAAAACGAAGAATCGAGCAATAATTTCCCTCGTGCTAAGTACATTTTCATATATACTACTCATCCTCTCCCCTCACCCGCTCCCCCACCCCCACTCGGAAGGTTGAAAACGCGTGGAATGTGGAGCCGAAGACGTTCCCGAAGCGCGGAGTCCCGTCATTTGAACCGAGAGGACCATATGACCATATATGAAATGTAATGAGGGGGAGGGGTTGTATTCGAAGCCGAGGGTAGCTATAATATAAAATAAGTTGGTCTCTGGTAAAATAGTTCTGTCAAATTCATATATATTTCTTTCTTCAAAATGACGCTGAAAGAATTAAACGGAAGCTCTACTCAGGGTCTACGCATCTTGATTGTTGGTGCGGGGATCGGTGGTCTTGTTGCAGCGATCGCTCTCAGACAGCAGGGACATCATGTAGAGGTATGGTCGGTCGCTAGAAAGAAGTGTAAAGAACTCCGGCTGACTTGAATAGATCTTTGAACGTTCGCGCTTCGCCAATGAAATCGGTGCTGCTATTCACTTGTCCCCCAATGCCAATGGCGTCTTGCGCCGTCTTGGAATTGATGCTACCGAATTTGGCGCCGTGGAGACTGAGCTGGTAAAGACTTTATCTCGTTGATTTGATCCTGAATCCCAGGCTGACAAGGTGTTAGTTGCGCGAATACAAGCCATGCGGAGAGCCAGTTCACGTGGCAGATCTGAAGGCGCATGCGGGCCTATGGAGACACGTAAGTTTATTTCCCCGCAAAGTTTTTTTTTCTTTACCTTTCTCAGCTAATGGTTGATGCTATTACCAGCGCTGGCTGCTTGTACACCGTGCCCATTTCCACGAGGGACTCAAAGCTGCAGCCACTGGCGCAGGCAAGGGAAAGCCCGCTACACTACACACCGCAAGCAAGATCGTCGATGTCGACCCCCACAAGGCAACAGTGACTCTGGAGAATGGCGAGGTGGTTGAGGGAGATGTTCTGATTGGAGCAGACGGAGTGCACTCTCTTACTCGCACCAAGCTGTCAGACAAGAAGCCATACAGCTCAGGCAAGAATGCCTTCCGTTTCCTGATTAGTCGCCAGCAGGCGCTTGATGATCCGGAAACCAACAGTATCGCGCGCGATTTTGGTGCCGTTGATATGTGGGACTCTTCTGATCGCCGTGTGGTGATCTACCCATGCTCAAACAATGACTTGTTGAACTTTGTCTGCATTCACCCTGAAGAGTTGACTACCATCGAGACTGGCGGTGACTCGTACAACCAGCAGATTAGCAGGGACACTTTGCTCGATGTGTACAAGGACTTCAACCCACAAGTCCGAAAGTTGTTGGAGAAGGCGGACCCACAGACTCTGAAGCTGTGGCCTCTGCTGGACATGGACACCTTGCCTTCGTGGACAGAGGATCGTCTTGCTTGTCTTGGTGATGCTGTTCATCCGTTCCTTCCATACCGTGCATCCGGTGGTGCAATGGCGATTGAAGATGCCGTCTCTCTGGCTGTGATGCTGTCTGGTGACATTACTGTCAGTGACGTCCCCGAGCGATTGAAGGTGTATGAGAAGGCGCGTCATGAACGTGCAACAACCATCCAGCAAATGACTCGTGATTCGGTCACACTCATCTCTCAGGAAACAAGTAAGTAAAAAGCTTTGCCTCATCAAGTCAGGGTCCAAGACTAATTCTCTTCCAGCACAAAAAATGATCAGCTACATTTATGGCCACGATGAGTTCGACCACTCCACCCAGGTCCTTCGGAACCACATTTGGTCTCAGAACCCACATATGTACTGGCGTCAGCCCATCGTCTTTGGCCCGATGCCTGGTCCCCGACAGGATCACATGGGACGAGACCGCGCTCTTGCATCCCTAGAATCCACCTTCAAGACTGCCTCCATCAAGTTCAAGACTAGCCGCACGCTCCTTCAGAATCTGTTCCCCAATGACCGATACAGTTTCATCTCCCCATCCACAGTCGCACGAGCCTCTTTCTCTCAGACCACTCTTAGCGGAATGGACTGGCTTGGCGGTGGCGGGTACCGCCACATTGGACTGTACATCCACGGAGTGCAATATACCAAGGAGAACGGCGAGGTACTTCGAGGAACTTACATGCCAATTCTTTTCGAAAGTCTGGCGGACCCGATCGTGTCAGGACGTGAGGAACTCGGCATGCCCAAGCTATACACAGCAGTTGACTTACACGAGCGCAACAACTCCTTCCGTATTCAGACCAGCTGGCAAGGAGCCGTGTGGGGTCACTTCGAGCTTGAGGATCTCGTAGACGTGGACCCCTCAGCGGACAAGGGGACGATCGGTGGTGAGGACGACGACGGTATCCTTGTCTACCGCTACATGCCCAAGGTCGGAAAAAGCACCAAGGGCGAGGCGGAGGCACAATACCCCGTGGTTGTGCCCCACGCGCAGGAATCAAAGGTTGTGCCATCGGTAGTGACGCGTGTGCGGCGTACTAAGAACGTCAAGGTGGATATTGACGGGCTAGGCTGGGACGCGCTCCCCACACTGCATCATGTGGTGTCGCGTCTGGCGGAGATCCCGATTGATGAGATTATTGATGCGAAAATCACGGAGGGAAGAGGGGTTCCCGATGTTTCAAGTGCTCAACGGATTGAGTAAGTCACCGTAAGTGGCCGACCCGGATAAATAAGTACATATAGTCAGATACTCCATTAGGACCAATGCAGCACAACATGTTTTTTTGATGATTTGATATATAGTATAGATATATTTTTTTTTAAAGTTTTAGTCTCCGGTACTCGTTAAATCCCGGATCGACCTTATGCGTTGGCAAAAGGAGCGATCAGACCCGTTGAGAGTTGAGGCTGGACTTGACGCGAGTCAGCTTATGGTGCGAGTGTAGCGTGGCGGTAGTGGACGTAGGGTTGAGGTAGACGGAAGTCAAAGTTGCATGAGCTAATCATAGTCCAGGGGAGTCAGTAAGCAGGATGATCTTTGCGGGCCCGTTGTATCCGGGAGCATAGGGCAGGATGAACCCAGGAAGTTTTTAGCGACTGTTAGTCTCCTGCGGACGTTCATTTTGAGCCATGGAGATCATGGCGGACTCTTCCGAATGGTAGAAAGACGGCATTCATTGCGGGCAATTTCTATTAGGAAAACACGAGTAAAGTACCACAGAGAAGTGCATATAGGGGAAATATAGGGCAATATAGGTCGCTGTAAGCCTCTAAGGGAATAGTTATAGCAAGAGAAAAGCAATGCGGGGGCAGATCCACGTACGTAGGAGGAGGATGGACCTGCAGCTGGTCTAGAACGGTTATGGTGGTAGCTAGTGTTAGTGTTTGCGGATCATGTAAGGAGGACAAGGCAAAACACAGCCCGCTCTCTCTCTCCACTTCTTCCACCTTCTCCTTCAAATCTATTTCAGGATTCGGGATTTTATTTCTGCCTGGACTTTGTGACTGTCCTGCATATAATCCCTTCATCCCTCTTTGCTTCTTCACCCATAACCACTTCCCCTCCCCGCACCTGACGCAGCCGAATCAAGCCATGTATTTAACCCCTCCAAGGCCGACCTCCGAAAGCTGACCGATCCCCCCCCCCCAAATCCATAACCCTCAACAAAACAAAGCTAATCATGTCCGCGTTAAAACATTCAGGCGTATCACCGTCAGTGTCATCCGCCCGGATGCGGACTCTGATATTATCAACCTAGAAGTCGGTGGAGACATGGCCATCGAGCTCCTCAAAGCCATCATCGAAAGCGAAACGAATATCCCTCCCGAAGCCCAACAACTCGTCTACAACAACCAACTCCTCCAGAACCCAGCACAAACCCTAGAACAAGTTGGCATCGGTGAAGGTGACATGCTAGGTGTCCACGTCACCCTCCGCGGCCCACCACAGCTGCCCCCACGTCCTAGTCCCGGCCCCGGCCCCGGCTCCAGCACCGCACCGCGCCAGAATCAGGCGGCACCCCGACCCGGCATGCCCGATCCCGAGACAATCCGACTACATATTTTGGGGGATCCGCGTGTGCGTGAGGCTGTTCGTCGACAGAATCCTGAGTTGGCTGAGGCAGCAGATAATGCGCAGCGGTTCCGGGAGGTCTTGGTCTCACAGCAGCAGCGGGAGGCGCGCCAGGAAGCGGAGAAAGATGCCAGAATCGCCATGTTGAACTCTGATCCGTTTAACCCGGATAATCAACGTGAGATCGAGGAGATTATTCGACAGAATGCTGTGACGGAGAACCTACACAATGCTATGGAGCATCATCCAGAGTGTGAGTGGCCCTCATCTACCCAGCTTTGTATCCGTTCATATGCGATGTTGGCTACGTCAGCGAGTGGAGCTACATATATTGAAAAGAAAAACAAAATGGAAAAAAAAATGGAAAACAGAAAAGAAAGAAAAAAACTAAAACTAATTCTAATATACAGCTTTCGGTCGCGTCACAATGCTTTACATCCCCGTCGAAGTCAACGGTCATCGTCTCAACGCCTTTGTCGACTCCGGTGCCCAGGTAACCATCATGTCGCCCGAATGCGCAACAGCCTGCAACATCATGCGATTAGTCGATCGACGTTACGGAGGTATCGCCAAGGGTGTGGGTACTGCCCCGATCCTCGGACGCGTGCACTCAGCTCAGATCAAGATCGGAGACATGTTCCTCCCCTGCTCCTTCACCGTGATGGAAGGCAAACAGATCGACCTACTCCTGGGTCTGGACATGCTTCGCCGACACCAGGCGTGCATTGATCTTCAGCGCGGGGCCCTGGTCATTCAAGACCAAGCGGTCCCTTTCCTCGGTGAAGCGGATATTCCGAAGCATTTGACCGAGGAGTTTGAGGATGAGCCTACCGTGAAGGGATCGGATGGGGCAGAGGTGGGTGCTCGCACGGGAGCGGTGACGCACCAGGCGAGCCGACCGGGTGATGCCACCTCTGGACCTGGCTCTGGTGTTGGCTCCGGCTCCGGCCCCGGCGCTACTAGTGGCTCCAGTGCATCTGCACCTGTGGCACCGGTCCGACCTCCGAGATCGCGGTGGCCTCAGGATTCGATTGCCAAGATCACGGAGCTAGGATTCACGCGAATGGAGGCGGAGCGGGCGTTGGAATTTGCAAACGGTGACTTGGACGGGGCGATTGGATTCTTGATCTAGATGGGAAATCTAAAGTAAGGGTCGGGTCATCACCGGGATATAGGCGTTGAGGATGTAATTCTTCTTTTCTTTTTCATATTTCTTTTTATTTTATTAATTAGCGGGTTCTAGCACAGCACGTAACGAAATCAATGTACGATCACGAGTCTTGTGTGTGATTTTTTTTTTGTATTTTTGTTTCATTTAGTCGCGTTTGGGCTTGGTCAATTTGTCTCGTAAGCGGAAGACCATATCCAAGGCCATCAAGGCACCTGCAAGATAAAAAAAAAGAGAGACGGATTAGCAATCGACATCAATCGCCATAGGTGCAGATAAGAAGATGCAAAGAAGGAAAAAGGGAAAAGAAAAAAGGAAATGTATGCATACCCAAAGCCACATAAGGCCCGTACAGATACGTAATCTGCACCTTCTCGTCGGTTGAGCGATCCTCCCAACTCCACACATCGACCAAACAAGTCAAAGACGTCACACAAGCCTGGACGCCAAAGATAAGCAGATTGACAGGCACGAGAGGATGATCTATCACACGCAGAAGAAAAGAGAAAAAGAAAAAGGTCAGTCCAATTATCCATCAACGATTCCAAGTAGAAGGGTATAAATATCCCAATGATAAGAGTTGGTGTTACCTCGGAGTAGTGCCCAGACAGCCCACGCACTCAGGGGAACATGGTACAGCAGTTCCATCCAGATAAAGGTGGTGAACCAGACCGGGGCGGGCTCCTCGAAGAACTTATCGCGATAGGTGGTGATGTAGAAGTTGCGCAGGGATTGGGAGAGGTCGGTGCGGAGGAAGGTTGGTTGGAGGGGGACCGTGTCGATTAGGAAGATGATGGGGATATGGATGAGGAAGAAGGTGAGGTATGCATAGTCTCTGCGTAGCATGATGGGCGAAGTATTAAGAAAATACTAGAAATCCCAAAAGATCCAGGTGTACACTGTGTAAGGAGTGTAAGGAGTGTACTGCGTTAGCTTTAGCTTGTGATTTTAGCTTGTGATTGTAGATTAGGAGAGAAGCTTTGGTAAACAAGAAAAGAGTGATAGATTACAGGGTAAAATACATGTACCACCACCTGTTCCGCTGTAAAATTACCAAGCCCGAAAGATGCATCTCTGGTCTCTCTGCACCGCTAGAGCGGGGCGACCAGATCGGCGGTATAAACAGCCTAACAGCATAATTGCTTTTTCAAAAAAATAAGCTTGTGGGGATCTCGGTCCACCATAGTTATCAATCAGAAAAGGTGAAGTTTCCAGGGTTCGAGGTTATAGTTCAACTCTGATATGGTTCTACGGTTCTACTGTCTTCTCGGCCCGGTCCTTAGTTCTCGGCTCTTTGGGGGGTTTTGGGGGGTGAGATCCACTTTGGGGGAAAACAAATTTGGGAATTCTCTTTGTAATTTGGAAATTGAGACGGCATAAGTACCTTGGGAGATTAGGACAGATTGTTGGAATCGAACCCCTGCTAATCAATGCCGATGTATCAGATATATCAGCTATCAAAGCTTAAGAAGCCTTCAAAAACAGAATCATAAAAAAGAATAAAGAAAAGGAAAAAGGAAAAAAAGAAAGAAAGAAAAAGAAAAAGACTAACGCCACATAGTATCAGGATGAGCCGGATGGCCTCACTTGGAACTCTTTCTATCCCTTACAAGATTGCAGCAATCAGAGTCCAGGTACCCATACGTGGTGTCTTTTTCTCATGCACATCTCGGGATCCTGTGGCACCGATGTGCGACGTGTCCGTTTATTCGATATAGTAGCATATGCGGGATTTGCAGACCGCATCTTTTTCCCCCCACCCCTAAAGGAAAAAAAAGAGGGAAAAAAAGAAGGAAATCAAAGAGAAAATAATCAAAAATTGAAACAAAGAGAAATGATCAACTGGTCCTTCCGTTCCTACTATTTTCCCCCTGTTTTATAAAAAATCATCTTCTTTTTTTCTCCTGGGAACTGCCCCATCCGGCTGAGAGACATTAGCGCTATTCTGTGCATGGAAATATCTGGGAACCGAGGGTACTTTGGCCTTTAGGCTTGTGAATTGACCAATCCCATCAACTGCACCGATCACGGCAGATAATGCACTTGTCATACTGCTGCCTTATCAGTGTAGATAGAACTGCATTTCTATACGGTAAATTAAGGCTTGATACCAATACAAAAGCACCAACGGCACCAAAAGCACCAAAGGACTGAAGTTTCTCAATGCCAATGCCAATTCCTGCATGGAAAATTCCCCCGAACCGAGGTGTGGATCCTGGTTGTATAGGATTCTCTTGAAAGTTGAAACTAAGTCCCGTAATATCATATTTCCCCTTCTTTCTTTCCCCCACCACATCCACTTAAAACATCTCCCTAAAAAAGAGATGAGCACATCGTACAGAATAGACCGGGATCCCCAAGGTCGGAACTCACCGGGATCAAGGTGGTTCTATGTGGACATGATGGATTTCGGAATTCCTTGTAGCTATCAACCCTGACCGCTCATCTGGCGAAGGACACAGACCAACTTGCATGATTTCCACTAGCGTTCAGAAAAAAAGTTAGGCCCTCTTTTTGGCTCTATCTTCAACGGATTATCGACGTAATCTACGAAGTAGAAATATGAACGGAGGAAAAAAAAAAGTGGGTTATATAAACCGATTCGAATGCCCGACTAACCTCCGTCTCCTTCTTCCTCCCCTAGTCCTTATCAATCAGTAATACATATAAGAAGCTGAGGTTCCTATACCAGTATACCTGTATCCTCAACATTGCATTCCCAGTCCCCAGTCCCCAGTCCTCGTCCCCATCCAATTGAGCCTTGAACAATGCCGTCCTCCGCCCCCCTCATCCGCTCCAAAGCCAACGGACCTAACGGCCACAAACCCGAAATCCCCGTCAGCTACGACATCAACATTCCCTACGTGGACGTCGAAAAGCAATCCAAGATCAAAACCCCGTACCCAGAATACCTCCCAACCTGGGATCCAATCTGGTTCGACCCACTCCCAGAACACACCTACAGCGACCCAGCACTGCGCGTAAAAGACAAAAGCAAGCCTCACCTCCTCACAGCCAACGTAACAATCAAAGACATCCAACCCGCCATCGGCTCCGTGATCGAAGGCCTCCAACTCTCCACCCTAACACCCACGCAAAAAGACGAGCTCGCCCTCCTCATCTCCGAGCGCAAGGTCCTCGCCTTCCCAGACCAAGACCTCATCGACGCCGGCCCCGCAGAACAAGAAGCCTTCATGCGCTACTTCGGCAAACCAAACTACCAGCCCGTCTCCGGCACAGTCCGCAACCACCCCGCCTTCCACGTCATCCACCGCGACGGCAACCGCGAGGAGATCGCGCGCTTCCTGGAAGCACGCACCACCACCACGCTGTGGCACCAGGACGTCAGCTACGAGATCCAGCCGCCGGGCTACGTCATGCTGGGCCTGCTGCAGGGCCCGGAGGTGGGCGGGGACACGGTCTTTGCGGCGACGGATATGGCGTATAAGCGGCTTTCGCCGACGCTGCGCGCGTTCCTGGATACGCTTAATACGGTGCATTCGTCTGCGAAGATGATTGCGCATACGCGGTTGGTGGGTGGGTTGGTGCGGAAGGAGGCGGTTGATACGGTGCATCCGCTTGTGCGGGTTCATCCCGTTACTGGGGAGAAGTGCTTGTTTGTTAATGCGGAGTTTATTACCAAGGTTCAGGGGATGAAGGAGCCTGAGACGAAGTGGATGTTGGATTTCTTGATGAATCATATTGTTACGGGACATGATTTCCAGGCTAGAGTGCGGTGGCAGCCGAGGACTATTGTTATGTTTGATAACAGGGCGACGACTCGTGAGTATTTTCTTGCCTTTGGTGGTTTTTTTTCTTTTTTTGTTACCTGGTGACTTGAGCACATGCTGATTGGATTTCTTAGACTCTGCGATTGTGGATTACCTTGATGAAGATTATGGTGCTAAAGCTCGTCATATCTTCCGCCTGATTGCGTTGGGCGAGAAGCCGATCCCCGTTTATGATGAGTTTTCTGAGTAGGTGTAGATAGAGTTTTGGGTTTTCTTTGCTTTTTTTCCCCAATTCCCCCCTTTATTTGCTTTTTTTTCTTTTTTTTTGGCGGGAGTTTCTTTTTTGCTTCATTGGGTTAGAACTAAACAGTGTTTCTGTTCTCGGGTTCTTATTAAAATTTGCATTTGCTTAATTGATAATCGCCTATTCTTCATGTTCTTACAAGTAAAAAATAAAATAAAAAAAATAAAAAATAAAACGTTTGAATCATTGAAACAGTTTTCTCATTATAAATGGATTTTCAGATTCATGACCTCCGAAGAAAAAGAACGCCACCTAGGATACATAGCAATGGAATAAGAAAGGCACGGATCATTCCAGGATTTGAAGAGAGACAAGGGGTGTGATGATGGGATGTGGGGGGAGGGATAAATGATCGAAACCAAAAATCAAAATGAGAAAATTTAGTTCAGTAGTTCCGCGATCCTTCGCTGCAGGTTCCGACTGTTTTCCACAATATCAGGACCATTACCCGCTCCCTGCTGCAGCAATACCAGAGTCTCGGAGACGCGCTCGGCAACCACATCCGATCCAAACACCATGCCGCCTAGTCGCATGGTCTCATGGAACCACCCTTGCAGTAGATAAATTAGATCAGTGGCGATGAAACGGCGGTAAGTGCCCTGGAATGGAGCCTCGTCGGTGTAGTACATGGTCTCCAGGACCGCATAAATGGACTCGTGTGGGACTCCCAGATCCAGGAAGAGATCGACAATCCAGTGCTCAGGTCCAACGTGGCGCTGGTGCTCTAGCGAATAGCGTTCGAGCAAGGGGACCAGTTCGCGCACCGGGAATACCGTCTCCGACATGCGGAGCCGACTGCCAAGGCTCCGAACTTTCTCGACAACAGCTTCATAGGGTTGTGGGGAGCCCCGTTCCACTGTTTGGGTGTGTGTATCTTGAATGAGGTGCTGCCAAGTCGCCTTGATGTCGGCCGCATTGCGGTAATCCGCCAGGAAGAAGATCTGCAGACAGATGTCATAGTAACTAGCGGAGTCGGCATATTTGTTGAAGAGCTATAGAGGGGACATTCGTTAGTGGATGGACAGCCAAAAAAGGGAAGAAAAAAAAAAAAAGTAAAAAAAAAAAAGGGAGAGAGAGGAAGAAGCTCCGGCGGGCTTTGACTAAAGTCAAGAACTTACTGTACTAATGTCCATGACGGGACCATCCACATCAGTCAGGACTTCATTCCTACGATCCAGTGAAATCCGTTCATCATCCTTCAGGCGCTGCAGAAGATCGTCTTGGATGTTGGCGACATCGATCAGAGAGGAAATCTCTTGCACCAGGCGTTGCCGTGACTGACGGCCCACATCATGTGTGAAAGCGGATGCGTTGGCACGGGCTCGGCCCAAGTACTCAATGCGGCGGCTAAGAGGAAGATTGAATGCACTCTGAGCGAGTTGGAACTGTACCTTGGCAGCCTCGAAATATCGCTCGGACTGGGCATAGTAACGCCACAGCAGATCGGCATGAGCAATGTCGTCAGTGGACTTTCTTTCCAGGTAAGTGACCACAAATTGAGACGAGGTCTGCAATAGACGATCATTCCACCCTTGCTCCAGGTACCAGTCATAAAGGCTAGTCAGGAAGACCTCGTCGTGAGTGTCAGAAATAACGGCATGTGCCTCGTTTTTGCGCTTAGCGATCTGGGTGATTTGTCCATCAATGTATCCGGGGTCGGCTGCGGCCAATGTATCAACTGCAACTATGACATTGAAGACAAGGTCATAACACTGCTTGCGGAACAAATAGATGGATTTCCGAGGGTCCTGTATAGGGGTAAGTTGGTGAACGGTGTAATATCCAGGAGGAGGCTGTACTTCTTCGGGACGTCCATCCATAATCCAGGAAAGTGCGAGGTTCGCCTTGTCGCAGCGACCAGCAACATTAAGCGCCAGTGTAATTGCACCTGAAAAAACGGATAGATATTAGTCAGGAACAAATAGGAAGGATCAAAATGGTCGACAACACATACCAGCGAAGAATTGATTTCCGATGTAGTTCTCCACGGCAGAAACCAGATAGTCCATGGGAAGGTTATCAGCCACCTGTCGGAACAGGTTCAAACTCTCATTCAGGAGATTGCGCCCTAACTCGGAGTTGGCTCCGGCCTCGGTGGCCCGCTTGAGAAGTTCCTGGGCCTTGAAAATAACCACATCTTCCGCACTGCAGAAGCTGCCGCATCGGCGCCGCAAAGCATCGGCTACGGTTTCAACATTCGACCCCTTGGCAATGTTGCGGTTCACAATACTCTTGACTAGCTCCTTGGCAACTTCATTGCCCTTGCTGGTACTAAAGAGCTCCTCGTAAGTGAGCTTCAAGAACTTTTCTTTGGACTCCTCGGGAAGGGTAGCCACTATCTCATCCACCCGCTCATCAAAAAGGACAAGCACAAATGAGATTCCTTCAATGGTGTGCGAGACTAGTTCAACAAGTGAGTGCAGAGCACGGTGCTCACCCTGGAGCGCGGTCTCTTCTTGCTTGGTGGCCGCTCGTGCAAGAGCCTCGGGTCCACTGAGACCTTCAATAAAGCTCTTATTGGTCTTGAAAAACCGCTGAAGGGCCGAGAGATCATGCTGGATGCTTTGCAGCTTGCAAGCAGCCACAGAGGCAGAGACAGTCATGGCGCCATTTGGTCCCTTGCCAACCTGGGCGATTTCCTTCTTCCAGATAGATCGCAACAAGCGGGAGAGGTATAGGGAGATACCGGCATGTCGAGGGGACGGCTCGACGAGGTCAATTGTAGGAGTGGTGCTATCAGCCACAATGTTCTCATTGATCGCGGGACGACCACCAAAGTCAATGAAGACTTTGCGAGCAAACTCCAGGACATCTGGGTCATTAATCTGGGTGAGTCGCTGGTCTGAGGAAATCTCCACGCCTTGTCCGCAAGCCACGGCAAGAGCGGTGGCCAGAGCCTCCGGTCGACCGTATGTGCGAATGAAGTTTTTAGCCTCGCCGTCTAAACCTTCTTCTCCGGTACCACCACGAACCAATGACGCAAAGATGTCTACCAGGCGTCGCCGTCGAATGACGTGAATACCCGTACTTGTCAGAATAGCAACCTCAGCAGCGGGGTGATCAAATTGGATGGCCAGCTCATTGCCAAAGCCTGAAGAGCTTGGCGGAGGTGGGGTGCAGAGACCGATGGCCTCCGCTCGGCCGCCCAGGTTCATCCAAATGGCAGACTCGCCTGTTTTCCCTGTCAAAACATTATCCTGGGCCCTGGCAACTTTGCCAGAATCCGGGGATGAGATGAACAGGGTATCGGACTTCTGCGCAGCATCCTTGGTTGCGAAGCAGAAGAAATATCCAGGCGGGAACCGGGCTGCCATGCGCGTGGGCTCCAAAGTGTGAATCGCAAGCTTGCCACCAGGCTGCTGGAAGCGAGGCAGCCCGAAATCACTAGGAAGATCCACGGGTGGGGTCTTGATGTGCTGGGCTTGCATGCTGGTAGGTGCAGTTGTACCGTTCGGCATGGGGGACCAGCTGTATGAACCAGTCGCACTAAGATAGATGCGATAACCGGTGGCCGTTGTCGCAACAAGGTGATAGCGAGAGGCTTCAGCGGCAGGGACGGGACTGATAGAAACGATTGGGATCTTAGGATTGAGAGTTTGGTTGGATGCGATGATATGTCCGATATTCGAGTAAATGTCCAGAGCATGCTTGGTGATAGCCAGGGAGAGAGAACCGTCAGGCTTCAGGTGGAAGACTCGAATTGTGGAGGTCGAAGACAAAGTATAGAGAAGGTTTCGGCTGTCATCAATGACCATCTGTTCCAC
Source organism: Penicillium verhagenii (assembly GCF_028828195.1). NCBI lineage: Eukaryota > Fungi > Ascomycota > Eurotiomycetes > Eurotiales > Aspergillaceae > Penicillium > Penicillium verhagenii. Next base: position 421,165 of record NW_026643171.1, read on the forward strand.
ATTTTCCATGGCCACTTTCGCCAAGTTCGTCAAGCTCAACGATGGTGTAAATGCTGCTAGGCGGGAGCTGGTGTGATTGACCTTTCCGCATCGACCCTGGAACCACCGTTCCTCTTGTTGGTATGTCAATTCGTAAACATCGTTATCGGACGAACCACCGAAAAAGATCCGACCAGTCGAGTCAAAGGACGCAAAGACATGGATATCCAGACCCCGAATCGGAACTGCCATCCCGGTCGAATACAGAGTGACCTGCCGCCCGCCCGTCGAAGTGGTTTCCACGCCCATACCTAACAAAATCAATTCGGCTGTTGTTGACACCACGAGCAAATGAGTAATTGCCGGCAAAAACACTCCTGCACGAGGCTTAACAAGCTTAACTGTGTTAATGCTATTTGGCTGGTCCTCGAATCCAACCAATTGAGGGTTCGGGTGTGTAAAGTCCCACAAGTAGAGCGCGTTGTCGATGGCCACCCACGCGTGTTGCAGCTCAGCAAAAAGTCCCATGCTTGTCGACACTTGAGCGCGATTGTACTGATCGAAAATCTGGTCGGGAATGTTGTACATTTTCACTTTTTGAAATGGTGCCCATGACGGCGACGTGGGGAGGTCATACTCAGATGAGAATCCCTCTATTCAAAAGTTAGCATCACATCACGTCAGACCCGCAGACTTCGAAATAAACCTACGTGATAGATAGCTGTCCAGATCTGGGTATCGCGATTCTTGAAAGAGAGACTCGTTGATTGTACGCGCTCCTCGCTCTTGTGTGCTCAGATTCCGGTTTTGTGTCGCGGCGATTGGGGGAAGCTTAGGGAGCATCTGAGGTGGACTTTGAAGAGTCTGTGATTGCAGCTGCTGCTGTGGAGGGGACCTGGGACCATTTCGAGGCACAGCTGGCGTTTGCAGGTAAGCTCCCGGTAGGGGTTTCTGCGGCGTCGCCGGAGGTAGGTTGGCTTGAAGAATCGGGTACGACATTGCGCTTCAGCTGGGGAGAAGAGCGAGACGAACTCCCCGCTCACGAAACAAAGAAATGAAAAACTGCAATTCAAAGAAGATAAATTGCAAAGCTGCAATAAGACAGGAGATAGACGGTAGGTGGAGGAGGAGGTTGCGGGCAGCTTTTTGAAGGTGATTTAGTTTCAAGGTTTCTTTTGCGAGGTCAACAATTCCTGCGCACGGACCACCATTCAATGATCTTCCGCCTTTTGAACATCTGCACATTTGAACTTGATAATAACTAAGCCATTCACCCTTCCAATTCCACAGTTCTTACCATGTTCCGTGTCGGTACTAGTAGATTCACCTGCGCTCCATTGCGTCAGGTACGATGGAACTCCACTGCTACCACACCGCCTATGATGGCAACATTGCGAGCTGATCTGAAGACAGCCATGCGCGCCAAAGATACTGCCCGGTATCGTCACATCCTCATGCAATACAAAGCAACCTTTTGTTAACAATCCCAGGCTCAATGTCCTTCGCGCTTTGATTTCCGAGACCAACAATGCTGCCAAAACCTCCACCCCATACGCGACAGATATTCAACTTCTCTCCCTTATCCGAAGACGTTCAAAGGCCTCCCAAGATGCTGCTGACCTGTTTGCCAAAGAAGATCGCGCGGATCTACAAGCTCAGGAAGATCAACAGGTCACTATCTTGGAGGAGTACGCGGCTCAGATCAAGACAATGCCTATCGAGGAATTGGAAGCTATCATCGCGGAACAAGTTGCCAAAATCCAGGCAAAGGGAGAGAAAGTGCGGTCCGGTCCTTTCATTGGAGCTCTTTTTGCTAAAGGAGGGCCATTGGATGGCAAGCCAGTTAACAAATCCGAAGTGCCAGCCTTGGTGAAGAAGGCTGTAGAATCGGAATGATCGTGTGCGTGGACAAAATGTATTATTATCAACAGGTGTATTATAATATTCAGAGGCAATCTCCTCTCTGTGGGCTACATATAGATGGCATCAATCAAGTATGCAAATGAACCTGAAGATGTGTTGATCCTTATTTTACGGTCATAGTGTGGATATTGATCACTCCCAAACGTTTATCGAAGTCAACTCAATGCGGGGAATCCAGCCCTCGAGTGCTAGAAGCAATCGTTCTCGGCTACAGCCTATAAATTGCTGAATCTTATGAAAGGTTGATTGATGGGGCGAATCCGATGAATCTGAATGTGATCTGTGATTTGTGATTCCAGGTATAGCGTTTCAGGGATTGCCTGGATATGGTCAAGGATATTACAACCATTTCTAACTCGATGTCCATAGCTGAGCAAGATGACTTTCCCTGATAAAAACCCAATCCCTTTGTATTTTCCTATCCAAAATAACTTAACTCCGTTACTAGTGGCTTTGTCGCTCCAAGAGCAGATGTCGAGGAGATCCGGTATTGGCGCATGACTGGCATGACTGGATTGGTGCGCGCATGGTTGGTGAGCGGTGTCCGGACCGCCGAAATGAAACAGAAACAGAAATTTATTTAAACCGCTTGGATGAGAGAGACGTTGTCGCCCTTGAGGAGAATCTGGCCTGTACCGTGGCGTTAGCTAGCTTCAGATCTTCATTCGGGGTTGGTCCATACCAAGTGGCCTCCGCTTCTCCTCTTCAGTCTTTGTAGCTTGGCGCACCTCGATCGCATCATCGATGACCAGGTTCATGAACTCATCAAATCCCTGGAAGAAGTTAGTTGAGAATTGAGCTGGCCCTGGCTGCGTGTTCATGACTTACGCGGATCTTTCCCTCAATTCGGATAGCCAACTGCTCGTAAAGCCAGATTGAAACAGTGCTACGTTTCTGCAGCAGGCTGAAAATAAAGTGGATTGGTGCCAACAATGTCTTGCGGCCAGCCATGATGAAGGTAGAGGTGGTTTGGTTGGAGTTGATAAGTTGTTGGAGCAGAGACGAAAGTCAAGCTCTGCGTCCCGTGATTTGCGGTAATACCATTACGAAGTCACGGGCACCAACATCCCACCTTCTCACAATCTCGCACTCATAACGAATCGCGACTTGACCCCTCCTCCTTTAAGCCAACTCTTCTACACTGTCATTTTATCCCCCCTTTTTTATCTGCTGCTCAGGGTCTAAATTACTGGGCCTTGATCACTTGGACAATACAAATCCCGACGATATGGCCAGCAAGGATGGTGGGCAGGCATTCGCCCCGGTCCTAGCGGCCGTCGCGACAATGCAAGGGAACGTATCCAGGGCCGAGAAAACCCAAGCCCATGAATTCCTTGAAAAATTCCAAAAATCAGTATGAATTCCCCTTTCAAACTATAAATCCTTTTTGAGAAAAAGACTGACGCGTTTGCAGGTTGAAGCATGGGAAACGACACATTCGCTATTACAGTCGCACGACGTACCAATCGAAGCCAAATTGTTCGCCGCAACTACATTGAAGGGAAAGGTAAGTACTGCGATTCGCAGAATGGGATAATTACGAATTATTTGCAGAGCTAACACAAGTAGATCGTATTTGATCTCGATCAACTCAACCCAGAGTCCGTTTTAGCCCTCCGGGATTCCGTCCTCAACCTCCTCGTCGCTTTTGCCCCCGGTCCTCGACCCATTCAAACTCAGCTATGTGTGTGCTTGGCAAGCTTGGCGATCCAAATGGTCGCATGGAAAGATGTCCTCGCCACCGTGGGATCCGCATTGGGCAGTATTGCGGGGGATTGTGTGCTGGAGTTTTTGAAGATTCTCCCCGAGGAAGTTACAGAAGGCCGCAAGATCAACCTCAGTGAGGATGAGCTTCTGTCCCGAACAAAGGAGCTATTGGAGGACAATGCGGAGCAAGTCATGCAGTTGATGATCCAGTATGCTCAATCGTCACCTACCGCGGCAACCAATCCTCGTCTTTTGGACTGTATCACCTCGTGGCTTCGCGAAATCCCCGCCGGTCGAGTCGTCGAGTCGCCTCTGATGGATATTATTGTCAAGGCATTGGACAATGACGGATCTTTTGATGCCGGCGTTGACTGCATGTGTACCCTCTTCCGTGATACCAAAGATGTTGACGAGTCCCTTTCCGTAATCCAAGCCCTTTACCCCCGGTTGATGGCTCTTCGACCAAAGATTCTTGAAACCGCCGAAGCCGAAGACTTGGAGGCGTTTAAAGGCATTACCAGAATATTCTCGGAGGCTGGTGAGGCCTGGGCCGTTCTCATTGCTCGTCTACCAGTCGAATTCCGCGGCCTCGTCGAAGCTGTCCTGGAGTGCTGCGCACGCGACTGGGAGAGAGATGCTGTTTCTCTTACTTTCATCTTCTGGTACGAGCTCAAGCAGTACATCACTATCGATCGCTACACTGATTCTCGCGTCAATTTCCTCGATATTTTCTCCCAGCTGGTGGACATCATGGTCAAGCACTTGGAATTCCCTAGCCCCGAGGAAGGCGAGACCGATCTCTTTGGTGGCGACCGAGAGCAGGAAGAAAAGTTCCGCCAATTCAGACACTCCATGGGCGATGTCTTGAAGGACTGTTGTTCTGTCGTGGGCGTGACCGACTGCCTGGGTAAGATCTATCAGTTGATCCAGCAATGGGTGGGCAAGTACGCGGCACAGGCGAGTCACGAGCATGTTCCACATTGGCAGGAATTGGAGGCTCCTTTGTTTGGCCTCCGTGCCATGGGCCGCATGGTTGACCCCGAGGAAAGTACTGTATTGGGTCAATTGGTTAGTTTGATTGTCCAAATCCCTGACCAGGAGAAGGTCCGATTCCAAGCAATTATGGCTCTTGCTCGGTACACAGAATGGACTGCTCTCCACCCGGAGAGCCTTGAGGCACAACTCAACTACGTTATTTCCGCTTTCGAGCACCCATCTCCGGAGGTCATTCAGGCGGCTGCTCTTGCGTTCAAATTTCTTGGAACCGATTGCCAAAAGCTGCTCGGTGGCCACATCAACCACCTGCACACTTTCTTCTTGTCCGTGCTCGACAAGCTGAAGCCCGCTAGCCAAGAGGAAGTGACTGAGGGTGTTGCGGCTGTGGTATCTGTGCAACCCTTGGACAAGATCTATGCCTCCTTGAAGATGTTCTGTGATCCGATCATGCAGCGAATTATGAATCTAGCCAATCATGCACAAGATGAAGAAGGACAGCGAGCAGTTGCCGACCATTTGCAGTTGATCACAATCTTTATTCAAGTGGTTACTCCCATCGTTGCGCCGGGCGAAGAGAATCCTGCCGTTAAGTACTGCGGCGAAATCCTACCTATCATGGCCACAATCGTTATGAATTTCACGTCTTCCACCCCCATTCTGGAGCGCGTGTGCCGATGCTGGCGTTACATGATTATTTCTTATCGAACTGCTATGATTCCCCTCCTTCCCACTCTCGCCCAAAGCATTGCGAATGGCTTTGAGGCGTCCCGGGAGGGCTGCTTCTTGTGGGCCACCGACGCCGTTGTCCGCGAATACTCTGATGGTGCTGAGTATGTGGACCAGGCCACCAGCGATGCTGTCTATCAGTTCTATGAGCAGCAAGCTCTTTCCTTCCTGCGCATTTTGAATGATTTGCCCCCAGAGAATCTTCCCGATGGTAAGACCCGACATGGTTTTCTCAAACTTTGATTTTTCCCCCTTTTTTCTAACTTTTGAACAGTCATCGAGGATTTCTTCCGCTTGTCATCTGACGCTGTCCGCTATTACCCTAAAAAGTGCATTAGCTCGTCACTGGCCGTCCCTATCTTCTCCGCGGCACTTAGTGCCCTTACTCTTCAACAAGTCGATCCCCTTATCGCCACCCTGCACTATTACCGCGACCTTTTCAGCTTTGCCTTCGACAAGCCTCTCGTCTCCGAATTCACCAGTCCCGAAGGTGCTCCTTTCTCCAACCCGCCGGAGATCCGGGAGGCTGTCAAGGCTCTTCTTTTGTCACAGGGCCAGGTTCTCACCCAGCGTGTTCTCACAGGCATGATGTTCAGTTTCCCTGGAGATTGTTTCCCTGATGCATCAGGAGTTTTGATGACCCTGTTTGAAGTGCTACCCCACGAGACTGGCGCCTGGTTACAGGCTACACTGCAGATGCTTCCCCCTGGGTCCATGAAGCCGGCTGAGGCTGAGCGACTTCTCAAGGGCATTGGTGAGAAGGTCCAATCTGGTGAAACACGGAAGATCCGCGTTTTGCTTCAAGGTCAGTCTCCACCGTTTTCTCTGTATCTTTTCAAGTTACTAATTTTTTAATCCAGATTTCACCAATTCCTACCGCCGTCGCAATGTTGCCCCCCGCGATGGCCTCGGCCGCCTGGAGGCGACCCGTTTCCGGTTCAGCGGATGAAGTGGTTATTCCCGTGTACATTTTTATTCTCTTTTACCCTTCACGTGTCCTTATGATCAACGCTGGAACACAAAAAAGAACCCCCCCGGAGCATTTGCACATCAGGTGTTATTCCATTCCTCTTAACGCGATATGTGGCATATGTGGTATGGTATGAAGGCACACGAATCCGGCCGTGCTCGTGATGATTTATGATCCGCTGGCTCACGCTGGCCGCCAGATCTTCTTGTACCCGGTCTTTCGACAGCGACTGGCTCTTTGGGATTAGACTAATCGGCATTTCACCAGTTATGCGCGTTATGACAGGTAGAAGATATGAATTAGACAATATGTCAACTTATGCAATTACATGTGTGTAGATCTCTAGTCATTATCAAGCTGATTAAGCAGTACAGATTCTCTCTACACCATGAACACACTTTTAACTGTTAGCAGCGTACGTACGTTGACATGTCTGGTTTTTTTTTTTTTTTTTTGGCGTCCAAAAATGCGGCTCTAGACAATCCACACGTGGACGCCAAAAACAATTATTTACTAGTCACGAGGCTCTGTGAAATTCCACTCAATTGAGCCTGGGCCCCCAACTCTTGGCCCCATTAGGTACCACGTACGCTGAACTGGAATTTCCTGTGACCTTGAATTCCTCTTCTTAGGACACATCCTCCTGTTTGCCCTCTTGCTGGAGTCCAAGCAGCGATTTCAGTGGATATTCGACTCAGGCTGACCAACTACAAACTCTCATACAAGGAAATGCCACTTTACAGGGCCCAAAACAATCTAAAAACAAAACTGAAATTCAAATGTTGCTGTATACGGCGTGATAATGTACTGTCCATGTGGCAGGCTACTAATTTTACCGGCTTATGTATATATCTGTGACAACTACAGTCTGGAGGCAAGAGTTTACATACATGTCAACTAGGTAGATGCCACCTACATCCACATCCACATGTGCACCTGGGCAGTGCTACTAAGGCATGTCCTGTGACCAATGGCGGGGTAATATACCTCGCACCTTGGGAATCCATATCCTAACATTCCCCCTTAGTGTATAAATCTAGCTCTGAATGCTTAGAATATAGTTAAAAAAAACCTGAAAACTTCCTCTAAAAACCTCTCAAATTTATTATAATAATCACTTTTTAAGCCCTATAAGGGCCTTAAACTAGTTAAACTTAACCAAATCTAGTACTTTTATAAGACTATTAGCTAGATTCTTAGTACTTATAATCATCAATTATAATAGAGATTATACCCTTCTAAATCTTATCTTATATAAACTAGAACAGTTGCCCAAAGATCCAAATCTGTAAAATATCAGGTGCCCCGACGCGTCTAGTCCCTGCATGTTACATACTACTAGTAGTCAATGTCCCCCGCCATCGCGATGAATTTGACAGCTTGTTTATGCTATGATACTCAGCAAATCACTGAATTGGCAGCTTGGCTTTGTTTTCCTTTGTTTTCAATGTTCCAGGCTGGAAAAGCTACCCGCTCTTTCTCGTGAAATTCTCCATCTATACAGTCTGCTCTGAGACATCTGATGATCGACCATCCACATCTGCCAAGAGCTTACTGTAGCTTGATTTTGCTTGATTTTCCTTGGCTTTGCTTGGCCAATTGGTATCCTGGTAAGATTGTCTTGCCATTACGCGTTACGAAGATTCGAATACCTAACATCCATGGGCTTTGAAACGTACCACTAAGAAAGAGCATTCAAACACTTGTTTTGAAGCGGGACGTTCCACTTGAGGGGTTGCTACCCGGGTAACCCACAAGATCAATTTGATTGCCAGTTGGCCATTTGAATATTTGGACGCGGGCTTCCCTGTTTCTCTCAAACATTATATACATGTCTCGCATTGATAATCCCATTACGAACTTAAGATTTCATGTTGTGACTCTGGTAGTATGGGTCGCATCTTGGAATATCAATAGCATAGCCGGATAGAGAGCCGTCAGAACCAACTGTCATAGAGAACCACACCAACCAGAAGCGAGTTTTTTTTGCGGATTCAAATGTTCAAAGTGAGCATCAATGACTAACTAATGTCAAGCAACTGATCAAGGTTGAATTCAAGCTCCCGTCCTTGGGCCTCTAAGCTCAGATACCCGGGCGCACTCTGCTCGATAGTGCTCACCCACAGATCCCGACTGCCGTAGCCCTCGAAGAGGAACTTGTTGGTCTGTCGTGTTACTTCCAAAAGCTCAATTATAGGAAGGTCCATATCCAAGCTATTCCCACAAACAAGCGATTCACGTTAGAAGACTGAAAACGGGGACAGAGGTTGTAGGCAAGAAACAAACGTACGGTTCATTATACTGCGGCGGGCCCCCGATACCGGACATTGATAATTCCAAGACTCGTCGGCCCATAATCTGACTAAAGGACATCGTCTGGCCCATATTCCAGGGTCGACGGAGAGTCGAGGCGCGGACGCTGCCATTGGAACCAAACTCAGCCAGCGTCAACCGCCCCGTGAGAAGCCCTGGCTCATCGATCACGTACCACGTGTAGTACGGCCCATCGGCGAACACAACCGTGCCGGCCCGGGTCATCGAGAGAGCGTGGAGATCCGCCGAGAAGAGGTACAGCTCGGAGAGGATCTCGTCGAGCGCGATGGGTGTGGCGCGGCTAACAAACTCTGGAATATGGCATTGCGGCGCGTTGCCCACGCCTGACAGGTCAAAGGGATGCAGCCCATTCCATTCCCCTTGATGAACGTATAGCAGAATCAGAAACTTCACAAGGTGGATGTAGTCCCGGGGATGAGTCTCGCGGTCTACAGGTGCCAGACACAGGAACCGCTTGCTGGGCTGCGGGGCTTGCTGTGAGAGTAATGAGGCCGGGTAGTCGCGGGCTGAGGTGTATGCTGGGGCACGGCCATGGTAAGACTGCGCGGATTAAAATTTTCAATATTCAATTTTGAGTTATAGAAGCACAAGAGACAAAAGAAAAAGGTGAAGAGGAGTGGAAATTTTAAAAATTGGCTTGGCTGTACGGACCTCGCGGAATTCTTGACTGGCAGTAGCCCATTTCTCAATAAGGGCACGCCGTTGTCGCAGCCCGTCTTCCGGGGTCGAGACTGGCTGGGATTCGGATTCTTCCTGCAAGTTTCTAACCGTCAATACCACAAATGATCAATTGATTATGCGAGCACATTTCCGCGGACTGCCCTACCTGTACGAAAAGAAGCCATCCCTTTGTTTCTTCCGGCAGTTCATCTCGGGGTAAATCCGTCGGATGTAAGTGGATCTCGGGAATGGCCGGCCAGCCTTGTGATGTTGAGTGCGACATTTTTGATATTTAATTTGTATATGTGAGAAATCGAAATGAAAAGCGAGAAAATAGAGGAGTAGATGAGTTATGAGAAAATCCAAACTGAATCCATATGCAAGCCCCGGAGGTGAAACATGCGGACTGAGCACAGGAACTAGTATTATAGGGCATTATAAGACCCTGGTAATTTTGAGTATTTTTGTGGGTCTTCTCTCCACCTCATAGCAGTCACAGCCTTGGAGGGCTTCAGGGCCTCAACTTAGTGGGTCTCTCTGCTTTACCCTCAATTACACCTGCTATAAGAACTATCACAGATGGCCGATGCACAGTATTCTTTCCGCACCCCCTGAAACTCTTCTTGGTCAGGACTCCTGCATTTGGAGTCCTCAATGTCAAGTCCAGCGGCCAGTGGTCACAGTCTCACAACTGTGAATCCAGTGTCGAGAGCCCAGTGTCAACACCCTTCTGCGGATACTTCGTGAAACATAACTCCGGAGTGCGGATTGTTTTGTTGCAGTAGCCTGCGATTGACAGCAATACCAATAAACCCACATGGAGAGCCAGTGACCACCAAACATTTACGAGTCCCGTGCCTAGTGGCCCCAGTGTCTTATGAACCCTGTCACTGTGGAAAATGAACCCTTGTGGTCCCAGCGTCTTATGAACCCTGTCGCTGCGAAAATGAACCCAGAGAGTCAGCGACCACATACTACGAGTCCCGTGCCTAGTGGTTAGTGAAAAATGTACCCAAAAGCCAGTGACCAACGTCCCGTGCCCAGAGGTCGCAATCAAAAATGCACCCAAAAAGCCAGTGACCATCAAAAATACAAGTCCCGTGCCCAGAGGTCAGTGAAAAATGTACCTAGAGAGCCAGTGACCACAGAGTCCCGTGCCGAAATTGAACCCAAAGAGCCAGAGACCACAGTGTTCATTGTCTTCCATGGCAAGTTGGATCAATTGTTTAGATAGAACAACCTAGGGGTTTTTCTGATTGATTGACTTTACATGTTGTGATGGAATCACGGTCTCCCAATGATCGGTAGATACCGCCGCTGTTTCGTCTTTCTTTCTTTTCCCCTCAATTCAATTCAATTTTTTTTTTCTCAAATATCTTCCAATCCTCAAGCTTCAAGACGTAGTAGTACTAGTCATCAATCAGTATCATCCAATCAATCAATGTCTCAAGCGAAGCTGCAAGCATTCATGGAGGTTCGCGATACAAGCCTTCTTGTCCAAGTCCCCTCTGTCACGCACCACAAGCACTGTCTGCCGGCATAAAAGACTTGTCATTCAAATTCGATCGATTTCCATCCAAGAGTGAATTCGTGAAACCCGTAATATACCACTGCTATCATCCAGTTTGAATACTGATCAATGACCCATACTTTATGGGGGCTTCTTCAAGCACTTGAGTAAAGGGTCGGACACGTGCGGAGCTGTACCGGGAGGCTGAGTTGGCGAATGTTTCTCAGCGTGGAGATAGTGTCGAATGGATCTTTGAAAATTGACAGACTCAGCACTTGAGTGTGAGGGACAGTGTATGTCATAATCAAAGGTTGATTTACCCTGTAATAATTACCTTGGTATATACAAAAGCACGATATTCAAAAAAATTATGCAGATATGATAATAAATAATATGTGAATTGAATGCAACGCTAGTTTCATAAACAAATGTGTATATATGCTGTACAAGAAAAGAATGGTAATCACTGGCACATTGGGCACATCGACAGATCACCCGTCCGAGTTCCGATGCAAAGGAATCTCTTCTACAGGGACAGCCTCGCCCGCTTCCCCACCCTCCTCGGAGGGGATATTTTTATAAGAGCGCACTTGTCGACGACGGAGGAACTTCCGTGTACCGACCACAGCTCCACCAATAATTCCGAGGACCAGGAAGAAAACGATGAAGGCCTCGACACCACGTAGAACCTCATATGCCCTGTAAACAGATTTGGCGACTTCCTTCGTATCGGCATATACTGCCTCATGTGGTTTAACGACGATGCCACTAGAGGACCCAGTGGAGGAGTCGACGAGGGGTTCTGTTGAGGGATTGGTCGAGGCGTCGGTCGAGGAGTCGATCGAGGGCTCGGTTGAAGAGTCAGTTAAGGTTTTGGAGTTGTCGACCGTGGGCTCAATAGGCTCGCCATTGAGATATAGAAGGGAGGGGTCGTCGGGGCTCGGTGAAGCCCCCTCGAAACCGACGGCTTGCCAGTTGTCCGGTCTGTTGGTTCGCTGGAGATTTGAGACCCCAAGGACATTTCCTTCGCTGTCAACCGCCTCTGCGGTGATAAAGTCCATGTATCCATTTGCGAGGTACATAGTCTCGAAATCGGACTTTTCGGTATGTCCGATGAAGACGTTTTCGCCCTTGTCAAAGGCGCGAGCGTAAAAGTTCCAGCGGGCGATATCAGTAGCACCATTCCAGCTGACGTGGATAATGGTCAAAATCTCCTTGGAAGTTATGCCGTAAACGGAGGATACAACATCAGGCGGGGTGTTAGGGCGGCCAATCCAATCGAACTTGTAGGAGCGGTAGCTAGAATATCGCTCTGAGGAGAACTTGGCCCACATGAGCAGGTCGCCGTTGGGAGCGTGTTCCGAGTGGTAACCCCATTGACTCCATCCGACGAACGTATTCTGATTTGGAAGTTTTTGGACGTTACCACGTAGACGGGTCAGTCCACCATCGGGTCTTTCGATGCGCTTGATAACTCGGGCTTTCATAGTGACCATGTCGATATCGATAAAGAGAGCTGCGGAGACCCACTCATCGGCTTTGCCCTCGTCTGCACCATTGTTCATCAATGAGATGATGTGGTGTGTGTCGTGCGATTCGATAAATTTCACATCATGCTGCTTATGGAAGGTGAAATCCATGTCGAAATCGCTTTGTTCTCCACCCAGGCGCCACATGATATGGCCATCGACACCCGATATCATATAAAGAGTGTTGGTGAAACGCATAGAGATAATATAATCGCCGGCATCGTTCTTGTCGACGGCGTTGATGTGTACATAGTCTGTGCCAGGTTTATCCGATGGGGCGTCCGTGGCGCTCATAACGGCAGACTCTTGAACCGAAATTTGGTCCCTGGAATCCCATTCATAGAGGACATGGGCGTTGTTCACGTCCAGCTCGACAAACCCACCAGTCATGGCCCAGGTTTCCTCATTCGGCCGGCCGAAATCAGTAAGGCTGATTGGTTGGGTCCGATATGTGCAAGCGAGAGCGGTCTTGCCACCATCCAGGATATTGAACTCGTGCATATTGAAGGCGTCAAGGTCGTTTAACACTTCAACTTCATGTTCGACCTCATAGTGAGTGTTCAAAATCATTCCGCTTCCTTTGGTGTGATCATCATGCTGCACAATAAAGGACAGGTGGGGATGGTCGTCAATATTCCAGTTCGCTTTGAAGTCGAAAACATTTCGATTGTCGTACATTGGCGATCCTGCCCAGATGAGCATCTATGCACATATTAGCATGGGCAAATCGTGTGTGTGTGTAGTAGAAGCTCTTTTCAACATACCCCATCGTTATCGTAGATATACGGTCCAATTTGGTACTGGGTGTACCGCTGGGTTGCCGCTTCAGGATTTATTTGGCCGTACGGGGCGACGAACCAATAACCTGGTTGTTGTCGCTCTCGATCAATATGTACCATCTCGAATTTTAAGGCTCGGACTTCAGGAAGCTAGACAAGATGTGGTTAGTAGGGTAAGCGGCAGGCTTTTAATCGGTGCAGCTTACTGTGACAAAGGAGTACAAGTCCTTATCATGTTGCGCGACGGACCCATGTAAAAACATGAGCCCCAGAGCGAGAAAACATGAAAGCATGATTGACTTTGAATGAGTGACTAGAAGGAGACACCACTCATGATAGAGTGGAGGCCTTCAAAATGAAAGGACAGACTTGAAGCAGAAGAAGAAAAGGAAGAAAAGACAAATCCAAGGAGAAAAAATGATCGAAGAGGCTTTGAAGGGTAACTTTGAATGGTGGAGCGGGTACTCAGGGTCAGAAAATCAGTAATTAGTGCCGAGCGCCGACTTTAAAGGAGCAAAACACAGAGTCGGAGATAGTCAAGCCTTTTCGGCATCGATGGCTCCCGATTGGACGGGATCGCGTGTCCACCATTTCAAAACCCCCTTAAGAATCAGACTGCAGGCGTGGGATTTGACAGAACGAGTACGATCGACATCTGTCCACGCCAGTCTGTGGCGGAATAAATACGCGTCTTCCAAGGATGTGGGGCGCTTCCGGCAACTACTGTGGGGGGGTACGCTTCAAAGTTGCGTAGTAGGTCAACGACTTCAAATCTATGCCAAGATCAAAAAAAAGTCATCGGTACTTGGAGGCAGGGCCTTGTCCTGAAAATGCCATTTCAGTTTGAACAATCACTTAGATCTCCTCTCTGGGAAGGGTCAACCCTTTTAAACTGGAGCATTTGAGGGGCGCCGCCATTCATGGTGGTGGGGACACTAGTAAACTGTGACGAAATTGACGCCAAGCATCTCCGCCGAACGGTCAAGGCGGCACGCGAGTGCTTCAGATTGAAGATAAGTGGGCCAACTTGTCTTGAAATGTTAGAGTTGACATCTCAATAAGACAGGAATGTGTGGAGTATACAGTATGCAATTACCGATAAGTTCTTGTACAAATCAAATATGGATATGGTTGGTGCGATGTACAACTTGAAAGGGGTTTGATTGATCAGGTGCACTCGTAGTCACGGGACTCGTAATCGTATAGAATTTGACATCAAGGTGTATGTAGGTAAGTGAAGACTCATATTCAAATGTTCCTATTTTTAGAGTGTTCAATCCTTGAAGCCTACTAGTAGACTTGACCAGTCAAAGTTCCAGGTGAGGAACAAAACGATTCGTTAGATTTTGACTGGGCTGACGCATACATAGTGCATGTGAATAGTCCAGATGTCAACTGGTACATCTTCCAAGGTTGCTCATTGACTTTCAATGTCAATATGCAAATGTTCCAAGGTCAGTATAGTACTAGTAATTCATACATAAGGGCAGGCTTAATCTTTGCTTAATCAGTGTTTGCAAAATTTGACCATAAAAATATCCAAACTCGGCAATATTTGAATGCGATGTTCGCTACATATACTTCCGAAAGGTGTATATGTGCGTTGCCGTCGGCAAAAGAATCCACTTACTAATGCAGGTCCAACTGCGAACTGTACCAGTATCCTGCACATGCGAGAATATCATGTACACATTTACAATATATTGAAAGAAAATGCGGATATTCCAGGTCAAGTTACCATACATTTCCAAAGTTATTGCCAGACTTTACGCCAGTTGACGAATATTTCCTTCACATTGTCATGTCAAAATTGGTCAATATATTACCCGTCAGCTCAAGGAAACGATACATACTACACATGTGCATACTCTTTTTTTTTTTTTTCTTGCTGTCTTAATCAAAAGACTCGGGAGTGATCATATCCATGAAACAAGCAAGCTATGCCAGTCTTCGAAAAGTGACATGTTCAATGTTACCTGTTGAAGGGTAATTTCCCCAGGTCGGCGAATATTACCTCCGCTAACTTTAACCAACCCCACTCCAGTTCTCCGCACTCCCCGGAAGACCTTGTCCTTGGTCGTTACACTTGCGCAATTTCCCACATTCCCTCCAGTGCTTATCTGAGCCTACGGGTAGATCGACATTCCTCCGTGATCATCGTGCTATGGCACCCAATGGTGTGGCCCGCCGTTAACACAGACATGGACGACGAGCAACCCTCCAAGCGGCGCCGGCGCAGTCGCCGTGCCCCGTCAGATCGCAAATTCGAATGTACCCACGAGGACTGTGGGAAAAGCTATTCCCGCGCTGAGCATCTATATAGACACCAGTTGAACCGTATGGTCCCATCCTGTTCCCTCTCCCCCTTGCCCCGCTTCGCGCCCGCGACTGACTGTGCGAAAAGATGCCCCAAAACAGATATTTCGCTGCGACTTTCCCAACTGCTATCGATCGTTTGTGCGACAGGATCTCTGTATTCGCCACCGTGAACGCCATACCACCCGTGGATCCCAGCTCCAGAAACGCGACTCGTTCACAGCGGACAGTCACGATGATTTGCCCAAATCGCTGATCCCTGCCTCGTCCCCCTCATCGCCATCCATGACTGCCGCAGACTACGCATTTATCACCGACCCTGCGCCCAGCTCCAAGTCTCCTCCGAATACAAATTACCCCTTATCAACTGGCATTGAAAACGCGGGAATCCCGGTGTCTGGATACCAGGACCTTTCGGTGGGATTTGTCCAACCCGAGAGCAGCATGCTGGATCTCGATGCCATGTCAAACGCGTATCCCATCTTTGGTGGGGAGACATACAACCGGTCACCATTCGCCATGGCTGATGACTTTGCGGCTTGGCTGTTCAGTGAACCGCTCCCGCCGCTGGGGTACGGCATGATGCCCTTGGTGCAGAATCAGTTTTATGTGAACGAGCCATCCTATCATAATTTTTGCACTGTTACCCCCCAGCATCCCATGAGTGTAACTAGTATCCTTGATTCGGGATCATTGCCAGCTATTATATCCGAAGAAAAGCGGCAGGAACTGCTGCATTTGATGGCGACACGATTCAACGAGGCAGCGTACTCGGCGGACAACAAGCGCAAAGATGCATTGATGGATGGAGATCTGGATAGTGACCGACATTCTCTGAGCCTGCGCATGATGCAGACTTATATTGGCTCCTATTGGTATCATTTCCATGCGCAACTGCCTATACTGCACCAGCCGACCTTTGCAGCAGATCGCACACCCAATTTGCTATTATTAGCCATTATGGCCATCGGAGCGGCGACTCTGGATAAGATTCACGGACAGGCGGCCACTGAGATAGCCGCTGAATTAGCTAGCTTTATCGCATGGCATCTACGCTGGGAGATATTTATGGATGCGGATTTCCGACCGCCAGCCCGATTGTGGGTGTTCCAAGCGTTACTCTTACTGGAGGTATATGAGAAGGGATTCTCAACCCGGGCGCTGCACGAGCGCGCCCATATACACCACGACACCACCTTGACATTGATGCGACGCGGGAGCTCGCTAATCGGGCGGTCATCATTTGACACACCCGAGTCCAGGGAAGAGGACGAGTCGTGGACTCATTGGATTAAAGCTGAAGCGACTCGGCGAGTCGCTTTTGCTGCATTTGTGCTAGATTCTACTCACGCTACCATGTTTGGACACTCAGCCAAGATGGTTGCACATGAGCTACGGCTGCCGTTACCGTGTGACGAGGCCCTGTGGGCTGCAACTAGTGCTGCGGAGGTAGCGCGCGTGCAGTCGAGTCTACAATCACACGGCGTTCGGCCTGTCATGTTCCTCGACGGACTGAAACGTACTCTGAATGGCCAGCCCGTTCGCACAAATGCCTTCGGTCGGAGTATATTGATCTCTGGATTACTGAGCGTGAGTTGGCATCTGAACCAGCGAGACCTGCAGGTCAGTTCACTTGGAGTTGGGCAGACTCTAGGTGGCCGTGATAAATGGCGTACTTCCCTCCTGCGCGCTTTCGACAATTGGCGTCGCGACTTCGACGAGGCACTAGGCCCTTCCCCAACTACTGAATCCGAGTCTCGCGACGTGCTCCATGGTCTTGCTCATATGGCCTCTCATGTGGATATCGTTGATCTTCAAATCTTTGCTGGAGCCGATCGGTTGATGGGTCGATCCATCACGGCGCGAGACTATAGTACGGCTCGAGAGAAGACTGGGCGCTGGGCGACTAAAGCCTCTGCTCGCGATGCAACCTTCTACGCACTTAAATTTTTGACCGCTTGCTTTGTGGACCAGGTCTCGGGGGAATACGTGGCGCGGGACGACTATCTTCTCAATCGGCCCTGGGTTATGTACTTTGCCGTGTTGGTGGTGTGGTGTTATGGATTTGCTCTAGATGGACCCTTACGACCACCCCCTACACTGGCAACTCCGATTGAACGAAGACGCGACATGCAAATATTCCTGGAACGCGTTGGTGGTGTGCGCGAACCCAATGACCTGGAGGGGATGAAAGGTCGAAATGCGTGTTTGGGTCTGTTGATGGTGCTTCGCGACTCCTTCGCTAGTTCGCGTTGGGAATTGTTAGGTGAAGCGGCGCGGCTGCTGGACAGCTGTATCGTGAAGCTACAATCATAAATAAAGTAGGGGGCACTTATTTAATTGAGATGTATATTCTTTCCAGTGCTTCAGATTTAATTTTATACTAAGACAGTTTAGCCATAAGTAGAGTTAGCATGATCTCACTTAATCTGGAGTTGTTGCCCCGTTGCCGCAACAACGACCGCCGATCCACTCGCCCAAATTCCCACTTGCTCATTCCTCTGTTCCTCTCTCTGTATTCCCCCTCAATACATTGACCTCCTTCAAAGCAACACAATCTCAAAATGGTGCGTATGAAAGGGATGTTGACGAATTGCCTCTTCCGTCCCAGTGATCCGAGTCCCCCGATTGACTTTCCGCCCCCTCAATCCTTGGATCACAACTTCCTTCCCCCCAAACTCATTCACCCCCCGTCATCACAACACTCCACAAACATCCACATCCACATCTACTCATACACCTACAATCCATACACTGCCACATAATACCCATTCACCATGGCTAACAAAAACGACCAGGCCTCTACAAACTACAAGGAAGCTTTCTCACTCTTCGACCGCCGCGGTACCGGCCGTGTCGCCGGCGACCTGCTCGGTGACCTCCTCCGCGCGTGTGGACAGAACCCCACGCTCGCCGAGATCGCCGATCTGGAAAAGTCCGTTGGACCTGATTGTACGTTTCAATCCAAACCCGACCATACGAGACCGATGAAGATGGAGATGCGTGGATAAAGAACCCGGACTAACAAGCTCGATCATGACAACAGTCGATTTCGATTCCTTCCTCAAGGTCCTCAACCGTCCTGGCGGTTTCCGGGAGCCAGGCGAGCCCGAGGAATACTGCCGCGGATTCCAGGTATTCGATAAAGATATGACGGGTTTCATTGGAGTTGGACAGTTGCGCTACAGTACGTCGAATGATTCCGCGCTGCGTGTTACGTGTTTACCCAGGCCGATTTACTAACGCATCATTATCAAACAGTCCTTACCAACCTTGGCGAGAAGATGTCCGATGACGAGGTCGACGAGCTGCTCAAGGCTGTCGATACTAGCTCTGGCGAGATCAACTATACCGATCTTGTGCGCACCATCCTGGCCAACTAGGTCTACTCGATACCCCCCTGCAATCGATGCAACTTTTGAATTTCTGTGTTTATGATGCGCACACGCTTACGGTTATGGAACATGTCTTGTCTTGGCGGGATCGGGCTCTACATTTCTTCTTCTTTTTCTTACATTAACTTGCTGTCTATTCTTTATTTTTTCGTCGCTTTTATTTGGTTAAGTCCCTACACTATCTGTCCACGGTTCTCGGCGTGAAGGGGGATACTTGTATTACAATCCAATCCAATGGATGCCCATGTCCATATTACTCAATATATTCAAATGCATATCACTTAATCAGCCATGGTATCAAACGCAAACACACATACACCCGAATCTAAATCCACCATGCGCGCATTCTTCAAGCCTCATTATTCCACCCCCTCCACTCCGCCTCGCCTTCCGCCCCATTCGTCCCCATCTTCTCCGTCTCAACAACAGCCCCAGGAAGAATATAAACAGCCGTCCTCTTCTCCAATGCTCCCTCCCCCTCCCCCTCCTCCTCAACAGCCCTAGTCTTCGCATTCCCGCTCTCCCCATAATGCACCGCATCAAGGTAATACCCCATCACAACCTTACACCGACCACAGCGCAAGAGAATCCTCTTCTCGATCCCGTCTTCCCGTCTGATAAGCGTAGCCCGCCGATCAGGTATCGTAGTAGAAAGCAGCAAAGTCGCATGTTTCGTTCGCGGGGCACCTTGCGCCTCGGTCAGAGATGCCTCGTCATCATTTGTGCGGTCCTCCAACGGGACAATTATGGCTTTGTCCTTTGCTTCGCCTGTGCGGCGGGGGAGGGTCGATATGTCGCGTGTTGTTGCGAGGAGGAGGTGGTTGCAGAATGTGCAGTGTTGGGTTCGAATTTGGAGGCGGGGTTGCGGGGATGCCATGTTTCTTTTTGAGTGGAGGAGTGGTTTTGGTATAACTAGATTCAATTCGTATACGTTGTCCTGGGTGGTATGCAAGCTTCAAGCTTGGTGTTTTCGGGTCTGGTGGAATGCGACTGAGAGCGTTGGCGGGGTTCTAGAGGGTGTTGTTAGATTTTGTTTTATATGTGAGGGTTCCGGGTATAGGCGCTGTCTTCTGGACTCACCGGTACGGAAATCAGGTCGAATTGAATGTTTGATTGAGGCGGGTTCAAGTCGAGCTTGGGGAGCTGAAAGTTGGAGATGGGGATTTGAAGGCGGTGGGCTTATCGGTATCGGCCAATCTACTAGTGTTGGTTGAGCTATACGGAGCATGTGTATCCGTTAATTTGTTCTGCTTAAGCAAAATTTGATGTCTATAATCCATGTATATACTACTAGTATGGATCTTCTTTTGGTAAAAATCTTGAACATAATCTGGCGAACAGGTGTAGTGTCACTATGGATTGCATTTAAGTATAGATTGTTATGCGCTTAGTTTAGATCTTTACGCAAGACCCAGCTCCTTGTAGAATGCAGTGGTCTGCGGCTCACGGCCCAGGAACTCGGTCAGAGTCTTCATCTCATCCTGGCTGCCACCCTTCTCGAGCACCTGGTACCGGTAGCGGCGACCAGAAGCCTTGTTCATGGGGTCGTCCTTGAACACGGTGTAGAACATGTCGGTGGAGTACACTTGCGAGCTGCAATGGAATGTCAGTAAGATGATATTGCAATGTAAATGAAAATAAATGAAAGGGCCTTGCTAACCTCAAGTAACCGTAGTAACCGGCATCATAACCACCAATCAAGTGACCGAAAGTCGCCTCACCGTGACCCCATTCGTGACCACCACTCAGTGCCTCCAGGCCATCCATCTGGGTAATCTCCTGGCGGAGACGGTTGTAGGTTGCCGAGAGAGGCAGGGCCTCGATATCGGCGTGGCTCTTAGGCTCATGCACGGTCATATCGAAAATACCAAAGTGCAGCTGGCGGAGGTTGAACAAGGCGTCGTTGACGTGCTTGGTGCGGATGAGGTTGTCGATGACATCGTCAGGAATACGCTCCGAAGGCGGGGCGGTAGCAGTCTTACCGCCGCTACGCGCTTGGTGAGCTTCGTGCCATCCGGCGAGGTACTCGGGGGATAGGGTAGAGTAGTGTCGGCTCAGGGAGCGCAGCTGCGAGGGAGTCCAGCACCAGTTCTCGAGCATCTGGCTAGGCGCCTCGACGAAATCCCGCACGGTGCTGGTACCATGGAAGCGAGAGTAGGTGGTTCGGGAGACCA
This sequence comes from Penicillium verhagenii, assembly GCF_028828195.1. NCBI lineage: Eukaryota > Fungi > Ascomycota > Eurotiomycetes > Eurotiales > Aspergillaceae > Penicillium > Penicillium verhagenii. The sequence goes on from NW_026643171.1 coordinate 442,163, forward strand.
AGTCGTGGATACCATGGCCCAATTCGTGGAAGAGGGTAACTACCTCCTCGTGCTTGAGCAGGCTAGGCTTCTTAGGGCCGGGCTTGGTGAAGTTGCACACCAGGGCGGTGGCGGGGAAGCGTCGGTTACCATCTGCATCAGTGAAGCCCTTGGAAGAGAAAATAATGTTAGTTTTTGTTTTTTGGGTCGCTGTTCAAGGAGACTTTTGCTGTACATACCGGCTGGAGGTTGAAGTTGGCGGCATGGCCATACTTGCCCTCACGCGGGAACAAGTCCAGGTACAAGTAGCCGACAAAGCCAGAGCCTTCGCCCTCATCGTTCCACACGCTAAACACCTGCACATCCTCGTGCCAAACAATGTCACTACCTTGACCAGTGGGGGCCAAGGCCGCACGGTCCTCGCCAACAATCTCGACAAATTCTAATCCGAAAAGCTCCTCAAAGATCTTAAGCATGCCCTGAATGGTGGTCTGCAAGGGGAAGTACTCGGCAATGAGCTGGTGATCCAATGAGAAGTCCCGCTCCAGCATCAATCGATCGTAGAATCGGTGGTCCCACAAGTAGTAGCGGCCATCAGAGTTAGGGTCTAACTCTTTCTTAAGGTTAAGCAAAGTTTGGATTTCCTGCTTACCACCAGCAGTCAACCGGGAGCGCAGATCACCGAGGAATGTGTCAACAGTCTCTGGGGTCTTGGCCATCTTATCTTCAATGCGGAAAGCAGCGTGGTTGGGGTAGCCCAGCAGACGGGCGGCCTCGTCACGTAGAATAATGGCTTCGCGGAAGAGCGGGACATTCTGGTTGCACTTGTTCTCATTGGCAATCATGACCTGCTTACGGATGTCCGAATTGGTGGCGTACTTCATAGTCGGGAACAGATCCGGGTACTTGAAGGTCAAAAAGAGCTTGCCGGCGTTCTCACCCTCGCCACGCTTCAGGCCGGAGGTCACATCCTCCGGCACACCATCCAGCTGCTCAGGTGTGAACCAAATACCACCGTTCTCCTCGTTCAAGTTCTTCTGGAACTCGATGCTCAGCTGACTCAAACGCTTCTTGATCTCCTTGAACCGAGCTCGCTGTGGCCCCGCGGGCAGACCCAATCCGTTGCGAACGAAATCCTTGTGTGCCTTCTCTAGCAGACGACGAGACTCGGGATCGAGATCTTCATTCTTGTTCAAAACAGCATCCACCAGCTTGAACACATCTTCGCGCATCACGGCCTCAATGAAGAACTCATCCATAAGCTCTTCCGCCTTGGAGGAAGCATCTCGGAGCTTCTGATCAGTCGATACGGCTTGGTAGAAGCCCAAGATGTGTGCTTCCAGCGCGACGGTATTCTCGTCTTGAGCAAGTTTAGTCAGCACGTTGGCAAACGTGGCAGCATCTGGCTTGATCTCAGCAACGAGCTTGTCTTGGATGTCCCGGGATGTCTTCAGTAAACGCTCAGCATCGACGACAACTGATTGCGGGGTAGCCGTGAAGGTTGGCGGGGCCTGTGGTGGGCGCCGAAGGTGGGCGGGGGCCATGTTGGAGGTTGTCAAATATCGGATAGGTGTAGTTGTACGGAAATGTCCCAGCACTGAAGAGAGGCGGGCTGCGGGGAGACGGAGGAAGGGCGCCACGATGATGGCGGCGAGGAGAATGAGGAGGTGGCGGGTGAAAGGAATGGTGAGAGATAGGAAGTAGCAAGATGCGGTGTGTGTGTTTCAGATTTAAGCTGCAGATATGATGCAACCAAGTTCAAGCGGGATCGAGACCTTAAGTGCTACGTATTGACAATGGTATTAATAGTACAGCAGATAAATATGGGGCTCGTCAGGTGATTACATACAAGGTTTTTCCCCGCTTGTTGACTTTTTGACTCAAAGCTTTAAAATATACGATTTTGTTTATATTGTCACATAAGCCTACTACAGAAAAATTTACGACAGAAAACTACAAGGTAAGCCCAGAGAATATTTGTGGCAAGAACCAGTTTGGTATAAAAGATGGTCGTTTCTAGTTCATGACAAATTATCTATGTGAAAGTCGCTTTTCCGATACACAATAAAAGATGGAATAACGCCGGAAAGAAAACACCAAAACCCACCCACACAATGCAAGGCACGTCATCACAATCAAAGCACATTTAAGCAGCATCAGCAGTGGGAACTGGCTCAGGGATCTTAGTCACCTGCATGCCAGCCCGAATGACGCGCTGTCCAGATTCATCACGAACGTACTCAGAGTTCTCCTTGTGTGAGCGCTTCCAGATCTCCACCTCACAGCCACCACGGATCACACCGACACGCATAGTGGAGAGCAAGTTGTGGGCACCGTTGGAGTGGTAGTAGATACCACCGTTGAACATGGCAGTGGCATCCTTGCCGATACCGGAGTTGATCATGGCCTTACCACCGGGGTGGTCCTTGATGAAGTCGGTAACGTCGTGGACGACACCAGCGATGGCAATCAAACCACGACCGCCCTTGGCCTGCTCAACGTAGTCATCCCACTCCATGACGGGAAGCTGCTCGAGGGGAATACCCCAGTCCAGCTTGGCGCGCTTCTGATCAATCTTCTTCTGCAGCTGCTGCACGCGACCCTTCTCGATCTCGTTGGCACGGAACTGCTTGAGGTCGTAGGCCAGACCCAGCTGCTTCCAGGACCAGATGGTCCACTTGGTGGGGTCGTACTGGTGCCACTCGATAGCGTTGCGGTAGTCGGAGGGGAACTCGTGGTGGAAGTTGTGGTATCCCTCACCAAGAGTAACGAGAGCGGTGATGACGTGATCACGGGGTGAGTTGCGGTCATCGAAAGGCTGGTCACCGAGCCAGTGAGCGAGAGAGTTGACACAGAAAGTGGCCTGCTGGACGAAGAAGATACGCAGAATACCAGCGTAGACGAAGCCACCGAACCAGTCACCCCAGCCAAGGCCAGCAACGGTCATGGGAACAAGGAGACCCATGGCGAGGACGACGTGGAGGTAGTAACGGTGCTGCCAGACAACGACGGGATCCTCATTGAGATCAGTGATATCGGTACGGCCGATACGCTTGGGGTTCTGCTTCATAACCATCCATCCGAGGTGGGAGTACCAGAAACCCTTGCGAACGGAGTAGGGGTCCTTGTCGGTATCGGTGTAACGGTGGTGAGCACGGTGGCCACGAGCCCACCAGCGAATGGAGCCCTCAACGGCACCTCCGCCAACCAGAGCAAGCCAGATACGGAGGGGAAGAGTAGCAGAGTAAGAGCAGTGAGCCCAGAGACGGTGATATCCTGCAAAAGCTGAGTTAGAGACTGTATCCCCAAGAAAGAAAACGTATTAACGCTTTTTTAGAAACCTACCTGCAGTGATACCCAGACCAGTGAAGAAATAGTAAACCACAGCCCAGATGGCGGTCTTCAGTTGCAAGGGCACCCAAATGGACTGAACACAGCCATACATGGGGATTCCGAGAATGAAGAAAACATTGAGCCAGTTGACATGCTTGTACCAGTTGGAGCGAGTCATCTGGGTGTCGGTAATGTGCACCTTCTTGGTGTCTGCCGGCCGGGGGCGGCTAGCCTCAGCCTTGGTCGACATGATTGAAAAGATGTGTGTGAAGGTGACAACCAAAAGATGTGAAAGGAAAAAGAGTGGGATGAGGGCGTGGGCAAGAGCTTTTTTTTATATGGGGAGGGCCCACTTAGGACCAACGTTGGGGGGGGCTCAAAGGGTTCGATCGCCAACGAATATGGGGAGGGGAAGAGCTCAGCACCCAAAGCGAATGAGAAGAGAAGGCCACCGAATCACAAGATCCCGAGGTAGAGAAATCAAGAGAAAGGGAGGAAGATCAATTCTCTTATTTGCAGGTTTATCCTAATCATGAGTGGCGAGATCAATGCTTTCCCGAACAATGTTGGGTTCCGCCCCAACACTTTGTTGCCTGAGGCAGAGAACTATTACCCCATGCGGAAGGTCCGGAAGGATTAGGAATTTCCTTGTTTAGCAACCGTGTGATTTGCTGATCCAGGAGGGGGATGGCATGGTGTATGGGAAGTGTTATCTAATTATAATATACTCTCAACGAATAAAGTCCCGTTTAAATCATACGTTGTCACCCATATCTAACCCCGTAATACTGAGGTTGTGTAGATGGATGAACTGCATTGGAGGAAAATAAGGTGTAAGGCCTGGACCAGGGGCAGGGGGCACGTGATCCCCAACACGAGTACCAGGGGGATCTCCATTCTCCTGTCCAGAATATTCTATGCTGGAGTAAGGGGACAGAAATCCCTGTTGTCTGTAGTAAGACACTACATACAAGACCAAAATTTTGATCCAATCAACTTGTCATAAGACCTAATTAATTTTCCTTTTTTTTCTATTTCCTTTACTTTTACCGGTTTCTCACCAACATTTTTATCCGCTCTTCCGAAATCCATGGTTATTCAGCCCCTGCGCCACCAACGCCCTATGGTGGCAAATCCGATGAAAACTTTCTCCGCACAGAGAAGAGGTCTATCACGTGCCGTCACGTGGCATTTCCTTTTAAGCTTTTGATCTACTGTGGCCAGACCGACTCTAGTTAGCTTCAAGTCCGATCAAGTCCCACTTCAGGCATTTCTACAGCCTAAGAGACTGATGAAAATTTTCAAAAATAACTACAAACACCCAGGAATTTCTACTGTTGTGCGTGCCAACCTTGGATTGACCTTACAGATAAGCTTTAAACGGCCCGTTCAATATGTTCGATGCTGTCCACTTCCCGAGATCGGTCTTTCGTGATTTTAAGCTGGAAATTTTGGAAGGAAACCGTACATTGTAGATTGTAGGGGATTCACCTCGGCGTGTATGAATCTAGAGCCGGTCAAAACATTTCGACAAGGTGATGTGCATCAACTGGTGACCTCGGATCTTCCGAGGGCGTTTTAAAGTTCTTCAAGGATAAGGTTTCTCTCTCGATATCTACATCTGACTGCATTGTCAACTGGTACCTACTATGTAGACTCCAGCTACTGCCTCCAGAAACAGCTCTCCCACATTCCCACTAAAAGAAGATGAAGGAAAGAATCTAAAGATCTCCTGCCGTTTTTTTCTTCACAGTCCTGCCGCTATGGGGCGATTTTCACGCTAAGCTCAATACAAAGGGACTACTAATTCTAGCACGTGTGACAGCCCTGTGGCTTCGTGCACACGCCATGATCTTGGAAAGATGTAGTTGACATAATAACGGTAGCTCATCGAAAATATCTGACTATCCTAGATGACCCACTTATGTAGCATGGACAGCTCAGCCGAGAAGCGCAGCCACTTAACGGGACTGGTTAAAGCCCCAGGTGCCTTGAGGTGGGCTTGATGTGAGCGTCTCAAGTGATCGTGGCGTCAGTCTAGTGTGCTGTCTTTTTTGTTCACGGGAACGGTTACATAAGAAGAATTCTTCCAGAACATTGAAAACCATTCATGGCGCTTATTTTGAATAAGCTTTCAAATGTTACTACATCGAATTTGTCACCTTCATGGAGTGTTGTGCTTGACAAGAGATGCATGAGGAAACTTGTACTACATCCTATATATATTTTGTCTTCTCCCAAGGTCTAGCTCTAATATTCCAATCTTGGAAGGCCACGATTACCATGGGTTGCTAATAAGCACAGTAAATGTTTTGCACTGTTCAAAATGTTACTTGGAACAGCACGGTTACCAAGTTGATGTTTAGTCCTCAGTAACCTGAGAATACAAGTAAATTCGAAAACTTGACGTGATTTTCCTTTGTCAATCTCTGTGTATCTCCAACGCTCTGCTAGTCATATTTAGGTATAGCGGAAATCTTAAACACGTGAAAACGCCACAAGTTATCAGCGTGAAGACCAGGCTACATAATTCCCTGACTAATGATTTCAAAATTCCAGATTTGCGACACAACATTTAAAATATTGAGTGGTCAACTCTTTTTTGATATCTGCTATTAAAGCTTTGGGCTTTTCCATCAATGGGTCTACTCCGTAATCTTGACAAACATTGGAATTCAAATCTCGAACATTGAAGGTGCATGTGGTGAAAGCTGCCTCGGTGGCAAAACATCGGGTAAATTGTCCACATATAAGATGACAGACTTGTGAATAGCCTCGCTTTTGGTCGCATGGGGAAATTAGTCACTACCATTCTACCCTTACCACAGCAATAAATGAGCCATTGAAATCGTTCGCTATGGTAGATTGGTTAGTGTTCTGCTGTCAATAGCAATCAAGTTTTAGCAAACAAGAAATCTTGCCCCGTGGATTCTGTAGCGTAACATGACATGCCTACTACTGATGTCTAGTACATCTCCCCCTTCTTCAACTCAACCTGAGGTCCTTTATCTCACAGTGTTGCTTTAGTCTAGGGGTTGATTTTACACGTAAATGCTAAGAACACACTATTGATTCGCATACGAGATTGGATTCATGGATTCCTCCTAAACTATAGGAGTTTGAGTTCCAAACCCAGGTCAATTCATACATTGTAGTTCTCTTGACCTCAGATGACCTTGATAAGGCATCGGCGCCTTCCATGCTGCACGGAGGACTCCGTCAGATGGTTTGGAGCAGAAAAGATAAACCCCAGATACCACGATAACCGAGTTCTCGAGTAATTCTCGGGGGCCCCGTGTTCACAGCGTGCCCGATGCCTCCCGGACCTATCAGAGGGTAGGTAAATGCCGGAGAGCTGTAGGGGGCTCCACTATCCACGAGATGGAAGATGACAGGCTTGGGGAGGCGAAATGAACATTGGAAATCTAATTTCTGCGGCTAAAGACTCAATGATTCCTTATCTCGTTCGGGATCCTTTTTCTGGGCAAGTGAGTGATGATTGGTGGATGAGAGAGGCGAGGGGGGCCCCACCCAGATAAGAGAATAAAGAGAATAAAGAGAAGGATTACTGGGGAAGTTAACCGAAGTCAGTCTAGTCCACTAACACCTTGACTTAGCGCAATTGGAATTTACTCGATGCTCTTGCTAATGATTGTACTAAGTATTCGAAATCTTATCTTTTCTCCACACTCGCCCTAACCCAGATTAGGACCCGGGGGCGATTGGATTATGACTTTTTTTTCCCATCTCGTCTGTAATCGCGACGTGGAATGGCTATATAGTGTGGAACATTCCCCAGGTTGAAGTGGGCTCTTTTCTAGTCTAAATAAACAATTACATCCACTTCCCATCATGGACGGCCCCGATCAGATTGGCCCCGATCTTTCGCCTAAGCGCACCTTCAGTGATAAATTACGAGGCGTCGTAAGAACCTTTACTACTCGGTATGCTGTTCATCGCCAACAAAACAAGATGGAGTCATAATTGACCGTGGTTTCTATCATTATAGCGATGGTCTCATCGGCGACTACGACTATGCTCACCTATTCACACCAAAGTTGCCCTTCACCAAGCAAGAACGGAGATCCGCTCCTTTCTTCGGTCTTGATGATCGTGTTCCTGTTCTTCTCGCTTTGATCCTAGGATTGCAGCATGCTCTTGCCATGTTGGCTGGTGGTGAGTACCATCGCGGATCATTTTCACCAACGAAAAAAAAAACGAGTACGCAGTTCTAATGCGGAAGAAAAACAGTTATTTCACCACCAATTATGCTCGGCGGTAGCTCCGGTGTCAACTTCGCGACAGAAGACTACCAGTACCTTGTTTCAACATCTTTGATCGTATCGGGCTTTCTCAGCGCTATTCAAATGACCCGCTTCCACATCTACGGCACGAAATACTATATTGGAACTGGATTATTATCAGTGGTCGGTATGTGGTCCTTGAATCTACTATGTCGATGGAAACTCAAGAAGTTCTATATGCTAACTCCAAGGCCTCCCTCAGGCACATCATTCGCCACAATCACCGTCGCTACCGGCGCCTTCACCCAAATGTACGAAACAGGCTACTGTCCGACTGACGCCGACGGAAACAAACTCCCCTGTCCAAAGGGCTACGGCGCCCTCCTCGGAACATCATGTCTATGCGCTCTTCTCGAAATTGGTCTCTCCTTCATGAGCAGCAATCTCCTCGCCCGTATCTTCCCACCACTCGTCACCGGTCCCACCGTGCTCCTGATCGGCGCCTCCCTCATCGAATCCGCCATGGAAGACTGGGGCGGTGGTTCCGGCTGTTACTCTCCCCGCGCCATGTGTCCCGATGCCAGCGCCCCACACGCCTTAATGTGGGGTAGCCCGCAGTTCATCGGACTGGGCTTCCTCGTCTTCGTAACCATCATCCTCTGTGAACGATTCGGTCCCCCAATCCTGAAGTCCTGCGCCGTTATCGTCGGTCTCGTGGTCGGTTCGATCGTCGCGGCTGCTTGCAACTACTTTGAGAGCTCCGGAATCGCCGAGGCTCCCGTTATCTCTTTCGCTTGGGTCCACACCTTCCCGCTCTCGGTCTACCCTCCACTGATCCTCCCGCTGCTGGCACTGTACGTTGTGATCATGATGGAGTCCATTGGCGATATCACAGCCACCTGTGATGTATCCCGGCTCCGCGTCGAGGGTGCGATGTTCGATTCCCGCATCCAGGGTGGTGTTCTCGGTAACGGAATCACCTGTGTGCTCGCAGGATTGATGACCATCTCACCGATGTCCGTGTTCGCACAGAACAACGGTGTCATCGCCCTGACCAAGTGCGCGAACCGAAATGCCGGTTACTGCTGCTGCTTCTTCCTGATTGTCATGGGTCTGTTTGCGAAGTTCGCTGCTGCGCTCGTGTCGATCCCTAGCGCGGTCCTTGGTGGCATGACGACCTTCTTGTTCAGCAGTGTTGCCATCTCGGGTATCCGCATTATCTCCACCATCGACTTTAACCGTCGGAACCGTTTCGTCCTGACCGCTAGCTTTGCGCTGGGAATGGGTATTACGCTCGTCCCGTCTTGGTGGAGCTACGTCTTCTCGTATGACGGTGATAACCGTGCCTTGGAGGGTCTGCTGAATGCCGTTGACTTGGTGATGACCAACGGCTTCGCAGTCACTGCCTTGGTGGGTGTGATTTTGAACATGCTTCTTCCCCATGAGGCGGATGAGGTTATCGAGTCTGAGGATGAGCCGGAGGTCATCGAGCAGGCTGAGCCCACGACTTCTGGCAAGTCGGAGTCTACTGCGGCATAATTTGGGGGATTTCATTTATTTTGTCTAGCGTTTTGTATTTGTATATAGCCTTCTCATGACCTTGCCTGCGACAGTGGGTAGTATTTAGCATTTTCTTCAGATCCTGAATCAACCGGAATTAATTATTCTCAATTTTTCTATTCACATTGTCATGGCCATGCTTCAGTAAAATGTAATGAACAACATTGGAAGCTTCCACACCTACTCGACTCGAGGGCCGAGTTTCGATGCCCTGACGCGGGGAGAACACGCTTGTTTCGCTCAATAAAATTTTGAAACATACCGCTATCAGTTGGCGAAGACGAAAAGAAATATGTACAGTAAAAAAAAAGAAAATGCATCAAGAATCAAGATTAAGTCAATCGTGGCGCAAGCCCAAGTATAAAAGCGCACGCATAATTGCAAGCATCACGCTTCCCGGCGCGCCGCGCGACTTTTGTCCTTTTGTCGGACCCACTTGATCCACACGACTCGACTACATACACGCATTGACGCCTCACGTTATACCTGTATTTGTCAGGAACGAAAGGAACTAGGACTCGGACTGACGGACAATCTTCATAAGGCACGTCCTCAGATCTCAAGTGCCTCAGTCCTGTCACCATGAGCCAAAACAACCTCCGGCGGCCCTTCCGCCCCAACGTCCAAAACCAGCGTAAGAGGTCTCGCAACATACAGGTACAGAGAACTATACTGATCCATTGATAGCACCTGTAGCTGCGTTCTCGGCGTCGCAGTCTATCGATGGATCGGGGTTTGCCAAGGGGTCTGTCCCGACGGGAATGGTGCGCCTTGATCGGGCGCTGGATAACACCGCTGCTGCTCAGGGCCGGCATGGAGGGCTCCTGCGTGGTCAGATAACGGAGGTATATGGGCCACCGGGTGTGGGAAAGACTTCGTTAGCGTGAGAGAGCCAAATAATTTCATGTTTTCTTTTTTTTGGGGGGATTTGATTAAACGTGGGGATATTAACTCTATACAGGTTGACTGTTGCATCAACTACGCTCCGCCGAGGCGGAAAAGTCGTCTGGATCGGTATGTGTATATCCACACGCTTTTCATCTTATCACAATACGACATGCAAGAAAAAACAAACAAAAAAGATATTAAAAAAACTACTCAATCTAACAATACACCAGACACAAGCTCCCCAATTCCAATGGGCCGACTCAAAGCAATGACCCCATCAGAATTTCTTCCAAACCTCATCCACATGCGCACCCCAACTCTCCCCCATCTAATGGCCGTCCTAGCCCACCCGCCAAACGGCTTCCCACCCCAAGGCACTGACGTCCTAATAGTCGACTCCGTCTCCTCAGTGTTCCCCCCCTACTTCATCAACGCATCAGAGTTAAAAGACCGACACGCCAAAGGCAAAATCACCGATAAACTACAGCTACAATTTCTTCTAAACCGGAGGTGGAACGTCACATCCGAACTAGCCTCCCATCTCGCTGCGCTCTCAAACCGCGGCATGGCCGTGCTAGCTATTAACCAGACACACACGAAGATCAAGGGCCAGCCGCGTGCGACGTTGCAGCCTTTGCTTTCGAGTGGGGGGTGGGATAAGATCGTCTTGTCAAGGATAGTTATGTACCGCGATTTTCCTGATCGGCGATATATGGAAATTACCAAGAGGGGCGGGAAGTGGTTTCCTGTCAGGATGAGCGAGACGGTTATCTCGTTTGAGATTGGGAAGGTTCGTTGGTTCTTTTTGGTCGGAATAGGATTGGGTTTTTGTGTTAATGTTGCGGTTTTAGGAGGGTCTTCGACAGCCTAGTGAGGTGGTCGATTTGCAGGAGAGACTCGATCGTTTAAAAAATGCTGTGCCGTTAAGGCAGACTCAGGCTACGTCGACTCGGCCTGTGCCTACTGGTACTCAGACTAGGGCTGTTCAGCCCACGCCTCCTCGGTTTATGCCTATTCAGCCCACGTCTACTCAGCCTACGCCTGCTCAGACTACGCCCGCTCAGACTACGCCTATTCAGACGACGCCCATTCAGAATACGCCCATTCAGCCGACGCCTACTCGGAAACGCAAAGCACTCGACGAAATTGCGGATAGTCAAGACGAGGAGTCGGATGAATATGACTGAAGAAATGGCAGTCTTCATGTAATACGAAGCGTCGAATACAAGATACGACAAGATAATTAAGACTGCGATGAAAGTCCGCATTCATATTACATTCATCATATCATTACTACCGTGAAGCTGGTCTCCGTATCTCCCTCCCCAATTCGACAAAATCCCTCGTCTCAACCACCTCCTCCCCATCCGCCGGAGCAATCGAATCCGGGGCGATCGAACCCTTCCCGTCGGGTCCAGATTCCAGCTCCGGACCCCGCAAATCAGCACAGACAGCCGTCTCCGGCGGAAGAGGAAACGAACAGAGAGGCAGCGTATCAGCTATAGCCACGGAGATCGGATGCCTAGACCCCTGAATGATATCGACCAAACGCCCCAGCACAGCGAACTCCAGCTTCAGCTTAACAGAGTAAATAAAGCCCTTCAGCACGATCTGGACCGCATACTGATTCGCATATTCCAAGCTCAACAACAGCAAATCCATAGCCATAATCGCACAATTAATCCCAATAACATGGTACATGATGATCCGCGCATCAGGCCGACTAGTCGCATCCGCACCCAGACGAAGCAATCTCACCGTATGAATAACGTACAGCGTAGATATCAGCGTCTCCTGGATCGTGAACCCCGTCAACTGCACCTTCTCCATGACATTGTACCCCCACACCCAGGCCAGATCGCCCGTGTGGATGATATTAGCGCCGTACGTCAGGATGGTAGTGGGCACCTGCAGCAAGAAGAAGTTGACAACTATCATGCGCAGAACGCGGCTTAACGTCTTCTCGTCCCGGAGGACGAGGTGGAGGCGTGAATATAGGACCACCGATTGCCCGGTTACCATCGTCCACCAGCCGATTGTTAGGACGGTGACGGAGAGAGCGGAGTCGGTGCGCGTGAAGAATTTCATCATGAATCCGATCGAGTATGGTACCACGCCGAGACAGCCTGATGTCAATAGGGACCAGAAGTATAGGCCGCGCCAGCGCCGGAAGGTGGCTGTTACTAGGACGACTAGCTCGGCGACGTTGTAGCAGGATAGTCCGATGAAGGTTACTAGGACCATTTGGAGGATGTTGCCTTCTGCTGCGAGGGCCCCGGAGATGCCGTCTAGTAGGTCTTGAGGGAGCGAGGGCATTATTGTACTGTGTTGGTAACTTTTTTTTTTTTGGTATCAGTATTTGTAGTCTAGCTGCGGTTCATTCGGTTCTTGGAGCACATATACTAGTAGTCAGAGTGAATAGGCTCCGTGGAGCCCTGTGCCTAGTTTGATATGTCCACATTCTCCAAGCTGGGAATAGTATGGAGGGATATGGGAGGGAAATGGAGGGAGAGCAGAGGGGAGAAGAAAGAAAGAAGATGGGAGTAATAAAGAAGAAGGAAGGGCTGGTCGTACAAAAGTAGCCGATAGAAATGCAACAAATGCAGAACTGTAACGTAGTAGTAGGCCCTTTAAGCAAATACAATCGGCCTTTCATTTGTATTTTTCTTTCAAAAAGTCAGTGCGTAGCTAGGGGAAAGAGTCATTGGCGAATTAAAAGTGCAGAATCCACAGTCTAGCCCAAACCCGGGGTAATGAGAGGGCCCTAAGGACATTGTTCACGGTGCCGGTTTTAAACCCCAAGAACTGGCAGGCAAGATTGGAACTTGGCTGTCTGGGACTTGATCGCAAGTCTACTTTTAGCAAATGACAGGGATGTCACGGACCACTGTACCTGGCTTTGTGGTTCATGCGGTATACGTAACACTTCACGCGACGCTGGTTGGGCTACGCCGAGGCTCGGCACCTTGACAAACGAGAATATGACTTGAGTCGATTGGGAGGGTTTGCAATAAATGTGATGTGTGTCGAGTATGGCCGTGGATGTGGGTGGAAGTCTACTTTTGTCGACTATCTGTCAAGCGGCATCTACCCGGTACGTGCGCCTGCAACGGTAGTTGTCCTTGTGATTCTATTTATGGTTTGCGTTGCCGTTGCCGTCAAACAAATGGAAGTGTCATTCGAGTTCTATCATGTCTCTCATAGGTTGGTGAGGTAGTCCTCGATCTGCTCCTTGGTCAAAGTCCTGAAGCGCGGGCCTTGGGAGCCCTCCACGCCCTCGTAACCGAGCAGGTGGTCTGCTGGCGGGCCAACAATTCCTAATTTGATGTTAGTCTCCGAAGTATGAAGCATGAAACAGTCGAGAATGGGAACTCAAACTCACCAATTTCTATTGTGTCTCCGTTCATTTCACCCTCGATGGTCTCCTTGAGTGTCAACAGCGCAATGTGGATGGCATCCTCAAGCTCCAAACCCTCAGTGTACCGCTTCTCCAGGAAAGTCTTGGCACTTGTCGCATGCTTGCCAATGGCCGTGGCCTTCCAAGGGTAGTAACTACCACTGGGGTCCACCTGGTAAAGACTAGGACCTCCCTTAAGGATTCCGCCGGTCTTGGTGGTAGCCTTCTCCTCAGATGCAGCCTCTTCAGACTGGGGCTCAACACCCTCATCCCAACCAGCAATCAAAAGACTGACACCGTATGGTCGGACACCTCCAGACTGAGTAGCCTCTTGCACCACCCGGGCGACGTCCTGCACCAGAATCCGGGTGGGTGGGTACTCGTTATAGATGCGCTTGTAGCCAGTGTGTGACACTTTGCGGGCCTTGTCTACAAGCACACGGTAATCGGGGCCCATGCCGGCGTAAACCATGCCAATGTCGGGGGTGACCAAGGAGATCTTCGAGAGGGAGGGGGGATCGATAAGTGGGGATGAAGACTTCTTCTCAGTAGCAAGAACGATGCCATTGGTGGCTGGATAATTGTTAGCTTCTGTAGTTTTGATGGGCGGTGGCTAATGATCAAGCCTCTCTCTCACCTTTGATGCCGAGGGCTGTAACACCCTGGTTAACAGCATTTAAAGCATATTCTATTCCGCGAGGGTTAGTTCCAAGCTTCTCTCTACAATCCTCTAGATTCGGTCCTTACCAATCTGCACCAGCTTTCCGCTGTTGACGATGGGTTAGCTTATGGACCAAGGCTGGGAGAGGTTTGGGATGATCAAATTACCTGGGAGAGAAAGTGGTCAGGGAGAAGGAATAACGGTCAGCCATGATTATGTGTAGAATTACAAAACACCAAACCACAGAGATTCAAAAAGGATGAGAAGAAGGAGGTTGGATAAGTAGGCAGACGGAGGGTGACGTTTGACGCGGTTGCTTAGGTAGCTGTGAATGAGCTGCTTCAAGGCGGTGAGATTAATCGGGTTTAGTCTCCAATCCCGACTTTCACACAGTTTCTTCTTCTGTCTTCTCCTCTTTTTCCCTTTGATCACTTTTTACTTTCCCACTTTTCTCTTCGTCTTAAAATCTAAAAGCGAATATTTTAGTTCAAGAGATACTATGATATACAATATCCTCAATGGACTCCCCAAGCAATGAGCCGGACTCGCCGGGGCAAGAGTCTTTCGAGCAGAGCTATCCCCCGCGAGTCTGTCGCATCTGCTTGGAAACAGTATGGCCAACCTTTCAGCCCTCGGAATTTCTCCAAAGATCTCGACTGGTTTATGAGTCCAGCGATCCCGAATCAGGTCGGCTGCTTCGCCCTTGCAAATGCAAAGGATCCTCGCGATATGTACACGAAGGATGCCTGCAGTCCTGGCGAACTGCAAACCCAAGCCTGGGTACCCGGAACTACTGGGAGTGTCCTACTTGTCGTTTTCAATATCGTCTTGAGCGTTTAACATGGGCTCGCTGGATCAGTAGTACCGCTACTCAACTTATTCTTACGCTGGCCATTCTAATATTGACTATTTTCTTACTTGGATTTGTTGCTGACCCCGTCATTGATCTTTACGTCGGCGCCGAAGAGGACTTCCTGGAACCGACCGAAGATGCCTCTTGGCTTGATCACTTTGTGAAAGGACTTGCTGCCTTGGGATTGACCTCATGCCTCAGGGCCTTGTTGATGTCGCCATCATACTGGATCCGAGGTTCGGGCCTTCTGAGAAATCGTCGGTCCAATGGACGGAACCGAGCTGCCAATCTGAATTGGCTAGTGATCATGACTGGGGTCGTCACTTTCCTCTGGGTATGCCGAGAATTGTTGAGATGCCACTTCATTACTAACAACCATTCCTCCAGGCTGTCTACAAAGGTGTCCGAACTTGGAGCAAACGAACTCTACAGTGGGCGGGTGACAAGGTCATGGACGTCCCTTTGCCAGAGGATGAAGACGAGGAAGACATTGTTGCTGAGGAGCCTTGTACACATCCTAAATCTGAGTAAAAACCTTCAAATCGCACTACTTAAGTTGCCGTCCTCCTTTCCAATGAGACGCTGATTAGTCAATGTGCGAAGAACCAGTTTGCCTTCGTTAACTCTTGATGGAATCACCTGAGAGACAGTATCGGTGACTACTGGAACGTCTTGTTCCGCTGTCACTGTTCTGTCTCATTATTCAGGCTTTCATCTAGGGGAAGGCAAGACCACACCTCAATTCGATCAGAACGCACGGATTTGTTGGGCTGGCCGGGTGGTCATGCTTGCATGGTCGCTTGGACGTCCCAGTAAAAATTTCCATGGATTTTTTTCCATCAGTATGCATTTTGCGATTGAAGCGTGGTAAATATATGCAGTAATAATTCACTAGGTTACAATATCACAATTCACATCTTTCAGTTGTTTCCACTATCTCCCACATTCAATGTTCTACATACTATGCCGTTTTTTATCTCTCTCTCAAGCGGTGCTCACTCTACCTATCCCACCCCTCATTTCTTTTCTTCTCAACCCATAACCTTTCGTGACTTCCCTCCCCCATTCCTCGTTCCCCATTTTCACTATCAATCCACCCGGCATGGCTGCCCCGGCTAGTCCACCCGCCATGTCATTGTTGGCTGCGGTCCGCTCGCATCTCGCCGCCGACTGGGACTCCGAGAGTTCCCAAACAGACACGCTGGAGGAACCCGAAGAACGGGAACAAAAGGACTCAAAGATTGAAATCAAGCCCGAGGTCAAGCCTGACTCTGAGCACGAGCCATTCCCGGACTATGAAGAGGAGCAGTCGTCTTCTGCTGATGAGGAATCCGAGAGAGCATACAAAATCACTTTCACCGCGGCTATGCAGGAAGAAATTCGCATCGAAGCCGTGGACCCCAACATTGTATTGTTCAAAGCAGTAGTTGAAAAGAAGGCCCAGTCTCTGGACAGTATGAAGGAGTCCCTCTCTCACCCGCAGCTTGTTGAATCGACCCGCGTTCGATTCATTGCCCTGACCAACATGATCATCCTTCTGGAAAACACCCTTTTCTCCGAAGGCGAGGAGAACTTCCTCAACTTCAAGGCTGTGGCCGATGCTCAATCCATCGCAACTGTGTTTCTAAACTATGTTTCCTGGGCCGATGCTTTGATGAGGGATCTTGTTCAGACCGCTGAGAATGTTACTTCTGCGTTGTTACTCTTGTTCTACGAGGACGTTCCACTTTTGACCCGATACCGACGCATGGCTAAAGTAGTCTCTGCGTGAGTGACTATTACCTTATACTTGAGGTATACTTTGTGGTATTGGACTAACAGTGGTAACCAGTTATCTGAAAAAGCCACGCCGGATTGAACAGACGCTGCTTTCCAAGTTGCTGGATCTTTACGATGAATGGGTTCATAACACGTTCCTTCGTCTCCGTAACACTCAAATCGCCCAGGAAGTGACTCTGGATATTGGTCGTCTGCAGCTGACTAGGACTCTTCATGCTATCTGGGAGGTTTTGTCTCGTGCCATCGAGAGTTACGCTAACTACCGGGATGCCTTGCACATCATCAAGAGCCAGTTCTTTGCATCCGTCACGGAAGGGGCTGGTGGTTCTTCAGTAGCACGCTGCTTTGAAGAAGATTAGGTTGGAAAAGGTCAGACAGGGGAAAAGACAGAAGCAAGAATTACACCAGAGGCCAATCTTGTCCTACTATGCGTGGCCATGACATGATGACTGAGATATCCATTTTCATTTCGCGAACTGAGGAATAGCTAAACCATGATACTATTTCCGATCGAGTCTCGTACATGATACAACGTAAATTGTGAAGATTAATCAAACTGGCGCAAATCAAGCAGTACTATCCTTGTAAGCACCCAGCTTAAACAGCTTCTTAGCGTTCTCCCTCCCGATCTTCAGACGATCAGGCTCCGACAACTCAGCCTTATCAAACCAGTCACAAGCATCCTCGAAAGTCTCAAACGGATAATCAATGGAGAACAAAATCCGATCAGCCCCAACCTCAGCCATACAGAAATGCAAAGTAGGAGTCGAGAAATGACCAGAGGTAGTAATCCACAAGTTCTGCGCAAAGTACTCCCGAATAGTCTTCTTGCACGTCTCCTGCAACCCAAGCAACTTCTTCCGGTCCTCGAACCAGTGATTAATCCTCCACATATCGAATGGGATATGCTCGCCAAGATGGCCCAAGATAATCTGCAGCTTAGGGTGGCGGTCGAAGACTCCATTAGTAACCATACCCAGCGCATGAAGACTCACACCCTGTGCGAACGAAAGAGGGGGACCAACAAGCCACTTGCGATCAGCCCAGAGCTTCTCGTAGATTGTTCCGGTGGGGTTGCGGGGGTGGAGATAAAGAGGCACGTCGAGCTCGGTACATGTTTGCCAGAAGACGTCCCATTTTTCATTATCGTAGAAGATCATGTCATCGCCGTCTGGTCCTGCGCGCTGTGTATCATTAACGAGGGCGCCGAGGAACCCGTATTTTGTTACGCAGCGGCGGAGCTCTGCGGCTGCTTCTTGGGGGTCGTGCATGGAGAGGGTTCTGAGGGCTCTTGTTAGAACTGTGATGTGCTTTGCAGGGGTGGACTTGATACTTACGCGAAGGCAGCGAATCGATCCGGGTGCGCCTGCACCTTCTCGGCGATGTAGTCGTTGATTTCGACGGCGAGGGCCTGGGCGTCCTTTGCGTCCCAGATATCCTGTACGCCGGGCGCGGTGTATGAGAGGATCTGGAGACCGACGCCGTGCTTCTCGGCGAAGTTCAATCTGATGGAATCCACGTCGGTGATCTCGGCAGTGTGCTTGTCAACATCGGTAGCGAACATGCCAGCCCACCATCTTGTCTTTTCTTGGAAGCGGGGAAGCGCAAAGGCTTCTTCAAGAGCGATCTTTCCCAGCATTTTTGAGGAGGTGTGAGCTGCTGGGTATGTATTTTGGTAGTTGGAGAAGGTTGGAGAAGCTTAAATGATGAGAGGAAAGAAAGTGAGGGGCTTGTAGTTCAGCTCTCGGTGGTTTCTTCAGCTCGCTTTATATTTGGCTCTTACTTTAGTTGCCCCGCACTCTTCGGAAAGGTGGATTTACTCCATTGTCAGTTAAGCATTAATATTGCTCCGTACAGCTACTATCGGAAGTGAAGACGCGTCGGCTCATTATCCGACGCGGCGGTCCGCTGTCTTCCAAGGTTGACTATACGTATTTGTATTTGCGGGGCGGATCGCCCACTTTCCCCACGTTTGCCGAGCCGACCTTTATCCGACGGGCGCTTCAATGTAGAGAAGTAATATGGATATATGATCAGAACAGAAAATCGCTTCAGTTTATAGACCAGGTTAATGTACTATGATACTGTTCATGTGCAAGTGCATGTACTGTGTATACCATATCCCTTGAAGTACTGCAAAAAGACACGAATTCTGCACATGTCGAGTCACGAGCATTTCAAATCTTCTGTGCAGCATCAAAGTCAAGTATGGCCCCGCTATCATTTAAAGAGTAACACTGACCTGTTCTGACAGATTCCACCCAGACTTGATCTTTCGACACGCTTCATGCGCTCTCGTAATTAGATCTGCATATTGCAGCACGCACGTCCCAGCCTAATGGATTGTGTTGATCCTTGCTTTTCAACTCGAAGAACCGAGCGAGACTCCTTTGTTTAACATTGGACTGGCTGCTTACTCTCAGATTGGCCAATGACCTGAAAGAACACAGGAACCAAGTCCCCACAAGGCGGCCATCTACACTAGCTCGCTTATAGTTCTGTATGTATGAACATCTCTTCTTTGACAAGTATCCCAGCAGGCTCAAAAAGCAAGCAACATGTTTGCTCCGAGATTTCTTTGTTGTGGTCCGAGTTCGCCCACAGTACATAGTACATCCCCCACTTAATTCCAATGCATTTTTTTCTGATATTTTTTTCTTTCTCGTGGCCAACATTCATGCCAGACAAGATCCAAATGGCGGAGAAAAACGAGCCCTTTGCCGAGCAGTTCGCTCCGCAGCACGACTACGAGAACACTGCAGAGCACGCCCGTCGTAATCTCAATGCTAAGCTCTCGAATCCGTTGGCCGGGTATAGCCATGCTGAGCTGCGGAAGCAGGGTCGCGTTTTTGCAATAACGCACGATATAGGCGACGAGGAGGACATTCGGGCTTTTGAGCTGGGCGCGGTGTTGGCTCAGGCGCCGGAGCGGTTCGCCAGTATTGAGGCCTTGACGCCTCAAGAAAAAGCAATTCTACTCCACGAGATCGAGCACCGATGGTCACAACCGAAGAAGATGTATTTAGTGATTGTCCTATGTTCGCTTTCAGCTGCTGTCCAGGGGATGGGTGAGATAATTTTACCCCCACAACGACACCAAATAACACATTGCTAACATCAACCGAATCTAAGACGAAACGACAATCAACGGCGCCCAGCTTTGGTATAAACATCAATTTGGAATCGCAGACGACAGTGCCCGAAGTACTTGGATCCTAGGCCTGATCACATCCGCCCCCTATCTGTGCTGCGCCTTCATCGGCTCCTGGCTCACAGTCCCATTCAACCAATGGTTCGGTCGAAGAGGAACAATCTTCATCACATGTGTCTTTAGTGCCCTCGCCGTATTTTGGTCCGGCTGCGCATCGGAATGGTGGAACCTGTTTCTCTCCCGCTTCGCCTTGGGATTTGGCATCGGTCCCAAATCCGCGACCGTCCCCATCTACGCAGCCGAGACAGTCCCCTCCTCTATTCGCGGTGCCCTGGTGATGCAGTGGCAGATGTGGACTGCATTCGGTATCATGCTGGGATATGTGGCGGACTTGGCATTCTATCAGATCCCTGACCAGAGCACGATTGTTGGTTTGAACTGGAGGTTTATGATGGGGTCTGCGGTGATCCCGGCCGTTATCGTTTTGACCTTTGTTTTTGCGTGTCCTGAGTCGCCGCGTTGGTATATGAGTCAGAATCAGTATTATCGTGCTTATGAGTCGATGTGTTCGTTGCGGCATCATAGGATCCAGGCGGCGAGGGACATGTTTTATATGCATACGCTGTTGGAGGCGGAGAAGAGCATGGAGCTGGGTCGGAATAAGATTATGGAGCTGATCAAGGTTCCTCGGAACCGGCGAGCGATGATCGCTTCGCAGATTGTCATGATCATGCAGCAGGTGAGTAAGACTTGCATACAAAGAAACGGACCTGCATCATGCATACGCTAAGCAGAAATAGCTTTGTGGAGTCAATGTCATCGCGTACTACTCATCTGCAATCTTCATGGTACGTTTAATACTCTTCTTCACCATCGCCCAGATCTAACAAGGAAACACAGGACGCAAACATTGGCGCCGTGTCATCGATGCTCACCTCTTTCGGCTGGGGCGTAATAAACTGGCTCTTCTCAATCCCAGCAATCTACACAATCGATACATTCGGCCGCCGCAATCTCCTGCTCGTCACGTTCCCTCTCATGTCACTGGCCATGTTTTTCACAGGCTTCAGCTTCTGGATCCCCGAAGAACACAGCGCCAGAATAGTATGCATAGTAATAGGAACTTACCTCTTCGGCATGGTCTACTCCCCCGGCGCGGGCCCAGTGCCATTCACATACTCGGCCGAGGCATATCCTCTCTACGTCCGACCGCACGGAATGGCATTGGCGACGGCAACGACGTGGTTTTTCAACTTCGTTCTGGGCATTACGTGGCCGTCTATGCAGAGTGCGTTTACGGCGCAGGGGGCTTTTGCGTTTTATGCTGCGTGGAACATTGTCGGGTGGTGGCTTGTGTTGCTTTTCATGCCTGAGACCAAGAATAAGACGTTGGAGGAGCTGGATCAGGTATTTTCGGTGCCGACCAAGTTTCATGCGCAGTATGGGTTGAGGCAGATTCCGTACTTTTTCAAGAGGTATGGGTTGGGGAAGGATGTTAAGCCTGAGCTTCTTTATGAGATGGAGGAAATGGGGCCAGTGCAGGCAGACTTGGGGTATAATGCTTAATGCTTGGGCCTTGAAGGACACCTGGAGGGTACTAGCTCTGTGGGTCTTGCCTTGGGCCTAGCTAGGTATGTTTATACGAATTACCAGCTGCCCAGATCGAGGGACTGTCATCTACTGAAAGGAATCTACTGATTTGGCAGGAATATTCAGAAATTATATCAAGCATATTTGCATTTTGTTTAATGATTTTCACTAAGATGAATCTGTAGTCTGATAATAATCATTAGCAATGATCATCAAAGGTTTGCAAGTAAGATAAAGGCAAAGCTTCAATCAGATTTTAATCGATCTGGTATCCTCAAGGTATTTTGGAACAGGTCTGTGTATAATCATACTCATCATAGAAGCAAGGGTGGTAGAGAAAAAACAAGGAATACTAACCATATAAGCTTGATAGAAGGATGAATGAGGTAGTCGTGTTCAATGATCAATGTCGAGATGAAGTAAATTCCTGGGTACTGAAATGATCATTAGCAATGGTCATAAGATGCTTTCAAGTAAAATGAAAAGCAAGGCTTCAATCAGATTTTAATCGATCTGGTATCCTCAAGGTATTTTGGAACAGGTCTGTGTATAATCATACTCGTCATAGAAGCAGGGGGCGATAAAGTAAAGACAAAGAGACTTACACATTAGTGTCTACAGAATTTGTAGGTGCTAGTGTTGAGATCTGATTCTGTATGGTCCTGTGTACTTGAATTGAATGTCCATTAGCAATGATCAGACATGGCGTTGAATGAAACATAATTGAAAAGCTTCGATCAGATTTTAATCGATCTGGTATCCTCAAGGTATTTTGGAACAGGTCTGTGTATAATCATACTCATCACTGAAGCAGAAGGGGCTGAAAAGACAAGATAAAGCTTACCGATTAGTGGTGAATAGCTCGAGTGCTATGTGAAAGGCGGGCTTGAAGAGTTTTCAAGCTGTCAAATTTAGCTTTCTGGTCATGCAATGCTTGCCCGCATTATGGAAGCATTGCATGAACATGAAAGACTTCATTGCAGCATATCAACGGAACCAAGCCACAACCGAATCATGGGTTTGGTTGGAATCCGAAGAAAGATCGGATAAATTTTCTGTAACGAAGAAAAAGGGAAGAAGCGAGCCGCCGCGCGAAAAAATAAATAGTGGAATCACGTGTTTGCAGTGTTTGCACTCACAAACAAAAAAAAAGTGATGAAGCATCACTTTGGGGTTTTCTGGTTCTGCACAGAAAATCGATTGTTGATTAATCCGAGTGGAAATTTCAGTAAGAGATTTGTCCTGGAGTGGCTTTGAACAATTTCTTATTGAACTTCCAGATCATGGCCGATACCGAGATCCCCAGACCTGACGAGCAACAAGGTATGTCAGCCAGCAAAAGAAGAAAAAAACGGCCGATCATTTATTCTAGAGCTCTGCAGATCTAACAATCCATCCCAGCTCCCAGAACTCCTCACCAAAATGTTCGGACCAACGGTCGCGCCTTCAACTCCGCGAACTGGCGCATGAAGGGCGAAGAAAGCCCTCAACCCCCCCCCCCCTCCCCGCGAACCAATACCTCCCGCACCGCCTTTAGTCGTCCAGGATCCCATGTGCCCCAAGCTATTTCCGATGGCCGCCGCCTGTATGTGGGCAACATGCCCTATACGGCCAAGTCCGAGGATGTTGAAGCACTCTTCACAGCTTCCGAGTTCTCCATGTATGGCTTTTCTAACATTTTCGCTGGCTTACCGGCCTTGCTGAGTCTGAACCCTTGATAGCGAGCGCATCGACATTGCCATTGATCCCTTCACCGGCCGGAACCCTTCGTACTGTTTCGTCGACCTGCACACAAAAGAACAGGCTGAGCGGGCCATGATCGACTTGGATGGAAAGGATATGCTGGGTCGTCCCGTTAAGATCAAGCCCGGCGTGGCCAAGTCATCGGCCGAGCGTGCCAGTGAACAGCAGCAGCAGCGATCGCCGATTAACGTGGACCGATGGCGTCGTTCGGATGCTGAGGGTTTGCCCAAGATCAGCTCGCCCAGCTTCAGCTCCAACTCCAACTCCAACTTCAGCTCCGAATCGAGTCAACGCGTATACGTGGGTGGATTGCCCCGTGTGGCCGAGCCTGAGGTGTTAGAGGCCCAGATGAAGGTCTTTTTCCAAGGATACACCGTGTAAGTTTCTTCCAAGATGTCCTCCTCTTTTTTTTTTGAAGCTTCTTTTGCTTTTACTCTCTGTTTTCTGGGAGATCGTTACTGACGTGGTGTTGTTGGTGTCCTAGTGAGAAAGTGAGCAAGCTGTTCTCCCCTCACCCCGCGAAGCGATTCGAGCCCGGCGAGCACTATTATCTGTTTGTCGATCTCGGAAGTGTGGAAGAGGCTCAACGGGCCCTCAACACTTTGAACGGACAACAAGGACCGTGGGGTGGCCCGATCCGCGTGCAGCGGGCGCGGGGCACGACCATCACCAAGCCGGAAGAGCGCATTAGCCCCGAGGCTCAGCTTTAAGACTTGATGATGATGATCAAAACGACCAAAACCAACGAAAAGCAGCACTATAGATATAGGAGTTTTATAGAAAGGGCATTCATTAGGGGGTTTTTAAAAATTATATATTACTTTGGATTCCAAGCGGGGAAACAGAAAACGGGAAAATTGGATGACGTTAGTTATCGATAGTGGAGCAAATTCCAGACTCACCGCATGATCACATTTCCCTTCAATCCTTTTTTTTTTCTTTTCTTTTCTCCAAGTTTAAATTATATTCTTCTTTTACTTTTGCGAAAAAAAAACAAACCTGGGATCTAACTAGTCAAAACCAATTCAATACCCCCCCTGCGAATCCCTGCATGCTTAGCTGAGATATACCGAATCCTCTCTCTCGGCCTCGGGTCGGAAACTTGTCCCTATTCCTCCCGATATCTCAAATTTCGCAATGTCTTCAAAAAGTGTTATCCGGAGTCAGCAGCAGCATAAGGTCTTTATTGCTAGCGTAAGTCATATATTGTGGAAGCAATTGCCCCTCTTTTTTCTATCCCTTAGCTGCGGATCGCCTTCTGTCCGCGGGGATCCCTGCCCCTCCTATCTCTTTGCCTCGGTCCAGCTTTGATCCCTCCAATGATATCAGATCTAAGATCGGGGTCATATAAGCCTGGGCTATCGACCTTTCTATTGTTTGTCCTCTGAAGATGTGGGGGTAATTCATTCTCTCAAATCGCATCTAAAGAAGTACATGGAAAAAGACTTGGCGATGACTATGCAGACCATGAGATCATTAGACGCTAAGCCCATAGAGACCCTCTTATATCAAGGGACCTTTGTGATCATTTGATCTTTATTTTGTTCTTCATCCCTTTAATTCCGGCCTTTTTGCCCCCGCTTCTCCTGTTGTCTCATTTATTGTTTCTTACCCATGTGCTCCATTCCCCTTTTCGTCCATCCTTGATCATCTTGTTTCAACATGGCTCCAAACTTACCTCCTATCAAGTCAGATGATTCCAAAATTTGCGTGGTCATGGTTGGCCTCCCAGCGCGGGGCAAGAGTCTCATAGCTGGAAAGGGTAAGCAACCCCACCATTAGATCATGATCCCGAAGTCTAATTTAGCCATAGCTATGCGATATCTGGCCTGGGTGGGCATTCCAGCTCGTGTATTCAACGTTGGCAGCTATCGGCGCCATAACACTCCCCAGCCAGAGGCCACTTTCTTCGATCCCCACAATGCTGAGGGTGAGCGCATGCGCCGGGCGGCCGCTGAGGCCGCCATGTCTGACATGCTGGCTTGGTTCCAAGCCGGCAAGGGCGTGGTTGCCATTTTAGATGCAACCAATTCCACAAAGGAACGCCGAAAGTGGATTCATGAGCAGTGTGCTGCTGCCGATATCGAGACACTCTTCGTTGAGTCAATTTGTGATGACGAAGATCTCATCATGAACAATATTCTAGAAGTCAAGACCACTTCGCCGGATTACAAGGGTCAGGACCCTGAGTTGGCCGCCCAGGATTTCCGGAAGCGTATTGTCAACTATGAAAAAGCTTACGAGACGATTGGCGATGGCGAAAAGTCCTACACTTATGTCAAGCTCATCAATGTTGGATCAACTGTTATCATCAACCAGATCAAGGACTATTTGTCAAGTCGTCTGGTGTACTACATTCAAAACCTGCACATCAAGCCCCGATCAATCTGGCTATCTCGAGTGAGTTTTTTTTTTTTTTCTTCCAACAGAGAATGACATTGTGAATGCGTTTTTGTTCTAACCTAAATAGCACGGTGAATCGGAATATAATCTTACAGGCCGTATTGGCGGTGACTCCAACATCTCAGAGCGTGGTGAAGCCTACGCTCGCGCTCTACCCGAGCTAATGCGCAAATCCGGAATTCCCGAGAACACCAAGATTGTCATCTGGACCTCAACCCTCCGCCGTACCATCCAATCTGCCCGGCACCTCAAAGCCGAAACTGGCTTCGAGAAACTAGAATGGAAAGCGCTAGACGAGCTGGACTCGGGCGTCTGTGATGGCCTCACCTATGAAGAAATCGCCGAGGAGTACCCAGAGGACTTTGCTGCTCGTGACGAAGACAAGTACAACTACCGTTACCGTGGTGGCGAGTCCTATCGCGACGTCGTGATCCGTTTGGAACCCATCATCATGGAGTTGGAGCGCAGTGAGAATGTGATTATCGTTACGCACCAGGCTGTATTGCGTTGTATTTATTCATACTTTATGAATGTGCCGCAGGAGAAGAGTCCGTGGATGGAGGTTCCTCTGCACACGTTGATTAAGCTTACGCCTCGTGCGTATGGTACAGAAGAACAACGCTTTAAAGCAGGCATATCTGCTGTGTCTACGTGGCGTGGGAAGGGAAGTTCGGCGAAGCACCAGGACTTCCCAGCTGATATCGAGGGACAGGAAAAGAAATAACGAGGTAGTTTTCTTTTTTTTTTTTTTTTCAGTCATGCTCAGATACCAAAAATGCCAAATTCCCTCATAGACATTTTGTTTGAGTTGATAAGAACTAGTTATTAATAGTAACGATGACAAATCCTTGAGTCAACTGTCAACTCAAACATCACGTAACGTGGGCTTCATCACGCAACACGCTTCATCACGCAACACGCTTCATCACGCATGTTCCATCACGCAACACGTTCCATAACGCAACACGCTCCGAGTCCTTCACGATCCTTCTCTTCTTTTCTCGTTGACTTGCAGAGTGATGTCGGTCTTTCCTTTAATGCAAAGTCCGTGTTGCTTGGATGAACTTGAAGGGCGACGAAGCTATGTGAAGAGACACGAGGAATCGAGTCTACAAAGGAAGGAGGGCGAGAACGCAATGTAATGGTATTGTGTGCTGCAAGGAAGAAAAGAAAGAAGAAGAGAAGGAAGAGAACAAGCTATCTACAAGAGGGTGGAGTAAGAGTACCGATCACATGACAAAGTGATCGAACACTATGGTCCACCCAATATCCTTCCGGATCGAGTCGCCCTTGGTCCGAATTCTATCAGATCCAGAAGGTCTTCTAGGTCCGGGAATTCGCCGAAATATTCCAATCTCTTGATACGACCGACGAACATCTCATACCGAGGATCGCTCATTATTCCGTCAAAGTACGGTACCCTTTGACCTTGGTTTGCGGACCCCGGAAAAGCCTTTCGAAGAATCAAGTGAATCATGCGAAAAGCCACATCGATCTTATGTGACGTTTCCTTTCTCTTCTTCTGTAGCAATGAAGTGGGCAAGGGCAAAGTTGGCCGTTCGCCAGAGCAGACCCAGCGTGGCCATTTCCTCCAGATTTGACTTCGGAAGTACAAGACCCTGTACAAAAGATCTTCGATCATGTGGGTGACTCCATGAAATCGATCCAGGAGCTCAAGGTCGGTGGAAGCTTTCTCTAGCCAATCATCCAGGAGCTCAATATGTTCCTCTTTGACGTTATAAATTGCGGCATATCCGAGTTCTTGATGACGGTACATGGAATCACTACCCAAACCACACCGCATAAGGCGGTTGGTCCTGGGCAAAGCTGCAAGAGTAAAAGCAGATTCTTTGTCTCCCATGGCCATCGCAACGCCCCACGGTGGCCAATGCCCAGGAGGGAGCTCATGGAAGCGCCGCTCGGACGGGTTGTTGTATACGGTCTGATTTATCAGCGGTACGATCGGGGCCCCTATGAGGAACGGGGAAGAGTTATCATCCAGCCATTCCAGCATCGCTACCCGGTGTGGGTTCTTCGTCGTGATAAGGCTGGTCCATACGGTCCCTAGAAGGGCATCCGTCCCAGACCCGAAGTTGATACCCCAACTGAGCAGCTTGTAAGCGGCTTCAGGATTCATCCAACTCGCCATTTGAACAAGCTGTACGTCTTCAATCCATCTACGAAGCCGATATCCAGGATGCTGCTGCGAGGGTAACTCAGCAATTCGGTCCAGCATAATCCACATCGATTCCTCAGACTTCAAGGAAATGCTAAAAGGCGTCTGGGTAGTGCGGAGGCGGTCTTGGGGATAAAAAACCCATTCCAATGGAATCTTGGTTGCAAGAAAGTTGACGATGTCACGATAATCCAGGAAAGATGCAACATACATGTACCCTTGTCCCAGGTCGTCAAATCCGGTTGTTGAGATGATATCCTTCCCTACAAGAAAGCGGAAACAATGGATACAACCACTGCAGAGGTTGTCCATAATCCCCCGAGCTCCCATGTTGCTGGTTCCAGCAGGTGTATGCAGCATTCCAACATAGTCTGAGTGGTGATTCGGAGCATACGCTTTCTTTGCGGCTGCAGACTTGGCTTTCGTCCATGTCCAGGACATAAGCTCCATTCCCGCAGGCCCCATGGCTCCAAGCTTCTCGATACTGACGATCGAATGAAGTGCTTCATGGGATCCATCTCGGAGAGCATTGTCGATCATGACGTCGAAGATGGGAGGGAGAAAGATTCGGTCTACCATGGCGGCGGTGATGGTGACGACGAAAGCAACGATAATGGAAGAAAAAAGAGTGAAAGGAGAATGACGATGGCGATGATGAAGAGAGCGAATATGACACTGTCAATGTCAACGACGACAATAAATCGACGCAAAAGAACGCAAAACCACAATGGCAAAACGACGAAGAAAACGAGGAAAACGAATTGACGACGATAAAGACGAAAACAACGTAAACGTCAAAGTCAACGACGACAAGACTTTTAGGGTCAACGGCAAGGTCAACGGCAAGGTCAACGGCAAGGTCAACGGCAAGGTCAACGGCAAGGTCAACGACAAGTTCAACGACAAGGTCAACGACAAGAAACGACGACAACAAAATACCGACCACAAAATACCGACCACAAAGATGGGCGGAGAATAGCAATTAGGAGCTGTGGCAGGAAAAAGAGTGCGAATGAAAACGATGACAACAAACTAACGACCACAAGACGGGAAGAGAAGCACAGTTAGGAGCTGTGGCAGGGAAAGCAGTGTGAATGAAGACGACGATAACAAAACAGCGGCAACAAGATAGCGGCGACAAGACGGTGACGACGACGATGAGAAGAGAATGGCAGTTCGGAGCTGTGACGGGGAGAACAGTGCGAACAGGATGACAGATGCACAGAAGAGAAGGTGAACAATGAAACGAGTTTGAGGATTCCACACAGTGAGTGAACGATATGTATTGAGGTGTTAAACGACTGCCTGTTTGGGCTGCAAAGGCTCTGACACGTGCACTGCGGGGTCTTTGTGGCCTCCAGTGTTTGCGAGGCTATTCAGAGGTATGCTTAGAAGCTTGGAGGCAGCACTGTGACTTCCATCTGCTTCCTTTACCATGGCTAGCATCTTCATAGTATCTTAACTGTTTACGCAGTTCTGCATACATATCAAGACCGTTCAAATGTTTGAATAGAGCTAACCCTCCAACAATATCTGTGTATAGAGGTCATTTGCAGACTGATTATGTTTGAAAACTAATATCAATTGATTTGAACAGTTCTTAAAGTCGAAGTTTCCCTTTTCCAGTCTCGAATTCCATGTCTTAGATCTTGGGAGCAGGGCAGTACCTCAAAAAAACAAAGACACATGTACTAACCTTTCAAGGTTCAATCAATGTTGGAATGGACCAGTGGATTTAACATTAAAGTGTATCTACTAGCACTTGATATACGTGCTAGCAAATACATGTATAGTATGTTCTAGGTAGTAGGAGGTTCTCCTGCCTCAAAAGAACATTCAAGGTGGAAACATCTGAAACTAGAAATAACCCTCTTTCTAATTTCATTTAACTCATTCAATGTTGCGAATGTATGAGCACATTGAATACTTCCAAGGTTATATTTCGACTGTAAATGTTTGTAACCAACCTTGAAAGGCTCCAGAGTTGGAAGCTCCACATAGAAAGCTTAGAAGATTGGGCATTGGGATCGATACGTCACTTTGCTTAGCTAGTGCTTTCCAAGGTTATTTGTCTGTATCAATTGATACGTGCGTGCACATGTGCATCTTGTAAATATAGTATGGGCATCTGGATGTAGCACTTGAGCAGGCATCTACCAAAAGAATAAGATAAACATCCGTAAGGATGAGATGAAATTAGAGAAGAAAAGCAATATCAATGTGATACCAAGACTGCTTACTAGGTACAGTACCAGTTGACCTAGCTAATGCGGTGGTTATGCCAGCATTGTGGTCTCGAATCTTCAGCACAGTAGCGGAACGACAAACCTCCGGCATGAATTTTAAACTAAAGAGACACATGCAGGAATTTTCAACTCCACTAAGTGCATGGATATATAATAAGAACCTATGTAGGTAGAAGTCGTAGTAAATCTATTTTGCAGGTAGCCCTAACTTCTAAGCCGGCCCGTGAATGAAGGTTATTTTGGGTAGTTCATCGCCTCAGGCACCAAAACCGCTGACTCATCAAGACGTCACAAGGCGGAGCTTCTCGATACCACAAGCACCACAAGGAGCCCAGTGAGGGACAGGAGGGACAAATTGACCCTTGCCGGCGCGCGATGTTATCCGCATTCACCGCGCAACCGCTAGTGGAGCTAAAACCACGCGACAAATCCAGAATCGACTCGGTGCTAGCCTATGGCGACCGACTACTAGCCGGCCTCAACAATGGCACACTCCGCATCTACCGCGTAACAGACGATGGCAAGACCGAGCTTCTCCGCGAGGTGGACAAGTTTGCGCGGTACAAAATCGAGCAACTGGCCCTGGTGAAGGAGGCGCATGTCATTGTTTCATTGTCTGGTGGCTATGTGAGCTTCCACGACTCCCAGACCTACGAATTTCAGGAACAGCTTGCGCAGACGAAAGGAGCCTCGGCGTTTGCGATCACCTCGAACGTGGTAAATGACCCCGACACAAATGTGCCTGCTATCGTGTCTCGGCTGGCTGTTGCCGTCAAACGGAAAATCTTGATGTGGGTGTGGCGGGACATGGAGCTGGAACCAAATACAACGGAGTTGAGCTTGGTGAGCGGGGTCAAGACCTTGACCTGGGTGTCCGCGACACGACTGGTTGTTGGATTAGGCTCGAGCTTTGTTATGGTGGATGTTGAAGGTGGCAAGATCACTGAGCTTCCCAGCCCTGGAAGCATGGAGGAGCCGGGACGATTTACAGGTGTCGGGGCAGCGAGCATGAGCTACATTGGCATAGGAGGGATGGTACCGAAACCACTTGCCTCGAGGCTACGTGAAGGCCAGATATTATTGGCCAAGGATGTGAATACCAATTTCATTGATGTTGATGGTCAGCCACTTGGACGACGACAGATCCCCTGGAGCCATGCTCCCGTGGAGATTGGTTACTCGTACCCGTTCCTTTTAGCACTACACGACACAGCCAAGGGCGTACTCGAAGTTCGAAACCCGGAGACATTGTCACTGTTACAGTCGATCCCGCTTCCATCGGCAAGCATATTGCACATTCCCCAGCCGAATATCAGCCTCGCTCATGCCGGAAAGGGGTTCTTAGTTGGTAGTGATCGCACGATTTGGCGGATGGATGCTTTGAGCTATGACACCCAGATTGATACGTTGGTTGAGAAGGGCTATCTTGATGAAGCTATTAGTCTTTTGGGGATGTTAGAAGATGCTCTGCTCCGAGATAAGGCCGGTCGACTGCGCACTGCTCAGCTTGAAAAGGCACAGAGCTTGTTCGCCTTGCACAAGTACCGAGATTCTTTGGATCTATTCACTGAGGTCTCAGCTTCTCCTGAGACGGTCATTCGACTTTATCCTCGGCTTATCGCTGGCGATCTTTCTGCTGTTCAAGAACCGACCGATAATGGCTCAGACCCGCGAAGTTCAGACCCAAAGATCAATGGCTTGCAAGCTGATGGCCCCTCCGACCCCCCAGCGAATGGGGTCAATGGAACTCATGGAGCCAGCGGAGGCCAAACCTCTTCTCTCTATGCCGCATCCGTCCAGTCTTTCTTAAGGCGAGCTGACGGGAGCAGCGATTCAGGAAGCATCCGGGATGAGGAAAAAGACTTGAAGAATTCAGTCCGTGAACTCCAAGGCTACTTGGCAGACGTTCGTCGGCGCTTCCAAAGATTTCTGGGTCAAGATGGGGGCCTCAAAGCTCCCGCGCCAACTGATATTACAGACGAAGCTAGCGCCTCTGTGCTGAAACTGTTGGATTTCCCATCCTCGGAGGATTTCCTGTCCACAATCCGTGAGAAGGCGCGCCTAGTCGACACAACCTTGTTCCGCGCCCACATGTATGCAACACCCTCACTTGCAGGGTCTTTGTTCCGCATTGCAAACTTCTGTGACCCAGAGGTAGTAATGGAACGACTAGAAGAAACTGGACGATATAATGATCTTATTGATTTCCTTTACGGCAAGAAGCTGCACCGCCAAGCTTTGGAATTGCTTCGCCGGTTCGGACAGGGAGAAGAAGGTGTTCTTAGTGGGCCAACACGCACTGTTGCCTATCTGCAGAATCTTCCACCGGATGAAATTGATTTGATCCTTGAATTCGGTGAATGGCCCCTTCAAACTGACCAAGAGATCGGTATGGAGGTATTCTTGACAGACACCGAGAATGCCGAAACTCTGCCGCGCCACAAAGTCATACGGTTCTTGGAGAGCCTTGACTCCAAACTTGCTGTTCGATATCTTGAACATGTTATCCACGAGTGGAATGATATGAGCCCGGACCTGCATCAGCAGCTTTTGGTCTTGTATCTTGATCACCTTACAGCGGACAAGAATGATGCCCAGACAAAAGAAAAGTTCTTGGAGATGCTCAAGGAAAGCGAGCAGTACTCACCAGCTAAGATTCTGAACCGGCTGGACCGCGAAGGTAGGCTCGAATCTAATCCGCGAATTTGAGATATGTACTAACTTGAATGATGCAGATCCCGAATTCTATGAGGCACGAGCTATTGTTTTTAGCAAGATGGGACAGCACCGCCAAGTGCTTGAGATATACGTATTCAAGCTTGAAGCTCACGACAAAGCGGAAGAGTAAGTCCTCTTTACTTGTTTTATTGGACTCTTGCTAATTTCATTCAAAATAGGTACTGCAACCATGTTCATTTGGCCGAACATGCCGAAAAGAAAGAACCCGAACAATCCATCTACCTAACATTGTTGTCCCTCTACTTGGCCCCACCACATGGCCACCCGACCCAGAAAGGACCGGCACTAGCCATGCTCGCCAAGCACGGATCTCGATTGCCAGCCGATGCAGCTCTAGGTCTGATCCCTGCGACACTGGCCGTTCAAGACCTTGAATTTTATTTCAAGGGCCGGATGCGCGCGGCCAATTCTGTCTTCAACGAAGCCCGCATTGTGGCGAGTCTGCGCAAGGCACGCGACATGCAGACCGAGGCCCAACTCACACTCGGTGAGAATGTTCGAGGTGGGACCCGGGCACGACACGTTACGATCACAGAAGAGCGGATTTGTGGTGTGTGTCACAAGCGCTTGGGAGGAAGTGTGATCAATGTATTCCCCGAGTAAGTTTCCAGGTTTATTCCGCCTAACAAGTCTTGCTCTTTTTGCTAACTTGTCCAGCAACACCGTTGTTCATTTGGGCTGCGCAAGTCGAGTTGCGGGCGTTCATTCCGGATAGAGTTGTACAGCTTCAGGTTTCGTTTTTTTTTTTTTTTCTTTTCTCTTCTGCATAGTGCAGGTTTTGGTCTTTTTTCGTTTGATACCCAGTTGTAGCATATTATATCATGTCATGGATGTTGGATGTTGATCAGGCATCGTCTTCGACAATCTCCTCGCCGTAGTTCTCCTCCTCCTTAGATTCCTTCTCTGAGGTTTGTCCTTCTGCCTTTTTATCCTCTTCCATACGCGCGGTTAAGAAGACGTTGATCTCGTCCTGAAGCTTGGGGATCATCGATTGGAGGGCAGTCAGGTGGGTGTGCTTGGCGGCGAGAGTATTGGAGGTAGTCACAGGGATTGCATGCTGGAAAGACTTTGTGGCATCTGGAGCGGTGTAGATAGCTTGAAGAGGAGTGTTGGCCATGATTGAAATTGTTATAAATGTAGTGAAGTTGTGTAGAATGTGGGAAAAAGAGGGTTGGAATGTGGGAGTTGGCGGGGAAAGAAAAAGAAAAGATCGGCGGTCGATTGACTAAACCCAAAGGGGTGAGTTTGTTGATCGCCGATTAAATGATAAAATAGGCTTCCGACCTTGACACCTTTCTCACACTCCTATAGATAGAGAGAATAAAAACTCGTCTATATAACATGGATCGCTCGTCATGAACCCAACTTATCGTTCTCCAAACTCTCCGGGCCGGTCCCAACGAGCCCCCGCCCCAGTCTATCGTCATCACCCCCAGCCTCCAGTCTCCGACGACGAAGACGACGATTCAGAAGATGATGAATTGACTCGTCCTGGATCCTCCGGTAGTGATGCCTCCTCCAATGTGACAACTGTATCCGCTGCCCCGATCACCCCGATCAATCCACCCACCGGTGGTGGTTATTTCTCTCCTCACCGATCCTCCTCATCAACCACGTCGCCCCAGCACGCCGCACGAATGCCGCAAGAACGTCGGCCGTCGGGGCGAGGCCCCTCGACCGAACTGTCACGCCACAGATCTCGACATCATTCACAAGGCTTCTTTGAGCCCTCATTACCTACCGCATCGTCCGATCAGCTGCCGCCGGTTTCGGCTTCTCGTATCGCCGCCCAGGCTGCCATGCAGCAATTAAAACGCACGGACGACATACGACGAAGTGGCAGTTCCTCCCCTCCACCCTTACCCCAGTTGGTACCCGCTCCCCTCCGACTAAACCAACCCTCTCCGAATGTGGCAAGTACGGCCGCCAATGTCGTGTTCCCGCGGGCCGGGGCAGCAGCAGCCCAGCCGGTGGACCAGCCAGAAAACAAGAAGAAGAAAGGAATATTTTCGAAACCAAAAAACCTCGTGCTCAGCCGAGAGAAGTCGGATCCTTTCACTCGGGACCGTGGGCTGCCTTCACCGAGCAAGATTGGCAATGGTCTTTCGCGCATGGTCAGCGCGTCTGCGGCTAGCTTGGCTGATTTGCCCTCGAATAACTCCTCCATGTATAACCTGTCCAATGCCTCGGTCAGTACCGTGGTGCCGGCTGGAGACAAAGCTCCCACGGCACCGGAGAAAGACAGCAAGGATAAGGATAAACACAAGCATCACTTCTTGTCGCGGCAGAAGCTCAAGTTGAAGGATCGCGACGAGCACCTGAAGCTGCCTCTATCCTCTGCGTCGAGTAATTCTCGTCCTGCAGACCCGAATGCACCGCAATCACTCTATTCTTTCACGGGTCCTTCATCCCCGGCTCCTGGTGCCACGTTTGGTAAATCCGTCAGTGGGCTGGATCTGCTACATGGCGGAAGAGCTCTGCGCGAAAAGAAAAAGGAAGAAAAAGGAAAGGAGAAGGCGCTTGCGGAATCCGAGCATACCGAATGGCTCAACAACACAGTGGCGGGTGGTAATGCCGCTGCCGCCGTCTTTACTGGGCCTTCATCTTTGAACAGCTCGTCTGGTGTGATGGGGGAGGCGGTGCTACGAGAAACTTTGCAAGGGTTCGGACTTAACAATATGTCTCCTGAAGATGCATGGGACTTTCTCAAAGCGAAGTTGCTGGTCATCTTTGATGGCGAGGATGTGCGAATTGCTATCGAAGACCTCAATAAGCTTGTGCTGGTACATCTACAACGCTGCGTACAAAAACGCACCCCTACATCCATTATTGCAGATCTTCAGGAACTCCTTGAAACGGGCTTTGCGACACTCAATCATAGTTCCCTGGTTGGAATCCCCGATGAAAAGCTCGTCCCTCATCTAGTTCAAGTATGGATGCTGGTATTTGGTACAATTCTCCCCTTCATCCAGGCTGTCTTCCTACCCTTGGACCTCGAGTTCAAGGGAGTCGGCTCCTTGATGACCCCTCGTGAATCTCATGAATTCTGGGGGTCACTACCGGTCGGCGGATTTCTGGACGTGCGCAACATAGTCCTGATCGCCTTCCGAGACCGCATGATCCTAAATCGCTACGAAACCCTTAAGCAGACGTTCTCCCGCCTCAGCCTTGACAGTATCAACACCGGATTCCCAACACTAAGCGTGACAGCCAAGAGCACCGGCACTGGTGGCCGACCTGGCACCGCCGCCTCCCTCGATGCAGGCCTCGGCAGCTACAACTCCCAGTCCTCAACAATGCTCAGCACTGCCGCAAACAGTTATTCCTCTGACTCCATGAGTATCTTGGCCCACACAAACACAAATTACCGACCTGGAAGCAGCAACTCCCGCAGCCGCGCAACATCCAATACTTCTTCCAATCCGGACCCAATGATTTTCTCATCCCTTTCATCCCCGCCAACCTCGAACCAGCGCCCAACGATCATGCACCGCGCCGGCTCTGCAGATTCATCACACGTGATCACCGAAACCGTAGGCCGCATGCTCCAATGCGTCAGTGTCATCTCAAGCGTCCAAACAGGCGATGCATCGCAGGATAGAATTGAGATTCTCAGCAAAGCTCTCAAACACAACTGGCTCGGCCGGGGCCGTACAGGCCGTGACCGCCGTGGCTTCGTTGGCGCCAAGATTCGTCCCATAATGGTCGGTGGCGCCATGCCATCGCTCATGGATGACGGGGACTCCCTTACGACGGCGGGAATAAGTATTGGTGCTAGCACCAGTACCGGTGGTTCCCGTGCTCGTGGAGATTCCTCGTCTTCGGAGTGGAGTGGACAGGGTACTGGTACTGGCATGAGCATGCGGAGTGGGAACAGTGGACGGCGAGAACTGAGCGTCCTTTGATTTTATTATTTATTCATGATTTACGATGCGGGGGGCCGTGGTTGTGATTCGGATCCATGGATGGCTGGACTGGATGGCGTTTTTAGTGGCATTTTCATCTCAGGTTTCTGAGTTTTCTTATTATTATTGTTTTGCCCAGGTGGTTATTTGCAGTGGCTCGGTGGTTTGTTAGATATGATACCTCGTGGTCTTATCTATTCTTATTCTAGGACAAATCCATGCCCACATTCAGGTTTCCACAAGTGTATGCCCAGGTGTCGCTTAGAGTAGATGCTGAAAAGCATGGCAAGCCTTGTGAAGCACTTCTAACGCTCGGAACCGCCATGAAGACTGCGAATGACTTGAAGACCACGAGCGTTACAATACTCCAATCGTTCTCCCAATCCTTGATAGTGAAAGTTTCTAATCTCGTAAATTATTTACTATGTTCCCCGTTCGTCCATCAGGTTCCGGGTGAATCTGGTATTTTGTCAAGAAATAATGACTAATGTAATTGTCAATGACTAGGAGAAGTCGACAGAGAGATATTTTCATCTTCAGACCGAGACAGCGTATTAATCAGACGCTGTATCAGTATCGCCAAGGTCGTCCCTTTCAATCTTTGGAGGGAGCGTAGCCTTTCCGTAAAGTTTCTCCATGAATGCATGTGACGTAGCAGCATAATGACAGCGTTTGCGAATTTCAGGGCCATAACGATAGAACATAAAAGGCATGGGCACACACGCGAGAGCCAAGAAAGCCGGAATAGACGAGGCCCAGTGGATCCCGAGGTTTTTATACATATATGTGGTGAAAAGTGGGAAGACGGCGCCGAATATGGAGCGCAGGGAGGCATTGGCAGCCAGGACAGACGCGGCGTAGATGGTGTAGGCATCAATCAGGTAGTTCAAGACGGGAAGGAAGACCATCACCATGCCAAATCCAAGCGGGACACCAGCTGCGATAGAGGCCATCCAGTGGATGGAGGGTGAATTTGTCCAGGCAAACCAAAATAGACCTGCTGGCAATGCGATAGAACCGATCATGGCACCTGGTAGTCGCTGCTCTGGTGGTAGGCGGCCACCAGCGGCAAGAGTCTTGTTCTTGTATTGGAAGTATATTGGGAAAGTTGCAACCACAGAGAAGAGGATGCCGACTGTGATGCCTAGGAAAGAGAGTCCACCAAGTCCTTCGCTCCAGCCGCGTTCGGTTTGGTAGACGATTGGCATGGCTGCGAAGAGGAGATATAAGCTGAGGCAATATTAGCGTGAGGAATTCCAACGAGCCAAAGGAAAGGGAGGGGAAACATACATGCCATAGATGATGGCAAGGTAGATGGAGAGTAACAGAACAATAGGTTCCCGGAAAAGAAGTACCCAAGGTCTTGAGAGAGCCACTTTGAAAATAGCCCCAGCACTCTTCTTGCCCTGATCAATCTCCAGTTTACTCCGGTACACATGACCAGTAGTAGCAGACAAACGAGCAGCGCGTCTGTTCAACAGAGTCGGCGCAAAAGTCTCCGGCAAAGAAAAAAGAGTAACAAGACCCAAGAGTCCCGCAAACGCAGCCACCAACCCTTCCACCCAGCGCCAACCCGCCGACTCAGACAAAAACCCACCAATAATAGGACCCAGCGTAGGTCCCAAAAACGGCGCAGCACAATACAATCCACTCGCCAGTCCCCGACTAATAGGAGGGAAACAGTCCGCAATAACCCCACCAGAAACAGCAAAAGGAGCCGAACCCAACGACCCAGCAATAAACCGAAGAACAAGCAAAGTCCATATATTCTTCGCACCGGCGCACCCAGCCGTGAAAGCAGCTAAGCCCGCCGAACTCGCGATCAGAACGGGCCTTCTCCCGTACAACTCACTCATCGGCGCCCAGATCAGAGGCCCAACAGCGAATCCAACGACGAACAACGAGATCCCGACAATAGCGAGCTCCTCGCTGATTCGGAAGTCCTCAATCACCTCGACCAGACTGCCCGAGTAGGCCGATGAGACCAATGCGACGGATAATGTGTTGATCCCGACTAATAGCATGATCATCCACTTGCGCACAATGCCGAAATTCATGGGGTTCCGAACATCCTTCTCCAGCCATGTCACCTGGAAGGGATCTTCCTCTGTGCCCGCGCCATCGTGCACGTGGGATGCGACTTCGCGGGGCACGACGCTTGCATCGAAGATAAGGCGCCAGTACGGGATCCCTGTTGGTTCGGGTATCTCGCTTTGGATCTTGCTCATGGCGCTGACAATTGCGACAGGGTCGGGATCAGAAGTGCAAGAATGGAATTCTAGGGAACGAGGCAAGGCAAGAAGACTCAAGCCAGGAGAGACTAAGGCGAATCCAATGGAAATTCCGAATCCACCATCATCGCAGGATTTACAGCACGATTCGGTGGATCCCCGAGCATGTCCTTGTGGCCCCGACCGATTTCCTGCAGTTAAAAAACAATGGCCCGAACAGAATCTGTTCTGCTCGAACCCGAAGATACTATTGGTTATTATAAGTTCAAACTACTTTAATCATGACCCGCTTCCTTGCTTTAGCGTGGTTTCTTCCGCGAAGCTGACGAGATCTGCATTGTTGTTGGTGCAGATAAGACAAAGCAGAATCTGTTATGTAGTATTTGTTGATCCACTATGATCCACTTGCGTGGTTCACGGTCACTGGTCGATCTGCGGGTTTGTTTTTGATCGCTCCACGGTGATCCACTGTCGATTTTGGTTCGGTGGAATGCTTAGAGATCCAGGGTTTGATAGGGCTTACACTAAAAATCTGCCGCTAATTTAGTTTGTGTTGCACCAAGGGAGTATGCATATAAGATAGCAGAGCGTTGATCAGGGGTAAACTCAGCTTTTGGCTTCCTTTCTCCAAGGAATCCAGCCTCCATAACGCACATGGGGGGGATGTAAGGGGGGAAAAAAACAGAGGGTTAGTTGTTGGGGTGATAATTAAAAGTGGATCGGGACAATACTTACGGTCGGGTATGTATTGTTGACGGCCCTGGATGTGGTGGACCTTGTTCATGTACATCATTGATGTTAGATGGTTGTTACCTTGAATTGATTGTGACCCGTGGGTGTATTTCAACGGCGAAGGTGGGAATTGTTTCGAATATGTTTTTATTTATTGTTGTCTTTTCGATAACAAGATGGTCTCCGCTCGAAAATGATCAAATCTGCAACCTCAGATCCCACTAGATCTCCCTTAATGAACATTGAAGACACACCTTGAACCCACATAGATCCGAATCCCTTCTAGACCTTCACGGCAGCGAAAAACAGGAGAAGAAAGAAACGGTAAATCGCCATCACACTCCCTCAATAAAAATACCGAAACCCACAAGGACGCACCACGACAGGAATCGCAGGACAATTTGTGGTCATGTCTTGCCAGGAATATCCCCGGGGCCTCAGTTTCCATCCACTTTTGTCATCCACCGAACTCCATTCATCATTCACATATCATTCATAAGGCGTAAACGGTCCCGAACTTCGTGTCCCCTTTTTTGTTCTTTTCAATTTCTCATTGATATTTTGCGAAATTGATTTTTGAATTGAAAATGGGGTAAGAATTGACTCCAGCTGGGGTTGACTCGAACACCGGGGTCTCGGAAGTTGCGTCTAGAACTCGACCTGTATTGAAAGAAGAAAAGTTAGTCCAAGGTAGCTTAAAACGCGACCCACTTTGCGAGGCAAGAATGAGGGGAGGGGTAAGAGTAAACTCACTCATGGCCTCATGGTCTAGCTCATCCGGCATTTCTCCAATCATATGACGGATTTTCCAGAACCGATTGCGAATGGTTCTGAACGAGTAGTCCATGCCACAGCTTGTCCGCAAGACTTCTGCGATCTTTTGGAAGCTCACTTCTTCGTTCCGGAGCTGAAACATCAGAACGTCCGCCGGACCGGCGTCGGCCCAACACTTTGGAATCGGAGTCATCTTGCATGGTGTTTTGGGTTTAGATGGTGGAGTCATTGGCTGATCGTTGGCAGGTTTGGAGGCTTTGTCTTTTCCTTTGCCGCCGGTTTTTTTGGCCTTGGTCTTCTTCCCGGGTGTGGTATCTGTAGCCGGAGCCACCTTCCGCTTCTTGCTGGTCTGGGGACTCGAGATTGGAGGTGAATCATCAAAATCAATTTCCGAAAAATCATCAATGATCACTGTGTTGTTATCTAGGTGCTTTTTGAATGTGGAATGTTGCTGATCAAAAGAAGATGGCCCCATCAAAGAACTTGGCTTGGCTTGTCCTGCAGCCTCTTGAAGTTTCTGTTTGAAATTGCGCACGGAATCTTTGATGTAGCTATTGGGGTTTCCAGCTATCGTGCCATCTGAATTTCTGCGATTTTCGTCTCGAGGAAGAGTCTTGATGCGCCTAGGAGGAGCGAATCTTATGGGACAGGGGGTGTCGTAACTGGCATCATTCGGGCTGCCTGGAATGAATTGCTGTGATGGATGTTTTAGCAAGAGTTTTCAACAGACTTGTGATTGTATCACTCACCTCAGCACTTAGAGGATCCAATTGACGCTGAGGCGTCTGAGGGTCGTCTACCGCAAATCTTATCTCCCTGTATGGCGCCGGATTGCGGTCACGCTTTGAAGGAGGAGTGATGGTGAAAATCGGCTGCCGACTGCTCTCCCAGCTTTCTTCAGCTGACATAGAAGGGGCCTCCAGGTTTCTTCGGACATTTGCTTTCTGCTGGGCTCGAAAACAGTCCTCTTGGTGGGACAAATGATTGATGGCCGTCTGATGCAAAGGGGGTGCCTTAGAGCCACGATCTTCGAACAGAGGGAGCGAGGCCAGGGGCTCTCGCATCGGAAGAGGAGACCGATCTTGGTACATCTCCTGACGGAGAATTTGTTGGAAACCATTTTCGGGGTTGCCATTTCCTGAGACGGGCGCAGGTACAGGCTGTAAGTTAGGCCGGGCAAGAATGAGTCCTGTGTCTTTGTCAAATAAAACAGGCGTCATGTATGGTCCTGCGTGTCCCCGCTGTACTTTCTGGTTCCCGTGAGCTAACTGGGTGTGGGGGAATAACGGGTTATTCCCAAGATTATTCAAATAATCCGAATGCTGGACGTTCAAACCGTGGTTCGACTGCATTTGAGACACAGGGTAATGAGCGAAAGGAGGAGCATCGAGGCTTGGAGGATATCGGGAGCTCTCTAGATTCAATCCATGCCCAGAAAGCGAGCAAAAAGAGCCACCAAGTGGTTGGAAATTGGCATGAATGAAGTTTTCGAGATTTCCATAGGTCTCCTCAAAACCACAATCAGACGGTTTGACTGGAGGATAAAGTTGCTGGCTGACATCATTGAACGCAGTAACAGAGTCGGCGGAATGACCAGAATTTTGGTTGTCGAGATGACGGATTGAATGCCATTGCGTGTCCTCAATATCGAGGAAAAAGTTTTCAGATGCACCAAGTAAATCGGCAGGAATGTCAGCCCAGTTGATATCCTCGGACCCAGAAATGGGATTCACAGTAGGGTTTTGAGAAACGGGAGGAGCTGAATAATTCGAAGCAGATGAAAGGTTCCCAGGACTCGGTGGAAGATTCCCGAGATTAGCATCCAAGTTGACAGAGTGACCAGCTCGCTGGGCGTTGATGAAGCCCGAACCACGTGGGGCGGTCGCAAGATTTGCTGAGACAGCCTGGGCAGTCGATTGGGCCAGATTGACAACTTGTTGATTACTGAAGCCCGAGCCAGGTGAGAATTTGCCATTGATTGCGGAGGCAGTCTGCGTTGGCAATTGGTCAACATTCGAAGCCTGTTGAGTGGTTTGGATGCTTGGAGCCAATCGGGCGATTTCAGGGTTAGTATCTTGATTTACCGCGCCAGTGGGCAGCCTAGCAGCCTTTGCAGGTTGCTGAAAGTTCGAAGCCGCCCACTGGACCATACGTGGATTCGAAACAGAATTGACGGCGTTGGCAGCCATGTTGACGGCAGTGTCGTGGTTTACCGCGCCAGTGTGCAGCCTAGCAGCCTGTGCAGGTTGCTGAAAGTTTGAAGCCGCCCACTGGACCATACGTGGATTCGAAACAGAATTGGCGGCGTTGGCAGCCATGTTGAAGGCAGTGTCGTGGTTTACCGCGCCAGTGTGCAGCCTAGCAGCCTGTGCAGGTTGCTGAAAGTTTGAAGCCGCCCACTGGACCATACGTGGATTCGAAACAGAATTGGCGGCGTTGGCAGCCATGTTGAAGGCAGTGTCGTGGTTTACCGCGCCAGTGTTCAGCCTAGCAGCCTGAGAAGATTGCTGAAAGTTTGGAGCCGCCCACTGGACCATACGAGGATTCGAAACAAGATCCACAGCGTTAGCAGGCATGTTGACGGCCTGACCGGCGTTCTGGAAGCTTGGAGCATGTTGGAAGCTTGCAGACTCCGAAGAAGAATTGAAAGATTGACCAGGTTGCTGGAAGCTTCGAGGATTTTTATTGCTTCTGGGGCTTTGAAAGAGACCCACGGCATCAGGACTCAGGTTTGTGGATTGACTAGCCTGTTGTTGATGGACTGGGAAATTCGAATGACTTGAGATGCGTCCAGGATTGGCGAGGAATTTCACAGGTGAAGCAAGTAGACGGGAAGATTTGCCAGTCATTCTTTCATTCTGAGAGCCAGAAATGGAACTCGCAGAAGTAACACGAGGAGCAGCAACTTGAGAAGCGGCGGCATAAGAAGCGGCGGCATAAGAAGCGGCGGCATAAGAAGCGGCGGCATGAGGAGCGGCGGCAGAAGGAACAGCAGCATGAGGAGCGGCGGCATAAGGAGCAGCAGCATGAGGAGCGGCGGCATGAGAAGCGGCGGCATGAGGAGCGGCGACATGAGGAGCAGTAGTATGAGGGGCAGCAGCATAAGCAGCGGCGGCATAAGGAGCAGCATGAGGAGCGGCGGCATGAGAAGCGGCGGCATGAGGAGCGGTGACATGAGGAGCACCGATATAAGAAGTAGTAACATGAGGAGAAGTAACATGAGGAGCGGTAACATGAGGAGCAGTCACTTGAGAAGCAGTCAGTTGAGAAGCAGTCACTTGAGAAGCGGCGACATGAGGAGCATCGACACAAGAAACGGTAACATGAGGAGAAGTGACATGAGAAGTGGTGACTTGAGGAGCAGTGACATAAGGGGCGGTGACATGAGAAGCAGTGACATGAGGGGCAGTGACATGAGGGGCAGTGACGCGAGGGTCAGTGACGCGAGAAGCAGTGACACGAGAAGCGGTGGGAGTGGAGTGGCTTACAGCACACAAGAAGCTCTCAGTGTTTGAGAAATTTTCCGAGCTGGAAACTGAGTTGAGAAGACTGGTCTGTTGGGGGCTACCGAGAAAAATGTCATTGAAGTCCCAAGGGAATTCGTCGGTACCAGCCAAAAAAAGATCAGCGATATGCTGAGTATCGGCGTAATCAGTGTTTTGAAGATTGGGGCCAGCTGTGGAATCAATGGCAGAGCCAGAGGGGAGGGGTACAAAAGACATATCAAGATCAGATTGCAAGCCGGACGCGCTTGGACGAGAGAATTGGGCGTCGAGGTCCGTTTCTTGACTCGCCTCCGCCATACTAGCGATTCTTGAAGAGACAGACAGGAAAAAAGATCAATGCGAAGACACAAATCAGAGAAGAACAGACGAGATTGCGTTGGGTAGCAGTATGAGGACACAGAAAATGGGAACAGTGGGCTGGGGGAGGGGAAGAAAGGAAAAGAAGGAAGGATGGAAAGAGGGGAAGAGGGAAGGA
Source organism: Penicillium verhagenii (assembly GCF_028828195.1). Lineage (NCBI taxonomy): Eukaryota > Fungi > Ascomycota > Eurotiomycetes > Eurotiales > Aspergillaceae > Penicillium > Penicillium verhagenii. The sequence continues at coordinate 486,528 of NW_026643171.1, forward strand.
TGGAAAGAGGGAAAGAGGGAAGGATGGAAAGAGGGAAAGAGGGAAGGATGGAAAGAAGTGAGAGATGGAAAGAACAAAACAGGGAGGTGCAGAGAGACGCGAAGGGGAGAGTTGCGACGTGATGAATGGAGACGTGTTGGATGGTTGACCTTCACGCGAAACAATCACGCATTGAGAAAGTGACGCGACTCAGCGTTTGAGCAAACTAGAGCCATTGATAGAACAACACCAGAGCACACCATAATCTACTAAATCTGAGGCAACCCATAATACCAAAAAAAAGCATTTAACCTGCGCAACCTTGAGTGAATGCACTCCTGGGTCAAGTGCCATCGGAATTGCAGCTAATTTTACCAAACATTTTCACAGAATCTGCTACATAGAATCAATGATATTCGATGGACTCTATGCTCCTCACTGAGACAAGTGCAGAGTGCAGCCTCAATCCCCCCTGGTACTGTAGAGTATATAGTATGAAGTGTTTTATATGGAGATCTACAGAGTGCATCTATGATTGACAATTGCTTCCTTCTCGTACTTGTTGTACCTTCAATGTCTACATTTCAATAGCCCAGAGCCTTTGAATTGTCCAGTTGAAATCCAGCTTTTCACGAAACTACAAATACAATTTGTCTCCGCAAAAGTTGGTCTTTCCCCAAGGTCATTAGTTATACAGTACTATGCTTGTCCAATATAAAAAAGATTGATGTAATATTTCCACCGTAATTTACAGCTCCGTTTATTCAGGTGCGATTAGTCTGTATTTAATTAAACTTTGACGTATTGAGCGTAATTGTTTGCCGCTGGGCATAAACCTCGGCAAGTGGACACTACAGGTGCTCGGCAAGAGCCCCATCTGACGGAGCATAACAACCCCAATTTCCGAATTTGCGGGGAAGCTTGACGGAAAGTTGTACCTCGACCTGAGAAATGAACGGCCAGACTGACCAACCTCCAGCAAAGCGCAAACGACTGAGCTATGCTTGCAACTACTGCCGAGAGAAGAAGACCCGCTGCGACGAGGAACAACCGTGTCGCAATTGCCGCGTCGCTGGCGTGGAGTGTGTGACAACAGACAAGCGACGGGATGGTGCACTGGTTGAGCATCGTAGACGAGATACCTACGAGAATATCTCTGTCCCCGCTGCTCCCAATGCCCAGACACCCAGACCCGGTGCGATAATGTACCCAGCACAACAAGCCTGCACGCCGCGGACACCACAATCCCATTCTCCATCTGCTATTCCTACAGCGGCACAAGAGAGGCCGCGGCTCTGGTCTCAATGTTGGGGACCAGAAGGCTGGAAAACGGGACGACTCCCCATGATGCCGCGCTTTGTTGGATCCAGTATGTTGGAGTTGATGACCGAGTGGCTCGATATGGCTTTCTATCGGCTGAAAGGCCCCAAGGCACACGCAGTCTCTCCAGTTATTAATCCAGACTTTGCATCCGCTATTCTCGCCCAACCACCACATCTTCCTCCCCCAGCTGAGCTGCAACTGTACATCGAGAGCTACTGGAATACCCTTCACCGAATCTTCCCCTTCCTGGATCGCACTGTTGTGGACTCGCTTTACGAGGAGAATACCAGCCACACTGTTCAAAATCCCGTCCCACATAGTGCTGCCAACACACCAACACAGGCTCTAAAATACCTCATTGCGACTGCAGGTCTGCTTACAATGCCAGCCGACGAGTCCTCCAGATCGCTCATCTCCTCATACATCAGCTACTGCAACTCGCTGCTTGGCTATATCGTCTCGACCCGCTGTTTACAATCGGTGCAAGCTATCTTGCTTTTTGCAATGGTGTTACGCAGCTGTGACAAGACAACATGGGCATGGGACATACTTTCAATGGGAGTTTCGATGGCGCAATCCATTGGCATAAATCAAATCAGCTCGGCACAGAAAGACTCATCAACTCCAGATACACCAGAGTTTCGAATTTGGTGGTGCATGTATGTCTTTGAACGACTAATCTCCTTGGAATGCGGACGGCCCTCCGTTATCTGGGATCGCCAACTATCTGAAACCCTCGCGTCAGCAACTCAAGTCGATCAGGATAATGACAAGGAGCTGCAATTCCGCAATGCACTGATCAGCTTAGCAAATATGCTCCACGAAATGCAGGAGCTCTCTGCAAGGGCTTGGAGAAGGGAGGAATGGATACCGCAGTCAGTAGAACAGGCGATCGAAGACAAACTTCGCACAGGAGGAGAGTTGCAAATTCTGCTTTCGGAGTGGCAAGACAGTGTGCCCTCTGCATATAGGTATGTCAATACATCCGAGGAAATTGGTTTCAGGGCTGAACAAGCTGTAGGCCAGGATCCTCATCCGCGTTGGACCCCAGCAGTGGACCACAGTCTGCATTTCTCTCATACTATTACAATCTTGGGTTAGTGAAATCTCCATCTTCATCATCGTTACTAGCCTTCTCAGACTTTTCACAGGGTTATTCTCGTTAATCGATCTACTCTTCTTGTACCCAAAGATGAGCTCCACTCAATGGTCAACAAACACGCCGCTGGACAAGCATGGCGCCGGCGTCTCCTCTCTGGGCCGACATTGGTTATCGAGGCTGCTCGACAAACCATCAAGCTATTTGTTGCGCTGATTGACTCCGGAACACCAAACTACCTCACGACAATTACTTCGCCTTTAGCCGCAGTTTATGCCTTGGCTGTCCATATATTCCAGGACCGCAAGTCCCTCCTGATTCGGTCTGACTTTGAGGTGATTAGTGTGTCTTGATCTTCCTGTTCTAGGCTAATTTCTTTGCAGTTGATAAAAGTCGGCATACAAATTACGAACGAACATTACCACAGACACGGGACTGTGGAAAACGTTTACGACATACTTCTTGACTTGAAGGAATACGCATCTCGCTGTCTAGAGATGCCAACAAGTCAAGTCGATCTCTCTGATATACAAGACAATATCTCTCTAATCGATCTGCCGCTGGAGGAAACAATACCTACATTTGAAGCAGGGTCAAACTGGGGTCCCGCCGCGTTAGATTGGGCAGGATGGGATTGGAATGATTTGAGTCACTTGTTCGCACATAGTGAATAATTGTAGCATTGTATCTCAACAAAACACTAATAAATATGTATAATCTCCATAAAAACAACAGTTCTCTCAAGTCATAGCCTCTAGATATGGAATACCTGTCAGTTTAAAGCCTCGGTCGGAAAGCTGGACCGCCGATCGTGGCTCAGAGCGCTGGTAGGGATCGGGCTCTCCATTCCGGAATACCGGCAAATCAACCACATGCATGGCATTCGGCCAGTGAGTCGTCATACGGGTCTCCTCAAAAGCCTTCTTCTTGACCACAAGTTGTTCCTTGGTAGCATCCTCCACGGGCATGTAGCAAGTATAAACGCAGAAACGGGGCTGAGATGTCTCAGACGACAGGTTGTAGTGGGGAGTGCGGGAGTCCCCTGTACTTCATTAGCCTCTTGCATTGGATGAATTGGAAGAACAAGTTGATCCTTACAGAGTAGCAAGTCACCCGGCTCGGCGTCGACCTTAACCCACTCGCAGCCTCTCTCCTTCAGCCACTCCTTATTCGCATCGGTCAATCCGTACCACTCCGTTGTCCTGGACGTAAACATCGTTAGCAAGGGCGGAAGTCACCATAATCACCACCCAGCAGGACAGCAGTATCTCACCAAGACCAAATCCTCTCCTCTCCCATGAAAGCCTCATGCAGCTCCTCGCTCAACAAGTGGGCTCCCTTGCAAACAATCAAGCCCCCATCTTTTGGCCCATTCGGCAACAGGTTCACAAGACCCTGCAAGCACCGGAAACCCGGCTTCTCGGGATTCTGATCCTGGTGCGGCCAGGGCGTATTGGGCTTGATGTCTGTGCGGGACGGAAACCCTACATTCACCGAGTCAAATGACACGATAAGATCCTCTGTGTCGTATACTTTCTCAAACGCCTTGATGACCTCCTCCTCCTGTCTCACGGCCCACGTGAATGATTCGTGGGAGATCGCGTAACCGAGACACATTCCCTTCTCGTTGATATCGGGGAGATGGTCTTTGTGGATTGTTGACGGGTCGTCTCTTTTGAAGCCGAGATTGCTTTCGAAAGAAATTGGTTTGTCAGTACTAGGTTCGTAGAGTCCGAGGTGTTTATTGGGATTGTGTTGAGAGGACTTACAAGCCTTCAAGCCAGTCGTAGATCTCATCTGCGTACTTCAGTGCGCGCTCGCGTGGAACGGCGCCTTTGATGACGGCATAGCCATTTTGGAGAAGGTCGTCGCGAAAGTCACCGTATTTGACTTCGGTTCCTTGGGAGAATAGACGTCCCGATGGTACCGTGAGGCGGGTAGACGTAGAAGTTGTGGTGGTGGTTGACATTTGGATCACTGTTGAGATGTTGGTTTCGTAGGAAATCCAAACCAGATATTCTTGAGCGATGCTTTTAATGAAGATATGAGCCGATTAAGTCTTTATATTTGATTTTTTTGACTTGTTGTTGCGTTTTGATCATGAAGTGCTGTATACCGGTTCGGTCTACATGGCTCGGTTCGGCCCGGTTCGGTTGGGCTTAGGCTCATAGTGCATTTAGTTTACCGAAATATCGAGCCCGCATTCTTAGCAGTTCTTCATTCTTAATAGCTCTTTTTGGTTTTACATGTAAATTATGGAACTAGATACAAACTTAAGCTCATCCCAATGACTTTGAAAAGGCCTGTTCATCTACTTCACACTTTTTGGTGGAAAAATAACGAGAGAATGGTAAATGAAATTGATACAAGAGGTACTGTAGCCCCAACCTTTTTTTCTCTTTTCTAATTCTGCAGCCTCTTCCAATTCTCAGTCATGACTGCCGTGTGGGAAGATTGATCGTTGGCGAAATAGCCATCTAAGTTTTCGGTAAACCAACGTGCCATGTCGACGGTGACGGCGGGGAAGTCGGTTCCAAACAGGATGTGGTCTTGAGCAACAAACTTTTGCAAAGCGGCCAAGTTCACATCGTAGCCGCTAAGCGCAGTCTCATAGTAGAATGATTTGAAGTCCTCAAGGAGCTCGTCGATCGTCAGACTTGTTCCAAACAGGGTATTGCCGACGTAGTTGGCCAAGACCGCAGCTCGGCAAGCGAGGAAGGGTGTACTTCCACCCGAGTGAGACAAGATGATCTTAGCACCAGAATACTTTCTCTTCTTCCCGCTGGTCACCAAGCTGGCCGCTGCCTTGTAAGTCTCGTTGGGCACCTCGACGATGGGAATAGGGAGCACATTGCCGGGAGGGGCATTGGCGTGCTTTGTCTGGTCGCCGTGCAAAAAGACGATGGCTTTTCGCTCGTGCAGCGCTTGCCAAAGCGGCTCAAAGTCGTCGTGGCCAACGTATTTGGCGTCCGGACCTACGCCGTACGAGCTGACCATCGCGATGCCGTCTGCCTTCAGATCGTCCAGAGCAAATCGGAGCTCTTCCAAGATGACATCCATTGACGCATTGCCGAGCGGTAAGGTGGCGAAGAATCCAAATCGGTCTGGGTGCTGGGCAACGATCTTGCTGGCATCTAGGTTGACGTCGTGCGCACTGTCCGTTGAGTTAGGCGCTGACAAGATGGCCTTCTGAATTCCTAGTTTGTCCATTGCCGCAATGCTAACCGCAGGGGTCCATTTTTCGTTGTTGTTGGGCATAGGCCAATCAGAAGTGCCCTTCCACTCCTTCATCAAGCTAGAAGGAAAGTAGTGGTGATGCACATCGATTCTGGTGAGAGGGGCCATTTTTGTGGGTCTGTCGATATATATGAATAGTGAATCGGTATGTGAGACGGTGTGTGTGGGCGAAAAGTGATTGAGATCGAGCAAAATATGAGATGCAGAGACAACAGAAGTCGAAACAGATGAAAGTTATTTTGTCAGTAGACCGCCAACGCTGTTTATATACTGATCGATTGATGTGCAGTAATTGATGTTTCGGCAAGCGGGATCCCGAGTGTCCGAACAAATGCCCGAACAAGCTTGGAAATATCCGAACTAAAGTTGAACAACGAACTGCGGAGATGCCGTGTCAACCGAGCGGGACTGAAAATGATCTACGCTTTTTTTTTCGGCGCGCGGCCGTTCGGATATAAAACGCCGAGATCTCCCATCTGAGAACTTTGACATCCAGTGGATATGATGTTGCCAGCAGTGAGTGACCAGTGAGTTCTCTTGCTAGAGGCATAGACCCGTAGCTTTGTTCTTCCGTAAACCCGCGGTCCCACATATTCTCGAAAACGCCCCACTTCTTTCTACAAAATAGTACCTGCAGCTTCACCGGGGTCCGGGGTAGTACAGTAGTAGTCGTAGTGCCATGTAACAGTATACTTAAGATCGGATAAGTCAGGACGATTTTGGCGCCCGTTGGACTGAAATGACTATAGCCATTGACTGATTTGCGTTAGAATGGGTTTGAAGCACACCGGGGAAAGAAATCTTCAGTGGGCCAGAGGATCCTTGGGAAATCACCATCAACACACTAATACACATCAGGATAATGGAGAGCGGAATGTTCTGGAACTTATTGATTACTTTTACGTATATTTGTGAGAACCCGAAGTATCCAGATACTTTGGATCGATCCCTGCTGGGCATCTGATGGCTACTCCATCAAGTGTCGCAGATAAAGTTGTAGACCAATGCAAGATTCTCTTTTCCCAGATGTTTGCAAAGATTAAATCACTGGATTTAGTTTATGTTGATCAAACTCAAGTACGAGTGTAGACTCTAGTACATATAGATCAATTGGGCTTCTCGCCACAGCACCATCGCTGAACATACTCGCGGATACGAGGGCCAAAGAAGAACATAGGGATAGCGAACAGCGCTAACGCGGCACAGATAGCCTCTTCCACAATCATGGTCCCGTCATACCCAAGAGTAGCAATAGCAGGCAAGGTCGCATAGCTCAATCCAAACGATATAAACCCACGCCCAGCACAGATAACCACCAGGAACGGTGCAGCGCGGAACGGGAAACTATCCACCGCATATGTAATGCCAACAATATTTGCTCCCAGAAATGCAAAGTAGCTCGCGTTGTACCCGATGACAATCGACGCGACGCTCCACTTCTCAGGGTTGGCAGCGGCCTGTCCGTATATGATACCGCAGACAACGCCGACAATTGCCGGGATTGCAATGACGGGTAGTCGGTACTCGGGTTTATAAATTCCACCATTTCGGCGACTGAATGCCCGAATGACGAGGTCACTGCCATACCCCAGAAGGGGCAGGAAAATAAGACAGTCGACGAGCTGACCGGCTTGGACGTATCCGAGGGCATTGAAGCTGAAGTTGTAAGGGGGTGGCATCAGGATGCTTGAAAATGTTGAGGCCTGGAAGACGTATGTGCCTAGGTTGGCGCCATTCAAAAGAAGCAACCAGACAGTCGTTGGGATACACAAGCCCTGTAAGACATGCTTGTAGAAGATTGGAATATCGGAAAGTCGTGGTTTGGAGATAATGATTTTGAGGTCATCGCGCCAGCGCCGAGGTTGGTACTGCTCTGTCACGGGAGACGCGTCGGTGATTTTTGACTCAGGAATCTCACCGCGCATTTCTGCCTCCGTTCTTTCAAAACGAGACTCCGTCAAAAATACCACAGCAAGTATGAAGATCACCGCATTCATAATGGTGAAGAAACCATACCACCATCTCCACCCCCAGGCTGCGACCATGTATGTGGAGATCACGAAGAATAACCCACAAGCAATATTCTGAATGAAGATAAACCACCCGATTTTGCGACCACGCTCATGCAGGAAATGGATTTCCTGAACGATGAGCGGCGACAACGCTTCACTCTGTCCCGCTGCTAGACTCATGATATTGCGACCGGCGATGTGGCTTCCCAGACTCGTCGAGCATTGGCACCAGATACCGGCTGCGATGAGGAGCACCATTGACGCAAGGAACACTGGTCGGCGACCAACGGTGAAAGCCCAGGGCATGGAGATGAGGTTTCCAATACCCATGAACAAGGTCGGATATGTCAAAAGGTCATTGGCCTTCGTTTCTTGTCCTGGATAGGATGCTTCGACGACGGAGAAGATTGAACCCATTCCTGATGCGAGTACGACAGCCGTACAGCTGTATGCCGATACTATGATGAGAAGAATCCATTTGCGCCATGCGGGCAGGTTCAATGGATCTTCATCGTGTCAGGACATATTGTTCCTGCTGAATGATGGAAGGAAACATACCTCTGGGATCCGCAGATGGGGTGGGGACAAGTACCGTTTCATTTCCCTTGAATAGGTCGACATTCATTCCAGCAGAAGGCTGTACAAGGCCCTCTTCGGCAAGTTCAATGTGAGAGATGTCTGTTTTGTCCATGATAGAAAATCCTTGAAACAACGGCCTGGATCGTTCCAGTGGGGTCTGCGAATCTGGATGGGCAGGGCCATTTTAATAGCTGGTCTCTTTCGCCTATCGAGGCCTTGGTGAAAGTAATCACCTCGTTTACCCCGGATTGTGGGGGACACCCCCACCCGGGAACCTTGGAATTTCTGGGGTCGAACCGCCAACCGAACCGAACCGAGCCGGATGATTTTACGGCTAGAATTTGCACTATATTATACGTCTCAGGTCTCTCCAATGATCATTCACAGCTTTATCAGTCATTATCTTTTATCACAAAATGGTTCAATTCAACGTGGACATCCCGTGGGAGGAGCTCTCTGCACCTGAGCAATCCGAGGGCTACTCGGCTCTCCAACCTCGCTCCGAAGTTCTAGTCAAGGGGAGCTGCACAGAACCAGGACGACTTGCCTTACCGTGTGATATCCTTGTTGAACACGATGTCGCCATCACAGTGAGAGATGGTTGCAAGTTGTACGCAGATATTTACCGGCCCCCCGGCGCCGCGGATAGAACAACACCAGCAATTCTATGCTGGAGTCCATTCGGGAAAAAGTTCAACGGTGTCCAATCCCTCAAACTCATGACACCATGGAACCTTGGAATTCCCGACGGCGCACTGAGCGGACTGGAAAAGTTCGAAGCCCCCGATCCCGCCGAGTTCGTTGACAACGGGTACGCAATCGTGAATATTGATTCTCGTGGTGCATTCGACTCCGAAGGACGAATGGCCATCATGGGTACTCAAGAAGCAGAGGATGGCTACGATGTAGTCGAGTGGCTTGCCAAGCAAGATTGGTGCAATGGCAAAGTCGGCATGGCTGGGAACTCGCATTTGGCGATCGTCCAGTGGTTTGTTGCTGCCTTGCAGCCGCCTTCTCTGAAAGCGATTGCACCCTGGGAAGGATGCGGGGATCTTTACCGGGAGCAGTTTGCCAGGGGAGGTATCTATGGTGGTGATCTTTTCGACCATCTAATCATCAAGTACATGCTGCGAGGACGCCATGGAATTGAGAGTTTCCGGAAGATGTTCGAACATCACCCTGGGGCGAATGATTGGTGGAACGATAAGCGAGCTGATATGACCAAGATCGACATCCCGACTTATATCACTGGTACTTATACGAATACCATGCATGGAATGGGAGCGATCAGGGGTTGGCTCGAAGTCAACTCGCCGGATAAGTGGCTGCGATGGCACCCTTATCAGGAATGGTACGATATATGGGGTAACCTGGAAGGACGAAAGGAGCTTCTGTCATTCTTCGATCGTTACTTGAAAGACATTGATAATGGCTGGGAGTCGACTCCTCGAGTTCGGATGTCTCTTCTGAAATTCGGAGAGAAAGCGCCGATCGAAAATATCATTGAGTCGGACTTTCCGCCCCCGCGCACAGAATATCGAAAGGCTTATTTGACACCGGATGGCTTGAACTTCGATAAGCCAGCTGGTCCTGATAGCGCCGTCTCGTACAACTCGCAGGATGCAGAGGCAGGAGTTACTTTCAAGTACACTTTTCCTGAGCGAACGCAGATCATGGGAGTTCCCAAAGCTGTGTTGTACATGCGATGCGACGATCTCGACGACATGGATGTGTTTCTCGTTCTGGAGAAGATCTCAAGCTCTGGCGAGCGCCTCTTGAATCTCAACATTCCTTGGAAGAACGTACCAGTCTCTTCAATTGCGGAGATATCAGAGAAGGAACGCACCGAGGTCGTTCTTTATCAGGGTCCTACTGGTATTCTGCGTGCATCGAACCGGGACATTGATTCTTCTCGGTCCATTCATCCAAACTGGCCTTTCTATACGCATGAGAAAGAGGAGAAAGTGGCTCCTGGGACAGTGGTACGTTTGGAAATCGGGATTTGGGTAATGGGAGTGGAATATGAAGCTGGGGAGTCTATACAGTTGAGGATTGGTGGTCGTTATCAAGGTATCTCGAACTTTGGTCAGGATCATACATTGAACAGGGGTTTACACTGGGTGCATATGGGAGGAGAATATGATAGCCACCTTGAGCTTCCCTTTGTTTAAATATTTTCTTGAAAACAACAGCCAAGTGTACCATCTATCTTCGATTTCAAGTAACACGCGCAGACTTTCATCAATTAACAAGGGTTATAAATCCTTTGGTTCAAAAAAACATCATAAAGAGAGAAACCATCTACCAGGGAAGCACTCCCTGGGCATTTTGGAAAGTTCCAGTTGGTCCATCTTGATCCAGAGTAGCAAGATGGCAAAGGATCTCAGCCCCAGTCTCAGGAGAAGAAGTACCAGCGTACTTGTTCAGGTTCGTAGCACAGTACCCAGGACAACCAGCATTAATCTTCCAGTTCTTATCCTCGTCAAAAGCAGCAGCATACTGTAGACACAGCGCATTGACACCAGATTTGCTAACCGCATAAGCCGGAGCCTTGAATTTCCTCACCATCGAGCCCGGTGTAGCCCAAACTCCCAAACTAGCGATACCGGAAGAAACGAACACAATCCTCTTAATAAGCGTGGACTTCTCCAGGAGAGGCAGGAACTTCTCGGTGACGGCCGCGGTGCCAATCACATTGGTGCCGACGATCTGCTCGTAAGCAGACCGGGGTCCTTCACCCGCGCCCAGAACAGCGTGTGCGATTCCTGCATTGTTGACTAGGACATCAAGACGGCCGAACTTGCTTTGAGGCTGGTTCAGTACTGGGTTTGATCGTATTTTCAATGCATGTGGGGAACTCGTACCTCTGCACATGCGCGACGGCCGCATCAATGGTCTCGTCCGAGGCCAGGTCAATGACGACTGCCGAGACGGGCAGATCTTCTTTTCGCAAGGATGCGGCGGCGGCCTCGATGGCGTCGGATCGTCTGCCTGCCATTATGACGTAGTGGCCGTGCTCTGAGGCTAGCTTTTTGGCGATGGCATATCCAATGCCTTGGTTGGCGCCTGTGACAAGAGTGATTGTTTGGTCGGTGGAAGCCATGGTGAAATAAATGTGAGTCAATACGGGTTTGATTACTGTCAACTGGTGAATGTTCTATTTAAACAGCAAAAGAGAAATAAAAGGAGTATTTGAGGACTGTTGAACATTCTTATCCTTCACATGTTATGCCCTTGACTGTTCAAAATTCACACGGGTGTATCGGAGATAATGGTACACTATGCCCGGCCCCACAGTAAACCTGAAAAACAATTAAGCATAATTCTTTATACAGCTCAAATCTCGATCGTTATGCAAAACTATTCTTGTTCTCCACCGGAACTTGCATTTCGTGATGATGTGATGTGCTGATATATTGTTTCGGGCGCTTGCAAAGTGGAGCAGACCCTGCAGGCCTGCTCTCAAGCCTGAAGTCCAGATTTTTTCTGTGAGAAGCTTATGGAAGCTTGCACATGTGAAGAGAGACATGTACTGGTAGCTACTAGTAAGTAAACATCGAAACTGCGTGATTGGATTTTCTCTAAATTTAGGCTCAAATCACATTTTCGGCAATTCAAAAGTTTAATTGTGGGCGATCGTTATGACCTCATATGGGCGGGACATAATATACTAGTAGTAGAGAGTCATTTATGCGCAGTAATCTCGGAATATGCCATGTTGCGCTAAAGGTCAGAACATCGGCTATGAATCGTAGCCAGAATTGCCGGGGTTTCTGCAAGAGCTTCTCGATTGGCCTCTAAGAAGCGTTGGATCGTTGAAAGCTTATCAAGTCTAGTTCCCGATTGGAATAGGTCCAACTTTGTTTATCCACATTTCTTCACGTAGGCTAAACTCCGTGCATCTTGTTATAGTACGGTAGAGAGGACAGAAATAAAGATAAGTACTATCTCACCAAAAAAAAATGAAAACCCATCAGATCCCCCTATAACATAGAGTAAACGCCTTGTTTTCATTCCTAGTGGAGAGAAATGAAGGAAGAAAAAAAAAATGGACTCGCGGGGAATCGAACCCCGGACCACTCCCATGCTAAGGGAGTATTATACCACTAAACCACAAGCCCAGTGCGTGGAAATAGGGCTCTTCCCGGGATTCATGTTGTGTGTGGGCATGTGAAGATAACATTGGCGCTAATATCAGCTCCGGAGGATTACCAAGGGCGCTTCCAAGGTTGGCTTGGTAGAAGTGGAAGTGTCATGTAGCGCTGGAGCGTCCCAAAGTTATTCCAGATTCAAAATTTGAACATGCATGTGTATAGTCGGGATATTTCATATCAATGTTGCGTTCAAATTCAAGGGTATATATATTTCGGGCTTGTTCCGCTCGCGAGTACTGCAATCCCAGCATCAATCCATCCAGCTAGGTATCTGAATAGTTTTTCAAATTTTCCGCATTGTCCATTTCAATCAATTGAACAACGCTCGTGTTTGGCCCGCTGTCAACGGTCCTGATTTTCTTTTGGCTGCCAGTATGTCGCATACTGCTTGCTTCCTGGGTAGATCCAAAAACAGACGGGAACAGGCGAGCAAGCAAGGACCGCATGGCCGGCATGCATAGGCAGAAAATTCCAACATCAATTTCGATCACGGACCAATAGCCACCGGGCGCATTGTCCCCTATAGTGAAGACCGTTAGTTTATTTTCCGGTGGTTGAGGGAAATGAAGGGAAGGGCCTTACATGTAGGATTGGTGCTTGTGGCAAAGAGCTTGAGCATGATGGCGCGGTAGATGCCGACGCCGGTAATTCTAATGAAGAGATGAGAGCATTAGCTTCTTGTATCCATGCATTTTCCACAAGTGTCCGGAGTCGAAAGTAAAAGGAGGAACTCACAAGAATCCAACGGAGAACATGAGGATCACCTGTAATTTCGTGTTTATCGATGCCTGGAGCGTAAGGACCCTGGGAATAGGCAGGGCAATGACCCAGATGTCTAGGACGATATTGAAGGCAGCCGCGGCGACAACGAGAGGATTTGTCTCCACGCAGGTCCCTTTGTGTACCCCATCCCAGCCGTTCCAGTTATAGCTCACGGGCGAGCATTGGAACGCAAAGCCGAAGAGAAAGGTGAGGCCGAAACACACTGTCGCGAGGATGGAGACTTTGATTACGAGTCTCATTCGGTCGGAGGGGAAGATGCGTAGGTAGAAAAGGAGGAAGCAGACCTTGACCATGGCGACGCAGGTGATGTAAAGGAGCTCTTGAATGTAGAAAAGCTGTTATGACGAGTTAGCTCAAGCAAGTTTCCATGTGACCTGGGAAATCTTACATAGAATATTCGAGTGATCATTGTAAACTCGAGGGTCCACATATCCTTGCCCAGGCCAGCCTTTCCAACTGAAGTGAGAGTTAATACTTTTTTCGTGCTGGTGAAAGAGATGGAATGGATCGAGTCAACCGGTGCTACTCACGTACGATCGAACCGACGTTGACAGGTACCGCGCAACACTATGAAAATTAGTTAAAATCCTTCGAAAGGCACATGTGTATAATCCTACAGCAAGTAGAATGGTTGCCCAGTCATCCCATTCCATGTCCAACTTTGTGACCACAAGTCGTGTGTATAACCTCAAAGCGACGAGGACCATTGTCACACTCATACCGACTGCGGGGACCACGATACTCAAAGAGGTCTGGTCTCGAACCGGGGCGCCGCATGTTGTATCGGTGACATTGACGGCAGCTATGCGATCAATTAGAACGCGAGACTCCTGCATAATTATAGACTTCACGTACTGAGGGCCTGCTTTATGGTGCAATTTGCCGTGACACAGGTGGTCAGCTCGTCGTTAAGACTGACATTTGTACAGATGCATGTCTGATTATTGGCAGCGCACGTTGACAGCGGAACGAGGTCGTCAAGGCAGTCCAGCTGCGAATGATGTCAGCGTCTCAGGGTGAGGATGAGTGGATCTTCCAAATCTCACAGCGCATGTGGGCAGAGACTGTGTTTCGGCACACGCTAGGCCACCCAGAAGAATTACAGCGTAGGGCACGAGCGTAGCCCAAAGTCGAGAACATCGCATTTTGCCGTGACGGTGAAGGAACCCAATTTCGGTCTGCGATTTGAAGGAACTTGAAGAGACACGGAGTCGATTTTATTTAACAGGCTTCTAAAAAGAAAAATGAAAACACGACCCACTAGACTAGGTAAAGGAGACTAAAATTCTAAGTTAAAGGAGCCAACAGCGCTGTTCTTGTGAAGGGCCCTGAACTCTATGTACGAGAGACGATGCACCAAGCTAAGATCTGACATTATTTTCATGACGATCGAAACTGGCCTGTATTGGGACTACATCGTTAATGGATGGGCAAAGAAACGTGCAAGGTAAGGGGGCGCCAATTACGGTAAGAATTTGCACACGCCATTCGATGTAGTTACGCTAGTGCATACGAATGGGGTTCTCGGTTTCGGACGTGTCAAATCATGGCAAAAGGGGGATCGCTTTAGCATAACTGTATGGAGGAGTAGCTGCTATGTACTCCGTACGAACTGTGCCATTACCGCTAAGAAATGAATCTCGTAAGCTAAATTCCCCCTTTGAATTAACCCAATTTTTTGATGTGTATTCTCATGGCTCTATCCACCCAAATGTCTGTTTTTTTCTTTCTTTTCAATACATTTCCTAATCTCTTGAACATCAATGATAAATAAGACAATTTGTCCGTGATAAGGAATAAATTAATTAAGTGACTTGGCCGTTTTTTATTTCATATTTCATATTTTTTTTTTTTTTTTTGGAAAGGATGAAGGATCCTGCCGTGTGGGTCTACGTCTTTTCCGCCAAGATGTCAAGTTTAATGAGGATCAGAGGTTGACGTTGACATCTTCGAGAATACTTTTTACCAAAGTCAATTGATTCGTGCTATATACTGTAATTTTGGTAAACAAAGCCCATTGTCAGACCTTTAAGTGAATGTCAAAGCCATCTTCTTGGCCCCCACGCCTCAATAAAAGGTTCTTCGTTTCCCGTGCGCCACTATGGAGTCGGTATGGAGCTGGGTTTTTTTCTTCTCTTTTCTCTTTTTTCTTTTCTTTTCTTTTGCATCGCATTCGCTGGGTATAACTGATGCGTATCCAATATCACGTGCTGCTGCCAATGACCTGTCACCTGTCGGCAAACACCATAAAAAAGGCTTGTGTGAGACAACTGGGCTTTGGAGTATCTCAGTATCTTTTAAAAAAACGCCACGGTAACGGTTTGGCTGGTTTGGCTGGTTTGGCTGGTTTGGCGTTATTTCAAATCGCTGTGATAGGTGCGCACAGTTTTAAAATAGCGCCAATTCCGGAATCCGACACATCGATGAAGATCAGGATCAGATCCACTCGATTTACAATACTAGTGGTAAAATACTCCTCCGTAAAGTTCGAGTGAAATGAATCGCTCCATTATCCGGAAGACATCCGCGGGAACAGAAGCATGGACTAAAACATTGAATCTTTCCAGTGTACGGAGTAGCATGGGTATTTGCGGTTCTCCTTTAATATGTGATAGTTCGTTGAAACTTTTCCATGCTGATCATCAGCCTGGACATTACCTGATGATTATTGACAAGCCCCCTGGGCCATTGAGGTGGCGTGGACCACAAGGGACGGCTCGGATACTAGCTTAGAACTAGCTCTTGACTACAAAATGTGCTCCGAATGAGCTCCGAAATAAATGACTTCCGACCAAGCGGGAATCCGAGGTATTTGAGGCATATCCAGACACATTTCAGGGGCTCTTTAGTCATTTATCCGTAATGTACACTGTACAAAGAAGCTAATTGATTATTAGATATCGTGTTCAAAGTTTTCTTTTTTCTATCCGTAACTCTACTACCTATCCTTTTGAACACTGACACGTACCACGCCCACGATGGCCCTTTACAAATCACCCGTAGTTCCAGTTCATGATGCGACAGACTTGTCTATCTCGCAGTTTATGACACAATACAACCCCGATGATGTCTCAGCATCAAAGGTTGTTCATGTCGAAACTTTCTCCGATGATGCTATCACGTATGGTTCTCTCCGCGAACAGGCGGGACGTGCTGCCTGGGGTTTGCAAACCAAATTGGGACTGCAGCCCGGCGATACACTACTAGCCTTGGTTAACAACTCTGTAAGAAACTCACTGGACATCTCTCTTCTCTGTCCCTAGCTGGCTCTAATTGGAGGTATAGAATGCGTTTGTTCTTCTCGCTCATGCCACCTGGTGGACCGGTGCTGTCTTCGCGTGAGTGTACAACATTGAATACTACGGTGGAAAACTTCCAATTAGAAACCCACTAACAAGATACCTAGGCCCCTCAATACATCGGCAACCCGTGATGACATCCTGCATGTTCTTAAAATCGTTAAGCCGACACACGTTGTCACCATTGAGGAGAAGCTCAGCACTGTCCAGGCGGCTGTAGCTAGTCTTTCACTCACGAACATGAAAATTCTCACCATTCGTTGCAAAGTGGATAATCTACAGCAGGTTCGTATTTCCCTAGCATGGTTGTCTGTTCTTTCAGTGTTCAATGCTGATGATCTTCCAGTTCCCAGATGATATTATTGGCAAGACTGCCGCAGAAAGCATACCGCCATATGATCTGCAAGGGAGAAGCTCCAAGGACGTGCCCAGCACAATATGCTTTTCTTCCGGAACAACAGGGAAGATGAAGGGAGTGCAGCTCTCCCACTACAACCTTGTAATGAACAGCATAATCATGCGTGCCTCCATGCCCGTGAGAGTCAACTCTGATGTCCGCGAGGTTTTCTTTGCGCCGTGTAAGTTGGTAATTTACTGGCTTATCAGTTGGATCATTCTATTAACACGACATCCATTTTAGATTGCCATTGCTATGGCCTTACTCTGGTGGTACTTTCCGGCATGTGGGTTGGAGCCCAGTACTGCAGTCTTCCTGCATTTGACTTGGAGACATTTTGCCGCAAGTCGAGTGAGCTGAAGGTTACCGATCTGCACCTCGTGCCGCCAGTCGCGCTTCTCCTTGCAGCCTCGCCTGTCGCTCAGAAATATGACTTGGCGTCATTGAAACGGATTGTCATTTCCGCCGCACCATTGAAGGTACGTGTCGATCCTGACAGCCCCTCATTCGACAGAATGGTCATGTGAAGCTGTGACTCTGACTGATTGTTCGTTGTAGCGGTCTGTCCAGGTTCTACTGAAGAAGCGTCTGCCGCATGTCAGCGTCTGTCAAGGTTCGTACAGTCACCAGGCCTCCAGAGCTGCTTCTCAGAGCTGTTTTACTAATGCCAAGATAAAGGATATGGTCTCACCGAATGCTCGGGAGGCGTTATCCATGAGATCGACGAAGATGAAAAAGCCTTCGGATGCGTCGGCAAGCTCTTCGCCGGAGTGTAAGTTGCATCAAAAGCTTTCAGATGTCAATCATCTCTCTAATGGTAGAGCAGGGAGGCTCGTTTAGTTGACCCCAAGTCAAACAAGGATGTCCCTATCGGCGAGGAAGGTGAACTGTGGCTGCGTGGCCCGCTAAGCATGATGTATGGAGCGCTCAACTGTCAGACGAACTGGCAGCAGCAAACATGCTAACCATAATCACAGGGGTTACATCAATGACAGCGAGGCAACCGAGAAAACCTTCACCGACGGATGGGTCAAATCAGGCGATATCCTGAAAATGGACGAAAACCAAAATTTCTGGGTCACCGACCGTCTCAAAGAGGTAATGTTGACCTGACTTCCACCATCCATAGCCTCCTCCATCGCATCTTCGCTAACCATTTCGATCGCAGATGATCAAGTACAAGGGGTTTGTCGATAATCAACCACCTAGCTCAATCCATGCTCACCAGCTAATCGTTTTACCATCACTCCAGATTCCAGGTCGCTCCTTCAGAGCTAGAAGACATTCTCTTGCGCCATCCCGATGTGATCGACGCTGCGGTTTGTGCAGTCTACGATGATGCCCAAGCGACCGAGGTCCCGCTCGCCTATGTCAGTCTTTCGCAAGGAACGGCAGAGTTGTCGGGGTCTGAGAAACAAAAGGTCCTTGATGCGATCAAAGAATGGATTGATGCGCAGCTGGCGGGCTATAAAAAGCTCAGGGGAGGTGTCTTTCATTTGCAGAGTTTGCCGAAGACTCCTACTGGTAAGATTTTGAGGAGGCTTTTGCCTGCTAAGTTGGGCGAGGGGAGGGAAGCGAAGCTTTAGGTGGGATTTTCGCTGTGGAAGGGAGCTTGGTGGACCTCGTTATATTTGTATAGATGCTTCTCCTCGGAGATGACCACTATTGATAATCATAAGTCTGGATTCTTGTTGCCGGGTTTCTCTCCTTCATCCTTGCTTCGGCAATAAAGGCTTGTAAGATAGTGGGTTCAACTAGCCTTCAATGTTAGGGAACTACCATAAACAAAAAGAACTATCGCTGTAAGATAGTGGGTTTATCACATGCATGGTTCCTCTCTAAATTCTAGATTCTGCTGTATGTCCGTTTGTCTAGTCCGTTTGTCTAGTCCGTTTGTCTAGTCCGTTTGTCTAGTCCGTTTGTCTAGTCCGTTTGTCTAGTCCGTTTGTCTAGTCCGTTTGTCTAGTCCGTTTGTCTATCTAGTCCGTTTGTCTAGAGTTAATTATTACGCATAGCCTTAATATAATATTTTTTGTTAGGATATGCGCAAAAGATTGACGGCCGTCAGAATTGAACATTCAAGTCAGTCAGGTTACTTTTATCGTATGTGGGTAGTTCATAGTACCTAACAAATGTCAATGCAGTTTGATCGTGTTTTCAAATTGCAACTATGGCCCCACATGGGCCTCGCCAAACGGCGCGGGAGCTAGAGCTTCAGCTGGCCAGCTTAGGAGTATACTACACAGACTTAAGAAGTATGAAGTACATGGTCTTAATGTGCGGGGTTTCCTTTGAAAGTGTGATGAGGTGAGATTAATGCCGCTGACCTCGGGAACCGGAACAGGGCATTCTAGCCGGCCGGCAGAGCTACTACATTACTGAGCATTTGCAACATTGAACCTCATACGAATAAGGTAATTAATACAGTCGCGAGGCTTCGCCGGCTGGTCATGGAGACTGTTCAAATACACAGAAATCGAACCATAGCTTTCAAGGTTGGACTATACAATATTTGAGCCCAGCAGACCTGACAGCCCATGTAGTACACAAGGCAGAAGATTGAACTGATCGCTTATAGTGGACATGAAAGACAGCATGATGCAATAAGAGGCAATAACACATGATTAATCTATCGCGGAAGCTTGGAGCCTCGGAATCGTCGATATTAATGAAATGGAGATTTAAAAATAAATTAAAAAAAGGACCAAAGAGCGTGAATGGATGGGAACCCCGCAATCTTGCTCGGCTCAAATGCACTTTAATCTATTCACGATGATCAGAACATGCCTGATACCAGATCGGCGAGCCTGATTTGGAGAACGGAAAGCAGATTTGCCTTTAACCTTGAGCGGAAGAAAGTTGTTAGGCCGCAAATGTCGTATTTAATCGCAAGGCTGAGACTGAGGTTGTTGGAAATCTCAATTTCGTATCAACTCAGCTCGTGCAGGGTCTGGTTTTTCAGGCCCGGGCCGGTCGGGTTTGATGCCAAGTGGAGATATATGGGGAGAAACTGAGACGCGGTGGATTGAGTATTGTCTAGATAAAATCATAAAGAAAGCCATCTGAGAATCTTGGAATGACCGAATAACTGGAAAAGTTGGAGCCGCAGCCGTTGAGACATTGCAGATCTGTTGCGACGGAAGACTGGGATTGAGGCCAAGTTTAGGATGTTTACGATGTCGAATGTTTAAGTTTGGGCCCATGCCATATTTATTTTATTTTCCTAAACTCTGAATTTTGAATTTTTGAATTTTTGAATAATCGAATTCGATGAGAAGGCTGTAGCTTGCTGTAGTGTCTAGAATTAGAAGAAGGTCCGACCTCTGAAGTTCTGGATGTACATATCTCAGTCGGAAGTCCCACAAGAATCAAGATAACCAGGCATGTGGATCCCGTTTATTAGAAGTGGCTGCAGCTGAAGAAAAGGGGGAGAAGATCTTGCATAGCTTTCGGAGTATGACCTACTTTACAATATGGACGGAGTACACAGCTTCATAATTGTTCAATTATCATTTCTTCGTATATTTAATGTTGTCATGATTTATGCATAGCCTTCGGGATGATCGGAAATTGGAATGATGATTTTGCGCTTTAGACATTTTTTTTCTCTCTTCTCTGTCGCTTAAACCTTGGTGATATACAGCAGCCCGTGCAGCTATGACCTCGTGGAGCCCGAGGTTGAACTAGCGGGCTCTGGAGCTCAGTAGTCATGCATGCAGGATTTAGCGTGCGGGTCCTGGCAAAGTAAGCCATTGGGTTGGCTCAAATGTATGTCGTGCGAGATTTTTAGCCCAAGGTGGCACCATAGCACATACGTTGATAATGCAAAAGCTGTATGACGTGCACAAAAGAGAATTCTAGCCTGATCAGAATACTACAGTATGAGTCCCGTGTGCTCGTTTCGAGGGTGTTGGTCCTGTTGGTCCTTTTGGTCCACAAGTTCGGGTAATGCTTGGCGCCACTCTTTCCCCCTTTTGCGTGTTTCCCCTGAATAGCTGAATAGTGAGTGTGATTTTTTTTTTCTCTGGGTTAATGCCCATTTGAAAAATCATGCGTAGACAAAACGACTCATTCTGAACATTGAATATTCCACATGACGCAATAAACATGGGGAAAGAGATTGGAACCTTGGAAAGCAGGAAATGAGGATGGACGGGGAGAGAGACGGGGGACACGGTGAGGCCGGGGAAGTGGAGGAAAGAGTAGAAACTCAGCCAATCAGTTCAATGTCAATCCGGAGGAACGTGACCATCTCCCATTGTGAGGATTTGCGCTAGTCAATTGTTTTCCAGAGACGAACGGGATAGATATGTCGATCAGAGGATTTTGAATGAGAGAAACCGGAATTAAAGATAAATTCCCCTTAAGTAAACCTCAAGTTGACTCTCATTCACATTGAAACCGCTGAAATCTTCAAATATTTGAATGCTGATGACTTTGAATCATTTTTGAGAGATACCAAAAGAAAAATTCAGGAACTGCGCAGGGTCTTTGGTCCCTGGTCCCAGGAACCAATAATCGCCATTTCTTTGGATTTTCTCTCCGGCGCATTATGTTCATGTGGAGTAAAGATCGGCGTTGAGGTTCCACAAGATGCAGGTCAAGACGCAAGTTGAACCAATTCCAAGTCTCTGTAGCCAATAAATGCCCCCACTTGCTAAAAGCTACTTAGTCTGGGGTAAAAGAGGTGTTGATTTCCATATCCAGCTCTAGCTCCGAACCCCCTCATTTTTCTTATTTTTCCTTATTTGTTTTTCTTCTTTTTAATCCAACAATGACCGTCGACGTGGAGCCTATCGTCCCCTTCTGAGTTTAGCGTCCTCCGCCGCATAACTCTGTCCAACAACTCCAACCCTGTTCTTGCTGCTTTCCAACTCCACCAAAAGCCACAAAATTAAACACTTAATGGGTCAATAAACATGTGAACTGGTGGTTCTATGCCCCCCTGAGCTACGCTCATTGGCTTCATTCAACTGTGGCTCTTCCTTTGCCTCGGAACGCACCTTAGCTTGCCCCCCCCTCTCTCCAGGCACCCCGGTCTGATGGCGCCGCTCAAGCCTCAGGAACCAGAGTGATGTCAAAGATGCGATCCTCTACGCTACTGATGTGACGAGATTTTGCATTATTTTTTTTGGACAATTTCTTTTTTCCTTCTTTTTACGGATACATTCTTATCACATGGTGAGCTTGCTGCCTCGGACGTCGATCCACATCTCGGTTTCCTCCACCAGCAGGTCTCTTAGCGCAAGACTCGGGTGGAGGAGGTCTCCCCCCCGAAATGATACCCCAGATGGACGATCCCACAACCCGTCAAAATAAAGACCTGGCGCGACCCAGGTGGAGAGAAAGTCTTTTTTTTTCTCTCTCTGTTCTCGATCAGGCTCTCTTCGTGGTTTTCCAATTAGCCCGACGCCCACCGTGACTGCGAATTAAAACGCATACACAATCTATTGGAGCCAAACCCGACAACATGCGTTTTATTCCAGTCCTTGCGACTGCCTTCCTGGCCATTACATCGGTCACAGGCGCGTCGCCTACCGCCGCGGCGTCCACTGCTGCTGCCGCCGAGACCACCAGTGTTGCTGCCGCCGACGCGGTCCAAAATGCCGCCGAGTCTTTGGTCAATGCGGCTACTACAGCTGCTGTAACAACGGCAGAGGCGGCTGCAACAACTGCAGCGGCCGCTGCTACTAGTGCTGCCGCGTCGAAGGAGGAGTCTACCGAGGAGACTGCTGATACAAGTGCCGCAGCGGCTGTTTCTGCTGCAACAAGCGCTGCTGCCAGTGTCGTTGATTCCAACACCGCAGCTGCTTCCACCAGTTCTGCTGCTGCTGCTGCCACCACCAGTGCCTCCACTGCCGACTCTGACAGCACTGAGAGCACCACTACCTCTAGTGCCTCGTCCTCAACAAGCTCAAGCAGCAGCAGCCTTCTGACCGCCCTTACCAGTCTGCTTTCTGGCTCGGGTATTAGCTCCATTGGCACTGACCTGAGTGATTTATTGTCTGGCGTTGAGGGTCTGTTGCAGCCTGATTTCTTGAATGAGGTTGTTTTGACCTTCAAGTACTTGTCCACTGGCTTGGCTCCCCCCGTGGACACCAACATCCAGACTCTGCTCTCTACCGACAATGTTAATGGTATTGTCAGCCTTATTACCAATGCCAACACCTTGCTGTCAACCAAGAATACCGCGGTTCTGAGCAACATTCTGTCCAAGGCTGATACATTGCTGTCTGATGACAACTTGGCTGGTATTGAGAAGCTGCTTAACAACATTGACAAGGTCAACGACCTCATTGACAATGCTGACGACTTGCTTACTGCCACCAACGTCAAGTCGATTGAGAACTTGGTTACCAACGCCAATGATCTGTTGACTACCGATGTAACCTCCGCCCTGAAGACCATCCTGACCGATGTTGTGGATCTGTTGCCCAGCCTGGAGAGCTTCCTCACCAACGATACTTTCACCGAGCTGGGAAGCCTGCTCAAGAACGGAAACTCTCTTCTGACCACCACCTTCGTCACCGAGACCCAGAACTTGATCAAGAGCGCCACTGCTCTCTTGACCACTTCCGTGACCAACGCTCTCCAGGAGATTCTCGCTGCTGTTGTGCCTTTACTGCCCCAACTCAAGAGTTTCCTCACTGCCTCCACTTTCACCGCATTGGAAAGCCTCCTCAAGAACGGCAACTCCTTGCTCTCCGACTCGTTCGTCACCGAGACCAAGAGCCTGGTTGCCTCTGCCTCCGCCCTGCTCACCACCTCTGTCAGCAACTCTCTCAAGGAGATTCTCACTGCCGTTGTGCCTTTGCTGCCGGAGATCAAGAACCTGCTCACCAACGACACTATCTCGGATATTCAGACTTTGCTCACCAACGGAAACGATCTTCTATCCGACTCGTTTGTCACCGAGACCAAGAGCTTGGTTGCCTCTGCCTCCAGCCTCCTCACAACTGCTGTCAGCAACTCTCTCAAGGAGATCCTTGCTGCTGTTGTGCCTCTATTGCCCGAGATCAAGGACCTTCTTACAAAGGACACTATTACGGATATCCAGACTCTGCTCACCAACGGAAACTCCTTGCTTACTACCGGCTTTGTTACCGAGACCAAGAGCCTTGTGGCTGGTGCTTCGGAGCTCTTGACTACATCTGTCAGCAACTCCCTCAAGGAAATTCTTACCGCAGTGGTGCCGTTGTTGCCGGAGATCAAGAACCTCCTCACCAACGAGACTATCTCGGATATCCAGACTCTACTGACCAACGGCAACGATCTTCTGTCCGATTCTTTCGTCACCGAAACCAAGAGCCTGGTTGCTTCCGCTTCTGGCCTCTTGACCACATCGGTCTCGAATGCTCTGAAGGAGATCCTGTCCTACGTCGTCCCCTTGCTCCCCGAGCTCAAGAGCTTCCTGACCAAGGAGACTCTCACCGAGCTCGAGGATCTACTGACCAACGGCAACGCCCTCCTCACCAGCTCTTTCGTCAACCAAACACAGAGCCTGATCACCAACGCCGACGATCTTCTCACCCCATCCCTGGTATCCGGTCTCAAGAGCATCCTCAGCGAGGTAACGCCACTCCTCCCCGAGGTCGAGAAGCTCCTGACCAAGGACACCATCGAAATGATCGCCTCACTCCTGACGAACGCCAACGACCTCCTCTCCGCAACCTTTGTCAACGAGACCGAGTCTTTGATCTCTGGCGCCCACGACCTCCTGACCCCCTACGTGGTCGGTGGTCTCAGCGAACTGCTCAACGGTCTCGTCCCCGTCGTGCCCAACATCACCACGGACTTCCTCAACGCCACGACCCTCAAGAACCTGACTTACCTCCTGGGCAACGGTACCGTACTGCTGGATACCGCCTTCGTCTCCGACACCAAGAGTCTCATCGACGAAGCGGGCGATCTTCTTACGCCTACGACCGTCAAGTCCCTCACTGGCCTTGTCAGCAGTCTCGAGAGCTCTATGCCCGAGATCGAATCCCTGCTCCAGCCTGCTACCATCAAGGAATTGCATACCCTTCTGACCAACGCTGGTGACCTGCTCACCTCCAAGTTCGTGAATGAGACAGCCACTATTATCGATGATGTCTCGAGCTTGTTGCCGTTGGTTGAGGGCATCTTGAATTCACTTTAAAGAGGTTAACGGGGTTAGAGACCCTAAGGGGAGTTCCAAGGTTGGGTTGACTATATGATTATGTATTCCCCATGATTGAAAGGACTTTTTTATATATATTTATCCTGGATATGATTAATGCGTTTAATGATGATATTTTTCTTATTACATATTTGATATTCCTTTACTACAAATTTTCAGGATCAATGGTTCCAAGCCCTCAAGGGAAGTTGATGTCCCTCAAGTTGGGCATGCTCAAATACATAGCTCCCGAGGTCGGATGAATCCAGTATGGATGTTGACCTAGTAGTATCCACACGTGCATGGACCCCGCCCAAGATTGAAGATCGCCAGCACTTGTGAATGTACTGTGAGGTACTACTCCTACACCAGTACATTCAGAGATAGATCGGGACGGATGACGAAATTCCATTTGGAAAATCGTCTTCTTGAACAACATTTGCACTGTCCGAATCTGCAGATGTCTAGATCGAGTTCTGATTCCTCGTTTTATCTCCTGTTTGGCTTCATGCCACCTGGGCAAGGCCGCAAGGGCTACAAGTGCATCTATGTAGTTTTTCTTTTTGGACACCTTCCACAGAGTCAGATGCTCCATTTATGTACCATTGCCAATGCGTGAGGTGTAGCACAGCATTTCCAACGCGTCATAAAACCGTGCTCGGGCCGCAACAGGAATCGCATACATGATAGGAATCTATTTCCATCGAATCAGGTACGAAAAAGCAACCCTGGAGTTGATTTTCTTTACGGTACCAGTTGGCAGTGGGTCGCGCGGCCCGAAGCGAGGCAGCAAGTTGCAAGACGTGAGTGCATATTTCATAGCCCACATTAATGCGATTATTTTTATTCTGATAGGCTGACTGACATCCAAGCGCAACATTCTGAGTCTTGACCTCATCAGCAGAGCCACATGCCAAAAAAACCCGCAGTTCACCGAATCGGCAATTTCGACCGATTTCCCGCGATCGGGTCCCGTGGGACGAATTAACTATCTTCATCTTCAGATTTGCATTTACAGGGCCGGTTGGATACCCACACCAAGATCTCGAATTGGGCATCATGCTACCATTGAAGTGTTACATTTGTAGATCATTTTGGATGGACAGGGGTCATGATTGGTCCAGCGAGCTGCAAATGTAACATGTACAACCCACCCGACCGTGCGTCGGGAGTTCATGCGTCAACATGTTCCATGTTCGTGCCACGACCACGAGGTGTTCAGGCCGCATGTGCATGAGTCAAAGATTAAATGCTCATTTAAATATCGGTATGCGGGTTCGTGGTTTGCTTGTGTTAGCTGATTGTGTTCTGATTGTGGTTTAGTGCAGGCACACCGAATGGTAACGGGATCCGATAGACGAATAGTAGCTTCTCGAATATCGGCTGTTTTGGACCACGTGCAGGTTGACAGTTCACGACTAGCCTGATGTGGGTAAGTGATAAGAAGTCGAGAGTGCAGAAACTACAGAAAGAGACCCAAAAGCGAGAAAAAGCGAGAAAAAGAGGGAAAACGAGGGAAAAGAAGGTTGACAAGTGCTGTGGCGGAGTGAACTAGCAGCTGAGCTAAGCTGAGTAAAGCATAGAGATAAAACCAGACAATGCAATTGTCGAGTCTAGAAACGAGGGGGGGGGGAAAGTTTAAATAACACTCCAATTCCATGAATATTCGCATTCGACTTCTTCTCATCCATATTCATTTCTTACCCAATTCATCCCTCATATACCCCAAGAAATGGCCAACAACACCTGGGTCCAGTGGCTCTCCGAGCGCACAATAGACAACATCGGCCTCCCATCAACCATCATCCTCGGCACCCTCAGCAGCACCCTACTAACATACTACCTGCACACCAAATTCACCGAGCGCGTCCTAAACAACTTCCAGCGCCCCGAAAAATGGAACCCAGACAACGAACTCGTCCTCCTAACAGGCGGCACCAGCGGAATCGGCAAACAACTCGCCGCAGACCTCTCCGCCCACCACCTCCGCGTCATAGTCCTCGACATCTCAGCCCCAACCTACCCCCTCCCGCCCAACGTCTCATTCTACCAAGCGGACATCACGTCCTCAGCCGCCATCGCACAGGTAGCCGCGCTCATTCGCGCCGAGCACGGCCAACCCACCATCCTGATCAACAATGCCGGCGTCTTCGGGCACGGCACTATCCTGGAGAAATCAGAGGACAAGATCCGGCGCACGTTCGAGGTCAATAACCTGGCGCATTTCCTGATGGCGAAGGAGTTCCTGCCGTACATGGTTAGGGAGAATCGCGGGCATGTGGTTACGGTTGCGAGCGTGGCGAGTTTCGTGGCCGTGGGCGAGATGGTGGACTATTGTTGTTCGAAGGCTGGGGCGCTCGTGTTTCATGAGGGCTTGCGGCAGGAGTTGAAGTTTTGGTATAATGCGCCGAATGTGCGGACGAGGTGAGTGCTAAGTAAGCTAAATGGGCGGACCATGGCTTTTCCATTCTGGGAATTCCTTGGATCCTTGGATACGCTTTCTCGAATTGAATTGGCAAGGAAGTAGATTTGTTTTGCTTTTGCTGATGCCATGTTTTTTTTTGCCATAGTATCATTCACCCGCTGTGGGTTGGAACGCCCATGATCAAGGGGTTCACGGATTACCAGCAGAGCTTTGGACAGCCGATTATGACGCCTGAGATTGTGTCGGAGGCGATCATTGATCAGATTGTGTCGAGGCGGAGTGGTCAGGTTATTTTGCCGAGGCATTTTTCGTTGGCGGGATCCATTCGCGCTTGTCCGCTTTGGTTGCAGGAGTTTATTCGGCCTGTGTTTTCGAAGATTGTGCGGAAGGTGCGGAGTGTGCGGGACCCGGTGGTTGGGAATGTCGTGGATAAGTTACACTTGGAATGTGGCGTTTAAGCTTATTTTTGGTACTTTTGGATATTGGACAGGTCGGATTTGGGATATAATTGTATATGGTATTTTATTTATTTGGTAATATATGAATTTATGATTTTTTTGGGGCTTTTTCGTACTTTTTATTCAATGTTCTAACTGAATTGTGGGAAGTCGGACTTGTTTGCCCGCAGAGACTAGAGTGGGGGTGGGACTTGGATCTTTATTGTTTGTGTTTATTGTGTTTACTGTGTTTACTGTGTTTACTGTGTTTACTGTGTTCATTGGTCATTCCCCATTGATGTTTCTAAACATTTGAAGTATCTCAAGATTCTCAACCCCACTCACAATGGAAAATTACAAAGCGATCAACAGTGACGGAATTCCTCACGACGAACATCCTCGCGGTGCAGGGCCCTCAAGTCAAAAGGTTGCAATCCTGCGTAACGTAAGTGCGAACTGTCCACCCCCTGATTAACCTTCCAACAAAGTCTCCAATACCAAGCATACTCAACCCTCCTACAAACAGCCAGGGCCAAATTTCATATTTGAAGTCAAAACCCGCGATGTCCCCTCTTTCAAGGACGACGAAGTCCTCGTCAAGATCCTAGTAAGCGGCGTCTGCGGCACAGACCTCGCCATAGCCAAAGGCTACCTGGGCGAATCCAAAGAGATCCTCGGCCACGAAGGAATCGGCTACATTATCGGATGTGGCCAAAAAGTCAAAAGCCCCTATGCCAAGCTATCCCAATACGTCGGCGTAGGCTGGCTCCGCGATGCCTGTGGCTCATGCACACCGTGTACGCGCGACACGACGCGCTGCGAAATCAAAGTCTACAGCGGCGTCAACGTCGATGGCACATTGGCCTCGTACGCGGTTGTGCCGGATCGGTATATCACGCCAGTACCCGATGATGTCGCGCCCGAACTACTGGCGCCGATCATGTGTGCCGGAGTAACGGCTTACAAGGCGCTCAAGGTTGCGAAGGTGACGCCGGGATCGTGGGTTCTTATTTCCGGTGCTGGGGGCGGGGTGGGAATGTTGGCTATTGCTTATGCCAAGGCGATGGGGTACCGGGTTGTTGCCGTGGATATGGGGTCTCGGAAGGCGGGTGCTTGTCTTGCCGGTGGGGCGGAGGCGTACGTTGATTGTGGGGATGTGAAGGATGTTAGGGAGGAGGTGGCTCGGGCTACGCAGGGGAGGCTTTGTGCGGCGGCTATTGTCTGCGCGGGGGTTGCGGTGGCTTATGAGCAGGCGATTGAGTGTTTGGATTACTTTGGCACGCTTGTTGCTGTGGGGATTATGCCGCGGACGGCTAAGTTGGGGATCAACCCGTTGAAGTTTATTGATTTTGGGATCCGGTTTGTGGGGAGTATTACCGGGGATCGGATTGATGTGGCTGAGGCGGTGGAGTTTGTTCGTCGGGGCTTGGTGGTGCCGAAGGTGACGGTTATTGGTTTTGATGAGCTGGGGGACTATGTGAAGCGGATGGATGAGATGGAGGGGAAGCTTGTTGTTCGCACTGGAGCTGATGAGTGAGTGTTTGATGAATAGGTTTGAGATGGGTAAGCAGGAGCATCTTGCTCGAAATGCTGGTGATCTAGAGACTGCTGAGAAGTGTTAGCAGATTGATTGTTTTGATTGGATTCTTCATTTTCTCCCCTGCCTCATCATTAAACAAACCACTGTAGGGTCAAAAGACTCAAAACATGATGTCAGTGCTGAGAAAGACCCACTGCCAACAAAAGAACCACACACCGCTGTCAAAACTCCATCCTTCGTATCCACTCTACTGCCATTCCCCTCGCTGGTAACCAAGCGCCTCCTCGGCACCTGAGTGTAGTAAGGCTATGACACTAATAGAACTAAGTGGAGCTCGGCTATGACAGCGAGCGTAGATAGGGTGGACATCCATGAATAATCCATTGGCATGCATGACAGCGGAGTCTAGCTTGACTAGTCAGTTTCATCAATGGGAGAGCCGTTTCTCTGACTTCTTTTCTTTTACCTTTGCTTCCTCAAATTCATCCCAAACTCATTGAAAACGCAGAATCATGTCTGATTCCCACAGGTTCACTCCTTTGGCTTTGCCGCCCAAGGTAACACTTACCGACTTCAACAGATTCATTCAAGAGATAACCGATCTCGTTGGTGCTGAAAATGTCGACATCATAACATCCAAGGATCAAATCGATGACAAGTCGTACATGGATCCAACCTATACGCATGACCCTCACCATGTAATGGAGCAGGATTACTTCCTTGCATCTGCCGTGGTCGCGCCTCGAGATGTCTCCGAGGTCCAGTACGTGGGATTGAACAGCTATTATTTGCAGAGATCCTGTACTGATCTTCTTGGACAGAGCCATCGTTCGACTAGCAAACACTCTGTCATTCCCCCTGTGGCCCATCTCCATTGGACGAAACTCCGGGTATGGTGGTGCCGCGCCCCGTGTCTCAGGTAGTTTGGTCCTGAACATGGGCAAGAACATGAATAAGATTCTCGAGGTCAATGTTGAGGGCGCATACTGTCTGCTGGAGCCAGGTGAGCAATGACATACAGCCACAAGCGTAGATTGCAGATTAGTAGCACTTGCTGACCCAACTATCCAGGTGTCACATTCCAAGCGCTGTATGACTACCTTGTCGCCAACAACCTCCAAGACAAACTGTGGATCGACACCCCCGATCTCGGCGGTGGTTCCGTTCTTGGAAACACAATGGAGCGCGGCGTGGGATACACACCCTACGGAGACCATTGGATGATGCACAGCGGTATGGAGGTTGTTCTCCCCAACGGCGAGCTCCTGCGAACCGGCATGGGTGCACTTCCCGCCCCGGCTCAGCCCGAAACAGCAGGCCTCAAGCCGCAAGACCAGCCATGGAACAAGACCGCTCAGCTGTTCAACTACGGATTCGGTCCGTACGTCGATGGAATATTCACCCAGTCAAACTTTGGTATCGTGACCAAGCTGGGTATGTGGCTTATGCCCAACCCAGGCGGTTATCAGTCCTACCTCGTGACTATCCCCCGCGAAGAGGATCTCAAGCTAGCGGTTGATATTATCCGACCCCTGCGTCTGAACATGGCGCTTCAAAATGTTCCGACTATTCGTCATATCTTGCTGGATGCTGCTGTCATGGGTTCTAAGAAAGAGTATACCTCTAAGACGGGACCACTCGGAGAAGATGATTTGAATGAGATTGCAAAGAAACTCAAGCTTGGTAGATGGAATTTCTACGGTGCGCTTTATGTGAGTTCACCCTACTACCCACCCTATAGAGAGAGTCTCTGAATCCGAGAAGGGAGGATACACCTACTAACCTAACCGTCTGCTCTTTCAGGGCCCTGAACCAATCCGAAACGCCCTTTGGATGGGCATCAAGGAAGCATTCTCTGTGATCCCCGGCGCACAGTTCTACTTCCCAGAGGATACAGCCGAGAACTCCGTTCTGCGCATCCGACACAAGACCATGCAGGGTATCCCCACTTACGACGAACTGAAGTGGATTGACTGGCTCCCCAACGGAGCCCATCTGTTCTTCTCGCCCATTGCGCCCGTCCAAGGAAAAGATGCGATGGAGCAATATGCCGTGACGAAGAAAAGATGTCACGAAGCCGGTCTTGATTTTATCGGAACATTCACGATCGGCATGCGAGAGATGCGTAAGTTCCTCTTCATCTACTTATTGCCCAGCCACTTTGCTAATCCGAATTTTGGTATCAGACCACATTGTCTGCATCGTCTTTAACAAGAAAGATGCCGAGCAGAAGAAGAAAGCACACTGGCTTATCAAGACGCTTATTGATGACTGTGCGGCCAAAGGCTGGGGAGAGTACCGGACTCACTTGGCCGTTATGGATCAGATCATGGGTACGTATAATTGGAATGATGGGGCTTTTTTGAAGTTTAACGAGCTGCTCAAGAATGCCATTGATCCGAATGGAATCATGGCGCCTGGAAAGTCGGGTGTCTGGCCGAAGCAGTACAAGAAGGATGAGTGGAAGTTGTAATTATAGATCTACTCATGTGTGGATACCAGACGACGGGTTGCATGACTAGGTTTATTGTGTATACAAGACATATCTTCTCGATCGGGCTTACATACATGTAGGTGGACATCCCGAGAAAATCTGACGTGATGGCCTTGTGAACCTAGAGAACTGCCGTACGTATACTCTCGCTGGTATTACTCTCGGCAGTCAAACTCCAGTAGAGTTCTCTTAATAAGAAGTCTATCATACCAGCATCCACATGCAAGGTACGTGGTGGATTTGCTGTACATTGCCTTTGTATTGGACGAGAAATGGTCTTATGTCAGGATTCAAGAAGATAGCCCATTACCCAAATAGGAAAATGGCGAAGTCTCATATTGACGTAAACAGATGATATTAATCATCCATTTACCCTGTTTGTCTAACGTCTGATCCTCCTCTTAGTGGGGTCATCTACTTAACAGTTAGGTTCAAATCGGTGGCTAGATCTGCAGATCTTTTGCAGCGAAGCTTGGAACCTGAAACAAAACCAAGAAAAATAGCGGTGTTTCAGATAAACCTAGAAATGGCTTCTAGAAGGAATCAACTACCATAGTATTTGAAATAGATCTGTGGCAAGTTGGACCTTTTACTGTCTATTTTACCAAGATATCTGACCAAGACGACCTTTCTCGATCGCAAGTTGAACTACTATGAGTCAATGACAACTCTGACAGAGAAAAAGCATTCTGCATGGGGGAAATGGCACGTTCTTTCAAGTTTCATGCAACTAGTAGATAACCGACCATCTGACATACAGCTATGGGGAGTGATTGGGTTGAATGGCCCCCACAAAACTCACGGTGAGTGACGCAGCCAAATCCTGTAAATACGAGATCAACTTCTCATTCTCACGCATCAGGATTTTGAAAGCTTCCGTGCCAAATGAAATCTTTGAATAGATGCCCTACATTTTGGTCTGTTCATCCCTCTCAAGCCCTGTTCACTTTCTTCCATCCCTGTAGTACATATGGCCCCAAGGCCAGACTCAAATCCTCCCACAAATCTTAAATTCAAACCCATGTTCAATATGTAAGTATCCGAGGTGTTATTTCCCCTCATTCCTTTTTGTCAAAGCGAGAACCACCTGGAAAAGACTATTCTTCACTGCATGACACTCTATTTCCGGAGTTATAACTTACATATTCTCTTCACGCGAATCCTTCAGGATCGTGGTGTCGGCCAATCAGAAGACAAGGAAACTATACTTCCGCCCCCACAGGTGTAAGCAAACTGCAAGAAAAAACAACCCATCACTTCCATCTGCATGATTCCAATCTTTGGGGGTCAAAAGCCCAACCTTACTTGTTTTTAACGAGGTTCATCCGCCCCCAAAATAGCAACGGCCCCAATGCTCACTATTTTTCCTGCTCGTCTGATTCGCTACGGGCACGGATCCTAGCAGGGGTATTGCCACATGTCTATGTACCTATTTCAAGCCCCGTTTGCCATAAGTTGATGGCATCCGTCAGCAATGCAAGTTCTCGACTAATCTGTGACCTGTGCTGGTCCCTACATGCATCGATTGGCATTTATCAAGGATACTTATGTTCTATCGATATATATGAGGGGTCGGGATAAATTCCGACAGTGGAGTGAAAAGCGATAACAGTTGAAGCGATAATCGAGACTCAAAAGAGAAAACGTTGAACCTTGGAAGGAGAGAAAAAGAAGCTATTGGAACAGAAATACCCATCATCATTACCATCTTCTGCAGGCAGAAAGATGAATCTATCAACAACTATCGCAGAGCTCTCACCCCCGCCGGCGGGGGTTGATCTCTCTCAGGACGAAAATCTTCGCAATAATATTATCATCATCATTGTGTGCTCTTTGGCAGCGATTGTCCTTCCGATCCGGCTCTTTGTGCGCATCCGTACTAATAAGAGGTTAAGACTGGATGATTGGATGATGATGATTGCCATGGTGGGTTCTTTGGGCTGTTAAGCTATGTACTTCATTCCTTGCTGATTACCATACGATAGGTCCCTCTCGGTGCAATGTTCACCATCAACTTTATCGGTATGTTCCCATGTCAGATACCATCCACCAATACCAAATTACCCCATCATCTAACCTGCATCGTCCAGCCGATCACTATGGACTGGGAAAACATGTTTGGCTCTGTACAGTTGGGCACATGGTCACCATGAAAAAGGTACAAAGCCCGAAACAAAACGTTTCAAACATCAACTAACACTGCTTTGAAACCAAAGCTGCTCTTCGTATCCCTAATGATCTACAACTTTGAACTCTGCATGATCAAAATGTCCATCCTAGTCTTCTACCGTCGCGTCTTCGGCATGAACCCCCTCAACTGGCTGGCAGGTTCCTTCTCTATCGCCTGGTTCATCGGCTGCACCGTCGCACTCTGTCTCGCACCCGCCCCAGTCTCCTACTTCTGGACACAAATCATCGACGAAACGGGCGGACACTACCGCTACAGCTTCTACAACTACTACATCGGCAACGCGGCAACAAACGTCGTCTGCGATTTCCTCGTCATGGCAGTCCCGATCCCGATCATCTGGCGCCTGAAGATGCGCATCGCGCAGAAGATCATGGTCTCTCTCGTCCTGCTCCTGGGATGCTTGTATGTTCTGCCCATCCCCCCCCCCCCCCCCCCCCCAACTCACAATGCCGTCCGTCTCCCGCCTGGGGTGCTAACATTTCTTCTTTCAGCGTCTTTGCAGCGAGCGTCGTTCGAATCCAATACCTAACGAAGCTACAGGGCGAAGGCCTAATCGACATCACCTGGACCATCGCACCAGTCTGCCTCTGGTCCACGCTTGAGCCCTGCATGTCGGTAATAGGCTCGTGCCTCCCGGCCATGCAGCCCATCGTGCAGTGGGTGCTTCAGTTAGAGCACAATTACTATATTCGGAAGAAGTTACCGGCTCGAGCGAGGAATTCTATGCGCGGGATCTTCGGGGGTGGGAATGCGGAGATGGATAGCGTCGGACACAGTATTACGGCGGTGGATTCGTTTGGTGGGAAGAAGGAGGATGATGTTGTAAGGTTGTTTCCTCATGCGACGACGGTGTTTGCTAGTCCTGAGCCGGTGGATAGGGATTTGAACCCACTTGAGGAATATCTTGGGGTGAATTATATTCGGGTTAGGCATGATGTTGAGATTACTATCGATCGGAAGAGTCAGGTTTGATGTTATCCGATATTTGTTGCAATGTTTATATGAAACTTTTGGACATATAATTTGTTTCTCTTCTCAAGTGAGGTTCCTACACCTCAAGTGCTGGGCATTCTTGCCGGTGGTCGAGTGGGATTTTCTTCGAATATTACAAGAATAGAATCCATGGAAAGCCGTAAACATAGTTCTGAAGCCATCAATTCAACCGTTCTATTTATCATCCTCATTATACTCACTGAAGATCAATCAATAGGTATATCTAAAGTGAGGGTTCTTCCGATCGGTAATATCCTCAAAAGCATGCGTGAAGTGGACGTCAGGCATAACCTCCCCAGAAGCAATCCTCGCATCCCTCCTGCGGTTCTGAATACTATACCACATGCGCAATGAAATAAGAACAATAAGACACAGCCCAAAGCATCCGAGCATAATCGCAAAAGCAAGGAAATACCGCGGAGCATCTTTATCGCGGAAGATCTGAGGCCCAATAGCATTTCCACCAGCCCAGAAAACAAAGTTGCAAGCGATGACGATAGATTTCTTAGTTTGACCAGCCACATTGCGAGACATCAGACTCAAGGAGAGCGATTGCACAGCGAAGAAAGAGTAGAAGATGAAGTACGCGATTAGCATGCCGATTTTCTTGCTCGAGGAGAATGGGATTCCGACAAGAATTGATGTGCCGAGGATTGAGGGGACGAGCGCTAACATCATGATTATGATGGTCTGTTTGAAGTACCGGTCTAGGTATGCGGAGGTAATCATTGTGATGGCTGTTACCGCTCCGACAACCATTAACAGGAGCTGACTTGCCCATGTGCTGAATCCGAAGGAGGAGACGATGATGTTGGCAAATGCGCCGATTCCACCGGATGGAATAGTGGTTAACAATTGGATGAGAGCGAATGCGTAGACTAGTTAAGTGGTATTAGTGGGGGAACTGATGCAGTGACTTCGAATCTGGAACTTACGTTGTGGATCGGCAAATGCTTCCTTAACTTGATCCCATTTGAAATTCCGGTTCTGTAAACCAGTCTGGTTTTGTCGCACTCGCTCAACCATCAATCGCTTGTCCTCTTCAGACCAGCACTTGGCGCGCATTATTGAGTCGGGGAGCCAGAAGAAGACGAAAATGGACCAGAGCACGGTGATGATTCCATAGCTCATGAAGAGAGCCTGCCATGACTTGATTGGTGATGTGGATGGCACGAATGAGAACCCGAAGGCTAGAAGACCACCGACGATATTTTGGAGACCGTTCATCATGAACCTGGATAATAACAGAGTTAAAATTTATTTTTCCGGTGGTGAAGTGCCGCTGGGATATCCTTACCAAAAGTTGATAGTGCTGGCCTGCTCTTCTCTCCGGTACCATGTCGCCGATAGCACAACAAAAGTCGGCTGGCAAGCGGCCTCGAAGACACCCATGAAAGCGCGCAGAGTAGCCAGCCCTTCAAAGGTGTCCATAGCAGCGATGAGTGAGATGCAGATTCCCCACAACAGAATATTGATGGAAAGCCACTTTCCAATGGGAACTCGCTGAATGATCCAATTTTCCTGCCAGCATGTTAACATATTTTCAGTCCGAGCGGGATTTATGTTGACGCACGGGATATTCAACAACCAGGATAGCAATATAGACGATGGTAGTCAACCATGAATACTACAACAGTCAGTGACCTTGAACCACCACAGCATACAATGAACGAGACACTTTTACTTACCTGCTGACCCACCAGATGGGCATCGGTCTTGATCCCCATAATCGAAGCAAATGACAGCGCGCCTTTATCCAGCGTCTGCAGCAAGTATGTGAACATCATCACCACCAAGACTCGTTTATCAATCATCTTCTTCAGCCGTTTATTGGTGGCTTCATCGATCTCGATAGCGCCATCGGTGGCGTACTTGGCAATCTCCTTGTCAACCTGAGTATAATCGGTATGATTCTTTTGCGGCTCGAAGACATCGTTAACTCCTGCCACATTCTCGATCTCGTGATTTTCCGTCTTTGGAGCCATTTTCGAGGAGACGTCCGACAAGTCGATGCCGCGACAAAGGGAACGAGGTATAGTTTGATTAATCTGGGCCAAGACGGCTTATTTTGAAGCCAAGTGTTTTTTTCCCCTGCGTCAACCGTAGCTGTACAGCGTAAGGAACACTCAGGTAAAAGGAAAGAAATAGACCATCGGGGCAGACACTTGACATCTGATCCGGGGAAGCGGGGGAGCTGCCCCGTGGGGAAAATCCCTGTGCCCCCACGCGTCCACCCCCTGTACATTCCCCGTGTATCCCATGGTTTTTGACAGCACCAGACTAACTTCTACCCGACCAAGCTAGTGACGCCTCAAGCCACGGCTTCGGAAAGAGAGCCACCGAGCCAAGAACCTGATTGCTTGGTCGGCAACGGAGGTCGCCGTTTCAACCCTAGTCTGGATCCACCGGGAGAAATTCGGGAGACATCAACCCGAGATCGAGCGGGATTCTTGACGGAATTGTCCGCCAGGAGAGCCAAGGAGTGGGATTGAACTGGGAAGTCGGGAGATTTACGAGTTGTGTCATGCTGCGGACCGATACAAGTGCTTTTTTTTTTCTTTTATTCCGTTCTTAGTCATGCACGTGTGCGCAATGACGAACTACGAGTCATGACAAGTCAGCTAGTTTACATCCTTCTTTAGCCAGGGGCATACACTTTCGACTTGCTGTGGTCCTGCGGGCTGACCAAAGTCTCGAGCTTTGAAATGCCGATCGTCAATATGATTCCTCCCAAGTCTAATTTTTGACCAGTGGTAGCATTTGCCGTCGGTCCACCATGCGGGGTACTACTGGAACAAGTGTGTACCGTGTGACTCGGCCATCTAGCCGGTATAAAAAATCACTCACTAAATCACTGGAGCTTCTACCCCGTGTAAGCTACCAACCTACATGGAACAAGCACCATGTCTGAAGAGCAGAAACAGCTCGTCACTTTTACCAGGTCCCCGGGCCTCCTCAACCTTGTTGGCGCTTCCATTCTCGTCGACCCAGTTGACTTTGTTGGCATCCAGCATGCAGGTCGGGACTTGGCCGATGACTTTAGTCGAGTAACGCGGGCCAATGCGAGTCCATTTCATCTGCTGGACGAGGCCGGGGCGAACCCGCTAGACATTGTAGAGACTGCAATCATTATTGGTTGTATTGAGTCTTGTTGGATCTTGAAAAAACTCGCGAATGAAGGAAGAATCGACACAAGTGCGATAAAAGGGAAATGGGAGTCTTTCTTGACTACCGTCGTGGAAAATCCGATCGCAGGATGCTCCAAAGCCTTGATCATCGCGGGAAGTGACAAGCGAGCTGCGATCTTTGGCGCGTATACTTTATCGCGTCAAATTGGCGTATCTCCGTGAGCTTAAATCAAGATACAAACGCGTCCGTTTTCTGAACATTGCTAATCTTACAAGGTGGTACTGGTGGGCCGATGTTCCAGCTCAACACCACCCAGAGATTTACGCGCTCCCTACCCAGACAACTCATGGCGAGCCCAGCGTTCAATACCGGGGTATCTTCATTAATGACGAGGCACCAGCATTGACAGGCTGGGTACTTGAGAAATTCGGGTCTTACAACAGCGACTTCTACAAGAAAGTCTACGAATTGCTTCTTCGCTTAAAAGCCAATTTCATGTGGCCGGCAATGTGGCCTGGATATCCCAATCCCGGGGCCATCTTCTTCATGACTGACCCGGAGAATCAACGCATTGCCGATGAATACGGTATATGTGTGTCAACCTCCCATCATGAACCAATGCAGCGCGCTACAACTGAGTGGTTTGAAGAGAATCCCCGCGCAGATGGAACCTGGGATTGGACCAAGAGCCGAGAAGAAATTATTGAATTCTTCCGTAAGGGCGTGCAACGGGCCAAGGGGCTGGAATCATATTTCACGATGGGCATACGAGGTGAATACGACAAGGGGATGACGACTGATGACCCTGGCGCTGTAATCCGGGATGTTCTCTTGCAGCAGCGCGCTCTTTTCAAAGAGGTATATGGGCGAGAGGACGCCGTTCCTCAGGTCCTTGCGCTTTATAAAGAGATCCAGGATCTATACCAAGCGGGCGAATTCACTGTCTCAGATGATGTGACGCTTTTGTTCGCTGACGATAACTTTGGCTCTCTTCGACGATTACCATCTGCATCTGAAATGGCTCGTCCAGGCGGAGCGGGAATATACTACCACTTTGAATATGTGGGGCATCCTCGAAGCTACAAATGGATCAATTCAAACTCGTTGGTTCGTCAAGATTTATCAAGCCTTACCGAGATACGACTTAGCTGACAAGCTCAGGGGAAAACATACCACCAGCTCCGAGAAGCACATCGTCGAAACGCTCGCAAAATATGGGTATTCAATGTGGGCGACATCAAGCCCATCGAGATTCCCCTTACTTTTGCCATGGAAATGGCATGGGACATCGACTCCATCCAAGAGACCACAATTCCACAGTTTCTAGCCGATATCTCGACTGAATACTTCGGCACAAACCTGAGTCCAGAAATCGTTACCATCTGGCACGAATACGATCGTCTCGTGCGTCTTCGCAAGCACGAACACATAGACCCAGATACCTTCTCCCTCCTAAACTACAACGAAGCCGATTCCATCGTAGCCCGATGGAAGAATCTCTCCTCTGCCTCCGAAACCATCTACGCCCAAGCCAGCTCAGACCAAAAAGCCGCAATCTGGGAACTCGTCGTCCACCCCGTAAAAGCCAGTTCCATCTTCACACAGCTGCGCGTAACCCAAGCCCGAAACCAGCTCCACGCCCGCCAAAGACGCAACACGGCAAACAAGCTCCTCCGACAAGTCCTAGATCTCTTCGACGCGGACTTCAAGCTCTCGCAGGAGTTCCACTCGCTTTTGGACGGCAAATGGAATCACATCATGTGTCAGGCTCATCTCGGGTATGGCGATACGTGGCATGCGCCGTCGCGGGATGCCATCTTCGGCTTGGCATATGTGCAGCGGCACCAGGATAGCAATTTGATCGTGGGGCAGATGGGTGTGGCGGTTGAGGGTCATGAGGGGGTTCGGGCCGGTCGCATCAATGAGGAAAGCGAGCGCACGCATCCTAGTCGGAGGGATCTGGTGCCTGGCTTGACGTTGGGATCTATGAGTCGGTATGGACCTGCGCGCCGATGGTTTGATATCTTTACTCGTGGAACGCAGAGCATTCGTTGGACGGTGTCTGTGCCTTATTCGTGGATTTCTCTTTCGTCTGCGGAGGGGGTATTGGATCCTGATGGCGATGATGCGCGAATCTGGATCTCTATTGATTGGGATGAAGTCGAGCCGGGGTTTGAAGAAGAGGTTCTGATTTCCGTCAAATCGATGCAAGGCGATTTTGAAAATGTTCATCTGCCTGTTTGCGGATATAGGGTCCCGGGATCTTTCAATGGCTTCGTGGAGGCAGACGGGTGTGTGTCTATTCCTGCTGTTGGCGGTATCAAAGTGCCATATAGCCACCATCCTGATCTGGGTCGAGGAGACGAAGGATCAGTTACCATTGACAGCTCCGCGTTAAGCACGGGGTCTAGAGTGCCATTCTTGGAGTATCCTATTTATGTGTTCGCGCTCTGTGAGATGCCGACTGTTACACTCTACTTCAACATGACACTGGACTTGGACCCAGACCACAAAATGTCGTACGACATTGAAATCGATGATCAGCCTTCTACATCTCATATTCTAGTTGTTGAATCTACCGGCGAAACCAAACTTCCTGCAGAGGGCTGGTTGGATGCTGTTATGGATTGTGTCTGGAAGAAGAGTCACTGCCTTGAGTCTTTGGGTGCTGGGGCTCATACAGTTCGAGTCAGATTAAATCACCCGAACATTCTCCTCGAGAAGATAGTTCTAGATCTCGGAGGGGTCAAGGAAAGCTACCTCGGACCGCCTTCAAGTTTTCATGTGACCAAGACATAGAATGGATATAATATTAGAGCATTTTTTTTGAAACTGAAATTGTCAATCACTCCTGAGATCTTTCACTGCGTGGGCGGTCATTCAATTTGGGAGAAACCGCAAGGAGCTTACATGTACCAAATGGTG
Organism: Penicillium verhagenii; assembly: GCF_028828195.1. Lineage (NCBI taxonomy): Eukaryota > Fungi > Ascomycota > Eurotiomycetes > Eurotiales > Aspergillaceae > Penicillium > Penicillium verhagenii. The sequence goes on from NW_026643171.1 coordinate 527,664, forward strand.
GAAGTTACTCCAAGAAAACATCACGGAACTCTGCCCGCGCCTTTGCCCATACTTTCAGATAAATCCAACCGATACTCATACGTTGAGCGGTTAATCCAAAGCGAGCGCGTCGAATAAGCATGACATTCACGACTGGGATTGGGAGAATGGGTACTCCTCTCGCGTCCAGATAAGTCAAATCTCTCAAAGATTCATTCTCAGCCAGTATTTTCTTTGGATCTCGAAACGTGAGGTTCCCGGACTGCGTCGTTCCATCTGAACAAATGATCCCGTCCATGCTGCTGACGGACAGCGCGATGAATTCGAAATTCTGGCCTGCTTCGACGCGGGGAAGGAGCTCTGCTTGGAGATCTGCATCTTGGCCGATTAGAACACCCACTGTCTTGCCATTTTCGACGATGGGGTAATCGCGAAGATATTGAGACTGGTCTGTGGGGAGATTGAGTTTGAAGAATCCAGACTGTGCACGTGTGAAGATCAAGTCTGGCCCGAGTTTGTCTTTCAGGGATTTATCGATGGCATCCATGCGAGACAGGAAGTCATTGGATGGTCGGTTCCTGAGGGCTTGGAACTGCCAGGAATGGTGCTTGCATTGCCACGAAACATCTATAGACTTCTCCAGATCCCGAATAGATGTCTTTGTGAGAGGCTTGAATGGATAGGCGCTGTCTATGCAGCCCTGGCTCCATGCAACAACTATCTGCAAAAGTTGCTCGTCCTTGTATTTTCCATCATAGGCGTTTCCTGTCGGTTCGTCTCCAGACTTGCAGCGGGGACATTGGAAATCCACGGCGGAGTTGGGGACAAGGCTCTCGATCTTATAACCTTCGTCTGTTTTTCGAAACGAATTCCATGTCACTAGTGGCCCACAGTATCGCAGAGGTCTTCGATTACAGTCGTCCAGCAACAGAACACTCTGTTTCGACGAGGACCAAGACCAGCTAGGAATTAGACCTCCTGGCATAACCTTTGACTTCAAGATCTCGTTCTCGCTTGCACCAGCATCGGGGCACCATAGCAGTGCCTTGTCAAAGTCGTTGCGGGGAAGTCCGAGCCAGAGAGGGTGCTTCGCTGCATACAATGCACTGGCAATGCCCTCGATAGCGTTGTAGATATCAAACTCATTTCCCAAGTGACGCATTGCATAAGAACAGACGTGGCTATAGAAGCAGTCGACAAACGGCGACCATCTCTGCGGATTTAGCTTGTTTGGTGAATACAAAGCCTGTTGTCTTCCTTCGTCTTCGTTCAGCACATCCGTGTCGCATTCGAAAAATGACTGAGAGGACGTGAAATATAGTTTCCTTCTTCCCAGGATCCCTTCTTGATATGTCCAGCCTCGCGTGGACCATATGCTTCCTCCAATAGTTATATCCCGCCAACCGGCAATCTCGGCTATGAATTCAATGCCAGAGGCCTTACAGCCGAGTTGCTTCTGAGCCCTCTCGACGCCGACTCCGGGGATTCCATCATTCATATCGCCATCTGTGGAGATGATCACAAATTCCGCAGACGAGTATATGGCGGCCATGGACGCGATTTGCTCGGCTTGGTCACTTTTACTGTCTTGGATGATGCAGTACTGGTCCACCCATAGATATTCCTGTTGAAGCTGGGAGCAGATAGTAATCGCATCATTGATGGTCTTCGCCACGTTTGAAATGACCAGGGCACCATCCTTCTGTAATGATTCCAGCGTCGCCGTGGTCGTCATCTTGCTCATATCTGGATTTGACCCCCAGACATAACTGAGTGCGACGTAGCGACAGTCGTGAGGCGCAGAGACCAGGCGCCGTCGATGAACATCAATCAGTCTGAAATGGGCAGGTTTCACACCTAGAAGTTTCGGCCCGCATTCAGAATGATCTTTAACCCCTTCTGAGCAGTCATTTAACCACCCCGAGAGAAGATCCCAATTGACAAATCCGCCGATCCGTTTGACTGTGTGAAATGACACCGGTCTGGTGTCCCTACTTCCAAAACGCCGTCGAGGCTCCGGTGCATCATTTTCTTGGATCACCTCCTGACCCATCCTAGTTGATGTTAGACCTGTGTTACATGTCGGAGGACTTGGCCTACATACAACTCACTAAACCCCGCACAGGGAGATTCCACGCCTTTAGAATCAAAATATACTCGCTTTCCACCCCTCCATGAGCCACCGGGAAATTGAAACTTCATGAAGATTGACCTTCTGGGCTCGACGATCATATCCAGCCATCCGTCTTTGAAACTCGCTGGTGAGATCGTGCCGGCAAAAAAAGCGTAGGGCAATGCGCTCTGGATAAGCAGACGACAAAATGAGCAGCTTTTGCGCTTTTCAATGTGGTTGAATGAGCAGAATCGTATGCTGTATCGTAGCTTGCTATCTTTTAGGCATTCAAGCAAGTGGTTGAGACGTAAGTGGCGACAAAATTCACACAGTAACTGTTGATCCTCATTGTCATCTTTCGCGTTGGAGCAGGTCCCATGGAATAAAAGTTCGGCGAGACGCTTTGCTTCGTCTTGACTTGGTTGCTCTCCATACTCGATGTTCAGGAGAGATTCTGTGCAGAGGCGACATGCGTCTGTTTGCTCAAAGGAATGTTTCTCGTGGTGAGTAACATCGTGTATATCCGCTTCAGAACCGTCGTATACCTCTTCCATTTTGGCTGTCTGCTGCTACCTGAAAAGTTGAAGAACAGTTATTGGGCGACTGAAATGAAATGCTGGCCTTGGGATTTATACCAAGCGTAACACACGTGAAGCTGACATTATTGCGGGGAAGGGAAATCATCATATTAATTGGAAAAAGACTAACGACGGTGATAAATGGCAATTTCTCCCGATAAAAGTCAACTGGCAGCCAACAGAAATTTATCTTCTCGTGTTCGGTGATTGATTTGATGATTATTTTCTGGAGACGAAACAGGCGATTGGCATACCCCGGTTGGTGGCGTTGCTAGCCTGCCGGTATCGAAGCAGGGCTGATGAAAACATTGCCATATGATGCAACATCGAAAGAGAACACTGGAAGCCTGTAAGAGTAAATGGTGGCAGCTCATCGTCCAGGCCATTTACTTTCGTTCGAATGTTAGCTTATAGGTAGGCAGGCATTAGTCTACATCAAAAGCACTAGTGGCTTGAGACTCCGTGTATTAGGTTGGAGTACCTATGGGCACCTGAACACTACTACCTAGTTCAAATGTTGGAGTATCCCAAGGTCCAGGACTGGTCAAGTGCACATGTGAACATCAGAGACCAAGTCTTTCCAACTTGAGGCATACGTAGCCTAGAAAATTCATTGTTCATGGGCTTCTTGAAGTTACATGAACTTGTCTCCAACCACGGAGAACTATGATATTTTCAAAGAAGCAATTCATGGTGACTGGGCCAGTGGTCGGGGAAATTTGTCCTTGTCATATCATAACTTATAATCTATCGACATAGGACCTGAGTATAGATAGTCATTCCATCATTTCATAGTCGTGGTATCGTGCAAATCCGAGATAGCTACTTAGGGGAAAAGGTAGCAGGAGGTCAGGCAATAGAGACAAAAGATCACCGGAGCCCACCCGACGGAAAAAATCTAGGACCAGCGTATCCGTGAGATATGATACTTTGGATATCAATATTGCTGCCCGTGCTGGTACTCCAGAGTTTTATAAGAATGAAACGGCCAGAACTAGGTTAGTTAGCAGACGAGCGGGGAAAGGGGAGGATTCAACGACGCACGGAGGTGGGTCAAACTTGATACTAACGACGCTATTTTCTCTTCTGATAAAGAATCGAGCGTATGGTTTAAGGACCTCCTCACTCGTTCCGGGCATGACTGGGCTGGAGATGGGTGGACGGCGTATCGGGTCAACCAAGCTTGGGACGTGGCGACGTCGATGAGGCTGATCGGAGTTCTGGCGGGACGCCCATAGGCGACGTTGATTCTCGCTGTGTTGATTCTCGAAACGTTGTCTGTCGCGTCTGCTTTGAGGAGTGTCGTTAAGACGTTGAATGTCTAGTCTGCGTTGAGACATTGGATGATCATCTTCGTCGTCGTCACTGGGACTGTTATCGTCGGTGTCAGAGAAGAGCACATCTTCTGGGTCATTGGCTCTCTCAATGTCGGTATTGGCTGAGGTATCGAAATCTTCATCTTCCCTTTCAACAGATGTATCTTCGTCAACAGTGTCACTATATTCGGTGGTAATGCGGAATTCAGTCTGGGGATCAACATTTGTGCTCCCTGATTGACTTGAACCAAGCTGGTTGGAATCAGGGTCAATGAGCACGGTGCGGTCGAGACGTCCAGGAGCAGTTCGGCTGCGGTAATTGCCAGATAGGTATTCTTCGGATGGTAGTATAAAGCGGCGATGGGAGCGACGTTGTGGTGGCTCAGAATACTGAATTTGATATCGAGCTGTTCGGGCGAGTAGTTCATCCGACGTCATGGACACAAATACCATGCCTTCTTGAACTCTACTGCGGTCAGCCAACATCTAGAACCCAAGAGTAGAAGCACATACGGAGAGTCAAAACCGGTGCGAGGGGCTTTGATGACAATCTTCTTCAAGCAGAACGGTGCCTCATCCCGGTGACGAAGAATCAAATTGCAGCGATCAGACTTGGTGCTGTACACCGACTCGTCATTCTGCAAAACATTTGCTGGGAACAAGTTGTCGCTTTCTGAGTCGAAAAGGCCTCCATCACAGCTCGCAATTTCCATCTTCAAGGCACCCGGAACAACCTGACCTTGGTGTCCATAGTTGAACCCAAGGGAGTCTTCGCGATTATCGTCCGCGTCCAGCTTGCGCCGCTTCTGTCGGCGTGCACGGTCATGGTCCTGGTCGCGGCTACTTTGAGATGGAGGCATGTCTGATGGCGTGGGGATGAGATCGTATAGCGCTGAACGGAGAGAACGGCGTCGGTCGTCTCTATCCCTCGGTGGGCGGGCTTCCAGACTTGAGGCGCGTTGAGGTAGCTGTTCCATCAACGATCTTCGCGCATTCAAGTGAGGGAGTCCGAAAACTGATTGATAGGCGTGGTGAGATTGACGGAATTGGTGAAACCTGTTGGCTTGGATTTGCAATCTGCTGGCGTGGTCCAGGTAGTGATCCTCAATTTCTCGGTTCAATGTGTCCAAGGCACGAGTGGTGTCATTCGTATTTATATGGTCGCTTTCTTGGTGAATCAAGTTTCGGAGATACAGTAAGTGCTCTCTTGGTCTGGGCCTGTTTGAGGGTTGATTGTTGCGTGAGTTTTCTCGTGAATCTTCGTCAATCAACCGTTCCAAGAGACGTGAAGTGGGGTTTGCAAATTGAGTATCAAAAAGTATTGTGTCTAAATCAGATTCGAAATCGTCTGAAGGCCGTCGTTCGAAATGAGGAAGAGGTTCATATGACCCGCGAACGGTCTCAAAGTCACTTATGTTGCGAGCAGCGTGGTCCAGAGCAACTTGTTCCAGGCTCGGGTCGGTGATGATAAGATCCCCGGGGGGTCGTTGGAATTGTAACGGTCTTCTTTGGGAACCAATAGTAGGGGCGTTTTGATCACTGGGAACCGGTGGTCGACGAGAGGAAGCTGGGGGGTGGTCGTAGTTATTATCTGACTTTACGGGCCTATTAGCCTGGGAATTAAAGTCAGGGATGTGAAACATACCATACTGTGTGGTTAGTGGGGATCAAGTGAGGGTGCCGTTCCAGAGTGATTGATTACCTGGAACAAAATGACTGGATTTCCGACTTCTCACAGATCCGGAAATGATAATAGGTAGGACTGCTCCATAGAGAAAAGGAGATAGTTATGGACACAAGTTTGACTTATCATCCAAGGTCAAGTTCACTCCGGCGGTTCCCTGCAGCTTCGCACGTGATGGGAGGGATTAGGTCATTTTGTGGGGAGCTTCTTTATCTGAGAGAGCTTCTTTTCCTTCCACACTCCACACCTTTACTACCGCCGACATGACTGAGTCTGAAGAACAGGGCAATGGCCAGATCAGTGCCGGTATGTCAAATTTACTTGTTCTGTAGGCTGTGATCCAATGCTCATACAATTTAGACGAAATCGCTCTTTATGATCGCCAAATTCGACTATGGGGCATGCAAGCGCAAGAGAAGTAAGTAATCGGGTCGGTTGAGCGGGTCGCGGGTCGCGTCGCGTACTAATATCTATGTCTAGGATCCGCTCTGCCAATATCCTCCTGATTACCGTCAAAGCTCTTGCGAATGAAGTTGCAAAGAATCTTGTGTTGGCAGGCATCGGCTCTTTAACCATCATTGACCATGAGCCCGTGACGGAGGACGACCTGGAGGGCCAGTTCTTTTTGGAGGAGGTATACCGCGATGAGAATATCATTAAAGAAGGCAAAAAGGTAAGGTCATATTTCTTCCCTGATTATTTGGCGACCAGGGCTCACCCTCCAAAGCGCGCCGACATTGCCGGTCCTCAAATCAAGCGCATGAACCCACGAGTCAAGCTCACCATTGACACCGATGACGTCCGAACCAAGCAACCCGACTTCTTCGCCCAGTTTGATATCACAATCGCTACGGAACTTGACTTTAAGACCAACACAGACATCAACGCAGCCTGCCGCCTGGCAAATCGCCCTTTCTATGCCGCTGGTCTCCACGGTCTCTATGGATACGTCTTCGCGGATCTCATCTCCCACGACTTCGTGATCGAGCGCGAAAAGTCCAACGTGCCCCCTGCAACCCAAGAAACTCCAACCCGCAGTATCGTCAATGTGACCACCAAGCAAAAGGACAAGAAGGCGGACAAGACAATCGAACTAGTCACCAAGCGGGAATCATACTCCCCACTTATCTTGGCGAACGCCTCGCCCCTCCCAGAAGATTTCACCCGTCTTGCTCGTCGTCGCAAACAAGTGACACCGCTTTTAAGCTGCCTGCGCGCGCTATGGGAATTCGAGAAACGATACGGTCATCGCCCCATCAACAACCACGACGATCTCGCGACCTTCACTGAAATTGCGATGCAAAGTCACCAGGAACTGCAACTGGATATGGGATCTCTAAATTCTGCTTTCCTGCGCATGTTCCTCCAGAACCTGGGCTGCGAATTGAGCCCCATTGCTGCGTTCCTCGGTGGCGCATTGGCTCAGGATGTCATTAATGTTCTCTCTGCGCGAGAGCAACCATTGCAGAATATGCTTCTCTTCGATGGAGATAAGAACATCGGCCCTATCTACCCACTTCATCCCTTCTTCCCAGCCGAGATGGGTGTGGAGGCTTTGGCTGCCGTGGCGCCGGTCTCCAATCCTATTCCGTTGGGGTCGCAGCAATCCACTACGATTCCTTTACGAATGGATAGCACACCCAATCATAAGTCTGGAATCTAAATGCTTTGTTCTGGCGTTTTGAATTTTTGTTTTCATCTCTAGATCTGGATGAAATGGTGTCTTCGATATTTAGAACATTAGTTCATCGAGTGGTTCAATTTTCGTCACCTTACGAATCATGTTGTACGATAGCGAGTCAGAATGCAAAGAACGCATCAATTTATGGTTGATCTATCTCATCGAATCTTTTATTTACAAACGACTGCCTAGGTGTTTCAGGTAGCAAAATGTCTCCATTTGGTATGTTCAAAATTAAGGTACGCTACATGATATTTTTGGGGTATGATGTATCCCCAACCCGAGACGCCATAAAGTGCAAGTACAAATTAACCATCTAATTAACACAGTCCATGAGCGGTGAAACAGATCTCAATCAGATCAAGCATGAGTCGTCTCTTTTGCGCCCATCTCTTCATCGGCTGTCTTTTTGGGGCCCATGGAGGTGCCTTCCTCCTCATCTTCGTCGTCACTGATCAGGCCCTGCAACTCGAAACCTTCAGCATCCTGGATGCGCTGAGCCTCGGAGTTGGAGCGAGCACGTCCATTGCCATTCATGTAGGTGCCATTGGGGTTGGTGTACTTGGGTGCCTCTTCTTCGTTGCCCTGGGGCCAAGCGTGGACAGCGTAGATGTGCAACAGAACGTTTACGACTAGGAAAATTAGCAAGGATTCGATCATACGAAAAGCATGTTGACTCACAGAGGAACATGATGAAGGCAACACTGTAGAGGATCAGCACGTATGAGACGTGGGTAATGCCAGCATCGTTGAGAAGCTGCATTTGCTCTTCTGTGGCACCCATGAACAAGAACCCGGAGGCATACAGCAACTGCGATCATTAGTAAAACAGCTAGATCTGTTAAAGGGTTGGACGCAACATACAAATGGAGTCAGGTACTGGAAGCTATTCGGGTCACGACCGCTCATACTGATAGCAGGCTTGTCACGCAACACAAAGGAAATCTCGATGATGCGAGTCAATCCAGCGGCCATCAAGGTGTATCCGAAGACCGAATGGATCATGGTACTGATCATCAGACTCTGCGCGTGAGCCGACATCGCATAACCAGTCATCAAAATCACAATCGCAGGAATAAGATTGCGCTTGGGGCGGCCATCACGGCTGCGGCTCAACCAAATTCCCAAGAGACCAGCACACCACCATACAATTCCCATAGTGGTGTGCTGCAAATCATTGTGTCCCCACTCCTGTCCCCACCGGTGCTCAGTGAAAGTGTTCACACAGCCCCACGCCGCGATAATCAATGAGTCGAAGAACTCCTGGCTCCGGCCAGTCCGACGCAGCCAGTACTGTCCCACCAAGAGAAGAATGGTCAAACAGATACCGTACCCGATAAAAGCTGAGCCCATGATAAAGTGCGCAAGACACTGTCCCATGTGGTCCGCCTGACAGAAGCCCATCATGGCAATACCACCGAACAGCATCTGCGCCCAGCTGACAACCGGCATGGCCTTACCGATGACGCCGTGCGCAAGCACGAAGATCCATCGGATACGGCCCTGACCACCCTTCTCAAGGTGGAGTTTCAAATAGAATCCCAGTCCGACTTGTGCAACGAGCATGAGCATCAACCAGTTTGCGAAGGAGTGGTGAACGTTCGGGGCGAATTGGCGACCCTTGTGCGCATGGCCGAGGAAGTAGGCGACGACTGCGATGATGGTTCCGACAACCTGGACGGGGACGTGCCAGCGAGAACGAATAATCTGCTTTCTCCGTTAGATCAAGACGCGTGGATGAGGGTTGGGATGATAAAAAACGTACACCTAGGACCATACCCAGTGGGAAGACGATACCGAAAGTGAATCCCATAAGAATCATATGGATCCATAGGGTCGAGTCCTGATAATCTGTTAGTATAGAAACTCCGACACGTAAACCCGTGATAAGGGAGAGGGGCGACAAACAATCGGATCTTGAGAGATGGTTTCGCCCGCTGGGACATTTTCATGATCGCCGTGGGCTGAGGCCAGGCCGAGGACCAGAAACAGGGCCCAAATGGACCTTTGCTTCAAGAAATCCATGATGAAGTGTGAGTATGGGTGGGTTGAAGAGGTGGAAAGGGAAAAAGGGAAATGGCCAGATCAGGTAATGTCGATCTAACGCCAATCCGGAGCATCCGATTACTTCCATCTACATTTTATGATTTTAACAACCATCAACACATCTCAAGCAAAGTCCAGCACATCTCGGTTTTCTCATTCTAATTTCTCTTCAATTCTTGCTAGTTCGAAATTATCTTCATATCTCCTTCTATTTACTTCCCCTGATCCAACTCATCCTCATCACCGCAACCATCCAAGTATTATTCAGCGCGTCTGCTGATTGGCCATCTCCTTATCCTGACTTGCGTCAAGGTCCCCACATGGCGGAACGGGAAAAACGCTTAGTGAGTGATGAATTTGGGGTCCATATTCACAAGCTAGAAAGTGGTGTAATGTATTAACGGGAACTACAGGATGCGGTTCGGGCCTCAATCGTCAAGCTTCAATCTCAACAATCCCAGCTGGAAAAGGAGATCGCAGAGGACAAGGCTAAGCTGCGGTATGTGAAAGTAGTGGGGGGGAGTGCCCACATACCAGGCCACGCACATTGTCGGTGGAAGTATGACACTAATGCAATCTGGTCTAGGGATGATCCTGCAAAGACAGTGAAACGACATGTTCGTCTCTTACATGAGTATAATGACATCAAGGATGCTGCGCAGGGCTTGATGGGGTTAATTGCAGATTCCAAAGGGATCAGAGTGGCGGAAGTTCATGAGGAGTATGGAGTTAATGAGAAGGACTGAGAGCCCAAACGAAATTTTGTTGTAAGTCAGGAGTACTATTGTTGCCATTTCTTTTGGTCAGAAATAGATTTAGATATAACTACGTTATGATGAGTGATCATGGTTGAAAATATCTTAGAAATCATCTATTCATAGTTCTAGGATTGAACGTCGACACGAGGCACGAATACCCAAATCAAGTCTATCGCAATGTCTAAAAGAGGCTTATGGTAGTAAAGTACATGCAGGCAATTGGTTCGAGGCGGAGGAGTGTGAAGGGTATAGGGAACAGCCATGCGATCAACACATGGAGAATGCACGACGAACGCGGCAAAGCGAGATGAAGAAAATGTGACTTTTTGAAGGTGCAGCGAAGGTTGCTTTAGGAAGCGAGGCTATCGGGTGCCATGCGGAGCGATTTGATCTCACATGAGTATCTGCGATGTCGAATATCGCCAAGGCGAATTGGCTAATGCGTCCAGGGTCAAGTAGATTTTTCTAGGCTCTGGAGATTGACAAGGTCAAAGTAGCGGGCCCTCTTCCTCATCAACTCAATGTGGTTTCCAGCTTCCACGACTTTGCCATCTTCGAACACGTAGATAACGTCTGCGTTCTGAATGGTACTCAGGCGATGGGCGACGGCAACGGTAGTACGGCCCTTGGCAGCGGCGTCTAGGGCAGTTTGCACGATCTTTTCGGATTCAGAGTCAAGAGCCGACGTAGCCTCGTCCAACAACAGAATCTTAGGCTGGCGCAAAAGAGCTCGGGCAATAGCAACCCGCTGCTTCTGCCCGCCAGACAACATACCACCCTTATTCCCGACAACAGTGTTGAATCCGTCGCTGTTTGTATTTAGTAAGTGAGAACAGTAGACAAAGGACAGGGAGGTACTCACGGCAAAGAGATGATGAAGTCGTAAATATTCGCATCACGGCAGGCCTTCTCAACATCGGCATCGGTGATGTGGCGTCGCCCAACACCAAGCATGACATTCTCATAAATAGTGCCCTGGTATAGAGTAGGCTCTTGACTGACCAGAGCAAGGTGGTCTCGGTAGGATTTGACGTTCAGGTCGGCGATATTACGGCCATCAACATAAACCCCTCCATCCAAGCAATCGTAAAAGCGCTCCAAAAGGGAGATTGTCGTACTCTTTCCACATCCCGAAGGTCCGACAAGAGCGACATACTGGCCGGGCTTGACAGTCAGATTCAGACCTTGTAGCACAGGCTGTTCCGGTCGAGTGGGGTAGCTGAAATGCACATCTCGGAATTCAATCTCGCCTTCCATCTTCCAGACACGCTCACCTTCCTCGGACCAGGTGTCAATGGGAGGCTCGCGCTCTAGTAGGATACGAGTCTGAATGGCAGCGTTCTTGGCTTTTCCCATGTCAGGAGAGAATGAGAACACACTTCCCGCCGACTGAGCTCCAAATAAGATTTCCGTAAAGCAGATGAAAAACCCAAGTAGACCAAGGTCGCCGCGAGATACCAAAGTGCCACCCCACCAAAAACCAAGGGCAATACAAAAGAACACCATGGCCATGGAGGCAGCGTAAAGGGTGGAGGACTTGGAAACCGCAATAAGGCTCTTATAAGTTTGAGCCTCTAGCTGCTGGTGGAAGTGCTTCGCCACATCATCCTCGCGGGTGAGAGAAGCCACAGTGCGGATAGCGGATGTAGCTTCGCAGGCATAAGCAGCAGACTCCGCGTATGCTTCCTTGGAGCGGCTCTGAAATGCGGCGAGCATCTCAAATCGGTAGTAACCACAGGCCAAGAGAACAGGAACTCCACACATAACAACCAGAGCCAGCTGCCAGCTGAAGATAAGACCAATAGTTATACTGACAACAAGAGTCGTGCTGCACGAAAGAATTGTGCCTAGGGTTTGACCACTAATACCAGCAAGAGACTTGGTTTGAGTTGAAAGGAAAGAAGTCAAAGCACCGACGCTATTCTCCTCACGATCAAAGAAGTTCATATCCTGACGAAGGATAGCGCGAAAGGCCTTGCTTCGGGCATTGAAAATCAAACGCTCAGAGCAGTATGCAAAGGCAACACCCATGGCCCCCATGGTAAGGAATTGGGCAATGCCAGTTATCAGAAACATCAGAGACCAAAAATCGACGTCGGAGCGAAGCTCAGTATATTCACTGGAGGGGAGAGAAATGGCTCCAATTGCTTGCGAGTACAAATAGGCTTGGATAGGCTGACCACAGCCAGCGAGAATTGCGAAGATAAATCCAGCCGTTAGGACTCTCCCTTGGTCCGCATTGAACGAAAAGGTAAACTTGATAAGGGAGAAGAGAGAGTACTGGCTGGGTTGTTCCGCTTCTTCTTCGGCAAGAATGAAGCTTGAATGTGAGTCGTCGTCGTCGCCAGTCTGCTGCATGCCAAAATAGCTATGACGAAGGTACTCGGTTGGGTTGACTGGCTGTATGGAATCCATGGTGTTTGACATATCTTGAGAGAAGATACCAAGAGCAGCACGATCTTCGGGGCGGAGCAGCAAAGTGGCACGTTGATTGCTATCGGGGTAAAAAGTAGGCGGTCGTATCATCGATCCACGATTCCAGGAGCCACGCATAGCAGGGTGAAATACTGAGTGGGGGCGTAACGCTGAGGAAGGATGGGCTATAGAGGCGTGGTGAGCCACAGATCCACGATGAGGTAGAGTATCATGAAGGATAACAGAGCCCTGACGAATAACGGAGCTATGGCGAACAACGGAGCCCTTTCGAATGACAGAGCTATGGCGAACAATAGAGCCCTGACGAACAGAGGTATGACGAGCTATAGATCCACGACGGTACATAGACAACGGGTCAGCCGTCGATGCACGCCACATCGACTTGATGCGTGGCTGATTGGCAAATGGCTGTTGGAAGACCATATCGGGATCGAATCCCTCAGCATCTGGCTTGCTTTCAGCGATGTGTTGGGCTGCTACCAAGCTATGGTAATGACCCCGTCTTTCAATTAGCTCTTCGTGAGTCCCTTGTTCTTGAATTTCGCCCTTGACAAACACAACGATGTTGTTTGCGTTCTTGATAGTCGACAGTCGGTGGGCAATAACAATGGTGGTACGTCCCTCTGCAGCCTTGTCGAGGGCCGCTTGCACCACGCCCTCGGATTTTGTATCAAGTGCAGATGTGGCCTCGTCCAACAGGAGAATCTTAGGATCAGACACAACAGCGCGAGCAATTGCAATTCGCTGCTTCTGCCCACCAGATAGCAGAAAGCCACTCTGGCCAACATTTGTTTCGTATCCTTCCGGCAGAGCAGTGATAAAATCGTGGGCATTGGCCATCTTGGCAGCCTTCTCAACCAGTTCACGGATTCTCCATGAGGGCTTATATTCGTGGCGAGTTCCGATCAACCCATATCGAATGTTTTCGCTGATGGTAGATTTGAACAGAATAGGCTCTTGGCTCACTAATGAGATCTGCTGGCGCAACCATCGTAGGTTAAGTGTTTGGAGATCATGATTATCGAGAGAAACAGTACCGCTCACAGGCAGGTAGAATCGCTCAATCAGCCCGACAGCTGTAGACTTGCCAGAGCCTGAGGGTCCAACTAAGGCAGTCACAGTACCGGCAGGGCATGTCAAGTTCATTTCCTTCATAATAGTGACATCGGGACGCGAGGGGTAGATATGCTTCACGTTGTTGAAGCGGATATCTCCTTTAATAGAAGGTAGACAAATACCCTCATCGGATGTTGGATTGATAGGGGAGTAACGCTCAATCGTACCAAAGATTTTAGCGGCAGCAGCCACAGCATTAGTAAAGGCTTGAGCATTCGGGCTAATATTTCCCAGGCTGAATGAACCATTGAGGATGGCCATCAAAATGGTCAGAACCTGTCCGATTTGGATTTTGCCTTCAACCAGGAATTGAGATCCCATCCAAAAGCCCAGTCCATAGTTCAAGAACATCATAGCGAACATAGATGCAATCAGAAGACCCATTGCTGTCTGCATACGCATACCCCATCGTTCGGCCATCTTCAAATGGCTCTCATATTGCCGTGCAAGCTTATCCTGGGTCCCGAATGCGGTGGCATTGCGGATCGAGCTGATCACTTCTTCGGCAACAGTACCACCAGTACTATAGCACTGCAGGGAGAGCTCACTGTATTTAACAATGAAGCGTGATCCAATGGAGCCCAGAAGGACTATAGCGACAACTGTCGATGTGCAGATACCAGCCAACTTGGCGTAACTGCAGTAGGCGACAATAAAAGCGGTGAAAAAGGTTGAGATGGCCGTCAAAGTGAGGCCTACCTTCTCGGATATGCCCTCTTGTATCAAGTTGGTATCGCCAGTAATTCGATTGGTGATCTCGCCGGTGCCCTGCTTATCGAAGTAACCAATATTCTGTCGCAGGATTGCCTCCAGGTACTTCTCCCGGATTTGTTGTGTGATATGTTCTCCTGTGTGCATGAAACCAACCATACTGATATACACTGTGATAAACTCGCCGATTCCCAAATACACATAATACAGAACACTGTGGTTCAACTCGCGCATGAAATCTTCTTTATCCATAGTTCCACTCTGAACTTTGGAGAAGTTCATGGACATCGAGCCAAATATAATCGCAAATAATGGGTGCGCAATACCAGCCGTAATCGAACATAAAGCGCTGATAGCCACAATTATCAGATCGCGACGTGAAGCATACTTATAAAGACCGAATAGAGAAACGGTGGGGTTGGGCTGGTCCAGCTGGCACTGGAGTATGCGCTTTTCGTCATGAGGTAGGTGGGCAAAGGTTGCGTCTTCTTCGGATAAAGGACTTTTTCCGGAGTCTTTTTCGTCGGGGAGGAGGTAATAGGCATCATCGGGAAGATTTGCATGAGGGTTGGGAAGCTCCTTGTTGAGATTGAGCACACCCTTTGTTGCGGGAACCTCCACCATTTCAACCGCCAGCTCCGATACATCTTGCTTCTGTGCCCAGTCTAGACGGGCCATGATGAAGTTTGTCTATCTTGTTGGATCGATCTTGAGAAAACGGACGTCGCGCAGACTGGCTATAATGAGTCAATCGGCTCCTCGTAGGAGGTCGCAAAGCTTTGAAGCTTGCCAGGCTTGGGCTTATTATAATCGTATATCGTTGATAGAGACAGTATGTTGGAGTAATAGACTTGAAGCTGGGCGATGAGCAGCATTTGATAAAGACTTCGCGATGAGACCTATTCACGAAAGAAAGGTGGCGGGCAGGAGCCGTAGGGACCGTAGGGATTAAATCATGTAATCGAGAGGGTGGTATATTGTAGCAAGAAAACAAGAGGAACAATTTTGTATTCAAAGAGATGTATCCGAAGCTTCGAGGGGTTCAATTCCAGGATAAGATGTGGCGCGAAGATTCTAATGGACAAGTGAGCTTCTGCAAGAGGCGAAATCCATACGTGTAGGCTGAGAGTGGATCACGAGCTTTCGCGGCTTGGAGTAGGTATTGTTTATTGGAAGGAGTAGCGGGCTTCAAAGCCTCGGGCTAAAGGTGGTGCATTCCTAATGCAAGGGTATGCAGGGGAACCAATAACGTTCCAGTTCGATCACTTTCACAACCCCTAGATCCAAAGGTATTACCCTTCAGACCTGCGCCAATACCCATGTGTGGCACGAACGGTGGATCTCATATCAAATTTCCTTTGCCGTGTAGGTATCCCTTGAGATTCCTGTCGAAATGTTTCCTCGATGGGGGTATTAGAAGCTCATAGGACACGGAGTTTTACAGCTCCTATATGTGCAATGCAACTACAATTTCGGTAAGTGCAGAACATGATGAGGGCATGTAAATAATCGGGAACTTTGAGATATAAAAGAGAAAAAAAGCCAAAGTACTAGTAGGTATTCAAAGAGCTTAATGTTCTGCAAAAAGTGTGACGTATCGCCGCGTACTATCTACAAATGTTGTAGCGTTGTAGATGGATAGATCCACTTTAGCCCTGAAACCTGTAGATTGCTGATCTAATCGAACTTTAACGTGACCAAAGTTGGCGCCTTAAGGCAAAAAAGGCAAAAACTGAGAAAATTGTTTATGCCTCAGGCATTCAGAGATTCTTAGACCGGGGTCAAGTGGTCACATGACCATCCAAGCGAAGTCGCCAAGCCCTGTCCGCACACAAACCACCCGCTTTCCCGAAGGTCGACATCTTTCTCCCATCCAAACCAGCTTGCCGTCGCGATCAAGCCATCAAGATGCCGGTACGTTTAATACCCATCGCTGTGCTCGTACTCTGTACAAGCGCTCTTTTACGCCGTTTTTTCCCAAGGTTGCTAACCCAAATTTTCCCACAGAGCCACAAGACCTTCCGCACCAAGCAAAAGCTTGCTAAGGCTCAGCGCCAGAACCGTCCCATCCCCCAGTGGATTCGCCTGCGCACTGGCAACACCATCCGGTAATTCGCCCTGATTAAAAGCACACCAAGTCCCCTGAAATCGCGGTTCGCAAATTCGAGATATGAAGAATTTATCGATCCGACCACAAACAAGCACACAAGAATCAAAAAACTGACAGGATATCTCCTACAGCTACAACGCCAAGAGACGTCACTGGCGCAAGACCCGCCTGGGTATCTAGATTCGCCCAGACGATTCTCTCCGACCTACGCCTCAAGATCCATTTTTCCAACACTTCCAATATGTTGTGCGATGTGTGTCGATATCCCGGGACGCCTACCTCGATATGAATATTCCATTCCAACCCTACTTGGTCGCGCTAGTTTGATGGGGAACTACTCAAGTCCGATGCGGGATCGTCGATGTGTGATTTCAGGTGCAACATGATCGATGCCGGTGATCTTTCTCCGACCTCGATATCCGATATTCCGATGCTTCCGATGACGAATATCGAACCCGACCTGACGCCGCGACGATTCCCATCAATTTTTTTTACGATTCTGGGGATGGAATTGAGATAGGGCTCGTCTTTATGGAGGAATGGACTTGAAGGCGGGGCGGTTTTTTCCTTTTTACAAAAATTTTGAATGGAATCGAATTGACGTCCCTTTTGTCTTGCATACTGTTTTTGCTGCTTCGTAGCATTGTAGGACTTCCAAGGTCTATTCCAGGGGAATACATGGGTCTTTACGCGAAGTCGGCCATCGGGCTTTGCTTATGAATTGAGGGACTGAACGGATGCCTTGGAATTGGGCTTGGAACACTGAGAGACGGCCGAACATGCTTACACTCATGCCAAGAAGAGTGGTATGCATGCTTATCAGGTTTCGTGATGCCGCCAATAGGTAAAATATGGTATGAAACAAGCACGATGCAAATACTGGTCAGGTTCAGCATATGCACGATCACCTCTATCAAGGTACTACCTTCGCCAGACTTTCTCGTCAAAACTCAAATAGGCCATTGAATAAATGGCAAGTTTACTGACTACTAGGAAGTACCGTCTACCAGGCATTCATATATTGAGAGTAAAATACGTCACTGACACAAGCTCTTATATGTGGGGCTGTTCAATCTTTGAAGATCAACCATAGGGATTTGAAGTGTCCCCGATAAGCTACTAGGTGACTTTTTGCATTCTACGAGTACAGAGTATATCTACTACTGCTGCTTTTTTTGAACGGCACACGAGATTCAGATTTAGTAACCTTGGAGATAGTCTATCAGTGTTTCATTGGAACATTCGACATCTACAATTGCTAGCAAACGAAGGAGAAAAAAACATGTAGCCTGGAGAAGATCTCTGTATTGCGCTCATAAAGCCAGTCTAACTGGCTACAGCAAGGTCGCTTGATAGCAGAATGAAGCTAGCTTTGGAAAACTTCCGGTTCAACGGAGGTGAATTCCATGCTCCGCCGAGCCAAGCGCCACATCCTAGCAATGAGAACTATCTCGGGCATCGCACAAGTAAAATTAGAACAAAAAGATACGAGCAGATTTCATCAGGTCACGGGTTGATCACATTCCGATCGTACAGGAGGGTTGGGGGTATGGGTGGTAAAAGGTAGGTCCCGATTAGATGTCGTAATGAATTTTTTAGCGGCTGCAATAGAAGCGATTAGTACATGGTTCAACTTGTACTGTCAAGGTTGGAAAAGAACTTACTCCTCAGCCCACTCGTTCTCGCGGCGGATCTGATCTTCCTCCTCGGGGGTGAAGTCATTCTGGATGTTGAAAGTCTTGCGGATCTCCTCGGGGGACTTGCCCTTGATCATGTTCGCAACTGTCTTGCAGCCAACATCCAACAGTGCCTTGATATCGAGGTAGTTGGCAGCCTGAATTAGAGGCGATTAGTCAGTATTTATCCTTTCAACCAGTGTGTAGCTGTAATCGGCTTGTTGGTTTGCTTACCAAAATAACCTCGAAGAGCATCTCCTGGTCAACCTGCATGAACTTCTGGTCCCACTCATCGATATCGGTAGTCTTGCGGCGACTGTCATCATCATCACCGGCGGTGGGGGGGTCATTCTTGTGGTGGTCGCACCATTCAATCACTTTCTTAAGGACGGTCTCGTTGACCTGGAGAGGCATGATGATTAGATTGATGGAGATGAGGGGGTGGGGGATAGGGTGATGGTAGAAAGACGTACATTAGGAATGGGAATAGCTTCTCCGGAATCACCCAGATCCTCAAGCATGTTCTTGATGAGGATGGAACGCTCAGCAACGGCACGTTCTAGGAATAGCGGGGTTAGTCTCTGTCTGGAGAATTTCCAGCATGGGGAGGTGATGTGCGCTGATTTGCGCTGATTTGCGCTGATTTGCGCTAATTTGCGCGTTTTCACTTACCAACAGTGACATTCACGTCATCGGAGCTGGTGAGAGTAATGGTTGCCATTTTGGATATGATGATCAAGTGGCGATGTCTGGAAGGTTGGGTATTAGTTTTGCGATGATTTGGGAGGTGGATTGATGAAGGAGTAAATTACGGTACGGCAAGTCTCGAGTTGAGGTTGAAGAAGAAGGGGGATACGAACAAGAAGAGTATGGTTTGGAGTGAGTCAGGTGGGTGTGGAGGTGAAGGAAGATTGTAGAGAGTACGTTCGTTTATGGTCGAGTCGTGTGGTTAGTCAGGTCTCCCCGAGGCTCTGCACACGGCGCCCTTTTTTAACTTGAGTACCTCCGCCCCCACATTGAGCCCTGTAGGCATCAAACATGGCAACACAGGGAATTACTAGTACAAACCATAAGTGAATACCAAACTTCGTCTACTCTAGAAATAGGCCTTTTGAGGTCATTCTTACTAGCACTTTCACCAAAGCACAAAGAGGATCTGTTTGACGTAGTAATTACACTTCAACCTCTTAAGTGTGAAAGACCCTATAAATACAAAGACCACTGTTCCATACAGCAAGTTTATGATTTATTTACAATTCATATTATTCAAGTTCACTCTGGCAATAAGAGATAGCATTTATCCTTCTTTTAAATCATTGAATTTAAATGTAATCTCCACATAGACTATTCACTTCTGAATACTACTAGTTAGTCAGTACTTACATACTAGTAGTAATTAGTATGGGGGATACACGGTACGCTGTACACAAGATTCTGCCGCGTTATCGGTCGCAAGTGATATCATCGCCAGCAGTCATTCAACGCGTCTTTCTTTTTCCATCTCGCTTTTTCTTAGTACACACTTCTTCTTCCATCCACTCCTTTGGTCTCTTTTTCATGTATTAATTTTCTTCTAATTCTTGGTTTCTGCCAGTCATGTTCCTGGCGCCTCATCATGTGGAGACGAACTTACTTACTATTACTGCTGATCCGTGTTTACTTTGCGCTCTCCCCCAGCTATCTACATCCTGATGAACATTTCCAAGGCCCAGAGGTCTTTGCTGGTAGGTCTCATCCCCTGATAATGTCCCGATCCTCAGGCTCTACCTCGGTCAGCCCAGTCACCCAGTTCTTGGCTGGTGTTGGAGACGAAAAAGAAGAAAACCCCGAATTGCACACTATTCCGGCAATCCCGCGATGCCCTCCTTTTGAAATTAGAGACACAGTTGACTGATTCACCCCCACTTCTACAGGTCGCATATTTGAATACCCCTCAAAACTCACTTGGGAATTTACCACCGATCGCCCGATTCGCAGTGTCTTCCCGCTATGGCCAATTTACGATGTACCCATGAGTCTGCTGAAATGGTTCTACGGGGAGATTGGGACAGGCAGCCCACCACCACATCTGGTTTACTATGCGCTACGGGGTGGAATGTTCCTGCTCAGCTTTGTCCTGGAAGACTGGGCCATCTATGAGCTGGTACCCTCCCCGCGCCACCGGCGCGCTGCAGTTGTCCTGGTGGCCTCATCATATGTCACCTGGACATATCAGACGCACACTTTCTCCAACTCTCTTGAGACCCTGTTGGTGGCCTGGGGCTTAGTGCTGATTCGCCGCATCGTTGAGAATAGGGTTCGTTCCGCATTATCCTAGCGCAAATGGCTTGAGCTGACTTGGTGGCTGTAGCATACATCTTTCTTCTCCTATGCCGTCCTCTCGTTGATCGCGGTGGCCGGGGTTTTTAATCGCATTACCTTCCCTGCTTTCCTTTTGTTCCCAGGTTTACAATTACTGCCCTTCTTCCGGCGCAGGTGAGTTTTTCTTTGTCTTTTTTCTTGTTCATCGTGTTTCTACTAGCTGGTTCTCATTGCTGATCTGGAATCGCAGGCCAACCTCCCTGGCGGTCTTTGTTGGCTTCGGGCTCCTCTTCACATGCATAGGTATCTTCATTGATACATCTTTCTATCGACCAACGGCTTCTTTCTTGGATATTCTACGCCATCCGGTCATCACCCCTCTCAATAATATTCTCTACAACTCCGACTCCTCGAACCTGGCGCTACATGGCCTCCACCCGCACCACCAACACTTTCTAGCCAATTTCTTCCAACTTCTGGGCCCTGCATACATTGCCATGATGCTGTCACTATTCAGCTGGCCCATCAGGGCACCAGACTGGATGCTGAATACGCGCGCGCTCTCCGCGCTCTCCGCGACAGCCCTACTCTCCATCTTCCCGCACCAGGAACCACGCTTCCTGATCCCCTGCGTACCCCTCCTCCTTAGCTGCGTCCGCATGCATCGCTCCCGGATTTTCCTGGCAACATGGATTATCTTTAATGCAGTGATGGGCTTCTTGATGGGCGTCTACCACCAAGGTGGTGTTGTTCCAGCCCAACTCGCCATGCGGTCTATTGTCGAAACCAACACCGCGGCCCAGGGCATCAAATCCCACCCGGACGCTACTGTCTTCTGGTGGAAGACCTACTCGCCGCCACACTGGCTCCTCGGCCCCCAAGAGGGAAATCACACAGGTCAGATTGATACCCTCGATCTCATGGGTATCCCGGGTCTGGAAATGATCCAGCAGCTGGAAACAGCTGTGCCTAGCTGCTCAGTTTCTTCCCCCGTCTACCTGGTCGCTCCCACCTCCGCGACCTTCCTTGACCAATACTCCTCCCCTTCCTCTGTCGCTTCGTCACATACCCCTCACCTCCAACTTTACCGTCTGTGGTCATACAGCAAACATTTGAACTTGGACGACCTCGACTTTGGCGATGACGGCGTGGTCGAGACATTGAACAGAGTTATCGGCCGCCGCGGTCTAAGCGTTTGGTCCGTCCGTCGATCATGTAAATAAATTGGCTTTGGTGACTAGGGGAGATTCATTTTCTTACTATGACAATCCAATTCTAAATCTCGACATCAACGTCTATTAATATTCTTGTTGGGGCATATTTCGTTACTTAACATTTGGTCCAACATTTGGTGCCCCGGATCGTGTATATTCACTTCGATGCTTTTTCTGTACATGTATTTTTTACTTTGGTAGATACGGATACATATGGGTACTAGTACCTACCTAGTAGCATGGATGGTGACCAGCGGGAAGCATTGAGCTTCTCCAATCCAAACAAACATCAAATTAACTTTCATCGCGTAGGATGAATGTGTGCATGATTAATCCAGCGCCTCTTTACCTAATAGTACTTAGCGTGTATATGTAGATCTTTCCTGCTGTGGATCTCGATTTAGACATGTGCGCTTTCCAACCTTGGAAACATTGAAGACTCAAATATGCACATGTGTATTTAGGCACTCAAGTTATGCCACTCCTCAAGTGTGGATTGCCTCAAGTGCTGGGTGCCTACTGCTACCTAGTACCTGGTTAGGTAGAACATTGAATATACTATGTAGACAAATTTTTGGATATTGCCAGGCCATCTATGTTGGGTGGATGGATGTAGCCTGGAGCCTCTATACCTAGTGCATATACTTAATGTTGAGGACGTACTTGTGGATATATTTCCCGATGTACATGAGTCTTTTAAGCACTCACTGTTGGAATGTTCTAAATAACATGATCCATGCATACATGCAACCAGTTGACATTTGAAGAACCTTGTATAGTGGAATTTCCGAGAAAAAGATAAATGTTCCAAGCTTATCCAGCTGAAAAGTTAACTCGTAAGGTTCAGAATGACGACTGGTGGGTCGAGTCATTTGCAGCAGTTCGCCTGATCAGAACACAGGATACGTGCACGGACCACCAACATTGGAATCTACTAGGTGTTTACAATCTACAGCCCACTTCATGCTAGCGAAACGTCCCATTTTGCCCATTAGGTTAAATACATGGCATGTCGTATCAAAGGGGGTAAAAGAGGGAAGGGTAAGAAAGATACACAGGCTAACTAGGCACAGGCAGCTAAGTAGAGGACTCAAGTGGCCGGCCTGTTTTTGACTGAGTGAAGATCAAAGGATAAGGAGAATGGGGGAGGGGAAAGGAGAAAAACAGAGCTAGGGGCTCTGTCATCATATGTGGAATCAAAAAGCAGTATGCTTGGTATTCATCAGAACGTAAAAAAAAAGAGGCAGCAAGGAAAAAGGAAAGACATAAAAAGTCGTTTACTCCTCATCATCATCGGGCTGGTCGAAGAGGAAGTTGGCGGCAAGCTCCTCGTTCTTGTCGCAGGCGAAGTAGGCCTGGATGACGGAATCCCGAGGGAAGCCCAGACGGCACAGCTGAGAGAAATTGTGTTAGTTATACCCAAATTTGGAAAATAAGATTTCGAAGTAGGAGAAAGAAAACTTACGCGCTCAATGGCGTCCCGCTCCTCCGGTGTGACGGCAACAGCTTGTGTGCCTGGGGGCAGGCTAGCCTCATCTTCCTCATCAAAGTCCTCACTCAGCAACTGCAAGAACTGCTCAGAGTTCTGTCCGATGATCTGGGCAATCTGGGGGTTACCGGCCGCAACCTGTTGCAGAATGGGCTCGAGCATGTGGGGCTGCTGCTGAACGAGCTGGCGCAGCTGCTGGAAGTGGGGGTTGCTACGCAGGAAGTCCAGGTTGGCAAGAGCGTCACCACCAGGAACGGGGGCAGCACCGCCACTACGGGGACCACGGGCACCACCACTGTCGGCCTGAGCAGCTGCCTCGAACAAGTTCAAGTGCTCATCGCCTTCGGAGCCACCGAGGGCAGTAGGGGCGGAAGGAGGAGAACCGGCGCCCTCCTGCTGCTGTTGCTGCTGTCGTTGCTGTTGTTCCTGCTGAACGTTTTCGGGGATACCCTTTCAAAAGTGATTAGAACTTGAAATATACTTTGTTTTCTTTCCTCTCCGTCTCTCTTTTCTCTCTCTCTCTCTCTCTCTCTTTCTTTCTCTCTTTCTTGTTGCGTCCCTCCCCTCTCTTCGGTGTTTTCAACTTACAGTCAACAGGTATTCAATAGCACGGTCTGGGTTGAAGAATGCAGCGCGCATCGCACGGTCGATATCACTTCTGGCGAATCCCATAGCCTCCATCTGGGTCACAGCACCTTCAGCTGCAGTTCCCATAGCCAAGGCGGAAGGATCATTGAAGGCGGCATCCCGGCCACCGGGTTGAGTGGAACGGTCAGCAGGTGATGGGGTCGCAGGAACGGCTGGGGCGGAGGCAGCAGCCGGAGCAGGAGCGGGGGGAGCAGCGGGGGTGGCAGCGGGAGCTCGAGCAGCCGGTGTGGAGGGGGCCTGGGCAGAGGCAGAGGACGCAGCCTTGGGCTGCTTTAAGGAAAGGTCAGTAATGAATTCAATTTTTGAGGGAAAGCCGGGGATTATCCTTGATACCTTTGATGGCAAACAGACTAGGAAGTCCTTTTCTTGGATGTTGTAAGACTCGACTGTCTTGTCATCCTGAAGAATCTTTCCTGTAGAGGATCATGATGGTTAGAGCTGCGGGCCACGATCATCGGATCTATGACAGCGGACAAGGAGGACATACCAGAGTAGATGACCTTAGTACGCTCTGCATCATAACCGCTCTTCACTTCAGCGATCTTCTCCTTGACTTGGCGAACCTGCAGTAGAGTATCAGCCCCGCACTGGGTGGCGTTGGGTAGCTTGTTGTATTCGAAAGCGCGTCACATACAGTCTCAGAGGGTTCAGCCTCGATGACGAACTTCTCCTGCTTCAGATCCTATTTGCATGGTAAAAAAAAATCATGTTAGTGTTCCGGTTGCCAGGTAGAGATGGAGGTTGAGGGTATTTTGACGAACCTTGAAAGTAAGCTTCATTTTGACACCACCGGAGGGAAGGTCGATATGGGGAGAGATGAGGGGGGGGAAGGAGAGGAAACAAGAATCCACAAGGTGAGAAAGGGCGGGTATCGAAAGGAAACAAGATATGGCCGCAACGATTGTCTTAGGAAGAAGGCGAGTAACGATTAGAACGATGATGGCAAAGCAAGAAGCCCCAGGGCCTCACCGCCCCACTCGGATATCCCTCGGAGATTTCCATGATTACTTTTAGAACCACACAACATCAGTCGTGAATGGAATCACAAAGAATCTTGGGTTTGGATGTCATTCTGTCCCCAATTCATGTTGCAATATTGTGCAGCACTGTGAGTTCACTATTCAAATATTTCATCGTCATTTTTTGGATTGTCAAAAATACATTTGGTCTGCGTGATTTCCCCAAGGTCATGGAAATGTACCTCCATGGGTGCAAGTAAGCGAGGACCTTACTGGCCAGAACTCAACGTCCAAGTGAAATTCATGGATATTTGTCGGTTGCAGCGCTCTGTATCGGAAAACAAAAGGCGACCCTTTGATTTTCATGCAATTGCTTGCATCCGAAATGAGCATGATTCAGGTACCTCTTATCCATCACCCGTACAATATACTAACGTTCAGACTAAAGAATATAACAATTATGAGGAATCTTCCACCAAGCACAATAGAAAAGCATCCCGATTGGATTGACAAATTATAGAGGCTGATCTACTATTGTCAAGCCCCTGCAAGGGAATATGGGAAGATCCGATTGGCAGGAATCATATACAAATCTTTAAATACGGAGACATGTCCCAGGAACCTGGCCAGGTCTACCGATCACTACTTGTTCGAAAAATGAGCTCCATCGAAGAAAAAATAGGAAGATCCAACCGGAAGGGAGAACAGAACAGGGGAGAACGGAAGAGTTTTCCCACGGGCGATTGATATATCACATTTGCCTCGGGAGATCGGACTATACGATCCGCCACTTTGAGTTTCGGTTATGCCACTGGATGAATCGAATAGATAGTTTCTCAGCTAGCGTACGGATTGACAGCACTATGGAAAATTTCCTCGGGGCTGGGCTCTTTTCGCCTTCAATTTCTACCCCGGAATCGGGCGTTGATGAAAGCATTGCCACATGTCCGTACACCTCGAGTAGCAAGGCAGGTATTTGGATGCCTTTTAGCATGACAATGGTATTTGGATATACAGATCAGAAGATGTGCCGGAGGGCTTTATTTAGGTAGATCTACGTGTTCCCAAGTGCGAGATTAAAGTACTTGGTTCGGGAATCGCCAGTGCAATTAAACTTCAATCGACAGATCAATTGTGTAGGTTACAACATGAACCGAGCCGGGCTTATACAGTTCATCATGAACATGTCCGGGACCTTTTTTGATTATTATTTGTTTTTAGTATTCTTGCTTATCCCCCCGCAGACTCTAATCGCTTTGCCGGGTTGATGGGTCAGATCGATCTATATCCTCAAATTCGACATGTTCAACTCAGCTTGCATGAATTTATGCTCGATACACTTTCCGGCCACGCCTTGTGCTTCGCTCCGTCCCGTCAATTTCCTAGTCCACGCGCACTGCCATGTTCATAAATATGTGCTTTCCCCCCTGCATGGAAATCCTGCTTTTGAGACTCCATCTTTAAGGCGTTCTTGTTTCCCCCCGTGGATGTTCAGAGCTTCCCCAGTTTACACTCGCTGAAGTGCTCATCCGGGTTCCATTCGTTATTTTCTGTCCTTTTTTCTTCTTCTATTATTACTCTCACAACATGTCCTCTAATATGTTGTTATACTCCTTGGGTGGAGCCTCGATGTTTTTTGCGATTATCGTTACTATTCTAAATGCCCTCGCTTATGGGGTAGCCCAGTCCCTCTCCTCCTCCACACCGGCCACTGAGCGGACTCCAGTCAGTTTGAGTGTTGTGAACTGTGTGGCATTGATTATGATCAGCCTTCTGGTACATCAAGATATCCGACAAAACCACCAATGGCCTCGGTGGAAGGTTTGGGTGTTTTCCCTCACGGTTGCATACCTAATTATTGCGGCTGGGTCGACTGCGGGAACCATGGCCACGAATCACAACCAGCCCTCACTATGGATTGCTCGATCCATCTTTTGGGGGATTTCTGTCTTTACACAAGGCTCCTACTGTGGATACCTTCTTATGATCTGCTTCCAACAAAGACCCGAGTCTGCTTGGCCACACTCCTATAATCTTTCCGAAGAGCTCAAGACTCTCCCCGAAACCCCAACATCAGTCACAAACCCCGTCCAGGTCTGTGATCCATACCCGGACATGAATCGATTTGATACCCGAAGAGGTTCTCTTCGCAAGTTTCCTCGGCGTTCCAACCGGGACTCGGGCCTATGCTTGGAACTCTCCAAGCCGAAGAATGGTTCCTTCGATACCACTTCGACCACATCGAGCGCAGAACAATCACCAACCAAGCAACAGCATCAACAGCATCAACAACCACAGTCCCCACAGGACTACATCAACCGCACTTTACTCCGAGGCAATGGAAGCATCCGCAGTATGCCCAGTCTCCGCCATGACCCTACCCGGCAGCCCTCGCTGGACACCTTGGTCACTTTGGTTCAACCTTCCCCTACTGCATCAACTTTCCATCTGGACTCCCCGACGGGATCCATGGAGACACTCACTGTTCAAGAACACAATATCCACCCCCTCTTTCGATCTACTAGTCCTTGCCCCTCTCCGACGCCCACGCCGGGAACGAGGGTCAAGGCGTCCCCGTCTGCCGGCCAGACCATCACCCATCAGACCCTGACTCGGATGCGATCTGCTCGATCACTCCGGGAATCGCGACCTCTCCCATCACCTTTTTTAAGTGACGAGGAACTTGCACAGGCGCGTAAGGAGCCCGAGTCCGGACTGTTGCCATTCATTGATGCCGGACATGTCCGGCGAAGTATCACGCAATATGAGAAGAGATATGACCTGTACGAATCGCCCGACGAGAACTGATTTCCTTTTCTGTTTTTTATTTTTTATTTGGTTTTCGTTTTTGCTTTCCTGTTTATCTTTTTGGGGTTATTTTCTGATATTTCACATGGAATTTTGGAGTGGAGGTAATGTTATTTGATATGGTCTTTGTACAGAAGGAAGCGATGATAATGATATGGAGTTATTTTTTTGTTATTCTTGGTCTGTTTAAATATGAGCCTTGATTTTATCTCAATAGTATTTTGGAAGCTTCTATTAGTATCTCTAGTATGTATTTCTAGTTCCTGAGTTCCGAATTCTCAGAGTATAGCGGTGTACCCAAGCTTTGGCTCTGGTTTCGGGCGTCCACGGCCGCGTTCGTCTGTCACCAAAACCTCAAGTGGGTCAACCCAGAAGCCGTTTGGTTTTTTTTTTTTTTTTTTTGGCAATTCAAATGATAATTGTAGTGCTGGAAAGAAGACTAAAAAGTGATCTTTTATTTAAGGATTCTAGGAGTGATCTCTTTATATATAGAAATCTCATCATCTGAGCCCCGATTATAAAGAGTCTCGTGCACTTTTTTCTTAGTAGACGCGCGGGAAAAACCACCGAATCTCTCGTAATTTCCTGTATCTTTCAACTCTCTGGTTTCTTCTCTTTTCCTTCTTTCTCTACTCGCAGCCAGCACTTGAGCGTTCTTCTTTACTGATTGTAGAGGAATCTCTCTCTCTCGTACTTGAGCTTCCCTTGCGTCCCCATTCGCGCGCCACCTGGCCCCGTCAAATCCTGCACTCCGAGTAGATCCTCTTTATTCTTTATTCTTTACTCTTTACTCTTTACTCTTTACTCTTTACTCTTCTTCCCTTGAATCCAGGTAAGTTTCAAACGATCATTCTTCCTTTTCGGTGTATAATGATCCTTTGTTCTCTCTTAATCTGGTTTTTATTGTTCTCGTCTCCCCCCAATCTGGCGCATTCTAGTCATTCTACGTAATCGTGTTTTTCTTTCCCCTTCCGCCCCCCCTGTCTTAACACCTTAACATCCTGACCCTTGAGGGTAGACATCTGGAGTTTTCTTTCACTTTCTATTTCCCAGTTTAGATGTGTTTCCCCTAAATTGCCAAATTGCTCTATTCCCCGGATTGAATTATTCATTCACTTGCCCCCCATAGTGAATCCTCCCATTTGGTCGCGGTTATAACCTCGCCGTTTTTTTTTTTTACTTTTTCCACCCAATCCTTCGCCAGTCTCCTCCCATCCTTGTTCTCTTCTCTTTTCTTCATTCTCCTTCCCATCCTCTATCCATTCCCCCATTCCCCCATCCCTCATCCCGGTTCTGCTACTCTGTTCTTCATTAACCTTCCCAATTCCCCAATTTTTTTTTTGTATCCCGCTGATCGCGGCTAGGCTGGTTCTGCCTGCGTGAAGCTTCTATCCTGTTTATCCTGCCTCTCATCCTCCCTTGGTTCCGCCAAACCATCTGTAAAGCCACCGCTAACGGCCCCCATTCAAGAGAGATCTCAACATGGTGGGCAGAAGAGGAAAAAGAGGTGCCGGTCCGGTACATACTCCTAGCCTAGCTACGCGATCCACATCTACGCGCCGTGCATCCGGTAAGTCATTGACATTTGGACATGTGTGATCCAAAAAAAAAAAAGGAAGAGGGAAAAAAAAAAGCTTTCGGTTCTAACTCTACTACCAGTCACTGTCTCAACTCCTACCCCCCGCGGGCGCGGGGGTAGTCGAGGCAGAGGTCGCTGGGCTAATCGCGGTGCTCGGGGTAGTCTTCAAACACCTGTAGCGGCACGGGAGGAATCCCCTGCCCCCCAATCACTCATCGTCACGCTTCAAGTTCCTGGTGACAAGCTCGCTGAAATCACTGGTGATGTCCTACCAGATGACCATGAGGCCTCAGTGGCCCAGTCTAGTATGCATGCTAGAAGTCCGACAACTCCGCGTGCTCGGCGTTCCAAGCGCGCCATGGCTGTTCCGGAATCGTCCAGAGAGACTCGTTCGGCTCGTCGCAACTCTGGCCAAATGGCCCGTCAATCAATTCGATTGAGGCTTCCTGGGGATGCCCCCGAACAAGACAGTCCCAGTAAGGATGCGGAATTAACCGAACATGATGACATCCGTAATGGCGAATTTGAGATGCAGCCCATCACCAAAGCTTCTCAAACCCCCGACATCATCGATGCATCTAATCATCAAGAAATGGATGATCCTCATCAGACGGAAGATGAGCCCTCAGAGCCGTCTGCTTCCTCCAACAAAACTTCCCCAGAGGTGGCCACACCTGAAATCCTCACTAATGGGCCTAAGGCATCCACATCGCCTCGCCTATCACGAAAACGCAAATCAATCGAATTGAAAGATGAAACTCAATCACCTGATCCCATCACTAAAAAGCCCAAGCTGGAAGAAACCGAACCAATCCCTAGCATTGCTTTCCAAAATGGCATTGAAGCGGCATCATTGGAAACTACTCCTGAAGATGCGGCCATGGCAGATGCCGATGTTGAATCCGCTGCCGATGCTCCCGCCAGAAGAGGCGGTCGAGGACGTGGTGGCTTTCGTGGACGGGGCCGTGGTCGAGGTCGAGGCCGTGGTGGTCGCGGCGGTGCGCTTGGAACTATTCGTTCGACGGCAACTCGGGCTCGTGGAGGTCGAGGTCGCGGACGTGGTGGCGGCAAACCAAAGACCGGTTCAACCAGCGCTAATAAAATTCGACGAGGCGGCAAGAGAATCGAAGATGAAATTTGGGATAGTGACTGTCGACGACGATCCCCTTCACCTATTCCTCTCACTCAGCCCATCAAGAACCGTCAGGAGCACTTATCTACCATGTACAAGAAATTGGGAGGGGTGCAGCAGTTGGCTTTGACTGTCCTTGCCGATCATTCTATGCAGAAGATTGCTAAAGATAAGCACGCCCACAAAGATTGTCCCGAATGGACCCAGGTGTCTGCTGAACTTGCCGAGTATGAGCGAAAGGCTCTGAATCGTATCAAGAAAGAATACGACTATACTGTGTTGGCAGCAGAGAGAATTCATCAGGGTGACGTCCAGGCTGTTGAAAATCGAGCAAAGGTAAAAAAGATAACATCTTCCCCGCCTTTCCATCTTGCAGCCCGAGTACTCACATGGCAACTAGGAAAACATTTCGAACATTCAGGATGAATTGTATCATATCGCCCGCGGCAAATATATCGAGTTGCTCATAGGTCAACGTGCCGCCGAAGACGATGAGCACACTGAAACCGATGGATCTGATCCTGATGCCGAAGAGCCACAATATCTGTACCGAATCGGTAAACCCGGAGCAAAGGAAGTCCAACGAGGTTTCTACTCCGAGCATGCACGAACACCAGACGGTGCTGCTGCTTATTGCCGTGGTTTGGAGAGTTGGGAGAATTTCATGAACCAAGTTCGCATGGGTTTTGATGTCAATCCACAGATTCAAGCCTTAGACTCTGGAACCGAAGATGCTGTTAAGGGGCAAGTTCTGATTGACCACTTCATGAAAACACTCCTTGAGGCATCCAAAGTCATTGGCGAGAAAGACAGCAGATTCACCGTCACCGAAGCAGGAACAGCCGAGCTTGCCCCTCGAGCTCTGCTCACATTGGCTGATATTGCTCTCTCAATGCAAACTCACCTGCCTCAGATGCGTACAGAGCCTAGTAATATTCAAGCCTCTCATCGACCCATCTTGTCCCAGCCATCACAAGGGCCACCTCCACAGGGTGCGCCTGCTCCTCAGGGCATGAGCCACGGCCCGACTGATCCTCGGTCGTTTATTCTTCCACGACCCACTCCAACTCAACCTCGTCGCCTACTCCCCGCGCGAGGCCAACTGCCCGACCCGTTTTCGATGGCTGGGCTCCCTCAACTCCCGCCCCCTCCGGGCTCTAACTTTGCTCGGCTGCCGTTGCCGAGTTACCTCTCTCCCCCCGGCGGTCCTCACTCCCATGGACCGCCTCAGCAACAACAAGGCCCACCAGGCCCCCAAGGACCTCCTCCGCCTGGTCCGCCTTCGTTGTACTTCCCATCACCCCATGGCCATGGGGCTCCTCCCCATGGTCATGGGCCACCGCCACCACCTCGCCGATATTAAGGCGGCGTCCCATTTTTATCAACAACATATCCTTACCAATATTTTTATCAATATTTTTACGACCTGTATCATCATCATCAACATCTTTAGGTTCGGCTCCATCACAGTCGGGTCGTCGCATTCATATGGCTACGCCAAAAAAAAAAAAAAAAGTCATTCAAGCATACTCAATCTCAAAAAGCCCATGGGTCAATATGCGAGCATGCGAACTGAGCAGTTTGTGAAGAATAACTGAGCGGTTTGTGAAGAATTCTCCGTTCAGTTGTTTCTCAATTCTTGTACTGAGGAAAACCTCAGTTGTGACCACACTCAGGTCTCATTCGTGAGATCTCAGTTCTCTGTGTCTTTTTTTATTTATTTCTTTTTTTGAGGGGGAGGGGCGCTCTATTTTACCCCTATGATTTCCCAGGATGTAATCTATGTGTTTTTTTACCTGCTTTTCAGCGATGGTGTTTATCTTATCCAGGCGTTTATTACCCTGGGCTCTGATCGAGCCTTTTGTTTGTTAGGCTTTCAGATGGGGATTTACCCTATTCATTTCCAGGCCAATGTGAATCTTATTCAAATGTCTTTTATCTAGCGTCATAGATCAAGAATAATATGGGAAATAGGAAAACCATTTATCTTTTTGTACTGAGTAAAAAGCACCCTAGGATGGAATACATCCAGACTCCCTAATGATCAAGAGCTGTAGACAGTTAGTCATGATTATAAGAAAACAGGCACTAGCTGTCTACTAACTACTAGTCAATAACATCCTAGAAGTACTAAGTACTAAGTATAGTAAACCCCATGAATCAAATCAAATCACCAAATCCCCATCAAGAGTCATCCCGTCAACATGAGACACGATGACTCAAAAACCCACCTCAAGTACCTGGTACCTCCTCCAACAAGCAAAATCACAGCAAAACCCGCGTACCGGTGACTAATCATGAGGTTCCCAGTCTCCACCAGCGGGGCAAATCCCATCCCGCACTCTGATTGGTGCGAGCTTTTGCTCTTTTTCATCTTCATCCCACTTCAACATTTAACATCTGCCCTCTGCTCTACTCGTCTCTGCTTTCCAACAAGTCCAGCTTTGGAAATTCCCGATTCCCCGCATCAACCTCCTCTCTACCTAGGACTCCATTCCCTAGGTCTCGACTACCGTTTATCCCGGTCCCTTCCGCTCCAATTTCGAATATATCCTCTTCCGACAATCTCTATCTCTCCACTATGGCTGTTCGCGCGCAATACGAGAACTCGAACGAGTGAGTTTACCTGGATATGTGTTTGATTTTTTTTTCTTTTTTTCCCCCCTCTTTGTGTACTGCGAGACATAGACGACGGGCTGGGATGGCGCGGATTGTGTTGTATTGTGATGTGATATGAGGGGAGGGCATGCGCTGCGCTGCGATTCTATGATCCTGTTCTATTCTGCTCTGGTTGCGTTAGCAGGGCGGTTGGAAAGAATTGTAGAGCCGCACGTTTTTCTCGGCCTTGTCTTGCTTTGCTTTTCGTCTGCTTTTCCCAGCCAGATCCGATCCAGATCCCGGCGCAGATTTAAATCCGAGTCGGGGTCCAAAAAAAAACCTCGAGTGATTTTTTTTTTGGGAATTTTCGCACATCTCGTGTTTTGTTCTTCTGCTAACTTGCTACAGGATCGGTGTCTTCGCTCGTTTGACAAACTCTTACGCCATCGTTGCTGTCGGTGCTTCTGAGAACTTCTACAGGTACGTTCGTTATCTAGCCCCGAATTCTCCCAGAAGTTTTTTTTGGGGGCCGCGGGAATATCTACTGCCACTTTTACTTTACTTTACTTTTAATTGTGGTTGAGTATATATTGCCGCTACTGCCTCACTCTGGTTATTGTCAAGTTGCTGATATCTTTTCCTGTCCAGTGTCTTCGAGTCTGAGCTCCAGGATGTCATCCCCATCTGCCACGCTACCATCGCCGGTACCCGTATCGTTGGTCGCTTAACAGTCGGTAACCGCAAAGGTCTTCTCGTCCCCACCACCACCACAGACCAGGAGCTGCAGCACCTGCGTAACACCCTCCCAGACGCGGTCAAGATCCAGCGCATAGAAGAGCGATTGTCCGCACTGGGCAACGTCATCTGCTGCAACGACCATGTCGCAATCGTGCACCCCGATCTGGAGCGTGAGACAGAGGAGATGTAAGTTTTTTCTGTTTCCTTTCTTCCCTTTCTGCTTTTTGCCAGAAGAATGAAAAGCTAATAATGCCGTTCGTGTCCAGCATCGCCGACGTCCTTGGCGTAGAGGTTTTCCGTCAAACAGTCGCCGACAATGTCCTGACCGGTTCATACATGTCGCTCTCCAACCAAGGTGGTATCGTCCACCCCAAGACTTCCGTCCGCGACCAAGATGAGCTCTCCTCCCTCCTGCAGGTGCCTCTTGTTGCTGGTTCCGTCAACCGTGGTTCCCCTGTTGTTGGTGCCGGTATGGTCGTTAATGACTGGCTCGCTATTACCGGTTTGGATACTACTGCTACTGAGCTGAGCGTTATTGAGTCTGTCTTCCGCTTGGGCGAGATGGCTCCCGGTGGTACTGGACAGGGTCCCAATAAGGAGTCTATTGTCGAGAGTTTCTACTAGTTTTGGGATTAAAGGGTTTTTTTTTATCTTTACAATATCATGTTGATGTCTCTTTTTTATCTTTTTTTTTTTCTCTAATCAAAGACCACCGTTCTCGGACTGGACTGGACTGGATTGAAAAGCGCTTTACATGATCTATTGATGAATGGGAATAGATTAAATGGAATGAGCCTTCGAACATTCGAATATGCTCACCTAACTTGCATTCTTACTTTGGGATTTGCATGGTTGAGGTAATAGTTATACCTATGGCTATGAGAGTTGGTCTGGTCTGGTCTGATATGTGCGGAATCGAATCAGGTACTCCAGGCTGATTTTATCATCATGTCTAGGTCCCTTCAGTGTACCGTAATAGACATTGCATGTGCATACTAGATACTTGGATGTACTCGGTTCCTAAGAAACTCGTTCAATAGAGACAGATACTGCTCGGTACATATGTGTATACATTTCCCTGCCAATACAATACCCATTGATTGGTAGCCTTCCACATGTGCAGGGATGTTCTCGCTCTATAAACACAAGATAAGTAGACAGTATGCAGACAGTATAGCAGAAAATGCAACTCCTTGATTGAACTATGATCGGGGTATTTGACGAAAATACAGATAAAAAGGCATCGAAAAAGCCGAAGCATATGATAGCGCAAACAAATAGAGAAAATAGAGGGAAAAGACGAGAAAAGAGAAAGAGAAAGAAAAATGCAAGGGGATCCGAAAAGCCACGGCCAGACCCCAAAAAAAACAAAGGTCCCGACCCATGCATGCTCTTCGGACTCATCCTTGTCTCCTCGGAGGAGTCACGCGTGTTCATGCTTTTGTGGAACGGAAAAGAATAAGATGAAAGAAATTATAACACACGGACTCTGTCTCCTTTTTTTGTCCTTGCGCAGTTTTGGGGGCAGGGATTATTGTGCGAGCATATCTGGCCATCTTACGCACATCCATTCATTCTTTTTGGTTTTCACACATCCATTTGTGGTCTGGAATGGTTTTCGACAGAGGGAAGTAAGTGATGGGAGAGGGGAATGATCATTCCGTTGGCGAATCTTTCGGCGGGGGAGGTGGTGGTGGCGGGGAGGGATCATCATCATTGTCATTGTCATTGGAGTCAATGGAATCCCTCACTGGAGGTGGTGATGGCGGGCGGGGCGGGGTGGACTTTTGGCGTTTCGAAGGGGAGGTGCTTCCGTTTTCACCTGGGGTAAGGTGGTCTGGGGCTTGATTTATGTTGTCATGGCGCTTGCGCTTGAGAGAAGCCAAGGCGTCGTCATCCACATCCATGGGTGATGTCGCTGTGCCCGTGCCCGTGCCTGCCGAAGGCTCTTGTTCGTCGTCGGACATCTTGGAGTCTTCGTCTGCAGGGGTCCCACTGGCTTGCGCAGCGTTGCCGGACTTGCGCTTCTCACGCTCCTTGTGCTTCTTTGCGGCCTTGTCGAAGTATGAGGTGCAGAATATTTTAACGTTTTGCCGGTGCTTCTCGCTGATCTTGGTAGGATCGGAAACCTTGTTTCTCTTATAGTCACCCTCGACGAGCTTGGTGGCCGCCTGTTTTTGAAAATGATTAGAGACAGAGCCGGGTTTTTCCTTTGTCAAGGGATGGACATTACCTCTTTGGCAAACCGTTTCAAATCGTCTTTCGGGATCTTGTGCTTGTATTTATCGACAACAGCTTTGACGTGAGGGTACAGCTGTGGTAGTAATTAGCATTTTTAATAGCCCTTGTTTCTTAGCAATCAACTGCACATACCGTGTTCTCGTAAAGTTTTTTCTGCTTGTGAAGCTCCAGCTTCTTCCACCAGTCCTCTTCCCGCTTTTTCTTTCCCGAGTGATCGGACGTGGGTTGGGGTGTACCGGGAGTTGCGCTTTTTTGCTCAGATGTGCTTTTCTCTTGAGTGTTCATGATACCATCGATGATGTTCTGCAAGATAAAATTGGTCCGGTTCACCGCAGGACCAGTTGCGGGGGCAGTCGGTCGGTCCCATGTCACTTCTTGTGAGATAGAGTAGTAATAAACGCGGCCCTGGTCGTCATTGGCAGTGTACCATCCATCGGGCAAGGCTGGTTGTTGTTGCTGCTGCTGCTGTTGTTGCTGACGATTACGTCGATTAGGTCGAGGCTGCCGGTTATGAGGGTTGTGAGACTCGCGTCGGTTCTTCAGTTGGTTTTGTTGATGCGCATCGGGTGGTGGAGAACGACTGGCAGATCGCGGGCGCTGCTGCTCTCGGCCAGACTCACGGCGTTCAAACTGGTTCACGGTTTGCTTCGCTTGCTCGCCCCGTTTCATGCGCGGAATGCGATACCCAACGGTCAGGTTGGCCCAGCTAGCCAACAATGCTGTCGCCTTTTGGGCGACTCGCTCGTCACCACATTGTAAAAGCGGTCGAATGTTGTCCTCGATCTTGGAGTCGACGATCTTGTTTCGAGTAAGACGAGGGAAGGTATCCAGGATGTCCAAGATCTGACCCATCACGGTATGATCATCCTTCCACATGGCAAGCTGCGACTTGAGGATTTGGTAACCGTGCATCTTCACGACCCGATTCCGCACTCGTTCATCCTCGCAGCGCTGAATACGTCCTATAAGTTTGACGGCGATCCACTTCTCCTGGCACTGCATCAGGGCCGCCATGACCTTGGTCACACCATCCTCATCCAGGGACTTCGGTTGTACGCTGTCCACATATTCCTCGTCGTCCTCTCCGGTCTTCTTCTTCTTTGGTCGCCGGGCCACGACGGTATCCCAGCCGTCCGAATCGTCAATACCGAGAGCCTCAATTGTGGCATTCGATAGTTTAGTCGCGCGCTCCGTCTGTGTTCGACCACCGATGAAACCAGTGCAGTTTGGCTCTGCGCAGTAGCAGGGCTGGGGATCGGCACCATATCGGTCCACGTTGTAGTTGAAGACCAGCTCTTCGCCCGCTTTTACCGCGCGCTCCGCAAAAATACCCATGCGCAATTTCTCTCCGACCACCCATTTATCGACATAGCAATTGGGATTGCAAGAATGATTGCAGAAACGGCCTAGATTGCCTCGCTTGGTTGCATCGACAAACTCGCCCTTGTTCAGCGACATGAAATAAAAGTGCTTGATGCCCTGCTCGTCGTAGTCTCGCATTCGTTTCCGAAATTGGGCCTCGCCCACCACTTCGCCCACATACTCGTAGATTAATTGATTCGGCTCCAGATTGACTTCAGCTCGCAGTCCAAATCCCTTTTTTTCGGTTTTGATGACCGATACCGGCGCATACTGTTTCTTCTGGAATCGCTGATTTTGACAATCCGCGCCACAGCCACAGTCGCCCAGACACTCCATCTTGGTCCATCGATTGATACAGTCGGAATCATCACCGCAGGCCACATTTCGGCCAGTTTCGGGTTCTAATCAAAATCGAGGGTAAGTGACACGGACACCTCCAAAAATTGATGATACAATGCAAAGCCACGGAATTCCCATTCCCTTCCCATTCCCCTCCCTCTCTCCTCTCAAACATGATAAATTCCAGGAATGGGAGGGCGAAAACTTCGGCGAGCACCAGAACAGAAAAAAAAATAAAGCACTTACCCCACTCCTCAGCACATTCACACTCCATAGCATCATGCTCAGTGATACCCATATACTTGTTCGCGTACCAGCAGTCCTCGATTTGTGAAAAGGTGGCCAAGGCATCCTTGGTACTGTCAGGCAGATGTGAAAAAAGCTGCGGTGGCCTCGACGGGACTTTCTGCGACGAACTCCGAGACAACCTCGGTGGCTGACCGGGCTCCTGTTTGACGACAATGTTGCCGCCGACTTTCTCTTCCATAGGGTCGGATTCTGAGGCCCTGTCAGGGTCTTCTTTCAGGGAGTGAGAGTTTGAGGTCGAGGTCTGACGCGATAAAGGTGAAGCGGAGGAGCGCGATGACCGGCCATTTTTCAAGTCGGTAGCTGAATCCATAGCTGTGTTTAAGTCATGGGGGTCCGTGCCCTGGGGCAACATAACTGACACGGACTATAGACGAAAAAAAAAGAAGAAAAAGGAGATGTTGAAAAGAAAGATGGTCGACAGAAGTGTGAGAGAGGATAGGGACAAGTTCAATTTCACCGGTGATAATCTAAGGAACCACAGGTGCTATTCCCGCGTCTCGCGCTCTCACCGCCCACGCGTCAGGCCAACCTTTGGAACTGAGTTCACGATGATTTTATTAATGTTTTGCAACACAATTCTCAGTGGAAGGTTTGGGGGATGGATGTGAGGATGAGAAATCCAAGAGGCTGGAGGTTCAGAAGGTGGAGGTTCAGATGCAGTGATATGCCCCGGTGGTTTTTTGGAGTTTTTTTTTTTTTTTTCTTTCTTTTTTTCTTTTGGTTGGCCACTAGGATATGTTAATGGAGGCCATTGTTTTGCACTATAGAGAGTGTACATACTGTGGCCTCGGTATAAGGCCAATTGTCACATTGAAGTCAACCAAGGTTGGAACGTTTGAAGCACAAATCTCTAGATCACAAATACCTAAAGTAAATACTAGGGCTGTGAGAGTCAGTAATAATAAAGTAAGTGAAGAATATACATAGTAAATAGCTTTTTTTTTTCAAAAATAAAATAATAATAATAAATAATGCATATTGAAAAATAAAATAAAAATTAAAAAGGGTCGATTAAATGGAATGGATTTGAAGAAAATAAAAGGCCCGAGGCTCATTTCTGTTTCAGGTGGAATAGATCAGAAAAGAGCATGCAGCGATCAAGCCACTAAATGCATGGAATAAGTAGATAGGCTCAGAGGGAGCGACAAAGGGTGCAGAGCCACGTCCACGGGCAGCTGCGTGGAAGTAAGTAAAATGAGTGGATAGGGATGGCAGATGAAAGTCGTCAGCAAAGAATTGTAGTCTGGGCGGGAATCGATTGGATCAGAGGAACCGTTGACCATTTAAATGCAGGCAAACGGTGTCTGTGCGGGGGAGAGTTTACCAAGTTGGAAATGTTAGGAATATATACTGTAGGTTATATCCATAGTATATGTATATACTATATACAACTCAGGTACACTTCATCTCCTGGACTTTGACCTGTATAATAATAGAGGTATTCAATAGATACTAGTATCATGGGTATCTCTTATACAAGTAATAAGACCAAAGCTTCTAAAGTATGCGAACCATCAGATCTTGGAACCATTGGGGTTGGAATTCTACTGTTTTCCCGTTAATTATAATTACCCAGAGTGGATCAAGTCTAACCCACGCCAGTCATTAGCTTCAAACACAATATTGACCCAAAGCCCCGGTATCAGCGCACGGTTTAGAACCGGAAAAAGCACTGGGCTTCCCGCAATGCGTACCTTGGCTCTGGAACTGCCATAGTCTGAGGTATTGGAGTTACGCAGATCGAATCATGAAACGGGACCTTTTTTGGTTTTTATTTGTATTTTTGTATTTTTATTTTTATTATTTTCTAATTTTTCTTCCCTTTTGTTCATCCTGCATGTAATAGGGGGATGTTTGTATTTGGGTATTTTTGGTAATCTGGTTTTGGCTTATAGGTCAACTGGTTTACTGACTTTTTTTTTTTACTTTTTTTCTTTTGTTATATATGTTTTCCCTCTGATTTCCTATTTTTCCTTATTTTCTTATTTCCTTCTCTTAATTCCTCTTTGATTTCATTTCGACATTATACTTGATTGGAGATTTCATTTTTCATTCTAACCTCTTTCACCATTTTTTTTACTATTTTTTTTTTACTTTTTCTGGCCCCTCTTTATTCCCGAACCTACCAATGTTTGAGCCGTGATTTAGTGGTAATTTTGTTTCGAAGTCTTCTGGAAGATATGAAACTGCTTTCTTGCAAATCTGCAAACCTGTAAACCTGCACCCGTTTGATTTTCTTGTTCTTTCTCTCTCCCTTTTCCCCCTCATCCCCCTCCCCAATCTAGTCCCTGCAGCTTTCCCGGTCCAACGCGTTGTTCCTGCGCGATCCCGGCTCAAGTCCGTGTTGACCAATTCGAGCCGGGAATTGAATGGACCGCGTTTTGTTTTGCTTCGAGTTCCTCTTTTCCACTGGCTGAAAAGCCTTCAATTCTTTTCTGTCACTCCTTTTTCTTCTTTTACTGACATTCCTCGTGGGAGCATGGCCACATAAGAATTGGTCTTCTCTACTTTCTTTTTTCTTTTTCCCTTTTTTTTTTTTTTCTCTCTCTCCCCCTTCTCTTGAGGGTGTTCCCAAGTGTCAACCGCGTGTGTTGTTGGTCATCTATCTTTTGGCCTTTCTCTACTGGACCCGCCATTCGCTCCGATTGAAATCTTTGGTCTGGGAGGTGATTGTGCTTGTTTGTGGGAATCTTCCGCTTTTTTTTCATTTATACATAAATCTGCTTCTATATTAAGTTGGGGGGC
The DNA here is from genome assembly GCF_028828195.1 of Penicillium verhagenii. NCBI lineage: Eukaryota > Fungi > Ascomycota > Eurotiomycetes > Eurotiales > Aspergillaceae > Penicillium > Penicillium verhagenii. The sequence continues at coordinate 568,330 of NW_026643171.1, forward strand.
TTTGCTAGTACTGGTTTTCATACTGTCACGATATCTTGCTACAAGTCAAAGGAGAATCAACTTGTCCGCTTCCATGGTCTGGATATGTCGAATCCATCAGATAGGCCATGGACCGAGGGGGAGAAGGTATGTATTGTGATCGTGCATCGTTGCAAAAAAAAACAAAAAAAACAACCAAAATCCCACACAAAGAATCGAGACTGACAAGATCAATAGTATTTCCTACTCACTGAGATCCTCAAAAAGGCCGGTATTCCATCCAGCTATCTGGTTCGCATGATCCATGAGCATCGCATTCAACCCAGTTGGGATCATATCCCTCTTCCGCCAGGTATACAATCCCCTCTCATCCCCTGGGATCAATTTCAATGGCACCAAAAGAGAAACCCCATGCCAGAAAGAAGAAACAAGTCCCCCGCCAATGTCTAATCCTCTGGAACATATAGGTCGCACCATGAGCTCGTGCAAAATGGTCTTTGACAACATGCAATCTCAGTTCCACCAGTATCCGCCAGTTACGGCGGCAGTGTCCGCCCCGGTCCAAATGGCCCGTCCAGAGGGAATCAGGTCATCAGCACCACCCATAGATCCCAACCTGCGCAAACGACCACTGTACTTCGAGAATAAACCACGCGCCATCCAACCAAGACCACCAGCCAGCGTCGCCTCGTACAGCAGTGAAAGTGGAACATCAGCCCAGCTCTCCCCACGCCTAGAAGGTCCCGCCACAGGAAACCCCGGCGAGCCTCCCCGCAAACGAGGCCGTCCTAGCAAACTCGAAACCGAACGGCGCAAAGCCGCCGCCGAAGCTCGCGGGGAGACTTACCCGCCTCCAAGACGATCCGGCTCCGGCAGATCCAAGATCCCTCCGTCCCCTAGCAGTCCCAGCGTACCACTCGCAGCTTATGCGCATCCCGGACACACTCAACCCAGTGCGCCTGGCCCAGGCTCAACCCCGAACCCGAATCCAAGTACAGCTAGCTCGGCCGCTGGCCCCAGTACTAGCACTCCGTATGAAACGGGCGTTCGCCCAATTGCCCCAGCACCAAGTTTACCGGGCCCCGAAGAACGCCGGGACGTGCCGACGCGGACCATGGGTCCAATGCGAGAATTGCCCCGCCTCCAAGAAATGGGCCCCCTTCCCTCCCCACGTATTCTGCAACTCGGTCCGCGAGAGAACATTGCTCGAGATAACGTTCCTCGCTTCCACACTGCCCCTATTGAACGGGGTGCATATGATGCCATCCAGGACCGCTTCTCGCCTGAAGGTGGTCGTCGGGACTCGGTTACCAGTCGGGGGGATTCAACCCCAAAGGGACCGGGACCTGGGCCGGGGCCGGGGTCGTCGGCTCCGATACAGGGGCAAGGACCGGGACCTTATGACAGACGCGCAAGTAATACCCCTGGCGAGAACCCTCGATAATTATAATCTAAGCGGACTTGATCCTGGAAACTGTGACTGCACTTGCACCTGATTTGTGATTTGTGATTTGTGATTTTCTTTCGATTTGACTCCCATTGATGCGACGTTCACGACAAACTTTGAAACATACAGACAATCCCTTGCCTTGCTCGCCTTTCTCTGCGCCCCCGCCCCCTCCAGCAACGATTCCATGAATCCAATGATGAACAATAGACAGCGTTTCGCGGAGCGCTATTGTTTTGCGTTTTCGTTTTCGTTTTCGCGTTCGTTTCAGTTTTGTGTCTGCCTGCGTTAGCTCCAGCTTTAGCGTTTGCTCTGCTCTTCAGCGACCTCCGAGACGAGACTTGGACAGATGTGTTCAAGTCCCCACTGCACCAACGACACTCCCTATTTTTTTTCCCCAATCTGATTTCCACGCCAATCCGATCTGCTGCAATCTCGATTTCGATGTCTCTCTAACAATGTGTCATGATCCACGCTCACACTCGAAGATTCCGCCTGTCCCCTTTTCAGCTTCAAGTTTCTACGACCAGACGAAAAACGAAGTGTTATGTCTATGATGTTGATGCTGATGCTTATGCTGATGCTGATGCAACTTGCTTTGGCTTGGGCTAGGCCTTTTGCTCGTTCTCTGCAAAGCGCTTATTTATGCCCCTTGTCTGAAGTTTTTGCTCCTGGATTTTTTTTTTGCGCCCCCGCCCTGAGGTTTTTTTTGTCACCTCTTCTGCTTCCTCTTCTTCCTTCTTCCTTTCACCTTATATTTCTGGCTTTGATATGACTTGATTTTATTCTTCTGTCCTGCCCAGCGTAATGTGACATGCACCAACTAACGAATGTCTTGCATGGCGACGGCGGCTTATTGAGCCTTCAACTTTTATGCCTTTGATTCTGGCTGTTTTTACTGATTTTTGTTCCGGCCTGCATTCTATTTTATACGGGTCTGCTGGGTCTTGTATTATTTAATGGTTTATTTTATTCTTTTTTTTTTTTTCCAGATGTTCCTTTCTCGTCGCTGACTTGACTTGAAGCGATACTATGATGATCAGCACTACTGTTCTGCTGATCCCTGTTGACATACTCTCATTATTTACTGGTTTCGGATATGATAAGATTTTTGATACCTGATTATTTTCTGAGCACTTCTATGGTTCATGTTTTCAGATCATCTTCGTTCATTTCTTTTATTGCCAAATTTCAATGCTTTTTCTCATTGCGCTCTTTTATCAAATCTTCTCTTGTTTTGTGACTTACTATGCGTGTAAGATGATTAATTTATAATGTACAGTGAGCTTTAATATCTTTTCAATTCAGTAGTGCTATGTCAGCCTTCGCTGGGATTATTCGAATGATTCCGCCTATGTCCATTTCTCTCACATACAACACTACTCTCCAAGCTTGTCACGAGCCCGACCAAGAAGTCGTCGCAACTGAGCCTTGGAGTCCTCGCCAGTCTGAGCTTCTGGGACAGGCACTCCTGTTGCCTCGACAGATGACGATTCAGGACCTGGGATCGATTGCGATACGATCGACGCTGAAGGCGGGTTGGATGTCCGTCGTCCGGCCGGCTGTTCAGTGGGCTGTTGCCGTGCCTCTTTAATATCCGCTTCTTTCTTCTGTTCTATCTGGTTCCGAAGCAAGCTCACGGCTGCACTAAATGCCGAGGACGGGCCCTTGGCCACCGGCGAAGAGAAGAACCTCTTTGTACCAGTTTGCAAATCAATGGCCTTTTCTTTGGCAAAATTCAGCACATCGTCTTTGTTCTCGATACGACGAGTCAGGTATACCCTCGGTCCGACACCGGGGTTGACGTGATTGGAGCTGGTCTGGATCCGCTCAAGTTCCTGTCGATAAGCCGTGTCGTAAATGTCGAATTCAGCGGCTCCTGGCGATTCGCTGACAAAATGCACGGGAGCGGCCGAGTCCCCTTCCAGATCGTGATCCATATTAGTTGGTTCTTCAACAAGAGGTGCCGGGTCACTTCCAATATTGAGATCGGTGGGCTCTTGTGAAGATCCCGTGTATGTGGATGGCCCGATGTGAAGATACGGGAATTCTTCTTCCAATGGATCCCGTGCATGGCCACGGGTTCCTTCAACACTACGCTTAGTAGTTGCTGAGCTGGCCCGAGACGGTGGCATTGGAGATCCCGACTGTGATGATTGCCTCGCGCCACGTGCGAAATCAGCCGGAGATCTACCAGTGCGTATTGACCCAGAGTCCTTCAATTCTGGCTCAAAGACTCCACTGGGTCGTTTGCTACCAACGGGGCTTTGCCCTGGTCGAGACGATATACTTGCTGAGTCGCTTGTTGATGAGTTCTCCTGACGATTGGATCCAGCGAGCACTGGGTGTCGCCCTAAAACTTTCCGGAGACCACCCCCTGGCCCGTGGCGAGATGTGACACTTTCATCCAGTCCGACGGTCGGAAATTCCTCATCGGCATCCATTTCCATGGGTGGCTCAACAAAGTGCGCCTCATGGTCTCCACCAAGAATACTTTGCATAGCAGGAGCTGCTCTATTTGGATCAACCAAACGCTTGAAGTTCGTGACGGCTTTCATCTAATAGACTTGGATTAGAAAAAAAGCCCCAACCGGATCCGATCAAAGACAAACATACCAAGGTCATGACGTGGCTCATGCTTTTGGTGATGGCGGCGTTCATTTCTTCCTCGGTTGGTGGTTCGACATTATGGGCTGTATTCTCCTCTTCAGATAGAAGAGGGTCGGCTCCATTCATTGTCACCCACGGGTGTTCCTGCAGATGCGTAAGAATGAATTCCAAGACAAAGAACCAAAAATCAGTGTCACTCACTCTCAGACCACGCATATCAATGCGCTTTGCCGGGTCTTTCTCCAAAAGACGACTCATCAAATCCGTAAAACGTTCGTCCTGCTCATCTTCGCATACTACCGGATCACTCCTGATGCTCTCGTACAATTCAAAAATACTTGACTTCTCAAATGGAAGCTTCCCGTATCGAAGACAATAAAGCGTGACACCCATAGACCAAATATCCGTTGCCTTTCCCGAGACATCACCGTGCTTCACAACACACAACTCCGGCGGCAGAAACGCAGGGGAGCCAGCGGACTTGGCCGTGTACATATCCGAGTCTTTTGCAAACATTTCCGAGACACCAAAATCCACCACCTTGAGTACATCGTCGCTGGTCACTAGGCAATTGTCCGGTTTGATATCACGGTGTACAATGCCCTGCGCGTGCAAATATTCAATTCCCAGAATCAAATCACGGAACCAGCATCGACAGAGCTCGTCATCGTAAGGATCGCAACGTTCCTCCAATCCGACTTTCATCACCACACCTTTTTTACACATCTCCATTACCATGTATAGGGAATCTTCGGTCGGGTCATCCAATACTTCCATCAGGGATACCAAGTTGTTGTGGTTCAATTTCTTCATGATCGCAATCTCCTCCTTGATCAGGTAAAGCGGATTTTTCGCATTCTCATTGTCGTCTTCGGAGGGGTTCCGGTGCAATGGCGAATTGGGAAGATTCATACCGGTACCATGTCGTCGAGGTCCTCGGGGCCGCCGCAGCATATGCGACTGCGCGCGTTTCCTCAGTCGCGATTTGGAGAATTCTTTGACTGCCTTTAACGCAGATTATCAGCGCTTCATTCTTTGCAGATATCCATATACTTTGGATCTCGTCCCTTCGGAAACTTGTGGATCGTGGGTTCTGTAGTCGTACATATTCATTTCCATATTGGTCGGCCGCCAAATGGACCGCGCCAAAGGATCCTCGCCCGATCTCCTGCTTGATAATGTATTGATTGATACGGTGCTCAGCTGTGCCATCATCCTGACTTGTCGTGTATTGGGAGCGAGCGTCCAGAGTTTCCTAATCGCAACATGATCAGTCTCGCAGAGTCTGTCACGCATCAAGAAACACCTTAACACCAACCTTCACCGGGCGCCTTGTTCGAGGGTTTCGTCGCCGATGCCGGTCAAGACTCTCGTAGGATGCGGCGGAACTTGATTACAGAGTAACAAAGGTCAGTCATTCATCCCAATTTAAGGGACAATGGCTTATTTTTTGGGTGATCTTTTTGGAGCTTACTCGACTCGAGTTGGGGGTGGCGGTGGGTCTCCCGACTCAACAGCTTGTGAGTCCACCTCGGGCTCCGCGGAGATCTCACAGGGAGTCTCAGGACAATCGTCCATTTCCGAAATTTTTTACTCGACAAAATGGAGGAAGATGAAACGACGTGGGAGGAAAGATGTGTGTGGGGTAGAAGAGGGGAGAGAGAGCGGGGGCTCAGATAACGTGTGATGCAGTGTAAGTCAGCCTTACGAGAAAGTATTTTTTTTATGGGAAAAAAGACTATTATTCTTTTCAAGCAAGGGAATAATATCAAAGAAGGAGCTCAGTGAGCAAGCCCTAATTTTAGGTGACACTAAGACCAGAAAAGAAGTCTGCGTTCTCTCTTGTCTAGCTAGGCAGCGTCGTTAGACCCGTTATCGATAAAGTGATCTGTTGTCATTACTCCCGGTTCACCGCCCGAGAAGTCCCCTGAACATCAACAACCACCTCGGTCAGGACACAGGACAATTGCCTCTTCGCGTTTACGCCCGTCATGACTGTCTATTCCTTCTATATCTTTGACCGCCATGGTATGTCCCCTTCCCTGATCAATACCCACTTTCGGTTTGGCAGACCCGCTAATCATGTTTCAGCGGAATGCATCTACAAGCGCCGATGGCTTCCGCGCCCGACATCCGTCGTGGGCAAGCCCCAAGGTGGACCAACAGGTCAGACTGTACGAGCAAGCGATGACGATGCGAAGTTGGTATTTGGTACCGTGTTCTCACTGCGAAACATGGTGCGCAAGCTAGGAGGTGACGATGACAAGTAAGACCAACCACCCAACATTGGCGGAATTCCAAATCCCGAGCGCTAATGGCGAATGGCAATAGTTTCATCTCATACACCACCAGCCAGTACAAGCTGCACTATTATGAAACCCCGACAAATATCAAATTCGTTATGGTGACGGATCTCAAGAGCCCAAGCATGCGTATCGCCCTGCAACAGATCTATATCAATCTGTTTGTGGAATATGGTTCGTGAGACCCGATGAACCTCAAACTCTTTGTCGCACAAGCTTTCTGACTTGAATCTTTTGAATTTAGTGGTCAAAAACCCATTGTCTCCAGTCGAACACCCTGGTGGCGTGGGTGTGAACAATGAGCTATTTGAAGAATCATTAGAACAATTCGTGGTATGTTGTGTCGATTCATAATTTCCATCTCGCCCTTGTGTTGTTGACTTGTTTTCTGATCTGCTAGCAGACTCGGGTTCTAGCGTGATCAACCACCTCTCGATTCAAGAGTCCAAGCAGTTCCAAGCAGTTCCAAGCTGCCAGCCCAACCATCTAGGAACTTGTGTTGCACAGGAGGAACAAGTTTGGGCCAGCTTCGCTATATCACGGATGACCGCCGATTCCCTTCCCCCCTAAACAGGATCCGGAACCCGACAGCAGACAACGCACACCGCAATCCTATCTACCTCCGCGGGATTTGTTGTGGCTCCATGGGTACCTGCACGGACGGCATACCCAGGGATAAGAGCCCCATACCACTTTTCTCTCTCTCTCCCACCCACGGTGGCTGCCACTCAGTGCGCCTGGTCTCCCACGTGGCGCGCACGCGCCAACGCCCGATGGCTGGATTAAGCGATTGTCCTCGCACAAGCCTTCGAATGGCTATAGCTCACGTTCTATGACTAGGGGAAGGACCGAAGATAGCTACCGATAGAAGACGGGATAAATCGGAATCTTGTAGTCGGTTCAATTGGTATCATCTTTATCCTTGTTCATGACAACAATTCATTGGAATACCCGAAGTGATCTTGATTCCACCAGTCACCTATCAAATCTATAAATACTTTAAATGTCGAAGTGGATAATTTTTTTTTACCTTCAACTGCAGTTGGTGAACCTTCTTGCCCCCCTTCTTTTTGACTCATCGCTCCCGCGCTCCCGAGAAGTTACCAAGGTCTAGCTGCACAATGTAAAAAAAAAAGCCGCACTTGTTCTATCCGGGGTGGCCAATCAAGTCGGTCTAGTCCGATTGCTCATGTCGCCAAGGAAAGATAAAGCAGGCTCCTTGGAATCTGGGCCATGGTCTATGCACGGACTGACTCTCACAGCTATCAGAGTCCTTTGCAGGCGCACATGTTCGGTGTGAAACAAAGAAGACTCGGCATTCAAGATTCGGGGCTATGCAGTAGAGGCTGGGATCTCAATGCTCAAAATTTGATGCAGCCGATGGGGGGAAAAGTAAGTCAAAAAAAAACGGTCTAGGCCAAGATTACTCCCTCTCCGTTATTATAGGTGGCTCTAATTATGCATGAGAAACCATCCTATGATCACGGTTGTATTACCTTTGATATTACATGTCGCATCAATTGATACTTGAAGGCGTTGCGCCATTAAACCTTCCAATGGCTGCGCCATATAAGATATCTACATGTACGGACTATACAACACGAACCTAGAGAAAAAGCAAAAACAAATCCCAAAGAAAAAAAATAAAAATAAAAAAAAAGCAAGCACGGCTCGGAGCTTCCTGCACTCTTTACTGCATGCATGTCGAGCTCAGCTCAACTTCTCAAGTCGAAGCTTGCAGACGATCCCTGACATGCATCTACCTTTGTCCTACGGTAGAAAGCGAAAGCAACCAGTCCACAGGATTTCTAATCTTTGCATTTTTTTAGCCTCGCTTCGTTTCCCTTGCTACATTGCCTCTAGTGCGATGTGTTGTCAGGTACTAAATTCGCAAAGATTTAGGTAACTTTGAATTCTATCAAACACCATGTCAAGGTCCCTCTTTTTCTTTTCTTTCCCTTTTGTGTGTTAGTGTAGTTTTACTTTGACTATTTTATTACTCCGGTTTGGATTTTTGTTTTTTTTTTCTCCCTTTGGTCCGCTGCGCCTCTCAACTGGCGGTCAGCATTGTTTGGCGTTGGTCCAGTGGAAAGCGAAAAAAAAGCTTTGACGAGGACTTTGTACCCGGAGCTATGGCGTGTCACCCGCGCTTGTGGATGGTGGGGTTGTGAGGGGCTGTCGTGTGCGAGGGTTTGGGAGGGAAATGGGAAATGGGAATTGGGAAAATGGGAAAATGGGGTTTGAGGTGATCTTGGATCGTGAATCTTGAGTCTTGAGGCATGATTGACATGGGGTATACCTCTACTAGGCATAGATACTGTAGATAGCACGTATGACATGAACTAGGGTGGAGTTGTTAACACCGAAAGACATCAGTCTTGTATAGTTATCGTTTAATCTTGTAGACTTCTTTTTAATCTACATGCCATTTGTGATTTCTCTTTATCTGAAATCCTATAAAATAAATAATATAGGCAGGAGATACAGGATATATGGCCCCTCCCTTCAGATGTTTTTTATTGGCGTGAAGAAAATGCCTCGTATATAAAGAGTTGTGGAGAGATGGCTCTGTGTAGAACCGAGGCTTGATGACTAACCTTCATAAACCATTGATAGTACAATATCATCCAGAGCAAAGATCAGAGCAAAGAGAGTACAGAGTGAAGGTTATTTTAGAGAATATGTTAAGAATCAAAGTGATTGGAAGTGATTAGGGGACGTATAAACCCAACAATACTTGTACAAGTATTAACATTGAAACCATTCAATGTTTCAACTACACATGTAATCAAAAGCTGTATAGATAAATAGACGGTGAAGCACAACTACGAATCGAACTCGATCGCACACTTCGTGCTTTCCTGATAGGCTCCAATTTATCACTCACACGGTCTTTTCTCCTACAGTTTGCTTCAAATGTTTCCTGTTTTTCTTTTCCTGACAGAATATCATGCTATGTGTTAATTTTTTAAAAATACTTTTTTCCCTCTTTCCTCTTTGGCTTTTGTGGTCCGATATCCGTTACAATGCAAATGCCGTCATCTAACCCGAATAAGAGGGGCGCACTTCGTCTTTACTCTTAAAGGATGACCCCATCGCACAGGGACCCCACGCAGAATTGCCTGTGAGCAACCCAATGAGGAAGATGTCCATCGTTTTGACCTTCCCCCCCCCATAAAGGGATCGTCCGGCAATGTGGACTATCATTTGTTCGACAGAGCATTTGGATGATTCGTGGAGGAGTGAAGAAGTTGGCCATCGGTGATCCATAGATGATCAGTGGAAATCTTACAAAAATCACATTGGTTCCTTTCGATTTCTTTGAGGGGCAGAGTTCTTGGCTTGATTCTCTACTGGATATCATTTCTGCTTGGAGCAACCAAGCATACTGCACTGTTACTCTGTTGGCCCAAACATCATGCATCATCCTGGATTGTACATACATTAGTCTCTAGGGTTATATAGGGCGTATCAAATATCCATGGGTAAAATCCCACTTTCACCTACTGTATCCATGTGCCACCTTACTCCTTTGTACGGAGTAGAGGAATCGAGTATAGCGGGGAGAAGGCGCTTAGACAGTTGCATTGTCCCGTGGGGTAAAAAAGGAGCAATGGCTTTTTTTTCATTTCCCGGGAAGAGAAAGCCAAAGCCAAAAAAAAAACAGTAGACAATAATCAATCAACTTCAATTATCGGATTCCGTACCCCTCAAACGAGCTTTAAAATCCAATAGAAAGTAACAGGTAGCCATTGCTAGCGCCACACAACGCACCCAGCGCATCGGCTCTTGTTGCTGGTGCGGGGCCATGATCGAATCAGAGAGGATACTCACTTGTACTTGTAACTAATGCAGACGACCTGCACGACCTGCACAGCCTCACTCGCCTCAACTTTACTCATAAAAAGCCACTGGGAAAAAGTGAAGAGGGGGCCTAGGATAGCCGACCTTCTTTTTTTTTTTGCTCGAAACCTACACGGTTTAGAGCCCCTGATTTTTGTTTTTATTTTTATTTTTCTTATTTTGAAACGGTTCCAGCTATAGTTTCTATACGTCACTTGGAGAAAGGAGAGAAAACATGGAGAAACCGGCGAGTTACGTGGTTTTTCATTTTGAACGGATCAGGGGACGTCATCGGAGCGGATCGGCCTGTTAATTTCGAGAATTTGGAGAATTTTCGGGCCTGGCGAATTGCTTAATCTTTCTTAGCTGCGAACACGGAAGAGGGAAGACCCAGCGCCGGATCCAAGGATCTGCCGGGCTTTTCCTTGTAAGATGGGGGGTTTATTACTATATCAAAAGAGCACTTGAGTCCGGAGAGTACGGAGTACAAGGAAACATGAACCCACACACCACTAGGGCAGGAGGGCATGCGCCACTTGTGTGTACTCGGTACCAGGAATGTACTTTATTGCATGATGCTACCACCTTGACAAAGGAATCTCCTAGAATGATTAGAATAGCCTGCAACTAGGGCTGAACGGGGTATTTCTCTTAATTTTATTTTGTTTTAAAAAAAAAAGACTCATGGAACAAAAGTTCAGTTGGTTTGACTTAGTTCAGTCTGACATAGGCTTAGTGTATTAATAATTACGCGGTAATTACCACGGTTGCAGTGTGTCCAGAAATTTCTTTTTTTTTCTAATTTTTTTTCTAATTTTTCTTGTCTAATAAATTACAAAGTAGGATTTGGTTTTTGGCTTAAATCATCCTTAATAATCCACCAAAAAACAATTTCCATAAAAAAAAAAAAAGGGAAAAAAGGAAAAAAGTGGAAATTCCAACCCCGTAAATCCCCATTACATTTCATACAATTCCCATACACAGAAACCGTTCCCCCCGTGGTATTTTCAATGTGCTCCCTTCCGTAGCATCGCCAATTTTAACCCTCGTCTCTGCCACTTTTATTTTTTTTCTCTTTCTCTTTCTCTTTTCCTTTTGATCTCATGCTCCTTTTGAATCTCTCAAGGCATTATCTTTTTATGTGATTACTTACCCCTCATAGGGCCGGTCTTGGGTCTAGCGTTGCCATTTCTCATCTTTACTATCTATATATGATCTAAAGCGTTTCCCCCCGTCACCTGCTTTCTTCTTTGCCTCAGGCTACAAATTCAGGCCATTTATTCAGGCCCTCCACCGCTTTTTTTTCCGCCGCCCGCCGACTAGTCGCCTCGCTCTCTCCGAGTCCCTCTTGAGTGCTTTCCCTCCTCCAAAAGATCGACTCCTTTAAGACTCAGAGCTTGCTTTTTTTGCGCAGCTTAGCCGCGTGCGAGCTCCGCTCGTCTCCCAAATCCTCTTCGGGGCCGACCCTGATTCTCGAACACCTCCCGAGATCTACACACACACACACACACATTATATCTACCTCTTCTTCGCCTCCTACCCCCAGAAACTCATCGCACATGACTCCAGTTCCCCCTTCACCTGTTCCGTCTGCAGTCTCGTCTACCGCAAACTCTCAACATTCACATGACCCTCGGGATGGAGAACCTTCAATAACACGACCTCTAGCGGACATGCATCTGTCCGCGGCGAACGGGGAGGCCGCCCTTCCCCCACCGGCATCCCCCGCCACGAAACCTCAAAAGCCAAAGATGGCTGCTCGTCTCTCTCGCATGTTTTCCACCACCGGAAAAACAACACCCACTCTTCAGGAGAAGCACGACGTACACCGTGAACTATCCGACAGCAGTTTGGATAGCGTTCAAGCTCCCCTCAACTCCAAGGACAAGCCGACCTCAAAACCTTCCTCAAAACCGACAACACCTGCCAATTCTAGACCCTCATCACGGACTCCCTCTCGTCAACCATCCCTTAAAAACGAACCCATCGTTGAGGACGGTAAGAAGAAGAAGACGATCAGCGGAAAGGAACAGAAGGATGGTGTTCCTCCGCATAAGCGTTTCGAGATTCTCTCCGAAGCTCAAGGCAACCACTCCCATCACCTTCGGAGTGCGAGGAGACAGGAAAAGTTGACCGACCTTCTCCGCGACATGCTGGGTGGTGGACGGAAGAAGGGCGGAGAAGATCACCAGGTCGATGAGCAGCAACTTTCACTTATGTCGACTTGGATCGACCAATTTAAAACCGAGCGAGATAAGCTGGCCCTTGATAAGAAGGGCGGCCCCAACGCTACAGCATCCTTGGTCGACAAATACGGAAAATGCCAGGAGATTGTTGGCCGCGGTGCTTTTGGAATTGTCCGCATCTCGCACAAGGTCGACCCACAAGACTCCAAGTGTGAGCAGCTGTATGCTGTGAAGGAATTCCGACGCAGACCCCAGGAGACTGCCAAGAAATACCAGAAGCGACTTACCTCGGAATTCTGTATTTCTTCATCCCTCCGTCACCCGAATGTCATCCACACCCTTGATCTGTTACAAGACGCCAAGGGCGATTACTGTGAGGTTATGGAATTCTGCGCCGGTGGTGATCTTTACACATTGGTCCTCTCGGCTGGAAAACTTGAGGTTGCCGAAGCCGACTGCTTCTTCAAGCAGCTCATGCGCGGAGTTGAGTATATGCACGAGATGGGTGTTGCCCACCGTGATCTCAAACCCGAAAATCTTCTATTAACTACCCACGGTGCCTTGAAGATCACCGACTTTGGCAATGGCGAATGTTTCCGCATGGCCTGGGAAAAAGAAGCTCACATGACCGCCGGTCTCTGTGGATCTGCGCCTTATATCGCGCCTGAAGAATATATCGAGAAGGAGTTTGATCCTCGTGCAGTCGATCTATGGGCTACTGGAGTGATCTACATGGCTATGCGTACTGGACGCCATCTTTGGCGTGTTGCTCGCAAAGATGAAGATGAATTTTACCAGCGCTACTTGGAGGGACGCAAGCACGAGGATGGCTATGCGCCTATTGAAACGTTGCATCGGGTAAGCATTATCTTACATTGGATTTTTAGCTGGATCATCCTCCTAACAAGCTCTATGCAGGCTCGTTGCCGCAACGTGATCTACTCCATTTTGGACCCGAATCCCTCTCGCCGTATAAATGCCTCTCAGGTGCTCAAATCCGAATGGGTGCGCCAGATCAAACTGTGTAAGGCAGGCGAGGAAGGGTTCTAAGCCATGTTGGTTGTTTATTATTGTGTAACAATCCTCTTTAACGAACATTTCTTTTTTGAGGCAAAAGGGGGGGATTTTTTTTGGATTTATGATGTAACCCTTCCCTTTCTTACGAGCATCTCAGGGTGGTTCTTTCGTTTGTCTTTTAGACCCGTTCAAAGAAAAGGAGGTCTCTGTCCTTTTGAATGCTCCTCATAGATAGGAGGCCCTTGTGTGTGTGTGTTTTTTTTTTTTTTCATTCGGTCATTTGATCCGGCGCATTGATATCTTTTAAGCCCGTGTTCTTTGATAAGCTTTTGTTTTTCTTTTAACGGACGTCATTTTTTTCACGTCAAATGCAACGAAGAGTCATGACTTTCTTTTTCTTGAAGTTTTCTCGTGTCTGCTCCATCTAGCAGATATACCGAGACAACGGCGTTTTGTGGACTTCCCTTTTCTCTTTCCCTATCTCCCTCCTATCTTCCTCCATTTCTCAATCTCTTTTTTGAACTTGTATTTTATATGATGACCAGCTTCTACGCGGTTCTAACCCCCTGGTCGAGGCTTTGAAGTTGCCCTGTGTTGTCAAACAACGTATATAGTACCAGATGCGTGCATAGCAGCCCCATGTGACAATTATGACATATTGAAAAAAACCTTCCTCAACTACAATTGCTTAGAAATCAGCGCCTCGCCATATGACCTCGTAATATTGAAGTTCCTCAACCTACCATCTAGAGTGGGCGTTCGTGTCTTAGGTTGATGACATCAGGTTACAGAAGTGGCACCGGACCAAGGCCAAGGTCACCACAGCCACAACTCGAATCTTACAATAGAATCGGTCAAGCTCCGGTTGTCTTGTACTTGTAACATTACAATCCTTCTCTTACCGGACATCTCACTCCCGTTCTGGTGTTAACCTTTCAGCCCTTTAATTTGGCCCCAATCTATTCTCAGCGATCGGCAAGCCTTATCAGAACTGATGCAATACTGCGCCCTTAGCCTCTGAGCTGGCCTTTTTCCCCCCCATGAACCAAAAGGCAATAACATCATGAAATATGCCCATAAAAATGAAAAATTCACGGTGAATGTTTGTTTCGACTATTGGTCTTGGCGCATCTCAACAGTCCTTTAGTCTTTAGGCATCTGCATTCTCGTTAGCAGAACATTGGCAATGCAGAAAGCCGCTGTAATCCTTCAGCCTTACAGCAAATTTTGGTTATTCATGCAGTGTACCATGGATTATTCATAAAATACCTCTATTAACTAGATAAGAATGTCCCATGAATAACTGTTCTACTTGCCAAGGTACTTGAAATGTTTTTTTAGTGCAGGTTCTATGCCAAATCTTACTAAGTACTTACATAGTCCTATGTATGTAAATGCCTGAAAGACACAAATTGTGACGTAGCCGCATCCGGAAGCCATTATGTAATACAGCCGCACCGCCACACTTGGTAGAGCGGAACTTCTGACTTGCTTGTTCCTCTCAGTTGTCATATCAACTTTAGGACGCAACGAGAAACCCTTTGTCTCCATTCAGACTTGACTAGTCGGCGTCGATTTCTCGGCGATACGATCGCGCTCAAACACTCTCATTCCAAATCATTCACTTGACTCTCCTCCATCATGTCTTGGGCAGGTAAGAACGCTACTCTGCATTACTTTTCAATCTCCTGCTTCTGTCTTTCGATAAATACTTTGTTTATCGCGTAACAATCATGAAAAAGAAAAACTTTGCTCAACTTTATGCAGGATTTAAGAAGAATGTCAACCGCGCGACCACGCAGGTTATGATGAAGACCGGTTAGT
Organism: Penicillium verhagenii; assembly: GCF_028828195.1. Lineage (NCBI taxonomy): Eukaryota > Fungi > Ascomycota > Eurotiomycetes > Eurotiales > Aspergillaceae > Penicillium > Penicillium verhagenii. The sequence continues at coordinate 583,539 of NW_026643171.1, forward strand.
CCGCGGAATGCTACCCCGCAACCTCGCTGCCCGATCGCGACGATCACCACAACGATTTGCAATACTAATCGCAATATTTTTGATCATCAGGTCATGTGGAGAGAACCAATGACCGGGATTATGAAATTGAGGAACGGTATGTCATGAGAGAGAGAGAGAGAGAGAGAGAGAGAGAGAGAGAGTAGGGCTGGTGTCGAAGTATTGAAAAACTAACGGTGAGTCGCAGTCGCTACCGGACCATGGAAGCGGCCTCCAATCGGCTGCAGAAAGAAGCAAAGGGATACCTGGACTCTCTGCGAGCCATGACTGCGTCGCAGATGCGCATTGCAGAGACCATCGATGCCTTCTACGGTGACGCTGGTACCACGGATGGCGTGAGCCGAAGCTACAAGCAAGCTGTGGAGGATCTTGATGCCGAGACCATCAAGGCCCTGGATGGTCCATACCGGTATGATTGCAGCCTTGCATATACTCAACCAATCCCAAAGGCCCAAGGCTGACTGACCTCTGATTTGCAGAGCCACCGTCCTCGACCCTATTTCCCGCTTCTGCGCCTATTTCCCCGACGTCAACGAATGCATCAAGAAGCGCAACCACAAACTTCTCGATTATGACTCTATGCGCGCCAAGGTCAAGAAGCTGGTCGAGAAGCCTGATAAGGACGCTACCAAGCTGCCGCGTACTGAGCGTGAGACCGAAATCGCTAAGCAGGCTTACGAGCAGCTGAACGAGCAGCTTTTCACTGAGCTGCCTCAGCTCATCGATCTCCGTGTTCCTTACCTGGATCCTAGCTTCGAGGCTCTCGTTAAGATTCAGCTGCGCTTCTGCGCTGAAGCCTACTCCCGCATGGCACAGGTCCAGCAGTACCTGGATGCCGAGACTCGTGACCAATATGCCCGTGGTGATCTTGATAATCGGGTTGAGGAGGTGTTACAGGAGATTCGGGATCTCAGCATTGCTGGCACTGTCTAGGGATTCAGTACCATACGTACCTATACCTTATTCTATATGTTTATTACTTTTTTTCTTAGCATTATCGGGGTTTCGTCAGGCTTGAATGGGGGCTGTTCGCTGAGACTATGCGACTTTCTTCTCTTTTGGTTTTTTTTTGGTCTTTTGCGTTTTGTGATTCTCTCAGCCATGTTACATGACCAACCGATCTCCATCGGGATGTTTTTTTCACTCTTACATATTTCTTTCTCCTTTTCTGTTTATTTTATGTCTGGATACAAAAGGAGTTCAATTGAAGTGCATCGCTCATATGGGTATCAACGCTCGATCCAAAGCCAAATCCAAACCCAACCCCAATCACCAATATATACACAGAAGAAGAAGAGAAAAAGAGATCCCCAACGGTTATAAACAAGAATTCCCTATACCTCACACCCTATACAACTCCTCTTCCAAAACCCCCATCACAGGCTCAACAGCCTTCTTAACAGCAGCCAACTCCACCGCATCCATCTCCGCCAACACATAATCCGCAACAGCATTCTTCGCCCGACTATCCGGCCTCCCAATCCCAACCCCAACCCTCAAAATAGACAAATCCCGCGGCAGACACTCCTCCTTCCCACCCTTCCTCCCCTGCTGCCTTTGACCCTGTTGCCCCTGCAGCTGCGCAGGGTACAATCCTTTCCCACGCAGACTCTCACAAACACTAATCAAGCCCCGATGTCCGCGCAAACTAGCAACCTCAGGCCCACCCCGCTTCACACGCACTTTACCCAACGGCGCCTCGAGCTCGTCGTGCAAGATAACCAGCGTAGCAGGGTACCCCTGTGCCTGCGTCTGTGTCTTCGTCGCGCCAGGAACCAGCCCAGCCAGCCAAGGCGACAGCGCCGGGCCTTGTCCCAGAACCTCATCTTGTCGCCCGAAGGACTTTACCATCTGCCGCACTAGTTTGGGCCCGGACTCGTTCATGAAGGATGGGCTGTACCATGTTGTGTAGTATGCGCCGATGGGCGGTGTTTGTGTTTGTGTTTGTGGTTGGGTCTGCGCGTCGCTGTTCCATCGCGCCCGCAATTGCGGGAGAAGCTCGTCGAGTAGGATGTGGCCTGCGCTGTGTCTGGTTCGGCGGTACGGACCCTGGTTGCCTATTGAGGCTATGAAGAGGAGGCGGCGGGGTGGTCCTGCGGCTGCGGCCGCGACGGCGGCGGCAACAGGTGGAGGACGCATGATTTCTTCTGCGCGGTGTTTTTTATTTTTATTTTTATTGAGGGCGGGTTGGCTCGGAGGCGGGACGGGAGCTGAGCTCGCTTTCGATCGTTGGGCCGGCGTGGAAGTTTCAGTTTCGGGTTGTGGGGGGTCTGAGGTTATGGGTGTGTTATTCGGGATCGGTGTGAGGGTTTGTGTGTGCATGTATTTTATGTTGGTGGTGGGGAGTTGTGTTTTTGTGCAAGGGGTTGGTTTTTTTTTTCTTTTTGGATATTGGGAAATTGGAATTGGAATTTTGGAACCCGCCCGTCTGGATCAGGGACGGGAGATCGTCTCGTGACTGGCCTCGGAGGTGCCGCGGGTCCTTACCGGATTGGGGAATCTTGGCGGGACTGGGAACCGAACTGTCGGGTCGCGCACGGGGAGTGGGGATTAGGTTTTGCTTTTACTAGGTATTTTTCAAACTTCGGGGCTTTGGAGGGGTTAATTCGTATTTTTGTATACCCGAGGACATGGTTCTTGATATCTGGTTTCTGGTTTTCTATACTACTGGGGTGTACTTGTGGTTTTGAAATTTAGAGAGATGTAGAAGTGTAGGTCCTCAATTTGTTGGTTTTTATAGATTTTCTGTGCATTTTCAGTAGTCATGGATGTAAACTGGTACATTCTAATGTTCATGTAAACATTTCTGTCAGCACTCGACCGCAGTGTAACACGGCAGTATGTACAGAGAACCTCGGATCCGGAAATTGTCTGTGCTATTTTAACTAAGTTACCTTTTAGCTAGTGACTTCTGTGCACGCCTAATTGATCCATTCAGGGGCTTTAAAGCGAGATTAAATTAACCAAGTTGCAGGGGTTTACAAAAGGGGGCAAGTATAACGGCGTACACTTACTCGGTAGGGATGAGAATGCATGTGCTCATGCAATATTGAAGTCCCTGGGTACAAACTGGACCCCCATAAAAAAATATGAAAAAAAACCTGATAATAAAATACATAGTCCCCGTGTAGTTGTAATGCACTTTACTGAAGTATACTTTTGCACCCTTATTTATGCTCCAAATACTCCGTAGGCCCCAAGTCAAAGGTTCCCTACTCAAGCGGGGGGAAGTGTCATGGTCGTATAGTACCACTCTGTCGGGTCGGAGATGTGGTACCATACGTGGTCAAAAGGGATCCACCGGTAAGTATACATATAAACCGGATTTGAATATGCATAATGTACATCCTGTAAATCGAACCAGAAGCTCTCGGCTCGGATATTTGTAAAATCCATCTTCAAGTACTCTATACTCCGCACAACGTATACCCGTAAACATTGTATGTACATTATGCCCATCAATCTCACTCATCCCTTCAAATGTTCGATCCACTTTGAGCTGTCGAATCCCCTTTAGCCCAAATCCTTATATCCTCAATTCCACATACTGGTTTTTTATTTGACTTTTTATTATGGGGCAAGGACCAATTCTAATTTCCCAGCTTTTTCGGGTCTTACTCAAATCACTTACGCTTCTTGTGTTGCCCGGATCCAAGTCCTCGGTGCTGTCTTTTTAACGGCCCTTTTTCTTCTCTACTGCCGTCCCAGTCTGTCGGGTTTGGGCTATAATCTCCACCCTCTTGGGCTCTGTCCTTTCCTATTTTTCCCTTTTTCTCTCTTTATTTTATCTTTTAAGCCTTTTACCTTTTTTCTTCTTCTTTCTCTTCTCTTTGGTATACGATGCAGTGACGTATCCTCTGTATCCTCCGCGTCTCCACTATACTCCGTCTAAAAGAGTTTCTCGTGCTGTTCATGCAAAGCGGAGCTGTTGCGCCCCTCTTTCGCTTCTGACAATTGAGTTGGAGACACTGTGGGCTGTGGCTATACCTCTCACGGTTAATTTTGGATATCCTTCTTCGAACCAATATCGGGCCCCATCCCCTTTCCCTTCTACCTTCTTCCCCTGCCTTTCCAAATACCCGCTGCAGGAGGCTGAATCTTTAAGTCAGCTTGCATAATTCTTGCAAATACTATCTGTCTCGGTGGCCAGATTAACCAGTCATGTTATGGATGACATGCCCATTCAGCCAGAGGAGGACCCCGGCCCTTCTTATACTCGAGAAAAATCCTTAGAGATCGAAGTGGGAAGCTCAGAACCAGAGTCGGATTCAGATTCGAGTTCAGATGGAGAGGAATCCATGTAAGTGGTGATTGACGAACAAGACGATAGGAAGGGAACAAATTTAAAGAGAACGAACCAAGAGTTTTCTTTCCAGTTTTCTTTTCTACAACAATGTCGTTCTAATACTCCATAGAAAATCAACCCGTTCCTATCCACCCCAAAACCTCGCCTACGTCGAGGAAAATGGCCGACGATACTGCGATGAGAAATATTTCATGCCCAACGACGAATCAGAATTAACTCGTCTAAACATCGTTCACCAAATCTATCTGATCCTCCTCGAAGGCCGCCTCACCTTAGTCCCATTCATGACCGATTCTCCGCGCATCCTTGATATCGGCACAGGACCAGGCGACTGGGCCATAGAAATGAGCGCCCAATACCCAAACGCCACCATCATCGCCTCCGACCTAGGCATCTTCGACTCCGGCGTCGCTCACGTCTCCCTGCCAAACGTCGACTTTCAACTTGCGGACGCTCAATCCCAATGGACATACCATGAGCCCTTTGACCTGATTCATATCCGTGGTCTCTCCGGTGCCTTCAGGGACTGGCACGCCGTCTACCAGCAAGCTCTCGCACACCTGAAACCAGGCGGGTATATCGAGATTGCAGATACGGATCCGGCCGGCGATACCATCACGCTCACTTTGGATCCCGAGAATGAGCATAATAATGACGAAGGAGAAGGAGATGGAGCCGAAGACAAAAACCAAGACGAAGACGAAGACGGTGATGCCAAAACACCAAGCCTGAAGACCTACGCCTCGGCCCTCCGCGCCTCGGGCGAAATCTCAGGCCGTCCCCGAGACCTCCGCCACCTCCGCAAAGAAGCTCTCCTAGCAGCCGGATTCAGCGATATCAACGTCCTTGAACACACCTTTCCCGTCGGCCTGTGGCCTGAGGATACCGGGGAGAAAACCCTCGGTAAGATGGCGCTTATTGTACTGCTTGAGGGGCTGGAGGCGCATGCGCTTCGCCCGCTCACGAGCTTCGCGGGCTACACGCTTGAGGCGGTTAGGGAGCTGTGTGAGAAGGTTCGGGGGGAGGTTCTTGGGGCTGCGAAGATTACGGCTAGAGTGCGCTTTGTTACGGCTAGGAAGCCGGCTTCGTTTGCAAGGCGGAGGGAGGAGATTCTGGCTAGGGCTTTGGCTAGGGCTAGGGAATTGAGTGGGGACATGGGGTGATGGGGTCATGTTTGGGTTGGGCTTTATGGGATATGTGTGCCAACATTGAAGTGAATTGGTCCTCGCGTGTGGGGGATTGGATACGGGTGTGGTATGCATGCATATACAGGTGAATTTGGGTTCGATTTTGGATGGAGTTAGGGTTCTGGTTTGGTGTTGATTATATTGTATGAATAAAACTAAAAGTATCTACTACAAGTAGTACTGTAGGTTGTAGGAAGGACCTGGTTCAAGTTCAAACGTTACATCCAGATGTCTGATTGCGATCTTGAAATTATGATATAAAATGAGTTGTTGCACTATAATCCTGGTTATAAAATTAGAACTGAAGATGACCATTTTTGTTGGTTTAAAAGACCAAAAAAGATGTGCAAAAAGAGGATTTTAAAGAAACCTCTCCACTGTTTAACCCCCATCCCATCCAAGTAAAACACATTTACTTCTTCCGAGTCACTTTACGATAGGCCAACAAGAACCTCTCGATAGCTACTCGACCATTTGCGCGGGCCAATCTCGCCGCTCGCATTTTCACAATATCGAAGTCTTCCGTGTCAGGGTAAAAGTTCAAAAGCATGTGAAGGGTATCGAGTCTGCCATTTTCTGCCGCAGCTTCAGTAGCGCCTCGCCCGTCCTCAGCGGCGGGAGCCTCATTGACGGGTACTCCTGCAGAAAGAAGCATCTGCACAATGCGAATGTTGCCGTGAAGTGCAGCTGCTTGCATAGCTGTGCAACCTCGGAAAGGTGCAGGTGGCCCATTCAAATCAGCCCCATTGCTGATTAAGAAACGCGTGAGTGGTAGAGAGCCCTTCGTCACGGCCCATTGAAGGGCGGTTCGGCCTCCTTTTGGACTGGGGGCACCGTTGACATCGACATCAAAAGAAATCAAAAGCCTCACCATTGTCCAGTCTTGATTGATGACGGCTGCCTGAAGCGCTGTATAGCCACCTTCGCTGTCTGCGGGCGAATTGACGTCTGCGCCCCACTCGAGTAGTAACTGAGCAACAACAGCGTTTTTGATAACTGCTGCTTCCTGAAGCGCGGTTGCAGCGCCGCCTTGATCGCTTTTGTAGCGCCCATTCAAATCGGCCCCTCCCAAAATCAGGCACTGGACAATGTCGCGGTTAGAACACCGGACTGCTTGTTGTAGAAACGGTATTTCCAAGGTACCGACTTTCAAGGTACCGTTGACATTTGCGCCTGCATCTATCAGTAGCTTCAAAGTGGTCGCATTATGTGCGACGCCCGAGTTTTTAGCGCATAGAAAGAGGCCAACAATTCGATCTCTGCAAATGGTATCTGATGATATAGCATCAGGCATCAAGTTTAGGAAAAGTTGGACTAGGTCCAAATTGCAGCTCTTGACGGCACACTCAACTGCCGAATATCCCTCGTACGATCCTGCTGAATTGATTTGTGCGCCGAGTTCCAACAAAAAATTTGCCACAGGCATATGACCACCAAGAGATGCTGCCTGCAAAGCCGTATATCCATCAACCTGCCAGGGTGCAGCGTTGACATGAGCTCCATAATCTGTAAGTAGGCGCACCAATACCTGATCTCCATTGTAGGAAGCTTGTTGCAGTGGAGTGCGCTTTGCGATGCTGCAATACCCTAGATTTGGATTTTCGCCCCTCTTCAGAAGGTTCTCCACTGATTCTACGTCACGCCGTCTGACCGCGGAATGAAGAAGACCAGACGAGAGATCCAGGCTTTTAGGTTTCCGAGTATGCGCACCAGCTTGCCGGAGGAGCCTCAAAATCTCAATCCTTGATACATCTTCTTCGATATCGAATGCAAGATCAATCGTCGTGGCCCCGCCAGTCAGGGCTGGATCTGTGTTGACAGTTGCATTTGCGTCCAGGAGTAATTGAACGGCCTCAACGTTTGCAGCCATAACAGCTTTCTGTAGAGCAGTGAAGCCTTCTCGTTTTCCAGGCAGACCGTTAGGATCTGCGCCTTCCTCAATTAAAAAACTGAGAACACTGATATCCGAATGACAAGCAGCGGCCTGCACTGCAGTCTCTCCAAGGTAGTCACCCGCACAGGCATCGATATCCGCGCCTTTTCTCAGTAGAATCTCAATGAGTCGTTGGTTTCCCTTAGCGGCACATATCTGGAGTGCAGTATAGCCATATATTCCTCCCGGTCTTGCATCGAAGTTCGCGCCAGCACTCAAAAGCATGCGGGCCATAGTGATGTTCCCTGACCTGACAGCTGCATGAAGGGGGCTAAACACGGGTAAGACCTCTTCATCGAAGGCTCTACTCATCTCCTTATCAAGAAGTGTTGGCGAGCATTTGGTCCAGTCAATGTCTATTGTAGCCCCTTCCTCCAGCAACAGCTGAACCGCCTCCCAATTTTCTTGATCCGCGGCTATCAGGATTGCAGGCTTCAAGTGATTTGGAATGCCATGGGCAAGCTCTCCAAATTCCAAATCGATTTCTTCATCATCGTGCTCTGAATTGGATTTGTTCTGAGCATCATATCCAGGCCTCATATCAATGTTCGCTCCAGCAGCTACCAGAGTATCTACTATTGCAGCATCACCCCCAATACAACATGCTATTTGTAAAGCAGTTGCATTGCTAGATGATGTGAGATTTGGATCCGCATTTTCATCGAGAAGAATGCGCACTAGGTCATGCCTACCTCGACGTGTGGCAATCTGGAGAGGCGTGTCTCGAATGGTTGGTAGATTCACATGAGCTTTGTACTGCAACAGAAGCTTCACGGAATCAGACCCTTTGCAGTTCAGACACGCAATATGAAGGGGTCTCTCCCCATCGACTGCAGTGAAATTTGGGTTTGCAGTAGCCTCAAGGAGCATTTTTGCGCATTCGACATTGTCTTCTCGGAGTGCATATTGGAGGGGTGTTAGCAAAGTTGGCCCACTGGAAGCGTCTATGTCTGCTCCTGCCTCGATAAGGATTCGGCATGTCTGCACATCCCCAACCGCTGCTGCACCAGCTAGCAGATTGCTCATGAATATCTCGATTTCTGTGCTTTTTGAACTGATAACAAGTTCGAGTGTGGAGTGGGCACGATTTCTCGTTATGAGCCGTACTAGATTCTCTGTCGACTGTTGCGGAAGCAAATTGTTGGAAGAGAGAAAGATGCAGAGTTGCAAGAAAAGAGACAGCTTATCAGAGTCTGGTGAGTGGAACATAAACTCTGCCTTCGCTTTGAAGCTGCCATTTCCGTCGTCTATCGTGATAGGCTCAAGAGCAGAGATAAAGCTTCTGGAATTATCTTTGTCGAATGCATTGGACTCCATCAGGATCGAGCGAGTCTCGTGAAGGATCTCACTACCCATAGGATCAGAGCATTCCAGGATTCGAGCTACCAACTCCTGGGAAGATGCCGAGATGGCAAAGTCGGGTATAAGCAGCGTGTGATCTAGATTGAAGTCTCTGAGATATGGATCTGCGATGAATGCTCCACTGTCCTGCAGGAAGAGATTTGGGAATTCCACTTGAGAAGGGTCATATTGGACTTGTGGTGGATTCAAATCGATGTGAAGGAGGTCATTTGAAATCTCACATCCCATCATATCTAGATCGCTCGTGGGATACAGGCTCGGCGGATTGCTGTCGAGGGAATTCGTGACCTCAGTTTCCATGCTTGGCTGTGGAGTGCACACCATAATGCCTTCGGGGGTTTGTGGTTCTGAGTGGTGATTAGTCAAATTGGAGCAATGAAATGAGGGGGGAAGGACATACCGGAGGTCTGAGCCGCCGTATACTGCGATGATAGCGTGACATGACGAGAAATTTCCTTCCTCACTTTCCGTTCAGGAACCAATTTTCCGTTCTGCCACACTTCACCTGGGTCTTTTCCATCTCGCTTCCGCTTCTCTTGACGATATGCAATAAAATTCCAGTCTGAGGTGGTGAAGTTCTTCTTGAAGCCCCATTTGTTGAAATAGCGCATATACTGTTGCTCACTGCGTTTCTATTAGCCTGGGAACCAAAATGGCAATATCCATTTATCACAGTACACCTCACCTCCTGTTAAAGCCATGTCTCTCCACCATGAAGCTTCTGATCCGTTTAACGCTCCATCCTTGTTCAAGCCATAGCGATCTGAGCTCATCGTGGTGACTGTCCAACTCGGCCTGGTCTGGTACATTGGGAGCCATTTAGTGCTATGTGGTTTAATGGCAATGAGTTGCGCTCCGGTGCCTCTCAAAATTGGAAGCCGTTCATGCTGGCTTTTATATGAAAATTATTGGGAGCATCTTGGTTAACTCAACTTGGATTGGTTCTTACCACAACATCAGTTACCTCCAAACATTCGAAATTATCAATGCTTTCAGGGGTTGACACCTCAGAAGCCCATGCATGAGTGATGGGGAGGCATGCATGAGAGCTTCTGGCCTCGGCAAATGATAACATAGAATTTACGCCCCGGTGGGCATTTGTCCTCGCAAACGTTCTTCTATTGGCCGAGACCTCTCTTGCGAAGAATTTGTCGTCGAATCAGAACTGTGGCTCTGGATTGCTACATGTATGGATTCGGATTTCCTTTTTCAGCCTCTTTTCTCGCCTCTTTTCTCGCAAACAAGACCACAAATGCGCCTGACTAGTATCCAACATTGAACGACGCGATACGTACCCCTTAGTATATTTAGGTACTCCATACAGAGTCCGTATGTTATCTTTTGCTTAACAGAAGTACAGCTGAAATCTGAAACAAGCCACATGCAAATGTGTGCACTGTTCAATGTCGATTATTGAATGTTCCAAGGTTGCCATTTACACATTTGCCTTCCACTATAAAAATCACAGGATCTTCAAAGAAAAAAAAACATACAACAGTCAGGATTCGCATGTGGTCACCCACCATACTACTAACTGACCGGCGTGTGGCTTAAGTACGGCTGAGCGGACGGGAAGCCCTGTTCTCCACACCCTATGGTCGTATGTACTTGAGTTCGTACTAAAGAAGGTTATATAGTAAAGATTGGTCATTATTGTAGCGATTTGGAAGCCTTACCGTCAACAAGTTTATGTTTCAACTAGCAAAATCCGAAGTTTTGGATAGATACACACATTAGAGATCACGTCTGGAGGCTGAATTCATAATGATATCTAGTATTTGATGACATTATGTTCATTCAATTCAAGTATGTAAGATTGCCCAAACCCATTTTTAATTACTCCCCGAACCCCATGCAATAATAAAAGTAGAAAAGCAAAATGGAAAAAAGAATTACAGCTGGAACTTCGTCCGCACCTTCTCCATTCCACCCTTCCATTCCCACTCTTGTCCACTAGCCCGCTGGATACCCTTATCCACACGACGCAGCTTCAAGGTGAACCGGGGTCCCAACTCCTGCAGACCAGTGCGAATGCCCTCCACACCTTCAATCTCCTTGCCGTCGGCTCCAACAACAGCCTTCTCAGTCTCTCGCTTCTCACGGAAGACATAACGATGACGGCGCACAAAGATGTAATCACGCTGATTGTGCAGTGTCACGACCTGTCGGCCCTGGAACTCGGGCATGGGAGGGAACAGAGTGCGGAAAATGTGGGCAGTCAGAAGACCCAGAGGAGTGCGGAAGTTGTTCAGGATCAGCTCGGGCCAGTGATCGGTGGCCTTACCGTGACCAGGCAGTCGCTTGCCCTCAATCCAGCCACTGATGGAGAAGTGGAATGTGGGGCCTTCGGGAAGGTGCACCATTGTCATACCGCTGGGCTTCTTCTGGTCCTCGTTCAGCACGACGACGGTGGTGTAGTTGCGGTTTGAGGCGAACTTGGAGATCTCACGGATGGAGAACTTGTGCGAGTAGCGGTGTGCGTTACGAGGGATGTACACACTGTTAGGGAATAAGTCGGTGAGAATTTCGGCTTCCTTGTGGAGTGTCGAGTTCAAGGAGGTGGTGATAAGAACTTTGGGTGAAGGGGCAGGCTCCGAGCTAAAGAGGGTGGGGAATTTGGCGGCGAGAGCTTCAGGTGCAAGGTTTAGGTTGGTGCTCTTGGTTGATTGTGTCGGGCTGGTAGCACGTTCGGTGGCAGTACGCAGACCCGATTTCTTTCGACCGCGGCTGGCGTCGTCGTCTTCGCCTTCCTTCTCCTCGTCCTCGTCTTCACTGTCGCTGCTAGCGATCATACTGTCGACCGACTCGGCATCGGACTCTGCTGCGTCGCTGTCATCCTCTCCTTCCTCCAAGGGTCGGTTCAATTCATCCTCTTCTTCCTTCTTGGCCCGCTTGATGCGTTCAACGTCGACACTCAGACCCAATCCGGTCTCCTCGGCGTCATTGTCGGCATCATCCCAGACTCGCTTGCGGTCGAGGGTCAAGGGAATGTTGCGCTTCAAACGATCTTCCTTCAATTTGGGGTTCTTGGACTCCTCCTTCTTGAATGCATATCGCTCCGCTCGGCGCGTTGAGTCCTTGTCTCTCTTGCGCTTGATGTGCATCATTTGACGGCGCATTTTGTTGGCAGGCTTCGACTCTTCGAGGCCCGCATTGGGTGGGGGTCTACCCCTGCCTTTCATACCCATTTTGCTGGAATTCTGTAGAGGTTTGCGGAGGTGGTTGAGCTTGACCGTCCGATAACAACTTTTTTTTTTCTGCAAAGAAAATAGATTATCACGGAATATCATTTCTCCGGGTGAATGGGCGCTCCGACCACGAAAGGTGTTGATCCCTTTTCCAATTGAAGAGTATTGAGCTGGGTAAAAAGGGGGAAAAAAATAAGTCGAAATAACAAAATCAACCTGTCATTTTATTCTATACCCGCAGTTTATTCCATTCACTTTAATTGTTCTGTTGTTTGAGCCAGGCAAGGTTGTGCCTGGGGTGATTGGATGACTCAATTGCTGCCGCGACTTTTCCCCCGCTCCTCTGCTTTTTCCCCTCCGTCCCTCCTCAGGACTTTCGCATCTTCGACCGCGCCCCCGAAGCCCTCCAAACGAAACCCCAAGATGGCTACTGTCGCCACCAAGACCGGCCAGGATGTTGACCGCAACATCCTGGACTCAATGCTCCGCCGTCGCATGTTCTACACCCCCTCCTTCGAGATCTACGGTGGTGTGTCGGGTCTGTACGACTATGGCCCACCTGGAACCGCCCTGGTCGCCAACATGACCGACTTGTGGCGCAAGCACTTCGTTCTGGAGGAGGATATGCTGGAGGTTGACACCACCATGCTCACCCCCCACGATATCCTGAAGACCAGTGGGCACGTGGACAAGTTCGCCGACTGGATGTGCAAGGATCCCAAGACTGGCGAGATCTTCCGTGCCGATCACCTCGTCGAGGAGGTCCTCGAGGGCCGTCTCAAGGGTGACAAGGAGGCGCGCGGCCAAAAGGTCGTCGTTGACGAGGAGAAGGAGGCCAAGAAGAAGAAGAAGTCCAAGGGCGAGAACAAGGCTGTCAAGCTGGAGGATGCTGTCGTCAAGGAGTACGAGGAGACTCTGGCCCAGATTGACAACTTCGATGGCCCCGAGCTCGAGAAGATCATCATCAAGTACGATATCCGTAACCCTACTACCGGTGGCGCCGTTCTGCCCCCCGTCGCCTTCAACCTCATGTTCGCTACCTCCATTGGTCCCAGCAGCAACATGCCTGGTTACCTGCGCCCCGAGACTGCCCAGGGTCAGTTCTTGAACTTCGCCAAGCTGCTTGAGTTCAACCAGCAGTCTATGCCTTTCGCCTCTGCCTCCATTGGCAAGTCCTTCCGTAACGAGATCTCCCCACGTGCCGGTTTGTTGCGTGTGCGTGAGTTCCTTATGGCCGAGATTGAGCACTACGTCGACCCAGAGGGTGGCAAGAAGCACCCCCGCTTCGTTGAGGTCAAGGACCTCGAGATGTCCCTGCTTGACCGCAACGTCCAGCTGTCTGGCAGCACCAAGACCACCAAGATGACCATTGGTCACGCCGTGGAGACTGGTCTGGTCGACAACGAGACCCTGGGTTACTTCCTCGGTCGTATCCAACTTTTCCTGCTCAAGCTGGGTATTGACTTCAACAAGCTGCGTTTCCGTCAGCACATGGCCAACGAGATGGCCCACTACGCCGCTGACTGCTGGGATGCTGAGCTCCAGACCAGCTACGGCTGGATTGAGTGTGTTGGCTGTGCCGACCGCAGTGCCTACGATTTGACCGTGCACAAGAACAAGACCGGTGCCCCGCTTGTGGTTCGTGAGACTCGTGCCGAGCCTTTGCGCATCGAGGAGTTCCAGATCGACCTTGAGAAGAAGAAGTTCGGTCCTCGCTTCAAGAAGGATGCCAAGGCCGTCGAGGCTGCCATTGATGCTTTGTCTCAGGACCTGCGTGAGAAGCTCTCCCTGGACCTTGAGAAGGACGGCAAGATCGAGATTGATGTTGCCGGTGTCGGATCTGGCAAGGTTGAGCTTGAGAAGGACATCATCACTATTGAGAAGCGTACCCGCGTCGACAATGTCCGCGAGTACACTCCTAACGTCATTGAGCCCTCCTTTGGTATCGGTCGTATTATGTACAGCATGATCGAGCATGTCTACTGGTCGCGTGCCGGTGATGAAGCCCGTGGTGTATGTGTTTACCTTATTTTCATTTTTCTCACTCTGTTTATTACATCTTATACTGACTTTCTGTTCCTAGGTGCTGTCTTTCCCCCCCTCTATTGCCCCCACTAAGGTGCTGTTGGTTCCCTTGTCCACCAACCCCGCCTTCAAGCCCCTCACCCAGAGCCTTACTGCTAAGCTGCGTCGTCTCGGTGTCTCCAACCGTGTGGATGACTCGTCTGCCAGTATCGGTAAGCGCTACGCTCGCAACGACGAGCTGGGTACTCCCTTCGGTATCACTGTCGACTTCCAGTCCGTCAAGGACAACACTCTCACCCTCCGTGACCGTGACTCTACCAAGCAGGTCCGTGCCAGCGAGGAGGAGATTCTTGCGACCGTCAAGTCGCTCACTGATGGTGACGAGACCTGGGAGGATGTGGTCAAGCGCCTGCCCGAGTTCACTGGTCAGGATATGGAATAGATTAAGAGTGACGTTGACGTTCTCTAAACAAAATATACACCTTTTGCCTTTTGTTCATAAATATCTCCAAGTTCCTTTGTCCTTCACTATAAATGCCCCATTCATCCGTAGTAAATAAATAGCTTAATAGCTTAAGCTCCCGGCATCGCCCAATACGGCCACCCGCGCCAAGAATCCGGGGGAATCGAAACCTCCGATCATTCCAGATCTGTCCTCTTCCTTCGTCAAGAGAACAGAACACACCAAAAAAGTGAAGATGGCACCTACGGTTCATTCTGCCAAGATCACCCTCTCATGTCCGCTCTTCGCAGCTGAATTTGACCCACGGGATAATGGTCGTTTGTTCGTGGGCGGCGGAGGCGGCGAGGGTCGCAGCGGAGTTGGGAACAAGATTGTGAGTTACACAGCTGCCCGGGGAGATAGATACTCTGTTACAAAGGTTTAACTGTTACGATTTAGTCGCTACTAGATACTTCACGTCGAAATGAGATCACAGAGGCTCTTGAGCTGAGTTTGTCGCGCGACGAGGACTCGGTGACGTCGTTGGCTGCAGCGCCGCAAGCTGGCGACGACGAACATTCGCTCGTTGTTCTCGCTGGAATCAACAGCTCAGTTGCGGAGCAGAAAAAAAACAATAACCAACATATGCGCGCATTTCGATTCGACGCGCCACGGAAAGTCCGCCCTACGCCGACGGAAGTGGTGGGGGAACAGGAGGGGGACGAAGCCAACACCGAGAAGAAAGAGCAGCCCAAGGAAGAGGTGATCCCTGGAAAGACAGAATCGCTTTCTCGTGCTTCGTTGTTTCGGTTTAAAAGCGGAGCCGATGCGGGTGATTCCTATCAACGCGTGTTGAGGTTGTCGCCCTGGAGGAAACCCAGAACCGATGGCGACAAGAGCAGCAGCGAACCCAGGGTCGGTGCTATCACAACTGGACTCGCACCATCTGGTGAGATTGTCTTGTTAAGTCCGACGGGTTCTCCAACGCAGTCGGATGTGATTGGTCGTATCCGTCTCAGCAACAGCGAGGAAGCAGAGGATATCGACTTTGTCAGTCTGGAGTTCGACCCTGATCAGACTACTGATGCTACTGGCCGGTTCCGTGTAGCCTATACCAACGGGGCAGATGTTATGGTCGGTGAGATTTCGTCTTCGACACGTTCAAATGCCGCTCCGGACGTTCGCTGCATCTACACTATCCCTCTACCCAGCAGTGGCGCTCGTGCTGCACGTCCCAAATTCCGTGCTCTGCGCTTCCTTTCTCCAAGTGCCATTCTGCTCTTGCAGAATGCTCCGAACCGCGGCGGAAGTGAGCTGGTTCTTCTCAAACTGCCAAAGACCAAGGACGCACAAGCTAAGATCCTCCGCCGCCGCAATCTTCCCCGAGGCGTAAAGATCGGCCTCGGCCTCGACGTATGCGCACTCGGCACCAACCCCGTTGGTCAACAACAAACCATCATTGCCGCTAGCGGTAGCGATAACTCCATCACTCTGTGGACAATTGAATACGGTCCCAACCGTGGCTACGAAAAGATCAAGCCCTTCACAACCCTTCGCGATGTACATCCTTTCTCCATGACAAAATTGTGCTTCTCAACCTTCATTGCCCCTGCCCACCCTATCACCCCAGAAGTGCCCCCGCAGAGAGTCAAGCTGGCCTCCATAAGCATGGGTAACACAGTCGTCGTCCACACCCTACCACTATCACCATTCCCGCCTTCCTCGCGCCATCCCCGCTACACTCTGTCTCTCCCCGGTCCCTCCGAAACCTGGGAACTCCTCGTCTACATCAGCGTCTGCCTCCTATCATTCACAGCCATCATCTTCGCCATCCTCGTCTACACCGAGATCCGCGGCGCAACCCCTCCCTACTTCGGCGCCACCCAATGGCTGTCCGACGGGATCCGCGAGTCCTGGGCTTCGGAATACATTGCCCCACCTCAGGGCCAGGGCTCTTATCTGGATTATATCCTCTCTCCATCTCGCGGCCAGGGCCAGAACCCTCTCGACAAAACACATTTCATTCCAAACCCCCACGCCGACGCTACTGTTGACGCAGATGTCCTGGAAAGTCTCAAGGCTATCCTTGACCGCGTCCACAGCGCTGGCGCTGCACCCGCTGATCTAGAGACGCTGGCTCCGCAGTCTCTCTCTGTCATTGTCCGGTGTACTGATCACGGGAACGCGGAGCAGAGCGTCCTTATCGAGACTTCCTCGTCTGCGCACCACCATCAGCTTGTCGAGACTGAGCGCCTGCGTTCTTACGAGGATCTTAGCGGTGAGGACCGGGTTGCCTGGAAACAGCGACTCACTGACGCGGGACGCTGGACTGCTAGTGAGGGCGAGACCGTGTTGCAGGGAGTGCTGTTTAGCGAGGCTTGTGGTCAGCTGAGGCAGTTTGTAGCAAATGAGCTGCCTTGACAAGGATATTGATATATCGGGTCCTGATACAGTATGTATACGAGATATCGGTGGTTGGGTCCTTCAGCTGTCTAATCTTTTTCATCTTCTTTTCCATGTTCTTTTTTTTCTCTCTCTTTTCTCACCATTTTTGGGCCTGGGATGTCTGCTTGGGTGTATATGCCTGGTTACTTCGCAGCTCAAAGCTGTATTATTTCTACGATGTTAATTCATATAACTGATTCAAATGAAATCGATGACATAACACGCATGCAATAACTATACGGTGCAATAGAGAGCCATAGTGTATCTGTCTTCACCACAGCAATCCCAAATACTCAAGACACTAAAAAGAATACAGGTAGGCGGTTTGATAGTTTTCAAGTTGCACAATACCGTCCAGTAATCATCCTGGTACGTGAGATCCAGCCGTCGCCGCCGGTTTCAGTGTTGTGGGTAGTCACATCTTCGATCACATCAAAGTCCTCCCCGGTTAACCCTGCTGCTACCGTAACTCGAACGATGCCGATGCCGTGCTCGCTTGGTCGGCAATTGCCAAAGGCCCATTGCGTCATCTTCAGCACTTGACTTCCATCGCAGAGACAGTGGTTTCCTGTCATATAGAACCACAGGATTCCGTGGCATTTCGCGACTGGGGGCTTTCCCAGGTAGTAATTGGTATTAAGCTGGCAAATTTAGAGATCCAATACCTAAAATCTCCTAGTATTACCTGTTCTGGCTAGTTGTCCTTGGTCATAATAGTAAATGTAGTTTAAACTAGTAAAAACATAGTAAATCCATTTCTTTTCACGATATTCTGCAGCTATTGAATACCTCATCTTTCTTCTGTAGTCTCGGGATTTGGGTTCATGTTCGGTTCGATAACATTGAAGGGATTGACGGTCTCGGTGGATTGTTCGCCGGGTCTCGCAGGTTCGGGATTTGTGTTCACGTCGGAGGATGGACGTTCATTGGAATCGGTCGAAACCCGAACTCCTCTCACTTCGTCTTCACTTCGACCCGTTCCACTGCTCAGATCCGGAATTGAATCATTGGTCTCTTCATTCCTCACTCTTCGAGTCCTCGGAGTAACTTGGCTAAATCCTTGCGCTTTCCACCACTACGTTTCTATTCCTCCATCGCTTCGAAGATGGAATCCTAACCCTCTTCCTCCTTCGCACTGTCTCGGGAGACCTTGGCCTTGATGGTAGCGGCTCCGTCCCAACCGAGTAGATTCTTGCGGATTGTGTTTCCCTGAGTTATTCTCGCGAACAGGATACCGGCATCATTGAGCGCCTTTGGTTCTGATCCTTCTTGTTGTTGTTGTGGTAGTACCAGATCCATTCCTGACCGAGTCAACCAGCATATCGACCACTTTTCCTCGGGCCAGCTTGCCGTTATCGCGCACATCGAACGCCACGTCACTAATCGCGGCTTCAACCACTTCCAGGTTGCCGATATCCAGAAGGCTGGGAGTCGGAATCGATGGTTCTCCGAACGCCATAACATGTCCACAGGCCTCGGCGACGGCAGAAGCCGGAGCATGCATCAGACCGACGATGATAGCGCATAACCGTAATAACCGTACGCACGTTCACTCAAGTGGATTGACCCATTCGTCATCTTCGCGATCCTCGCGATCCTCGCTCTTGTCGTCGTCGATGATCTTGTCATCAGCGACTACATCGTCATCAAACTCCAGACCAAGGTAACTCCACCGGGTTTCCTGCTTAGTAGGGAAGAAGGTGCTGGGTTCGGTGATGATGGGTGGAAGTACCGGTGTAAAATGGACATTTGGAATCTTCTGCTGGCACAGAATCTCGTGTGCCGTTAGTGCAGCGCAAGGATTCCCGACAAGACGAACTTTTGCCAAGTTCCACGCGGCATTGTATTCATCAATGTACGTGTGCAAAGCGTATGCGAGAGCCCCGACCTCGAGACAGGCACGTAAGGCACGGCCACGCTTCCCACTGTCGACAGCGAGCTTCGTCAGGGAACGCCGCAAGCTGAGAACATGACCAATAGCCTTGGTCAATGTCGTGTCATTCGGTGAGTTCGCAGTTGACATGATGAACGTCTTATAGACATTCGCACTGTAATTCGCCATCAACGCGAGCAATGCCTGAAAAGGACATCATCGAGCGCATGTGGTTCTGATCCTTGTTGTGGTAGTCGTGATCGGAGTCGTAGGAGTAGCGATATTAATTGTAAGAGTAGCAGTTGTAAGAGTAGTAGTTGTAAGAATAGTAATTGCAGTAGTAGTAGTTGTATCTGTCATAGTAGTAGTAGTACTAGGAGCAGTTGTAGTAGTAGGAGTTGTGGTAGTAATAAGTTGTAACTGTTGTAGATGTAGTAGTTGAAGTGATCTGCCCACGAGTAGATGGTCGATTTGATCGCTGTCGGTCGTTCGCCATCGCGCCACTTTTCAGCATCAATATGCAGTCTCGCATACCTAGCTTTGATGTTATCGTCTGAGTCTCCCCACGGGAAAACAGCGATCTGAACGCTTGCAGCCGTTGTTTAGTGTAGAATCCTTCGACTGATTTCATAGGAGAAGGTGTTGAACATGATTGATTTGGTCAACGGGTCATAGGTAACCGAAGTGAGATATTGGGTTGTAGGTGACCGGAGTGAGATTGTCAGAAGTTCACCAGAGTGAAGAACGACATTGGGTCATGGACACCGCTCGGTAAGAGGAGGTGCGAGAAGTTGAACGGCGCAAGAGAAGTTGAACACCGTAAGGTGCTTGAAGGGAATAAGAGTTGAGGAAGGTGAAGTTGCGCACTGAAGGTACTCGATGCGCTTGTTTAGCATGAAGTTGAGGAAGGTAACAGGTTATAAATAATATTAAATATAAATATAAGAGATTATAGATATCTCTTTATAATAAATAATATATATTTATGGCAGGGGGGGGAAGGGTGAAAGGCTGGAAGTAAGAATGAGTAATTGAGATAGATATGGGTAGAGGGGAAGTGAAGGAACTGTGGTGGAAGTGAGCGAACGGAACATCAACAACTGAATAGAATACTGAAAGAACTGAATAGTAGAAGTGGAGTAACGGAAACGAATCACTGGAAAGAAACAAAATTGAGCTACTACCTTCTAGCTATGTAGTCCAGTGTTGTCAAGACCATGGAATTACCTCCTGGATTTGTGTTGGCCGGTATAAAGCCAGAACAGCATCAAGGAACAATTTAAAAGAAAAAAAAAGCCTTCAATTCAGACAGACGCTAGGTAAGGTTATCGCTTTTTGGTGCAATGACACAAAGTACACAGTGCACAAATTCGTTAACGTCGTAGTAGCAAGCAGAGGCAATGGGAACTGAAAAGAAAGGCAGAAATGGTATGGGGAATGAAGTCTCTTGTGTATGGTGGGGGAAACATTAAGAGACAGGCAGAGACGAAATGTAGCAATCAAAGATTCATCAACGCCAGATTACCCACGCCCAGGTTTTCTGTATGGTGCAGCAAAAAATAATAAGATCTGAAGGATAAGCTGAAGAAGGCACGGGGGGAATATGGTAGGGTAATGGATGTCCATGCAGTTTTCGGTTCGGGTCATTCGTAAAAGGTGCAAAATTCAGAAGATAGGGGGGGAAGGTGAGAATAGTCCAAAACGGGGACACGTTAAATCGAACTCATATGAGGGCTGGAAAGATTCTTCGTAACTTGGAACATGGCGTAGGGATGCTGGGGTAAAAGGATGCCGGGGTAAGATTTTTATTAAGTGGTCGAGAAAAAGACAATGTCCAATCCTGCCTGAAAGTCTTTACTGGCCAGTGGCTTTCTTCCAGCGCAGCAATTCAGCCAGGCTGGCAAGGCTGCAGCCAGTCTGCAAGAACTCATGAGCGAGAAGCTCGTCGGCGGTAGCACGGCTGCGGACATCGACACAGAGGCAGACACTCAAGAACGCTTTGAGTTCCTTGCTCAGCTTCTCTGGCTTCTTCAAGCGTGGAGTGCCGTTGGTGGCAATGAGATACAGCGCCTTGAGGGGCTCCTCGTTCAGGTATGGGGGCTCGGACTCGATCATCTCAATAGCCATGATACCCAGAGACCAACAATCAACCTTGGGACCGTACTCCTTCTGCTTGACGACCTCCGGTGCCATCCAGTAAGGAGTACCCACCATAGTGGCACGTTTACTCTTGGACTCGGTAAGCTTGGCACAGAAGCCAAAGTCCGTGATTTTGACGTGGCCGACACGGTCAAGAAGAACGTTGTCACTCTTGATATCACGGTGAATAATGTTCTGGCTATGCAGGTGGGCCAGTCCTTTGCATGTCTAAAGACGAAATTTATTAGTGGCATGTCCTGAGAGAAAGGAAGAGAGAGAGAGAGAGAGAGAGAGAGAGAGAGAGAGAGAAACATACCTCGGCACAAATGGTCGCAATTTGGTTCTCTTGAATTACTGGGTTGTTGTCGATCACATCGGTCAAAGCACCACCCTCCATGAACTCCATGACAACCCAGAGCTCGTTGCTTGACTCTTGCAAGAACGAATCCAAGAAGTTGACAATGTTGGGGTGTTGACTGTCCTTCATGACAATAATCTCGTTAACGATCAACTCCTTACGGGGCTGGCTGCGTAAATCCATTTGCTTAATGGCAACCTGGCACCTCGGTCCGTACTGTCTGTATAGCTCGTGGGCCACAGCAGATGTTGCTTGCTCCTTAACCCGTGCCACGTAAACAGAACCAGAAGCACCCTGACCAATCTTGCGCTGCTTGCTGTAAGATTCGTTGGGGTTGTCTTTGGACACCACTGCGCGCAGTCTATCCATGACCTCCACTTCGGACATTGCCGACATACGCACCTCCTTCTGCCGGGGGTCGGGCTTCTTGGTCAAGGCAGCTTCCGCCTGGCGAATACCATCAGGAACGGCCTTGGTGGTCGGCTGCTTGTTGGCAATGTTCAACGGCTTCACTTGCTGCACAGGGGCAGGGAGACGAGTTGGAGGAGGTCCTTGAGCCTGTGGAGCTCGGCTAGACGAAGCCTGAGCTCTAGGGTCACTAGAAGGATAGCCCGAAGAGGATCCCTGGTTCTCACTCTGGGTGCTGGTGCTGCCAGGGGTGCGGGAAGGACCTTGTCCACCGTAAGGACTCTGCGAAGATGGAGGGGCGGGAGCCGGGCGTTGGGCGGTTAGCTGACGGGGATCAGATCCAGGGTTGCGAGTAGAAGAGCCAGGCGCTTGTGGAGCAGGGCGACTCGGCTGGTAACGGGTGTCTGAGCCACCACCACCACCACCACCACCACCATATCCACCAAGCTCCTGCTTGGCCATCGGAGTGCGCGTCTTTGGAATGGATGCATTGTATTCTTGATCTTCTTTGCGGCGAAGCTCCTCCACTCGACGACGCTCTTGGTCTGCCGCTTCCTTCATCTGCTGCAATTGCATCTGTTGCTCTGCTGATCGATCCGACGTTGGCGAAGATACTGAACGCATTGACTGACCATTGTCTAGGCGCTGCATAGGACCTGGTGGTGCAGGCCGGGGAGGAGCAATCCCACTGCCCATCGATGTGCTTGTAGGCATCTTATTCGAGCTACCCGAAGAGCCATTCATTCCACCGTAGTACTGTGGGTTCTGCTCTCGCATCTTGATATCCGAGTAAAACTCCAACACCTCAATAACTGCCTGGGGATTCTTCTTGTAGTCCTCCTTGGTAATAGCCGAAGCTGTCAGCAGCTTTTCCCACTCCGGAGGCAAGCCTACAAATGCACCGGATTGCGGGTCAAAGCCAACGTGAACGCGGTGACTGAAGTTAGTGGGGTTACTGACACCACCCATACCAGGGCAACGCTCATAGATCTTGTCGATCCACTCATAGATCTCGTCATCGGATTTCACCTCACAAGTGATTGTCTTAGTAGGCACATCGCGAGTGATCATAGCAGTCTTTGAGTTTGCATCCTTGGGGTTGGCCAGTCTTGTGATCTCAAAGGCCATCTTAGAATCCTCCGAACGAGAAACAGCGGTGACGGTGGATAGGGGGAACGAGAGAACAACTTTTCCGGACTCGGTCTTCAAGAACTCGACTTTGTATTCGCGCAGGATCAACTGGCGTTGGTTCCATGTTGCCAGGAACTTGTCTTCCTTGCATCGAACGGGGCCTTCTTTCACAATGGTGACGCCGCTTCCGCCGGTTTGGCTCCGGGCCAGGGACGGGGTGCTAGTGTTTGGGAACAGCGAGAGGTTGCCAGAGGGGCCTGGGGTGCTTGGCGAGTTCAAGGACATTTGGCCAAATGAGGTGGCCACCTGGTTGGCATTGTTGGTAGGAAGTGTCAACTTGGGACGATCATTTGGGGGGCGGGGGGCCGGCCCCGGATTCATGAACTGATCCGGCGAGTACGCGGTACCACTATCATGGTTGAAGATTGTAAGTTGAGATTCCTTTTTTTTTTTTTTTTGGATATTGAATTTTTCTGGGTCGTATCCACGGAGCCTACTTACTTGCCATAGGAACCCATGATTGTTGATTCGTCCCGAATGGGCGGGCGGATGTCACTTCGGGGAACAGTGCTCGCGGCAGTAGAAGAAGGGAATGCGCGTCAAGACGTCCTGAGGCCTGCTCCAAGCTCGGCTTTGAGGAAAGCAGGTTAGCAATCCGTATTGTAATTTGTCTCGCGTATTGTCGCACGATTAAATTGTAGGGCGTTCAAAGGGTTGGAGGGAAACGAAACGAAACGAAGTGAGAGAAACGAAACGAGCGTATCGTGTTCGTACTAGGTTTCCAGGGGGTCGTACCAATCGGGCTTTTCTTTCACTTACCTGGGAAACTACAGAGCGGTCCTCGCACTGCGAGGATAGCTCGATGCGAAAAGTGACCTTCCAAAGACAAAAAGTTGTTTTGGAAGGGAAAAAAAGTGGGATGGGGTTAATGGTGGGGGAAGGAAAGGGAATGGATTAAAGGGGGCAGAAGTGGTTTGGGGCGGGAATGGGGCAAAAGGTTGATCTCCCCTGAGAGGGTTTTGTATTGTTACCACAGTTGTTAGATTTTACACGTCGAACTTGGTATATTATTTTTTTAGGGGAAATTCTAATTCGATCAATCACTGGGAAGTTATGGAGTCTGTAATCTACAGAAAACAAAGCTTCTACCAATCATAGAGACTCAAGTGCGACAATCAACGTGGTTTGGGATCCACGGTTGTGAATCTGTAGGAATCTGGGCCTTGTTCTTAAGTACTTTCAGTTTGGTAATTAACATAACAAGAAATACATACATAAATTGCAATATAAGATTCAAATGTTCATACATAAGAGGGAATCGAATAAGAACGGGAAATGTTTCTCAAGTATAAGGGTACACATATAGAGTACAGTTCAGGTATAAATCCTTACTAGGTATAAAAAATATGAAAAAAATAAAAATAAAAATAAAAATAGTACTTATAGTACTTATAGTATGTACCAGTAGTATACAAGAACAATATAAAAATACAAAATCACCATACTAATATGTAGGTGTTTCAAGGTTATCTGCATCATTCCCCAAATGGGTGGTTAAACTTGAGGAGTCCATTCAAGCCACCAACCCACCCTTCGTGCGCTTCATCCCCCATACTTCTCCGCATGACACTGGGGACGCCGCCCTGCCATTCATTGATCCCATGTCGCATCTCCTCATTCCACACTCGAACCTCCATGCCAGTCGCCATTCCTTCTCCAAGGTTAACCCCGTCCAAACTAACCTCCAGTTCTCGACCACGGTTCTTTTCGCTGAGCCGCATGGTGATCGGCGTGCTTAGTGGTAACACGAGGGGTCGGAAACTGAGGCTGCGCGCGCAAATAGGCGTCAGCAGAATTGAAGGGACCAACGGATGGACGATACTGCCACCGCTACTGAGGCTGTATGCGGTACTACCCGTCGGAGTCGAAATAATAATTCCGTCAACCACAGCCTCGGTCAGAAAACGTCCTCCCACAGAGATATCCACCACGGCAAGATGTGGTTCCTTACCACGGTGGATAAGTAGTTCGTTCATGACGTATACTCCTTCCCCTTGGTCGCTTTTGCCGCGAATGGGCGTTGTCTCTTGACCATCGCTCGTAAATAGCCCAACCTTAAGACGGTTGCGCATTAAGATGGGGGCTCCACGGGTACATCCCATCGATTTGCCCCGGACTGAGGACCAGCCTGTTGGCCCCATAGATTCTAGTGCAGCCTCTTGCTCTTTGTTTTCTACCATGGGTTGTATTCTCTCTTCCAGAACATGCGTACGATCACCAGCGCCAGCCCCAGACATGTAAACTTCTCGAAAAGCCCGTTTGAACTCGGAGAATTTCCATTCACTGAGGAATCCTAGTGTCCCCATGCTGAACGATAGGACCGGAGGGACATTGGAGCAGGTAGCAAAGAGCGAGGACGCATGGAGAATGGTGCCATCTCCACCCAGTGTTACTGTAAGATCCACCTTGTTATGAAACGCAGTTGGATCATCTTCCAATGATGCGGAGTAGACGGGAAACGATAGGGACGAATGGACCTCGGCGGCGGTCTTCGATTCTAGAACAACGGCGGTGGACGGATACGTGGAGGTGATATGACTGGAGGACATGAGTTGTTAGAGAACTGCGCTATATTACTGGCGTCATGTATAGGCTAGCATACTTGGCAAATTCAATGAGAGATTCAGTCACAGTTGGGGCGCAATCCTTGCGCACTAGCAAGATGTTTCGTGGAGGCGCTGGCCACTGGAGAGAAAGCAGTTCGCCTTGGGATTCTAAAAGGGAGTTAACTTCTTGTTGCCCTCCTCAAGACACGATCATGTTCAGCCACACCTTGGTATTTAGGGATCAGACGTTGCGATAAGGCGCTAATATCGCGGATCTCGTGACGCGGCGCAGATGATGAGAAAGAACGCCGCAGGAGCAGGCCTGGGATTTTGAAACGGGCACACTGCATGGTTAGATGACGGCCAGTCATGCAGTAATATGCTTAGAGACTATCATATCCGGACAACGGTCCAGGATACTTAAAAACAAAAACAAAAGAAAAAAACAAAAGTATTTCAGAGGTCGGAGTTGTGACACCAAAAGTTGAAGCTCTGAGAACGCCCCGGCAGAGAAAAGCGGAGAGCAATAATTAGGCCCCACCGCTCTCGGGCTTCTGACGTTATGCTTGTTGCTTGTTTGTACACGGGACCACATATAATTCTACTCGTTTCTCTCTTTCATTCTTATTTTCTTTATTCTTTTTTTTTTAGTATTCAACTCATACAGAGCAAGTTGTACCCCCTTGAATATTCATTTCTGTACAGAGGATATACCTCTGTATATTTGGTGGTTGCAGTGGAGAGAAAGAGCACACAACAGCCCGAGCCCGAGCCCGTGCCCTGATTGTCGATCACCCCGATCCCGCCAGCTCCGGCTGACTACTAAAGCAAATAACTTCCCTCCGCCCCCACCAGTGAACGCATTGCGCAACAACTTACCTGAGGTGTCCTAAGCTTCCGACCGTCTCTCACTTGAGAATACCTCCATCTGCTAGCCCATCCAGGGCCTTTTACTTTTGCGCCATGAATTCAACCGAGGTTCGCCAGCGCAAACCCCCCACCAAAGAAGCAACCGAGCTTCAAAAACAGTCCACCAAACCCCCCACAGAGCCTCGTTTGAAACATGGCATTGTGATGCAACTACTCCGATCCTTAGCTTTGGCAACATGGTTCAACAGCTGCATCATAGTCATCTTCATAACCCAGCTTGCTGGCTGTCCGCTATACCTGATCAACAAAAGCTGGTACTACTCGTATATGGCATATACAAAACAAAACTTTGGACTGGTCATTACCGCACTCACAGAATGGGGCACCCCCACGTTGTTCCGAATTAGTGGAGATGCCAGTGTGCGAGGTCAGCTTCATTTATCTGAAGATGGCATGTTGAAGGCCGACTTCCCGGATCGCTTAGTGATGATCGCGAACCACCAAATTTATACAGACTGGGTATACTTGTGGTGGTTTGCCTACACCAATGTGATGCATGGCCGTATCTTTATTATCCTCAAAGACTCCCTCAAGTGGATCCCTGTTGTGGGTCAGGGAATGATGTTTTATGGTTTCATTTTTCTGGCGCGAAAGTGGCTGTCAGACAAGGCCAGAATCCAGTATCGCCTCCAAAAGTTAAAGACGAAATACACGGGGACCAATACAAATGGGACCCAGTATGATCCCATGTGGTTGCTGATATTTCCCGAGGGTACCAATCTGTCCATCAACACCAAGCGGCGGAGTGATGCATTTGGAGAGAAGCAAGGTCTACCCTCATTCAATCACCAAATCCTTCCACGATCGACGGGCCTGTTTTTCTGTCTTCAACAGCTACGAGGGACCGTAGACTGGGTTTATGACAGCACTATCGCCTACGAGGGTCCACCGTATGTGTTTTTTCTGTCTTGTTTCTTTGAAAACGCCCCTTCCCTCTTCTCGTGGGATTTTTTTTTGGGAAATATATTGACTTGTGTTCTTCAGAAATGGTGTCTATCCTGACAAGTACTTTACTCTCCGGTCTACATTCCTACAGGGACGCCCCCCGACCTCGGTAAACATGCATTGGCGGAGGTTCTCTGTCTCAGAAATTCCATTGGATGATCAGTCTGAGTTTGAAGAATGGTTGCGAGCTCGGTGGGCTGAAAAAGATCAACTGTTGGATCAATATTGGGAAACGGGTCGATTCCCCTCTGAGCTGGCTGGCTCGATCGACGCTAAAAACGCCACTCCTGGACAGAAAGTAGCTCTCGATGCTGGTTATGTGGAGTCTCATGTTAGACTGCATCACTGGATTGAGCTTGGTCAACTATTTGTCGTCTTGGGTGGCTTGGTGTTTTTGTACAAGTTTGTGGGTAATTGGTTGCACTGATTGGATTACTTTGGAGATGACCTTTTACTGGATTATTCGCATTGGGCCAAGGCACGACTGAAGACTATCAATACCTGGATCGTATATATCCATAAATATATTTTAAATTATCTTGCAAAGTTCCAATCATCTTGGCAGAAATCCCGAAAGTGTGGAGTATTTAATTGAGATACTTGAAAAGTAAAATGGCAGAGGGATTGGACAATGGCTTCTCGTAACTTCTAAGTTTCCATCCCTCCATTCAATGTTTTCACCGTCTTTATTTCTGCCGCACCAAGACCTAGTATTCTGCCGTTACAAAATCCAATTATTCCATTATATCTATCATGGCGAGCAGGCAGTATATTATACTGAGTTTGGTTGAAATATAAGTCTTGAAATGGTATTCTATTAATAATATGATGAATGTTTTTATTTGTACGCGCTAGAACATTTCTATATAAAGTACGCGATAGCTACTCGTGTACAGTAGCTACTAGAGTAGGCGGTAGCTACCAGTGTATATAGGCGGTGATAAAATGGCGGTGAAAACCGAGAGATGGAAAGTTATGAGAAGCCACTGTGATGTGTGGCGGTGTGGTGTGTGGCGGTGCAATACTCCAGCCACGCTCCAATTCTCAATGGAGGCGCCGCGGTCTGAGAGGTCACTTCGACGTTCACTGGCGCGTTTATGCAAACGGTTCCAAGGTTCTTCCAGTGAATTGCGCATCCTCCTAACGTCACTTGCTGATGGGAAATCTTGCTTGATCATGAGCTAAAGTTTTTGCTCATTTCCTTTTCATTCCAGCCGCATCTTCAACGCATCACCTCTTTTACTCTCGAGCCAGTGCGCATTCGCACGACCTAGCCATGGCACCTCTCGAAAATGGCCATGCGAACGGTTCCACTGAGACAATTTCGCCCCCGAGCTCTTTGAACAACCTGCGCTTTGCCGACATCCCCGATGCCATTGATATCCCCGCCTCCAGCTTTGACAGCGAAGTCGAAGTCAGCCTCCTTGATCTTCCTGAAGACCCTACCGAATTATGCACCCTCCTAGAAAACGAACGAGCAGCGAAAAACTTCTGGGTCATCATCGCGCTTGCTTATGCGAAGCGAAAGCAACTCGACCATGCCCTCGACATCCTCAACAAGGGCCTGGCATCCGTGGCCCACGGAGCAACCAAAGAAAAGCTCGGGCTCCTGGGCTGGGTTTGTTGGCTTCTGATGCTCAAGAGCCGACAAGCGCCTCGCGTGGCCCCGGAAGGAGAGCTTTACTCCCAAGCCAAGACCAAGGATCACTACCTACAGCTGGCAACTTCAACCCTGAACGAGGCATCACGTTTGAACCCGGCCTATCCACCTTTGTTCCTCGCTCGCGGTGTCCTATGTCTCCTCCGTGCCTCCCTATACCCGCCCCGTGCTGTTCGTCCCGGTGCAATTGATACATCTGAAAGGGTGGAAGCTTTACGTCAGGCATTGAAATGCTTCGACGAGTCATCCAAGGCCTTCGGTGGCCGCAACATCATGGCGATTTTGGGACGCGCTCGAGCACACTACATGCTAGGAAGATATGCTGAAGCCTTAGAGGGGTACCAGAAAGTTCTCCAGAAGGTGCCAAACCTCACAGACCCAGATCCTCGCATCGGTTTGGGATGTTGTTTATGGCAGTTAGGATTCAAGGACCAAGCCAAGGTGGCCTGGGAAAGAGCACTTGTTCAGGTAATGTTCTTTTTATCTTGGGATTCCTGTCTAGACCTATCGGCTAATCTGATTTTATTATAGAACCCCGAATCCAAGGTCGCAAATATCCTGCTTGCTGTGTATCACCTCTACGACAGCTCCCGCCGATCGACTACTGATCCCAAATTCGGTTCCTTGTACAAGATCGCCATGACACAATACACTCAAAAAGCCTTCAAGCTTGATAAGGAATATCCTATGACCTGTGCTTTGTTCGGCGGCTATTTCCTCCTGCGCAAACAATACCCGACGGTGGAAACTCTTGCCCGCAAGGCCATCGAGCAGACGGATGTCATGCCAATTGCCAGCGATGGCTGGTATCTTCTCGGACGCAAAGCTCACTATGAGAACGATAACACACGAGCCACCGAGTACTATAACCGCTCAGACCAAGCCCGAGGTGGTGGTGAAAAGGGTTATTTGCCAGCCAAGTTTGGTGCGGTGCAGATGCAAGTCACAAACAAGGACTTTGATGGTGCCAAATTCCGCTTGGAGAAAATCGTTCAGCAATCTAAGAACGCAGAGGCCATGACACTCCTGGCAGCGATACACGCAGAAGAGGTGTTTGCTGCTCAGAAGGCAGGTAGCAAGGATGACAAATCGACTGAGGTCAAGCGGGCAATCACCCTTTTGGAGGCTGTGCGATCGATGTGGAAGGATGAAAAGCTCAACTTGACACCTGACGAATCGGTTTTGGTCTACCTTTCTCGACTGTACGAGGGCAATGCCCCCGACAAGAGTATGCAATGCCTCATTCAGTTGGAGCAACTCCAGCTTTCCAGCATTCCTCAGAGTGCTCGTCCGGAAGGAATCGAAGACGAAGAAGAAATGAAGAATCTTCTACGCAACAGTCTTCCTCCACAACTACTCAACAACATGGGTGCCTTTTTGTATCAGAACGAGAAGATTGCATTGGCCCGTGGCATGTTCCAGTCAGCACTCAATGCCTGCGTCCAATCACAAGAGAGGGAGGACAAGTCTGATAACGATGCCCTTGTTACTACTATCAGTTATAACCTGGGTCGGACTTACGAGGCGGCCGACATGTGGGACGAAGCTAAAAAGGTCTACGAGGGTCTTTTGGAGCGACACAGCGATTACACAGAAGCTAGTGCTCGACTGACTTACATCAGTTTGCGCCAGAGTCCCACCGATGAAGGTCCCAAGAAGATGGCCAAGTTGTACGAGGTCGAATCTTCGAACCTGGAGGTTCGCGCGCTCTTTGGCTGGTATCTAAGCAAGTCTAAGAAGCGAGTTGCCAATCTTGCCGAGGATCACGAGCAGCGCCATTACAAGCACACTCTGCAGTACCACGACAAGCATGACCGATACGCTTTGACTGGTATGGGCAATGTGCATCTCCTCTCGGCCCGTGACATGCGCCGAGACACTGAGCAGGAGAAGGAGAAACGCCGGAAGGTTTACCAGCGAGCCGTGGAATTCTTCGATAAGGCCTTGCAGCTGGATCCTAAGAACGCTTACGCCGCGCAAGGTATCGCCATCGCTCTCGTCGACGACAAGAAGGACCACAGCACTGCCGTGCAGATTCTCTCGAAGATTCGAGAAACCTTGAAGGACCCCAGCGTTTATCTCAACCTGGGACATGTCTACGCTGAGCTACGACAGTACTCACGATCGATTGAGCATTATGAAACGGCTCTATCTAAGGATCGCTCTCGTGACGTACAGATTCTCGCATGCCTTGGCCGTGTATGGTGGTTAAAGGGCAAGCAGGAGATGAACCTTGTGGCTATGAAGACCGCCCTTGAGTACGCGCAACGAGCACAGAGTGTTTCCCCTGATCAGCTCCACTTGCAGTTCAATGTGGCCTTTGTGCAAAATCAGATTGCCTCGTTGGCTTACAGTCTTCAGTCCACCCAAAAGACTTTGCAAGACGTTCAAGATGCAGCTGACGGTCTCAAGGAGGCTATTGAGACATTTGAGCGCATCTCAAAGGAGAAGAACCCGCCTTATCCCAGCGCCGCTCTGGAGCAACGTGCAAACATGGGTCGCACTATCAGCAAGCAGCTTGACCGTGCCATGCAAAGCCAAAAGGAATACGAAGAGAAGAATGCTGCCAAACTTCAGCAGGCTCGTGAGGCCCGTGAGGCCGCAGCTAAGGAACGCGAGGAGCAGGTCCGAAAGGCCCAGGAGATTGAGGCTGAACGCAAGCGCAAGATCGCCGAAGAACGCCAGGGAATGGCCGAACAGGCCGAACGACAGGCCATTCAGCGTGCCGAAGCAGACCGTGCTCGTGAAGAAGCCGAGCTCACCGACGATTCGGCGACCGGCGAGAGAGTCAAGCGCAATAAGAAGAAGTCTGCCGCCACGAAACGCAAGAAGAAGGGTGGTGACGACTTCATCGCTGCCGATGATGAGAATGATCAGGATCGCAGCGGCGCTGAGCCCGAGAGCGAAGGTGAAAACGCTGCCCCTAAGAAACGTCGCCGTTTGGAGCGTCGTTCGGGTGCCAAGGCCCAGACCAGTAAGAGCCAAAGCAAGTTCAAGAGCAATGAACGGGTGGAGGACTCGGACGAGGAGGATGATGGAGAGGCACCGGGTACCCCTGGTGACGAAGAGAAGGAAGATCTCTTCGGTGATGGAGATGATGAGCCAATGCAGGATGAGGAAGTTGCAGCACCCCGTCGCCGTGATCGAGCCTCTCGCCGCATTGCCGATGATGACGATGAGGATGAGGAAGAGAATGAAGAAGCGCCAGTGACAGTGCCGGAGCCGATCGAAGACGACGAGAACGAGGAGTTGTTCGGCAATGTGTCCTCCAAGGCCGCCGAAGATGAAGAGATGGAGGACTGAGCTACTCCCATCTCTTTTTCTCTCCAGATGTCTTTTTGAAGTTCTCTACTTTTTTTTTATTCCCGGTTCTAGCATTCTTATCTTTCCTGTCGCAGAAACTGTTTGCGGAGTTTTTGGGGGAGATGGTCACAGAAGAAGAAGAAAAAAGGAAGTCAAATACTCTGCCCTAAACAGTTTGCGAGAGAAGATGGTTTTTCGATGTAAATTAGCCTTATTTAGTTGTGTTTATCCTTCAATACCTTGATTGTACTTGATTCATTAGATGTTAAGTCTTGAGTAGTTCGCTACTAGTATGTGTCTCTGCCCGTGGCAACCTTTCAATGTTGGAAATTGCAATCCAATGTCCCTCCGTATACGCTGTGGACATTTGAACATCCAATGTTTGAATGGATCCCCGTTATCGGCTGTTAACACAGCAAACTAGAGCCAACCAACATGCCCACCAATTCAATTCAAACCCATGTAACATTGGAGAGCCCCATTCTACCAGTATGTACTAGTATTCTCCGAATACGAATTCGAATACAACCTCCACAAACTTACGCAATGTCCTCGCTTCAGATATTGTTTCCACACGGAATTCCCCACCAATCAATCAAAATTCCCCTTCAAAAACACAGGTTCTCCGATTTATCTCCGATCTATATACACAATCACACATAAATCACACCCCGCAAAGCAGTTCCAAAGCTTAGCAATAATTTATACTTTCGCTCACACTATCCCGGGGACCTAGCTACATGGATGTATATTGTTTTTTTTTCTAATTAATCAAATCGCAAAGAACGGTAGTACGGAACCGAGGCAGATACAGCGACGTGATTGGAGTGGTGTGGAGGTGGCACAAGAAAGAAATTAGGCCCGGGATCCTCCATTCGGCCGATCCTGGCTGACGGGGACTGAAGCGGGGATTATATTAATTTCCGATTCCCTGGGCGGTTTTTGATTTGCCTGTGCTGGTGGTTTGGCCGGTTAGGGTTAGGCGCGCTATTGGGTGTTGATGGGGTATGCATAGTATATTAACATTGAAATTGGAATTGGAATTGGAATTGAAATTGAAAATGAGGAGCTGAGTATTGAGGAGATGAAGATGAGTGCCGAAGCCTAGGTTACGGGTGTTTGCATATGGATCCAGGATGACACGAGAATATGCAGGTACGGAAGGGAGTAAGTATACTCCTAGGTTGTGTAGGTGAAGTCGTCTGTTACCACGTACTTACACATACCAAAGTCGTATCGTAACGGAAGGTTTCAATGTACAGTTTCCGATTCCCGAGGCACGGCTGCAGCGTGCATGCATTGCGCAGGGGCAGTCCCGATCGTGCATGTTTCGTACTGTTGGTTTGAGATCGGTATTTCATTCGTCAGCTGCTAGGTACTTCCGGGTTATGTGTGTCTTGGAAATGTTGGGGGCCTTTTTTAAAATCTTTCTTTTTCTTTTCTCTTCTTCCTTCTCGTACTTTTGTTACATTGCCCTTGTTACTCTCAAGTGTTCTAGACCATGTGCTCTGTAACTGTATACCGCAGATGTGCATGTGGGAGCTATACGCAGATGAAATGCTTATTGGTTACATCGGCTAAGACTTTGGGCGTAGTCAGCTAATTTTAATGCTTAGTATGTAGTTAACTAACTATTTTATTTTGAAGTTCTTTTTTATTAGAGATATTAATTATGCTTTTGTTGCAAACCAACGTGATTCATTCTCGTATGTTTGCGAATTGAGGTCTCATAGTTGTAGTAGCTGCGTCGTATGAATTCTACATGTGTGTCCGAGAGCGATATTGTAGCTAATCAGGTGGAGAAGGGTAAGACATGCATAGTAGAGGTAAAGCCAAGTAAGGTGAGAGCGAAAGAATGTGAGATAGGTAAAACATTAGGTGCTGAACCATGAATACTACCTAGCTACCTAGTAACTAGGTAGCTGTTTACAGCTTCCACAGGGGCAAAGAACGTATCATGTATGCTCTTACTACTAGGTACCTACAATATGACTTTGGGAGTCGCTGAGCTACCGGTTCGGGTAGAGATTGGCTCCCGGAGCACAGCTTGAGCTAGTTCGGGTGCCGCCCTTAGCACGCCCTAAGCAACCTGGAGCTCTCCCCGGGACCTGGGTATGCCCTGCTCAACCCTGCTCAACCCTGAATACTTTGAATGAATGAAACAATCCTCCACTTTGACGGACACCTTTCCATTAGTAATCAAGTCCCGTGACCATTCACCCAGTTGATTCCATCCCTTCCTATGGCTTCTTTAATCTCCTTCATTGCGTCCTGAGCCCTACACAGTTACACCTCCTGAGTACCATGTCTTTACACGTAAAATTACCGGTAAGGCTCTGTTCATATATCAGAATTAGTTGATAATGCAGAGCTTACACATTATAGACCCTCATCATGGGCGACAAACGTCTCACCGTGAAAAGAGATGAGCTGTTGAATCAAATTCGTCCGACCGTACATCGCATAGAACTCGAGGAGCCTCGTCAGGGGTTTCCAGAAATAGTCATCGTCAAACAAGAGAAACCCGAATGGGGAGATGAATTTCTCCAAGAGATAAATGCCTACAATAGGCTGCAACACCTTCAAGGAACCATGATTCCAATTCTATTTGGCCAAGGCTCTTTCAACGAGTCCCCGGCCTTGATACTTTCAGAGGTCGAAGGTATTACTCTGCGTGATCTGGCTAAATTTGATGAATCAACCGTCCCAGAGAAAATCCTTGAGTCTGAGCTTGAGAATGTTTTCAAGGAGCTGTACATGTGCGGAGCTGAGCATTGTGATCTGAATCTGGGCAACTTTTTATTTTGCAATAATGGAAAAGTGGTAGTCATTGACCTGGAGGAAGTCGAGTTCCCTGATAGACGGCAAAGTTGGGAAAGAAGTGTTAATTTGGGGAGTGTGGGTTACCTGATGAGCAGATTTAGAGATGTGAGGTATCCAAATCGACCCCCGTCCCCTCTATACTGGGCTTCCGCGTCGGGCGCCAGCAATGATGTGAGCGGCTCAGAAGAGCTCGATCTCCCTGTCATGAGTCTCGTGAGCCAAGACTTGAAAGAGCCCAATTTTGTTGTACTTGAAAGAAAATAGGACTGTAGTTAATCTGAGCTGGAAAAAGGAAAGAAAGAAAAAAAAGTCCGAGAATTTCGATTCGTTGTAGGCTTGAAAGATTGTTTTCTAAGTATTTGTCCCGGATTACTATTCATTCAAATTATAGTTAACTAAATCGAGGTTTTGTTGTGATTTTGGAATTACTAGTACTCAGAAGGTAGGGCTGGTACCTAGAAACAGATCATCAACTTGTAATAGCAATTACGCTGGACGGATGATGTTGGACATGCTTCCTCATCAATCACTCACTCTTCCACATTGTTTTCCCACACGAACATCCACCTGTGCATTCAATCCTCAACCTCGAGAGACTTCAACTTTCCTTCTTGCAAGATCGCGGGGGAAATGGGTTTCGACTTGGAGGGCTCTCCGCCCAACAACAAATCGAAAGCCGCGAAGTTCAATGCCCATGTCTTAAAAAAGCTACAGGCAGCTCTCGTTCAAGATCCAGAGATCAACTTGGCCGAGCAATTTCCCGCCGCATATGTGAACCGACTCCTGGAAATGCGAAAAACATCCGAGCCCCCTCCCAGTACGTACCATGAAACCACTATGATACCCTAACTAATATATTTGTGTACTAGAGCGAGCAAAGTTCAATCCTGATGCCGATGGAGACATCCGACGATCCCTTTGTCCATCAGACCCAACCAAAATCATCTTCCCTCTTTCGGAATCAGTTAAAAACTTACTCCAATCGGTGTCCCAGACTGCGGAACATCTCTCTGACGAACTCTCCCAAAGGATCATTGAAGTCCTACACAGCAGCGAAGTTCTTTGGAAACCTCCTTTCGCCCGCCACAAAGGCGTCTTCAAATGCTCCGCAGACATAGCTGTGAAAGCAATTCGGAACATGGAGCACTACACTGAATACACCACTTTACAATATCTCGCCCATCACAAGCCAAATATCCCAGCACCAAGACCGCTTGGCTTAGTGCGCATGGGGAAAATTTCTTTACTCTTCATGACTTACATGCGATCTACGCCGCTCGGCGAAGTCTGGCAAACACTTGAACCCTGTCAAAAAGCCTCCCTTAGGAACCAACTCAACGCCATACTTGCTGATTTGAGAACCCTGCCCTTTACCGAAGGGGCCCCGTTGGGTGGAGTCGCCGGTGAAGGATGCAAAGATCTTAGAAGGCATGTTCGTGTGAGCAATACACCCATAACCAGCCTGGAGGAATTTGAAATATTCTTGTTCTCGAGCCCGCATGCGGGCGGCAGCGTGTTTGTCGAGTTTCTTCGTCAATTATCTCCGTCGTACACGCGGACTTCGGGCCCGAGCATTGTTTTTACGCATGGAGACATCAGGCCGGACAATATCATGGTTGAAGTGGCTGATAACGACCAGTACATGATTTCTGGAATCATTGATTGGGAGTATAGTGGGTTCTATCCTGACTATTATGAATCTGTTCGCTGCACAAATTGCCTAGGCCCTTACGAGGAGGATGACTGGTTTTTGTATCTGCCAGAGTGTATCTCGCCAAATATCTACACTCAATGGTGGCTTCTTGATCGAGTCAGAGAAAGCAGAGTCGTGTGAGTAAGAGGCTGGATGAAGATGAGAGTTGGCAGGGAGACGAGTCCCTGGGCCTTTGATATTCAAAAATCTATTGTAGCACGAGCAATACACTTGAGAAGCTTCTTTTCTAATTTTACATTAAGCGGCTATAAGCGGTGAACAAATAGAGCAGCTTTTTGCGGCACCCATGATCTGGATCGGTTGCCCTGGGCATACTGGGTGGGGGTGAGCTACCTACTAAGTGCTCCCTGAATGAGTATACTGGAAAAGTGGGTCAATCAATTGATCGACAAACTATAGTTAACTAACCGGTGATCACGTGGCTTAATGATGACTCAGATCCCGGTGAAAGGGGCGCCAAAAACGGCGTCCCAGCCATTTTCGGCGCCCAATTCACCGTCAACTGGCTGATAACATACATTAGTACAGCTTGAGGTTTGTTTCTCTCCTTTCTCTCTCTTTAGGTCACGCCCAAAGAGAAAGATCTTCTGAACTTCGTCAGATTTAATTGCGAACGCCCAGAGATTGACGTAGCCTATATTTCTTTCATCACTCAAGAGTCAAGAGTTTGCAACGGGGATTTTTCTTAGAAAAAAAAGCATGTAAAATTTAATCAATGGGTCTTTCGAAGAGGAGCTGAGTGCAACGTTGGAAACTCGGGTTGTGGCGGTAACTTTATCCGCGTTAAGGTTCTGGCAGCTACATTCGACGTGGCGTATATGTACGGATGTACACATAAACACACACTGATTATTGAAGCGAAATCAACGTACAAGCTATGTCTATTCTCAACTTCATTATAAAAAATTGGAATTACTGCCCAGGTGGTCAACTGGTACAGAAGTGTTTCTATGTATTCAACCGAAAGGTGTGTGCCTGTTTGTACCTTCAAAGTAACCCCGTTCGGCATCCCGAAATGATATCACCACATTCTTTTCATCCTTCTCTGGTTCTCCTACACCCCAAATAGTCAGGGATCATCATCGGACAAATGTCACCACACTCAGTACCGCGTTAAAAGTTTTTCTTTGATCTATGAAAGTGGAGGGTTAGCTTTGGTCTTCTGTAACCCAGTCAACCCACCCGTCGCAATCTTCTACCCTAAGCCAAAGAGATGCATTTCCTAAAGCGGAAATGACGTCTGGGCTCGACGGACTTTATTCAACGGACTGAAGCACGTCAGTCTAAACTGGTCTTTGATAGGTAAAGGATCTTTTGGTATCTAATACTTAAGTCTGCGCTTAACAATCCCTGAGTCCCTGGGGTTCTTTTCTTTTTTTTTTCCTCCGGTTTTTTGGTACATTGACATCGACTCCATATCCAAATACTCTCCCTCTGGTAGGTCCTATACTCACCATATATAATGTACTAGTAGCTTCAAGCAAAACTAACTTACAGATGGTAGTCTGTACTCTGGCTGTTATCTAAGCCCAGCACAACCAATCCTCCAACCATGCAATACAGCCTTGTTTTTCTTTTCGCCGTGGCTGCCGCTGCAGTCCCAATCTTGACTGGCGGTGACAACGTCAAGCGCGAAGAAGACACTATTATCAGAGACGTCAAAGAGCTTGTGAATGACCTCCGCAAACGTTCTGACGATGTCTCTGTTGGTGGCGACCTCGGTGTCGGCATTCTGAATGGAGTCCTTAAGCGCTCTGATGATATCGTCATTGACGGCGTTGATCTTGGTGATGATTTGGAAATCCTCAAGCGTTCTGACGATGCTGCAGCGACTGAAGATGTCGACATTGGGCTTCTTGATAACCTCAGCGTCGGCAAACGCTCTGACGATACCGAGATTGGTGATGCCCTCGAGTTGGGGCTTCCTATTGTTGATCTCACCAACCCTTGAATGAGGCAGATCGGCCAGTCATCTATACTCGTGAATGGTCATGTGCGATTCGATGTGCTATATTCGGCACAAAGAAACGCTTTGGCTTGTGTTGGGATGAAAATTTCGAATATGAATTAACACTCTGTACGTAATTGATAATTGATACCGATGACCCATATGACCACAACGTTCACATGATCAATACCCCTTTATGTAACTATACCCCGTAGCTAGCCAAAATGACATCGCGATTGTACGGACCTCGGGAGTGTACAGCATAGTTGGTTGTGGCTGTATTACCCCTTAATGCTTAGAGGCACACTAGTTCTCCCCCTTTATGGGTCCACGATCGCCTCTGTATATAGTAGATACTCCATATGTACTATGGACCCAGTTTACCGGGGCAACTATAGACAGAATAGATTTGATTTTCCAACTAGTCCACCGATGGTGCCCAGTGGTCTGGGATCTGGCAGAAATCTTTGTCCTTTTACTCCATAGTTCGATTTGCAAAGATCCACGTGTAAAAAAATCCAGATCAAGTGGAACCGAGCTTGGGGATGTGCTCATGATAGTGAGATCGGAGTACTCCGACGTGTACGGAGTAGATTCACGTGATTTAGTATGTGCATAGCCTGATACAAGGTATGTACCAACGGAATACAGCAATTAAAGGTAGTAGGAACCCTGAAGAATCCTGAATCCTGAATCCTGAATCCTTCAGTAAATGCAGTTGTGCATGTACCTGGTTCCTGCAGACACGGGAGAGAAAAAAAAAGTGGTCCGGGAAGACTGGATAAGAGAGAGGGAGGCTTTCGCGCCAGTCTCGGTTAACCGTTTGGACTCCGTACGCTCTCCCCCAAGCCAAATGCAAGCCCGAGTCCACTGGGGCGTAAATGGATGCCGTCTCAGGAAGATGATGGCAAGGGATGACGAAAGCTGAATAGAAATGGAGCAAAAATGGAGACGGAAATGGCCCCTCTAAAAGCTAATAATGGGTACGGAGTACGAAGAAAAAATAGATGGGTAATTCTAATTCTGGGCTTTAGCTAAGATTGAAGCTATGAATATCTTGAAGCTGGGAAAAGGGGGAGAGGTAGGGGCCATCTACTAAGAATCTTGGAAACAGATTGGCGATCTCATGCCTGCTTAGCCCCCGTGAAAGACGATGGTTTGTTTTTTTTCTCCATTTGTTCCAGGGTTACGCACATTAAGCCGCAGAAGGATTCCGATATTCCGGTACGTGGTAAAGTAAATTACCGATGGATTACCGATAGATTACCGAGTGCTTGGATCAAGTCAGTGTCGCGTTCAATGTTGCTCTTGGCGTTCAAGCTTACGTAGAGGATTCGAACTGGATATATACAGAAATAAGAAAGCAATGGGGCCAAGGAGGTGAGGTTACAGTGTTCTATGTACATGTTTTGCATTGGAATGTCCAGTATTTCGCTATAATTTTTTTTCCATTTTGGCTTTTGGCTTTCGGGAACAAAAGTTGACGGGAAACGCCTTATTCTTATCTACGTTTTGGCCCCAGGGGATTGACGTGTAGATTTTGCATTCTAGATTTTGCATTCTAGATTTTGCATTGTACAGTAGTAGAGGTTCGTCAGCGAAATTAAAAGGACCATGTTCATGATGTTATAATAGAAATTGAATCTATACATCTTAAAATAACATCTCAACACGTAACAATGGAGTAGGTACGGAGTAAATCTAAATCTAAATCTAAATCTCCATGAAATCTGAATCTCTTTGCGTATCCGTGTACTTTTGTTTTTTCTGTTATTTATTTCTCTGGGTACACAACACGCATACGGGCAAAGGTGTCCGGCCTGCGAAAGTGGAGAATGGTAACATGGACCAAACCTGCTAAGGCAGCTAAACCGTGCTAGGTTCCTTAAACCAGCTTAAAAAAGGTGCAGCTCCGAATTAGCGAGCTCCACTCGAAACGAACCGATCGTCTGGAAAGGAGGTCCGCTACGGTCCCGGTTAGTCTCACCTTGGGCCCCCATCGATGGTTCTAGACAAGGGGATCGTCAGGACTCAGGAGAGTTCGCCGTGGGATGTTTGAAAAGGGATTTTATTTTTGTTTTTTGTTTTCTGGATCATGGATGATTATTGGAGTAGAGATTTGACTTTGGGACCTTTTTCCCTTACCCTCCCGCGTCTCTACAATTCTGAGACGCTGGCGTCCTTTGGTTCAATCTTTTGACTTTCGCTTTTATCTTTTACTCTCCCTTGTTTCGCTTTCGCTAACTGGACTCTTGCTTTTTGCCCCCCCACTTTAACTTATATATGTAATTTTTTTTTTGTTAATGACGAAAGGCTTGGAGTTTTTGGAGTATTTCGGGGGCTTTTTGGGGCTTTTTGGGGCTCGAGGTATAGGGCCCCACCGGAGATTTGTGTGTTTTTAGTATTGTATAGATGGTATAGATGGGTATTGAATTACGCGGGATTGAGGTCAGTGAACCATGGAAGGAATGAGGGGAATTCAATCAATTTCCGTGGATTTTCTGGACATTTTGGCTATTCTGGGTAATCTGGGTATTCTGGAAGGAATTGACTTTTGAGGGATCCTTGGAGAGAGAACTGCTAGAACTTTGCTATACCGGTGAACTTCCGTATGTTCATCTTTGCCTTTACTATATCTTGTAGCAAGATAAACACGGCCGCCTCCGATCTGTTTTATCTCTGTTTTATCTCTTGTTTTTTATCTATGTATTATCTGTAATCGATCTGTAAAACAGCCGAGGGCTGCACATGTTACACTGTAACACTGTTACTCCGTATAGGGTATCCAGTCATAACGATCAACATCTCTCTCCACTTGGATCTGTGGCCATCTTAAGCCCTATCTCTGAGAAAATCGCTTGAAAATAAAACCGTTAGACCCGAGGCTTGCGCTAGTGACGCGGGGAAACAAAGGAAATAGACTCTCAGAGTTTCCATAGCAAGGTACATTTAATTTTAATTCGGGCTAGAAGGAAAAGAAACATTCTTGGTTTGGTTTTTGCCTAGATCCGATCTCATGTCTCCTTTTCGGATCATATGCACGTGTGCATTCCACATGCTGTGAGGGAGAAACACAGAAAAAAAGAAATAAGAAATAAGAAAAGAAAAAAAAGGCAAGTCAACCTCGGATTATGCTTATGCTTGTAATCTGTACCTGCACGTTCTCTCGGAAATTCGGTTCAAAAAAAACACGCATGTGTATTAAATGCCGATACTTACTCGACCTGGGTAAGCGGCACCCCCCACATTTACCACTTTACCACGGGCACATACACACGTTCACCTTTATTCCCCTGAGTTCAATTGGTATTTCGGTTTAGTTCATGGGAGGGAAAAAATAGGGGATCTCCATGAAGCAGACTTCAATTATGAGTTTTCAGGGGAATAATCAATAGTTGGATCTTAATTGAAAGAGAAAGAAAACGGTTTTCAAGGTGGATAAAATACATTATCACCTACTCCATTTGTCTACTCTACAGATATACCGAGTACTACATTCAGAGTAAAAATGGAACAAAATCCATATAAAAATAAAAATAAAAATAAGAAAATAAAATAATAAAAAACATCAACGGTTCGAACGTCATCGAATCATGGCGCGACCACCCCTGAAAAAAGCCGGGGGTCCACACCCGTATTGACCACCGGTTGTATCAGTACAATCAGTAGTATGTAAACTCCGCCCCGACCCAATCTCCTGGGAAAAAACCGACTCAACTCTTCTCTAACACTTATTGCGCTTCAGGTCCTACCATGAAACAAAGCCCAATTGTTGGTGCTTTTGCCTGTTCGCATCTAATTTAGGGGAAAAAAACAAAAAGAAAAAGTGCATTCAAATTTATAACCAATTCCCCCCCCCCCTTCCCCAAATCTCAAATGTATTCCCAAATGCCCTATTCGCGGCAGTCTTCCTGGGAGGACGATGGAAACAGTGACCCCCCATCAACCCGCTCCTCCAATGATCCCCCGGAGCCTGCTGTCCATATTCGCTCCAGATCTATCGCCCATCCCAATCCACATAGTCCCAAACGTCGCTCCGTCTTTGGTGGTCGCTCACGAAGTAACACCACTACCTCCACTTCGTCACGCCCATCTCCGGGCTCTTCCCTGACCGAGTCCTCCATGGATGGTTCCATCTCCTCTCAGGATGAGCGTACCACCTCGGCTTTGGGCATGCGTGCCGATAGGCCTGATAGGTCTTCCCGCTCCTTCCTTGCTCGAGGTAGTCGGATTCTCCGCCGCCAAGGCAGCAAGATCAACATCGTCGCCACGCTGGACGAGGAGGATGAAAATGATCGGGAGAAACCTCGCGACAAATCCGATATGTTTGGTCGACGATCTCGCCAAGTTGAACAACGTAAGTCTTGGTCCTTTTCTTTTTCCTTCTTCATTACCAGATATGCCATTGGCTGGATTGGGTTTCGTCCAAGCCTTAGCATCAGTGATCCATCTTCCCTTCAAACTTGCAAATTGACTGACACGTGAATGTTCACACGTGCAGAAGGTCGATTGAAGAGCCTCATCTCTGATCCATTCGACTTTCATCACCTCACCCATACCAGCCCCGCACAATTCCAGTCATTGGATCAAACCCGGGAGAATGATCTATGTACCGAATTCTCCGTCATCCGGGCTTCTCAACGGCCCGAGACTGGTCTCAAAGGAATCCGAGCCACTGATATCCACTTCCGCAACTTCTCAGCCGACGACCTCGCCACATATGGTACGGCTACCACCGTTGATGAACCAACCCCGTACAGTCCCCCAGCCTCGCCACCATCCGAAACATACAGCCCTGGTCATGTTCGACGGGAGTCTCGTGCCTGTGAGAACTTCTCACGTCCCGTCCCCAGAGTTCCGCGATCTTGTCCCACAACCCCACCTCCTCCCGCTACCCCAGAGGTTCCTGCCGAGGTCGCAGAGCCGGCTCCGCGTGCCATTGATGAGATTCTGGGCTTATCCACTTCTATGACCTACCCGGAAAATATCCACACCGCACCTTCATTCCGACGAGATTCGACAGGTAATCACTCAGCTCGGACATCCTCCATGAGTAGTCACTATGACCTGGAAGACGTGCCGGAAGAGGAAGAGGCCACTCGCATGTGGGACAGCCCCGAGACGAGCGTTGGCTACGCTCATTCTCGTTCGACTTCGCATTTGAGCCAGGCGCCCACTGAAGCGTATATTCCATCGACTATCAAGGCACCCAAGGCGCCACTGTCGATCTTTGTGGCCGAGGAGCTTTCCAGAAAGTTCTCCGAGGCCCTGGGCTCGCCGACTCTGCCACAGAACCTGCCTGATAGTCTTCCCGCGAATCGTCAAATGGAGATCACTCCGCCAATCAAGTCCAGTGTCAACCAGTTCTCCTATGAGGACGAATTGTATGACTCATGGGACGCGGATATCGACTATTGCTATGAGCATGCTGCCGAGTCGACCTGCAACTTCGATTGGTCGCGCACTTCTCTAGAGGAGACTCAGCGCCCTCAGATTGGTGTGCCCTTGCCTAACGACACCTGGCTTGTGGCCCCGAAAGTTCGACAGCTCCAACCAAGCCCACTGAGCACCTCCGAGCTTCCCACCCCGGATTTGGATTCCAGCCCAGCCCGGTCTACACCGTTGCACTTGGCCGGCACCCCGTCGACAGCTGAGTACGAGCGTGACTTCATCGTTCGCAACACGGGTGACTACTTCCAACCTGTTAGTTCCTTGGCAAAGCAGATTCCCCAGGATACCTTATACGAGGACTACCTTAACACCGATGCGGAATCGGATCGCCACTTTCCTTTCTCTCAGGGAATGATTTCGGATAACCCCGTCTCGCCCCGGAGCAGCTTCTCTCCCATTAGCAAGTGTAACTCCCAAGAGAGCTTGATGCTCTCTCGCGCGGCTTCTATTGCCCGCAAGCACCGCTCGTCCGTTTCCACAACCAGCGTTCCAGAGCTGATCCACAGCCTGTCTAGCAGTCGTGAGCTGATGCCCACTGACCGTATGAGCGCCGGCGAGACCTTGGCTGCCGGGTCTAGCATCAGCCGTCCTTCTTCTTCTACCCTCCACCGCCAGACCAAGAGTCTGGCTGAAGCTCACCTGCTGCTCCAGGCGAGTAGCAGCCCTTGCATTGGCGCAGAGCTTCCTGCGCCCACTCCCATTCAAAGTCGTTCCAAGTCCTACGACATGGATACCATCAAGGG
Source organism: Penicillium verhagenii (assembly GCF_028828195.1). Taxonomy (NCBI): domain Eukaryota; kingdom Fungi; phylum Ascomycota; class Eurotiomycetes; order Eurotiales; family Aspergillaceae; genus Penicillium; species Penicillium verhagenii. The sequence continues at coordinate 628,498 of NW_026643171.1, forward strand.
TTGCGAGCCTCCTCTCCCCGCAATTCCCCCTAAACACCCGAACCGGAAGAAGAGCCGCAACCCCTCTTACTCTCTTTTCCCCACTGCCGCTTAGTGAGGGCTTTTTTCATTACTTGTTTTGTTTTTTTTGGGGGGCAGAGCACACACATGTCTTGCATATCTCGGTTTCTGCTTTGTTTTTTCCCGCTCTCGCTCTACCCCCCAACACCCCCTTGATAGAATTTCTCCACGAGTGATGACCTGTTTCAATTTTTGTACGTTGGGAGGGCTGTATTAGCCGTGTTCAATCTGTTCGGTGGTTTGGTCTGAATGCATTTCTCAGCGATATTGGTTTGGTGTCTGGAGGGAATTGGGTAAAAACCATGGAAAAGAGGACATCGGAAGGGATGGAGGATTTGGAAAACATTCGCTATATCTCTTTTTATCTTCTCATGTGACTATATAGAGCCATTGGCACAAAATCCACGGCACCATTTTTTTTTAACTTGATGGGTTTCTTGAGTGTAGATAGATTTTGTAGACCTCGTAGGTCGAAGATGAGATAGACAGGTGGAGAACCTTGGAGCTACCAAGCCTGGGAACGGAAGCTGTGAGGTGCATAGTCCCCCTAGGTTAAATCACATGATCAAAGTTAAGAATTCCGTTTCAAGATTCCTTTTTGAGAGACATGAATCCTGACGAAGCTATCCGCAGTCTCTAGATATTGTCGCAAAAGTCTAGAATAAGACTCAAATTTGAAAAAATACTAGTCCTCTTTGACCCATCTTAAAGCTGTGGAGTGCATTCTCGGTGGATCATCTGACTTGCTTATCTTATCGCCCCAAAACCTCACGCTGATCTTTGATCTTACCTTCAAGTTCTTCTCATTCTCCACGCCACCATGGCCTCTCCATCGCAGTCGCAGGCTTTGGCCAAGAGGCCAGATGGTCAGCTTATGCCACCCCCACCTCCTCCAAATCGCATCAAACGCCCCGCAACCGTCCTAGACGAAGATGTCTACACAACCGCCCTCTCCCATATCATTGCCCGCGACTTCTTCCCTGGTTTGCTCGAGACCCGATCCAAACAAGAATACCTCGATGCGCTCGAATCAAAAGATAAAGAATGGATCAAGAGTTCCAAAAAGAAACTTGCGGATGTCATGCGTACTCCCACACCGGGCTTGAACGCACGGAGAAAGACCGATACCGCATCCGTGGCGGGCACCCCGCAACACATACCAGGTCGATCAGATGAGACCCCTCGGGGATGGAGGGGTGATACACCCATGTCCGTGGTTTCTACCTCGACTGCTGCCACAACCATAACAAAAAATGAGCAGGACCTTATCGATGCGTCGAACATGAGCCTTATTGCCTTCCAAGCAAAATATACCAGTGATGATAACGAGTCATTCAACAAGGTCCTCGACAAACATAATATCAAGCGCCGTGAAAAGAATGGCTGGCTTTGGAACAATAACAAGATCCCATCGGCGCGACAGATTGCTCATCACAACCGCGAAGTGAAGCGCATCACCGCGCAGGGTGGGAATCCGGAAACCAGCCTGATCAAGATAAATGGGGAGGGTGATGATGATGACGACCGCCCCGCTATTAAAACAGACCTAGACGCTCGTCCAGCAAGACCCGATCATTGGAAGTCTCGCCCGGATAACGGACTCATGTTCCTCCCGTCGTCTGTCGAGGATACTCATGAAACGATCCAGCAAAAGGCCGAAGCAGCGTCCCGCGCCGGTCCCAAGCGGACTCTATATCAAAACACCAGACTCCTCGACGCCGACGCTGCAGCTGCAGCCGATGCCGCAAATCAAATTCCCGCCTCGCCTTCCATCTCTGCTATCCAAGATGCCATTGCAGGCCGCCCGCGTCTCAGCCAGTCAGAGGCATCTGCTGTACCGGGAGGAGAAACACCACGAGTTAACGGATATGCCTTTGTCGACGAAGACGAACCGGAATATGAGGCCCCTGCGCCCGGGTCCCTAGAAGCTGATTGGCGTCTTCTTGGCGCAAGTGATGCAACACCAAACCCGTTCCAGCTTCGTGAAACTGGCAAGCGTGAAGCTCTCCATCACCGTATGGTGGATCGTGTCGCCCGCAATAAGCGCGCTGAAAAGGCTACCCGTGTTACCAAGACACCTGTGAATAACACACCCCGGTTCACTAGCGGTCCGCGTCTCGATGCATTAACCCCCACACCGAGGTCTGGTGGAAAGATGTTGACGTCTGCGGGGCAGAGCTTGTTGTCGCGAGTGGGGAGCACCCCGCGATCTTCTGGAGGGTCGACTGGGTTGAAGAATATGTGGACTCCTACACCGCGACGGAAGTAAATAGATTATAAATTATGGCTAATGATATGTACGATTACCACGAAGCTAGATGCGTTTTTTCACTCCTTTTCAATATCAATAGAGAAACCAGCGATGGTTCCAACCTGTACTTCATTTGAAACTTCTGAAATCCATTAAATATTAGGACTATACTTACTTGCATGAGCTACATACTAGTGCGTACTATGTTGTCATCATCCCCATCTAAACCTTCAACGGTAACTATAAAACTTGGTGGAGTGGATAATCGGAACGATCAACCCGATCTTATCCGGCCCGACCTCGGCCTCTTTTCGAAATCTACTTCTGACCTCGATCAACTTGAACTCTTTGACTTTCTAAAGTAATCCGTACATATCTACTTGCCTGTACAATCTCAGTAAGTCTGGAACAAGCACAAAACCTTGGACCGTATTATCTGTCGCAGATGCTAATATGTATGTAGAATAGACAGGGTTGAACATTCTTCCGGCCTGTGAACTTTATCAACCCTATATCAGAATCTCTTCCACGGCCAATCTGCAATATTTCAATTTTGCTGTCCAAAGCTGCATCTATATTGCATCTGCTCCGGCTTATTGATCTATCAACAAAGCCCACCATGAGTATAGACTCAAGTCCGGGTTCGACAGAACCCACGCCTACTACCACAGCCGCTACATCGGGTGGCGACACCGGCACCAAATCAGCCCAAGAAAAAGAGACACAACCCACATTATCAACCTCAATTATCTCAACACTATGCTCCCCCTTCAGCACGCTCTTATCTGCAACCACGCTCTACCAAGGCAGCAAGGAGGATGCATCCCCGCCAAATAGCATCTCCAAGAACGAGCAAGAGCAAGAGCAGTCCAAATCTCAAGAACAAGAAAAAGAACCACAGCCAGAGTTACTAGAGCCAGAACCAGAACCATATTACAAACCAAATGAGGTTCCGCTTTTCAAAACGCTCCAAAAGAAGCGACTATCAGGGACACGCACGAAGCAACTTCTCCGCGCGGCGGGTCGAGCCTACAATGATCCCCCGCCACCGCCGGAACTGGGCACTTGCTGTGGCAGCTCGTGTGATCCTTGCGTTAATACTCTGTGGCGCGAGGAGAGGGATGTTTGGAGGGAGAGGTGGGGTGATAGGAAGGTTGAGGGTGAATATGCGGATGGAAGGAAGGATTTGGAGTGGTGATTTTGAATATTGGCTTTTTTGGAGCGATGTTGCATGAGCGTGTGGTTTATACATAATGCCTATTAGCGTACTTGGGGAATTACTGCGTTCAATGTTTGCAGTAAACATTGCCATCGACAGGAGTCCCGTGGGTGAATTGGAAATATCGAATAGAGGCAAAGCTTGAAAGACATCCATATATGCACATCTGTATTTGCATTGAACAGGAGTCTGTTCTTCTACACATGCATAGTTTGTATTTCTATGAAATTCTTAGTCTAGAGTTATAGGATTAAATCTTGCCGCAATTACCAGCACAGTATAACCCGTTCGCATGGAATGGTGTATATCCAAATACAAATTGAACGAATTCGGGGGATTTAGTCGATGCACCTCTCTGGAAGATAGCAAAGAATGGGTAACGCTAAAGCCATAGCAGCCAAGCAAATCACTTGTTCTGAAGTCAGCAAGCAGACCATAATGAACATGCTAGAGAAATAATGAGCGACTCTCACCTGGAATAATGCGAAAGGTCTGTAAGAAACTAGCTTGTATAATGGCCTGCGTTGACTCTGGCAAAGAAAATGCGAATCGACTATCACTCAGAACACCTCGGATGATCTGTATAACGATGTCTTTGTTAGCAAACTTATAAATCTAATATCTATCTCTTGAAAGATTGCATCAAGCCATATGAACGAACCTCCAATGAGTCGGCACTTTGACCGAGATTGCGAAGTAGATAAGTTTTGAAAAATCCTCGACTGATCATCGAAGCCACAGTCACACCGAGAATCATGCCTACCTGCTGGCACAAGTAGTAAATGGTAAAAGCAGGGGCTGTCACGTTGTCGGGAATCGATGCAGATAAGCCAACGAATGAAGCTGCGAGCGATCCACCTAGTCCAAACCCAAGGCCAAATGGGTATAGCTGTTCCCAGATGGTTGGGGTCGGACTCTGTGGCCATCGCCAACCTATCAAGAGGCAGCTTATAATTCCAATCCCACATCCTGAGATTGCCAAGGCCTTGTATTTTCCCGTTCTGCCTTTCAATCAGCGCCCTAGGACTGGGGTTTTATTAGGAGGCGGATATGGATATGTACACTTACCGTTTCATTATACGTCCATATACAGCCGAACTCGCGACCATACCTAGAGTCACGGGTACGATAGATGCGGCTGCAAGGCCGTTTGAAGCATTCTGGGTCCGAACCCAGTATTCCGCCAGGTTGCTGCAGATCTGTTTTTTTTTCAGATGTGCACAGTTAGCCGAGCTGAACATTGAAGAGATGAGGAGATCGAATGGAAGATTGACGTACACCAGAAGCGCAAAAGAACATCAGAAACTGCGAGATGTAAATGGTATAAACTCCTTCGATCTTCAGCAACGACATTGGAGCGAGGGGGTTCCTAGTCCAGTAGCGTTCATTAAGCGCGTATAAGATCATACCAATGACGATAGTCGTCGATAGTGTCGCTAACATGAAGCTTCTCTTGGCCGATTTGTCCTCAATGAACTGACATAGACCCATGATTGCGGCAATCACTATTCCCAAAAGGCAGATCCCGGTCAAGTTGAGCTCTGGCCGTGGAGGTTCTTCGTCATTCTCTTCGAATTTCGGCTTACTGGTCGCGGACGGTAATCGCCACAGAGCCAAGAAGAAACAAAGAAGACCCAATGGGGCTTGAATCAGGAACGACCATCTCCAGTCGATTGCATCGGTTAATGCACCTCCCAGCGGAGCACCAAGGCTGTATGCCACAGTACCGACCATGGAGACGTAGCTTCGCAGCACTGTCAGTTCCCTGAGGGTCACCATGTCTAGAATGTGGCCGTTAGTTGAAACCGTTCTATCATCTGTGTATCTTGACTCCTCTCACCGTTGATAATTATACTGATCAAATCTGTCATGCCGGAACCACCAGCACCAGCAACAAATCTACCGGCAATTGTCACCCATATCGACATGGATGTACCGCTTGAGGGTTTGGAACGTTAGTCAAATCTAGATAAATGGAGTCTGTTTACTGTCAACTGTATAAGCGCACCTCATCACACATCCAATGGAAAATGTCAGGTAAGCCGCGAGGAGCGTCACTTTATAGCCGTAGATATCGCAAAGCCTGCCGTACTATTTTTGTCGTTCAGTCCCAACATATCCAATATATAGGCATTTACAGAATGTGGCCATTACCTACCAGAGGAAGCGTCATGCCATAGCCAAGATTGTATGCAGTGACGAGCCATGATCCCAATGAGATGTGGTTGAAATGCGACGCAATCTCGGTGTGGGTAGATAAGACAAAGGAATCATCGGCCAGAGCGAGAAATACCCCTGCAAGCGTAGGAAGGCTTTCACAGTCAGCACTCATACATAACTAGATTAGTTCCAGATTCTACGAGTTTCAAGTTGTACCTAAAAGAGCGGGCACGAAGAACATCATGTCCACCTTTGACTTGCGCCCCGCCATTGGCGTATCTGCGGCGCTTGGGGGGTTATTGCCGTGCTCATTTTCGACGTCGTTTTGGGATTTTGTCAGGGGCGTGGTTTCGTCCATTGTTGTCTGGGCAGTTAATTGCCTTTAGACCGAAGCATGCACATGTGCGAAATAAGTGCGTTCTTAAGCTGGGCAAGCTTGGACTGGATTTCAAATGTTGTGTTTTGTAATATCGATCTAGTGGCTTATCGCGCCATAAGGGCTTTCTAGCCTATCATCAATGGCAATATACCGACAGCCATAATCCCCACCCCTCTACACTTCTAACCAGTTAGATTCGAGTGCTGCTTCCGGGTTTATGAGTCCAGATGACTCAGTTTGACACTTAAAACTAGCAATGTTACTAGGCAATGTATATATCACGTCAATCGTCTATGCTCATTATCGAAGTATTTATCCAATAGTACAAAACCCGGCTTTTTACCATATCAACCAAATTCCCCACATCACAACCAACATATACACGCTTCCCCACATCCCTAGCCTCGCCCCGAGGTTTAGGTAATAGGCTGCTCCCAGATAGCTACATGTGATATCTCCATTTGGATCCCGATATCCATACGACGCGTTCAACCAGGATCCCGTCGGACAACCGAATCCCAATGCTGCGGGACAACTCTTGACCATATCGTGACAGATATCGGTACACGGAAGGATCTCCTTGTACGGACCAGGCTTGATCTCTGAATCGATGATTGGATTGCGAGACTGGTTCGTTATGACGGACCAACGGAGAGGATCGTCTTCTGGTAATGAGCTGCCATTGATAAAATCTTGTCCTGCGTTGCGGACTTGAAGATATGAGGCGTTCGAGGTGAAGTCTGCGCATCGGGGGATGCTGACGCTGCAGAGCCACTGTTTGTATTCCGTGGCACAGTCGGTGCAATTGACAGCGAGAGAGAACATGGATTCGGCCGAGGCGCTGCATTGAATTTGTTGGAGAGAGTAGTCAAAGTATGTGTAGTATTTGGATGTATAGTTGTCGTATATCTGTCGCAGGTCCTCGACTGTTCTGTTTGGGTTGGCTGGAACTGCGTATGCGACCTCTGAGCAGAAGGTCAGATTGAACAAGACAGCACAGTTGTCCTCTGTATTTCAATTAGTTCGAGCTTTAAGAAGAGGCAGAAAAGCGGGTAAGAGGGGGGGGGACGTACCTGTTTTGGTCGTGAAATTCATCGGTTGCCATACAATTCCACCTCCAGCAACGACGCCGTTGCCATAGGTGGATCCATTGCCTTCCATGCCTAAGATTCCTACATATGTCGAGCTACGATTGAGTCCCAAAATATAGAACTGTTCCTTGGGTCGGTTTCCTAGTCCACGACTGGTCATGCCAGTGTTCCCCTGGTTGCTGACCACCTGGGAATGCTTCTGCACGGCACAAAAAGAGGACGTCATGCCACTCAACGATGTGTCATTGAGATTGTGGGCATACATGGTATAGGGAGGGGGGCTAAGATCCATCCACTCTTGATAATTCTGCGAACTGGAATTAGACTGGGTCAGGTTGTTGGTCACCAGCAGCGCGGCGGATTGATCCGAATCGACAAAGTAGAGGAATGGATCATCAGGAACCACGTTGTAGAAGTATGCATCGATCGATATGGCAAGATCGTAGGAATATGAGCCATAATAGGATGTGGAGTTGTCCGCAACAACACTGATGTAGACATCACTATCAGCTTCAAGTTCAAAGCCAACATAGCCTTGGCTTGCCGTAGTGACATTCTGAAGTGAATCATCCTGGCCCGGACCGGGATATTTCAGATCCGAGGACGTCGAATAATAAACCTTCAGCTGGGGGAACAAGCCTTCTGCACCGGTGATGTTTGTAGAAGGCCTATCGCATGTATTCAACGCCACATAGACCGTAGTTGACGCGCGTTTCAGCAGCCCTCGTTTTCGGAGTTCATCTGCTGCCTCAGACGATACGACGTTGCCATCGGTATCAATATATTCAGGGAGTCCTTTGCCCGCGACTCCATGCTCCCCTGTCACCACAGATTTCGGAATATACCAATACTGATAAGCCCCGACTTTGATGGTGCTGTCCTGGAAATTGTTGTTTGCGAGAGAGGTAATGGCGACAGATCTTCGCACCAGGTCCAGCCCGGCCTCGTCCTCGTCCTCGCCCTCCTGATCTCGAAACTCTAGCCCGTTGAACGAGTCTAGCGCAAACGGCAAGCCGGCCCCATTGGCAATAGTCTCGATATTGGGGTTACTCTGGAGTTCGACATCACTCCATATATCGGCATAGGCGGTTGGTGCGCCGGCGAGCGCTAGAAGGGAAGTGACAATGACTGGTGCAGTCAGTTGGCACTGCAAGGCGGATAGTAGTCGCATGGAAAGTGGAGGACCGGGTTGCGGAAAATGCGCATGGAGGGGGTTTTAGAAAAGCGCACGTACGCGATTTAAAGAATTATGAGTACAGTGATCTCCTGAGGGGCACAATATTGTCGACAGCATAAGGCCGATCAGTTGTTTTGGAGAGAGAGTAAGATGTTAAAGATGTCAAGACTCGAGCTTATCGGGGAATTCAATCAATGTCTTATCGCTTTCTGCCTTGGTGCCTGGTATGGCCACGCGTATACTAAACGTGCCAAGCAAAGAAAAGAAAGGACTATGCCTAAAAATAAACCATATGGTCAAGCATTATCAAGTGTCTGACTTATGAAAAGAATTTCAAAATAAATACTTTTGATTTTTTTTAAAATTCAAAGTACAGTACATAAACCCAATAGTACCTGGAACTTGGGAACCTAACGCACATGCAGTAATATTCATCCAATTGGGTATCAAAACCATGGATTAACAAAAGAATCCGGCAAAGACGAATACCTATGCTATAATCGCATACATGACATTGAATTGACAAGATTAGCGGCAGTTTCGACGCAACCTTGAAAATATGTACGCACGCACTACCTAGTTCTACCTTATAGCATATACCATCAACAATCCCAAGAACATCTCAAAAAGAGGACCTCCCACAAAGACACAACAAACCCAGTTTCGTCACATTCCAGTCACAAAATTCTTAGCATCACAGAGAATTCCAGACTCGGCCAATAATGGTTCCGGGGTGGGCAACGGTTAGAGCAATGCAAGCAATCGAAACCATGGAGCTTTCTAGCACCATCAAATCGACTTGATTATTGGCCAAAGCACTGTTGAATCCACCCTTCAACTCAGCAACTCGAAAGATTGATCGGATGAAGATTGTCAACGTGGCAAGACCAAGACCTATATGAGGAGTATTAGTAACAGTGTGGAAGATCTCATAGAGCTAGACATAGGCAAGGCACTTACAGTAGATGAACATCTTCCACTTTGAGCTCTGTCGAAGACCACTAAACTCATTTTCTTCTGGTTTAGGACTCTTGCGCACTCGAATGGCAAATTCAGAAGCCAGAATGATGAATAGGAAGAGCGAGACGACTTGGAAGGCCAAACCAGCAATCATGAGGTTGATGCCAGTCTGTCGAAGACTATTCTCAGTTTCCGTAGCAATCGCCGCAAGTGCACCACCGGCCGATTGGAGAATCAAAGAGGTTATGTCGCAAGAGACAAAGAAGGTTGTATATGTTCGTGGGCGGAATCGAGCAATGTCTTCGCCATATATCCTGATTATCTTGCCCAGGCACACGTAGATTGATGCGCTGAAGAACGCCGGGGCAATGGTAAGACAGATAAGGTACCTGAAGTATGTATATGATTAGTTTATACTTTCTTATAATGCTTGATAGCCATGGCAGCACTTGAGAGCAGGCTCTTACATGAGAAAGCTGTCGAAATCGAAAGGGTTGGTGTGTAACATGATCCGGCCAGCGTATCCCAGGATCTCAAGAACAAGGCCGAAAAACATTGGAATCGAGTAGCCCCATGTTCGGTACTTGATCATGAAAAGAACCTGGATCCCAATGATGAGACCGAACAGGGCGACAAAGAAGGCATTTGCTGGGAGATTGGGCAGGTATTCCAGATTGGCTTCACTTATCGGACAAGTAGCTAGGGTGCAATTTTCAAAATGACCCATTTTGAAAGGAATATGGTAAATGTATATGCGTATGTAGTATATTCTCTCGAGGGCTCAAATATTGAGATGGAGATATGTACTAAGTAGTCCTTAGATTCCAAGGAATTGACTCTTGCTGAAATCTGTTGAAAAATTCCATTTCATCCAAGGCTCAGAATGTTATATACCAACATTGAAGGCAGAGCGTTCATCTTGGCCCTCATTTCTGGGCTATCAATACATGTAGCAGCCACATGGACGCACAGTAGGTAATGTTAAGATTTCGGCCCAAAAGCTTCTTTTTTTCTTTCTAGCCAATCATACATACAGCTTCGATCCTTTAGAATCTTATGAGTTGACGTGTATACTTAAACGGAAATTCAGCATTCGTATATATGCACAATGTTAGGCCCCCAACTGTTCAGATGTTTAGACCATACTCCATTTTAGGAAGTTCCACTATGGGACTTGTCCATCCGCAATGATTGGTCAATGCATCGGAATCTGACATTACTCCGTATCCGCGGACCAACTCACTATCCGTGTCCGCGGACCGATTAAAAGAAAGCCCATCGGTCCGTATCCGCCCAGCTTTCTAGCTCTATCCTCCAGGGGCCAAGCTGTTTCATTATGCCGGAATCAGACAAGGTCAAAACGTGTGAGAATTGTGTCCGTGCTAAGATTCGATGTGCACATACGCCTGATTCGTCAATATGCGACCGGTAAGCCGTTTCATGACGCTCGAGCACATCTATATGTATACTTCCGAGGGCGTCGTTCTAATTGGATTACTTAGTTGTCGACGTTTGAAGAAAGATTGTTATTTTCGGCCAGCACGACCACGTGGCCAGCACAAGAAACGCACGACGTAAGCACAGATAATCTGTCAAGCTTAAGAGAAAAAGCTTATGTACTGAATTGCATGTGCCACAGGCGTATTGAGGCGCTCGAAGACAAGATCGACCAAATCATGGACCAGATTAACCCACGCGAAAAACAAGTTTATCGTTGGACCCCGTCTACCAGCGAAGCTAGCCAGAACGTAAACCATCAGGCTTGCGATGTGATTGGCAAAGGGTTGATCAACTATGAGCTGGCAACCATCTTGCTAGATAGCTACCGCGAGTCGATGCGATATTTCCCCTTTATTATCCTGTCTGGGAGAACCACCGTGGAAGATCTGAGAGCCGAAAGGCCTTTCCTACTCCTTTGCATATTTATAGTCGCATCATTTCAAGATACGCCTTTACAGCGGTCGTTGGAAGATGTCCTCAAGTCTTATATTGGGGACATAATTCTCCATTCCCCCCACGAGAACCACCCCAATGCCTTGGAAACGTTTCAAGGATTGCTGGTTGTCCTAGCTGGGTACGAATGGCGCTTCTCTTCTTTTCCCCATAATAGATTATGTACGCGATACTGACCGATATGCAGAACTCGCCATTTATACCAACTTTGTCGCTTCAACGGCTACATTCACGTTGCATTGAGTATAATGAATGATGCAAGAATAGACCGTCCGCCCAAGTACCGAGTCGCGACCCGAGTTGATGTCGATGGGATTTCAGATCAAACGGGGTCGGAATCCATACCGGGATCAGCATCTACAGCCGATGAGCGTAGAGCCTTGATTGGGTGCTTTTTGCTTAATTCAACGTAAGTGGATCGACTGAACTGGGCCTTCATGCAGGATAACGACAAATCAATGAGTTAATCATAATGCAACATCTAGAAATTCGATCATTATGCAAAAGACCTGCACATTACCCTGGTCACCGTTCATAGAATCGTGTGCGGAAGCTTTATCGGCCAAATGTGAATATCCTACCGATCGATACATGATTCATTACGTCCAGCTTCAACATATGCTGGAACGCATGAATTTGTTGACCACGAAAAGTATAGAAGGTCACCCGGATTTAGAGCTTCAACTGCATTCGTTTCGAGCCGAGGTGGAACAGTACAAGAATCAGCTACCCATTCCTCCAACATGTGATGGTAAGTATGACTGTCAACTGCTTTCTCGGTCTAAATCATAGCGCAAAGATAAATCTCGAAAAAAAAAAAAAAACTGACACACCATACGTCTAGTTCTCATCGCAATGCAGTACCAAACACTAGAGCTCCAACTCTGCCAAATCAGCCTGTTAGATAATAAACAAGCCTCCACGCCATCCGATGGCTTCTTATTAGTCTCAAGAACTGACACGCTTTGCCATGGTCTCGCAGCCGCAAAACGCTTCGTCGACTTCTACTTTACCCTACCTCCCACTATCGAAAAGAGCTACAGTTACGTCCACTGGTTACAAACCGGGTTCGTTGTGGCAGCGGCATGTAAGCTGGTCATTGTGTCCCTGGATCCCTCGCTGCGTTACAATGTTCATGTTCAGGAACTGCGAGAGGCGCTTGATCTGCCCAGAGTGATGGGTTTCTATGTTGGCAGGCTTCAGGATGTGGCGAAGACGTGTAAGAACGGGGAGTTTGCGCATTATCAGAACTGGCTTGTTGCTGCCTCGGTTTGGTTTGAGAAGACTTATCAGGCTGCTAGCGCGGAGGTTTCAAGGACTAATGTTGAGATGTCGATGCAGGGGTTGGACTTTTCGGATCCTAATCTACTCGGGCTAGATTTGGATCTGACGATTGAGGAGTTGATGACTGGCTGGATGGGACCATTGAGTATGGGTATGGATATCCGGTGAATCTTAAAAGGGCCGAGGAGGCTACATACACAACATACTGCTATTTAATACTATACTATATGCATCAAGAAAAATCATTTGGTTCAAAAGTAAACTGTAAGAGAGAGAAAAATGAAATGCGTGTATAGTATGATTGTATCAAATATGTTCGTAAATGAATATGACGCTCACAGAGCCCCATGCTTGCAGAATTGAAGGTATTAACAAATCGAAAATATAGCTGAGAAATCAAACCAAAATCACAGACAAAATGAAAAACCAAAATCGAAACACTAAACCAGCTTCTGCCACCGAGCGAGAATCATGCTAACAACAACAATGCCTCCCATCACACCGATAATTCCGAAGAACCATCCCAGGCCCTCGGCGTTCTTTCCAGGAACTTCGACGTTCATACCAAAGAGACCGCAGATGAGGTTCATTGGGACCAAGATCGTGGCAATGAGGGTCACCTTGCTAAGAACCTTGTTGACATGATTACCCAGCACCAAGTTGGTGACGTTCAGCTGAGCAAGATAGTTGGTGTGTGACCGGCTCAGCATTTTCTCAAAGTGAGCCAAGTTGGACATCATGGTCACAACGTGATCCTGAATATCACCCAAGTAAAGGCCAATGTCACCACGAGGGGTCATAGCATATTGCTCATTACAGCGCTTGGAGAATCCGCGGATAACATCCGCCTTGCCACCCAACAGACGCATCAAGCTCATAACCTTCTTGCGCAGACCACCAATTCGTGGCAAGAAGGACTCGAAGTCGTCGACACGAGCGATGAAGACATGGTCTTCAATCGCCTCAGATTCGAGTTCCACATCTCGAATCACAGGGCCAAAGCTATCGACGATGTCGTCACTAAATTCTTGTTAGCATCCTTGCAAATAGCTGGGGGTTAGCAACTTTGTAGGTGTATGTGAGGACTTACATCATGGCATAACAAATCCAATCACTACTAAGCGAAACGTAGTCACGTAGTTTTCCAATACGCTTCCGGACGTTGGAGGCATGGGGGTTCTCCTCGAAAGAGAAGGTCAAGACTCCATCGCGGAAAACAACCATGTAGAAGTTGACAGGGTCGAGAAACTCCTCACTGGTCTTATCCATCTGGTAGAAAGTACGGAAACAGACAAAGTAGTACTGCTTGAAAAGCTCAACTTTCTCACGAGCTTCCTGGGTCAAAATATCCTCCGTGGTAAGAGGGTGAATAGAGAATGCTCGGGAGATAGCGCCCAACTCCTCCTCAGTGGGATTGACCACATCGAGCCACCAAACACCACCCTCAGGGCCCAGTTGGAAAAGATCGCGGAAGCTGTCACCAGGGAACACCAAATCTCCCAGGTCCGCCGCGTGCACCGTCGTCTGAGATTCGGACGAGAAGAACCCAAATCGAGTAGGCTGGTTGATGTTCTGGAGCTTCTCCAACGACTGCTTCTCGTCCTCAATCTGAGGGAATGCCTCCGACTCGGGAGCGCGGTATGTATCGGATGAGTCGGCCGAGTCCGACTTCTTGATCTCATCAATGTCGATGATCTTCTCACCAGGACGCTGAACGTAAAACATGCGAGGGCCCTTGTTCTGGGAGCTCACACTTTGCTGGCGACGAATGGCGAGTGCTCTCTCCTTCGCTTGTTGGTTCAGCGCGACGAATTCCTCCAGCTCCTCATAGTCGATAACGGGGATCCGACCAGGTTCATCGTAAGTGTGGACGCATGCCTCCTCTGCCGCATCGGTCACATCACCCGGTTGAGGCCGGATGATGCTGGCATTGCTAAAGGTCGGGCGCCTAGGATGAGTACCTCCCGAGACTGTACGTTGCAACATGGCCTCCAGATCCGGAGGCGCATGGCTGTCAAGTGTGTTGGCTCGCTCTCGGCGACGGGGGTCAGCAAAAGCCTCTACCGAATTGGGAGGCGACGAAGACCGAGCCGACACAGATGACTTTCGGGAGGCATGATCTTGTTGACCGACACTGATGCGGCGTGGCGAGTGGAATTGGGCCGCGGGATCGACCGAGTAGCGCCGACCTTCATTATCCGAGTCATCCACAACGGCCTGCTCAAAGTCTCGGAACAATGGGCCTGGATCACGAAGCGCATCCTGGGCCTGCAGGAGGTCAGGTCGTTCCAACGTCTCCCCCTTCGGTCCCACCAGATCCATACTGTGTTGATTTCTCGAAGGCTCCATGGTGGCCTCAATGCGGGGAGGGTTCATTTGGTAGCGGTGATTATCCAACTCTGGAGTGCTGAATCGGGTGAGGCACAGGTCCTTCTCGGATCGGGGTGATTCCGACATATTTGCAGTTGATTAGATTGCCAGTTTGACTGTTTGTTGGTTTTTTTTGGGCAATTCCCTCCAAAAGAAAGGAGTTTATGCTTTTTGGTGTTTGTATCGTATGGTGATGGTTAATATATATAAGATTTGCACTTGGCAGCTTGAACAGCTGCAGACGCAAGTCGGTAAGAAGGTTCGATTATGGTCGAGCGCCCTCCATCCAGAAACCAGACCCTAGGCAGGGGTCTGGAGTTACCGACACACGTCTGGCTGCCACAGTTGGAAGGGTTTGGGGGTAGGTCAAGTTAGGGAGGTCTGGTGTCGCCCCCGCAGAAGACCCGGAACTTGGGGCCCGCAAGAGGGTGGAGGAGAGAGGCCTTGGAGTAGCGAAGTCCCGCCAACTTGAAGGAGTCCCAAAAGATAGAGCGCGACTGCTCCAGGATTGCAGAGTTGACGCGAAACGAGCGATCTGGTCGCAGGTTTTTTTTTCGAATGCAGATTCTTCAACGGATGACGAAAGTGCAAGGGTCCTCAATTATTGGAATAAGAAAAGAAAGATAGAGAAGGAAGAAAAAATAGGATCTCCCACTTTTGAAATCACAGTGGGTAAAATTTATGAGGAAGAGGTAGGGGGAAAGAGGAATTCAACGCTAAGTCGTGGCGAGTGGAAACTAGACCGGGAGCCACTTTTTGCCTTTTGGCTCTGCTTGCGGGCCTTTTGGCTGCTCGTTTCTTGTTCCACTTTTTTTTTTCTTTGAGAAAATCCCCTAAAATCCAGGATATTTTTGTTTATTTTAATTTTAAAAAACAAAAATAGACATTGAGCATGAATTATTCAAAATCAATTCTTGCGAAGAAAAAAAAAGATCCGAAGATATTTATGATCTCAGGTATAGTACGCCCCTAATTACATGAAAATTTTCCACTTTTCAATGTTCCCAAGTGCTATCTATGGGTCTGACACGGGTGTCCCCCGGTCAGGCTTAGGCTAAGTTTTCGCCTATAACAAGACAGCTATTGGTCCATGAGGGATTTTATTGCCGTTTCTACATAGTTGATATGATGGAAGAAAGTACTCCGTATGGCTGGTTTCTTTTCTCTCAAGGTCATGGCGCTGTCCACTTGACTGCTTTTTTACTAGCCACATCCTACGTAGTTATAAAGTTAAGCCCTATGGATTAAAGAAGATTCTATAAAATGACTCACATGAGGATCAGATCTCCCAACTGGCCAATCGTGCAAGTTATAAATGTCATATATTCCGTCATTACTGTATGCACATAATCTGTATGTGAGGTGTGTTCGTACAAGAACCTTGGAGGTTTCTATCGCTTAAACACCTACCTAAGCGGGTATAGCCTCATAAAAACGGTGTAGTTCTGACACAGGATTCGTTCTTCATTTCACGCACTACACACTTTCAAATCCGCTTAGGCCGCAACTTAAGGAACGGTGAAAGTGGAGGCAAAAGTGGGATCTTGAGGGGATCGCATGGAATTGCCTTAGGTGAGAATCGGAGGATCCCGTGACCCGGGTGCTCCGTACACAGTAGAACAAAAGACAAGATTAGACGTTGAAGAGGGGCAATCGGGGGGAAAAGAAACATCCAAGATCCTCCCCCCTCTCCAACCAGTGATTGTCATATCTGGAGATGAATACAAATCCACTAAATCATCCAATCATAGTCAATCTGAACCGCAGTGATGAAGACGATCAGAGGGAATCTCCACTATTTGATCCCCCGACGTCGGACCATATTTTTTTGGTGCCAAGACCCCTCCCGCATCGAGTCATACCTTGAGATACCTTGATGACTTCGATTCCTATAGAGCTCGTCACACCTCTTAGTGAGCCGTGAACTATACACAATCATGCCCTCTTTCTTGATCAGAACCCCTTGCTCCTCGGCCAACATTGGCCCAGGGTTTGATGTCATCGGCCTGGCACTGTCCCTCCACATGGAGCTCCGTGTCACTGTCGATGACTCCAAGTCCTCGTCCGAACTGCCCTTGAACTGCCAGATCACCTATGAAGACCTGAGCAAGAGCACCGAGCAAATCAGCCTGGACCCCGAGGTCAACTTGATTACTCGGGTGGCCTTGTACGTCCTGCGATGCCACAACCAACGCGCCTTTCCCGTGGAGACCAAGGTGCACATCATCAACCCCATCCCACTTGGTCGGGGTCTAGGATCGTCGGGTACTGCAGTAGTGGCTGGTGTTATGCTGGCCAATGCAGTGGGCAACCTAGGCTTGAGCAAGGAGCGATTACTCGATTACTGTTTAATGATTGGTGAGTGCTTCCACCTGTTGGCGAAACTTGCCTTTATTCGACCGGACTTGGACCCATCCCCAAACACACCAAACACCAAACACTAATCCAAATCCAAATCCAAACCCACATCCGCAAACCTCCCCACTTTCTTGCATGCATAAGGCTAATAGAAATTATCTGTATAGAACGGCACCCGGATAACGTGGCTGCATCCCTGTTTGGTGGATTTGTGGGAACCTACCTGAATGAACTCAAACCTGAAGACGTGGCCCGGAAAGAAATCCCACTGAGTGAAGTCCTGCCGGCGCCTGCTGGTGGCATTGACACTGGTAACAAGCCCCCAGAGCCCCCTCTGGGTATTGGTCACTACCGAAAGTTTGACTGGGCTCCCGAAATCAAGGCCATTGCCATCATCCCAGACTTTGTTGTGCCCACCGCCAATGCTCGCAACGTCCTTCCTCAAACGTACACCCGTGCCGATGTGGTATGTTAATTGAGCTTGTCTCACCTATACTGCTTCGAACTTTTAGACTCACCAACTCGTATTAGGTGTTCAATCTGCAGCGTGCAGCCCTTTTGCCTGCAGCCCTGGGTACCTCCCCACCGGATCCTGATATGATCTTCCTTGCCATGCAGGACAGAGTGCACCAACCATACCGCAAGACTCTTATCCCAGGCTTGACTGAGATCCTCCAATTCATGACCCCTGCGACGCAGCCCGGTCTTTTGGGTATCTGTCTGTCGGGTGCTGGACCAACCATCCTGGCTCTGGCGACCGATCGTTTCGATGAGATCGCAGAGCGCATCATCGCACAATTTGCCTCCAACAACATTACTTGCCAATGGAAGTTGCTGGAACCCGCACAGGAGGGTACCACCGTTACCTCCATCTAATTCTAATGATGATGAGAATAAAATCCCGCTGCGTCATCGGGATCATTCGCCGCTCCCTTATCCTGCCGCTTTTCCCTTGACGCGCGTGCACGGAGATAGAAGCGCCCCAATCGGTAGCCATCATGAGACACGTTTTCAAAACTCAATGATTATTTTGGGACTGGTACTAGAATCTTGTTTTCTCTGCCAAGCATTGGCCATGTGTTGCTGCAAGATCCTCCGGTTCATCTCACCGCTGCTTTGCGGTTAACGCCGCAGCATGCGGGTGACTTGAGACACGGGAAGATTTCTCAGCAAGAGCCTTTTGTTTCATGGTGGGAAAACTTTCTTCGTATTTGAGCTGCCAAAGTGAGCACCTAGCATGATTCATATATGAGTGGGCCATGCATGGCCCTAAAGCTAGATTCAGAGATAAAGGCGTAGATGAATTACGAAATATTTCCACATGTCCATTTCACTAGTATTTCTGACACCAAAAATTCCACTTCAATTCAAGTAATCAAAATTTACTCAGTCAACATACTAATTGACATGAAATTTGACCATTGAGAGAGATTTGATCAGATAGTTAAATGCTTGTTTGGTTTCCATAGAGCTGGGGCGGAGGCGGTGGGCAGATGACACTCTTGCGATAAGCTGTTCCCCCAGGTTTACGTGACCTTTCATCACGAGTAATCCATTCACATTTCTAACTATGGACGAGCTACTTGCACCAATTCAGGATGCTTTGGAAGGCCAGATTGTATGTACCTCTAAATCTGGTATTTATGGTATATCATCATGGAGAGATGGAACTAACCTGACGCGACAGGACTTCCACGGCCAACGCCTGGCAGAGCTACTAAGCACTATTTTGCTAGTTATTTCTGGAGCAAGTGCCAACATATCCCTCAATCGATAATCGAAGAAATACCCTGCTAACATACAAATCCTCTCCAGGTCGCCAGTTTTCTCATCGGATACATCTACAAGGATATGTACCTTACACTTTGGGTCGGCCTAGGTGGCACGCTGTTCACAGCGCTCGCTGTGATCCCTCCATGGCCTATTTACAATCAAAATCCAGAGAAGTGGTTGAATAAGGATGGGAGTTCAAGAGGTCCACAAGTAGTCGTTGATGGGGTCAAAGTGGCATGAAAAGCATCTGGAAGAAGCATACAAATCTACAAGAACGGGATAACACATGGGATCATTCATCGGGCTTTGATAAATACCAAGGCAAAAAATAACTACCTAAACGCTGAGAAAGGAAATCATAAAATTCTTTTTATCTTTCAAAAAAGCGTACTTCTCCCCTCTGGTCATAGCCATTAAACATGTATGCGTGGCAGCAGCCAGGCTCCGGTGCATTTGTTACTGGTCTGTTGGGCATGTCCATCTTCTATCGTCTACCGACCATACTTCTGGAACTCCCAGTCACGGTTATCCAGCGGACACACTTGACGGGTCTTCAGCCATCTCGAGATGCAGTGGAAGTGGAAGGCGTGCTAGAAAATGTCAGAGCTGATTCAACACCTCTCTAGGGGTGTAGCAACTACTCACATTGCAGATACCCCAAGCGACAGTGCACTCCTCCGTTGTTGAAGATCCTTGGTTTGCTTGACACTCGATACCTGTTTCCGTTCAACATTAGCTGTAGCTCAACAAGTGTGACGTGACCTTCATTTTGACAACATACACAGGTCCATAATGTGGTTTCGGCAGATAGCACAGTTATCAACAACAATGTCCCAAGCCCAAAGAGCAACAGCGTTCCACTAGAAACATAGATTAGTATTTCATTGTCATAATGGCCAGTGCCCCCAAGGCGGTTGGTTTGTTTAGGTACCTTCTTCACTTCAAACTTCTTCTTACCATCGCTGGTACTATCAGAGGTTGTTGCGACAGCCTTGCCCTTTGAGGAGGCTGCACTAGAATCTTTCATCTCCACGTCGGCCATTGTTGTAGCTTGTATGGTGCTGTAGCGGTGGGAGGGAGGAGGGAGGAGTGAGGTCGGGAGTGGGATGGTCGGTAGCTTAAGCTAGGAGGACCTTCCGGGTATGGTCGTGTTGGATGAGGCGACTGGCGTGGGTTGAAATCCTTCACAACAATTTCCAGGTTTGCCTACTAGTACACTGTAGACTCCGTGAATAACCGAAGTCAGTGGTCGCTGAATAGGATCTAATCAAAAAATAGGAATGAGGCTCCAGCTTGTCTGAACACAGCAAAACCCCACTGTTTCTGGCGGCAAAACCCTTAGTCATGTGGTCTCCCCGCCTTGGAACTCTTCCGTCACTTTCCTACGACTCATCTTCTCCTTCACTTATGTTATAAAGACATGCCTTTTTGCGCTTCACTTATGTCGTTCCTTGCGACCTGGTAGATCCTGCTTTCAATCTTTTCTGCATTCACTTTTGCCCATATTCTCTGCTTTCCGGACACTGGAAATTACTTAATATTGTCGACAGCTGCTGAGCAGTGACAGGAACGACTTTCTACTCGATATCCTTGCCTGCTTTTCCTAGCGTCTGCGCTTTGCTTTACTTTCCTTTTTCCCATACACTTTCTGAATCAGGCTGCCTATTTTTTAAGCCAACCCATCGCCATGTCAACCCCAACTTCCAATCCTCCTACCCCCAAGGGCCCTCGCAACAACAACAATAACAATCGCCGCCCGCAGCCCAAGAAGAATACCACCCCCCATACACAGAATATGGCGCTTCTGACTACCCCACCTTCCTCACCGCCACGCAATATGACTCCAGCTGGCGTGGCCACAGATTCATCAAATCCCAATAATGTCCACCCCCAATCTAAGAAGAAGCCTCCCCGCTCTGGGAAGAAGCCCAAAGACGTGAACCGAACCGAGTCTGCGCCCAATGGGCACAATGGAGCAAGTGGAGCGAATGGAGCGAATGGATCAAATGGGCATCGACGCACCTCTTCTCGCACGAACGCTGCGAATGTCACCCCGCAACAAGCTAAGGATAGCGCATATGCCGGGCCAACTTTTCATGCATCCCCAGCGCCCTCACAATTGCCGATGCCCAGCTTCTTTTCCAAGTCGCTACCTGAGTCTGACCTCGCAACAACTCTTGAAACTGACAGCGATACCGCGGATACAGAAGGTGAGGTAGAGACAACTCCGTCCAAGCCCCGAGCTCGCCCCCCGCAGCAGCTCGCGGCTGGTGAGCCTGAGCCTCAGTCCACTCCTCTGGATTTCCTTTTCAAAGCTGCCGTACAGGCACGGAATTCCAATTCCATGAGCAGTCCCGAGCTGAGCAATCGCGCGCGCTTACCTCAAACCGAACCGAGATTGCCACATCCTAATCTGCCTGGCGGTATGTTCTCATTCGAAATGGGCTCCGAGAATGGGCGCGGCTCAAACATTGGGCCTTCCTTTGCGCCATCTTACCAGGATCGTATGACTGCTTTCCGCTCCTCCAGCTCGCCACCTACTCAGACCCCCGAGACCGAAGAGCAGCGGCGTGCAAAGAATGCGGAGTTGAAGCAACTGCTCCTTAATCCGCGCCCTCAGCGGTCGTCACCCAACTCCCCTGCACCAGAACACCCTGCTTCCCAGTATGGAGCCCGCCCGCATGTCAATCCCAGTCTTCCTCCTTATGCCACGCCCAGTCGAACGAACTCTGGTCCCCCAGCTCCTATCAATCGGGGATACTCTCCTCAGGTCCCGCAAGTGCCCAACCAGGCTGGTTACCAGTACCCCTACGCGAATGGTCACCAAGTTCGCAATACTGAGTCCCCACTACGACGTGAAGTTCCACCCAATCACTACCACGCTCCTTTTGCTGGCCCATATGGCAATCCATACATGGGAAGAGCATCAGTGCCAACTTCTAGCGACTCGACCAATTACATTTCCCCACAGCCTCAATACGCTACCGCAGCCTTCACTTTGCCTACCCACTCTCCGTCGCCCTCCCGGGCTGTCGATACCAGGCAAATGGAAGCTGATCTCCGACGGGTTCTGAAGATGGATGCGACTCCAGAAATCCAAAGCTCTCGTGTTTGATTTTCCTCACGTTTTGACTTTCTTGATGACGACCCTCTAATCACCGTCTTTTCTTTTCCCCTTTGATGTTTTCTTTTTTTTCTTTCTTTTCATTATGCCTCCTTCCTTTTATCAGTTTCACAATTTCCGTCGTTTCGCCATTCTTATCATTCCGTATCTCGGTATTTCTTTATCCTCTCTTTGCATTCTGTTAATAGGGGCAACCTGGACTGGTTCAAGGTCCCCTCGGTGGCTTCGTTTTGGCATGATTCCTTTCGCTTGCGATTGGTACTTTATTTGGAGGTGCTTCTGAGATACACCGGTCTTGCTTCTTGGTACAGTGCGCTAGGTTGGTTATTTTTTTTCTTCTTCCTTATTGAACGAGAGAGAAAGGGTGACCTTTTATTTGCATCGTTCGGAGTCGGTGATCTTTCCAAGTAGGGTACAAGGCTGGTTGGGTTTTTTTGTTTGTTTTGCGACGGTCAGCCGAGGATGGCTATGATTTGATATTCTTTGCTCTCTGCACGTTCGCTCTTGGTGATGGTTTACTATTATCGCTTTAGATGATCATTCGTTATTGTTGTCTTTTCTTTTCTTTCCTTCTTTCCTTCTGTCTCTTCATTTTCTTCACTTTTCCCAGGGCATTTGCTCTGATCACCCTGTTGGTCCTGACGAGGCACCATTTCCCCATGTTATGTAGTCTTTACCTTTGTTGTCTTTTGGTCTTCGTGACTATGTTGGTGTGAATTCCATACCGTCCACTCCTTTGGTTGAGTTTTTTTGTAATTTACGTATGATGTTGGTCTTGATATCGAAGGAGAGAACGAGTGTAGAGTACTCTCATGTGTACTAGTAGGGTACAATACTTGAGTATAACTACCTTTCCTGTATAGTATATGCTATTGAATTAATCATGTATAAGATACATAGACGCATGCATATAAAGATGCATATAAACAACGTCAGTGAGAGTGGCAAAATCGCATACTTGAACATCCACTTTTATTTTTCCTTGAGCTCCGAATGCAATTCAAGTGGAGCAACAAGCCACACCGTTTCGGAGCGTCGAATCACCGGCAAATATCCGAGTCCAGTAACAACGGCGTCTACTCCAAGCCTTTTCTGTTTGGTTCCGCTGCGCTGATCCCAATCAGACTGGGCCAGAACTGGTTCTCGATGGTTCTCGATAATCTTGGGAAAAGGGTCCAAAGGGTTAACTTTTATACTTCTTTTCCATTGTTCTTTAAACTGGATTCTTTCTCTTTCTCTTTCTCTCTTTTCGAATTTCCCTCCCCTTTTGCCTTCTCCAATAATCTTGTTCAAAATCAATAAAATAAAACAAAAAACTCCCCAGTTTCAACAATCCACATGGCTGACGTGGTCTCTGAATGTCTGCGTCGCAATGTTCCCCCTTTTAATCTGGGTCACCGACGCCACTCACTGCGCTCCACTTTTCTGGCCATTGGAAGAGGCCATATGGTTTAATTTTCTAATTTTATAAATACGATCGTGCACTCGATTTGGTTTTTGCAGGTCCGGGGGGGAAACATTGTCCGAACTGATGAGGATATGCATGGAATTTGGGTTTTTAATTATCACTGTACTGTATATCACATTCTACCCTAATATTAAGTATACCCTCAGCTCAAATGTCAGCTCATTGTAATCTTCGTCGATCTTTGTCTCGGTTGTTATGAAGCTTAATTAGGATGGAGTCTAGACGCCACGGTGGCTGAACTTGACATTTAGCTAGAATTACTAGAATAAATAATAGAAAGGAGGATCCGAAGAAGAAATCCATAGAAGAAGGTAGTTTAACACTAGTGAAGGGCCTATACATAGTCGATAGGAACAAGAAACATCAACAGAAGTATACCCAAGTAATATGGTCTTGTAGATTGACGTATGCCATATAACATATACTTGGTAACCAATGTCTTAGTATTTTCTACATTTCTTATATAAGACATTCTGCGATCAGGTGTCGACATCATGATCTGCATGCCTGAGGAACCTGGATGCGGCCAGGGGATGAAGTGATGGGATTCATAACTTTAGGGGAAATTACCATTCCCTTTTTCCCTTTTCCCCATATTTGCCCTGAACTTCATTTTATTGAGAAAAAGAAAAAGAAATAAAGATTACAAAGAAAAAAAAAAGAAGAGAATTGCAAGTTCTATAAAACTCCCTGGTTTGCGGGTCTATGATTTTAGACCTGCCCTGATTTCCCTTTCCCTGCCAAAAAAAACCTCCCCCTCTCTTCTTCTCCATCAACCCGCTCTCCCACCATGGCGAATGTGTTAGTCTAATACTCCCCCTTCCCTTGCAGATCAATATCTCTTTTGATCAAAAAATATACATCAGATCTAATTTGGTTTTGCAGATTCGGCTCAACATGGCGCTCCTTTTGGCATACCATGACCTCCTATGACCGTCATGCCTCCCACGATTCTCCCTACCGTACCGGTCGACACGTTCCTCTCAATCAAAGCCGTCATGAACCTCTCACATCCATTGCCACCAGTGCGATCGAATCTCGTCCAGATCTCTCCAACCCATATGATGATGAATCCTCCAAGGGCTTCACCAACGCGCAATCCACCGAATTCAACGGTTCCCCGACCGACCCTGGTTCCCCAAACCGCCCATATTCCCCCGGCATGAGATCAGCGGCTTCGAAACGGAGATCAAATGATCAGGAAGGAGGAGAGATTCAAATGCAAAGTTTCCACGATGGGGCACCACCACCTCCGCCTGTCGCTCACTCCTGGCGAAAGATTGAGAGATGGCTGGAGAGTAACTACGAGGAATTATTGGATAACCTCGGCGAAGGATGCACACAGAACGATATTAACGAGTTGGAACATGAGTTGGATTGCAGTTTGCCGCTCGAGTTACGGGAGTCTTTGATGATCCACGATGGTCAGGAGCGCGGAGGTCTCCCTACCGGTATTCTCTTCAGTTCCATGCTGCTGGACTGTGAGGAGATTGTGCAGGAACGCCACAACTGGAAGACCGTGAACGAGGAGTTCCTCAGTGCTGCCATGATGTCGACTCCCGTGTCCAGCTCCGCCGCAAGCTCATCAGCCGCTCCCCCTCAACCCAATGCCACATGGCGAAACGAGTTGCTCGATCGCCAGGACTCTCAGCCACCCGGTGCCGTTCAAAAGGCCTACGCTCACCCGGCGTGGATTCCTCTGGCCCGCGATTGGGGTGGTAACCTTCTTGCGATCGATCTTGCCCCCGGTCCCGCCGGTAAATGGGGCCAAGTCATCATTTTCGGCCGTGACTATGACTGTAAATACGTGGTTGCCCGTTCCTGGGCTGCTTTCCTGGCTACATTCGCCGACGACCTCTGCAGTGGCCGAACTATTATTGACGAGGAGACCAACGAAATGAAACTCAAGGAGTTCAAGTCGCAGAATGTCGAGCCGCCGTATATGGAGGTTCTCCGGTGGCGCGTTGACCAGAAGTACGGCCGTCGCCCCCAGCGCCGACGTGGTCCCAATGGACTGGGTGGAAATGCCAATGGTAAGGGATCCACCCGAGATTCACCTTACGGCAGCCCAACTCGCGCTGAGGAGCGAGGCCGATCTCCCAACCGCTTCCCCAACCGAGGACCCGCTCAGAGCCCCAAGACCCCCTTCGGTATGTCCAGCCCTCTTGCTCGGGTAACTGAGGAGGGTCCTTCCGGCTCCGCGGGGCCTACAATTTCTGAAGATCCACAAGAGAGCAAGGAAGAGTCTGAAGAGGACTTGCTGGAGGTGACTACCCCACAAATCTCCAACAAGGAAAATGAAGGGTTCCCCGAAATCAAGCCCTCCGAGGACAAGTCCGAGAAGAACGATGAATCCGCAGAATCATCATCCAATGTTCTAGACTCCGAGGTTCTTGGAGAGATGAAGAACGTGGCCATTTAGATCATTTTGTTCTTTGTCCCTTGTTCTTGTTCTTGTTTTTTTATCCTTTGTTCCTCTTTTTTTTTCAGATTTCATATTCTCAAGGGCGACTGGCGTCTGATGATGAGCTTCTGGATCTACATGACAACTGCTCTGCTTCCGTGTATAGAATTCCCCATGCTTTTCTTCTCTCCGGTTACCGGCTTCGCGGCATTTCATTTTGTAACTTTAGGGAGCTGTTCTTTTCTTTTGGTTTTGCTTGCGACTAGCTGTGTTCACGGTCATTGATATTTTTTGTCTGTAATTCTATGATGAATCAGTTCTTGAACTTTCAGATGTTCTTCTGTTTGACTTCCTTTCAAGACTTGTAGATTTGGTTAGATCTTGAACTTTGATAAAGAGTCGTGTAGATTCTGATATATGTACTTCATGGTAGATGTAGGTCATTCTAAGTACATGAAAAGTCGTGGCAAAAGAAGAAAAAAAGGTCCTATATTTAATCCCATTCGTCGTCGTCATCATCGTCATATCGTCCTCGTTGTCCAACCTTCCCACTCTGAATCAGCTTCTTCCGCAAACGAGTCCCCTTCCTCACATCGTACCCTTCATCCTCACTCTGATGCTCATCCTCATCCTCATCATTGGCTGCAAACTTCGCTTGCACCAAAACGCCCTTGTATAGTAACCGTTTCTCCAGAACGGCAACGCTAAAGCCCGCCTCTGTGCCATTTGTCCCACCAGCACCCAATCCCTCAAATCCAACCACCCGCTCAACCCCAACTCCATCCTTGAATCCAATCACACAGGGCAATACCCGAATGCTCAGTTTTTCAGCCAAGAAAGGCGTCTTCCGCACATCCACGCGCGCGAATTTCACCTCGTAATGTCTCCCCGCTAACTCCTCCAGCCGTGCATCCATTGTCGCGCATCGCGCAAAATCATCATGTGCAAAATGAACAATACACCGCGTTGTCGATGTTGTAAAGTCTAGCACACTTTGGTCGCTGGTGAGCGTGGGGTATCTCACATCTTGTGTGTATGTGGCACTGTTGGAGTTGGCGGAGCGATTGTTTTTTTGAGCGGCGAGCTCGGCGTTTAGTTGTTGGATGCGCTGTGTACGGTAGGCGGCGTCATCCTGGTCTTCGTTTTCGAGGGATGCGAATAGAGCTTCGTCATCCGAATCTCCGTGGTGATTGTCTGGCATCGTCGGAGGGTCTCTCTTTTTTTTTCCCGGAGGGGTTGTGAGGGGTTGGTTGT
Organism: Penicillium verhagenii; assembly: GCF_028828195.1. Classification (NCBI taxonomy): domain Eukaryota; kingdom Fungi; phylum Ascomycota; class Eurotiomycetes; order Eurotiales; family Aspergillaceae; genus Penicillium; species Penicillium verhagenii. The sequence continues at coordinate 655,783 of NW_026643171.1, forward strand.
TCGAGGGTGGAGGAGAGATTCGAGGGGAGGGGAGATAGGTGTGATTTTTCCTGCTTCTGTTTTTTTTTCTCTTGGGGTATTTTTCGAAAATAGGTGGAGAGTCTTTACTGCGTCAATTGAATGCGCAATTGACCGTTGGGTCCCCTGAGAAATAATTTGTGGTGATTTGAATTATGTGAAAAGGGAGAGAAGTGGAGGCTTAGAGGATCTTCGCGTCACAGAGCTCCACCGGGGGTATAGGTGGGCGGTAAATAGTATGTTTTTTTAGGGGGGAGTTTTAAGACATGACACTTTCTTCCAAGAGGAGACTTGAGATGATTCTGTATAAATTGAACATCATAATTGTCGTGAATATCAGAAATATCAGAAATATCCAAGTATAGTAACTTCTGAATGTGTACAATTTCCCCTAATTGACTAATCAATACAAGTTCTCAATCTGACTAACCCACGCTAGTCCCAATTGGGCTTTATCTCTTAAATTAACCTGCACGTGACTCCCCTGAGAAGGCTGACTTAAGCCCTGCGCCGCTTCCGGCCAAAACCAAAAGTTCTGCCTTTGACTTGTTTTCTCCCTCGCGCGTCCATTGTACGCTTGATTATTTTCTCCTTTTGTCTTGTATTTCACCGTCCACTTCTTCTTCTCCGCCAACTTTCTTTCGTTCTTTGTTTTCCGGGTTTCCGAATCCCTCACAAAACCGCCAAGATGGTCGAAGGCAAGAAGACCGACGACTATGAAATCGACATGGATAAGCTGGATCAGGGCAATAAGGAATTCGAGGCCGCGCCGCCACCACAACTTCGGCCGTCTCCTCCCAGCAATGCGACAAACAGTCCTATCTTGCCTGTTCTGTGTTACTGCGGTTCGTCTATCTTGATGACCGTTATGAACAAGTATGTCTTGTCAGGATTGGACTTTAATCTCAATTTCCTACTCCTGATGATTCAGGTATGTTACCCCGTGGCTTCCATACATAAAATATATCGATCATATGGACAGTAGTTGATTGATTATTTGCTATAGTCTATTGTCTGTATCGCCGCTATCCAAACTTGCAAGTCTATGGGTTTGATTACCTACCGGGACTTCAGCACCGACGAGGCCCGAAAGTGTAAGGCGCCCCACTACTTTTGATATAGTGTCACACAAAAGAGCGACGAACAGTGTATTAATGTAATTGTTGTAATAGGGTTCCCGATCACTCTGCTGCTCATTGGCATGATCTACACCGGCTCCAAGGCCCTTCAGTTCCTTTCGATTCCGGTCTACACCATCTTCAAGAACTTGACCATCATTCTTATCGCCTACGGTGAAGTCCTGTGGTTCGGTGGCTCCGTTACCAACATGACCCTGTTTTCCTTCGGTTTGATGGTTCTCAGCTCCATTGTTGCCGCCTGGGCCGACATCAAGCACGCTGTTGAGAGCAGCGGTGACACCTCTAGCAAGGTCTCCACCCTGAATGCCGGTTACGTCTGGATGATGATCAACTGCCTGTGCACCTCGTCCTATGTGTTGGGTATGCGCAAGCGCATCAAGTTGACCAACTTCAAGGACTTTGACAGTATGTTTGTGCTCAAATCCGATATCCTTTTCTCGTCCTGTCCTCTAACTCATTCGTTCTTCTTTTAGCCATGTTCTACAACAACTTGCTGTCCATCCCCGTCCTTATTGTGTTCACCCTGCTGGTTGAGGACTGGTCTTCTGCCAACCTGGCCCGCAACTTCCCCGAGGCCAACCGCAACGGTATCTGGATCGCCATGATTCTGTCCGGCTTGTCCTCTGTCTTCATCTCTTACACCTCCGCCTGGTGTGTGCGTGTCACCTCGTCCACCACTTACTCCATGGTCGGTGCTCTCAACAAGCTTCCCATCGCCGTCTCCGGTCTGGTCTTCTTCGATGCTCCCGTCACCTTCCCCAGTGTATCTGCTATCGTCGTTGGTTTCTTCTCCGGTATCGTCTACGCTGTGGCCAAGATTAAGCAGAGCGCTAAGCCCAAGACTGGTGTCCTGCCTACCTCCAACCCATTGGTTAGCGCCAGCAGCCAGAGCATGCGTGACTCGCTACGCTCTTGAAAAAAAAATCGAAGAATGGACAATGAATGAATATTGTTTATTTTTTCTGGATACGAAGTCCTAGGACCGACCGCGCATCTACTCTCCCCTTTACCTCCCCCAAAACATGAGGCATTGGGACCCTCTTGCATGTGACATTATGATTCACGTTTCATTACAGCTCCCCCTTGGGGCTCCTGTGGTCCTGTATTGGTGTTTTGTGGCTTTTCTTTTCTTTTTGTCATCTAGGGGAATGGGTTGCCACTTGGGCTGCAGTATGACTTTTAATATTTCTTTTCTGCCTTTAGCAGGGCATAGCCTGGTCTTGTTTTTTTCCCCTTCGGTTGTCTTTTGATGTATATAGCTATGCCATGTTGGAATAGAACGTGTTTCTGTAACATTCAAACTTCGGAAGGACTAAATTCATTTGTTTCCCTTTTGTCCAGTAATTTGAAGCATCTACACATAGTACCGGTGCCCCGAAAGCCCGCCCAACTAGAGTCAACCTTATAAATGTCTGACATTTCATCTACGGGGATACTCAGGTCTATTTAATGTTACTCTTGTATGCATGTTCATTCATATAAAATAAGAGAACCACAGCTCCAAGGAACTCGTAACCGTGAATATCAATTCCAATGTGGACATTTTACCCGGATCTTTGATTGGCCGAACTCCAACCTCCAAAATTTCCTTAAGATACTGGCAAATCTACAAACCCTCGTTTTACTCCGCATATCCACAATACCTCAGCAGAAGCTGTAATTATATTCAGAAATGCCCCGCAAGAAGCAAAAGGGGCCCGCTGCCCGGCCAAATCGCCCCGGTCCTCCAGCTAAACAGGGCCAGACTCCTTCCCAGTCCAAGCCGAAGACTAAAGGCGCTGGGACGGCCGATGCGCCCCAGAACCAGAAGAAGGGTCCGCTCCAGGCTAATCAGAGGCCTATTGTGCCTTTCTTGAGAGGGGACCGTGTTTTATTGGTTGGAGAGGGTGAGTGTTCTGTTCTGTGTCCTTGATGCTTGGCTCTTTTCATACATAATAAGCTCTCTTTTCTTTTCTTTTTGTCTTTTCTGTTCCATCTTGGATGTCTGGGTTTCATGTCGAATCTGGTCAAGACTCGGGGAAAATACTGCTTCTCAATATCTCAATGTGCATGTGTTATGATATGGACTTTGTGCCTTGTTAATGACTATTCATCCATGTTTATCCTGATGTCTCGAGTGCTACTTTCTCAAACTAACCTCTATCTAGGCGATTTCTCATTTGCCCGTTCTTTGGCTACACAATATAAATGCCATAAGCTATACGCCACATGCTACGACTCACAAGAAACCCTTCTGGGCAAGTATCCACAAGCAGAGCAAAATATCTTCGATATCCTCCAAGCACCTGCTTCCAAATCCAAATCCAAATCCAAATCCAACGCGGAAAAGGCTTCGGCAGAGCCAGAGGCAGAAGCAGAAGGAGAAGCAGACTCCAAGCTCTCAATCGACCAGCAACAAACCACACCCAAAAACCAAAATCAACCCAAGATCCTCTACTCCGTCGACGCCCGCAAACTAGGCGTCGCTGGAGGCGGTGGCAAGGAACTCAAATCGGCCTATCCACGCAAAGAGCGTAAACGTCCATCCTGGATGATCGAAAAGGCCCAACAATTGCGCCAGAAACAGGAGCAGAATGTGCGGCAGTTGCTGAGGCCTGAACCTGAAGCCAAGCCTGTGCATAGTGGGCCGTGGGACGTGATTTGTTTCAATTTCCCGCATGTGGGTGGTTTGTCTACGGATGTTAATCGTCAGGTCAGAGCGAATCAGGAACTGCTTGTTGGGTTCTTCAAGGCTTGTGTGCCTCTTCTTTCGGCGGCGCCGGTGGCTATTGACCCGGATGATGATGAGTGGGAGGATGAAGAGGAGGATGAGGAGGATGAGGATGAGGATGAAGATGATGATGAGGAGGAGGAAGGAGGTGATGGAGGGGATCAATCGTCTGGGAAGGAGGTCCGGACTGGACCGGGACAGATCTTGGTTTCGCTCTTTGAGGGCGAGCCGTATACGTTGTGGAATATTAAGGATCTGGCTCGTCATGCGGGATTACAGGTTGTTACTAGTTTCCGGTTTCCGTGGACTTCTTATGAGGGGTATTCTCATGCTCGGACGCTTGGGGAGGTGGAGGGGAAGAACGGGGCCAGGGGTGGATGGCGGGGAGAGGATCGGGAGGCGAGAATGTATGTATTTGAGGTGAAGAAGGAGGCTGCAGATACGGAGAAGAAGAACAAGAAGGGGGGTGTGAGTGCGGACAAGAAGAAAAAGAGGGCTCGGACTGAGGATGATTCGGATGATAGCGAGTAGAGTTGAATTTCAATGCCAAATAGTTTATCTCTGTCTTCAGATGAAGAGATAATACAAATCATAAGAGTACATTTGTAGTTGATACCCTCTTAAATGATAACCAGGTCAAAAAGGATAAAGAGTTCCAAAAACCCCCTTTTTCCGTAAAGCGATTCACCTCAAAAGTGATGTAGAGATTCGATACAGTGCATCATACATGTAACACCACACTGGGCAATGTTACAGGATGTACACTTTCTTCATCGCACTTTCATCAAACACTTCGCCTGTTGTCGGATCTTTGACTTTGCCTGCGTCTACAACCCCAAGGTTCTTACTGATTTCCAATAGTCGCTCCTTTCCATAGACTCGACCGTTGGGTAGCACAATTGCATCGCCTTCCACGTAGCTCTTGGAATGGTGAGCATATGGCATTTTACGGGCTAACTCATTCAGTTCCGTCGAGCAGATCGGGCATACCGAGGTGCTTGTTGACTGTGAGTTTGAGCTGGATGACGTGTAAGCTGAGTGGCACAGGGGGGTCTTGAGCGCCGACAGCCCTGCAGAAAGGGCAATATGAAGGAGAGGCTGTGAAGGCAGTGAAAGAAGCTCATGGTGAGTTTTGATGAAGAGGTCAGAGAGAATCTTCCATCGGTCCTGGGAGAACAAGGACTGCATTTCGTGGTCAGTGGGTAGTCTTTTTATACTTAGCGCCCCCAGAGTCTGGGATTTATAAAGCTCACCTTGTACGGCTCTGCCCGAGTGTCCTGATTAAAGACAAGCAGTCCTGCTGCTTGCATGACTTCACTATTCTGCGACTCGTGATTAGGCGTTAAGTATTTTTTGGCATGTGAAATAGCCTCCAGTTTTTTTGCCCGGTCCTGTGTTCGAACCAGCTCGATGTACTGCTGCATTCTCAGTTCGAATTCTAGGTTATGCTAGAAACCAACAAGGTCAGTCAGTCACCAATTTGTATGGGAGACAAAAACAAAGACAGAACGAAAAGATAAGAAAAGAAAAAAGAACGAACGTTGCTCTTCTTTAATGCCGCCTTATTCTCTCCACACCATTGTAATGCGTCCTTTGTTTCTCCGCGGCGAAGACTCTGGACTACCTGCTGGCACTGTGTGAACACCTCCAGATCTACAAGGCCATCGATCCCTCGCTCTTCGGCAAGCTGTTTCGCACTTTCTGAGAAACCCGACCGGAGCATATGATCGACCAATAACCGATCCAGCCGCACGCGAGACCATTGGTCGTACTTGACATCTGCCAAGTTCGGGATCTCATGCAAGGCTTCAAGATGCTGGATGCGCTTGCGAGATTGGGTCTGAATTCGTCGCTCTTCTTCCTGCAAGCTTTCCATCTTCCTTTTCAGGCCTTGCATTCTGGAGATCATAGCATCGAGGGCTGCAAGTGTCTGGTCGGGGGTGTGAGCGTTGGAGAGGGAAGCGTTCGCTGCCTCTTTGAGAGCAGGGAGAACATATTCCTTTTCTCGTTCGACGGCTCGTTGAACGGTCTTAAAGTTCCTTCGAGCGAGTTCTTGAGGTAATCGAAGGAGTGGTTGATCCTGCACATCAGAATGGCGATTAGTTCAGTGGCTTTTTTTTTCGATGACGTTGCAGTAGAGAGCTTCATTACCAAGATCAGATGGCTTTCAGGGTTGAGCTTCGTCGAGGTTAGCTCGGCGGCCATTTCTGAATATTAATGCTGCCTTGTGAAAGGAGAAAGAGAAATAGGTCTGTTATCATCCAAGACGAGGTAGGAAATATCTGGAGTTGTTCTAGATTAGAACGAGGTTCAAGAGGGGAAGTGCGGAGAGTGCGGGTCGGCCATCAGTGGTCACGAGGATTACATACTACGATGTATTCTTAACGGTGCTGAGACGAAATACCGCATCGAGTTAGGGCTGCGAATATTTTAGCATAATGTAGTACTTTCGTGATGCTGTATAACATACCCTGAAAACTACATATTGGAATCTAAAACTTTCTGCTTTGAAGCATCGGATGCTATCCTTGGTCACTTGGAAAAACACCAAAACCCTCAGCTTGAATTTGGCCAAGAATAGCAAAAATGCAGCACTAGACAAGCCGGGTTCTAATGTTTCTTCTACTCCAAGGTTGTAGATTGGAATATGATCTCGTCATTCTGAGCAAGTTGTATCAACTAGATTTTCATAAAAGAGTAAAATCTTTACAGTAACATCACAGGTTGGACTATAACAACTACTATGAACGCATAAATCTTCAAACCAACATTCCCTTTTGACCCAAAGACTCCGGAAGCAAACAATGAAAAGACCTAATAATATGGTACAGGAAGCAGACCACGACCTAGCAGGGTGTCTTCCTGGAAATCTAGTCGCTGTCCTCGCTGTCCTCAGCCTGCTTGGACTTCCGGCGCTCCTTCTTTTCCTTCTTCTCCTTCTTCTTCTTCTTGCGCTCGGCCTTCTCCTCGGCGGTCTCACCGTCGTGCTTGCGCTTCTTCTTGTCATCATCGGCATCGGCCTCGGAATCGGCCTTCACGGGCTCCTCAACAGCAGGGGTGGAGGTAACAGCGGGAGCAGAAGACTCCTCAGTGACATCCTCAACAGCATCGTAGTCCTTGTAGTCCTTCTTCCAGGAAGCGGGAGTGGCCTCGTTGGTACGGCCGTATTTCTGATATGAAACAAATTAGTTCTGGGCTATTCACATGTCGCAGGGTAATGACTTACGTCGAGCTTGCCAGCAGACTTGAGCTTCTTCTTCTCAAGGGCAATGGGGCCCAATCCCCAGCGGCGGGGGTACAGGTCACGCTCCATAATGCAACGCTTGACCTTGGCAACAACACCGTGATCGCAGGTGGAAAGCTCCACAGTGGACATCTGGGCGATACCAATGGCAATAGCCTCACCCTTGGTGGTCATCAGGACAACCTCCTCGTCAACCTCGATACCGGACTCTGCGAGAAATTATTAGTTTCGATTTTTTGAGAAGAGGAGAGAGAAGATAAAAGATCATGCGACGAAAAACAAAGTGGGAACTTACCGAAACGCAGAAGACCGGGAATCATGAGCTTAGCACCGTAGCAGACAGCGTTGACAGCGCTGTCCTTGACGACAACACGCTTGTAGCCGGTGAGCAGGCTCTCGAGGGGACGGATAACCTTGCGCAGGTAAGACTCATCACGCTGGTTGTCGTACACCCACTGGGCATCCATGACATCGTGCAGAGTGACCATGCCGCTCTCCTCGTTCATAGCTCCGGAGCGAACACGGCGCAGCTCTTGCATGTGGGCACCAACACCCAACAGCAGACCCAAGTGAACACAGAGGGTACGGATGTAGGTACCGGCCTCACAGCTCACCCAGAAGACACCCAGGTGGCGCTCGTTGTCGAACTCGTACATCTTGCTCTCGTAGATGGTACGGACACGGAGCTGACGCTTGACAGCGGAGATAAGAGGAGGACGCTGGAACAGAGCACCGGTGAGGGTCTCCAGAGCGCGGCGGAACTGAGCCTCGCCACCGGGAATCTTCTCGTGCAGACGGATAACACAGACATACTCCTTACCAGCACCCTGCTGGGACTTGACCAGGCGGGTGGCACGGTCAATGCAGACAATCAAGCAACCAGTGACCTTAGGGTCGAGGGTACCACTGTGACCAGTCTTCTCGGATCTAGAATAACCAATTCGTTTAGTATATATTTTCCTCGATTTCGACTGTCTTCCGGAAAGGCCAAAGCCATTGAGTGGAATGTGGTGAAGATTTTATTTACCTGAGGATCCGCTTCATCCAAGCCACGACCTCGTGACTGGAAGGGTTCGACGGCTTGTCGAGGTTGATGACACCGGAGCTGATGTAGGACTTGAGATCACGCTTGAGAGGCGAGGCACCGGCAGGGATAGGGGTGAAGTGTCCGGTGCGAACGAGCACTATAAAGTGAGAAGTTTAGTCAATGGTTCAAGGATCGAAGATGTGAAGTTTTTTTTTCTTCTTTTTTTTTCTTCTTCCTGAAACATACATTTGTCGTAGTTCTTGAGCAAAAGGGGCCATTCCTCAGCGGTGATGGCAGGCTTAACCGCCTCGGGCTTGATGGCGTAGTCCATCTCCTGGTTGTTGACGGCGGCCATTTTGTCGATGGTGTTGCTGTTGCAGACCAAAATTTTGCTCGAGGAAATTTTGCGAGTGCGGCAGCTCCATTTCCCATTCCGGTTTAGTGCCCGTGGTGGGTCACGTGACTTGGCCATCGGCATGAAATTCTCATCTCAGTACTAGACTTGGCCAAGTACGTGAATCTGTTCTAGGTGGCTGGGGTTTGGGATTTTTCTTTCCTTAGTATTTAGGAATTTGTTTTTTTTTTCTTATTTGAAGAAATATCATATTGTATTGAAAATGCGTGTTCCATTGGTCGATTATGAAACACCGAATGGTAATGGTTGCTAAATTGATTGACATGACATTGGCAATAAGGTCACGAGACTCGTAAGTCTCTTCTGTCAAGAATCGCCATCACGAAGTAGACATTATTGAAACGCCGGGAATAATGCAAGACTAATCCCCCTCTGGACCCGCAAACGTTCTGAACATCGTGGGTCTTTCAATTTTGATGTGTGTTTAATCACCACCAAGTCTTCGACCCGCACCTCGGCCGCCCCATGGGTTCTGGATGGAGGAGGTCCAGCCCCGAGAGGGCTGAGAGGGCTGTGAAGCCGCGGAGGGCTGGAATGCCGTACCATATCCACGCTGGGCAGTACCGGGGGTATGGCGGGAGAAATACCGCTGGACTGCAGCGGGCGTGACAAGATAATTTCGACCACCACCAAAGGTTGGGTAGATGCGGGTGAGGAAGTCATATAGATGAGCAGCCACAATGCCCATGCCCTCACTTAATGCTGAAGGCCATCCGTTCATGACCATATTCATCAACAGCATGGCCCATGGAAGGTATTCCATGGGAATCTCAAAGAACCACAGCATGGCTTTCCTACCCCGGTTCTCTTGGGCGTAGGTGTAGATGAAAGCCAGGGTCAATGCTACATGGAAAAAGGCAAAGAAAAATCTTAGTGCCCGCGCTGTATCAAGTCCACGCAAAGTAGAAGAAAAAAATCTCACCAGAATTGAAAATCATCCCGCCAAGGATGTAGCCTGCAATGAGCTTTGGCAAAGTTAGCAACTTTAGAACATATTGAGCTACCACGAGAAATCGAGAGATAGGAGTTGGAGTTGGAAATGATAATGATAGTATTTGGGAATGAATGGTAATAGATGTATGTAGAATGTAGGGCACCCGAACCGCTGGCATGAACTTATAGAATCACGACAGCTAACTTAGGCAATCCCACCAATCCCACACCCCATGCAGCACCAAAGTTATTTTGCGAATTCTTTTGCGGTGCCACACGGGATGCAGGGGTACTCTTCCTCACGTTCAGGAACCGATACAGCCATTTGTTTGGGCTGGGCGGGCAGATTGGGAGGTGGAAAAAACGAAATGAAAAAAAAAAACACGACTCGAGATCAAGCGAGCCACTTACCATAAGGGTGAAAGCTACAAATACCAGGTAGATAAAGAAATCTCCGGGTTGGCTGAAACGGGCCGAATTGGTCTCCAGTTGACTGCCATAATGATACACTGCCAGCAGGTTAGCAGGGCCAAGGGCCAATGCAACACTGAGGCATCATACTGCGATAAAGGTCAAAGACAAAGCTGAGTTTTGGGCCGGTTAGTAGGAATGGAGTGGCAAGACGCCAGATCTCCGGAAGCAGCTTGAGAATTCGGTCCGGCCAAAAGATAACATAATATCCATTGAGCACGCCGCCATAGACTAGGGCAGACTGAACCAGAGTCAGAGCTGTGATTGTACTTCAGACAAGTCAGTCAACAAGTCCACCGCGGTGGAATGACAGTGCAGCGTACCGAGTCACCGGAGGTGCTGCCCAGAAGGCCGCCTGGACTTGGTCCATGGTGAGCCGAGAAAAGAAAGTGAGAATAAAAGGCTAAGCTGTTAAAGAGCTCAACTTCGCCATTGAAACAGGAGTGGAAGAAGGATGAAGAAAAAAGAAACTGACAAAAGATGAGAATGAAAGCTTTTAAACCAACGTGTGCAAAAGTCCGGAATGTAGGTTTGTCCGGGATCCGAAGTCTTGGCACCGAGTGGGTTTGATATAGCCGGGAATCACTGACTAGAACTACTAGCACTTGAGTAGAAAATACTCGAGGTGCGGCAAATGCTGTGAAACTCAAGGTATGAGTAAAAGTTTCTTAATTTCAATAAATCATTTCGCCTGTATGTTTCAAAATATTCATATTGTTGTAAACTAAGAAGATGCTTGTTTATTAGCAGGCTATACTGGGCAAGTCCTGATAGTACCTCGAACGGCAAGACTACCACCAGGGCCCTCAATCCAGACATCCCAAGAGTCGTTATTTTTGGGTTTGCCACAGATTGTCAATTCTTCATCAACATATAGAGGTGCAAGATTTTTATATTCAATTTGTCCAATCCGAAGGTTCAGACTTTGGAAGTGGCTTTGCAGGACGCTCAGAAGCAGGGTCAAGGTCAAGGGACCATGAACCAGAAGGTTTCTGAAGCCTTCCTGGTTCTGTGTGTAGTCTTTGTCCAAGTGGATGGAGTGTGCATTGAATGTCAAGGCTGAGAAGCGGAAGAGTAATGCCTTGGTGGGCAATAATGAATGGCGGAATACCGCATCAGGGGGAGCTGTTTGGCATTTGTAAGTTTTCCCCCTTTTCTTTTTATATAACACACATGTTATGTTATAAATGAAAAAGCTTTTAGTAAAAGAATAACTCACACTTGACATATCGACTCGGTTTCGCAAACTGCTCTCGGTCTAATTCAATTTGCTCCGCGGTCTTGGCCCGCATGAATATGAGATCTCGATTTTCAATTAGCGACGAGTCTCCCAAGTCTGCTTCATTTTCTTGCCATATCCGGCTCCATGTCGATTCTTGGGTCTCCCCTTCGGGCACAGTACCAACCCGTCGCTCAATCGTCACGATCACTTTCTCATCTCCTTCGCGTCCTTTCACAGTCACGTTCCGAATTGACTCAATGCAGACGGCCCGGCTGCCATCCAGGAGCGGTTCAAATTTTGGAAATCTGACATCGCCACCTGCCCACATGCGGCGATTGAAAGGATCACCTGGTGTATGAAGGACGTCACAGCCATCTGGAACCAATTGCGACAGGGTTACTTGGGGTGGAAAGTAGATCAAGTGGTGACCGATTGGCAACGGGTACGGATTTGCAATCGAAGGAAGGGTCGGCGATACATGAGGACTACCGGATGATTGTGGGAGAAGACCGTGGAGCGAGAGTGTTAAGAGGTGAGATGGCTGAGGATGTAGATAGTCGAAGGTCAATGGGAGCTTTCGCGTAGTCAGATCATGGTGTAGGCGTTCTGAGAGCGAGGAATACGCTCGATGTTGCACTGCTCGGAGCAAATGGCTTATAGGGCTTAGTTTCATGGACAAACGAGATGTCACATTAAAATGTGAGAGCATGATGGCGGTGATCTTACGGTCAAAGTCGCAAGTTTGCCTTGTTTGTTTTTGATTGGGGTTGGTCCACACCGCTTCAGGTTTGGATTAATTGGGATCGGGATTGGACCTGGAACTAGAATAGTTTAATCGAAAAGACTCAACACGGGGAGATTTCTTTATTTGAAATAGCGGATTCAAACCTGAGGCTATTCCAAAAACATCCTTCTCAATGACGCGCTTACGGGTGGCTTTTCTCGGCCCACTAGCATCTTTCTCACACCAGGTACGAAGCTTACCCCGCATACCTGGGATCATTGTCAAATGTACCCATTGTACCCCCATAGAACTAACCCCTGTCCCAAGGCCGCAGCTGAAGCTTTCGGTAAAATCTCAGCCTCGTTACTTCCCCATATCTCCTTCGCCGATGCCTTTGCTGCCGTTCAAAACCAAGAGGCTGATTATGCCGTGATCCCTTGCGAAAATTCAACCAATGGTTCGGTTGTTCAGACTCTCGACCTCCTCGCCGATCGAAATGATCAGTATAAAGACGTGAAAGTATGCGGCGAATACTATTTGACCGTGCACCACTGCTTGTTGGTACACAAGGGCTCATATCCCTCCGGTTGGTCCGGGTACGACGGGGCCATCACCAAGCTATACACACACCCCCAGGCCTGGGGTCAATGCGAGGGATTCCTTTCTCAATATTTCAAGGGTGTAGAAAGACAAGATGTCTCTTCAACTTCGAAGGGAGCGGAGATTATCTCCAAGTCGCCGACGGAGAAAAGCGCTGCTATTGCAAGCCGATTCGCCGCGGAGCATCACGGTGTTGACGTTCTGAAGGAGAATATTGAGGATCGCGCGGATAATACCACTCGATTCTTGATTTTGAGGAACATCCATGTTGAACGGACAGCTACGCTTGACTTGGAGCAGCCCAAGGCGCCCACTTCAACGCCAGATCCTATCCACGAAAGCACGCATAAAACGTTGATCACATTCTCCATTGATCATTCCTCGCCGGGTGCATTGGCAAGTGCGCTTTTGATTTTTAAGAATCACGGACTGAATCTCACGACAATAAACACCAGGCCCAGTTTGAAACGGGCTTGGCAATATATCTTTTTTGTGGAATGTGGACGAACCCCATCGGAGGAAAACAAGGATGCTGTTGTAGAGGCTTTGCAAGATCTGCAACACGTCACGGAGTCGTGCAGGGATTTAGGGACATGGAAGGATCAGCTGGGCGCACAGACTGCATAAATGTTTTTCCTTTTTTCCTTTCATTTATCTTTTGCATGGATTTCAAGATGATTTACGAAGGAAATTAATGGTGTCACAAGTGAGGACATGAAAGAGTCTGAGGGGGGTCATGGAAATTTTCGGGTGTTTTATATACCAGCGCTAGATACCAAAGAAAAAAACATATATATGAATATACAACAAGGAAGCAGGATTGCGAGGCTCTCCAATGTATTTTCAAACTATAACGAGTGCGAGGAACATGATAGAGCAAACCAGAACAAGCTACCCTGGGACCACGGCGACAAGACAGAGCCGCCAAAGGCAATGCCCCGCCTCGCCTACACAGTGGCAGACGGCAATAAGGTACTGGATATTGCAGAGAATCACAGAGAATCGCATCCAACTTTTCAAACATTGCAATTTACACATTAGTTCATCTCAGTCACTGAGATGAGGGCGAGCCGTCAGAACACTCGCCGAGGGAGCTTCTGGCCGTTCATCCTCGCTCTCTGCGAGGGCGCAATGATCTGGGTAAGTCCGTTGACTCGCGGAGCGAAGCTGCTGTCGGAAGTGGGACTTGGCAAACGCGGTGCAGACGACGACGAATCACCAGGTGCAGCAAAGAACCCCAAGGGCCGCGCGGGCTCTGCCGGGGATGTAGTAGTATCTGTACTACTGTGAGCAGAGGAGGGAGAGGGGGGGGAGGCAGGAAGAGTAAAACAAAGTATATAAAGTCGACGTTTTCTGTAACTAAAGTAGACAGTGTGGAAAGTTGAACATTGAAGGGGAAAATAAAGGAAGAGTAGGGGCAGACCTGATAAATCCTGAAGCTATAGAGCGGCATACTATCAAGATTGCAGTTTGTAATATTGTAAGATGTGACTTTCAATACGCATAGCCTTATAAATTCTAAAGCTAGGTATGCCAGAGCGGCGGGTTTTATGTGGCACACTAATCTAGCAAGCGTCGATTTAGATATTGTAAGGTGTGCATTTAAAATCATTTAAATGGTGTGCCCTGTTAGCACTGTCACGTAGTATGTTAGCACACCCAGTGTCGGGTTTTGCAAGGCTATGCGCAGTTCAAGCTATAAAAATATCGTGTCACGTTGGCACCGCCATGCTAAGCAAGCTGGATCGGTGTGCCACGCCGCTCTAGCACACCAATATAGCATGCTGTTCTGGTATACCAATCAAGGAAGATCCGCTTTGCATTTTGTAAGTCTATGCGTATTTAAAGTCACCGATCTGGCTCACCAATCTCGCACAGAACCGGTCGCCTTTCCGTCAAGTACCCAGCTCAATCTGTGGGAAGTAAATGTCAGTTTATGGGAAGCCATCAATAATAGATCCTAGTTTCAGATGCACATACCATCGTAGAACTCGTCATCATCACTGAAATCGGCAAGCTGTTCAAAGTTCACCTTATAACGGAGAAGGGCTCCAATACCACCAAAGCCCTTGACGAACTGGTTACCTTCCCCCGAACGGTCCGAGACGAACTCCAGGGTGGCACCAAAGTCCTTGTAGGACTCGGCAAGCCACTCAATGAAAGTGGTGGACTCGATGACCTCCATCTCGGCACCAGTTTCCTTATCTTGGAAGAGTTCACGGTTGTTGATCTCCTGGGCCTTGGTGGCGTTAACAATCACCTCATCGCCAGCAGAAGTCTTCAGTTGGTATCTGGTGACATCCAAATTTTCAAAGACAATAAGTGTCTCAGCAGCACCAAGCTCCATAGCCTTAAGAGTATCTTCCACACCGTAGCAGATCTTGCCAGTATCCTGGCTGATCTCTTCGAAGTACTTGGCGATCAACTTCTTCTCCTGGATAAACTTGACGTTGCTCAATGTCTCTCCGGAGAGCTCAATAGCCTGGTTGAAACCATTCTCACCTCCGTAAGACACGTCAACAACCTTGATAACCTTGCTCTGGAGACGTCCGTCGAACAGATCGGACTGGTTGAGGTCGTTCTTGAAATCGGCGGAACCAGCCAGGACGAGACCAGCAACGTTGACCTTGTCGTTGGTGATGTAGTTCTGAACAGCGAGCTCGGCAATCTTACGCACGTAGTTGTGACGCTTTTCCTCACGCAGACGCGCGAAACGCAGCGCGGATTGACCACCACGTCCCTGGAGATCAGTCAGCGGGGATGAAGATAAGATTCGAAACTGATTCCTAGAGCCAGACTTACGTGCTTCTTGGGCAGATCGACGGATAGACGCTGGAGAATTTCGCGGGTGTTACCACTCAAGGTACCGAACAGCGCACCGTTACCATCCATGATAATGAAACCGAACTTCGAGTCCGACTCCAGCAACTCACTCAGAGCCTCGGTGTGGAACTTGTTGTCACAAAGGTAGAGGGAAGTGTTGATCGGCTTGAAAGGCTCGAAATCGATGTTGATCTTGCGCTCCTTGCCTTCTGCGGTGATAATTTCACCACAGTAGACTACCAAACCATTCGGGGGGACCTTGTTGTACAACTTCAAACGCTGCTGGGTGGATGTGATAGCGGACAAGACGGAGAGACGGTTGACTCGGGACTTGATGTTGGAGGCGGTACCCTGGAATGGTGCGTTAGATATTTGTAGGCTTTGTGTGAGCCTTCTGAAGTGAAGGCCAAGAGGAACGACTTACGTATTCTTCAGCCAACATCTTTGCCGCTCGAGAAATCTGATCCTTGGGCGCTATTTTTGCATGTCAGGCCGTCAAGTTTGGGGGATTTCAAAGACAAAGAAAATATGCAATGGGGATCGCGGGGCAAGGAGCGTACGAATGATGAGTGAAATCATAGAAGTTCCATTTCCGCGGGCGGATTCCAAGCGCTTGATCAACTTCTTCACTTTCCAGATCTCGATATTCTTCTCAACCTCGTTCCCTTGCTGTTGTTGGGAACTCATTTTGGGCGACGCGAAAGTGGACTACCACCGGGGGGTTAAAAAAAAAAAGAGGATTGGCCTTAGCCTTGTCGACGACGCCTAACCGGGCTCGAAATGGGCCGAAGGAACAAAGGGTAAGTTCCTGTTCCTATTATTCACACCTATGGATTAATTAGAACGCGATGTAACAATTTGCTGAAGAGGCCAAAGTGGCAAAATGGGGGGGAACGAACCTCGCTGGTTTGACGTAGATTCGGCAGCAAATTTCCTCAGGCACCGTGGGGTTTCGAGGGGTTCTGGTGGGCTGAGGTAAGCCACCAAGCCCAGGGCACTGACGTTGTACTGAGTACTTCAGATCAGGTGGAGCCGGGGGCATCTCATCCGGTACTGGGTACTTTTCAAAGATTTGGGGCTGAAGATTGAGATTTTACTTCTGTGCATTGATATTGTACTGTAATTCAAACTTTTTAACTATTTCACTCGTGTGATCATTACTACTATGACGTAAATCTATCAAAGATCAACATGCATTTAATTGATCTGGATGGTTTCATACATAGTATTCTTACATCCTGTTGTACAAAGGCTACATGACCTCAAAACTTCTTCAGAATATACATTAGGATATATCCAAAAAAAAAAAAAAAAAGCGATAAATTTTTATTATTGTACGTATGTATATGGGCAGTTCGACTAGCATTGTCAAGGGAAACAATATTATGTACAACATTTGAACCGTAGAACCACGGTATACTCGGGTACATATATGTACACCCATGTGGGCATAACCTTCAATGTTTGGAAATATGCATTCACTATGTATGTAGCCACTTGGACACACCAAGTAAAGAGTACTTAGTACTACATGTAAGTACATTATGGGTACATTATGTACATGTCAAAGAGAAGCTTACCTATGTACTAAGAGTACTGTTCTTCTTTCTTTCATCGCTCCCCTACAGATTGTAGAAACAATTTGAAGGTCTCACCCACGCAGGTCTTCTAATCCTTCTTCTCTTCTTTCCGATCGGTATACCTCGTCCAATACACCCCGATCGCGATGACTAGTCCCATACAACCCTCCACAGGTGCCACCTTGCGCCATCCTCCACCACTGCGGTAGAAAACCAAAGCGGCCAAAAGTCTCCCCGGCACCGCCACAGTCATCATAGGAATATTGTTTTGATATGCAGCAATCATTTGGCATGCCCCCAAGGCGATAGATGTCATGCTATACACCATCTATGAGCGGGAGTACGGATTCAGTCTCAGGTTCAGAAAGCATTACCTCATTGCCTGGATTGTTCCATGGCTAACTCCCCACAGAGGTGAATCTGACATATTGGCCACCGCACCTGGCCAGAGCAAACTGTAGACACCACTGGCTAACAGAGGAATGGCTTGGATACCAAAGATATACTGAGAGGGACGAATGGCCCACCATGATATAGGATGTGAAGACATAAGAGGCCAGCTGAACTTTCTGTATTGAATAGAACCTGGGAATATAACTGTTACGCCAGATAGAGAGCTTTCCTATTTAGTCGCCGCTTTGGATTTATTTACACTAGGATCTCACTTATATAAGCATGTAACACACGTGACCCCCTCACCGAGTGTCATATCTACAGTACAGCAATACTTATCTTCTCCGTCAAGACACAAGGGCTCTTCATCGTAGTTATGGCCTATAATGACATCGTTTTGCGACAGGCATTGGTCCATCTGGGCAATTTGTGAACATAACTCCGCTACAGGACTCGAAAGTCAAAACCTTCTCCTCTGCCTCGAAAGATACTCTGGTATCCTCAGTTCAGTTGGAAAAAAGACACGTCACGGGTCGCAAATTAAGTAGGCACTAGAGAACGCTATTTCCGAGATCAGTGATTACAACTGGTTGGTATCACCCAGTACAGTATATATACCTGGGTATTACTTGTACTACTAGGTACTACTAGTATTGAGTAAGTACAATTGTTCCGATTTCACACGATTCTAGACCTTGGGGTAGTTTTGGACTGATATCTAATTTTAATTTCCATTACCGTCGAATATTAACAATTCATTTCATTTGTCCAGCTGATCAGAGACGCTACACTGGACGTGGTTTAGCTTGGAGTTTTAACGCGAAAAAGCACCTTATCTTATCGAACCCCACAGCGTTAAAGCTCCGTTTTCCCTTTCGCGTTCTGCTTATCTTTCGGGAAAGCAGGAAAAGCAGGAAAGCAGGAAAAACAAAGCGAAACAGGAATTGCATTGAGCTTTGTCCCCTTCATATATCTATATATACTGGGGACCCGCATAAAATCCCTTTACTCCGCAATATTCTCGAGGGAGAAGAAATGTCCAGGAATGCAGATCACGAGTCCGAGGCCAATCAGGGATCGTTGAGATTCCCGCCGAGCTCATACGATTATGGTCACCTGAGTGGAGGAAATCCGATCGAGGAGGAGAGTTGGGGCCGACAAAGGTATGGGAAAGAAAAAGCAAAAAAAGAAAAAGAAAAGAAAAGAAAAGGAGTCAATACTAATGGACTTCCAGATCATCGTCATTCTCCCGTCTCCGACAAGCAGGTGGCCCGAACAGTATCGACAATTTCGCTCGCTCATGGCAAAGAGCAGCTTGTTTCCCACAGGTCCTCCCCCGACGCGCTTCCTTCGTCTCGGCCGATTCTGACGATGAGTTCGACATTGCAACGGGGGGTAATTATGGTCCCAGGTCGGATGGAGATCGCCCTCTCCTCTCAGAGGATGAAGAGGATGACGAAGAGCAGGAGGAGCATGATTCCATGGCGCATGTCCACACAAGCCCTAGAAGAGCCCTTCCGACCACCGGTCTGCTTGCCTCATCCCTGGATAGAAGTATTGCCACCTCATACGGTACCATCTCATCGCGGGTGAGCGAGTCGACCAGGCGGCATGCCATTCAGTTTCATCGCGAACACCTGGCCCGTGGAGATGGCCCGGTAGACCCTGGTCGAGAACCTCTACTTCTCAAGCACGTTGAGCATGAAGATGGTATACACGAAGAAATTGTCATTGGCCAATCGACCGTGCCGCAGACTATCTTTAACTCGGTCAACGTACTGATTGGAATTGGACTGCTGAGTCTTCCATTGGCCATGAAATACGCTGGATGGCTGCTTGGTCTGCTGTTCCTTGTTTACTCTGCCGTGACAACTTCCTACACTGCCAAGATCTTGGCCAAGTGCCTTGACGTGGATCGGTCTCTGGTCACCTATGCCGATTTAGCCTATATTAGCTTTGGGCAGAATGCTCGACTCATCACCAGTTTCCTCTTCTGCTTGGAGCTGCTAGGAGCTTGTGTGGCCCTGGTGGTGCTGTTTGCGGATAGCTTATACGCCTTGGTCCCTGGTCTCAGTATTCTTCAATGGAAGATGGTATGTGGCCTGGTCTTGGTTCCTCTGAACTTTTTGCCCTTGCGATTCCTCAGCGTTACTAGCATTCTGGGAATTATATCATGCACCTCAAGTGAGTAATCAAGAGATGCCGCCAAAATAGTCGAGATGCATGGGAGTCTGGAAATAACTGACACTCTCTACAGTTGTGATCCTCATCTGCGTGGATGGCTTGATCAAGCCTGATTCCCCTGGCTCTCTACAGCAGCCAGCGAGCACATTTCTCTTCCCCGAAAACTGGGCCACTCTACCACTCAGTTTTGGTCTCATCATGTGTAAGGAGTAGAGTCTTACAAAAACTAGGCGACAGCTAACAAAATATTCATAGCGCCTTGGGGTGGACACGGTGTTTTCCCTAATATCTATCGAGATATGAGACATCCTAAGAAATACGGGAAGAGTCTCTGGGCCACATATCTATTTACGGTATGAAACACCTGATGCAAAACAAAAATTTCGAAAAGAAATATATATATATATATATATATATATATAAATTCTGACCAGTTTCATTGCAGGGATCGCTGGATTGTTCAATGGCAATCATCGGCTGGCTCATGTTTGGTGACATCGTTCGGGATGAAGTCACAGCGAACATTCTCAGTGAAGATGCATACCCCAAAGCCTTGTCTGTTTGTATTATCATTTTTGTTTCTATCATCCCGTTAAGCAAGGTGCCATTGAAGTGAGTCGGGTTCCTAGTCTGAAAGTCTTGCAAATTACTGACAGAACATGTAGCGCCCGGCCCCTGGTGGCTACATTCGAAGTTATCTGTGGAGTTGGCGTGGGAGCCACATCCAGCCGCAGAGAGGGAACACAGGACTTAATTCGAGCCTTGGTTCGTGTCTTCACCGTGGCTCTCATTGTCGTCCTCTCAGTCATCTTTCCGGCATTTGACAGAATCATGGCCTTCCTAGGCTCCTTCCTGTGCTTTTCCATCTGCATCATTTTCCCTCTCGCATTTTATCTGAAGATCTTCGGCAAGGAAATTAGTCCCCGTGAGAGGATCTTGGACTGGTTCCTGCTCATCACGTCGACAATTATGGCTGCGGTGGGAACTGTGTGGGTATTTTTGCCCCACGAGATGATCTCTGGACCTTGATTTCATGCCGAGTCGTTGGGAGTATGTGATTCTTTGGAGCATTTTTAGGAACAGAATCAGCTTTCGCGCATGACAACAGCGAAATTGTTCCTTTTATGGCCTGGATTGACCATCTCCTTTTTGAAAGACTGGGGGGAAACAACACCAGTATGATTCCATAATTGGTAGATGAGCTTGGAGGTCCGTCTTGTTTGTACGAGATGGAAGCCCAGACTCTCTAAGATGGCGAGAAGTCTCTTCTCGGTGAGATAACGTGAGTTATCCACACATGCCACCGGAAGAACGAAAAAGAGAGTCGGGGCAAAGGAGATGGGACATTCGGATGTCAAGAACTGGACACAGCGTTTGAGCATATCGCCCCGACCCACGGGATCCGGTACATAGTTAAGCACCAATGAAAGACTAATGATATGGAATTTCTCCATTTCTGTAGATGGTAACGGGCGTTCCATAAAATCTTGCTTTAAGATACCCGGTTCCTGGGAATTAAGGTCGATGCGAGTCACGTCCAAGGCCGGGGTCCTGGAACAAACATTCTTCGTACTCAACGCCCCAACTTCGAGCACCCGCAATTTGGGGAGAGTATTTTTCCATTCATTGAGCTGGGGCTTGATCCAGTCCACTAAGGTCTTACTGGAATCACCGCCTCGATCCCCAGACTGGCCTAGCTTGCTGGCAATCTGATAGCTCTCCAAGCCACCGGAGGCTTCGATTTGAGCATTTATGCTACTCACTCGAGCCTCATCCCCCGCAGCCTCTGCCTGAGCCCGCGATTTCATGAGTTGATGATGGGAGCGGATGAGAGTCCGCGTGGCCTTGGCCGACAACGCCGCATGCTTGGATTTGACGGTTGGTGGACGGCCGCTTGACAATAAACCCGGGCGCTGAGACCGACGCTTGGGAGGCATGATTAACAGTGATGAAAAAAGAGGAGAATTCAATTATTTCAAAGTGGTGATGTAAATGGCATGATCAAAAGACAAGCGACAAGGGAAAAGAAAGGAGGCATCTATGGATATCTCGATATCAAAAATTTCGATATCAAAATAAAAAATAATTAAATTAAATTACCAAAAAAGATCGAATGCGGAGAATGACTAAGCGTCCCGAATTGGAGGTTGAGTCAGCAATCACCTGACCCACAGTGTGGTAGGGTTTTCGCTTAGCGAAGCCACTTTGAATTGTTCGACTCTTGACACTGCGACAATCAACACGACAGCGGACGACAGCCATGGCCCCTACTACCAAGCAAGGTATGTTCTGATACCACTGGCATCTTATTTGAATACACCCATTTGCGAATTTGCGACGAGATTGTGTGTTGGAGCGTGTGGGAGGAATGTCAATATTTCACTATTGCATGGGAATTTCCACGAGAAAAAAAAGAGACGGGCGCAATAAGAGCTGGGAATCAATGGAATATCCTTGCGATCACCACCTACGACCCATCGACAACTCGACCTTACCGAACGAAAATCTCGTTGTTTCGTCTCTTAGCATTTTGGAGCCACACACAATCTTCGACCGCATCCATTTCGCAAATTTTCGACACCACACACATACACGCCACCATGATGTCCAATAAACTAATCAGTGTTACTTCCATAGGCACCGGAAAGGCTAACGCTGCCGCCAAGGCAGTCGTGAAGGGAAACTCCGTACGTTTTTCCTTTTGAAATCTGTGATCTGCAGAGACGAATTTTCGATAAAGCAATTTTACTAATTTAATGGAATATAGCTTCACAAGTCCCGTAAGGTTCGCACCTCGACCACCTTCCACCGCCCCAAGACCCTCCAGCTCTCGCGGTCCCCCAAGTACCCCCGCGTGTCGATCCCCCACCAGCCCGTCCTCGATGCCCACAAGATCGTTCTCTACCCTCTTAACACCGAGAGCGCCATGAAGAAGATTGAGGAGAACAACACCCTTGTCTTCATCGTCGACGTTAAGGCCAACAAGCGCCAGATCAAGGCTGCTCTTAAGAAGCTGTACGATGTTGACACCCTCAAGGTCAACACCCTGGTCCGGTAAGTTTTCTTATTCCGAATAGCAGTTGCATGGTGACAGCGGGAAAAAAAGAAGAAATCATGGCTAATTTATCTCCACAGTCCTGACGGCTCCAAGAAGGCTTTCGCCCGTTTGACTGCTGACGTCGATGCTCTTGACATCGCCGCCACCAAGCTGGCTATCGTCTAAGGGCAAGAAATGGGATTTCTTTGGGTTTGGGCGAACTTTGTTTTCCACCGCGGTGATTCTCTATACCAGCCAGTTTCCTTGGCTGTGTGTGTGCAGCAACGAGGACTGAATGATAAAAAAAGAACTTTTTGACACGATCATCTGTGACATTTGTATGGATTCCTATGAGCTCGGATCTGGCTCGGTAGTTGCAGCCATGGTTTTAGATGTAGTCCTATTGCCTCGGTATGAATCTACATATCCCAGTAAATGGCGTTTTTCGGGGGTCAGGCGGAGAGGAATTTACTGCAATCAAAGCATTTTTTATAGATCATGATGCCCCATAATTATTCATATCTAGAACCCGAGTCTCCATTCAAGAAGCCTGCTTTTAGTATGTAGTCCCAAGGTTATAATGCCTAGAAATCCCAGACTTTCTGTTTAATGTATAATTGATATGTTGATAATTGTGGACAAAAAGAAGGGCAGTGAAAGGTCTACAATGTCTACTATTCAATCTACACTGGTCTACATCAAAGAAAACGCGAAAGTACATAAATGATGTACAAGATTTGATTCATTTTGACTCTTAGTATACAAGCGACTCATACCGTGCACCTCTTGTCTACCCCGAGAGAGCCTTTCGAGGTATACACCGGTCAAGTAGAATCGTAATCATAGGGTGACAACCACGTGCAAAGAAGCCTCAAATATGGTGGGTTTCAATTGTAGGTGTCATTCAGGTGAAGGTAGGTGGGTATGGGTCGTAGTAGAAGTGATACCACGACACCAGGAGGAATGGAGAACGAAGCGGAGAGGAATGGAAACAGGACAGCGGATTTATTGGCGCATATTTTCCAAATGCTTCAGAACGCTAATCTGAGTGTCCATCCATCGACCAACACAGTTCTGTGCGCACACCTCTTCGGTGTTGCTGAGAGCGTTGGAGTTGTGGGTAGTGATGCACTTCTTGAAGCACACGTCGGCAAGCACGTGGATCGCTGTACGGATTGAAGATAGTTAGGCAAAGCTCAGAGATCTCATGTAGAAGTAGGCGCTGTCCGGTTCCTTTCGATCCGGGCCCTTGCTATCATCATCTGGATTAACTTACTCTGCTGGATGTTGGCCTTCTGCGACTCGTTGGCCAGAAACTGGCTCAGCTCCTTCTTGTCTGCTTCGTTGAGCTTGGACAAGTCCGCTTGGGCCTGAGTATCCATTTTGTTGACTTGAGGTGGAGATTGAAATATATGATAGATGGTAATCAAGGAAGTTTGGGGAACTTGATGAGTATGTTATAGTACGGAGCTGACTTCACAGGCTTGAAGTGCTCCGGCGCAAAATCGAAGGCGGTATCGCCTGGCACAAAAATGACGATCCATCGCGGCGTTGGGAAGACGAACTTCACATTCATTCTCACTCAACTTTCTACCTCCTACCGTTTTTCTTTCCTTTTTCTCCTTTCCAAACGGTCTGGAACTCCTATCCCGGACTCCGGTATTCTTTTCAAGGCATTTGCGCGCACTGTTCGTCTGACAATCACGATGCCTCCCATTCGTACTGCTCGCAATCGCAAACCGCCGCCGGCCGGCTTTGACGACATAGAGGATACTCTTCTAGAGTTCAGCAATAAGATGAAGGATGCTGAGAATGCTCCTCACGAGGGCAAGAAGAAGCACGAGGTCTTATGGCCCATCTTCCAGATCAGTCACCAGCGTAAGTGCAGACAAGAAGGATACCCTCTTTGCCCCTCCGGTCCCCGCCAACTTTTTTTTTACTTTAAAAACAAGCACACCTGTTACATACGAGGGAAAAACACATACTGACATGTTCCCTCCTTTCCTTCTGCTTCATAGGTTCGCGATATATCTATGATCTCTATTACGAAAAAGAAGCAATCTCCAAGCAACTATATGACTGGTTGCTAAAGAATAAGTACGCCGATGCCAACCTGATCGCCAAGTGGAAGAAGCAAGGTTATGAGAAGGTGCGTGTGAACCCGTCATCATGGAAATGATACGTGCCAGTATTGCAATAAGCAGCCCTTGTTGCATGACCTGTGTATCATGGACATGAGGTATAATCTGCCTATTATTCAAACGATTACTAATTGAGGTGTACAGTTGTGTTGTCTTCGCTGCGTCCAGACCAAAGAGACCAATTTCAATTCGACCTGCATTTGCCGTGTGCCCAAAGCTCAGCTGAAGGAAGAACAGAACATTCAGTGCGTTGCCTGTGGCTGTCGAGGCTGCTCGAGCAGCGACTAGACAAAACATGATGATCGCTGGGCTTACTGGTATTTTCTATGGAGGAACTATTATTTCTTTTTCTTTTTCTATGTCACAGCTGTTTGAACTGTGTTGGCGTTCGGGTCTTGCATTGATTGGATTCTTACTTGTTTTGTTATTTGTTCATGACGATCGCAGTCAATCAGATACCCTTCACAATAATCAGAAGCAGAAGATGCTTGGTAGACAAGTAATCAAGATTTCAAATTTGCTAAAACACTAACCCATAGTGCCTCCGTGGCCTATTTTCCCTCATCCCGTAAAATAAAATAAGTAAACAATAATATCCCAACCCCAAATCCCGAATCATGAAACCATCGCTTGCTCATGTACATCTTAGTATCGTCATTAAGGTCGTAACCAGGCCATTCCGGACTGGGTGGTAAAAGGAACAGTCAGAGTCGGCGCCTCAGCGCAGACCAAAAACTCCTGAACGAAAACACCGCCCAATCAAAACCTGGTAACATCCGGAAAACATCAACTCCTCGATCCAGAACGCAGAAATCAAGGGAAAGAAAAGAAGAAAACAAACGCAAAGGGGTAAAATCCAGCCAGCCAGAGAGATAAAGAGGGAGGGAGAGAGAGAGGGAGAGAGAGTGTGTGTATGTGTGTGTGTGTGTGTGTGAGAGAGAGAGAGAGAGAGAGAGTGTGTGTGTGTGTGTGTGTGTGTGTTAGTGAGGAAGAGGTTGGGTGGAAGAGATCAAAAAGGGACAAATCAAGCAACACCTTGGAAACAACATATCACGCGGAAATAAAGGCTAGGAAGGCGGCAGGAAAGAAGCAGACATCCAAGTAATGTAGGTGAGGATCAGACAAGGGTTATTTTACACCCAAATCAATCCAACAGAAAAGTCAAATGGTCATCAAACATGCAAATGCTTCATCAAAATAAGGTGGTGTTGCTGCGATGGCTCATCTGGGGACGTGGGTGCAACGCCCTAGGTTTCAATGCATCGTCTTTCGCGGGGCCTCCAATCTTTTGGAATCCCTGCAAAAGATCCACACCATCAACCTCCCCGGAGCTATCGTTACCCTCATCGAAAAGGTGGAAGGAAAAGAAATCATCCTGGCTGGTTTCACCCAGGCGCCCAATTTCCGGCAACTTGGACGGCGACTCAGGGAAGATGACTGATTTTGATCGGGATAGAGAGGGAATGCCAGCTCGAGCATTCAAGCTAACTGAGGTGACATCAGCAAGAGGAGTGTGTCCGTGGTCGATACGTTGACGCTTAACAGAGCGCTTCTCAGGAGATCCATATGTGGCCGACGAAACATGGTCGTGACCAGAGTCAGCGAAAACATCGAAGGTAGTATGGAAGTGGTCATGCGGCGTGTAGCTTTCGTCGTGAAGATTGAAAGCCGGGCTCCATGGCAAGTCCTCATCTGTCAAACCCAAATGCTTGATAGGTGAATTGACCATTTGCTGAATCTTACGACGGTGGTTTCGAAGATTGGTATTAGGTGAGACCGAGGGCGGGGGTCTGGCTGGTTTCTTGAACTTGATCACAGGGGTCAACGGCGGTGGCAGCATGCTCACATATCCCCCACGCAGCGGAGAAGACCCAGCCATGGTGCTGGGGTCCTTGCGCGTGGCAGGTTGTCCCGGGCTCATGTCGTGGGAAGAGCTGCGAATCCGTGCGATCTCCTCTTCAGCGCGTCCACGCTTGATGCGCGGCGGTTCAATATCCAAATCCGATGTCAACATGTGGCCAGCTTTATTGGGCCTTAAGGCCGACGATTCCAATGAGGAGAAATAACCACTGTCGTTGATGGTTATCGACTTGCGCTTCCGTGGACGAGGTGCCGGTGTGGGGGCAGCCTGAGTAGGGGTCGGTGGGGTACCCTGACGGGAGAAACGAGGAGGAGCCACCGGGGGGGATGATCGAATGGCTGGCGGGGGAGAAGAGCGCAGCGGTCTAGTTGGATGCGCGGTAGTATGAACACCCTCATCCGTGTCATCTTGCAAGGCCGGATCAGATGCAGGCAAAGTAGCATCGGACGACAGGTCCACGTTCCGCGAAGAAACCTTCGCAGGTGCGGATTGTTGTGTGGGGGGTGGGGGGACCATCCAGGTTGTTGTGCTTGCGCCTTGCGACTGGGGCATGAGGTCCCTTGAAGGAACTGCAGGGAGAGGTAGACTGGACATGGTGGCGCGACGAACTTGCTTATCCTTGAGGAACTGCAATTCCATACCAGGCTCGATTGCCCAATAGTTGCCCTTGCCTGGGTCATCCTTGGGACGCTCTTGCTTAATGAAGGCCTTGTTTAAACTAAGATTATGACGGATGCTGTTCTGCCAGCCCGGGTCGCTGTTCTTGTAGTAGGAGAATGTGTCTGAAATCCACTTGTAGATCTGGGCCAAGGTTAAGCGACGGTTGGGCGCACGGAGTATGGACATTCCAATCAATGTCGCATAGCTGTATGGCGGCTTAGTCCCGTCGTCCTCGACGGGTGGCATGTCATGCGGCTCGGGCAAGTGATGAAGTTGCGCGTCTTCGCGCTTCATCTTCTTGATTGCGCGCTCCTTCAATGGGGCGGATTCCATCAGGCTGCGCTTCATAGGAAGCCTAGATTCATATGAGGGTTCTGGGAAGTCGGCAAAGCTGCCATTGGATGGATCTTCCGGATGCAGGTTCTTATTAGACTCGGCAGGATTGACGCTGGAGAAGGTGGTGAAAAGTGCCGACTGGGGCATTGAGGGTTGCGAGTAGATGGAGAAAGGCGGCTTCTTGGTAGGGGAGTCGGTGGTGAACATGGGAGGGGCGGGAGCAGAGATGGGAACGAAACCGAGTTTTCGCCCGGGATGTGAGCCCTGTGTGGGCAGACCTTTGGTCGGTGATGGCCTGTGCGGGCCACGGGACAGTGGATGGAATGAGTTTTCAATGGGTTGTAATGGTAGCGGTGAAGGTTGAAGACGCGGCTGCGATTTGACGGATGCTTGGGCAAACGGGCCCAATGCCGGGGAATAGTGCGCGATGGGCGCTGGACGCGTCGATCCCATAATCTAGATAGACCAGGCAGGATGCAAAGCGTCGCCAGTCACCAGTCGGGACCTTATGACGCGTCGAAAACAAACCCCAAACACGGGTTTTTCGTTGGCCGAGAGGGTAGAAGCCGGGGGACAGCGGAGCCGACTTGGGGGGGTGATGAGACTGGTTGCAGAGACTTTTTTTTCAGGTTGAGCCAATCAGAGATGCGAGGAGGAGAGTGATCAGCCAGCCTCAGGCCGTCATGCAGCCCGACTTAGTCGAG
This sequence comes from Penicillium verhagenii, assembly GCF_028828195.1. Taxonomy (NCBI): domain Eukaryota; kingdom Fungi; phylum Ascomycota; class Eurotiomycetes; order Eurotiales; family Aspergillaceae; genus Penicillium; species Penicillium verhagenii. The sequence continues at coordinate 684,005 of NW_026643171.1, forward strand.
ATGGCAAGCGTTGGGCCACCAGGCGCTAAGACGGGTCAGACACGTCCAATTGAGCCGGGCGAATCAAGGCAACTCTTGCAAGTGGGAATCCCCCGCGAGCGCTGCGAACAGTTGTTTTCTTTTTTGAAGTATTTGGTCTTTCTTTTTTGGTTTGGTTTGGTTTGGCTTTCTTTTGATCTTTTGGTGTTGGAAAGAAGGAACAGGTTACAGAGTCGATACAGCGAAATATCCAAGTTGATCTAACAAGTTGATCGAAGGGGGGTTCAGATGTATGGGGAGGAGATTTGATAATATTGGGAAGATTGGGAGAAAAGGTAAAATCGGGAATGAGTGCAGGATCTGGCAGTCACGGCCCTTTTGTCTTTCCTCTATCACCTTTGTCTAAGAGTTTCAGTGCTTAGAGCCTCGAGGTGGGGAGAAAGAGAAGTTGATTAGATTTGAACCTTCAACTTTCCATTGTAACAACTACCTGGTACCGCCTATCTATAATACCGTATTAGCTTGGTAATTCTGTGGACGCGTCGCGCGTCTTCCCATACTGGGGCGGAATAATACCGAGTGCAGATCATGTATTAGTCTGACAGTACACTGGTTTCAGAGTTACGGATACAGGGATTGGGGCCCTCGCATTCTGATCGACGATCGATTATGTGAAATGATCCACTTCCAGTAGTGTCCCCGTATTTCCCATCTATATAGTAGACTAGTTTTGTAGTGCATTGGATTCTCCTCTTTTCTTTGATATTTGCTCATACACTCTTTCAGTTAATATAATCTGTATATATCAATTCCTATAGGTTCTCACCATATCTAAACCCTAACCCCCCCCTTTTTTTTCTTTTCGTCAAAATCAAGTAAAACGCTATGTCTGGAATGTCAGATGTAACATCTGAGACTGTGGCCACGTCCGCGTATATCCCTTGCTCGCCAGCCATTGGTCCTAGAGGAACCCCGTGCGCAATTAACCAGGATTCAATATGGCTCGAGGGCGACTTGATAATTGATGCATGAAAGAGGATATAACCTTATATATAACCTTGGAAGAGAGAGCCCTGGAGAATAAAAAACATTTTTTTATCGAGATTCAGAAACACTTAAAACTGCCCTTGCAGATATCAAACGGATTTTATGTACAAAAAATGCATGCACAAGTTGAGATCAATGCATCCCTCGTTCATGAAACACCTCTATATATGAGATAACGCCAAGCCCATGCAGTCAAACAAAAAATACACAAAAAAAGAATAAAAAGATGAACTGAAATCTAGTAAAGATGCTCAAGTGCCTCCCCGAATCTTTTAGTCTCACCATTTCTCTCCTGAAATGTTTCCACCCCTAAAAAGAAAAGAGAACCAAAGACAAAGGGGGATGCACAACAACTTTTGGCCCCCCAATCATCATTGAACGCAAAGAAAGAAAAACCGGCCCAAAAGGATATCTCAAATGACAACGCACTCTGTGACGTAAAAGAGTCTATTCCAGGAAGGTGAACATGCTGGTGTGGATGATGTTGAGGGCGCGGTCAGCATCGCGTTCTTCGATGACGCACGAAATGTTGATTTCACTTGCACCTGCAGGGGGGAGAAAGAAAAAACACTGTCAGTTTCAAGGGTCACTTTATAATGTGAGGGGCATCAAATCATTGACTCACCTTGGGAAATCATTTCGATATTCACATTGTTCTCGCCCAGCGTAGTGAACATACGCCCGGCCACCCCAATCATATTTTTCATCTGCTTGCCGACCAAGCTGAGAATGGCCATCTCAGGGATGATGTCCACCATACCATACTTGCTCAGATCATTCAAGGCCCCCTTTAAATCATCATCGATCACCTGATAATCATCCCGTCCATTACCGTTCAACAGGGGCATCTCGGAATGAAGCGCCATGGAGACGTGAACCTCACTGGTGGAGATAAGATCGATCGACAAGCGCCACTTGTCCAACACGGAGAAAATGCCGGCAAAGAAACCATGCGACAGAGATCGCTTGTTCGAGTGCACGTTGATCACCAAGATCTTATGCTTGATGGTCACTGCGGTCGGTCGCTTCGGCTTCTGCATTAGGCTGGCACTTCGCGTCCGGAACAAGCGCGGGTCATGGCCTGGAGTGTGCCGGTCGAGCTCTGCGGCGGTGTCTGGATAAATGATAGTGCCACGGTTCTTGGGGTTCATCACATTCTTGATCCGGATGGGGATCCTGGCCCGAATGACCTGCTCCATGGTGAAGGGGTGAATGACCTCGGATCCATAGAAGGTCAACTCGGCAGCTTCGGCTGGAGTGATAGCGGGCAGGAGACGCGCCGTAGGCACCTTGCGGGGGTCCGCCGTGAAGATGCCGTCCACTTCCTTCCACACCTGGAGTTCCTTGGCATGGGTTCCAACGGCCACGAGGGCCGCACATAAATCCGTATAACCACGACCGACCTGATCCAGCAGGCCTCCGGGGATGGTACCAAAGTACCCAGTCAGCACGGGGACTCGGTGTCCGCAGGCCTCAATCTTTTTGCCCAGGTTTGCAGCCAGGTTATTATAAAAGTCCTGGTCTAATCCATGGCTGCCAATTGGGAAATTGATGACATCGGAGAGATCCACATATTGTGAGTCAACCCCACGGTCCTGCAGCAACGCGGCCATCAAGCGACAGCTGAGTTTCTCGCCAGCGCTCATGACCTTATCCACGCAACGAGCACTGATCTCGCCTAGTGTTTGTGCCGCCTCGAGAACCTTGAGGACCCGCTCGCATTCTCCATTCAGATCTTTGATCACTTGTTCCTTCAGGTCTACCGACTTCAACTGTTCCTGGGCCACCTGCACGTGCTCCAAGCGGACAGCCTCGACGAATGTTTCATATTGCCGGGACTGGGAGTTCTCGGCGTCTCGTGCAGCTCTTAGTAAACTATTCAGGGAACATATCGATTAGCCCGTTGTCCACCCAGACTCTGACATTTGGAGAGGACCTTGGTCCTCGTCACTGTGAGACCATTGAAGACATTCAATGGACAAAAAAGTGATCATGACTCACCGGTTGGTGGTTCCTTCGGCTTTGGTTGAGCTGCTCCTGGCTGAGCAAACGACGGCGACTCGATTTTCTTTCAAACTCGGGCTGAGAATGGTTGTTAGTTTTGTGAGTCTTGGGTGATAGTAGGTGTACATGGATAGAGAGGGTGATTGGAGTTCGAGCTTACAGAACCACCTGTTCGATAATGTTGAGCGCAAATTTGCCGACACTGGTGCCACCGAACTTTTGCACCACCCACTTGCTATGTAAAGCCTGCACAGGCGGGAGATCTGAATTAAGAGAAGCCATAGCCAAATCAACCCAAATGAAGTGTGGTCAACATAGAAAGGATGGAGGGGAAAGTGGGAAAGCGAAAGCGGAGGGAAGTGGGCCGTATGCGGCATTAAGTTTTTTTTCGATCTTTTTTTTTTTTTTTTTTTTTTTTCTGCAACTGGAAATTCTACTGAATGACTCAATTTCCTCAAAGGAATTAAGGAATTGACCTTTTTTCCGCCTTCCTCTTTGAGCTGTGACGATGTCGGAGATGCTTTAACCAATCAGAGTTCTCTGGTATACAAATCACGCCATCAAGGGCCGATGACGTTGATTCTGTTTACTTGGACTTTTGATTATATTATAAAGAAACTTGAAGGGTTTCAAATGTTGGGCATTATGCTCTTACTTTCTACATTTGCAACTGCCTTTTCTTTTATAAATGTGTAAATATCATGTGGTAATTTAGGAAGGACTTGTATTTTCTATCGGCGAATTACTTACTCATCGGGATTACCTCATCGATCTGGTAAAACGCTCATCCCGCAGGAGTACTACTAGTAGGGGTTTTTAATGTTAACGTTAGACTATTCACGTGAGAATCATGTGACATCAACTAAGATGAATGGTATAATGAATAGGGCTCTCTAGGGAGTACTTAAAATCTTGGAAATAATCACTTGAACTAAAAATCAGTCGACTACTAGGCATATACTATTTGAATTTGTAAGATCTCTTTCACGTCCCCCTTTGGCGCAGCGTATATACTGTCATGTTCAATCTCAACCTCTGTATATAGAATTTTCCGTTACTCGCCACCTCTAAAACATGTATAACCTCAAGTAGCTACCATGGTTCAGGGGCTGTATCCCGAATTTTACTTCTGTAGGTTTTTTTTAAAAAAAAAATTAGATTTTAAGATGGAAAAGAGGGAGAAAAGTGGGGGTATACTAAGCCACTCCTCAGCCACAGGTAGTGTCAGGCACCATGAATCTCATCTGGAAATCCACATTGATCTACTCCATATAACGCCAAACATTTTCGAATCCAAACGTTTGGGTCTGATATGATGCACTTCTTACCTTGATCCGTCTCCTTCGCTAAACTAAACAGAATTCAGTCTACTTGAAAAGCAGACATTTTCAACATTCGCCTAACTTCTGCGTCTGCATCTGTATCGACAGATTAGAGAGAAGCCATGGACCCTTCTCCCTTATCGTGTCCCTTTTGTCCTTTCTCTGATTCGGATCTCAATTTTGTGGCAGAGCATATTGAATATTGCCATCCTGAGAATGGTACACAAGATTCTGTCCCGCACCATCTTCTCGGATCGAGTTCGTTACCCGACTCACCACCGTCGGAAAATGAGGAATCAACGGCCAAGTATGTGGACTGTCCACATGGCTGTGGGGAAATAGTCACTACTGCAGAGTTATCCACTCATCTAGATCTTCATGTTGCAGAGACTATTGCGCTGGATGAGACTGGATCGGCTCAGTCACCTCCGGATGTAGAATCGGGCCTGAGCGACCGTGATCTCTCCTCCGATCCGGAGAACTCCTTCAACGCCACAGCTGTGCGAAAAGGTGGGAAACGAAGCCTAGGTCGGGACTTTGCATACACCAATGTATCCAAGTCAAGTCGTGCGCCGAGTCCTCCCAGAACGGTGGGGCCAGACGGTGCAAAGCGTTTAGGGGTATGTCCCCGTCTCACAAACCCCCGATGATTCCTCAAACGAATGTGTTGATTAACTTGATAATTTAGCGCTCTGAGTTGGGTCCTCATGCTCATGAGAAGAAGATGCCCTCATGGCTAAATAAAATGCTAGAGAAGGGTGGCCGTACCTCGAAACAGACCCAGATCACGGCAGATGGCAAGCTCACTCGGCACACGACAGTGGAAAACGAGACAGATCATTTGATACCTGTCATTGCAAAACTGTGCGAACAAGACAGTTCCGTTCAGCGAGCCTTTCTGTGTTCTTCCAAAGTTCGCCATATTTGCAAGATGCCCCGTGAGGGTGGGTTCTGCGGGTACCGAAACATTCAGATGTTGGTCTCGTATCTCACTAAATCTCAAAGCCCGGGCCATGAGCATTTTCCGAATGGTGTGCCAACGATTCTAGATTTACAAGATAAAATTGAGCTTGCCTGGGACATGGGGTTCAACAGTGCGGGAAGAACCGAAACTGGAGGCATTCGAGGCACCCGGAAATTCATTGGGACTCCAGAGGTAAGGCTATATCGCATCGAAAATTGGAATCTTTGTAAATATGCTAACGATGTAATTAGGCACAAGCATTGTTCATGAGCCTTGGAATCCCGTAAGTTGAAAGCGAAAATTCCAACTCATTGGGAAAGAAACTGACTTGCCCATTGCAGATGTGATGCCAGCAGCTTAAGCGAGAGTGGCGATCTGCGAGCCTATGATTCTCTCTACATGGATGTAGCTACCTACTTCAGGTCAGGCTGCTCCCTAGATGATGAGAAGAGGGTATACCGGACAGATTTACCACCCATCTATTTTCAACATCAAGGTAGGTAAACTCATCTGTCCTATGGCTCTCTATATCTAACGTGAATAGGGCATTCCATGACAATCATTGGATTTGAAATCCGTGACAATGGCAAAGCCAATCTGCTTGTGTTTGACCCTATGTTCAAAACCTCGCCTGCCATGCGTCGTCTGACGGGGACATCTTCCCAATCCAACAATCCTGGCCGCCTGCTCAAAGCGTACCGACGAGGCGCATCATATCTGCAGAAGTATAAAATGTTTGAACTTCTCAAGTAAGTCCCTCCCTTGACTCTTGTCTTTGATTTCCACAAAATAACACGTGATATAGAATAGGCTCTGTCAATAAGGTCTCAAATGCCAATTCGTGAAGACCTCTCCAGCGAAGGAATCTTTAGGTATGAGCATGTGGTAGGATTACACTAGATCACATGTGAATGAGTAACATGACATCCAGATGTCTGAAATCCATCGAGCATTACTAGGTTCACATACTGCTACTATATATATTATAATACATATACATACATAACATTGAAGATTGTATGATATTATAAAAGACCAAAGCGCCTGAAGAGTACATATACATATGTACGAGATTTATATATACTAGTATATACATGTATGTATATAGAATGTTTACATAAGTACATATATTGTTATATATTGTTATATGTAGTTCAAATGTTATCTTGTAGTAGTTGCCCACGATAAGATAAGCGGGGTCACGGTTAATCCGAATTATTTCCGTCGCAAATCATCTTCACTTTCCTTCCCCTCAATTACTTCACCACCGTCAATCAATCTTGTCGCAAAGGATGAGAGCCTCTCCGAATGTGATTGTCACAGGCACCCCTGGGGTGGGCAAGACCGTGCACTGCGAGCAGCTAGCGCAGGAGATCGGCTTGAAGCATTTGTCTGTGAATCAGGTTGCCAAGGACCGCGACTGCTATGAGACTTACGACGAGGAGCGGAAGAGCTGGGTGGTGGATGAGGATAAGGTATGTAATTTTATACCATACTGGTGAAAATTCTATGCAAATTCGCAAACTTCCCTGTCCTTCTCTTTCTGTTTCTCCTTCTCGGTTACTTTTCTCTCTTCGCGGGGGTTTACTATGTGGGGCTGAACAGATTGGAATTGCTTCGCGGAATTCAAATCGGAACAAGTGCTCATATGATTTTCTATTATGATCTAGTTATTGGATGCAATTGAGGAAGAAGTCCTGCAGGGCGGGTACTTGATTGACTGGCATGCATGTGATCTCTTCCCCAAATCTTGGATTGATCTCGTCGTCGTCCTCCGCTGCCCCTCGACCGCTGTTCACTACGATCGTCTTGCCTCTCGGTATGTCGTCAGGTTCCCGAGAACCACGTAACACTATCAGTTCTAATTCTTTGCGCTTTCCTAGGGGTTATCACGAAGAAAAGCTACAGGAGAACCTGGACGCAGAAATCTTTGGGGTCCTACTTGAAGAGGCCCGTGAGGCATTCGACGAGGAAATTGTGGTGGAACTGAATAGCGAGGAGGACGGTGATGTTGACACTAACTGTGCTAGGGTGGCACAGTGGGTCGATAACTGGAAGAAACAACATGACGACGACAATTGATATGCAGCGACTCGATGCTTTGTCCCGTTTCCCTGCCAGATCATCTACATAATATATATACCCCAGAGTCTTTCTTCTCACTGTTGGTCCTCCGCTAGCCACTTCTGGAGCTTCGTCAGGGCCTTGTACCGATGAGAAATCACGTTCTGGTCGAGGCCTGTTAGTACCCAGCTCGTTCATCTGCAAATTGAATCGAAACAAAGGCGCCACGAGGGGGTACAAGCGCTGACGATCTTGCAGTCTCTCTTACCTTGGCCTCTTTATCCATCTCGGCGTATGTCTTGCCTTCGTATTCGAAGATAGGATCCCAGCCTGCAATTACCCAATTAGTGGCCAGTTCAATATATTAGTGGTGCTTATACTTTACCAAAGTTAGTTGGGCCCCGAGGCCGCACAATAGTTCCCTGTTTTTGTTTATCAGGATAGATGCACTTTGTAGTAAGATCTGGGTCATATGTATAGTATAAATACTCACTTGAGTTCGTCCTTGGAAAATGATAGGCTCGGTTCCGGGGGCACGGCAGAAGGCAAAGGTACACACGGCCTCGGCAGTTCGATCATCGAACCCGTCGAGCATCTTGTTCAAGCCCTCGTTGCCCACAGACTCCAGGAAAGATTTACTATGTACGTAAGCAATTAGTATACGCCAGCCAGCGGGTTTGCTTGATCTGTTGTTTTCTCACATGTATGGTCCTGGCAGGCCCTTGAGGGCATGGAATTCCAAGGCTGTATCTTCTGTCAAGGCTGGGCCATTGATCTAGGGGGTTTTTTTAAAAAATTTCAGCAACAAGGACAATAATCAGAAGAATCCAAGAGTTCTAAACACATACTGCTTCAGAAGCGCGGCGAGCCTTCTCCTTGGCAATCTCCTCGATGGTCCCTTGAATCTCGGGGACGTCTACCTCTTGGCTGTCAACTTCAATGACGTTCCCAAGAATGGCACGCACTTCGGAAAGCTTGTTCTTGTTGCCGGTGATGAAGTTCAGCTTTGTTAAAGACATGATGGGAGTTTTTTCCCCCTAATTGCTGGAGAGGTGGATGGATTGTTTGCAAGTAGAAGAGAAATGAGGATCCCCCACTGAGGCTTGGATTTGCCCCGACACCGCTTCGACCGCCATTGTGGACCATCGTGATTCTAATGAGTTTTTACCTGCGTATGTTCCCTCGTATGTTCCCTCCGCTCTATTATATACTTGGGCAACGTGTGAAGACATATGCATACAGGAGACATATTAGAAAATATGAAAATATTGATTGCAAAAAAAAATTGAACAAACACATTCATATGCGTCACTGTATCAAAACCGGCACCATCCCAGGTATAAGTTCGTGGTCAGATGTCACTAGTCGTAATCCGTAGCTCACAGAAAATCCACAGGGAAATTAAGAAACACGTCTAATATACAGAACTACTCCTCTAATACCCCATTGTCTCCCTCAAGCCTCTCCTGTTGCGCCACCGCCTGCGCCGACACAATTTCAGCCAATCGCTTCAGTCGCGGTGTTTGGAGCCCTATATGGGAATATCTGGTTAGAATATGCGAAGATGGGAAGAAAGGGAGGGAAATGTGGAGAATAAGGATCACATACATGACGGAGTATAGGTCTCCAAGGCCGTGATGACTCGTGGCTCGGCAATCTCATAAGGGCCACTGTCCTCCATATCAACAGGAGTCAGCAAGAGCACATCACCCTTCTCCGTAACACGGGAGGCGACGGCTTTCATGATCTCGCCGTTGATGGGCTGTTCGTAGTCGGCAACAAGATACTGGTTGAGAAGCTTTTGAATTTGATTCGGCGATAGCCTAGGCAGTCAGGTTAGTACTTGTCTAATGTTACCGACCAAGAGAAAAATCAGGACGGATGTTTCTTACATCCAGCAGATGTCTTGAATGATCTCAATGTCATTCAAAGTCGCCTTCTTGAGCTGAAGAAGCTTGGTCGCTTGCTGTGGTCATCAGGTTAGCAAAACCGGTATCTGCTAAAAATTCGACTGTAGGGACATACCATCAAGTGTTCAAGCTGCAGTGTTCCTTCCGGCATATCATGACTCTTACACCATTCTTCAATGCGGGTGATATTGTAGTTGATCTGGAGCCCACGCTTCCATGATAGGAAGTTACGTCGCATGAGCAGGTCGTTAAACGCAGTCACGCCTACGAGACGCAGAAGCTCCGTGACAGTCTGTAAGATGATGGTGTCTTCCAGATAGAAAGCCTTCATCGCCTTGTAAGCGCCATTTAGAAGACTCAGGAGGTTGTCCATGCTGTATGCTGGGTTGTTATTCGAGGGCAGCAACTTGCCGAGGAACCGATTGGTTTCGCTGGTCACGAAGCCGGGAAGGGACTGAGATTCAATGATAGCCGGAACAATCATCTTATACAGTCTCTTTTTCAACACTTTCATCCAAGTGTGGTAGATGTTGAACTCGAGACTTTCCAGGTCGTGCTTTACAATCTCCAACAAACGATCATACTCGTAGTTGTCACTCTTCTGTGCCTCATACCAGTCTTCGGCCAGGAACACAAAAGACAACATTTCATGGACGTTCGACAACCAGAACGCACCGGGATTGATTGCATCGTCTCCGTCGTGCTGCATGACTTCTTGTTGAATGGATTGCATGACATTGGCCAAAAATCGCTCAGACTCCTTGACAAAGCCGTTGTTCCACATCTCCGAGGTGACAAGATTGATCAAGTAAGCAGGGAACAAGACCTCCTTTTCGGTTGGTGGTGGGGCTGAGCTCGGAAGAGGAATTTTGAGGTTGCGGATCAAACCCATGGCGACCTCATCGTTCAAATCTTCCTCTTCGGAAAGAAGTTGCTCAAGCTCCGCCTCTACTGAGTCCAGTCCTGGCGAGGTCGCGGCGTTCGAGCGAGCGGCGCCAAGTCCAGAAATCGCCATTGAGACAGGTCTTGGGTTGAATGCACCGCTGAAACGATCGGTGCCGACCTTTTCTGCCCCAGCACTGCGTCGCTGGGGCTTGGGCTTCTTGGAGGAGACGAGGTTGATCAAGCCGGTGGCCGGGGTGGGAGCAGCGGCGCCATTTGGCACCTCACCATTCACGCCATTGACAGGCACGGTTCGCTTGGCAACTTCCAACTGCTCCTCGAGCTCCGAAACACGTTGGCGGAGAGCTGATTTTTCTTTCTCATGGTCGCCATTGAGAAGCTTAAGACGCTCCAACTCCTCATTGGTTGCACGAAGGGCTTCGCGTGATACCCTCTCCTCTTCCTGAAGACGCTTGATGGTAGCTTGGGCTTCAGAGTGGTTTTGCTGGAGTTTGTTCATTTCTTCTTCCACTGCCTCCAGACGGGCCGCAGTAATACCCGCCTGGTTGGCCTCGGCCTGCAGCTCCTTGGCACGAGCCTCCAAAGTGTTGTGTCTACTTCGCCACGACTTCAATTGGGTCTCGTAGTTCTCTAGCTGGGAGACAAGAGACTTGTTCTCACGCTTCAGAGACTCCAAGTATTGGGTCAACTCAACCACCTTATTCTCCAACTTGTACGAAATTTGTTTGAGATCCCTTGATTCCTCACGCAAAGACTTGTAGACCTTTCTAGCCTCCTTGCCTCGCCAAAGGTTTTGGATGATGACCACCTTATGGCGATATTGCCGCCAACCTCGCAATTGGCGCCAAGAGCGGAAAGCACGTTGAATGACCTTCGCAGCGTTGCCGTGAATCGAGTCCATGATGTTTCGCCGACAGAGGAATCCCTTGGTAACAGACTGGAATAAGACAAAGTTGCTCCGAATTTCGTTGTAGTGCTTCCTCTCCTTCTGGCCCCGCCAGACTCTCTGAATAGTGGTTGCAGCTTTAGTCCGGCGAATCTCCTGTGCATGTTGCCGGGCCAAGAAACCCCGGATGAAAGCCTGAGTGGTGAGAATAGACTCCCGAGCCTCAAGATATCGGCGACGATAATACTTGCAGCGTAAGTTCTTCTGGATCATAATAGCACACTCGTTTAATCGGGATGTGCGCAGATTCTCGAGAAAAGCAAGCATGCCTGCCCTGAAAAAGATCTTGGTCAATCCCAGCTGGTACTTGTCCTGTTTCGCATCACCCAGGGCCTTCCTTAAGATGGCATGGCACATATCCCGGATCTCGGATGTCCACTGGGAGGAGTGACAAAGCATGTAATAACGAATAGCGAACTCTTCGTAGGTCCAACGAGTCGGATAACCAGCTGTGCTAATTCTGACAGTTTCCAATACACCACAGGCTCTCAGCTGACTGAGAACCATGGGGCCCTCGAATTTCCAAGCTTCCTTAGCTTCGTTGGGTTTGATGCAGCGAATGTAGTGCACATCGGTGGAGTTGATGGTGTGCATCAGCTCAATCAAAGAAGATTTAAAGATTCCTCCAAGCGTTGGCTTACGATTCACCGCCACGCCAATCCGACGCCCCGGGGCCGCAGCGACAGGCTTAGATGTGAGAGCTGCCGAGTCTTTCTCTCGAACTGTAGCTGCGGTGTCCAAGATCTCTTTGATGAAGAAATTCGATGAATTGCGCAGCACCTCTAAATGCTCATCCGGTACCGTATCACGGTTCTTTTCGATAAATCCATCGGACTCGTAGGTAACGTCGATAGCATAATGACAAACGGTGAAAGCGGACTTTCCAAAGCGGGGCTTCTTGTAGAATTTCTGCTTATCAGCAGCAAAGTTATGGTGGAGTTTAGTGACGAATTGTTCATCAGATCCCATGGGAAGCCGCGACTCCTCGTCCAATAGGGATAAGATTCCAAGTTTTGCCTCAATCAAGTCGATACAAGGCTGGTTGTCGGAGAAATCAATGAAGGTCCAGTCGATCTCTTCTCGGACATATTCCTCCTGCTCAAGCTTGAACACATGTTGATTAAACTCCTGTTGTAGTTTCTCGTTCGCGTAGTTGATACAGAACTGTTCGAAGGAGTTCTTTGCAAAGTGTTCAAATCCGTAGATATCCAGCACACCTATGAAAGTCTGCACCCTCTCAATAACTTCGTCGGTTGCTAGGCCCCTGTTAATCTTATCCACGAGCCAATCAAAAAGGCTGGAATATATGAACTTCGCCACCGAGTCTCGAACCACCAGGGCTTGTTGCTGTGTTAAATTTGAGGTGATCTTTTCCCCTCTTGTGATCAGCTGCTTCTTAACAATCCATTTGGCAAATTCATTAACATCAATCCCGAGCATCTCACAGGCGCGCACAAGGGATGGTTCAGATGAGGAGAGAGAGGATTCGGTGCGAGTGGCAGTGATCTTCACATTACCAAGGTGCAACAAAGCTGCCAGGATACGGAAAATTTCAGTCTGGAATTGTGTCGATACGCCGATTGTGGCCAAGGACTTTCTTGTTGCGTCGAATTCAGCTTTATCATCGACACCGTCGATAATTGGTGTACCTCCCTGGTTGAGGTATTCGAACTCTTCCACTGGCAAGATACCTAGCTCCTGTCTTTCCTCGTCGGTGGCACCGGCCACAAGCTGATAGAAGATGTGGTAGTTGCGTTCCTTTAGGGGTTGGAAGACAAGTCTCGATCTCTCCAGCAGATAGGTACGGATCTTTGCACCGATAATGTTTGTTCGCTCATCAAACATAATTTCGATGTATTTACCGAATCGGGAAGAGTTGTCATTGCGGGTGGTTTTGGCGTTACCAAATGCTTCCATAACGGGGTTGGTCGCCAGAATTTGCTCCTCCGTTTCACTAATTGCATCGGCTCGACTTGTGGTGTACTTTCCAGGCTGGTCGGAAGACTCGCGAGTCGCAAAGTACCGCATGATATATTTGGCACTAACTGTTTTACCAGCACCTGATTCACCGGAGACCACGATTGTCTGATTCTTTCCATCACGAAGCATGTCACTATAAACAAACATGCATGTTAGTGGGTTATCCGAGGATCCTTGGTGAGTTATGCATCAAATCTTACGCAAAAGCCTCCTCTGCAATGGCAAACAAGTGAGGTGCCTGTGAGGCGCGCTGTTTACCAGCATACACCTGGACCATCTGAGGGACATAAAGTGAGTCCACTCGGGCGAAAGGATTGGTAGCGATCAAGACAATTCCACTGTAGGTATATATTTCTTTCTGGGCGTAACGAAGTTTTATAGCCTGCAGGACTTCAAGGCCGTCAGTCGAGGGAACAAGATCTTTATTTTCCAGCATGACGAACCAGCGGGCTCATTCAAGTGAGACAAATTGGTCAAGTCTTCACTCGCTTCCAGCATGGCCGGATTCATCAACGGTGGCAGATTTGAGTTGTTGTCAACCTGCAATTCGGACTGCGTGGTCTCAACCGTTTTGGTCTATCACTCCAGTCAGTGTTCCGTCTGCTGCATCCTACCCAGGATATTCTTCTTCTCGCAGAAACTGCACTCACCTCGCCATTCTCCAACTCAAATACCAGCTGAACTTTCTCGCCATCTACCAGCTTGTCCTTGACCTCGGATGCAACCCATCCCTCTGTTGGGTCGGGTTGCCAGGCCCTTGTCCCAACTTCGTAGGTGTGCGCCATGATGTGTGTCTGACGGCCCAGGGATACAATTGGGCTCGGAGTAACGAAGGTTGTTGAAAAAGGTCGGAGGAGATTGAAGAAGTTTCGAGGCGCTTAAAGATATCGGCTAGATGACGGGGAACCGGGCATTCAAAGGGGTGGGGGAAAAAAAGAAAGGGTCGATCAATCACAAGCAGTCCAAAGACAAGGGGTCTGGCGGTGACCCCTCATCGACTCATGGTCCGAAATCAGGAAGAAAGAAAGAAAAGAGGTAGATTTTGTGGAGAGTGGGAGGAAGGAAAGGTAAAACGAGAAGTTGCTTGTTTAGTGACACTTGTTTTAGCGAGAGATAACCCCTGAAGGAGCGCGAGCTTCGGGACTAAGTTGGGGGTTGCCGCGCCACAGCCCCCACAGCTGTCACCGCCATCCCTCTCCCGGATTCCCATATGTTATTTACTTATTTACTTATTTCCCTTATACTTCCTTATATTCCCGTACATATACTAGCATATGGAAGGGCAGGAAAATCCTCTAACTTGACCATAACAGTTTGTTGTTAATCCCCAATAGTTCCCTTGTCATAACGGAAGTATGTAATATATAATTTCTATGTAGGAAGAAGGCGGAATTCAACCAAAGAAAGCCATTCTAGGATCAGAATTGTATCTATAAAAGACCATATGCCCCCTCAGCACCCAGGAAAATACACGCCTCTCCTCCACTTTCCCCAGTGGAAGGGCGAGTAATCATATTACACACTGATTATGTCGATTGATTGGAAGATATTAGGTAGAGACAAAAGTTCGCGCAGTGCAGAGGGAGACAAAAGGCATCAGTGATGAGGGAGAGACAGAGAGATAGGGGGAGTAGGTGAGAGAGAAAAGGAGGAAAATATCAAAGGGCACAAAAAAGGAAACATAGCAAGAACATCAACGAGGAATTCCATGGGAGCATATCGAGTAAGCCGTGTGCTGGTCAATAGACCACACTTTTTGTTTTCTCTGGGGGTTTTCTCTTTCTAGTTTTGCTTGCACTCAGCTGCCTCCTTCTTGGGCTTAGAAGTACCATCCTGATAAAAAAAACAAAGAGGGTTAGCAGGTGAGCTATTTGAAACGGTGAAGGAAACCCGCGGGTAGAAATAAGTACCTCTTCGTCTGAGTCATCCTCAACATCCTGGTCCGATCCCCGCTCGTCCTCATCGTCCTCATCGTCCTCATCCTCGTCATCCTCGTCATCCTCATCCTCGAACTCATCCGGATCCATCTCATCACCCAACTCCTCGTAGTGGAGTGCCTCACCAGTGAACCAGTCGATCGCACGGGGAATCAACTTCTCCTTGATATCCTCACCCAGTTGATAATCCAGCTCCAGACGCTCTTCGATGTCGCTGGCAATAGAGGCGTCGTCGTCGGTTGGGGGTTGCGGGGGGGAGAAGAAGTTGAAGAAAGACTCGGTGGGCACGCTGATCTTGACGACGCGGGTCTGCTTGGTGTCTGTATGTATATATTAGACGCGATTTTCAATACTGGTGAAGGGGTTACTTTTTACTTACTCTTGTTACGCTGCTTCTTGCTCTCAAGACGCAGAGTGAGATCCTTCTCTGCCTTCCATTCGATCTTGGAACCGTCGGCATGGTCGTAGATGAAGTCGCCACCGTATCCACTCTCATCCTTGTAGTAGTAGGTCTTGGAAATGGTCTTGTTGGTGAAGAACTCGTTCTCCGAGAATTCAAAGATCAACCGGAATCCAGGTTGCTCCAGGTACTCCATGCGAATGTCGGTGAGGTGCTTGAGGGCCTCCTCATCCCGCTCGGTGATCATTTCAGCGAGCGAGATCTGGTTCTTCATGGCTGACAACCAGAACTCGGGGATACCGGCCAGGGCTTCAGTGGCCTCATTTTCCTCCTTCTGCTCCTCTGCATCATTGTTCTCCTCGTCTTCGTCTTCCTCTTCGTCTTCCTTGCCAGCTTCAACCTCGTCCTCGGTGGGCTCCACGCCTCCGTTGATGATTGTTGCCCGGCGCTCGTACAGGGGGGTAAACTTGGCGAAATACTTCTTTTCGAGTTCCAGGACCTCTTCCTGGAACTGGGCCTCCAGCTTGGCGTGCTCCTTCTGGACACCCTTCAAGCCGGCGACGCGGCGGCGGACGACTGGGGGTAGGGATTCAATGTAGCCAGATGACCGACCGACGAGCTGGCCCAGTTTGCCTTGAATCATCGAAACCAGGGCGGGGTTGCGAGCGAAGAGCGAAGCGGCTGTTGCGTTGTCGAGGGTTTCTAGTGACACGAACTCGATTAGACACGGGACACGGGGCGGAGCGATTCATCTGAAAGAATCGGTTGCCTTACCTTCCTTGATGCTGGAGACACCAGGCTGTTGGGCGTGCGAGGAAATAGGGGCATTGTTGGCTGGGGTGTTTTGCGGGGTCCTGTATAATTTTTCACAGCGTTAGTGTTTTTGCTCGACGATAAGCGGTCTGGCAAAGGGAAAATTCCTTACGGAGCGACCGGGAAATCAGCCTTCTTATTCCTGATGGGTTCAGACATGGTGGTGGGGGGGGGGGGGGAGGGAAATGAGAGAGGTCTGAAAAAAGGGGAGATGTGAAGATCAGAAAAGGAGGGAAGAAAATTGATATGGGTCGTGAGTTTTGGGGGAGAGGAGAGTCTGGATGGTGGGATCCTTAGCGCCGGTGGCCGGAGGGGCTTGGCGGGACGCGGTTCTGGTTGAAAAACTGCTCCCAACAACTTCCCCTCTCACTTTTTTCATCTCCTTCCATTTATAACCCTTTGGAGATATTTGGGGACTTTTACCCCCCCCTGTCTCTTATCATTTCTGTATTTCTTTTTTTCTGATTTTGTTTCTTTGAAAGTTGAGACTGAAGCTAATGCATGGGTAAGAGATTCCTACATGTCCTCTCTTGTGAGTCAAACTTGAATTATTACATGTATGTACTTGGAGGTGGTATTTAGTATGTATGGTACATGTACAATAGCTTTTTTTTTTTTTTTTTTTACAATCTACCCTCCTACAACTCGTAGTAATATGTATTGTATTATTGATATCCTTAATTCTCTATATAATTTACATTATGACTAAATGACTTTTACATCATAGATACTATGTGAAGGGGGGGTATCTTACTACCTAGTTTAAGATCTTCAGCGTAGATCGTGGCTAAAACCATTCAATTTTCACTTATGGAACCCAGTCTGACTGGCTGCGACCCCATTTCGCCATCCAAAATGTTAATTTTAGAAACACGTGAAAACAGCTATACGGTGGAAGAAAACCCCCCAATGTAAGTACGAGTATATATTACGACTCCGTCTGGTGAATCAGTTGTACTTGATTTGGATATCAATTGATCTTATCGATTGTTCTAGATCCTTTTATTTCATCATATCTTGTTCAATTTTTTATACCCTTTCTACTCACTTTCAAGAATATATATACATATACCTACTACTACTAACTATATACTAGTATAGTTTCCATATTAATCAATCATACATCCATACATGTAAATCCACATACGTCTTTATCGTTAGAATCCATACTTGAACATATACAGTCCGATAACCTTATACTCTGCATATATAAGGCACTAAGTATACAGTTTATCTTCACATATCAAACATACAACAGTACATAATAGTCATACATAATCGAGTCATGATGATTCCATACAATCAATGCAAAGGATAAGCGTTAGCCATGGTACCTGAGTATGTACCACTTACTATTATATGCATACCTCCCCTTTCACTTATCCCGAAGACTACTAGTCTATATGATCACTATAAACCAAGGAAATTTTGAGATCCTTGCCCCTCCTGCCTAAATAGGGATGGTGTGCTTAATATCAAGCCCGAGGCCATTTGTCGGCTTATCAAGGTCACATGGAGATAACGGAGTAACATTGACTTTCGGAGACACCGCCCGTCATTGGCATAAGATCTCCGCCGTCTTTCTTCTATATATCACGCGTCTTTTCAATCTTCGAGTGCTCACTGCTTGCATGCTGACGCACTCTTAATCGCCAGTGGCACCAGAGTGTCCTTCCCCCACCCCCATTGTCTGTGCAGAATTTCAACCATCCAACGCCAATCCCTCGGAGAAAAACCATCCATAAAAACGAGATGAGTAGCCGACCACCATCCCCGCCGGGGAGCGGCCCTGTGGATCTCTCTACAAGCCGGCCAAATCTTAGGCGGGACTCTCTCCGGAGCAGGTAATGACACCTTCCCCACATGCGACGATGTCGCTAAAAGTTATATATAGTTTCAGCGTGGTATCAGACGTAGAGATGGCCCGGCATGAGGTATATCAGAATGATTGCTCCCTCTCCAACCAAACTCGTGCCATACTGACCTTCAACTAGGTATTCGATGGTCCCATCTCAGAAAGTATCCCATCTAGTGTCGTCTCATTTCTACATCGTCGCAACCGAGCAGGATCAACGGTCAGTTTCACTTACTTTCAGGACGGCGAAGATTTCGCAGAATGGTCCAACGAGGACGCGGTGGAAGAAGATCTCGAAGAAATAAGCTCTGGAGCCGAAGATGAGTCGGCTGGTGGACTCGTCGAAGCCGATGTGGAGTCTAGCAGAGGTTCTTTCATCTCCAAGAGACTTTCGCAATCACGGGACTCGGAAGAGCAACCTCTGCTTTCACGATATATCTCTGCGAGCTCATATGGCCGTGATAGAAGGTCTGGGAACAGACTCAATCAGAAGGTGTATATTGCTTCGGAAGACTTAACGGCGGTCTTTGCGGGATTCTCTACCAGTACAGGGGGGTTTGCTCTATATGTCGCTCTGTGCATATTGACTGGCGGTCTCGCATATCTTTTCTTCCGCTGGCTTCCAAGATGGCATGTGAAATTAATTGGAAAACCAGCCCTGCTGGGGAAATGTCAATGGATCGCTATTGAGGTAGGGACAACAACTGGGGGAACGGACCCTTAACTCGAATAAGTCCATTAACCAGCTATTAGGACCAATGGAATCAATTCACCATCCACAAAGTTGGCGGCCAGTCTTATGGTCGCCCACTATCAACTGTCTTTGTTGACCCCTCTGGCCAATCTTACGACGAAGACCGTGATCCAACTATTCAATCTCTACGGTTCCTCGATTACAGGTACTTGCGATTTTTCTACCATCCCGTCGAAGATAAATTCTCCTTGATCAATGGCTGGAAAGACCCCGCATGGACCAATGCGAAGGCCATGCGCGCGGGATTAGATGCCGACGAGCGGGATAGTAGAGAACAGATTTTCGGACAAAATGTCATTGACATCCAGCAAAAAACCGTTCCGCAACTGCTGCTTGATGAGGTATACCCCGATTTTTCTTCTTCCCCTCCTATTCTTGACAAATTCAATCATATTGTCCATCTCTGACCATAAATAGGCTTTCCACCCTTTCTATATGTTCCAAGTGGCAAGTCTCATCCTTTGGTCCATGGATGAGTATTACTACTATGCGGTTTGTATATTTCTGATCTCCGCTTTCAGTATTGCAACCACTGTACTAGAAACCAAATCGGTAAGCCCCAAAAATATAGTCATCATTGATTCGAAGATATACTAATATCGTGACAGTCAATGAGTCGGCTGAGAGAAATATCCCTGTTCGAATGCGACGTTCGTGTCCTCAGGAATGGGTTTTGTAAGTTACGCAATGCAATAGCCTATTTATCTTTGACTTCAATGTAGCTAACCATCTTGATCTCAAGGGCGCTCGGTCTCCTCACAGGATTTAGCACCTGGTGATGTGTTTGAGTTCTCTGATCCGTCACTGAACCAGGTACCCTGTGATTCTATCCTTTTATCTGGCGATTGCATCGTCAATGAAAGCATGCTTACTGGTATGTCTCTACAAATCAGCTAATGCTTTATTGGATAGATCTGCTCACGCATTCTAGGCGAATCTGTACCTGTATCCAAGACGCCGTTGGTTGATGATGCTCTCAAAAACCTTGATCTTAGTGCCCCATCGATACATCCTGATGTTGCCAAGCACTTTCTTTTCAGTGGGACGAAAATCATTCGGGCTAGGCGGCCGCAGAATGTCGATGATGATGAGGCTGTTGCCTTGGCTATAGTTGTCAGAACTGGCTTTTCCACCACCAAGGGTGCACTTGTCCGGTCAATGTTATTTCCGAAACCCTCCGGCTTCAAATTTTATCGGGATTCATTCCGTTACATTGCTGTGATGGCTGTTGTCGCTCTCTGTGGCTTCGTCGCTTCGTTCATAAACTTCGTGAGACTGGGTGTAGGTCAATCTGTGTGGAAGATTTTGGTCAATTGCTAATATATCATAGCTTTCTTGGCACCTTATTATCGTCCGCGCCCTCGATTTGATTACAATTGTCGTACCTCCGGCCCTCCCAGCAACCCTTAGCATTGGTACGAACTTTGCACTTTCCCGCCTCAAGAAGCAAAGTATCTTCTGTATTAGCCCACAAAAGTGAGTGCTCCTTCTTAGTTAACATCCCAGTTCTCCACTTATACCTCGAAATCTCCAGAGTCAATGTTGGAGGGAAGCTAGATGTTGTCTGTTTCGATAAAACGGGTACCCTCACAGAAGATGGGTTGGATGTTCTCGGGGCACGGGTAGTCAGCAATAATCAAAGGTCTGTTACTCGACAACATTTCAAAGCACAACACATCTATCTACTGGTACTAATGTGATTCTTATCTACAAAAGGTTCTCTGATTTGCTGTCCGAAACTTCTACGGGTCTATTACTGCCATCGTCAGTGGCGAACTCACCATACGACCAGGAGAAGCAGCGGAAGATAATATACACCATGGCAACATGTCACTCCCTAAGGGTTGTGGATGGAGAGTTGTTAGGAGATCCTCTTGATGTCAAGATGTTTCAGTTCACGGATTGGTCTTATGAAGAAGGTGGAGGCCATGTCTCTGAGCAGACAAGCCCTAAGTTTGATACAATCACTCCATCAGTTGCAAGGCCGCCAGACACCCATCCGGGTGAAATCCAGCGAAATGGACCCAACGTATGTTACTATATGGTCTCGAGATCTTGAAACCACACTTACCATCATGTTTTTCTGCAGCTTCCCGTCGAACTTGGTGTCCTACGGAGCTTTGAATTCGTATCTCAACTCCGCCGTGCAAGTGTCGTTGTTCGACAATTTGGCGACAATGGGGCCAGCTTCTTTGTTAAGGGTGCCCCTGAAAGCATTAAGGATATATGTGTGCCCGGAACCCGTTAGTTGCCTCCCTTCGAAAATGAACCCTGGTTGGTTTATTTACTCATCCTTTGAGCAGTTCCATCCGACTATGACGAACTATTGAACTATTACACCCATAAAGGGTATCGAGTTATCGCCTGTGCAACCAAATACGAACGAAAGTTGAGTTGGATGAAAGCCCAGAAACTAAGCCGGGCTGAGGCTGAGAGTAACCTCGAGTTTTTGGGCTTCATCATCTTTGAAAATAAGCTGAAGCCTAGTACTTCTCGTGTGATTACGGAGCTGAATCAAGCTGGCATTCGTAACGTCATGTGTACGGGTGACAATATTTTAACAGCAGTGAGCGTTGCCAAGGAATGCGAGATGATCGGCCCGGACGAGCATTGCTTCATCCCACATTTCATTGAAGGTCTGTACCCACCTCCTCTCCAGGGACATTTGGATTGAGCTGACCGATTAAAGAACCCGGACTTGTCACAAAAACATCTCTTATATGGGAAAGCGTGGACAACCCCGATTTCAGGTTGGACCCAAGAACCCTTCAAGTATGGAAAACCGGACACCCTTGTCATAATTATACCTACTGATAAATCTTCTAGCCCCTTAAATTTTCAACCGAGGAGGATCTTTCCATTCCAGGAAACATACTTCATGATAAAAATTACTGTGTTGCGGTTACGGGTGATGTGTTCCGGTGGATGGTCGATTATGGAAACGAGGATGTGTTGAACCGAGTAAGAGCTACTTTCCCCGTTTTAATTGTTGCTCCTGTCTGGATAATCCTTTTCTCTAACCGTCTTCGCTCAGATTCTGGTCATTGGAAAAGTATTTGCTCGAATGTCACCGGATGAGAAGCACGAACTAGTGGAAAAGCTTCAATCAATTGACTACTGTTGTGGCTTTTGTGGAGACGGGGCAAATGATTGCGGCGCTTTGAAAGCCGCTGATGTGGGAATTTCCCTATCTGACGCTGAAGCATCTGTCGCTGCCCCCTTCACCAGTAGGGTTTTCGAGATATCATGCGTGCCCACATTGATTCGGTAAGAGTTTTCTGTCCACAACGTCAACAACCCAAGGGGTAACTAGCTTACAATATTTTGATAGTGAGGGCCGCGCTGCCTTGGTGACAAGCTTCTGCTGCTTCAAATTCATGAGTCTTTACTCAGCCATCCAGTTCTCCACGGTGAGCTTTCTTTACACATCCGGCTCCAATCTTGGCGATTTCCAGGTGAGTAACCCCCTCCTTCCAACATGTATATCCAAAAAACACGCAGGCGAATGAACTGATTGAATGATTAGTTTCTGTTCATTGATTTGGCTTTGATTATGCCTATTGCGATCTTCAGTAAGTGATGTTTTGCATCATTTTGGGCAATGGAAAATGGACTGACCAACGACTAGTGGGTTGGACGGGTCCTTATCCCACGCTTTCTCGCAAGCGGCCGACAGCAGATCTCGTATCGCGGAAGGTTTTGACCCCACTCTTAGGCCAGATCATTATGGTGGTTCTCACGCAGCTGGTGATTTTCCAAACTGTCCAGTCCCAGTCCTGGTATGCATCCCCTTCCATGTCAGAATGCAAGTCGAGAAACTTGCTGACCGTTGCGAACAGGTTCCTTCCCCCGCAGCTAGATTTGGAGAAGAGTAATATTGTGAACTCGGAAAACACGGCGCTGTTCCTGTTCTCCTGCTTCCAATATATACTGACAAGTATTGTTCTGAGTGTCGGGCCACCTTTCCGGCAACCGATGATATTGAATGGTGAGCTACGAGAAATTCTCAATCT
Organism: Penicillium verhagenii; assembly: GCF_028828195.1. Taxonomy (NCBI): domain Eukaryota; kingdom Fungi; phylum Ascomycota; class Eurotiomycetes; order Eurotiales; family Aspergillaceae; genus Penicillium; species Penicillium verhagenii. Next base: position 706,896 of record NW_026643171.1, read on the forward strand.
CCAAGTGGATCGATTGCCTCCAGAGCTGCTACTAATATCAACTTCTACGGTAGTTCCATATCTATGCACAATAATTGTTGATCTGCTGATTGCAGCTTACATGCTCTTCCGACCATCAAAATGGGTCATGAACGTGCTTGAGTTAACCATGATGTCGGACATTTATCGAGGTTGGATCTTAGCGCTTGCGCTCGGGATGTTTATACTGGCCTGGTCAGCTGAGGTGAAAGTGTTCCCTCGGTTGGCACGCATCATTGGACATGCCCGGACTCGACTACAGCCAAATTATCGCAAGAAGCGTCGTCAGTACAAGGTCCTCCTGGAAGGAATGGGCCTGTGAATAAATTTGGAGGATGGTGATGATTGCATTTATAGATAGAAAGGGATCGCGGTAGATAGAGGGTCGTTTGGTGCACAGTCGCATTGTCACCTAATAAAACTGGTATGGTACATATCAACCACCCAAAGCCCCCGGAATATTTTCTTCTCTTTTCCCGGAAACAAAATAAAAAAGAAGAGTGAAGGTATCAAAGCAATTCGTAAGCCTCCTCTAGTCCAATTGGGCATGATTCGAGGCAGGCCAAGGCCCTGCGTTTAGTGATCCCAAGGGTGCTTCCAGCCCAGCAGAGCCGGACCATCCTTCTTGGCACGGTACATAAGCTGCATTACCCACCGGTTAGCACGAGCTGGCCCAGATACACGGATACCGGGAAGTGGGAAGAGGGTTCTCATACGAAAAACCACATGCTGGCACCCAAGGCAGTGGCAGTAAAGCGGTATAACGGCCGGGCCGCGTGAACGTGGACCGGGTGGTGCGAGTTGCCTGCCATAGCTGTATACAAATTGGGTCAGCGGGCGCATGAGATACAGGTTTGGAGCAGAATATAGGTCACTTACTTGTGTACGCCGGACGATGGGCTTTGCAGGATGCGGAGAGTTCGTCGGAAGCGGGAACTGGAGGAAGTGGAAGTCCCAAGGCACGTGATCAGTGACGGCGCTCTTTCTTCCTCTTCAACGTTCAGCTTGGGTTCAGTTGCTCAACTTGAGGAACTAGGACTTGGTCTTATTTCCTTGTCCGCCTTCAACATCTGGCAACTTGAATAACAGCCTGAATCCCACTGTCCTTGCCGCTGTGCTCACTTGACATCCACCTTTTTTCGATTCGAGAGTTTGAGAGTCCCTTGAATGGCGATGGGAAAGCTCACTACTGGTCCCTTTTACTTTCTAATCTGATCAGTAAATGCTACTATGATTCCACATACCTCCATCAACTATAGGCGCCTCTCCAATCGGACTTCTCCAGCAGAGACAAACTGAACCAACATCGTCACCCCCACTGCCCTTACTTGAATGAACCCATGATACCGATTCCGGACTTACCACGGGTTCAGCAACATATTTGAACCTGACCCCAAGTGGTCGGAACTCACAATCTTCCAATCTATACCTTCCTCAAGCAAGAGAAGCATTGTGCGCAGAAGCCAACCCGCGCCCATGTCGTCCCTGGAAATGGATCGCAGTGGGCAGCCCCGGTTCCCTGGCTGCTCTAACATTCGAGATTTTGAATTCATCGGCAAACTTGGAGAGGGGACATTTGGGTTGGTTTTATTCGACTGTGTCAAAAAAAAAAATTCTGCAGCTAATTGTTGAGCCAGTGAGGTGTACAAGGCAAGGTCCAAGAAAGACAACTCAGTCCTTGCTCTGAAGAAGATTCTCATGCACCATGAGAAAGAGGGAGTATGTGCAAAGGGACACTTCCCCCCGCTACAATCCACAGCTAACCTGCTTTGCAAAGTTCCCAATCACAGCAATTCGAGAGATCAAGATTCTGAAAGTGCTCTCCCATCCAAATGTCTTACAACTCAAGGAGATGGCCGTGGAACGAAGCAAAGGTAAGAGATAGCCCATGATGGTAATGAAGGTTTACCATAGATTACATTTTGACATCTACCCCAGGCGAAGGACGAAAGAAACCCAGCATGTACATGGTCACCCCATATATGGAGCATGATCTTTCCGGGCTCCTGGAGAACCCATCGGTCCAGTTTACTGAGCCTCAAATAAAATGCTACTTGATGCAACTTCTTGAAGGTCTTCGTTACCTGCACGCGGTAAGGCTAATCGAGACCTTTTAAAAAGAGCTACTAATCTGACCCTTCAATAGAGCCGTATTTTGCACCGTGATATGAAAGGTATGTTCTTACTGATGAACCCTTAGACCTTGGTTGAATCCAATCTCACTAATAGAGTAGCTGCCAATCTTCTTATCAGCAATGGTGGAATTCTTCAGATTGCCGACTTTGGGCTTGCACGACCCTTCGATGAACCACCTCCGCAAGCTGGGAAAGGTGGAGGGGAAGCAAAACGAGAATACACAGCCCTGGTTGTGACCAGATGGTATCGCCCACCAGAGTTACTGCTATCATTGCGGAAATACACGACCGCCGTTGACTTGTGGGGTGTTGGGTAAGTCTGAGTCCATGTTTCTTGTTGATTTGGTGCTGATATACCCTTAAGGTGTGTCTTTGGTGAAATGTTCAAAGGAAAGCCCATTCTATCCGGCAGCAGTGATCTTAACCAAGCGCAACTCATCTTTAATCTCGTGGGCACTCCCAATGACGAAAACATGCCTGGGTGGAGTTCTCTACCCGGCTGTGAGGGGGTCAAAAATTTCGGTTTCAAGCGTGGAAACCTTGCGGATGTCTTTAAAGAGTAAGTGAAACACTTCATCATGCTAAAGATCTCGTGCTTTTGAAGTATGGGTGCTATTTGTATATCTGAAATCAGCTAACAGTATATTAGTCAAAATCCCGCCGCTGTCTCGCTGCTCACCGAGCTTCTCAAGCTTGATTGGCGAAAGCGTGTGAACGCCATTGACGCCTTGAAACATCCTTATTTTACCACCCCGCCACTCCCTGCACGCCCCGGGGAGATTCCTCATTTCCAGGATTCTCATGAATTGGATCGAAAGAAGTTCCGTGGGCAGCGGGCACCCGTCCCTCCAGCCCCTGGGGGTAATGCCGGCGACGCTTCCTCCAACGGAGCCTGGACTGGTTCCGGTCCTCGACCAGATTCCCGAAGCAGAATCCCAGGGGCTGCTCGAGGCGGTCGACCCAACGGACTGCCTGGTATGCCAGGGAACCCCAATCACACCAACAACACCAACCGACGTGGCCCATTCCCTCCATCCCAGCGAGATAGCGGGCTTCCACCACGACCTCCTGCGTCTTCTCAGCAATGGGATGGTGCGCAAGCTGGATGGACGGACGACTCGCGTCGGGATCGCTTTCCCCAGGGTCGCTCAAGTGGAAGGTTCTCCAGCAGCATTGACTCGTATGTCCCAAACTATGGCCATGCCCCCGATAATCCACCGACCAATGCGCGTGGAGGGAACCGGCGTGATTATCGCCGAGAACCAGCTCGAAGAAGAAGTCGGAGTCCTAGTTCTCGAGGAGGACCTGGGTAGAGACTAGGTTCACACCCCCCGACATCTCAATCTTGATTCAGGCTGCATAGTGCTCGCCCAGATGTCCCATTTTCGATAGACGGCCCTAATGTGAGGCGTTATTGGCTGGGAAGATAAAACTCTTAAGTTAAAATTGGCATCCATGTCATGATGTAACATACTTTAATCAGCGATCCAAATACCAGATCTTTTCCAGGGGGTCTTTGTAATTTCTTTTATATATTCATGTCTTCTATTCGCATATCGTAGGGTGGTGCCTAGGGGAGATTACAAAAAAAAAAAATTGTATGCGTACTGCATATGTAGAAGACCTCGTGTTACGAACAGGGGGAATGGGTATGATGTGCGAAAATCGTAAATTTGCTTTTTGACGTTTTGCCATTATCTCACTAGGTGCTTTGTTCTGTTGTTCGAGGATTTCTTATCGATGTATAGAGAAGATACGTTTCACTTCAACAGATGCAAAATCTCCCGTTACACGGGGTAAGGACCTCGTTGAGGGTCCCGGTGAGTTCGTTCGAGTGGCATGAACCCGCTCAAGACATGTTTAAGTTGATTACAATGGGGAAGGGAGTATCAAAGATATCCTTTTTAGTACAGAATTCGGGTCATAATTCGGGCTGCAATATCTTGGTTAACATCGATGTGCAGAATGAAGAGAAGGGGGGAGGGTTGGCTTACAGTCAAGAGTTTCGAGTCTCTCATACAAGTCCTTGATGACAGCGGCGCTCACATCGCTGATATCAGCCATCAGGTAGGCAACCTACTTGAGGTTAGTTTTCTAAATCCACTGGATAGGCAACGAGATGTGAAACGTACATCGCCCCTGCTGTCGGTCATTTGCTTGTCGACATTGTGATCGCCAATGACTTCGTTGACTAGATAAACAGCATATATGTTAGAAATTTGTCGGTTGCGAGGGGGGCTTAAAGCTTTGATAGATAGTGAAGTTCCTTACCTTTTCGCAGTACACCAGGAATGTTCTTGTGGATATAGATGACCTGGAGAGAAGAATATGTCAGTTTGACTTTTCCTGATGGTATCGTCAGCATTGATAACGCTTACCCGAGCGTGGTTTGGCTCGTCCATAGTCAGAGAACGAAGAGTGACTTCAGGCAGATTAACAGCACCGAGGGTGGTACCCTCGTTGACGTATCGGCTCAGGGCTTGGGCCACTTCAACACCAATGGCACTCTGAGCCTCCTCAGTGCTTCCTCCAATGTGAGGAGTCAGGATCAAGTTCTTAAGGGAACGCAGATCATTTCCCCATTCATTCAGGTCGTTGGTGAAATAATCGCCATTTCCAGCAGGCTCGTTCGGGTACACATCTAGAGCAGCACCAGCAACTCTGCCGCTGCGCATAGCATCGATGAGGGCAGGAATGTCGACAACGGTTCCGCGGCTGGCATTAATGAGGTAGCTACCGGTCTTCATCTTCTCAAATTGGGGCTTGCCAATCATGCCCTTGGTCTCGGCAAGTTCTGGCACATGACAGGTAATGAAATCGGCCTCAGCCATCAGTTCGTCCAGGGTCTGAACCTGGCGAGCCGTACCCAGGGACATAAGGTTGAGCACATCATAGAAGATAACCGACATGCCCATAGCCTCGGCCAGGACGGACAATTGGGCACCAATGTGACCGTAACCGATGATACCTATAGAAATTCCATAAGTCACTGATGTCCGCGTACTACACGGATCCAAGACTTACCCAATGTCTTGCCACGAATCTCCCAGCACTTGTTGCTCACTTTGTTCCAGGTTCCATTGTGCATCTCATTGGAACGGTCACCCAGCTGTCGCGCGAGGGCAATGATTTCACCAATCACCAGCTCGGCGACACTACGGGAGTTGCTGAATGGCGAGTTGAAGACAGCAATACCTTGTTCAGCGGCATACTGCAGATCCACCTGGTTGGTTCCGATACAGAAGCAACCAATGACAATTAGGTTCTTGGCCGCCTTCAGGACGCGCTCTGTGAGCTTGGTCTTTGAGCGGATACCAATGACATGTACGTCCCTATTTCGATCCTAGTTAGATTCAGTGCCAGTAGCAAGCTTCCCGAGAACCACACCAAGAGAGGTACTATACCGAATCTTCTCAATGAGTTGGTCCTCTGGAAGGGAGGACTTCAGGAATTCCACCTGGTAGCCCTGCTGTTGCAAAATTTCACGGCCGGCCACGTTCACATTCTCCAGGAGCAAAACCTTGATGTCTTGTGTCGCAAAGGGCTTCAGGTGCTTCGCATTGAGCACCGGGATCGTCCGGGTAAGAGCTGAACCATGGCTGGAAGGAGAATGGAAGGAGGCAGAGGGCGAGGTGGCCAGGTATTGAGCCTGAGCTGCCAGATCGTCCTGGCGAGGACGAATATCTCTGGCGGATGTCATGACGTAAATGAGTAAATAAAATGGACAAAAGGGGTAAGAAATAGAAGAAAGGGTTGAAAAAGAAAGAGAGAGAGAGAGTTCTAAATCTATGACAGGGCAGATGAATAAATTGATGGAATCACGGGCAATTAGGTCTCCTTATATAAGCCCGCCGAGTCTCCGGAATCGGATGTGGATTAGAAAAAAGATCTCGGATTCAAGTCTAATGGGAGAAAAAAGGAAAGGAAAAGGTGGAAAGGCAAGAGAGAGAAAGATGATTTAAATTTAAGAGAAGGCTATATAGGATTGACTCATTAGCTCTCCATAAAATAGATGTATATTAATATCTTGTATGAAGAAAATGGAAAGCAGAAAAATTTGTATAGATATACGTGAGTCATTAGGCTCAATAAGGCGTGATTAGGAAGTAGTTAAGGGAGGGGCAAAATCGCGGGGCTTTTTTTTTTTCTTTTCTCTTTTTCTCTCTCTCTTCTCTTTTTCTTTTCTTTGGATTTAAATGACATATTAGCATATATAATCATCCAATCACCTCCATTTGTCGTTCGATTATGTGGAGATCATGGAGATCCTTGTACTCACCGCTTTCGAAAACGGTTTTCCGCTTACTAAAGCAAGTCTGTTTTTGAGTAGTTAACTAACTAACCCAACTTACCTAACTATAGGTTAACTAGTTAGTTACATAGTTAGTGACTAACTAGTTCACTTTACTAGTACGTAGGTACTACAATGTATAATTTATGAATGGTTCAAAAGAAATCGAATTATATCTTTCTCGTCTGTTCAAATCATCAGACCTTAAGGTTCTGCATCTTCTTCGCGGCATCCTCAGCTCCCTTGGCTTGCTTGGCCTTCAATTTCTGCGAGGTTGTGTCCTTGGGAAGTTCCTTGGTGTATGGCAGGAACTCTGGGTTGCCAGGGATGTACTTGCGCAGAACTTCAGGGACCTCAATACCCTATAATTTGAATCGGTTAGCATTGACCCCAAAACCCAAGTACTATATAGGGAGCACCTACGTCTTCCCGCTGGTAGTTCTCGAGAACGCAGCAGAGTGTCCGCTCAGTGGCACACAAGGTAGCATTCAGCGCGTGAACATAAGTCTTCTTCAGATCAGTAGCCTTCTTGACACCAAGGCGGATCTCTAGGTCCCGGGACTGGTAGTCAAGACAGTTGGAACATGAGACAAGTTCCTTGTACTCCTGCTGGAAGGGGAACCAGGCCTCCAAGTCGTACTTCTTGGCTGCTGCGTTGTTTAATGCACCGGAAACGATAGCCATGACCTGGTATGGGAGTCCCAGAGACTGGTAGAACTCCTCCGAGGTGGCCATCATATCCTCAAATGCTTGCCATGAGTCCTCCGGCTTGGTCAACACGAACTGTTCGATCTGCAAAATAATGAGCATCCAAATCCAGGGGCTATTCATAAAAATTTAGCTCACCTTCTCAAACTGGTGAACACGGAAAATTCCCCATGCATCTTTACCGTGGGCACCAGCTTCTTTGCGGTAACAGGTGCTATAGCCGGCGTATCTAGAATGGAAAATGAAGATATCAGCAATTGCAAGACACAACATTATCATGTGCTTTCTTACTTGATGGGCAGGTCGCTCTCCTGTAGCCACTCGGTGCTGTGAAGTGCAGATAGAGGTTGCTCCGAGGTAGCAATAAGGTACTTGTCCGTGGATTTGTCGTCGCCCTCGGTCACCTTATACAGTTCCTCATCAAACTGTTCCAGTTGCGCGGTCTTGGCCATGAGCTCCTTGAGCATGAATTGCGGAGGCTGGTTAGGCTTGTACCCCTTCTTGAAGAGGAACTCCAGACCATAGTTAACAAGGGCCAGGTTGAGGAAAAGGCCGTAGCCAGTCAAGCAATATCCTCGGTGACCGACAATCTTCACACCACGCTCGGGGTCATAGCCATCCAGGCGAGTCAAAACCTCGTGGTGAGAGAGACAATCAGGCCGCTGCATAACGGCATCGGAGGGAGTCCAGGTCTTGATAACCTGGTTATCATCCTGTGGCCAAGCATCGGCATTAGTCAAGTTCTCGTGTCAATTTTATTCAAAAGAAATGGGTTCTTGCCTCATTGTTGCTCAAAGGAACCGAGTCGTGAACGTAGTTTCCGATAGTTCGGATTTTACGGTCCCGCTCCGTTTCCTTAGCAAGAGCCGCATCCTCGGCCTGTTTTTTTCTCTTATCGGCGTCTGCCTTCTGGCTAAGCAGGTCGCTCGCATCTTCCTTGTTCTATCCGATTCATCATATGAGCAATCCGTTCTCGACGTCCTGGAGTGGGAGGGAAAATGTGGGGTGGGGGATACCTTCTTCTTCTTGCCGATCTCCTTCATGAGAGCATTCAGCTCAGAGCCAATTTGGGTGACGGCATATCGTGCTAATCACAAGCACAAGTTAAAGGCTGCTGAAGTTCATAGACTGATTGGCCCAGTACATACCTTGGCGGGCCTCTTCATACAGCGCGATCACTTCATCCACCGTCTCCTCCGGGGCATGGCGTCTGCGCTGGCTCTCCTTGATCTTATTGGGGTTACCACCGCGCTCGGTGACGAAGTCATTGAGGTCCAACATGGTCAGGAAAGTGGTACAATCAAAACGTGAGTCACTGGCGTTGGTGGAGGGGTAAATTGGGAAAAAAAGTGCGCGCGGGCAGCGGGGGATTACTTAATCCAAACATGCGGAGTAACTAACTAGTCACCGTAGTTAACTGTAGTAACTACTAGTAGCACATACATCAAATTAAATGGAAAACTTTAGGCAAATACTAGTGTATATGTATTTGTACTCAATATATCAAAAAATCGTTTCTGAAAATATTTTATACCTACCAGGTAATCAAAAAGGGATTCTCCTCGTGGTGATAAACATCCATATATCGAGGGGGCCGACAGGGCCTCAACATTTCATTATTCTATGCAGATGTCAAAATACATATTTCCCTAGCTTGGACGCAATAAACGAAACCCATGATTCAATACGACCCCAAATCCCAAATTTCCACCGTTCCAGAATGACAGTAACAAGGAGAGAAGCAGAAGGATAAGAATAAAGAGAGAGAAGAAGAAGAAAAAGAGAGAGGGGGGAGAAGAAGAAGTAGACCAAAATCATATGGTCATTAGACATCTCCAGAAAAAGTTGCTAGACAGCGATCCCAAACATTAGCTTCCGATCGGCCTCACAGTGACGAGAGACATTGTTTGTAGCTAGGCATTAGACGTATGGCGACGAGAAAAAGAAAAGAACAAGGGTGATTTGAGATACTGGCGCAGCAGGCCCATGAGCTTCAACCAATAGCACTTTCTTGCCAAAAAGCAAAAGGACTTCACATACCAGAGAGAAATACATGCCGTAAAATGAATCATGTTCGGATTACATCAAAGCACACTTGTTGGCCCCAGTAGGTTGAGACGGATTTTGGGATTTTTCAATCTCCCCAATCATGAGCTCAAATGCGTTGTCAACGTTCCAATCAAGGAAGGCGCTGGCCTCGGTAAATGCACAGTTGACCTCTTCAGCCAATTTGCGGCCCTCATCCGGCGAGACTTGACGTAGCTCTGGCTTCAGGTCACTCTTATTGCCTACCACCACCAGAGGCACTTCATCTGCTCCCTATTGTTCCAAATGCAGATGGTCAGATATCTTCATTGTAAGATGTGAAAGGCATACATTGGCCTTCTTACCAGGTGATTCAAAATCTTGTCACGAATAGTCTTTACCATCTCAAAAGACTGCCTCGATGTCACCGAGTACGCAATGATGTAACCGTGGATGCCGATGAAATGTTTCGAATTTAAGATGCTGTATTCATCCTAAGCAAAGAAAACCAGGTTAGCTTTGAGGGGAAGAGAAAAAAAACCCCCGAAAAAAAAACCACCCCTATCTCAGGGTCCAGCGGCATACGTACCTGTCCAGCCGTGTCCACGATTTCAGTGGCATAGTCTTGACCGTTATATTTGATGATCCGGCTAAAGGTGTTCTCAATTGTTGGATAATAACTTTCCACGAAATGATGTTCAACGAAACGGACCGTGAGGGAGGATTTTCCTTGGGACAATCAAGGTCAGCACATCCGAAAAGTTTCCCTTGAATTGCAATGCTAATCAAGGCTCATACCCACGGAACGACTGCCAACAATGGCAATCTTTCTTTGCTTCGGGGCAGCAGGCATCCTGTCAGATATTTAGGAGGGAGAATGTAAAGAATTGGACAGATGAGAGGAGGTGTGAAGATAAAAGAGAAGATATCGGAACGAGTTGGCGACCGATGAGACCTCGAAGTAGGAGTGGCAAATCCACAGGTTGAAGCAATCGGGGAAGCTCGATCGGGTGCAAATGCTGCAAACAGGCGATTAGATACCCGATCTGGGGGTCTCACGTGATACCGAATATCACACGGTGGATTGGTACAGTGCTAATTTCTGAAGTAGTACCAAATATACCAAATATAACACCTGCTGCATGGCTATATAGTACGTGTGTTATATTTCTATTGCATGCGATATACTGAATATTCTTTTTCTACAAGCTACATGTCTACAAGTACCAAGGGGTGGCTGAAATGGGAAAAAGGGTATCAATCATTAATTCTCGCCAAGATCTTTCTCCATACATCATACCTTCTAGGTGCAAGAAAGAAAACCAGCAGCGCCAATGTCATAACGTACAAATAATTCATAGAGAGCATCCGGCATTAGAGGCCACTACACGTGGGCGGTGTGTTGAATTTGAATCATCAAGTCCTGTAATCGTGTATGGAATCCCTTTGAATCGCCTTGTACGGGAAGAGGCTGCAGTTCCTGCTCGATCTTGCGGTGATATTGCAAGAATTCCTCAACGGTTGACAAAACTACCAACAGCCCCTTCGAATTTAATGAGTTTGTGACCTGTATACGCGCACTGGGGTTGAGACACAGGGCCAGAAGGAGGACTGCCAGATATCCCACTGCAACGTTATGATGGACTTCCGGAACAGAATGTGCCTGAAAAAAAAATGTTGAAATTAGAAAATAAACAAGATAGAAAGGATTTGATAGATGAATACCTCGGAAGTGGAATCAAAATGCACAGAAAATAGGTCTAGCAATTGATCGAGAAGAGGCCGGTCTGAAATCTCTGGATTGAGAAAAATAACACGCGATGTTTCACTTTGTTCAGTGAGATTGATCAGAGCCCCCAGTGCCAGTATCACCGTGTCAAGGGAATTGTTGTTATCCTGAACAAAAGGCTCTTGAGCCAGATCGGCAAATTTGGTGATTGCGATTGCGGCCAGTTCACCTATCATCTCTGGCGTTGCGAAGTCATCGCAAAGACCAGGGTGACTGTTGGTGACATTCAATATCACTCGGATATAGAGATTTCGAATGCTCTGGCTAGTCGTATTCACTGGGTCTTCGCTGCCCACAGAGAGCAAACTATACAAACTGGCAATGGAAACTAAAACATCGCGATGATCTCTCTGAAGAGGACCACCGGAGGTTGTGTGTGCCTCCAGGATAGACAATCCCAAAATCAGTGCCTGGGAGTTCAAAGCGCTGGTGTTATTCGAGCTCTTCCGAAGATAAGAGTTGGTAGATAGCATAAGATTTACCAGTCGCCTCAGGAATGGCACGGAAGGACCGGTCGGGTTCTCGCCTTTCTCCTGGACTGCCACAATAGTTGTTCTTAGGCACTGCAGTGCTAGGAAACAAGGAGACAACTTGGCTGCATCGATATCGAGAAGCAATCTCGACTTAAGCTGTGGGAGGATATGTTGAATGGAGAGTTGAGTAGCCTTGGATATTTTCTGGGGTGGTGCACGGGCCATTGCAAGCAGATCATCTTGAACATCTAATAAGGGGAGGGATATATCCAAAAGTTTAGGCCAGGCAGCACTTGCGAGAATATAGGGAAGGGGTCTGCCAATCGCACAGAGGTCATAGGCACAGAGAGCAAGCGAAGAGGATGTCAGGTCAAGATCCTTGGAGAGCAGATCCACCAGCCTCTTATCGAAATTGCACTCCAGAAATTGACGGGCAAGGTTCGTATCGAGTAGCTTGCTACAGAGTTGTACGAATGCATTACATCGACCTGATGTGGAAATGTGGTTGTCCTCGATATCTTCGAAGATGGCCTCAATCGCGCCCCGATAACGAGCATTCCCACCGGCTTGACGTAGTTCATGGATACTCCGGACAGTCCCATCATCATTGCTGGGCTCTGCAATGGTAAAAAGACGAGGCCGGGGCCCAACACTGGGATTCGGACGATCAATATCACCCAGTGGATCATTCTGTTCCACACCAGCTGCAAGATTCATGCCTGTAGGTCCATCATCCAAGATAAGGTCATCTAAGAATGAGCGCTGACGGGCATATGTGACTTTAGAGCCACGTAGGTGAGGCGAGGGTGCAACAGTAGGGTCTTGGCCATGACTATCAGACTGGATCTCGATGGGCGTACTTGATTGCGCAAGGTCTTGTTGTCGAGTTGGGGTGGGCGGGGCAGGCAAGGAGGAAGACAACTGACTATCAGCCGGTATATCTGACGATGAACCCCCTGATGAACGTTCCCTAGTGCCCAGAGAATCAATCAGTCTCCGACGCCCAGCAACACCATTCCCCGCGGTTGTGGTAGTGTAGCTTAGAGATTCAAGGGGGCTAGGATTATGCTGCGCGTTCTGGGGGATACGTTGCTGTGTCTCCGCATTTTTTGGTAGCTCGGTCTCGCCCGCAAAGGTGTCAGACCATCGGGCCATATCCAGGCATTCGGCAGAGGTAACCACCCGAGGGTTGGGTTTCTGTGAGCCAGAATCTCCTACTTGATCAAGGCGACTCTGGTCGTCAGCTATGTCCTTTTTATTGCGCGGTGAAACGGTCTTAATCTGAAGGGTTGCCGAAGTCGGTTTGTTGGTGGAAATTCCACCAAGATCAATATCTGTCTTCACCACCGCTGGTTTTCGCGAGCCCACAGTTTCCTGTTTCTGTGAAATGGCAGTGTTCCCTTCTGAGCCACATCTTCTTCTTTTCCGCCTCTGCTTATATTGTTGATCTTCTTCACTTGACGATGGTAGATCATATATCTTGTCATCTGAGGCCTCATGCGACCCTTGAGGCTGCTTTTCTTTAGGTAGCCCAGATAATAGGTGATGACTCGGTCGACGTGAATGATAAGATATAGTTGGAGTATGTTTGGTAGTAGACGCATGGGAGTGTGCCGTCTTCGACTGCGATTGGTTATTAGTGGTAGAACCATAGGTCACCAGCCGTCGATTTCGGGATCGCGATTCCATTCTCGCTAGGCAGAATAGCTTCCGATGACCAACCAGGCCATCAAGGGAAAGGGAAGAGGGAAATGGAAATGGAATAGTGGAGATATAAGTTCCACGGGCTCTGGCGGCTGGTACAATGAAGCTAGAAGGTATCTTCGGGCAAAGGAGGCATGCCGCAGATGGCCAAATCAAGCGTGTCAAAGAAGAGCAAGAGACTTCAAAGAGGTTGAAAGAAGACTTGGACAAAATTGGCGAGCTTTAATCAGGGAAATTCCCAATAAAAATGAAATCGACAATGTAGGTTGCAGGAGACACGCGCATATAGCTCAACAGGCATTCCCGCTTCCGGGCGCCCTGCACGTCCGGGCTTATTCAGCGGTATCCGATAAGAGAGAAGTGCGGAGGGGGGCAGGTTCGCTTTTGCCCGATAGCTACGATAAGAGAAAATCCCCTCTCCCCGCTTTTTTTTCTCTCCCCTCAAGCCGATCGAGGAGGGTCGTGTGTCTCTTTCGTTTCCCCAGTTTTCCCGTGTTCTCGGGATTCCTGCTTTCCACGCCAATATATACAAGTCTATTATTCGTCATGGCTAGCAAGGACCCTGTTCCATCGCCCGCCCAAGGCGTTGGCCCTATCTATCGACCAGAGGGTGAGAAGCCCACGGCAACGGTCTCCAAAGAAGTCTCCTATGAGAATGTTCACGTGCTGTCCCAAACACCCCAATTAATCGCTCTACTGACGTGAGACGACCCATCCCTGTTTATGGGCTTCCTTCGATGCATATGAAGTCATCTAACAAATCCACAGGATGATTCGCGACAAACGGACCGCTCGGGCAGATTTTATTTTCTACTCAAACCGCATCATCCGGTTGCTGGTGGAAGAAGGGCTGAACCATCTACCCGTGGTGGAACAATCGGTCACTACCCCGGTTGGACGGGCCTACTTGGGAGTTAAGTTCGAGGGGAAGATCTGTGGTGTTTCAATCATGAGAGCTGGAGAAGCCATGGAACAAGGGCTGCGGGATTGCTGTCGGTCCGTTCGCATTGGCAAGATCCTAATCCAAAGAGATGAAGAAACCTGCATGCCGAAGCTCTTCTATGAAAAGCTACCGGCCGATATTGCGGATCGATGGGTTTTACTCCTGGATCCCATGTTTGCAACCGGTAGGTGCCAATATTCCCTTTGATATCGCTTCAACAGCAATACTGACTCCGTTTAGGAGGATCCGCAACATTGGCAGTAGAGGTCCTGAAGCAGAAGGGCGTCCCTGAGCACCGTATCTTGTTTCTCAATCTGATCGCAAGCCCTTCCGGTGTTGCGGAGTTCGCTGAGAGATTTCCCAAACTTCGGGTTGTCACAGCCTTTATCGATCAAGGATTGGATGACAAAAAGTATGATACTCCTCAGATTTTCTTTCCAGGCTTTGAGGCCGTACTAATGGTTCAAACAGGTACATCATTCCTGGATTGGGAGATTTCGGTGACCGATACTACACACTGTAGTTCCTACCTGTAACGACACAGCAGTAAAGGCTTTTGAAGTAATCTACGGATCATCATGTATCCTTAGTAGAGAAGATATCAACAGAGATAGCTTCGATACATCATTCCTCGACGAAAATTCAAATGAATTTGTGGATGCGCCAAAATACGTATACATAAATGAGGTCATCGCAATTGATGCCGTTTCCCATGCGCCAGTACGCCCCACCCCTGTTGTAACAACACAATCAATAATCCTCTTCCTCGAAAACATCCCCCGATGCCACATTTGCTGCAGGGCCCGGTTTGCGACCGGCTACTTGTGAGCTGGCTGTCCCGTCATACTGGTTCGCCGTGTCCTTGGCAACCGCATCACACGCGTCCACCCAATCCGAATAAACATCGACGGCAGCGGAAAGATCTAGTAGAAAGTGAGAAGGTATTTCATCGTCGTAAAAGGAAGCAGCGACGCACAATTGATGCCAGTCTGGAACTTCTGGCCACACACTTTGCAGGACAGGTCACCGAGGCCCAATTTCTTATCTAACTTTACAATGACTGAGTTCTCATGGTTGCAGAACAGACAGGCGAAGGTAGTCGACAGGGGCTCCCGCTATAAAGACTAGTCAGTACCCGAAAATAATGGTCCTAATTCAAGATCAATCCCCATACCTTTCGGGGCCCTTGAGGTTTAGAGGAAGACTTGCGCTTGCCCTATTAGGCGGTGTGATCAGTTAGAGTTATTGATAAAAAGTGGATGAATGACGAGATATTACCATGCTCCAAGATGAGTTTGAGAAAGGTTGGGTTTGTAGGTGATAGAAGAAACAAAGTGAAGTTCAAGGAATGTTCAAGAAATCGGAGTTTAATGACGGTAGGCTCGTGCGGAGAATAAGAGTCGCGATCAAAGTAGGTGGGGGCACGCGTTTCTTAGGGGCTGCCCAAAAGGAAAAAAGGAAAAAAAAAAAAAAAAAAAAAAAAGGCATATGGCTCATGTGACCTTGAATTTAAACAGCATAGTACAAGTTACTATACTTCAACAGTTATGTTCTGTACAGATGATATAATATATATAGCGTCTGATTCTTCTCTTCTATCGTGGTTTCCCAATCGTGTCCTTTTTTCGGTATTTCTCATAACTCAATAACCCAGAATTCCTAGGTTGAGCCATAATAGATGATTGAGATTAATGGATACAGAATACAGAATACTAAATCAAATAATTTACAGCACCTAGTGAGTTTCAAGCCGTACATGGTTACTAAGCATAGCTGGAAGGCAGTAACTAAAGAAAGGTTGGTATGTTATATATATTGACCTGAGTATAATTCTGTAGATCAGTATAGTATACTAACTACTAGGTGTATTACTGGTATGATATCATCCAGAAAATCCGGAGTGGAAATCTCAAGTTGAACAATGGATATTCGCATGTGTAAGCAGAAAATCCGACCAATCACAATTCTGAAGCAAAGAAATTCGTCTGTGTGTCACATGACAGTGGATGAACGGCTGAGTCAGCCGTAGATAGGGCCCGGTTGGGCTCGCTTAGCCGAGTTTTCTGTGGGTTTTTGATTTCAACCCTCCCGTCGACCGGTGCAGCGAGAATCTCGAAACCTTTCCGAGCGCCGTGGTGCGATACCTTTGTCTGTCTTTTAACAACACCCAGATAGACCCGACTCGCAATCATGGCTGTTGGCAAGTAAGTGTCACTATACCAAAATCATCAGCATCCTCATACTCTCTACACTTGATTCTTTATTCTCTCTATCCGCTTCATTGACCATCTCGTCTCCATTCCCGGAACCTCATTGACTAACCCACCTTTGCCACCAGGAACAAGCGCCTTTCCAAGGGTAAGAAGGGTATCAAGAAGCGCACCGTCGACCCTTTCACACGAAAGGATGAGTACTCCGTGAAGGTGAGTTACATGGAATTCGAAAATGGACAAATTCCAAGGACGGTAACTAACGATTTCTTCACCAGGCTCCCTCTACCTTCCAGACTCGCGAGTAGGATCTTCCCCTTCTCCCGCACTTCTCACCTTTCTTTTTTCACCCTGCCAATTCTTCCTTGGGTGACTCGACTTGGAATTTTGTTTGCTAACGGAATAAAAAAGTGTCGGCAAGACTCTGGTCAACCGCACCAGCGGTCTGAAGAACGCCAACGACTCCCTGAAGGGCCGTATCTTCGAGGTCTCCCTCGCCGATCTGCAGAACGATGAGGACCACGCTTTCCGCAAGGTCAAGCTCCGTGTGGATGAGATCCAGGGCAAGAACTGCCTCACCAACTTCCACGGTCTGGACTTCACCACCGACAAGCTGCGCTCCCTGGTTCGCAAGTGGCAGTCTCTCATTGAGGCTAACGTCACCGTTAAGACCACTGACGACTACCTCATCCGCTTGTTCGCCATCGCCTTCACCAAGAGACGCCCTAACCAGATCAAGAAGACCACTTACGCCCGCTCGTCTCAGATCCGTGCCATCCGCAAGAAGATGACTGAGATTATGCAGCGTGAGGCTTCCACCTGCACTCTGTCTCAGCTTACCCACAAGCTCATTCCCGAGGTCATTGGCCGCGAGATTGAGAAGTCCACCCAGGGCATCTACCCCCTGCAGAATGTACGTTCACCTTTTCATTTCTACTTGATCATGGATCGGTAGTCTTTTGGGGGGTTTTTTTTCTGGGTTTTGGCTGACTGATTTTCTCTAGGTCCACATTCGCAAGGTTAAGCTGCTCAAGTCCCCCAAGTTCGACCTGGGAGCCCTCCTGGCCCTCCACGGAGAGTCCGCGACTGATGACAAGGGTCAGAAGGTGGAGCGTGAGTTCAAGGAGCAGGTCCTGCAGACTGTTTAAGGAGGTTTTCATTTTCGGAGTGATGTCAAATACTGGTCAACCATGGCAATTATTGTCTCCCGATCAATAGGATAACAAAAAAAGTTCATGACATGTATGGCAAATATACATCACGGGCGTGGAGCCTCGGGTTTTACAACAGAAAGTGTAGTGCATAGATTTAATGGTTACTGGTTTCTCTACCGGTGGTTTTCGCTCCTGAGAAAACAACAAAGGAAAAGAATCCCCCTCCGAGAAAAGCCTGGGTATTATTTGACATACTGAAATTTCCACACATCGCACCATCAACGATCTCCTTGTCTTATACATTGAGATTGCCTGTCTTTCCTTTCTGGCCTTTAGAAACCAAGGACTGTAGAAACCAAGGACTGCTATGTATGTCATAGATGTTGGATGTATGTACATACATTTCATCAGGGAAACTAATTAACCTATGTATAACTTTCATATGACCCGCTCAGAGTGGAAACTACTAATTGTAGTACGGAATATTGTAATACAGAAGGGTGATGTGGACCCACCATATACTCTATACCCCTCTTCTTGTAGGGTTCAAAATATGCGGTTTATGTTCTATATCTTTTACTTGTGGGATAAAATGCCCCTGTTATTCGGCCATGGGTCATCATTACTTTATATGATGACAGCCTTCTAAGTGAAACTCAAGCTTTTAGAAGTATTCCATAAGGCAAGGACAAGCAAACGTAATCTATAAAAGTGGGACTTGGCTGAATGAAGAAGGATTTTCAGACACCACAGTGCCTTCAGATGTTAAAAAAAAAAAAAAAAACATTGACACGGTACGATTGCGTTATAACAATGGGGAGTTCCTAACAACTAGTATAGAAGGATGATGTTGTTGGCCCTCCTTGATTGGATTAGTGGCATAGACTCTAGAGACAGAAGAAGAAAATGCTATACTGTATATGGTCTGGTTAGTGGTAGGTTGTGTACTGCGTTAGGGGATATTGTAGAATAACACTTCAGAATTATTAAATCAGTATAGCTTCAGTTGTAAACTTTAGTTCAAGATGTACGTACACCTTATACTTTGTCAAATAGATACATAGTATACGGGTCTCGCAATCATCATTGGAGGCATCGACGGCTTAGATGAAACCACTCAAAACGTTTGGGGCCTGACTTGCAAGAAATTCTATCATTATGGATTCTTTGAATAGGCCAATCGTATACCAAGGATCAAGTAGACAGGTTTTGACAAGAAATTTCTCGACACATCTTGAAGTTGATGATTATGAATTTATGGCCTAAGGCATACAGGATTAGCTAATCTGCAGACAGATCCTGTCAATCTTCTACACAAATACTACCACAATTCCTTTACATATCATAACTCGATCACGACCTGTGGCCCAAAATCCAAGCACAAGAATGAATCGTCAGAACCGATATAGTGGGCACAATGGCATCCGACCCTCCCACCCTCGTGTCCCTCCTTCAAGATCTATAAACCACGGCACACCCGTCAACATCGTCCTTAAGGCTGACCAGCCCACAGGACGCACAGTTCCAGGCACGGTCGGCGAGTTACTTTCGCACGGTGACCACCCACGAGGCGTCAAGGTGCGTCTCACTGACGGACGTGTCGGAAGGGTACAAAGCTTACGAGGTGTTGATGAGCTATCGGATTCGACACATGAGGAAGTCAACAGAATGGCAGAGGGTATACCGAAAAGAACAGAAGGATGTGATAATACAATTGGAAGACGTAGTTACTTTGCTACAAGTGACATGCGTCTTGGCCGCGGGGAAGAGCCCACATCGGAGCCTATTGGGCTAGATATGTACATACGCCCTCCTAAGGGAAAGAAGCAGGTTAAAAAGACACAGCTGAATTTGGAAGAGAGGGATGGTGGTCTATTAGACACAGCTAGCGCTCCTCGGACAGCAGCAGCAAGTATTTTATGTCCTGTTTGTGGTATATTCGAAGGAGATGAAGCCGCTGTGTCGTATCATGTTACTAGACATTTTGAAGAGGGATGAAAAGATGGAGGTTATCTCTTTATTTAATTCAAGTAAAAAGCACAGCACAATTGTACAGCACACAGTACAAGCAAGCTCCATATATACATATGGTGATATTGGAGTTTAGATACTTCTATTCTCCCCCGCAAAAAATGGCAAAACTTACTAACTTTGATATTCAATATCTCCGTAAATCGCTATATGAACTTTTTATTCTGATTATGGTGAAGTTATAAAGAATTAGATAATGATTACTTCTTATAGTTGGAAATTCTAGTATGTTTTTTCTTTAACAGAGCTATATAATCTTGAAATTAAGGATGAGAAAAATCATCTAAATTTGTTAGTAAATAGGCTATATCTCTATAGTAAAAATATGAACTTTTATTAAGAAATAATATATTTAATTTCTAAGCTAAATATTTCTATAATATACGAATTTAAATAAAGATCCTAACTATATAGATTAATTATTAATTATTTATTTAGTATTAAAATAATTTAAAAATTATCTTTTATATATGAAGTTATTAAAATAATTATAACTAAGTAGTCTATTTTATTTATAAGGCTTAGTCTTAGGATAGATATTAAAGATCTATAAAAGATTAGGTTTAGAGTACTAAGATATAAGATTATAATAATAAGGATCTAGGGATCTTTGTAATAATCTAGGAATAATCTAAGATACTCTTAAATAATCTGAGATTCTAAGATAATATATAATAATATATAAAGATAAAATAAGAGTTATTTATAATAGATTTATAAGATTAATTATTAATTTCTAAGATTATTCTTTGAATCTATAATTAAATATTCTATATTATTATAATTTATTAAGATTATTTATATATTTTTATTAAGATATAATTAATATATATAAGAATTTTTTTATAAATTATAATATATTATAATATTATTTAAGAGAATGTAGTAAATTAATTTAGATATAATATAACTAGAAATTCTAGTATAAAAAGAGAAAGAAAAAGAATAAGTCCTTTAGTTTTAATAAATAATCTATTAGTAATTTAAGGGGCTGTTCCTTTAAACAACTAGATTTTGAGTACATAAGCTACTATTTAGTAAGAAGTAGAAGTCTTAGTATTATTTCTACTAAAATATTATATTAATCCTTTCTTCTATAGTCTTCTATATTCTAATTAATTAGAGTATAGGAATATATTATATATTTCACCCCTTATTCCTTATCTTATTTCTTAGTTATCTTTTATTATATAAATATAGTAGGAATCTTATACTTATTATAAGATTTAAGCTTAACTTAGTAGAACTTCCCTTATTATATTATTTATATAATAATTAAATCTTATTCTTCCTTCTAGAATCCTAGATTCCTTCTTCTTCTTTTTTATATATTTATCCTATTTATTCTAGATATTAAATACCTAACCTCTAACTAAATAACTATCCTTATTATATAATTACTATTATATAACTTATAAGATCCTAGGAGTCTTAATATATAAACTCTTAATAATTATAAGCCTAGCCTTATTTAATCTAAAAGAATAAAAGAATAATAAACCCTTTCAAGCCTCTTCTTAAGAGCTTATTCCCTAAAATAGCCTAAACCCCTTTTTAAGCCTTTTATCTAAATATTTCCCTTTTTTTATTATAATAATAATTTCCCCTAAAAATAAAATTTATATTATACTAAATTTAGTTATTAACTAATCTGTCTAGATTAATAATATATATTATATTACTTAATTATTATATATATAGGATTATATTATATTATATAATAAGATTACTAAATTCTTATAAAATAAAAAGATTAAAGATATACTAAAATATCTTATTATTAAGATATTTAAGAAAAATATCTTTTTAATTAATAATCTTAATAATAATTAATATAAGAAATATAAATATTTTATTAATAATTATAAAGATAATATATAATATTTAAAATATATAATTATAAGATTTATAATTTTAAATTAAGTTATTATATCTTCTTTATCTCCTAAGAACTAATTAATATTATAAACTAAATCTTTTATTTATAAATATAAAAAATATAAGAATAAATAGATTAATATTATATTTAGTAAAAATAAATTAATAAAAAATAAGAGTTTATATATTATTTATAAGATAAAATAATAAAATAAAAATCTCTTAGATTAATTTTAAGAAAAATTAATCTCTATTTATTAGGATTTAGAAGAGAGGCTATCCTATAACCTTAGTATAATACTAGGATATAGTAATATATATAGTTAGGGGTATAATACTAAGAAGGATAGTAGTTATATAATCAGAGGGGGGTTTAATATTAGATATAATAAATAAATAAAGAAGTAGAAGGAATAAGGACTCCTAGAAGGAAGATAAGTGAATTCTAGTTGTTATATAAAGAATGTAGTATAAATTAGAGGCTATCTTTAGCTTAAATCCTATAATAAGTATAAATTCCTATTTTATTTAAGTAAGAGATTTAAGTTATTTAAATAATATAAATAATAATATATAAATTTAATAAATTTAATAAATATAATAAATATAATAAATATAATAAATATAATAAAAGAGAGATTAATATAAATAAATATAATACTATAATTAGGATATATAATTTAGTATATAAAAAAAGGAGAAGTTAATAAATCTTATTATATAATAATATAATATATATTATATATATAAACTCTTATATTTAAGTAGTTATAATCTCTTAATTCTAATATATTCTCTTAGATTAAAATATTAAACTATTTTAATCTAATCTTTTAACTTATAAATATATATATTAAGTTAATTAGTAAAATATTATTATAATTAATAAATATAGATCTTTGTTGTCTTATTTATAATTATATATTTAATAAGAATCTATATAATATTTAATCTCTTAGCTTAAACTTCTTACTAAATCTAAAAATAATAAATATTAATATATTTTATTTTAATCTAATAATTAGAATATTTATATATAAATAAATTATTTATTTAGATATTATTATATTATAGATTAAAAAGAATATTAATATTAAAATTAATAAACTTAAATAATACTTAATTTAATATAATTAATATATAAAAGATAAGATAAAAAAAAGTTTAGTCTTAATTATTAATATAATAATAATATATTATTTATATATATATATTATTTAATAAGATTTTTAAATAGAATAAAAATATATTTTTCTAAGTTTTTATAATTAAGATTATTAATAAAAAAATATTAAAAGATATTATAAATATTAAATTTAGTATTTTTATCTTAAAAATAAGACTTAAATCTTTTATTTAATAAAAATATAAGATTAAATAATTAATTATAATTATTTAGTAATTAATAGATTTTATAAAATATTATGAGATTTTTTAATTTATAAATATAATATTAAGATATATTTAAATAATAATATATAATATAAATCTTATTTTTATTTAATATTTTTTAATAAGATTATTAAAAAAAAAGAATATTAATATATAAATCTTTTAATAAGATTTAAGATAAAATCTTAATATAATCTTCTTAAAATATATATATTAATTTAAATATATATATATTAATTTAAATATATATATATTAATTTATATAATCTCAGATAATATAAATATTAATAAATTATATTAATTTATTATAATCTTTTATCTTAAACTAAGATTTAAGTTTATATTTAATATTAAGAATATATTTAATATATTAATAATGATAAATATTAAAAAGATTATTAATAAAGATTATAATTATAAATTTATAACTATTATAAATATAAGAATTATTAAAAAAAGATTTTAATCTTAATTATATAAATTTATATCTTATATTATTTTTTTAAGTCTTATTTAATATATATAAATTATAAATTATATATTTTAATCTTAGTATTTTATTATATTTAAAACTAAAAAAATAAAAAATATATATTTTATTTTAAAATATAAATATAAAAGAATATAAGAATAAATAAGATAATATTATATTTAATTAAAATAAGTTAATAAAGAATAAAAATCTATATATTATTTATAAATAAAATAATAAAATAGAAATCTCTTAGATTAATTCTAATAAAAATAAATCTTTATCTAATTATAAATAATATTTAATTCTTTATCTAAATATAAAATTTTGATTATTTTATCTTTTATATCTAATTTATTTATTTATTATTATAATTCTAATTCTTTTTTTTTAATTATTTTTAAAAACTAAAGTAATTTAAAATATTTATTTAAATCTTATTTTTTTAATTAAATTAAAAAATAGATCTTTAAATATCTTAAAAATAATAATAAATATATCTTATATCTTATTTAAAATCTTTAGTATAAAAAATAAAAAAAATAAAAAAATAAAAATATTTAGAAAAAAAAAGAAATATTTTGAGATTTTATTAAAAATAAAAGAATTAAAAGATTAATTTAATATTTAAATTACTCTAAAATATAATTAAAATAATAATAAATTAATCTTATATTATAATAAAAAAGATATTAAAATTAAGAATCTTAATATTTTTAATCTTAAGTTTATTATTTAGAAATAATCTAATTAATTTAAGAATATAAAATAATATTTTAATATAAATAATAAAAAATTTAAGAATAATAATAAAAAAAATCTATTATATTATATTAATTTATATAAACAAAATTTATAAATAATATTAAAATTAATATATTAAAAATTTAGATAAGATTAAATTATAATAAATATAAAATAATTAAGATATTTTTAAAATCTAAATAAAATAATTTTTATTTAATCTTATTATAAAAAAGAATTATATTTAATATAATATAATTAAATAATATAAATTTAAGAATTTAATAAATTTTTATATATATTTAAATAGAATAAAATAATATTTTATTAAATTAATAAAATAATAATTTTTTTTTTTCTAAATTAAGATCTAAACTAAAAAGATAAATAAAAATAATAATCTTATTTAATATTTAAATTAATATAATTTTATATATAAATTATTACTAAAATATATTATATTAAAAATAAAAATATTAAAAAAATAATTTTTTTTAAATCAATAAATAAAAAAGATCTTATAAATAAAATAATTAAGATTAATTAAATTAATCTTAAAAATAATTTATATTAAGATTAAAAAGATTTAAATCTAAATAATTATAATAAATTAGATTATTATATTTTAGAATATAAAAAAAATTAGTTATTATCTAATTAATTATAATAAAAAGAATTATTAAATTAGATTAACTCTTATAGATTTAATTTTATATTTTTATATATTAATATATTTTATTATTTAATTTTAATATAAATATTTTTTTTAAATCTAATTTAAAAATAAAATAAATTTATTTTATCTTAAATTATTATTTTTTTTATTTTATTATTATTTTATAAATAATTTTTTTTTATTTTTATTTTAAGATAAAAAATAAAAAAAATAAAGAAATTATTTAAATTCTAAAAATATTTTTATTAATAATATTAAATAAATTATTTAATTATTATTATTGTAAATATTAAATTAAAAAATATTTAATAAAAATAAAAAAATATTTAATAAAAATAAAAAAATATTGAATAATTTTAAAAAAAAAAGTTAATATATTTATAAAATAAATAAAATCTAAATCTAAAAAACTTAAAAATTAAAAAAAATTAATCTTTTAAATAATATTTATAAAAATAATTTTTTTTATCTTAAAATCTTTTTTTAAAAAAAAAAGTTTTTAATATATTATTTAATCTATAATATTATTAAATTATTTATAAAATCTTATTAATTTTTTATATTTAAAATTTATCTAAATTAATATTTTAATTTTATATATAATTATAATTTTTAAATTATTTTTATAAATATTCTAAAAAATAAAAATAATATATTATTCTTTAAATCTAAAATATTAATTATAAAAAAAAATATATTAATAAAATAAAAAGAAATTAAAAAATTAAAATAAAAATAAAAAATATAATTATATATTTTTAAATCTAAAAATAATAAAAACTTAATATAATCTTTATATTTTTTTTATATTAAATCTATCTTAAATCTAATTAATTATTAAATAAGAATTAATATAAATTAAATATAATTAAGATTAAAAAAGATTATTCTTTAACTCTTAAAATTAATTATTAATAATATATATATATATATATTATATAAAAGATTTTAAAAATTATATTTTTTTAAGAACTTTTTTTTATATATTTTAATAAAATTAATAATTATATATAATTTTTAGTTTAAGTTTATATTTATTATATTTTAATAAAAAATCTATTTTTTTTAATAAATTATATTTATTTAAGTTTAGTTCTTAGATCTTAAGATATTTTTTAATTTAGATTTTTATAATTACTTTTTAATAATATTCTTTTTAATTAAAATATATAATAAATTATTATAATCTTTTTCTTTTTTTATTTATAATTATAAAATCTTTTTTAATCTAATTTATATTTATCTTTTATTTATTTCTAAATTAAGTCTATAATATTATTTTAAAATAATTATATTAAATATAATTATAATTCTTTAAATTCTTAATTTTATTCTAAAATCCTTAAATTTTATATTATTTCTTATTGAAATTAATTTTAATTATTTTTTATATTTAAATATATTAATTAATTAATCTTTTTAATTAAAGATTTATTTTTTATAATCTTTTTTATAATCTTTTAAATAAATTATTAATATATTAATATTAATTTAAAAAAAGAATATTAATAAATAATAAAAAAAAAGATTATTTATTCAAATATAATAAATAATTAATAAATTATTTATATTTATATTAATAATAAATTATTTATTAAATAAGCTTATAATATTTAATTAATAAATATTTCTTTAATTTTTATTATAAGATCTTAGATATAATATTTAATAAATAATTATTTAATCTTTTTTTTTAAGATTATTCTTATTATTATTTAAGATATTATTATTAATCTTATTAATTATTAAAAATTTTAAGATATAGCTAGATATTAATTAAAAAAGTTTTAATTTAATTATAATTAATACTTATTTTAAGAGAGATTTAGATATAATTTATAATCTTTTATATTATAATTATAATTTTTATTTATTTTAGAATAGATTAAGAAATATTTTATAATCTTTTATATTAATTTAGTTATAATTTATATTTATTTTAGAAGAGATTTAGATATATTTTATAATCTTTTATATATATTAAATTAATATTTTTTTTATATATTTTTTCCTAAATAATTTATATTATCTAAAATAGCTAATATTCTTCTAACTAGATTAAGAAAGATATAAAAATTTATATATCTTAGGATTTATTTATAGATATTTATAAAAAATCTATAATTTATTAATAAAGATCTATAATTTTAGATCTTATAAATCCTAGAATCTATAGGTTTTATAGATTATAGATCCTTATTCTTATTTATAAGAGAGGATTTATATATATCTATATATAATTAATTCTTTTTATTATAATTAATAATCAAGATATTATTAAAGATTTTATATGTTTATATATTATAATTAATTAAGATCTATATTCTAGAATTAATCTTATTTTACTTTTAATATTAATCTTAAATTAAAAAAGAATTAACCTCTTTTTTTCTATTAATAAATAATAATTTATAAATAAAAATTTTATTTTTAAACTTTTCAATATTTATTAATTTATAAAATATAATAACTCTTTTATATAAAATATTAATTATAGCTATAATATCTTAGATACTATTTAGTAATTAGATTATTATTAATTATTTTATACTAAGTTAATTAATCCTATTTTTATTATATATTTATTATTTTATAATTATTATATACTAATTTTAGTATCTTTATATATCCTATAATAGCTAAAATAAAGAAGAAGGGATTAATTAATTATCTATTAATTATTAATTATATTATAAAATGGTCTTAATCTTCTACTAAAGATTATAATATCTATACTTTTATTATTAATATATTAAAGATCTCTAAGTAGTAGAAACTATTTATTAATAATAATTTCCTATCTTCTTTCTATAAAGACTTTATATAATCTCTTTAATACTATAATTTCCTTAGCTAAAAGAATAACTAATAATAAGCTTCTTATAAAGTTTTAATATCTTAAGGCCTAGTTTACTTAGTAAAATATAATATAAGCTAATATCTTATATAAGTTATAGAATATTATTAATTATTAAATTATTATTTCTTTTATTACTACTATCTTATTAGATTAATATTAACTAATAGATTATTATATTATATGATATAATAATTTAGATATATCTTACTTATCTTAGATTAGATAATAAAAGCTAGTATTAATAATATTATCTTCTTAAATAATATTAATAATAATAATATTATTATATTATAATATATCTTATATAAAGACCTCTAGATAATTATCTATAATATTAATACTCAGATTATTAACTATTTATATAACTATCTAATAATATTATCTAATATATTAATTATAATATTAAAGATATATATAATATTATTAGATTAAAGATTCTTCTTATTAAACTCTTTATTAATTTTATTCTTCCTAATAATAATATCCTATTATATTATAATAATATTATTAATATATAATAACTAATTAATCTTAATATTAAATACCCTAATAAATCTTAATATATAATCTTTAGCCTTAAGATATATCTTAAGCTATTAATATTTTTAATAATAGTATATAATATACCTCTTAATTTTAAGCCCTCTTCTACTAATATTATTATATATCTCTAATTATAGAATATATATTATATTTTATATAATACTAAGATTATATATATAGGATAGCTCTTATTAATCTATAAGATTAAGAAATTATATATAAAAAAATATATAAATACTAAACTTATTCTTAAGTTTAATACTATTAATATAATAAATTTAGTAATTTAATTAGGTTTAATACTAAATAATAAGGATTATAATTATTAGTTCTTTAATAATAATAAATATTTATAATAATATTTCTATTATTAAATATATAATTATATTATTTATAATTATAGAAGATAGGCTTAATATATATATTATATAAGATTATATAACTCTAAGAAATATACTTAAGCTTATAATTATATTATTACTAAATATATTATATATATTTAATTTAATAAGATTATTATTAATCTAATAACTATTAATTATTTTATATATAAATAAGAGTATTCTTATTATATTAAGAAGTTTAAATTATTTTATATCTTATATATTAAAGACTTTTTTATATATTATATATCTTTTATTACTCTTTCTCTTATTATTCTTTCTTATACTCCTATAATAATACTCTTATCTTAAATAAACTATATCCAATTAAGAAGCCTTCTTAAATATTATTAATATTAATATTATTATTATTACTAATAAGAATTAAGATTATAATATTAGTCTTAATCCTCCCTCTTCTCTATAAGAGCTTAATTCTTTATAAGAATTAAGTAATTATTATAATTTAGTATCTTATTAAACTTATATATATATATTCTCTTAAAGATATATTCTATAAACAAGAAACTTATAAAATAACTCTCTTATATAAAATACTAACTATAGCTATAATACCCTAGATACTATTTAGTAGCTAGAATATTATTAATTACTTCTTACTAAGTTAATTAATCCTATTTTTATTATATATTCACTACTATATAATCACTATATACTAATTCTAATACTTAATATATCCTATAATAGTGAAAATAAAGAAAAAGGGGTTAACTAGCTACCTGTTAAATACTATAAACTTAGTAGAATAGCCTTAACCCTTTACTAAAGATTATAATATCTATATTTCTATAGTTAATAT
Organism: Penicillium verhagenii; assembly: GCF_028828195.1. Classification (NCBI taxonomy): domain Eukaryota; kingdom Fungi; phylum Ascomycota; class Eurotiomycetes; order Eurotiales; family Aspergillaceae; genus Penicillium; species Penicillium verhagenii. The sequence continues at coordinate 736,145 of NW_026643171.1, forward strand.
ATTAAAGATCTCTAAATAGTAAAAGCTATTTATTAATAATAATTCCTTACCTCCTATAAAGGCTCTATATAGCCTCCTTAATACTATGATTTCTCTAGTAAAAAGGATAACTAATAGTAAGCTTCTTATAGAACTTTAGTACTTATAAGCCTAGTTTAATTAATAAAGTATTACTTAGGCTAATACCCTATATAAGTTATAGAATATTATTAACTACTAAACTATTATCTCTATTACTATTATTACTATCCTATCTAGCTAGTACTAACTAATAGATTATTATATTATATTATATAATAATTTAGATATCTTACTTATCTCTAGCTAGATAGGAAAGGCTAGTACTAATAATATAATCCCCTTAAATAATATAAGTAGTAGTAGTAGTACTATATTATAGTATATTCTATATAAAGACCTTTAAATAATTATCTATAATACTAAGGCTATATTTACTAACCCCCTCTAAGATTATCCTAGTAATATTATCTAGTATATTAATTATAATATTAAAGATATATATAATACTACTAAGCCTAAGATTCTCCCTATTAAGCTCTCTATTAATTTTATTCTTTCTAATAATAATATCCTATTATAGTATAATAATATTACTAATATATAATAACTTATTAATCTTAATATTAAGTACCCTAATAAATCTTAGTATACTATCTTTAGTCTTAAGATATATCTTAAACTACTAATATTTACTATAATAATATATAATATATCCCTTAACTTTAAGCCCTCTTCTATAGATACTATTATATATCTCTAATTATAGAATATATACTATATTCTATATAATACTAAGATTATATATCTAGGCTAGCTCTTACTAGCCTATAAGATTAAGGAATTATATATAAAAGAATATATAATTACTAAACTTATTCTTAAATTTAATACTACTAATATTACTAATTTAGTAATTTAACTAGGCTTAGTACTAAATAATAGGGATTATAACTACTAGTTCTTTAATAATAATTAATATTTATAATAATACTTCTACTACTAAATATATAATTATATTACTTATAATTATAAAAAATAGGCCTAATATATATATTATATAAGATTATATAACTCTAAGGAGTATACCTAAGCTAATAATTATACTACTATTAAGTATATTATATATATTTAATTTAATAAGATTACTACTAATCTAGTAGCTATTAACTACTTTATATATAAATAGGAGTACCCTTATTATACTAAGAAGCTTAAACTACTCTATATCTTATATATATAAGACCCTCTTATATACTATATATCCTCAACTATCCCTCTCTTTATTATTCCTTCTTATATTCTTATAATAAATCTTTTATCTTAAATAAACTATATTTACTTAAGAAGCCTTCCTAAATATTATTATATATTAATACTATTATTATTATTAATAAAGATTATAACCTTAGTCCTCTCTCTCTCTTATAAGAACCTAGTTCCTTATAAGACTTAAGTAATATAGATAGTTATACTATCTTTTAATAATATTACCCTAAGGGATAATAATAATAATATTATAGACTCTAATCTAGATATTTATAAAATCTCTAATAACTCTATTATACTAACTTCCCTTAATCTTATTAGTTTAGAGTTTATTAATATATAAATAAAAGATTATAATAAATATATAAAAAAGGAATCTAATAATAAACTTAGTTAAGAAGTATCTAAATTATAATTATTATAAAAGATACTTATTTATAGTATATTATATATATAATAAAGAAATTATTAATAATCTTATAGATTAATTATTATAAATCTAATAATATAATAATAAAGTATCTCTTTAGTAAGAAAGAGATATAAAAATATAATATCTTAGTAATTTAAGAGCTAGAGATATATTATTAGATAGAACCTAATATAGGGATTTATTTATAGATCTTAGATAGTTAATTCTATATACTTCTATAATTAATATTTATAATATTATATAAAGAAGTACTTAAAATATAGCTATATATTTATTTTTTATCTCTAAGACTATTAATCCTAAGACCTAATCTATTAAGTATTATAATAGAGATATTAATATATTAATACTTAACTTAGGTATAATAAGTAAGTTATATATATATAATATATATCTCTAAGAGAAGTTTAGTAATAATCTTATATTAATATAAGAAGTAAAAAAAAGACTAATTATATTATATATAATACTAAGTATATATCCTAAGATTATAGACTAAGGCTAATATATAATAGTTAATAACTTTAATCTATACTATCTCTTATAATTAATAAATATATAAATATAGAATACTAATAATAATATTAATAATCTTATTTATATAATAGATAACTTTAGCCTTAATCTCTTAATAGAATATAAGATAATAATATTTAAAGGCCTTATATTTATATATAATATCTAAAATATACTAGATTTAATATAGATTATAGCCTTATTAATAGATTATATAATATACTATACTCTATATTAAGATTAATAGTTTAGTATTAATTATATTCCTATACTTACTAAACTTAATATATAAGCCTCTTATATAAAGATTTATAAATAATAAGATTAATAAGTAATAGATTAAGAAGCTTAGTAAAAGGCCTTTTAATCCTATATCTTATAATAGGATTTAAAAGATCCTAATTAAATACTAAATATTATTATAAAGATTAATATTATAGTAATATTAATAATAAATATAATATATATATTATTAAAGAATATAATACTAATATATATAATCTACTTAGGCTACTTATATCCTATCTACTTAGTAATACTTATCTTAATATAATAAAAAATATAATATATATATTAATATTAATAATATATATATAATAAGAAAGATTATAAGATCTTTTATATATTATAATATAAATTAAGCTAAGAGAGTAAGAAATAAGATTAATAGATTTATTAAGACTAAATAGAAAAAGTAATAATATTAATTAATAACTTTTAGTATCTAGCTAAGTAAATAAGAATATAAGAGATATCTTATTCCTTATTTATATTAATACTTAGGATTAATAATTATAAATTTATAATTATTAAGAAAAAGATATATTATCTTAAAATAATATTTTTTTTATTATCTCTTAATATTAACTTAGATAATATTTCTAGATTTATTTATTTAAATATAGTTCTTATATCTAATAAAATTTCTATAAATAAAATTAAAACTATTATTTAATAATTAATACTATATAATATACTAAGTCTTTTAGGGATCCTTAATATTATATAGAAATATATAATAAAAGTTCTTAGCTTTTTAGAAATTATTATAATTCTTTTTAATATTTATTTAGTACTAAGATACTACTTATAAGCTTTTTATAATAATCTAATTATTATTATTTATAAACTAAAAAAATTAGATTATTTTAATCTAAATATATAATATCTAATCTTATTACTAAAAATATTAAAAAAAGCTTTTAAATCTATAATTATAATTTAATTTATATATTTAATAAAAAAATATAATCTTTTACTAAATATATATATTAGAGATTATAATAATTATTCTTATAATTATATTATTTATTTATTATTAAAAATAATATATAATATATAATAAAAAGATTAATAGATTATATTACTCTTAATATTAGATAATAATAATATATTTAATAATATTTACTATATATAATTATTTTATAATCTATAAAAATATTATATTCTAAAGATTATTATTAGATTATTAATTAGTCTTTTTATAAATTATATTATTATTTTATTATTATAAAAAGATTATTATCTAAATAAGACTATTATTATTAATATTCTCTAAGAATCTATATTATCTCTAATCTTTTATTTATTTTATAATATTAATCTTATTAATAATATCTATATTATTATATTAAGATATATTCTTATAATAAGATATATTAATAATATTTATATTTTAGTATAAGAATATTATATATAAATAAACTATATAAATCTTATATAATTTTATAAAATAGTAAAAGAATAAGCCTTATAATATATTTTTAAGTTCTTATCTACTAAATATAGCCTTATTTACTTCTAGAAGAAGAGTATTAATATATTCTATCTTATTAGCTTTTAAATAAGATAAATACTAAAACCTACTCTTTTAGATTTAGTAATAATCTATAATACTAAGATTAAGCTAATAATCTTATTATATTATTTAGATATAATCTTAAATAAGAATCTTATTACTAAAGATTACTTATTATATTATTATAAATATATAATAGTTCTTATTATTATATTTTACTTAATTATTAATATAATATAGGATATTACTATCCTCTATCTATAATATATATAAATAATAATCTTATTCTTATAGATCTTATTTAGGTACTTAACTTAGTATATATATAATATATATTAGACTAAAAGTATTAAGAATAAGATTAATTATATACTTAAGTCTAGATATATATAAACCCTCTCCTATAGGTAGGGGTAAGGACCTATGATCTATAGGTAAAGGCCTATAGATTCTAGGGCTTATAGGGCCTAAAACCATAGGTCTTTATTAGCAAACCATAGGTTTCCTATAGATACCTATAGGTAGGTCCTAAGATATATAAATTTTTATATCTTTCCTAATCTAGTTAGAAAAATACTAGCTATTTTAGATAATATAAATTACTTAGGGAAAGATATATAAAAAAAAATATTAATTTAATATATATAAAATACTATAAAATATATCTAAATCCCCCCTAAAATAAGTATAAATTATAATTAAATTAATATAAAAGACTATAAAATATATCTAAATCTATTCTAAAATAAGTAAAATTATAACTATAATATAAAAGATTATAAACTATATCTAAATCCCCCCTAAAATAAGTACTAATTATAACTAAATTAAAGCTCTTTTAGCTAATATTAAACTATATCTTAAAGATTTTAATAATTAATAAGATTAATAATAATATCTTAAGTAGTAATAAGAGTAATCTTAAAAAAAAAGACTAGATAGCTATCTATTAGATATTATATCTAGGATCTTATAATATAAGTTAAAGAAATATCTATTAATTAGGTACTATAAGCTTATTTAGTAAAGGATTTACTATTAGTATAATTATAGGTAGTACTAAGACTAAGGGGGTTATTAATATAGTATAAATAGCTTATTAACTATTTATTATAGTTTAATAAATAGCCTTTTCCTCTTATATATATTTACTAATATTCTCTTTTATATATAAACTATATTTTTTTATATATATTTTAATAATATAATCTAATACTAAGATAAGCTTTTTAGTTATTTTTAGTATAATAATAATAATAATTAGGTAGTTAGCTTATATAAATCTTATATTAAGTATAGGTAATATAAAGATATTTCTAATAATCTTAATAATATCTTAGGTCTATTTAGCCTATCTAAGAATCTTATAAAAATTAAGTTAATCTCTTAATATCCTCTTTATCTATTATATATTAGATTAATCTTAGATTCTTAAGAACTAAAGATAAATAGGATATATTATATACCTAAGTATAATAATTAATAAAGCTAATATACTTAGTATATTTCTTTAAATTAATATTAGTATATTAGTAATTTATTTAAAAGATTATAAGAGATAGATCTCTAACTAAGAAGACTAATTAATTAATATATTTAAATTAATAAATAATCCTATAAAAATATTAGATATAAATAGTAATACTTAAGTATAGAAGATAGATAAAATTAATTTAGATAGGAGGTAATATAGGATTTAAGGGTCTTAGAATAAGATTAAGAGCTCTAATAATTATAGTTATATCTAATATAGCTATTTTAAAGTAGTATTATAGATTTAATTTAGAGATAGATAGGAGATAAATATAGCTTAGATTAAGAAGGATTCTATAATTATAAAATAGAGAAGAGAAAAAAGATTATAATAATTTATTATATATTTTAATTAAATAAGATATTATTAATAAATATTTATAAAAAATCTAAATTAAAGAGTATCTTAAGACTTAAGGCTTAAACTTAAATAAATATAATTTATTAAAAAAGATAGATTCCTTATTAAAATATAATAGATAAAGGCTTAAACTAAGAGCTATATATAGCTATATATAATTATAGATTTTATAAAAATATAAAGAAAAGAAAGAAATCTTAGAGAAATATAACTTTTAGAATCTCTTATATAATATATATATATATTATTAATAATTAATCTTAGGAGTTAGGAAATAATCTTTTCTAGTCTTAACTATGTCTAATTTAGACTAATATCTATTTAATAACTAATTAGATTTAAGATAAATTTAGTATAAAAAGATTCTAAAGATTATATTAGGTTTTTATTATTCTTAGGTTTAAAAATATATAATTATATTTTTTATTTCTATTTTAACTTTTAAATTACTTCCTATCTTATTAATATATTTTTTTTTATAATTAATATTTTAGATTTAAAGAATAATATATTATCTTTATTCTTTAGATTATTTATAAAAATAATTTAAAAATTATAATTATATAAAAAATAAGAATATTAATTTAGATAGGTTTTAAATATAAAAGATCTATAAGGGTTTATAGATAACTTTATAATATTATAGACTAAATAATATATTAAAAACTTTTTTTTTTTTAGAGGGGAATTAATTTATCTTAATTTCTATAAGTTTTTAAACTACCTATAAGCTATATAGGCTTAGATTAGTTTTATATATATATATAAGATAGAGTAGGTCTAGTTTAAGCTAATAATTAATTATAATCTCTTTTTTTTTTAATTTATTTATTATCTTTAAGATTTATTAATTTTTTTCTTCTCTTAAGGATTCTTTAGGATAAAGAAAATTATTTTTATAAATATTATTTAAAAGATTAGTTTTTTTTAATATTTAAATCTTTAAGTCCTTTAGATTTAGATCTTATTTATCCTATAAATATATTAGTTTCTTATCCTTTTCTCCTCTAGACTACTTAATATTATATCTTTTTTATTAAATATCCTTTTATTTTTACTAAGTATCTTTTAATCTAATATTTATAATAATAATAGCTAAATAACCTATTTATTATTACTAATAAAAATACCTCTAGAACTTAAATAATTTCTTAATTTTCTTTTTATCCTTTATCCTAAGATAGAAATAAAAAAGATATTTATAAAATAATAGTAAAATATAAAATATAATAATCTAGTATAAAATAAGCTTATTATACTCCTAAATTAGACTTAAAAGAAAATAGATTTATATTAAAATTAGATAATAGAGTATATTTATAAAGAAGCTAAAAAGCCTATTATATTTTATTAAATATATTCTAAGTATTTCTAATATCTAAATTAGTTAAAAACTAATATAAAAGAAGTTAGTAATTTATTAATTAATAAATATCTTAAGTAATTCCTATTATATATACTAAATCTAGTTATATAAATATTTATAATAATATTTAATCTTATAGTTAGTTATCTCTTATCCTATTTATATTAACTATAAAGATATATCTAACTTAAGTTATCTATAACTCCTAGGACTTAAAAAACCTCTCCTACTAAGTTATAGATAAAACCTAATAATATAATATATTTTTAGAGTTTATTATAATATTAAAAATAGCTTTCTATATAATTAAATATCCTAATTTCTAAAAATTAATTAAGTTAGCCTAGAGCTATACTAAAATATCCTTTTTTCTAAACTAAACTATTTTTATAAGATATCTAAAAATAGCTATAAAATTAAAAAAAGATATCTTTTTTTAAAATCTTTCTTTAATTATAAAAATAGTTATTATAATTAATAATTAGTAATTATTATTTAGATAAGTCTTTTTTATTATTATAGTAAATTTTATTAATAATTTATAAGAGTTTTAGGAGTATCTCTTAGGGTTTTTATCTATAACTAAGATATATTCTAATAAAAATATAATAAATCTTCTTTAGTAAGTACTTAATAAGTATAATATATAATTATATATAATTATAATTATAGTTAATAATATATTAAATAAGAATAAAATAATTAAGGAGTTATTAATATATATAGATAATAACTAAGATTTAGGGTTTTCTATAATTTAAAACCTATATTTTATATATATAATTTTACTTATACTTAATATCCTTTTAGACTAGCTTAAGCTTATTCTTAATAATAAAGATATTAAAAAAACTTAGTTAGATAAATATTAGGAAGTATCTAATATTAAAGTTTAGTAATTATTAGTTAAGGTATATCTATAATTCCTATTTATTCTAGTCTTAATTTATCTCTTACTCTTATTAGATTTAGATCTAGTCTCCCTTATTAATCTTTATTTTTATTAGATTTAAAAATTTACTATTTTTATCTAAGTAAATATAAAGTACTAAGAGTAATTCCTTATCTTTTAATCTAATATTTATTATTTACTCCTTTTAATTTAAGATATTAAAACCTACTAGAATTCTATCTTTTTAATATTATAATATATAAAATACTTTTAATCTATATATAATTTATATTATATTATATATAAATATAAGTCCTTTTATTTAAGTTTAGAAGAATAGAAATATATAGATTATTTTCTTTTAATCTTTTAATTATTTTTTAATTTTATTACTATAATCTTATTATCTAAAATAATTATAATTTATTTAGTATTTAATCTTTATAATAGCTTATTTAACTATTTAGATATATTTATCTAGTAACTTAGGTTAAAAATAGTATTTTAGAAGTTTTTTATAAGAGATATTTTAATTATAGGGAAAGAGAAATTTTAAGAGTATTATAGAAAAACTAATAATAATTTAGGTTTTTTTTATATTTATATAATAATCTTAGCCCTATCTTAGAAGTTATAGGCTTTTAAAATATTTATATAGAGAGAAGATAAAGAGTAGGTATCTAAGTATAAATAATTCTTATATAATAAGTATATAGTTTATTAATAAAATAGCCCTCTTTTATCTATAAGATATATAACCTAAATAAAAAATCTTTTTAAAAACCTTCTTTTTATTCCTTATTCCTAAACTAAAGAGAATAATAAGCTTATATATTATCTCTAAAATAGGATTATTAATAATAAATCCTATAATTAGTAGTAAAACTATTATAATAAATATCTAATCTTAGCTTAAATTACTTATAATATACTCTATATCCTAGTATCTAAAGTAGATATTAAATAAATATTTAATTATACTTAGGATATTTATTATTATTAATAAGATATTTTAAAGCTAGAGATAATTAAGAATCTAATATTATATATATACTTAATAAAGTTTAAATTAAAGGATAATTAGCTATAATTTATATAAGAATTAGTATTAAAAGAATAAGCTATAATTAGATCTTTTAATTATAAGCTTAATATTAATTATATAGAAGAAGAAGTAAAAGAAGAATTTATATATATAGAATATTAACTTAATAATATTAATAAGGATAAGATAAAGGATAAGATAGAGAATAAGATAGAGGATAAGATAGAGGTAGTTAAAGAGGCCTTAAATATAGGGGATTTAACTCTAAATTAAGCTATTATTAGACCTAAAATATAATAGAAATAGCCTAGTAAGAAGACTACTAAGTATAATAATATATTTAATATTTCTAATAAAGATAGAGATAAGCTATCTTTTATATATATAAAATAAGCTAGGGTAGCTTCTTCTTAGGCTCCTAGATTTTTTATTATACCTTAGTTTATTTTCTATATTTTTAAATTTAATTTTTTTTCTTACTATATAAATCACCCCTAATATATATATAATATATCTATAATCTAGATCTATATTATCCTAAAATCATACTATTCTAATACTATATAACTTTTTTTACTATATAAAATCTATATATATCTTTTTTATATAAACCTATAGGATAGGTATAGGTAGGGGTCCTGCCTATACCCTATAGGATAAAAGCCTATGGAATAAATAGCCTATAGGGGTTTGAACTATAGGTTAATATAAACAGACCCATAGTCAAAACCTATAGGGAATATATATATCTATTTAAGTCTATATAATATTAAATACTATATTATATTATTAATATATTTTATACTATATTATAATTAATATTATAGATTCTATTATATATATTATTAGTAATTATTATAATCTAGTATCTTACTAAACTTATATACTTATATATATATATATATCTTTTTAAAGATATATTCTATAAATATATCTTTATTAATAAGGAGATATTTATAAGATATTACTAAGATTATAATTATAACTATAATTTAGAACCTATTATAAAGATCCTTATTATATTATTATAAAACTTAGAAGGCTATCTTTATATATATAGAATCTATATATATAATCTTAAACTTATTAAGCTATTTACTATCTTATTATAATAAAAGCTATTAATTATATATATTATCCCTAATTAAGAGACTATAATTATTAAGTATAATAAGATCTTATATATATAATATTACCTAAATATTATAATTATATATATAAATAGGAGTAAGCTTAATAAAGATATTAATATTACTATAATAATATTAATAAAGAATATTTTAATAACCCTTAATATTATAGATTTAATCTATACTACTAAGTTATATAATATTAAGTTAGTCTTAGGCTTATTTAATTATAAAATTATATTTTATCTAATAATTAAGGATCTTAGAGATAAGACTAAACTAAAGATTATTATAATCTTTATTAATAATTAAGCTATAATCTAAGCTTTTATTTAGCCCTATTATAGCTCTAATTAATATATATTATATACCAGGTGTTGGCTTAGTTTATTTTTTAGAATAAACCTGCCGATAACCGCTTGAACGGAGCGATTAAATCCTATATATATATATATAAACTTCTTTTCCTAGGGGTTCCCCCCAGACCCCTAAGTCCCTACCTACGGCAGGGGTATTATCCTAGAGTTTAAGGATTCAATATAGAAGGAATTGCATAATTTAAGCGTACAATGCAGTTCAAGGGCTTCAATTTAGAAGGAATTGCATAAATCAATCATATAATACAGTTTGGGGGCTTCAATATAGAAGGAATTATATAATTTAAGCGTACAATACAGTTTAAGGGCTTTAATATAGAAGGAATTGTATGATTTAAGCATATGATACAGTTCAGGGGCTTCAATATAGAAGGAATTATAGTATTCTATATATACTGGGGGGGGGGGGTCCCCCCAGACCCCCCCTTGTGAGTGCAGATACGGGATTTAAGCATATAATATAGTTTGAAGGCTTTAATCTGGAAGGAATTGCATGATTTAAGCATATGATGCAGTTCGAAGGCTTCAATATAGAAGGAATTGCATAATTTAAGCGTACAATGCAGTTCGAGGGCTTCAATATAGAAGGAATTGCATAATTTAAGTATATGATGCAGTTCGGGGGCTTTGATATAGAAGGAATTGTATAAATCTAGTGTATGATGTAGTTTAGGGGCTTTAAATAGAAGGAATATAGGGGGGGGACCCCCCAGACCCCCCCCTTGTAGGTGTAAGACTGACCAGTTGCCTTAATTCACTTAAACCGCTTTATCTTATTATCTAGAGTAGATCATATGATCAAATCGGTCATATGATGCTCAGGATGACTTAGCGGTTATATTTGAAAAAGTGTCACGTGATTAGTAGGTCACCTGACATCACATTCAAGTCACCTAACATCATATTTAAGTCACCTGACATCACAAACTGATTGATAAGCAAAATCAAAAACACTATATACCCCCCTCCCCCCCCCCCCTAAAATTTTAGTACTGTAAGAAAAATATGCTCTTACTCCGCTTCGCTCTGTTTAAGCGATAATTACTAAGTTACTAGATTAAGTTTATAGATTTTAGAAGATTTAAATCTATTAGCTTCTAAGATATAAAGGTATTATTAATAATAAATATACTAATATATTTACTAAGAAGATAGTAGAATCTATAAATAATATTATTTATATACTACTTTTTTTTATTACTAAATATATAATTATATATAAATAAATACTTAAGGAATAGACTTAAGAATAATAATCTTCTAATTATAAAGATTATATTTATAATCTATTTCCTATATCTACTAAGATTATATTCCTATTTTATAAGCCTTTATATTATCTAATAAGTATAATATTAATTTAGATATAAATAAGAAAACTAATCTTATTAGCTTATTTAGTAATTATTACTACTTAGTAAAATAAGATAATTACTAAGATATTTAATTAAGAAGTCCTTAACTAAAACCTCTTAGATTATTATTATTATAAATATAATAAGATAAATATATAATATATCTTATTTATATATCCTAATTTTACTAAACTTAGGGCTAAGATTCTTAATCTAAATTAAGATCTTAGAGATTAGATAAGATAGCTAATAATATTAAAGCTAGTCCCTAAAATAATATTATTTATACTTAGAATATATCTTTTAGGGTAGTTCTACTATCTTCCTAAGATATTCTATAATATAGTAGATAAAATAGCTATTAATATAATCTAGAATATATCTTCTTAGAGTATCTATAGGTCTTAAGATATTATTATTTTCTACCCTCTTATACTAATTTTAGTTATATAGGAATACTATAATTTATTAAGAATAAAGGGTTATATATAATTAAGTATTATAGGAAATACTCCTAAATATTATAGATTTACTAGTTTAGTTAATGAATTAAGCCTATTTCTATTAATATTAATAATATATAAGTTTAATAAGTTATATTAGTATATAATAAGTAACTTAAGTATATTAAAGGGGTATAAGTAGGAGAGAGAGACTACTAGGTATAGAAGAAGGAATACTTAGAGATTTTAGTATTTAGTTTATTTAGTATAGCCTTAGTAGGCTTATTTATATTATTTATTTCCTTTATTTTATTTATTCTACCTATTAATCCCTAATATTATATAATAATATAATTTATCTTATAATATAGTAATTCTAGCTATCTTATAGTACCCTACTAATAAATCAGGCTAAAAGCCTAATAGATCTATAAATAAAATTAAAAAAAATATATATATATATATATATTCTATAAATATATTTTTATTAATAAAGAGATATTTATAATATATTACTAAGATTATTATAATTATAACTATAATCTAGATCTTATTATAAAAGCTTTTATAATATTATTATAATAATTAATTAAAAAGCTATTTTTATATATATAAGATTTATATATATAATCTTAAACTTATTAAATTATTTATTATCTTATTATCTTATTATAATAAAAACTACTAATTATATATATTACTCTTAATTAAGAGATTATAATTACTAAATATAATAAAATCTTATATATTTAATATTATCTAAATATTATAATTATATATATAAATAGAAGTAAATTTAATAATAATATTAATAAAGAATACTATAATAATCCTTAATATTATAGATTTAATCTATATTACTAAGTTATATAAGATTAAGCTAGCCCTAACCTTATTTAATTATAAAATTATATTTTACTAGATCTTAAGAAGTCTTAATAATAAGATCTATATTATAATAATCTTTATAGATAACTATATTATAATCTAAGCTTTAACTTAGTCTTATTATAATCTAATAACTTAGTAATTATATATAATATATATTAATTAGAACTAAGTTTATAAATTTTAGAAGATTTAAATTTATTAGCTTCTAAGATATAAAGATATTATTAATAATAAATATATTAATATACTTACTAAGAAGATTATAAAATCTATAAATAATGTTATTTATATACTACTTCTTTTTATTATTATATATATAATTATATATAAATAAATATTTAAAATATAGACTTAAAAATAATAATCTTTTAACTATAAAAGCTATATTTAAAATCTATTTCTTATATTTACTAAGATTATATTCTTATTTTATAAATCTTGATATTATCTAATAAATATAATACTTATTTAGATATAGATTAAGAAATTAATATTATTAATATATCTAATTATTATTATTATTTAATAAGATAAGATAATAGCTAAGATATTTAATTAAGAAGTTTTTAATTAGAACCTCTTAGATTATTATTATTATAAATATAATAAGATAAATATATAATATATCTTATTTATATATCCTAATTTTACTAAGCTTAAGACTAAGATCCTAAGCCTAAACTAAGATCTTAGAGACTAGATATAGTAGTTAATAATATTAAAACTAATCCCTAAAATAATATTATTTATATTTAGAATATATCTTCTAGGTTAGTTTTATTACCTATCTAAGATATTATTATTCTATCTCTTTATACTAACTTTAGTTATATAAGAAATATTATAATTTATTAAGAATAAAGGATTATATATAATTAAGTATTAAAAGGAATATCCTTAATATCTAAATATATTATTATTAGTTAATTAATCTATTTCTATTAGTATTAATAATATATAAATTAGATAGATTATATTATTAAGCATAAGAGTAAATTAGATATATTAAAGGGATATTAAGTAAGAAAATAAGATTACTAGATATAAGAGGGGATACTTAGAGGTTTTAGTATTTAGTTTATTTAGTATAATCTTAATAAGCCTATTTATATTATTTATATTATTTATTTTATTTACTTTTATCTACTAATCTCTAATATTATATAATAATATAATCTATCTTATAATATAATAATTCTAGTTATCTTATAATTCTATTAATAAATTAGACTAAAAGCCTAATAGATCTAAAAATAAATTTTTTAAAAAGAAAAAATTTATAAAATTTATAAAAGAAATTAAATAATTATTTTTTATATTTATTATTATTATTTATCTTTAATTAATTTTTATTATTAAAATCTTATTAGAAAATTCTTAAATATTTCTTAAATTAAAATATATTTTAAAATATATCTAAAATAAATTAATTTAAAATCTATTTTTATCTAAATAAATTAATTATTAAATTTACTTAAAATTAAAAGTTTTTTTATTTTTTAATCTTATATATTTTTTTTCTTAATCTAAATTATTTATATTTAAGAATTATTATTTATTATTCTTAACTATAAAAATCTTAGATTAATATATTAATATTAAATATTTTTGAAAAATTAATATCTAAGATATATATTATTAAATCTATATAAAAAAATCAAAAATCAAAAATTAAAAATTTAAGATATAATTATTTTAAATATATAATTATATTATTTAATCTTATAAATATATTTATTATCTTTTAAAATTATACTTATATTATTTTGTATAAATTATTTAATATAATTTATATTATTTATATTATTTATATTATTTATATTATTTATATTATTTATATTATTTATATTATTTATATTATTTATATTATTTATATTATTTATATTATTTATATTATTTATATTATTTATATTATTTATATTATTTATATTATTTATATTATTTATATTATTTATATTATTTATATTATTTATATTATTTATATTATTTATATTATTTATATTATTTATATTATTTATATTATTTATTTAAATAATATTTTAATTTTTTTTATAATTTATAAAATTTATATTAATTATATTTTATAAATTCTTAAAAAATAATAAAAATATAATTCTATATTAAATTATTAAAATAATTTTTTTTTAATAAAAAATTAAATTCTTAGAATTTATTATTAATAAAAGAAATATTATTATAAATAAAATCTAAATTAAAATTATTATTAATTAAAAGATTTCTTAATATTATTAAAATATCTAAATATTTATTATATTTATTATATTTATTATATTTTATAATTATTATTAATAATTTATTTATAATTTATTTATAATTTTTTAAGAATAATTTAATTTTTTTTTTTTTTATAAAATAATAAAGATAATAAGAAATTATAAAATATTATATTAAATTAAAAAAAATATAATTATTTAAAAATCTAAAATATATATTTTAAATTATATTTTTTTTAATATTTTAATTTTTTAAAATAAATTTATTTTAAATCTAATATATTAAATAAAAATATAATAATAATATTATTTTAATTATAAAATAATAAAATTTAATATTTAATAATTTTTTAATATAAAAATTTTTAAAAAATAAAATTTAATTAATCTTAGAACATAAATTAAAAAATATTAATAAAAAAATATAATAATTTAAAAAAAAATTAAAAAAAAACTAAATATAATTGATCGCTAAAAATAATATCTTTTTATATAAAAAGAAAATTTTATTTTAACAAAATAATTAAGATTTAATTTAATATTAATATATTATAATAATAAATTTAAATTATTAATATTATTAAATATAATTATTATGAATTTAATTTTTAAAATAATATTTATAAATATATATAATCTTATATAATTTATTAAAGAACTATAATATTAGAATATTAATCTTATAAATAATTTATTCCTTTTCTAAGATTTTTATAATTATTTATTAAGATATTAATAAATTTTATTTTAAGATTATTCTTAATTATATATAATTTATTAATAAATATTATTTAAATTAAAATCTTGATTTTATTAATAAATTTTAAATAATATTTTATTTCTTAATAAAAACTAAATTTTAGATTTTAATTATATTTTATTTATAAATAATTAATTAAATAAAAGATAATATTATATTAATCTTTTTTTATTATTCTAATCTTTTCTTAGTTATTCTAATCTTCTTTTAGTTATTCTAATCTTCTCTTAGTTATTCTAATCTTTTCTTAGTTATTCTAATTTTTTCTTAGTTATTCTAATCTTTTTTATTCTTAATTAGATTAATCCTTTTCTTAATCTTTTCTAATTAATCTTTATTATTTATTTTTTATAATAGGTTCTATTATTTTTAAGTCTTCTTATTTTAATCTTATTTAATATATAATTATATTTTAGTTTTTATACTAAAAATTATATATTTTAAATTATTTAAATTATATAAATTAAAATAAAATAAGCTTATATAATAATTATTTATTAGGTATATATAATATATCTTATTTTTATAATATATTACTAATCTTTATTAAGATTTTTTTTTATTTTATTTAGTTTCTTTTTTAAAAAAAAATCTTTTTTTTAATTTTTTTTATTTTTTTTAATTTTTTTTTAATTTTTAATTTTAATTTTTTTTTATAATTCTCAAATTTTTTATATTTATATTTATATAATAATAATATTTAGAATATATAATTATAATTATTATTTCTTAGATTTAAATAATATTAATTTTATTAATTGTATTATTAATATTTATATAATCTTTTTTCTTAATATTAATATTTATATAATATTCCTTTTTAATATTAATATTTATATAATCTTTTTTCTTAATATTAATATTTATATAATATTCCTTTTTAATATTAATATTTATATAATTATATTTCTTAATATTCTTATTGTAATATTTTTTAATCTATTATAAATAAATCTTTTATTAATTTTTTTAATCTATATTTAATATATAATTATTAAAATTATTATTAAAATTATTAATAAATTTATTAAAAATATTAATTTTAAGATTATTATATAATAAAATAAGATAATTATATTTGATATAAAAAAAAAGATTATGTTAAAATATAATTATAAAAATATATATAAATTATTATTATATTAGATTAGGATAATTATATATTTATTTTATAATATATATAAGGACTAAAATCTTATATTAAGAATAAATTAATATATATTAATTAATTAAATATTATAAACTAATTTATTAATCTTATTATTAAAATAAATAATTAATATTATAATTAATAAATAAAAAAGAAAAGAAAATATTAAAAAAAGAATCTAAAATAAAAAGATCATTAATTTAAAAATTAATAATTATAACTAAGAATTTAAGATGATAACTCTTATAAATTATAATCTATAAAACTAAATATAATAAGATTTTTTAATAAAAAATAAAAATATTAAAAAAAAGAATATTTATATTTCTTTTATAAGAAACTAAGATATATATTATAAGATTATAAAAATAAGAATAATTATTTATAATAAATTAAAGCTATCTAAAATAAAGAAATATATAATATTATTAATATTAAAAATAAGAATAAAATCTAATAATTCTATATAATATAAGAATCTAAATAAGAATAAAAATTAATTATAAAAAATCTAGAGGAATTTTAAGAAAAATAATAATATATTAGTAAAATAATTAAATCTAAGAAATATTAATAATTTAAGAATAATATATTAGATTTTCTTATTTATTTATTAATTAAAATAATTAAGATAATCAGATAATAAAATAAATTATAATATTAAGATAATAAAATATCTAAAAAAATTATTTATTATTAAATAAAACTTATAAAATTATTTAAATAATTTAATATAATCTAATAAAAGATAATAAATAATAAATTATTAAAAATTAAATAAATTAATAATATATAAAAAAATATAATTATAAAAGAATTATAATCTAAGATTTAAGATTATATAAGATATATATATATAAAAGATATATAAATATTAATAATTATAAATTAATAAATAAAATTATAATATCTTAAAATAATATTTTTAGAGCTTAAAAGATTATATAGATATTTATAAAATCTCTTAAGATTAATAATAAGATTATAATAAATAATAAAAAAGAAATTAGATAATTTTATTGAGAATTATAAAAAACCTTAAATTAAATAAAAATTAAATAAAATAAGTTTAAATATTAATTAATTTTAAGAATAACTAAGATTATATAATATAAAAAGATTATATTTATATAAAAATAAGCTATGTATTTATATAATATTTAAAAAATATCTATAATATTAATATATAATAATTAATTATTATTATAAAAAAGATTATAAAAAATTTAATTAAAAATAAATAATATTAATTTATATTAAGTTAATACTAAAATAGAAAATATTATTAAAATAAAAACTACTTTTTTAATAATTTATAATTAGTAAATAAGAAATATATTTTAAAATTAAAATAAATATTCTTTTATAATTAATTAAAATATTAATTAATTTAGGAATATATAAGAATTTTATGGATTTATATTATATATATTAATTATAAATATAATTATATTAAAAAATAAAATTAAAATTAACTATAAGATTTAGTAAAGAAAAATCTAAGATTAAGAATAATATATAAATCTAGATTATTATTTATAATTATTAAAAATTATCTAAAATTAATAAAATTTAATATTATAAATCTAAAAAGATATAATATAATATTAATAATATTATAGTTTAAATATTATAATCTAATAATTTATTAAAATACTTAATAAATTAATTTTTTAATTATTATTAAATTAAAATATTAGATTTAAAATAAGAGTTTATAAAAGATTATAAAATAAAAAATCTAATATAATCTTTTAATCTAAAAATAAGATTTATATTTTTTAATAATATAAATATTATCAAAAAATTAAAATAATAATCTAATATATATAATAATAAACTTAAAAAATAAATATATTATAATATAAAAAATTCTTTTAAATAATAAAAATAAATATTAAAATTATCTTAATAATATTAAAAATTCTAAAATATATTTATAATATTATTAATTAATTAATTATAAAAATATAAATTATATTATTATTAGATTCTTATTTAAAAACAAAATTAAGATATATATTAATCTATTAATTATCTAAAAAAAAATCTTAAATATTAAAAAAATATATTAATAAAAACTTAATAAAAGATTATATTTAATATTTTATATTATTAATAAAATATTTAATCTTATTTATATTAAAAAAAAAAAAAAAAATTTATATAAATTATAGATAATTAAATAAGGTAGTTATTAAAAATTAACATTTATTATTATTAATTTAAGAGATTTAAGATAAAATTTTTAAATAAAATAATTTACTAAATTTAATATTATTAATATATATAATTATTTATATATTAAAAATAGAGATAAATAAAAAATAATATTTAGAATAAAATTTAGAATAAAATTTAAATATTATAAATATTATAAATATTATAAATATAACTCTCTTATATAAAATACTAACTATAACTATAGTATCCTAGATACTATTTAGTAGCTAGATTATTATTAATAACTTCTTACTAAGTTAATTAATCCTATTTTTATTATATATTTACTACTATATAGTTATTATATACTGATTCTAGTACTTAATATATCCTATAATAGTAAAAATAAAGAAAAAGGGGTTAATTAGCTACCTACTAACTATTACTATAATAGTAGACTAGTCTTAGCCTTCTACTAAAGATTATAATATCTATACTTCTATTATTAATATATAAAAGGTCTCTAAGTAGTAGAAACTACTTATTACTAATAACTCCTTACTCTTTATAAAGGCTCTATATAGCCTTTTTAATATTATAATTTCTCTAGCTAAGAAGATAACTAATAATAAGCTTCTTATAGAACTTTAGTATCTTAGGGCTTAGTTTAATTAGTAAAATATAATATAAGCTAATATCCTTTATAAGCTATAAACTATTATTAATTATTAGATAATCTCTATTATTATTATTATCCTACTTAGCTAATATTAACTAATAGATTATTATATTATATTATATAGTAATTTAGATATCTTATTTATCTTTAGCTAAATAGAGAAGGCTAATATTAATAATATAATCTTCTTAAATAATATTAATAGTAATAATAATATTATATTATAATATATTCTATATAAGGATCTCTAGATAATTATCTATAATATTAATAATAAGATTATTAATTATCTATATAATTACTCTAGTAATATTATCTAGTATATAAATTATAGTACTAAAGATATATATAATATTATTAAGATCCTCCTAATTAAGATATCTACTAGCTTTATTCTTCTTAGTAATAATATCCTATTATACTATAATAATATAGCTAATATATAATAACTAATTAATCTTAATATTAAATATCTTAATAAATCTTAGTATATAATCTTTAGCCTTAAGACTTATCTTAAACTATTAATATTTATAATAATAATATATAATATACTACTTAATTTTAAACCCTCTTCTATAGATATTATTATATATCTTTAATTATAGAATATATACTATATTCCTTATAATACTAAGATTATATATCTAAGCTAGCTCTTATTAATCTATAAGATTAAGGAATTATATACTAAGAAATATATAACTACTTAGCTTATTATTAAGTTTAATATTATTAATATTACTAATTTAATAATTTAATTAGGCTTAATACTAAATAATAAGGATTATAATTATTAGTTCTTTAATAATAGCTAGTATTTATAATAATACTTCTACTACTAAATATATAATTATATTATTTATAACTATAAAAGATAGATCTAATATATATATTATATAAGATTATATAACTTTAAGAAGTATATATAAGCTTATAATTATACTATTACTAAGTATATTATATATATTTAATTTAATAAGACTACTACTAATCTAGTAATTATTAACTATTTTATACATAAATATAAATATCCTTATTATACTAAGAAGCTTAAATTACTCTATATCTTATATATATAAGGCCCTCTTATATATTATATATCTTTTATTATCCCTTCTCTTATTATTCCTTCTTATATTTCTATAATAATACTCCTATTTTAAGTAAACTATATATATTTAGGAAGCCTCCTTAAATACTATTATATATTAATATTATTATTATTATTAATAGGAATTAAGATTATAATCCTAACTCTCTCTCTCTCTTATAAGAACTTAGTTTCTTATAAAACTTAAATATTATAAAAGATATTATGATTATTTAATAATATTACCCTAGAGAATAATAATAATAATAATATTATAAACTCTAATCTAGATATTTATAAGATCTCTAATAACTCTATTATATCTACTTCTACTTCTCTTAATTTTATTAATCTAGAGTTAATTAATATATAGATATAAGATTATAATAAATATATAAAAGAGGAATCTAAGAATAAACTTAGTTAAGATATACCTAGATTATAGTCCTTATTATAAAAAATACCTACTTATAGTATATTATATATATAATAAGTAAGTTATTAATAATCTTATAGACTAATTATTATAAGTCTAATAATATAATAATAAAATACCTTTTTAATAAGAAAGAGATATAAAAATATAATATCTTAGTAATTTAAGAGCTAGAGATATATTATTAGATAGAACCTAAGATAGAGGTTTATTTATAGATCTTAGGTAGTTAATTCTATATATTTCTATAACTAATACCTATAATATTATATAAAGAAGTACTTAAAATATAGCTATATATTTATTTCTTTATCTCTAAGATTATTAATCCTAAGACCTAGTCTATTAAGTATTATAATAAAGATATTAATATATTAATACTTAATTTAGATTTAATAAATAAGTTATATATTTATAATATATATCTTTAAGAGAAGTTTAGTAATAATCCTATATTAATATAAGAAATAAAGGAAGGACTAGCTATATTATATATAATACTAAGTATATATCCTAGGATTATAGATTAAGATTAATATATAATAATTAATAATTTTAATTAATATTATTCTCTATAATTAATAAATATATAAGTATAGAATATTAATAATAATATTAATAGTCTTATCTATATAATAAATAATTTTAGTCTTAATCTCCTAACTAAGTATAAGATAATAATATTTAAAGATCCTATATTTATATATAATATATAGAGTATATTAGATTTAATATAGATTATAGCCTTATTAATAGATTATATAATATATTATATATTTTACTAAGATTAATAGTTTAGTATTAATTATATCCCTATATTTACTAAGCTTAATATATAAGCTTTTTATATAAAGACTTATAAATAATAGGATTAATAAATAATAGATTAAGAAGCTTAGTAAAAGGTCTTCTAATCCTATATCTTATAATAAAAGGGCCTTAGTTAGGAATTAGATTTTACTATAAAAATTAATACTATAATAATATTAATAATAGATATAATATATATATTATTAAAGGATATAATACTAATATATATAATCTATCTAGATTATTTATATCCTATCTACTTAGTAGTATTTATCCTAATATAATAAGAAATATAATATATATATTAATATTAATAATATATATAGAATAAAAAAAAATTATAAGATCTTTTATATATTATAATATAAATTAAACTAAGAAAATAAGAAATAAGATTAATAAGCTTATTATAACTAAATAAAAGAAATAATAATATTAATTAATAATGTTTAAAATTTAACTAAATAAATAAGAATAAAAGAGATATCTTATTTTTTATTTATATTAATATTTAAGATTAATAATTATAAAATTATAATTACTAAAAAAAAATATATATTATCTTAAAATAATTTTTTTTTATTATCTTTTAATACTAATATAGATAATATTAATAGATTTATTTATCTAGATATAGTTCCTATATCTAATAAAATCTTTATAAATAAAAATAAAATTATTATTTAATAATTAATATTATATAATATATTAAGTCTCTTAGAGATCCTTAATATTATATAAAAATATATAATAAAAATTCCTTATTTTTTAAAAATTATTATATCTCTTTTTAATATATATTTAATACTAAAATATTATTTATAAGCTTTTTATAATAATCTTATTATTATTATTTATAAACTAAAAAAGCTAGATTATTCTAATTTAAATATATAATACTTAATCTTATTATTAAAGATTTTAGGAAAGGTTTTTAAGTTTATAATTATAATATAATTTATATATTTAATAAAAAAGTATAATCTCTTATTAAATATATATATTAAAGATTATAATTATAATTATATTATTTATTTATTACTAGAATTAGTTTCTAAGATATAATAAAAAGATTAATAGATTATATTACTCTTAATACTTAATAATAATAATATATTTAATAATATTTATTATATATAATTATTTTATAATTTATAAAAATATTATATTCTAGAGATTATTATTAGATTATTAATTAATCTTTTTATATATTATATTATTGTTTTATTATTATAAAAGGATTATTACCTAAATAAGATTATTATTATTAATATTCCTTAAGGATTCTTATTATCTTTAATCTTTTACTTATTCTATAATATTAATCTTATTAATAATATCTATATTATTATATTAAGATATATTCTTATAATAGGATATATTAATAATATTTATATCTTAATATAAGAATATTATATATAAATAAATTATATAGATCTTATATAATTTTATAAAATAATAAAAGAAGAAGTCTTATAATATATTTTTAAGTTCTTATCTACTAAATATAATCTTATTTATTTCTAAAAAAAGAATATTAATATATTATATCTTATTAATCTTTAAATAAGCTAAGAGCCTATTTTTCTAGACTTAATAATAATCTATAATACTAAGATTAAGCTAATAATCTTATTATACTATTTAGGTATAATCTTAAATAAGAATCTTATTACTAAAGATTACTTATTATATTATTATAAATATATAATAGTTCTTATTATTATATTTTACTTAATTATTAATATAATATAGGATATTATTACTCTTTATTTATAATATATATAGATAGTAGTCCTATTCTTATAGATCTTATTTAGGTACTTAACTTAGTATATATATAGTATATATTAGACTAAAAGTATTAAGAATAAGATTAATTATATACTTAAGTCTATATAATATTAAATACTATATTATATTATTAATATATTCTATACTATTTTATAGTTAGTACTATAGATTCTATTATATATATTACTAATAATTATTATAATCTAATATCTTACTAAACTTATATACTTATATATATATATATATATATCCTCTTAAAAATATACTCTATAAGTATATCCTTATTAATAAGGAGATACTTATAAGATACTACTAAGATTATAATTATAATTATAATCTAGATCCTATTATAAAGACTCTTATAATATTATTATAATACTTAGAAGGCTATCTTTATATATATAAAATCTATATATATAATCTTAAACTTATTAAACTATTTACTATCTTATTATAATAAAAGCTACTAATTATATATATTATCCCTAATTAAGAGACTATAATTATTAAGTATAATAAGATCTTATATATATAATATTATCTAAATATTATTATTATATATATAGATAGAAGTAAGCTTAATAATAATATTAGTATTATTATAATAATATTAATAAGGAATATTTTAGTAACCCTTAATATTATAGATTTAATCTATATTACTAAGTTATATAATATTAAGCTAGCCCTAGGCTTATTTAATCATAAAATTATATTTTATCTAATAATTAGGGGTCCTAGAGATAAGACTAAACTAAAGATTACTATAATCTTTACTAATAATTAAGCTATAATCTAGGCCTTTACTTAGTCCTATTATAGCTCTAATTAATATATATTATATATAATTACTAAGTTATTAGGTTAAGTTTATAGACTCTAGAGAGTCTAAATGTACTAATTTCTAGAGTATAAAGATATTACTAATAATAAATATATTAATATTTATACTTACTAAGGAGGCTATAGAATCTATAAATAATACTATTTATATACTACTTCTTCTTATTACTATATATATAATTATATATAAGTAAGTACTTAAGGAATAGACTTAAGAATAATAGTCTTCTAATTATAGAGGTTATATTTAAGATTTATTCCCTACTCCTACTAAGATTATATTTCTACTCTATAAGCTTTTATATTATCTAATAAGTATAGTAATTATCTAGATATAGAGTCTAGACTAAGAAGTTAATATTATTACTTAATAGGATAAGATAGTTACTAGGGTACTTAATTAAGGAGCCCTTAATTAGAACTCTTTAGATTACTACTATTATAAATATAGTAAGATAAATATATAATATATCCTACTTATATATCCTAACTTTACTAAGCTTAGGGCTAAGATCCTAGGCCTAAACTAAGATCCTAGAGACTAGATATAGTAGTTAATAATACTAAAGCTAGTCCCTAAAGTAGTATTATTTATACTTAGAATATACCTTCTAGGCTAGTTCTACTACCTTCTAGAGATATTTTATAATATAGTTAATAAAGTAGTTATTAATATAGCCTAAAAATATATCCCCTTAGAGTACTTATAGGCCTTAAGATACTATTATTTATCCTCCCCTTTATATTAGCTTTAGTTAGATAAGGAATACTATAATTTATTAAGGATAGAGGGTTATATATAGTTAAGTACTATGGGGAATACCCCTAATATCTGAATTTACTACTATTAGTTAATAAACCTACTTTTATTAGTATTGATAGTATATAAGTAGGGTAGCTTTAAACTAAGTAAGTAATATAGGTATATAAAAGGGGTATAAGTAAGGAAGTAAGATTACTAGGTATAGAAGAGGGTGCTTAGAGGTTTTAGTATTTAGTTTATTTAGTATAGCCTTAGTAGGCTTATTTATATTATTTATTTCCTTTATTTTATTTGTTCTATTTATTAGTCCCTAATACTATATAATAGTATAATTTATCTTATGATATAGTATTCTAACTATCCTATAGTACCCTACTGGTAAATCAGGCTAAAAGCCTAATAGATCTAAGAATGAATTTTAAAAAAAAAAAAATAATCTAGTTATTATATAAAATATATAATATAAATTAAATACTAATTTTAGCTCAAATCCTATAATAAATATAAGATTCTTATTTTATTTAAGTAAGAGATTTAAGTTATTTAAATAATATAAATAATATATAAATTTAATAAATATAATAATAATAGAGATTAATATAAAATAATATAATATTATAATTAAGATTATATAATAATTATATTAAAAAAGAAGAAACAATAAATCTTATATATTAATTAATAATCTATATTATTAATATATATTAATTAGTAGATTTATCTAAAATAACTACTAAGTAATCTTTTAATCTTATTATATAATATATACTATATATATAATATTAGTAATTAGGTAATTATAATCTCTTAATTCTAATATATATATATTAGATATTATATTAAATATCAAATATATAATATATAATATATAATATATTTTCTTTTTTAATAAAATTATATATATATATAATATTAAGTATAATAAGGTTATTTTTTATATAAAAGATTCTTTTAATAAAATAATTAAATTATATAATTAAAAAAATAATAAGATCTTAAATAATCTTATAATAAAAAAAATAAATATCTTATTTAATAAGATTAATATTTTTAATATATTAAAAAATATATTTAATGATATTAATAATATCTTTTTTTATAAAAAAGATCTAGATTATATTTTTTTTAATATAAAAAATATTATTTAAGATAATATTCTTTTAAAAGATTAATCTAATATATTATTAGATTTCTATATGAAAATATAAAAAATAATAAAATATTAATAATAATAATAATAAGAATAATTAAGATAATAATTAAATTAATATTAAATTTAATAATTATTTTTTTTTTTTAATCTTTTTTTTATTCTTAAAGATTTTAAATATTATTCTTTTTTTTAGAATAAGAATATTATATTTAATAAATATTTTTTTAATAATATAAATTATAAAAAATCTTAAAAATAAGAAATCTTTTATAAATATTAAAAGAATTTATTTCTTATTATTTTTAATATATATAATATACTAAAAAAACTTTTAGTCTTAAATATTCTTAAATCTTTATAAAATATTTTTAGATTAAATATTTATTAATTTAATTAAGAATTTAGTATTATTATATAAATTAAGTTTAATAAACTTCTTAATATAAATATATTAAAGAATATTAATATTAAAATTATATATAATAAATATAATTTAAATTATTTTTTAAGATTCTTAAATTAAGATTTTAAATATTAATCTATTTTTTAATATTATATTTATATAATAATCTCTAAATTCTTAATAAAAAAATATTTATATATTAATATTAATAATATTTTTTTCTATATTTTTATTTTTATTATAATAATATTTAATCTTAAAATCTTTTAAATAAATATTATTAATATATATTTAAATTTTATATTTTAAGATAATATATATATTTTTTATTTTTTTAGTTTTAAATATAATAAAATATTAAGATTAAAATAAATAATTTATAATTTATATATATTAAATAAGATTTAAGAGAATAATATAAAATATAAATTTATAAAATTAAGATTAAAATCTTTTTTTAATAATTCTTATATTTATAATAATTATAAATTTATAATTATAATCTTTATTAATGATTTTCTTAATATTTATTATTATTAATATATTAATTATATTTTTAATATTAAATATAAGTTTAAATCTTAATTTAAAATAAAAGATTCTAATAAATTAATATAATTTATTAATATTATATTATCTAAGATTATATAAATTAATATATATATCTTAATTAATATATATATATTAAAAAGATAATATTAAGATTCTATTTTAAATCTTATTAAAAGATTTATATATTAATATTTCTTTTTTTTTAATAATCTTATTAATATTATTTAAATAAAATCTTAATTTATTAAAAAAGATTAAATAAAAACCAATTTTATATTTTATATTATTATTTAGATATATCTTAATATT
This sequence comes from Penicillium verhagenii, assembly GCF_028828195.1. Lineage (NCBI taxonomy): Eukaryota > Fungi > Ascomycota > Eurotiomycetes > Eurotiales > Aspergillaceae > Penicillium > Penicillium verhagenii. Next base: position 764,714 of record NW_026643171.1, read on the forward strand.
ATATTTATAAATTAAAAAATCTTATAATATCTTATAAAATCTATTAATTATTAAATAATTATAATTAATTATTTAATCTTATATTTTTATTAAATAAAGGATTTAAGTTTTATTTTTTGGATAATATTATATTAATCTTTTTTTTTATTATTTTAATTCTTTTTTTATTATTCTAATCCTTCTTATTCTTAATTAGATTAATCTTTTTTAATTTTTTTTAATTAATCTTTATTATTTATCTTTTATAATAAATTTTATTATTTTTAAATCTTATTATCTTAATCTAATTTAGTATATAATTATATTCTAGTTTTTATACTAAAAATTATATATTTTAAGTTATTTAAACTATATTAATCTATATAAATTTAATTTATTTAATTTATTTAATATTATATATAATATAATATAATATATTATAATATATCTAATTAGTAATTATAAATCTTTTAGTAAGGATCTTTTTTTATAAATAAATTTTTTATAGTTTTAAAATCTCTTTTTTTATAATTTTTAGAATTTTTATAATCTTTTTTTTCATAATTTTTTTATATATTATCTTTTTATCTTAATAATTAATTTATTAAATAATTATATATTTAAATATAAACAGTCTTTATTATATAAATTATTTAAATATGATTAATAAATTATTAAAAGATTATATATTTATAAATTAAATTATTAAGATTTAGATAAAATTTTTTTATTATTATAATATTAAAAATGATAAAATTAATATTTATATATTATTTTACTAATTAATTAATCTTTTTTAATATTATATTTAAAATAAATCATAAAAAAAATTAGATTAATTAAATATATTTTTTAAATTATAATTATAAATTATAAAGATTAAAGATTTATTTTTTATTTTTAAAAAATATATAATATATTTTATTTTAATAAGATTAATTATTTTTAATAAAATATAATTAATAATAAACTAAAAAATAAGAAAAACTTTTATTAATTATTTAATTTATTATATTATGATCTTTATTATATTTTTTTTATATTATTAATTAATTATAAATTAAAGTTTTTTTAATATAATTAAAAGATTTTTAATATATATATATAAACCTTATTTAAGATATTAATATAAATCTTTTATATAAAAAATTATATTCTTATTAAAATAAAAATATTTAGATATATCAAACTAGAAAAAGTTTTTAAAATAATTATAAATCTATTTATTTTTTATATATATAAATAAAAAAGTAAAAATAAGATTTTAATAATATTTTTTAAATTTATTTTATATTTTATTAAGATTATTTTAAGAAAAAAATATATATAAAATAATTTTAGTATTTTATTATTTAGTTTTAATTTTTATTTAAGATTTTTATAAATATTTAATTTAGGTTTTTTTTAATTATTAAATCCTAAGATTTATTTGATAATATTATATTATTTATTAAAAAAATATTATTATAAATATTTATAATTTATTTTTAAAAAATTAAAAAAATATCTTTTATTATATATTAAAAAATATATTAAAAAACAAATATAGATTATATTAATAAAAATAGATTTTTTATTAATAAAAATTATATAAGAATATTTTAATTTAAAATAATTATAAATATTTATAAAATAATTTAAAATAATCTTATAAATAAATTTTTTTTTATTTTTAATAAAAATAAATCTAAAATAAATTCAGATTTTAATAATTATAAATTTAATAATATTTAATAATAATAAATTATATTAATTAATCTTATATATATAATTTATAAAAATTAGTTATAAATAATATTAAAATATTTTAAAAAAAAATTTATATATTATAAAAAATATAATAATATATTAATATTTATTAATTTAATATTAAAAAAAAAGTTTTATTTTTTAAAAGTTTTATAAAAATATTTAGATTAATCTTTTTTTATTTAAGAACTCGAAATAAAATTTTATATAAGAATTATTAATATTTTTAAGAATTAAATATAATTTAAGATTATTATATTAAATATTTAAAAAAATTTCTTTAATTAAGATTTATAATTTAAATTAAGATAGAATTAAATCTTTTTTTTTCTTATTTAATGAGATATTATATTTAATATATTATAAATAAAATTAGTTTATAATTATATATATTATTCTTAATTATAAAATATTAAACTAAGTCTTCAAAATAGATAAAAATCTAGAATAAATAATTTATTTTAATGATATAAATATTATATTAATAATATAAATGTTATATTAATAATTTTTATTATTAAAAACTAATTTATATATATTTTTATAATTATATTTTAAAATAATCTTTTTTTTATATTAAATTTAATTATCTTATTTTATTATATAATAATCATAAAATTAATATTTTTAGTAAATATTTACTTTTTTATATAAAATATTAATTATAGTTATAATATCCTAGATATTATTTAATAATTAGATTATTATTAATTACTTTTTGTTAAATTAATTAATCTTATTTTTATTATATATTTATTATTATATAATTATTATATATTAATTCTAATACTTAATATATCTTATAATAACTAAAATAAAAAAAAAGATTAACTAATTATCTATTGACTATTAATTATATTATAAAATAATCTTAATCTATTACTAAAGATTATAATATATATACTTTTATTATCTACTTATTAGAGATCTTTAAATAATAAAAGTTATTTATTAATAATAATTTCTTATTTCCTATAAAGATTTTATATAATCTTTTTAATATTATAATTTCCTTAATAAAGAAGATAACTAATAATAAGCTTTTTATAGAATTTTAGTATCTTAGGGCTTAGTTAAATTAATAAGAAATAATATAGATTAATATCTTATATAAATTATAGAATATTATTGATTATTAAATTATTATCTCTATTACTATTATTATTATTACTATCTTATCTAGTTAGTATTAGCTAATAGATTATTATATTATATTATATAATAATTAAGATATCTTATTTATCTCTAATTAGATAAGAAAAACTAATATTAATAATATAATCCTCTTAAATAATATTAAGAATAATAATAATATTATATTATAATATATTTTATATAAAGATCTTTAGATAATTATCTATAATATTAATACTAAGATTATTAACTACTTATATAATTATCCTAATAATATTATCTAATATATAAATTATAATATTAAAGATATATATAATATTTTTAAGATTATCCTAATTAAGATATTGATTAACTTTATTCTTCTTAATAATAATATCTTATTATATTATAATAATATAGTTAATATATAATAATTAATTAATCTTAATATTAAGTACTCTAAGAAATCCTAGTATACTATCTTTAATCTTAAGATATATCTTAAACTATTCATATTTACTATAATAATATAAAATATATCCCCTAATTTTAAACCCTCTTCTAATAATATTATTATATATCTTTAATTATAGAATATATCCTATATCCTATATAATACTAAGATTATATATACAAGATAGCTCTTACTAGCTTATAAGATTAAGGAATTATATATAAAGGAATATATAATTACTAAGCTTATTATTAAGTTTAATATTATTAATACTATTAACTTAGTAATTTAACTAGGCTTAGTACTAAATAATAAGGATTATAATTATTAGTTCTTTAATAATAGTTAGTATTTATAATAATACTTCTATTACTAAATATATAACTATATTACTTATAATTATAAAAGATAAGCCTAGTATATATACTATATAGGATAATATAACTCTAAGAAGTAATAGTATATATAATCTTATAATTATATTACTATTTAGTATATTATATATATTTAATTTAATAAGATTATTATTAATTTAGTAGTTATTAACTATTTTATATATAAAAAAAAAATCTTTATTATACTAAGAAGCTTAAACTATTTTATATCTTATATACTTAAGACCCTCTTATATATTATATATTCTTAACTATCCTATCTCTTATTATATCTTCTTATACTCTTATAATAATACTCTTATCTTAAGTAAATTATATATATTTAGAAAGCCTTCTTAAATATTATTATATATTAATATTAATATTATGTTACATAACACTCTGTGGTCATAGTGAGTATTGTTCGTTAGGGCTTCTACTTACCAAGTAAATACTTAATCCTTAAGTCACCAATTCGCAACCGTACCATTACTAGTTAATGTTAGGCCTTATACAAGCTCGGGTCTATAGAATAGACTTAAAGGGGGCTATATCCAAGAGGGTATCACCTAGTCAAGCTATACTTAGTTTCTAAGTCAAGAGACTAGAGACCAAGGATACCTCTTTCTAGTAGGGTTTGTCTTATATAAAACTGATAGGTAAATAAACTGTTAGGTTCCAAGTAATAATATATAGATTAATTATAAAGAACTAAGTATATATAGGTAATAACTATCTTTATATACTAAGTCCTTCCTATCTATTACCTAGGTCCTATCCTACTACTAAGATAAGATCCTATCCTACTACTAGGGTAGGTTAATACCTAGTTACTAAGGGTTATGCCTCACATAATCATGTTAAATATACTATATTATTATAATGGAGTAATAGCTAATGTGCCGAGGCGGCCCTAACTAGCTCCCTGCGCACTGGGTTCGTTTTGCTTAGGTAATAACTAAATATGGTATAATCGGAGGGAGTAGAGGTTTATCATATAGAGTAACCTAGGTACTAGACTTCCTATCCTGACTTGTTCTACTAACTACTTACTTAGTCCTGGCTTAGTGAGCCTTAACTAATTATATATCTTGTAGCTTATTTCATACTTCCTAGGAATGGTTAGTTCCTATCTCTTTTCTAAGGTTTTAATTAAGTAGGTCTGTAACATTACCCCCTCCTTTCTTAGTCTTTATTCTTAAAGATTCCTTAATAACCACTACCCCCCTCAGGTAAGTATAGTACTTAAATATTTTTCTGATTTTTCTTCTCCCCATATTTTTCTGATTATATCTCCCTCTAGTGTTTCTAGTTATAAACTTTATTAATTAATTAAATATAAGGGTTTTAAATCCCTTATTCCTTATCTTTGCTATATTACTTAAAATAAATCTTATATTTAATCTAATTGCTTCTATTACTGTATAGCTTATAACTAGGCTAGTAGTTCTATAAAGTATAAAATACCTAAGGAGGCTTTTACTGATACTAAGTAGTAATAATTACTTAAGTCTTAGTCTTTACTTAAAGATAAGGAGGAAGCTATCCTAGTTACTTAGTAGGAAATGCTAGCTAAGCTAGCTTATTTATATAAATAAAAGAAGTTATTAAAGAAATATATAGGTGATTTTATTATATATGAATATTAAGATATCACTAAGTTAGAAGAACTTAAGCATTATAAAAAGGATAAACTAGATTAGCTTAAGAAAGAGTATATTAATACTAATTATTCCGAAAATAAATATAAAATTAAGACTACTCTAGCTATTAGAGAGTATTTTAGTCTTACTTATACTAAGGATATTTAGCTTCTTATAGCTATATTAGAGGATCCTACTCTAACATAGATGATTATATCTATGGATTAGAGTAGTATTAATTTTAATTCTTTCTTTGCTACTATCCCTTAGGGGTCCTCTTCACCTTCTAGTAATATTATTAAACTAGCTAGTAGTAGCCCCTTAAATTCTTAATTAGTTCCTATATATTTTCTTTGGTAGGATACCCTTATTATTTTACTAAGAGTTATTACTAACTATTTTTTTATTAGTCTACTAGGATTTCTTCTATTTTATATTCTTATTTATTAGTATCCTTAATTTTAATATTAGTAGTGATTAGTATATTCTCTAGTACTTTTTTTAGTAGTAAAATATAAAAAACTAGGTACATTCATTTTATACTTTCTAGCAACTATAATTAGTAGTTAACTAGTCCTATCCTTTCTTTAATCATAAAAGGCCCTAATTTTCGGTGATTAAGTTTCTTACTAGGTTATTTGGTTTTAATATTTCTTTGTAGGAGGTATACTCTCTCCCCCTTTTTAAGCATAGGCCCTTTTTTATAGTTTTTATTATAGTGACTTTTTATCTATAGATTAAAGAAGTTAAGGTCTTATACCATCTAATTATATAATTACTTAATATTTATAGCTAGAATTTATAATAATTCTGCTATAATATAATCACTAATTAGTTCTCTGATAATTATAAGATTATACCTATAATTCATAAAGAATAGTAATTCCTTAGTTATTATATATATTATATTATTATATATAAATTATATAATTAGTAATAATCCTACCTAGTCATCTTACTAGTAATTTATATAGTACCTTAGGTATTATTCTAGTATCTAGTTTATTTACTTGGTTTAGCTATTAGTTTATAGGTAGTAGATAGTTAAGAGTCTATACTCTATTCTAATCTAGTCTATAAATAAATGCTATATATTTAATATAAATAGCTTATCTTAGTCAGATATGATTTTTCTTAGTGATCTATAGTTTATAAAGACATTCCTAATTAGGATATTTACTATTTATTACATATTAATAGTTTCTATTATTAGAATTATATAGGTATACTTAGTTAACCTATCAATAATAACTATAATTATATCATATCCATCTAAAATTAGTAGTTTAGTAATAAAGTCCATCATAATCTATTCCTATAGTTTTATTAGTACTTCTAAGTTTTATATTCCTCTATAGGGTTAGTATTATAAGGGCTTATCCCATTAACAAATATTATATTACTAAATATAGTTCCTAACTTTTCGGTATATATTAGATATATAAAAGTTCCTTATAATCAGCTCAACTATTTTTTCTACCCCTAGATATCCTCTATTTAATATATTATAATACTACTAAATAATCTCTTCTTATATTCTCTATAAAATATATACTAATCTATAGATAAGTAAGATTCCTTTATCTAGGATTACCTTTCTATTATTTCCTTTATTAACTATATCCTATAAACACTAGTTATCTCTAGTAGCCTCTTAGATTTATTCAAGCCATATAATATTTTCTAACTCACTCATTACTACAAGTATCTAATAATTATAGATAAGGTTTCCTTTTTTATCTATCTTTAGTATTACTAATATTATATCCTTAATTCTAATCTAGTAATCAAGTCTCCTACTTAATATATCTATTTAGCTATTTATTCTTCCTTTATAATATTCAATCCTATAATCATATTATAAAAGTATCTTAGCCTAGCATACCTATTATTATATAAATATTTTTATGGTAGTAAAGAATATTAGGTTTATATAGTCCGATTTAACTAATACCTAGTATTTTACTCCCTCTAGGTATAGTCTCTATACTTTAAATACTAACACTATAGCTAATAGTTCTTTATTATAGATATTATAATTAAGTTCTACTAATATTATCTTTTATAACTAAAAGGTAATTAGTTTAGGTCCTCCAATCCTATTAATAATAATTTCTTACATAAGTTATACCCTAATTATATAGTCTAATACATCTGTTTTAACTATAATAGATAATTCTGGATTAAAGGTATAAATAATTAGTCTTATTTAGAATAATTCTTTTAGTCCCTTAAATAATTTATCTACTACTTCATCCCATTCCTAAACTTAATCTTTCTTTATTAACCAGTTAAGTCCTACTATAATCTTACTAAAGCTATCTATACTTCTTTAGTAATAGTTACACAATCCCAAGAATTATTATACTTCTTTAATAGTTTTAAGTTAAGGCTATTCCAAGATACTCCTAATCTTTTCCTCCTCTATACTAAAACTATTATTACTAATGATATACCCAAGAAACCTAGTTTCTTACATATAGAATTTATACTTCTTAAGCTTAAGAGTTACTTTAGCTTCTCTAAGCTTTTTTAGTACTTTTTATATATATCCTATATGTTCTTCTTCTGTTTTAGAGAAGACTAAGATATCATCCAAGTATATAATAATAAACATATTAAGGTATTCTTCTAAAATACTAAAGATAAATCATTAGAAAGATGCTAGTATATTAGTTAATCTAAATAGCATAACTATATATTCATAATATCCAAATTTTATTCTAAATACCATTTTCTACTTATCTCCTTCTTTAATATATAAGTAATTATATATATTAATAATATTAAATTTAGTAAACCACTTTACTCTATAAATTCTATCTTAAATCTCTTAGATTAATAATAATAGGTATTAGTTTTTAATAGTAATCTTATTTAGTTATCTATAATCTATATAAAGATATAGCTCATTACCCTTCTTTAATATAAATAAGATTAGATATCCTACTAGTAATATAGAGTATTAAATATAACCCTTCACTAGATTCTTATTAATATATTCCCTTAGTACCTAAGATTCCTTCTTAGATAACTAATAAATTAGTATATATCTTAGTTCTTTTCCCTTCTAAATTAGAATCTAATAGTTATATAACCCATACTCTAGTAACTAGCTAATTAGTAGTACTATAAACATATCCTAGAACTCCTAGTATTCCTAAGACAGTTTTAGTACTCCTTCCTCTATTATATAAAGGGATTTCTTATAATATACCATAATATATTCTTTAAGTTTATTATTACTCATATCAGGTTATTACTCTAACTCCCTAATAATACTCACATTATTAGTCTTATAGACCCTACCCTTAGGTTAAAAGATTATATCAGGCTTCTTATCCTATAGTCTTCTATAGGCTCCTACTCCTAATCTAGTATCTTAGTTTATTAATAGTTAATTACTCCATTATTAGTTCACCATCTTATATTTATAGTTAACAAAATTGATTTATTAAGTACCTTAATAGATTACTAGATTATAGTATTTAAGCTATAGCATTCCTAGTACTATATTATATCCTCCTAGATTTATAATATTAAACTCTATCAATTCTAGATAGTTTCTAATAATTATAGGTAATAGCCTAGATTTATAAGTTATCCCTAGTCCTAGGCTTTCTCTATTAAGCCCTATAATTGGTATTACTCTTATTTTCTAGTATAGCTATACCTATAGTTAATATATATAGTATAGGTCTATAAAGTTTCTATATACTCCTGAATCAATTAGTACTTTAGCTAGTTATAAAAGGATATTTACTTTAATTTTAAGGTATACCCCTTACTTAGTAGCTATAAGTTACTAGAAAGCCAGCTTCTACTTAGGTAGTTTCTTCCATTTTAGTACTAGCTTAGTATAGGCTAGTACTATTCTTTTCTAATTATATTCCTTATAATCCTTCTTATAGTAGTGATTAGTTATTATATATTAATATTATAGGTATTATTTAAACCCTATACAAGTATATAGCTTATCTCTATATAAGCATAATCCTTCTGTGTTAACTAGTCTTAGCTATTCCTAAAACTAGTACTTAAGCTTATCCTATTTAACTTTTACTTAGCTTAAAATTCCTTATAGTTCCTAATAGAGTTATCTAACTCTCTCTTCACTGTTTATTATGGTATTATTATTAATCTTAGGAGATTCTGTAGGTATTTGTATGGCCTTCTAGGCTTTAAAAATATTACTTTAGGGTACTATAGCTTTATCTATTACTATAGGTCCTAGTTAGTCTATCTATTAACTTATAGCTATTAGTACCTATGTATCTATAGATATATATCCTATATAGCCTTAGGTCTTAGGTTATAGTTCTTCTATAGCTATGTTTCCCTATATATCATTAGTCTACTTAATTTCTATGAATTTATTACTATTATATCTTTTTGCTGTCTCTTGTGTTATATAGAGTTATTAAACCTTCTCTTTATTTTTAAGGCTAGTAATATTATAGGCTCCTTTATCTTAGGTAGTTTTAATCTATTATAAGTGATTACTCTTACTTTGGTAATCCTGTGATATATACCTTAGTTTCTTATAAGAGAAATATAGGTGTTGTTCTTTCTAATACTTCTATTCTTTATTAGGGAGTCTTATTATATTAAGTTTTATAGGTTATGGTCTATAGGGGTTACTATCCTAAGCCCTTAGTTATAGTTGTTTATTATTAAATTGGTGGCCTCCTTACCCTAGGTTCTTTTTCTAGTATTTAACTTCTTTCTTTTCTATTTATTAATTATAGTATTAGTTATCTATTTTAATAGTAAGGTTAATAAGTTAGTTTATAGTATCTGGTTGGTTAATATATATTAACTTATCTTTAATATAGGACTTTAGTCCTTATATATATTATGGAATAAATATATAGTTATCCTAGCCTAAAGTAGTGGTGACTTATATAAATTATATAGTATATATATTAGTAGAGTTAACTTGTTATAGTAATACTAGCTTTTGTTTAGTGTTAATGGTTATATTAATTTCTCTGAATATTTTATTTATATAGTCTAGGAACTTAGTATAGCTTATAAATATATTAGTTATGGTTATACTCTATTCTGATCTAGGCTTTTTATAGTATTCTTTAATATATACTTTGAACTAGTCCTATGCTTGGCCTTTTAGATGGGTGGATATAAAGATAATCTTACTTTTTTTGCTATTTAATTATTATTGGTTTATGTTGAGGTATATTTATATCTATGTGAGGAATCCTTGTAGTTTTGACCTAGTACTATTAAAGCTTTCTATTTTAGGTAGCTTAACTACTTAGATACTAGTGATCGGAGTAGAGGCGATTACTTAAGTATCTAGCTACTATAAGTAGTCCCTTATCTTATTAATGATTAAGGTTTGATTCTGTCTATTACCTTAAGTACTTTTTATAAAGGCTTCTAAGGTTCTCTTTAATTAAGTAAGCTGATTATCTATTTGGTCTTGCTAGTCCTTATTGTTTCTTGTAGTAGGTTGTCTCTTGCTAGTTGATATAGTGGGTACTGTTTTTATATAATATTCTGTAAAGATAGGATGATTAATATATTATATAATACTCTATAGTTATAGTAAGTATTATTTATTAGGGCTTCTACTTACTAAGTAGATACTTAATCCTTGAGTCACTAATTCATAACTATACTATTACTAGTTGATATTAGGCCTTATACGGGCTTAGGTCTATAGAATAGACTTAAAGGGGGCTATATCTAAGAGGGTATTACCTAGTTAAGCTATATTTGGTTTCTAAGTCAAGAGACTAGAGACTAAGGATACCTCTTTCTAGTAGGGTTTATCTTATATAAAACTAATAGGTGAATGAACTGTTAGGTTCTAAGTAATAATGTATAGATTAATCGTGAAGAACTAAGTATATATGGGTAATAACTATCTTTATATACTAAGTCCTTCCTATCTATTACTTGGGTCCTATCCTACTGCTAGGATAAGATCCTATCCTACTGCTAGGGTGGGTTGGTGCTTGGTCACTGAGGGTTATGCCTTATGTGATTATGTTGAATATACCATGTTGTTATGGTAGAGTAATAGCTAATGTGCTGAGGCAGCCCTAACTGGCTCCCTATGCACCAGGTTTGTTTTGCTTGGGTGGTGACTGAATGTGGTGTAGTCGGAGGGAGTGGAGGTTTATCATGTAGAGCAACCTAGGTACTGGACTTCCCGTCCTGACTCATTCTGCCGACTGCTTGCTTAGTCCTGGCTCAATAAGCCTTGACTAGTCATGTGTCCTGTGGCTTGTTTCATGCTTCTTGGGAACGGTTGGTTCCTATCTCTTTTCTAAGGTTTTGATTAAGTAGGTCTGTAATATATTATTATTAATAAGAATTAAGATTATAATATTAATTCTTTTTTCTTTTTATAAGAACTTAGTTCTTTATAAGACTTAAATAATATTATTATTAGCTAATAATATTATCTTAAGAAATAATAATAATAATAATATTATAGATTTTAATCTAGATATCTATAAGATTTTTAATAATTTTATTATATTAACTTCCCTTAATCTTATTAATCTAAAATTAATTAATATATAGATATAAGAATATAATAAATATATAAAAAAAGAATCTAAGAATAAACCTAGTTAAGATATATCTAAATTATAGATCTTATTATAAAAAATACTTATTTATAATATATTATATATATAATAAATAAGTTATTAAAGATTTTATAGATTAATTATTATAAATCTAATAATATAATAATAAAATATTTTTTTAATAAGAAAAAGATATAAAAATATAATATCATAGTAATTTAAGAGCTAAAGATATATTATTAGATAAAGCCTAAGATAAGGATTTATTTATAGATCTTAGATAGTTAATTTTATATAATTTTATAATTAATATCTATAATATTGTATAAAAAAATATTTAAAATATAATTATATATTTATTTTTTTATCTCTAAGATTATTAATCATAAGACTTAATCTATTAAGTATTATAATAAAGATATTGATATATTAATACTTAATTTAGATATAATAAATAAATCATATATTTATAATATATATCTATAGGAAAAGTTTAATAATAATCTTATATTAATATAAAAAATAAAAAAAGGATTAATTATATTATATATAATAGTAAGTATATCCTAAGATTATAGATTAAGATTAATATATAATAATTAATAATTTTAATCTATATTATCTTTTATAATTAATAAATATATAAATATAAAATATTAATAATAATATTAATAATAATATTAATAATAATATTAATAATAATATTAATAATAATATTAATAATAATATTAATAATAATATTAATAATCTTATTTATATAATAGATAATTTTAGTCTTAATCTCTTGATAAAATATAAGATAATAATATTTCAAAATCTTATATTTATATATAATATATAAAATATATTAGATTTAATATAGATTATAATCTTATTAATAGATTATATAATATATTAACATTAATAATTTAGTATTAATTATATTCCTATATTTATTAAGCTTAATATATAAGTTTTTTATATAAAGATTTATAAATAATAAGATTAATAAATAATAGATTAAGAAGCTTAATAAAAGATTTTTTAATCTTATATCTTATAATAGGATTTAAAAGATCTTAGCTAGATATTAGATATTATTATAAAGATTAATATTATAATAATATTAATAATAAATATAATATATATATTATTAAAATATATAATATTAATATATATAATCTATCTAAGTTATTTAGATTTTATTTATTTAGTAATATTTATCTTAATATAATAAAAAATATAATATATATATTAATATTAATAATATATATAAAATAAGAAAGATTATAAGATCTTTTATATATTATAATATAAATTAAACTAAGAAAATAAGAAATAAGATTAATAAGCTTATTATAATAAAATAAAATAAATAATAATATTAATTAATAGTTTTTTATATTTAATAAAATAAATAAGAATATAAAAGATATCTTATTTCTTATTTATATTAATATTTAAGATTAATAATTATAAATTTATAATTATTAAAAAAAAGATATATTATCTTAAAATAATATTTTTTTTATTATCTCTTAATATTAACTTAGATAATATTAATAAATTTAATTATTTAAATATAATCTTTATATTTAATAAAATCTTTAAAATAAAAATAAAATTATTATTTAATAATTAATATTATATATTATATTAAGTTATTTAGGAATTTTTAATATTATTTAGAAATAAATAATATAAGTTCTTAGTTTTTTAGAAATTATTATAATCTTTTTTAATATTTATTTAATATTAAGATATTATTTATAAACTTTTTATAATAATTATATTATTATTATTTATAAATCTAAGAAACTAGATTATTTTAATCTAAATATATAATATTTAATCTTATTATTAAAAATACTAAAAAAAGTTTTTAAAGCTATAATTATAATATAATTTATATATTTAATAAAAAAATATAATCTTTTATTAAATATATATATTAAAGATTATAAAAATTATTTTTATAAATATATTATTTATTTATTATTTAAAATAATATATAATATATAATAAAAAGATTTATAGATTATATTATTTTTAATATTTAATAATATTTCTTATATATAATTATTTTATAATCTATAAAGATATTATATTTTAGAGATTATTATTAGATTATTAATTAATCTTTTTATAAACTATATTATTATTTTATTACTATAAAAAGATTATTATTTAAATAAGATTATTATTATTAATATTTCTTAAGAATCCTTATTATTTTTAATCTTTAATTTATTTTATAATATTAATTTTATTAATAATATTTATATTATTATATTAAAATATATTCTTATAATAAGATATATTAATAATATTTATATTTATATATTTTTATTTAAGAATATTATATATAAATAAATTATATAGATTTTATATAATTTGATAATTTTATAAATAAATAAATCTTATTTTTTTCTAAAAAAAAGAATATTAATATATTTTATTTTATTAATCTCTAAACTATATAATATAAGATATTATTATTTTTATTGATATTATATATAAATAATAATCTTATTCTTATAGATCTTATTTAAATACTTAACTTAGTATATATATAATATATATTAAATAAGAAATATTAAGAATAAGATTAATTATATATTTAAGTCTATATAATACTAAATACTATATTATATTATTAATATATTCTATATTATATTATAATTAATATTATAGATTCTATTATATATATTACTAATAATTATTATAATTAAGTATCTTACTAAACTTATATATTTTTATATATATATATATATCCTTTTAAAGATATATTCTATAAATATATTCTTATTAATTAAGAGATATTTATAATATATTATTAAGATTATAATTATAATTATAATTTAGAATTTATTATAAAGACTCTTATAATCTTATTATAATATTTAGAAGACTATCTTTATATATATAGAATTTATATATATAATCTTAAACTTATTAAATTATTTATTATTTTATTATAATAAAAGCTATTAATTATATATATTATCTCTAATTAAGAGATTATAATTTTTAAATATAATAAGATCTTATATATTTAATATTATCTAAATATTATAATTATATATATAAATAAAAATAAACTTAATAAAAATAAACTTAATAATAATATTAATAAGAAATATTTTAGTAATTCTTAATATTATAGATTCAATCTATATTACTAAAATATATAAGATTAAGCTAGTCCTAGATTTATTTAATTATTTAATTATATTTTATTAAATTCTAAGAAGTCTTAAAAATATAATTTTTATTATAATAATTTTTATAAATAACTAAGTTATAATCTAGATCTTTATTAAGTTTTATTATAACTTTAGTTAATATATATTATATATAATTATTAAGTTATTAGATTAAGTTTATAGATTTTAGAAGATTTAAATTTATTAGCTTTTAAAATATAAAGATATTATTAATAATAAATATATTAGTATATTTATTAAGAAGGTAATAAAATCTATAAATAATATTATTTATATACTATTTCTTCTTATTATTATATAGATAATTATATATAAATAAATATTTAAGAAATAGATTTAAGAATAATAATCTTTTAATTATAAATATTATATTAATAAGTTATTTTTTATATCTACTAATATTATATTATTATTTTATAAATTTTTATAAAAACTAATAAATATAATATTTATTTAGATATAAATAAAAAACTAATCTTATTAAATTTATTTAGTAATTATTATTATTTAGTAAGATAAAATAATAATTAAGATATATAAATAAGATATTTTTAATTAAAATTCTTTTAATTATTATTATTATAAATATAATAAGATAGAAATATAATATATCTTATTTATATATTTTAATTTTACTAAACTTAGGATTAAGATCCTTAATTTAAATTAGGATCTTAGAGATTAGATAAAATAATTAATAATATTAAAATTAATCTCTAAAATAATATTATTTATATTTAGAATATATCTTTTAGACTAATTTTATTATCTTCTAAGGATAATTTATAATATAATTAATAAAATAAGTATTAATATAATTTAAATATATCTCTTTAAATATCTATAGATCTTAAGATATTATTATTTATCTATTTCTTTATATTAATTTTAGTTATATAAAGAATATTATAACTTATTAAGAATAAAGGATTATATATAATTAAATCTTATAAGAAATATTTATAAATATTATAGATTTATTATTTATTAATTAATTAATCTATTTTTATCTTTTATTAATATATCTTAATTAAATATAATATTATTTTATTTATTCTTATATTTTTTTATAACTATTCTCTCTTTTTTAAAAGATTATTATTAGTAAAATATTATATAATATTAAATTAAATATTTATTAAGTCTTAAGATATTATTATATCTAAAAAAAGTTTTTATTTAAAATTATAAAAGAATTTTTTATTAAAACTAAAAATAAGATCTTTTATTAATAATTATTTTTTTTATTTTTTTTATTTTTTTTATTTTTTCTATTTTTTTTATTTTTATTTATTTTTATTTATTTTTATTTATTTTTATTTATTTTTATTTATTTTTATTTATTTTTATTTATTTTTATTTATTTTTATTTATTTTTATTTATTTTTATTTATTTTTATTTATTTTTATTTATTTTTATTTATTTTTATTTATTTTTATTTATTTTTATTTATTTTTATTTATTTTTATTTATTTTTATTTATTTTTATTTATTTTTATTTATTTTTATTTATTTTTATTTATTTTTATTTATTTTTATTTATTTTTATTTATTTTTATTTATTTTTATTTATTTTTATTTATTTTTATTTATTTTTATTTATTTTTATTTATTTTTATTTATTTTTATTTATTTTTATTTATTTTTATTTATTTTTATTTATTTTTATTTATTTTTATCTTCTTTATATTATTATTTTAATAATTAAATTAAAAATATATTATATACTTAATTATATTATTTAAAAAATATTATTTTATATATCTATATTTTAATATATTTAAGAATTTTAAATAATTTAATTTATTAAATAACTAATTTCTTAAATCTTTTAAGCTTAAGATTCTTAATTAAGAATTTAATTAAGTTTTTTTTTAAAATATTATTAAGATATAATATTTATTATAATATTCTATTTATATTTTAATAATATTTTAATAATATTTATTTAGTATTTTATATATTATTATATATAAATTTAATAATTCTTAATAAATTTATTTATATAATTAATTTATTTTTAATAAAATATTAAAAATATAATTCTAAGATTTAATTTTTTTTTTATATTTAATTATTAATTTATAAATAAAATATAATTAAAAACTAAAATTTAGTTTTTATTAAGAAATAAAATATTATTTAGAATTTATTAATAAAAATAAGATCTTAATCTAAGATAATATTTATTAATAAATTATAATATAATTTAATCTTTTTATAAAATATTTTTATTAATTTAAAGATTATTACTACTATTAAGATAAAAATAAAGATTAATATCTTAATAAATTTATTTATTATTATTTAAATTATATTAATTTATTAATAATTATATATAATTAAAAATCTTAAAAAAAAAGATTTATTTATAAAATAAATATCTTAATATTATAACTTCTTAATAAATTATATAAGATTATATATATTTATAAATATTATTTTAATAATCAGATTAATAATAATTATATTTAATAAGATTAATAATTTAAATTTATCTAAAATAATTTATAAATTTATTATTATAATATATTAATATTAAATTTAATATTTTTTTTTATATAAAAAAAATTTATTTTTATAGATTAATTATATTTAGTTTTTTTTTAAAATCTTTTTTTTCAAATTTTTTTTTTTTTTAATTATTAAATTTTTTTTATTAATATCTTTAAATTTATATTCTAAGATTAATTAATATTTTATTAATTTATAATTAAAATATTTTATAAATATATTTTTTTATATTTAATAATATTTATCTTAGTTTTTATTTAAAATATTAAATATATTTAAAAAAGATTAAATTAATTTTTTATTTTAAGAATTTTATTTTTATTAGATTTTCTTAATAATTTATTAAATAAGTTAATTTTATTTAATTAATATTTAATAATAAAATTAAATAAAATAAATTTATAATATTATTTTATTTATTTTTTATTTATAAAATATTATAAATTTAAATAATTTAATAAGATTTTAATTAAAAATATATAATTTTTTATATATTATTTTTATTTTTTAAATAATTTAATAATTATAATTAATTCTTAATAAAAAATCTTATAATTAATTTTTATTTCTTAAAAATTTTTTAATTAAAAAATTATTAAATATTAAATTTTATTATTTTATAATTAAAATAGTATTATTATTATATTTTTTTTAATATATTAAATTTAAAATAAATTTATTTTAAAAGATTAAAATATTAAAGAAAATATAATTTAAAATATATCTTTTAGATTTTTAAATAATTAAATTTTTTTTTAATTTAATATAATATTTTTTAGTTTTTTATTATTTTTATTATTTTATAAAAAAAAATTAAAAATTAAATTATTCTTAAAAAATTATAAATAAATTATTAATAAAAATTATAAAATTTAATAAATATTTAGATATCTTAATAAGATTAAAAGATTTCTTAATTAATAATAATTTTAATTTAGATTTTATTTATAATAATATTTTTTTTATTAATAATAAATTTTTAGAATTTAATTCTTTATTAAAAAAATATATTTTAATAATTTAGTATATAATTATATTTTTTTAAGAATTTAAGAATTTATTAAATATAATTAATCCAAATTTTATAAATTATAAAAAATATAAAAATATTATTTAAATAAATAATATAAATTATATTAAATAATTTATATAAAATAATATAAATATAATTTTAAAAAATAATAAATATATTTATAAGATTAAATAATATAATTATATATTTAAAATAATTATATTTTATATAAAATAATTTTTTTTATTTTTTTTTTCTTATATAAATTTAATAATATATATTTTAGATATTAATCTTAAAAAAATATTTAATATTAATAAATTAATCTAAGATTTTTATAATTAAAAATAATAAATAATAATTCTTAATTAAAACTTAATTAAGATCTTAATAATTAATATATAAATAAAGAATTTTTTTTTAATATAAAAAAAAAAAGAATTCTTATAAAATTAATAAAAGATTAAATATAATTAATAATTATATTTTTATCTAAATATTCTTAAAATATAAATAATTTAGATTAAAAAAAAGAATATATAAGATTAAAAAATAAAAAAACTCTTAATTTTAAAAAGATTTAATAATTAATCTATTTAAATAATAATAAGATTTTAGATTAATTTATTTTAAATATATCTTAAAATATATTTAATTTAAAAAAGATTTAAGAATTATTTAATAAGATTTTAATAATAAAGATTAATTTAGGAGTTTAATCTAAATATATCTCTTTTTTATATTAATATATCTTTATATAATTTATTAAGCCTAATTAAATAATATTAATATCTAAATTTACTTAATTCTATCTTAGATAGAACTTTTTTCTAATTATTTCTTTTATTATCTTTAATTCTTTTTTTAATATCTTATTATCTTCTAATTATCTTACTTTCTATTTACTATCCTATCCTCTCTTATTATCTTATTATCTTACTATCTATATTATTATTATTATCTACTATCTATATCTTATATATATATAGGAGTTAAGTCTACTCTTAAGTCTATTCTAATTTATATACTAAATCCTATAATTTATTATTATTTATTCTTAATAATAATACTTAATAATAATAAATAATATATATTATTAATAATATATAAATAAATTATCTAAGATATTATTTTCTAGCTCTCTTATATATATAATCTAGCTTCTTATTATTATACTAGGGTATATAATTATTAATATATAATATTATATTACTATACTAGGATACCCTCTTTCCTACCCTCTTCTCCTATAACCTCTTCTCTTATAATCTTTATATCCTTTTATAGGGCTCTTAATAATATATTCCTAAGCTAAAGCCTTATATTATATTAATTACTTAAAGGGTATAAATATAAATAAGTTAATAAAGGACTTATTACTTATTATATCTATAGACTCCTCTTATATAATATCTAGTATAATCTCTAAGTCTTAAGACTATTCTAAGTCTTATATAAGTAATCTTTAAGATTAAGAAAACTCCTATAACTTAGCCTAATTAGGCTCTAAAGGCCTATTATAATAATTAGTTAATAGTAGGTTCTTAATAAGAAGTTTTAGTTAAATCTTAGGGGTTATTTCTATAATATAAAGATATTAATATTAATAATATAATTAATCTAAAAGGAAGTCTTTTTTATCTTTATATATCTTAATAATATAAATATAAGATACTCTTATAGTTATTAATAAATTATAATTATATTGTAGTAGAATTAAAGGCTTATTTTCCCCTTCTAAAAGATATTTATTATACTAGATTTAAGTTAATTTAATTATCTTTTAATTAAATTAATATATTAGAAGTTAATATAAAGATTTAATAATTATAGATTATCTAATCTTTATACTTATAATTAAAATCTTAATAAAATAAAATTAATACTTAATAATATACTTAAATCTTTAAAAGATTATAAAAAGATTATTAATTAATATATATAAATCCTATTTAAATAACTAATAAGTATCTTTATATTATAAGATTATTATCTTATCTAAATAATAATATTAATAAATAATATAGTATAAGAATATCTTAGAGTAATTATTAATCTAAGAAGACTAAATATAATTAAGAATAGGGATATAGAATAAGATATTATATTAATCTTTAATATATTATTATTAGGACTAAATAAATCTATAGATTCTTATTAAAAAAATTAGTATAAATACTTTTTTATCTTTTATTAGATAATCTTATAAATAAAATATAATTATTTATTAATCTCCTTTTTTATTTTATCTTAAGTTATAAAATAGAGATTATCCTAAAATAGTTAATTATTCTTAGTTATTATATTAAGCTTTTTCTTAATTATAATATCTATTTTTATAAGGATATTCTATATAATATATTATATATAAAATAATTATTTAGTATTTAGCTAAATAGATTTAATTATAAATCTTAAAATATACTCCTTATTAATTAAGATTATAAATAGATATAGAGATTTAATAGTAAATTTATAGTATAGATTAATAATAAATTATAGAATAATCTTATAAGTATTTCTTTTCTTATCTTTAATAAATACCTAATTAATATAAAATATTATACTAAGAGCTATAGATCTAATAATATTAAAAAATAGTATATTAAATTAATTAATCTTATATATTATATTTATAGAGATAATATATAAATACTACTTTACTTTATTAAGCTATAATATATACTAAATAGGATATTAATATATTAGTTCTTATTAAGTTAATAATAAAAGAACTACTTATTATTCTTAGGTATCTCTTAGAAAAAGACTTATATTAGTATATATCTTATAAGATACTAATTATATAGTTTTTAATATTAGTTATAGATCTCTTATATAATAATATTTATACTAAGATTAGCCTAAATAAGTAAGATTAAGATATATTAAGTATTAAGTCCTTACTTAAGCTATAAAGTTATCTTATTATATTTTTACTAGAGCTCTTATATATAATAGATTATATAAATAGATAGATTAGTTAGAGGGTAGTTATATTATTAATTATAGTATTAAAGAAGCTATTAGTTATTATTTTTAAGATATAAAATAGATAAAAAAGAATATCTAATTATAATAGATATAATATACTAAGTATATTTAAAGTCTTCTAGCTTATTATAGTATTAATAATTATAATTATAGTAAAGATAGATAGTACTCTTCTTACTACTTTTATTATATTTTAAGTACTTAATTAAGATAATATATCTATAACTTATAGTAAAGATATTTATTACTTTAATTCTAAGTATATATATATACTAAAAAGCTAGTATTCTAGGATAATTAAGAAGATTTAGAGTATAAGAGGAATAATAATATTAATATTAGTATTAGTATTAATTTTAAGATTAAGAGATATAGGGGGACTAAGAAGAATAGTAGTATTAATATTAGTATTAATACTAATTTTAAGGTAAAGAGATATAGGGGGACTAAGAGGAATAATAGTATTAATAGTAATACTAATTTTAATATTATTATTATTATTAGATATATATATTTTTATATTAGAAAGTAATATATTAATATTATTATTAGGGGGAGGGGGGGGGGATATAACTAATATAATTAGTATATTTAGAGGGTTAAAAGGAATATAAAATATAACAGATTATTAAGTATAATATTATAGATTTTAGTATATAAACTAGAATAGACTTAGATATAGGATATAGGATATAGTATAGGGTATAAGATATAGTCTTTTAGTAGAAATAAAGTTATATAACTTAAATTAATATCTAATTAGTACCTAAATTTATTTTATAAGGATATATATATTTTTTAAATATATAACTTTTTTCTACTAAGGGATAATTAATAAAAAAAAAGATATTATCTAATTAAGCTTAGTAGATTATATAAAGATATATTAATATAAGAAGGGGGTATATTTAGATTAAACTCCTTAATTTAAGATAAATAATAATAATAAATATAAAAAATAATTATTTAGCTTTTTTTATAAATTAATAAATATTAAGAAATTTAAAAATAGATTCTTTATTTATAAATTATTATTTATTAATAAAAAAAAGACTTTAATTCTTTTTTAAATTAAAATTAATGTTAAAAATAAAATAAGATTAATTTTAAGATATAAATCTTAATTTTTATATCTTAATTTATTATAAAATATAAATATATAAAATTTTAGATAATGTCTTAATTATTAATAATAATAAATAAAATTAATTATATATTATAAATTAAAATATTAATATTTTAAATAACTTAAATAAAAAAGATTATTTATTTAGTTTTATTTAATTATTTTATCTTAATTTATTTAAAAAAAATAATATTAATTTTAATATTAATTTTATTTTCAAAATATATTAATATATAAAAATACAATATTATTCTTAAAAAATATAAAACTAAATTTATAAGAATTAATTTAGCTTAATAAATTTTTTTTATTAAGATTAATTAAATAATAATTAATTTTTTTTTTTATATTTAAAAATATAATAATCTAATTTATTATAATTATAATAAATTAAATTATAATTATTTAGATTTAAATCTTTTTAATCTTAATAGAAATAAGTTTTAGAATTAATTTAATAAAAATTAAGAAAAATAATAATATAATTATTAATTAATTAATGTTAATTATCTTATTTATAAGATTTTATTTATTTATTAATTTAAAAAAAATTAATTTTTTAATATTTTTATTTTTAATATAATATATTTTAATAATAATTTATATATAAAATTATATTAATTTAAATATTAAATAAGATTATTATTTTTATTTATTATATTAATTTGATAAAGTATTATTTTATTTTATCTAAATATATATAAAAGTCTATTAAATTATTAAATTCTTATTATTTAATTATATTATATTAAATATAAATATTTTATTTTTTTATAATAAAATTAAATAAAAATTATTTTACTTAGATTTTAAAAATATCTTAATTATTTTATATTTATTATAATTTAGTCTTATCTAAGTTTTTAATATATTAATTTTAATATTATTTATAAATTTTATTTATATAAATTAATATAATATAATAAAAATATTTTTTACTATTATTCTTAAATATTTTATTATTTATACTAAAATATTATTTTAGATTCTTAAATTAATTAAATTATTTTTAAATAATAAATTTAAGATTAAAAGTATTAAGATTTTTAATTTTAATATTTTTTTTAATTATAATATAATATTAATTTATTATTATATTAATTAGGTTTTAAAATAATTTAGATATTAAAATAATTTTTCTATTTTTTTATTTTCTAAATTCTTTATAATAAGAATCTTAAATAAGATATAAAATATTTTTATTATTATTTTTAAAATATTTAAAGATTTATCTCTTAAGTTAATTAAAAAAATAAGATTTAAATAAATATTTTAAGCTATTTTAGCTTCTAAAAATAATTTAAAAAAAGAATTAGAATTATAATAATAAATAAATAGATTAGATATAAAAGATAAAATAATAAAGATTTTATATTTAGATAAAGAATTAATCTAAGAGATTTCTATTTTATTATTTTATTTATAAATAATATATAGATTCTTACTTTTTATTAATTTATCTTAATAAAATATAATATTATCTTATTTATTCTTATATTCTTTTATAGCTTTAGTATTTAATTTATTTAATATAATCTTAATAAATCTCTTATTTATATTATTTATATTATTTATTAATCCTTAATATTATATAATAATATAATTTATCTTATAATATAATATTCTAGCTATCTTATAATATCCTATTAATAAATTAGGCTAAAAGTCTAATAGATCTATAAATAAATTTAAAAAAAAAAACTTAAATATTAATATTAAATATTATAAGATATAATTATAATTCTTAGTTTATATAAATTAAATATTATATTTTAATTAATTAAATTATAATAAAGATAATATATAAAATAATAAATAAAATAATAAATAAAATAATAAATAAATAATTTAATAATATTTTCTTAATCTTAATTTAGTTCTTTTAAGTTTTTTAATATAAAAAGTTATATTAATACTTAATATAATATTTAATTTAAAACTTTTTTATTAATAATCTTAATAATCTTATTAATAAAGATATACTAAATATTAATCTTAAATAATTTAAATAATAAAATAATAATATTATTAATATAAGATAAAAAAGTCTTTTTATCTTATTTAATTATATAAAATCTTAATTTTTATTTAATATTATAGATTAATAATTTATTAACAGATTAAAGGATTTTATTATAATCTAAATAATAAAGATTATTTTTATATTTATAAGATATTAAGAAAATATTAATATAAAAACTGAAAAAATATATATAATATTATATAAAAATCTTTTTTATTATTATAAGATTTAAAAAATAATATATATATAATATTATATCTAAATATTTATATTTTTATATTATTAATATAAATCTTTAAGATAAAAAAAATATAATTAATAAAAAAATATATAATTATTATAAATATAGATTATAATTTAAGTATTATATATCTAAATCTTAATAATTTTAATAATTTTTATAAGATTAATAAGTTATAAAATTATAATAATAATATAATTATTATTATTTATTTTATTTATATATCTTTTTATTATTATATTAAATATCTTTTTTAACTAATATCTTTTTTTATAGATCTTTTAAAAATATTTAAGTATTTTTATTAATAAAATTTATTTATTTAATCTTTTATTAAGATTAATATAAGAATAATTATTAAATTTATAATTTTTATCTAAAAAATCTTTTTTATTAAAATTCTGTTTTTTTAAATATTCTTTTTAATTAAATTATATTATTTATAATATTTATTTTAAATTTCTTTTTTTAAAATATAATATTTATAATATATTAATTAATTTAGAAAGAATATCTTAAATATAGTATTTATATTAATTAAATAATTTAATAATATTTAGATTTAATAATAATTTATTTATATATATTTTTATTATATAAAACTTAAGAAATATTAAATAAATTATTATTAAAAAAAATTAAATAATAATTAAAAATTTAATAAATCTAAGAATTTATAGATTAAGATTTTTAGAATAAAAAAATATTATTTTATAATAAAAGATATAATATTAAATTAAAAAAATATTTTAAGTTTATTATAATATAAATTAAACTTATAAATATAATAATAATAAATAGATTTATAAATTATCTTAAAATAAGTAAGAATATTATATAATAGTATATTATATTTAATTTAATTTATATTCTTAATAATAATAAAAATGTTAATTAATATATTTATTTATATTTATATTAAAAAGATTAATACTAAAAAAAGATTAAATAATTAATTCTAGTTTATTTTTTAAGATTTTAGGTTTTTTAATTAATTTAATAATAATAAGAATTAAATAAATATTAATTTAATCTTATATTTTAATATTAATTAAATATTATTAATCTATAAGAAATAAGTTATTAAAAAAATAAGAAGAATAAACTTCTTAATATTAAATAAAGATATATATAATAAAAGAAATAAAAGATTAATAAAAAAAATAAAAGTTTTAGAAGAATAATAAAAGATTTTAAAACAATCTAAAAGATATATTCTAATAAAAAATTAAGTTCTAAATAATAAAAAGCTTAAATTAATATTATTTAATAAGAAAAATAAGATTTAAATTATTATTTAAAAAAATAGATTTTTATTTTTATTTTTATTTCTTTTTTAAATTTATTAATAGATCTATTTAGCTTTTAGCCTAATTTACTAATAAGATATTATAAGATAGCTAGAATTATTATATTATAAGATAAATTATACTATTATATAATATAAGGGACTAATAGATAGAATAAATAAATAGAATAAATAAAGGAAATAAATAATATAAATATAGATAGGTCTACTAAGGCTATATTAAATAAACTAAATACTAAAACCTCTAAGTATCCCTTCTTCTATATTTAGTAGTTAATAGATTTTTATTAAAAAGAGGCTTTAAAGATTATTTATTTAATCTTATAATTAATCTTTAGATTAAATAAGATTCTAAGCTTATAATTATTAGTATTTAGAAGAGAGACTATCTTATAATCTTAGTATAATACTAAGATATAATAATATATATAATTAGGGATATATAATATAATTATATAATATAATACTAAGAAAGATAGTAATTATATAATTAAAGAAGAGGATTTAATATTAGACTTAATAGATAAATAAAGAAATAAAAGGAATAAGGGCTTCTAGAAGGAAGAAAATATATTCTAGTTATTATATAAAGAATATAATATAAATTAAAAACTATCTTTAGCTTAAATCCTATAAGAAATATAAGATTTCTTATTCTATTTAAGTAAGAGATTTAAGTTACTTAAATAATATAAATAATATAGAAATTTAATAAATATAATAATAAAAAAGATTAATATAAAAGAATATAATACTATAATTAATATATATAATAAATATATAAAAAAAAATATTAATAAATATTAATTAATAGTTCCTTAATTTAGATAAATAATATTAAAGAATCTTCTAATCTTATTATATAATATATATTATATATATAATATTAATAATTAAATACTTATAATTCCTTAATTCTAATATATTTTAAGAAAAATATAATTATTTAAGTTTTTTATAAAAAGAATTTATAATAATATCATAATAAAATAATAATATAAATTTTATTTAATTATTTTTTTTTCTTAAAAAATAATAATTAAATTATTCTTATATTATGTATTTTATTTAATTATTTTTTTAATAAAATAATATTAAATATATTCTTATTATATTTTCTTTATATTTAATAATATAATTTTTTTTTATATTTTTAATTATATTAATTCAAATTTATTTAATATTTAGATCTAAAATATTAAAAATATTTAAATTCTTTTATATATATATATAAAATATTAAAATCTATTATTATTATAGATTTTAGATAATTATAATAAATAAATCTTTAAATTAAATTTATTAAGATTATATATTCATAATATAATTTAATTATAAGATTTCCTTTTTAATATAAAATTATTTATTTTTAGTTTTTTTATTTTTAATTTTTAATTATTAATTTTTAATTATTAATTTTTAAATATTATTTATTTTATTTAATATTAATATTAATAAAATATTAGGATTTAGAAGAGAGACTATCCTATAACCTTAGTATACTACTAAGATATAGTAATATATATAGTTAGGGGTATATAATATAATCTATTAGATTAAAATATTAAATTATTTTAATTTAATCTTTTAATTTAAAAATATATATACTAAGCTATTTAGTAAATTTCTTTTATTATTAATAAATATAAGTTTTTATTATCTTATTTATAATTATATTCTTAGTAAGAATCTAAATAATTATTAATCTCTTAGCTTATATTTCTTATTAAGTCTAAAAATAGTAAATATTAATATATTTTATTTTAATCTAATAATTAAAATATTTATATATAAATAAATAAATTATTTAGATATTATTATGTTATAGATTAAGAGAAATATTAATATTAAAATTAATAAACTTAAATAAATACTTAATTTAATATAATTAATATATAAAAAATAAAATAAAAAAAAGTTTAGTCTTAGTTATTAATATAATAATAATATATTATTTATATATATATTATTTAATAAGATCTCTAAATAAGATAAAAATATATTTTTTTAAGTTTTTATAATCAAGATTATTAATAAAAAAAATATTAAAAGATATTATAAATATCTAATTAAGTATTTTTATCTTAAAAATAAGATTTAAATCTTTTATTTAATATAAATATAAGATTAAATAACTAATAATAATTAATAAATAATTAATAAATTTTATAAAATATTATAAGACTTTTTAATTTATAAATATAATATTAGAATAAATCTAAATAATAATATAAAATATAAAATTTATTTTAATTTAATATTTTTAAATAAATTAAGATTTTTATTATAATATAAGCCTAGAGTAGCTAATTATATCTATATAGATCTATTATAAGGGTTATAGTTATATAATCTATAATTTATATATCTTATCTAAGGATCTTAATCTAAATATAGCTTCTTAAGCTATATCCTATAAATAAGACCTCTTATATCTAATAGCCTCCTACCTAAATTAAATATATCTAAATATATCTAGATAACTTCTACTATCCTAGATCCTTATAGATTAACTCTTATTATACCTACCTAATCCTATATCTTAATAATTTTATTTAAATAATATTAATAAGATTATTTAAAAAAAAAGAATATTAATATATAAATCTTTTAATAAGATTTAAAATAAAATCTTAATATAATCTTTTTAATATATATATATTAATTAAGATATATATATTAATTTATATAATCTTAGATAATATAAATATTAATAAATTATATTAATTTATTATAATCTTTTATTTTGAATTAAGATTTAAATTTATATTTAATATTAAGAATATAATTAATATATTAATAATAATAAATATTAAAAAAATTATTAATAAAAATTATAATTATAAATTTATAATTATTATAAATATAAAAGTTATTAAAAAAAGATTTTAATATTAATTTTATAAATTTATATTTTATATTATTTTTTTAAATCTTATTTAATATATATAAATTATAGATTATATATTTTAATCTTAATATTTTATTATATTTTAAACTAAAAAAAT
This sequence comes from Penicillium verhagenii, assembly GCF_028828195.1. Taxonomy (NCBI): domain Eukaryota; kingdom Fungi; phylum Ascomycota; class Eurotiomycetes; order Eurotiales; family Aspergillaceae; genus Penicillium; species Penicillium verhagenii. Next base: position 794,023 of record NW_026643171.1, read on the forward strand.
AAAAAATATATATTTTATTCTAAAATATAAAATTTAAATATATATTAATAATATTTATTTAAAAGATTTTAAGATTAAATATTATTATAATTATAATAAGAATATAAAAAAAATATATTATAAATATTAATATATAAATATTTTTTTATTAAGAATTTAGAGATTATTATATAAATATAAATATATTTTAAATTAAATAATTTAATTATTTTTTATAAAATTTATAATTATAAATCTAATATTAAGAAATAAATTAATATTTAAGATATTAATTTAAGAATGTTAAAAAATAATTTAATTTATATTTATTATATATAATATTAAGATTAATATTCTTAGATATATTTATCTTAAAAAATTTATTAAATTTAATTTATATAATAATCTTAAATTTTTAGTTAAATTAATAAATATTTAATCTAAAAATATTTTATAAAGATTTAAGAATATTTAAGACTAAAAGTTTTTTTAGTATATTATATATACTAAAAATAATAATAAAAAAAGTTTTTTTAATATTTTAATAAGATTTTATATTCTTAAGATTTTTTATAATTTATATTAATAAAAAAATATTTATTAAATATAATATTCTTATTTTAAAAAAAATAATAATATTTAAAATCTTTAAAAATAAAAAAAGATCAATAAAAAAAATAAGATAATTATTATATTTAATAAATATTTTTTTATTAATATAAATTATAATTATTATTATTTTTATAATTTTTTATATTTTTATATAAGAAATCTAATAATATATTAGATTAATCTTTTAAGAGAATATTATTTTAAATAATATTTTTTATATTAAAAAAAATATTATTATTATTATTAAATATATTTTTTATTATATTAAGAGTATTAATCTTATTAAATAAAATATTTACTTTTTTTATTATAAAATTATTTATAATCTTATTATTTTTTAATTATATAATTTAATTAATTTATTAAAAGATTCTTTTATATAAAAAATAGTTTTATTAAACTTAATATTATATATATATATAATCTTATTAAAAAAAGATATTAAACATATTATATATAAGATATTTTATATTTAATATATAATTTATAACTAAAAATATAAAAATTAGATAAATTAAGTTTTTTAAATAAATAAAAGAATTAATCTTATTTAGTAATTAGATTAAATAATATTTATAAAAATATCTTTTATTATAAATTATATTAAGAAATATAATTCTATAAATAAATAATAATAATATATATCTTAGATTATATTTTTATAAAAAGATTAGATTAAATAAATATTATATATATAATTATAATAATTATAATATTATAATATCTAATATAATTATTTTATTTAAGAATTCTTTTTATTATAATCTTTATATATAAATCTAAATATTATAATTTAGATAAGAATAATAAAATTAATATCTTATTATTAATATATAATATTTTAATATTATAATTATACTATTTTTTTATAAGATTAATTATCTTCTTAATTAAATAAAATAAATAAGATTTAATTAAAAAAGAATATATAAATTATATCTTAATAATAAGATAAATAAAATAAGATAAATAATATATTTTATTATTTTTATTTTATATAATAATTAGATCTTAATATAATAATTTAAGTAATTTATTTTTTATATATATAAAATAATATAAGATTTAATAAATAGATTTAGTAAATTTATAAGATTTATAGAGTTTAGATAAATATTCTATATTAATAATAATATTAAAAGATATTTTTTATAAATATTTAAGGATTTTAATATAATCTAAATAATAGAGTTTATTCTTATATTTATAAAATACTAAAAAGATATTTAGATAAAAACTAAAAGAATATATAATATTATATAAAAAAAAAGATTTATTATTATAAAATTTAGAGAATAATATATATATAATATTATATTTAAGTATTTATATCTTTATATTATTAAGATAAATATTTAAGATAAAAAATATATAATTAATAAAAAATATATAATTATTATAAATATAAATTATAATATTAATATTATATATCTAAATCTTAATAAATTTAATAAATTCTATAAGATTTATAAATTATAAAATTATAATAATAATATAATTATTATTATTTATTTTATTTATATATCTTTTTTTTATTATTTTAAATATCTTTTTTAATTAAGAATTTTTTTTATATATTTTCTTAAATTATTTAAAGATTTTAGATAAAAATATTTATTTATTTAATCTTTTATTAAGATTAATATATAAATAATTATTAAATTTATAGTTTTTATTAAAATAATTTTTTTTATAAAAATATTTCTTTTTCTTTTTTTAGCTAAATTATATTATTTTAGATATTTATTCTATTTTTCTTTTCTTAAAATATTATATAAATAACTTAATTTATTAATTTAGAAGAAAATTTATAAATATAATATTTATTCTAAATAAATCAATTATTAATATCTAGATTTAGTAATAATTTATTTATATATATTTTTATTATATAAAAATTAAATAATATTTATATATTATTAATAAAAAAAATAAGATAATAATTTAAGATTTAATAAATCTAAGAATTTATAAATTAAGATTTTTAAAATAAAAGAAATATTATTTTATAATAAAAAATATAATATTAGATTAAAAAGATATTTTAAGATTATTATAATATAAATTAAATTTATAAATATAATAAAAATATATAAATTTATATATTTTTTAAAAAATAACTAAGATATTATATAATAATATATTATATTTAATCTATTTTATATTCTTAATTAAGATAAAAATTTTAATTATTATATTTATAATAATATTAATATATATATTTATATATCTAATTTTTTAGATAAAAGAATATAAATAAATATTAATTTATATTTATATTAAAAAGATTAATATTAAAAAAAGATTAAATAACTAGTTTTAGTTTATTATCTAAGATTTTAAGATCTTTAATTAATTAAATAATAATAAGAATCTAATAAGAATTAATTTAACCTTAAATCTTTATATTTAAAATAATAATCTAAATATTATTAATTTATAAAGATTAAGATAAATAAGAAATAAGAATAATAAGTTTTTTAATATTAAATAAAGATATAATAAAAGAAATAGAAGATTAATAAAAAAAATAAAAGTTTTAGAAGAATAATAAAAAAAGAATAAAAGATTTAAAAGAATCTAGAAAATAGATTTAAATAAAAAATTAAGTTTTTAGTAATAAGAATCTTAAATTAATATTATTTAATAAAAAAAAATAGATTTTAAATTATAATTTTATAAAATAAGCTTTTAAGAAAAAGACTTAAAAAATTATTTCTTTAATCTTAAGATTAATCTTTAGATTAAATAAGATCTAGATTTATAATTATTAAGATTTAGAAAAAAGATTATCTTATAATCTTAATATATTATTAAAATATAATAATATATATAATTAAGAATATATAATATAATTATATAATATAATACTAAGAAGGATAATAATTATATAATTAAAAAAAGGATTTAATATTAGATTTAGTAAATTAAATAAAGAAATAAAAAGAATAAGGGCTTCTAAAGAAAGAAAATATATTCTAGTTATTATATAAAATATATAATATAAATTAAATACTAACTTTAGCTTAAATCTTATAATAAATGTAAGATTCTTATTCTATTTAAGTAAGAGATTAAAGTTATATAAATAATATAAATAATATATAAATTGAATAAATATAATAATAAAAGAGAGATTAATATAAATAAGTATAATACTATAATATAAGAGCAAATAATATATATAATAACTATATAAAATATAAGGAATAAGATATATCTTATATACTAATTAGTAGATTATATTATTAATAAATATTAATAAGATATTTCTTAATTTAGATGATTACTACTAAGGAATCCTTTAATCTTATAATATAGTATATATTATATATATAATTTAGTAATAATAACCCCCTAATTCTAATATAAAATCTAAGATTAATAATATAATTATTAATTTCTTTTTGTTAAAATGTAATATTTATTAAAATATTAGATAATCTTTTATTTTTTTTTAAAATTAGTTTTCTTAATAAATTATAAATATATTTAATATAAATAATTTAATTAAATAATATTTTTTTTTAATATATATATTATTTAATTAATAAAAAATAATATTATAATTTTTATTAAATCTTTTAAGATTAATAATATTATTTAAAATATATAAATAAATTTTAGAAATAAATTTTAGAAATAAATTTTAGAAATAAATTTTAGAAATAAATTTTAGAAATAAATTTTAGATATAAATTTTAGAAATAAATTTTAAAAATAGAATAAGATAAATTTATATTAATTATTATAGAATTCTTAATTTATATAAAAAGAATATTTATTAGAAAGAAAAAACTTATATTTTAATTAATAATATTTGATTTAATAAATTATTTAAGTTTTTTATTTTATTCTTTCTTTATGAATAATAAAAATAATTATTTAAGATTATATTAATAATATTAAAAAAATTAGTTTATTACTTAAGATAATTTTTTTAGATATATTTAAAATTATATAAATATTATTATATAAGAATTTTATAAAAATCTATTTTTTTAATATTTAAGATTATCTTTATAATTAATTAATTTATAATATAATTAATTATAATAATAATTTAATAATTTTTATTTAAAATAAATAAAAAAATATTAATAAGATTAATATCTTAATATCTTTATAATTAAATAATTAAATATTAATTATAATTATATATTATACAATCTTATATTTTAGATTTTTTTTAATTTTTAAAAAATTTCATAATTTAGATAATATTAGAATTTCTTTTTTTAAATTAAAATATACTATTAATTATTATATTTAAAATAAAAAATATTATTTAAATCTAAAAACCTAAAATAATTTATTAAATTAATATAAAATAATAATAATAAATATAAAAATATTATATTATTATTTTTTTAAATATTTATTAATTATTTATTTTTATCATTTGAAATTTAATAAATAAGTTTTTTATAAAATAATTAATTATTTAATATATTTATTTATTAATTAAAAATTATTTATTTTGAAAAAAAATATTATTATATTAAATTAAATTTTTTTAAAGTTTTTTTAATTTATTAAATAAAATATTTTAAATATATAGTTATTTTATATATATTAAAAAAAGTTTATAATTAATAATAATTATAAATTTTATTTTATTATTAATAAAATAATTTTTTAAATAAAATATATAGTTAATAATAAAAACTTTTTTTTATATTAAATACTTAAATTTTTAATTTATAAATTTTTAATTATTAAATATAACAAATTAAATTAAATTATTTTTATTTATCGAAAAAAAAATATTTAATATATATTTTAATAATAAAAAATTTTAAATAATTAGATTTAATTAAAACTAAGATTTTTATAAGATTTTATTTTAAATAAATAAATATAAATTAATCATTTATTATTTATAAAATAAAACAAAAATATTTTTTATAAAAAATCTTATTTAATTATTTATAAAAACTTTTTTATAAATTAATAATAATAAATAATTAATCTTAGAAATTATTATATTTTATAAATATTTATAAATATTAATTAATTTTTAATAATATAGTTATAAAATTTAAGTTTTTAAATAATAATTATATATTTATTTAATTATATAATTAAATCCTATTTATATAATAATAATAAGATTTTATTTAAATCTTTATAATATTTTTTAATGAATTTTATAAAAATAAGAATATTATTAAAATATATAAGATAATAATATTTAAAATTTTTTAATAATAGATTATTTATTATTATCTTAAATATTATAAATATATTATATAAATTAAAAAATATAATAAATTATTTATATTTATTTTAAATTATTTTAAATATATTTTTATTAATAAAATTATTATTTATTATTATTTATTAATATTTAATTAAGTATTAGATTAATTTTTCAAGAAATCTTTATTTTTATAATTATATTTAATAATATTATATTAATATTAATCTTATATTTAAAGAATTATTATAAAAAAAATCTTTTTAATAAATTCTTATAAAAAATTTATATATATTTTTTATAAATTTTTTAAATATAAATATTTTTATAATAAAAAATCTTTATTTTTAGTTTATTATTAGTTTTTTTGAAGAAATCTTTTTTAAATAAAAAATAATATTATTTTTATTTATAATTTATATAATATTTAATATATCTATTTTTTATTTATAAAATTAAATATTATTTTTTAGATATTATTATTTTTTAGATATTATTATTTTTTAGATATTATTATTTTTTAGATATTATTATTTTTTAGATATTATTATTTTTTATATTATATATTAAAAAAATATAATAAAATTAATATTTTTAATATTATAAGATTATAATTAAGATTATTTAATTAAATTAAAAATTTTAATTATAAAAAAAATTATAATTAATAATAAATTTATAATTAATAAGATTAAAAATTTAAATATAGATTTATTTAATTTATTCTTATAGTTCTATAAATAATTATATAAATTTTTAAATTAATAAGATTTTATTATTTAATAATCTAATTTTTAATTTATAAAAAAAAATATAAATTTAGGATTTTTAATTTATTTTTTTTAAGATAAAAAAAATATAAAAAAAATATATTAATCTAAACTTAATTATTATATTTATTTTTATTATATTTTTATTTATCTTAATTATTATTATAAAATATATAAAAATTTTTTTTTTAATATTTTATAAATATTATATTAAATAAGATTAATTTAATTAATAATTTATTTAAATAAAATAATCTTAATTTAATATTAAATATAAGATTTAATAAATCTTTTTTTTAAAAAATAAAAATAGAAAAAATCTTTTTTAAATAATTAATAAGATTTTATATTAATTATTTTAATTTTTTAATATAATAAAAAATAAATATCTTTATTTAATATAATTAATCTTATTATATTAATAATAAATATAATTTAATAAAAATAATTTATCTTAATCTCTTATTTAAGATATAATTAATTATTTTTAATTAATTAATTAAATTAATATAATTAATAAGTTTATAATATCTAGATTAGCTTATCTTATATATTAATAAAATAATATAAATAAATATATAATATAACTAAATAATATTTTTTTTATCTTAAATTTAAATAATTTTTAAATAATCTTTTTAAAAATAGATATTTAGATATTTATTTTTATTTATTATTATTATAACTTAAGATTAATATTCTTATAAAAATATTATATTAAGATATTCTTAATAATATTAAAATTAATATTAATTAAAACTTAATATAATTTTATAAAATATTATTATATAAACTTCTTTTTTTAATATATAATATTAAAATTATCTTATCTCTTTTTTTTTAAGATATTCTAAGAATTTTTATTTAATCTAGATTTTAAAATCTTTATAAATTATAATTAATTATATATAATCTTTTTTTATTTCCTATTTAAAAACTTTTTAGATTTTATTAATTTAATTTATTAGTTTATTATTAATATAAATAATTTTTAAATTATTAAAAGATTAAGCTTTTTTAAAAATCTTTATATTTTAAAAATAATATTTATAATTTATTAAGAATTATTAAATTATTTAATATTAAATCTTATTAAAATATTTATTAATAAATTAAATATAGATTTTTATATATAATATTTTTCATAAATTTATTAATTCTTCTCTTATTTTTAGTATTATAAAATATATAATAATTAAGATGATTATATTTAGATTAAATTTTATTTATTATATTTCTTCAAAAATAACTTTTTTATCTAAATCTATTATTAAAAAAATATTAATTAATTTTTATAATAAGATTTAGTTAATTATATAATATAATATTTATATCTAATTAAGAATATTATTAAAGATATTTATTATTAAGAAACTTACTAAGATATCTAAGATATTTTAGTTTATTTATTTATTATTCTAATTTATTTTATAAAGATTTACTTAGGATATAAGAGTTTAGTAGACTTAAAGATAATATATTCTTTTTTTAAAAAATATAGTCTTTTTTATTTAATTTTATATATTCTTAATAAAATCTAGATAGCTTAGAGTAGATCTGTTTAGATATATAAAACCTTCTTTTTAATAAATTAAAAATATCTTAATAATTTTAATCTAAAAATAATAAATTATTCTTAATTAGCTATAATAATTAGAGAATATAGATTTTAGATATATTATTATATATAATTTAGCTAAGGATATATAGAATTTTATATATTATAGATTAAGAATAATTAAATCTTTTAGATTTAGTAGAATCTATCTAGGTAATAATAGATTTATTTAGATACTCTTATCTATAACTAGATAAATCTAGATATAAGAGATAATATCTATTATTATAATAATATAATTTAAATAAATATTAATAATAATATAATAAATATTAATCTTAATTCTTAATTTATATCTTTTATTTTTATTCTTATTCTAGATCTTATTAATTATAAATTTTTTATATTTTAGATAATATAGATTTATTTAATAATATTTTAGATTATTTAAAAAAGCTTTTAATATATTTTAGTTTTTTTCTAAATAATAAAAAATTTCTTAAATTATTAAATTAAATATTATTCTTAATCTTTTTTAATCTAGCTTTTCTTTAATTAATTAAGATAAAGATTAAGATTAATTATTAATAAATAATACAATCTTTTATATATTTTTTATTTAAAATGTTAATTAAAAAAAATCTAATTATTCTTAAATAAAATAATATTTTTAATAATATAGATTTTAAAAATATAAGATTTATTTTTAAAAAAGAAATATAAAGTTTAATTATTAAGATTAAATTAATCAAAATTATCTTAATATTTATATTAATAAAAAAACTTATTATAAAGAATTCGTATATTATTATATATAGATTTTTAGTAAATTATTTATATTTTTAAATAAATCTAATTATTAATCTAATATAATTTAATAATCTTAATTATTTTAAGTTAAAAATATAAGATTTAGAGATTTTTATATTTATATAAATTTTATATATAATATTAAATAATCTTAATATTTATAATAATATCTTATTAAAAGTATTTAGGATTATTATTCTTAAATAAAAAATATTTTATTATTATTTCTTATAACATCTTAATTAATATATTAATCTAAAAATAATTATTAATAAGATTATTTATATAATAAGTTTTAAATATTAATTTAAATATATAATATTATTATATTATTCTTATAATTATTATATATAATTTTTAATTTTTTTAAAAATTATTAATTCTTAATTCTTAATAATAAAATCTAATATTTTAGGATATATTATATATATATATATAAAAAATATAATTTATAAGATTTTTTTTATTATAATATTTTAGAATATATTTAGGATCTTGTTTTTAGTTTTAATCTAGATATTTTTTTTTAGGTTAATAATAAAATATTAAAAAAAAGATTATAAAATAATTTATAAATAATTTTATTAATAATAAAAAAATTATAAGAACTAAATTTATTATTATTAATAAAATCTTTAAATAAACTATAAAAATTTTAGATCTTCTTAAATAATCTAAGATTATTTAAATAAATATTAGATCTTAATTTAAGATTATTTCTTAAATATTAATAATTATTAAAAAAAATAGATATTTATATAAAAAAAGATTATTATAATATTTATAACAAAAAGATTATTATTAATTTAAGATAAAAATAATAAATAATAATTTTAGATATTCTTATTTTATTTTTTATTATATTTTTTATTATATTTAATAATAAAAAATTTTTTTTATTTTTTTAATTATATTAATTAAAATCTATTTAATATTTAGATCTAAAATATTAAAAATATCTAAATATTCTTTTTTTATATATATATAAGATATTAACTAAAATCTATTATTATTATAGATTTTTAAATAATTATAATAAATTAGTTTTTAAATTAAATTAATTAAGATTATATATTTATAATATAATTTAATTATAAGAATCTTTTTTTAATATAAAAATATTTATTTTTAATTTTTTTATTTTTAATTTATAATTATTTATTTTAAAATCTTATTTATTTTATTTAATATTATTATTAATAAAATTAAAGATTAATAAAATAATTATTAATTTTTTTTAAAAATTATTTTATTTTTTAAAAAAATATATTTAAAAATTTTTATTTTTTTTTATTAAATCTTAATATTTATTAAAATATTAAATAATTTCTTATTTTTTTTAGATAATTATAAAAAAATTAAAATAAAGAAATTAAAATAATTTTATTTTATTAAAGATTTTTTAGAGATTTTTTAAATATTAAAATTAGATATTAAATTTATAAAAATTAAATTATTATATTATAAAATTCTATAAATTATTAAGTTCAAGTATATTTATCTTAATAATATATAAATTATTAATAAGATTCTTAAGAATATAATTTTTAGATTTTTTAAGAATATAAATATTAAATAAATAAGATTTAATAATCTAAAATAATCTAAATTATTTATTTTTAATTTTTTTTTAATTTATTTTATATAAAGATTTAATCCTTTTTTTAAAACTAATTTTTTAATTCTTAAATTATAAATATATATAATATAAATAATTTAATTAAATAATAATTTATTTATTTTAATATATATATTATTTAATTAATAAAAAATAATATTATAATTTTTATTAGATTTTTTAAGATTAATAATATTATTTATAATATATAAATAAATTTTATAAATAAAATAAAATAGATTTATATTAATTTTTATATATAATTTTTAATTTATATAAAAAAGAATATTTATTAAAAATAAAAATCTTAAGTTTTAATTAATTTATTTATAAAATATTTTATTAATATTTAATTTAATATTTAAAATATTTTTTTAAGAATATTAAAAATTATATAAATATTATTATATAAGAATTTTATAAAAATCTTTTTTTTATATCTAAGATTATTTTTATAATTAATTAATTTATAGTATAATATAGTTATAATAATAATTTAATAATTCTTATTAAAATAAATAAAAAAATATTAATAAGATTAATATTTTAATATTTAATTATTTAAATATTTAAATAATTAAATATTAATTATAATTATATATTATATAATTTTATATTTTAGATTTTTTTTAATTTTTAAGAAATCTAATAATTTAGATAATATTAAATTTTATTTTTAGATTTAAATATATATTTAATTTTTATATTTAAAAATAAAATATATTATTTAAATTTAAAAAACTAAAATAATTAAATTCTTAATAAATATAGTTTATTAAATTAATATAAAAAATTTATATAAAACATAAAAATAAAAAATAATATTTAAAATAATTATTTCTAGCTTTAGTTATATAAGGAATACTATAATTTATTAAGGATAGAGAGTTATATATAGTTAAGTATTATAGGGAATATCCCTAATACCTAAATCTACTATTATTAGTTGATTAACCTACTTCTACTAGTATTAGTAGTATATAAGTAGGGTAGGTTTAAACTAAGTAAGTAATATAGGTATATTAAAGGGGTATAAGTAAGGAAGTAAGACTACTAGATATAGAAGAGGGTACTTAGAGGTTTTAGTATTTAGTTTATTTAGTATAGCCTTAGTAGGCCTATTTATATTATTTATTTCCTTTATTTTATTTATTCTACCTACTAGTCCCTAATACTATATAATAGTATTATTTATCTTATAATATAGTATTTTAACTATCTTATAATACCCTATTAGTAAGTTAGGCTAAAAGCCTAATAGATCTATAAATAAATTTAAAAAAAAAAAAAATTATTTTAGAATTCTTTTAATATTAAATAATTAAATTAAATTCTTAAAACTTTTTTATTTATTAAATAAAATATTTTAAATATATAATTATAATTTATCTATATTAAAGATTTATATAATTAATAATAATTATAATTTTTATTTTATTATTAATAAATTAATCTTATAAATAAAATATATATTTAATAATAAAAAGTTTTTTTTTATATTAAATCATTAAGTTTTATATTTTATATTTTTAAATTATTAAATATAATAAAATAAAATAAATTATTCTTATTTATCTAAAAAAGAATAATATCTAAGATTTATTTAGAAATATCTATTTTAATTATAAATAATTATAAATAATTAGATTAAATTAATATGAAGATTTTTATAAGATTTTATTTTAAATAAATAAATATAGATTAATAATTTATTATTTTTTATAAAAAATCTTATTTAATTTTTTTAGAAATTTATATAATAAAATAATTTTATATAAAAACTTTTTTATAAACTAATAATAATAAATAATTAATCTTAAGAATTACTATATTTATAAATATTTATTAATATTAATTAATTTTTATTAAAATAAGATAAATATATTTATTTTTAATAATATAATTATAAAATTTAAATCTTTTTATAATTATTATATATTTATTTAATTATATAATTAAATCTTATTTATATAAAAATAATAAGATTTTATTTAGATATTTATAATATTTTTTAATAAATTATTTATATTTATTTTAAATTATATTAAATATAATTTTTTAATTAAATTATTATTTATTTATTAAATTAATTTTTATTATTTATTTAATTTATTTTTTAATAAAAAATAAGAATTAAGATTAATTAATATTATTATATTAATATTAATCTTATATTTTAAAAATTATTATAAAAAAAATCTTTTTAATAAATTTTTATAAAAAACTTAAATATATTTTTTTAGAATTTTTTAAATATAAATATTCTTATAATAAAAAATCTTTATATTTACTTTTTTTTTAATCTTTTTAAAAAAGATTTTTTTATAAATAAAAAATAGATTTATTTTTATTTATAATTTATATAATATATAATAAATTTATTTTTTATTTAAAAAATTAAAAATTATTTTTTAAAAATTATTTTTTAAAAATTATTTTTTAAAAATTATTATTTTTTATATTATATATTAAAAAAATATAATAAAATTAATAATTTTAATTATATAAGATTATAATTAAGATTATTTAATTAAAATAAAGATTTTAATTATAAAAAAAATTATAATTAAGAATAAATTTATAATTTATAAAATTAAGAATCTAAATATAAATTTATTTAATTTATTTTTATAATTATTTAAATAATTATATAAATTCTTAAATTAATAAGATTTTATTATTTAATAATATAATTTTTAATTTATTTTTTTTTAAAATAAAAGAAATATAAAAATATATATTAATCTAAAATTAATTATTATATTTATATTTATTATATTTTTATTTATTTTAATTATTATTAAAAAATATATAAAAAAATTATTTATAATATTTAATAAATCTTATATTAAATAAGATTAATTTAATTTATAATTTATTAAATAAAATAATCTTAATTTAAGATTAAATATAAGATTTAATAAATCTTTTTTTTTAAAATAAAAATATAAAAAATCTTTTTTAAATAATTAATAAAATTTTATATTAATTATTTCAATTTTTTAATATAATTAATCTTATTATATTAATAATAAATATAAATTATTAATTAAATTTTATTTTAGTTTTTTATTTAAAATATAATAAAATATTTTTAATTATTAAATTAATAAAATATAATTAAAAAATCTATAATAATTAAATTAATTTATTTTATATATTAATAAAAAAATATAATTAAATATATAATATAATTAAATAAAAAAAAAATTTCTAAATTTAAATAATTTTTAAATAATATTTTTAAAAATAAATATTTAAATATTTATTTTTATTTATTATTATTATAATTTAAGATTAATATTCTTATAAAAATATTATATTAAAATATTTTTAAGAATATTAAGATTAATATTAATTAAAATTTAATATAATTTTATAAAATATTATTATATAAATTTCTTTTTTTAATATATAATATTAAATTTTTCTTTTTTTTTTTTAAGATATTCTAAAAAATTTTATTTAATCTAAATTTTAAAATCTTTATAAATTATAATTAATTTTATATAATTTTTTTTTCTTTTTTATTTAAAGATTTTTTAGATTTTATTAATTTAATTTATTAATTTATTAATTTATTATTAATATAAATAATTTTTAAATTATTAAAAGATTAAGTTTTTTTAAAAAATTTTATATTTTAAAAATAATATTTATAATTTATAAAAAATTATTAAATTATTTAATATTAAATCTTATTAAAATATCTATTAATAAATTAAATATTTTTTAATAAGATTTTATTTAGATTTATTTTAATCTTAATACAATTAATTCTAAAAAAAAATTCTAAAAAAGAATTATTAATAATTAAATATAGATTTTTATATATAATATTTTATAATTTTATTATTTTCTTTTTTATATTTAATATTATAAAATATAAAATAATTAAAATAATAATATTTAGATTAAATATTTTTTATTATATTTCTTAAAAGACTTTTTTTTTAATTTATTATTAATAAAATATTAATAATCTTTTATAATAAAATTTAATTAATTATAAAATATAATAATTATATTTAATTAAAAATATTCTTAAGAATATTTCTTATTAAAAAACTTATTAAGATATCTAAAATATTTTAGTTTATATATTTATTATTTTAATATATTTTATAAAGATTTTATTTAGTATAATAATTTTTATATATTTAGAAATAATATATAATTTCTTTTAAGAATATATATATTTTTTTTTAATTTTATATATTCTTAATAATAGAATTTTTTAGATAATTTAGGATAGATCTATCTAAATATATAAATCTTTAAAAAAAAAATTAAAAATATCTTAATATTTTAATCTAAAAATAATCAATTATCTTTAATTAATTATAATAATAAGAGATTATAGATTTTAGATATATTATTATATATAATTTAGTTAAGAATATATAATATTTCTATATATTAAGAATAAGATTAGATAAAATCCATTAATCTTAATAAAATTAGCTAAGTAATAATAGAGTTAGATAAAATTAGATAAAGTTATTCTAATATATCTAGATATTTCTAGATATAAGAGATATTATCTTATTATCTTATTAATATATTTAGTTATTATTATTATTTAATAAGATAAGATAATAATTAGGATATTTAATTAAGAAGCTCTTAATTAGAATCTCTTAGATTATTCCTACTATAAGTATAATAAGATAAATATATAATATATCTTACTTATATATCTTAATTTTATTAAACTTAGAACTAGGATTCTTACTCTAAATTAAGATCTTAGAGACTAAACAAGATAATTAATAATACTAAAGTTAGTCCTTAAAATAGTATTATTTATACTTAGAATATATCTTCTAGGCTAGTTCTACTACCTATTAGAGATATTCTATAATATAATTAATAAAATAGCTATTAATATAGCCTAAATATATCCCTTAGAGTATCTATAGGTCTTAAGATACTATTATTATCTACCCTCTTATACTAGTTTTAATTATATAAGAATACTATAATTTATTAAGGATAGAGGGTTATATATAATTAAGTACTATAAGAAATACTCCTAAATACTATAGATCTATTACTTATTAGTTAATTAATCTACTTCTACTAATATTAGTAGTATATAAATTAGGTAAGATTATATAAACTATAAGAGAGTAAATTAAGTATATTAATAGGGTATAAGTAGTAAGAGAGATTACTAGGTATAGAAGAAGGGGTACTTAGAGGTTTTAGTATTTAGTTTATTTAGTATAGCCTTAGTAGGCCTCTTATTTATATTATTTATTTCCCTTATTTATTTTATTTATTTATTCTACCTACCAGTCCCTGATACTATATAATAGCATAATTCATCTTATGATATAGTAATTCTAGCTATCTTATAGTACCCTACTAGTAAATTGGGCTAAAAGCCTGATAGATCTATGAATGAATTTTTTTTTAAAAAAAAAAAAAAAAAAGTATAAAAAATAAAATAATAAGAATTTTATATTTAGATAAAGAATTAAAGATTATTTATAATTAAATAAAGATTAATTCTTATTAGAATTAATCTAAGAGATTTTTATTTTATTATTTTATCTATAAATAATATATAGATTCTTATCCTTTATTAATTTATCTTTACTAAATATAATATTATCTTATTTATTCTTATATTCTTTTATAATATTATTAATCTAAAAAGATTAATTAATAACTAAATTTAGTATAATATAAATTTTATCTTTAAAAGAAATTATTATTATAATAAAAAAAAGATTATTTAGATAAAAAACTTATAGAGAATATTTAGATTATTTTAAGAAATAAGCTTTTAAAAAAAAGCTTAAAAGGATTTATTATTCTTTTATTCTTTTAGATTAAATAAGATTAGGCTTATAATTATTAAGAGTTAATATATTAAGATTCTTAAGATCTTATAATAATAATTATATAATAAGAATAGCTATATAATTAAAGATTAGATATTTAATATCTAGATAAATAGAATAAATAAATAAAAAGAAAAAGAAAGAATCTAGGATTCTAGAAGAAAGAATAAGATTTAATTATTATATAAATAATATAATAAGGGGAGTTCTACTAAGTTTAGCTTAGAATCCTATAATTAATATAAGATTCTTTTAGTATTTATATAATAAAAGATAACTAAGAATAAGATAATAAATATAATATTTAAGTAAATAAATAAAGTAAGGAATATAAGATTATATATATAATATACTTTTATATACTAATTAGTTAGAATATAGAAGACTATAAAAGAAGAAGTTAATACTATATTTTAGCAGAAATAATACTAAGACTTCTATCTCTTACTATATAGTAGCTTATATACTTAGAATCTTATAATTTAAAGGAATAGCCCCTTAAATTACTAATAGTTTTAGTATATAAACTACTAAATAGACTTAAGAATAAGTATAAGAATTAATATAAGAATGGACCTAAGGAGGGACTTAAGAACAGACTTGAGAATAGACTTGAGAAATGAGAATAGACTTGAGAATAGACTTGAGAATAGACTTGAGAAATGAGAATAGACTTGAGAATAGACTTGAGAATAGACTTGAGGCAGATCAAGATATCAATACGTCAGTACTAGGTGGATATTAGAATATTCCAATCAACCAAATCTCATAATAAGCATAAACATAAACGAACCTTGGATGTATTGTTGATTTTCATAAAGGCAAACCAGGTATCATCACAAGCAATGCCGTAGACCTCACAGTCTTTCTTCCCCGTCCTTTCTCCCCCCCCCCCCCCCCCCCCCCGATGTACCATTGCTAAATCAAATTAGATCCAAATCAAGTTCCAATGGACTTTAGAAGCGCTTACACATGTACCCCAAAGTCTGTGCGATATCGGCGAAGCCTAGGTTCGTTGTCTTGGCCTCCATTAAGATCACGTTCACAGCAAGTTCATCTTCTTCGCCATACCAGATTGCATAATCTGGCCGGCCGGTGAGTCTGACTTCCTTTCCGTGTATCATCAAGCCTTCTTGGGACCATTGGTGTTCGGTATTAACACTAATAGGTTTGGTGTGTGGGGGCCTATGGCGAGAAGCTTCCCGATGGGCATACATGAGGAGTAGATTTAGCTTCCATCTGATATTCGCTTCGTTGGATTTACTCAAATTGAGTGTCTCATCAACAAGCGATAATTGCTCGCCTAAATTAATAATCATTAGCTTAATACTAAAGCTTTATCACTGTTTCATCCTAGCTCACCTAGGCCAGCAGGGAGGTGGAGGGGTGGGATTTCTGTAAAATGCTTCTTGTTGGCCGATATCTTTAGCCCAAAGATTTGTATTATCTCCTTTTCGTCTAATTTCAACACAGCGATGCTTCGAACCGGAGGATTTTCAGATAAATCTTTGCTTAGTTGCAGCAAGTGGGAGTCTGTGTTTTTCTCCCGGTCGATGAAATTTCGTATAACTTCTCGAATCCGGTGTAGTGATGGGCCCATTGTGCTGGTAGTACAGCATGGTGAGCACAAGATGTGGAGATTTGGGAAAAGGATCAGAAACAAAAGACTTGCTTCTCGAAGCTAGATGAATCAATCAAGTCCCAGTTGTTGCTTGAGTGCTGTAGCCCGAAGATTTCTTCTCTTCTATCTCTTTTGCGTGCAGAGTAGAGACAGGTATATTTCGAACCCCTGCATTTTCGGATAAATCTTTTTCTAGTTGGAGTAGGTTCGAGTCGGTCGTTTTCTTGCGGTCAATGAAGTTTCGAATAACTTCCCGTATACGGCTCATCGATGGACCCATATTGCCGGTAAGCACAAACTGTGGAAATTCGAGAAAGAGACCAGAAGCAAAAGAATTGCTTCTCGAAGTTAGATGAATCAATCGAGGAAATGATTAGAAAGTTGACGAGGGAAAAGAAGGCGGCAGGAAATGATTGGAAAATTGATGTAAGAGAACAAGAGAACAAGTCAACTAGGAGGAGGGCGAGAACGTAATGCGGTAGTATTGGGTGCTGCAAGGGAGAAAGAAAGAAGAAGAAGAAGAAGAAGAAGAAGAGAAGAAGAGAACGAGCTATATCTACACAGAGAAGAGTGAGAGTATAGGTTCATCGTGATGACACCCCCTTAAGTCTTCGGCAAACTCATTTATTCCCTTCACCATCTCTCCTATAAAGAAACTTACCGCCCGAACTTTTCATAGGCAAGACTTACTCCCCTTCTCCATATCCTATTATCTATCACCAAAGATGTCGCAGATTCCTACACGGGAAGTTAGCGAACTATCCCTCTCAGATATTGAACTTGCTTTTCATCTTATCCGAGGTGGTAACACGGACTGGACTCTGTATCAAGCTCCATTCCAGATCTCTGAAATTTCCAGTTCTTACCTTAGGGCTCTTGACGCCTCAATTTTCAACAAGGATGGGATACATGAGATTGCTTTGCGACAGCGGCTGGCTACGCTTCTTACTATGGTCTATTCGGTTCCCCCGAAAGACCCTCGATTCCATAGCTTGATCAAGATTTCCATCTCGGGGAAACGGCGATTCTCATTCTATCCGGTTATCTATGAGGGAGAAATGACCTGTCTTCAGGGGATCCCTGACTACTCTACTTGGTATGACCCAGAAGGCTGGGAAGAATATCTAGCTATGAACTTTTTTGTTGTGGAAACAAAAACAGGACAGTCTGGCCAATCCGTGCCACAGGGGCTTGCCTATATGGGTAATTATTGTTAATATTTCTTTTCTATTTTGATGCTAATTATCTATACAGCCATGATTCATGCACAGCGTCGGTATGAGGGCATGACTGTGCACGCGGTCTTTGGTCTCTCGACCGATAATAGCCAGTTTAATTTCCTTCAAATCAATACCAGCGGCGAGGTAGGGAGATCCTCTCTCTCCTTCTATCACAAAAAGCTAACTAATTTAAACCTAGTGGTCTCAAATTACCTTGGAGTATTCCACACACCGTCAGGAGATTGTCGAAACTCTTGCCTATATCCACAGGCATGCTTCTATACTATCGACCTTCGCTTGCGGATGTGGATCCCAAGATAAGCCCTCAGAAGCCCAAGTGGGTGGTGGGTTTCTTGCAACTGGAGGCTTGCACGCCAGGGCCCCACAAGACATAGCATGGTCTACCCTCCAAATCGAGGATCCTTTCAAAGATCTGTAAATCAGATTCAGATGATGATTCTGATTATGAATCTTTTGCTTCTCTTTTAATTCTCTCTTTTCCTGTCTTTATAAGATAACTGGATATATATATTAAGGGTTAAGTCTTTGCTATGCTGAATCCTGATCACATACTATAATATATAAAATACTTTTATAAATTAATAACCAGATTATACCTATCTACCCTGAAAACTTAGATCAAACTTTCCACACTTAAATAGAGAAGGAATCTAGTATTTACTATAAGATTCTAACATTTGAAGCTAAAGATAGTAAATATTCTATTATTATATTCTTATTTCTTCTAGAATCCTAGATTCTTTCTTTTTAGTTATTATTAAGTTCTATTTTTATTCTATCTCTTAAATAAATAAACTCTATTCTTTATTTATTAGATTATAGTAGAGATTCCCCTATTATATTCTTTTATATTAGTCGAGCCAGGAGTCAGGACCTAGGGCCTATGGTTGGAGCCTAGAGGAGGAGCAAGATACTTTGGGTATTCCTATACCCCCCTCGTTTTGTTGTTTGGTTCCAAAGTAACATAGAGAGCAGTTCCCAACCAAATATCCCCGTTGCGCCGGACACGAAATCGTCGGAACAGTTGTACGAATCGGATCAGAAGTCAAAGACTATCGTCAAATTGGCGACCGAGTAGGCGTGGGCTTAAACTGAGTTACTAAGGCTTTTATAGGTCGTCTGGGTTACTTTACTGATTGTGTTAGTGGCAACGAGTAATACTGTTCGCGGTTTAGCACCACCACCTGTCCTTGTAACATCGATGCCCTGCTTATTTTGCGATCAAGGTGCCAGATGGCTTAGCCTCTCATCTCGCTGCTCCAATGCTCTGCGGGGGGACCACGATCTATAGCCCGTTGAAGCATCATGGTTGTGGGCCGGAGAAGAGAGTGGGCATCATTGATATTGGAGGTATCGGACATTTTGGAATTATTTTCGCCAAGGCCTTGGGTGCTCAGGAGGTGGTTGCCATCTCACGTCGAGCGAATAAAAGAAGAAGAAACTTTGCAGTTAGAGGCAGACCGGTATATAGGATAGATCCGGGAGATGTTGAATCTGGCTGAAGCAAAATGTGTGCATCCATGGGTTCAAGTGGCTCCAATGAAAGACGCCAATCAAGCGCTTCTGGATACAGCAGCTGGGAAGGCCCGATTCCGTGTACTAGAAAATTAAAGAGGGCTTCTGTCTACCAAGCGAATACCAACCATTAAAATCGAAACTTTCCAGATCTTCAATGTTTCGAGTTTGTACGAGATCAATAGCTACAAAAGAGGAACCAAGGTAGGAGTGGATGTGGAGGATTTGGCGTGCTCATACGGCATCTCCAATTCCCCTTCATCATCCGCACAAAATCTTCTCCTGGTATATTACCTCTTTTGGACTAGCAGCACCCTGAATACTGTTTGGAATGGACACTTGAAGTCCTAACAGAACTGCAGTATAGATCTGGGAAAAACGAATGGAAATAAGATGGAGAAGAATCAACATATATTATATTTTCTTAATGAGTGGGATAGGTACTACCGTATTAGGGAGAAAAGGAAGGAATGAGGGATAGGAGAGGAGAGCTTTTCTCAGACTAACATTTGAACTATCTAACCATGAGCTACTATCTAATCTGATTATCCGATTATCTGATTATCTAGTCTCACACTATACTTGGAATCTTGGATATATCTCTAGGAGGGGGAATTATACAATTTAAGGCCCAAGGGCTTTATTTATCCCATAGGCCCGCCGCCCAGCATAGCTGCATAGGTAGATATCGCTATGTAGACTAGACAGTATGAGAGAGAAAAAAGGATAAGGGATTGAGGAAGGTTTTAGGAAGAGGGGATAATAGGATAATAGAAAAGCCAAAGAAAAAGAATCAAGGCCAAGAGGAAGCGTGAAGGTCATCTGTTCCTTTATCAGCCAGAAACAAGGCAACAATGTACCAGGATAGCCGTCACTAAGCCCCGAGTGAGATCAGCCTGTAAGATCGACATTGATCACACTACCCAGGTGGTAATTTTGAGGAATGATTGGTGGGACTCCAAGGGACGCTGTGGGGCAGGAAATCAGCCATTGGCGTATCGCGAGGTCTTATACGATGATTGCCCGCATGAGATGTTGTCATGGGGCCCAAATGGGGCGATCTGTGTGTCATTGGGTGCCCAGATGACTATAATAAGATGACTACGCGCCACCCCGCACTCCTACTGTACAGCCCTTTTTCTTTACAGCCCCCCTCTTCTTTGACTCATACTTGTTTCCCCCCCCCCCCCCCCCCCTTCTTCTCTTCTCTTCTTTTCCCCTCTCTTCCTCTCTTCCTCCATAACCGTAAAGATTCAATTCTTTAAAAGAATTGATTATCTTGGTTGAAGAAGACCCCTTCTTCTTTTCTTTTCTTTTCCTTCTTAGATGGAAATGAGACTCTATTGGAACGCTTTGACTCATACCTCGGCCATTGGATCTCTTATCACCGGTTATCGCCACCCTGTGACAAATCCCATGCCTTGAGCCTGCATTTCCATTGACTTCCACTTCGTCATCCGACGCTTGTACATTCAATTCGGAATTATTCAATTCGACTCTTCATTAACCTTTACATCCTCCCTTACCTCTTATTTACTTCATCGCTCGTCTACTTCCCCCCTTCCATCACCTTAGGATTCTCTTCTACAACACCCTTAAACCAACTCCCCCCGGTCTCTGCCCAAAGGGAACTCAATCTGTCTGCCTAACTGAAATTATTCTTGTTTTGATTCCCCCCCCCCCAAATTGATACTGAGAAACAAACCCAAACCGTCCTTCAATCTTATTTTCCCCTCCTCTCTTCCCCCTCCCCATTTCCCCCACCGTGGGTATGGATTCTGGTACACAACAACCGGGGAAACACTCGATCATCATGAATCGTCTTCCTGTATCAAGCCTGATGTCACCACCGGAGACGAAGCCATTGGAGAATTTCCAACACTCTCCGTTCAGCAGAAATCCTTCGTCCTTGGACATCAAATTACCCCCAATCTCAGCTGATCGCAAGCGTACACAGTCGGAGATGGATCTACCGTCGCCCCCCGTGACCCCATACACGGGCACTAAGAAGCGACACCCCCACACAGTGGAGCAGATGGAGCGTGAGGTGGGTTCCTCTCGGGACCCAGTGCTGTTTCCTCGACATGAGTCAATTGCAGGGGAGGAGCAACCGCTTTTCGGTCCCATACACTCAACCCGAGAGGCTGTTGTGGAGCAGCACATCACCTCTCACATGGCCAGATTTGATAACAAGCGTAACAAACCCACGCGCGATGAATATCTGCTTGCACTGTCGTGTGTGCCCATCGTTTCTGCCCAGTACAACCGTAATCCGGTGGCTTGGGCCCGGGAGGAACGCGAGACGCTGGAACGGCAGTTGGCCTTGATAAATCGCTACCGACCGACTGATTTGGCAGCCAATTTGAAGAAAATTGCCCCGGCCCCGAAGAAAGCAGTCATGACCCCCCGGGTTCAGCGCACCCGAGTCAAGCGCACCCCTAAATCTACCCCTAAGCAACAGTCCATGGATACCTTTGATTCTCCCCCTAGTGCCTCCAAATCACGGGCTTTGGGCACAAATCGGGATGATACCGACTTCCAGGCCCTACAAGACTTCTCGCCTCCACTGGACACGCTAGGCAACAACGCCAAAGCACTAAAGGCCGACTGGAAAGGGCAAATGCTGGATTTGAGCAATGACCCGGACCGACATATGCTCAGTCCGGCCGAGCTCAATCTGGCCTCCACCCTGCGACTCTCCTGTGCTACTTATCTGTGCAGCAAGCGCCGAATCTTTGAGGCTCGAGTGCGAGCCCTGAGCGTGGGCAAAGAATTTCGCAAGACGGATGCCCAGCAGGCCTGCAAAATTGATGTCAACAAAGCCAGCAAGCTCTGGACTGCCTATGAGCGTGTTGGCTGGTTCAAGCCAGAGTTCTTCCACCAGCATCTGAGATGATTTCATGAATACCCTCGCCTCCATCTTTCCCCCTCCCCCCTCAATAATCGCTCAATGATCTCGATCCCCCCCCCCCCCCCAACATCTCGTTTTGGCAGCGGATTCTCCCACCCCCTCTCCCATCTCTATCCATCCCCGCTCTCTTTCCCCGCAACTCGACGTTTGTGGTTTGAAGTCAATGGACGGGAGCGGTTACCCCCCTCCCCTTCAATCTCTTCTTCTTGCCGCCTTCACTCGACCTTGCCGTTCAGAAGCGAAGGCGAGCTCAAATCATTAGTCGTGCCTTATCGGTCCAAACAAATATTAATCCTCAATTGACTCCAGCTGTTTGCTGTACCTACCGGAGCTCACTCTTGGATGATCATGAAGAAACCTGCCAACTCACAGCAGTGCTTTGAATGCCCGCTACGCATGACGATACATTCATTTCCCAAGCCAGCCTTTCTCTGTCTCTCTATTCTGCCCCACATGGCTCCATATTGGGACCGTGGATACTATATCCTTTTTTCCCCTTCTCCAAATTCTCATGAAAGTTGCTATTAGTCTTACCTACGATTTTTGTTTCGTTTCTCTCTGAGGCAGTTTTTGCTTTCAAGTTTTTCGTTTCTTCTTCTATTTTTTTCTCCGGGGTTTACGGCGTTTTCATATCCATCTAGAATGGCAGGCTTGGGGCGCCACCAACTCTCACACATACCCCTTCAACACATATGGAGTTGTGAGATTTGTTTTCGGGGGGTTTTGGTTTCTCTCTTTTTTCAATTGGCTTACTCTTGCTTTATTTGCATCATGACTTGGAAGATTTCTGCGATAGCACTCGGGATGATATGATACCCTGACCGGATACGATTCTTTTGAACAATACACTGCAAATGAATTTTCTGATTCTTATAAACAATGATTATAGCCTCTAAGTAGTCTTCTCCTTCTCTAATGATCACAAGTGTCTGGGTAATGTGACTTGAATTTTGTTCAGATACGATCAGATAATTATAGATAATCAGATACTTTGTAGATATTGATTATCGCTGTTTGCCTGAAATGTGGGGCGGCTAAACACGCTAATCCAGTGATCTGGCTCCGCCCGGCGCCACCTTTTTCTGACGTCTCCCTCATTTTACACCTCGCACCACTCTTTCCCACACCCTTCCTTCTGCCTGA
This sequence comes from Penicillium verhagenii, assembly GCF_028828195.1. Classification (NCBI taxonomy): domain Eukaryota; kingdom Fungi; phylum Ascomycota; class Eurotiomycetes; order Eurotiales; family Aspergillaceae; genus Penicillium; species Penicillium verhagenii. Next base: position 818,853 of record NW_026643171.1, read on the forward strand.
TACGTGTCAACATTCACCGAAGTCATGTCCCAGGCCGAGGCAACCCGTGCCGAGTCTATTGACGAACAGGAACATGCCAGAGCCGATGGCGACAAAAAGCCGAAGTCCCGGCGACCCGCCAGTGCGCCTCCCCTGCTCCGACCCTCTGTCCTATCTCTGTTCTTTAACTAATTCATCCCACAACTCAGATACTGCGTTTCGCCAGCAGCGATTGAAAGCATGGCAGTAAGTGCTGGACTGTTTCATCTTTCTGGCCCATCACATGCATTTATCTATACTCACGCGCCCTTCCGCTTAGACCGATCCTAACTCCGAAGAGTGTATTGCCTCTTTTCTTTATTGTCGGGATCATATTTGCTCCCCTCGGTGGTGTCCTTCTCTGGGCGAGCTCTCTGGTACGTGCTTTTTTCCCCCCCTACGTTGTACTGTTTTATACGCCTCCCCCTAACACCTTAATATCTATCTAGGTCCAAGAGATCGTGATTGATTACACGGATTGTTATAGCGCAGCCCCAACAGCCAACCAGGCTTACATTCCCGACAGGGTCTCAATGACCTTCAAAACGAAGTCGTCAACCACACCATCATGGCAGAGAACTGTGGATGCGACAACCAATCAAACTACCTGCAGCCTTTACTTTAACATTCCCGAATCTATGGGACCCCCGGTCTTCCTTTACTACCGCCTCACTAACTTTTACCAAAATCATCGTCGATATGTTCAATCTTTGGAACTGGATCAATTGAAGGGCAGTGCTCTCAGCAACAAAACCATTGCCGGCAGCGTTTGTGATCCTCTCACTACAGACCCGGCCACCAAGAAAGCTTACTACCCATGTGGCCTGATCGCGAACTCTAGATTCAACGACAGTATCGACAGTCCTGTGCTTCTAAGCAATAACGAGACACCCTACAACATGACAAAAAAGGGCATCGCGTGGGAGAGTGACAAGGAGTTGTATCAAAAGACCAAATATCAGCATTGGGAAGTGGTTCCCCCTCCCAACTGGACCAAATACAACGGCAGCTATACAAATGAGTCTATGCCTAACATCCATGACGATGAAGACTTTATGGTTTGGATGAGAACTGCTGGACTGCCAGCTTTCAGCAAACTCTCTCGTCGAAATGACGATACTGCCATGGCTGCAGGGGATTACCGGCTGGATATCATTGACCGTTAGTCTTCATTCCTACCTCTTATGGATTTCATATCGCTTACAATCCTCTAGAGTTCAAGGTCACTGAGTATGATGGAACGAAGTCGATTTTGCTCTCTACTCGTACTGTCATGGGTGGGAAGAATCCATTCATGGGAATTGCTTACGTTGTTGTTGGAGGAGTTTGCGTACTCCTTGGAGCTCTTTTCACCATTGCTCATTTGGTTCGACCGAGGTATGTGTTTTTATCCCCTCTGGTTGACGCCTTTCACTTGATTCTTATTCCTCATGCAGAAAACTTGGGGACCACACCTACCTATCTTGGGACTCAAGCAATCAGCCAACCACCGCTATGGCTACTGGGCGAGATGACAGACTTCGTCCAAGTTCCTAATCTCCATACCAACATAAAACAGCAACGCGCATTTTCAAATCTTTCCCTACTTTGTTGGTATTCTTCCTTAATTTCCTCCCCCACCCCCTTATCATGTTTTCAGTATTATATGGGGATTCGAACCGTGTGAATAAATGAGCTGTGGACTGTCCTGGATTGGGTGTTTTACAAGGAGTTTCTATGTATCTAGTCAATAACCTCAAGAATGAGCATTCTTCTTTTTTCTCTTGCACCCTTGGGTGACATCATTATACCTCAACAGCTACTCGCATGATATATAGGGAGTACCAATGATTTTACTTGTTATTTTCCACCCTGCGGGTCTTTGCTGATCTTCTATGCCCTAGTTATGAGCCCCCTTGCTGGAGACTGGCATTCCACCATGACGCGGCATTCCCAAGACTCATGGCATCGGAGCTCAAGCAGGTTCAATGGCACCAAAAGAACTCGGGCTAAGCAAAGTAAAAAAAAAAAAAAAAAGGTAGGATTCATCAACACCTACCATTCATTCCTTGGTGTTTGTCTCTCTCTCGTTCTCTCTCTCTCTTTCGTCTGTCTCTTTTCTTTAACTTTTGTTTCCTAGTCGGTCTTTCCTCTCGTTTATTGTCGGGGGATTCGCGACTCAAGGGCACAATCTATTCCAACCATCATGGTCTGTCACTCTTTTATGCCAATCGTGCTTCTTGCCATAATCATTTTCCTGCAGCGGGCCCAGTCTAGCCCCCTTGTGTTCCAGAAACGCGGCATCTGCGCCACTGAGGATCCAGATGCATCTTTCCTGCACGCCCTCCAAAAAGTCAAGATTGATGAGGTTCATCCAGGCCCCACAGCGTCACAGGCTCGACAGGCCCCAATAGAAATCGAGACCTGGTTTCATATCGTTAGCAGCCATGCTGAAGTAGACCAGGTTACAGATTATATGATTAACTCCCAGGTCTGTCCTCAGCTTTCAAGGTCTCCAGGCTTTCTGGTTTTAACATCCCTCAGCTTTCCATTCTTCGCGACGCATATGAAGATGCTGCCATCCAATATCGCTTAGCGGGTGTCACTCGTCATGTAAATGATCTCTGGGCACAGGATGGCGATGACTTGGCCATGAAGCAGTCCATCCGGAAAGGCAGTTACCGAACCCTGAATGTTTATTTCCAAACCGATCTACAGGCATCCCCTGGACAAGCTGGACGGACTGAGCCTCGTGCGGCCTCTCAGCTGAACGATTTGTCTTCCAGTGTGCTGGGCTTTTGTACCTTGCCTGATCCAAGTGTGAACGCTAGCAGTCCCCGGGCAGATTATGTCAAGGATGGCTGCAATATCCTTGCTAAGACAATGCCTGGTGGTTCTTTGGATCTGTATAACCGCGGAGGGACTGCGATCCACGAAATTGGACACTGGAATGGTCTACTGCACACTTTCCAGGGAGAATCCTGCTCTGCAAGCAATCCCGGGGATTATATTTCCGACACTCCACAGCAATCAACCCCTACAGACGGATGTCCTAGTCAGAAAGACTCATGCCCCGATTCTCCCGGGCTTGATGCTGTCCACAACTTCATGGACTACTCATCCGATGTTTGTTATGACACTTTCAGCCCAGGCCAGATGAACCGAATGCGGAACATGTGGGCCACCATGCGTCAAGGCAAATAGAATGAAGTCTATCAAGATTCCTGAAGAGTGTTGATTTTGTATATTCTAAACACATTATGATTAACCACCTCGAAGAAGGTTTATAGTGATGACTATAAGTGCTGATTTTATACACCCACGAACAAGCGTCAGCAGGGACAGAATCTCACAATCAATAGTTCTTCAATTTCAAGTCATTCAAATAGTATCATTAAGGTGGGAAGATAGTAATGACTTTATTTCTTCCGGCTCGAGGTGGGTGCTTTTGGGCTCTTCTGTGAGTTTAGACTCTCGAAGGACCTTTCATCCGTCTTTCTAAACTTCAAGTTGCAAAAAAAAAAAAAAAAAAATAGATAATAATAGTAAGATAATAATTGCACATTGGGGAACAAGCAAGTCAAGTATGGAGTACACGTCGGGGGAAGAGAGGGAATGAAAAAAAAAAAAAACAGAACCAGAGGAACAAAAATCTGGGAAGTTGACAAATGTTTAGCGCTTGCGCTTAGTACCACGATCATCGTCTTCCGCCATGGCTTCCTTGTCGTGACGTTTGGCTTTCTTTTCCAGTTCATCCCAGTCCTCACCACTCTCCTCATCACCACTGAAATCCTCCTCACTGGCATCAGCACTAGCGTCATCGTCAAAGTCACTGTCTTCTTCCGAGCTCTCATCGGCGGCAGCCAGCTCAGAGTCAGACAATTCGAAGGCTGACTCTGCTTCGTCATCTGAGCCACCTTCAGAGTCGGATTCAGCAGCCAAGAAAGACCACCCGCCGTCTGCAAAGAAGCCGTATGGATCGCTGACAACTGTTTTCATGATTGTGGTCCAGTTCAGGTTCAATGGACCCTCAGTAAACGCAATATCAACCGAGTCAAGCCAGTCCTTGACACCTTCTAGTGCTTCAACCGGGATCGTGTTAACATGCACTGGGGGTCGATGGAAGTCCTTATACACGAAAACAAGATCGAAGTTTTTGAGGCCGAACTATATTCGTGTCAGTAAGGGGACCGGTTTTAAAGACCAAAGGACAAGAGACTTGACCACGTACCTGAACTCTTTCCAAATGCGCAATCTCGATTTCGTTGAGTGTGATCGCCATGAAAGGCGGCTCGGTGAGTTGGACGAGTGCATCCGTAGTCGGCTGGATCAGTACATTCGAGCGGTTAGGGACACCTGTAAAACCGATTTCCCGGAAGGGAATATCAACGTCCACACCCTCATCCTTGCCGGCATCCGCAATCTTCTCAGCAAAGGCCTTGAATTCACGGTCAAGCGCAGCCCTCCGACGTCTTTCTTCCTGTTCGGCTTCGAACTCTTCCTCGTCTCCATATCGGTGCTTACGCCGGCGATTTCCAGTTTCGTCAAACTGCATCTCTGTCGCCTCGCGGTAGAACTGTACATCCCGAGTCTTTCTCTTTCCGATCATGATCGGAGTTTTTAAGTGCACGTGGATGAGGACAATCATCTCATGGGCACACGGTTGGAAAAACAGATGTTTAACATTGCTAAATAGCACGTCGACATGCTCATTGCGGAATGGTGATAGATACCGGAGACCGTTTTGGTGGATTTCCACTTCACCAGGCACACGTTTTCCATCCAGCGGGGGGCGAAGGTAGACGTCTGGCAATTTCACAGGGCGACGATCTAAGTTTGGTCAGCATAAGGGGTTTTCATCTCCAGGATCAAGCACTGTGACTGACTTCTGATTTCCACGAGTTTGTCTTGCTCGACCACGTCTTCCATCTCCTTCTTTTCCTGCTCTCGTCTCAAAGCATTCTTTCGAAGCTCAGTAATATCCTGCGCAACCTGTGCCAATCGATCATTACTCTTAGAGCGAAGGGTCAAGTTGCGAACAAAGTGAGCGTTTGGATCTTCGAATGGCTGGTCGTCCTTTCTACCAACACCCTGGCCGGGAGACAGGAAATTAATCCGCAAATACGCGTATTCTCCCTCGTCACTCTTGCTGGCATTTTTGATGGTATTGATGTGGAATGGCACGGGTCTACCCATAATTGGCACGATGACAGTCAATGCTTTGTGGTCGACATAGACTGTAAGATCCTTGACTTTGACGGGAAGCTGATTGTCTCGCTTGTAAGATTCGAAACGCTTGAACTTCTTCTGAGCCACACCATTGTCGTCTCCAGTTGTCCCAGTAAACCGATCCAAACCTTCTTTGGTCTTCTTCGTCGCCAATTCCTTTTGATGTTCCCGGCGGCGTGCCTCGGCGCCTTCGTTGTTTTGAGTTGGCCGCTCCGCTCGAAGCTTGGTGCGTGTCACATTTCTGCTAGCAGTTGCGCTAGACTTCGATTCCTTCTTTTCCTTGACCGGTTTTTCCGGCTCTTCGTCATCCCCAAAGTAAAAGGAGACCGAGTCCATATCAATTCCGGCATCCTTGGTAAAGATATGGGGCCCATTCTCTCCAACGCGCACAGTGTCGGTAATGACCATGGAGTAGACGTCCTTTCCCTTTGAGCTAGAATCCTTCACATCGGTAAAGCCAATGGTGATTGCCAGCGTCATGCCGTTCTTTAAGACTCGAGTGTTTTTCGCATTGAGGACCATATTGGTATCCCTGATCTCGATGCCGATTCCCGAGCCAATGTTCTTGGTCAAGTGGTCCTCGAGCTCTGGCTTCTTCGATTTCACTAGGTTCAGGGCCTTGTTGTACAAATCCTTGGCGACGACACCATCCCGGATCTCTTTCATCACCGTATCGTGTAGGGTCACCAAAAAAGCGTAGTTTGCTTCTTGGGACTTGCTGGGGTCCACCAAGTAGGTACGTCCGATGATGGAGTTGTATGTCTTGTAGCGAATACCAAAGCTTGAAATGATGATTCCCGGCTGAAGATTTTTGCTGTCAGGGGTCGCAGTCAGCTTCAAGTCGTAAACCCCGCCGCTCTGAACTACTGGACCATAAGCCCAATCAATCTGTTCAGCGTCAAATTCCGACGGAAGGCGAGCAAGCTTATTGAAAAATTTTGCATCATCAATCTTCGCCTCCACCTTGCCAGCAAGAGCTTTGTGTGTCATCTGCTTTTCTTCATCCAGAAGTTGAGACATCTCATCCACGAAATATTCCGACATCAATCCGCTACATGCCCTAGAGGCATTTCGAATAGAAACCTTTTCAATATGTTAGCGGGCGACTGGGGTTATCTCTACAACGTTGCAACAAAGCTCACCAGTTCCTCAGGATCCTTGATCGAAAATGCTGTTGAGAGCGCTGGCGTGATATCAACTTCCTCAATATCTTTGGAAATTTCTGCGAAAGCGCGCTTCCAATCATCTGCGAAGGGACCGGACGTTGTATCTTTTGGTAGGGTGCCAACTTTCTTCTGTTATGATTTTTTTTTTAGGTAAACCGCACCACCAACCCAGCCCATGTAATATGTAAATAACTTACCCCGGCACCTTTTATAACCTCCAAGCATTTCTCGAACGCCTTCGTTTTGGACTCAGGATCCTTTGTGGTCACCAAAATTTCCACTGGAATCTTTCCACCTTTCAATGGCTCAAGAAGCTCCGCTATCTCCCACTATCGCATTAGCAGGCTGATGCGCCCAGGGCCACCATTTCAAACTTGCTCACCTTTCTTGGCGGTGGTGACTGCGTAAATCGCTTCAGTAGTCAGAACTAGGAGGGTGGCCGGAAACTCGTAACCGAGAAGCCAGAACTATAGCTCATTCAAGTCAGCGACACATGCCACGGAGGTTTGCATAAGAGGAAGGGTCAAAGCAAAGATGATAGAGGACTTACGTGCATCGCGTTATTTTTCTGAAAAGAACTTTCGTCGGTTCTGGTCTTGCCCATGAGGATGACGATGGCGCCTGCTCCCCCGAACAGAGCATTACCGGAACGCTTGTCGGCTTTCCATGATGCATACAGATTGGACAAATGATTGAAGAAGATGGTTTTGTCAATCGCAATCTTCTCCGCCATAGTGGGCGATCTGCTCTGCTAGCAACGGCGGCAGCAGCGGCAGTGGCAGAGAGGGAGAGAGGGGGAGATGGGAAAGGAAGGAAGGTTGATGCTAAGATAGCTTTTCCTGGAGCAAAACCCGAAATCAACGGCGCATGAAAAAAAGAGATGAAAAACAAGATACAGTTGTTTCAAATATGAGAAGATGAATGAAGAAAGATGAAAATTCAAGAAGGGTTGGGGAGATGTTCCAGATACAAGAGGGTCGATCATGTATGCTCTTGCTTCCTGTTAAAAGAAACGCGAAAAGCGCGTTTTGGCATTATTGGTCACTCCTGTTCCCCGGAGCCTCAGTTTTGCCTCTTTTGGACTAGTAGCATTTTACGGTATTCCCAGAGCTCCTCTTTTCTTAAATCCATGAATGGCTTCTTTTCGGACTTCTCGATAAGTCATAGGAGTTGCATACCTGATAGTCAATATGCCATCTGCTGCATCTTTGATCTCTTCTTATGCTTGAAGATCTTCGTGACCTGACCTGTCTGTGTTTACCAACAGCGATCAAGCACAATCCCACCCTCGGTGCAATGAACGATAAGATCTGCAATGAATCCAATCTATCTGGACCCCCATCTTCGGGACCCAGGTTCTCGAACAAAATCGCGCAATGATGCAGCAACAGGAGCATCCGCCGCTGGCGTTCGTGCCGTCAGTGCACAGATGGTTGCCTTCTACTTCCGCGCTCCGATCAAAGCTTTTTTTCGCACCCGTGTTGAGTAGGTCTTGGTGACATAAAAAATTTATTGTTTCTTAGTGGATATTAACTTGTGTGTTAGCTATATGGTACATAATTTCTCCCTCTTCCTCCCCTCCCTTGATATTAATCCCTCAAGCTTGAGGCTGATCGTTTTGGTACTTCTTGTCACATTAGGCATTTGCCCGAGCTGTGAACCCCCGAGTCGCAGAAGGGAAATGGTCCATCCATACCACCACTCCCGGTTTGTTGCTTCATGCGGTCCGAACATATGGCTGGAGGTTCATTCCGAATCAAGTGTTACCACCTCTTTTGGCAAATGCAGGGTTAGTCCCTTCTTTCCCCTCCAACTTCGTGGTCCAAGAATGCTGACTTCGATATGGTTCTCTAGAATCGGAGCCGTTCTCTACACTTCTTATTTACAGGTTCTGGGGGCCCTTCATGAACCTGTCTCACAGGGAGTCAAGCGTGTCTGGCCTCCTGCACCTGCATCGGCCACGTTTACCGCAGGTTTTACCGCAGGGACCATCCAATCCATAGTTGCGGCCCCACTGGATGCTCTTCAGGTTCGTCTTCAGACCAACGATATGCTGCAGGGTCAGTACCGGACTATGTGGCACTACGGGCATCACAAACTAAAACAGATTGGACTCCGAGGAGTCTTTGCGGGTTGGAGCCTCTCCTTTCTCCGCGACTCTCTTGGTTATGCCGTATTCTTCTCCTCTTTTGAGTACGTCAAGTCCCAGTCGTACTATTCCTTTGTTACTTGGTATTATGGGTCCCTCCACACCGATAATCTGGGCCTACTTTCCTCCCCCGGCTCTAGCGACCGAGGCGTGCCGCTTATCAAACCTCATTATGCACTGGAACCCTGTTTTCTGATGATGGCAGGGGTGGTAGGCTCGGTGGCCCAACAGGCGATTCAACACCCTCTAAGCCGCATCCAAAACCTTCATTTGGGTCGATTAGAGTATCTAGACCACCAAGCGAGTCTGGACCCCTCAAGACAACAGATGCTGCGTCTGTACTACCATGCATACCAGGAGACCTGGAAGCGATGCCAACGCAAGGCTGAGCGGGCTGGCGGATGGCGATCATGGCTATTTCGTGGTTTTGTGAGCAGCTCCCTGCGGCAGGTCCCCAGTACCAGCGCGGGTCTCATTATCTTTGAGTTGGTGCGTCGGCGATACGCGAGTCTTGCAGATAGCGTACATATCCAGAAAGATGGATATGATATTCTACTGAATTAGCCGGGTTCGGTATCTCCTTCTCCTTCTCCTTCTCACTTGTGGAGCATTAGCCCGGGCATCTTCACTGGACAGGCTGAAGGTGGACAAAGAGTAAATTTCTGGAGAGGGATGCTAGTATTACCATCCCATCTATTTGTCCCCTGCTGATCCATCATTGATACTTGGAAACTAGGATTGAAACTCCAAGTGGTCAGTCAGCCGAATTATGCGCACACAATCAGCCACAGGTATGATGTGGAGTATGCATGTTTTATCCCTATTTGGACGGAGATATAGGAAACACCGTGTACATATAGCTTGTAGATAGTATATATTATCAATTCATGATGGAGTACATTAGCATGGATAAATTTAGCTAGTACTTACTACATAGTACATGCTAGTACTACTAAAGGTACTAGTAGTAACAGGATTTCCAAATTACAAGTATGTATTCTATATTAGTATTTACTACAACGGTATATAGTAAAAACTAGGCCAATATGTTTTACTTAAGATACTGAAGAAAAGGGTACAAAAGAAGGAAAAAACTACTATTCTCCCATAATTAAAGAATCCAAGAATCCAATATCGAGATACATAGTACTATGTATATACGGGGTAATATGAATTGTGGTTGTGGATGTTCTTGTGGAGGTGCTTTCTTCCCCACTTGTGGATCCGGGGATCTTCTTACCATGTAAACCGTATTGCTGTTACCTCGAATTTCCTTTCCTTTTTTTTCAAACTGCAAATATTCAGCTTTCTCCTTTCTCTGTCCCTGTAACCTACACCTGAATCAAAAGGGCTTCAAGGGATAGGCTCATTCATTTATATCATACCCATGACCTTGACTCTTCTATACACACCTTCATCTTCTGTTTGATAATAACCATACCAGTACATTTACTCCAGTCAAAAGCTCCAGAGTCCCCAATACCAAAGTATCCAACGAGTCACGCTCCCCGATATCCACCTGACTGCTCCGTCATCCCCAAGTGTGCAACTTCACCCATCGCGACCACTCAAATCACTTTCCTCCCACCAAGAAAGGGGCTTCTGGTACCCAACCTCCATACAGGATACGATAACGGGGGTTTTTTTTCCCAATTTCCGGGGGAGTCCCGTTGTTCCTTTTTTTGCGGGGATCTTCATTTCTCAACTTCATTTCTTCGTCATCTTTTGATTTGCCCCAAGGAACTAAAGAGGGCTTCCGGCCCATTGACCGTCATCATTCTTTCTCCAAACTCCCCACGCGTCATTCCTCTCCGGTCCCTTTCCCGCTCCCCCGCCCAACACATCGTACTAGATTCTGCCAGCGAGAAAGGTAGCCGCCGCTCATCTCACTCGTTGACTCGTTCCGAGTCTGACTTCTCTATCTGGTCGGACACCGGTGATCTTGCCGAGCAACTCGCCGAGGATCCTCTTCACAGTCACCCACACGGCACCCTCGAGCGCGACGTCTTGGTCCGTAAAGGAGGACGGAAATCCTCAAAGCGGGTGCATTACCCGCAAGACTGCTCTAAGACCGATTCAGATATACTGAAGGAGAATATTAAAATCCCTAGTCCTTCACCACGGCGAATATCTCAGATAGAACGGCTCCTGGCCACCGTTATGTCACCCAGCAATAGGCAAAATGCCCAAATCCATGGCTTGGTGGGCAAACCGCTGCTGTAAGAATCCTGCCCCCTCCCCCACCATCACCTGATGCAAGCACTAGTAACGAACTGTGTTGACGAGTCTTGTAGGTACTTCACTAGTGTTTTCGTATCTCTAGGGGTATTTCTGTTTGGATATGACCAGGGCGTCATGTCAGGTATCATCACGTTCGTTTTATCTACTCTGCCAAAATTCCCAAATCCCCGAAATTCCAAATTCCATTCACACATCTAACCAATGCATAGTGGTTGGTACTTTGATGATTACTTTGACCAACCCTCACGGGCCACTATTGGTACTGTGGTGGCTATTCTGGAGGTGGGAGCATTCATATCTTCTCTCTTGGTAGGCAAAATCGGTGACTTGATCGGCCGACGAAAGACAATTCTTTACGGTTCGTTGGTGTTCTTTGTCGGCGGTACCCTCCAAACACTAGCCACCAGTATGGCTATGATGATGGTGGGCCGAATAATTGCTGGTTTTGGTGTGGGTGCCTTGTCAACAATAGTGCCCGTGTACCAGTCTGAGATTTCGGTAAGGCTGTCCCCTCCCCCTCATGACAGGAGATCAACTTTATATTGACCGTGTCAGCCCCCTCACAACCGTGGGAAATTAGCCTGCATTGAATTTACCGGAAACATTGCCGGATATGCAACTAGTGTTTGGGTGGATTACTTTTGCAGCTTCATCGAGTCCAACTACTCCTGGCGACTGCCTCTTCTTTTTCAATGTATAATGGGCCTTGCCCTTGGAGCTGGAAGTCTACTCATCTGCGAATCTCCACGGTAGGGCTTCTTCTTCTTCTTCTTCTTTTTGCTCTCCCCCCGATCCACCGAAACTAACAAACATCACGTTCTGACATCCTTTACTCATAGATGGCTCTTGGATAATGATCACGATGAAGAAGGCATGGTGGTCATCGCCAATCTTTACGGCGAAGGTGATATTCATAATGACAAAGCGCGCCAAGAGTACCGAGAGATCAAAATGGGAGTTCTCCTGCACCGCCAGGAAGGGGAAAGATCCTATGGCGATATGTTTCGCCGTTACAAAAAGCGAGTTTTTATTGCCATGTCCGCCCAGGCCTTGGCCCAGCTTAACGGTATCAACGTTATCTCTTATTATGCGCCCCTTGTGTTCGAGTCCGCTGGCTGGGCTGGTCGAGATGCTATTCTCATGACGGGCATCAACGGGATTTCGTATCTTCTTTCCACCATCCCTCCCTGGTATCTGGTGGATGGATGGGGTCGGCGGCCGATTTTGCTGTCGGGTGCAGTAGCGATGCTCATCTCTCTCTCTCTGATCTCTTACTTCATTTATATCGAGATTAGTGCTACCCCAACCCTGACCGTCATTTTTGTTATGGTTTACAACGCGGCTTTTGGGGCATCTTGGGGCCCAATCCCGTGGCTCTATCCACCTGAGATTCTCCCCTTAAGCATCCGTGCCAAGGGAGCCAGTTTGAGCACCGCGGCCAATTGGGCATTCAATTGGCTTGTTGGAGAGGTGACCCCAGTTCTTCAGAATGCCATCAAATGGCGACTGTATCTGGTACATGCCTTTTTCTGCGCATGTAGTTTTGTGGTTGGTAAGAAACCCCTTATCCCTCCCCCCCATTCACAATAATGCCTTTTTAGTGCACCATATGCTGATCTACGTATAGTGTACTTTTTGTATCCCGAGACTAGCGGGGTCCGATTAGAAGATATGAATGTTCTGTTTGGTGACGCCTCAACTGCCATGCCCACCCCGGCCACCGACGGCGAGCGAGGATCACTTATCGGCGGAGGATCGCCCGTCCCCTCCCTCGATATACGCCGACCATATGGCCAATTTGGCACTGAGAGCGCGATTCCCGGTCTGGATATTGATCCCCCATTTTGAGTCGGGGCCATGAGGGGCCTAGCAAGTCTGGACAACTTAGTTCCTCCCCAGGTGGAGGTCGTGGTGAAGGGATTGGTGGCTGGATTTCAAACATGGTCAGCCGGCAACGGAGCACAAGCAGTCAAAGCTATCGACGCCTGGAGCAGGGAGAAGAGGCCAATGAGTGATGGGGATGGATCGTTGTGATTTCATTTCTCGCTCCAAGGAATATCTCATCGCCGCTTCCTTTCTGAACATCCTGTTCCTGGGGTCGTGGTCTCGCATTATAATTGGCTTTTTGCTTTTTGCTTCTTCTTCTTCTTCTTCTTCTTCTTCTTCTTCTTCTTCTTCCCCTTCCCCTTCCCCTTCCCCTTCCCCTTCCTTGTTCCTCATTTCCCTTCGACACCACTATCATTTGATCCGACTCCATAATCAGAGCAACTGCTTTCTGAATGGAAATCTGTATTCTTGATGTTTCTACTCAACCTATACTTTTTGGTGATGTATTTCCAGCCTTTTCTCTTCCGTTTCCATATCTTGCTGTTTTGTGTGTGTGTGGCGTCATGTCATAGAGGGGACAAGGGGAAAGAACTTTCTTGGCCCTCATCCTTGACTGTTATTCACTTTCAATGCATGTACTGTATGAGTTTTGTTCGGATTACCAGCGGGTTCCTTCAATATGTGATTTTGCATCTTCTGTTATATTTTTGGTATTTGGCAGTGCTTGCGATTGCTTGCGATGATATACACCTTTAGAACCACGCATGTGGGCCGAAAGCCGTTCTGTCCATAATTCTTGCACAAATGCTTGGCCATATGAATCTATTGACACCCTTGATATTATTTTTATTTTTTTTTTATTTTCTTTTTCTCTTGTATAAAATAACGTTAACTCAAGCCAGTTGGTGATCGGTTGCAGTTCACCAAAGGCGGAGAAGGTTCAAGGGACCACGTTCCTCCTTCCAAAAACGGCCCCAGGATCCAGGAGAAACACTAAAGACGGTGTTTATCTTTCTTAGTCCATTTTCGCAACTCTTCCCTTCGTTTCTCGTCCTTTTCTTCCCTTCCAACTTTTCCCCAATCCTTTTCTTTTTTCTTTTTCCTTTCAAATTTTTTTCTTATTTCTTTCTCACCTCTCCCCAAATCTTTACTTTCGGCCAGCCCGTTAGCTTTGTTAACTGTGGCCTTTGTGGCCACTATGACCTTTTGAGCCTCTACGACTCTTCCTCTCCTTATCCATCGGGCCCCCGACCTCTCCGTACCCTTGAATCTTTTTTTCATTGAGAAACCAAACCTTCATTTAGATTCATAGGAATATTCCCTGACACCATGGCTGATACTGGCATCAGTACTGGGGCGAAACACGATTCTGACCTGCGCCGGAGGAATGTCCCAGATACTGCCAGACCCCGGACACCTAAGCCATACACCGCAGAGGATGTTAAGAAACAAAAGCCACAGGTACAAATAGACAAGCCTTGCCTCTTCTTTCCTCGCATATCACCTGCTAATTGAGTTCTCGGGCTTAGTCCACTTCTTTTCTGCAGGTACTAGTAGGTTGGGAGCCTATCGTGGCCCCCATCATCTTCACTGCTCTTGCCCTCTTTACTCGACTATATCGTATTGGTCGTTCCGATATTGTGACCTGGGATGAAGCTCAGTAAGGATTCATGTCCCGCCCCGCTTCCAACTCGAGTGTTGGCTTGTCAAACAGCAATCACCTAACTAGTTCTTCGTTTATAGCTTTGGCAAGTTCGGTTCCCATTACCTGAAGCGCGAGTTCTACTTCGATGTCCACCCTCCCCTCGGAAAAATGCTTGTTGGTCTTTCGGGATATCTTGCTGGCTATAACGGGTCTTTTGAATTCAAGTCAGGTGAAAAATATCCCGAAGATGTTAACTATACCTTCATGCGCGCCTTCAATGCTTTGTTTGGTGCCGTTTGTGTTCCCTTGGCCTACTACACTGCCCGCGAACTGAACTTTCGCAAGGCCACCGTGTGGTTGATTACCCTGATGGTTTTATTTGAGAATTCGTATGCCACCATTTCCCGATTCATTCTCCTAGACTCGATGCTGCTTTGCTTCACCTTTACGACGACGATGTGCTGGGCTCGATTCCACCGCCTCCAGCGAAAGAGCTTTTCACTGGAGTGGTATTTCTGGCTTTGTCTCACTGGGCTCAGCATTGGATGCGTCTGTAGCGTGAAGTGGGTCGGGTTCTTCTGCACTGCGATCGTCGGCATCTACACCATCGAGGACCTGTGGAATAAGTTTGGCGATTTGAAGATGCCCCAGGTCAGTTTTGACCGGTTATCCCAACAACAGATTGATTGTTAACAGATGACTGTCTAGACCGTGCTAGCAAAGCACCTTTTTGCTCGTGTTGGAGGTTTAATTGTCATTCCAATTCTGGTATATATGGCCTCCTTCTATGCGCACTTCCTGGTTCTATCGAACAGTGGCCCAGGAGATGCCCAGATGAGCTCTCTTTTCCAGGCCAACTTGCACGGCACCGAGGTTGGTAGAGATAGCCCCCTTGAGGTCGCCATTGGGTCTCGTGTAACTTTGAAGAACATGGGCTATGGAGGAGGTCTCCTGCATTCCCACGTCCAAACGTTCCCCGAGGGTTCAAATCAGCAGCAGGTGACTTGTTACCACCACAAGGATGCAAACAATGACTGGTTTATCTACCCCAATCGACAAGAGGCCGATTATGATGCCGAGGCAGATCTGAGATTCATTGGGGACGGAGACACCATCCGTCTCATTCACGGACAGACTGGTCGGAACCTGCACTCCCATGCAATCCCAGCCCCGGTTTCCAAATCCCACCACGAAGTTTCATGTTATGGAAATCTCACTATCGGAGACGATAAGGACCACTGGAAGGTTGAGGTGGTTGATGATGCTGCATCCCGGGATCGCTCTCGAATCCGCACGCTGACAACCGCATTCCGGCTTCGCCACCCCGTCCTGGGCTGCTATCTTCGCGCTGGAAATGTCAACCTACCCCAGTGGGGCTTCAAGCAGATCGAGACCACCTGTACCAAAGACAATAAGCCGGGCGATGTCTACACTCACTGGAACGTGGAGTCGCACACCAACGAGCGGTGTAAGTATAAATTACTTGATGTTTTTGGAACTATTGGGAAAGAACTACCACTAACTTTAATGGTACAGTGCCCCCCGGAGATCCTGGCTCTTACAAGTCGCCTTTCCTCAAAGATTTTATCCACCTGAACGTGGCTATGATGACATCCAATAACGCCTTGGTTCCTGACCCAGATAAGCAAGATGACCTCGCTTCGAAATTCTGGCAATGGCCAATTCTGAATGTTGGCCTGCGCATGTGCTCGTGGGATGATAGTGTCATTAAATACTTCCTTCTTGGAAATCCCCTTGTCTACTGGGGCAGTACTGCGAGTCTTGGTGGCTTTGGCCTGCTGTTGGTGTGGTACCTTCTTCGCTGGCAACGAGGCTATCAAAAGCTCACCCAGGATGAAATTGACCATATCCACTATTCTGGCATCTACCCTGCTATCGGTTGGGTCTTGCACTATCTGCCATTCATCGTCATGGCTCGTGTGACTTACGTTCACCATTACTACCCAGCCCTCTACTATGGTATTATCACATTCGGATTCTGTATTGATTGGATCTCTCGCAGCTTGAATGCACGCGTTGTGGTCGTTCTTTACGCCGCCTTGTATGCCATCATTATTGGACTTTTCATCCACTTCCGTGCCATCGTCTTTGGAATGGAGGGCCCTCATCAGCAATGGGCTTACCTACGCTGGTTGTCTGGCTGGCGAATTTCGAACTAATCAAGATTGCCAGTGGAATATTTTTCCTTGATATGTGAGATGGGGTGGTTGTACTATTTTTTTTTTTCTCTTTTGGCTGTTGGGCAGTCTCAAATATTCCCCAAAGAAACAAACTGACTATGTATGCACACGAGAGAGAGAGAGAGAGAGAGAGAGAGAGAGAGAGAGAGAGAGAGAGAGAGAAAGAGAGAGACAGCCTATCAAAGGCGGAACCATAATGTTGACGTGTTTTTTTTTTCTTAAAAAATATATATATTGTCTGTGAATGCGTTTCATATCTGGTCGCAATCTGAATCCTACTAGCCTTGACTTGGAAACAGCTGCGGCCATGGACAATAGCCTTCCTGCAAGGCACAACAAGAAGCTTGCTTAATACTGCGTCTTATGTAAACGGGATAGGAGCAGGGTATAACATTCTTAGCAACAACTCCCGCTCCAGCCTTTGCGCATTGCATCATCCATGCCCAAGGTAATGGTTTTCGGTATCCCGGTGTTACCTCCACCCGAGGCACCAAATCCTTTCACCCCGCTGCGACGATCGTTAAGGTCATATCGGCCAGCTTCAATATTACGGTAGATTCGCTCCGCGACCTCCAAAAAGGCCCGTTCCACCCCATCTCCGGACTTGGCACTAGTCTCGACATAGCGGACGATATTGTTCGTTCGACACCAATCCTCTGCCTCCTGCTGTGTTATCTGTCTTTGGTTTGAACCGGATTCCTGTCCAGCTAAGTCGGTCTTGTTCCCCACCAAAATGACCACGATCCCCTCTTCTGCGATCAGACGTAGATCTTGAAGCCACTGGGTGCAGGAGATGAACGTTGAGCGTCTTGAAATATCGAAAACAAGGAGAGCTCCGGATGCACCACGGAAGTAAGATCGAGTGATGGACTTGTACGTCTCCTGGCCAGCAGTATCCCACAGCGACAGTTTCATCCGCTTTTGCGGAGAGGAAGGCTCAGGCTTCCGTGGCGGGCTGGGTAGACCCGAGGCCATGGACTCCGATGCAGATGGATCGCCGCCAGGACTGGACGCGTCGCGCAAAAGTTCATCAACACCTAGTTCCAGAGAGGCAGGTGGACCTACTGGCACAATCCTGGACCCAAATTCAACCCCGATAGTGACATCGTGCGACGGGGAGAAGCGACCTTCACAGAGGCGGATAGTGAGCTTTAATGACATATACAAATTAGCTAAACCCCAGCACAGTCAATACACTACACTCACACTGGACTTGCCGGTGCCAGAATCGCCGATGCAAACGAGCTTAGCAATATAGTCCCATGGCTGGGACATGGAGGAAGAAGAGTATTGTGTCTTGTTGCCCAAACGTAGGATGTGATGGATTCAGTTTCAGGGAGTAGAATGTGTTATCGGGATGAGTCAGCTATCGGGGGGGGAAGACCTGCCCAGATGACGCCTGCATCGTCTGAATGACCTTTTGTTCCCTTTCTCTCTCTCTCTCTTTTAGTTTGGTCTTCAACTTAGTTCTTATAAGAGGGATAGGGACTCACCTGAGTTTCAAGTGTACTTTTCTCTTCTCATTACCGCATTCTCAAATCTCGAGGTCTTTTTTTTTTTCTCTGCTTTGGCCCAGTACCAAAAGAGAGATACACTAATCTCTACCCCATCTCCACACCTACTCCAATATTCCCGATAGTGTGGGCCATGTTCTCGGAATGTAGGTGATGCATTTTTGATCATTATCATAATTTTTTTTTCAATATCATTTCCTTCAAGCTAACTAACCTGGGTATTTCACCAGATGCCTCACGCTTCCTTGCCCAGTCACAGTCCCGAGTAGCATCTCGCCCCGACGAGCTTCAAAGAACCGGTCGTGCCCACCCCAATCAGCGCCAGAGCAGCTCACGGAACCCACCATCAAGAACTGGGGATCCTTATCGGCCTGGTGCTTCCCAAATCTCCAACTTCCCCTTTGCATCCCGGGTGTCAGCTCAACCGGCTCCTCTATTTTTCAGTGCCACCGATGAATTCCGAGAAGAAGATGATGAAGCAGAGCGGGAACGTGACCTTGCCGATTACTATGCATTGCAACGATCAAGGCGACATTTTGGAGATAGTCACTTGAAAGAGTCCTCTGAGCTTGAAGATGGTTCGGAACGGTCGGTGGGATTTGACGAGGAGCACTCACCATATGACAACGATCGCCCGGGAAATGGGAAAGGAATCAAGAGCTCGTGGCGAGGGGAAAAAGGCGTCTCTGTTTCTCGTCAATCTCGAATCGAGACCGTGGCAGAACTCACCGAGCTTGAGCCCGGGCCGAGTTCTATTCCCGATAATGGTAAAACCCGGGAGAATCTGGTGGACATCGGATTAGAAGATTCCATTCGAGACAACCTAGACGAGGACGACCGTGGTCCCTCCGAGGTGTTGGGTGATGAACCGCCCATTCAGCGATTTCGAGAAAGACCATCAACCAAGCGAGATCAATTTGGGCTTAATCGGTTTGGGGATTCCTCAGAACATGTCAATCCATTCTCCTCGGGTGGCCCAAGACCACCAAGCTCGGCGGGTTCGTTCCCGACGTCTATCTCGCCCCTGGCCTCGGAGACTTCAGTGCATGATGCTTTTTGGGGCCACTTGTTTTTAATCGCACTTGCCGGTTTATTTGCCACGGCATTCCTTGTCTATCTGCACACGTCGACTCCATCTGGAGACCAACAAAAGTGGGGAGATACGATCTACTTAACTGTCCACCGCTCTTTCTTCCTTCTTGGAGTCTATACTCTTATCTCCATCTTCGTGTCACTTGTTTGGCTTGCTTTACTTCGATCCTACGTTCGACCTCTAGTCTACATTATCATTGTCGCCGTCCCCGTCATTTTATACTCCTTCTCCTTATACCCCTTTATCTCGAGCTTCAAGGGCGAATGGCATGGGTCTAGCTTTCAAGACAAGGCCATGCGCTGGGGCTCTCTTGTCCCATTCCTAATGGCGAGCATCTGGATTTACAATGTTGTCCGAGGCCACCAGTCCATCGGCAAAGCAATCAGTGTGCTTGAATTCTCTTGTCGAATTTTGGCTGCGAATCCAGAGCTTCTTGCCTTAGGGTTAGGTGTGCTTGCTAGTGTTGTCTCATGGACCTGGGTGTGGATGCTTATGTTTACCCGCGTATTCTTGGGCGGCCACCTGGCTGAGCCAAGATCCTTTGTTATCGACCTGAGCAGCTGGTGGCTGGGTGTTTATTTTGTGATAATTTACCTGTGGTCGATCGGGGTGATAGCCGGTATCCAGCGTGCTGTAACGGCTGCCACGGTAAGTCAATGGTATTTTCACAGATTGGCAAGCCCAGCACCTACCTCTAGACAAATCGTTCAAGCCGCCATCGTTCATGCTACTTCGACCCTGTTCGGTACGATCTGTCTGTCCCGCCTTCTCAGTTTGTTGATTCGACTCCCCCTGCTCTTGCTCCCTAGTCGGATATCCTCGTTGTTGAGTCTCTTTGCCTACTCCCTCATACCAAGTCCCATAGCATATCTCACCAACCCCCTTGCCCTCACCTATGGAGCCATTCATTCACAGCCACTGGCAGCCTCTGCACGCGGACTGAGCCAGATGACTGTTCTTGCTTCGTCGGTCGCTTCATCGCCAATTCACCCGCAAGCTTATTCTCGTTCCTCGGGGGCTTCAGCTTCATTGCTCTCCTACCGGCTCTCCAAGCTAATCCTTCACGCTGCCCGCTTCATGATGTCACTGGCGTTGGGATTCGGTGGCTGGGTGACCACTGCACGTAGCTTGGCCATGACCTCCACGGGCAATACTATTCGGGGCAGTTTATACGCCTATGTCGTTGGTCTTATTGCGGGTATGATTGGCTGGAGTATCCTGGGTGCCATGGAAAGTGTCATTGCGGACATTGTGGATGCTTCAGTGATTTGCTGGGCAAGCGAGGTGGGCATTAACGGCCAAGAGGCCCGATATTGCCGTGAAGCTGGATGGCTCTTTGGCGACTCGAATTCCGATTTACACTCCGATTACAGGGACGTTTGATCTTCATTCAACCAATTTCTTCCTATTTTTCTCTTCTTCACTTTTTCATTATAACCCAAGGTCTCTGGAAGCTTTCAAACTTTGTCTTTTTTTTCAGTTCCTCCACCTATTCATGATCACAACCCATTCCCCCTTTCTCACCATTTCTTTCTTTCTCCCTCTCCCTCTCCCTCTCTTTTGTTTATTAACTTGAGCGACTTTAAACATTGCGATTCAACTAGCGGACTGGAGGCGTCAAATTATATTCACTATACTTTTTTTTTAAATGAGATCTGTAGGTATGTAATGAATCATCTGTATTGAACGTGATATATTCAAGCATAAATAGCTACATCGGAACGCAAATTCCAGGGCTTCATGGTATCATGGGAATAAATCACTCGAAATGCAAAAGAAACCCGGGGGGACGCCTAAATTACCGATTGCCCTCACCTCCAAAAACGATATAGCAGAAAGAAAAGGGATATAGAGAAGCAGAAGAGCTGAAAACAAGATAGAAAGCAAAGGATAGAAGCAAAAAAAGAAAAAGAAAAATGAAGGATGAAGGATGAAGAAAAAAAAAAAAAGACCACAGGAAATTCCGTCCATGTGCTAAAGACCCAGGCGACCATTCCAATCAACCTTCTCTTGCATACACCACTCCTGAAGAAGAGACCAGCCAAATCGAACTACTTCGATAGGCGGAGTAGTCCCTCCAAGAGGGAGAAAATAATCTCCGGCGTAGTCTCCAGGTCTAAAACTAGCTTTGCCTCGTTCGCTATGGTTATGAGAACGCGATGACCATGTATTGGGGAACTCGCGGCTTAAAACGTCCTCAGAAAGGCTGCGAGTGCCCTCTAACCATAGCTTCTGTGATTCTTTCCAACACTCCGGCAATCGATTCTTCAATTCCAGAAATTCCTTCCGGCTTTTCTTGTTTTCATCAGATAATATAGTATTCCCGTCACTGCCAGGAGTCGGCACCGGTGTATGCTCCCCCGGGAGAGGACTGACAGCGAGGCGTTCGAGATCCAGGGAATGGATGGCCCCGTATGATACGGCGCCCAGGAACAGACAAAGACCATGAAGCACTGGATACGCGACACTGTTCTTCTTCACTACCCGCCAGTACGCCAGGATAGATTGCCAGGTCGAGGAGTCTCCAATTTGTCGTGTAAGAACCTTGCATTGGTCGTCGGCCACAAATGCAAGAATGAAGCACATGATCGCTTCTATAGCCGTCACGGCGGCCAATTTTTCATCAATGCTTGAAGAGCCAGGCTTGGAATTGTACCGGACCGCGGCATGTTTTAATTCACGGCCAATGCTGCTAAATCTTTGAAATTCTTCACGCCAAGCTCGTCGATCTATGTTTCGAGAACGACCGTCCGGCTGAGATGGCGAACCCCGTGTGCCTGGATCGATAGAATGGCGCTTGGTCGTTAGATTTACCGGGGTTCTTCCTTCGCCTTCTCCTAGATCATTTCTTCGGGGTATCGAGGCTTTGGAATCCTTCACCGGTGTCAATGATATGGGTTTCACCTTGTCGTTTGTCGGCGGGTGAGGACGAGAAGAATTGGAGGAATTAGACGCCGGAATTGGAGGCTTTTCAACGAGACCCTTGATAGCTTCCTTTGATTGCCCAATCCCCGAGCTAGAAAGATCGTCGTCATGCCTGTTCTTTGACTTTACTCGATCAGATAAACCATTCCCACGGATCGACCCTTTTTCTCCCTTCTTTTTTTCGGCGTAGGCGCTCTCATCCGGATCTATGTCATGACCAGACGGGGAGTCGGGCCGATTCGTTTTCCTTTTACCGGAAAATTTAAGCAGGGCTTCAATCCGTTTTTTGTTCCCCTTTCCATACCGTAATCTGACAATCAGCTCCTGGTTGGTTTCCTTCGAGAGACCACCTATGCGACCATTCTGTAGACTAGGAACTGCGCCGCTATTTGTTGGAATTGGTGTTCTGGTCTGGGGTGCATCATCTCGCTTCTGTTTCGATGTTATGATGTCGCGTTTAGGGGAGTGACGAGTAGGTGAACGTTCTCCGAGCCTGGCTAATTCCTTTTCGATATCCGGTGGAAGGGTGGGAGATAGGAGTCGTGGCAATTTAGGTCCAGTAGGAGGAAGTGTTGGGGAAAGAAGCGCGGGAATTCTCGGTGAATTGGATTTTGTTGGTGTGGGATCCCTGCGACCCTCCTTCTCCGGTGGAGAGAGTCGTCGTTTTTTGGATGAATGCATATCCTGGCCTCGGGTCATCGAGGAACCCATGCCTTCAAGATCAGACGTCGACGGTCGTTTCTTTGGGCCTTTATCAGGCGAAATATGCGATTGTGATTGTGATTTGTGAGGTTGATGGAGTGACTCGGTCTTGTCGCTTTTCTTGACAAGACCAGATTTAGTTGTTTGTTGTGATTCTTCGCGCGTAATCGGGTGAAGCTCTTCTCGATTTTTCCGTTCATGAGTTGGCAGCGAAGTACCGCTGCTCTTTTGGTTTTTATAGTCGTTCAAGCTGATTTTCTTTTTGGCGATGGTGTCTTTGGGGGTTTCTGCGGTGGTTGGCGCGGTGGGCCGGTCGGCCATCATGCGCCCCTTCTCGTCAGACCAGTCTCCAACGGCCTTCAGCAACGAATCTGTATCGTTGTGGGTCAGAAAGGTCATGTATTGAAGTTCTTGTTCCTCTGGACTAAAAGGCCGATCATGTCCTACTGCCCAATTGTTCACGGAACGGGAAGCTAGGCGAAAAGGCGCCTTCGTCGGGAGAGTCAGGAGGTAGGGGTGAGGTGGTAGCACGTCGTCCGAAAGACCCTTCAATCGCTGATCCAGACTTTGAAGGTCTGCAGTGGGTTGGTTTGCGCGTAGGGAGATTGTTACGTCCACTGAGGGGGGTTGATCGTTCACCGACATCGCAGTCCGCGGGAGATTATGATTTGTCTCACCATTGATGAAGAATTGCGCACGCGCTTTGATTTATTAGGCGTCTGGGAGGATCGGAGGTGAAGAGTGAAAGGTGGAGGTGGGAGAAGTATCACGGGAGAAGTACCGCGGTGTTATGCGCCTGGCAAAGTGATGGGGGTGGGTCAAAGCATAGAGATCGAGTCGAGGGGTAGCGGCCTCGAAGAGGTTCATCAGGGCATCTCTCAAAGCGCGTGAGTTTCGCCAAAGAGGGTTGGAAAGGAAGTGTACAATAACACAGATCGAGCTGAAAGAGCGAAAGTGGCCGAAGAGAGAAAGAAAGAGAGTTGAAGGAGCAAATGGGGGGGGGGGGAATCTGGGGTTGCCCTTTCTGGTACATACGCCACGCCGCTTTTAAAATGAGCCTTCATTGATATTCTTAGCTTCACTTTGACTGCCAAAGATATGTTTTGATATGTATCTACATAGACCTATAGCCTAGTTATACATTATCAATTACAGATTGGTTGTGGATAGATCATAATTTGATATCTAAACTATATACATATCACGATCGGTCATCTTCGGCGAACTTCTCGCGCCAGAAGGCACGATAATGATGCTGCTGACCCAGCTCAGATATTTCAGATATCTCTTGGGGAGTGAGTTTGAAGGTCAAGGTGCGCAGGTAACCAGCTAGGCGGTTTTCCTTACTACTGGTAGTGATAGCCACGCAGCCACGATCCAGGGTCCAACGCAACAGAACCTCAGACTCACTCACGGCATACTTGGTAGCCAAAGCCGATAACAATGGATCCAATGGCCCTCCGTGAGCCCGAGTAATTGGGGCTAGACCACCGTAGCCGGCAGTTTTGATCCCTTTACTCTCGTGGAATGAAATTAGATCTCCGTGTTGGAGATACGGGTGGAACTCAATCTGATTCACAACGGGTATGACCTGGGCAGTCTTCAAAATGGTTTCCAAGTGACCCTGCAAGAAGTTGGACACTCCAATAGACCGAGCTTTCCCAGAGGCCTTGACTTTCTCCATGGCCGCCCAGGCAGCCTGGAGCTCACTCTCTGTGGTGGCATAGAAAGGGGCATGGATCAAGTATCTATATTGAAGTGTATTAGTTTTAAATTCCTCTAGCTTTGACAGCATCTTGGTAATAGAGCGTGAATACGATGTACTCACAAATCGACATGATCGAGTCGCAACTTTTTCAAACTTGAGTCGATAGCTGCGGGGATATCTGCGATATTGCTGTAGACCTTGGTGGTCACAAAGTAACTGTCTCGAGGGCGATTGGCTTCTTGAATCGCCAAACCCAATTCAGCCTCAGTTCCGTAGACCTCTGCTCCATCAAGATGATTATATCCCAAATCAATGGCATTCTTGGCCGCGTCCACCAGCTCACGGTTTATTTCGGCGGCCCCTGAGCGCTTGTACCACGCTGTTCCTGTTCCATATCCAAGCTGTGACGGAACAATTAGATGTTTTATCCACCCATGAGGCTCGAGATGGGGAAACGGGTGTGGAAGGGACAATTTGAAATATCACATATCACATACTATAGGAACGGAAGTCCCATCATTGAATTGAGTTGTCGGAATTTCCTTGTTGACCATGATGGGCAAAGAGGGATTTTGGCTCTTTGGAATGTTATAAATATGAGAATGTTTTGAAACTGAAAGAAGAGAGACTAAATCAGGGCTCAGAGATATTGAGGGGTAGAAGTGAACCTGAAGCGGAGAAGTGAGTCGGTGTGTGGTCCAGCGGGTCAACAACTCCAGGTCTGCGGGGACGATTCAAGTGAGAGTCATATACATCAAAAATTTACTGATCAGCAGGGATGTTGCCAGACCTGATATTTTGAATTCTAGAGATTATCTCGGGATCTTATGAGAACAGAACATGCTATGTGCTAATTTCTCAAGTACCTGGAATGTTAGAATTAGAAATGAAGAGTCCAAATGATGTCATGTGCTTTGGTGTTTTTTCTCCCGCAACATGTGACTTTACTTGCGGATTAATAATTATATAAATAAGTGTGGTTAACTTGCACCTGCACACTTAAGAAATCATCTCTTGATCAAATGAATTCGCTTCGTTTGATCCGTACATTCTCTCCACAATCTCGGGTTGGCTATCGACTGCCCATGCGAATTTTAACCCTTCATCCGAGTCAAAACCGATTGAATCAAATGGCATCTCACCTCTCCACCCATACTGGGTCCTCCCTAGCAGATTTGCCTAAATCCAATGTATTCACATCTAAATTGCCCTCTGATCCGGCTTTTGAGACTCCGGAATCTTCTCATGGAGCCCCCCGAGAAACATTGGGGCCCCGCATGGTGAAAGGCGCCCTGTTCACCTATGTCCGACCGGAACGTACAGAGGCACCAGAGCTACTGGGCGTGAGTCCCAAGGCAATGGAAGATCTTGGATTGAAGGCCGACGAGGCAAAAACCGCGCAATTCCAAGCATTAGTCTCCGGTAATGAAATCTGTTGGAATGAGGAACAGGGGGGTATCTACCCATGGGCCCAATGCTACGGAGGTCAGTCACCATTCTCCATCTTTGTTCTCTTTCATTTCTCAGAACCTGGTGACAACTATCACTAGTAGTTGTATAGTCGGATATTAATTGAGATCATAGGGTGGCAGTTGTAAGTGATCTTTCTTATGCTTATATGATTGAACCTCTTCAAAAAAACATAAGCAGCCTGACTTTCTTTTCTCCTTTCTTTTTTGAAACCACAGTGGTTCGTGGGCTGGTCAACTTGGAGATGGAGTATGTCTATATTTCATTCTCTTCTTCAAGACAAATGCTAATGAGCTATGTGTATAGCGTGCAATTAGCCTTTTTGAATGTACAAATCCACATTCGAAAACTCGGTATGAACTGCAATTGAAAGGCGCAGGGAAGACGCCGTATTCCCGATTTGCGGATGGGAAGGCAGTTCTTCGATCGAGTATTCGTGAATATATCGTCTCTGAAGGTTGCTGGTTTCCTTCCCCCCCCCCCTTTTTTTTTCTCTTTCTTATGACATATGAACTAAATATGTTCCAGCTCTAAATGCTCTTGGGATCCCTACAACTCGTGCCCTATCTCTGACTCTGCTGCACAAGTCCAAGGTTTTGCGGGAGCGTCCCGAGCCCGGTGCGATTGTGGCTCGGTTTGCCGAGTCTTGGCTCCGAATTGGAACTTTTGATCTTCTCAGAGCCCGGGGCGATCGTGACCTGATTAGAAAACTTGCCACTTACACCGCGGAAGATGTCTTTGGAGGATGGGAGAATCTTCCCGCCATCGTATCTGTCCGAGAAGGCCAGTCCGTCACAGAGATCGATCACCCCCGCAGAGGGATACCTCGAGATGAAACACAGGAGCACCAACAGGTTGAGGAAAATCGATTTGCTCGCCTCTATCGTGAAATTACTAGACGCAACGCAAAAACAGTGGCTGCCTGGCAGGCCTATGGCTTCATGAACGGCGTGCTGAACACCGATAATACCTCGATTTACGGCCTTTCCCTTGATTATGGCCCATTTGCATTTATGGATAACTTTGATCCCCAGTATACTCCGAACCATGACGACGGTATGTTGCGGTACTCCTATAAAAACCAGCCTAGCATCATCTGGTGGAATCTAGTTCGACTGGGCGAGTCCCTAGGGGAACTGATTGGCGCCGGGAAAAACGTGGATGATGAGACTTTCACTAAAGACGGCGTCACCGCGGAAATGGAACCGGATCTTATCAAGCGCGCGGAAACCGTCATTGAACGCACTGGCGAGGAGTTCAAGGCAGTCTTCCTGAACGAGTATAAGCGACTAATGTGCCAGAGACTCGGTCTGAAGAAGCAGCAAGAATCTGACTTTCAGAGCCTCTTCTCCGAAATGCTCGATACAATGGAAGCCCTGGAGCTAGATTTCAACCACTTTTTCCGCCGACTCTCGGGACTGAGTCTGTCTGAACTGGAGACCGAAGAACAGCGGATCGAAGCTGCAGCTATTTTCTTCCATGCAGAGGGGTTCGGGGGCATCGGCTACACAGATGCCTCGGCCAAGGATCGAATTGCGAAATGGCTAGAGATCTGGCGAGCTCGCGTGCTTGAGGACTGGGGAGACCAGGACGATGAGCGACAAAGAGCCATGAAGGCGGTTAATCCAAACGTAAGATTTTCTTCTTCCTCGTCCCCCCTTTCCCCCCCATCTTCGGTGCCCTTAATTTGTTATAATTAACCATGTGCGTTAGTTCGTTCCACGGGGATGGATTTTGGATGAAGTAATCGAGCGCGTGGAGCGCAAGGGAGACCGAGAGATACTGGGACGGGTAATGCAGATGAGTCTGAACCCATTCAAGGATGAATGGGATATTCTAAAGGAGGAGGAGGAGCGCTTCTGTGGCGGTGTCCCCAAGTACAAGAGGGCCATGATGTGTAGTTGCAGTTCATGATCTGAGTTGGCGCTTTTTGAAATTAAAAATAAGAAAATAGATGGAAGAATTGAGATGCGTTCCCCCATGCACCTAAAGTATCTCCTGTAAAGCGCCCAAAGAAAGCCAGTCCATGCACACCCATTTTTATTTTGCAAGCAAAATCGCCCGTTGCATTTCACCACAAGCCTGGTAAGACATGGAAAGAGGTATTAGACTGCAAGAGAGATAAAAAGCAACATGCAAGACGCCCATGGTCGTGATTCAAGCCGTGAGTGGTAATACAAATTCAAAAGAACCTCGGGAGGGGGAAAGAGACATTTCAGATCGTGGCGCATGTGAGGTTATCGTTGGTTCCGAGAAACATCCCTCGGGAAAGCACAGAACGAAAAAAAAGACACCCGTTCTCCACCATTTTAGTTGTTGGGGCACGCAGCCTGGACGTGACCGGGCTGCTTGCACTTGTAGCAGACACGCTCACCACGAGCCTCGGTAGTGCAGTCACGGGAAACGTGGCCAACCTCGCCGCCTAAATATTCAATTAGGAATCTTGACTGGATAATGAGGGGGGATAGAGAGAGAGAGAGAGAGCACTCACAGTTGTAGCACTTCTGTCCCTGGGTGCAGTCACGGGCCATGTGGCCGAATCCACCGCAGGAGTAGCAAGTCTGTCCACGGGCACCGTATGAGGGGGCACCGGAGCCGGAGAAACCACCACCGTAGCTTCCACCCTGGGAGCAGTTACGGGCAATGTGGCCAACCTGACCACACTTGTAGCACTCCTGAGAACCACCACCGGGGGCACCGCCGAAGCTGCCGCCACTGCCGCCCTGGGGGCACTCGCGGGAAAGGTGACCAGTCTGGCCACAGCGGTAGCAGGTACGCTCCTTGGGAGGGTTGGGGCACTCGCGGTCTAAGGAGTGTTAGTTGAATCCCTTTGTATTTCTCCTTCCACATGATCATCATTCAGTATAAACTTACTGACGTGACCCTCACCACCGCAGTTGTAGCTATATATCGAGAATAAGTTAGCATTGGATCTTGCTTCTATATATTTCACTCTTTGCTGAAGACTAGAGATATATAACATACCAGGTAGGGGTTCCCTTCTTGGGGCAGTCCTTAGCCTAAAAGACAAGGGGGGTCAACTTCAAGTCCAATATCAATTGAACCACGATCCATATCAAATTTCCCTGGTACAAGTACCTATGGGACCAAGGAAGATGGGTGTATCTTTACCTGGTGAGAGGCGTCACCGCCTACGGAGAAAAAAAATGTCAGTCCCAAAAAAAAATAGCTTATCAAGGGCTGTACAGAATGCGCCCGGACCAGTACAGCTCAAGAGGTAGATGAAAATCACATCAACCAAAGCACAGGAGAAGAAGCAGTTTGATATGGCATCAAAGCACAAAGAACCGGGGGTTCTATTCTCCTGCGCTCACTGTGCGGGTCATAGGCGAGCAGAGAATGCGCAAGGGTTCAAAGGAACAAGAAAACGCACAGTTGTAACAGGCACGGGAGCGAGGATCCATTCTGACGGGTTGATTGGATATTTGACGTAAGAAAACCGAGGGTTTTTTTTTTGCTGTTTGGATTGGCAAAAAGTAAGAGGTGGGAGAGGTTGAAAAGGAAAGAAATTTGTAGTGCGGGGGGCCTGGTCTGATGGAGAAAACTTCCCGCGCAAAGATTTTGGTGCGATCTGGAACCGGGAAAAGCCCCCAACTTTGTTTTGGAAGAAAAGAAGAGGTGGAGAACAAATATAAAAAGAAGCAGGGAGATGTGTTGGAAAATAGAAATGGAAGGAGAGAGAGAAGGAAAGAGAAGAGGAGAAAAGGTGAAAAAAGGAGAAATGATGGAAAGACCTGCATACATCTGCATAATGAAGCCAACAAACCCTCCAAATCTATTTCCTCGTTGGCATATCTTTCCATCATTTCGTATTTCACATAGACCTTCCATAATCATATGATTCCTCTCTTGTTTCCGTAGAGAGGCATTGTTGACATTCTAGCAGGTGCTGGACCTTATTGGGGAGACCTGATCATTGAAGCCAGAGAGCAGTATGGGATCAAGTCTTCCGTTGGCTCCGCAGAGGGTTCAACTGACAGAATTAAGAGGTTATATTCAGCCATGGTGAAAGTATTTCAAGTTAGAAGCATATGGACTTCTGATTTCGGCCATGGTTAGTCGAAGGGGGGAAGGGCAATTGAACTTGCTGAATGCAAAGCTCACACGCAGATGTGCTGAGCACTTGACGAACCACAGAGACCAGGAAGAGCACAAGGTTGTAAAGTTGGCAAAGATAAGAAAAAGAAAGACTGAAAGGGGAGGAATGAGCCCCCTCAATATGGCTGGAGGCTTCGCAGGGGATGTTATGTACCTGCGGAGGGGAAGAGGCGACACGAAGTGCTACCGGGGTCCCCGGTCCCTGAGTACCTTCTGGTGTACCTTGTGCTACACCTCTCCTGGCCGGAGTGGTCCCTGATCTTGTGTTAGTCTCTATATAAATGGCACCCTCAGTTTGAGCTTCAAATATCTTCGGCAAAAGAAACATAAAAAAGACCGGAAGATTTCATCTTTCTACATCACTGGCACCCAAAATGTTATGTGAAATCATAACATTCCAGTAACCGGGTGCCGACCGTCTTCTCCCGGAGTAATAGAACTCGCTCTTCATCAAATCCAACACATTCATGCATACAGCCATGAGGTGTCCTAGAAACAAATTCCAAGCCACCAATTTCTTGTGGGAGGTTTCTGCCTTTGGATGCACTTATTCTGCTTTCCAGGCCTCGATTGCCAGGACTGACTTGAATGCTGCTCTCCTCTTTTAAGGGTTTATGGTTACCGAGGGATGGTACAGTTGTTTCAAGCTCCCAAATCCGGATCTCATTACCCAGTGAGCTCACAGAGACTGCCTTTCCTCGATTGGTCACCTGAACTGCAGAAACCGAAGACGTGTGGCCCCAAAGTCGCTGGCCACCGCGAACAAAAAGGCTGTGGGAATTCGAGACAAGCAGGTACATCGTCAGGGTGTTATCCACGTGCGATGTCAGTAGGTATGGATGGGAATAGGACATGGATGTTGGTGGTTGCTGGTGCAAGATGGAAGGCTCGGTAGGCGTCACAGAAGAAATGATATTATCGACAGTATTGAAGTGCTGCCGTCTGATGGATGATGGAATACCTTGAAGGGGACGAATGCCGTACTGAGAATCCACAGTACTGGTAAGTCTGGACTCCAATTGTTGACCATCCTTGTTGAACCGCAACTCCTGAATCCCGAGCGACCAGCCACAGCCAATATGATAAAAACTGTAAACAATGGTTGCCACAATCTCGGATACTGAAGTGCGGAGAGAGAGGGTCATCGGGGCGACCATATTTTCCGCTTGGAGAGACGCAATTTCACGCGGCTCTACGGCTTCTTGATATTTTCCGCCGTCGGACCGAGGGTGTAGATTATATAGAGATAGAAGCTTATGCTGAGACACCATCAAAAGATAAGGCGATGACAAAGCCATGGCCGTGATGGCACCATTCCTAAATCCAACGTGGCAGGATCGTAGGGTCAAATGGCATTCCTGAACCTCAAATGTGTAACGACTGAAGCGACCATCCTCAAATCCCACAAGGATTTCTTGCTCATCTGGTAGCTGGCCCACTGCCAAAGACGTTGGCCGGGTGGAAGAAATATCTGGCGCCGCAAATGAGATGCTGGAAATATAGTTGGTTGGGTCTTTTGCGGCCCACGCTCGAAGCCCATGGGTAGAATCAGCCGTGAAGACAATGCCGGCACAGAGTTTGACCAGCACAGGAGGACAGGGGGATTCAGGAAATTCCACTTCTGTCACTCGACAGGATCCGTTGGACCAATTGTGCCGTAGGCGATATTGCCGTTTCCAATTGGTGATCTTTCCCTCTTCCGCCAGATGGCTATGATCAAGCCAGGTTGAAACTTTAGGTGAATACTCCGCCCGAGTTGGCAATGTAGAGCGTCTTGTATTAGCTAGACGACGGGCACGAGGTCGCACCCACTGCGAGTAATACTGTCGCTTCCAGAGCTCAGAGTCTCCACCGAGAGCGTGGAATCGGTGGGATAGCCTGGCAGAATTAGTAAATTTGATATTTAAAACCAAAAAAAGATGGAAGCAAAGATCTGACAAACCTTTGACACACATTCAGAGACGACATCGGAAGAAACGAAAGTATATGTAGCAAAAGCTCATTGCTCAAAGAAGATAGGCGATCGACTGAAGTCGGTGTTACATCTCGAAATCGTTTCTGTGATGGCAAATCCGTCGGCGAGTCTCCTCTCAGACGCTTTGGCATACTGGGCCGTTTTGAGACTCAGAAACAATTAAGGCATATGAGTGTTTGAGCTGGTGGGGAGAGACTCGAGTACACAGTGAAACCTACGTCAAAGGGCCTCTTATCAGTGGGTCGATAAGATCACGTGTGAGGAGTGACAAGATCAGGCGGTCAATAATTTTGCCCGCGGGGGCGCGTCGCGACCCGCGTTTCCCCTACTATCTAGAACTTTTGATAAGGAATGGACTCGCCGAGGGCGGTGCCATAGTGTATTCTCATGGATATTGTGAAAGATCTCCGTGTCTCCGTGACGGAGGCATTTGAGTCTTCTTTTGATAATGCTCTCAAGAGACTACAGTCTGAAATTGCTGTTAATCAAGCCAGTCTGGAAAAGGCCAAGAACGACGCGGCCATTGCCAATACGGCCCGCCAGGCAGCAGAATGCAGAATACAGGATCTCCAACGCGAAGTGGCAGCGCTCCAAGAAGAATTAAACCACCAAGACTCCGGTCCAGCTGATCCGGATCTTTCTATGAAGTCTGTTGACTTTGAAAATGAATTTTCTCCAGAGCACATCTGGGGGGCTGATCTAGAAGTGGATCAATTACGAGAAATCCTGGAGAACAAGTACATGTCCCTTTACGATCGACTCCAGGACTACCGTCAGAGTTGGGGTCCCTTGAAGGCAAAGCTGATGCAGCATAAGACGAAATTACGCCTCTATCAGCAAAAATTTAAGAACGATAAATTCACCCTCGATCTTGATGGCGAGCCGGTCACATTTGAGAGAGTTCAAAACTCGAAGGATGACCATAACGACCATGCTGCAGTAAACTCCAGCTCATTTACTAGGCGAAGCTTGCCTCCAAAACAGGGGATCTCTCTTAATTCAGAGCAGCCTATCAAATATACACAGAACCGAAGCGGCTCAGCAGACACGACCCCTGTGACCCAAACAATAAATCACAGTCTGCATGCTTCATTTTCAGACGAGACAGAACCATGCCTTACACAATCTTCTCCTGGGCGTGAACCGGATTCATCAGAGTCGCCTTCGGATATACTCCCCCCGTTGCCAAATTTGCAGAAACGAAAGAGAAAGCGTGCCGTGAATTCTTCTGAAGCCCCTGTTACAGCGAGCAAATCCGCCCGACCGATACTGGTGAAAGATGAGACATTCTCATCGAGCCCCCAGCAGCATTCGGCATATGTCTTGGGGCCATCTCTTCCAAGCACCCAGGACCTTGATGACATCGGCGATACTGTGATGACACCCACAAAACGACATGCGCACAGAGCAGTGCATTGGGATGACACTAGCTCGAGGGAATTGAACCATGGGCAAAGCAGCTTCAATGTGCTTCAACCAATTGATGGTAACATGCGATCAGCAGGAGTCCCCAAGCCTAAATTTGGTGACAAAGGGAAGAAATTCAAAGACCTTCGGGCGATATTATCGATCACCGAAGACGGTGATGTTGGTGATTCGGATGCCCATCCATACTCTACAAGATGCATTTCAGTGCCCCCAACTATGTCATTGAAGATGGAATCTCGCTCTAAGCTCACCACCAAAGACCGCCTAGAAGATCTTCTTGAGAAATCACAGCCATCGAAATCACCTCTTACGTCCTCAAGAGGCATGCTGGGACGAAATATCACTCCTAAGAAGGACTCTAGGACTGCCAAATCAATTCCTTTCCAGCCACCTTCAGTGCAAAACGAGGAGTCTGAAAGCCAACTTGATTTGAATGTGCACCCTGATGATGAGCCTTATAGGTCACGCCCTCTTCACAGGCTGACATTGGATCATTTCAAGATCAACCCGCAGAAAAACGACGGGCTTGACTACGCATATAGTGCAGTTGTTCGAAAGAAAGATGATCGCAAGTGTCTCACCGGCTGTACGAGACCCGAATGCTGCGGAGGCCGATTTCGTGCCATGGCTCGTCTCGGAGGATTCCCCGCCAAGTCACCATCGGAACAGCAGGAGGAAGATCAACGACTATTGGAGGAGTATATGGGAGAAGACTACCATATGCTGGAGGGATTGAGTGCAGAGGATCGCGGTCACCTTCTCATTGAAGCTCGAGCCAGAGCCATAGCAAACCAATATGGCAAACACCGGCATGCTCATCAGCGGGCTCGATCGCCTCCTGGATTTTGGAGGACCGATATGCCCTCTACACAAGAACTAGAGTCCGATCGAGAAGTTGCCCAAAGAATAGAGAGAGAAAAGATAGAGGAGCGATACCGTGAAGCCATGCGGCCCGGTGGGCTATGGACCTGGGCAGATGAGTGAAAGAAAGTCATTTCTGAAAGAATTTCTTGAGAACTACTATAGATATCATCGAGATTCAAAGATTATATTTCGGTTAATGCCATACATTGTCCAATATGAGATGATTCAAAGCCTGCCTAGTACATAGTAAAACTTGTACATTGTACTAACCTTACATAACATGTATGGATTGATCTACATATGGCTTACAACATAAATGCAATGTTGTTTAATAGAGTACAAGTTTATCAGTATAGAAAGTGCCGCAAACAAATATGAACCTCGGCCCGGCAGGTCTTGGCAGCCCGTGACCCCGGAACACCAACCTACCCGCTTCTCCCACGCGACGCCCATGAGCGGCTGCATCGAGCTGGATCATGGAGACCGTTCGGAACATTCAGAATCCCATCCCACCCACGATGCTTAAGCCATCTAAGTGGCTATCGCTATATGAAGACTTTGTGACTAAGAATTCCAGCTCGGTTGGCCAGGTCGAGTCGGCCCTGAGGTCGCTGACCTACATCATTCCAGGTAGGCGGAGGAGAACATTCGATGCCCATTCAGAATCATGCCTAGATACATCGTTGACTGGGTGTTTTATTGATTTATAGGGCGATATCGTGAATCTGAAGTTGCATCAGAATGTGGTAAGTTCATGTACCTGCAGCTGCAGCTGCACAGGGGGAACTGCGACTGACTGATAATGGCCATGCAGTACACTCGGGCGTGCAACTTCTATCATTATACCATGATTCCCTCGTTTCGCGGGTGGTATCCCGACTCCCCTCCACTGTCCCAAAACCGACACCGACTCCTCATGCTCGATACACCAAGTACTGGACCTCGCGTTCCTCGCTCTATCGTCGTGTAGCTCTCGCGCTCCAGATGCTGCAATACACGGAACTTCTGTGGGAAATGTCAGCCCGGCGGCGCGGCCAAAAAACCCGTTGGCGCATCATTGTTTTCATTGAATTTGCCAAGGCCATTTGCCGGCTGCTGCTTCTTCGATTGACTAATTCCCGGCCACTGGTGAGCCCACCTTTGCCTGAGCGTGAAGTTGATCCAAGGACGACGGAAGAAGACGACCAGGGCGACTGGAATGGCATGGATACGCCTGTCAGTGACCGATCCTCGGATCTAAGCTGGACGATGCCTCGTACAGGGTTGTCCCTTCCATCACTTCCGGATGTTAACGATGTGTCCAACTATCTCATCTCGAAAGTACTCACTGCAGATGACATCAAACCTGCTAAAACTTTATTGCATCGGGTCACTGGTCAAGGTCAGCTAGCGGAGATCCTCTATATCCTTCGACCTGTTGTTTATGCCTTGGCGATGCAGCGGTGGAGCGGGGACAAGCGGAGCTGGCGCCCTTGGCTAATTGGATTTGGAATGGAATACGGATGTCGTCAGCTTGCCAAACGGGATTTCCGTGAGCGTGTTGCTGGTGGGCTCCGGGGACTTACAGGTCTCGAGCGAGAGGAGTTGAGAAAGCGGGGATGGTCGATGGGCTGGTGGATGATGCGAGGCGCATTTTATGAGAACGTCACCAAGTATGATTTCGAACGCCATTCTATCCCCTTTGATCACGATACTAATATTAAGCAGATCATGGCTGCACAGTCTAACCAACAAGATGAAGGGGAAACCGCTGCTTGACTTGGTTGGCAGTGTGGTGGAGGACTATGAATACCTGTGGGACAACTACTACTTCTCCACTGCCACCTTATGATTATTCTGCCCAGATTTTCCTTCTCCCATGATACCCGGTTTGTTTTTGAAATTCATACTACTTCTTTCTTCTTTATGGTTCTTCATTATTTGATGACTCTGGTGATGAACACTTTCCTTTGTTTATTGAAGTTGTACCTCACTGGGTTTGGGGGGGTATCATTGATATTCTTTTTTATAATAGCCTCATAATTTCAAATTCCCGATTCGTTCAATGCGTCAAATAATTTCCGCTTCTCTCTTCCCATACCAATCTCGTAACCCATCTTGACCAGAGCCCTTTGCGGGTCCAGAAGTCAACAAAAACTCGAGCCGACTGGTTCCTTCCTCATCTTCTTCCGGCCAGTCCACTCGTGCTCCACCCCTCGCATCTAACATCTCTTTAGCTGTGCCCCAGCTAAATCGGCACTCGTTGCCCCAGCCAAAGACAGGGTCCATATTACGACGAAGCCAGCCAACACACTTTGAATCAGAGGGATATCCACTACCCCATCCTTCAGGAGCATCTGACACACCCTCTTCAGATTGCTGAGCACGTAGTACAGCCTCGTATAGCACCTCAAGCGCGACATCACGCGTCACCTTTGCAGCCACACTGGCCGCACTTACACATGGGTACAAGGAGTCTGCCTTCTTAGCCACCGTGATTTTCAACGATGGGAAGATTCGTTCTAATTTTTGTTGGTATGACGCTGGGTTTCCAATGGTGTCGATATACACTTCTTGCACATTGACCGAACGATCTTGCACCACCCCTCGAATGATCTCAATTGTAGCGTCCATAGCCTGCGCATTCAAGTTGTAGACGGCGGCGCCTGGTTTCAACATGCCGGAGGAGATATCACGGGCTGAGAGAACTTTGATCGCATATCCACATGACTCGAATAACTTGTTGCCCGGGGTGTTGAGTAGTCGCATTAGGTTGGCTCGCACGCCGGGGGTGAGGACTTTACTGTCGTCGAAGCTGTAGTCCTGTGCTAGGAGGGAGTGGTGTAGGTCGAGGGGCAAGTAGAAAGCTCCGTAGACCATTGGTCCGAGAACGGGGCCACGACCAGCCTCATCTACACCAAGTACGCATGGTGTGTTTTCCGTTGACGAAGCATTGGTTGTGATAGCTGCCGGACAGGGCGTATAATAGGCGTAGGATTCACCGGAGAGGAGACTCGCCGAGTCCACACTAGGGGGAATGAAAGATAGATCTTCCTGGTTCGCCTTGTTGTCCTTCATAGTTTGAGATGTTGTTATATTGAGAAAGTGGATTGAATATAAGGGAAGGAAGGCAAGACACAACAAAAAAAAGTAATCGTAGAAAAATGATGATCAAATATGCCAAACGCGTCGACCGCTCGGGTTTAGCGGCACGCGTTGCTTTCCCCCCAAATTCCGGCGCATTCCTCCTTCCCCTCCGTGAACAATCTTGCCCTTTTACCACCCAATTACTAAGGGGTGAAACCCCAAGTTCAGATCGCAAAACTTCCGTGATAATTCTCCTATCTGTTCATATACCCCAAGATTCTACCAAAGATGGCCCGTGGGGCCAAGGCCCGCGAATATGACTACTCCGCAGTAGGAACTCAAGGAAGGTCAGTCGCGCCGGGTGCTCCAGCAACGGTGGTAGTAGCGCAGCTAGCTAACCTACGCGATTTATTCAGACGAACCGGTATTACTTTGAAAGAAGGCAAACGTGATGAACATGGCATGGAAGAAGTGGACGGTCTTTTTTCATCTCCTGAGAAATCACCTGCAAAGGTGAATGGCTTTGATGACAGAGACAGCGAAGATTCGATTGGTTCCGATGGGATGTCCATAGATGAAGGTATGACGCCCCGGCTATTGAAACCCATGGATCGGAGGTTCTGACGAGATGGGATATTAGGCAACGCGCCTGGTCCCATGGACTTCCTCAATGCCACCAACGCCTCGCGTAATGCCCTATTGCCTCCACCCGGTCGGTCACCTGCTAAGGGCATTTCTTCGTCTGCCCGTATATCGCCTGATTTGCGCTCGACACCAGACCAAGAAGACGAATCATTATCGCCAAGTCCTTCAGATGGTAAAGGCTTGACCAAAACCAACGGTTCGCGACAAGAAGCATCTCCATTGACTGCTCGATCAGTTAACGCGGGTGTCTCGAAGCCGAGACACAATGGTCCAAAGGCCACGAAAGCGCAACTAGTGGCACCTGAGTCTCCTATCGTACATGACTTTTCAGACGGCGACGAAAATGCCAATTCATTCCTCCCCGAAGACAATGACTTTGGAGACAGCTTTGATGCCGGAGACGAGACTGTGATGCCCGAAGATGATGTTCCCGAGCCTCCTGTCCAGGACCATAGTGATGCCGATAACGACTCGCCTCCAGCAGAAGCCTCGCCCGTGGCGCCAAAGAAGCCTACGACGACTTCCAAACAGAGGAAGCAAGCACCCGCAGCGAAGGACACCGATTCCAAGACAAAGAAGAATGGAACTCAAAGTGGACGACGCGGACGACCCCCGAAGAGCTCACGTCCACTTGATGAGGAAGCAGTACCCGAGGCCAGGTCACCCAAGAGGCAAAAGGTCACAAAAAGCCAGTCTCAAGTGATCCGCGAACCATTGGACCCCGAACTTAACAAAGTCGTCGAGAATTATACCCAACGTTCAGGACCGTTGAAGGGTCGCAGCTTGTACATCCTCAAGAGAGAAAACCCCACAGACCAGAGCTCCACACATACTCGCTCAGGGCGTGCATCGATCCGGCCTTTGGCATACTGGCGTAACGAAAGATGTGTCTATGGGGAC
Source organism: Penicillium verhagenii (assembly GCF_028828195.1). Classification (NCBI taxonomy): domain Eukaryota; kingdom Fungi; phylum Ascomycota; class Eurotiomycetes; order Eurotiales; family Aspergillaceae; genus Penicillium; species Penicillium verhagenii. The sequence continues at coordinate 857,717 of NW_026643171.1, forward strand.
GGTGAGGCCGAAGATGGCCAGCGGTTTCCACTTTCCACAATCAAAGAAGTCGTTCGTGCCGAAGAACTCGAGCCGGAGCGAGGGCGGACGAAGAAAGGCAAACGTGCCGGTCGAAAGTCAAAATCTAAGGCTCAAGCAGAAGAGTCTTCGGGCGATGATGATGATCTCGATGTCTGGGAAAAAGAAAGTGGTGTTCTTCATGGCTTCATCCCCAGGTGGGACCCCAAGTCTCAAAACAGCACCAAGGAGGAGGACGTCATCGGTAAGTATCAGTCTGGGCATATTATTCCGATTTAATCAATGTTGTACCTGCTAACCCAGTCTCCGCAGATATCGCATATGCTCCTTCTGGTATCGAAACAAGAGAGGTCAAGGATTCCACATTCCGATTCGCAAAGCTCCTTAGCTCTTCATTCATCGGATCGGGGGTTGTGGAACTACCACCGGAAGGTGTGAAGAGACCCAAGAATTCGAAAAAAATGCACATGGTTTTCTATGTCTGTCATGGGCGAGTGCAAGTCGATATCTCTGGGGTGCAGTTTAGCGCTGGCAAGGGATGTGTGTTCCAGGTCCCACGTGGTAAGTTCAATGTTCTATTACAATGTCCATGTTCTTCAACTAATGTCGCATTGTTTGTGATGTAGGCAACTACTATAGCTTCCAAAATGCTCATAGCAAAGAAGCTCGGCTTTTTTTCACACAGGGTTGCGTCCCGGGCGAGGACGAGATTGCTTTAAGTAAATCCAGGAATGCCGTTCAAGAAAGCGAATTCGAAGCCGAAGGAGAGGGTGAGCTGGAGGGAGATGATGCAGGCGAAGATGCAGACGAAGCTGAAGCTGAAGCAGAAGCGGACGCAGAAACGGAAACCGAAAATGTCCCTGCACCAGTAATTAAAAAGAGTCGCGGTCGTCCCAAGGGCAAGCAGAAGGCAAAGTAATACACTGCCCTCTGCCCATCGTCTAGGGTGATCTGTATCTGTTTTGTGTTTTGTATCCTTCGCTTCTGATTCATTTTCATGTCACGGCGGTGTTGACAATGTGCCACGATACCATATGCCTCGAGCGTTTGAATGTCTTATTTCTTTCCCCTATGAAACCCCCCCCCACCTTTCTTTAACTGGGATGTTGGTCTTTATCAGCTTAATCTATTTGGCGCTAATTGGTTATGAAGGAGGAGAAGAAGGATGAGAAGGAGGAATCAATTGGAAGGCGGGTCTTCTTTACATCAAATAAAAATGTGTATCTTCCACCAAAAAAAAACCCCACCCAATTTATATACATTAAATCTCCTCCATCAGATCATCCAAGTCATCATCCAATCCTAGGGGTGGAAAGTCTCCCACCTCCAGCTTATCCGGCTTCACAAATGCACCGCATTTTTCAAGACATTGGAAATAACGCTGCCCATTAACGCTACCATCGTTCTTCCCCGTCGGCTCATCCAGCTCAACACCTACCCAGATAGGCTGCAGCTCCACAGGAAGCTCGCCTGTCTTTTCGAGTTCGCGGCCAGGTCCAGAAACCGGAATAGAAGGAACAGGCCCAATAAATCGAATTGTTCCTCGTCTGATATGGGGCGGGGAAGATGGCAGGATAATCACTCGTTTATCCATGGAGATCTCTATGATTGGGTGGTGAGACGAATACCAGAGAAAATTGTTTTTGTTTAGTAGAATGATTCGTACCTCGAGAAGCTATCTCGGCCTTGTCCTTTGATACTTGGTGGCGAAGAGATTCCTCCGGTGAAAGCGCATTTGGATCAAAGCGGCCGAGCTTTTGGTTCTTCTTCCACGCCAGAACAGAGTTTGAAAGAGACTCGTATGTCTCCGTAGGCATTTCGAATTTTTCCACGGACGAAAGGTCGGTGAAGTTGGGTCTCATCGCCTGTGGACGAGAATCATGGACCTGTTTCTTATTTAGTAACGATATTCCATACAAAATATAAGCTTTTACCCTGTAGATCCCCAGGAGAAATTTGACAAGCCATGAAATGACTCCTTTTAAATCCAGGATCCATTAGAGGGGTACTCATTTGACAAAGCCCCCTTCAAGTTAAACGATTCTGGGAGGTAAAGAAATCAAGACCTACCACAATCTCTGTTCCTTTGACCAATCCCCAATCACCGATAGCCCGGTCCTCCTCATCTGCCCATTGATCAGGCCGACCAGGTACCTTGACAAGCAGGCGCTGACACCCCGGTGGGACACCGGTCATGGTCTCCAGCTTCCCCTTGAGCTGCATCACAGTCCAAGTGGGGGTAATGCGGCGCTCGGTGACAAAACGAGGCTCAGCGTCAGCCTTTCGTGAAAAGCCAGCATTGGTAATAAGGACGGAGATATCCGCCGGTGTAGGCTGGAATGCCATCTTGATAGTAAAGTATGCCTTGGGGACCCTTGAAGCGGTCGCGAAGGTTTCTTGCTTTGATGTGTGTTCTGTGGGGAGATGTTAGAGTCGTTCCAAAAACAAGTTGCAGGCCAAAAACGAAATGACAAGGTGGTATCCCATCCCCAATTGCTGATTTTGGGTGTTTCAAACCAAAGAGGTAGGGTATCCAATGGCTCCCAAACAAGGTCCCCCCCCCTCAAGGGGAGCCTTTTTTTTTTTGATAATGGCAATATTCACCACGAATGGCCCCTCTTTAAGAGCGACCCGCGGATCGTAGCAAATGAAGATAGACCTCAGCTCGTATATACCACTCATGAAGAAATGTATTCATATGCGACCATAGTGTACTTACAAAGATTGTTTTTTTTTCTCTCTCAAGACCGAAGCGAGCGATGCTCCTGAACACCATGCGCGATCCATGGATGAGCCCTGCAGAACGGTGGCTTAGTCATGCGGGATTGACATGGACGTTCTTATAGTTCTCACGGCCTTCTCCGGCATGGTGAAACAGCATTACAGATGTTACATGTACGCGGGTCTAAGAGGAAACTGGATGAATTGGAAATTGAGCAGAATCCCGATTCAGAAAGAATGTTGCTAACGGAAGATCTTCAAGAAACGGTTTCAATCGAAATTTTGGTTGGAAAAGGAAATTACCGATCCAGTACGCTGCGATCCGATACGAATTGTATATGGAGAGATTGGCCTAGAAGATGATTGAATCAGGGAAGGCAGAGAACTAAAGTGACGGTACAAAGGAGTATCTATTGGGTTTGTAGAATTAAGCATGTAAGAAAAGAAGATGAAAGATGAAAGATGGAAAGAAATTCGATTCCATCCCACTTGAATGATAAAACCACGTGATGTCCCTCGCTTGACTTCAATGACAATCGAGATTCAACCAAATTCAAATAGATGCAACTCACAGCCGCAACCATGTCCAACGCTGAGGAGTACGAGCAACAGAACGTACACGAGGTCTATCAGAATATTGCCCAGCACTTTTCTGCTACACGTTATAAGGTATGATGAAAGACGCAAGGGGAGAAAAATGTACCTGTCACTTACTTAGTCCCGTAGCCATGGCCTATTGTGGAACAATTCTTGCAAAATCTCACACCTGGATCCGTGGGGCTTGATGTGGGATGTGGAAACGGCAAGAATTTAATGGTTAATCGCAATGTCTTTATTATTGCATCGGATCGGTAAGTCTATATCCTTGTTTCCAAATACGGTGGGAGAGAGAGAAGGTCGTATATAAAATCTTTTTAATGTTTTTTTTTCTTGATTTTTGGTTTTCAATGTGTTTGATATTTGATTGTATCATAATCTTCCGCAAAATTTCTCCCTCTTCTTCCGGCCCTTTTGACCTGATTTAAACAGATCGGAAAATCTGGCCCGGTTTGCTCTTCAGCATCAACCACATTCAGCCGTCGTGGCCGATATTCTCCACCTTCCACACCGGAATGAGAACTTTGACTTTGCAATGTGTATTGCCGTCGTGCATCATCTGTCCACCGCGGAGCGAAGAGTGCAGGCCATTGCTGAGATTCTGCGAACCGTGAAACGCGGTTCGGATACGCAACCAGGCGGTACCGTCTTAATTTATGCCTGGGCCCTTGAGCAGAAGAATAGTCGTCGGGGTTGGGATAAAGGGGACCAGCAAGATATCATGGTCCCTTGGGTTCGGAAGAACCCATCGGCCCCGGAGGAATCTCAAACGTTCAATCGCTATTACCATCTGTTTGGTGAAGGCGAATTGGAGCGAGATATTGAAAATGCTGGCGGTCATGTGGTGACGTCCGGATATGAGAAGGACAATTGGTGGGCCATCGCCACGCCCAAGGTTAACCCATAATGTCGGGAACCGGTTTCATTTCGAGAGCCAGCCTCGATAGTCCACCAGAAACCTGGAGGATTGTTTTCTTTTTCCCTTTCTTTTCTTTTCTTTCCCCACCCTCCTTCTCAAATAAATGAGGGTAGAGATTGGGGCAAAAGCCTGAATGCCCTCCAGTAAAGCATAAAAGAATCTCCGAAAGGAAAAGAAAGAAAAGAAAAGAAAAAAGAAACACAGCAAAGAAAAGACGCATGTCGCAAGGGGGTGGTGGGGAAGGGGGGAAAAAGAAAAGAAAAAAGAAAAAAAAACAAAAGCATTTCTATTCAAATCAGAACCTCCCACAAAATCACGGTATACCTCCAAGCCGGCGCTATGCAAGTCATATCAGAAAACAAATGGGAAAAAAAAGAAAGCCGTACGTGAAATCGTCATCACATATTAGGGCAACGTTCGTGGGGGCATAGGCATCCCCATATGTGGGCCCATCATTCCGGGGGGTGGAATTCCCATATCGGGTCGGCCCACTCCATAGTACTCTCGAGGTTGAGGAGCCGGTGGTGCAGGTGCATATGCAGGAACACCCGCAGTCAATTCTTCCAGGGATGGTAGTTGAGGGGCCAGGCCTGATGGGTGACCTGGAATGGCGCGGGAGATGGAACTCTTTCGTGGGCGAGCGAGAGAGGTGCTGGCTCGACGAGTTCGGGTGGTGGGTGGATCGATCGCATGGCTTGATAAGGAAAAGGGCACCACGCCTGCGCGGCGAGCCATTTCTTGTTCCCCTAGTTGCCAGTGCATCGCCTCTGCAGCACGCCATGGGATGGCCATTTCCTCGGCCACTTTGGACCACATTTCTGCCTTGAATCTATTGGATTAAAAAGTTGTCAGCAAGTCTTTCATTCAATCCTTCTTGTTGTATGTGTGTATGTAGGCGTGGAATATGTCGTTATATGAGTAGGTGGGGTATATATGGGGTATATGGGTATATGCAGGTCTGTTCTCCAATGCTCTCGTGGCTGGATGGGGGGGGAGGGATTCTTTTGATCCTACCGTTCATATAAGCGAGCCAGTTTGTTTTTCTTATCTTCATCCCACTCGCTGCGACGTTCCAGGTAATTTTGATAATGAAGTCGACAACTGATGGCACTGCGACCTGGCAGGCGTTTACTGATATCCTCCCATTTCATCCCGCTGCCCCGTAGCTCGATGATTAAGGCATCCTCCTCGGGTGACCATTTGGATTGCTTCTTAGCAGGCGATTCCGCGGTATGAGCTGGTTGGAGACGTTTAGGAGCGCCAGTTGGGCCCGTCTTGGTCAAGGGCGGTGGCACAGCCATCGACGGACCAGTCAAGTAGGAGGTGCCGGGGAGGGGACCTGACATCCTTGGGGGATAGAGAGGGGCAGGGTTGCCCGAGGTTTCTTCCTCATCTTGGGGCTTGAGTAGTAGTGAGATATCCACTTTGGCGGGCGGCAAGATAGGCCGATTTTGTAACGCAATCATATGCGCGATGGGGGTGGCGTCCTGGGTAGGGGGATTTCTCTCAAAGTTGACAAATGAAAGATGCTGATGGGTTTGGTGTTTTTTTGTTTTGAAAAAAGATATCAAAAGTCAAAAAAGGAAAAGAAAGAGAAGAAAAGCAGCAAAAGCCAACCACAAACCACCCAACAAACAAGACACCTGGATGGTTTTATCTTCACTATTTTGTTCCAGTAGATCAGAGATAGGAAGGGAGTTTGTTTTTCTTTTCAAGAAAAAAAGAAAAAGGATTAGGAGAAAAGTCGTGTTGTTTTGGGAGGGGAATAGAAGAAACAAGCAGAGACAATGCAAGACTCGTGATCTCTCTTTCTCTCTTTCTCTCTCTCTCTCTCTCTCTCTCTCTCTCTCTCTCTCTCCGTCTCTCTTGTTTCTTACTCGGAAGAAAACAGAAAGGCTTGCGGGCAATCAAGTTCAGGGACCGAGAACTTGGATCAAATTGCTCCGTGATTCTTCACCAAAAAAAGCCAAACACAAGGGATGGTCTTGTGCAACGAATGGTGAGGTCAGAGGAGGTTCTTCTCTCTTTTTTTTTTCGTTTTGAACGGCAGAAACGGCGGGACCAGGTACCGTGGATGAGGTCCTCCAGGAACCGAAGAAAGGTGTATAGGATTGGAAAAGGTCAAAGTCAAAAGAGAAACGAAGGTAGAGGAGGTTGAAGAGAATGAAGAGAAGTAGAAGTTTGATAGGGAAGAGAGTCCAGAACGTGAAAGATGAAACGAGTCTTAGACCCAAGTCTACGTATAGTATTGTAAGGGTAAAAAAGAGGGTCATCAGTTTAATCGATCCACAACGTTTTAATTAAACATAGCGGTCAAACCCTTGGGATTGTAATCTTGTCTATGTCGTAGAGAAATGTACAGGAGAGGGGAGCCCATACTCATTCCCAGTTTTAGTTATGATTCTAATTTATTATGCTTTTGATTCTGCTTTTTCTGCTTTTCTGATTACGTTGATTATGTTGATTATTTGATTGATTATTGTCTTTTTTTTTTATATATTTTAGAATTTAAATTCCTGATTATTCAACTTTGGGTATTAGGGGGATTGGATATAGAAAAGGAGAAAATAGGAGAGAGAAGAGGATATAGAGATATAGAAGTGTTAAAGAGAGTAGAGAGTAGAGAGTAGAGAGAAGAGAGAAGAGAGAAGAGAGGGGAAACGAGGACCCGCATTCCTCCTGGAGTGAAATGAGTGTCAGAAGAGGAAAAGGACAAAAAAACCAAATTTTAAAATAAAAATAAAAATAATCAAAAAATATCGAAAATATTAAAATATTAAAATAATCAAAAATCATTAAATAATAAAAAAGAAAAAACAGAAAAGAGAAGAAAAAAACACTCTAAAAGTGCGCGGGACCAATCAGCGCCTTCTCTGGCGGCCCTAATGCCATGCCGTTGTGACTAAAGTCCCAGATCGGACTCAACGGCTTTTTTCGCTAATCACGAGGGAAATAAACGGGATCTGGGGTGTTCTTGTCCCACTCGGGGATTTTTCTCGTTCCCAGAGGCGTCGATGGCTTTGATGGTATTTGTTTGTTTGTATATTTCACGTACTTTTTTTCAAGGTTTTATGCTGTACAGCTCTCCGAAGCTATAGCTTTCGGAATTTTTATCTTTTAGACTATTTTTTTCTTATTCTTTATATACCTAAAATCTTTAGATGTTTTTCTTTTCCTTTTTTTTTTTTTTTTTTTTTTTTTTTGCCTGCAATTTTGCCTGGATCCACCAATCCCGGGTTCCTGGTTTCCCTCCAGTTTGTTTCTAATTCCATAGATCACTCTTAATTCCTTTCCATGGAACGAGGGGGAAAAATGATGGTTTCCTTGGATCATCAGGAACTTCAGCCTCGGTAATCATCTGTCAAACCAATTCTTGAAAAATGCCTCCTTCCAGAACTTCCCGTACTCAGTTCAAAAGTGGGTTTGGCTCCTGTCGTGTATGGGCCCAGACCTTGTGCCGCAGAAACCATCGTTCGCAGATACATCCTCGTCACACGGCGTCGCAATCACGATCACTCCCAATTTGACAAGCAGAGGGCACAATGGAAAAAAAAAGGGGGCGATCAGACCTAGGCGAAATTGGCCTGGTTGATCCTGGGTCTAGATTTCTAGTCTATTTTTTTTTTTTTTTTTTTTTGGTACATGTCCAAATTTCTCCCTTAGCTATACAATCAAAAGGACATACAATTGAGGCCCGATCGCATGAAGGACCGGATCGGCATTCTCCGTTCATAATCGTTAAGAAAGTACAATCTACAATAGCATAGCTCCAGATGATGGCTTTTTACCTTGGGACTAGTGTGAAAAGGGGAAAATGGGGTTGCGGGAAGCGAGAAGCTAAGGTCTCAGGTTTGCTACGTTAATTTGCTCTCTAATTTAAGGGAGACACTATGGGAGGCTGGAACCGTCTTTTCTTGAACGACGGGGCCTTGGATTATATAACTTATATAACTTACATATGTATTCAAATTACCAAAGCGATTTCTGCTGTGAATTACTATGGGAAACATTTGAAGTCTAGATTTCAGGGTTGGAACTTGTTTCCCTTTTTGATGAACCATACTATAAATTGCCTGTACTCTGTACTCCTATACGTCAACTGTACAAATCAAAACAAATAACAAACCGAAAAAATAAGTTTGAGAACGGGCAAGCTGCAGCAACTCGTTGGTAGAATTCTCCGTGATTGGATATAACGTGCATGCAGCTGGCACGGAGCCCCAAGTGGCAAAGCCACCCTAATGCAGCCTATAACCCTGGAGAAAAAAAAACCCCCCCAAACTGAAAAAAAAAAAAAAAAGTCCTGCAAAGTGGCGGTGGAGTTGTTCAATGCAAGTCAGCTCGAACATGAGTTCCTGCCCTTCTTCCCGACTTTCTGTAGATATGCATCCAGTTGCCTAAGGATCGACATGTAGTTACGAGGTCATCACGTGGGGACTTTTGGTTAGAACTTAGGACTTTGTGTATGGCTTTTGGTCGAGGTTTGATTCTTATGCTTTTCATTCTCATTTTTCTCACTTTTCTCGTTTTTTTGGTATACTTTTTCGTCTCGTGTCCGCTTGACTACCGAGTCAAAAGTGGGAGTACAATTAGGTTCCTGTACGATGTGGACATGTTCTCCAGCATCAAAATCAATAATTCACATAGACGCATCGCATGATTTCATGGCCCCTCTCACAGTTGGAGAAAGGGAAAATAAAACCGGGGCAACGGTCTCAAGGTGGGTTTTCAGACCCGAAGCGAAGATGATCCATGCCGATCCCCGTGGTCATTTCTCCTAGCCGATAAAGGGTAAGGTGAAGTCAAGGTTAGCGGGACACGGTAGCTTAGGGTAAAGTTGGATATACCAAGTACCCCTACTTACTACTGTAGGAGGGGTTATGACGGACTTCTCACGGGTAAGAGAGGGGAAAGCTTTCCCATGCCTGTTTACACCACCTGAGTGGTCTCTATCTTGACTTTCGTTGCAGTTCAAAAGCCAACTTCTCCACTCAGTGGAGACCAAAGCCAACGTTCGATCATCGGAACTATGACTTAAGTGGAAGTGACCGAGGGGAGCTGGTGGCGCAGGATTTCTGCTTCTATTTACATATTTCGTACTCCGTAGTGATCGCCTGAAATGTCCGACACATCCACTTCGGACCCAGTTGGGCTTTGTATCCTTTTTTTTCTTTTCTTTTTTCGTTCTTGAATCCGACTCGGGTTTTTATTTGGGAGGAAATGGGAAGGGGGGAGTTTGTTTTCTCCAATTTCCCTGACGTTTCAATTGAAATTGAATGCTCCCTGTGGCTTTTCGGTTTGTACCTCGGGTTGGGTTTGGAGGCGTTTCTGCCCTATGGGGGGTTCATTTCCCATACCGTAAACAAGACCCTCAGTTCTCCTCACTGCGGTCCACGTTGAACAATTTACTCGGAAGGCCCGAGAACGACGGGGACGAGGGGGTTCCACTTTTGAGATCATAAGGTGGCAGAGCTGAATGAGTGGCGCCCAACCGTTTGGATGGGGCAGTGCGCGCGCAACGGTGGATCTTCGGTAGACGCGAGGAACGCTGCTGTCAAGGGGGCAAAAGGATAAAAAAAAGTTACATAAAATCAGTTAAAAAAAAAGGATAAGAAAGAAACCGAGAAATAATAGAGAAAAGAAAAGGAAAAAAAAAGAGAAAAAGAAAAAGAAACAAAGCTAAAACGACCAGATGATACACAAACCTTTGACCAACAGGGGGACCTGGTTCCGGTCAAAGTTGGATAGATCAAAATGCTGGAAACGGGAGACGGGGCCGCCAGACAAGGCTGGATGTACGGAGTAAGCCCAGAGAGAGAGATCGCCTCACTCGGCTTTGAGACTCGGCCGGATCTCATCGAGGTTTGGCACCAATCATCGTCATCATGAATTGAGTGCTTTTTTCGTCAGGTTGCGCTCCACCTTGAACCTGAAACACGCTTAGTCCTGTGGGGGTTGGTGGGGTCGCGGAAAGTGCGAGCTTCAAAGGTGTACAGATTTAAAGAATAGAAACTCAGGAAATTAAGGAAAAAGGAAAAAGGAAAAAGAAAAGGTAAAATCAAAAGGTTCGTTTTTTTATAGGAACCAGTTCATCAATCCACTTTCCAGCCAAGTCAAGTAAGCACTTGAGTTGAGTAGTACAAGAAGTACAAGAAGTACAAGAAGTACAAGAAGTACAAGAAGTACAAGAAGTACAAGAAGTACAAAGAGAGTAGGAGGATCTTATCTAGTTACTATGTAATATATTAGTAATTATACCAGTAGATACCATTGATACTGTTAATACGGGCGTTGAGTCATTCTGATTTCAAGCCCACGAGGTATACGGCATACACATCAAATCAAGTATCAAACGAGGTCGATCTCTGAGACTCTGACGTTGATACCTCACATTGTCGAGTGCAATTAAAGGAGCCAAATTGGAGATAATTTCTTTGTTCTAGACTCAACCTGTCAGAGATTCTGGACCATTGCGGAGTCTTTGCTCCAACCACGGGAAGGACTTTCTCCACTATAAGGAAACTTGAACATGAACTTCAAATTCAAAGAAATTATGGAAAGTGATGGAAACGGAAATGAAGAGAGATCAGGATTGATCATTGAATACACGTGTGTGGTCCAAATGGAAGTTGGAAGGACCAGTTGACTTGGAAACTTGCAGAGTTTGGGCTTCTTTGAACCTCTGGTGGTTCTAACTCTACCTACTCGTATGTAACCTAGTACATCTTGGCTTTTCTTTCTATGATTAGACCAAGTCCTCTATCAATCTCGGTATGGAGGTTTCCTCGAACTAATAGTTCAAAGTTCAAAGTCGGCGCTTTCTTTATCTAATCACTTTCGAGTTTCTTTTATACAAAAATTAAACTTGGTCGCTCTTTGTTCAAAGAATATCAGATTCCAAGACTAGGCCATTCCTCGGCTTATGACAAAAATGAACTGAAAGAAAAGAAAAGCCAAGCTGACAAGTATTCGAAAATAGAACTCTTTCACTTCAATGCGTTTCATGGGTCTTGGGATTAAAAGAGAACACTGACTTACCCAGAGGTATCTTAACATAAAGTCGTTATGGTCAATCCGGAAGAATCGGAAATTTGCAATCCTGTCAATTGTTTACTCTTCACAGCTGGCCTGGTCACTTCTACCTATTATTTTCTACTGTATTGTGTTATCTTTATATCTGACCACCTGCACACAATGTCTTCTACTATACCACGGGTAAGTCAAAGAGAGAGGGAGGGAGAGAGAGAGAGAGAATATAGAGTCTCTCCAGGGTCTTTTGAAATGGGGAGAGAAGAAAAAAACCAAGTTCTAACATTGTACTCTCTTGTAGTTTACCGGTAATCACCATTGGCCCGCAGGATTATCAGCGGCTACTCATGTCGGCTTTCCGAACCGAACAACTGTAGACTGTTATAAAATTGTGACATTCCAGATGCTTCTTCACTGGCCAGCATTTCTAAACTGGCTGGATTATTATAAAGATCAACACTGCGAGAAAAGGGGCATCTGTATCTTAGGAGCGGAAGCTCTTCCATGCAAACTATGCCAGTTTCGTGAGCTGGCTAGCATCTACTGGGGTACTGTTGATGGAGATCGTACTGAGAAGTTCACTGCTCTGACCAAATTGATTGGCTCGGAGTGGGGTGCTCCCCCGAGGGTCCAACAAGATGTGGCAGAGTACTGGCCTGAAGTTTACCGGCAGCTGAGGAACGAGACTCGGAGTTTCTTGTGAGTGGTGTTGACTCTTTTTCATCGTGATCCATCCAGATGTCCAATATACATTTTGAACTGACCCAAGAAACACATTTCCTTAGTAAAACCGATCTATTTGGCCTCTTTCGCTTGTCCAATGTCACTGTCAGACAATGTCATGGTATGGGTGCCTGTAGGCCCCAATATACCGAGACTGAACTAGATATGTTGCACGTTCAATTTCCCGATGCTCCCATTAAAGGAAAGGCAAATACAGCCCAATTGGGTGACGCCATTTCAGAGTATTTTGAACAGAGAAAACTACCAACCAAGTGCGGTAGATGCCACAATGACCGATATGACCACGAAAGTTTCCGTCGGATTCCCGAGTGCCTCATGGTACATGTTAATCGGATCGGAACGACGGCTCAGGGGAATCTATTCAAGATCAACAACCCAATCCAGATCCCACTGGATTTAATGTTTGATGCTTCATGCTTTGACCCACGAGTCACCATCGATGACAATGTCGTCTATGAACTGACTTCCGTCATAATGCACAAAGGTGAACCTAATTCGGGACATTATTATATCTTTGCTAAAGGGCCCGGCTCAAAGTGGGCTCTTCTTGACGATGAGGATGTGACTCGCGTCGATGGATATGACGCCTGGGCTGGAAGGAACTCCAACCAGTGTCGCGCCTACATATTCGGCTTTCGTCGCCTCGCGGTGAATCCAACCCACCAGAGGATCGTCTATTCGGATTCTTCATCGGAGGATAGTCGCGTGAAACATGTCCAAATTGAAAAACAGGTGGGACAAAATGAGAATGGGGAGAGTGAATGGGAGATTGCCGATTCTGCAGTCTCCGAGGAGTTTGATGACTTTGACGAGGAACCAAGTGCCTTCAGGATGAAGTTTACCTCTGGTGGCGAAGAGTCGATGGTCGTCAAGGCCAATGTTGTAACCGAAGGATCAATGGAGAATTTTAGATTCCCAAATGAGGAGGGCCTTTTGGAACTCAGCTGGTATGACCAGGATGATAATGTCATCAAAGCCTTCAACGTCCAAGGAGTACTAGAGCAAGGTCTTCCCAGTGCTTCCAGATACAGAGAGTTGTACAGTGAAACTGCATCTATTGAGGCGATCAAGTCTACCAAATCCAAGGATTCGAACAAATCATCCCCGAACAAGCCTGGTGCCAAAAAAGGCAAGGCTCCAGTTGGCGCAAAGCCCAAGGGCGAAGAGAAAAAGAAGCGGACTCGAGGTTCTGTAGCGGGCATGATAGAGGAAGTCAAACAGGCATTAAAAAACGAGAATACGAAGAAGGGGAAGCAGGTGAAGCAGGCGATGCCCTACGGATTCTTTTGAATGTTGTCAATGTTACATACCTGGTGTGTTTTTGGGGGAGTTTTGCTTTTGCTTTTATACATGTATATGGTTGTTTTCGAGCACTTTTATCAAGTACTAGTTTTAGTTTCTGTAGTTGACATTCTATACATATGTATGCACTTCAATTTTGATCGATTCATTCGAGATTGGGAATGTATGTATTCAAGTACTTCCATTTCAAAATGATGCTTGTTCATACGGTATATGTCATCCACTCCCGCCTTCAACCCTGCAAATCCACAAATCCCGAACTCCAGGAAAACTTCGACCACATGGAGGCTTCAACCCCACAACAAATTCCACCCACTGCAATATTTGTGGATAATTTGATCCAGGAATTGGCCGAGTTTCACTCCCTCACCACTCATACCGATGAGCATGACCCGCCAAGAACGCAAGGGCCTCATGAGAGGGAACAACCAAACCCACTCTCAGGACTTCCGGCATCAAACATCATAAGAGTCAAGCCACTAATGCTTACCTTACATTGCTTATTCTCCAATGACCTACTTCCAGCCCTGGACATCCTGGACCGCAGGCTCGTGCGTCGCCTGGTACGCGAGGAGAGAATCAAAATAACCACATCGCCCGGACAAGACGACGGCTTGACAGCAGAGCACCAGAACACGGAGCAAGCAGAAACTTCGTACACAAGTACCCATAAGTCTCCGCCAGAAGATATCTTCTTTGTCATATCCGCTTCAACTGCCCCACTCCACGGGACTCCATCGTCTGCCTTCCTTACCCAGGAACTTATCAAAGGGTACGAGGTCCGCTTGCATGCGTGGGCTTGTACCTGTCCCACGTTCACCCTCGCGGCATTTCGTGACATTCAGTCCAGAACGGGTGTCTCTGAAGAACCTTATTCTGGCTCAGGACTACGAAACTGTGAACCCGGTTGCTATCCATTTGGTGGGACTCTCACCTGTGTCACGGACAGGGGTTCACCCCCGGTTTGCAAGCATATATTAGCTTGTATTCTGCTGGCTAGATGTCCTGGCCTGTTTGGGGAAATTGGAGATGACGGGCACCCGGTTTCTATGCAAGAATTGGCGGGTTGGTGTGCCGGTTGGGGCGGATAAGTGGCCACGGCGCATGAACGCTCTAATTGTGCATGCTCTGGGCAGTCGACCACTGCCACTTACTACTAGTTGCATACAATGCTGTGCATGGTAGTACTGCCAGTGTGGACGGCATTTGCCTTTCGCCTTACATGGTGACCAGTTGAGGTCACTGATCCTTGAGAGGGGATTTCGGCTTTTTTTTTTTTTTTTTTACGATGTCAGCTATATTTCTCTCAAACAAGCCAACTACCAGAACTACCACTACGATCGGATGAAGGATGAACCTGTGCTGATGAAAGCACACAAGGAAGCAAAATCTGCCTACTCCTTCAGCTCAAGTACCTCAACATGGTAGCTTTTCGAGTCACATCCTTGGATTATCCGTACTATACACTGCCAAATAGCAGTTCTAAGCGGTCATATCATATCGACGGGGATTAAATTCTCCAATCTAAAACAGGTGAAAAGCATTTTAGCTCTTCTTCTTGCTCTTATCAGAGGTGTCCTGCTCCTCCTTCTGATCGCCACTAGTCGATCCATTGGCTTTCTTGGCTTCCTTGTCACCCTTGCCCGCATTCAACTCCTGCTCTCGCTTAGAGTCCGTTTCCTCCTGCTGCTGCCTGTTTTGAATCTTGTTCTCGATCAGGTCGTGGAATGCAGTGATCGCGCGGATCAAGCTACTGATGTAAATGGCCATGAGCTGATCATTAGTCTTCACACTCATTGCCCGAGCAAGCTCGCTATTCTCAATCTGTGTCTCCTGGCCACTGATTCCCGGTGTCTGGGCTGGGGTCGAGAGGTTGGGGAGAAGGTTGAAGACGTCTTGGAGGTGACCCAGAATAGCGTGGTTGACCGGGAGCTCATGGTCGAGGACTTTCTGGAGGTATTGGCCGATATCACGTAGTCGCAAGTGCAACCCTTGCAATGATTGCAGCTGTGAAGTGATGCGTGTGGAGAGTGTGCCAACTGCGACATCTCTGATATCCCGGAGAAGGTGTTCCACACCAATTTCCTCCGCTTCTTCGGCCTCGATTATCGATGGTGTATGCACAAAGGTCTTTGAGGTAGTAGTTCCGTCCTATCACGATGAAAAAAAAACACGTCAGTTAGTTTCATGTCGACTTGATAAGGCATGTTTGAGTAGAAAATCAACAAAGAGAGTGACGTACATCCTTGATCTCATCAACCGCAAAGTAGGCATCTGTAGGAACACCGACCTCCTTGGGTTGCACATCGACAATGACCAAAAGAGGGTTGGGGGTGTATTTCTTGAAGAGTTCATTGATCTCCAGATCTGAGGCGCGTAGCTTAGGGCCGGAGTGATACCAGCCAACAAGCTTCTCACGGGCATTGATCTTCTTGAACATATCTCTCATCGACTCGACGAAGTTGTGGTCCAGGAACCAGACCGATGGATCCTTTTCATCTTCCTCGAACGGTACTAGATGTAAACGCCATGGTAAGCTTGCTGGACACCATGAACCTGGAACATCACATTGGATGCTTTGATATACATACCTGCGAAACTGTTGGATACCCGCACATTGTTGCCGGAGTTCTCGCCTAGAAGCACACCAACTACACGCTTCCGAGTACCCTTAGCTGTTCGCCCATAGTGGTCGGCGACAGAGAGCAGCACTAGCGGAGCAACCGTGACGCTGCGGTTGACGAGGGATAAGGTGTCCGCCGTGGTGGCAGGCATGATGAGAAGGGTATCCGACGAGGAGATGTGATAGGTAAAGAATCTAAAAGAGGTCCAAGAAAATATAAGATAGCCGGATGGAAGGATAGACGCTGAAGGGTGAAATTGAAGGAACTCCGTAACAGGGCGATGATGCTCTGGAGAGAGAGAGCTTCGGTGTTTGCGCCACTGCGGCTGGTGGTCTTAGGTAATCCAAGGCTGGTGTTTGTAGGTTTTTTTTTTTCTGTTTTTTTTTCTGTTTTCTTCTCGTTTTATTGGTTTTATTTCGATATATTTGATGAAAAGAAATGATGGGATTGGTTTAGTAAATGATTTAGAAGAATTGTCTGGCAATGTATTCAACATATTTGAGTGTTCAATATACATGTGCAGCTTAGAACCCCATTGTAGTTACGTAGCATTGCCAGCCTCCGAACCTCGGGCGCTAAGTCTTAATTCCTTTCCGTTTCCCCGGCTCTTCCTCTTCCAACCACAAACACATCTTCCACCTTTAAACGCCCCCTCTCCTCTCCTCACTCACAATGGCTCCCATCACCGAAGATACCGTCTCCAGCCTCAAGGACACCATCGGCAAGCTCGAGTCCAAGGTTGTTGAGCTGGAGCAGCGTCTGCTCAATGGCGGCGAGAAGCCCAAGTCTTTGACTGAGCAGATGCGCATTATCCTGATGGGACCCCCTGGTGCTGGTAAGTACTCCCTGGTCCAGACACGGAAGGCCACGAACAAAGTCAACCAATGTACAGTTCATTGACGCGTCACAGGCAAGGGCACTCAGGCCCCCAACATCAAGGACAAGTACTGCGCATGCCACTTGGTACGTTGTCGCAACAATCGTCTTCTCCAAACACCCCAGAGACTTTGTCATGTTAACTAATCATTGCTATCGGAACAGGCCACCGGAGACATGCTGCGGTCACAGGTCGCCAAAAAGACCGATCTCGGAAAGGAAGCCAAGAAGATCATGGACCAGGGTGGTCTTGTCAGTGACGAGATCATGATTGGCATGATCAAGAGCGAGTTGGAGAACAATGCTGAGTGCAAGAACGGGTAAGATAATACTGGATTTGCCGCTTATATCCGGCCGACTGACTCTCAATGGATAGTTTCATCCTGGACGGTTTCCCTCGCACTGTTGCTCAGGCCGAGCGCCTGGATGAGATGCTTTCTGCCCGTAAGCAGACTCTCAAGCACGCCGTTGAGCTGCAGATCGACGACAGCCTGCTCGTTGCCCGTATCACTGGCCGCTTGGTCCACCCTGCGTCCGGCCGCTCTTACCACAAGATCTTCAACCCTCCCCAGGCCGATATGAAGGACGATATCACTGGCGAGCCCCTGATCCAGCGCTCCGACGACAACGCCGAGACCCTCACCAAGCGTCTCGCCACCTACCACGCCCAGACCTCCCCCGTCTGCGAGTACTACAAGAAGACCGGTATCTGGCGCGGCATCGATGCCAGCCAGGAGCCCGGCCAGGTCTGGAAGAGCCTTCTTGGTGTTTTCCACAAGAACTAAATGTAAAGTTCTTAATTTGGGAGGAAAGAGTTTAAAAAAAGGTTTCCCATTCCCGAAAATGGCAAAAGAGACTTGTTAATCTGGCTCTGTGATGCTCACCGGTTTTCTTTTGTTTGGGTTCGGTCTGGAGAGCATCCTAAAAAGCTAGGATTGACATGATGTCCAGCATATAGACGAAGTAATCTGTCTCCTGTGGCCCTGTATAGTATGTGTACTTTGGTACCCAATACAATGTTATAAATATACTGTTATTTGCATCGTAGATAAGCCCATACATAAAGAAAAAACGAGTTCAGCCAAAACTGTTTGATTCGGGAATATCCAATATATGTACACAACGGGAAGCCCTTTCTACAGCTGAAGGGGGTACTTGGTCGACTCGATTGACTTAGGATACTTCAGCCCACCCTGTCTGCGCACCTCGTCCATAACCTCCATAATCACAAGACTTTCCTCCCAAGGCATTCCCTCGCTCTCCAACTTGCCATCTCTCAAGCACCGGGCAACCTCATCAGCCTCCCAGTACATGCCACGGCCCTGTGCTGGGAACGAGAATTCAACCTCCCGAGTCTCACCGAGACCCTTCTTTGGGATAACGCGATACCGGGTAGGCTGGAAGGGAAGTCCAAATACCTGAATCTCACCCTTATCGCCCTGGATGCGGATCGGGGGACCGGAAGTGCCCTTCTCATCCGGATCATTGGAAACACGCATGCTTGTCATAGCAATGCCCTGCGAGTGCTTGACATGAGGACCATTGCATGGTGTAGAAGTAGGGAAATTGAGCAGAATAGTGGTGGATTCATCAGACCCCGTCAAATGATAGGGAATAATTTGTGATGTGACGATGGGTGCCTTTCTTTGATCTCGAGGAAGAGTGTGATAGAGCGCCTGGAAGACCCAAGTGAGAGAATAAATGCCCACTTCCAATTTGGAAAAATTACATAGTTAGCACAACCCCATTTTTGAGTGCAAAGAGTTCAAGCCCAACACTTACAGTCCAATAGCACACCACCAGCCAGATCAAGGTTCACCATGCGGTTTTCAGGACCCCATTTATTTTCGGGGTCATCACTGAAACTTGTATCGGCGATGACCCGGTAAACCTCACCAATGGCTCCCTGCTGGATAAGCTGGCGCACTTGAACACTCAACGGGAAGTAGCGAGTCCAGACGGCCTCCATGAGGAAGAGATTCTTCTGGCGAGCAAGTTCGCATAAGATCTTGGCTTGATCTACATTGACCGTGAAGGCCTTCTCACACAGTACATGCTTGCCTGCCTCGAGAGCCAACCGGGCATTTTGATAGTGGTGAGAGTGTGGTGTGGCAATGTATACGACATCCACGTTAGGGTTGGCAACAAGCTCCTCATAAGAGCCGTATGCGACACAGGGTGCTGGAATCCCAACGTCCACGATAAATTGGTCTGCCCTATCTTTAGATGAGGATGAAGCGACAGCTGCGACTTGGTGGGAAATATCCGAAGCATCACGAGTCGCGGGGTCCTTGAGAAGGTCAAGGACGAATGCTATTGTATCAAGCATGATCAGCCAAGCTCTACTATTGGTATTATATCACGGAGAGTTATCTTACTCTTTGCGATACCACCCGTGGCTGGAGTTGGATGTATAACTTTGGTCAGCAATTGCCTATTTCTCTGTATAGATTTTATTTGAAGAAAGCCTCGAGTTCATACCCATGATACCCCATCGTGTCAGATGTGCCATTATGTATGAAGATTGCGTCGGAGGGTTGTGATTTTGAAGCAAGAATTTAATAGAGAATTGAAGCTATGTTCAGGAGAAGGGAAAGATAAAAAGAGTACAAAACGAAGTAAGGTAAAGGAGTAAATGATATGAGGGGTGTTCAAGTGGGGAAAAGAACAAAACCGCCAAACCACAGAAACCACATTTGAGACCGGAGATGCACCGAGCGGGGCACAAAGCAACGTCATGGTGCTACGATACGTAAAATAATAATATGTATTTGCTTTGCTTTTTTTTTTTAGGATTCCGTCTTAATACGAACATGAGACCCAGGAGAGTGAATACCCTAGAGAGAAGAGGAATGGGTGTTAGTAGTGACCAATAGAGGAAAACTTCTGAGATGAGATTGAACCAACCTCGGCTTTTCGCTTGCCAAGCACTGAGTCGGGAGTGGCTGTTCGTTGTTGAGGAGTGTAACTACGTGCAGGTGGGCCATCCTTGGTTACCTCGTCGTAGCAGCTGGCATGGTAGATTCGACTATTGACAGTGACTGCGTCCTGCCAGATCCAGTCTTGCACTTCTTCGGACCACGTCGATTCGAATTTCTCCTGGCAAATGGGACACGGGGTATTGCGCAGTACAGCATCGTTAGGGGCTCGAACCCACTGCTTCGGTGGGCCTTTCTTAGTGTCATTACTATCAGCACCTGCAGTGCCTTCCGCAGTCGTCTCGGCATCTTCGGTGCCTTGGTCGTCATCGACCTCACGAGACTGAATCCAGTCCTGTTGTTTACCATTAGTCTGAAATGTCGGGGAGATCAAGCCAAATCATATCAAGGAAAATACGTACCCCTTCATCGACATACCAGCTGCGAGTCTGGGCTCGCTTGGTAGCCTCAACCATGCGCTGGTTGGTTTTGAAGTGCCAGTCCAAATGGCGGGCTTTTTTCTCGCGGCCCTCTGTAGTGGCCGGGAAACGGCGGCCGCAGGTTCCGCACCGATTAGATTTCGCATCGTACAGGGAAACAACGAGCGCCATTCGAGGACTAAATTAGTAAAAGTGAGCACACATACATTCACATACGTGCATGAAGGGAGTTGATGTCGGGTCCAACACTTACATTTTCATAGAGGCAGTATTCATGGGAACCGTGGATGATGAGCCGACTGGAGTAGACGTCTGAGGAGTCGCAACCGGTGGGGTAGCTCGTAGTTGACCAGGGATGAAAAATGGCAAAGATCCCGGGGGTGGTGTTCCGTTCGATCCCATCGTTGGTGGAGCTGATGCAGGAGGCAAAAGCCCTCGTAAACGGAGAGCGGCGATAATGGGATTATCGGCCAGTTGTGGGGTATTGTTGGCGGGAGGAATCTGCGGCATTGAAGGGAGAAGGTTGGGAATTTGGGGAGGTGGCGTGGGTTGTTGACTCATGGCAGTAGCTTTAAGGAGCTCCGCGATCGTTTCGGAATTGAGCATATGTGGGAACGGTTGGGATGTAGGTTGAGTTGGAGGTGTTGATGCCGGAGGAGCTGGGGCAGGATTGGGAGCCTGGAAAGGTACTGGCTGTGGAGGTTTAAACGAAGAGAGTTGATTTCGAACAAGTTTGCGCTCCTCAGGAGAAAGTTGCTGGCGCTGCATGATACCTTGGAGATCAAGCAGTGACTTGAGTCGCTGTTGACTCATAGGATTGAATGGACTGTTCGCAAAGTCGTTTCGTGCCGACGCGATCAATGCCTCCAGGTCCTGATGCAGAGCCATTAATTCCATATCTTGGCGTTGTCCTTGCGGTGGTGTCTAATGTGAATGCGTTAGTACAGACTTGGGGGGAAACATATAAAATATTCCATACAGCAGTTCTTGCGAGGCCCCCATGATTCGCGTAAGGCTGGTTTTGGCGAGACATGCCCGGTGGAGTGGGGTTATTGGCCCAACTTGTTGGCGTTACGCTACCACGACCGCGATTAATATCCGGTTGACCTTTCAGCCGCTGTGAGTCCAAAAATGCCGTGCGGGCCTTGATGAGAGCGTTTTCAATATCACGGGTGATCTGGGGCGGGAAGACCGGGCGTGTGTCCAGCGAGCCCGCGGCGGGCTCCTTCCAAGTCTTGAGCATCTCATCCAGTTTGCGGCGAGTGGGCGAATCAACGAGAGTGTACGCATTTATAAAGGTCTGGAACATCCTCCGTCCCAGGAAAAGAGTGTAGGGGGTTCCAACATTCTTGACGATGGAATCAACTACATAAAGAGCGGGCAACTTCTGCGGCGGCGGGATCTACTGCACAGTCAGAGAATCCAGACTACGCCTCGGAAAATGGGGGGGGGGGGGGGGGGGGGGGGGCAGACACGTACAGATCGAATGTGATCTTCCAAAACTTTGGAGATGGCCTCTGCATGTTCGGTATTCTCTTTGGCGATGACAGTCAGATTGCTGATCTGAAATCGATCGTTGGTGATAAGATCCTCCAAGGAACTTTTGTAGTCCTCTGCTACCTCATCGGAAATCGAGTTTGACATGATGATGGCGGTTGCGATGGTTGGTGGAATGAGGTGGAGCGATTGCTGGAGAGTGAGATGATTAGTAGTTTGTGCAGTCCAGCACCAGTCTTTTGATATGCAATATTTTTTCGTCTTCTTTCACGTTCAAGTTTTCTTCTCGATGTTCTTCTCTCTGGCTTTTGCTTTTTTTTCTTTTCTTTTCTCAGTTCCTCTCAAATTCCTTCTTTTTGTTCTTGTCTTTTGGGTTGTTTGAGCCTGCGAGAGGCCAGAGGTCACTATCAACAGAATTGTCCTTCCTAGACCGGGTGATCCACGAAGTGAAATCGCCGGGACCAACACAAGATGGAGAGAAAAGTCGGATATTGTAAAATGCTTGCTAGCTATCTTGCAGAATTGAGAGAGACAACAACATAAACTTCAATGTAGACCCTTTCCCGCAAATTGGTTTCCTTCACGTCAAGATCAATTGAGAGGAGATGCAAAGCCGATTGGGGCAAAATAAATGAGGCCAACCGCGGAAAAACCACCCAAGTTCAACGTAGATTATCAGAACAAAAGAAGAAAGGAACTTGAAGACGAATGCAACGCTGTAGTGAGGGATAACAAGAAGAGAAAGAGAGAGAAAGCGGAGAGAGAAAGGGATTCTCCAACTCGGAAGGTTTGAGCCGCCGGGGTCATGTGATCCCCCTCCTCAATGACGCATTTCCCGTTTTCGACTTGGAAATGTGAATCTGATTGCCTAAACATTTGTCTTGATATTCGACTGAAGATACATATTCCATCTCTCTACTTTTATTCTACTCCATAAGAAATTACCTCACAACTTGACTAACATGAAGCTCTTTTCAATCGCCTTCATGGCTTTGCTACCTCTGGCGCTGGCCGCCAAGTCGCTCAAGTCCGTTATCGTCACTTTCCCAAAGGGAACTCCCTCCAATGTCATTGCTGATGCAAAAAATGCACTGGTAGCCTCGGTGAGCTATATGGATTATCTCCAGCCTTTATATGGCTGAAACTAACGCAGTCAACTTCTTACAGGGTGGCATCATCACTCATGAGTACAGTAAGTTTCCTTCCTCGGCCCGATTTCCGCCCCAAGATTGTCCTCGCTAACTGTTGGATAGCTCTGATCAAGTACGCCTATATCCTCCCCCATATATCGCCTCGCCTTGTCTCTAATATCTAATTCCGCTTTTCCAGTGGGTTCGCCGCAGAGGCTCCTGTGAATGCTCTTCAGACACTTTCCACAGAGTCTACCGAGTATAAGCCGATCATCGAGGAGGACAAAATAGTAACCGCGAACGGGGAATTCGAGGGCCAGGAACATGAGTTCTAAGGGCTTCAAGGCACTTCTTCTCGGGATCGGAAGGGATTTAATCTCCGACACCAAAATGGCACCTGAATAACATATGACAAAACATCGGCAGGGGGTCATCTTGATCAGTGGTGATATTCCCGAGAAACTTTCATCGGAGGGCGCATTCAATTTATATCATGGGTTGGGGGTTTTAAACATATTGGTTTTGGGTCCATTTTTGTGTACCCCGGAGTATCCTTCACAGCTGCAGTACAAGTACAGCTTAAAGCCGGGAATCTTGATTAAGGGGGGAGCTAGATTCGGAGTTTAATTTGATTTGATATCTCTGGATCGTCTGAATAAACTCGTAGTATGAACATTTCAATGTTGACCACACTTGTATGTTGCAAGGTGCAGCTTGTCAATGTACTTATTGAGAGGTGTAAAGGTCCAGCCAAAAATCGGGGGACGATCATTCCCCCCCGCTAGTGACTCGGCGCTCTTCGTGGCCCCCGAACGCGCTCGCGTGGATCCGCAACTCTCCTCCCAACTCCCCTTCTGCCCAGGGGATTACAAATGCTGCACCCTGTATCCATTCTTTTTGTCGATTTGAGAGATCTCATTCGCCATGTCTGCGGAACATAACGTGACCAAGGTTCTGCTGGAATGGATCAACAGCTTCTCCCTGGGCAAAACACTTCGCGCCCCGGAGGAATTGACTGACGGTATAATCCTATGGGAGATCCTCCAAGATATTGACCCGCAATACTTCCTCGACGAAATCCCCGAGCGCAACCCCGACAACCACTGGGTGGCCAAATGGCAGAACCTCAAACACATTCATAAGCTCCTGTTAAGCTATATTCGACACCAGAATGATGAGTCGCTTCCGTCCGGTCTCGATCCATCCCCAGATCTCGAAGCCATCGCGGAGAAAGCCTCTTCAAAAGAGACGAATAAATTACTGAAACTCCTGCTAATCGCGGCTATCAGTTCGCCCAACGCGGAGACATACGTGCAGACCCTCCAGGAATTGACCACTTCGACCCAGCAGGGTCTCAAGGATATCATCGAGGAGGCACATAACGGACAGTACGAGCCCCTACACGCAGCAGACGAACTCCGGGAAGATCTAGCGAAGCGAGACCACCCGGTGGATCTAGAGCTGCAATTCGAGGAGCGGGTCGGGAAAGTGCTTGCGGAGAACGATCGTCTATCGCACGAGAAGAAAGAGCTGGAGAAGGCACTGGAGGACCTACATAATCGGCTGGCACGCTTGCAGGAAAACAACGATACTCTTCAGAACCGACTCGCCTCCACCGAAGATCGCCTGGTGACCTTGAAGTCCGGAAAGGGTGATCTGGGTTTCAATGCCAAGGCATTGGAGAGCAAGACTCGACAACAAGATGATCTCATCGCATCCCAAGAGGCGAAACTTACCGCTGCCCAAGATGAAGTCGATAGCCTCCGCATGAGCGTTGAGTCATTGAAGGTCAAGAACCAGCGGTACCAAAAGTTACAGGATGATTATGATGAACTCCGGACGGACCGAGATCAATTAGCGCGGAAGGCAAATGCGGCCGAGAAATACCGCCAGAAGCTGCAGGCTAGCCAGGACTTTGAGAAAGAGAACCAGACTTTGAGGAATCAGATCAAAGATCTCCAGCAGCAGCTGAAGGAGTCCGACTCGCAGCAACGATGGACCTCGGAACACGACGTTGAGCTGGAAGAATACCGCAAACTCCTTCCCCGCATTGAGCAGGAATGCAATGAAATTCAAAACCTCAAAAAGCAACTTGAATTTAACAACCATGCGCTCACTGAACGACTCGAGAGTGCGGATGAACAACATGAAAGAGACGATGCCTTGATCAGTGAACTACGGGAACGCCTCCGAGAGTTGGAGGGTCTGCCCAGCAGTCCTTCACCAGGTTCTGAGACACCTAAGATGCAAGGCACATTATCGAAGGATTTTGAATCCATGAGCATGAAAGATTCTCACCTGTGCGTAATCTCCAAGTCCTCACTGTGGATTTCCCCCGACTAATCAAGGCACAGTAAATCCGACAACGACGATCTAAAGCGAGAAGCGGATTCAGTCAAGGAACAATCTGCCGTGAGTTCTCCGTCTCTGTAATCATTTATATATACATCTTTTTTCGCTAACACCATTCAGCCTGGATCCCATACAGAGGGCTTTTCAGAGAATTTCAATGCATCGGTGCAAATCGCTCGCTCCAACTCCACACAAAGGTATATTGTCCATTTTTTGGGGTTATTGCCGTCTAATCGTTGCTGACTACGCCCGCAGTGAGGAATACTGGAAACTATACGAAACTTATACTGGGACCTTGAAAAGACTTGCGGAGATTCAAGATAGCCTGGAAAGCACTAAAAAGGACCTTTCCGACGCACAGAACCAGAGTATGTTATGATAACTCCCATGGATGAATAATAAAAACTAACGAGAGCCTAGTTGGTTTTGTCGAACTCGAAAAAGCTGATATGTTCCGTGAACTTGAAGAGCACAGCTCCGCTGAGTTGGCCAAGCTCCGTGGCGACTGGGGTAATCTCACCCAAAATCTACACCATCTCGAGGCGGAAGTGGACGCAAGCCAAACATTGGTTCGCGAAGTCTGCGCCGAACGAGAGGAGTTGCGTAAAATGCTTGACAACAAGCAGAACGAGATCAGCGTTGAGGACCAGGAAGTCATGAATGAGATGCAGATGCTGTTGGGTGAATTTGAAATCCATAACAGCGAAGGTGGTGAAATTCCTCAGAAATCAAGCTTCGAGCTGCTAAAGCAGTGCGCCGGGGTCTTGGAGAAGAATGTTGAGCGTCTCGCTCAGCGTGCAGAGGTCAGTTTCCATCCATTTTCTTTTTCTCCGCAACAAGAATGCCATGCTAATATTTATCCGATCTACAGTATATTCAGCAACAGAACGAACTCATCAAGTCACTTCGAGAGAGTATGAAGAACTACGAGGAGAATTTGGACGATGGTATTCCCAAGGAACGTGAAGTAAGTGTCTATGAGGATCCCACCCCTTTCCAATGCAGAACAACATGCTGATCTTGTATTCTTCCTGAAGATTGAATTGCAGAAAACCATCGATGATCAAGCCAGAGAGCTCAGCCTTGTGAGCTCGGCCTGGTACCATCTTCAGACTCGGTGGCAGAATAACAACATGACCATCTCACGCTATCGACAAGGTGCGAGTATGACAGACCCACGAGGTTGGTTGGCCAAGCAAAGAAGCGCAGTTGCTGGTCAATAAGGTCACTTTGAGAGCATATATATGCACATTACTTGAGTCGCTTTTGTTTTCATTTGTGGTTTATTATGCACATATAGGATTACGTGTATATTCCATTAGATCCCCTTTTATACCTAATGTTTGGTCTTATAGTAGGCCTTATATGGTATATAGTTGATAGAATGCATGTTTTTTTGGTTTACTGTGCATATATATGTGGATGTACATACATTGATTGACGTTTCTGTTCAAATATTTGCTCCCTTGTGGCCTGCGCAGGTGCTACCTCCTAAGATGCCTTGGAAGTCACTGGATCCGAATTGATTCCGATGCATACCTTTTTTTCGATTGAATATACAGATGAGCCACCTGCAACGGTGGATGCTGACAGATGATGGATGGAAACATTGAATATGCAATATAAGATTCTACTTTTGAATATATTTGCACGGATGGTGAAGTAATGTACATGAGAAGGGGCATCATATGCCTCTCCAGGTAATAAGACAATGACACATCAAAAATTATGACGAGATTAAACAAGTTTCAAGGTCGATCAGCGGAGTTTCCAAGGCACCGAATCAAGAGGCGCGTTTCAATCATGCCCACTGTCGGGGGTGTTTGAGAACGTCGATGATCTCTTTTTCGCTGGTCTTATCATCACCCAGATCCTCTTCATCAACATGCATGCTTTCAGTTCTCGTGCCAGACACTGGGTCCATGTAGGCCCAGCTGGCGGTACGTGGGAGACTCATGAGGATACTCTCAACACGGGCGTTAGGGGTCCGCAAACCGAAGCTTGTGCCACGGTCATAGACCAGATTGAATTCGACATAGCGTCCACGGCGCAGCTGTTGCCATTCCTTCTGGGAAGGAGTGTAAGACATATCCTTTCGGCGTTCAATGATGGGCACGTAGGATGGCAGGAAAGAAGCCAAGCCATCCGACACAAAGGAGAACAAGGTCTCCTGTGGGTTGGAAGATGAGCTGGAAGAGGATTGGAGGAAGTTGGCGTCAAGATCATCGAAGAAGATACCACCGACACCACGGCACTCTCCACGGTGGGGTAGGTAAAAGTACTTGTCACACCAAGCCTTGAACTTGGGGTAGTAGGTCGCATCGTGGCGATCACAGACATCCTTGATGGTCTTGTGGAAGTGCTGGGCATCCTCGGGGAAGAGGTAGGTCGGGGTGAGATCGGTACCACCGCCGAACCACCAGTTCTTGTCACCGCTGATAGGATCCTTGGGGTCTGAAGTCTCGAAGTAACGGTAGTTCAGATGCACGGTGGGAGCCATGGGGTTATGCGGGTGCAAGACAAGGGACAGACCAGCTGCAAAGAAACTGAGCGAGTCGACATCGGCGCCTACGAAAGACTTGTGATCGGCACGCATCTTTTCGACAGCGGGCCGGGGCAACTCGCCATAGACAATGGAGACGTTCACACCCGCCTTCTCAAAGACATTGCCGTCCTGCAAAACGCACGAAATACCACCGCCACCGTTAGGACGTGTCCAAACGTCTTGCTTGAATTCCATGCCATCGATTTTGCTCAATTCCTCGACAATTTTTTGCTGGTGATCCTTGATGAGCTTCTCCATTCGAAGGCGCATGGGGGAAGACTCGGTGATGGACGATGAGTGCTTCAGGGCCTCGTCCAACTCCACAATGGACGGGGAGTCAAGGTCGGTGATTTCGCCGGTGGCCTATAAGCGCATATGTCAGTAAATATTTCACATGCAATTGATTCAAATCCTCAATTATTCGTACCATGGAGTAAATGATCGCGCCAATGAAGGGTATGCCGATGGCAAGTCGTAGGTAAGGACGCCACACGGTAAATTCTTGCTGTCTCTTGGGGCCCTTTCCTGTAGCATAACCCCGAGCTGGCCCCCCAGCACTGCGGCCCACGCCAAGAGCGTTTCGAGCTGAGAACTGTGTTAATGTCCTCCGCAGAGGCATGAATGATCGCGACGCCATTTTCGCGACGGATGTCGAAGGGTGTTGAGTGCGCGCAACGGGTGTTTAAAGGCTGAAATCCAATTGAAGCAGTACCAATGCAAATTTATAAATAGCAAATGCAATTGGTCTCGAAGTAATCAGTTGATCACCCAGGGCCTGTTCATCCAGAAAAAGCTATGGGCTTGACATCAGGCCACCGGAGGATGGTGAGTTTGCTCCGTTTGCTCCGATGAGATAAGCGATAAGATGCGACCGGTGATTGGTTGCCAGATACTTGTCCTACAAGTGTGCATATATAGGAAGTACTCTTGACTATTGACTGAGTCGAAACTATTATTGTGCTTATTTGGTGTTCTTTAGCTAAGATTGAAAGGTCTTGCCTATATGGGTACTAAGTATTAATACATACCAGCAGCTAGATATAAACTGCTCAGTAGTAACATATGTAGGAGATAAAGTCGAAGAGTATCAAAACATGCCGAGTAAATGATACCAGTATAACTTTGCACTCAGATTGTCGGCCCTCAGGTGTTTTCAATAATCAATGACTTTCCTCGCCTCTCTTGATAGACTTGTGTAGGATAGTATGAATGTAAGCTCTCTGATCTAGTAGACGTGTAGAACATGATAATTCGGCTCGACCTAACTCTTTATAACGACTAATCCAGATGAGAAGATAAAGTGGAAGATATGTAGAAGGGAGGTAACATTATGCAATAAGTTCTGCTCAATCCCAAGGCTGAATGGTACGATTAACCTTGAGGCGTAAAAGTCGTACTGCAGCCTGGACCAAGAGTCACTTGGTGGAGCATTTAGGTGGAGACGCTAAACCATTACCGGGGGGTTGTTGGAGGAGGCGCTTGCACTTGTTATGTCTACCTAGACATTTGTTCCACTAAGAGTCATTGTTGCTACATTTATTCTCTAGGCAGTTGTAGATCTTGACTATTGGTCACTTTGACTTTGTTAATGCAACAGAAATCAACCTGCAAGAAAGAAAGTCCGAATATACTATATAATATACTAGATCTTTATCGTCTTTACTACTATGGGTTCTGTATACGGATAACCGCTTATCAGTGGAGAACCCATATTTTGCCGTTAGGTGTACCGAGGGTCTGACAACGAGGGTCTGGTTTGAGTAGCACCGGATTATTGTAAAAGAGAAATCAAAAGTCTTCATTTATTTCCCCTTCACCAGAATCAACTTGAAGCCGTGTAAGAATTAGTTAATGAATCTCAACTGCAAGTGACTTGATCCCCGTGACTGTGTATTGACGCGTGCCTCACCGCCTCACCGCCTCGTGATGAGTGCTCTTAGTAACGTCAGCGGGGGTTTGCCCAGCTTGCCCTTTTGTCATCACCCCTCTCTCTTCCATCTCTCTCGATCCCCTCGACACTTTCCCCATCAACCGTGACACCGTACCTTTTGATCACCACTTCTTCCCTCCTTGGGATCTTACCTCTCTTCCCTCCACCAAGACCCGCTTGGCTTATCAGCCCTTATCAACTATGCGATCCAAGTTCAAGGACGAGCACCCCTTTGAGAAGCGGAAGGCTGAGGCCGAGCGCATCCGTCAAAAATACACTGATCGCATTCCAGTGAGTCGTCCCAGGGTCTCTGGTGGCTTTGATCGAAGTGTTCAGGCTTTGCCTGCCATGTCCTTGCCACCACTCCCCTTCCCCTCCTCACCGCCTCTTCCAACTAACGACTTCCCCGTATAGGTCATCTGCGAGAAGGTTGAGAAGTCGGACATTGCCACCATCGACAAGAAGAAGTACCTTGTACCGGCCGATCTCACTGTAGGCCAGTTCGTCTACGTGATCCGTAAGCGCATCAAGCTCTCTCCCGAGAAGGCTATCTTCATCTTCGTCGATGAGGTTCTCCCGCCCACAGCCGCTCTGATGAGCAGCATCTACGAAGAACACAAGGACGAAGATGGTTTCCTGTACATCACGTATGTTACCTCCCCTTATCCGTCTGGTATTAATCCTTGACGAAAGAGACCATTTCCTAACCTGATGCGTTCCTAGATACTCCGGCGAGAACACTTTCGGTGACCTTTGAAAGGTTGACATATATGGCTATCATCTGCTATACATGTACTGCAAAGATTTGGACTTTTCGATTTGAATCTGTTACGGACTCAACATTCGAGAACCTTTGCAAGGGATGTAAGCGGGTGGAAACCGGCTCAATCTTGGGATTCTGGTTCTCTTTAATCGGCATGCGGCGTTTCTTTGGTGTTGTGCACATCCTTTTTCCATTCTTCTTCTTCTTCTTTTGTGCCATTTTATTGCTTGGCTAATCTGCCCATTGCTGAATGAAAATCAACTTCTAAAAAATTATTCCCTGATGTTTTGTGGCTGGACTCTCGTTCCTGAGTGGGTTCCTTTCCCCATATGGAGGAACAAGAAAATCAGAGATGCCGGGTATTGTGGGGGACCATAGAATTCCACATTCGACTTAACTCATATACTTGTATGCTTAAATTTGCGAGTCAGTATTAAAGTGATCTTAATTTTTGAAGCATAAACAAGTGACTTTTCAATGAAGAGAAGTCGACGTAAATAGAACAGAAGCACGACTAGTAGTAAATCAGTAAATCAGTTGAGAGCGATAACGATGGATCCCACGCTTCTCCGACTCCGGACCCCGATCGGGATTAGCGCCCCTCGCGCTCTGATAAAATTTACAGGCACATGTTCCTGACGCATTTACACTGCATATCTCTTTTTTCCCCTAAATCCCAAAAAATGTCTCCCGCTCTCGCTGCCGGTGCTGGCGCCGCCTCCAACGATGTCAAGAAGGAATCCGCTGTCGCCCGTCTTCTTGGTTCCGGTACGAAACGAGCCCCTTGCCATTGCGCAGAGATCCCCGAAATGTTAACAATGCTAACTCGACTCCGTAGGCTCTGCTGGTATCGCTGAGCTGGCCGTCTTCCACCCCGTAAGACCCAGCATCACCGGAACTGATCCGATTGTAATACTAACATATCTCAGGTCGACACCACAGCGAAGCGGTTGATGAGCAACCAGACTCGGGTATGTTGAGACACTCCGAATCCCACGAAACTACTTGCGCCATGGACATCACTAATTCAAGTGCCTTCTTCTTAGATTGCCAATGCCACCGAATTTAAGAAGGTCGTCTTCAAGGAGTATGCCGATGCCCCCTTGGGCCGCAAGTTCACCTCTATGTTCCCCGGTTTGGGCTACGCTGCTTGCTACAAGGTTGGTGATTCTGGAAATTCCGACAGGAAAGAAAGGCTCTGGATGCAGTGAGCTGATTCATCTCGAAAACAGGTTCTTCAGCGTATCTACAAGTACGGTGGTCAGCCTTTCGCCCGTGACTACTTGGCTCAGCACTACGGCAACGAGTTCGACAATGCCTTCGGAAAGGGCAACGGAAAGGCTATTATGCACGCCACTGCTGGCAGGTGAGAGACCATGTCACAATATATACCTCTCGTTTTTCATTTACTGACCCCTGGACTTTTTAGTTTGGTCGGTATTGGAGAGGTCGTTCTGCTTCCTTTGGACGTCCTGAAGATTAAGCGTCAGACAAACCCCGAGGCCTTCCGTGGCCGTGGTCTTGTCAAGATTATTCAGGATGAGGGTATGGGTCTGTACCGGGGTGCCGGCTGGACTGCCGCCCGGAACGCCCCTGGTTCCTTCGCCGTAAGTGGCCTCATTCGTACTTATTTGACAGAAAAAAAAGGACCCACTCGCTTACAACCACACTAGCTCTTCGGTGGATCTGCCTTTGCCAAGGAATACATTTACGGCTTGGCCGACTACAACAAGGCCACCTGGGACCAGAACTTCGTCGCCTCGGTGGCCGGTGCCAGTGCTTCGCTGATCGTCTCGGCTCCCCTGGATGTGATCAAGACCCGTATTCAGAACCGCAACTTCGACAACCCCGAGTCCGGATTCCGCATTGTGTCCAAGATGCTCAAGAACGAGGGTCCCTGGAGTTTGTTCAAGGGCTTGACCCCCAAGCTGCTGATGACTGGTCCCAAGTTGGTTTTCAGCTTCTGGCTGGCACAGACTTTGATCCCTGCTTTTGGTCAGGTTGTATAGAGGTCACATACATAGAGAGTCTTTTTTTAGCCTTGGCGTTCTTCGACAACTCCCCCCTTCTCGGAAAATCTTCTCTTCTCTTTTTTGTTCTTTTCGGGTCTTTCGGGCCTTCCCGGCTCCTCCAGGGACTTGTGTATTTTTCCCCTCTCATATACATGCTTTATTTTCTTCCGATGGGGTTTAGAGCAATAGTCAAAAGAAGAATCAAACAAGCTCAAATTAATTTCCCATTTTTCCCCCATGTCTACAAAAAGTACATGTCACATCTTATATTTACTAGTTCTTCCCAACGTGGACGTTTGGACTCTGGAGATTATCTTTAATCACGTGATATCCTTTACATTTCCCCGAAAGCTTCCCCGATACTTCAACATCTAGCTCCACCTCAATCTCACGAACCAAACCACACTCTTAGATTATCATGGCTGCCTACCTCCTCTCCCGGTAAGTAAGAGACCTAGCGCTTCGAATCCAATCTACCATTGATCAACTGCCACCCTTCCAACCTCATATCATTTATCGAATCCCGCTCATCATCTCTTCTTCCAATCGCAGAGTAGGTGACCCCATCTTCGCCCTCACAATGGGCGTTGCCGCCGTCATGTCCCGAATCCGCCGTGACCAAATAGAACAAAACCCCTCGAGAGCATCAGAAATCGGATACGGAACGGTGGTGCAGCTCGGACAGCAGCGATTGCAGCGGTGGTGGAACGGAGACTACCAAGATCTATAAGCATTTCGCAATAAGGGCTTAGGCTACCTTGGTTTTAGATGGATGACACTGCAAATCCATTGTCTGTTGTTCCATGATTTTGCACAGGATGGGGATCTTGGCGTTGGGGGTTTATAACTGCTGTATGGAAATGACCAAATTTCCATGTGTATCATCATTCTAGTAAGCTCTCTGTCGTTGAGTTTTAGATGTAGCGCTAACGGTGTATCTTATATCAGCCTGCTTTTTGCTTCTTTTCGGTTGGTAGAGCGCCCGTGCTCTTAGGATTCTGATTCTAAACCAAAAGCCTGATTTGTATGAAGATATCCTCGAAGCTTCGGGATCAATACTATGGTTGTATAATATTTAAACGAAATCAATGAGACTACCGAAAGGTGAGACTTGAGAATAAAAATTTCACCATACCTTCGAATACCTACGTATTATGTACTTGGGTATATGTACTCTCTGGAATGCACTATGTCCACAGTACTTAATACTACATACTAATACGTACATACGATTTCGGGTTCATTCGCTTGGCTTGGCCAGTCACTTGGCATTGAAACCATACGCGGACAAACATAACACATATTGATTGGACCATATTGGAAATAAATTTAACCCAGACTAGCATTCGACTACTAGTTGGTACCAACAAGCCGAGACTACTTTAGGATCATGTTTACAAGGAAGATAATTAATTAATAAAAATTTTGAAATTGGCTAGGACTTTTCTTTTCCTAGAAAGAGATAAACTTTGTATCTATGCAATCATTCGCAAAAAAGGAAAACTCAATATCCCATAAAGTCGTAAAACAAGACATTCGAAAGAGAAAAAAACAAAGGGAATCCAAGGAGACACCGTTTAGAAGCAAGAAACTAAAGCGAGACGCTTAGTCGAGCTCCTCGGGCTTCTCCTCAACATCATCGGGCTGGCGGGCACCACCGGCACCGGGGGCACCGGCAGCACCACCGTAGGCAGCGGAGATGATGGGGTTGGCAACACCCTCAAGCTCCTTCTGCTGGGACTCGTACTCGTCCTTCTCGGCAGTCTGGTTGGCGTCCAACCAGGAGATGACCTCGGAGATCTTGTCCTCGACCTTCTTCTTGTCATCCTCGGAGATCTGGAGCTTACCCTCGGAGAGAGTGTTCTTGAGGGAGTAAGCGTAGGACTCGAGACCGTTCTTGGCCTGGATACGTCCAGACTCAGCCTCATCCTCGGCCTTGTACTTCTCGGCCTCAGCAAGCATGCGCTCGATCTCCTCCTTGGACAGACGACCCTTGTCGTTGGTGATGGTGATCTGGTGGGACTTGCCGGTACCCTTCTCGACGGCGGAGACGTTCATGATTCCGTTGGCGTCAAGGTCGAAGGTGACCTCAATCTGGGGAACACCACGGGGGGCAGGGGGGATACCAGTGAGCTCGAACTTTCCGAGCAAGTTGTTGTCCTTGGTGCGAGCACGCTCACCCTCGAAGACCTGGATCAGGACACCGGGCTGGTTGTCGGAGTAGGTGGAGAAAGTCTCGGACTTCTTGGTGGGGATGGTGGTGTTGCGCTTGATAAGGGCAGTCATGACACCACCGGCAGTCTCAATACCGAGGGAGAGAGGGGCAACATCGAGAAGCAGGATCTCGTTGGTGGACTTGGAGGAAGTGTCACCGGACAGGATAGCGGCCTGGACGGCGGCACCGTAGGCAACGGCCTCATCGGGGTTGATGGACTTGTTGGGGTCCTTGTTGAAGAAGTCGGAGACAAGCTTCTGGATCTTGGGGATACGGGTAGAACCACCGACCAGGACGATCTCGTGGACGGAGGACTTGTCGATCTTGGCATCACGGATGACACGCTCAACGGGCTCCATGGTGGAGCGGAAGAGGTCCTGGCAGAGCTCCTCGAAGCGAGCACGGGTGATGGAGGTGTAGAAGTCAACACCCTCGAAGAGAGAGTCGATCTCGATGGAGGTCTGGGCAGCGGAAGAGAGGGTACGCTTGGCACGCTCGCAAGCGGTGCGGAGACGACGGAGAGCACGGGCGTTGGTGGTCAAGTCCTTCTTGTGCTTGCGCTTGAACTCGTTGACGAAGTGGTTGACGAGACGGTTGTCGAAGTCCTCACCACCAAGGTGAGTGTCACCAGCAGTGGACTTGACCTCGAAGATACCCTCCTCGATGGTCAGGAGAGACACATCGAAGGTACCACCACCAAGATCGAAGATGAGGACGTTGCGCTCACCCTCCTGCTTCTTGTCAAGACCGTAGGCAATGGCAGCGGCGGTGGGCTCGTTGATGATACGGAGGACGTTAAGACCGGCAATGAGACCGGCGTCCTTGGTGGCCTGACGCTGGGAGTCGTTGAAGTAGGCGGGGACAGTGATGACAGCGTTGTTGACGGTGCCACCGAGGTAAGCCTCAGCGGTCTCACGCATCTTGGTGAGGATCATGGAGGAGACCTCCTCGGGGGTGAACTGCTTGGCCTCACCCTTGAACTCAATCTCGATGACGGGCTTGGTGTCCTTCTCGATGATCTTGAAGGGCCAGTGCTTCATATCAGCCTGAACCTCAGCGTCGGTAAAACGACGACCAATGAGACGCTTGGCATCGAAGACGGTGTTGTGGGGGTTCATGGCGACCTGGTTCTTGGCGGCATCACCGATGAGACGCTCGGTGTCGGTGAAGGCAACGAACGAGGGGGTAGTACGGTTACCCTGGTCGTTGGCAATGATCTCAATGCGGTCATCACGGAAGACACCCACACAGGAGTAGGTGGTACCCAAATCGATACCGACAGCGGGAGCCATTGTGAATGTATGTGTGTGAAAGATGGGGGAGTCGTTAAAAAAGGAAATTCGTGGATTGGACTCCGAGTAGTGTACAGAGTAAGAAGAGAATTAGTGGAGGGGGTATTGAAGAATTGTGAAGTAGAGAAAAAAAAGGAAGAGAAGTGAGAGCAGCGAAATCCTCCTATATAGTGAGCGGTGAATTGTACAGAAGCTTCTAGCAGGGGAGCTTCCATGGACATCCATGGGTTTCCATGACTTTCGATGCCCCAGCAACAGCACCAATTCTGACTTCATGAAAGGGCCCGCTGGTTCCAGATGGGGCCAGTGGATTCAGTCTTTGTTCTACCAGTTACAAGTTTCTTCTTAATGATTCTTTATGTGTCAATTCTACTTTCATATCTGTACGGGTTGTCATGGTAGTTTCTTTTTTTTTTTTGTTGATGGCGGGGCAAAAAAAAAAGTATGATGTAATCGTGTGGCTCGTGCCTAAAACTCTCAAATCGATTTTTCTTTTTTTTCTCTTTTTCTCTCTTTTTTTTGGACTTGCAGTTACTCTAGTTGGGTTGTCAGTAATTCTCTCCGGTATGGCAAGGGTACGTCACAGCCCCTCTCACAGAATTATAGTGGAGTACTATGGTATCAGTACGGTCATGGTTCTTATCGAAGGCGTCATGATGAATTCATAGCCCACTTTTTTCTTTTTCACTTTTTTTTTTCCTTTCTTTTTTCTTCCCATGTCACGTGGGGTTTAATGAGTCACTTTGACTTTCCATAGACACCTGAGGCAGAAGAGAAAAAAAGGATTTTGACACCTGGAGATTGAGGAGAAAATCAGGCAACACTTCCTTCTAGAGCGTTACCGAATTTGGTCATTGTTGATCTAGACCGGATTGGAACACAAACATACTTTCAAGCTTGTGACATATAACGATGTTATCTTTCCAGCCCTTGATCTGCTTTACTTTCCTTTATTACTTGGGGTATCTACTGGTACTCTGGTATATAATATTGCAGTATTTAATTATAAATACTCTTCTAAAGGTCCAAGTGTCCGCGAACCTTGTACTGTATACATAAATCTCTTACCCCTCCCTTTTTCATGCTACACACCCAGAACTTCATGTATTTTGTACCCTTGAAATGCAGAAAGAAAACGATTCAGGTACTCCTACTTGTCCATTTCCCAATCAAACCAGTATCTTAAACATCGGCTTTTATTCGGTGAAATTAAGTTTAGGTAAAAGCGCCGGGCAAACCAAGCCCGATTAAGGGGAAACCCTGATAACGCCATCCGCGCTATATCTGACTTGACCATGAAAACCTAACTCTATTTGAGCTTTCTGTCATTTTCTACCTTTAATCAATGTAACTCCAGAGGAACCACTTAGTCCGATGTGCCCAATCATTCTTCATGAAACTTCCTCATTGGTCCGCAGAATCACGGATGTCGGGAACATCCCTGTATAGCTTGGTCAAGAGCTGCGAGTTCCGTGGCAAATTTTACTTGGCGTAAGAGAAAAAAAAAAGATCACAATGAGTCTTTAGATGTTAAATAAAATAGTTTCCCCGAATACAATGGTTTGTTGAATAGATTTTCTGACTCGTCCCAGCCCCTCACTGGCATTCGTTCCGATATCCCTTTGGGAGCTTTCCGATCCTCCTCCAGCATGGCTCTACTGGGTATATTCAAACGGCACCGGGGTCCTCGAGAGGGCTCTCTCACGGTGGAAGTCAATAACCCGATGGAGGATCTGAGTAAATCAGAGCTTGACGTTACCACCACTGGCAGCATCCCAGCCGATGAAGAGAAAACCAAAGTGCTGGCCGACACGGCCGCCATTGAACAAGAGAGTCATGAAGACCCGGAAATCGCTGCCTTGCCCCTACAAGTACGCCAATTGGTGAATTTGACCGATGATCCAACCCTCTTCACAATCACCTTTCGCTATTTTATACTGTCCGCTCTTTTTGTCATCCCCGGTGCATTCTTATCCCAAATGAGTCACTTCCGGACCACCAGCGCTCCTTACTCTGTCTTCTTTGTTCAAATCGCTTGTCACTATGTGGGGCATTTCCTCGCCAAAATACTCCCAGCCTGGACAATTCGGCTGCCAGGCACGAACTGGTCATTTAGCTTAAATCCAGGCCCTTGGAGCATCAAGGAGCATGTGCTCGTTACAGTTACAGCGGCATCGGGGGCGACGTACAATCTGGCCTATGCCCCAATTGTACTGGCAGAACTCTGGTATGGGACGAGAATCAACCCGGCCGTCGCCATTTTCTTCATGTTGGCCATCGTGTGGACTGGATATTTCTTTGCTGCTCTTGCACGTCAGATTCTGCTGCCGGACCCCGAG
This sequence comes from Penicillium verhagenii, assembly GCF_028828195.1. NCBI lineage: Eukaryota > Fungi > Ascomycota > Eurotiomycetes > Eurotiales > Aspergillaceae > Penicillium > Penicillium verhagenii. The sequence goes on from NW_026643171.1 coordinate 895,980, forward strand.
TATGTCTGGCCACAGGCTTTGATGCAGACAACTTTGTTCGAAACTTTCCGCAAGACAGACACTTCATCACCCACCGCTCGTCGTCAAATGAAGGTCTTTTTCCTGGCTTTGTTGGGCATGACCCTATGGCAATTTCTTCCAGAATATGTTTTCCCTTTCATCTCTTCCCTAGCTTTCCTCTGCTGGGTGGCTCCACACAATGCTGTGGCCAACTTCATCGGGTCAGGACTTGGGGGCATGGGCTTTTTGAATTTGTCACTGGACTGGTCAAACATCAACTGGAACGGTTCCTCGATTATGCTCACGCCATTCTGGACACAGGTCATTCTGTTCTTGGCTTATGCTTTTAATTGCTGGGTTCTGATTCCTGCTGCGAAGTGGGGTGGCCTCGGCTCCTACAAACATGGCATTATGTCCAATAGTCTCCTGATGGCCAACGGAACGACTTACCCAACACTTAAAGTGCTGACTCCAGAGTACCATTTGAACGAAACTGCATATGAGCAGTACGGCCCTATGTATATGGGACTGCAGAATGTATGGGCAACCTGGTTTGACTACGCCAAACTTCCGGCGGCTGTCACCTGGATTGCCACGTTTGGCTATGTTCAAATCAGGAACAATCTAAGAAAGATTCGGGGAGCTCGCAAGAACGCCAAATCGTCACCTGAAAATGGGATCCACCATCAATACCACGATCGTCTCAATGTTATTCAAAGACAATACAAGGAGATTCCATTGTGGTGGTACCTTTCTTTGTTCCTCACAGCATTGGTCATATTGGTAGCCATTATCGCTTGTGGAAACCTATTTATCCCGATCTGGACCCTGTTTGTGGGTCTGGCCAGCGCTGCTGTCTTCGTTGTTCCATTTGCCTGGTTATACGCTATATCTAACTATCAACTTGAGACTGGATCGTTCAATGAGCTGATGTATGGATACATGGTGCATACCAAAGCTGGCTCCAGCCACCAGCACCCATGTGGCCCCTCAGTCTATGGCTCCATTGCTGGTGACGCATGGTATCGTGCGCAGTACATGTTGCAAGACCAGAAGATTGGGCACTATATGCATATCCCACCCCGTGAGATTTTCTTCTCTCAGATCTTTGGTACCCTAATGGGTGTCCCGATCAATTACGCTGTCATTCGCTGGGTAATGGATACCAAAGGAGAATATTTGACTGGAGAGAAGACCGATCCACTCAATCAGTGGACGGGCCAAAGTTTGCAGACATCTAACACAATGGGTGTTCAATATGCAGTTCTTGGTCCCAAGAGACTCTTTGCTGAAGCTGAGATGACACCTCTGCCGTGGTCCTTCCTCGTCGGTGCTGCCATCCCTCCGATTCTGTTTATTTTCCACCGTTTCTTCCCCAAATTACGAATTGATCTTTGGAATGTCAGCATCTTCTTTGGTGGTCTTGCCATGTTCTATGGGAACGTCAGCACTGGCTACACATCTGCCATCATTGGCGGATATATTGTCATGTATTGGGCGTATCGGCGCCATTTCGAAGTGTGGAAGCGATATAACTATTTGATCGCGGCAGCATTTGATGCCGGATTCAACCTAAACATGTTGCTTATCTTCTTCTTTTTCGGAGCGGGCAAGCAGATCTCGATGCCAAATTGGTGGGGGAATAATAGTGAATCGGTCGAACGATGCTTTGCTCTGTAGTTTCAGGAACAAGGGTTGCAAGTTGCATGATTTCAAAAAAAGTCTTATAAACTATATTATAACACAAACCTAGCTCATTATTCAAGAAATAAGAGAGAGACGAGAATCAGAAGCATTTCAATGAGTAATAAATCCTAGTCCAAACTCTCTCCTAAGTAGATCTAGTGGGTGCCTCAGGAGTCAGGGCACACTCTGTCACGGGGGAGTATCCACCCGTATTGAACGAATCACATCACGGGATCTCCCCGTCCCTTACTGTTGCTGGTTGTTTTGCTTGGAGAGCTACCTTACTTCGCAGACCGTCTCTTTTCAGTTTCCCCCATCCCCTCTTCTCCAATCCCCAACCCCCTTTCATACAACTTACCAACACCTTTCATCTAACCACCATCGCATCAAAAATCTACAATGGCTTCTACATTCAACGACCCCAACGTCCAGGACAAGGGCAAGGGCAAGTCCACCGAACCTACCAACGAAATGAGCATGGATGAGGATAGCTCATCCGAGAGCGAGCCCGAAGTTGTAAGTTTGCCGCATTAATTTTCTCGATCCAAAATATCCAATGGTGATACTGACTTTTTACGCTTCTAGGAACAGAACGGTACGCGCCTCCCCCACCCACCCCTCATTCGAACAGCATAACTGCCCTGGGCCTGTATCACAATGAGACCCAGTGGCCCTACGCGACTTGCTATGCCCTGCAATTAAAAATACTCTTTGCTGACCCAAGACAATTACAGAGGAGGACGAGGACATGGACAACAACCTCGAGCCCATTGACAGTAGCAACATCATCCAAGGCAGCCGTCGCACACGCGGCAAGGTTATTAACTACGCCGATGTTGCCGAGCAAAACAAGGGAGAGATCGATGATGACGAGGACGAAGATGATGAAGAGTACGAGGCTGCCGATGACGACAATGACCACGCCATGCGCGGTTAAACACTCGATCTCTACGATACGACCTAGGCGACAAAGAGATTGCCTGAAGAGGTCAGATTGGGTTGGCGCTTTGTTCTGAGGGGAGGCTCATATCTTATTTTGCTTGAGATGCGCTCTCATTATGCCCATGTGAGGTTGCGCTGGATGGCGCAGTCAAATGATTCAATGACACCCAGTTGTGATCAGTTCCTCTGACCGGAGAATATGTGTATCTACAACTATCTAACGTCCAATCATGATTTTCATTGCACGTTACTGCATGTCCTCCAACTATTGTTCTATTTTTTATTTCCAAATTCCCACCGCGAGAAGAGCGCCGTCCGATTTTTTTTTTTTTTTTTAATAATTGAACCGAGATACTTCGGTGACCAAATTTCGGTGACAATTTGGTCACTGTGGAGCGCATTCTGGCCTCGGACGCGACCCAGATCTCCTTGCAGAATCCTAAAGCTTTCCAGGCTAGTGACGTAATAGCATATTCCATATCTTTCTACACATCGCAGTAATTATGTACTTAGTAGACATTTGTTTTGTTTTCCTGTTTCTACTTTTCTACTCTCCTATAAACACTGCGTCATCACGTGCGTCTCGGGTTTACGCTTTGGCCACCTTGTGTTTTTGTCCGCAAGCAACCAGGGTCTCACCAACGCTCTCGAAATATCATGAATATCACCGGTTGCTAGGACCACGCAATGTCCCCAAGTAACCACTGACCAATTATTGAAACTGAATTGACCGGTGATCCCCTATTATAATACTACGGGTTCATTCCTGGACCCTGCACACGAACGTCATGGCTTCACGGTATAGTCCAGACCCTCTCTCCTTTCCATGCAAAGACAATCCTAAACGGCCATCTTGCCTCACTTTATACACCAACTAACAAGCTTGAACAGATTTCCCCGTCAACGCGATCCACGCGCATCTTCCTCCCTCTTCGATTCTTACGGTGGCGGCTCCCGCCCGGCGAGCAGGTCACCTGCTCCGGCCGGCGGATATGGTTACGGAGGCTATTCCAGCCCAGCCGGTAACGACTATGGAAACGGCAGTGCTGGCGGACCCGCATACCGTACTGGAACACCCGACAAGAAGTAAGCTGGATATTTGCTGCTGTGGAGGGGTCATGCTGAATTCTAACCGCGGTTGTAGGGGTCACTACTCCGATGCCGTTCTTTCGTCACTCGAATCACAAAATGACGCGGAGGTAGAAGGTATCACCGCCAAAGTGAGGATGCTTAAAGATGTAAGTGGCTTGGATCATTGACTGCGAGCCGCAAGTATAAATGCGACGTTGGATATTGAGGCACCATACTCACAAGTTCATTCTAGCTTACCTTTGCGATTGGCGACGAAATCCGGGATACCGCACACATAGATGGCCTTGAAAGCTCATTTGAAAGTACTCGAGTCCGGCTCCGCGGGAACATGAACCGCATGCTCCGCATGGCCGAAAGCACTGGCGTCGGTTGGCGGGTGTGGCTCGGGTTCTTCGCCGTTGTGTTTTTCTTGTTCTTCTATGTGTGGATATTCTGATTGCGAACTCTGTGGCAAAATGCTTTATACAAGAGTTTCTGCTTCCACGCCCCATTTAATATCCCTGAAGCAAACGCATGTACTTGGCCTCCACCTTCGCCTTGACATGGGAGCTCGCATGCACATAGTTGTTATTAGCACAGCATGGCTATTTTTTTTGGCTACGGTGTTTTTGGTGTTAACTTTTGGGATTCCGGTGGCACTTTGTTGCATGCCAAGTGATTATCGTCTATGCTATCTACAAGGTCGATAATGCTTCATGTCCTTGTGGGATGGTTGATTAAGGTGGATTTTCCTGAGAACCTGGCGTTAAGGATTTGCCAGAAGTATCTAATATGCAAATATCCCGAGACTAATCTCTTTGATATACGAGAATGCGATAAGTACATAATATTAATCCACCTTGTCTTCCAAGTCATTTCAATTGAACATCGTAACTTTCAATAGAACCTTGGAATTTTCATGCTGGACTTCTAGAACTTCCGAAGCACGTAGTAGAGACATGATATTAAGTCTCGGGGATATCTTATGCAACTGCTGAATCCTAATTTTGTCGCCTTCTTGTCGCAAATTCGATTCAGTGCAAATGCCAGTAATAGTAAGACGACAGTCAGCTTCAGCAATCCCACAAGAAACAGAGTTCCAAATTTAATTGAGACTGTCTCGTGGTCTACCGACCTGACGGGGGAATCGTCGAGCGAACCCACTACGGCGGCTTCCTTGACTTGTGACTGAGGCACCTAGATCCTCATCCTCGAGGAACATCTGGCTAGAATCCAAGGCGTCACCACCACCGCTCCATCGATTGATAAATCGGCTCTGAGCTTCAGTCTCACGCGCCCGACGCATTGGTGGTGTCGGTAACAAACCGCCACGACTGTTCGGCGTGCTTGTCCTGAAATTCTCATTAAGTCGATTGCGAACGACATTGTCACTTTCGACCACTTCCTCTTCCTCGTCAGAATCCTCTTCCTCCGTATCCGTATGCTGCCATTCACCCTGTTCGGATCCAGACTCGCTAGCATCGGGAATATCAACATCCAGATCTCGGCTCATCCCCTCACTCATCCCCTCTTCACCCTCGGGAATTTCCGCATCCAAATCCGGTTGGTTGTCAAAGTCCTCGTCGTCTTGTTCGTACAGCCCACTTTCCTCATAGCCGTCGTCCGAGTACCCCTCGGGGATCTCATCGTCCAGATCCCGCTCCATGTAGCTCTCTTCATCAACAACCTGATCATCTTCAAGGCCCTCCTCGCCTTCCTCAACCAAACCTTCAGCATCAGCATCGGGGATCTCATCGTCAAGATCTCGTTCCATGCCTTGTTCCTCCTCTCCTTCCTCCCCCTGTGTCAAGGCCATATCATCCTCCATCAAGCCTTCAGCATTCAGCTCCGCAGCCGCGGCCGCAAGCGCCTCCTCACGCTCAGCTTCTTCCTCTTTCATGCCCAGCATTGTCTTCGGGCACCCCGCCGGTTTGATCCAAGAGTATCCGAAGGTCGCGATATTTTGTTTCCGGGCGCGTAGAGCCCGCTCCTCCATAGCGAGAGCTGAGAGGCCATTTGCGGGTGAGCGAGAGGGCATGAAAGCACGGTGGTTATTTGTGGTGTTGCCATTACGGCGAGCCGGGTTGGCTCCGGCGTCGGTGTGCGGTTGTTGCGATTCGGTGGCGCGATATGGTTGTGATGCGCCGAACCAGAGCTCATGTGACTATTGATTGGTTGCAAGGTTATATATTAGTTGCTTTCTTAGGCGCGGGTGAAGGGCTGGTCTGGAGGCTGATTCGACACTTACGTCGCGAGGTATGAGAAAGGGCAGAGATAGCATTGTTGGACTGGAGGTGTGAAAGGTCGGATAGTATTGATCGCGATTTAGGCAGAGTTCGAGTAGATGCGGTGCACTGCACGAAGGATGGATGCTTGGAAGCTTTTCGCGACGGTGAGATAATCTTGCTGGTGTTGGGTATTATACAGTAGCGGCGGTGATTAAAACATAAGCGCAGGTTCTTGGTGAGAGCAGAGGATTGTAAGACGTTAGTGATGGTCATTCATTCCATAAGGTAATGTGAAGATCAAGGGTAATCCTTGCACGAAACTAGGGCGTTGGAAAAGTCGGCGGGCCGGAGCTCCACAACCCAAACATTAACATTGCGGGGAGCTCGTGAGTCGTGCATGCCCGTTATGCATTTGAACTTTTAACGTCTAGATGTGTTCTCACTAAAATAGTATATGATGTTTTTACTTTCAGGCTACTTTAATCTTTGTCTTTTTGATATTAGTACACTATCAACATGTTTAGAAAGCAACAACATTCCATTCATGCTGCTCAGATAAACATGACGTATAAGACTCCCTTTGGATACTTGACTTGGTTCTTACACGACTTTGAAGAAACTTGATATCATCCACTATATATACTAGATCCCTATTTCATATGCTTTATGACTGTAGCTTGAACATTTAAAGCATCCAGATCATCATAGAAGCCCTTTCGGCGACCACATCATTATCCCTCCCACAGGCAGACCAATAACCATAGAGAATGGACCCCGTAGCTCAAACCCTAGCGTCCGATAGAGCGTCGCTCCATCTTTACTAGCTTCCAATCCCACCACTACACCTTCATCCTGTGCCCTCCGCAGTACCTCTTCCACCAATCGACGCCCAATGCCTTGCCGCCGATAGGCCGCGGACACCACGACACTTTGCGCATGCCACCTATTCCCATATTTGATCTTCATCTCAGGAGAATCCCAATAAAACTCTTTGTCAGCGTTGGCCGCTTTCATAAACGTACTCATAGCATCAGGATCGACAGACCGATCAGGCCAAAAGAAATTCTCAATCGCAGCTCGGATCTTGAACCACCATGCTTTCAATAAATGCCCGAACGACCGCTGGTTTGCAATCAGCTGCAATGCAGCCTTGTCATCGCCTAGTCGGACAAACTGTGCGTAAGCGACAGGCATCGAGGGATTGGCGAGATCCACGGCTACAAAGCCAATGTTTCGAGGGTTGAGATAACGAGCTTGAATCCCTTGGGCGAAGCGGCGGATCATATGATTGGGGTGTTCAAGACGGCGTGGAAAAAGAAAGGTATTGAGGGGGTCATTGCAGTATGCTTTCGCAGACAAAGGGCCCAGGAGTGGGATGTCTGAGCTCTGCATACGGCGGATCAGAATATTTTCATTCTCCTGTGGAATTGCCATTGTTTGGTTAAATTGGTTGGAACGAGGAAGTTGTTTCTTTTCAATGTCCAGACTTGGGCAGGTAGATCTATGCCGACGTGGTGCATGTGTATACCACGCAAGGAATTATGAGAGATGAGTTAGAATGGATCACTGATGTTCAAATGTTCCAAACTTCAACATTGAATCAAGTCAAACATTCAATATTCCATGTTTACTAGGCTACCTAGTTATTCAAATACTATGTAGAATGTTATGGGATTTCAAATATAAACACATCAATTGCTAGTGCCCAAGTGAGTCATCATCTCGTATTCAATTTATTAAATCGTCCATACATGCATGGATACCTACGAGGCTTGTCTATTTTTGCCCTGATCTTGGACGGAAGATTTGTATCGACTTAGTTGAACATGAAAACCCATATCTTTGGAAATTCCGAAGTTCACCTGCAAATGCCAAGTGTAAATAAATACTCCGTACATAATAAACACGGCATCTGGAAGGGAAGATCAGCAAGTTGTGTTCCTGCGCATGTGGTATTTAAAAAAGTACGTGTACGCAGTACGAGTATGCACTTGTACATGAACTCGGCCGCGAACCATGGCAATTTCCACATTTCCCCGAAATGAAGAGACTCTAGAGTGTAGAGAAGCACAGTCCGGTGAACCCAAAGTGGACAAGAGTCAAGGGCGAAGACCAAGCTTGGAAGCGTCGGGAAAAGTCGGGTGGAGAAATGATGCGCTGCCTTGCTACAGAGCAGGTTACCCCAAGTTCACTGGTGGACACGCACCCCGCTTCAAAATGTTGTCTTATAATTCACTCTCGTATCATTGGACCAAGTAAAGCGGTGAGGAGGATCTCCACTTGTGGATCCGGGGGATCGAATTTGTATACAAAGACATACAAGTCATGTATGGGTAGTTGAGGCACCAAAAACAGGTCATTTCAATTGATATGCCTTTGGTATTGAGTCAATGATTACTTCGTGATACTACAAGCTTGGAGATAATCAGGTGGGTTGCTTATGTCAGCATATCCCAGAGAAAGAACAAGCCGGATATGAATGCCTCATCGCCGCATCGGGGTGTCTCCATACGAGACTGCAGGAACAATTGAAGGCATGGTTGCACAGAGAAGAAATCATTTCCGGAAATCAATCAAATTCTTTTATAATGAATAAGCCCCTATTCTTCCAACGCTATGAATTGGCTTGGTTTTTGATACGCGAAAATGCAACTTTGCCTTCTTGTCTTGGCAGTTGCGTGTGGAGTAACGATCGCGGCTCCAACGAAGCCAAATGGATCAACTGAGTTGATAAATAACCCGGTAAGATATGGAATGAGACACTCTTGTATCCTTTTATTCTACCTACCTGATACTCATATGGTGAAACCTGAAGACATCATTTGCCCCGGAGCCGATTAGTGCAACGCGAAGAGAGAGGAAATCAAGACCTGTGACGGTAAGGAGATTTTTCCAAGGCTCAAGTGCTCTACATGTAGCAACACCGTGCAATATTGCAAGAGGCTGACTTGGCATGAATGCCCAAGGACTCACCGCATCGATCGTGCATCTACGATGACGCCTATCTGGAGTTCCGAGAGAGACATCAAAAACATAGCCCATGAGCCTATGTAAAATATAATACGTTGTAAATAGTATAATTTGAGCGTCATAAAATTATATCATGTACTTGTGGGTATGTTCATGGGTACATTATTATATTCAATGTTGATTATGTGCACATGTGCCATCGAATGTATGCACACATGTGTATAGTAGCGATCGATCGACCTCATCAGTATATAACCCTAGGGCTCTGAGGGGTAATTGATGTGACCAGATCCTTCACCCGGACTAAATTGCAAGACATGTATAGTATATGTGTATATGGCCTGATAAATTCAGTGGTTCTTTTTGAAGAGTCCATATCCACCCATACTAGGCAGAAAATGGAGAAGGAGTCCTCTTCACCGGGCGATAGGAATACACATGCATTCCGCTCGGAAAACAACCAGAGCAGCTTAAGTTGAAGTGGGGTATATTTTCTTATTATCAAGCCAAATCTTATCATATAGACTCACCCGCTTCACGTGTCAGAACCGGGGGATTGAGCTCCGGCTGAATGCTTAAGTCCGAGGTCGAGTTTACGGGGTAAATGAAAGCCGCTTCGGGATCCAATTCTCCCCCAGAACAACATCCCGCTTGGAATGTGGAACGTGGACGGGGGAGGGGAGGGATGTACATATGGGGGGATCTGGGGATGTAAGTGTTTTTCTGAAGGGTTTCACTTTGGACGAGTAAGAAAGTAGTAATTTCTTCCAAGCCGCGATAAGCAGTTTAGGATGATGTTAAGCGATGAGCTAGACAAACCGTTCGAGAGGGTCGGAGAGCGGCTGGATGACCCCGAGATCGGGGGCAGTGGCATGAGCCATGAGTCTGGAAAATATGATTGGTCACATTGAGAAGTTGAGAAAGCAAAGCAGTTGTTAAGGGGAAGAGGAAGATTCCGGGCAGACTTGGCCGTTGTCGGAATGACATGGGTATGGGGTTGGTATTGGTAAATACGTGTATCCGTGGCCCCTGATCTGACCTACACCCATGTTCCATGTTGTGTGGGGCGAGGCTCGGGACTGGGGCATTTTTGAGATGCGTACGCTGTTCTAGGCAGCGTATCATTATAACCTTTCCTCAAAGTTTTAATTTACCATGGCCATTCTCTTTAGCCTGTGCCTGCCAAGTCAATGATTTCAGTTTCGGTCGTTTTTTTTGCTTCTTTCTCGCTTCATTATAGAGTAATGCCAACACTCCTATATTGACTATCGTGGAGGCACAAGGCAATAATAAAGTGACTATTTAATATTGACTGGATTAAGCATGCCCCACCAATCAACAAGTATCTGGGAGAACATGCTGATTTTGGGCTGGATTTCTAGTTTTCGTGGTCTGCTTGCGTCTCCAAGCCAATCATATCGTCGGATTCTTTCATAGCCGTTCGGTGGCTCCACCACCCGGGTATGCGTCGACCATACGCATGTGGGACGTGGATGAGATCATGGGTCAGGACTCAGGGCCAAAGCGAACAGGAAAAAAAAAAGAGAAAAGACCAATGCGATATCAGAGGTTATAAGAGTATACTATATTCTGGGATAGTGTGACTCTGGTCTAGGTACTCAATCTATAGAGCCAAAGTTGCAGTGGTATTTTGTATACGAAAATTAAGGTAATAATACCATACCGTACGAGGATCTTAAGACTCTTGACGTAGCAGAAACCTAATCGTTTGGACTCAGAGGTTGCAATGCCTTGACGCTGATTGGCTGATCAACGCTTATCTTGACGCTTTGCTCGTAATCATAATGATTATCATTACTCGACCCATCATTGAAGCTCTAATATCTGGAATGTCCCTTTATACTGTTTTCATCTTATGGCTCCAATTCCCCCGGTCTTACATGGTAATCTTTGTAAAAATTCTAAGACAAAATTAAATAAAATAAAATAAAAGAAGAGAAGAGTCTGAAAGCCTCAAGGGAAAGGTGATCTGTTACTTCAATGAAGTTCGTAGAACTGAACAAGCTGATCACCCCAGCTCTGGCCATTCATAACCCATGGAACTTGTCCTGGTCTCTGCAGTGGAAAGAAAAGCAAAGGAAATATAAAAATCATTTGCCACGGCCAAGAGAAATAAAAACAACAGGGAAAATTACCCCACAAGCCTGTAATTTATTTCCCTTCTCTTTTAGGATTGCATCGGAGCAACAGGCCTACTATCCCCGGACCTGTTGTCCTGCCGGAACCGCTGCTCTACCTTTTTTTTTTTTATTCCACCCCTCATTTCTCCCCTTGTCCTTTCCCCCTTCACACATTCAAACCCTTCCCTTTCATACAGGTCTTCAATTCAAACCGACCTCAACTTCACCGTGCTGCGCCCGGTGACGACATTGCCTTATCGCCCTATCGATTCAATCCCGCCTTAAGCATCCCGGCGGAGATCTCCAGACACATCCCACCCTAAAAAAAAGACCCCTCTGTTTGTCCATTCTCTGTCGGCTCCCGACAGGAAGAATGGGTCTTGACTTGGAGGACATCTATGGCAAAGATCTAAATGAAACCCAGCCTCCTCAGGAGTATTCGGAATATCAGTCAAAGAAAGGTTATGGCTGGGCCAATGCACTGCCCGAGCGGCAGGGTCTCTATAACCCCGAATATGAAAAAGATGCCTGTGGTGTAGGCTTCGCAGCGTGAGTTGGCCCTGGAAACAATATTTTGAGCTTGACATAATCCAAAAATGGCACAACTAACCTCAATTGCCCCAAATCTAGCCATATCAAGGGCAAGCCGAGTCACAAGATTGTGAGCGATGGTATGTCTCCCCAATAAAACCCGAACAAATACAAAAAAGTCCTCAAAATTTGCCGCTGACGTCGTCGCGAAATAGCCCGCAATCTGTTGTGCAACATGACCCATCGTGGAGCCGTTGGCTCGGATGCACGAGATGGTGACGGTGCTGGTGTAATGACCAGTATTCCACACAAGTTCTTTATTAAGAATTTTGCCCGTGAGGTAGGCGTCGACCTCCCTCCGCTGGGTCAGTATGCTGTCGGCAATCTGTTCTTCAAGCCCGACGAAGAGGCTCTGAAGCAATCGATTGCCAGCTTCGAGGAATTGGCAACCTCGCTTGGCCTGCGCGTCCTGGGATGGCGTGAGGTGCCTCGCGACTCGACCATTTTAGGACCAGCCGCGCTTTCGCGCGAACCCATTATCATGCAACCGTTCGTAGTGTTTAAATCTGCTTACGGCGAGGGCAACAAGCCCGAGCTCACTGATACTGACAAGTTCGATGCCCGGACCTTTGAACTTCAATTATACATTCTACGAAAGCGTGCCACGCACGTCATTGGCTTGGGTAACTGGTTCTATCTGTGCTCTCTCAGCAATCGGAATATTGTTTACAAGGGACAGTTGTCTCCCGTACAGGTGTATCAGTACTACCATGATCTCGTCAACGTCGACTATGAGGGTCACTTTGCCCTCGTCCACTCCCGTTTTTCGACCAACACATTCCCTTCCTGGGATCGTGCCCAGCCCTTGCGATGGGCCGCCCACAACGGTGAAATTAACACATTGCGAGGAAACAAGAACTGGATGCGTGCCCGTGAGGGTGTTCTTCGATCCGAAGTCTTCGGTGACGAGTTGGACCAGTTGTACCCCATTGTTGAAGAAGGTGGCTCCGACTCTGCAGCCTTTGATAACGTTCTGGAATTGCTCATGATTAATGGTGTCTTATCTCTGCCCGAGGCAGTGATGCTTATGATCCCCGAAGCTTGGCAGGATAACCCGGCGATGGATCCAGCCAAGTCCGCCTTTTATGAGTGGGCGGCTTGCCAGATGGAGCCCTGGGATGGTCCGGCCCTCTTCACTTTCTCCGATGGCCGTTACTGTGGTGCTAACCTTGACCGTAATGGTCTGCGACCGTGTCGTTACTATGTCATGGATGACGATCGCATCGTTTGTGCCTCTGAGGTCGGTGCCATCGATATTGATCCCGAGCGTGTGGTTCAGAAGGGCCGTCTGCAGCCCGGAAAGATGTTGCTGGTGGATACCGTTGCCGGACGTATCATCGACGACTCAGAGTTGAAGCAGACCGTTGCTGGACGTCACGACTTTGCCGGCTGGTTGGACAAGGAGCTGCTGAAGTTGCCTGCTATCAACAAGCTACTTTTGGATCAGAAAGTGGACCTTTCTTTTACCCTCGATGACAACACCGTGCAAAATGACCCTCGTCTCCGCGCCTTCGGCTATTCCTTTGAGCAAGTTAGCTTGATTCTTGGTCCCATGGGTGCGGACTCCAAGGAAGCCCTGGGCTCCATGGGTAACGATGCCCCCTTGGCCTGTATTGCTCAACAGCCTCGTTTGCTCTATGAGTACTTCCGCCAGCTGTTCGCTCAAGTCACCAACCCTCCAATTGATCCCATTCGCGAGGCTGTGGTCATGTCCCTTGATTGCTACGTTGGTCCGCAGGGCAACTTGCTGGAGATGGACCCGACCCAGTGTCACCGATTACTTCTCCCGTCTCCCATTCTGAGCAACCCAGAGTTCAACGCTCTAAAGAACATCAACCGCGCCCATAGCGATTGGAACGTTTACACCATCGATATCACATTCGACAAGAAGAAGGGCACAGCTGGCTATTTAGAGGCACTGGATGCTATTTGTGATGCCGCTACTGAAGCCATTGAAAATGGCGACAAGGTCATCATTCTGTCTGATCGTGCTACCAGCGCTGACCGTGTTCCGGTCTCTGCGTTGCTTGCTACCGGTCTAGTCCACCACCACCTCGTCCGCAACAAGTGGCGTTCGCTCGCTGCCTTGGCGGTTGAGACGGCTGAGGCTCGTGAAGTTCACCACCACTGTGTGCTTCTTGGATACGGTGCTGATGCTATCAACCCGTACCTCGCCCTGGAATGCCTTCTCAAGATGAACCGCGAGAAGCTCATTCGCAAAGACCTTCCCGATGAGAAAGTCATTGAAAACTACAAGGCCTCCTGTGATGGTGGTATTCTGAAGGTCATGAGCAAGATGGGTATTTCCACTCTCCAGTCCTACAAGGGTGCTCAGATCTTTGAGGCTCTTGGTGTCGATGACAGTGTCATTGACCGCTGCTTTGCTGGTACCGCCACCCGCATCCGTGGTATCACCTTTGACTTGATCGCCCAGGATGCCTTTGCTTTCCACGAGCGTGGCTACCCCTCGCGTGAAATTGTCTCTGTTCCTGGTCTCCCTGAGTCTGGTGAGTACCACTGGCGTGATGGTGGCGAGGCTCACATCAACGACCCCGTCAGCATTGCCAACATCCAGGACGCCGTTCGCACTAAGAACGATAAATCATACGAGGCCTACGCCAAATCAGCGCATGAGCAGATCAAGAACTGCACCCTGCGTGGTATGCTTGACTTTGACTTTGAGCAGAGAACTCCCATTCCTATTGATCAGGTTGAGCCTTGGACCGAAATTGTTCGCCGCTTCGTAACTGGCGCCATGTCCTATGGATCAATTTCCATGGAATCTCACTCTACTCTTGCCATTGCCATGAACCGCTTGGGAGGAAAATCCAACACCGGTGAAGGTGGTGAAGATGCTGAACGCAGTGATCGTATGGAGAACGGAGACACCATGCGGTCTGCTATCAAACAGATTGCCTCTGGCCGATTTGGTGTAACCTCAAACTACCTTGCCGATGCCGACGAGTTACAGATCAAGATGGCTCAAGGTGCTAAACCTGGAGAGGGTGGTGAGCTTCCTGGCCACAAAGTTCTGGGTCCCATTGCTCGGACTCGTCACTCGACTCCTGGTGTGGGCCTGATCTCCCCTCCCCCTCACCACGATATTTACTCCATTGAGGATTTGAAGCAGCTTATCTACGATCTCAAGTGCTCTAACCCCCGCGCTCGTGTATCCGTCAAGCTGGTGTCCGAAGTCGGCGTCGGTATCGTCGCCTCCGGTGTCGCTAAGGCCAAGGCTGATCACATCCTGATTTCCGGTCATGACGGAGGCACTGGTGCTTCTCGCTGGACTGGTATTAAGTATGCAGGTCTTCCTTGGGAGTTGGGTCTTGCCGAGACCCACCAGACCCTTGTTCTAAACGACCTTCGTGGCCGTGTTGTCGTCCAAACTGACGGTCAAATTCGAACCGGTCGTGATCTCGCCATCGCCTGTCTCCTTGGTGCCGAAGAGTATGGCTTTGCAACTACTCCTTTGATCGCCCTTGGTTGTGTGTTCATGCGTATGTTTACCGCTTCCAACCCCCCCCCCCCCTCTTTTGTTTCTAAACTAACGATCCTTAGGTAAATGTCACTTGAACACATGCCCTGTCGGCATTGCCACCCAGGATCCAGAGCTCCGCAAGAAGTTCAAGGGTACACCTGAGCATGTGATCAACTTCTTCTTTTATGTTGCCAATGAGATGCGTGCTATTATGGCTAAGCTTGGTGTTCGTAGCATTAACGAGATGGTCGGCCGTGCCGAGCTGCTCAAGGTTCGGGATGATATCCGTAATCAGAAGCAGGAGCGCATCGATCTCTCGCTGATTCTGACTCCTGCTCACTCACTTCGCCCTGGTGTTGCCACATACAATGTCCGAAAGCAGGATCATCGCCTTCACACTCGTCTTGACAATAAGCTGATTGCTGAGTCTGAGCTTGCTCTGGAGAAGGGTCTTCCTTGCCGAATCGAGTGCGACGTTGTCAACACCGACCGTTCTCTTGGTGCTACCTTGTCGTACCAGATTAGCCGACGCTTCGGCGAAGCTGGCCTTCCTCAAGACACTATTCATGCCAACATCAAGGGCTCTGCTGGTCAGTCTTTCGGTGCTTTCCTTGCCCCTGGTGTCACTCTGGAACTGGAAGGTGATGCCAACGACTACGTCGGCAAGGGCCTGTCTGGTGGTCGTCTCATTGTCTACCCTCCTCGTGGCGCTGCTTTCAAGGCCGAGGAGAATGTTATTGTTGGTAACACCTGTCTATACGGTGCTACTGCCGGTACTTGCTACTTCCGTGGTCTCGCCGCTGAGCGGTTCGCCGTCCGTAACTCAGGTGCTACTGCCGTTGTCGAGGGCTGTGGTGACCACGGTTGTGAGTACATGACTGGTGGTCGTATCTTGGTCTTGGGTTCCACTGGTCGTAACTTTGCCGCTGGTATGTCTGGTGGTATTGCTTATGTTCTGGACGTGAACCAGGACTTCCACTCCAAGGTCAACATGGAGATGGTTGAAATCTCCGGTATTGAAGAGCCTTCTGAGATCGCTTTTGTTCGTGGTTTGATCGAGGACCACCACCATTACACAGGATCTGAGCTCGCGGCTCGCATCCTCCTTGACTTCACTCGTGCTCTTCCTCACTTGGTCAAGATCCTTCCCATCGATTACAAGCGCGTGATGTTGGAAGAGGCTGCTAAGGCCGCAGCTGCGAAGAAGGCTGAGTTTTCACTCCCTCAACTGCCAAGCACCCCCGTGCACAGTGCCGATAAATCCAAGGCTAAGACTGATGAGAAGAAGGCTGAAATGCTCGACATTGAGGACAGCATCGGCGACTCCAAGACCGAGAAGAAGCGTTCGGCATTGATCCTAGACAAGACTCGTGGCTTCATGAAGTATAGCCGCCGTAGCGAGAAGTACCGTAACCCTACAACTCGCACTCGGGACTGGGCCGAGATCTCCAACCGCCTCAATGAGGATGAGCTCAAGTACCAGTCAGCTCGTTGCATGGACTGCGGTGTTCCGTTCTGTCAGTCAGACACTGGTTGCCCAATCTCTAACATCATTCCCAAGTGGAACGAATTGGTCTTTTCCAACCAGTGGCAAGATGCCCTCAATCGCCTGCTCATGACCAACAACTTCCCCGAGTTCACTGGCCGTGTCTGCCCCGCTCCTTGCGAGGGCGCTTGCGTTTTGGGTATTAACGAGGACCCTGTCGGTATCAAGTCGATTGAATGCGCTATTATTGACCGTGGTTTCGAGATGGGCTGGATGGTTCCTCGTCCCCCTCAGACCCGTACTGGCAAGACTATCTCCATTATTGGATCTGGTCCTGCTGGTTTGGCTGCTGCTGATCAGCTCAATCGTGCTGGTCACACTGTCACCGTCTATGAGCGGGCTGACCGCATGGGTGGTCTTCTCATGTATGGTATCCCCAACATGAAGCTTGACAAGAAGGTTGTTCAGCGCCGTGTTGATTTCATGGCTGCCGAGGGGGTCAAGTTTGTGGCTGGTACCGCTGTTGGCCCCGATAGTGAGGTTACCCTCCAGTCTCTCCGTGCCACCAATGACGCTGTTATCATTGCAACTGGTGCTACAGTTGCCCGTGACCTTAAGGTCGCCGGGCGCGAGCTTGAGGGAGTGCACTTTGCCATGCAGTTCTTGCACAAGAACACCAAGTCCCTTCTAGACTCCGGCCTTGCTGACGGCGAGTACATCTCTGCCAAGGACAAGCACGTCGTTGTTATCGGTGGAGGTGATACCGGTAATGACTGCATTGGTACCTCAGTCCGCCACGGTGCCAAGTCCGTCACTAACTTTGAGCTACTGCCTCAACCTCCGCCAGAGCGTGCCAATGACAACCCATGGCC
Organism: Penicillium verhagenii; assembly: GCF_028828195.1. Taxonomy (NCBI): domain Eukaryota; kingdom Fungi; phylum Ascomycota; class Eurotiomycetes; order Eurotiales; family Aspergillaceae; genus Penicillium; species Penicillium verhagenii. The sequence goes on from NW_026643171.1 coordinate 913,448, forward strand.
TCAGTGGCCCCGTATCTACCGTATTGATTACGGCCACTCGGAGGTCAAGACCCACATGGGTAAGGACCCTCGCGAGTACTGTGTGATGTCCACGGAGTTTGTCGACGATGGCAGTGGTCGCGTCCGGGGTATCAACACCGTTCGTGTGGAGTGGACCAAGAGTGCCACTGGTGGCTGGGACATGAAGACTGTGGAGGGTAGCGATCAATTCTTCCCCGCAGACCTCGTCCTTCTGTCTATGGGTTTCTTGGGACCCGAAGACCGTCTTCTCGGCGACGATATCACTCGTGATCAGCGCAAGAACGTCAAGACCCCTCCTGGTCACTACTCGACCAATCTCCCCGGTGTCTACGCCGCTGGTGACTGTCGCCGTGGACAATCTTTGATCGTCTGGTAAGTTTAACTTCATCCATATTACCTTAACTATCTTTCTCTTACTAATTTGATGACTTTAGGGGTATCAACGAAGGTCGCCAGTGTGCACGTGAAGTTGACGCTTTCCTGAGTGGAGTTAGCTCTCACCTCCCTGCTACCGGTGGTATTGTCCGTCGGCCTGCCATTGACTCTGTCCCTCAGCCGGCGGTGACTCAGGTCCTTGCATAATTTACAGGCTCACATACCCTGGATTTGTTTATGAGTATGACGGACGATGATGAATGTTGCATCTGGCGTGGAAAAGTTTCCAAAAGTGGAATTTGATATTTTATGTTCTAGACGAGGATATCCACCTGAGTTCAACTTCTGCTATTAGGCGAATTTCTATTATTACCAAACATGTACAGCGTTTTTGCAATTAATGGCTTATCTTCTACTTATACTTGCGGCTACCTTATTCTAAATGAGATTGATTGGTAGTACAATCAAAGTTCAAACATTTAAATGTTTATCCCTTTAACTTTTGCTACCTATTTTTACATTCACTCCCAAATTCCCAAGGCAATTTGAGGACACATGTCAACGTATTGAAGCGGTCAACTTGGTTGGTATTCAAACCTACTAGTCAACACATATCTGGAAACTCCAGGACTCATACCTACTAGGTATGCCCCTACTACATGTAGTAGATCCTTAGTAGAGACAAGGAAAATCTTTCGGGTCATAAATTATAGTAGAGATTGTGCCAGGTATAGGATACATATTTACACTTTATAATACAAATGCAATATTCAACAACCCAAAGAGAACAAGTCCGGGGGTATCATGCTGCCGCTTTCTGTTGAGCCTCCTCTTCAGCTTTCATCTCCCGCTCTAAAGCAGCGAAATCACCCTGGAAGGACTCCTTCGCAGGCTCAAGTCTCACATCCCACACATCCTCACTACTAGGGCCCGTCTTGTACTTGATAGCCTTTTTCCGATTGTGGTCTCGAATCGTCTTTCTGCGCATTTCGTCTGACCAGCCTCGGGTCCTCATGCACAGCCAGAAGTTATCCCAGTGTTCACTGCAAGATCGCAGCTCTCCATATCGATACACATTCACAAATTGTCCACCAAATGACTGGCAAAAGAAGGCGTAGTCGAAGGCTGTGCGACAGGACATAGTGTCTTGGTAGAGGGATTCGGGAGCGATGGATGAAATAGGTTGGTCGGGGGATTGTGCGCCACTCGATGATAACGTGGAAGATTGTGAATCATTGCTCGGTCCATTTTCAGCTTTTCGGAGATCGGCCAGAAGCAGGTTGAATTCCAGATCGGCTTGTTCGTCTGGTGTCAACGTCTTGGGTGGTGCATTTTGAGTTGTGGATTGCGGTGCCGCTAGGGGCTTTGAGTCGCTTGAAGTGTCCCTTGGAGGGGTAGAGCTCCACAGCCATCCCATTTTTGCGAATAGATTTGAAATAATTGGCTTCTGTCGAGATGCTAGAATCAATTGGCGTCGATAATGCGTACACGCGGTTTTCTGGCGATGTTCGGTTTTATCACGTGATGATTAGATAGCTAACTTGCATCTCGATAAAGTGATAAGCGCTGACTGACATCATTCGTGGCATTGATCGATCGCACCCTGATTCTGCAATTTTCACCTTCGCCTGCCTCCTATTTTCCACTTTCTGTTTTATGATGCTGTGAATATGAGACCTGCATTGTATGCAAAACTGCCTCCCGCAGCTGGGGCTCGGAGGATGCCTCCCCACCCCATCTCTCATATTTGGAGACCGGCTTTACTGCGCTCTCCAGCTCATGCACGGTCTATATCGGCGATTCGGTCGGGGCATATCAAGCTGAATGAGAACGAGGGAATTATTTACATCAATAGTAAGCAGCAAAGTTTCATAAAAAGGAAGCCGACATCTTGCTAAAAGTAGCTATAGATATCTTTCCTCATCGGCTTCAATGGTTGATGCGGGGTCCTCTCAGTCATGTACAGCCTCTTGAGGGACTTTTGAAGCGCGTCGGCAATCCCAATATGGCCGCATCCGATCCCTCTCATATTGCCGAGCGTGCTTTGCCCGAAAACCTGAATATTGTAATCAAAGAGGTGATCCCACGGTACAAGGAAGGCGGTGCATTCGTCAAATTTGAACGGAAGCCCGGCGCCACAGATGAGACTATCAGCACTGCGATCAAGGAACACCTCCGAAACAACCCTATCAGGCCATGGTTTAATCCATTTCAGACAGCAGATGCTGACGTGGTTCGTGGAAGACCATGGATTGAAGATCTATATCGGATCCCTAGTCAAAGCCTGAAAGTTGAATATTTACCGGCCTCTACTGAAGGGCCCCCTGCAGAGCTGACCCAAGAGGCCATATATTCTCTCTTCCGACCCTTTGGAAAGATTCTGGAGATACAGCACCAGCCATCGGACTCCAAGGTTGAGCCCAGGTACGCCATTCTGCGCTTTCAACGCCCTCGATTTTCAGTCTTGGCGCGAAACTGCATGCATGGGTATGAGGCGTCTGAAGAAGATGGAGGAGGGAAATCCGGTACCAGGTTCAAGATCAGCTATGAGCGCAAGATTAGGTTGTCTATGATCAAAGATTGGATATTGAGTCACCCACGGATCATGTTTCCTGTTATTGCAGCTCTGGTGGCTGCAATCACGGTTATTATCTTCGACCCTATTCGGACATTCTTCATCAAAGTCAAGATCAAGGCCACGCTTCACACTGAAGACAACGCCGTGGTGCAGTGGGTTCGGAAGCAGGCCAGCAAAGCCAATAAAATCTACTTTGGGCAACGTAAGGCTGATCCCCGGGGCCTAACGGCTATTTGGGAAGATCGACAGAACGATATATCCCAGCTCCAAGCATGGTTAACGGAAACCGCGGAAACATTCATTGTTATTCATGGCCCCAGAGGCTCAGGCAAGAGGGAACTAGTTCTCGAACAAGCCTTGAAGAATCACCACTACAAAGTGATTATTGACTGTAAGCAAATACAAGATGCTCGAGGTGACACAGCCAAGATCTCCCGGGCGGCAGCGCAGGTTGGTTATCGACCAATTTTCTCCTGGATGAACAGTATCAGCAGCTTGATTGATCTAGCTGCGCAAGGAATGATTGGAACTAAGGCCGGCTTTTCTGAGACTTTGGATGCACAACTCAGTAAGATCTGGCAAAGTACAGCAGAGGCCATGAAACGAGTCGCACTCGATGGTCGTCGAAAGGAAGACAAAGATTCCAATCTCAACGACGACGAATATCTTGAAGCGCATCCCGACAAACGGCCAGTTGTGATTATCGACAATTTCGTGTATGATTCCGAGAATAGTGTCGTGCTCGACAAACTTACAGAATGGGCGGCTGGGTTGACCTCTGGCAACATTGCACATGTTATCTTTTTAACTACGGACTCCTCCTTTTCCAAACCCCTGAGCAAAGCATTGCCGAATCAGGTTTTCCGGACAATTGGTTTGGGCGACTGCTCCCTGGATGTGGGTCGCCGCTTTGTGCTAAACCATTTGGAATCCGGGACAGTTGGCGATGGGGAAACGTCCAAGGAGCCAAAAAAGAAGCTTCACGGTCTGGATGAGTGTATTCAGATTCTCGGAGGCCGAGTCACCGATCTTGAGTTCATGGCAAATCGGATCGAAGCAGGAGAAACACCTGAAGGTTTGCAGAGTCTACGTTCTATGATCATTTTCTATACCATATTAATCTGATCTAATAGCTGCGGTTAACCGAATTATTGAGCAATCTGCTTCCGAAATCATGAAGATTTTCATTCTGGGGACAGATTCTGCATCTCCGCAATGGACAACTGAGCAAGCATGGCATGTTATCAAAGCTCTTGGACAGGCTAAGACTGGTCAGCTTCTTTACAACAAAGTTCTATTCAATGATTTATTCAAGGGAAGTGGTGGTGAAGCCACTCTCCGAGCACTCGAACAAGCAGAACTCATCTCTGTTGGAACTGTCAAGGGCTTCCCTCGCTGGATCAAACCCGGAAAGCCCGTGTACAAGGCTGCGTTCCAGCGGTTGATCGAGAATAAAACTTTGGAAGGGCGTCTAGATCTCCTTATTCTCGCCGAGCTGATCAGCAGTGAGAACAAGAGTATCGCCAAGTATGAGGAAGAACTTCAGCTGCTCGGGTCACTGCCGAAATATCCGTGGGAATTGACATCTCGAATTCAGTGGCTTCTGACCAAGGTGCATGGCTCGCAGTCAAAGATTCTCCAGTATGAGAAAGAGAGTGCCATATTGCAAAAGATGCTGCAGAGTGAGAAATAAGCACTGAGATGTTTTTTTGTTTTTTTTTTGCGTATGTACAATAGTCATTTCATAGTTACGAGCTCTCTCCCGGTATTGAATATGATATCTTCTTTAGCGCGTATATTAAAAAGAGACAGTACAGGCTAAATCCATTCAGTCGCATTCTTCCCACATGGGTCGATCAATTCAACGTTATGTATACCCCATACATACATAACTAATCCATAATAGAAAGTGGCGGCATCATTTGAAACGCGGGGGTCCGGAATAATATCCGCTCGGAGTTGTCCCGATGACACCATCCACTTAAAAGATAGGAATAAACAATCAATTGGTGATGTCGTGAAATATTATTGCTTCTGTTTAATAAGTACCCTTCATTGGAATCCAGAAGCTATCTTGATATTACTATATACGACATTATGCATACCTCGGAGCCTGGGCCCAACCAGGATTACGACCTCAACACGCCAATCACATCTACCTCGGGCCTGCGTCAGGGTCTCACTTCCTACGGAGATGCTCATTTCTCTCTTTTTCTCCGCAAGGTCTTCATTAAATCTCTTGGATACTCCGAAGATGCTCTTTCACGTCCTATAGTGGGAATTATCAATACCTTTTCAGGCTTCAATCCTTGCCATGCCAATGTCCCGCAGCTCATCGAGGCCGCCAAGCGCGGTATTCATCTCAATGGCGGTTTGGCAGTGGAGTTTCCCACAATCAGTGTCCATGAATCATTCTCTCACCCCACGAGTATGTTTTTACGGAATTTGATGAGCATGGACACCGAGGAAATGATTCGTGCTCAACCATTAGACGCATGTATCATGATAGGAGGTGAGATTCTATATCATCCAATTGGATGCTTATGGTACCATATTGCTTGTTCTAACGCTTTTAACAGGCTGCGACAAGACTGTTCCAGCTCAATTGATGGGTGGAATCTCCGCCAACAAGCCAATTCTTCCCCTAATCACTGGTCCTATGCTACCAGGTAGCCATCGTGGCAAGAGAATTGGCGCATGCACGGACTGTCGCAATAACTGGGCGGCATTTCGTGCAGGTGAGATAGACGTGGAAGAAATATCTGCTGTAAATGAAGAGCTTGCGCCAACGGTATGTTTTCCCCTATTCTCCAAATAAGATCCCTTGCCTAACTGAGTCTTATGATAAAAAGATCGGAACTTGTGGTGTCATGGGAACCGCCAGTACAATGGCATGTATTACTGCTGCATTGGGAATGATGCCGCTTCGTGGAGCCTCTGCCCCAGCTGTATCGTCTGCACGCTTACGGATTGCCGAAGAAACCGGTGCGAATGCAGTGGCTATTGCCAAGTCAGGAAGAAAGCCACAAGATATTTTGACAAAGGAGTCCTTCTTGAATGCCATCACGGTCCTTCAGGCAATTGGAGGGTCCACCAATGCAGTTGTTCATCTATTAGCGATTGCGAACCGGCATCCCGAAATTCAAGGAGTAATTACACTGCAGACAATCGAGGAAATCGGTCAGAAGACTCCTCTTCTTATCGATTTGAAGCCCAGTGGTGACAATTACATGAACGATTTTCACAACGCCGGAGGTATGGCCGCACTGTTACAAGTCCTTCGACCATTACTTCATCTTTCTGCTTTGACAATTACCGGGCAGACTGTAGGAGAAGTTCTAGATGCAGCTCAGTCCAAGCGAGTCTCCTTTCCACAGGAGATTATTAGGCCACTGTCGAACCCTCTATACCCGTCATCGTCTCTCGCAGTCCTTCAAGGCAATCTCGCACCGAATGGGGCTGTCATCAAAGCGTCTGCTTCGAAAGATCGATCTTTGCTCTCTCATACTGGGCCTGCTGTGGTATTTGAAAACTCTGCCGACTTAGCCCAGCGCATCGATGATCCAGATTTGCCTGTCACGAAAGATAGCGTGCTAGTTCTCAAAGGTATTGGACCAATCGGGAATCCCGGAATGCCAGAAGCAGGATTGATTCCTATTCCTAAGAAATTGGCGGAGGCTGGAGTAAAAGATATGCTGAGACTGTCCGATGGCCGTATGTCTGGGACGGCCGGCGGAACCATTGTTCTCCATATCTCACCTGAGTCGGCCATTCCAAGCTCACCATTTGGGGTGATAGAGACGGGCGACCTGATTATTTGCGATCTCGAAAGTCGCAGACTTCATGTTGAAATACCCGATGACATGCTGCAGACTCGTATCTTGCAACGAAAGCAAAGACTCGAGGGGGAGGCGGGGCCGGTTCAAGTGAGAAAACAGAGACGAGGATACCGCGGATTATACGAGCGATCTGTGAACCAAGCGCACGAGGGCACTGACTTTGATTTCCTTACTGCCGGGGGTGCATCTGGGGAGTAGTACTAGTATAGTAGTTCTGACAAACCAACCCCATATTAAACAATCCAATGGTGATGAATTCACAATAGACAGGTCATACACTTGTTCTTTTGAGATGAATTAATGAAAGCCGGCTGGTATTCTACCCAGATCTTAAGCCTAGCAACTTTGCGAATATTATTCATTGCAGATAGAATCTCCTATACTTCGACCCTTACCCTAAGCCCTATGCTTCCAAATTGGGCTAAATCTGACGCGCGACGCGGGACGCGGGACGCGTTCCCCGTTATCGCCGATCACCTGGAAACACTGCAAAGGGAGCGATACCTTGGATCTTTTCATTGTGATCATTGACTTTTTGCGCTTTTTAGCGACAGAAGACCCTCCATGAGTTTTGACCCTACACGCCCTCGGGGCCGGCCAGCCCGTAAGTTACAGGCTGATCCTTTGACAGATACCGTGGCTAACATGCGATTTGCCTCCTAGACACTCCGGGTGTGACAACCCTGGCTTACACACCGGATGGAAAACGAGTGATTACTGTTGGCTCGAATTCGGCAATTCGCATCTACACAATCGGCGATGATGGCGAGCCCAAGACCTTGGACGATGGCCTACTGGACGGATTTGTTGGAATTGGCGCAACGGTATGCGGGCTGGGGATCCAAGCCATGGGACATGGGAACTAACATGAGCCATGACAGAACGATTCCTTCATTGTGGGCACTGAGGATGGCCAGGTCTGGCAGTTTGATACGTCATCGGGCAGAATGGGGACTCAACTGGTGCGATGCGCGTTACCCGTGAGAGACGTGACAGTGTCCCATGATGGCCAATGGGCCGCAGTAGCAAGCGAGTGAGTGAAAACCCAAGCTCAAAAGCCGTTAGCGATATCATGATTACTAAAAGATGCATTTAGTGAGCTCACTGTGAAACTTGTCAAAATCGACAACCAGACCGAAACTAGATACCTCCGCGACCAACTGACAAGCTCGAAACACGTCACATTTGATCCCAATGGCCGCTTTGTGACTGTGTCAGCCATAGATGGCATCCTATCTGTCTACTCACTCACGGAGGACGAGCCAGAGCTGGTCCGCAAACTCGATGGGGTCATTCGGAAACTCGAACCCGATGCAGAGGCAACATCTAGAGCCGTCTGGCACCCGGACGGCACCGCATTTGCTGTGGCAGAGGGCACTCGGGACATTGCCGTCTATTCAATTTCCGAGTGGAAGAAAGAAAAGAGCTTTAAAACCGGACATACGGGCGACATCACAGCACTTAGCTGGTCACCCAATGGTGCACTCCTACTCTCGGCTGGAGCTGATGGCAAAGTTGTGCTTTGGGAATCCCGCACTCAAAACATTCTACACAGATTCGACTTTCAAAATGTCATCAATCTCGCCTGGCACCCAAACAATAACTCAGCTTCATTCACAACCTCCGATGGAGAGTTGTTCATTTGGGATAAATTTGTCCCAAAGGCTTACGAGGCCCATCTCCAGAAGTCACTCCAGGCTGCCCCTATTTACCCCGGTCCATTGAATGATATTTCCAACAATGTGCAGCAGACATTGACAGACCGGTCTAGAGAGGCAATCAAACGGGCAGCTCTCAGAGCTCCTCCAGATGAGCTGGATGATATTCTAGGCGACGATATGGATATGGAAGATAATTTCGTTGAAGATGATGACGGAGCAGGATATTTGGAAGATCTGAATGAGTATGGAAAGCGAAATGGTGACCATTTGGATGACCTAGATGGACCCCTCGGCAAACGTATCCAATCGGGCATTGCGAAACCAAAATCTCACCCTCCTATCCAGCCCGGTAGCACACCATGGGCAGGAAGCAGAAGATATCTCTGTAAGCTGAAGATTTTCTTTTGGCTTCTTATAGATGGCCTTATATACTAATCGTCTTAGGCCTGAATTTGACCGGTGCTGTGTGGACTGTAGACCAAGAGACACACCACACGGTAACAGTGGAGTTTTATGACCGAGAGCTTCATCGAGATTTCCACTTTACAGACCCCTACCAATATGACAAAGCGTGTCTGAGTGAGTGTATAACAGCGACTGGAAAAAAAATTCTTGTACTAATAAGTCAATTCCACAGACGAGAACGGAACTCTTTTTGCAAACAGCCCTGCAGATGGCCCTGCTACTATCTTCTACCGACCTCATGAGACATGGACCACCAGAGCCGATTGGCGAACCGAATTGCCCGAAGGAGAGAAAGTGCGAGGTATGGATGAAAGAGAAACTAGGGGTCATTCTCGTTGCTAACGATACTTAGCTTTGGCACTGAGCGATTCTTATATTGTTGCTGTCACGACAAAAGACTACGTACGTGTGTATACTCTCTTTGGAACTCCCTATCGAGTATACCGACAAAAGAGTGAAGCCGTAACATGCGCTGCATGGAGAGACTATATCATGACTATTGGTAACGGCCCGGTGGGCCCTGATGGTCGATTCACATCATTGCGATACACCATTGAGAATGTCAAACGCGATGAAATTTGCCAGAATGAAGATGTCGTTGCTCTTCCATCCGAGGCTAGGCTTCAGAGTGTTTTCTTTTCCGACAATGGGGTATGTCAATCAAGCCTATAATCTCAACAACAAAACTGACTGTCTTGTAGGACCCATGCATCTACGATACTACCGGTGTTCTCCTGGTGTTGCAACATTGGCGCACACCGGGTCAGGCCCGATGGGTCCCTCTATTGGACACTAAGCAACTCATCCGATTGGCCAAGGGTCGCAAGGAAGAGACTTACTGGCCGGTTGCTGCGGCCCAGGACAAGTTCCATTGCATCATCCTCAAGGGTGGGGACAAGAATCCATACTTCCCGCGTCCATTGCTCAGCGAGTTTGAATTCCAAGTCCCCATCTCCAGTCAAGCCGTCAGATCGGCCAATGAATCTGAAGAAGGAGCGTCGGAGCGTACCACTATCAAGTTTGAAGAGGCCTTCGTGCGTGGCAACGTTCTTCTGTCGCTCTACCAGGATCTGATAGATTCAACCAATGCGACAGCCAGTCAACGTACTGAGCTAGTGCGTAAGGAAGTCGAGATTGACAAGATCTTGCTGCAGATGCTGGCCATCGAATGCAGAGAGGGCGAAGAGCGCGGTATGAAGGCACTTGAGTTAGTAACCATGATGAACGACCGTAATGGTAAGATGCTTGAGGCGGCAACCAAAGTGGCCAGTCGCTATGAGCGTGGTGTATTGGAGGACAAGATCCGTGAGTTAGCTGAGCGACGAGTGATGGGCATGGATGATGATGATGAATTGGCCTAAACTTGAATACATACTTTAAAGATCAGAATGAAAGATAATCAAATGTTTTATCTACTTGAACTATAAGAGCGTCACTTGTAGGATTACAATGCTTACTCGTGGGGTTAGTACTTACTACTAGTAGACTGTAGTATAGAAGTGCAATCACATTGTATACTGGCTCATTCCGATTGGCTCGCAACCTCCAAGCAGAAAAGCGGAACCTCAACTCCGCAATCGAACTTCCAACTTTCCAACTTTCCTACTTTCACTCTTAGTTGTCATGACAATCCAAAGGTAAAATGCCAAAGCTGGCCTCGCCCTCACTGCGCTTACAAGCGCCAACCTTGAGCACGGCGGGCCGTAGCTTTGCATCCTCACCACGATGCCGGCTCGCCCAAGCGCGTCATGGCATCTTGAACGAGCCCTGGCTACCTCCACACTTGAACGGACCTTTCCCCACAACATACTTCTCTCCTGTGAGAATACACCGAGAATTCAACGGGCTAGAAACAGGCCCACAAAAAGGTGACCACAAACCACCAGATGAGCGGGTACTGAAGCTCGGAAAGAGTGAGTTCAAACAACCAATATGTTCCCCTACAATTTTAACAAGATCGAGACCTTTTTTCTAACATGACACTCATATAGCTCTACGAACACTTTCTCCTCTCCTGCCTACACTCCTCTACAATACCCTTCCTGCGGGAATTCTCGCGCCAAGCGTCAATCTCCACCTCTTCCCATCGACACACCCACATCTCCCCACCGTCAAAGGCCGCACTCTATATCGCGCTGCACTGTGGACAGTTCCAGTAGCATGGAGTAGTGTCCCGCTAGTGGGCAATGTCAAGCTGCAAATCCTCAGTGAGCGCATCGTACGCGCAGGTACAGTTCTTGATCCCGAGCACGCAGAGAACCACGATTGCGGCGATGAACGACTGGTTGTACGATGGAAGACAGAACCACGAACGGATAGCCGGCCTTTCCACGAGCCAAGGAGTGATACGTCCTCTGAAAGGCGAGCGAATAATTCAAATCCGTCACAAGCACCCGGTGCCGGCGCAGGAACCACTTCACAATCCCCGCAACCCCATAGTGGCGCATCATCATCATCGGCCAAGAACAGCACAAATAAAGGACTAAGCGTCCTTCTCGGCGGCGATGAACCGATATTTAAGCTCTCAAAAGAAGAGCAGTTCACTGGCCTTTTCATTTTCTCGTTTGACGAGGCAGGGCGTATTCTAACGCATACAATTGAACATGCCGATGAGGCAGATGGATGGGATCGCACTGCCAAATTTGTGACTTTGACTGACTGGCTGATTGGCAAGGCGCGTGGATCACTAGATCCAGCGCCAAATCCGGGCCTAATCATGGAGTCTTGCGAGGACTATGGTATACCGAATGATACTCGGTATATCCGAACCTGATGACAGGGTACAGTTTCTTCATATTGGCTGAAAGCGTGCCCATCACATTTTGATTGATATTTCTGATTTCTCCGGCCGGTCCTTTCGAGATCACTTGTTGCCGATATCACCACTCTTAACCTACTTCTATCTTTGTACTATATACCCCATGTTCAATATGCAGATTGTGGTAAACACCACTCAATTTCTTCTCTATGTGAAAAATCCTTAGATATATCGACCACCAATAAATACCAGAAATATTTCAAGGATTTTGAAACCAAATCCCTCGTAGATCAACATGCACCCCAAACCCGGCACCCCCATAACCAAAAATAGCATACAACAGACATTATCCCGCGCGGCCAGCGAGCGGAATGTGATTTTGATCTCAAATACATCATACAGCTCTTCTCACAGAGAGTAGGGGGAAATGAAGAAAAGGAAAAAAGAACCCTCCGTCACTCCGTCTTGGAATGAACAACGGGCGACTTCAAGAAACCAAAGACGCCAACCGCGACGACGCACATGGCAACACCACCAACGGTGTACGCGGCCTCACGACCAGCCCACCAAAACAAGGAGCAGAAAAGGATAGGACCAGTGGCTCGCCCTGCCTGGCCCCAGCCACGAAGACGACCCATGACCGCACCGCGGTTTGCATCCCTCGCCTCGAAGCTACCCAGGCTATTCAGACCGGTTACGACAGTGGCGGTTGTAATAGCCAGCAGAGCACCAGCAGCATAGAGACCCGCCACAGAGGAAATGCGAGCCAGGCAGAAAAAGGACAAAGCGCAGGCCACCACGCCAGCGCGGACAGTGACCAGCGGCGGCAAGCGACGAACCAATGTACCCTGGAGAAGGGAAGCAATCAGGCCCATCATTGAAAGAAGGCGACCATTCAAAGCGGCAGGGCTAGCATTCGACGTTTCGGCATAGAGCGTAGCAGTCAAAAATGGAAGAGAGAACTCCAGCCCAGAAAAGGGGAGCAAGAAAAGGAAATGAATGGCATTGAGAACAGCGGGGTTATTAGTGTGTGGTTTTTGTGCGGGCGAAGAATCCTTCTTCACGTCCTTAGCCTTGGCGGGACTCTCATCCTCAGCCTCCTTCTCAGCCTCGTGCTTGAGAGTAGTGAGGCGCGGATGCGTCTCAGGCAGACAGGCCCAAAGGTAGAAAGTCTCCAGCGCAATAAGCACAAGCGACATGAGCGCGGCACTGATGAACGGATTAGCGGCGACAATCTTCACAGAACTCAGACCAGCGCCGAGTAAAGGACCGAAAGTAAAAGCGACGCTGAAGCATGCGCCCACCAAAGCCATGGACGCGCCGCGGTGCGCTTCATCCGTGATATCGGCCACGATAGCATTGGCCAATTGAACGTTTGCTTCGCTGAGGCCGCCAACAACGCGACTGGCCAAGAAGGTGCGGAAATCCGTTGCGGAGACCCACAGCGTGACGCTGAGGAGGTTTCCAATCATGGCCCATAGCAAAGTGCGGCGACGGCCATGTTTATCCGACAGGTGACCTATTACCGGGGCGACGACGGCCTGGAGAAGGGAGAAGAGGGAGCCAAGGGCGCCGCCGAGTAGAACGATATCGTAGCGCGAGTCGATTGGGCGGGCGAAAGAATTCTTGTAAGCATTGAGGTAATGGAAGATGCGATTGAGGAGGGAATTTGGCGACGGGTCCTGGGCACGATAGAAGGACAAGAGAGAAGGGAAGAGTGGTAAAATAAATGTAAAGGAGATCTGGTCTTATGCGTTAGAATTGAAGGGGGGCAAAAAGGTGGGATGACGTTGTAAGTAAACTCCGGACACGTACCAGATCTAACAGCAGTGAGAGCATCAACACCTTAAGGACCTGTTTACGTTGTGCGGCAGCGATGGCCATGATGGGTACTAGTATGTGTTCTCTTTTTTAGGGGGAAGGGAGTCAAAGAGTGAAAAGAAAAAAGGAAAATAAAGAAAGTGTAGGTGTGAAGAAGCTTGAAATGAGGTGATGGAGTTAAGAGTGGAGTAACGTGGAGCCCTTGAAATCGGGCAGAATTACCAGGAATAGTATATTGGTTGGTTTATCTGATCCGCCTTCCCCCAATTCCCCATTCAGGAATCGAGGAATATGCACGCTCAAAATCAAAAAGTTAATATGAAGAGACCTTTTCGCAAGTTCACCCCAGAAAAGAAAATTCGTTGCGTTCGTCATACATCACACCATTGAGAAATCAGATGGTGGAAAAAGGCGAACAGCACATGTCCATATGCACCACTTGATCATTGTCCCTCAGCCGCGGGAGCTCCTTGAGGACCACCACGCTTTCCACGTCGGCTACCACGAGTGCGCTCTCCTCCACCGCGCTTCTCGCCACCTTCACGCTTCTCACCACCTTCGGCACGCTTCTCACCTCCGTTGCGCTTCTCCGCTCCTTCACCACGCTTCTCACCACCGTCGTGGTTCTCACTTCCGCCTCGACCACGACGAGGGCCGCGGCGACGACCACGGTTGCCTTGGCCCTTGGCAGCACCTTTGTCTTCGGGGTTGACGTTCTCGGTGTTGGCCGGGGTAGCTTGGAGTCCGTTCTCTGTCTCTGCGGGGTCACGAGGAACCTTGACCCAGCCTTCTGCGATGACTGAGGAAGGAGAAGTCGAGTCGGCAGCGTCGTTCGCTCCAGCACCAGTTGAGGTCTGGGTTGGGGGTGCCACCTGGTCGGCCTTGAAATTGTTGGTCTCGGCTTGGGCCGCAACCTCAGCGCTGACGGAGGTATCCTGAAGCTCAGTCAAGCCAGCGTTGGCAAGAGTAGGGTCTGAGGTAGTGGCGGTTTCAGTGGTAGAGGGTTGAGTATCCTCGGGGATGGCGTTGCGGATGGATGCCTCCTTCACGTTCTTGTCTATATAGGCATTAGCAGACAAACCCAGAGGCAGTAGAGAGAGGAATCCAAGTAATCACTAACAGGTCAAGTCCAAGAGACCACCTTCGACACCCTGAAGTTGCTCATCGGAGCCTTCAATGAGCTTAACCATTGAAGTGACCGCATCCTGGTTGCCAGCGTACACCTGGTAAAGGACAGCCTCAAAAGCATTCGCCTCAGGAGAGTCCTCTTCAGCGCGTCGCATAGTGGCCGCAGATGAAAGGAACTGAGCGAGGTAAAGTAGCTTTTCACGCAGTGCGCGAGAAGAGGTCTCAGCGGCATCGGCCAGGGCATTTGCGCGCACTGCAGCCAACTCCTCTTGGTGGATCTTGTCCAGAGTCGCTTTCTGTTCATCCAATGCCTTCTGCTGGATGGCAAGCTTCCCCTCGTATTCAGCAGCAACCTTCTTGATGTGGCTGATTTGCTCTTCGATCTGTGCAAGACCAGCCTGAAGGGAAGGCTTCTTCAGGGCTTGGGCTTTCTGGTCGGCATTGATAATCTTCTCGGCCACAAGGTCATCCAAGGACTTTCCAGGGTGGTCAGCGATGATAGCGTCGGTCTTCGCGGTGGCATTCTAATCGGACCAAAGTGAAGTTAGCGATCAGTGCTTTGGACTTTTAGATGCTTTCTCTCCAGCAGTCAGAAGACAATCAAAATGTACGTACCAACTTCTTCAGCACGTTGCGCAGACTCCTAAATGCAGTCCATTAGCTCTGTGATAGGAATACATTGTCATTGGGTACCTACTTCTGGAGGTCCTTCAGGTAAGCAGGCTCTGTGTCGTTAACTTCGGTGGGGCTCTCGGGTTCAGTCTTAGAGATGCTCGAAGCTTGAGACACATGCTTCTTGTTCTTGGCGCTGGAGGCAGGAGCCATGATGGAGGGTGGGTAGCACGATCGGTATAGAAAAGAATAGGCGAAAGGTAATTGGAGGGGAATGTGCGTAGCAATACGCAGAGGTGGAAAGGCAAAGAACGCGGGTCTAGAGCGAGGTATGGGGGGAGGCGGTTGTACAGAGGAGAATGGATGCGGGTGGAACTTCGAATCACCCGAAGACCTTTCCCAACCGGTACCGCCTACGATGCGCCGCCGTCCTATGATGCCCTTGCAATTCCTACAAATTCGAAGCTGCAGATGATATTTATTTCGTTCAATTTGATTTCATTCTGTCATGATTTCATTCAATAAAAAAAAGAGATTTCATATTTCTGGGTATCTAAACGCCTGGTATACGCCATTGCAACAAACACAACTAGAAACACAAGCTTCTAGTGGCTTCCAATCCACTTCAGCCACAGCCGATGCTGAAAGAGAGAAGAAAAAAAAAGGAAAAGAGAGATCCAGATAGGGATATGGGAGCAGGAGAGCTGAAAACCCTCAGCTTCGGATTCAATCATCCTTGGAATTTCCGGAGAGACTTCTGCACGCGATCAAGCTTATCAGTATATGCAACTCGAATACTGCCACTGGCGCGTCTTATAACGCATTCAATCGATTCAATAACGCACCTCGGTAACCTTGCGGATGGAGTTTGCTGAGATATTCTTTTCGCCGGACTTGCGCGATCGGATAGAGGCTTCTCGCATTAATCTGCGGGGAGTTGTCAGCGCTTTCTTTCCGAGCACGGGCTTGAATGGCATATCGAGTCGGGCTTGCGAGAGGAAGGTTCAAGGTAGGTAGGTAGGTAGGTGGGACTGTACTCTTGCATAAACAACATGTAGTCTAGAAATATCTGTAAACCAGTGAAGGTATTAGTATTGTCCCAGTCGCATGTTGCTCTCCACGAGTTGAGTTGAGTTGAAACATACCAGAATATCGGCATTCTTGCTCACGCTCTTATTAGAATGCGCCTTGACGATTCTTTTGACAGTACCACGAGGGTAGAGCTTCTGAGTGGCAGCCATGGCGCAATTGAGTACAAGATAGTGGCAAGAGGAGAAGCAACGCGGGCATTGTTTACGGTGGATCCGTGATTACATAACCCAAATCTATATCGACAACGCCTTGGCGTTCTTTATGTAAACTCTGGTACGTATTCTCAAATATCAACATCTTCAACATTGAATTTCCATTATGTATAGAGTGTAAATTACTAGATGTCTAAAGTATGTATATATCTACAACTTTGGTAGATTTGCAATAGCTGGGCACACCTAAGTGCTGTACATATCACTTATGAGCGTCGGCGAAGAAATCTCCAGGCAGTGAAAGCAGCCGCAGATCCCAGCGTCATGCGCCAGGCAAGGAAAACATAAATCGCCACTCGTAAACGGTCATAGTAGCCTTGTAACATGATACCCACCGCGTAGGAAGTTCCGTCAACGGCTTTATCAGCAGGCCCATAATAGCGTCCGACCCCCAGACCACCGATCCCGACCTCATTGTGGTCGTGAGTGGTAGCCTTCGGGGCGACTGGTAGGGCGGCGGTTTCACCATCCAAGGCAGTGTCACTAGGGCGAGCGCCCAATTTGACTTTTTCCATATTGTGCTTTCGCAGATTATAGGTCAGAATACTAACAATGAGTCGGAGATCTGGTACTGTGAAGGTTGGGTATTTCCACATCTGCACGGCCGTATTGGGAGGAAGCATATCCAGAAAATCGGCCAAGATGCCGAGGGTGAGGCCCCAAAGCAGAAGCGGGCGATCTGTCTCCCCAGAGTCTGCTTGATTGCTGAGACACCATGATTTTACTTTTTGTACCAAGGAAGTTTGTGTGGTCTCCTCAGGGACGAATCCAGGAACTGAAGTACATCGCTGGGTCTCCGATGGAAGCAGTCTAACGGCAGAGAACTGCATGAAACCCATCAGAGACCGAACGGCCATTCGAGCCAAGAATCCACTTTGTTTAGCAAACCGTTGCGACATATCCACATATTCCACGGTACGGAGGGACGATGATAGGAGTGCTTTCAAGGGAATCCAGTGCGTGGATGCTACCTCCGTAGGTTGTAATTTGAGAGTCGGGGAGTCACTTCGAGTGGTGAGAAAGACAAAGGGACAGAGAACCATTAGTCTAGAGACATACATGTCAGTTTAAACATCTCCATTTTTGATACTGGCAGCCCAACAGCAAACCCTTGGACACCTACGGTTGCGATCCCCAGCTAGTCGTCACCACCCGTTCAGGAAGATTCCCCACGGATATGCAATCATCTGTGGTCAGGTCAAAACCAATCTCTTCAGATGCTTCTCTGATAGCCGCGGCGCGATCATCTTCATCTTCTGGGTCTCGTTTCCCGCCGGGCAGCGCGACATGACCCGTCCACCGGTCGCCGACTCGGGTAGCGCGCTTGATGAAGAGTGCCTCTGGATCTCCATGCTGGACCCATGACTGTGCGAAAAACTCGTTTAATCGTTCCTCTACCGACAGGGATGGGTCACTAAGGAAGGGCGAAGTCGGCCAGTAGTCATAAGTCGGACGAACGCGGATAATTAGGGCGACAGAAGCGCGCTTTTTGCAGCCTGGTGGATTGGGGACGTGGGGGTAAGGGCGTCGGTAAAGCTCTGACAAGATGCTATGCAGGGGATGGGAAAGCCCTGGCTGTGGAGAAGAGGCGTCCATCGGTGCAATATCAGTGGGAAGTATATACGGAGTACGCAATACGCTATACACTAAATACTGAACAAAGTGACCGGACTCGGAGCGCAACCTTGGCCTCGGCAGTTAGCATAAATACTAGTCCAAACAAAGATTAGTCTGGACCCGGTAATTGTGGATATAAATTACGTAAAATTACTGTAATTAAGCTACGGTCGGATCATCTTTGATCCAGGAGCTAGACCCCCATTTCTATACTGTGATTGGCTACTCCATTTGCATGCGGCAAGCCATAGAGAGCCTGACAGAGGCGCACGTGCGTGCTAAAGCTATCGACGACTCTTCAAATCGCTTAAGCTAACAGATTCTTTTCATTCTAATGCGCTTTGGGAGAGTGGACATATCTTGAAAGAAAAAAAATTTAGTTGAAGAGAGACAAGGAAAAAAGTTTATGCTGCATTAGTCTCACTGGTTTTCACGTGGTGATCGGTTCTTTTGCGCCTTTTCATCCCCTCTTCCCGCTTCTCTTTATCATCTTCCCGCCACTACCCATCCCAACTTGAGATAACCTTTCGAGTCCGTGCCAATTCCCAATTGAGGCATTATGCGGTTCGGAAAGACCCTCAAGACCACGGTCTACCCGCCATGGAAGGGAAAGTACATCGACTACAACAAGCTCAAGGGACTGTTGCGCGAGAATGATGTCACTGGCGAGGACGCCAGCGACTCCGATGACAACCTTTGGACTGAACAGGATGAGGAGGCATTCGTGCAGGAATTGCTGAATGTCCAATTGGACAAGGTCAATGCCTTCCAATCGGAGACCTCCCAGCAGCTCCGCGAACGCACCTCTTCCTGCGAGGCCAAGCTGCGCCCATTGGCTCCGTCCGGAGAGCAAGAGGCTGTCATCCTCGAGCAACAAGAAAAGCGCAGACTGGCGACAGAGGTCTTGCAAGAGCTAGACGGCATCACCAAGGAGGTCAGTGAGTTGGAGAAGTACAGTCGTATCAACTTCACTGGCTTCCTCAAGGCAGCCAAGAAGCATGATCGCAAGCGTGGAGCTCGGTACCGCGTCAAGCCATTGCTGCAGGTTCGCCTGTCCCAATTGCCCTTCAACTCAGAAGACTACTCGCCTTTGGTCCACCGTCTTTCGGTCATGTACTCTTTTGTTCGTGAAACTCTGACCGATGACCTGGTCCAACCACCCAAGGAACCCGAGCGTGGCTTTGGCCGTGATGTCTATTCCTCTTACAAGTTCTGGGTTCATGCAGACAACGTTTTGGAGGTGAAGACATACATTCTCCGTCGCTTGCCCGTTCTGATCTACAACCCGGGAACCTCGAAAAACGCGGATACCCTCGACGACCCAACCATCACTTCTCTCTACTTTGATAACCCTCAATTCGACCTCTACAATCAGAAGGTTGCCCGTGCGCCCGAGGCTGGATCCTTGCGGTTGCGCTGGACCGGTCAGCTCAAGGATAAGCCGTCTATCTACCTGGAAAAGAAGACTGTGACCGACTCTGACAGCAGTCGGGAAGTCAAGGTGCAACTCAAGGAGAAGCACATCAAGGAGTTCTTGGATGGCGAGTATCACCTGGACAAGAAGGTTCATCGGATGGAGGATATGAACAACGGAGACTCTGTAGAGGCAGAGAACCTCAAGAAGGATGTGGAAGAGCTGCAGTCCTTTATCAAGGAAAACAACCTGCAGCCTATGATGCGGGCCAACTACACTCGCACAGCTTTCCAAATTCCCGGCGATAACCGCGTTCGCATCTCCATGGACACCAACCTTGCCATGATCCGTGAAGATTCTCTTGACCCCGAGCGTCCCTGCCGAGACGCCTCCGAATGGCACCGCTCTGACCTTGATGACGCTGAGATGTCTTACCCGTTCAATACTATTCGTACTGGCGAAATCGTTCGTTTCCCCCACGCTTTGCTTGAGATTAAGCTGCGCGGTAAGGCACACCAGGCGGAGTGGATTAACGATCTCATGGCTTCCCATCTCGTCAAGGACGCCCCTCGCTTTTCCAAGTTTGTTCACGGTGCCGCTCAACTGTTCGAGGATTATGTCAACAGCTTCCCCTTCTGGCTAAGTGAACTGGAGAATGATATCCGACGTGATCCCGAGACTGCGTTCTACGAGGAGCAAGAACGTTTGGCGAGGCGCAACGAGGACGACATTGCGGTTGGCAGTTTCCTTGGTGGCGCAGGTAGCCCGAGTGCCAATGCACTGGCCGGATCTCCCTTCAGTCGATGGAGCGAACCCAGACCTCACACTGTGCTGCGTAGACCTTCTGGTTTCAGTGAAGGACCGTCAAACCGCCGTCTCTCTCACATTGAGCCCCAACGCCGCGAGGTGCAACCGCAACCGCAACCGCAGCCCCCTGTTGAAGCAGTTCCAGAGCCCGAGGAAGAAATGTCTCAATTCGCCTCCATCTTGAAGTCATGTGGTATCTCGAAGCCAAACTGGATTGGACGGGAGCAGGTCACTTTACCTCCTGGTGTGCGGGACCCTGGTGTCTGGATTAAGGATACAGGCCCCGTTCGTGTGGAAAGTAAGGTGTGGCTCGCTAACCAGCGAACCTTCATCAAGTGGTTGCACATCAGTATTCTCCTGTCAAGTTTGTCATTGGGTCTGTACAACGCCGCTGGCAAGCACAACAAGATTGCTCAGGCCCTGGCTGTTGTGTATACTTTCTTTGCCGTGTTTTCCGCTGTTTGGGGTTGGTACATGTACGAGAAGCGCTCCCGTCTCATCCGCCAACGAAGTGGCAAGGACTTGGACAACTTGTTTGGTCCTCTTGTCGTTTGCCTTGGTCTTGCTGTTGCTCTCGTCCTCAACTTTGCCTTCAAGGTAAGATCCTCCCCTCCTCCCAATCGTTATTGAAGTTTTTTTTACTCTTTACTAATGATCTCTACAGTATAAATATGTCCTTGATCAAGCCCACAATGCTCCCTCCCACCAAGTCCCTGTTCACAACAACTCGTCAGACGCCTTGAATGCTTTATTGGCTGATCGATTGCCATGGGTTGTAAACAGTGGCCACAATGCTCAGCAGATCCTCTAAATCATTTTTTTACTAAAAAAAGTGAGAGAAGGACCTGAACCTGAGCTGGCCCTTTCTGGATGGGGTTTGCGGTGGCTGTCAGGCCACCGTCCCCTTGTATATGAACTTTGGTCATGACACGACAGTTTTGTTGGGATATCCTCTCTTAGCGCATTCATGGATTTTGCTGTATTTTATCATGGATAGTTTGCATGAAAAGCATCATCTTCCACCTTTCGGTTTTTCGGTTTTTCGGTTTGTTATTTCGAGTGTCACATCTCTGTTATCTATTATCATTTTCAACACAGATTGATCTGAATCTCAATCTTCAAAAGTACTTGAAATATCCGGGCTCCTTACGTAGACGCACTAGAAAGAAAGCATGAATACGAGGAAAGAGGGGGAAATCCCAGAATCTCCTATCCCGTCCACTTCAAAAGTACTCTTGTTTCCCTTGAACAAAGGACATAATTAACCGCATTAAAAAGTACCACTTGAATCCATAACGAACCTTTGGAACCAGTGGATCAGAGGCCAATGCTGACAAATTGACCCTTAAGACCCGCAATCCCAGTAAACTATATAGACGTCGCCTTCTCTCAGCCGTTCCCCTCAATACCTCAAAACCGATATCAGAACCGAAAAAAACCTATTGAAAATCTCACTCGAAACACACAAACATGACAAATTTCAAGATCCAGATTATCTCCGACAGCGTCTGTCCGGTACGTACTATCAACACCCCCCCCCCAAACCCCCCAATACATGTATAGCGGACTACTATATCCAACATCCCATACATCAGACCAAGACCACCAAACTAACCTGACAACAGTGGTGCTACGTCGGCTACCGGCGCCTCTCGCGCGCAATCAGCATCCACAAAACCAGCAACCCATCCGACACCTTCACACTAAACTGGCGCGCGTTCTACCTCAACCCGCACTCACCCCCATACCCGGGCCGCAACAAGCAAGAGATGTACGCGGAGAAGTTCGGCGAAGAGCGGTGCAAGGCCATGTTCTCGCGCCTAGCAGCGGCGGGCGAGAGCGACGGGATCAAGTTCAAGTTTGGCGGGAATACGGGATCGACCCGGGATTCGCATCGGGTTATCTGGTATGCTGGTGAAGAGGAGGCGAAAGCCACGGCTGCGGCTGCAGAGAACGACAGTGCTACCACTACTACTGCTGCTGCTGCTGCTGCTAGTACGGCCGTGGGAGGGCTGCAAACGCGGGTAGTGGAGAATTTGTTCCGGGCTTACTTTGAGGAGGAGAAGAATATTACTGATGCGGAGGTTTTGGTTGAGGCGGCGGTTCGGGCGGGGTTGGATGGAGGGGAGGTGAGTAAGTTGCTTGAGACGGGGGTTGGGGCAGAGCAGGTTGATGCGGAGGCGTTTGCGGCGTCGAGGAGGTTGGTTTCGGGGGTTCCGCATTTTACGGTGCAAGGGAAGTATTTGGTTGAAGGGGCTGATGAGCCGGAGACGTTTTTGGAGGTGTTTGAACGGGTGAAGCTTGATGAGTAGAGATGTAAATAATATTGGATAACACCTGAAAGTCCTGTCTAGTGAATACATTTATTGCAACATTCAACAAAGGTTGAAATATTGAATGCGGTTAAAGGGTTTATTCATTGAAAAAAAAAGTCCCAGTATCGTATCCAGGCAAGCAAGAAAAGCTATAGCCAAAAAAAAAACGAAATCCCATTGTCATCTCAATGTCGATATGCAGGGTGGTGGGGTATCTGACGAAGGAAGCTCGTTGGGTTGAAGCCTTGGTAAGCTCATCGAGTCATCGCTTCCGCTTAACGCCAAATCTATGCAAAGACCACGAGCAACATGGGGATGGAACGAATCACTGAACTCCTGCATGTAAGAAACGCCTGTATTGTCCCCCGTGAAAACATAAAAAAAGCAATGGAGAAAAAAAGGCTGGAAATTCAAAAAGATAATACAACGCGACAAAGCCGGAGAAGAATAGAAACCCCCTTGGATGTAACCTGAACAGAAGCAAGAGAAAGATGAGCAATAAACAGTGAGAATTCACTTAGTGTTGTTGTGGACTGAGAGCTCTCATTCTCACCATCCGAATCCGGGTCATCTTGATATTGAACGGGAAATTTGGTCGTCACAAGTTCATAGCAAAATCATGATCATAGAGGGGTGGATGGTCCCCAAAGAAAAGTGTGCCAGTAGAAGGGCTTTTAGCCTGAGATGCTTGGCTGTCGATCCTGCCCGCTCACCTGCTTCAATTCGTAATTGGGAACAAGATCAAACCAATCGCTATTTGGATTGTATCGATAAGCCCGGAAGTCAACTCCGTAGGGCTTGGGCTCTAACATGTAGAGCACTCCCATCTCAACGTCCAGGTTGGCGACCTGGTCACGTTGAAGTCCCTGGAAGTAGGAGAGAAGAACACGGGCGGTGGACCGATGGCTAACCAGCAGGACGTGATCAGTAGTACGCTCCACCTCGACGATGACAGCCCGAAGACGGTTGATAATGTCTAGGTAACCTTCTCCGCCAGGTCCGGGGTATCGGTAGAAGAGCTTATCCTTCTTGCGATGAGCATATTCCTCGGGGAACTGCTCCTGGATCTCCTTGTAAGTCATGCCTTCCATTCTTCCCGAATGAAGTTCGTCAAGCATACGCATTTGCTTGACATCATAGTCTTCTTCATTGAAGTAGTCGACTGTTTCAACAGCCCGCGCCATCATTGACGACCACACACAGAAATTGCGCGGCTGATCATGAGGAATATAGGATGGGTTAGGGGGAGTGCTGTCACCTGGGCGAGGAGGAAAGTGCTTGAGCAAGTCCTTTTGGCGCTGGTACAGTTCCCATGTCTCCCGCTGGGCATTGATGAATCGAGCCATGGCCTTAGCGTACCGCTGGCCATTCTCGCTGAGACCAGAATCTCCACCAATACGACCGGCCTGGTCGTCCAAGCTCTCTCCGTGTCGAGTGATCCAGATCTGGCGTGGGGAGAGGTTGAAGTTAAGCAGATAGTAGACAACCTGTGACGAGAGGAAACCATGGGTTTGATGCGCGACAACTTTGCGACCAACATCGATCATTTGAATGAAAGCCATGCCCATTTTCTCTTCATATTCACCCAAGGGGATATAAGACTTCTCATAGAGAGCCACACGCTTTTTGAAATCCGCTAGAGCCTTTTCGGGGTCTTGGCCCTTGTAGTCGGGCCCAGAAAGCTTGAGGCGCATGTTGGCCTCCAGCAAGGTTTGGTCCACACAGCTGCTTTCAAGGAACAAAATATTCAACTCGGGGCCAGCACGTTTGCGAATATGATCAACGACAGCCTTGCGACGCTCCATAGTACTGTTAGTTGCATCGAGGATACCAACACTGCCACCTTCATCCAGGATGTAGTCAAGCAGTTCATCAAGGGTGTCGAGGGCGACGCGCTCTCGAAGCTTCACCGCATTTGCATTCTGGGGATCGAAGAAACTCGCAGTCTGGTCCATTGGCTCAGAAGATTCGGTGACGGCCTCGTCTGGGATGAGCGGGCCGGGGCCCAAGTCGATTGGTGGCACCATGGACCCTCCATTCGTTGAGTGGGAAGGTTCAGAATCCTTGCCGTTCACGAGGATCTTAGTTGGAACAACTGGCGGCGGAAGAGGTGATTCTTCTGGTGGCGAAGTTTCGCCTTGATTATTCTTTCCGACGCTGACACTCAAGCGGCGCACCGAGTCGATTAGGTCCCTGTGGACATTCTTTGGGGCCTTTTCAGAGCCCCGAGGAGTGGCCGGGGTGGGAGACTTGCCAGCGGCGACACGACGGCGTGCACCGACGTTGAAGATGTGAGTGTCGTGCTGAAGCCAGTTCAGGTAACGGGCGAGTTTTTTAGTGATGTAACTCTTGCCTCGAGCGGGAAGCCCGACCATGACGATGACCAGCTTTGCGCCAACATCGCGAGAGGCAATTCGGCCATCGGGAGAGACCTTGGACTTGGTCAAACCGGGAATATCAAGGGTGGTAGCTCGGACTCTGCTACTCGGGGTTCCGGGATGTGTACGACCCGATCTGCAGGGGAGAAAACGGTTAGATCAGAAACTAAAGCATAATTCAAAGCACGAACGATCACAAGACAAGCATATGCGGCTCAGCCACACTGGGGGGGAGGGTCCGGGGCACGCGCAAGCTAGCTTGTGCATCCGTAGAGCCGCTTCCCTTTTTTTCCCTCAGAGCGGGACAGACTTGACCCGGGGCAGTTCTGCAGTGTCGATCAAGCCGATGTCCTCGCTCATAGGCTAGGGGTTTAAAGTACTCAAACACAAGGTTCTGGGGCCAGGGGATTTGACGACTCAGAGGCAGGGAAGACTTACATCTGTGGGGACGGGGGTGCGGTAGAAATCGGAGTGTCAGTCAGGGCAGTTCCGACTCCGCCCTTGGGCGCCTGTGAGGCTTTGTGGGCATCGGAATGCAAGTCATTTCCTAGCGCTCTTCCGACCACAGTTTTCGGGGGAGTCAGAGTTGCTCCTTCTTTACCCGAGCCAAGCCCAGCTCCAGTTGAGCTGATGCCGTTGGGTCGTTGGTTCATAATCCTCTGATCCCCCAGGACTGCAGGATCTGAAGTGGCGGACGACATGATTGCCGACCGTGCAATGTCGGAATGTTGTGCCATCCCCGGTAAGGAGCCTGAGGCCTTTCCGGAGAAGCAAGGTTTTGATGTTGGAAAAGGATCCTTTCCTTTAAAAGGTAACAAGGCTCGCTCTGATGGATAGGATTTTGATGAAAGCACCCTCGAAAGAACTGAAGTGGGAGGAGAGAAAAATAAGGCGGGAGCGGATGACTCAACTCCGGGCGCCAAACGTCACTTTCCTTTCGTGTGCGAGCGATCACCTATTTGGCAATGTTCGCGCACCAGGAAAGACTATGTGAGGGGTTGAGAATTGGAGTAATTGCGCTGAGATTTTTCCACCTCTCTCTGCTCTTGGTGTGCGGTGGAGATCGAGGGGCAAAGATTCAAAGATAAACCTGAATTTCTCTCAGTAATAATGGACCCCAAAGACCACTCAGCCTATGTTACCTTTGAATATTGGACAGGGATAGATTGTTTTTTTTTTGGGTCTTTGGTCCCTTTGGTATAAAGGGATTTCGGAGATAGTGAAAGGAAAACTAGGGGGGGGGATAAGACCGAATCAAACCACGATCAGTTGAATGAAATCACCCAGCAGCTTTTAAGATGATCATCGAGAGTCCACTCCAGGTGGGGATCAACGGGGCTTCAACTTCATAAAATGATGTCAGGGGCGTCCAAGATTAAAAGAGAGAGGAAAAAAACCAGCAGTTATGATTTATGCACGGTAGATCATAGAACATGGACAGTAATAGAAAAAGTTTGGATTTTTGAGGCTCTCTATATATGCGCCTAGACATGATACATACAACCTTGGCAGTCTCCTTTATCTTAGAATGCTTGGCTCAGAGACATCTCCAGGCCGAATCATGATAGTGGAGCCATCTCCATGGCACCACCCCTGGACCGAACTATGACTAGAAACTGAATTTCAACTGAAGAATCCTCCCCCAATCAAGGTCCCACCTGCCAAAGTCATTATGGAATCTTTGGGTTTTCGGTCATTCGGTGATATCAAGCCGATATCAGCTTTAAATCCGGGAGATAAGGCGGGCTGGTTGGGATCTGAAAGAATCAGGCCAGCAGTGGTATTTCAAACCCGACATGTCCGGTGGATGGTCCAGATGCTCCAGGTCAAAGTCCTTGGGCGGCTTTGTGCAACATGCGCGTCTCCGCTCGGGCGAGTCCTCCCTTTCCGCAGGGCATACTCGGCTTTCTTGGCGGTTCCCGGGCCTCAGTACTGCAGCTTACTTTCCGACCAACCGCATGCTTCGGTCGCCTCACGATGATCGGTGATCGTCCCGCTACCGGTCCCCGGAACCCCCGACAGGCGATAACTTATCTCGGCGGTGACACAGAATCCTTAGCGCTTGGCGGTCACGCAGGGGGTAACACACATTGCTGCTCCCCCCACTCCCCCCAAGGATCAGATCAGATAGCTGGAATATTTGTGGGGTGGGTATATTTGAGTATGGAGTGAACGGTCCCACATCCCTCGGATGCCTCCGTTATCAGTTTTGCAGGGTAAGCGTCAGGCCGATCAAGCACACGTATGCCGCAACACTCAGTGCGGTCAAGACCACTACCGCATTTCCACTCGTTCGGAATTTGTGACGATGAATTCCATCTTCCCCGAGCTCCGAAAAGAACTGGCGGTTCCCCTGGGAGCGGCGAAACAGTCCAATTATCAAGACTCCAGTGCCATAAATTGCGAACAATGCTCCAATGCTGTAGAACTCGGCGGTGAAGATCTTGAGTACGACGAGGGCAAAAGAAAACTGAGAAAGGGCGGTCCGGACATAGGCACCCTCGAAGGTGCGTTGAGCTGCACGCACCTCAACGATTTCATCTGAAGTAAGTACTGCAGAGCGGGCACGGTGCATGCGAAGATGATATCGATCCGCGGCTCGACGCTGGAGTTTCCAAAGTTAGCCAGGAAGCGAATAGATTGTATCCCAAAGGTTCGGGATGTATTCAAGCCCACCTCGAACATAATGTCGACGTAGTAGAAGACAGTGCAACAGTGAGATTTGAGGAGAAGGTTGCAATTGTTGGCAAAAAAACAAGTCCCCACACGTAAAGTGTCGCCAAAATGAGATGCCCCCGTGATCAATTTCACGTGGACTTTTCGCTTATTTAATCAACAAAGCCAAGGCAAACAAAAAGACTTGACAACTGCAAAATCAATTCGAGTTTTGGCTTGACCCCAGTTATTCTTTATTGGTAGTACGGTCTCTCATGACTTTATTTTGCTTTATCAATCTCTAGTGAATATATGATCTCAAATGATTCTGTTGAAGGGATTGATTGCTCCACCGATCTCCCATGGATACTTTGACTTGGATCCCGTCGACTTCCCCACTTATGACGTGCAAAGGGTCCAAGTAGATATCTGGAGTCACATGATATAGAACTTGATCCTTTACAGTAGTCGAAGACTCAAAGTTATGAGGTCAATACAGGAGATCAGAGATCTCTATCAATATGCTAGATAGGAAATGATTTCATAAAAGTACAAAATAGTGGATGAATAATATTGAGCAGCAGATCAACAAATCATACAAGCTCCATTTCATCTATTTTTTTGTGCTCCGTGACCAAGATCTGACTAGGGTGGAACCAGATAAAAATGACCATCACTACCAACATCAATGTGGCATCGAAGATGTATGCAAAGTACTCGTGGCTCTGGAGAGCACCCGTTGATCCTTGGACATATTCGATTACTCGGTATATGCAACGAACCATGATCATCGTGCTAGCCGCGTAAAGCACATACATGTATCGTTCCCAATGAGTCGCAGAGGTTAGCGAGGCCGTAGTTGGTTGAGCCTTCATGCGCTTGTGGAAAATAAGCGAGACGATGATAAAGAAGCCGAAAAAGATGATTTGAACGACCAAACCAACCACGATGATGTTTTCCGCGAGTTTCATGCTACTTGCGGTCTTCGCGCTGGATATCATTCCACCACCTGGTCAAGAACAGTGTTAGACCTAAAGATACTTTTTTTCAGTAAGGGTTCTTTTTTCTTACCGCCACCTTGAATCAAAAATGCTAGGATATCACCACAAACGAAGATCTTGGTCAATCTAGTGGCACGGATAAGAGAGTTGGAGTCGCCATCAACTAGACGAATGATACGTCCAAGTATCATGTAGATCGATGCCGCGAATAAGGAAGGCGCAACGAGAATGAAAAGACATTGTAACGCGTAAGGAAGAATCGTATAATCTGGATTTTGGTTTGCACTGATCGCACGTGCTATGTAACCGATGGCTTCGAAGAAACCACCGACAATGAAAGCAATCAAGAACTTGAGCTTGTGCTTCGCTGCAAGGAATATATGCCCACCAGTGGCAATGAGGAAAAGAATTATGTAGACGACGGCCGCCGCTACTGATGGCGTATAGTTGTAAAGTGTGTAGCTGGTAGCCATGATAGCGATATTGGTGAGAGTTGGATTGGAAAGACAGGAAAACTTCAAGCAGAAGAGGTAGATTGATAAATAGGAATTAGCAAAACATTTGAAAGACAAAGAAAAGGAGTGTAACAAGTGTCGTAAAGAGGGTGAAAAACGGTTGGCAAAAAGAGTGTCGAAAGGATGGCTGGTTTCATGAAAAGGAAAATCTGGAGAAGCTCATCTCGTTCTCGAATATAATTAGTATGCTCATCGGCATTCGGGAACACGATATACCCGGCAACAGCGTGCGTGGCATAGAGTATAAATAACTAATATTAGCAAATTTAGCACTAGTGGGAGTGAATACGGAGGATACGGGCCCCACATTTGTGTAGATTGAGCTAGTGCCAACCGATGAAGCCACACAGAGCTGCAAATTTCAATTTCAATATCCTCAATCCACTAATACATTGACCAATAAGATCAGGATATACGGATACGGATACGGGTGACACCCAAGTGGATAAACTGATCAATCTAACCTTGACACCCTCGTCTACCCTAAATATCCAGGTATCTCTAGGTCCTAGTCAGGTAGTAGCCCTAGTTATATGCAACCTTAAAGTGTACGTACTGCGTACGTACTTCAAATGTTAGCACTTAGAATAGGTATCAATATATTCCGTACTTGTTTGGTCACTTGTCTTGTGACCTACGTACTCTCACATTTCTCTGTGTACTGGTAGATAGTTCTTCCTTCTCTCTCTTCTTTTTTTCTCTTTCTTTGCAGCTCCCAATACTATCGCATTGCGTCCTCGCCCTCCTTCCTAGTATACTCGATCTTCTTGTTCTCTTACTGTCTTTTTCGGTGGGAATCTCGAACTACTACAAGCTACGGTCCTAGAGATTTATCGAGAATCCTTCACGGAAATCATTTAGACCTGACACATAGACTATAGAGAGACTGGTTCTGAGATAGAGAACCAATAGCGCAACGACCATATGTACATTATACTATGTCAGGCAAATGACCAGCCTGGTGAGCAGCTTCGACAAAAGGTTTTTCATCCTTTTTAAGCTTGTCCATATATGGTTGCCCAAAAGCCATCCGGGCCGTCTGGGTCAATCAAGCTCCGCAGTTGATTAGCTGCTGCCTCGAAGCACTCCATTGAGGAGCCTATAAGTCATTTATTAGCAATACTGCATTTCTGCGAGTAAGTTCCTAGCTTTACACTGGTGGCTCGGACTTACATTTTGGGGAACCCACTCCTTAAAACTGCTCGTGGCAAATCCTGCGTCTTTTTCGGACTTGTAGTCATCCCTTGCCCTGCTGTCTTGGGATTCAAAGTAGTTGAGGGCATCCTTAAAGTTCTGCTTGTCTGTCTCAAGCTTGGATTGGAAGTGCGATTCGGTAAGCTCCAGGCCATCAAAGTTGGTCCTGTAGGCGTGGTCGGACGCCTTAAATGGGAATTCAAGTGCGTCTTTCATCTTGGATAGAGGGGAAAAGAGAAATAAAATGGATTTTGAGATGATAGGGGCCGACTGGTGGTTTCAAAGAAAGGTGTTGGTGATCTGGGGGTGGCAGGAGGAGTATTTATCTTCAATGTTCAGTTCAGCCATGTTGATCACATTCAAATCAGCTCTGACGTACAACCCCTCGTTCTGGAAGAATATAATTACCGGGAATGTGTGACCCCGCAGAATGGTAGTTCAATTGATAAGACCCACTGAGAAGTATCGGGCCTAGCTGAAGAGATGTCTCAGCTCCTCGTAGGGAGAGTCTTGAAAAGAAAACGGCGCAGCTATTTGTAATCCCAGGAGCTATCTTCTGCCACATGTACGCCTTGTAGCCTGGGAGCCAACTTCCAGAGCGATATACATACAGTAGTATAAAACCAGCCGACAACTAAACATCCACATATTACTGGACGTAGTACGGAATTCTTCTTTGTTCCTCCGCTTTGGAGCACCAAGGCGCTCCGGTACATTTTTGGGAGTCAAGTTCATGAGATTCCAAATCATCCAAACGACCTGGCCTTTTAAAATGGAGACCAAATCAGTGTCAGTTGACTGTACAGCAACAAATGTGTAACTATGCGGCATGCCATAGTCAATGATTAGATCCAATGTGGGGCGTTGTCAGCCAGCCACAAAATTATGTGGAACTCAAAGCTCGCCTCTGAGGACACCACGATATACAAACAGCTCTATGAAGATCAATATGTGGCAAATAACCAAGCTCAGGGCCAATTTTTGGACGCAGTATAGATAACCAAGGAGTGAAGGAGTGAAGATACTTGAGGGAGACACATGCAACATGGTCAAATTTAGCTGCCCCGATCATGCACATGTGAACATTAGGAATGGCCGCT
Organism: Penicillium verhagenii; assembly: GCF_028828195.1. Lineage (NCBI taxonomy): Eukaryota > Fungi > Ascomycota > Eurotiomycetes > Eurotiales > Aspergillaceae > Penicillium > Penicillium verhagenii. Next base: position 945,006 of record NW_026643171.1, read on the forward strand.
TTGCTGATTCCACTTGAAAGTTAACTAAATTTGGGGATATTGCTGCGTTTTTCTATCTCAGTGACTTGGTTTTCGTAGAGACCGGCGAGTTGTATCTACAGTATGTTACTTGGTGAGTGTACGAAGTCGGACTTTGCTTGTCAATCAAAGGAGAGTCGCAGGCTGATGTCATATTGCTTTGCTGATCAGTAGTGAGGAATATCGGGAACGAACTATTTGACACGTATTTTCGGGCAAAATATTTACGTAGGAACTACAGGTCCGTGATATTTCTATTATTGTGATGATAGTAGGGCACCGGGCTCTCGTTTACAAATAAACATAACCCAGCACTACTTAAAGTGCTTTAGGACACCACTTCGCAATTCTGGCAATATTATAGCTGTAAGGGTAAGACTGGAATATAAACATAGCCCTGAAGCATAGTGATGACATGTTCATCTGGGGGTTGTGATCTACGGTTTGAAATTAAAAGTAGGTTGTCAGTGAACGTAACTACCAAGACTCAGCAAAGCTATGATTGGGTAAGCTGATCGATGCGGGAGGATAGAACTATTGAATTATACGAGAAGAAATAAAAAGTAAAGATGGTAAAAGCCAAAAAAAAAAAAAGGTGGGGAAAAAAAGAAAAGTCAGCGCTGGGGTTCGAACCCAGGCTCCCGAAGGAACTAGATGTCGATGGATTTTTGCGGTTAAGCAAAGCCATTCAAGTCTAGCGTGTTAGACCACTCCACCACACTGACTAATTACCCGGATTTACAAATATTTGGTTTATGAAGAGCGTATTGCACCAAGTTCATATTCTTTTGAACAATCGGCGCAGTTGGGCTAAAGATAAGCTAGGCGCGGATGAATATTCCATGGGGTTACTCTTTTAATCAGTAGACTCACTTCTCGAGTGGAAATTGAATTCTGTCAAACAGCGCTTCCCATCCACGCCATTGGTGGCACATGTAATGAATACTTCTTTCTCCTTCTGGGGAAAAAAACCTGCTCTTTCCCAGTCAATAATCCCTGCAACTGCATCCACATTCGGGTGTAACACAATGTTTTAAAGATCTCAATCCACACGTGACAACACTGGTAAGCTGGAAGGGGTGATATATCCAATCAAAACTCCTCTTTGTGGTCTCCGGTTGAATATTCATGTAATTAAAACCACATGTGCACGATCATTTTGCCTTGCCGTTGTTACTTTCCATGCCAAATGTCATAACTTGCATCGTATCCACCGTTCTTCAAACATTCAGGTTCAAACTCGTCTTCTCTGTCAGTTTCATAAGTAGGATCTTGACGACTAATTCTCGCCCAGGTGACTTTTGAAACAGTCTTCCACTCAATCTCACGGAAGTCATAAGGCCAACCATATTGCTCCTGGAGAATCTTCTTGATTTGAGGGTACTGTAGGCGTTTAATGCTTAATATCGGACCATGTCTTTGTATAGGGTATATGGAAGAAATACAAATTACCTACCACGCCGTAAATATCGTTTTCTTCCGTAACCAAGTCACAAGGATATCTTGTCATGTTAGGGAGGATCTCAAGTGATCTGACTCGTTGAAGATGGGATGTGAGGTATGTCGGAGCATGGTGTGGATGGCACTGTCGATAATCATCGTCCGGGGGTGAGTCATGGAAGTCCCATACTCGAATTGTGTCTGCAAGTTACGACTATCAATGACATGCCTCCGTGCACCTGGACACCATAGAAAATCAGGAAAAACAATCAAAAAACTAACTTTCTTTTGTATCAAGGATTACATGGCAGCCCTCATCAGTTGAACAAGTCAAAGCTATCTCGTGGGGAAGAAGGAAGTCTGGCCGGGGGTCATCGTCAATCTCAAATCGATCCGGATCGCGACCTCCTCGGATCTCATAGTCATGAAGATAGGTGAAGGCTCTTGACCAACGGTAGAAGAATTCCACATCGCTGGCTGTCCTCGAGAATCGAAAATATGGTAGTCGCTTCATCAGCGAGATAACCACTGGGTCAATATGAAGTTCCTCGCATAGCGTTTGATTAATATTATGACCTCCTGGTGGCGCCCAGGTGACCTCCCAATCCGAAATATAATTCAGTTGGAGATAGATGCGGTATATGTCACTGATGATGTTGACAATTGTATCTTCGCTGTAGGGGAGCCGAGAGACATGAAACCCAGTAGTAACATCTTGGACTCCATTGGAATCTTCTTGTAAAGAGTTCACATCCATTTCAGCGATCGTGTGGGGCAAGATGAAAGGCTACGCAGGAATGAGGCACTGATTTTGGAGACGGACGATGGCCAGAATGAATTTCTCTCAAAGACTGGATACAAGGTTGCGTAAGGGGCGAAGGAATCGAATGGTGCGATTCATGGAGCGTTGGGAGATGAAAGGACAGTACTAGGCTTAGATCACATGACTTTTAAGGTCTCTGATAGCTGTAGTGACCACGGGAGCATCAGTTGACCTTGTAGAACCAAACATTTGAATGTGAGACGATGGTATTATTACTACGGATGGCAGATAATGTATTTTTGAGCTCCTATCTGGGCTATAGAGGGTCAAAGCTATGAATCCAATATTTTATATTTTTAAATTAATGTCAGTATGACGGAGTGGTCTATCGTGCTAGACTTGAACGGCCCTGCTTTCCAGCAGGATTCCATCGACATCTAGTTCCTTCGGGAGCCTGGGTTCGAACCCCAGTGCTGACTTCTTTTTTCTTTTTCTTTTTCTCTTTTATTACTTGGCAGTTTCTGATATTATTCATCTCTTTACATGTTAGTTATACATGGTACCTGCAAATCAGAAATGGAAATGAAGTCATTCAAATATCCTATTCTATCATTCTATAGTATTTCAAATGACAAAGACCGAGTCATAAATACTACCAGTAGGTATGGTTCAAAAGTTAGGCCAAGAAAAAAAGATCATATCCTAACATGTCAACTACCTACATCAATGCGCCAGAATGAAGCTGGAGCAATAATGTGTGTCGAGTGCTTGCTTGCACAGATGGCTAGTAGAGACAACAGCTAACAAAAGAATGCCAAGGTGTTCTATAACAGGAAAACGGAACGAGATAATCAGAAGACGACAAGCGTTACCCTTTCCCCAAGAAGCTGACGGAGACTTGAGCTTCCTGTAACCAAGCTCGAGAAAGTTTGTCATCGAGAGGGTCCACAAGTTACTCCAAGGTTACCGCGATAGCTATGCAGAAGTGGATGAACCCTTGCGTGTTCCACTCGCACTTGGAATAGTTTCGTGAATAACCAGATTGACAGGTCTTTCTGGCTCATCAGTTTGTCCGACGCCAGGCTGTGTTGGGCCAGGCGACGGAGAAGGAACTTTCGAGCGACCGAGACGGAATAACGGCGGGGTTGGCGAGGAGTATTGCCGACGTCTACGGCTTCGAAAGCTCGAAGAGTCATTTTCTATAGGCATAGCAGTGCTGTGACTGCCCCGAGTTATTTCAATAGGCACATGCTCGTTTTCTGCGGTGCTCGAGGTGATGGCGAATGAAATGGTTCGTGGAAGATGGTAGCCGGCCTTGCCAACAGGAACGGATAGCCCATGCACGATCTAGAGCAGTTGTTAGAAAATACAGCTGTTGGAATATTATAGATCAATATGTATGTACTCACAATGCTGCAAATGGCAAGGAACCACACCACAATTGTGGCAGTATCTGCTACCTGTTGTGCATCTTCTCGCACTTGGCCATCAACTGTGATTTCCAAAAGAAATTCTCGGCAGATCGATAAGTAGAAGATGGCTCCTACGCCAATTGGGCCGAAGAATCCCACAAAGGCGGCATGGGAAAGATCTTCAATTTGATGGATGTACTTGTGCACTGCAAAAACGATAGGCATCCGTCGAAATAGGAGAATCAAAATCCCCAAAAATATGAGCCGATAGATGGGGATGATGTCGTTTTTTAGAAAAGAGGCCCAGGGAGCAACTGCGCCAAACCACATGAACATGGACAGATTGAGAAGCATGTCAATGGTAGGCTGGAGAGAGTCATCGATGGTCTCAAGGCGGAACCAATCACTAAGTCGATCTCAGTCAGGGCCATCCAGTACTTGGGGATCATAGCAACTTACTCCTGGGTAAACACATTCCCTGCAATAAAGCACGCCAGAAGATCGTCGGTGCCAATGAGCCCACAGGTTCCGACCACAAAGAGCTAGTAGATTCGCGAGTTAGACCCAAGGTCTCTTCGCACTTTTTCCGGATTAAGACTTACTGCAAGAGCGATAGCAAAAACCAGGAAACTCTCCCGATCAACATAGTGCTTCTCTTCGGCCCAGTGGAGCAACTTTCTCGAAATCCAACCAACTGTAGCCCCATACACAATGCTCAAAACAATAGTGTACACCCAGGTCTCATAGAACCACAGGCCCATGGCCGTACCAGCTCCACCACTATACCCCTGGCCGCCCATACCGGTATATTTGAGAATATAAATTCCAAAGAAAAGAAATGGGTAACCCAGACCATCATTGGCTCCGGATTCCGCGACAATGATCCGCTGCAGTGGGCGCGGAACATGCTTGTCTGCAAACTTTCCCTTGACAATGGAATTGGAAAGAACAGGATCTGTCGGTGTCACACACGCGGCCACAATCAGAGCATGTAGGAACTTGAAATTAGGGACCATGGCCCAGATGATCAGGCTACTACAAATCCACATGGCCGCCATGCCGGGACCGAGCAGGAGAGCCAAGCTCCGCCATTCAATCTGCAAGTAGCGTTTAGGAAGCTGGACACCGGCAAGAACTAGCTGCACGCCCAGGACCAGACGAGTAAATTGCAGAGTAATCGCTTCGAGATTCTCTACCGAATGCAATGCATAGTCCTCGGGTCGGATGAAGTTGGCGGCATGGGGGGAAAATGCTACCCCGGCTAGCAATGAGATCACTATTGGTAGTTATTAGCTTACTGCAAGATCTCGCAGCAAGGGGACTTATCTTACATGCTTCCGAGAGATATAACCGCTCCTTGCATAAATAAGAAACTAAGCCAAAGACCGATACAAATCCGCCAAGAGTTGCACAGATGATGTTGAAATTGGTCAAAGCGAGAGTTGGCATCTTGCATGTGCCGATGACGCGGGGGTATTCACGGACAGTTGATCCGGAGATCTGGGGCTTGTGATTTGAGATTTGAGATCTGACAGATCTGAGATCTTGGAATCTGGCGATGTCTTAATCACCGTTTGAATTCAAAGAGGAATGGCAATATGGAATTTTAAGATCTGTTGGTATTTTTGAAGTAACAAGAAGCAAATGTTATCGAATCGTAATTTGAATGCGCTTGATGTCATACAAGGCGATCATCGGAAAAACGAAGAACGACCAGTCAAGAGCCACAGTGAACAGAATGAGGATCTATACGGATCCTATGCAAGAAAGCTTTTTTCGATGTTGCAGTTTTGCGATGTGGAGAAGATCTTGAATGACGGGGAGAAAAAGGGAAGGAAAAAAAAAACGATGTGGGGGAGAAAATTGAACGTCGAAAAGCGGACTAAGCAACCTTGTCATCTCTACGTTGTACATACAATAATCTAGTATAGTTACCAACCAGTATTGCTGTTGACCGTTCTTCAGCTCTTCGGTTCAAAATGTTCTTCTGTTCTTTATGACCAACTCTTTGATCCACTTGGATATTTCTCATTAATGCAAAATCTTAGAAATCGTCATCAAATACTTCGTCGGGTACGTCTCGAGTAGCTTGCAATGCTTCGGCCTTCCGTTTAACACCCTCGTGGGCTCCGTTCACGGCGAGTCGATCAGCGGCCTCATTCCCAGGGTCATTGGCATGTCCTTTGATCCATTGGAACAAAGTTTTGACTTTGAGTTCTTGACGCTCCTCGATCTTCACGAGAATCGACTCAACCAGATCCCGATTCTCGACCGGTTTTTTATCCTTTGTCATCCAATTATTACGCCGCCAGTTAACAAACCAAACTGTGACACAGTCGATGGAGTATTTGCTGTCGGTAAAAATGGTCACGTCTCGGTGACGAGGTGCGATATCAATCGCTCGCAGAATCGCTGTCAACTCTGCCCGTTGATTTGTTTGGCGGTTTCCCTTCAGTGGCTCCGACACGTTCCTACTAGGATGACAAAAAGCTAAGTCAGAATGACCAATGACCATCGAAGAAGCAATTGATAGACAAACCTTGAATCCCCAGGTCCGAAATAAACTCCAACCCCAGCTGATGCCAATGGTGTGCCATTTCGCAAGGAGCTACCATCCGTGTATATCCGCAGCATTCCTGGTATGCCTGCTGCTTGTGTCTTGGTAGCAGCCTTTTCGGGCGCAGTTTTGTAGACCACTTTCCCAGTGGTGGAATCCAGCAGCACATTGGGGTCAAACCCGTCCTCCGCATCTGGCGGCAAGGGACCTTCCCCAGGCGCGTACTCAACACCTTCTGCATCTTTGGGGTTCTCACTCATAATGCCATGCGGGCCAGTGGGTTTCTTTGCATCATTGCCAAAACCAACTGGAGGCTGTGCCTGTCCCTCTCTCACAAATTCCTCGGCCTCCTCTCGTGTCGGAAATTTGCGATATCGCGGACGTGTGAACCCTCGGATCTGTTCCTGTGCCTTCGACCAGTCTGTGTACACACCAGGAACGCGACCTCGCTGTATTCCATAATATCTGTCGGCTGTATCCGTAGCACCGCCGGACGGAGGCTTGACACCGTTCAAGAATGCGGTGGCATCTTCTTGGCTCAGGAATGATTGAACTAAAACACAAGAGCGAGTTAGAATATAAGGATAAAGAAAGCGACGGCTTCCGGAAATGAAGCTTGCGGCAGAGCGAAAGGGATCTCTCACAGATAGCTCCCTTGAACCCTGTTATTTGAGCCAAGCACTCCGGCCACCCATAGTAAATTCCCGGTTTGAAACCTGCCTTGACAGCATAGTACTTTGCGGCGGGGACTCTTTTGCGCTTGATCCCTGTGGCTGGAGAGGGTGTGGATTTCGGTGCGGGCGAAGCTTTCGACCCGGGCGCCGGACTGGGGGAGGGTGTGGCACCCTTCATGGAGCCTACAACGTAGAAACAGGTCAAATGGAGTGATCGCAAGGTTGGAGAGGTTGATTTGTGGTAGAGGGAGGAGCTCGGAAGCGTGTTGTCAGAGCTTGAAGTCTGGTGCAAATGCGAATGGGTTATCCAATGTCGCGGAATGAAACGCGAACGCGGCCGATAACTCAAAAGCGACCACGACCCCAACTTCGGAGCCGAAGACAAAATATGGCGGTGAATTTCGAATTCCCCGAACACGCACGGGTATAAATGACACGAGTTTCAGTGAGAAGTGAGAAGCGTGGGGAATTTAAGAGGGACTTGGACAGAGTCGGAATCGGAATGAAGGGGGGGGGGGGGGGGGGGGTTAGGCGTGGGAGGGGGGACCTTGCCTGATTGGGATTTTCAGTATGTGAACCATCAATGAATGATGGGTAACTTCCACTTTTCTAAATCTCATGAGACGGATCCATATCGTGAATACATTGGATACACTGGATAGATGATTTCAACTTCAAAATATGTGTTTCCTACTTTCAAGGCTATTTTGAACAATTAACATATTCTTAATCGTATATATGGCGATACCATCGCTATAGGCTCTGAATGAGTCGGTTCATGACTGACTTCACCTCGTTCTGAACACCCTTGACTAATTCAGATACAGTCAATTCTTCTTTTATAACACCGATGCTTGCGCCACTGGGAATAATTGTCAGTTTTGATAGCACACAAATCCCAACCCATTGGTTTGCAAGAGAACTTACGCCCACACGGTCCGTCGATAGTCCTCTCCGTTCTTCATGGCATCATTATACCGCTGGATAATTTCATCGTCGCTAGCACCCGATTTGAACTCATCGAAGCTAATGCCAATGACAGCTCTACCGTCATATTGCCGGGGGAAAACATCTGTTGATTGGAAGACATCGTGTTTGGTGGACTTGACGGTCGAGGCAGCGCCGTCGCTGCCAGATAGAATCGCTTGTTTGATAGTAGGTGGAGCCGGGCATTCTGCTGTAGCGATGAACTAAAATTATAGAAAAAAATAAAAAGTAAGCTGCCTGCGCTCTTTGAGGGGAGGTTTGAATCTCACTCTTGTACCCATGACTACTCCATCGGCGCCTGTTGTCAAATAAATACCGTTAGGTGCATATTACTCGGTGGTTATACATACTATGTTTCAATAACTCACCAAGTCCAAGTGCAGCCACACAGCCCCTGCCATCCGCAATACCACCAGCCGCCAAAATCGCCGTATGGGAAGCAACCCCATTTTCGACAAACGAATCGCGCACCTCGGGTAAAAGTGAGATCAGACTGGCTCCTTGAGCCCATTGGTGCCCTCCAGCATCGGAGCCTTGCACGACCACAGCATCAGCACCTTGCTTAACAGCTTTCAAGGCTGCCCGAACAGTTCCTGTCTGCACAAATATTTTGACTTCCCAGTCGTTCTTGGTCCGAGCCTGGCGAATCCCCTCTATGAGGGGCAGGTGATCCGCGTCAGATTCGGGGAAGGATAGCCAGATAGCCGCCACTCGATGACTCTGAAGTAAAGGGATCACATTCTCAATGAATCCCGCGGGCTTGAAGGTAATAAACCCGACGCCAATGGGTAGGTTTTTAGAAGCAGTAGCCCCAAGTTCTGCACGAGCCTTTTCCAGCTGATCATTGAGCTTTGTGAGCTGGCTTGACTCTGAGGAGAAGTCAAATCCTCCACCAATAAATCCAAGACCGCCAGCTTTTGTCACTGCAACTGCGAGATTATAATCTGCAAATCCGAACATAGGTGCATTGGCGATGAGTGGAGCTGTGGTATGAGGGAACCATTTCTGGAGAAGTTGATCTTGCTGGCCCATGACTGTGAGTTGGTGATGTTCAAAAGAAGGTTTGTTTCCGTCAAACTTGTATTCAAATATTGCCGTTAATCTGATTCAATGTTATGAATCTTTGAGCACTTGAGTATCGTTTGAGTGTTCAAATGTTGCAAATGTTTGGTTTGTAATTGAATGACGTGAGATACTATCCATGGAGATATGTATTTCCGAGGTGAGATTCAAAATGTTGCCAAGGTTTCAGCACTTGAGACTCGAGAGCACTCAAGTGCTCTATTGATATGCAGTTGCTGTATACGTGCTAAATACATACTACTAGTACCTTCATGGATTATTAAAGACCTAAGAGGTTCATTCAACTTGGATAATTTCCAACATTGAAGTAGTTCCGTAATGACTCAAAATTAGTAACTTGAAGGTCCAAAGCTCTCTCTACCAAGGAAACTAGTATTAATTAAGCTCCAGAGCCGATGAATATAGATGCAATCAAAAAGTATCCAGATCACATCGCGATGTAAGAAATTGGGCCATAAATACGTTAAAGCAGTCGGAGAGTTCATGATGCAATTGTGCGGTCCTTTCTCTCCATGAGCGGGTTTTGTAGTGTAATGGTCATCACTCCAGATTCTGATTCTGGCGATCCCGGTTCGATCCCGGGCAAGACCTCTTCTGTTTCTTTTTTTCTTTCTTTTTTTTTCTCCATAAAATTACATATCATCAGCCTTGAAATAGGTGGTTGTTTATCGAGGTTTAATTTTCTAACCTTTTAGTCGATTGATGTTGAGTCTTGCACTGATTCTCTACAGTACTATATCTAAGATAAGGCGGTATGAAACTCCTAACCACGTTCACTTGAATTACCCTCAGGTGCCTGCCTTTTCAGACCTTACTTTTCAGACCTTACGTTGAATCACAATGGGCACCGTTCACTTTGTTTCGATCGGAGAGGTTTTGAATGACAGATATGAAATCATCAAAGAACTTGGATCTGGTCAATACTCGACCGTTTGGTTAGCCAGGGACAGAAGGTAAGTTGTGAAGATGGTCTTGAAGGTCCCTTTCTGATCTTCTCTCCTAGTAGACATGGATCCTACAGCGCGATTAAGATTCTTCGTGAAGAGAGCGGCCAAAACGATACATTCGAGCTAGAGATCTTGAAACGCCTGAGCGAAGGCAATCCAGACCATACTGGCTACCAGCATATCACTTGTCTTCTTGATCATTTTATCTACAGCCGCCACCTATGCCTTGTCCTGGAACCTACAGCAGAAAGTCTGAAAGATTTTTGCCTCTTTTTTGAGGCTGCTAAAATTCCTCCTGTTATCTTGAAACGTATAACAAAGCAATTACTTGCCGCGTTAGACTATGCTCATTCATTGGGAATTATTCACACTGGTAAGAACATTCAATATACTAACTATACATAACTAAGATCTTTATAATTTCAGATATCAAACAAGATAACATCATGATGAAAATCAGAAATGAGTCTGTTATTGAGGAACATCTCCAAAACCCAGATGATAGTCTTGGAGAGCTCAATTTTGAGAACCGAGATGCCATGTCTGAGGTTCAGGTCGTCCTTGGTGACTGGGGGACGGCGAGTTGGGAATCACGCCATCTCTCAGAAAATATACAACCAGTACTTCTTCGAGCACCGGAGGTCTTACTGCAAGCACCATGGGGTAAAGAGGTCGATATTTGGAATCTAGGTGCTCTGCTTCCTGAGCTCCTCGATACGGTGCGAATGTATTCCGGTCGAGCTATCGTTACTGGTGGTGATTATCAGATCAAACACCATATTGAGGAAATCGACGCCCTGTTTGGTCCCTTTCCTTCTCATCTGCTAAAGGAAGGCAATCCGGAGGTTATACAGAGGTTATTTAATGAGGACTTACAAATCAGGGACCCTATTGAATGTCCTCCAGCCATCCTTGACAGATGGATCGAATGTCTTGATGGGGAGGAAAAGCAGAACTTTCTGTTGCTTCTTCGGGCCATGATGGTGATAGATCCAAAGAATCGAATGACTGCTCAGTCATTGCAGAACGAGCTTTGGCTTACGAGCTGATATGTCTCGTTGAGGTGCATTTCATGGTGTTCGTGACTATTTTTCATTGATGGTCCTAGACATTATCTATCAATTCCAATGACTAGATTTCCGAGCTTCCAGCATTTTACCTTGGAGAATACAAAACGTATAATTATGCAAATTCTAAACACCTACAACATTACCTGTCAAAAGAAGAAAGCGAATACCGATAATTCAATGTTTGGTTCGAAGCAGAGAAAAACAAGGACAGGCATAAGAGGAAGCAGAGTTTGAAAGTCCCCAATTAATATGGTGAACCTTCAAACACATGCTAGCCCAGCCTCGCTACATTCACTGCAAATGTAATTTTTAAGTATGCTATCTAGGATCGAGAATGTCGGTGTTTATAGAACGGACATAAAATGTGAGGGTAGAAGCACTTTCCAAGCACTTGATTGACAATCCAATCGCCAGATCCAATTGACTGTAGCTGCCCCCTCCAACGACTAGAGTTCGGCCTCGAACTCTGCAAATGTCGCACCGAAGTCTCTCGCGTCGGCAACACTCATGCGGTTCCAACAGGACGCCATCCTCGAAGTTCCTCAGCCAGACGGGGTACCTCAGTGGACGAACTTTGGCAGGCATTCGCTCGTGGAAATTTTGCAACAGAGCGATGCTGTGCAGGAAATTGCCTGCCAAGGACACGATTCCGACGTCGCCATCCATCAATTCGGTTTCCAGCCACCGCAACAGCTTCCTCAAGCGTGGTTGCGTCGGATGTTGCTCATGAATCATGATATCCCCACCCAGCCCTTGAAATCCGAACGTTGTTCGACTTCGAATTGTTTGTTCGAATCACCGGCCTCCATGTAATGGGGTGGTTCGGGAATCTGCCAATTATTTCTTTTCGGATTCTTGAACCAGCCATCTTCGTGGAAATCAATTTTAGTGCGAAGCCTCTGCTTCTTGGCTTCGTTTGGATCTCCGACTGCCCATCCGTGTCAGGGTGGTAAGTTGACATGTCGTCGTGGATTTTCAGAATGGTGTAGTAAAGTGCCTTGAAGAACTAGTCCGCGAAGACTGAACCTCTGTCAGAGGTGGAGTCTGGGAGTCCCACAAACCTGTAAGCGTGGTCACTCACTGTTGGATATATAAACAGTGATGGCTCTTTTCGAGAATCCATCAACAGAGATGGGATAATGTAGTTCTTTTGGAGAATCTGTCAACAGTGATCAAGGCAGCGTCGAATCAGCATGAGCTCGGTGCTTTACGGCATCGCGGCCGTTCAGATGCTACAACAGGTTGAATCAATACCATTGTAGTAACCGCAAGCGGAAATCCCAAGGTGGTCACACCGGGGGCCGATACAACACAAAGACTGGTGATTCTAAGGGGATATGCTTGGGAAGCAAATGTGCCGAGGTGGCAACGACACAACCAAAACCATAGAGAAGAGGTAAGGAAGCGTTTGAGTTCCGTCAATCATGTCGACAAAGAAGAAGTGTAGCCCCATGATGCCACTCAGTCATCTAAGGGCACATGTATTGGAGGACTTCATATACATACTATCGAGTAGCACGTAACCTCCCATCATATATAGCCAGAGCACGCCATGCACCCGTGCGACTGGCGGCTTACCGCGAGACACACGGGAGATCTTCATTGCCCCCGTCGAGTCCCACGCATAACGTGTGTCCTTGCAGTCTCTGGGCATAGAGATCATTTTCCAATGGAGAATGTCTGTATCATCAGGTGTAGCACCAATTTCGTCGTCCGCATCGATAATTTTGACGAACGAATCCCAGTCCGTGGCTGTTGTTTGGCGCAGCTGGGGGAGCTTATGATTTCTTCGGTGACGTTTGCAACTAACTTCGTATATAAATATGATCTCCATCTGGAAGCAGGAGTCCACAACAAGCCTCGCGTTGGCTCCACATCAACCGGTAGCATGTCAAGCACCTTGTCTTCGATAATACTGAAGGATCAATTATCCAATCAAGTGGTCGTGAGTGGTTCTGTGTATCGTAGTCGAATGATAAATCCCAGGAGCGTCAACAGACCGGCCGAAGGTAAATTTGTGGGGAACTAGGCTATGTCTCTGTAGCTCCCCGAAGTAGAGCTCTTTGTAGCTGGCATACATAGTGCTTGTATGGATTTGGCGGGCGAAAGGGCGTCCTTGGCTCACCGCGTTCTGTCTTGTAGTTCGATGTCACGAAGATATTGGAGATCTCTCGGGACAAAGATGAATGCAGGGTCATTAAAACGGTCGAACTCCGCATGGCATGTCGCGCAGAGGAGAATGGCGTTTCACAGAGATCTCAGAGAATAGTTGACGAGCCCTAAACGTGCCCAGAGGTTGTCCTACGCAGCAGTAGTTAGCCACATGCTACTCCGGTAGTGGCAGCGGCACTCACTTGTGTGCCCAACCTCCCGGCCATGTGAGGATGAACCCACCTCTGCTTGTACGAAACAGAAAGTGTAGTCTGCACAAGAAGAAAAGCCTGGGATCCTCCGGCGTGACCCATTTCTCCGTTCCTATCAACGTGACGTTTGTGGTAGAACCAATCGCCTCTTTCACCGGGAGCACACACTTGGTGAGCCTGACTTCTTTTCACTTCCTCAGTTAACTCCATTTTGCTAGAGCAGACAGTGCTTAAATAGTAAGCAAGTCCTTCTGGGTGTGTCCGGGGGTACTCCGGGACAGAGTTGGTGTAAAGACGTTGATCCACCCCGACTCTTGCCAGGGAATTTTCCACAGTCCCTTTCCCACGCATGAGTCTTCAGAGGTAAATCTGACTCTAGTTGGGAAAATGTTTCCACAGTCCCCCTTCCCACGCATGTTCCTTTTCACTGTAGAGGAATGTTGACATTCGTGTCAACTTCTGTGCTGGAATGTAACTGGGTTTGGTTGTGTTTCAGCAGGTTATCAAAATTGACATAACCAGGTTGTGCGGCTGGAGAGATAATGATTTTGACATGTTTTGAACGAAAGGTAGTTTGGTGCCCTGAGGGAAGGTTGGTAAATGTTAGAAGCAGATAGGCATATTTGCAGGAATAGGGAATCTGACCTTGGGTTGAATAAATATAAATATATAGAAACGAGTTGTATATGAGCGTCTGATTTTGAGCGCGCTTCAACTGTGAAAGTATTGAAAGAATGGGGTCTTGTGATTTGGTGACTGCGTCAGAAGAAATCTTCTTCTGGGCAGTGAGGTGAAATTGACGAAGGAAGTGAGTTTCACATTGAATAAAGTGTTGGCAAAAGTGGTATGAAAGATAGCGAAATATTGAAGTAGACCTCAGTGATGATGGAATTTAGAATACTTAGTTTGAAAAGAGCCGTATGTTTTTACTTTCTCTTACTTTCTTTTCTAGTATTCAATTAAGAAGTGAAAACATGGCAAGAGCATCATAATACTATTTTCGTAAAAATATCCTACATGTAGTAGGCCTTGGTAACGTAACCAGGTCTTGCAGCGTGACTAAACATGCGGCAGGCATCCACTCCTACGGCATGCTTAGCCACACTGCAAGACCAGCAAAAGATAAGGATACAACATCCACCTGCGCCAACAACCGCGCCTACCCTCCCCGCCCTCCCCATAAGAATACAACCCATAAGAATATAACTCATAAGAATACAACCAGCACACACAAGCAACACTCCTCCCACCGCCTAAACGGCCACTCGGCGGTGCAGGTCGTGCACATGCCGACTCAGCAGGGCGATGTCCCGCAGGACAGGGGAATTGGGGCTCCCACTCGAGATTGCCGAGTACACCTCGCCCAACCGAGTGGCCAGCAGGTTCAACACCGGCGGCAGAACACCACGAACATCCGCGTCCTTTTAAGAGAAGAGTTAGCACGATGTAATTCTTGTAGATATAGATAAGCATAATATAAAAGGCTGAACAAACCTGGAGGTTGACGCAGCTCAGGACCAGCTTCAGCCAATTCAGGCGGGTGATGGTCTTCCCCTTCCAGGAGGAGCTCACGACCGTGCCGACCGAAAGGTTGGTGAGCGGCTGGAGCTGAGTCAGGAAAGACGGCTCCATCTGGAAGAGATACTGGTCGAATATCTCAGACTGGCGCTCAGAGCGGATCCACTGTAACAGAGTTAGAAATGACGAGACTAGACAAGGCATATTTTGAAAGCTGTAGGAGACTTACCCGAACAATGGCCTCCTCGTATTGAGGGGGATTAGCCGCAAGCAGGCGGCTAATCTCGTTGATCTCTTCAGCCAGGCTTGAGACATTGGGAGTCATCTGAGCTGGAGCTGGAGAGGGGGCGGTCTGCCGGTGGTGGGACAGGCGAGGGTCCTGGGGGGCAGCGGTAGGCTGGGCCGAGGTTGCCGCGGTGCCATTCGAGGTGGCCGGAATGTTGGTAGATTGAGCATCAACAGTCTGTTGGCTCATCATGGTCATCATGGAACGCATCATTTGCTCCATGTTATCGAGTTTGTCCTGCATCTTTGCCGTAGCCAGACGGTCGTCCTCTCGGGCGTTCTCCAGGAATTCGATCCGGGCCTGTGCATTATCGAGGGCCTCCTGAGAGCCGGCGAGGTAATCACTCTTGAAGGGGGCGAAGGTTTTCTCGAAAGCCTTGTCGAGGGCCTTGGAAACCTCATTGTTGATGGGCCCACCAAGACACTCCAACATACCATCCGCGACGGCGTTGATCAAGCCCGATTCTTGGAGGGTGGACTTGATGGCACGGGGGATGCTCTTCAGGATCTTTTCCATCTCGGAGTTGATGGCAGGGATGACTTGATTCGACATGGTCTCGTCGGTCATGCGGCGGAAGGTGCTTTCAATATCTCGGTCCAATTTATCGGAGACAAGACGCAGCAGACTTTCCTGCTTGGCATTAGAGGCGGCAATCCAGTGGTGTCGATCTTCGTCGATCTTGTCGAGAATGGTATCACCCCAGATGTGACGCTCATCCTCAATGCGCAAGACGAGGCTGGAGATAGAACCCGCGAGGGAGTATTGCACGTCCCGAGTGATATTTTCACGCACGCGATCAAGGAGGCTCACAAGGTCATCAGAGTTGGACATGGAAGAAACCATATCGGTAGAGCGGGGGTCGCGCAAAGCGACCGAGGAATTAAGAAGTAATTGAAGTTCTTCAGGGGAAGCGAAAGGAGGAAGGGGTTCAACGCCAGCAGTAGAAGTGGGGTCTTGGGGTTTGGCAATTGCGTCAGAAGAGGTCTTCTTCTTTTTCTTTTTGTCGACCTTCTCGGAACTGCTGGGAAGAACAACTGATTCACGTTGCTCGTCAACCAATTTTTTCTTGGGAGAAGATTTGGTGGGAGAAAGGTTGCGCGAGGAGGAGAGGGGGTTGCGTGAAGAAGAGAGGTTGCGTGAGGAAGAAATGGGAACAGATGATTCGAGCACGTCGTTTTTCTTGATTTGGTCCTTTGAGCTGCGTGTCACTGGAGACGGCGCATCACCATTCACTGAAGGTTCTTCACTCATTGAAGGCGGGAAAGATTGAAGGTCACGGACTTCAATAGAACCTTCCTCCAGGGCATCGATCGGAGAAATTACTTTGTTATCTGAAGTCCAACCCAAATCATCTCTCTTGATGTTAAGACAAGTCACTCCACGTGAATGCATCACATACAATTCAAACAGATCGCTTTCCTCCGAAGCACGCTTATCCACACCAGTCTTTGACACTGGTAGTAGCTCAAGACTTCTAAGCTGACCCTTGGCACCTAGTGAAATCTCCCGAATACCGCTGAGGCATGCAGTAGAATCTGGCTTGGGCAAGGCGCTGTCCTTGTCCCCAACAGCCTGGATAAACGCAGCTTGCGACATGCTAGGCAAGTTGTACTTTGGCGCCGACAGATGCACGAAATAAATCGAATTGCGAGTGGGGTGTCCAACTACAATGATACCAGACGACGCATGGAATGCCACGCTGCAGATAGCGTCGGATTCATTCTCATGAGGGAAATTCACCTCTCCCACGGCCTTACCGAGCCCAATATCCCAGAGCTGCAAGGTGTGGTTTTGCTTGAGTCCCACGAGAACGTAACGAAGGGCATTTGCTCGTGAGTACGGACGCAGCTTGTCAACGAAGAGTACTGACGTGGGCCAGGACTTCTCTGCCGGAGAGCCAGTCACGAATGTGTTCAAAGGAACCCGCACCTCATTCGGCACAGGGCCCTCAGCGAAGCTGTCGCTATCTAGCAGACCCCGAATATCCCAGAAGCGCAAACGACCGGTCTTGTCAAGAGACGCAATAACAGTGTCATCACCACTGAAGGCAAAGTCCTTTCCAGCTTTGCCAGTGGAGATCTTCAAAGCACGCTCCTTGAAGAACTTCTCTGTGTTCACCGTGCGTTGAGTGCCAGAGACACCGTAGGTGGCGTTCATCGCGGCCTGAGGAGAGACAACATAAATACACTTGCCACGTCCGATGGCAATGAGATCCGCATGACGAGTACTCTGCTTGGCCCGCGTTTTCAGCTGACCACCAGAGGTGTTCTCGTCCGAGGCAGGGAAAGGTGGGAATATGAGGCTTTCGCTCTCCAGCGCATCCATTTCAAAGAGGTCCTTGCCCTCCCTTGAGATCAAAGACCAGTACACAGAGCCGCTTACACCGATACCAAGGATGGCCTGCACATCAGATTGTCCCGCAGCAGCGATAGACGAGCACAACGAGACATTGAAGACACGGTCTCGAGTAGATCGGAAGACTTGTCGGTCACTGCCGTCGTCCTGACGAATGATTCGAATTCCACCCGTCTTGGCAAGCGCATACACGATGTACTCGGATGTGGCGGCAGTCAATGAGCGGTCCAGCTGATCGAACTCTTTCTTAAGGCGGGCGATATCCATTACTGCATCGTCACGGAAAGACACGATCTTCCCGGTCTGTGGTTTGACAACAACAGAGATGAACGGCCGCAGAGGGAAGTTGCGAACGCATACGATGCGTACTTCTTCCTTCTCGGCACTATCCTCTGCACTTTCCCAGCTGTCAGCCAAAGCCTCGACAGCATCATGCTGAATCTTAGGAGGAGCGATGGCAGTGATATCGATATCTGATTTCTTTGCAGATGCAACCGACCGAGGCATTTCAGCAACTTCTTGAGGCTCAATGACAGTCTCTCGCAAATGATCGGCGATCGACGAGATCACTGCTTCCGTCGGCTCCGCAGCAAGAGCTTCGGCTTTCACTTCAGCTTCGAGCTCGGCCTCCGCAGGCTTTGTAGATGGCGTATAACCATGATCAACTTCAACTTCGGCTTCATCTTCGCCTTCTTCTTCATCCTCTTCTTGATCTTCTTGGCCGCTCTCTCCGGAGATAAAAGACTTATTTTCGCCATGAGTTTCGGTTGGACGTACGTAATCGATAGCTGGAGAAGACTCAGCATCGGCGGAAGGATCAACCTCCAGCTCCTGCGTACCTTCAACGGCATCAGCCGCTACGTCTTCCCCGCCGTATGAACTGGGCTGGGGAGATTTGGTGCCAGGCGAGATGGCAGCCAGCTGATCGAAAGGGTTGATGTAAGTGAACATCGATTCCTTAGAAGCCGAGGGAGACACGACCGTTTCCGGTTTCGCAATTCCGACAGAAGAATCGATGTGTTTCGTTAGAATGTCATTGGTCTTCAATGGCTCCGCCTCACGGGTGATCTCCACCACTGACTGGTTTGATGCGACTGAGATTTCACCTTCCGGTGGCCCATCAAAAACCTTAGATCGGTTGAGCAGGCGAAGCAACATGTTCTGAGTCCGATCGCTAGGAGCACCATCTTCCTGAGCAGGGGCCGTAACTTCAGGATCAGGAACCGGAGCAGAAGCTCCACTCCCGTCAAGCATCGAAGCAAGCAAGTTTGATGAGGACATGTGTCGTCCCTGCAAAGAGGAAGCAGCTATGTCCTCAACTGGGGGAGACCGTGATTGTTCCGAAGCCATAGAGGCAACAGCCGGCGGGATGGCAGCACCAGAGCCCTGGCTAAATCTCAGGAGATTAAGCAAATTGGCGGCGCTGTCTGATTGATTTGTTGGCGGATACGGGTTGAAATCGGGACGAGGGGAAGGCACGTTTGGACTAATGATATCGGAGCCATGATGAGGAGGGGTGTTCATCGGGTTCATCGGGGCAGGACTCTGAACCGCCGATGCCACAGATGGATGATGATATCCGTGCATGTCGTAATGATCCTGATAACGAATCATGTCCGGATGGTGCATGGCGTGAGGCAATTCGTGTCGGCCATCGAATTGTGGGTACTGGGGATGATGTGGGAACATGCCAGGGTGTTGTTGGTATTGCGACTGCTGATGCTGCTGATGCTGCTGGTGCTGCTGGTGCTGCTGGTGCTGCTGGGGCTGCTGGGGCTGCTGCGTGTACTGCGCGGACTGCGCATAGCCAGGATGAACGGGGCGCTGATGCTGACCAGCTTCTTGTCCAGATCCATTGGTTGGCGAGGGGCGCGGCCGAATAGAAGCCAGCAAGGCTTGAAGATTATTCGGAGTGGACATCTCTGCCTCTTGTCGAGTCACGACAACGTCCGAAAAAATCCACAAAAGCTAGAGAGCTCCTTGGGGAAGCTTTGTCTTTCAAACGTGCTAGGAGAACACCAGGCACAGAAAGGAATGACTGGATACCGAAGAATGAAATGACAAGATGCAGTGATGGCCAAATAAGAACAAGGTCAAAAGGAAAGGGATCGTGAGAAGCGTTAAAGAGTGAGTAATTTGAGGGAATGGTGAGAAGGAAGAGTTCGAGAGATTAAGTGAAAAGCTTGGACAGCTTGTGGGCAAAAATACGATGAGCCAACCGGTAATGTCAATTACAATACACGGGACCTTCAACTTGGATCTTGCCGCTTCGTCATCATCGCTCTTCAGCTACTTGCAAGGAACTCCAAGGCCTGGTTCTTATGCTACAGCGCGCAAAACGAGAGATATAGGACGCAAAGTCCGACGCAGAGTTCGACGCAAAACCGCATCTTGTCAATACTACCCGTTCTGGACGACGCAGCCATCTGGCAAACCGATCATCAACCATGTTCTGTCTACGAAGGTAAGACTTGCAGAACCATTCTGGAACCATGAAAGAAAGGCCGCGGCATAGAATCCCGCCAAGAGGATACCCGGTTCTAATATGAATTATTCTAGTTGGTTGCCGCTACTCTTCATCCCGACGAACGCATCGCCACTTTTTATCATTTCCTTCGTGGCATTGACCTACACCATTCACCGGCCATGCATCTACTGTTCCGCGCTCCTCCTCATCCTATTCGCATCATCCTGCTACTGGTCAGATCGCTGTATCTTCGATCTAAAGAGTAACTGGTTTGCGCCTCGCTACAGCGCCCAGTCAGGCGAACAATACACATCCATGACCGGAAACGCAACGATGGCCGCACCAATCCCCGGAGACGGTCTTACGGGCTTTGTCTTTGATACATTCAACTCCAGTGCTAAGATTTTGGCAGGAGCGGCCTTGGATAGTGCGCAGCAGCGTCTTGGAATCGAGTCCAGACCGGAGGAATGGACTGGCGTTGGACTAGAGTGGTTGCGCAGTCTGCTAGGACAGCGGGAATGGACACTGCCATGTGTTGATGTTAAGGTCCGGCTTTGAAAAGCAGAGACTTGAAAAGGACAGAATCACGGAAAAGTATGGCAGGTGATATATTGTCTTCAAATGTTTGTGAGAAGTCGGGATTTTACATATACGACATGCGACGAAACCCCACAAAATAATAACGATTACGGTTTTTTCAATTGTCTCGCTAGGGTAACAGTTTGTCACGAGACCAATTTCGGACTGCGCGTGGACTACATACTAAGTCAAAGGTACATAAGTGGCATGAGTCAAAGTGCACATGTGAGTTGTAAGTGATAAGAGCAGTACGGCATCAAATGAATTCCAATAGGATTAGGGTTTACATGGTGTACTGAGAAATCATTAACGCCCGAGTCTTCAATGTTTGGAAAGGATGCGGCAGTTTATTTGAAGCCGCTTGAAATTAAACATAAAAAGAAATTTAAGGAAAGCGAGGAAGTTACTGCTGTGAAAAGGAGCTTAAATGGAGATAGGAATCTTGGTGGAATAAAGACAAACATAACATTGAAATGATATATCAATCAGAATCACAAAAGCCACAATACAATTTTTTTAAAAAGAAACCAAGAAAGGACACATATAAACCTGCTAATCACACTCTGTTATCTTAGATCGACGAGGCAGAAGTAGTAGTGGATGCAACAGTCGTCTGGGAAGCATCAAACTGAGTGATTTGAGTAGCTGTGGCCCTTATCTCAGACAACTCTATAGAGAGATTCGACAAAGAAGAGGCGGTGCTATTATCAACATCAAGACCGCCGATGCAAACCCCCACAGCTTGTAAAAAACTGTTGACTTGGGGAATGCAGGCGGCACAAGAGCAAACCTATATACCAAAGACACAGGTCGTCAGTATAAGATATGGAAGCAATAGAATAAAGAGACAGGTGAACAAAAGATGAGACGGTGATTTTTTTTTTTTAAAAAAAAAACAGGAAAAAGAGTTAGAACATTGGACGATGGTTCATTCCATACCTCACCTAGTCCTCCAGAGATACAACGCTGTAAAGCAGCAGTATCTCCAGACGAAACGGCCGAGAGAACACACGTAAGTGTTCCTGTCAAGCCGACACAAGCAACAAGATTACATGTTTGTGGTGGAACGGCAGGTTGATCTTGCTCTGGTACTATTCAAATGGAGAAACATTAGTTTTGCTGACCACAAAGGTGGGCCAGGAATGCCGAATCAAATGTACAGGAGATATTGTATGCCGCATGATTCCGACGGTCCAATGCATGAGGGGATGCCATGCCAGTAGTAAGACTAGAGGCAAAGGCGAGAGCGGCAACATTGATACGCATGTCGACAACTGGGTTTATTGTCGTGTATAGTGCTCAAATGTATAAGGCCAACCCCTGGTTGATATTTTGATATACTCTTGGTTAGTAGCCCCGTTGGAAGGGTGGTCTATATACCTTGCTTAAATGAGTGACATCCATGAATTAGGTTAAAAAGCGGGAGCTTGCAGCCTGCTCAGGAACTGTCACACCACGGAGGAAGTGGCCCGCCAACCTTGCACATGTGGAAAGCCCTGGAGGCAAATGGGGGTGGTGGAGGGTCACACCGGGTCGCATTGACATCTAGAGGGACCAATTCGTAGATAACGACTTGAATTTTCTGCAGGTCATGTCAAGTACTACATCTAGGAGAAAATTTGAAAATTTAGTTCCATAGTTATAGATGTGAAGAAGACTTGATTATCGGACATGGGAATTATAACCTAAGTACATGATGGAGAGGTATCTGACAATTGAAACACAAAAGCATGCCCACGACGAGGTTCCCGGCCACTGAAATATCATAGGGGTCCCTTGGAAATCCTAAGAAAGACATTGTAGGGCCAAGTCGGGGAGAAATCAACCAGGCAAGCCGCCGGGGACGTAAGGAGAAAGAAAACAGTTAATCGTGAAACATGACCCAGAGGAATGTGGTATCACAACGTCGATAGCTCTATTCATCGTTGACGGGGCTTGTCACAAGAAAAGAACACAACGCCTCGGAGCGACCTGAAGACAGGTGAGGGGACATCAGGATGTTGTATGTATTGAATAGGAAACGGAAAATCTGCAAAAAAAAAAAAAGAGACAAGATAAGAATTGCAAATACAATTAGTTGTATCCACTTCCGACGGGCAGGGGCCAGTCATCTTCTGTGATGCTGCTCCAGAAAGCCCAGATGCCGACTACGGCGAGTAGTGTAAAGAATGTCTCGAATAAGGTTCCGTTGATCGCTCCACTGGAAGCCGTACAAAGATGCACACTAATCACATACTGGAAGATTTGACCGATGGCAAATAAGATAGCAGCACCGGTAAGATAAACTATAGTCAGGGCATTAGCAGACAGTTCTTCCCAAGAAAGCTTTTTTTTGTCAGGGAAATACATACGCATGGGACGGTATTCTCCCAGGACTCGCAAAACAAGCACAGTTTCGAGAACGAAGAACACAGCAAGGCAGACGAGTGGGAATAGCTGATACAGAACGTATAAAGCGACATTACGGTAATCGTCGTTCGTACTGCCCACGAAATGGCCAGACCAGTCGAAAGCTGTGTCGAGTGCAATATAGCCGGTACCGATGAAGAGCACAATGGCTGACGCGGAAATTAGGCCAATCGAGGCCGCTGTGCCATCATCAAGTAACTGGAAACCCACGAACGCATTCAACAGTAGGATCCAACATGTCGCAGTGATCGCGCCAAGATGAACCGCCGAGAAACCCTAGACAGCACTTGTTAGAGGCCCGGTCATGAAAAAAACCCCCGAAATGCCAACTCGAATGACCAGTCAAACTCTTACCTTTCGAACAGAGTCTTCGATCGGAAGTCCACCCACGGTGAAGATCTCACAGATCTCGATAATGATGAATCCCAGCAAAAACAGTTGAATTTCCCTATCCAATCCCCATTGTCAGTCTCTGCACTGTAACGAATATAATTCCGGTAGGAGAATGCATACCGACGTCCGACGGCGGCATGCTTCTTGTCCGACCTCCAGAGCATGAAGAGTGACGCCAAGATAGCGATGAACGCAATGAGAATGGATCCTGTATTCCGTATTAACCCACCACTCCGGCTTTATGTATCATATCCCACCCAGCAGTCCGTACCTAAGTTGGCGAGATGGCGATCCCCGCTCAAACTGATACCATCGAGCGCGCATCCTCCAAAGCGCAGATTAGGCGGTTGGTTGTCGACAAAGAGCTAAGAGGTGAACGGAAATTCGGTTAGCGTTGGCGCTCGCGCGGATGGTTTGAGGGACGAGGTCTCACGAACATTGCAGACTGGTAATGTCGAGTCGCGACAGAAGTCCTGTGGTACCCGAGAGAGTGCGGTCAGCGTGGATTGTTATGGTTTATTAGGGCGCAGAGCGTAGATATAGGATGTCCAGGGCGATCTCGAAAGAACTCACCTTGAAATTGCCGAACTGTGTTGAACCCATGGTGAAAATGATAGGATCACGTTAACACCGCCTCGGTTGCGATAAGCTGCGTTGCCTGGGTGGAGTCGCTCTTTGTAGGGACGGGGAACTGGAACGTCCCCTGACCCGCGCTTAAGGAACCGGTCGCGATTGAGGAGGATAGGGAGTGAGAAGGAGAGGCTCCAGCGAGGGACGAGCCAACTTGTGACAAACGAGAGAGTCAATGCGTGTGAGTGAGAGTGAGTTGATTCGATTCCAAGGTTTGGGCTCGGAAATTGGCGCTAGTTGGCGGACTAGGCTGAAGGTGGATTAACTCCAACTGGGTAACAAAATCTTGGAAATGCAAGAGAAAAAAAAAGACCACGAGAAAAAAATCCAGAAAAAATACAAGACTCTGTGAATGAATGCCAATATTGTTTTCTACAGAAATCGAATAGAAATTGAAGCGAATTCCATGGTGGCGAAGACATATAACCAGTGGTTCGCGATATTTGGGTCCCGTTTGGGACCTTTTTTGCACTCTAAGAATAGCTGCTTACGAGGTTACTTCTTCTTGAACATATAGCACAGACCAATTCAACTTATATCGTCGATCGACATGATGGAAGTGGATACAGAAACAGAAAGGAAAAATCAACTTGAAGACAATAAAATAAATCTAAAGGCCCAACCTTTTCCATTCGCCCTTGCGTGACAACAAATCGGACATGGTACAAAGGCCCACTAGGTACACTGCCATAACTGAATCATATGATCAAATACCACTGGCAGAACAACTACTTCGTACTTGGTATCATGAATTGAGTGAGGGCAACTAATATCATATCATACGGATACCATATTGATACAGGGCGGTGACCAAAAGCCGTGTACCTAGTGGGCCTTTGTAGATGTGGTCGACTGGGCGACCGTACAAAATAGAATGGTACATACAGCATGTAACATGTAAGTGCACTAATCCCATCCCCTTGTGACAGTTCCCTTTGTAATCCAGTCTTGAATCCAGTGAAAAGTAATATCAGTGAACATTTGCTCGCCTTGATTTCTCTCTCTCTCTCTCACTCTACTCCAAAAGATGTCCCACACGGGAGATCAGCGTATCAGATTACATAGCTTAACACACATCCTCAACTACCAGCTCTTTGCCATCATGCTCTCCCAAATCTAGTTTCAAGGTGCGTCCAAACAACTCAAGCAACATCTCAAAACAGGATTTAGTAATGGCGGGGTCATATCGGCCCTTGCTGAGCTCATCCCGAATAAATGCATCTATGCAATAGTCAGTAAAATTCTGATTCCGATTTTTATAAATAAAAAGAATATAAGATAGAGATAGAAACTCACGTTGAGCCCAAGCAACTTCATAGAAACTGAACAAGACTCCCTTATCATGAAGAGTCTTGCGGATCAGATCACGGCCCTCGGGAGGGACATGGGTATCGTTCTTGCCGAAGATCTGGAGTAGGTATGTATGGTCAGCACTCAACATTTCCAAATTATGACACATCTCAATTTAGATGGAGATGGGAGGAAAAAGCAAAAACCAGAAGAGCCGAGGAGGGAGAAAAATACCATCAGAAGCTCGCCCTTGATATCCCCAGTTCTCGCAAGACTGTCGTCATTCTTGCCCGCAGCGAGGGTCTTGCTATGAATATCCGTCGCAAAGTAACACACAGCCGCCTTGATCCGACTATCGAGCGCACAGCGGTAGGCAAGATGTCCACCCAGGCACATACCAGTAGCACCGACGCGACCATTGCAGGTCGGCAGCGAGAGCAGGTAGTCCACGCTCAGACTAGCGTCCTCATCATAGGCGGCCAGTTTCTATTGCAACCGAGTCAGCCTGAATCTTCGAAAAAACAAAACACACTCCACTATGGGTTCTGAAAATAGACCGATGCAATGCACATGAACCAAAGAAAAAAAAGTGTGCATATGCATATCAATCTGACATACCTTGCTGATCTTCCACTCGTTGCCCTTATCCGTGTCCTCAGCATTATACTGCAAGGGCTCCGGGCCCGTGAATTCGTGGTAGCTCGATGGTGCCGCACAGATGTACCCTTGCCCAGCAATCTGGCGGGCAAACCGCGCCACAGGCCCCGTTACTATGGAGGTTGGTGAGTTTTATTTTATTTTCTTTCCTTTCTTTTTGGTTCCTGGGGTACAAGAGTTTGGGGTTAATTAGAGGCACCAACCTTGGTAGATCTCGCTGAAGACAACAACTCCCGGGAACCGAGCTTTGGGATAGCCTGGGATTGTGGGGTGGAAAACGTATATTCCTGGCAAGGAGTAAGTAGGGGAGTTTATGACGAAGATGTGCGCTTGTACTAGCATGAAGCTCATGATGACCAGATGGCGGGGATATACGTACCCATGGTCCCCTGGCCATCGGCCGTGGTGGGAACCTCGTGAAACGATTCTTGGAAGAGCATAGTGATGGTTGGCCTGGAATTGGTTTTATTGGTCTTTTGTGTCTTCAAGAGTCGAGTCTTTTCTTGGATTCTGAAGCTGCAAGCGTCTGATGCAACGAAGCTACTTATCGATAAGCTCCAGGATGGCGGGGCGAAACGGATTAGATCAGCAACTTCAAGGCACCAATTCGAAGTGGAGTAAGGCCTACAACCATTATGATATTCATCAAACCATAACACCTTTCTACGATAAATACATGTGCATGCATCCATGGATGAAAGCCGGAAGACTGTGTAGTTCTGAGTGGCTAATAGGTGCTCATGGTAGCTGGTCAATTGGATAAATATAATTAAAAGAAACCCAGGAATTGATTGAATATTTTATACAAGGAACAGAACGGTCAATGCCAAGGTAATTGCAGCCATGCGCGGAGCAACTACCATTGCAAACATTATAAAAAAGTATCCCGAGGTGTGTACAAGTAAACATCTCCTGAAGAATTTCACGCCAGTTTTGTTGAGCTCATGGGCACAAAAAAAAGAAAAAAGAAAATTAGCCCTTAGGCCCACTGTACAAAAGTTACACTAGAAAGGGACCAGGAAAAGGGTGGAAGGCACCGTAGTCAGCGGGCTGAAATTAAATGACGTACTGTGATAAAAACAACATTAGAAAGGTTTCTGGGAACAGGACGGTGAGATATTTACTCACAGGAATGAAGAGGTAAGGAACCTCTCGCTCATATTGGAGCCAGGCCTCGCCGTACTTGGTTCGGCAGCGCTGGATGTCACGCAGAGCACGGTGGGAAATCATGCAGGCAAAGAAGAGAGGGTAGAACCATGGGAAGGGGCTAGAGAAGCCGGTGATAAGGCCCCAGTTCAGGGCAAAGAAAAGGTCACAAGTGTAGTGGATCTTGCGAGCTTTGCCGTCTATAGAAAGTGATTAGTACAAGTGTCGTTGGCCGTGAATACAAAATAGAATGCACTTACACCATCCGTCAACAAGAATCTTCGAGCCATCATCGGCGGTAATAGTCTTAGGGTTCTCCACTGTCTGCCACGGGAGCTGAGGGAAAGTGTTCCGCTTGACCATGGTGCCACGCTCCTGCTGACGGAATCTGTTCTTCTGGCTGTTGGTAGTGTCCCAAATCCAGTAGACGAACAGATAAGCAACATAGAGGAAGGCAAGGAAGAAGCGGTTCCACTGGTACTCCGCAGGGTCGTGGTTGGCCAGGTAAATAGTGCAGTGGCAGTAGCTCAGAGGCACGCCAGCCAAGTTCCAGAAAATGAGCATGAAGCCCCACTTCTCGTAGTACATGTCCCTAAAGAATTTCAATATAAGTCGAATGTTCGAGCAGCAGATCTGAAGGAAGACTTACCAGGTGGATACAATGCACTCCTCACCCTTGGAGCAGGCATTGGCGTACAGGAAGTGTGCCATGACGAGGAACATCACCTCACCGGAAACGTATCCGTAGACCTCGTACTGGCGAGCGGCTGCGCCCATGGAAAGGAACAGCAGAATGAACCACGGCAGACGGACCTCGAAGAACATCTTGAAATCAAGGATGCCAAACATGCGGGGGTTCAGCTCGGCACCCATGAAAAAGTCATAGATGGGAGATCCAGTCATGCGGTGCTCAGCGCCACGAGCCAGAGCGGAGAAGTAGGCAACAATGGAGACCAAGAAGCCCGACAAGATGGCAACGCTGAGCAAGGGACCAAACTCATCAATGATAGTGTAGAGCTTGAAGAGACCGGTGAAATGAAGAACCAGGACGATGATAATGCTGGTGTAGAAAGACCACACAGCTGAGCAGTAGTAGGGCAGCTGCTTGTTACCCGAGTGCGGCAACGAACGACCAGTCACGGAGATACCAGGAAGCAGCACATAGCAAGCTCCCTCGAAGATGAAGAAAACCCAGTAGATGGTCCAAGCCTTGAGAGAGGGGAATGCACCAGTGTAAACCAGATGCGCCATGTGGCCAAAGAAATCAGAGAAGCTCTGCCCCTCCTCACGGGTCGGGAATTTGCCTTCATAGTAGGTCGCACCAATCCACATGTAGTACATGAGCATGGGGAAGCCAATCATCATGGCCGAGACACCCAGGGAGCCACCAAACTCATAGTGTCCACTGTAGTCAATTTTGGGATCGAGTCCCTCCTCCCATCCGTCCACGATGCGAGACTTGGAATCGGGGGCGGCAACCTTGCCATTGGCCTTGGGCTTCACCGGGGTATCCTCATCCTCTTCGATCTTAACCTTGGCGGAAGTGCGACTGCGAGTGGCCGACTTGGATCTGCTGGCAATTGTCGAGTCGGAGGCATCATTCTCACTCCCTTCGAAGGCGGAACTGTGGCGATTCGAACGACGGCCAGGGGTCTCGATAAAACCGGGGCGCTCCACCTTCCTGAATGATGCGAAAACATCTATCTTAGTGAGGGCTTCCCAAAGGGCAAGATGGGAGGAATTGCAAGTGGATCATGTAAACAGACCGCACGGGGGGTTAAACGGGGGGTGGATCGCAAGTCAGATCCTGGAACAGCCACTCACTTGGGGGTTCTACCCGTTTGGGAACGTGTTGTGATAGCCATGATCGCCTACTCGGAAGTGCAAAATCCGAGGGGAAAATGAGGGTGGAAAGGAGGGAAAGGAGGGTGGGAAAAGAAGAAGTGGGAAAGGGAAAAACAGGAATGTTTACATATGGTGTACCTGGCTTGTACCATTCCGCCCACTGATGTATGCGCTCGGTACGGCAAAAATACACTGCAGAAATACTTCGCGCCTCTTCCGCCTACGTGGACCTTTCTTTCCCCCACAAACTTGAATGTCCACGGATGATATGCAGAAAAGTCGTGTATCTGGAGTGAAAAGTACAATTTTTATTATTCGGTGTTTCTGAGATCATTTTCAGCGAAATTATCTCAACTTCCTTGTTTTAAAAATTGTACCTGGTTTCTTTTTCTTTTTCTGTTTGGCCTTCCATGTTGGGACCTGCAGTGACGATCATGCGCCAAGCTTGCCGTTCCTTTCGGCAAGTGTCAATTGGGTTCCTTAGTATACATATCCGTAGTGCTTACTGCCAGGTATACCACATGCAGGTAGAGTTGAGGGTGCTTTAAATATTCCAAAGTTTACAGTATAAATTTGCATAGGAAAACAAACTTCCAACATTTGACATCAAGGTTGGAACCTTGGAAACCCCCCAAAGGTAAGATTTGAATACTGTAGACAAAAAGATATCATTGGATCAATACTGTAAACCTTCCAAGGTACTAGTAGGAACTAGTTGAAGGTACCTACAACTTAAAATGTACCCAATGTCCAAGCATTTGAATTAAATCCATTTTGAATGTTAGCACGTATCTAGGTAAGTCGAATGCTGTGCTTCCTTTTCAACCGAAACCAAAGATATATTCAATGTATGTTTGTTTTCGTTGCAGCCCTGGAGTAGTCGACATTGATTCATAATGTTGGGACTGGAATGTGGGCCCGAAGCCGAGACTGATCGCATTTGAAGAAACAACATTTGAACCCCGAACGCTTGATAGCATAAACAGATGAATATAATATATTGTGATGGTGACAAGGGAAACCAGGAAAGACAAATGTCGACACGTAAACACGCATTTCTCAATACATAGTGCGAGAAAAAGTTCTATTAACAATAAGCGCGATCAATGACTCTAGGACCAAAAGACTTTGTTTGGCCAACTTATGCACCGCGGTGACTGTTAGTGGACATCAAAGTGATCTTGTTTTTCTTCTTTTTCTTGCCACCACTTGGTGCGCCAGATGCAGGCGAGGGAGCATCGGGGGCCGTTAGAGCCATTATCTCGGACTCTTGGTGGGCTAGCAGCTCATCCTCCCAACCATGCAACCAGCCGTCAGTCGGTGCTCCGAGTTGAGCTTCTAAGCTTGGAGATAGTGAACCAATAGCTGCCGTACCCCAAACTGTGCGAGAGCCAGGGGGGCTGGTAGAAGGAGAGGCCAGTGCCCCAAATTGGGAGGAACTGCGGGGCGGAGAGGCAGAGGAAGTACCAGTATCAAATAGAGAAGGGTCATTATTGGCCAATGGCTGGAAGTCATGGGCGGAGAAGGGCGCCTCGCTGGAACTTTCCATACTCGGATGCTTGCGTCGGGCTGCAGCCCATCGTTTATCATCTTCTTCCTTCTCTGCACGAATACGATCTTTTTCTTCGCGGGCCTCTTTCTCCCGATTCCGCTTTCGCCGCCGTTCAGTCTCGGTGCGGAACTGGGACAAGACTTCAGGTACAACCACATCTCGCCAGTCGCATTCAAGGAAATTGACCTCACACCCATAGGGTAGATGCGCGAGGTATTTGACTCGCTTGCGCAGTTCATCATCGACGATGTGACCAGTTGAAATGTGCTCCACCCGAGGTAGTATGGTGGCAGGGAATGAAGCATATTCGTTGAAAGCTGCCTTCAAAATCCGAATATCGAGGGACGATAAATAAAATTGTGGCAAGGCCTGATAGAAATAATATGGCTCATCTGGTGGGTGGGAGCCCTGCGCTTCTTTGCCTCTGGCCCTAGGCCGTGAAATTGAGGTGGAATCTGAGTTCACCTGCATTTTATCCAAGGTCTCAGATAGTTGGTCCGTTTCATCTGAAGTTGCTGGTGTCGAGGTAGAATCTGCAGACTGGTGGGAGTCGGGGCCAGAACCAGCCAAAGAGTCAGTGGCACCGCTGGTAGGTAGATTGCCGGAATCCAATGCTCGTGTCGCGCTGGTATCGACCTCCATTGCTGATTGAGGTACCGACTTAGAGACTGCAAGCTGACGTGGAACATCTGGTGGATTGCCGATGCCCTTCAGTTTCTCCTTTGCGTCATATATAGTGGAAATGGCCTTTCGCGTCCATGTATTTTCATCTCCAAACAGAAGTTCGTCTTCAACTGCTTGCGTGCGGAGATTTTCGATCTCAGAATTGTACTGAGATTCCATGTACTCTTCGCCGCCTTTCATTATCCGAGCATAATCTGCGACCTCCGCTACGTGGTACCAGGGAATATCTTCTCCCCGCCCAAGAGTTTCCGCACCATCACGAGGCAGGGCAAGAGTGCTACCAGGTTCTCGCTTCACTAGCCTTAAAACAACATCCCCCCCTTCGAAGGGCAAGTCACCCTCTTGACCACGGAACCATCGAACGGGACGGACCTCAGAAGCGTAAATAGAGTCCCAGCAGATCGGACATTTCTTCCACCGAGGTCGTTTTTCCGGTGCTGATTTATCGTCATCCGACGAGTGCATATAACGAATGAGACAAGGAAGACAGAATATATGGCCACAACGAGCCATGCGCGGGGCCACAGGTGTCGATAGACATATAGGGCAGCTGGCTGCTTGAGTCTGCGCGGAGACTAGCACTTGAAGAACAGAGGCCCAGTCTAGATGAACATCGGCATTGGCGGCCTGCGAATGGTAATTCCGATCCGGGGAAACAATGAAACGGTAGTTGGCATGGACATAGCGTGCTTTATCGACAGCATGATACCCGGATCCCGCACCCCATGTATTGTAGCGCCGAGTATTACGAGGCGGTGGTTGATATTGTGGGCGAGGTGGAAGTGAAAAGTTCATCAGATGAGTGATGGACGTTTGTCCCTTGCGACTATTTGTTGATTTCATCACGGCCTGAGCAATCGCAGCGTCAGTAGGCAACGCTCGAATGAGAAGGACCCTGGATAACCCACCGATTCGCTATATTCGTCATCATCTAACAACCGTGGTTTCTTCTGGTGCTTGTGTTGATTCTTTCGACCTTGAGCGTTCCTTGGAGTAGGCGAATTTCTTGACGAGGACCCTGCTCCAAAATTTCCGGAGCCTCCTACACGACGCTGAGTGTTGGTGTCTCCCGAAGCTGTTGAGTGAAAGGCTGGAGGCGCGGCCGGGGAATTTGAGATATTATTTGCTTTGGAGGAGGGATTCTGTCCTGCATTAGATGACATTTCCAAGTCGGTATTCTCCACCACGGACAGAGAGAACAAAAAAGAACAGCTAGATAGTCAGAAGTTCTCCGAAAGATCCAGCGAGGTGATCCTTGGAGGGTGGGTGAACGAGGGGCCAGGATATATGGATAAGGCCGCCTAATCAGGGCGAACAAAGATGAACAAAACTAGCCATGCACAGCGGCTCCAGTATTAGAGCATGCAAAACTGTAAGAATAGAATGAA
Source organism: Penicillium verhagenii (assembly GCF_028828195.1). Taxonomy (NCBI): domain Eukaryota; kingdom Fungi; phylum Ascomycota; class Eurotiomycetes; order Eurotiales; family Aspergillaceae; genus Penicillium; species Penicillium verhagenii. The sequence continues at coordinate 977,519 of NW_026643171.1, forward strand.
CCCCAAGAGGCCATCTAAGAATAGAGAAAACGACTAAAGGAAGACTAAAAGGATCGCAACATCCGGAAGGCGAGTACATAATCGGAGGGGCATGTCATCGGACAGCACGTGTTTATGACTCAGCAATCGACTGACTAATCACCACCTGGACTCTGCACTTCAGCTTCGCTTCGGCAAAAGAGCGGATTAATTATAGAGGAAACCTGTCGCCTGCCCAACCTTTTTATTCACCCCCCGGCCACTTTTGATACCGGCCCATTGAATTTATCTATTTGAAATTTCGTAGTGAATCTTCAGGTACCGCGCCCCGCTATTTATCACCCCCCAAGCGCATTGTGACGGTCTCATAACTAACTCCTGCGCCTTCCAGGTCTTGGAACCGCTCCATCTGATAGATTGAATCATTCCCCCGCAAACGCCCCGTCGAGACTTCTCTCAAACAGGAAAGAAAGGGGCCAATATGGCTGCATAAGTGCTTCTGTCGCACCCGGATTTGGCTCATTTTATCTTCCTCCGCGCATGGCTTCCCTCCAGGCAACGCGTGGCTAAACAGTGAACGCAACTCCTTTCCTTCTTAAGCTCTAGCCAAGATGAACCACCAGCTACCCACTATGCCCCATGGGCAGCCGCCTATGGCTCCTTCCAGGAGACAACAAGACTATGCTTATAACCCAGGTCCTCCCAACATGCGATCCCCGCTTTATATGGGGGGGTATCCGCCGCACATGAACGGGATGAACGGGATGAATGGGATGAACAATATGAATGGAATGAATGGCCATATGCCGCCTGCATATGCCCCCCAACAGTACAATCATTCATGGTACCCTTACGGTCCGGCACAGCTTCCTCCACGCCAGTTCCATCATCAGCCTTATGGACCAATGATGGTATCCATGTACCCGCCCTCACACCATGTTATGGCCCCGAGTCACCATCCCCAAGTTTTACCTATGCAGCCTCCGACATCAACATCGCTGCAACCAACCATGTCCCCATCGATCCAAGTGCCTCTCCAACCTGAGCTCCAGGATCATGTCCTCTCACACCAGCCGCCTCTTCACCAATATCCCGTCGCGTCTTCCCCACCTCGATGGGAGCCCAAATCCATCCCAGAATTCAAACCGGCTTTTGTTGCTCCTGTAAGTGGCATTCATAAAAGGGACTAAGGCATTTTAGATTCAACTAATCGTCAATCTAGGTACCCTGGTTATCGGTGCCCGAAGCTTCCTTCCCCGCCAGAGCAGCACTGCGTCGAAGAAATAGTCCTTTGCGAGACTCTGTGGAATTCCCTAAGAAGGATGGACAATGGATAATCGGGCCGAGAAAGGGAGAAATCGAGCCTATCGAAGAGGTGAAACCCGCAGATCTTGAGATCAAGCTTATTCCTAAGCCTCTGACTCCAACAACTTCTGTCTCTCAATCGGATGCAAACTCGACCCAACCCACAACTCCTTCATCCATGGCGAAGTCTGATGCCCAGCAGAAGACTCCAAAGCCCACCCTGCCTGTCGTTCCTGTAGTGCCAAATGTCCCAGCTACCCCGCGTCGCCAGACTAAAGACAGCCCCAGTGCCACATCTGAGACTCCCAGATCCAACCCAGTGACTGAAACGGACGCCAATTCGGACTCTGCGATCACCAACGAAGACCTATCCAAGCCGTCGTCGCCTGCTCCTGCCACTGTTCCTAAGTCTTGGGCGGAGCTTCTTCGATCGCAACAAGCCGCTAAGTCCGCTAGCGCAGCAGCCTCAACCCAGCCCAGCACAGCGACCACGCAAAAGAGCGAAACCCTTGCAGATATCTTAAGCAGCCTCGGTGACGATGTCAGCAAATATAGCGACAAGATTGCTTTCCTCGAGCCTCGAGGACTGGTCAACACCGGGAACATGTGTTATATGAACTCTGTACTGCAGATTTTGGTCTCATGCGTGCCATTCCATCAGTTCCTTGACTATGTTGGTCGCAGATCTGCGCACAGCTTTCACAGTGATGTGCCTTTGATTGATGCCCTGATAATGTTCATGCGAGAGTTCCGTGTCATTGATGCAGCTACTTCTGAGGAGCAGCTCAAGATGCGCTTGAAGCCCAATGAGCTCGAGAAGTATGGCGACTCTTTTGTTCCTGAATTTGTCTACGAGATGATCCGGCAGTTGCCTCGCTTCAGAGATATGCGACGTGGCCACCAGCAGGACGCCCAAGAATTTTTGGGCTTCCTCCTGGAAGAGCTCCATGAAGAATGTGACCGAGCTATTCAACATGCTCAAAAGGCTGAAGAAGCACAGCGTGCCGAAGGTGCTGTGAATGGAGCATCCGGTGATGGGTGGTTGGAGGTTGGCCACAAGCAGAAGGCAGCCTTGACTCAGTCATCTGGTGCTCACGCAACCGAATCTCCCGTCACAAGGATATTCGGAGGCAAGTTGAGGTCGGAATTTAAGGTGCCTGGCAACAAGACCTCGGTCACCATGGAGCCTTACCAGCCCTTACAGCTTGACATTGGATCCCCCGAAGTCCATAACATCATTGACGCTCTCAAGGGACTAACCAAACCAGAGAGCATCCAGGGTGATTTTAACTCGTCTCGTGGACCTAACGTCACTGCGACCAAGCAAATCTTTATTGAGACCATGCCCCCGGTCCTCATTCTCCATCTGAAACGTTTCCAGTACGACAGTCTGACCGGTGCCACTCAAAAGATTTGGAAGAAGGTTGGCTACCCGCTTGACTTGGAAATTCCCCGGGAGGTCTTCCCTGCCCACCGACGCAACACTTTGACCGCTTCTGGTGGCCTTCCTCAGTACCGTCTAATGGGTGTCATCTACCACCATGGAATGAATGCCAGTGGCGGACATTACACTGTCGATGTGAGACGACAGGACGGACGTGAGTGGATCCGTATGGATGATACAGTCATCCGCCGCGTCCGCAGTGAAGATGTAGCTGAAGCTGGTGGCGAGGAAGACCCCAAGGTGCTTGCAGCTGCCTTTGAGCAACAAAAACATGATAAGAATCCTCGTGCCAACATCTTTGACCACATTGACCAGGATGACATGGACTCTGCAGACAATGACAAGGGCTGGAGCCAAGTCAATGGAAATGGATCTAGCAGTCACGCAAGCAAGAAATCTGTCAATGGCGTCACACCTTCTCCTGCTGCTTCCTCGGGCGTCCGAACTCCCATAGGCAGATATGGCTCTCGCGATAACCGCGTTGCCTACTTGCTGTTTTACCAGCGCATGGCTTGAGTTTCTTCCAATTTTGGACAAGACGCCACAATTGCTTCATGCATTCCAATCATTCGTTGATTGTTGAAAGCTGTGTTCACAGCTAAACCCATTTCACCTCATCACCACCTTACTTGCCTCTTTTCATCTTCATATTTTTCCTTCGAAGGCATCACATTCACCTCACTTCCTGATTGATAGCAAAAACTGTGGACCATGTGGTGTGCATCGATCACATGACACTTAGCCATGAACACTCAGGCCTTATACTTTCGCAGGCTTCGAATCCTCGATTTGATCGGCTGTACCGAATGTCACACAGCCGATTCGTGACTACACACTAGCCCCTTTCGAAATTCGATCCATCTATTCAAGGACATTGCCTGGCAACGCAAGGAGTGATGATATAACTGGGAAGGCGGACCCGGTAATCATTTTACTCCGCGAGTTTCAGGCAAGCGCCCTACAGCCGGTCGGTTGTGTCTTGTCCCATCAAGCACCAGCCAAAAAAGACTATCCCCAATCATCATCATCATCGAACCCTCTGATCATCTCAGTTACTTCTGCCCCTTGGGTTTCATCAGTTGTACCCAAGAATCCTCCCCCTCCCTCTCCCCCTCCCCCTCCCCTTCAACTTTGTCATTTTGAACAGTTGTTTGTTTCTTAGCCCCCCACCATTTTCTGGATTGTATCTTATGGGATATCGGATCCAGTTTATACCCCGCGAATTATTTTTGTTTATCATTTTCACATCTCATGTATAGTCTGTCGATTCCTGTCCGTTAAGCTCGGAGAAAGATACTGGTGGATGAGATATTTGTTGTTGCTCCCCCTTTCATTTTTGTACTTGAATGCGCTACGTGTTATGTGCCGCAAAAGGGGGGATATGTGACGACGTCATGAATTTCCTTATCTGTTTTCTTTCCCATAGACAGCGGAAGACGAGAGAACCAGAGATGGTTATGTTGGTGTTTTCGACTGAAGCAGAGGCAGCAGCATCTGTCTGATGCTGCGACCTTTTCGCTTTCCAGTTTCGGTCAATGACGAGGTTGCTGGGTTATTACACCCATTGGTTGCTGAAGACGAAGAGAGATACTGTGAGTATTTGGAGAAGAGAAGTAGAGTTGGGACATAAATGGAAAGAGGAAGAGGAGGAATAAGGAGAACCTCGAAAAAGCATGTCTTTACAGAAGCCCAAAAAAATTTCAAAGGAAATTTACTTCACTATCTCTTCGTAAACATAACATCCGTAACTGAATACCTTTTATTCTGTAGTAGTAGATACATAAGTTTAAACTTCAATTGCTTATCTTAGGGTATTGTATGTTTTTAAGCATTGAAAACCACATCATCTCCTTCGCTCTCCTCATCATCCTCATCCTCATCCACGAACTCAAATCCCAAAACCCGCCAGTTCAACTCCTTCCGCCAATGTAATCCATAATAATGACGGTCACCAATAATATCCTCGCTCTTTTCATCCGTAATATCTTTCTTATCTTCAACCGAATCCGCTTCCCGGCAATTCGGGACAGGAGCCACACAAGGCTCAGAAGCTAGACCGCCGGTCTTCATCCGGCCCGAACGTGGAAAGATGACAGCTCTGAATCTCGAGAGAAGCATGCCCATCGAGCAGCAAACACATGGCTCATGGGAAATGTAAACGTCAAGGTCCGTACAGAGATAACCTCCCTGCGCACGACTGCGAATACGAGAAGCCGCACCCGACACCGGGAAGGCAGAAGTAACATTCGCGGCGTCATTGGGGTGGTGTGGGACCGTAGGATCGGCCATGTCAGCGACGGCCAGTGGCGGAGGCGCTGGGAGAGGAGGGGTTGTAGGGATGGCGTGGGCGGTCTGGCTGAACGAGTCGGCGTCAACAGGGTCTAGAGAAACGGAAGTGGATTCGGGATTCGGCTCTTCATGCTTCCTTTTCTTTGGAGATACCGAATACGATTCAGGCTGGTGTTGGTCGAAAGGGGGAGTAGAAGCATTGTCGGCGGTACCCAGAATGATGGGCTGAGAGAGGAAGTACGACTCCAGAGGACTGAGCTGCAAAGAAAGCTGGGGATCCGTCTCAACGACAGGCTGCGCAATGAATTCGGGAATTGTTGGATCGTAGTTATTTGGGTCCTCGCGGCGTCTGCGCGAAAGCAGTTCAATGGCTCGCATCATGGCGTGGAGATCCGGTCCACCCTCCAGATCGGCATCGAAAGCTGCGCATGCGGGGTTGGGAGATGCATCATGGTGCAGATCTGCCTGGGAGGGCTTTCCAGCTTCGGAGCGGGCGAAGCGAACATCACCACCGACGGTGATGACAGCGTTCATCCACTGCTCAACACTGGACTCGCCACTCTCTTCCGCAGCGGCCTCAATCGCGGCTTCGATGGACGGATCGACGATGACGGCTCCGACACCACGGCCACGACCTGAGGACTTTGCTTCAGCGGCAACTTTGCGCGCGAGGGAGAGATAGTATCCTGCACGAGGTTGAATGCTATCCAGTGCCCGGTTCAGGACCTGAGGGGGCGGAGCGACAGTGGATCGGGGTGCAGCGGGGTTAAAGACGACGGGCCAGAGGGTACTGCTCCAGCGTTCAGCTTGTTGAAGGTTAAAAGGAGGCTGAAGAGGAATTTGGATAGTGAATATGGGGATCTTTGGAGGTGATGGTTCGGGGGAAGATCCAGGTGTGGTGGCGCCAGAAGGCCCGAAGCTAAAAGCGCCCGGAGCAAAGGGTGCAAGCAGCTCCTGTAGTTCTTCCGAGGCAGGCAAAGGAGGTGAAATGACAACAAATATAGTCTTCACGTCCGCTGTTCCAAGCGAGCCTGCAGCTTCAATTGCTGCGCGAAGGGTCGGGGGCAAGATTTCTCTCTTGGCAAAACGTCGTAGATGTGACAGAGGAAGAGCCGCGTCGCGGGGATACTTGGAATCGAGTGCCCTAGAGAACAATATGAGCTTGGTTCATTCTATACATCAAGAAGGGAAAGAGTTGTGGCCGACTCACTTGATCAATTTAGCTGCGCCTCTGATATCGACCTCTGCAACATAAGCGTCACCTGCATGAAGGTTAATTAGCGGGCACGTAGACGGCGTGGCGCGCGCAAGTATGCAGAATCATACCAAACTCCTCAACTGGACGAGTTTCCTGGACAGTCCGAATAGGGATGGTATCTCCGCGCAAAGGTCGAATCGCATTCAGCGTCTTGGGGATATCCATGATGGCTATGGATTTATGAGGCGGGGAGTTGAGGCGGGGGAGGGAAAGGTGGAAAAGAAGGAGAGATAAAACGAGTCACGCAGCTTCAGAGGGTTACATTTGCCCCATGACTAGAGTGCGACAAGTACAAAGAACAAACGCAGGGAAAGAACGAAAGCTGGGGAAAAATGCATTCTGTGACGCATGAAGTTCAAGATTTCCAGAGCCGCTGCCCTAGTCCCCGCACCCTATGCCCTAAACTCCCGGGACGGACAAGACTAAGTTAGTCTACATGAGCTAAAATGATTTAGTACTAGTTTGATAGACGTTCCACCTCTACTAATACAATGCCCAAGGGAAGTTTATAAGAGTACATAAATACTAGTAATCAATAATCTTTTTTGTAGAATAAGGAATCCGTGTAGGTAAAATAAAGTTCGTAGATAAAATACCTCTTGAAGACATCAATGCGCCCAATAAAAGTCCCGCTGGAAAATGAAAGCGCTGAAAACATGCTACCGATGACTGCCCAGCGTGGAGTACATGGCTAACATAAGACCCACTCTAATGGGATCCCCACGTCAACTCCGAATGCCTTTTGATTGTAGCATAATGCATGGGACTAAAAAGCCGTAGATGCAAATTAGAGCGAAGATTAAAGGTCGATAAGGCAGAGAAACCCGTCGCAATGTAAAAGTCAACCCGCTGAGGACATGTTCGTAGAACTCGAGGCCAGCCCGATAACCAAGTGTCTCCCTAACGAGACATTCATGACCAAAATATTCGTGATTTGTTATACATTTGGGGCATTCTTCTCTTTTTTTTTTTTTTTTTTTTTGGTTTCATGCCGCTGGAGTCGTGGTGGTAGTGGTGGTTGTGCTACCGGTGCGTTCAATCTCAAATCCGTCACATCGTTCTACAAGGCTCTGGTAATATTCGACCAGGACCTCGGGCTGTGGCACAATGCGCCACTGGACTCGGAATAGAAACTCGAGTTCCAACATGGCTAACTCGTTCATGCTTATACCGCCGACTCGAGCGTAAGTTTTGTTGGTCCAAAAACTATCACTTAGGCCTTTACTGGCGATTGTAGCACTGGAGATCAAGAAACGGTGGATGGTGAGGCTGGAGACGGTGAAGGAGGGATAAAATGCGCAGAGACGGTCGATGTAGTAGACCATGCTGAGGAGGATGGGTGGTGAGAGGGTGGCGTGAGTGGTGAGACGCTGCAGGTAATCCTGCACGGAGATTCGAGGGGGTGATCGGGAGTGGAAGCGCGTCAGGCGCCCCTGATGCAGGGGGATCTTGTCATTGAAACGAATAAGTTCCATGAGCATGCTGGAAATCAGCAAGACCAGGTCACGGGGATCGGCCAGCTCGTATTGTGCGGGCAAGATCTTGACACTGGGCGCAGAGGGGCGCAGACGCTTGGTCTGTGACACCTCCACATCATCATCGCCGCCGCCAGATTGGCCCGCGGAAGGCGCATTCGGCGAGTGATGGTCACTCTGACTGTTGCGCTTGTTGGAGCCCCCCGAACTGTCCGGGGCGGGCATTGAGACTGACGGGGCAGGTGGCGGGTTCACAGGGCCAGGTGGTGTGGCGGTAGGCAGGGTGGCAGTGACAGGAGTGGCGGAGAGGTCTTGGGATGAAGTGACCAAGGCAGCGCTGGGGGCAGAAAGATCGACCGATGCAGAAGCGCGTCGGCGTTGAAGGGCAGCGGGGGAATCAGGGGAGGCGGGATCGACGGTATGGCGATTCAAGGCCGAACGGAGCTCCTCAATGGCCAAACGGGATGAACGTGGGCTACTAAACTGTGGAGCACTTTCATAGTGCAGGTGGGCGGAGCCAGAGCGTAGCGCGGCCGACGAGGGTGAAGGGGAGGAAGCCAACATGGCTTAGTGAGGGATCAAGAGGAATGTTGCGGCAAAGCAATGGGAAGGCACGCTGGCACCACGTGGGCACACGAGTCAATGGGGCACCTGCGGAACCTGAATTGTATTGGCGCACGGCCTCATCCTCACGTAGATCGCGAGGTGGAGGATGTAGATTGGAAATCCGGGGGTTCTGGTTGCGGAGAGCGCTCGGTGCAAAAACCCGTACTCATTTCAATGTAAAAAAGATGTAGAAGAAGAGAAAAAAGGGAGAGGGGAGTCAGAGAACTGGGTCACCCATTTGGGGGGGAGTAAAAAATCCTGTTCTGCTATGAGGTAATTTATTACGACGAATATCAAGTTCACGGCCAATACCCCGATCAAAATAACCCAAAATGAACCCAAAATGACCAAAATGACCAAAATGACAGAAAAAAGGGTTTGTATCATAGATGTTTTTGCTCGGGTCCTATGGGAAGTCATCGGCGTTCATCCCGCAGCAGATCTCATTGGTGGTTCAGAGCCCTATGTGACCATACGTGACAATTATTCACGTAGAGAAACTCAGAGGGAAAGGGGAGATTTTGTGAGTGGTGAATGGCGGTAGGAGTCTTTTCCCCCATGTATTGTATACATTTTCTGTAATTCTAATACTGCTGATGTTCAGGGATTTTCTCTTAAGGTTTTCTCTCCATTTTTAGTAATTTTCTCAAATTGTTGTCCTAATTCGTAATTTTTCTTTCCCAATAGCAAACAAAAAGCCCCAAACGCCCCCGTAAAAGCCCCATCACCGCTAAACCCTTTTGAGCGATGAGAGCCGCTCTAGCCGGAAAACTTCCTATCTAGATTGCGATAAGTACTAGTTTATCGGTGTATCTGTACGGCGACTACGTTATAACAGTTAGACTAGGGATTCAACCTTATCTTGGAAAGAGTAAAAAAAACTAGTTCCCTGTGGTCAAGTTGGCGTCATTGGCTTAATCAGATTGATGCCTCAGGGGAGGAAAAAAGTGGAACTCCCCTTTCGCATCCGTATTCGTATGTATTTTTCACATTTTTATGGTTTTTCAATCGGTATTCCCGTTACCTCCCTGTAACTCAAGTTCTTTGCATTTTGCATGCAGCCCAAGAGAGGGACTTGCGGTCCAAGCACCAACGCCTATCGAAACCTGATTATTACTAGTAATTATGATCAATTTATTGAATAGATATTATCAATTTTTCACATGATCAGAATCTTAGCAAACGCAGTTCATGGCTTATTCATTATTGTGAATTGTTATCCCAATTTTACACAAAACAGGGCCTTGGCTCTGTACATAGTTCTTGTATGTACCCTGGTTTTAGGCCCTCGGGGATGATGCGCAGGATCGACTCTTACGTAACCGCCCAGTCATCCCAAATGCGGAGTGGAGTCAAGTCACCTCTTGGAGCTTAAGCTGAGGTGCAAGGCATCAGATAACTGTATTCAATTTCAATTGTTCACAGATCGATACAATTCTGAGATTTGACTGCAGGTAAAGAGAGAGAGAGAGATTGTGTGTGGCACGAGACTGGCCTTCTAAGAAAGTGGCTTTAAACGCCACCGCTCGATTACACGCGACTTCTTCCCCGCCTTCGCAACCCGACCGAATTCGGCCAAATCTTCCCATACTTGCTTAGAGATCGACCAGCTATCACGAGCCTACCATCCTCCTCCGAAAGGCCAAACGGAAATACACGGTATACTACGCCGCCTTTAATTCCTGGTCTGGTCTGTTGAACCATCTCACCCTCGTCAGGAGGCGTTCGGTCGTCCGACGATGACGCGAGCAACGGCTCCGCCCATTCTCCTACAGCTTCAAAGCCCGGATTCCATATCCTCTCAGATTGCCTCCCTCCGAGTGTTAAAGAATGAATTGATAGGTCACGATCAGCGCAAAGAAGTCTATGTGGCTGCGGGAATAATCCCAACGCTGGCCTCGGTGCTCGGATCGCGATGGCCGGGGAAATCATCTGAGGCCGAATCGAACCGTTCTCTGACCCAGGCGGCCAGTCCCTATCAAGTCTCAGATAGCTCAGAAGGCTCAGAAGCCTGCCTGCAGGCAATCTTGATAGTTGGAAGCTTAGCGCAAGGTACTTTCGCATCAATCAACCAGAACCATCGAAGGTGACGTTAACATTGTCCAATAGGTGGTCCGACCTTCCTTGCCCCAATATTCGCAAGTGATATCCTACCGACTCTTCTTTCCTTTCTATCATCGCCAGATTGTCCTCAGAAATTCCGTCTTCCCATTCTAAGACTTCTCAACACGATTGCGGACCGACTACCGTTACAAAGCCAAGACCAAGGGCCCCGGGACACTCGACTAGCAGATATCGTCTTTGCGCCCGAGGCAGTCGGAGCTATCAGACGAATTATTGCGCAGAACTATGGTCATTCGGGCAGCCAAGTGAGCATTGAGCTGGCAGCTGCCCTGATTGGGAAGCTATGCACGGAGGAGGTTCATAAGACAATTTTGGCGGAATGTGGAATATTAGACGCTCTGGCTGTTAAGGTTGCCAGTTTTGTCATAGCTCAAGGCTTTGTTTTACCTAGCGCTGAAGACCATATACTGGAACCTGGAGCTCTGGGTGATTTCCCGCCACCTGCCCCGACAACGGCTCGGCTGGCACCCATCCTCCGCGCGATCACTGTGATCGTCGAGCAATCGAAATGGCGGGCAGAGCATTTCTTATCCTCACCAGGGATTCTCACTGTGTTCCCGAAACAAGTCCCAGGATTCGCCCCCACGGACATTAAAAAGAACCCATGGGGAAACGCATACCTAAGTGGCTCGGCGGTACCTCGTCATTCTGGCACAAATCCAGTGGATCATCTTCTCCCGTCAGTTCCAATGGTATATGCCAAATCTCCCTCGGGCTCGTCCAATTTCCCACCTCTGGGCAATTCTACCTCGCAGCGTCGCCATAGTCATTCCTTTTCTACCCCGTTTTCGCTGGCCGAAACATCTCCCACAGAAGAAGATGAGAACTCGATTGTTCCATGGCTACTTTGCATCCTCCGTTCCGAAAGTGGCATGGTTCAGTTAATGGCGGCTCGGCTGGTGACCGTACTTTTTCGTCTGGGTCTTGCCAAAAAGCACCGAGTTCCAATGTTCAGTTATCTTTTGGTTCCAATTCTCATCCGCATGTTGGAAAAAGATTTTGAATTGCCTGATGAGCCAGGGTCTAATGATGACGGGCTGATCACTCCCACACAGCGCTTGAAAGAAGAGGCACCGGCTGTTCTAGCCAACCTGGTCATGGACGATCAGGAACTACAAAAACATGCAGTGGATGGAAATGCACTGAAGCGTCTATCTCAACTTCTTAAAGAGACTTACAACCCTGTCTCGGAGACCTTGCGGCCGATGTGGCACGCGGAGGGGGATAGTCCAGCTCGGGACCCTGAATCTGTCCCTTTGGACTGTCGACTAGGACCGCCTGGATACTCGCCTACGCTTTGCCATATTATGAGGTATCGGGAGAGTATTCTGAAGGCCTTGGCTGCACTGGTACCCTTCAAGGATGAATATCGGAAAGCGGTCTGTGAAAACGGAGTGGTCCCCTACATCATTGACTCTCTCAAACCTCGACCAAGCGATGCTCCTGCCGACACCGGCTCAGTACCAAAAAATACTGCAGCAGATGGTAACCCGACACCAACGCTTTTGGCTGCTTGTGGTGCAGCTCGCATGCTTACTAGGTCCGTCAGCGTCTTAAGGACTAGTCTCATTGACGCTGGCGTAGCCCAGCCGCTGTTTACCCTTATCAAACATCCTGACTTGGAAGTTCAAATTGCGGCCACCGCAGCGCTCTGCAACTTGGCTTTGAACTTCAGTCCTATGAAAGAGGTTAGTATGCCGCTATTTCCAAATATCTCAAGGGTTCAATTTAACAAATTTTCTTTTTTAGGCAATTATCTCGGGCGACGTGATTCCCATTCTGTGCGAACACGCCCACTCATCCAATACCAAGTTACGTATTGAGTCTTTGTGGGCCCTTAAACATGTGGTATTTGATACCCCCAATGATATCAAAATGAAGGTGATTGAAGCTCTAGGCCCCGCTTGGATCCGGGAGGTCATCAGCCAAGACCCAGTCAGCGCCTTGACTCGACGCGGAATGGACGAGGATACGGATACTGCTATCGGAATAGCCATGGGTCGAGCCAATTCGGCGGGAGAACAAGTTGATATTCTTAACCCTATGGAAGATTCTGGCGAGTCGACTGAGGGATTTAAGATGGGTGACAGCATGCCGCCATCGAAAATGAGCTTGGAAATGTTCCTCCCTGATGCCAGGCGTCGGCGCAAGCTTGTCATGCATGGTAATCTGGAGCAGTCCACTCAGTCTCGGCAGGACGACATCGCTGTGCAAGAACAGACATTTGATCTGCTTCGCAACATAATCTGTGGGCCTGGTGCAGCCGAAATGATCGACTTTCTCTTCCAGGAAATCGGCCAGGATGAGCTACTGGACGCACTCGCAGATAATTTGCGCCCCCGCACTATCCAACTGCCTCACCGCCGCGACTCCTCTAACCGGGCGTTGCAAGTACCCTATGAAATCCTGACCTCTGTCAGTGCCATCATAATCCACCTGGCGGCAGGACTCACGCGCCACCGGCAGCTAGTGATTTCTCACCAAGACTTGTTACGGTCCCTGACAAACTACTTCAACCACTCCCATAGACAAGTACGGGTCAACTGCGTTTGGGTGGTCATTAACTTGATCTACCATGAAAACCAAAGTGATCGTGAAGGATGCCGCGAACGTGCCACCAGACTCAAGGCTCTCGGAATCTTTGATCGACTGGTTAGTCTCAAAGATGATCCGGACCTTGATATCAAGGAGCGCACCAAAACGGCTATGCATCTAGTGAGCCAGCTATCTCCGCCTTGACCGATTTGATCTTAGCAAACTATTGGAATGAAGAACCTGGATGCGGAGCGTCATATTAATGTGTATAGGTCATTTCTTCAAGCGCAATGCAAAAATTTATCTAAATTTAAAAGTCTTTGGCGTCTTAGGAACACATTTGTTCCATGTGTATGTTAGTAGAGCTATTAGGATATAGAGGGGAAGATACATGTTCTGTTCTTAATGCGGAGATCTAACGTCATAGCCATGCAGGTTTCCAATCGATTCTCACATCCCTGTGACCCTGTCAATCCGCCCAATTTTTAAACCCCAAGGCTATTCAATTGAATGTCCTTCCCTGAAATAGTCCAGAACATCTATAGTAAAGCCCTCCCAAAGAAAAAAAAAAGTGCAAACATGTCGCCCGTCCCACCAGCCATTCTCCAAGCTCTATCTCTACCATCCGACCCATCCAAAATCAGTCTCTCCACCTCCAGCCTAGGCTCAGGCTTCACAAGCACAGGAACCATCCGTGCGAAAATACCCCAAAAAGACGGCACCGAGGAAGAACGAAAATACTTCGTAAAAACCTCAGCAGATGGCCCTGCCGCCGAAGAAATGTTCCGCGGCGAGTACGAGTCGCTCAATGCGATCGCCAGCTCCGTGCCAGGCTTCTGTCCTCGAGCTCTAGCCTGGGGCCCGCTAGACCTCAGCAACAGCAACAGCAAGAACTTCTTCCTTGCAACCGAGTATCTTGATCTCGGCTGCGCAATGGGCCGCAGTTCAGGCGACGAAACAAACCCCACCACTCTGGCGTCCCGGCTTGGTAAATTACATAGCACGCCTGCACCCCCGGACCCAGAGACGGGTGCATATCGATTTGGATTTAATGTTCCCACTTTTTGTGGGGATACGAAACAGCCAAATAGGTTCTACGAGAGCTGGGCTGGGTTTTATGCTCATGAACGATTGCTTACTATCTTGGCTACGTCTGAGGAGCGCAATGGGAGGGACAGGGGACTCCGAGAGCTTGTTGAGAAGACGGCTTATACGGTTGTGCCCCGTTTGCTAGGCGATGGGCATTTGGGGTATGATTCTGATGGTGAGGGCGAGGGTATTATGCCGGTTGTTGTGCACGGGGATCTGTGGAGTGGGAATGCTGATCGAGGTCGCATTGTGGGTAGTGACCGGGGGGATCAACTCGGGGATGTGGTCTATGATCCTTGTGTTTGTTATGGGCATAATGAGTTTGAGTTGGGGATTATGCATATGTTTGGTGGGTTTGGGGCTCGGTTCTTTGATCAGTATCATCGGGTTGTACCGAAGACTGCGCCGGTGGAGGAGTATGATGATCGTGTGCGGTTGTATGAGTTGTGAGTTTTCATTCTTCTAATAGTTCTCTTGGGACTTTCCTTTGACTGCGATACAGTGGGCTAACATTTTCGTTGTCAGGTATCACCATCTAAACCATCATGCTATTTTTGGAGGAGGATATCGCTCGGGTGCAGTCTCAATCATGCAAAGGCTGATCCAAAAGTACGGAGAAGATGATGAAGAGGAATCAGAGTCGGAATAAGAATATGAAAGTGCACGCAGTTAATTATTTGAAGCTTAAAAACCAAGTGGAGAGTTCATAGGTAGTATACTACTAGTACATACAAGGAGATGGCGAATACAAATGACATGATGTCACGTCATATTGACTTACCGGCTACATCCATCTCTTGTAGTAGACATTCCTTTGCTTCGCCTCCGACTTTCAATTTCTTGACTCAATTAAAAGCACAATGCCCGCCCATCCCGATGCTAACATCTTTCCTGAAGCTTCAGGCCCGGCCAAGGCATTAGTCGACCGGCATTCAACGGAGCAACCGGTGAAGTTGTATGCAGGATGGTTCTGCCCGTAGGTATTCCCCAACCAACACCAATGAAAGTACAAAGCTAACTAAAATTGAAACGCAGATTTGGTATGTAACAAGCATCGTAGACAGTTTCCGTGTTACTCAAGAAACATACTAACCCTCCCCAAGTCCAGCGTGTATGGCTCGCCCTGGAGGAAAAGCAGATCCCATATGAGTACATCGAAGTCAACCCATACAACAAACCAAAATCGCTCCTCTCTCTAAACCCTCGAGGACTAGTACCTACTCTTTCCTGCATTACGGCACAGGGCCCAAAGCCGCTCTACGAGTCTGTTGTGGTGCTAGAGTACTTGGAGGAAGCATACCCAGACCACCGACCGCATTTCCTCCCTAAAGATCCGTATGAAAGAGCCCATGCACGTATCTGGATTGACTACGTTACGTCCCGAATTATCCCATCCTTCCATCGTTTCTTACAGTATCAGCCGGTCGAAGGTTCAAGTGCTGCAGAGAAGGAAGCAGGGCTTGATGAAGCTCGTCTGGAATTTCTGGGTAACTTGAAAGCCTGGACAAAAGAGATGCACCCAGAAGGGCCTTCCTTCATGGGCTCTGAGCTGAGACTTCCGGATCTTGTCCTGGCTCCGTGGGCTATGAGAATTTGGATGTTCGATACATTCAAAGGTGGAGCGAAAATTCCATGTGAGGGAGCTGGAGGTCCTGATGAAGCTCTTTGGAGCCGGTGGAGAAAGTGGTTGACTGCGATCGGTGCACTAAAGAGTGTAAAGGAGACGACAAGTCAACGGGAGCATTATTTACCTATCTATAAGCGTTATGCGGATAATACTGCTCAGAGTGAGTTGGCCAAGAATACCAGGTCTGGTCGTGGAGTGCCGTGAGAGACTATTTAACTTAGAGGGTCTAATAGATAGACTTTCCCCCCTACTAGTATGAGTTTCGAATGATTTTTTTCCCTTCATTATTCTATCCCCAACTTCAAATTTGCTACTGCTTTTCCAACTTCATCAACTTCCGGATTTCTTTTTACTTCGGATTAATAATTATCCGCCCATGACATCTTGTCTTTACTTCGGAGTAACGAATCTCCGCGCACGTGACCCCGATGTCGAATCAATCGCGGCCGTTGACCTTCAGCTACACAAGCTCCAAGGGCCATTCTTCGCGGCGTCTCTTGTCAAAAGTAAATAGCATCTGCAGATATACCATGGCATTTGGTTCAAAGCCCCAGCGAGCTCGCTCTGGCTCAGGGCCCAAGCTCAAGGCTCCGGAGCTTCCAACCATCCATCCATCGTTTATTCAGGTAGCCAGGCCATACATGTTTGAACAGACAATTCAAGACTGTATCCAGGCCTTGGGAATGACTACTATTCGAGAAGAAGGATTGCGTTTGCAAGGAGTCACGTGGATTGACAATGTGCGGAAGGCGCTCCGCCTGTATGTTCTTAATTGAATCTCCATAATGAAAGGAAAACCACCTTGCAAAGAACATGATGCTGACAGCAAGATACAGGCCAGTGAGAACATATGACACTGCCACGATGTACTACCATCGGTTCCGGTTGACACATCCGGATAACGAATATAACTTCATGGTAAGTCCTTTATCACGCCCTATTATAACCCTCACTTTTCTAACACAAGAACAGGACGCAGCTGCAGCGGCATTATTCACTGCATGCAAGATTGAAGATACACTGAAAAAGTCAAGGGAAATTGTATGCGCCGCATACAACCTCAGGCTACCACCTTCAGAACACCTGGTGCCAGATGACCACGTAGGTCACCAGTCTGAAAAAGCCTCCCTTTTCTTTGAACGGATATACTGACCAAAGCAATGCCAGATTTTTGACATCAATGCCCGGGGAATTCTTGGACTTGAGAGGCTGATGCTGGAGGCAGCAGGCTTTGACTTCCGCACTCGTCACCCTCATAAGACTCTGACCAAGATTGCCCGCCGTCACGGCCTTCCAAAGGAAATCTGGAGCTTGGCCCATCGCATTTCACTAGATCTATACCGGACATTCGCCCCGCTCAAACAATCAACACCATGTTTGGCGCTTGCCTCCCTCGAATTGGCCAGCCGACTCTTGGGTCAGCGTATTGGGGCCCTAGAGTCCCAAGAGGAATATGAGCGATGGAACACAAATCGGGAACAAGTCATGGGTAAGCGAGCTTGTCTAATCAACTCTTATATGAAGATAGCGATACTGACCTCATAAAAAAAATACAGAAACACTATTCGACCTTCTAGAACTCTATACTCACCACCGTGCTTCAACATCTGTTGGGCCGATTTTCCCAGCAGATCAGTTCCTGACTGTTCGTATTCCACTGAACCAAGAAGCCAGAGAAACCAACATCCCTCGATTCGCATTTTGGGTGGACCAACCCCGTGATCAGGGGCCATCGAGCGGTGGTGAGAGATCTCCAGGATCTTCCCAGCGCCCCCTCCACCCATTGATACCGGTTGCTGCTAGTGGTGAGCGACACAGGGCAGATAAGGGCCGGGAAGCAGCTGTTCGGTTTATGCTCGACCCTGCCCAAGCGGAGAGCGAGAAACGGCAGGTTGAACCATATTTCAGGGTTGAGACTGAACAGTATGAGGTCACGGAATGAGGAATAGCAAGACTTCTTCGGTCAATGGGCCGCTGCGTGTCTGGTTTGGTGGCATTGATGATTGAGTGATCTCAGAGTGGCATGTGCTTCTTGAGCTGATATGGCTGTTCTCCATAATATTTTGTCCTTTCTATGATACCCTAGTTTTATTGATATGAATGAAGAAAGATTCTATCGATTCCTTCTAGCCAAACCTCTGCTTACTGTATAAGCCGATACTATTCTAGTAGCTACTGGTTATGTACATTGATTCCCAGATGGGTTCTCGACTCATGGAAAATACATTTTTTTTTCAGATAAAAAGGTCACCTTCAACATGTGAATTGAAAGTTATGTACAAACTTGGCTGCCTTGGTTACTACTCTAGAGAATTGAATAGTAGATAAAGACTTGCCGGACAGGAAAGAAGCAAATAAGGCCACTTTGGCCCGCAACACAATACAAAATCTCATGGATTTCCTTTTCATGCACCGGAGGGATATCAGCAGGCCCCCACCCACGAGAAGTTCAAACAAAAGAACCAAGAGCAGGATGCCAACAGATCCTGTGCCAATTAGGCAGGAAGAGAGAAAGATAAAAGTAAGACAGAAAACATTCATGAATCGAAATTAAAGATCATGCCCCTGTCTTGACCACGGTTGACGTATATTAGTCTCATTGTATTCGAGATCTTTAGAATCATCTCGCGATTTTCGGGGGTGGTGAGACAGGTACCGTGTTGAAAGGTGGGATGTGGAGGGAGACGCGTGTTAGCTATCATGCATGTATGCGAACCAACGTATGCATCCATATCATGTCGGAAAAGGCCAATCAATTCCGAGTTGAGCAAGAGGTCTGCTCTGTCGGAGATCAGAGGGCAAGAAAGAAAGGAGTTGAAAGTTATCCTCGAAATGTATTACAAAGGGGGAAATGTAAATAGAAGTCGTGAAGTTTTGTATGTGGAGGCCGGTGACTCGAATTCATTAGTGCTTAAGCTCGGTTGTAAGACAGTCCAGAATCTGCAAAAGAAAGGGGGGAAGAAATGAGTTAGTCGAAATTCGAGATAAGTTGAAAAACCTCGTTCATAGAGACATACCGTGTCTGAAACAACTCCCTGGTTGTGCAAGTACTTGCTGAGGCCGCGAACGACCTCGAACTGCTCCTCAACTGTAAGCCCGTTGATGACAGTCTCAATGATATCACCAACGTTGGCCTTGTAGACAGCAATGAAGCTGTGGTAGTACATGTAGGCGAAGAAACCCATAATGAATTGACAGTCCATACGATCGGTGATACCACCGTGGCCAGGGATCGACTCGCCAAAGTCCTTGATCTGGAAGCTGCGCTTCAAACCCGAAGCGAAGAAACCACCGAATGGAGCGATAAGAGAGGCGAAAGTAGCGAAACTCAGAATGTGAAGCTGCATGGGCTCAACCCAGAAAGTCTTATCCAAACCGATCAATTCGAGAGAGTAGGGCTGAGGAATGAAAGCGGAGTTCGGAACGCATTCCAAACCAGTCAAAACATTTGAGCCCAAGTCATTGACAGGGCAGATGAAATACTTGTACCGCATCAACACGTTGGTCATGAAATATCCAAAGATAATGGTGCAGATCCACGCGCCAAGGAAGCCCTCGACGGTCTTCTTTGGCGAAAGTTTGATCAATTGGGTACGGCCAAATGTAATACCACAGACGTAGGCAAAGATATCATTGGTGATTACCAAAGAAGCAGGGAGGAAGAACCAGATCATGCCCTCGAAGATGTTGTTCATCACAAAGTGGGCTTGCACCACAATCAAGTACAAGGCCATGTGAGTCCAGGCAAAGTGGACAAATTGCAATTTGTAGGTATCTTTGCGCAGAGAGCCCACAAAGAAGACGAAGCCTAATGAACATGTTAGCAAACACTAACCCCCCATACAATCCAGAGCTGAGGGACACCCACCCATGACATAGAGAGTAAAACTAATGAAGCGGTGGTGGTTGGCCAGGGGCAAAAGAACTTTGTCCACAAGCAAGATGTGCTTGAAGTAATAGATCACGCTCTCTCCATAAAGGAAATACATAGTTGTCGCGAGAAAATACCAGCTCAGCTGCTTAGTGAAGCGGGGCGCCGGTTTTTGCTCCTTTTCACCCTGAGGCTTTTTGTTGGCGATGTTGATGACTTCCTTGAATGAAACAATCTGAATGGCGGTGACCAGGCCAATGATGTAGATATGACCAGAGAACATGGCGATGAAGAAACCGGCAATCATGACAAAAGTCCATATTGTCCGGGTGATGAAGGTTTGTCTTTTCTTCTCCCATTCCTGCTGCTTGATCTCTTTTGCGGATTGCGCGGGTGACTGAGAACACATCAAAACGCGTTAGCGACATGTTTGGGGCCAATTACTACTGCTTTTAGCTGACCTCTTCGGCTTCCGTGGTCTGTTCGAAGACATTCTTTTCGTTCTTGCCGGGGCTGGATGGCACGGGGCCATTGCCCTTGCGACCAGCAGCAGTGTGCTTAGGCTTGGCCATGGTGGTGGGGGGGAAGAGATGGAAAAAGAAAAAAAAAAGAGGGAAGGGAGTTAGGAGGGGAGTGACCAAGTTGCAGCGGAGCGAGATGGAACTTCGAGAGCTCATGCGCGGAGGTGGGAGCGGTGGCTGAGGCGGTGGGTCTTCCACCCGATGGTTCAACTGCCCTGGTTTTCTCCCAAGTCGTTCCATGTACTGATAGTAACATAGAAGGTTACATCTTACTTCGAATTTCTTGAGAGGTTACTTATTGCAAAACATAATTTACTTCTTGGAACTTAGAAAAACATACGTCAAAGAACATACACAGTGTTGAAAGCTGACAGAATAAAAAGTATAGTGGGTCAAAAAGATCTGGCCAGTTACTGCATGATTATTTTCCCGAGGCTTTAAAATGCTACCACGGATACGAGCAAGGTACAGTACTCCAGGCTACCTTATTACTAGTAGTAGTACTCCGTACATCAGTATTACTGTACATCGCAGTTGACCCACGTGATCTTCAATCGAAAGCGGTCAGCCTCATCCTCCGCGTTTACAACCATGGACAAGTACGCGCTGGGAGGAAATTCCGACTTCTCCGCTCAATTAAAATCTGAACATGCTGATGCATTCCTAATTAGCACAAACTACTTACCCCAAACCTCCTTATTTTGTCCAGCTGCCTCCCTTCTCATTGAAGTCTTCTGTAATTCCATGGCGCGGGGGCATGGAAGACAACGACGATGACTACTTCTCTGATGAGTTCGATTCTCTGCCTCCCTCGACACTGTTTGAATTAGAGCAAACTGCCTTTCAAGCGACACAGGGGCAGGCCTCTCAGTACCAGTATAACCTTGCAGCTCCAACAAACTCAGCGCCCCATGTGCAGGCAGAAGCCGCAGTCCACAACTCCACGACTTTACAACCGCCACCTCGCCTACATACCGGATTAACGAACGAGTATGGTACACTGGAAGTGGGCGAGCTAGGAGCGGAGGTTTATGATAATGGAAATGGCTCTCTAGCGCATCCCAATGGCCATCATGTGCTGATGAAAAAGCACGGATGGCCTGTCAACAACGAGATGGACGATCAGATGGAGGTGAATGATCATGCTTCAGGGAACGTATTTAAAGGAAATGCGCGTCTGGAACAGGTAGGTTGCGCGAGTCCCCCATCGCCACTTTTATGATCATCGCTGACTTCTGTCAATTCTCAGCTGGAGCGAGAGAGAGAACAAATGTTACTTGAATTAGCTGAGACTAGAGCCCAGCTCCAATCAAAAGCCGGCGAAATTTCCATTATCCGATCTAAACAGACGCAAATGGCCGCAAATTATGACGAGCAGCTCGAAGCTCTACGCAATACTATGGCGGATGAAGTAACAAAGCATAAAGAGATTGTCGAAGCGGCGAGGTCCCAAGGGCACGTGCTGGCGACGGAAAACATCTTTCTCCAACATGACTTAGCAGAGGAGGCACATCATTCACGCAATCTCAAGTCGAAACATCGGCAAGGACAAGAGCCACTGCCTGTAACACCCAAGAAGTCTCGAGTCCTGCCGTTTCGAGATGGTTTCGACGACGATGAGATGGTCGTAGTGTCACCCAGCAAGTCGGCAGCCCGGTCGAAGCGGGCAACTCCTACTGTTCCAGGCAAGCGAAAACGACAAGCAAGCCAAGACATGCCACCTCCGCTAAACTTGAGCCCTGCTGGTGAGCTAGTAATGGTTGATGCTCCTACCGAGAGCCCGGAACTAGATCACCAGCAAGAGGCGGAGTTGAATGGACATGATCAGCAAATTATGAAGCGGTTGTTGAATCACCGCATGATTCCTGGTCAGGAAACCGATATCGAGGCTTTTGCAACGATATCCTTCCCCTCGGAACCTTCCCGGCCTATATCTAGCATGCTCTTAGACCGTTTAGCACATCTAGAAATGGATGGCTTTGTGGTCGAATACATGCACACGATTGGGCCACTCTGGCAGCGCGCTTTAACCGAACGTTTTTACGAGCCGGTTTCTCGATTCATGGCCCTTGTGCGATACATTTTGAGGATGAATGATATTCCACTTCAAAAATTGATCAATCCTCTCCTCACTGTCTTACAAGATTCCGTTGAGGTGAATGCGGTCCCCCGGTTTCGATACTCCCCTGCTGCCCGGGAAAAGGCCAGAGTGATCCGATCAATACCGACTCCGCAGTCAGACTTGCAGCCACTGGTTGATTCGACCGAAGCGCTCCGTCTGTTGTATCAAATCGCAAGCGAGTTGTTACATGCTAAAGATGTACTGGATGACTTTTGGCGGAATATCCGACATACCTTCACCCTCGTTATGCTACATCCTTCGCAGCCACTAAAGGATATTGTACTGATCTTACGCCTCTTATCGACAAGCATTCGACCGGAGTCGTTCGGGCCCATTATGCCTTCACAGGGAGAACAGAACGATATCCAACGATGGATTGTCGACCGACTTTCCTTTATGTTCAGTGAGCGCGCTCAACCAGATGAAGGTGTTGAACCTTATACTCCGCAAGACATATGTGCAATGCGCCTTGAAGTTTTACTTCTACTGGAAGCTTTAGCATTCAACCCAGCTGCGCCAACTCGAGAACATGGTAGTGCCATCATTGCCGCTCACCCAAACGCGTTGGCACGTCTCTTTCGATCCATGCACGATGAGCTTGATGCGCTATACGCATCGCCGCCTGAGCAGGAGCTGCGAGTTGCATTGGTCAACGGACTGATGCGCCTGGTATTCGGTGTGATACGCCGCCATGGCTCTTCTATTAATATGCAAGAGAAACTTTCACGTGTGCCAGGGAGCAAGCAGAAACACTTAGTGGTCCTGACGCGCTTGGCATTCTGTGATGGATCCGTCCTTGAAGCGGGCATTGATGATGAGACTGTTGACATGGCGCATGATCTACTCGAAGAGTGGACCAATCCCCAAGAGGCTGAGTTGTTGGCCGAGGTGTTTCCAAGTTCTAGGCGAGAATGATTGCGGGGAAATACTTGAAGTGTGATTACGATTTTGCATACTTGACATGGCGCTGTATGGGGCTTCCGTGGTTGGAAGTTATCACCTGCATCTGTTTTATGAAGTTTTACGAGTTTGAGATACCAACATCTAGTTTACAATATGGCTGGCTTATATAAAATCACACATTTTTACAGATACCTCATGAACATTTGAAAATTACTTATAAAAATTACCTAATACCTAATAATGTCAAATGCTCTACTCCCTTACGTATAATCTAATTTTCTAGCCAGCGGTGGGTGAGCCTACTATCGACCTGGATCTTGCGATCAAATTAGAATAAAGGGAATCAAATTTCATGAGTTCTGTTCGTTGTGAGACTCGATGCTTTCATCAATACTCAAATATATACATGGTTCCAAGGTTGATTGACGGGGAGCCAAAGCACAAAAAGGGGGGGGGGGGGTACATAGATTGTACATGGGAAAGTAGCTAATGAATTGAGAAGATGGTTGCCATATAGCGATAGCAAGTAGCGAGTCAAGTATCAAGTGCGTGTGACGCGAAACAGTGAACAAACTGAGCAGCATCATCCATGCATGAGTTACGAACATTTGGGAATGTCTTCACTTAATCTACTGGGCAGTACGAGAGATCTACGAAGTTCGAAGTGGTAACAATCCTCTTCTCCAAGCTCGGGTCGCTGACCCAAAAATTGATGAAAAGAGATAAATTCCACAAGTGGAGAGTGCCAAAAAATCCGCTTGTCAATGACCCGAAAGCCGTTGAACAAACTAGTCCGCCGCGCTGTGCAATGCAGGGACCAATCTGTGGTGGACCGCCTTCATGATCGCGGCCACCCAAACAAGGTAAGTATGAAGAAGAAAAGAAAAAGAGAGCAAGAGCGACGGGAAACAGTTTAATTTATACCCAAAATCCAGGCGGTCAAAGTATTAGGCGGTCAGGAGCTGACTTTGGCAGAATAAATCACAGCTGATATTACTTGAGGCCTGATCTGTCAGGCGGAGAGAACGGGCAATTGACGGAATGTCACGTGCCATGGAAGTTTTGGGTGCTCGAGGCCATCACAGTCGAGCAACCACGATTGCATCGATCACACTACACTCTTTCCCCGCGTCGCGTTCCAAATACTCGCAGTCGCCACAATGAGGAACAGAGCCAGCAATACCTTGTCCAAGGGGGTAAGTCAATTGCATCAGAATCCTCCGACCGGACAAGCCACTAACGATGTTTCTCCGTCTAGAAAATCCGTCAATCATGGAGCAAGTACAACTTGTATAACCTGCAGCGATTCCGTTCCCCTGGCACCGCCAACCGCACATTCTTCCAGCAGAAATGGTCAGCCAAGGCTATTTCTCGCGCCTACCACGGTGAACAGGTCCGTGAGGGCCAATGGAAGCGCATGTTCTCGAAGCGTATCCGTAGCGTCTACCCTATGAACACCGCGGATCTCGCCATGGATGATGGATCTAAGGCTTCTGCCGGTCGAGGTTCTGGCCTGCAATCGGAGGAAAAGCCCTTCAACACACGCTTGGTTCCCTACACCCAGATGGCATTCGCTCCCCTGGAGCGCCGATTGGACGTTGCCATTTTCCGATCACTTTTTGCTAGCAGTGCTCGTCAGGCGAGGCAGTTTGTCATCCACGGTGCTGTCACTGTGAATGGCCAGAAGGTGTGTGATACCAATTGAGTCAACTTAAAGTCGGTTTTCAGGGTACTAACGTCTATTCCGTCATTTAGATGAGACACCCCAGCTACCTTCTCAACCCAGGTGATCTGTTCCAGGTCGAGCCGGATCGTGTCATGTTCGCTACCGGTGCTCCCAAGACCAAGTTCGAGCGACGAGAGGCCCGCCAGCTGAAGGGAAAGAAGGAGGGTGAGGATGACGCAGAGGCCGAGACCGAGGCCGAGACCAAGCCGGAGTCCGTGGAGAAGGAAGAAAAAGAAAGCGCCAAGGATACCCTTCGGGCTCTTATGGCTCAGGCCAAGACTATCATGTCGACAGACAAGGACGTCCTCCCCGCAAAGCGCAAGCAGGAGCTGCGCGGATTCCAGAAGGCCGTGCGCCGCGTGTTGTCCCGTTCCGAGACCAGCACCATCCTTACAGACAGTCTAGAGTCGCAGTTCTCTGAGCTCACCCTAATGCTGAAGGCTACACGCGCCGAGAACAAGCCCAAGGACGCCAAGAAGTCCAAGAAGCAGTCGGCCGACGAGGAGACCGCTGTGGCATCACAGGAATCAGAAGGCGAGGCTGGTAACAAGCTATCGGAGGCCTTCCAGAAGGCTGCTGAGAGCGGCGAGATCGACACATCGGAACTGTCTTCTGAGGAGTTTGACATTCTTCGTCGTGCTCTTACCCAGATGCGTGACAACCCCATTGACCACTCCAAGCCCTATGCCACCCCTTGGCGGCCACGGGAGTACATGTCTGCTTTTGCTTTCATTCCCCGCTACCTTGAGGTTAACCAGAACATCTGTGCTGCCGTATACCTCCGCCACCCCGTTGCCCGCCCTGGCTCCGCCGAGGTGCCTACTCCCTTCGGTGAGGCGGTTAGCACTCCGGCTTATGGCTGGTACCTGAAGAGACGTTGGTAGAGGAGCAATTTTTATGATATTATAAGCGCCTCTACTCAGCCATATCTTCCTGTTTCTATTATTGTTTTCCCCTCTTCTCCCCCTCTTAACCTTTCCCCCCGAGTGTATTACTGGGCCTCTTTCATATTCACCCCCCACTGCATATCTCCTCTGGTGCTCATGTTGACCATGGTGTTGGTGCCTTCTTATTTTTCTTTTTGTTTCCAGGGTTTCCTGGCCCTCTGTACCACCATAGCCATCATGGTTTTGTAAATGGATATACAAATGCTAAAATCTTCACACAAGAATCTTCTGCCGGTAGATATTCCTACGTAAATACTATTGGGTACAGGGTTTGGGGAGGGCTATGAATCCTCAAAGCCCGCTCCTCGCATCCGTTTGAAGAAGTTTACGCCCGATTCTGACCGGCGACTTAAAAATCCCGAAACCCCCCCCACATCGAACATTGAATGCTGTGGTTGTGATCTCTCTGGATCAACATTATATATTTTATGCCAAGGCGATGGTTCATTTCCCTGGGTAACATTAGTAATCGTATGGATACCAACTTACTATTTGGGATGTAAACAACATTGAAAGGTTCAACAGTCCAAAAAATTTTCATACACGGAGGAATAAGCAATGTAAATTGAATGAAACCCACCGGTGACTTCACAATTCGATCTCCATTTGTATATTTCGAATCTCCGAATGAGAATCGTATGACCCACAAGTAGGTTACGCGGCGTCCCGCACCGGGCGACAAAAGACCAGCCTTACGCCGATCATGATTGGAACTAGTTAAGGGGTGGAGCCTAAACAATCTGACTGAATTGCGCAAAATCTTCTCAACCCGGTTTTTTTGTACGTCAGCGGCTGGGATAAAGTATTGTTGATCAGGAGCTTTCATTCTTCTTAATAACTAAAAACAGAGAGGGAGCTTCATCCAGTAATCACCTCACTCCTTTCTCCAAACACTGACCCCGCCATGACTTGGCCCAAGTGTAATTCCACTGAGTTGGACATCACAAGTGAGTCTAAGCTACAGCCTAATGGGGTTTTAATTCCATCCTCCCCCTTTCTTCGGATGACATCTCATTCTCTGAACAGTCCATGAGGTCAAACTCTGGAGCGGAGGCATCACCTTCCACGAGCTATGTGTCATTCTCTGCGCCATTTTCACCGTGCTGGCTTTCATTCTGGCTAGTATTATTATGATAGGCCATGCCACGCACTACAGCAACCCCACCGAACAGCGATAGTAAGCCATCTTGTACCCGATATCCAACATCCCGATAACTTCATTTTCTGATTTCCTCCCCAGCATTATCCGGATTCTATTCATGATCCCCGTTTACGCTATCAGTTCTTTTCTCTGCGTCTACTTTTACAGACATTCTGTTTATTTTGAACTGATCGGTGACTGCTACGAGCCATTTGCGATTGCCTCCTTCTTTTCGCTGCTATGCGCCTACATTGCGCCAGATTTGCATACGCAGAAGGATTATTTCCGTGGTATCGAACCAATTAACTGGGTCTGGCCCATGAACTGGATGCAGAAATGCTTCTGTGGTAATCGCGATAAAGGCAAGCTGCGGAGGCCTCGTAGCGGACTTACCTGGTTCAATGTAGGACAAACCCCCGCTTTCAAATGAGAGCCGAGACAAGGGGTAAAAAGTGATCCAAAAGGCTGACGTGACACAGGTTATCTGGATCGGAGTCTTCCAATATTGTTTCTTGCGAGTGATCATGACAGTTATTGCCGTTGCAGCTGAGGCTGATAACCGGTATTGCGAGGACTCAGATAGCCCGTACTATGCCCATGTTTGGGTAGGTCCACTGCTTTTCTTTCGTTATTTTGTCCCTTCCAATGCTACGGTCATGCTAATAAATCCCAGGTTCTTGCTATCGAGTCGCTTGCAGTCACCATTGCCATGTACTGCTTGATCCAGTTCTACTTCCAGATCAAGACCGATATCGCGGAGAAGCGGCCCTTCCTGAAGATCCTCTGCATCAAGCTTGTGATTTTCCTTTCTTTCTGGCAGTCGGTAAGTAGCCCCATTCACCCCACCCTAGCTATTATTTCCTCTTTTCTTCTTCTTTTGGGAGCACATCTAACAATTTCCAAAAGACGATCATCGACTTTTTAACTTCATCGGGAGTAATCAAATCGTCCTCCACCGTCCAACTTTTCGACTGGAACAATGCGTTGCCCAATCTCCTCATCTGCATTGAGATGTTCCTTTTCGCCATTCTCCACTTCTGGGGTTTCCCCTGGGGTCCTTACATGCTCAACCGTGGCGATATTATGAGCAACGGTACCGACCAACGGTAC
The DNA here is from genome assembly GCF_028828195.1 of Penicillium verhagenii. Lineage (NCBI taxonomy): Eukaryota > Fungi > Ascomycota > Eurotiomycetes > Eurotiales > Aspergillaceae > Penicillium > Penicillium verhagenii. The sequence continues at coordinate 1,005,591 of NW_026643171.1, forward strand.
TACGGTGGATTCCTAGGCATCAAGGCCTTCCTGGACGCTGCGAATCCTTGGGATCTAGTTAAGGCTACCGCACGTGGACTCCGGTGGTTGTTTGTTGGTCGCAAGCACCGCGAGGCTGATCCCAGTTATGAAATGCCGAAGCGCGAGCCCGAGTATGTTTCTGAAGCATCTCCGGTGGCTTGAGCTTGAGAAATTATCACGAGTGGCTTCATGATTTATGATGAAACGGTCAGCAAGGGGAAATCTCGAAGTGAAATTTGGGGTTGTTTCTTCATGTGATTGTATTCGTTAACGGACGAGCGAGCTTCCATCACCTTGTGCTTTTGAAAGCATCGCTTCAAAGCTAGCTAATGTTGAATGATGGGGCCTCGGTTTCAGAGGCTTTCAACGTTGTTATTGTTAATATGTAAGTTAGTTCTATACTCTTAATGCTAGAAATGGATGTAAAAGTTCCTATCATCTATGTCTCCAATCTATTCCGGTATATGGGGTTATCAACTTTGGGAAGATCTATTTTTTTTTTTTGAAATACCCGGGAATCATCACCCATTTAAGAAGTCGAATTTCAAGTCTGAGATATGTATAGTAGATACTAAGGTCATGATCAAAGTAGACTCGGACCTCTGTAGTGTACCCAATGGACTAAAAGTGGAGCAAGAATAAATTACGGGTGAAAATTACCGCCCTCAAAATTGCAAAACCTCCCGACAATTTGCACTTCGTCCCCGCGATTGACTACAACTAGACCAAAAGCTTGAATAGGATTCCTGGAGAGCCGATCAACTAGCCAAGCAACTATATAAAAAAATTCAGAGCTCCTTGAGCTTCAGATACACTCGAAACTTCATCCTAACCTGGCCTCACATCTCTACGCAAATACGCATTTCACAAAACCAGCTATAACGGCAACGACATACCTACAGAGGCCAACGCCCGTCGCTGCCTCAGAGGCTAGAGCACTACAATATCTGAACCAAGGCCGAAACTCAAACACAAAACACCCACAGCAACAGCAACACCTACCAATGCAGCTATCACCAGAAGAGGTCCTATCACCCTACCGACCCCTACAACACGCAACAAGCACAAATGTCAACGCAGTAGCATCAAGCTCAAGCTCAAGCTCAAACCAAAACCCAAGACTAAGCATGACCTTCCAATCCCACTCACCACTAGTGGTAATAAACCCTAGCAAAGCAATGCCAAAAAGCAACAACACCAACAACCACCAGCACCAAACAATCGAAGTCCAGCTCCGCCACCACCCACACCCAGACCCAGCCCGCGGCACAAAGCGTCCCCGCCACCCCTCCCCGCCCAAAGGCCTCCCAGGCCCAGGTGAAGGCGGCTCAGTCTCAGCCGAAGGCTCAGCCGAAGCCGAAGCGGAAGCAGAAAGCAGCCGCAAACACGGCAAAAGACTAACAACGCTCGAAGAAGTCTCTCTCTTCGAGATCTGCAACCGGCACGCCTCCAGCTTCGGCAAGCGCAGCGACATCTGCAACTGGTGGCGCGGCGTAGCAGAAGAGTTCACGCGCGCGCACGGCCGGCCGTACTCATGGCACTCTGTCCGGCGGAAGGTGGAGCTCGTCACGAAGCAGCGGGTGAAGTTCTTGAAAGACAGACGGCAGCAGCAGGAGAACCAGAGCCAGAAGCTACTGGGGGTTGGCGGGTCGCATGCGCAAGCGCAGTTGTCGGAGGACTCGATGAATCCGCAGTGGTGTGGTGTGCTTGATTTGTGGATTCCGACGTGGACGCGGTGGCAGGAGGCTGAGGCGAAGAGGATCGAGAAGCGAGATGAGATCGTGAAGAGGAGGAGGGTTTCGCAGGTGCAGGTTCAGGTGCAGGTACCGGTGCAAGGCCAGGGTAGGGCTGAGGGTTCGCGGGATGCGGGTTCTCGGTCTTCGTCTTCGGATGCGGATGGGGGTGGGGGTGGCGAGTTTCATGGTGAGGAGGGGGGTGCGGAGACTGTTGCTGTGGCGGCTTCGCTTGCTGGTACGCAGCCCTATGGTGGTGGTGGTGCGCAGTCGACTCCTTTGACTTTGCCTGCTGGTGTCAAGCTTCCGCCTGGCTTTGAGTCTATGTACTCCAACCCGAATCCTCAGCCCAGCTCCAGCTCCAACTTCCAGATTTCACAATCGTCGTTGCAGGCGCCAGGGAGACAGAAGCGATTGCAAATACAGAGACAACCGCAATTACAAGCACAAGCACAAGTACAATCACAGATGACAGGGATGGATTCGCCAAACTTATACGGATCCGGGCCTCATTCATTCGATATCGAGCGGATCAAGGAAGAGTTGCGTCAGGAGATGCGAGTTGAGCTGCGGAGGGAACTGGATCAGGTCCGCACTGTATATGAGAAGTTGGATTCTTTGCAGAGGACCCAGGAGATGATTCTTCAAATGTTGCGGCCGGGGTCTAATTAGGTGGAGACACCCTAATACATGTATACGCTGGATTGGCGTGGATGGTTCGCATCCACCTCATGTGGGCATTTTTATCTGTTTCTATTATTATGATACCCAATCCATACAAATCGACCCTACTTTCAATGTTCCCTTATCCGAAACTATTGTTATGTACATGTATTTCAGAGTTCAAATATGTCAATGCAACACATATTTATAGCTATATAACTTTCTCCCAGTACATAATCATCCAAACATCTAACCCTAGCCCCGATTTTAGATCAGCAGTAAATACCAGCAACAACCACCTTAACACCCACAAACACTCTTTCCCACCAGAGCTATCCGCCCTCAAAGACCAATCCACCACAAAGCTCAAACAGAGCAACGCCCCGCAGTTCGATCAACCCGTTTCCTCTGCCAACATATCCAATACACGTTCTGACCTATAATCCCAACACCCTTCAACGCACAATCAATGCCGCAGTAACCTAAGAGCATAATCCCCACCACCGATAAAAACTCGAGAACACCATCTACATTCAGCCGCACACTTAGATTTGCGAGTCGGATCATGCCGTAAAAACTCCCGGCGCTAGACGCAAGGAGAAGCAGTCCCCATGCCCAGTGTTTATAAGGGCACTTCTGTTTCTTGTTTGCGGTCTCTATGCATGTGGAGACTTCCCGTGGCGGGGTGTCTTCCTCCGAGATCGTCGATTGAGAGATGTAGGATGGAGGAGAAGGGGATAATGTCGGTGAATTGCGTGTGTGGTATGAGGGCAGAGACGATTCGGAGCGACGGGGTGATGTAGGTGTTAATTTCTGGGTACGCGTTTGCATGGGGTACAGCTCCATTTTGAATGAGGTGCTAGTACATACTAGTATGGTACTATGTATGTTGTAGAGTGGGTATAGTTTTGAGAGATGCGCACATGTGGGTATAGTTGGGACAACTTGAGAGGGATGCTTCAAGGCTTTAATGCCCAACCACTATAAAAATATTGATTCAAAGTCAAAAGTTCCATATGTGCGTGTCATACTTTGCAAGGTTGGTAGGATACTAGGGTTCCAATGTTGCTCAACTGTGCATAATCTGGAGGCTATGCAAAGATACTCGGTGCCAAATGAGGAGCGGCGCCGCATTTTTTTATACTTTTCAATGTTCAGTGAGGAAACTCAACTAGTACATCAGTGTTCAGAGAACATTTGACTGGAGTTCACTCAAGTTCAACCTTCGGTCTTCGCCTTTTAATCAATCTTCATATGTATGGCTATGTATGTGCATTGGAATTGATTCCCGAAGACATGTACTACATTTCCTAACTTGAAAGATTGGCTTTACTGCAGTTTACACAAAACTCCATGGTTGAACCAAGATGATGACAATTGCTCTACTCTAGAAAAAACAAAGGCACGGACAAAAAACAAAGAAAAGAGTAGTCATCGGCTAAATTACAGAATAGTGATAGATAGGAAAGACAAGATGCACGGTTGCGCCATCCTCAATCCAGAAGGGGAATAATTACCCAAAGCATTAACTCTTTTAGATCCGGTTAAAGCCAGGACCTGGACCGGCACCGTCATGCAGCTTTCGGGGAGGTTGGGAGGTGGGTAAAAACAAAAGACGTCTAGTAGTAGAAGGTCTCGTCGACGGTACGACCACGCATCCACTTGGGCTCGGAGCCACGGACGTAGATGTCCTCGAAGAGGTTGCGGGGGGTGCTCTCGGGAGCAACCATGGCCTCGGCCTCGGCGACCTCGGCGTCGACGTAGGCGCGAGCGGCCTTGTCAATGCCCTTGAGCTCCTCCTCGGGGACACCCCAGTCGAGCATCTTCTGCTTGAGTCCGGCGATGGGGTCGTGGGTGCTGCGCATGCGCTGGATCTCCTCACGACTACGGTAGGTGGTACCGGGGTCGGACATGGAGTGACCACCGTAACGGTAGGTGACGTACTCGAAGACGAGAGGACCCTTGCCGGAGATGGCGTATTCCTTACCGTACTGGACGGCGGCCTTGGTGGCAAGGACGTCCATGGCGTTGACCTTCAGACCGGGGATGTACTGACCACGCTTGTAGTACTCGGTGAGGGCGGAGGAACGGGCGGCGGAGGTACCCATACCGTACTTGTTGTCTAAGAAGTCAGATGTGTTAGTTTTGCGAGTTCAATTCACGCTTCCAAGAAGGCAGGGGTGGGAGAGGGGAAAAGAGGGATAGAAGGGAGGGGCTTTTTTAAAAACATACTCTCGCAACCGAACAGAACGGGGAGGTTCCACAGCTTGGCCATGTTGAAAGCCTCGAAGACCTGACCCTGGTTGGAAGCACCATCACCGTAGAGGACGATGGAGGTGTTGGGCTGCTCGTTGTACTGCTGAGCGAAAGCCAGACCAGCACCGACGGGCACCTGGGCACCGACAATACCGTTACCACCGTAGAAGTTCTCGGCGAACATGTGCATGGAACCACCCTTGCCGTACGCGATACCCTCGCGGCGGCCCAGCAGCTCACCAATGATGGACTTGACGGTACCACCGCGCATCAAAGCGAAACCGTGGCAACGGTAAGAAGTGATAACCTTGTCCTGACGGTTGATAGCGTGCTCAATACCGACAGCAACGGCCTCCTGACCGGTGGACAGATGGCAGAAACCACGGATCTTCTTCTCCTTGTACAGGCGATCGGCGGCCATCTCCATACGTCTATGGGAGATCAATCAAATTAGCACGGATGAAACGCGTACACGAAGACAGACAGAGAGAGAGAGGCGGCTCTCATTAGCAAGACGATCCATACCTAACGGCAACCATGTCGTGGTACATGGTCTTCAGCTCCTTCTTGGTGGTCTCCAGAGTGTACGGGGGCGGGTCGAGCTCATAGGTCTCGAAGCTCTCATCGGAGAGGCGGACGGTGAACGGCTTGTCATCCTCCTGTACAGCGCAAAGTCGAGAATCAGCATTGAATCCGGGGGCGCCTGAAGGGGGGTGTTTCCAGTTTTCCGGACGGGGCTCAACAAACCTGCGGGATGTTCTCGGCGTGCGCAGAGGCGGCGTCGGTGGTGACGGAGCGACGGGTCAAGGGGGCGAAGGCCTGACGGCGCAAAGGCGCAGCCTGGCGGGCCGCAGTTCGGAAGAGCATGATGCAGGATGAGCCCAATTGTATATGGGAGAAGGTATGAGGTGGGAGATAGCGATACTTTTCCGATGAGATGTTGGGAACAAACTTTCCCGATTACTTAAGCGCTTCCCGTTCGGGGGCCGCCGGTGTAGACCACTTGCAAACAGACCAAACCCGGAGCTTGCCTTTGTATTCACCAGCTTATTTCTCTATCAAGGAAGCTTGAATTGCAAAAGAAGAAAGGATATGAGTTAGTGATGAGAGAGTCCAGTTTGTTTTGTCAGAGCTTTCGTGTGCAAACTGATTGTGGTCGAGGCAATCTGCCTATCAGCTCAAGTCATTCCATGTTTGTACATTTTTGCTCAACGGTTATCCACGGAGCACAACACTCCCTAGCAAGCTACAATGGTTTCTTTGGAAGGTGTGGAAAATTATTCCATAACTTCCTTATGTATATGAGTTAGCATATAAAGGTTCAGTTATAGAAAAAATTAGTTCCGAACCATATCCGAATACTCCGGGGCTTGTCCGATCGATTCACCAGTTGGCGGCTGCGCGTACCTGATACCAGTTGACTGATATTGTTGGGACTTGGTACTCAGGCCACATACCACTAAGTATGTGCAAGTTGAACCAGTCGGATCACAGCCACCAACAAACACCAACGCCTCCAACCGATAACAACGAAACAAATTCCATCATCTCAACGCGCATAGACATCAATAACACAGACGGATGTGACGAAACATTTTGTTGTTTAGAAGTGTATTAATCACATCATTCTCCAACCGGAGGCTAAATCAGCAGCGCATCGATTGATCAGTCAATTCTCGTCACAGAACAAACGAAGAGGAGACATCCCCTCATCTGCAGGAGAATATCCAGCAAACTAGAAAAGTTTGACATGTGAAAAGATCAAGCAGAGGACAAGTACAGAATTGAAACAGTACCCTTGAATAATTCGACCCGTCGCATTTCCGTCGGGGACAATAATTAGCATGCCGCAAATGCAGGATATGCTTTTCAAACGTTGCTTCACATGTGTCAACATCAACCAGGCACTGAAAGTGGAAACCTGGAAGAACCTGAACTTAAACCGAGCGTTTAGTAAACACTACTAATCCAGAAACCCTTAACACTAGGTAACTAGTCCAGACACTGACGATCTAAATATTCGAATTTACTACAGTAAAATTCTTGGAACCAGGAAATCCTATTGTGGTTCCTGATCGGCTTCAATGCCCTGGATAGAGCGGGCCACGGATGTATTCCGAATACCGACACTCCACTTCCATAGGGCACCCGGGGCGCATCCCAAAACAAAACCGGGACATGGATCCAACTAGCCCATATACGTACAGGAGCGCCGATTCCAAGTTCATTCCGCAATGCAAGTGCTTACTTTTCCACATGAGAAATTCTAAATGATTCAATCTTGGAAGTCAGGATAGAAATCCCAGGGCACGAGCGCGATCTAGAGCCGCAAATGATCCATCTCCGACCTGAAACATAAAGCAGACTAGTAGATTTCTCGGTCCACATTGCCCAACTGAGTTAACATTAGACACTAAGGTTGAAAGACGGCCTGGATTCTTTACGGATATAATCAATGTAATTGATTATGTACTAAATAACTAGTAGGTTACTGCTCCCACATCAAACCCAACGGGCTGGAACCTCCGAGGTCGCTTTGAATAGCCCTGGCGCTCGGGGTATTTGTGTTTAGCTCCCGGCGATGGGCTGGTCGGATCTTGCAGATGTTTCACGTTGGGCCCAGTAGTTTCAATTGTTGATCAGTCTCTTTGTGGAAGGAGCTTCCAAGGTTGAGACTTGGTATCGCGCCTAGGTGCTATGTATCAATAGTTGTGGATCATTCCAGATATGGATGCGACAAAACAAAGGTATTAAAAAGCTCGGAGGTTTTTTTTTCATTATCTCCTACAGATCTACATTATAGTTTATAAACTAGGCTGATACGGAGTACTTCTCAAACGTTCCAATGTGTACATTATATGACATTGGTACTGACAGTGGAGTTCGAATTTAGAAATGGCCACGTACTTGAGACTGTGCATGCTTCAATTACCACTTAGCTTGCCACCTGCTCCTTCAATGACTTTGGTAGGGTCTCAGACCAACATCGAAGAGTTAGAAGCTAGAAGCTAGAAGCCTTAGTACGACATGTAACCTCTGCTAGCGAAAGTCAAGTCGGTTAAAGGTGAGTTGGCTCAAAATGTACGGTCGGGTCGACCATCCCAAAGAGGAAAACGAGTCTAGTCGTTTACCGCATAAGTACTGTTATTGACTTCCTAGCCCTTCGCACATGTGCATAGAGCACATGATGCATATGTATACACGTATCTAGTAGATACAACTAACACCTAGCGCACTTCTCCTTCAAATGTTTTACCACAAACGTACATACCAAGCCAATGCGTAGATCCGCATATAGGCCAAATTTGGACCTTCCGTAAACGAATATGCACGACCTATCTACAATCCCCTCGAAGCTGCAGCCTCAATCACCCAAAAACCGCTCACAAACACCAGCATCGAATGGACGGTGACATGACAGCGGGAGGGCATCCCGAGTCCCGTATGCACGCTGTTCCTGCACCACCGGGACCAGCCCCAGCGAATAGTTTGTAGAAGCTGCAGCCAGACCTGGAGCAGAGCGTTTCACTTCCAAACCTTAAACACAGCTTTCTGCGCCAGCCAATGAGGCAAATGAATTAGAAATATGGAAGCAACAAGTCAATTTGACATGGGCAAGCTCAATCGGACCTGTCCCAGGACTTTCAATGTTTGCTGGATACTTAAAGTAGCTTAGGTTGTATTCGATGTTATGTAAGAAATCAGGCTCACATTCGCATCCTGAAACGCTGGCCTCATGATCTCCGCCGAGCACAGACGTCCAGGGCGGGTGTGAAGAAGGTTATAATCTCCTTTCGGTTAGGAATACGTTGTATACGATACGCACGTTGTAAGTGGGTTCAGTGGATTGGGTGGGACAATGGGGAACATTTGAAGAGAAGAGGAGACAAAGGGAGTTTGACGAGTGATCAGGGGGAAAAAACCTCCATCATGTCGTTGATAGTATGTATGTATGTATGTACTGGGGGTACTTTTTATGTATTGTTGGTATCAAACTAAGTGCGGATTAGAATCAGGGTTATTAACTGGAGTGGAGAACCGGATGTTGGTGGTGGAGGAAGAAGATGAGGAGGAGCATATATCCCCGCTTTTACAAAGCCTTCAACGGCGAAGATCATCATGCAAGCCTCGAAAAGGCGCGTAAGCAGTGGACTGAAATTTCGGGACTCAGATAACTGGGAAGAAGATCGTTTTGAGTTTGAATTGGGTTTTGCTCATGCATATTCCATGCCGATCTCTCCATAGCATTGTGATAAGTAGTGCGGTTTATATAGGTCATGCATGATTGATGGTGAAGGTTTATACATATACTAGTATGGTCTTATTTTTGGTGTCCCCGAAAATTAAGTAGAGTTTAAATTCAATTACCGTGGTCCCCTCCAACGACCGAAAAGGGGAAAACGAGAAAATGAGGAAAAAGGGGGGGCCACTTGAAAGCTGTCATATTAGCTCGGCAATAGTAGTGAAGATCGGAGGGGCTCGGATGGGGCATTAATCTCTGCAGGGCCCGTGTTGACAGCTCCCAGGAGAGAAACAGATACATCTCGCACGAGGTTGACCTACACGTACATACTTACACCCTACGTACACATCTAATTTTACGAGCCCACACGTGTAGATGAATCCAATTCCCCGATCACCAGTTAAAAGGTGTATAAGGATCCGCCACTGATCACCGTTGCCGTGGACACGTCCAATGGCGGAGGGTCGGTTAGTCCTAGCCGACGCCCATATGCCTGTGCGTCGCAGTCCAGGCCAGACTGCGGCTACAGGACGGGTCCCAGAAGCCATGACAGGAGGAGTCAGGGTGGACAAAAGCAGGGGATCGACAGTCATGAATCATGATTGTTAGCAACTTCAGACCCAAAAAGCAGAGGCTGGGCCGATCACATTGTGCATGGGATATGAGAGCGAATCCACCTCGAGGCAGTTGTACGGAGGTACTCTCCGTACATTGGACCGAGCGAATGGAATATGGGGCTGATGTGCAAATAATTTCGTTTAGCTCGCGCAGGTCATTTTGGACGTAGCCACTAGGGGACGGTAGGGGTGGCGACTGTGGGGAATGGTGGACATGGCATGGCGGCGCTGAACAAGGACGAGCCAGGGCGGCAGACGATTGCGATTTTACTGAGGGTCAGGGCACAAAGTGGATGTGGGCAGAGATGGGTGCCGCACTGGTAAAGTATGGATCTGGGTCACGAAATCTCCGCGGGTGGGCATTTCCCAGCTCCCGAATGCATTTGGACGCGGAGAATAAACAAACTGGAGATCCGCCACCCTGACGCTTTTAGTCTGAAACGTCGGCACCTCGACACGGGTCAAGATTTGCCGGGAAGGAGGGATTGGGGGATTTGCCGAAGGTGGTTCCTGAGTTGAGCAAAGAATGACGTTTAAGCTGCTCAAGAGGAGAGGAAAAGCAAAAATGAGGCAAAAGCTTAAAAAAGGGATCTGGAAAATGAACCTTGGGAATAGAGAATTCTGCAGTGCCATTGACAGAAAACGTTTGGGCGTGATCGACAAGTCGGCTGCTGACGAATCAGAGAGATTCCAAGTTTTGCGGGTGTCCACTTTTTCCTATTAAGGTGATTATGTCAGCCCAGATCTCGCCAGTTCAGCTCTTTGGTTCCGACGGGTTCCAAGGTTAGATCAAATACTTTAAAGACGGTCTGGTCAGTTCGGATGAGGAGAAGGGTCAATCTTGCCGAGCATCTGGGGAATATCTGCAGGAATAATGAATCCATGGATAGATTTAACCATGACGGGCGATCCCAGGGCACGGGCAATGATGAAATTGGAGAAATCGAAGTAAGATTGGAAGGGACATTTTGAATGGAATCGGAAGTTGTATTGAGGCTAGGAATGCCTTTATACCTGGATACTTGAGATACAAGAGTGAAGGTGAGAGTTTGAAAAGCAAAAGTACCATAGATGCTTCTAAGGTTCATAGAGTTGATGCTAGCCCTATTAAATCTTCACGTAATTTAATTCATCGTATTTGCTAGTATACATACGTGAAGGAGCACTAGGGCTGAGAATTTAGCTAGTATATGATACACTCTACTTGAATCTACAGGGTTGCATTGGTGTCCCGAGGATTAGTACTCTCTATCATTTGCCTCAACCGGAACCATGGACGCATAAACTACAGGTATAAGCCCGATAAGAAAAAAAACAGGCAGAAAAAAGCAAAAAAAGTAATAAAAAAGACGCAAGAGAAAGGGGCCATATTGAAGACGTACACGTACATGCAACGCAGGGCGCTTAAGAATTGGGTATGGTTCTGTTGTAAACTCTCCAAGTGGGAAGTATGAGCTCCACGTCATGTTCCGCATTTGCAGTCCCACTCTCGTACATGAACCACTCGAAGCCCGACGCTATCGAACGCTCATCTTGTTTACAATATAGCAGTAATTTTTTTTTCTTTTTTCTTTTTCTTTTGGTAGTTCTTAGGCAAAGAAAAATCAGGGAAAATGGGGGCGATATTGGTGGCGGATGCGCTAAGGTAGGAATTGATTACATTTGCACATACTACTACTGTACTAGTACGGAGTAAGGGGATGCATGTCCACGTTTTGCCATGTGGGATGGAAACTTCCATTTTCCTTCCATTTGAGAACATATGGAACGAATCAAAGGTTTTCAGTCTCCAATTTTCTACTCCACCAAGAATAATAGGAACAGAAGAAAAAAGAAAAAAAAGACCAAAAAAAAAGAGAGAAAAGAGAAAATCCCCGACCCAAGCTAAATTGGTTCCATGGCTCATTATTCGCTAGTCGGTAGTGGATCCGATCGTGCTTCTCCAGTTCACAGTGCACGATCGTCAGTTTTCTCCTTTTCTGTGTAAAGGGAGTTTTTAAGGGTTGTTTTTTTGGAATTCCCACGTTTTGCTAGTTTTTTTTTTTCTTGTTTTATATTTTTATATTTTTTAATATTTTTCTTAGAGTAGAAATTCATTAATTGAAGAAAAAAAAAACGAAACGGATTCAAAGTTTCCCTTGTTGAAGTCCACCAATAACCACATGCTAAGCCCCTGGATTATAGCTTTACGAGGTACTTGGGTCCCGCTTTTGCTTCCGATCTTTCTGATTGAATTCCCTCTCTTCTTTTCTCCTCCTTCCCCTAATCCTTCAAAAAAAAGCAATATTTATAAAAAAAACCACTTTAAATCCGCGTTTTTTATTGCGTTTTAAACTTTCGGTCATTTTGGATTTATTATTATTTTTTGGTTTTTGGGATTTTTATCTCTTTTTTGCCCCCCCACCTCTGGTTGTGACTCTTGTTAAGAGTGACCCCCATGTGGAAACCTCGACTTTCTCCCAGATCGGATTCTAAGTCTGGGAGTGATTCTAATCGTTCACCAGAAACGGCTTTCTTAAGTCGATCTAAGAGAAAGTCCCTACTACCTGGTACGTTTGGAGATCGGAGAAGCCGGGAATCTGAGACTTGTGTTGCCCGTTCTAGATGTTCTCTCCTCACAACCTCCCCTGATTACAATTACTTCCAACATTCCCCTTCTCTTTTTTCTCTTACATTTTTCCTTTCTTTTCCCCTGCTTTTCTTTTTCTTGCCTTTCCCACATTCCAAGACTACCCATTCCCCAAGTCTTGGTCAATCTCCAAATCAGCAGGGGTCATCACTTTCTTTTCTTTTTTTACCCTTTTGGACTCCCCCGCAGAGAAACTAACGGGGGTGACGTACAGAATCTCAATCACGACCAGATTCCCCATCCCGTTCACCTTTCCGTTCCTTACGTTCATTTGGTCGCAAGACCGATACAGATCGACCCGGCAGTTCTCTCTCCCATATCGACAGCAATCAAGGCCGTCCACGTGCAACCTCCACCGTTGCCAGCTCCGTTCATTCAGACTACCCGGACCCGGTCTTGTCGCACTCCAACAGATCTCGCGTGTCTTTTAATTCTAGATCGGGCAGACATCCAACCGGCCCGATGGAGGTTGACCGAACCCGTACCCGGAGGGAGAGAACGTTCATTGGCAGCGAATGCGCCGTCTGCGAGGAGCCGCTCGAACACACTTTGCGGGGAGAACGGGTATTGCAGTTTTCCTGCAGCCACGTGTCTCACGAAGCATGCTTCTACGAGTACATTCGCGAATTTGAATCCCAGTACTGCCCTACTTGCAATGCGCCTCTTGGCCTCGATACGAGTCGCGGAGGCAATGTTTTGGATATCGGTTCGTTAATCCCCCCCACCCAAAATACCAAAAAAAAAACAAGCAACCCAAAGAGAGAAAGCCAATTTACCCCAACAATGCGACATAGACTAACCAGACAATCTGGCACCTACAGAGAAAATCAGTAATATTGTGCGCTCAGTGACCATGAGTGATGCTGCCACAACGCGAAGTGGAATGACGGGCCAGAATGCTTGGGAACAACAATCAATTCGTCGGCCCCCCAGTGATAGTGGGAGTCGCTCAAACAACCGGGACCCCTCATTCGGTACGCGCCGCGACAGTCGGGACACTACAGGTCAGCGAGAACGTGTCGAGCGTCTTACCACCGCATCGCAACCTCGTCAGACCCACTCACGGAACGGCAGTGTAGCGGGCTCCTCCGGGGATTACCATGAGGGTCAACATCCTAGCAGTGGCCGACGCCATGACTATGACGTGCAAGCCATGGAATCCGATTTGAGTCCGCGCCAAGGAGTCACCAAGAACCCCATCCCAGCCCCAATTGTTACCGTGCGCAGCGAATTCCCCACTATGAACAGATCCCGCCAACAACAGTCCCTGACATGTTTGATCACCGTGGAAGTCCCCGAGGGAAACTGGCGCCCCAATGCAGATGACTTGCGACACAGCCAAGCCACCCAACAGCAGCTGGATGAGCCATATTCTGCGCGATTTGGAGGTTCTCAGGATGCTCGTTCTATCCAGCAGGAGCCGGCAGAGAATCTGGACGAGATCGCGGAAGACCTCAAGAGCCGAGTAGACAATTGGCACGGCTTGGAGTTTAACAGGTACGTGACCGGAGTTTGGAAAGTTGAAAATCTGTTTTTCGTTTCAAAGCTAACCCTGATAATTGTGATATTAGATTCGGCAAGCTCCGTCTGCACGGTCAAATGCGTGTTGGCAAAGACCGAGAATCATGGCAAGAGTTGGAATGTTATCTATTCGCTGAGATGCTTATCTGCGTCAAGGAAAAGAAGCCCTCCAGTTCACAGCAATACGAAGACCCCGAGAAGCGCAAGCGCCCACGCTTCACCCTCAAGGGTTCGATTCTTATCAAGAAGCACTTGAAATCCCTCGAAGCAGGGACCGATCAACCTATCCTCTCCCTCAACCTATCAGTCAGCGAACTCCCTTACTTCTACCTACGCTTCCAGTCTCGCCAGCAACTAGAAATATGGCGCCGGGCCTTGATGGATCTGCACCCAATTGAGAATCTGTCGCGTGGCCAGGATTACGAGTTCGAGAACTCCGGCGCAGAGGAGGATGATTACCGGAACAGCCGCATTCAACGACAAGCTTCCATCAATTCATCTTATGGTGCGGGCAAGTCGAACAACACTGCCATCACCGATTATAGCAACCCCGATCTGGACAAACCGTCGTTCGATTCGTTCCACGTTCCTATTGATATCGTCGTGGTCATTCCGGTATCTTCATCTATGCAGGGTCTTAAGATTACCCTGTTACGCGATGCCCTGAAGTTCCTTGTTATGAATTTGGGTCCCCGGGACCGCATGGGTTTGGTGACATTTGGTTCGAGTGGCGGTGGTGTACCATTGGTGGGCATGACCACCAAGAACTGGAATGGATGGAATAAGATCCTTGATTCAATCAGGCCCGTGGGACAGAAGAGTCTGCGTGCTGATGTGGTCGAGGGTGCAAATGTGGCAATGGATCTCCTGATGCAGCGCAAGTTAAACAACCCCGTTTCAACTATCTTGTTGATTAGTGATTCGTCTACCTCGGATCCCGAAAGTGTTGATTTCGTGGTCTCGCGCGCCGAGGCAGCCAAGATCAACATCCACTCGTTTGGACTTGGTCTCACCCACAAACCGGACACGATGATCGAGCTATCCACACGCACCAAAGGCTCATATCTCTACGTGAAGGACTGGATGATGCTGCGTGAATGTGTTGCCGGCTGCCTGGGTGCCTTGCAGACCACATCTCATCAAAATGTCAAGCTCAAGCTTCGCTTGCCTGAAGGTTCTCCAGCCAAGTTTGTGAAGATCAGCGGTGCCCTTCACACCACCAAGCGTGCTACAGGCAAGGACGCTGAAGCCGCTCTGGGAGACCTCCGATTTGGTGACAAGCGTGATGTCTTGGTGCAGCTAGTTATCTCTCCTGACAATGCTACGCAGGACAACATGCCCCAGGACCCTTGGGAGAGCTTGGTCTCCGGATTGGAGGCGTTGGGCGGTGGTATGGATGGAGATGAGCAGCGGGTTCTCAGTGTGGAAGAGGTCCCACTGATCCAGGCTGACCTGACCTATGGTGACCTTCTTCGTGATGGACACCTCACTCATTCTCCTCGCCCGTCGCTGCTTGCTATCACCATGCTTCCACCAAACCCCAAGGCCAAGAACCAAAGACCCATGACTCCTCCCATCCCCCCTCACCCATCTATTGTGCAGCGTCGCATGGAGCTGCTTACCTCTGATATGTTGACTCGCGCGCTCACTCTCGTTTCCCGTGGTCAACAAGACCGTGGCCAGCATCTTTTGAACGAAACCCGAAGTATTCTCAAGGGTCTTGGCAAGGGTGGCTTGCCTCCCCTTCCCCCAGGAGCTTCGCGCCCGTCGGGTACCAGTGACTCGGGCAGCCGAGGCGACAATACTCCGAGCTCCTCATCCCCCAAATCTTCCAATTTCGGTGATGGCCATGCCTCTGAAACCGCTACCATCACACCTTCCTCTGCTGTTGACGGTCAGACCATGACTGCCCTCAACGCGGATCTAGATTCAGCACTGGAGTGGATCAACCACCCGGCCGTCTTCGGTCGCGATTCTCGTAAAGCGGTCTTACAGAGCATCGGCGTTATTTCATCACAGCGCGCCTACACCTACCGCACACCGTCTGAAGCTCACTGGGCGCAACGGATTTCGGGTGTCCGTCGATTGACCGACCGTTCAAAAGACTGGCGGGAGATTGGGGGTGAAGACGCGTTGACCGAAGAGTGAAAGATTTCACTCTTTCACAATCTGGTCTCTCATCTTTTGTTTCTTATTCATCTTCTTGCATAATTTTGCCATTCCCATATTTCCCCCTCTACTTTTCTGTTTGTTCTGGGTTGATACGTGCGTTCCTTGGGGAGTCGGCTCATGACTTGAATCTTTTCCTTTTTTCCCTTTTTCAATTTTGCCCTATGATACCACTTTTGTTCCCGCCATGACTGTACAGCATATTACCAGGGGCTTTCGTTTTGGTGTGTTTGCTATTTTGGACCAGTCCATCTGTTTCTCTACAATGCTCTAACGGTCTTGGCTATGGTGTGAGGATGGGATAGGTTATTTTGTGTATATCTTTTTGTTTACTGATTATTGTTGAAATCCTGTGACGATCTCCTGGACTGAAATAGCACTTGCATAATTCCCATTGTGATTAATGATAAATGCGTTGCATGGTAAAGAGACTTTTCTCCAAATACATCCCTATACTATATCTTTTTCACATGACTACTAATATTATCAATTGATTTTGGGCATTCATGAATCTATAATATCGCCTAAAAGTGATGTAAGAATTTTTCTTTACTAATATGACAATTGAGGAGATCTGTTGCATTTAGGGTCTGTAAATCTTAGCCTGTAATATTTTATTTCCGCTCTGGCCCACTAGATACTTCCATGGCTAAACCCCGGAAGCGTGGCTGCTTATCGCCGATGGCTCCGCTTTCGCGCCTGGGCACCTTTCGAGATCAAGAGTCACACCTCCAAATCCTACTCTCCTCGCCATCTACCTTCTGACTTCTGAGACATACCATGATCACTCACAGCTGAAACCATGTTACAAAGACCATTTTCGCGCGCTCTACGAGGCCCTCGCCTGTTCCCACTGGCCTGGGCGCAACCAACCGTCCCACGACTCCGCGCTTCTCATTTGCTAGGACCGCAGTTGTCGCGTGCAATCCAAACAGTTTCTCCCCGATCATACTCACAATGGGCCTCCAGCACACTTCTCAGAAAGCTTCCTCAAATCCCCAAGTCATTATCTACTACATACCGATCGTCCCACAGAGCATTCTCCTCAGGCCCGCGATTCAGCTATCCCCGAAACACCTATAATCGATTCGGCGGCGGAGGAGGACGGCGCCAACCCTTAATTTACACTTTGGTCCAATACTTGAAACCTCGACATTATGTTATGATTGGACTGGGACTATCTGGTGTGTACTTCTACAACACCGATGTGGTGGAGGTAAGTCACGCGCATTTGAGGCATAATAAAAAGATCAGCTGATCTGACATGCTCGAAATAAGATAACTGGACGACGCCGCTTCAATATGGTATCTGCAAAGATGGAACTGGAAATGGGCGAACAGACCTACCGCCAGGTTCTCAACGAGGAGCGCGGCAAGATTCTTCCCGACGGCCACCCCGTCACACAGCAAGTGGACCGAGTCTTACAGCGTTTAATTCCTCTGGCACCTATCGAGGGTGCTGACTGGAAAGTCCATGTCATCGCCGATCCTAACATGAAGAATGCGTTTGTACTTCCGGGGTAAGTGGACAAGCCGTTGCATAGACCAGTCTCCTTGATTATAAGTTGTTGTGCAAACTGCTTGCTAACTCGAAAATCGGTCGATACAGAGGGAAAGTATTTGTCTACACTGGCATTTTGCCCGTTTGTCAAGATGATGACGGACTTGCGGCTGTCCTGGGACATGAAATTGCGCATGTTGTGGCACATCACCCAGCGGAGCGTGCAAGTAACAGCTTCATCACTGTGGGGGTTGCGTTGTTTGTTGCGCTGTTGCTTGATTTCTCTGGACAGGCTAGCTCGGCTATCATGAACTACATGTATAGTCTGCCAAACTCCCGGACACAGGAGGTTAGTTGATGGTTGTAATTGGATGATTAGAGGACTATATGACTGACTGGGTGAATTCATCTAGGCCGAAGCAGACCACATTGGATTGTGTATGTATAGCGACAGGTAATTAATCTTCTGACTTGGGTGCTGACTATGACCATTAGTGATGATGTCCAAGGCTTGCTTCAATCCGGAAGCTGCTGTTAGGTTGTACGTATCCCTATACATTCCAAGTCTCTCGTCCCCAGACTAACAATGTCCCAGATGGCAGCGCATGCAGCAACTAGAAAAGCAGGCACCACCAGAATTCTTGTCCACTCACCCCTCCGTAAGTCTAACCCGCTAGTAGAAGTGTACAGGCTTGTCGGGATTCTCATGGCTAACATTACTTATAGAGTTACAATCGCGAAGAAGCCATCCGTGGCTGGTAAGATGAAGCTTCCAACCTGCCGATGCTCTAATATTTGACTGACCCGTTGCAGGCTCGAAAAAGCAGAAAACATATACGCAGAGAATGGCTGCAGTTCCCTTGGAAGTTACAGTAAGATTTTCTCCCTTACATTACATCGGATCGATTACTGACTACGGGTTTCAAATGTGCAATAGTGCCCCAGTTTCAAAATGCGCTGCGTTCGCAAGTTGGTTCGTTTGGATGGTAAAGAAAATTTCCATCAGAAAAACAGCCAAAATCATGAAGGGAATTTTATCATTGTATTATTAGATAACGAATATATACTCTATGCTCATCTCTTTCAAATCGATATCAATTGATTGAAGCGGTAAACCTAGTAGTGCATCAACTGGCGAGTTCCCCTCGTGCAAACGGAGCAAACCCACCATCCCCGAGCTCCCAAAAAATCCCCGGCACAACTCGACCAAGCATCGACATCCCCCCCCTCATATCCCCGTCGCATCTTTCTCAGACGCGACTACTCACAATGTCGCTATCAATTCCCGGGCCCTCCCAAGCGGGCCTTTTCAAGGCCGGGTACCAGAGGTAAGCAGAAGAGGAAAAAGAACATCCATTCCAAACTCCATCCCACCGCCGCATCTCCCACACCTCCTTATCTGTCCCGCCCGCAAAGCACAACACCAGCACCACAATATCACTAACCGCCCTATCAATTCAGTCACGACTCCGAAGATGGAGCTGTCATCCGTAACATCGAGGCCTGCCAGGCCATCTCGCAGACTGTGCAGACCTCCTTAGGCCCCTACGGCCGCAACAAGATCGTCATCAACCACTTGCAGAAGATGATCCTCACCTCCGACGCCGCCACCATCCTGCGCGAGTTGGATGTTGTCCACCCTGCTGCCAAGCTGCTTGTCATGGCCAGTCAGCAACAGGATGCCGAGATGGGCGATGGTACCAACTTGGTCATTGTTCTGGCCGGCGAGTTGCTGAAGAAGGCGGAGGAGCTCATTCGGTTGGGATTAAAGACCAGCGATATTGTTTCAGGTTACGAAAAGGCACAGAACTTCGCTCTTAAGGTTCTAGAGGGTATGTTCTTTCCGGGAGTCCTTGGTTTTGGATGTGCTTCGAATGGGAAGGGGAAGGATATTTGATATATATTACGGCTTGCTGACTGGTTCTTTCTTTTTGCCGTGATTAGATCTCGAGGTCGACCGTCTCCAGGATATGCGTTCGAAGGAAGAACTTAGCAAGGCTCTTCGCACAGTCGTGGCTAGCAAGCAGTCTGGCACTGAGGATATCTTGGCTGGTTTGGTAGCAGATGCTGTCCTTGCGGTTCTGCCCAAGAACGCCGCTAACTTCAACGTCGATAACGTGCGTGTTGTTAAGATTATGGGTGGTAGCTTGGAGCAGTCCAAGGTTGTCAAGGGTATGGTGTTCGGACGTGAGCCGGATGGAGTTGTCAAGTCGGCCAAGAGAGCCAAGGTCGGTGTGTTCAGCTGCCCGATTGATGTCTCCCAAACCGAGACCAAGGGTACGGTTCTGTTGAAGAACGCCCAGGAGATGATGGATTATACCAAGGGTGAGGAGGAGCGTCTTGAGACTGCCATCAAGGAGCTATACGACTCTGGTCTCCGTGTGGTTGTTGCTGGTTCCACCGTTGGCGAGCTGGCCCTCCACTACCTTAACCGTTTCAACATCCTGGTTATCAAGATTCTGTCCAAGTTTGAGCTCCGCCGTCTGTGCCGAGTTGTCGGTGCCACCCCCCTGGCTCGTCTGGGTGCCCCTATGCCCGATGAGATGGGTCAAGTCGATGTTATCGAGACTACTGAGATTGGCGGTGACCGTGTCACTGTCTTCCGTCAAGAGGACGTTAACGCCGTTACCCGCACTGCCACTATTGTGCTCCGCGGTGCTACTCAGAACCACCTTGAGGACGTTGAGCGCGCCATTGATGATGGTGTGAACGTTGTCAAGGCCATCACTAAGGACCCTCGTCTGGTTCCCGGTGCTGGTGCTACTGAGATCCAGCTCGTTGAGCGTATCAGCAACTTTGCTGACAAGACCCCTGGTCTGCCCCAGCACGCCATCCGCAAGTACGCCGAGGCCTTCGAGGTCATTCCCCGCACCCTCGCTGAGTCTGCTGGTCTGGATGCCACCGAGGTTCTCTCCCGTCTGTACACCGCACACCACCGCTCTACTCCCGCCACAGCGGAAGAGGAGTCATCTGAGGAGGAAGATCAATACTGGTCCACCGGTGTGGACCTTGAGACTGGCCCTGACTCCGACGGTACTCTCGATGCCGTGGATGAGGGTATTCTTGACCTGTTGGCCTCAAAGAGCTGGGCTATCCGTCTGGCCAGCGAGGCTGCCCGGACAGTGCTGAGCGTCGATCAGATCATCGTGGCTCGCCAAGCCGGTGGACCTAAGCCCCCTGGTCCCAATGCCAACTGGGATGAGGATTAAATCTAACGCTTGATAAAAACGTGTTTTAAACGTGCATTTACGTGGGATTCATTTCTTCTTTTTCCGTTGGCTTCGAGACCGTTGGTACGCTGATAGATTCCGGTACGATATCACGAAAAAAAAAAGTCGCCTGGTGTGTATAGCCGAGTATGATAATACATCCACATGATGGTCTAGATCTTTATCAAGTAAATTAAAGAAAGAAAAAACATTAGCATGAAGTAATTGCACTAAAAAGGAAACATGTGTACAAAATCGGCCCATAGTTAAAGCTACATAGATGATAGTTCAATTGTGGTTGGCCATATCGAAAGCTGACATAATCCAAATCGTCCACGTGACACCCAGATTTTCCCCGAAACCCATCACTCACTTTTCGTCCTGTAAACGCGGCGAAGCTAGTTATCTCCCCCCATTCCTCTACCACGGAGCGCCTCCCTCAATTGAGAATTTCTTTCATTTTCTCCTCGCTCCCCATCACCGTCTCCGCCATGTCTCTCTCAGTCCGCGCCTACCGCCAGCTCTCCGGCTCCGTTCGCTCATCCTCCCTGCGCATCGCGTCCACATACCTGCCCACAGCCCGCACACCTGCCTGCCGACGATGGGAGTCCACCGAGGCCGCTGCGCCCGTTAACCCCAAGATCTCCCAGATCGTTGACCAGATCAGCACATTGACCCTTTTGGAGACCGCCGATCTTGTTTCCAGCTTGAAGGTTGGTCACCACTTTTCTTGACGGATGGATCGCAATACCATATGCAATTGCGTCAATGGGCATACAGCCCCGACACAATACATGGTTTTCGTCAAACAAGAATGCACAGGACAATCAGGGCAAAGCTAACACCTAATCTTCCAGACCCGCCTGAACATCCCCGACCTCCCCGTCGGTGGCTTCGCCATGGCCCCCGGCGCCGGTGCCCCCGGAGCTGCTGCCGCCGTTGAGGAAGAAGAGGCTGCCCCCGCTGCTGCCGAGAAGACCCTGTTCAACTTGAAGCTCGAGTCTTTCGAGGCTACTTCCAAGCCCAAGGTCATCAAGGAGGTTAAGAACATGCTTGGTCTGTCACTGGTGGACAGCAAGAAGTTCGTTGAGTCCGTGCCGAAGGTGCTGAAGGAGTCTGTGCCCAAGGAGGAGGCTGAGAAGATCATCGAGACCCTCAAGGCTCTTGGTGCTAAGGTTGTCATGGAGTAAAAGAAGAAAGAGAAGAAGCCAAAAAAGCACAAGTGAATCGAACCAGGGACTATTAGTTCCGATTGGAGATGAGGGATCGGATAGAGCTGCTTTCGTTTTGACACTTTGCTCTCTCCTTGTTTTTTTTATACGACTTGGGTTTTGTACGAGGATTTTAGGGGCTTCGAGGATATTCAAATGTTCTGGAGCGTTGGCCTTGGTGGAGGGCAAATGTATATTATACGCATTGTTATATGGACCCGTCTAGTACAGAGGGCTCGTTTTTGTTTAATTGACTGCATTGAGCATTTCAGCAATTCTTTTCTCTGATACCTAAATTATTAAATCAATTAAAAACGTGTAAATAGATACTAGATATGGCCTAGCATACACATGTGTACTTGATTGTTGATTTTGAAGTAGTACACATGCAGGTGCTGACTTGTCGTACCTGGGCAGATCCGCGAAACGTCAAAATGCGGATCAATCCCGACCTCCGCGGATTTTCAACCTCAACCAACCTCCCACGCTCCTCCCATTCCCACCGCGCTACCATGGTGAGGCCCCAGCCAGTCCTAAGGCAATGCCTGTCACTCCAAAAGTCTCTCACGAATACCTCCGCGACAAGAAAAGCTGCCCTTACAAACCGTCTCCCAGCCCCTACCCTACTCAAAGCCAATGACGCAGTCCGCGCCGCACGACCATTCCACAGCACCTCGTCCAGGCAGCGGACGAGAGCCCCCGCACCTGCTGCGAGAATGAGTCGAAAGGAAAAAACAGATCCCAAGAACAAATTTAGGTCACTCAACCCAGATTTCGGCGTATACTTCGGATGTTTATCCGATATCAGGCCAGATTTAATGGCGCCTGTCGATTCGTTGATGGCAGAGCATATGCGGGAGTCGAAATACGCGTATGAAGCCGGTATTAGGGACGGATTGATTCCCACTGGTATTAGTGAGGCTACATACCGAAATGTAGGTGCGCAGTTGGTCACGGCGGCGTTTGCGGGGGAACCTTCTTCGCAAGCGATCAGAGCTATTTCGACTGGTGAGTTTGATGCTTTTTGGTCTTTGGCTATCCGGCTTTACTTTCATCGAGACTGGATGATTGTCGAATTGGCATTATCAACTTCTGGTCCAGGGCAATGGATTGGCAAAGTAGACCACCCCGAGAACCTCTTTTACTGACGAGAACGAATGAATTACAGATGCCGACGCTGTATTCCGTATTGGGTGGATGGTCACGGCCTCGAACCGATACTTCCGCGGCTGGCTTATTGCAGCTTGTGCAAACGCCGGTGCTCTCCTTCCATATGTGATCTATGCGAAGAACAGCTTCCTCTATTTCGACGAGCCGCCAATGCACACCCCCACGATGGCCAGGCTATTTGAGATCGCGGACAAAGGGTACCCTCCTGCGCTATTATTGCAAGCGCAAGTACTTCACCAGCACGGAGACTACAAGCGTGCGGCCGAGATCCTGGAAACCAAGGTGCTGCCGTACCTCTCCCCATCAGGACGGAAGCCGATCCCATTCGAAGACGTCCTGCTAGGCGAATTGCTGCCATCGCCACTCAGGCTATATGCGCTGACGCAGGCGACCCTGGGCGATCAGCTCAATTCGCAGGCGCACCGTGACAAATCAGACGAGGCGATCCGACGCGCGGCATTGGAGTTTAACGACCCCGGCGCGCTACTGGACTACGCGAGCCTCATGATGAACCAGCATAATCTGGAGATGTACGAAGAATGCATGGGCAAAGCAGCAGCCGCAGGCAGCCACCATGCGTGCCTGTACCTCGCCAATTTCTATTATCTCACGTACCAAGGCTTATACCCGACGCGGGGCGAGCAGAAGCCCACCAAGGCCAACCCGAACCCAGCGGCGAATTGGAAGCCCGTTTCGATAGAGTCTAGGGACAAGATTGAAAATCTGAGCCTGTGGCAGTTTGTCGTTGATAAGTTCCAAAGTTCTTTCAACCGGGCTATGCCTCGGCATGATTACCACTTGCTTGCGCACATGTGGTATGATGTTGCTTCTGGGTATGGTGAGCCCAGGGCATACTTTATGCATGCGCTTTTATCGCGTGATTTGAACTTGATGTTTAATGGCCGGATGCAGTTGGAGAGCGCCATGATGGATAAGGATCCTCTTTATGCGAAGAAGATCAAGGAGTTGAAGCTTAATTGGTATAATAAGGATTATGAGCCGTCTGTACCGAGAAAGATGTTACCTGTGCGGTAGTGACAGGGTTTGAAATCATCGACTGGTCTGTGATCTTTTGAATTCAATGTTGTGTACATAATATTACTTTTGTATCTATACTGATATGCGATTTATTTTTGGCAAAGACGTCGTGGATGTTCACCAGGGCAATGTTAGGATTGATTTCAAGCTTTGAACAACACATATACCAAGGTTAAAAAAGTTGCTACTGATGCATAAGAAACAAGCAATACATCAAGTCCATCTCCAGACATGAAAGCGAACATTTCCCAACATTGAAGCTTGAAGCCAGAACAGTCGAGGCCTCAGGCACACCTGGAATACACCACCACGAAATCCAAACCTCAAGCCCTTTTAATACTACCAACCTGAACCATGCAATGAACAAAATCCCAATCAATCGCTAAGCTCAATAACCCCAGATACCGGAATCTCACATATCCAAAAACCTGAATATGAACCCATGGTTCCAATTTCCCCTCGACACCAAAACCCATGGAACACCACTCCCAGAACAAACGGGGAAAGCTCGTGTCCCGGATCACCGCATCATTAGAGATCCCCCACAATCCCCTTATACATATCACTGGCCAAAGTCAGATCTGATCCAAATGACATCCATCTACAAAGACCGAAATGCATTACCCCGGTTCGACGTCATATCTGACCTCAGAAAAGCCAAAGATTAAAGACACGAGGTCCGATGACATTGATGGCTCAACCTACTTTCAACAAAACAGTCCACCTCAGTGGCTTGCATCCAAGCCGAACCTGTTTGAGACGTCATGAGAATATTCGAATGAACAGGCCATTGTGCATAGGTCTTGATTTGGGGCTCGTATGAACGCTTCAAATGGCGTCATGGCGGCTTTCAGGGATAGGGAGATTCCAAGATATCAATGATGCTTTAGGGTACTCGGTGCCTAGTTGGGGCGAAGGGTGGATGCGAGGAATATGCATATAAAGCCTGCTTGCTGCGGGAGAAGCAGTGGTGATACTTTCCGCTAGTATTATCTCATCACTCAAGTGGAACAAACGATAGCTACTACAATTTGAACTAAACATTGAACTGAAACCTTCAACAATACCATCATGTCCAATTTCATGCACAAAGTCAAGGACGCCATGACTGATCACGACAAAGAGGCAGACCGCGGCTTCAGAGACCAGGAGGCTTACGGTTCATCTAATGCTCCCATGGACACCACCGCAAACACCAACACCAACACCAATACCAACCCGTCTGCACGAGGCTCGAACCCATTTGGTTCTACCCGCTCTGGTGACGGTACTGGCACTGGTGGTGGTACTCGTCACACTAGATTCAATGGTTAGTTTACCTTTGAACATGGCATATCCCCTACCTTCCACCAGCATACACTCTATCCCCAGACACATCCGCTAACACCAAAAAGACCCCCAGAACGTAGGCGACTCCACCACCACCGGCATGGGCACTCGAAACCCCGCTGATGGCGGCGGCGTCGGACGCGCAACCAATGCCGGCCCTCACGATTCGGCCGTAGCCAACAAGATGGATCCTCGTGTGGACAGCGATCAAGGTAAATGACATATAAACACATCTATACATGCATATACATGCATATACAGACACATACAAGCCCTAAACCACATACCCACATACCCACCTACCCACAAACCTCCACAAACCTCCACAAATCAAACAACAAAGCAACAAACAAAACAAAGCTAACAACTCCCACCAGACCACCGCGCAAACCAAGCCAAAAACCCCAGCACCAGTAACACGGGCATGGGCACGGGCACAGGCACGGGCACGCAACGCCCCAACGTAACCACAGCCGAAGGCTTCAACCCCAACAACACGGCCTCCCTCGGCCGAAACCAAAACCAAAACCAGGGCCAGAACCTAAACCAAGACCTTAACCCGCAGCAGCAGGCCGGCCTCCAGGGCTTCGACAACCACAAATCCACCGAGGACAGCTACAACAAGTCGACACAGGAGCACCAGTCGCACTCAGGCAGCGCAGACCAGCTAGGCAGCGAGGACAACTATAACCTGTCGACGCAGGAGAACAAGTCGCACTCGACGACCAGCCACACTGCGCCGTGCCAGACGGGCCAGAACCAGAACCGGAACCCGAATATGAATGTCGGTGGTGCGATGGGTAGTGGGGGTATCCAGGGCGGCCAGGGCGGCCAGGGCCAGTCGGGCTTTGGCGGCAATGCTGCTGCTGGTGGAAGTGGGGTTGGAGATAATAGCGGGATGATGGGGCAGGGTCAGGGTCAGGGTCAGAATGTGGATCCTATGAATAAGATTGATCCTAGGGTTACGCGGGCGAATGAGCAGCAGGGTCTTGCTGGGAACCAGCGGGGTGCGGGATATTAGGTCAACTGGTTGTTTCAAATGTTTGTGTACCTTTGGATTGATGGAGTTAGGCTTGGTTTTCCTTAAGTATATGTATATGTCAGTAGTTCTAAGGGCTTGGTTGTTGGTGTCTATTTTGAGACTGAAAATATTGAAAGTCAATTCGGTTTTTTATTTTCTTAGGGCTCAGGCAACATTTGTAGATTGAAGATAGACAAATCCATATTGGTACTAGTAGTGATAAAATTGATTTGTTCTAGGCTTGGATGGTGTGTATCTACATAGCACATCTTTGACCTATTGGGTACCTACTACCTAGTAGGTAGTATGAATGTACTACCTAACGCTCGCAACATTGAATAGACCTTGGAATCGATTTCAATGCTTGACGCCGATTCAATGCATAATAACCCAGGAGTGCTCGGTGTACATGTGCATGTGCCTAATGCTGGAGGGTAAATAAAACAGAGGCACAGACCAATCCACACAAGAAATCTAAATCATATAATTTTCGTATCATCCTTTATAATCTACTGCTCACGAACCACATCCGAGAAACACCACGTATCCACCTGGGCACAATATTCAAGAGTTGATAGCGTATAGTATGGATCAATCCCAACACCACGTGTGCACCGAAACCACAAGGCCACATAAGAAAATCGTCAAAGCACGTCATAATTCATATCTCATATCAAACGCGCGCATATGAAATCCAAAAAAAAAAACAGATATCATAGCAGCATCCAAAAATCAAAAAGTGGGGACAACATAAACGCCGCATTCGTCTCTGTTCATCCCATCCAGCCCCAAACACAAGACACCGAAACATCGGCCCAAACAAGCTTCTAAAGTAAAGGCAAGAAAAACGAACTAGCTAAGCACTAGATGGATATAGAAAGTGAGAAAATGAAAGAAAGCACAAGCACAAGCACAAGCAAAAAGGAAACAGGAAACAAGAAACGAAGAAAAAATGAAAACCACAAAAAGCGATAATTCAAAGCCTTTCAAAAAAATCAAAAAAAAGATCATCACCACTTCTTCCGCCCCTTCCCCTTCCCATTCCCCCTCGTCTTCAACTCCACAAACCCAAGCTCCTTCAAACCCTCCGCCAAAATAGACGAATCGCTCATCCCCGGGAAATCCTTAGCCGGATACACACGGAACGGATCCGACCACGCCTCAGCAAGAATAGGCATAGATTGACCCGTATCCTCCACAGAGCCCCAATTCATAAGTCTAAACTGCAGCCGATACAGCCCCGCAGTACGAATCGACAGATCCGCAAAGATGAAAAACGTAGCAGGCTGATGCAGCTTGGAGGCATTGCGCAGATTCGGATTGGGAGGCGGCGAAGCCGGGGCGAGAGGGTTGGCGGGGAGATCATCCACGGAGGAAGGGTGCGTAGGGGCGGAATTTGGATCTGGGTCCGCTTCGACGTAGAACGGGGACATGAAAGCCTTGCCGGAGAGAAGGGGGGTGGAGAAGTCGTCGTCTGCGCGCGCGACGCCGTCGGACTCCTTCTCTTTACAAAGGTCTCTGCCATCTCTATCTCTATCTCTATCTCTGTCGCGGTCTGCTTGGTCTGGGTCGGGGGGCTGGGAGACTGTGGAGGAGGAAGAGGGGTTTGTTTCTGGGAAGGGGAAGAGCAGACAGCCGACGGTGAAGCGGGGGTCTTGGAGGGTATCTTTGTCGTCTTGGGAGTCTGGGTCGAAGTCTGTGAGGAGGATCTGCACGATTGGTGGTGGGTCGACGGGGCGGCGGTCACGGTCTCCTGCGCCGCAGGCGCGGGCAGCAATGGGCTGCTGGCGGACGTGGAGGTGGTATCTTGGTAGAGCGGATTTGCGACGGGGTGGTGGTGAGGGCGATGGATCTTCGTGGTTGAGGAGCTTGTCGAAACCATGTGGCATGCTGTATGGGGGTGTGCGAGTGCGTCGGGGGAGCTCCTTTTCTTTTTGCTTTGTTGTGCTTGTGCTTGTGCTTGTGCTTGTGTGGGTGGTGGGTGGAAGTTGGTTACCCACGAGGGAGATGGGGCTCTTTTCCGAATGTATAGGACTAAGTATAGTAGCTATGGAGCTGTTGCTATGCCTGAGAGAGATGTAGTCAGAAAAAGAGGATGCAAAGTTGAGGATCTAGTTTCCACGAACAGCAATGCTTGAAAAGTAGAGCTGGCGATGGAGAACCGTGTGCACCTGCACCTGCACGGTGCACCACACACACACATACACACACTCGAACACACATATACAAGGACGGACAACTGACAAGTGGTGATTCGACGGAAGAAACGAAAAGAAAAAAGAGGAACTTTACTGGGACTCCTGGTCGTATGTCCGGGCCCGATTACTAGAAATCGGAATCGGAATGGGATACTCATGGCCATGGGCTAGCATAGGACTCGATCTCTCCGTGTACGAGGCACTATAGTCGCGTAGATCGGTAGCTGGCAGAGGGGCCTGATGATGCATCCGCAACGGCAGCGTCTGTATGCGATTCTGAGCCTGAGCTTGAGTCTGAGCCTGCATCTGCAACGGCAACGGCATGGGCATGGGCATGGGCATGGGCCTGGACATGGGCATCTGAGGCAAAGCCAAAGCCGGACGATTCATATAGTCACTATGCGCCGAAAGCATATATCTAGGCTGCGGCTGCGGCTGCGGCTGCGAGTTCCTCAGCAAGCAGTCCGGCGGCGGTAATCTCGGAGCCGCCATGGGTGGCGACAAGAGCGGCAGGTCATAAGCCATGGATTCTGACGGGCGAAAATGGCGAAAGTCATGATGTGGATAAGGTTGATATGTGGCGGGCCCCGGGCCCGGATGTTGATATGGCCTCTGATCGAGATGAGGAGTGTCGGCGGGATGCCCCCATTGCTGTGACGGGGTCCTCGACATCTATTCAAGACTGCGCAGGTGGAGCACGCAGGCCCTTCGACGGACGTTAGGCAGCCTTAAGTAAGGCCAAGCAGTGGATTTTCAGCTCGGAATTAGGCATTGGATGATGATCCACAAAGCGGTCAGTCAGCCACACCCGCGTGGAAGAGAAAGTGGTCTCAGATGTAGATTGTCTCCTTTCTGGGATCATTTATATGTAAGGACCCAAAGTTGTGCAGGATCGGTAATCACGCAAGACCTTCCAGATTGCATATCCCGGATCTTTGAGCGGGCCAAGAATCTGATAACCCCACTGCAGCTGGCCAAGGCAGAGATTGTCCAGTTTTTTTTTTTTTTTTTACCGTAAAGAATTTTTTTGGATCTATGGAGCTGCGACTCTGCGAGGGGGTTTGGATTTTTTTTAATGGAAGTTTGCTGGGGGGTTTTTTTTTGCTTTTCTTTTGTGTTTTGTGGTATGTGTAATTGTCATGAAATATTACTTGGTTTCCTTGTTTTTGGGGTTTGTTTGTCTTTGCTTTGTTTGTTACTTTTTTTTCAGCTTCAGAGACATGACTGGTAGTTAAACCATCAGGTATCAAACTTGTATAAAAGGCCACTAAGAGAGTCCCAAGTATAGAGAGACTCTGAGAGAGTATGAATATTAGTACCAGATATTTTAGGCACCTCTTTTCATTTTTCGTTTTTTTCACTCTCTTCTCTGATTTTCTCATTCTCTTATAATTCTTTTCTATCCACTATTTCGGTCTTCATTTCTACATTTGTTCAGGACCCCTCGTTACGGAGACTGTACCAGATTGAGTGATCCACCGAGATGGTAAAGGAAAAAAAAATAAAAGGGAAGAGCCGGGGGAACGGGCCGAACAGACATTGGTCCCGCCACAGTGTGGTGGATGCACAAGTGGGCAAATGTGGATTTGTGTCTCTATCGAGTCTGTGCGTGAAGCGTGATGATATACTCGGAAATAGGTTCCTGACAGCAACTGTCACCCGAGTCTCTGAGGCCCTTGAAAGGACGGTCAGCGGGGGGGCTTGGCTCAGCAGAGTTTGGGATTCTGAGCGTTAGCGTCTAACTCCAATTTGGGATCGTGTGGCGTGGCTACAGTGGCCTGTGGTTTAAGGGTTTGAGGGAAGAATAGGACCGAAACCGGATAGCAATAGAGAGAAAAATCCAGTTTTTTTATCAAATAATAATGAGAAAAAAGATAAGAATAGTCAAGGAGAGAACAACCTCCAACTTACAAAGGGAATGGATATTACAAACATGTAACGGATTACTCCGTATGGATAGTTGGCTTTGGCTGTACTGGTTCTTCAGGGCTGTGTCCCACAAGAACAGTACCCAAATAGTACCCAAATAGTACCAACTGCCATACTCCGTATTCGCTTGTCAAAATGAAACATGAAAATGTAAAAATCAAAACCTTGACCTCCGCTTTACGGAGTATAGAATGGAGATTCAAAAGCCAAAGCATAAAACACGCAAATTTGGTAGCGTAGCGAGAACGGGCACACCCGGCGATCAGATGCTGACCAAGTAGTTCTCGGATGGAGCGACTGTTGCCATCCTGGGAATGGGGCCTGCAACTCCAAGGGCTTGGCAACCGCTATTATGGAGGGAGCACGGAGATGCCGCAGCGAAGAGAGAGGAAGAGAGAAAGAGATCTTCCCATGCCCCCCCACAGCGGGGATCTTGAAACCACGTCAGTGGCAGCCAAGCTCGCCAGGCTCGCCGTAATGGTGGGGAACTGAGCCAGTCAGGTCGCCGTCTCCATACCATGACGAGAGTGGCAAGCTTTTCGGAAGGAACTCTGTAAACTCAGGTATTTCCAGGAAATGAAAGTAAGTTAGCGTTTCACGGCAGTGGGCTCCGACTATCCCTCGCATGGCAGTTCGGCAGGGTTTGGTAAACCCCCTCATACGTAAATATACGTAAAAAATGCAAAAAAAAATCATAATTAAAAAGGAAGAGAAAAGAAAAAAGGCAGCCGTGAGAGGGAAAAGCGGACCAGTTTTCTCATCGTTTGATTAACAGATGGGTCTGATGAGTCTGGTGGGTCCAAGCGTCGAGGCAATAGTAGGCAAACATTGTATGGGATCGATCACAAGTACATCTAAAAAAAGGTCCGCAAAGCTCATTGAAATGGTGAGTTGCTGACATCTCGGAAGAAAAAGATAAACAAATAGAAGTAAATAGATAGAAGAAAAGGTAAATTCAGTGAATCCAAAAAGATTGAGCACGCCTCCTAAGTCATAGGCTTCAAGTGTCCGTCGGCAAATAGCCGTAATCGCCAAATGTGCCGTCAAGTGTGAGCTAGACTCGCGTGACAAGCGCCAAAATCCCAGAACTTTGGATCCTTGGCGAGGGAGGGGCGCTATTTAGGCGTGGCCCCCACAAGACCCCAGTGGGTTGTAGGTTGTAGATTGTACACATATGGATAAACAAAAGGTGGTCTTTGCTTTGAACGAGCTGTGGCGGGGTCCCACTGAAATGACTGATCAACTAAGTATGATCAAGTACGCTGTGAACGTCATCGAATTCGGATATACACCTGCCATGTTCCGACCAGTCAGCGCCTCGGAAATACCATTCGAGGCGATGAAGATCGCGCTCTACTACCGTTTGGACGCTACATTCAATGTTCGACAAGATCCCTGCAGCCTGGAAAGAATCGGACGGGACACATCGCTCGGTCAGATGAGTGGCTTGCTGGCCCTTACCGTCGATCCATCCTTCTTCAGCCCCTGCTGAGTCTCCAATCATTCGCTGGAAAACTCTTGTGTGCTGAAGAGCAGCTCTGCCTTGGATTCAATTGGCCATGCAGGGCAAACCAGATACGTGCTCCCCACTCGAGACTTGTACGGAGTATGTATTTCACACTCCATACGAAGAATGTCGATCAGGACTGGAGCTTTGTTATTTATCAAAAGTGAATGGAAGCGGTTTCTGATTTTCTGATTGGGGTCTCGAATCCAACTGGCAGTGAGTGGAGTACCGGAGACCAGTGGGGAACTCAAAAAGTGGGTTTTCTCTCTTTTCTCGCTTCTTGCGTTGCTCGGACTTGGGAATGATGCACAGATAGATAGGGGGTGAAAAACTAAAAAAGAAAAATTGTGCAGAGACATTGAAAACTTATCACAAAGTGGGTCTAGGAATCTCATATGTATGCTAGAAAAAGAAATTTTCAAAAAAAAAAAGATACACCGCTGGATCATCGCAGTCACACTGGAAGATCATCTCCACATGTGATCAACGAACGATCTTCCTTATGCGTGGGCACTAGTTCAATGGGCTTTGACGAACACATCACGGACCCAAGTCCGGACTCGGGTCGATGTCCAGATAATAACGACCAGAGTAATCTCGATGTTGACGATCAGGGGACAAGGGTAATGCATGAGGCTTGTCAAATGGCCGGATATACATCACAGCCCCAAATGGACCATTGGATGGGGTTGGACCGCGGTCCATGACAGCCGAATATGCCCCAACAAAAAGCGCAACGGTTTCACCGAACTGACGATCCCATGCCACGATATACCCAGATGGTTTCCACGGTGTGTCTGGGCCAGGTCGTGTTTCCAAGTATCCCAATTGCATCAAATGCAAGCTGTTAGCCCCCACTTGGGGTTCTCCATTGATAAAAGGCCGCGCCCGCATTAAACCGAGCGAAGCCGGTGTCCACCGCTCAGACTGGTCTGTCGAGGCGGGTGGTGAGAGATCTGAGAACTCTATTGGTGATCGTTGAGGACACCATCGGAATTCGACAGTGGGGAACTCCGCTTGAAAGGCTTCCCACTGTTTTTGATCCAAGTTGAGCTGTACAGTCACATTGTAGACATCGCCATCATAATCATTTAGCAAATCAACAACCTGGCCAAGCTCCTCGCGTGATTTAGAGCATCCGTGAGCAAGCAACTCGGGATAAAGTCGAGCGATATCGTCGTATCCGGTTGAATTACCATCAATGGTGAAGAGCGGCTGATCCGTGAAAGTGGCCCAAAGAGAGTTTGGGGTTACCCCAGAATGTGTCTTTCTGTCGCCTGTTTGTTCTTGAGATTCTTGCCATTTAATGCCTAACCTCTGTTCCATATTGCTGAAGCCAGCTTCCAGCAACTTTTTATAATCTTCATCAGTGACCAAATCGGCCAACGATTCTCCAACAATTGGGTCCTTGAACAAAGCTTGTAGATTATGGGAGGCGTCGATATTAGGCAATGTGCCACTGCACTGTTTGGAGATGTCTTCCAAGAAGTCTCGTGCTGTCTCCGAGCGCCCAGATTGAATCAGGACCAGAATTACACTGTAAGCCGAGCGGCAGGCTTCCAAATCTTTGGTATCAAGCGTCTGAAGAAATACAGCCCAGAATCCATAGAGTATTTCGTCACTGCCTATGCCAGCTAGAAGGCGGAGAAGTGCAGCAAAGTCATGCTGATCGTGGCACAGCGACTCAAACAAGATACTATGCACATCTGAAGGAACACCCCCTTCTCCTGTGATCGTGGCAAGCAACGCCGAAGTGTCATAAGTTGGGACTTCAAACAGTTTCGCATTGATAGCAGACGAAAATGCTTGGACAATTCGGTCTCCAAAAGTCAGTCGTACAGCGGTCTTTCTTTGCCATGCAGCGAGAAAGCGTTGCAAGGCCGGAAAAGACAGATCTAGCGCTGCATAGTAGATACCAAGCTCACAGAACTGGGAATAAATAGGCAATTTGAGTCGTTCAAGTCTAGCAAGGATATCGCTCAATAGTGCAACGATCTCTGAATATGTGTTGTGAGACTGACAGCGCCGTAGTGCCTGCGCGAGAAGAGTACAGTTTTTCACTTGTAGCCGCGCAGCTCCTTCTGAATCAACAACCATTTTTTCAATAGTGGCCTTTAAGGCTGATACATCGGTTACAAAGTTGAGCAATAGCGTATCTTGTCGTCGGTTTATGGGATGGACACCTTTGAGGGGTAACCACAAGGCCGCAGGAGGACTACCCAACTTCCATTCTGCATCGAGAAGCTGTTGAGCCTGTCTGTGTGACAATTTTTCGGGTTCATTATCAGGTCGTATATTATTTGAGGTGATAAAACTGGACCGAAGCAGTTGTGTCGGAGAAGGGACAATAGACCTATACCGAGTCTCGTTGTCGGAGCTGCGGACAGCACCAATGGAAGAGTGATAGCGAGATGATGGGCGCACAATGCAAGCTGAATAGTAGAGGGGTTTGTATCTTGGGATCTGGGGAGTTGCGCATCTCATGTTGGGCGAAATCGTAAATAAAACCAATGCGCGGAGAACAAGACGACCCACGGGTGGAGATGAGAGCTGACCCGCACGACGGGAATTCTGGGGTGGCAGATTGTTTAGAGCCAAAAGCGGTGGGCAACGGGCGGTGAGGCTGATGTCATCTCGTCGCGGAAAACTGCAGTCGCAACCTCTCTTCCCACCCTCTCATCACCTTTCCCCCACGAACTATCACTACCCTACCCAGCGCCAGCGTGTTTCACCATGCCGAAGACACGAAACCAGACCGTGTCCACCGAGGAGGCCGAAAAGCCAGACCTAACTGATGTTACTTCGGACGTTACACCCACCGAAACACCCAACACAGCCGACTCAAATACTGAGAAGCAAGAGGATGATGCAGCTGGTAAGGCAAAGGACAGACTGCAAAGATTTAAAGCACTTCAGGCAAGAGCGGTAAGAGATCTAATATCTAAGCAATGAGATTTGGATCGATTACAATACTGATGTATTTTAGAAATCTGCCAATGAGCGCAATCTGAAAGAAACTGCTGCGGAAACCCAGCGACTTGCTACGGATCCGAATTTGGCCACTTCACTTGCCCGCAAACATGCCTTTGCCTCTCACAACCTCCTAAAAGCAGACACAGAAGCGGCTGGTGAAGATTTCGAGCGCAAGCGAGCCTGGGACTGGACTGTTGACGAATCTGAGAAGTGGGATCGACGTATGGACAAGAAACAGCGCCATCGCGACAACGTCGCGTTCCAAGATTACACACAAGACGCCAACAAGGTGTACAAGCGACAAATGCGAGAACTTCCCGCGAACTTGGAGGCATATGAAAAGGAGAAACTGGCTGCAATTGAGAAGGCCGCTGCCAATGGCGACCTCGAGATTGTGGAGACCGCCGACGGGGAAATGATCGCGGTTGATAAGAATGGCAGCTTCTATTCCACCGCTGATAGCGTGGGCTTCACCGAAAACAAACCAGATCGCGCAGCCATAGACCGACTTGTCGGCGATATCCACAAGGCCGAAGAAGTGCGCCTTAAGAAACGCAAGGAGCGTCGTGGTGATGATGAGGCCGATGTGACGTACATCAACGAAAAGAACAAGCAGTTCAACCAGAAGCTTGCCCGATTCTACAACAAGGTAGGCATCTGCCAGTCGTACTCGTCCACGTGGGCATTCTATCTAACTTTTATCTCTTTTTTTTAGTACACAACCGAGATTCGGGACAGTTTCGAGCGAGGAACTATGATCTAATGCGCCACGAGAGAGAAAAAAAATACAAGATTAGAAATAATATACATGTGCTGGGCACTTTTCTGGGTCGGGTTCGGAATAAGACACTCGCCATCCCTTCACAACATATCGTGTGCTTTTGTGTCAACTCTCGGGATGCCAAACCTCAGATTCGAATCGGGCTTATAGCATTGCTTTCCTCCAGGCCTTTGTGGCTAATGCCTCAATCTGCTTCGTTCCTACTGCTCCCCTTGTTGACTCGTCTTCCAAAGCCTCCACTACAGCCTCGCCCACGGTATCGACTTTCAACGGCTTTTCAGCCATGGCGCCAAGGAATCCAAGCTTGTTTCCCAGAAAAGTGTTGACCTCCGACGTGAGAAAGCCGCCTAGGGCGATTGGCAATGTGAACTTTCTGCTGGAATCGAACATGAAACCGGGTCGAATGAAAATACTCCGCAATTCCGGAAGGGTGGAGGCGATTGTGTCTTCCGCCTCCCTCTTGGTGGTGATGTATCGGGCCGGAAGGACTGGCGCGCCGGCCGCAGCAGAGATGTACACGAAGGCTGGAACGTGTTCGGTCAAGGATTCTTTAGCTAATGCGATAGCTGTTTTGCGAGAGATAGTCAGATCCCTGGCAACTTGTTTCAGACTCTAGATATCCACAATCAAACAAACCTACCTGAATCTCTGTTCATAAGCTCATAAGTCAATTGACCATCCCTTTCCTTTGGCTTAAGAGCCTCGCCATCTTTTAGGGTTAATGGATCTTGGCTTCCCAACTTGGATGAGCTGAAAGCCCGCTGGAGTCCACCAATAATGGGCTCTCTGCCTTGTACTACACCCTTGTAATCGGCCTCCAGAAGAATGCCCATGGAGTGAACGACGGCAGTAGCACCACTCAGGAACGATTTGTAGCTCTCCGGCTTCAAAAGATCAGCCTTGGCCCATTCGACTGAGCTTGCCCAGCTTGGGCGCGCCGAGGAACTAGTGACGGTGTCCCACCGCGGTTCGCCTGATCGACTGAGGAAGATATGAGTATCTCAAAGGAAGAGAAAAGAGGCTGGCAAACACAGCTCCAGCTTACCTTAATGAGACTACCGACCATCCCCGCGCTGCGGCTGATTTGCAGATCCTAGATCCTGGATCCGTATATTAGCATAATTAATATCGCCTCATCTGCGCATGCACCACAAACCTAAGAAACCGCTTCCACCGGCAACAACAAGCCTCTTAGTAGCCATTGTGTACGTTTACAGTGTAGATGAAATGTTTTCCAGGGGCGCAGAGTTCAAAATTTGCAAAAAAAGGCAGCCTGCATATGTTATCAATTGACAAGAATTCAAGCTATGGAAAGCTCCCGCGGGCCGCATGCCGTCACCGGGTCACGTGTGTCGCGAGCGCCTTTTTCCGCCCGTCGCGCCCGTTTAGCAGCTCGAATTATTGCCTGAGCATAATCATTCATTCTACACCCAAGCCATCCCTTGACCGGCCCAAAAACTTCAACATGCCATCCACACCAGCAAACAAGCGCGTTAGAGTGAGTTACCCCGCCTTTGACAGGGTCTAGTATTCGGAAATCAAGAAACCAAGCTAATCCCTTCATAGGGAGTCTCAGTATTCCGCCCATTCAGTATGTCTTCGCAGCAAAGCCACGGGTAAAATAAAGACTAACGCGCAGACCCTCAGTTTTTGGCAGTGAAGCACAACTATTTGACCCCGAGAAGAAGCCAGCAAACGCACCTGTCGACCACACTCATCAATGGCGCATCTTCGTTAAAGGCATCAACGATGAGGATATCTCCTACTGGCTGAAGAAAGTCCAATTCAAACTCCACGAGACATACGCACAAAGTGTTCGCACAATCGAGGCGCCTCCCTTCGAAGTTGTCGAGACTGGCTGGGGTGAATTCGAGATCCAGATCAAATTGTACTTCGTCCCCGAGTCAAACGAGAAGCCACAGACACTCTGGCACAGCTTGAAGCTGCATCCCTATGGCCCGGATGCGGAGGGTATGAAGGAGCGCCGGGAAGTGGTTATTAGTCAGAATTACGAGGAAGTCATCTTCAATGAGCCCGTGGAGCCCTTCTATGAGGTTCTTACCGGAGGCCCTGCCGGTACTGCTCCGCCTCGGGCTAAGGGAAAGAACTCAAAGCAGGGCGCTGGGCGGACTGCGGAAATCCCCATCAACGATGCGCCGAAGAATCCATACAGTCGGACGACGGAGAATAAGGAACTTGATCGGATGTCGGAGGCTATGAAGACAGTGGAGGCGATGATCAAAGAGGAGAAAGATCGCTTGGTTGAGCGGGAGAAAACACTTGCTGAATTACGGGAGAGTGAAGGTGTTTCCGCTAATACGAAGAAGAGATGATTACGCACAAGGCGTTTTCTTTTCTCGATGGTCTTCCCAGACTATTGTATTCGGTCTATGAAATCACGGGCTTACGGCAAAACCTCGATCTGCCTCGTGATGTCAACCACAGCAAATACCAATCTCACAACACACCTGAGCTTTAACATGATCTGCCATTGCTATTCATTTGACTCCATGAAATGGCCAGTCTCGCGACAATACAGTGCAACACATGGAATGATCGAAGATCATGAGTTATCAAAAAGCCCGGGCTCCTCCAGCAGGAACTGTTGAATATCGACAACTGACCAGCATTCGCTTTCAAATGAACGCGTCAAGGCTGGCAAGCTCTTACCCAGTTTTTCCAGGCGTACCATCCAGGTGTCTAATCCGACTTAGAGCATCTGGATTTGGAACGCTACCTACCGAGCATATCCTTAAACCCACCTCTACATGGCATTTTTCGAGGATCGGTTTACTCTAAAAGATAAAGCGTTGCAACTACTATTGAAGCCATACACACTCAATACACCAATTATAAGCAGATTCTCGATGTTCAAGGGCATGATCAACATTTTAAAGGATTAATTTAGTAAGAAACACGGCGGTTTGACGTATGGCTCTTAGGGCGTTCATGCGTAATGGTGATACATAATATTATTAATGAGAATGCTACCCCGAGACAAGCTCAAACAGTCAACTTTGACCTAAAAAGTGGCGTCCTTGGTCGTGTCCCGGGTTTGCTTAAGAAAGGGCATCAAAGCAGTTCCTCCAGTCCCATACAGGCCAGACGGGTTCTCATCCTTCAGTCCATCCACCTGGGCACTCGCGGTAGCGAGGTTAACATTATCAGGCGATGGCGGAGTCGGCGCACCCCGTCTAGCTGCCAGGACAATGTACCGTGAGACAATCCTCATATGTGTGTCCCTGAATGCAGAGAGGGTCATGCAAGCGTCATTGTATGCATCTTTCAATAATTTCTCGGCCAGCGAAGACATCACAAAAGACCTGATGTTGCAGTGGCGGCCAAGAATCTCCAAGAACCGCTTGTGGGAATCAGGCATGTAGTTTCGCATTTCCTGATGTTACGCAAATGCAATATTAGCACTGTATCCACGGGGCGGTATATGTACGTAGAAGGAGGGAATTCTACCTGTAGATAGCTAGACGAGCCACTTAAACCGCCCGTGGCATGATGATTCACGCCAAGAAAGATATCAAAAGTCTGAATCAGCGAGCTCTGTCCATTACTGCCTCCGCTGTATTGGCGCCACTCTCCTTGGCCATTTCCCTCATCATAAAACACGCCTCTAGGCAGACCAGCACTAGCCATATTCTTACTACCAGCCAAAAAAGGACGGAGCTGGTAGAAGAAAACGCTGGGGTCGCATTTCTCATGCATACGCTGAAGTGTGGAGGTGAAGTCGCGGAGGCCGTCGGTAAATTTCCACAGCAGGGCAGTCAGTCGCTGTACTTCGTTGGCAGAAGCTGCAGCGATAGCATCAAGCATAAGCGTGACCAGTTTGCCACCCTTTGCTTCGATAGCCACTGAGATTACGAGAAACCACTCCTCATCCGGCGTGTTCGTAAACGAAGTCAACAGGGACAGGTTATCTGGGTCCGAGATATCGGCGTCACTGCGTGCAGTGTAGTTCCACAGCGTCAGCCCTGCATATGTTGCACAGGGTGGGAGTCCGAGATGAGCGCAGATCTTCAAGAAAGGCTTTGTGATACAAGGCGGGATTGTCTAGATATGATTTTCATTGATTAGAGCTGAAGGGACTAAAGTGCCACGGAGGAGAGCATACATCTTTGGGCTTTGTGCCGCCCCAGATGTAGGCGTGGGTCAGGAACCCCAACACCGAATAAGCACGTTGCCATTCCGGCTCTGTCAACAACAAGTCCACGTCGAGTATTGGCATATTATCGATTAGTGATCGGATACTGCCATCTTTGATGAGTGTTGATAATTGACTGGCGAGGCTTTCCCAGGGCTCATAGTATGTATTGGGTAAATTGGCGATAGGAGGAGTGGAGGGGAGGAAGCCATTTTTGTCGGATACCGCATAATCTTCCAATCTGATGATCGGATATTCGAGCATGTCGACGCGGTAGAGGATGGAGATAACGAGGTAAAAGAGGTCAAGGGGCGAATAAATTGCGGATATGAGAAGATGGAAAGTCTAGTAGATTAAAGTTGTTCCAAAGTTATGAAAGTAGGATAAGGCGGGTAGGATAGAGCGCTGAAAATGAAGCCAACCAGGTTAAGATTGAAACCGATTCAAATAAAGAAAAATACTACTTACTCGGATGTTAATATAATAGGGATGATTAACGGCTGGCGTCGGCCGATGGTTATTTTGGCTATCTATAAAACACGGATCTTTCACCCGCTTCCTATATCCGTGTTCCGTGCTTGGAACTTTACCACGGAACTGGAGACTCATGATGACATTGATGTTTTTATACTGTCAAGTTCATTAGTTCCTTTGTATACTTTCTTGAGTGACTCTTGAGTTACTTTCCCAGTTCGGGAAATAACTAGTGATCCCTGCTTATCCTCCAAAAGCAAACATGCGTCGGCCTTTGAGATACCACTATGACGAGTTATAATGTTAACTGCGAACAACTCGCATCTGGTAACACCAGAAATAAACAAAAATGATAACGGAATTAGATCCACCCGGATTCCTTCAAGTAAAACTTGAATATGTACATAAATACTTAGGCATTACGTATGTTATCATATGATAGTCCAGCATTCAAAAAAAAACATGAATTGATTGGAATTGGCTGATAAGCACTTGGAAGAAAGCTAATAGTGTGGGGACGGATCAGGGGCGGAAGCGGAAGTTCCAGCCCGGATGCAACTGCATTTCCCCCCTCCCGATCTCACAAGCTGCAGTTATAAAACCCAGCTGAATTGTATGTTCGATTTGATCCCAGTCTCGGCCTGATCCATATCTAATATATATCCAGTCCAGGTGTCACGACTTACTGCATACCCCTGTCATCTACATCGCTAGTCCGTTTCTTGTTGATCTATCAACAATTCAATATGGGCGGAGGAAACGCAACAAATGGAACCAAGGCGCCGAAGCCTGTCTTTCCCGCCGAGGCCGCGTCAAAAGAATATGCGGCTTCCCTCGACGCCACTGATCCCCTCCGAGAGCTGCGAGATCTGTTTATTATCCCTTCCAAGGCAAATCTGTCTTCGAAGAAGCTAGCTAAGCCAGGCAAGTCCCCGAGAGCATCGCGTAAACAAGTGTAGACACATTGCGGCGTCAAGTATCACAGGAGCTAACATTGAATAATATGTATCACAGGCCTTTCTAATGAGCCAAGCATTTATTTCTGTGGCAACTCATTGGGAATCCAGCCCAAGGCTGTTTCCAAGTACATGGAAGCTCAGCTCGATACCTGGTCATCTATTGGTGTCTGTGGGCACTTTACCCGCCTCGAAGACTCGCCTTTGAAGGAATGGCAACTTCTTTCCGAGCAGGCATCGGCGTCCATGTGCAAGGTTGTGGGCGCAAGCCCGCAGGAAGTCGCCGCTATGGGAACCCTAACTATGAACCTACACTTCCTGCTCGCGAGTTTCTACAGACCGACAGAGAAGCGACACAAGATTCTCATGGACTGGAAGGCATTCCCTAGCGACCATGTAAGTCAAATATAAACAAAGCATTGGGCGTCACTATGCAAAAGGAAAAACACAGCATACTAACCTCTAATCA
This sequence comes from Penicillium verhagenii, assembly GCF_028828195.1. Taxonomy (NCBI): domain Eukaryota; kingdom Fungi; phylum Ascomycota; class Eurotiomycetes; order Eurotiales; family Aspergillaceae; genus Penicillium; species Penicillium verhagenii. Next base: position 1,047,362 of record NW_026643171.1, read on the forward strand.
GTACGCGATTGAATCCCATGTCGCCTGGCACGGCCTCGACGCCAAGGAGAACATGGTCCTGATTGGCCCCGATGAAGACCAGTATGAGATCTCGACTGAAAAGATTCTCTCGTACATTGACGAACATGCGGAAGATGCTGCTGTTATTCTACTACCCGGTATCCAATACTACACAGGCCAGTTATTTGACATTCCCCGCATTACATCATACGCCCAGTCTCGGGGCCTGATCGTGGGCTGGGATCTGGCACACGCATATGGAAATGTTGAGATTAAGCTTCACGACTGGAATGTTGATTTTGCCGCTTGGTGCACTTACAAATATGGCAATGCCGGGCCCGGAGCAATGGGCGGTCTTTTCGTGCACGAGCGCCACGGCGAAGTGGATTACAGCCAGGGAGAGGATGCGCCCAAGTTCCGACACCGGTTGACCGGCTGGTACGGCGGTGACCGATCTGTACGATTTAAGATGGACAACAGTAAGTTGCATTGTCAGGATCCATTCCCCACACATGTGCTAATACTTACGTTTTAGAATTTAAACCTATTCCCGGCGCTAACGGCTTCGTTATCTCCAACCCCTCAGTGATCGATTTGACAACTCTCTGTGCTTCGCTGTCCGTTTTTGATCAAACATCAATGGCTGACTTGCGTCAGAAATCGCTTAAGCTTACTGCATACTTGGAGTTCCTTCTTTTGAAGGATACCACTGACGAGACTCGTCAATTTGATATTATCACTCCGTCGGATCCTCATGCCCGTGGCGCTCAATTGAGCGTTTTGCTTAAGCCCGGACTTCTGCACAAGGTAGCTGAACGACTCCAAGATGCCGGCATTATCTGTGATAAGCGGGAGCCCGACGTTGTTCGTGTTGCACCTGTTCCTCTTTACAACACTTTTTCTGAAGTTTACACTTTTGTGGAAACATTCAGAGGGGCTTTGAGTGCCTAAACGAAAATTCTTTTGCCATATCTATGAATTTATGCGATCTGTCTGTGGCATTTCAGGAAGCAGGAAACCAGGAACATTTCAAATAATGTTGATCTAGTGCTTCGATTTGGTGGCTGGTTATGTTTGCTCAAGCTCTTTATTTAATATTTCGGAGCTGGGGTCAAGATTATGTATATGATACCATTTATCTATAAAATATCAAATTATGCTATTTTTTAGAAGTTTCCAACGTTCTCCCAACTATCACTACCCCGAAGAAACTCTTGCCCCTGTGAGAAGAAGTTGGTCGCAAGGATGGAGAAGTCATCGTTGGACAAAGCCAGCTGCTGCGGTGCCAGCAGCGCGCCTTGAGAATAATCCGGCCCATTGGAAAAGACGGGATTGGCATTGAAGTTCGGGGATTGAAGAGTCGAAGACGATTCTTCTAGTGCATTCAACCGAGTCGGTGCCGGTAAAGGCGAAGTTTGCGATACCTCATTAGCCACAGTGGGGGGCCCGGTGTAAAGCGAATTTCCGAATAAACGTCTGGCGGAATCCACATCACTGTTTGATGAGTACTCGAGGATTTCCCAGAAGCGAGAGAGATCAATCAGAAGACTTTGGTTCTGGACACCCGGATCAGATTGGTATGTGGCTGAAACAGCATTTTCCAGGTGTTCCAGTCGTTCTGCCTAGAGAATGAAAAAGGCGAAGATTAGCTAGCCATATCAGGTTAAAAAGAGTCACTAAGTGCATCAACATACCAAGCGAGCCATATGAGGCCACCTCTCACCGATTTGTTGTACAAATTTAACACATTTCGCAAACCGGTCTCGCTTCTGTTCTCTAATAGCCGGATTCTCCGTGAAGCTTAACTGGAGCTCGATAGTAGCCACGACCGCAGCGCTATACCCCAGCAACGGATCCGACACCAAGAAAGACTTCTCTTCAAAAAAGTTGATGAAATGAATGATCCAAGTCGTATGAGACGAGATTAAATCCGAAGTATGTTGCAAGAAAATCTCAGGAATGGTACTTCGAAACGTACGCAGACTCAACGACAGGAGCAACGGGTGATTGAGGAGACAGAGGATGGTGTGGTACATGAACTGATTTAAAAACCACGGACCCCAATACTCTCTATGAGTCTGCAATTCCTCCAACGACCTATCACTCAGGTTCGCGGGCTTAAAGCGGTGCGTCAGCGGCATGAGAGTTTCCAGATCCATCTGCAAGGCAATGATCTTCGAGTACTCGGAGTCCGGCGACCAAGGCGGCACATTACCCGGGCGACCGCGGTGTCGCACGTATCGAGCAGTTCTTCCAAACGCCTCGCTCAGCATGATGACGTACGCGACGATTCCCTGGTCCTGCAGCTCACTTCGCCGGACACCTGGGGTCGGGGGAACAGGAGAGATGGCACGGGCTGGTCGGGTGGGACTCTGGGGGTAGGGCGGACCTCCGGCATCTGGGAGATCTAGAATGGAGAAGTCGCCGCCGTGTATGCGTTTCAGAAGAAATATGCTCCAATAGCATCGCCTTCGCTCTTCGCGGAGGATGTTATTTGTCGTTGCACGAGACTCGAGGCCAAGGTTGGCGCAGCGTGCAAGGTTCACTGCCAGACTGCTGTGGATGCTGGAGCGGTGTGTATTTCCATCTGGGGAAGATGAGCGACTGATAGGTTGGATTTTGGGTATATTTTACTCACTTGTAAAGTCAACTAGACTCAAGAGACACAGGCACTGGAGGGTTGAAATTTCGACTGGCCCCTCGGAGACCCGCTTCATAACCAGACCCCGCGCCACTTCTGCATAGCTGTTCACCAATTCTGTTAAGTTGTGGTAATTGCGGTATGAGTCGGAGAATCTGAGACTCAGAGCCAGAATTCCATATATGATCTCAATATCGCGCCCTTGAAGACTGGTGATGAAGCTACTTATGTGGAACAGAGGCAGAGGCTGAGATTCACAATACAGTAAGTAAAGCTCTGCTATAGGGATGATATCTTCCCACGGCGGCAGAATTACAGACGAGCCAATGCCCGACGGCGTCGCAGAGAGAACATCATTTGGCATCGAATGCTCAGCTCTAGATCTGGGTTGCCCCGACATATCAGTACGGAACAGTTTTTTTTTGACGTTATACGGGTTCATACCCCAAATGATCAAGCACTGCTCCCAGCTTTCCCTCTAAGCTGCGTAGTCGATCTTCCTGAATCGCTTCTTAGTAATTTTCACACCCATACGACTCGAACGTCAGGACCTACGAGATTTGGAGACGATGCATGTAGGGGCGGACCCGGAGGCGGGACACTCGACCTCGACTGATCCTCCGGTGGTACATGTCGGCGTCTTGACTCCGCATATACGCACTCTTGGCGCAACCTAGCACACAAAGAGCAAACCGGCTGCTCCCCGTGGCATTTAGCCTTTTTCCGTCTAGAGAAACATGAGTATCGCGTCTAATACGGATGAGGTTTTCCGGGCCTACCTGCAGGGCTCACAGGCCTGTCGAACCCGCTTGCCAGCAACTTCTGCATATGGCGAGGCCATCACATCTACGAGTGGTGGTATGAACCAAGACCCATAGTCTCCAGAATTTGCTGGGGTACAACAATTTGTGTGTGAAGCCTTATGCTCAAATGTTGGCAGACATGTCTTTGATTAGATGACTAATGGATACTGTATCCGGGCCGCAGATGGAGCGGAACACGGAATAGAGCCCGGAACCTTGGAATAAGTAGGAACTAGTATATAGTAGACATTCAATGTTAGATTAGAGATTCTGAAAATGCAGCTTCGAAGACATACAGGACTACCTATTAGGCAATTGTTTGAAAATGTGGATGTTTGGTGCTAAACAGCTCAGCTACTTGCTTTTTTAAGTTGAGCAATACGCACTCAAGCCTTGGAATGACACTGCTAAAGGCATCAAAACTCCGTCGATTGTAACTAAGGCTATGCGCGAAAAACTCCTTAAGAATATTGCGCGTAGCCCATATAAGTATTTGGTCTAAACCATCCAGATGTCAAAACTCCGTGGGTTGTAAGACTATGCGCAAAAAATCTTGCGCACAGCCCATATAAATGGTGCAAAGTGCACACCTTCAAAGCTCCGCCCGCCTGGGCCTTGGAAACAGCTGCGAAACGCAAGCACCAGTTGACCCAACCTTGGAAATGTTTAAAGAAGCAAACGTAACTTAATTGGCACTAGAATTGGTGGTATATACAGCCCCAAACCAGTATGCCTGCAAACCAATCTAACCTTCACCGGAATAGAAATACACCATGTCGAGTCACCCAAGACTTCGTATCCAACGATCCCGCCAACTGCAGATAGCACCATCGTCTATCGTCGAACTAATTTAGATCCAGGTCTTGTGGCCCTGTTCAATGGGTTAGCTGATGTTCACAGTGTCATAGAAATTTCCCGATCTGATTCATTGGCGGGGATGGTGAGGAAAAGAAGGGAGGTAAAACTCACGAAAACCATGCGGCACATGGCGTAGGTGGTGGCTATTATTGTATTATCAGTATACCGGTCATAGTACGTTTCCGGTCCCACAAAAGGTCAACTTACCAGCACCGAGACCGTAGACGGAGATCAGGTAGGGGTACATGATGTAACCACTGCGGGAGGTCTGTAGAAAAGCGCCAAGTCAGATCATTGCCGTTATAAAACAATTGATTCGAATCAAACTAACCTTCCACCACTGACGCTTGCCGTCGTTGTTCTGGAACAGACGCTGGTAGTAGGGGACACGGTTCTCACGGAACACGAACCTATAGCCGGAAAAACACGTATTAGTAACGATTCGTCAAGTCCGAGACTATTGCCCGTATCCCGGTGCAATATGTAGAACAATTGGTCATTGCGTTGTCGAGAAGCTGCGAAGCGAGATTCGGGCGCACTCGGAGACGCGGTCCTGAGTGGAATTGGGGGGGTTTAAGGGTAGCAGGAGCAAGGATAGGTGGTGACATACCCAGCCATGCGAGGCACAGTGCGGAACATTTTGGCGGTTGGAAGGGAGTGGAGGGGTTAGGCAATGGGAGGGAGTTGAATGGGGTGATGTTCTTGAGGTTTAGGATCGAGCTTCAGAGATCATGTGACTTCCCTCTTTCCTCCGCCCGCTTTTTTGCCAATCAAACTCGTGTGCTTATTAAGAACACGAATTTCTCGAAAGGGGAAAGCGTCATTAGTCCCTCCGCGCGGAAGCTGGCTTGCTGGTTATTCTACCTTTTTTTCAAGTCATATTTCCAGCATGGTCCAGCATTGGGTGCCATCTCATTTTTTGCACCTATGCGACCGGCTTTGAATCGATTATTGAAAAGGCCGTCTGCCCTCTCGATAATCGACAGCCTCATCACAACTTCAATCGGAATCGAGCAGTTGGAATTCCGATACACGCGCCTACAATGCCAATCACGATGTCAGTCAAAATGTGCCAGTCAACCCAAACTGGCCGATAACAAAGATACCGGCGTTTCACACCAGGAGAAGACGAGCAATCCATGGCTGAGCAAATCGAAGACAAAGCCTCTCAGTTTCTCTATATACGACATTGAACCAAATACCCCTTCACCCGAACCTTCCTTTCGCGCAAACGACTCTGCCCCGAGCGGAACTCCAGAATGTATCACCAAATCCCTACGACTCGACCCGGAAAGGCTGGAATTCGAGTCAGACATCGGACACTCCAAGGACCTCGGTACACGATTAGTGGACCTCCCAGAACATAGGAACAACTTTGAGCTTTGGGAAGAACTGCTTCGTTTTCGCCAGCGCCAATATGGGGATCATGGTACAAAGGTTATTTGGGACGGAATCACAAACCGTGCGGGTGGGGTGAAGTTGCCTCTGACGGGAAAGCACGCGGATTTCTTCTGGCAAAGTTTCGTGGACCTGGGACTGAAACGGGAGACATTCCTAAAAGAAGTCCTGGACTATGCAGTAATTCTTGGGGGTAGTGATGGCTGCTGCTGGTCAGGACTCTATGAGAGAGTGGTGGGTGGTCTTCTGGAACGAGACATGAAGAAACAGGCCATTGATTGGCACCGAAAGCTTCAAGATTCTCAGCTGGCGAGCCCCAGTGACCTCTTACGAATAATTCCATACGCCATACCCCCGCCAATTGTGCCTGCCGTTAATGATGTGCTATTGTTTGCCACCCCTCGCCCCACGCTACAGTCCAAGACACCATTAATGCGGATCAAAACCCTGAAAGCTCTATGTCGCGGAATTGATCATCGCATATACGGCCCTGTCATTTTAAGTCTACTGGAGCAAGGCTATGGAGAAGATGCATTAGCAATGCATGGCTGGTTGATTGCTCGCCGCGACCACCCCCAATCAATGCAGGAGCTAGAACATTTATTGGAATATACAAGGAAGTACGGGCTTCGTCAGGAATATGACAATCTCCGAGATTATGCCCAACTTCAGTTTCCGTCGGACAATCCCGAACAAAATATGTCACAAGGACAGCAAGCAAGCGAAAAGGATACCAAATCTGGCAGCTCACGGAAACGTGAATACAAAGACGACATCGCTGCCAGGTTGTTTGCCACTCGTGCTCTCAATTTCGACATGGTTATCGGTGGTCTGAGAATGCTCGGCATTTCCAAAATCGGCCCACGAACCTTACGGGAGATGGCCGTGAGAGCCCACGACAGCCAGGAAATTTTAACAAATCTCAAATTGCTTCGCCAGGCTGGTATCACCACCACGGACAGTGTCTTCGCGAAACTGGTACCAAAGCTTGCAGCCCAGACTCGCGAATTCCTGCTTTCCGACTTGTTACAGAGCGATCAGCATCCTGATACTCTGGAAGATGCCAAGCTACAGGAATCACTCTTGATCTCATACTACATGGCTCGTGACTCACGTCAGTACAACATGTCATTAGCCATATTGGCAGAGCATTTCCCGGATTCTACAGGCTTACTTGATATTCACTTCCGAAAACATCTGGCTACTGGAGAGCTAAGTGCTGCTTCCAAAGTGGTAGATGAGCTCACATTACTTGGGAAGACCCTGAGCGAGGACAGTGTGGACTTTATGGCCGAAAAGGTCTTGCCATCTCGCCGAATGCATCATAGACCACAAGTGACCCCAGGGCTACCTGCCCATGATGCAGCGATTTTTGTGTTCAAGGTTCTTCAGCGCGTGGTCCCCACCGGCTGCTATGTTAGCCCGGCTTTCTGGCAAGAACTTCTCAAGCGGTTCGGCATGGGCAACCATTGGGATGAATTACGAGAATGCTCTATGTGGCTTGTTGACCAATACACCCACAGACCGGAAGAGAAGGGGAAACACCGAGGAATCCTTTCTTCTCAGCAAATGCCCACCATTCGATCAGATAATCGAGTGCTTGGTCTTATCTTTGACGAGGAAATGCAACAAGCCATCATTTCCTGGGGCTTCAAGTTGCGTGTGACGCGTGCCACCACAAACGAAATCTATTGTCCACACCCCGCCACCGGTGCCAAGCTCATTGCTTGGACACGAGGCTTAATACTTCTACGGGAGCTTGAGGAAGCCGGTCTTGCTCTTCGGCTAGGCCCAATCCGCCGTGCGACTCAGATCCGCTTGAACCTACTGTTTGGAGTGTATTGCCATTCTGCGGTCCGCTTCAACCGTATGCTGCGGAGGGTCAACCCATACAATCAAGATCAGGTTTATAAGGACATCAATCTTGCCTGGGGCCAGTCTCTATTCGAGGGCAAGGAACACTCGGAACCAGAGAAGCTTCTGAACCCTCCACGCTCACCCTTTTCTCTGAGGAACACAGCCAAGGTCATGTTGTCTAAAAGGCGAGCTCGATGAAGCAGAAATAAATTATTAGTTTAGATGTATCAATAAATGTATAATACTGAATACAAATGAGAATCGATCATTGATCATATGCATGAATGGTCGGGATCATCCACTTGATTGATCCCTCGCGTCTAGTAAATAGGAGTTTTCTGAATGTAGGCCGTGTCACCTTGTGTCATCAGCGCTTCGCCCGCTTATTCTCAGGGGAATAATGTACGATTCCAGGCAACAAGAAAGAAAGAGAGTTGAAATTTCAAGCCAAGACCCAAGAAGTTATGAGTACGTAGTGTTAGGCGGCCAATAGAGTACTGTGGCTGTGAAAGGCGATCTAAGAATAGTTGAGACGGCAACGCGGCCTGGACCCGCTTAGTATTGATCGGCATCACATAAACATTCTCCATGACAGTCTGCTCTATTATTCCTGTCGTCTTAACGCCTCTCTGTTTCCTATTTTCTTTTTCAATCATTGAAACTACCTGTCCATTTATACCACTATATACAATATGCGATCATTTAATCTCTTAGCGTTATTGCCGCTGGTACTCGCCAACCCGCTGAATGTCCGCACCACCGCCTGCAACAACTCTCCCGACCTTTGCGATAAGACTTATGGCGAGATTACACATTTGGGTGCCCACGACAGTCCGTTCGTGCGTGACTCTACTACCGATGAATCTATTGCCGGTGACCAGTATGTTGGACCACGATCAAGACAACCTATACCAAAAAGCGGCTAGAATCATAATACTAACCCCACTCTTCTCCATAGATACTACGACACCACCACCCAACTCGACGCCGGCGTCCGATTAGTAACCGCGCAAGTCCACAAGAGCGACTCAGCATGGCACCTATGCCACAGCAGCTGTGACCTGCTCGACGCAGGATTACTGCAGACATGGCTCGGCAAAATCAAGACCTGGCTAGACGACAACCCCAACGAAGGTGCGCAAGCAACATCCCAAGCCAAAAAAACATACCCAGTATAAACACCCACTAACAAGGCCCTCCATTCCACAGTCGTCACCATTCTCCTCGTAAACTCCGACTCCGCGACCGCCGCCGAGCTCGGCGCCATCTACGAGGCCGCCAACATAACCAGCTACGCATATGAGCCCACCTCCCAGACCACCGCCCCATCCAGCTGGCCAACGCTCCAGGAGATGATCAACAACGGCACGCGGCTCGTGAACTTCGTCGCATCCCTCGACACAAGCTCCAGCTACCCCTACCTGCTCTCAGAATGGGACTTTGTCTGGGAAAACAACTACGACGTGACCGACGCCTCGAACTTCACCTGCACACCCAACCGACCCTCCACCTACGACAACGACCTCACGTCCGCGCTTGCCTCCAACTTCCTCCCCCTGATGAACCACTTCCTCTACTCCACCATCTCAGTCCTGGACATCGAGTACCCGAACGCCAGCTACGTCGCTACCACGAACGCTCCGTCCGGCGGCACGGGCAACCTGGGATCGACGGCGACGAAGTGCAAAGAGGCGTACAACGGTCGCCAGCCGACGTTTATCCTTGTGGACTTCTTCAACCGTGGTCCGGCCATCGATACCGTCGATAGCTTGAACAACGTTACCAATGCCGTCGGCAGGACCTCTGTATCGACGACTGCCTCGACGTCCAGCAGTGATGGCTCGACCGTTAACGGTGTCCTCACTAGCCTAGTCAATCTGGCCGAGTCTGCTCGGTCTGGATCTACCCCCACGATGGGTAATTGGATCTGGGTTGGTGGTAGCTGGGGCAGTATTCTTGGAGGTGGCATCAGCCTCTGATTGAACCGTGTGGCTGAGTTTCTGCGTGCGTTTTGGACTTTTTTCCCCACGTGTGTTTATCACTGTATAGCGTTTTGTTCTCGTTTCTCTCACGAACATTTCCTGGGTACGGGATTTCTCGATCCTGTCTCGCCCGGTATATAGAGCATGGATATGGGAAGGCACAGCGTGTTTTGTTTGGGTCATTGGATGGCAAATTTGGCGCAAGCGCCCACGCAAAAGGTAAAGGCGTTTTGGGTATTGGTATTGACTGGATTGGAACGATTAAATGACACGAGCTGTAGTTTTTGTACAAGATATCATGTTATGTCTAGAGCGAAATAAATCCTACAAACGACGAATCCTTCTCCAAGTTTCGGATGCCTACCGGTACATAAATATACATAGCACTTGCGAATGGCAGACATCTGGATAATCCAATTCATACTATGTAATTGAGTATTGCTTACCCTCAAGTACCAGACATAGTAGTAGAGCCTCTACTCCTTCCCCAACAACTCCCGCACCTTATTCACCTTATCCTCAGACGTCTGCACCTTATCAGTCCTGATTCCAATCGAACCGTCGTCAGCCAAAGTACCACAAACACACCAACACGAGGCGCCCATCTCCAATCAGAGCGAAGTTCCTCCAGGGCAATCAAAATCCCAAGCAAACATACCTCGATCCGACCCGGATATCAGTCTGAATCCGCACAACACCCTGCTGGTGCAGCATTGTATGCGCCTGTCCAATGACCCTGTGGACACTATCCCAGTCTCCCTCTAATGATTTAAACGGACATCAGTTGCCAGATACTAGTAACCACCTAACGTACATATTCAAATGTATGCATAGACCTTCATGGGGCAACCCGATAATGCACGAAGAAAAAAAAAACAAGGAAAGAATGGGAAGAAGAAGGTCACACACCGAGCGTAGTGCCGGCTGAATGCATCACATATTTGACACCGGATTGCTCGATCAGTCGCTGGACATCAGCGATTTGGGCCGAGACTGAAGCCGATGCGGTGCCGATCTAATTGGAATCCCGTAAGCTGAGTGTATCACCAGGCGCCAAGCGCCAATCACCATCGGCTGGGATTGATGGGGGGGAGGGAATGCTACGAACGGGAATCAGGCAAAAGTCTGCGAGGCAGTGGGTGGGTGTGGGGAGAGATTTATAGTCCATTGTGTCTGGACTCTGGAGGGTGTTGGAGTGGGGAGTTTGAGATGGTGGGGGAGCGGAGCTTTATTTTTGTTTTTGAAGTACTGTTTCCAACGCCCGCTGGATTTCATCATCTGGGGACACAGGCGCCCACATGCAACCACTCTATGTTATAAATCGTAGGGAACCGAGGAAATTTTTAGGTCTGTTTTATTTATAGAGGTTCAAAGTGTAACTAACAGTTTTTCAATTTTGGCAGTTCGGAGAGTCAGGCCAGGTATCCTTTGAGGATGATATATATTGGATTGAGAAGACAAGAGGTTGAAGAGTTAATTAAACAGCGATAACAAGAAGTCAAGAACCAGAGAAGCCGCCCAGTATTAATTATGAATCATGCATCATAAGAGTTTTCCGAATAACAGAAGACTGAAGAAAGCACCCAATATGCAAATGCCGAGGTCGATATTAAAATGCATCAGAGTTGTAATATAGAAGATCCCAGGAATTATTGGCCTGGATATTGAAGTGCGCATTCGGTGGGATCTTGATTGGCGTTGGATCCATCATACCAGCCACCGTCAAGAAGCTGCATTTCAAGCTTTCTCCAGTAGGTAGATTTTCCCCCGGCGCCTGTTTTCAAGTCCAGATCGCCCAAGCGGATCTCCACGGGGGATTTTTCATCATTTGGGATCTAGTCATGGTTAGTCAATGATAAGATACAAGACGCTTGTGATAATACCATACCTTAATGAACATTGTACAATCTCGCAGTGTCATGTCAAGGGAAGTCTTTGGAGAGAAAGCAGGCGGCCCATGCAGACCCACTTGTGCCCACGATGTCTGCTGAACTTGCAACGTATGAAGAACAGGATTATGAAATAAAATGCGCGCCAGTCGAGCGCGATCATTACAGCCCTTGATGAAAGCCGTAGCACGTAAAACATCCTCAAAGCAGCCCGACACAAGATCCAGCGGACAAAAGGAGCGCTGTTCTTTCAAGCCCAAAGACCTCGCATCGTGGTTCTTCATCTCCCTCAGCGCACAGGTCCGACACCGATGCGCCATGGGCGGCGCAGAAGGAGATTGTATAAGCCACTTCGGCTTGAGCTCCGCCAGCGTGGCGCCGGGCGTATCAAAGGTTGTCATATCAGTGATCAGTAAACCGAAAGGCTCATCAGCACAAAGATAGCCACCATGGCGCTTTTTAGGACGTTGACCGTTGAGTTCGGCAGCACGCAGCTGCTCATTACAGCGCTGGAGAAGTCCACCCGGAAGAAGAATAAGAGACTGGTCGACTAAGTGGTCTGGTCTGAATAAGGGGCGCACAATGGTATTGAAGTTTCGATGGATTTCTTTATATGATATATCGCCGGCAGTCTGTTTGCGCAGCCGGAGCAATTTCCCCTGGAAGCTAGGAGGCACACACGGATCGTCGATCATGATAGGGGAAAGTTGTTTCTTTGCTTCACTCACGACGAGAGCGGATTTTAATGGGGCGGCGACAAAGCGGTAAATGACATTGGCGCCGCCCTCTGCGAGATACACGAGCTGGACCCCTCGGGGTAGCTCCAGGAGACTGGGGTTTGTCATTCGAAGGCAATGTGGGTTGTGGATCGGAGGATGCACCCCAGGCTCATAGAAAAAGAAAAGAAAAAAAAGGAAAGATATGATCCACAAGAGTTTAAAAAGCGCAGGGAGGATTAGGAAAAGGCGGAGAGGAAAGGGTGCACGCGGCAGTGCGTGATAGATCGAAAAGCCCCAGAAAGATAAACTAGGGGGAATAGCGTGCAGGGATTAGTTCTTTATGTGGGGTGGGCATCAGCATCAGTGGCGTTGGGTCTAGGGCCGATCATATCAGTTGAAGCGCGGCAATCGACTTGAAAGGATCTCCTGAAACTTTACTCCAGCCAAGATTGATGCCAAATCGCAGTCAGCTGAATTTGACAGAGCTGAGGTTGAAAGTCAACTTGAGCCTGTCAGCACAGTAGAAGATTGAAAGTCAATAAGCAGGAAATGCGAGGAAAAGAACGGAGAATGAGCTCCGTTTAACTCGCGATAATCGGGAATGGCCTGCAGTTCACGCTAAACCGGATTAGGTTATCGAAGCAGAATGGTTGACGCCCCCACTCCGAGGTATACTTTGAAGTTACAACCCTTGTCCATAACTGCACATGATATCACTCACTTGATACAAGTTTATCAAAGAGTGAATGCATTCATGAAAAAAACAAAATGTTAGATTATCAATTGCTCAAGCCAGATCCACCACTCATATGTCCATCAACACCCGGAAGAAAACAAGATACATAGCCCCGGAGGACATGAAAAATACATATGTGTACATTCAATGTTGTGTACACGTCACAAGGATGTATGTAGCCCACACCGCTGCACCGAAACCTTGGAATATACCGATTCAAACAACTTGAGTTGGTGCAAGACGTTTCTCCAATGTGGTTGGTTCTGGGCTGTCATTTGCTCCCACATCCTTACCCCGACGCTTTTCCATGGGCCTACCACCTGGAGGCCCAGGAGCGACGCCATCCATCCGGACTGGTGTTGGCCCGGTGGTATCGAAGAATTTCGGAAACTCCCCCATCTCTGAAGTCGCATCCCTGGCACCTAGAAGGCCCTCCAATATTGCCAGTGGATTGGCGGAAGAAGAAGAGGAAGAGGAAGGTATCGGTGTCGATGTTGGGCTTGTAGTTGGAGTTGGAGTTGCCAAATGTCGCTGCTTGCTAAACGAATAGTTTGCAGAAGGGGTTCCGGTCGGAACCATGGAGGAACTGGAGGAGTCTCCAAGAAGCCCCTCCAGCATGTTTTCCGGATTCATGTCCCTCCGAGCAAGGTTATGAGCCACCTCGCTGACGTTGTCCCCAGGTACCACATTTGCCTGTCTAGCGACTTTGTCAAGCCGCTTTGCAATCAGGGTAGATGGATCTACCGCGCCGAGCTCAAAGGTATTTTGGACGGTGAGCGAATCGTACTTCATATAGAAGGCCTGGCTTTTTTTGGTTCTCTTCAAGAGAGTTTCTGTGATGGTAATACTGATCTGCGTGGACTAAAGCAAGTCGAGAGATGATCATGCCCGTGGGGTTGCACATATCACACATATCACCCATAGCCTGTTCAACCAAAAGCACAAATTGAGCTTGGAAACTTGGCTTTTCTTGTTTCCTTTCTCAATCGATATGGGTATTATATTTGTTATTTCGCGTTGATTGCATGGGCAATATATCGTACGTGGGATTCGCAAAGATTGATCATTTCTCAATATGCCATATTCGCAGACAGTGTTCCTCAAACCAGGCGTTTTCTCAAAGACAAGATTACGCGTAGGCAACGTGTATATAAGTCATAATCTGCAACTGTTCAATTCAAATATCTTGATGATTTTGAAATGCTTGATTCCAATGAAATTAACCGCCAACCTTCTCTACACTAAGCTACTAAACACTGACATCCGGACATTGCTTGAACAAAGCCATCATCGGCGAAAATAGCTTCCGCCCTTGAGAATCCTCGCCAGACTCCAACTGTGCATCCCTAATGGTTCGCATTTCGTCCCAAGACATCCATACCCATGCATCACACTTCTCGGGCTCCATAATCTTGATTTTATGTTAGTTAAATGCACGAAGCAGGGGCCCCAAAAGCAACATGTGATAGAGCCTCACCTGCGGCTGAGCAGACTGATCTTTAAGATCACCCCTCATGAAAATAGTGACATAATGTCTGCTCTCATCCAGCATGACATCGTTTGTCGCAGTCAAAAGCTTCAAGTTGGTAAGCTCCAGACCTGTCTCTTCAAGCATCTCTCGCGCCGCACATTCGGCAAAATCCTCGTTCATCTCGAGATGACCTCCTGGGAGAGCCCAACGGCCTAAAGGAGACCTTAGTTCAGTAGTTGTTTAATTGATGGCTTGAAGCCATGGGGACTACACCAACCTGCTCCATGGCTGCCTTTTCTCTTGCCAAAGACGAATTTGCCCTCGGCATTCATAGCAAAGACCGCAATTCCGACTCGCGGATGAATCATGGTTTTGGACATTGCTGGAATTGCTTTTGAATTTGTTCTTGCTTTTGGTCGTGTGTTGTGCACAGAGAAATGTTTTGGATGGAGCTGAGCTGCAAGCTTGGGAGCAAATGATCTGTGACTCGTGGGGCGCGGGGCGGGGTCGAAAAAGAAAACTTCTTGCACAAAAGTGATCAGAACACTGAAAGGAAGCGCTTGGGGATTTTCAAAAATGTTTTCCTGAGAGAGAAACAACCCTTTAAATGACTCAATTGAAAACTATAGCTTTAGCGACTATATCCAACAGTTGGGCTCTAGTATAGTATCAAACTGATGTAAGTCTGCCTTCCTAGGGGGCTTAGACAAGGCTTATCCAGGCACCTGCCGCCCAGTCACACAATTGACAAGGTAATGAGCGCTTTGCCGCCGGGCTCGCTATGTTGAAACGGGCTTTATTTTTCATAAATAGTAGCAATAATTCCCTAAGTTATCGCAATATCGCAAGCATTGTGATCCGTTACGTTTTCAAATGATGCGGCATGCGGGTCTGAGTAACGGGAAATCAAGACACTACATTCCATGGCGTCTTGGTAGGTGGATACTACTAAAAATTACCCGCATTTGATTGCCCCTCAATGAATAGTACAACAGTATCACAGGAAGAGGTGTTTAGATACTGTAACTGCCCGGAAGGTCGGAAAACTGCATCGTGGATTAATAAATGAGGCTCTGACGCATTTTCCGAACTTTCACTCCAACAATCACGGCCGGCTGGCCCAATGGCAAGGCGCTTGACTACGAATCAAGAGATTGCAGGTTCGATCCCTGCGTCGGTCAATTTTTTTGGACTTTTTTTATGGACCATGCAGACAAAACGGACAGCACTTGAGTACAAGATTGATGTCAGTATGCCGAATGCTGAAATCTTCAATCTCAGTGCGGAGCACACGATCATTGAGAAATCCCACTCTTCAGTCTCCGTTGATCAATTGATGCCAGTTCATTGTTTTGACTTGATCCGCGGCCCGGTCGCCTTTGAAGTTTGAAGCATGTTTGACCCAAACCTGACTATGAAGTA
The DNA here is from genome assembly GCF_028828195.1 of Penicillium verhagenii. Taxonomy (NCBI): domain Eukaryota; kingdom Fungi; phylum Ascomycota; class Eurotiomycetes; order Eurotiales; family Aspergillaceae; genus Penicillium; species Penicillium verhagenii. Next base: position 1,063,138 of record NW_026643171.1, read on the forward strand.
ATCGTAATATTACTCACTAGAGAAATAGTAGTCAGTAGTATTGCAAGTTGGTACAGCTTGCCATGGGATGGCCATGTCCCGGGACAGAGTGTAGATACGATGCATATGATCGCGTTAATAGACCAAACCCGCTTTTGAGAAACCGAAAACGCAACACCTACTACATGTAACCAAATATGGGACTTAAAAAGTTCAAAGCGATGACGTTGAAATATTAGAATTGATAGCGGCAGTTTGCAGAATCATGTCTTTCGGAACCTTAGGTTTTGAATACAGCTGAAAGATGCCCCGTCCAGGCGGCCCAACAAATAGCTTTTCTAAATAGCTTTTCCAAATATATTTTTCTCTTCTTTCAAATCTTGGATATAGACTCACAGCCATTTAGTATGATTCTCAAGGTTTTGGAAAGGTTGGATTGAAGGTTGACTCCCGAGATCAGTGTAGGTATTGTTTCAATATCAAATGGCGGGTAAATTCGATGACCACGGGTTGCGTAAACTGTCAACTGTTTCAAGATTATGCCGGTAATGGTAGTGCTGGGAAGCTTGGCGTGCAAAGTCTCATGAGAAGATGTGTATCAGTCTTACTATTAGACAAGTATGTAGCAGCTGAGGTAGTAAGTGAGATGAAAGTTGAGCAAACTAAGCACCTGTACATCCCACCTACTACATCAGCTGCTACATACTTGTCTGCTACGTATCTTCTCAGTCTGTACACGCCAAGCTTCCTAGCGCTACCATTACCGGTCAGAGAGGGGTCAGGTGACCCCTTCTAGATATCCAGTACTTACTTCCTCCCTTTTCCCATCCTCTTCTCTCCATCTCTCCAAGAGAGATTGCCCACAGCCAATACAGTTGCTTCCCCCCCCCTTCCCCTGAGCAGCGGCACAATATGTAACCGCTAGCATTAGCAAAGTTTGAAACAGTTGACTGTTTACGCAACATCGAACCTACTACCTACCCGTCACTTGATACTTGAAACAACCCCTCCACATGCCTGATCTTAGTAGGAGGCGGCCTTCCATCCAACGTTTCCGAAACCTTAAGAACATTCCAGACAAAATGGCTGTGAGTCTACCCAGGTGACTAGTAGGCCCTATTCATATGTTGATAATACTTGCAACTGAGCTTACATGATGAGTGCACAACGGACGGGCTAATGAAAACTGACATCACCAGAATCACAAACGGTCTCGAAATCGACGTTGATCACGCATGGACGAATCCGATGCACCCAGGACTGCGAATGCTACAGAGAAATTTCCATGGCGACCTGGTTTCTTTAATTATCCGATTACTCCAGACACATCAACTCCCACACGTCGCCCGGCCAATCCACCATCACGGCTTCGCTCACAAGCCTCACGAGTCTCTCCGCTGCTCCCGGATCGCGAATCCGGTATTGAATCCCCGATACCCAGACATCCAAGGAAAGTACGAAATGTCGGAGGACAGGACAAGCGTCGGCCACAAGTTGTCGGAGGAACCGGATTGCTTCACAACCTGATGAAGCCCGAATTGAAACAGGAAAAGTCATACACTCGATACCCCTATGACAAGGATTTGAAACTCCCTGCTTCGTGGGAGAATGCTGCTGACCGGGCGACACTGGAGGTGGATGCTACCGATTCCACCCAGTTGCGAGACCTGATTGCTTCGTTCTACCAACCTCCTATAATCCGGAAGCAATTCCGGCGAGTATATACCTCCGAGGGGCTATTGAAATCGAAATACTTTCCAGCAATGGACTTAGTTGATCTCCATCCCGACCTAAAGAAGTCACTCCGGCGAAACAACTCTGTTTTTGAAACATACCAGGAACATCCACATTTTTACACTTTATTTCTCGAAAACCAATGATTTCAGGATCGAAAGGGAGGCCCATGCGCCTGCAAGATCAAGTATTCGAGCAGATCTGAATGCCACAACAATGCTTCGTGGAGGGCGATCGAAAGCGATCACAGATTCACAACAGAGAACAAAAGATGGGTTGCACCCGGGACGCTGCCGCCACCACGCAAACAGTGGACTAAGGCAAAATGTCAACTGCGTCGATACATGATCAACTATCGCCGGGGTGAGGCAAGAAGCCTCCACGCAAAGCTTGGAATTGTGGAAATTGGAAAGCATGCCATGTTTCCAGCTGGAAAGGCATAAGACCGAATTGGAGTCATAAAAGGTTCCACCGCTTACCACATCGAATCCGATTCCCAGGTCATCGAGGGAAAAACCGCTTTTCGCCATGCTGTCTCCAATTTGGAATACTGCTCGCGTAAAGCCATTGCTTCTCGCGGTCTTGATTTTGGGGGCTGAACAAGAGTCGTCTGGGCACGGCCCGCACGGCCCACACGAGTATTCCACGGTGGAGATTCAGGAGTCAGGACGCGACCCATACAGACCTGATGTATTATATGTCCTGACTCTTTACAATGAAGTTGTGACAGAACAAAGAAAAACCAAGGAGCATGAAAGAATCATCCACATGAAGTCTCATAATTGATGCTTGTAAAAGGTTCGGCAACCGCTCATTAGGAGTCCACAGAATACTCAGCATTAAATGGAACCGCCATCTGTAAGTATGTCTTTATGAGACACAGACTGGCTATGAGCTGCATTCCAGTAAGCGCACTCTGCCTGATGCAAGCGCTGGACTACCGTAAAGCCCAACGATCTGACCATGGGGTAGATATTCTGGCACCATAAAAATCGTTCCCTGTCCCCACACTCGATATAGCACTGAGCTGCCTGCGATACTCCGAACAGAACTACTTGCGCCGCAGAAACCCGGTTGTTGGAACGGATGCAGAAAGCGATGCACCGACAAATTTCGCCTGCATAGAATATCATATTCGCAAGATCTGGGGACTTCCTCAGGAGAATTTCGGTGTGGTATATCACACGGTGGACCCTTAGTAGGCAGACCCAGAAGAGAATATAGGCTTTGACAGTATCCAGTGAAGGAAATTCGTATGGATCAAGAGTGTGGCCGAAGGGTAAGGTGTTTGGATTATATCTCAGCTTGTCCTTAGTAGGAGTAGGCTTGCCATTGAGCTTTGGGGCATAGTTGTTAAGCCAGTCTTTCTGAAGTTTCCTCTTGGTCTCAAGGCAGCGATGCAGGAGTTGCTTGCATGAATCTTCTATGTCTTGAGAACGCTGATCTCTACTATGATCGAGGGATGCATGGAGCAATGCACATTCCGCGACGAGTCCAAAAAGTTTGTCCAGGGGGCTATATTCAACTCCTATGGAAAGGCACTCCGAACTAGTCTCTGACCTGTATTCTGGGTTCAGAATGAAGAAAGTCTGGGGGCCACTCATTAGTCCCAAAGTTGAAAGATCTAGACGGGCTGGCTTACCGCTGCCCATTTCTGCCTCGTCATCATGGCCTGGAGAAAAGAGGTTTCTTTTTCATCGACGCAGCTGATGTTTTTCAAAATAGCCGTTCCACCTTGGACATGGACCAAACAATTCCGCAATGTATCATCGCCAGTTTGCATCAACTGTGGAGGCAGCTTTAGCAACTAACTAACCAAGAAGGTTCAAGTGACTTTGCTCAATCAACACACCTCATAAGTATGGAAAAGAATCATCGCATAAAACATCTCAAGGGTTGGTTTGCAATTTCGTTGTAGCATGCGGGCCAATCCTGCAATCGCAATGTTATAGATCTCAACCCCATGGCGTATTAAATGAGCATCTCCCGTCTTCCTGGCGAGGACAGTAGCTGCTATTGCAAAGACAGACCGGTCCACCAGCTCAGACTCACCGGCCATACTGGGAAAGTGAGCCATCAAGAGATACCAGGTATCATCTTTGCCATGGGTAAGAGTATTATGAGCGAAGAGGGTGTTCATAAAACCCGAGAAAAACTGGGTTCGGACTTGGGCGCTCATGTTCAACCGAGACTGTGAGGGAAGAGGCTGAATTTTATTAGGGAAGCGAGCAACTGGTCGAATAGTCTCGCGGTTTTGCGTGCGGGTCAGGACGAGCCGGTGTGGTATAATGTTTCGATTCTCAACATAGCCAGGGCAAGGAATACCTTTCTTAGTGCACATCGCGCACTCCGGCCTAGCGAGGTCACACTAGGTACAGAAATTTGTCAGTTCATTTCCACAGGCAAGAGGAAGCAAATATGTACTTTAATTTTACGTTTCCTGCAACTGGAGCAGCCTGCAGATTGGTAGGGAATTCCACCCATCGTCAGCACAAACTTGTACCTAGTATTCCGTCAGCTCATGTAACTCCATACAGCAGTACGAGAATATTACTGGTGGTACCCTCTGTAGGTAACTGATCTCGTATTCCAAGGTTCGGGTTAATGTGGATCGGAGCGGGCCGATGCAGTCCAAAATTCCAAAATAACCCACAGCCGTGGTTGAGATGGAGAAGGGTCTGATGAGTGGAAGGAGCCCCAAGAGGCCCAGCGCGAACGTGGAATGTGCCCTTTGAAGTTGGAATGTTGCTTATATAACATGCAGGCCCGATAGACCGAATATTTACCTAAATCGATCAACTTTGTCATTCTGGGAGTTAGCGCCCCTCCTGTACTAACCAAGAAATCATGTGATACGTTGCGAACTGCGACTGAGCGAGTGTGAAAACACCGCGTTGCCCCGCTGGGGTCGCAGATCAATGAGATCATCAGTATCGGGAGATTCGGGCCGCAACCTACGATCGCTAGTATAATTCGGGACCATATGAAAAGCGACAACAAGTGACATTCCTGGTCAATTTGATTTAATTCTGATTTCAATGGATTGTCAATACACGGAAGGAAAACGCCCTTGACGAAAGAGGCGCAGGCGTACAGGCGCATGTACCCCGCATGTCCCAGCCTCAGGCTTCAGTTCGTGACATAATCCGTGTTGTATTGATGGATGAAGGCGTGCTAATTTCCCTTCCGAATAGATCAGTCAGTGTCACGCAGTTTCCCTTGTTTAATATCCATGGAAACTGCTTCAGCCTATAGGATGCACTGACCTTTTCCGAAGATTGCTTACAACTTCAAAATTAAGGTCCAAAAACAGGGTTCAGTTAAAGAGCATGAGGTTACGCAGAGTCATCACCAGCTACAGTGCCCATATGCAGGGACTTCCCTCACAACTAGCCGGCAATCATCCATGGATGATTTCTGTGGAGCCGGCAAAACTTCTGCGGGGAAAGCCGTGAAGATACGTGAAGAATCTCCACTTCCCCACCATATTTTTAAGCTTTCACGAACTGTTTACCCAATTGCAGTCCATTTAGCCAACTGTAGCTTTTCTAGAAAACCGGGGTCGTTTTAGCCAACCGAAGTCCTTTTAGCCAACTATAGACTTTCTGCCCAACTACAGCCTTTTTAGCCAGCTATAGGCTTTTTAGCCAACTTCATCCCCTTTAGCCAGCCGGAGTGCCCTAGACGGGTACCTAGCCGAGCAGAGATCTTGGAACTATGGATAGAGGCGTCCCTGAAAACAGGCTCAAAGAAGGTTCCTCTAGTTCATCTGACGAAGTTTATACGGAAGAATTTGCCTATTCAAACCGCTTCGCCGTGCGGGGAAAAAGGATAAATACTCGAGTTCACAGGGTATAAGTAGAGGTAGAACGAGCCCGCAACAAAGTTTCTAGCATAGGCTTCCCAGACAAGTAGCTACTAGACACATCCACTCAAAAGCATTCAATCATCCCCATCATGAAGGTCGCCGCAGCTTTCACCGGCCTCCTGGCCACCGCACTCGCGGCGCCTGCTCCCGAACCTGTCCTGATGCCACGAAGTGCCAACATCAACTACGTCCAGAACTACAACGGCAACCTCGGTGACTTCACCTACAGCGAGAGTGCCGGAACTTTCTCTATGTACTGGGAGGATGGAGTGAGCTCCGATTTCGTCGTTGGTCTGGGCTGGACCACTGGCAGCTCTGCGTGGGTGATCCCCCTATATCCATTGATACCAGTCTACTAGGATCTAACTTCTCTCAGCTCCATTACCTACTCAGCTAGCTACAGCGCCTCTGGCTCGGGCTCCTATCTCGCCGTGTACGGCTGGGTCAACTCTCCCCAGGCTGAGTACTACATCGTCGAAGACTACGGCGATTACAACCCTTGCAGCGCAGCTACAAGCCTTGGTACGGTAACCTCTGATGGAGCCACCTACCAGGTCTGCACCGACACCCGGACCAACGAGCCATCCATCACGGGAACGAGCACGTTCACGCAGTACTTCTCTGTTCGAGAGAGCACGCGTACTTCTGGTACGGTGACGGTTGCCAACCATTTCAATTTCTGGGCGGAGCATGGCTTCGGCAACAGCAACTTCAATTATCAGGTCGTGGCTGTTGAGGCTTGGAGTGGTGAAGGCAGCGCTAGTGTCACCATTTCTTCTTAGAGTATGACGGACGAAGTGGTCGAAAGCTTGGAAGCCGAGATCCTTTTTAGGTGGCGTGATGGTAGGACTGGGGTTATGTGGTTCGAAATGTCGAGGCCGTATATTTTGTGGCAAGATTGAGCTCTCGGCTGCTATGTCTTTAGCTCGCATTCAAATGTTATTATGGCATGAGCTAAACGTAAACGTGTTGTGCTGTCCAGCTCCCATGAAATCATTGCATGTAGTACTGTAAATTGCCAATCATGGAAGTGAAGTTATTACATGTAGTATATCTACTAATATCGTAAATTATCTACACGCTACGGCGATCTTAATCAAGGACCCAACAATAAATTCTTTTCGAGGCTTCTCTTCCTAGGGCGTTATTGAAGTATCTTGCGCATGAATGTAACAAAGTGTTTCTGCTGTGCACTTCACGAGTTTCCTTCAAGCTTTTCTAACGTGACTGAAGAAGTAGGAACTATCCCCTTCCACTTGCCTTGATATCTTTAGTCAGCTCCAGCCAGTGTGGATTAACTCAAAAATATCTTCAGCATCAAAGAACTCAGCCGCATAGACATTGTCCTGGAGCATTTTCTTTGGAGGAGCACTTCAGGAGCTCGATGTATGTATGATTGAATATCGTCACAGCATTCATTTGATCCCAAAAGAGCTTCAAATGTTGACCAAAGTTAGAAAAACACAGTTCGCCCATGGTCTTTCGTTATTGTCAAGGTGCGAGAAAAATAAACCGTGTGATCGCTGCCGATCTTCCGTGTCCTAGGGTTCAATCTCTCCTCTTCCTCCAAATCAGTCAAAATTGAGCAATCATGAATTCCGGGCATGATGCCCTTTTCTTGTATATCCAATAGAGTTGAGCGAGATGTGTAGACGGGAGGTGATTTTCAGCACTATAACTTTGTGAGTTGAAGCTACATGTCCACGATTTGAATGAGAGCTTTCCAGACTCGGGAACCATGGAAATTACACCTTTCAAATTTGGGATCTCTGCTGTGAGCGTTCGAACTTGCACATGGGTTGATTTGTCCATACATATTTCAGATGCAAAAAAACTATGCTCATATCGGTAGGCCTTAACTTATTTGCTAACATGCTCCCTTTATTCCGGTAAGTGCCAATTGGAATGTAACTCCGGATTTTTATTCTTCAAATTTCATCGACGGAGGTATTCGCACGGCTCAAAATGAAAGCTAAAGCGGATTTGATTCTTAGGTCTTCACCACCGAATTTATCCAGAACTTCATGATACGCGGCCTTCGATACGGCTTGGAGAGCATCTTGGTCATGAGATCCTGACGCGGTTGCAGTCCTTTTGGCTTTTGCCTGTAATAATGTACCCACAACTTCAAGGTGCCCCCCTTCAGCCGCCGCTTGGAGAGCTGTTCGACCATAGTAATCTGCCGCGGCTGCATTGACATCCGCATTTTCCTGTATCAATCGATTCACCACTTTAAGGTGCCCTCCCTCAGCTGCTGCCTGGAGAGCTGTTCGACCACGGTATTCTGCCGGGGCTGCATTCATATACACGTTTTCCTGTATCAATCGATTCACCACTTCAAGGTGCCCTCCCTCAGCTGCTGCCTGGAGAGCTGTTCGACCATTGTATCCTGTTGGGTCTGTATTGATATCTGTGTTTTCCTGTATCAATCTGTTCACAACTTGAAGGTGCCCCCCTCCAGCTGCTGCTTGGAGAGCTGTTCGGCCATACCCTTTTGCTAGGGCCGCATTGACATCTGCATTTTGCTGTAATAATATATTCACAACTTGAAGGTGCCCCCCTTCAGCTGCTGCTTGGAGAGCTGTTCGACCATACTTCTTTGCCGGGGCTTCATGGATATCCGCTTTTGCCTTTATCAATCTATTCACAACTTCAAGGTACCCACCTCCAGCTGCTGCTTGGAGAGCTGTTCGGCCATACTCCTTTGCTGGGGCCGCATTGACATCTGCATTTTGCTGTAATAATATATTCACAACTTGAAGGTGTCCACCTTCAGCTGCTGCCTGGAGAGCTGTTCGACCATACTTCTTTGCCGGGGCTTCATGGATATCCGCTTTTGCCTTTATCAATCTATTCACAACTTCAAGGTACCCACCTCCAGCTGCTGCTTGAAGAACTGTTCGATTAGAGTGATAGTCTGCAGATAATGACAGAATTTGATGATCACTCCAGTCTTTTCCAATCAGATTGTCAATGCACTCCTGACACCCTGCCCACGCAGCACCAACCATGATGCAGTATAGAGGCCCACAATGTTCATCCCACCTCCATAGCGGACTTCTTGGCAATTCATCACTCAAGCCACAGCCATGATCAAGTCGGTGTATAATTTCCTTGATGATGTCGGTGTCCACCGAGTCAAGCTCAGTACTGGGTTGAGACATGCCATAGTACCAGAGCAAGGCGCGATGTCGGTTTTTTGATAACCAAACCGTTCTTCGTTGGGCAGACTGGTCGTGGGCTTCCTGGTTCTCATACCATGGTCTCTTTACTGTAATATTGCGCCCTTCGACGCATTCACAGAATAACCGCCAAATCTTGCTATCGGTCGGGACATTCAATTCTTGCAGATGTTCAATCCAGTATGTCTGTGCATAGAGAAGAAAAGGGTACGCTCTGTGTCGATCGTGCTCTGATACTGGTGAATTTTTGTCCTCAATGCTAATTCTGGTTTTGCTTTCGACCTCTGCGGAGCGCAAATATTGCAGGTTTCGACCACGAGATAATATTTCCAAGGCGACCCGTCTACCCGTGCTAGGAAGAGGTAAAACCCCAAATTGCAGAGGTTGAATAGGAGTACTGAAGCCTTGTCGTGCGTTTGCTAATGGCATTTTGAAGTCAGTGAAATCAAGATATGTCAGGCAAAGATTGCCAAGATACTGATCCACGTCTGCCATATCAAACATGGCAGAACAAGACCCGTCAATTGACAAAATATGTTCTCCCACACTATGGTGAACATAGTGAACTGTGCTATCTTCTTCTTCCACGAAAACTAGCCCACAGCAGTCGCTGATCACTTGAGTCATATCATTGGGACAATTGCCAGGGTCATGAGATTCTTGCTCTGGTTTGATGCCAAGAAGGTCTTCATACTCCGGACGCGTCAGCGGTCGCCTCAAGAAAGCACAGAAGCGCAGCAGGGAATTTGCTTGTCCTCCATTCCGTTTGCCCATTACACGACGGAGCCTTTGATTATAAAGCTCAGCAAGACCCCGCGGCAGTTGGGTTAAGGCTTCTAATATCGCTCGGTCACTCCCCTGTGCGCACAGCTCTTCCATAAAGAGTCGAGTCCAGAGAATCCTTATTATTTGAGGACAATCAGTGACACTGAAAACAAGAGAGCACGTTGAGCCCTAGGGAGGGATAAATCAATCTAAGACTGGGCCTTTGTTTCACTTACATTCCATCCGATCCATCCCGTAACGCTTGAGATATTGTAACGATGAGTGTTCCATCTCTCAGTTTGAGCTTCCCTTCTTCCAAAAATTGACTCAGCATTGCGTCGATATAAGCATCCATGTCTGGTTTAGCCCTTTCTTTGGTCACCGTGATTCTGTATTCTGGCTCCGCCACGCCAAACAGCTGGGCTTCGATATCGGGTCGGCTTGCGAAAAATAGTTTCACAGAGCTAGTATCGAACTGACGAAGGCGCATTAGGTTTGCGATGACTTCACGGCACTCCTTTTCCTCACACTCGTCTAGCCCATCTATGACAATAAAGAAGGCTTTGCCGTCTTCCAAGCAAGACAACAATAGCTCGGTCACCTCCTCGGTGTCGAGGTCCTGCGTTTTATCATGTAAAGATTGAAGATCACCGAGTTGATAGCTGTTAATTTGACTGTCCAGCAATTGACAGGCCAAACTCCCCATGATATTTCTTGCTGATAAGGTGGCTTTGTTGTCGGTGCAGCAGAAGTGATGGGAGATTATTCTATTGGCTTTGGATGACTCGTGTAGTTTGGAAATCACATTTGCGGAAAGTACAGTCTTCCCGACACCTATTTTGCCTGAGCACCAAAAGACTGCATTCCGGGAGCTGTTTTTCCATTTCACGAAGGCCTCGTCTTTGCATAGCCACTCCGCTGTCCCCGAAACCCGTTGTTTGTTGACCTGTTTCCACGGCTTCAAGTGATCGATTGTAGAGAGGTTCTTTCGAATTAGAGATCGCAGTCTTGCCGAGTCTCTCGCCAATTTGGCAACCCGCAAATCGTTTGCTTGATCTTCTTGCCTCCTGGTCGCTCTTTGAAAGTCGACACGAAATCTTGCGTTTCTTTTTCTATCGTACTCTTGCAACTTTCTATCGTACGCTTGCAACTTGATCGCGTCCTGGTTGGATTTCTGAGATGCAAACTGTATCTCGCGCTCGATGTCTTTCTCCGATTTTTGCAAAAGTGCAAGAAAGTGGCCAAAGTCGCTCTCGAAAGGACTAAACAGTGATGAGATCATCTGCGTGACTGTCTGTCTTCGAGAGACCTCGACAATTTTCATGCACATGCGAATGATAATAGAGTAAAAACCACACAGCTCGGTTTGTAGCTCAGTGCAACCAGGATAAAGTTGACCAAATTTCTCATAACTGGGGCAAAGCTTGCCTATTGACATAATCAAGCCAGTGACTTTTTCGAAGTAAGATGCCGCGTTGTTTGCCGATAAAATGGCGAATTTTACACTTCCCCATACAAGGGCAGCGATCACGGGATTGGAGCTGACGAAGGTTTCGACGATAGTAGCAAACTGTTGTGTCTTGTCCAGGAATGTGCATAGTCGAGATCCCAAACACCTCATATTCGTCTGAGGCTTACTTTCATCAACCACTCTCATGAATTCAATGATGCTCGAAGCGCCCGGGTTTGCCTCATGAGCCCGGTACTGTTGTTTTTCTTCATCTGTCAGGCTCTGTTTGAAATCCGCTAATGCGCGCATGAGAGCCTGCGTAGGGTCTTCGCTTGGGCCTCGTCTCGAATTTGAAGTGACGAGAGCCATGGGAGATCCTAATACCAAGTAGAATATGTATTTTAGATGGAGTGGAAGCTCACGGAAGCGCAAAAAAAAAGTGACGAAAGTGGTTGGGCGGGGAAAGACGACTAAAATAGAAGGAACAAACAACAGCCTCAATCGAGGCAGTGTAATCGTGAAATTGGGGGCCAAATTGTGGATGCCCGATTGCCTTGGCGCCAGATTCACCGCGCGTAGCGTGATTTGATGTACTTTAGTGCGGAGTAAGTCTGTCTTTTCAAGTGCACCTCTTTCGGCCCAATAAATCATTTTGACTTTGCTTTCCACATCCTCTAGCAGTTCATTGAAAACGAGGCAAAATGGGTTCCACCTCTCCGATTTTCGTGGCCATAGAAGACAATCCAGGCATTATGGATTGGAGCCTATTTATCGAGACTGAAAAGAATACCGACAAGACCATCATCCAAGTCCTCGGCACGCGTCACAAATACTTTCGTGTGATAAGAACGCCGTCAAATCCACGCGTTTCGACCGACCTTATCGACCTCTTGCCGCTTTGTCGAATCGATACAAGCAAAATCGAGATGGTCAAATATATAGCAGACTCCACCCACATCGGCAATGAGGTGGTAGATTGGAGTTGTCAGGACTACGTGCTGGGTGTCTTGAACGACCTCGAAGACGCCGGGATTATCAATGGAAACGATAAGGATTATATCCGGAACAAGGAGGTCGTCAAGTCAAAACGAGAATCATGGCCATAGGATTTGGGTCACAATTTCAATCATCACACCCAGACGTTTGATGCAGGAGAAGACAACAAACCTTGAAGTTATATATGCTGCAGGTCACTCATATGTATTCTACGGGATTGACGGGACGGACAGGGCGGGGCCCGGGTAGATAGCCGAAGTGGCTCCACCAGATAGTGTTCATGGTGGAGCTGGTGGAGTACATAGGATTCTAGTATTATTTGCATCTCGATTTGAGGCCCCGTCTTTTTCCAAGAACATGGGAGACTTAAACCAAATAAGGCGCTGCATCAATATCCTCGGATGATTCAGGGCCAACTCAGCCTGTGAGGGGAGGATATAAGTGAAAATGTGTGATATTGATCCCGAAAAAAATATACCGTAGGAACATTGAAGGCTGGAGGGTATAGATAGAGTACACATGTGCAGGCAAGATCTCGTACAAATAAAGTAAGGTGATGACATATACACACGAGACCAACAAAAAGAAATGCCTCATGTTGAGATTCTTGATAATCCCAGATAAATTGTCTTCCTACCTTATCTTGAGGCATAGCAGGACCCCAAATACTAGCATGAGCACAGTGATGAGGATACCCTTGCGCCCGTTCGTTTTGCTCCCAAACTCATTCCAGCCGGTCCCAGATCGTTGAGGGGCCGGCAGGAACGCCAACATCGGGGCATCAGCAATTCCATGAGAAGCCTTATTGGCTGGGATATCACCAGCGTATGGAAATATATACCGACCCACAATCAGCTTCACGAGGCCCTCACGAGCCTGGATCCTCATGGAAATCCGAGAAATATTCGCTATCTGTTCCATTCGACGTCGACGATCGCTCACAAACGCCCGTAGTAGGCCATCGAGATGAACCTGAGAAGGAGGCCCAGATTTAGCGAACGGCTGCAAGATGTTACAGAGAGCAGCGGCGTCCTCCATAGCACAGTTAGCGCCCTGTCCCGTATGCGGAGCGATTTTATGCACACTATCGCCCAGACAAACAATCCTGCCCCAGTGCCATCTCGAAAGCACATATTCATCCAGAACAGTTGTATTGAACGTTTCTCTTCGCTCCCACACCTCGCCGAAGGTTATCTGCTGCCAGTATGGCTCGCTAGCAAAAGTTTCACACTGCTTAGCACCTTCGGAGGAGGAGAAGCGCGGGGCGTCGCTATAGCTATAGCGTTGGTCGAGACGGAAGAACAAGAACCAGTAGATATGGCCGTTCTTGCCGATGACACTCAGGATGCTCCAGCCATCGTTGTAGCAGGATATTTGTTGTCCTGCTTTGAGATTTGGATGGGGTTTAGATATGCCGAATATGCAGCCGTATTCTACCGTGATGGAACTGAGCGACTGTGCCAATGTCTTGCGTTTCTCTGCCAGGCGCAGCATCTCGGTTCGAATTGTGCTGTGGACGCCATCTGCACCCACGACAAGATCGCCGTCAAAGTAGGCTCCGTCTGTAGTGTGCACTCGGATATTGTTCTCGCGTTGCTCGACGCGATGTACTGTCTTGCTGCAGTGGAGCCGGCTCGCGTCTGCAAGAGAACCGCTCAAGTGTTCGAGAACTTTTTGCCGATCGAGGAAAGCTAGAGGAAAACCGAATCTAGGGGAAATTAGTTTTAGAGGATGAGCAGCTGGGGGGAGGAAGGGGTTGAGGAAAAATGGGAGAGCAAGGTAGGTATAATGTTTAACTAGGAGAAAAAGAAGACAATGAAAGAAGTCTAACTCACCGTTCAGAGATAAGAGTAGGAAAATAACTTTGATAACAAAATCCGTCAGGATACGTTATGTGGGCGGTTTCAAGCGGGTGGACAGCAGCCTCCAATTCTGAGTAGAGCCCTAGCTGTTCCAAGATGCGAGCGCCATTAGGCATAATTCCAATAGAAGCCCCCTCTTGTGGAGCAACATCTTTGCGTCGCTCTAAGATAACATAATCGATTCCAGCACGATCCAGACAGTGGGCGAGAGTTAAACCAGCGATAGAGCCGCCGACAATGACCACCTTAAAAGGTCCATTGCCCCGAGGGCTCTTGATTTCCTGTGTCGTCATGAAAACCTGGGAGCCTCTAGGCTCTACTTTATGGCTTTAAGAAATCTTCAATTGTGGAGTCAAGACATACTAAGCCTCTAGGTGCTTAATCGTATGAACACGAAATAAAAATGCGGAGAGGGAGTTTTCTTATATTGTTCACTCACGCCTGAACGAGGACAGGCTTATCTTGAACTTTATCTCTTTGTCTTTCGGGTGCCTGCGGTTCGAGAACACCCGTCACATGATCACCCCTAGCTGGCTGTTGACAGAGAGAAAGTTGGCCGCGACTAAGCCTTGTAACTACAGAATACATTGTAATAAATTGGAGACTACCAGAGTGTCAACCTCAATATTGTGCATTAACCGAAAAACTATCAAGGTAGTATCTAGGAATTACCTCGACCAAGACCATCCTAGTCCACATGTGCATATTTGTTGGAATTTCGACATCTTTCAAGCTGATAAGTCACAACCCACCCCTATTTCCTAAAAAGAAAAACATTTGAGCCCGACCCAGGCCCCCTTCCTCTTTTGGAGGACACATGACATTATATTGATTTCTGTCCGCGAGTCTCCTCAATTCCCACCGGACCGGGATCACAAACGGGTTGTAGGGCTAGGTGACCTTTTTCACATCCTGGGCCTCCTTCCGTCGAATCCGCCATAGAATAATACCATACGAAATCTCAGCTACAGTACCAAACAACACGTGAAATCTCACTATTGGACTCCGAAGCCAACCGAACTGCTCCGGCCAATAACGGTACCGAAGTGATTGCCCCGGAGCTCCAGCCAAGGTCCCCAGGAATCGCGTAAGCCTGTGCCAACATTAAATATACATCAGCAAGGGTGAACACCTAGTGTAGTGCTTCATGATAGCAACTTTGCAAGACTTGACTTACCAGATAGTATACGAAGTGCCCCGACTGTCCTCCCGAACCAGAAGCTGGGACAACGATCCCCAGAGGAGTAATTCCTGGCAAAACATCGCCGACCATGGCCCCGTGACTGCAGGCCCCCAAGTCTCCGCAAAGGCCCAGTGCAGAGAAATAAAGTACAGCAACACGACAGCGAATATGATTGGAAGATAACGCTGAACCAAGGTGGTGTGTTTCCACTCACGCGGCGACGATTTCACTGCCGAGTACATGACGATCAATCCTAGGAAGAACCAAGAGCCCATGATGGTCGCATGAATTCGGCTCTTTGGGGGATAGATAAATGTATACACGAATTCCCAGGCCATGTTGGCGCAAAGTGGAAAGATGGCCTGCGAGTAGGTTTTGTCACGAAGTGATTTTCGTGCCTGTAGGAAGTAGTGTATGGCCCACCCTAGTCCTTGAGCAGAGAAAGAGAGGTTGGCGATCCATGCATATTTTTGATACTCCACTGGAGCCGTGCTTAGGTCAAGTAGGTCCATTTTGTTTGATTAATGGAATTGAGGTTGGAATGTTTAGAATAGCATACAATGTAGCGGTTGAAATTTCATCCTTGTATATTCTGTAATGGATGACCTGATTCGTTTCCACCATGATTACTACAGTTCCTCACTGTTTCCTGAACTTAATGTGACCGATATGATATCTTACACAATTCTACTATGCCCCGAACTTACCTTTCCCTTTCTCTCTTTCCGACTCTTTCCTATTCCTTGTTTTTATCAGTATTGCCTTTGTATTTTTTTTAGTATTTCATCTGCAATTGATTTTTCCCGTATTTCGATAAATGCAAAGGTTTGCCTGGAACTATGATCCGGACCTCCGAGGTCCATTCATTCCATTGCAGCTACATGGAAACGTACCATAGCTTCATGTGATTTCAAGGTTCGACGTGGTCGCGTGCACATGCATTCTCGACTTTACGCTCTCGGGTGAACATTTGAAGGGTCTGTCTTATGTACTTAGAAGGTATATGTACTTGCTTGTAAGTTTAGCATTTTGTTTCGACCTGCATGTTCAAACTATAACCAAAAGCGAAAGCGTTATTGCAGCTCGGCTCTGCTCGGCTCAGCAGCGGTTCCTAGATAAGCAGCAAATAAGGCAGAGTAGAGTCAAATTTTGGTGTGTGCTTTGATAATTGAGTCGCATAAGATCTTCTCGCGTACATATCGTGCTTCGTATAGGTTTCAGAGTCATGATTTGATAGAAAATTGGATATTGCATGTGCATGTGAGCTCCAGACATGAATTGTGGACAGGATAAATTCGTTCAATGCATATTAACTGCAGGCAGGGCGTGGGCCTAACGAGATCATACCGTTGGAAATTGATCAGCAAAGGTGAGTAACCCGTAGTCTCATGATCAATTTTTAGTCGAAAAGCTCTAGAAGGTGAAAATCAATAAAAACAATAAATTCAAAAATTAGGCAATATTCGCACTGAAAATTGCAAGTAGATTGTAGTAAAGGCCGTATCGACGCTCGATGTCGGCTTATGACTTTACGGCATTGTACAGTCGGTGTCTGATGTTCTCGGCCTTTGGTCTCTCGGCCTTTGAAGACTCGGAGATCGTTACTTGTAATTTTTGATCGCCGAACCGAACACCGAATCTTTTATCAAAATAATTTCAATCATTAGTAATTGTGACTAGTACCAAGCTCCAGCACTCGAAAAAATTTCCTATTAACAGGTGTGTCTTCATATTCACTAAACCCAAGAAATCATAGTATATGACATGGAAATCGCTGTCACTCGCAACGAGCATGTCTCTATCAAACAGAAACAGACCAGTGAAGCTTCGGGTAGACACCGAGCAGGAGCTCAACACTGCAAGCCACAAAAGTCCAAGCCGCTAAAGCAAAATTCTTCGCATGAACAGGACCTCCGCTGCGGGGATCCGTCGCCGAGAATCCAGCCAATTGCTCCACGTAAGACACAGACCAAACACCCATCCAAGAGATCCAAAGCCACGGCGACGCATCAACGCGTGTTAATACCCAGGCAATGGAGATCGGAACGCCAACCGCGAAAACCGTGACAACCAACTTAAGATATCCGCCCGCAAGAACATAGAGAGAATTGACTTTCATCTTCGCATCGTCTACCATGTCCTGATAGCTGTACGCGGTATTGATATACACAATCCATGTTACCACGAGCATACACAGCGGGTACTGGTAGGCCAAATATTCAGGGGCAACTGCTGCTCCCCCGGTGATAATGGTCCAGGCGGCTGCACCAGCAAGAACGAATTGGGGATAGACTCCAAGTTTTTGGGCGGTGGGTCGCTTGCAGAAGGGGTATAGGATAATCCCGGCGGTTGTTGGGAGCAAAGAATAAGATCTACTCCATGCCAAAGCCATTAGCGGGAATTTCCCTGGTATTTTCAAGTTGGGTTCGCAGTGCTTACATATCTTCACCTGAGAGCATAAAGTCGAGAATGTACCACGCGACCACGTATTGGAAAACCATCCATGATAGCGCCTCGGATGTCTTGATCTTGCCAGACGCGAGAGGGTGGTTTTTGGTTCGCGCTACTTGGCGGTCGATGTCTCTATCAACCCAATCATTCCAGACCATTCCCGCGCCTGTAAGAACATAGAGGTATAGGAAGCATAGGCCGATTTGCTGGAATATCGTGCGTATGTCGCTTGTGGTGGGCTCGGTATGCACCTTGGTAATGCCTGCTAGAAAAGCAGACCAAACTGAAGTCATCGCGTTAGAAGAAGCGTTTCGCTGATGTTTGCTCAAAGGCCCATCTTACCGCCAGCAAAAGTACCTAAAAATGGGTTGTACTTGTCGAACCGCGAGAGCCGCAAAAGATTTCGGAATATTTGAAGTGTTGATCTTTTTTCCATCGCTTTGAGTCGGATTGACTGTGCTAGAGATGCTTTCTTTCAAAAAAAATGAAATAAGGATAAAATCAGCTCCGAGTCGCAAGAAAGACTATCTCATTATTATAAAGAAATCGCGATAGATGAATAAACTTCATTTCCGACGTATTTCCTTGTCTCCTCGACGCCACAATGTCTAAGTGAGGCTAGACCCCGAGTAAGATCTAGATAGCATCATGACTCGCATTACAACTTTCTGGCAGTAAACTCCCCGGTCTCGTATTCTGCGACCTTTCATTGGCTGAATTGTGTAAGAAACCTGTCAGGCGGGTATTTGATACCTTTGTCTTCGAAAAGTCAACCATGGAACTAACGGAGCTTCTGACCGAAAGCATCAGTTGGATGCACCTCTTTGTTCTTCTCCTTTTTGCATTTTTCTTTCTTCTCTGTTCACTCCTGGTTTAGCCGAATCATACAGAAACACCCATCCAAAAAAGGCAAGACACAAGCAGCTGAGATCAAAATCAACAATGCATAGTTTACGCTTCAGCTGACATTATGCCTTGGGTTCCGTTTGGCTCATCTGCCTAACCCTCTCCGCAAAATCCACACTTCGTGGTTCATTCAACCCCACCACACATGCATACATCGAGGGATGTTAATTCATTGGTCGGTGCACTAGTTCTTACGTGCGATTCTCGTGCCTGAACGCCGGGAAACACCGTTGACTAGTAATATCAAGGATCTCAAGGATCTGATATGGCCATTTGCGCCCCGCACCTCTTAGTTTTTGTTTCCTCCCGCGTGAACTTTCTAATGTTCACAGTGCGGTACTTGCAACGTGGAATTACAGCCCCGGAGCATATTGCAGGATATACTTGACGGATGTGAGACTTGACTCTGTATTCAACTATCTCATCCGTTATCTTGCAGCATCGGACATTGGTACTTACATTGTCTGCGATTTTCGATGCCTTTGTGATGTCTGGAAGTATTCACAAGGTTTACGACGGTGTTATCGGAGACAGCGTTACAGTGCAGCTCGAGCCAACTACATCCAACAACGGATATCGAAATTGGCGCATTGTGCAGCGCCGATGACCTCCACGGCCAGCAACTAGACCCTGAAAAAATATGTGATTCTTTTAGGAAATCACTACTGGCACTACTAAATATGCTACATGAGCGACGAGCCCGATTTATTTGTATCAAACAGCGAAGTTTCAGATGCCGTTTTATCATAGGCCGTACAGCCAGATCCCGAACTTCCGGATCCCGCAATAACAAATCCCGAAATCGGAAAGCCGGATACTTCAATGTTCAGATGCCGAGACTTCAAACGCCGAGGTATCAGAAATAAATCATGTAACAAACGCAAATATTAGTGCACATCCTGATTGACTTCCAACTTTGATTTTCAATATCCATAGGAACACCTTCAGCGCTAAATTGAATGTGGAAATGTTTTTATGTTATGTTACAAAAAACGGAAAGATTTCTGATCACCTTCCAAGATGGATTCGCCGGAATACTTTTCCGGATTCTTCTTCTTCAGAACAATATTCTAATGTATTATTCTGATATTCATATGAGGAACCCTGTAAGATAAGCAGGAAACATGATGCACCCAGTCATGTTCGATTGACTATACATCTAAACAGCAGCTTGGAGAAAAGGGGGGTCAGACTACAAGAACTTGAGGTCACGCGGTTCCTAGGATATAACGGAAATGTGAAGGTGAAAACTGGGAACTGGCATATTGGTCAGGTTTTTGACAGGAGCTCTCGGATATGGCACTTCCGAGAAGTTCTCGGCATAGTAGGTATACGGAAATGATAGGTTTAGCCCTATGTAGCCTTTTGATGGCTGGATTGATAACGGTGCTTACATGTAGGGGGGTCTATGCGTTACGCCCTATTGAAAACTTCACGAAGTCTGCAGGTGGCGTGAGTATCATTTCCACTACCATGGGAATGCCTAATGATCCGTTCCTGTGCATCAATTGATGCGCTTTCGAGATATTTGGCATTTGGAGAGTAAACTGTCGGACATAGGCAATGAGTACTAGGGAGTACATGACATCTCCGTTACTAATGTGATTTATACTCTCTCTAACCGTGGAAGTTAAGGGATTCGTAAACTTAATCAATAATATGTAAGCGAGTACGCTATATAGTAGAACCTCGTCAGTTACGAAGCCTCGATAAACGATTGAGTCCCGCAGTCTAAGGTTGTCTCTTCCTGTACGTATCTTGAGACA
Organism: Penicillium verhagenii; assembly: GCF_028828195.1. Taxonomy (NCBI): domain Eukaryota; kingdom Fungi; phylum Ascomycota; class Eurotiomycetes; order Eurotiales; family Aspergillaceae; genus Penicillium; species Penicillium verhagenii. The sequence goes on from NW_026643171.1 coordinate 1,083,280, forward strand.
TTCCAAGATTTACATACGGTGTCTGAAACCAACATTGAAGAGACTGGTCCAATCTATATTTCAATTATCTTCAAAACTTACTCTCATACCGAGGTAACTTGCGAGAGATTACATAGGAATTCAAACGTTCAAAAACTTCTGTAAACTTGTATTTGAAGGAGCAAAAATAAAGAATCCGAGATAGAAACATGAACATAATGGAGTGGGGGGATATTCGATATGAACAAGAACCGATAATAAGTCGAACATATTAAACAATTACACCATCAAGACTTCTCATGCGCTCAACGGCAATATAATGGAAGGAGACGATTTCTCTTTCACAATTTCCAACACTGCTTGTCTGGATTCCAGGCATTTCTTCGGTCTCCATACCCGGCACAGCACGAGACCAACTGACTCGAACAGGTCCCTAAACTGTGACTCGGTGCGCTCCAAAGAAGAAAATATAACCATCATAATAAAGTCAGCTTGAACATCTTTCGGGTATACCTCGCTTGCACAATCCGGGAGAACACGATCATGAACAAGAAGAACCGAGTGTTCGTCCATAGCATCCCTAATATGGCCGAGAATCTGGCGAGCCTGGACATCAGGCCAATCGTGCAAGATACGACCAAGAAAGTAGAAGTCAGCACCTTTCACCAGCTGGGGCTGGAAGAAGTCATGTTCCATAATCTGAAACTCTTGCGTTTTTAGGAACGCGTTTCGTTTGGCCAGGACACAGCTTGCTACAACCTCAGGGATATCCTGCAGTATGAAGGTACCCGATAGATCTGGTACTGAGTCAACAAGGGCTTCGATTTCCTGGCCCACTCCGCCTCCAATATCCACAAACTGGATGTGATTGGAGGGAGTGAGACCTCGGAAACGGCAAAGCTGTTCTCCAGCAGGGAAGATCTCTGGCCATTTGACAAGGTATTTCCTTCCACGACTGCTCTGCATAAGATTGTTGAAAGCAGTCTGTTGCTTATCTCGCTTTCCCAGCCACTCGAAGAAGTGCTCAGTTGTATTCATGGCCACTTGAAATGGTCCTGAGTCGGCATCGTCGGGTGATCGGTATTTGGTGTCAGCCAGAAAACCAGCCAGCTTGGGAAACACTTGGTAATGCACGTCACTTAGTAGGAGGCGACTGTCAGTATACAAAATGATAGTATAAGAAGCCTGGAGGGTAGTATTTACTGGAGAAAGATCATTTGGTCTCGCATATATCCGCCCTGACTGAAATATTTCACGCATGGATCTGACGTATAGGCGTTGGTGGGTGTGATATGCACAAGTCCACTAACGGCCAAGAAGCGCATGACACGTTCTAGTATCGTTAGAGATTTCTCGGGGAAGTCGTAGGAACAAAGTCACTCACCCACGAGAAGGGTGTCAATTCCTAGGTCCGATGCAATATTGGCGGCTGTGAACTCAGAATCCTGCTTGGAAAGTATGTCGAACACTCCCATATCGATCGCGATCTTCACAGTGACCAATTCAGATAACTATCAGATATACACGCTCGTAATCAGCCATGAATACTAGGAGGTAAAGAGAGGAAGGAGAATAATCACTCTGTATGACAGATCATCCAGTCGGCGAGATGGGGACTGAAGTCGTAAACAAAGGCGTTGGCAAACTCGAAAGATGCTGTCTTGCTGGGTTGGGTCAATGGCCATCCCACCAGCCAGAGCCTTCTCCGTCATAAGCAACAGTGAATGTAGAATTGAAGCGGCGATACCCATCGTTGGACACTGATAATGCAATTTCGATGAGAGTTCAAAGCGAGTGGGTGACCCTTTTTATTGACCGTGCGCATCGATCAATACTGCCGATGTCCAAATTCCCCTTCGCATAGATTCCTACATTCACTTCTCGTGTTCGCGAAAATTTATCGATACTATTTGCATGAACGTGCATACGTATCGAAGCAAGTATCTACTGCTTTCACTTCGCTTTCACCTTCCTCTTACTATGTTAATGAGGCGCTGGAAAGTTTTTCGTTGGCTACCAGCCTACCTGCCAGGTGAGACAACGTGGCCTCGAACAACTATCTCGTAGAAGATTTCAAGCTTACCCAGTCAAATTCTAGCCTACCCTTGCCGGTAATCTGACAGCATAACTACCCTTGGCATAATTGATTGATTGATGAATTGATTGAACCATGGCATGTATCCTAATCTCAATCGATGCAACCACACCTGTCGTTCATCAAGCTCGATTGCAGTATTCCCATCATGCAAATCGTTCAATTCATTCCGGTTCCAATCTACAGATCAATGATACGAACGTGAATCTTTCATTGGATACTGAGCACGAGATGTGGTGATTTCGTTCTCAGCCACCGGTGATGTTGTCTCTTTGCATGAGTGATCTAAGACTTATGTCTTGGGTAAACCGAGTACTCGGCGCCACTTGAATTGTTTTTGCTTCCGAATTGATCCGTGATAACATCAGGGGTCACATAAAAGGGTCAATCATTGAGCTTGCCAACTGCTATAACAGACTGGGAGTGAGCTTAATGGTAGAAGTTTTTTATTGACCATCAAGTTTTGTTGTTTAGATCATCCAGGATGAAACTCATCTTGTTCGTCGAGCCGCCCGCGGTACACGAATACTCAATTATCTGCAAGAAGCTGCGAATTCGATCAAAGTCTTCAGATGATCACATACTGAGATGGTACTTATCGGAGAGCACGAGGGTGCTGCGAGAGGAGTTTCGCCGGCTTTCAGCTGAGTTGAAGACCGACCTGCCTCCATTCCAGTCTGTACTGGACATGATCGAGAGTTAAGATTGGCAGTCTGCGCCATTGGCTGGGCCGTTGAGCAATGCTTTCTCTTGTTTCATATCACTTTGTCTTTTTCTTGGGTAAGCACTCAAATCCTCGAATGAATTCTCCGGTCGACAATTAACAGTCATAGGAACTACGAGAATCGCACAGCAGGATTCAAGACCCTCAGGGTCAATTCACTCCTACATTGGCAGACTTACCAACTGTCGGGGCGGAGGCAATCCGTATCGCATTTAGGACCGGCATCGTCATGCAGCAGAGAGCCCGGCAGCTCGAACCCCAGACCACAAGTACCGCTCTTAACAGTTGGACTTTGAATGCTCAAGGCGCTAGCGAAGACACAATCCGAGATGAAGTCCAGGATTTCAATGCCTACCTGGTAAGTAAGCACCAATGACCACGGAGTAGATGTGGTGGGGCTAAACGTCAAATGCGAATTCGACTGATTGCTAACCTAGATCTTCAAAGGGACTTCCTGATTCGCATCCCAGTCGAATCTTTTTAAGCGCTATACATGGAGTCGACAATGTCATGATTTCTGGATCTCCTTCCAAATTGGGCAGACTAATGCAGTGCGGGCCGCTAAAGGATGCAAGTCATGCACCTGCATTGCATATGCATTGGGGCCCATCTCACGCACCCCATTTGTTCGACCAGAGCCACGTTCTTTGGGTTGTCAAGGAAAGCAAAGAAACACTTCGAGGACATGATGATCTTCTCAATGTCGCTAACATAATATCTCCCAGTGATGGGGAATTTATGGCTAGTCGCACAGTCTTCGAACTCTTTCAGGCCGCAGTTAATGAACTATTAACGAAACTGACTCGCTGGGACAAAGTGGCCGCAGCTCTTTGTGAATCGCCAGCTTTAAGCGATGAAACACAGCTCATTGTTGAGATAGTGGGAACTACTCATATCACCGTGGATAATTTAATACACGAGATTTCAGCCATCTATCCCGGCATCAGGTCAACACTTCATGATTTAGGGAAATGGATCGAAGAAGACAAAGCCTTTCCCGGCATTGGATCAAAGAAGATTGCTATCGTCGGCATATCATGTCGTTTTCCAGGCGGAGCGAATGATCCAGAGAAGTTCTGGCAGTTGCTGGAAGGGGGACGTGATGTTCATTGCAAGGTCCCAGCAGATAGATTCGATGTTGACACCCATACCGATATTACGGGCAAACGTCCAAACACGAGCATGAGCCCCTTCGGTTGCTTTATTGACCAACCTGGATTGTTTGATGCTGGTTTTTTTGACATGTCCCCCCGCGAGGCTGGACAAACCGACCCTACTCATCGCTTGGCTCTTGTCACAGCTTATGAGGCTCTTGAACATGCTGGATATACCCATGATCGCACACCGTCATCCAACAAACTCCGAGTTGGAACGTTCTACGGCCAATGCTGTGATGATTATCGCGAGGCAAATGCCGAACAGAACGTCGATACTTATTTCATTCCTGGCAATTATCGAGCCTTTGCGCCCGGTCGGATTAGCTACTTCTTCAAGTTTAGTGGTCCAAGTTTCAACTGCGACACGGCGTGCTCTGCAAGCCTGGCCACAATTCAGATTGCCTGCACGTCGCTTCTCCACGGTGATGCGGACATGGTGGTTGCAGGGGGAGTCAATATCCTCACGAACTCAGATAGCTTTGCTGGCCTGAGCAGAGGATATTTTCTCTCATTGACCGGCGGCTGTAAAGTCTTTGACTCCAACGCGGACGGTTACTGTCGCGCAGACGGGGTTGGGTCTGTCGTGCTCAAGAGACTCGCAGACGCGCAGCAAGACAATGACAACATACTGGGCATCATTGTTGGAAGTGCGACCAATCACTCTGCTAATGCAGTCTCCATCACCCATCCTCACGCGGCAACACAGGCCAACCTTTTCAGGCAAATTTTGACTCAATCAGGTGTCAGCCCACTGGATGTGGATGTGGTCGAAATGCATGGTACGGGGACCCAAGTCGGCGATGTGATCGAGATGGAATCTGTTACCAGCGTTTTTAGCCCCCCGGGTGTGGAACGAACACACCCATTGTACATCAGCTCCGTGAAAGCCAATGTCGGGCACGCGGAGGCAGCGGCTGGGATGGCAGCACTCATCAAAGTTCTTCTGGCATTTCAACACAATGAAATTCCTCGACACGTTGGCATCAAAACAGCATTGAATCCGCGATTCCCTGCACTCGACGACTTGAATATACGCATCCCACAAACAAACACCCCATGGCCCAGAAGTTCAACGCGCAAGCGATATGCTATGGTGAACAATTTCAGTGCGGCCGGAGGTAATACCAGTCTTTTATTAGAAGAACCTCCTGTCAGGCCTGATCCAAAAGGCTGGGCGTGCACAAATTTCGTCGTAGGGGTCTCAGCCAAGAATATCTTCTCTCTGAAAGGAAACTTGCAAAATCTCATTGATCACTTAGAAAGCGATCCCACCATTCACCTCCCCAGTCTATCTTATACCACTACAGCACGTCGAATGCATCACCCATATCGTGTGGCTGCTGAGGGTGCGACAATCCAGCAGATCACCAATTCCCTTCGTCAGCAATTGCAAACCAACGATTCTCAGAGGCCAGTCTCAAAGACCCCACGATCGACTGCATTAGTTTTCTCTGGTCAAGGTAGTCATTATGTTGGTGTTGGCCGTCAGTTGTTTGAAAATCAACCCGTTTTTGGAGACGAAATTAGGCGTCTGGACGAGATCTGTATTCTCCATGGCTTTCCATCTATTGTACCGTCAATCGCGACCAAAACTTCCGATTCAATAGAGACAGATCCTGTTGTGATCAATTTACTGGCAGTTTGCATTGCAATGGCACTGTGTCGCTTATGGAGCAGCCTTGGAGTGACTCCTGGAATGGTCATCGGTGCCAGTCTGGGAGAATACCCAGCATTGTATGCAGCGGGTGTTCTCTGCGCCAGCGATATCATATTTCTTGTCGGTCAACGAGCAATGCTGCTCAAGGAACTCTGCACACCAAACACCCATGCCATGCTCGCAGTCCGGGCGACCATTGACCAGATTCGGAACATCGCACAGGATATACCATTTGAAGTGGCCTGTCTCAATGGACACAACAATATTTCGATCGCGGGAACTGCCGACAGCATCTCAAAGGTTCAATTGGCCCTCACATCGTGCGGTTATCGATCAACCAAGCTCAATGTGGAGTATGCCTTTCACTCTTCGCAGATTGAGCCAATCCTTGACAGGTTTGAAAAGGTCGCCCAAGCAGTGACATTCAAAGAGCCCCAAGTACCTGTACTATCACCATCCTTGGCAAGCTGCATCAGCGATGGAAATACATTTGACAGTCATTATCTGCGGAATATGACACGACTGCCTGTGCAATTTGTCAATGTGCTTGAAAAGGCTCAAGAATTGGGTGCGATTGATTCCAACACGATTTGGATTGAGATTGGAGCCCACCCAACGTACAGTAACTCGGTTCGTGCGGCATTTGAGAAACCTCCTCTCATTTTCCCAAGCTTGAGGCAAGAGGAAGATAATTGGCATACATTCGCAAAGGGAATGGCAGAGTTATACCACGCAGGCGTGGAATTGAATTGGAATTCTTGGTATCAGCCCTTCGAGACTGAGCTACGTCTTCTGAATCTTCCAGCATACCACTGGAAGAATAAGAATCACTGGATCCAGTATAACGGTGACTGGATGCTTGTCAAGGACAAAGGGTCTCGCAGCCCTCAGGCTACCGGGATCATGCATGAGCCTTCTTTGCGCACAACCTTGATACACCAGCTGGTAGAGGAGAGTATATTGGATGACAGAGGCACAGTGACTGTTCGGTCCAATATTGTCGACTCGGATTTCTTCCGTGTTGCGTCAGGTCATAAGATGAATGGCCGACCCGTCGTGTCTGTGGTAAGTCATAATCAGAAAGATCTTCTTGCGTCAACTAAACTAACTCTCAATCATCAAGTTTGCCTATACCGACATGGCCTTGACATTAGCGAATTATCTTCACACAAATATTCGGCCAGGAGCACCTTTGCCCGCAATGGATTTTTCCAACGTGCAGATTCTCAAAGGCCTGATGCCCCATGAACATCAGACGGGGACTCAAATTGTTCAAGTTAAAGCTTCTGCAGACCTCAAGCGAGGCGTGATCGATATGTCGTGGTATCACCTCCTCTCTGAAAATAACCAAGAGTTGGTCGCAACTGGTGTTGTGCAACTTGAAAACTCGCAAGTATGGATGAAAGAATGGGCAGATCTCACCCATTTACTTACCAGTCGAATCGATATTCTCAACAAGATGGCAAACAAGGGCCAGGCTAGTCGCCTATCGCGAGACCTGATATACACTCTCTTCCAGACACTTGTCGAGTACTCCAAACCCTACCATGGAATGCAGTCCGTCGTTCTCAACGGTATGGAGGCCACAGCAGAGGTTATTCTCAGCCCTCCATCCGATGGCAAGTGGACCGTCTGCCCGCAGTTTATTGACCCCATTGCTCACATCCGAGGCTTTGCTCTCAACTGCGGCAATGCTGCAGACAATCGAAACAACATATTCGTGATGGACAGTTGGCAATCAATGCGCTTCGCACGACCACTAACGCCGGGAATCAAGTATCAAACCTATGTCAAGATGCAACCTGTCCCTGAGAGCACAACACTCTGCAAGGGCGACGTATATGTCCTCGAAGCCAACGAGGTGATCGGCGTCATCGGAAGAATGACGCTTCGGTCATATCCGCGAGTACTCCTCGGTCGGTTCTTTCCACGAGACGGACTCAAATCGCTTGTATCGGCTGGAGTGGGACTTCATCGTTGTGTCGTCTCTTCTGAAGATGAAATGACTGTATCCACACCGCCAACAGATCTCTCTACAGTGACTCCAAGCCCAGTTGAAAGAGAATGTTCCAGCAATTTGCCAGGGCCAAGAAAGGGTTTCTCTGTTGGCAATCAAGGGCAAGTCACAGAAAGTGTCGTGGTCGCTCAAGCAATGGCTTTGATTGCCTCTGAGACAGGAATGGACCTGGAAGATATGACTGATGAGACATCGCTGTCTTCGATGGGAGTTGATTCCCTCCTATCGCTTGTTTTGGTGGAAAAGTTCGCAACTGAACTCAACATAGTACTGCAAAGTCATGTGTTTTTGGAATGTCCCACTGTCAGAGACTTTAAAATCTCTTTGGCTGCGCTTTCTGGACGATTTGGCTAATTGTTCCAAGGTTTTGTGTCGGTCGGCTTCACGCCAATATTAGCTTCGCCAATGAGATTGTGTTGTTGGTGATATTTCTTTGAGTATAGTTTCAAATGTTATTCAAATGTTAAATTTCGGTTATATGCATGTTCTCCAGATTGATGTCAATGGCTCATCATAATTCATAGGAGGTCCGATGAGTTGTATTCCAGAACGCGTATAGATCTTAGTGTCTAAACGAGAATGGTCTTAAGAATGAACTTAAAAATAGACTTAAGAATAGACTCGAGAATAGACTTGAGAAGGGATCAATTTGAGGCAGATTCAGGCAGATCAAGACATCAATACATCCCGATTATGCTTAGCGCGTCATATGACCCGTGTGACGGTGTGAGCATGAGAGTAACCCGTGTTTACATTAAAGCCCGTACATAATCTTCGTGACTCACCTAAGTGAATCCCAGGGTTTTCCTCTGCTTACCCAGACATTCCCCCAAAGCGAAAGAAGAGAATACTTTCCTTGTTGATAATCTACACTCAGATTTCGCTCAAACAGTCTTAACGGCATGCCATAACTTCGGAACAGTGATGTCAAAGGAAACCCCGAATGTGGTTCTTGCGGTCACCGACTCTAGCATTCCTTGCTTCGAATTATGTCCCATGCCGAGCCGCAGACCTGCAAGGAAACGTGACAGGGATCGACCCTATTGCATCAACGACTTATACCCCCTGCTTATCGGCATGCACCAATCGGGCCAACCGACGAGACCCTATTGTAGCACGAACCTAGAGTCCCCCTCTGGGCATTTGTCTCGGCGCAGGTCGATCGGAAAGAGAACCGGTTTCGCCTGCTTGCATTGCCCGACTACCCCAGATTCAATATCAATGTGGCAAATACATGCCACTGCCGTTCCAATGCGGTTATGGCATTGCAAATCTTCCTCCCCCTTCCGGGTGGCACGGTCAAAGCCGAGAGCTGAACTCCAACGCACTAATGACTCTTTTGAGCGAAGTGCATTTCTATACCTCTTGGAAAGTGTCACTAGATGTGAGCAGGCCGTCGCTAAATATTTCCCCAATATCACTCCATATAAGGAGTGCTACTTCGAACTCTAATGGCTATACGAATGAGGATTTTCGGATTAATTCACCGAACAGAGAAAAAGGAGCTCGGCCTAGAGCACTAACAGGATCCTTTTCGGTATTCTTTCCAGAATTTGAATGGGGGCCTTCATAACCTGGTGCATAACTTGGCGCGATAAGCCAAAAATAAGTTATGGTTATCTAGGAGAATCGGGAAAGCATCTGATGCCCGTCTTACTGATAAGGTTATTATTGCCTGTACATACAAGGATCTTAGTGACCTTGGCGAAACCTTCCAGAATGCGAACTTTGTTGCCTCCGCTCTTGGAGTCTTGGAGTCTTGGACTCTTGGACTCTTGGTAGCCAAGAAAGTATGGCGGCCTCTTATCTGCAGCTGGAGGCTGCGAGCACCATGCAAATTTCTCATGCATATGTTCTATATGGAATTGACGACAGTTTTCCATCATTATTTAATATTCCCCACTCTTGATTTTGCATACCGTCAATTCTCCTCTTTTTGAGCTCCCATTCTAACCTCGAATTCACTAGTGCAATTGTTATCAGACGCGGCTAGTTTAGCCTTGGCCGAGGGCCTCGGGGTTACGTAGGGCTCTTGGCCCGCATGATAATTCATCTAGGTTATCTTGTTTCGCGTGGCCATCCACACCATTTGTTTCAGTGATGGTTATCTAAGCCCGGGGGCCAATCAGCTCAATCCCAAAAAATATGTCGCGATGTTGACATCCTTGGCCCCAATCATGCATCATGGGTGCATTCCACTGATAAGCCCGGGCGCTACGACCCCCCTACTCCTTGTCCAACCCAATCACTGCCACGCGACTATGTACTGCCCTCGGGGTAGATTTGCCTTCGGTTTCGATCTATATCTTGCTGAGATGGTTTGATCTCCAGCTCCCGAGTCTGATAACGCATTATAAAATGCTCTTGCCCCCGGGACTTTCTCTCGTTGCAGTACTCGCCTTGAGAGAGCTTCTAAGAGCGAGCCCTCGTTAATCCAGTTTCTTTCTATCGCTTCATCATTTTGATTGGGTTTTGCGCCCGCTGATCATACAGCATGTCTACCCCATCTTTCGAAAAGCATGGTGACACAAAAGCTCTGCCGAGCAACGATGCCGAGGTGGTTATGGAGGGAGAAAGCTACGAGGTGACCGACCATGGTGCAGACTCACAACTGAAGCGACAGCTGGGATCCCGTCATATTAGTATGATCGGTCTGGCGTCCTCCATTGGCATGGGTCTCTGGCTTGGATCAGGAACCTCGTTGATGAACGCCGGTCCAGCTGGTATATTCATCGGTTATCTGCTGTCTGGGAGCATCATTTGGAGTGTCAGCCACAGTATTGGAGAGATGGCAATCATGTATCCCCTGCCTAGCGCCGTAAGTTTTATTCTCCGGCCTACTATTCTACCGTCATAATGCTAATCACCTGTGAATCCCATTGTAGTTCGTGCAATGGACCAACACTTTTGTCGATCAATCCGCCGGCTTTGCCCTGGGTTGGGCCTACTGGCTTTCATTCTGGATCACAATTGCCAACGAATTACAAGGTGTCGTGACTGTTATCGGGTTCTGGACAAGTGCGGTCCCGACAGCTGCTTTGATTACCATTTTCTGGCTCGTTATCGTCGCCATGAACGTCGGTGCTGTGAAATGGTTCGCCGAGATCGAAGTAGTTGCTGCTACCATTAAATTCGGCTTTATCTTTATCGTGATCATCTCCGGCATTGTCCTGTCAGCGGGTGGTGGCCCCGAAGGCGGCTACCCAGCCAGACCGGGAGGTACCATCGGGTTCCAGTTCTGGAACGAGATGCCCTTCATCAACGGGTTCAAGGGATTCATCTCCGTCATGCCGACTTGTATCTTTGCGCTATCCGGATCCGAGAATGCCGGTCTCGTTGCTGCTGAGACGAGCAACCCTCTCCGATCGGTCCCCAAAGCCGTAAAGTCAATGTGGATCCGATTGAGTCTGTTCTATATTCTCGGCAGCTTGATCATCACAATCAACGTTAGCCCTCTGGATGACAACCTGTTTGGTGGATCCGGCACCAACGCCAGCCCCTTCGTTATCATGTACCGAAATGCTGGAGTGCAACCGCTCGCACACATCATGAACGCTGTGATTCTCATCTCAGTCCTCTCTACCGGTGGCATCTCCGGATACGGTGGATCTCGCATCTTGGTCGGTCTATCTCAGCTCGGCATGGCTCCAAAGGTTAGTCTTCTCCCTCAATTCTAAGTCTCAAGCTTTGCTAACAACAGTACTCTTATCTTAAACAAATATAGAAGATGCAAAACACCGATAGCTGGGGTCGTCCGTGGTGGGGCCTTGCTCCTACTCTCATCATTGGAGGAGGTCTAGCCTACCTCAACGTTAGCGACAGCGGCTCAACCGTATTCGGCTGGTTCTCCAACTTGACATCTCTATTTACTCTCTTCGGGTGGGGCATGATCTGTCTATCCCACATCCGTATGCGCGCCGCCTGGAAAGCCCAAGGCCGTACCCTGGCCGAGCTTCCATGGAAGTCATGGGCTTTTCCTTGGGCCGCATACTGGGGCCTGTTCTGGTGCTCTCTTCTCATCATTGTGGAATTCTATCTCGCCGTATGGCCACTTGGCGACAAGCCGAGTGCGAAGAACTTCTTCGCAAACTACCTGTCTGTTGTAGCCATCTTGTTCCTGTACATTGGAGCTAAGATCTACTACGGTGGCAGACGGTGGAATGATCTCCTAGAGATCGACCTCGATGCATCCAGGAGATTTTATGCTCCGAAAGATGCAGAGAGTGGCGAGCGGAAGAGCTTCGTCAAGAAGTGGCTCAAGTTTCCCTCTAAGAACTAACTGGAGTTATTTTCGTTGTCCATGGAAATTTCATTTTCTGTTCATATTTAAGCAATTTCAAATGGAATCACACTCGCGTAAGCAGTACTACTAAGCATCTCCAATCGGGTACTTTCCACTGCAGCCGAATTCGGGTACCTCGGCGATCCGACAACTCGCCGATCCATCATCTCAGTCCCCCGCAACATCTTACTTTCACCTACTCAATCAACAGAAACCCGGCACATCAGCTTTGGATATCAAAAATGGCTAAATTCGCAGTAAAATCACTCGACCACCTCGTCCTAACCGTCCGCTCCATCCCCGAGACAGTAGCATTCTACACGACCCACCTCGGCATGCGGCACGAGGTTTTCGCCTCACCAGCCAACCCCACAATTCAAAGGTATGAGATAACATCCAAGGATGGATTGAATCGAATCAAAAGTTTTCTTTTGCAAAAAACCCCATTTTCCAGTTCTTCATTGCATAAGTTAACAGACAACAAGACACGCTCTTATCTTCGGAAGCCAAAAGATCAACCTCCACCTATCGGGAAAAGAGTTCGAGCCGAAAGCGCAAAGCGTCATGCCCGGGAGCGCCGATCTGTGCTTTTTAACAGACGACAATGTGGAGAAAGTGCTGCAAGCTTTTCAGGATGCTAAAATAGATGTACGCGAGCTTTTCGTACTGACTTTCGGCAATTTGGAACATTGGAATTCTGTTCGCTGATCGATTTAGGTCCTTGAGGGCGCCAAGATTGTGGATAGAACGGGTGCGGCGGGGAAATTGAAGAGTGTGTATGTGAGAGATCCGGATGGGAATCTTATTGAGTATGCCTTGGAACTCCTTCAATTTTTGATCGTTAACATTGGAGTGTATATGACTGATCTTTCTATTTCAGGGTGTCGAACTATGTTTGATTACATCACATGCAGTATGAATTGATTTCTAGAATTAAAGAGTGCATAAATATCGGTGATAATGAGGAAGGTTTGCACACATGATGTTCTGATAATCAATGTGATCATCTTCGCTTTTGAAAAACAATTATCTAAACAGTCAACCCCAATACAAACAAACCCATTATACCCGCAAGAGCAATATTTTGCTCAAACAACGCTCCAGCACCAGTGCTAGAAGTTGCAGAAGAAGCCGTGGCGGTAGAAGTACCCTAAAAACGTTTAGCACAAACGACGTACCTGCATCACAAGCCGATCATTAAATCAAAGAACGCGACATACGGTAGTACCAGAAGCAGACTCAGCAGTCGAAGTAGCGGTAGCAGCCACGTTCGTAGCCGTCTCCGCGCCGGTCGTAGACGCACAAGAGCCCGCAGAAGAGGACGAACTAGGCGTAGCCGAGTCGCTACAATTTTCAGCAGCAGACTTGACCTCTGTGCCGTAGTACTGCCAAATGCCGCAGGTCTCGGCGCATTTCAGACAGCTGCTGAGATCGGAGGTGTAATTAGAGCTGGAGCAATAGCTAGACTCTTCGGCCATCAGGATGACCTCGCCTGTGAAGCATTTTGTTAGGGGGTGACGTTCAATGTTCGGCGAGATGGCTAGGCATGTTTTGAATGGGATGGGTTGGTCTTACCGCATGCTTCGTGGCAATCGTAGAGGGGGGAGCCGGTTTCGATCGTCTCGCGCTTCCCGAAGATATCGTGCTGGCTTGCTAAGGCTGGAGCTGTTAGGGCGGCGATGCAGATGGCGGAAATGGATAGGCGGAGCATTTTGTAGGTGGAGTGATAAGAATGGGGTATAAAGAAAGGTTAAAAAGGTAAAAAATGAAGATGGAAATGGAAATTGGCGATGTTTGGCTAGTGGTATTCAACCTTCTTCCTTTCTTGTGCTCTTATGTATAAGAATGAAATACTAGACGTGGATCGGGGCCAGTGGTTTTATAGCAGCCGCACCCGCTCGAGCTTTACCGCAAGATTTAACAAACGGTGCTCTCGCTTCCGATTCCGCCTGTGATCGGAGCATACCTTTGCCTCTCGCCAAGATTACTGGTTCTATCCACAAAGCATCAATTGCATATTTCGTTTCTACATGGGACAAGGATACCAATCCTTCATGCCCCACTTGGGACATCTCGGCAGGGTACCGCGCGACTGAGGGCGGGTTTTGTCCGGAGCCGGAGACGTGACACCTGACTATGGGAGGACCCAAGCAGCAAATCATTTCAATCAATGGATGAGTTCGTCAATCGATGAATCGATCTCTTCCAAATTATTCGCAACATTCGCGACTCGCAGCGCAAGGAACCTGACATCACTCACCAAAGAAAACTCGAAGATGACTCGAAACCGCGGCTTCATAACGGGGACAAGCGATTGATAAAATTTCCTCGCGGGTATTCCGGGGATAATTCAAACTCCGGCAGAAACCTTTTCAAAGCTAGGATTCTCTGGTCCTCGTTTACGATGCCCAGGCAAAGAAGTGAGGGAAAGAGGGGAATTGGGGGGGGGGCATTTGGCTCCAATCACACGCCCCGCTTGATCTTATCAATCTAATCTGCTCCGGCGAGTGTCCATCCGAGTAGCATCATCCACTGAAATTTTGCCAGACTATGTCCGAAATTGTTTCTGAGTTGACGCTAAAATCTACTCTAGCTCGATCTGTCAGATTACCTAGTCGAATTCGGACAATACCCATCTGCAACCATGTGTTTCTCACACCGTCCTGACCCCACCCACTACTATTTCCCTGTTTAAGATAGGGAAGTGGCTGTCACATGCCCGGTTCAAGATGGCCGTGCAGTTTCTGGGTGGTATTCGGATTCTCCGTTAGTGTCTCCGGCTATAATATGAGCTTCTTTGGGCTGTGGATCTAATCCACATTTTTTGGTTGCTGGGGCTCGGTACGTGCTGCCGACATGGTCTGTCATTTGGGAGTTTGGGTTCTCGCGGACCTTGGGCTTTTTTATCAGACTATTTAAGCGCCCTCGGGATCTTCTTGTAGATATTCGACGCCGCCGTCTTCTTTCTTGGACATCAATCAAGTTTGATCTTCTCCCTTGCACCCACCCGCAATCCACGAAAAGATTACATACAGTCATGCGGGGGTATAGGGCTTTCTTGGCTCTTGCCAGTTTTTCATTCGTCCCTTCCCAAGCTGCCGATGCTACATATACAGATATGGGTCCAGCGGCCTTTTTATGGCCTCCTGATCGGACTTGGTCAAGCACAGCCGACAATACCGCGCCGTGCGGATCAAATGCTAATATTGGCAACCGGACGGAATTTCCCCTCAGTAAGAATCTATACCTCGCAGCTTACAGGTGTATCATCTTCGTTTTCTCTAACGGTCACAGCGAGTGGAGAGGTTTCATTAGTCCTGCAGGACGAGTCGTACAATGTCAATCTTGCCATCTCCTATCACAGCGGTAAGTTGAGCTTCTGCACGATTAGCAATCACACCCAGGAAACATTGAAGAAAGTAGCAAAGGCTAATGGAAATAACCGACTCCATCCAGATCCGAGCTCAAATAGCGATTTCGTAACTGATGTCTCGGGCTCCAATTTCCCAGATCTCTACCCAGGACATGAATGCTATTCTATCCCCAACGCTCCCTCTAACACATCCTCGGGTGATAATGCCACGCTGCAGCTGAAATACCAATCCACATTTGACACCGATACGAACAAAACGTACTATGCTTGTGCGGATATTACCTACGTGTCTCTGGCTGATTTCACGACTGATGTTCTCTGCTTCAATGTCTCGGTGGCTACGTCGACTGCCACGGCCACGAGCACGAGCACCAGTATAGCCAAAGCGGGTGGTCTATCTGGTGGTCAGATTGCGGGTATTGTTGTTGGCTGTGTGGTTGGTGCTGCTTTGATTGCGGGCGGCTTGTTTCTGTTGTGGGGCCGACACCAGCGTAAGGTTCAGCGGGATAAGGTTGTTGCTGTTAGAATGGGTGATTGGGGGAATAGTGCGAATGTTGCGAAGACGGTGTCGGCTGAGGGGAGCCAGTCACATGCTTAGACTGGATCGGTTCCAATATGGGCGAATTATGATCCATCCCATGATTCTCTTTTTCGTTGAGAAACATAACGTGTCTTGATATTCATTATATTCATGGTTTTAATGTTATTCTACTTGCCTTGTTAAAATTTGATCATTTTCTATGCGATAGAAGAAACGAGGTGCAAATGGTATTACTGAGATCTGGTGACATCAGTAGATGATATCATCGAACGAACAGTTACTTGAAATGGTTTAGATCAACCATCAGGATTCACAAGGCACGCCATTCAGAAGTGCTGGATTTCTTTTCCCGAAGCTTGACATGAGGCTCAAAACATCTATACAAGCTAAAATATCTGACAATGAGATTCAACGTTTCCTCGATAAAATGATGGGATACATTTTCCCCCCTTTACCTTCTCAATTACTAATGGCATTCGGGTAACCCATCCAAGTTGGAACCTGAACCGTGCATATTCTCTCCTGCAACATCTACCCGAGTTTTGCTCTTGCCAAGAACATTGAAGAATCTTCATCACGGCATTCCTCGCCACAGTATAGAATAAAACCACCCAATAGTCAACATAATACGTAAATTCAACCTCGGGGCTCTTATTCCTCCGAAAATGATACCCATCCAGCATAGATTTGACCCACTCGGGGTGAATGCGACCCGGTCTGACCTCGCACGGGTCCATAAATGACGTTATGAGATCCATCGGAACACATATGAAAACTGGAAATAAGGGATAGGGCCAATGCCCTAGCCCCTACCCAGCAAAAGGTATTTAAGAAGGTCAGAGGAGAAGAGAATCCAGTCCTTTCAACCCTCGAAAACCCTCGAGATTTCACCTCAGGGTAATTTGAAAGGATGATTTCCTTTCGGACCATCTTTTCCCTTGAGAAAAGAGCGATTTCGCCCTTTCACGACAATCCCAAGACTAACAACGACTTCGATCGGAGCCATTATACTCCAGATCGGGTCCAGGTACAGCAGATAAGCCTTTGATGGCGTCGGTGTCATGGTTCCTGGAGAATGTTTCCAGGATCTTAGTTCCCGCCCATTTTTACGCCACCAAATCTCTAATCTCCCCACTAGCGGGAGCGCTCCGACTGGTTCAGGTACGCATTTCCCCCCCAGTTGAATTTACTATCCGATACACCTCAAATCGCACATACATCCCCGGCTTCGGTGATGATGACCTATTTCCATTCTCTGTAAAGATTTTGGAGAAAACTGGACATCCTAATATGTTTCAAGACGGGTCTCTGATTTGCAAAGTCCATTATTAGTTGGATCGCACACTTGCAGTTCTTTTTGAAGCATTCATGACTAATTGTGTCGCTTCATCAGATCTAGAATTTCTTATGTTCGATTCGAGTCCACGAGCGTTTGCCATATTTGAAAGATTTTTCTTTAATTTCTTTTTTTTTTTTGCCTCTTTTTTTTTTTGCGTTTTGTTTTGCTTGCATTTTCAATTATTGCCTACTGTTTCCTCCCCGTTTCATCGTCCCATGCAAGGCCAAGAACCTCATTCCAATGCATGAGCGAAACCACAGCTTCTATGATGATTGACCACTTCCCTTTCTGCAAAGAATTCTGTGGAAACTATGTCTATCTACTATACATTGTTTACTTTTGGTCGTCTGAGTTGCTGTCGCTATCTGCATTGGTTTGTGTTATATGCTGTGCCATCTGGTCATTTGAATTATTTGGAATGTCCCGCGTTCAAAGTTGAAGTAGCTAGATACTTAATTTGATTCTCATATTGATCACAAACATTTATCCAAGTCATATTTTCTTTTCTTTTATTGAGGCAACATTACGATCGCTTTTTCCAAGCATCTGTTTTCCTTGGCAAGTTGGACCCTTCAAAGGTTCTTAATGCCAAGCGCAATATTCTAAATGCACGTCTACATATGATCTGTCAGCATTTTACGACCCAGAACCTTCGCCCTCTTTGCCCCTGATTGAACCGTTTTTACAGAGTAGAAAGCTTCAAATGTTGAATAGCGGAACTTCGGAAGAACGAAAAAAAGGTATCTTACATGATATATCCGAGAAATCGACCCCACATGAAATTACCAAGTGGATCCTCCTTGGTTTGTTATACTCGAAGCCAGAGTTAAACCTAGATAGTAGACAGTATATGTCCACATGTGCAGGTGCTAGCACTTGAGAACTAAGCGTGAAGCCATCGCGAAGAGCATCCAAGCTGACTAAGAATGTACCCCTGGTGAGGTGGTAGAAATCATGAAAGAAATCGTGGATGTGGAGAAGAAGATTTTCGACTTCGATTTTCCTGCTTATTGAAGCCCATACCATAAGAAGGACTTTAGAATATAATTAGTCTGCGTGCTGCGCTAGTAGGTATCACGACCCCTTCAGTATGGAGCAATATCTCCCGGGAGTACAATGTCCGGTTGTATTCAGCGGTGAAGAACGGGAGGTTGCTATGACAGAATCGCAGAAATGGAATGAGTCTGAACAGCTACTGTCGCGCGTCAGAGAGCACCTTCGTATTGATCAAAAAGGCGGGACCCTGCCATATAATTACAAGTGGGCAGTAGAGGGCAATCAGCAAATTCGGATGGAAATGGTTCGGCAAGCCGACGTGGGCGAGCGGGAGATCAGTTGGCGCAATTGGCCATGCAAAGACAAAGAGGATGAGAGCACGTCTCCTCCCGGGGATAACTAGCGTTAGATGAGAATTAATGGTCTGCATGTGAGCTCCCTTTTGGGATTTCTTCACCGCTACACAAGACCAACATTTTGGATATCAAGCAGACATGAAGAAATAACCATATATCTACTGTAACTATCGAAACTTATTGAAATAGCGAAGACCTTGAAAATCAGCGACGATTCCCAAGTCTGTCAAACACAATAAAGATCCCATGTAGTTATTGCTATGGCATCGGTACTCCAGAACATAACTGGGATTCATGGTTCAGCATCGCAGGTGGGGCTTGAAGCCAAATCAAATAACTGGTTGGTCATGATGATCAAGCCACGCTTATTCAGCGCAAAGCCGTAAATCCGTGATTTTGCCCCTGAGGCCTGGAATTCCAGGGGTTTCGGATATAACATCTCATCAATCAACACTAATCCCCAGCATTTGTGATTGAAAAGCCCCGCGGAACGACGCCGAAGAGCGCAAAAAAAAAAAGAAAAAGAAAAAAAATAGCCACCCAAGGCACCGCTCAATTGCACAACCCAATCAACCTATCAGCGCCTCAAGCACAATTGACACAACAAAATCCCTATAAAAGCAATGGCATCCCGCACTCTTCGACCAGTTTCCAATCTCCACCCCATCTGCCGCGCATTAAGATCCACTACACGGCCACGCCCGTCTTTATTATCTGCCCAAGCCCCGCCATCACAGCTGCCCCTCCGTCCCTTTTCTACTTCTCCCACTCCCCAATTCACCTCCTCACCCCCAACACACAACATGTCCATCGACGCTCTCATCCAGGCGGCTGCCAACCGCCGCACCATCTACAAGCTGGGCAAGAACAGCCCCGTCCCGGACGCCAAGATCGAGGAGCTTGTCAACGCCGCTATCCTCAATGTTCCCAGCTCCTTCAACACCCAGTCTACCCGCCTGGTTGTCCTCCTGAAGGAGGAGCACGAGCGTCTCTGGGACCTCGCTGCTACCACCTTCGAGGGCCTCGTCGCTACCGGCGCTGTCCCCGAGGAGACCTTCAAGAACCAGACTCTGCCTAAGCTGCAGATGTTCAAGGCTGCTTACGGTACCGTACGTTTGAAACCTCCAGCAAACATTCCCCCGAGAAGAAAGGAAGAAAGAAAGAAAGAAAGACACAAAATGTATAATGCCATCAATGCTAACGTACACACCCCCTCCAGATCCTCTTCTACGAGGACCCCGCTCACATCAAGGGCTTCCAGGAGAAGTTCGCCTCCTTCAAGGACCACTTCGAGCCCTGGGCCGACCACTCCAACGCCATGCACCAGTACTTCCGTACGTGACTCCTGCCTCCCCAAATCCCCAAATCCCCAAACATCCATTTAGAGTAAAAACTAACACCCATCCCAGTCTGGACCGCCCTCGAGTCTCTCGGCTTCGGCGCCAACCTGCAGCACTACAACCCCTTGATCAACGAGCCCGTCGCCAAGCAGTGGAGCATCCCCGCTGAGTGGCGCCTGGTCGCCCAGCTGGTCTTCGGTAGCCCCGAGGCACCCGCTGGTGACAAGGCCCAGACTCCCGTTGAGGAGCGGGTCAAGATCTTCGGCAAGCAGTAGGCTGTTTTTGCCTCAAGCTTGCTTCCGGGGATCCTTTATGTCTGAAATGAATTGGTTTCGTTTTGTTTTCGCATCTGGCGCGCTTGTGGCTTTTATGCATGTATCTTTGCAAGCGCGTTTTTGGAGGATGCTGAACATAGATTAGAATAGAGTAGAGTACATACTAGTACAAATATAGAATGTGTCTTACTATCATTGTTATTGTTTCTGTTTGTATTCGGTTTGAAGGTTGAAGTGAGTATTCTCGTGGTTGAAGTATCTTGGTATCTAGGGTAAAGTTCCAAGGTTGCTGCATCAGATTAGGTTTCCATTTGGTACTTTGTTCGCGGTCAAGATTAAAAATTAGAGATCGACAGCGCCAAGGGTATACTAGAGTCAAAAAAGTCCAAATCGGCAAATCGGCAAATCCATACTCTATCTTCAATTGACGTCTTCCAGACAGTCCACCGAAGCATAAAAATAACCGATATACAAACTCAGCAAGAAAAGAATACCCTTCAACCAGAAACCCAACCCACCAACCCAAACTCACAAGTCACGCACTATAATCCCAACCAACCCGCCCGACCACAGAAAGACGCCCGCCTGTACAGACTCTGTATACAAAACCCACCTACCGACTCGTACGGTACCACCACTCCGGTGGATCCCCAAGACACTCGCCAACCGTAACAGCTACCGTAAAACCTGGAGTTAGCCAAAAGGAACCAAATCCCACGAACCTCACCACGAGCAGCAGCAAAGCGCAAGCAAAAAAAGCAGCAAAACCAAAAACCAAAACCTACTCTCATGCCCGCGCAGCTCAATCTCCGCCAAAAGATTATCTACCAAGATCTCAACCGTAGTCTGATGCGTATCATGCGCCAAAACAATCGTGCCACCGGCATCGAGCTCAGCGCGGAACTTCTCAAAGCTGCGCCAGCTATCATCCGGATGATCGTTCTCATAGTCCTTCGTATCGATACTGGCGCCAATAACATGGTACTCCAGGGCCGTCATGGCATCCAGGACATCGGCCGTGACCATCAGGTAAGGCGCGCGCATGTAGGTGGGGTAGAAGCCCAGGATGCGCATGAAGGCGTCCTCGAGGGTCGTCATCTGGGCAATGATTTCAGCGTAGCTTAGGGTGTCGAGGGAGAGGTGGCCCCATCTGTATCGGGCGGATTAGTTGGGCGGCCGCCCGGGAGGGATTGATGGTGAGTACGTACGTGTGGGAGGCGAGCTGGTGGCCTTCTGCGAGGGAGCGTTTTACGACGTCCTGGAATACGTCTATGTTGCCTTTGTTGATGCCGTTGAGGAAGAAGGTTGCGCGGGCGTTGTGTTTGGAGAGAGTTTCGAGGATTTGGTTGGTGTAGGTGAAGGGGCCGTCGTCGAAGGTGAGGGCGACTGTGTTGGGGATGTTGCAGTGGGTTATTATGAGGCCGTAGGGGATGGGCGAGGCTTGTCGCTTTGTGGCAGTGGTGTTTAGGTGGGGGGTTGGTGGGAGGAGGTCGGGAGAGGTGCTTGGTATCAGCATGGCGGATGATAGGCCGATGGATAGAGCTATGTATAGTAGGATCGTGGCTCTCCATGGGCTACGAAGATGCATTTTGAGTGAGCGCGGCGGCTAATGATGGAGACCAGAGTAGAGTGTGGACTGGGATAGTTGGGAGAATACGCAGGGAGATTGATTGGTTTGGAAATGCATGCTTGGAGTGGTTTAGGAATTGAGCAAAGGGCAAGCACTGCGATCACCGAGATCGTGGTTGCCAATACAGGGTAGTACATTTGGAGAAAAAAAAGAAAACTCGTTCGTTCATACTTTTGAACATTGAAATTTCACGACATCAGCAAGCCCCTCGTATCGAAAGACATTGAACATCCAATCGCCCATGAATAGATATGAATACATCTGGGGACAGATAAGTGATAGTTAAAGTGGCAGATTAAAACAGCTTCGCTCTTGCAATCCCACTCCAAGTTAGTAGGTTGCGGTTCATGCAAGATGCAAGAGGGAAAGAAAGTGAATAATCCCCAGATTTATGATCTGCGGACCGTTTAACCCTTACGGGTCATGCGCTTGGACGAGCGGCGCTGCTCCTTCTGGCTCTCGCGATCCAGATACTTGCGTTGCTCATCGGCGGTCATACCACGCAAAAGACGCTCACGCTCATCCTTCTTGAGCTTCTCGGCGGCGATCTTGCGCTCCTCAGCCTTCTCTTCCTCCTCGACACGGCGCAGCTTCTTGATCTCCTCGTCACGGACGTTGCGAACCTTACGCAGAACCTCACCACGGAAGTGGGCAGCTGCAACAAGCTTGTCACCAAAGCGAAGGAACTGGTTGAAGAGGGGAACGGTGGCGGCGTAACCGGCAGCAGAGGAAAGGTTGACCGAGAGCTGAACACGCTTCTTGGGGACGGTCTCATCAATCCTAAAGAGTAGATAAAGTTAGCAAGTGGAAATAAATACAAAATTACTGGGAAATAGATGGCTTACTTGGTGGGCTTATCAATGGGCTGGTCAGTCACAATCAAGAATTCAAAGTCATTTCCAGCTTTTTCAATGGCCTCGATGAGGTCCTTGGTGAGAAGAGTATCGGTAATCTCGGCGCTCTCAGACATCACAGTGACCCAGGAGGGGAGCTTGGGGTGGTCCTTGGAGAAGGTAATCGAGGCATCGTAACGATCAGTGCGGAACTTGCGCATGTGGCTCTTGTGAACCACAGCCCAGATGAATCCGTCGTAGGTCGAGTTGTTCACTTTCAGGGGAGTATCCTTGGCGAAGACAGGAACCAAATCCTTCTCCTTGCCATCGAACGCATACATGAGAGCCTCGTACTTCTCGGCGGGGGCCTCCCAGCTCTCAAAGAAGAAGCTGAAAGCGTACTCCATAAGGTAAGTGATTGGGTTGTAGCGCTTGGGCATCTTCAGGGCAATATCAAGGAAAGCGACGTTCTGGCGACCGGTGGCATAAGTCGAGAACTCGTGGGCGGACTTCTCCTTCAGGCTCTTCTCCGGGTTGGCCAATTCCACGGTGATGGCCTCATCATTGTTGTTGCGGGCAATACCATCGAATCCGACGACGGCAAACTCCTTCTGGAGAGAAGGAACGTGAGCATTGGCCCATTCCCGCGCCTTGCGGCGGTTCTTCTTGGTGCCCCAAACGTGGAAGAGGATAAGGATCAGGACAAAAGGCATGATCATCGCCTCCTGCTTGAAGTCCTTGGGAGAGGTCCGCTCCCAGATGCGGTACCATGCTGTGTAGGGAGCAGTGGCGCCATGGGTGTTAGCAGCTGGGATGGTGGTTGTGTCGGCGATAATGGACGCAGGCGATGGATTCGGGGCCTCGACGAAGTCGGCGAAATCTACGGAAGATCTGCAGTTAGGTTGAGGTTTCTAGGGAGATACAATTGCGCGGTACAATTCTTACCATCATCTGAGGCAGCGCCAGATGGCTGGCTGCCAAATACGTTCTTGAACACACCCGCCATGATTTGGATGGAGACAAGATGGAAGGGAAAGGAGGTTGAGAGAAATGAAGTGCGGAGCGCGGAGCTAAGCTGCGCCGGGCTCTAGCGCCCCCACGCAATTCTCCAGTTTTTTGCTACAATCGACGCATAGACACATTTCAGCAGATAAAGTCCAAAATCAGATTCCTGTTTCCATGTATATTCCCACCCTTGTATCCCTGAAAGCCCAAGATAATACAAAAAATAATACTCGAGTGAGTGTGGTATCCGATAAAACGAGAACGAGAAAAAAAAGGAGAAAAGGAGAAAAGGAGAAGGTAAAAAAGCCCCCGCAAAAGTAAAAGAAGAGAAAACCCCCGAGAAGAAATCAGTCACACGCCAAACATCCACAACAGAAACCCATTTTTTGTACAATCCCGCTTGCAGAGAAATCAAATTCCAACAAAAAGAAAAAAAAAATAAGAAAATAAGAAAAATGAACAGAAAACAAAAATAAAGTCGTAGCGGTCATTAAAAACGAGTCTTGCTCGAGAGGTAGGAGAAAAAGAGAAGTAGAAGTGGTAATGGGCTTAATGGCCATAGGCCGGTGGTGCATCATCCTGGGAGCGAGCCCAGAAGTTACTGCAGGCATTGGTCATGAGCTTATCCTCGCGCATTCGGCGGGCAATTTCACCCGCAAGTCGCTCAACCAGTCGAGGATCAACGGACTCGCCCTTGGTTTCCTCATCTTCCTTGGTGAATGGAAGAATGGTGGCGGGTAAAGGGTTACGAGCGGCACCTGAAGAAGGGCCGGCTTCAGCCTTTTCATCGTTGAAAATGGCTCGTACAGGACGAGGAGTCGCATCTACATCCGGAACCTGAGAAGCGCGGATTGTGTCACGGGCATAAGATGGTTCCTCGTGTGCCGCATTGGCCCGAGGGAAAGCTGGTCGGGAAATGCTCATGCGGTCTCGTTCCGGGATCGTCTGGAGGTGAAAGTCCAACTCGGGTGACAAGGGCGGGGTCACTGGATCATCAGACTGCTCGTTCAGGATTGGTAGCGGCGCGGAGGCGATGGATCGAGGGGCCGAGGACTCGGCATGGCTGCCATCGTCACTCACGCTCATCGCGTCATCGGTTGTCTTGGGACGACGCAAGTCCACTACACGCTTCTTGCGCTTTCGAGAATGGGCTTTAGAATGACGTCCAGCACCTAAGCTGAGACCGTAGCTGCTAACTGAGTGGCTTGATACGGAAGGTCGGCTTTGCAAGGATATTGTGCTACCGGTCTCGTGAATAGATGAAGCCATGCTACCGACGTGCGAGTTTGTGCGGGAAAGAGCGGGGCTCAGAGGTGAAATTACACTGGCAGCGAACTCATTCGAATCGGAGGAAGAAGTCCAGGCGCGGTAGACCACTTCATTGATAGAGGGTGTGAATAACGACAAGGTGCGTTGAGAATCCGTCAAAGCGGCAAGACGGAGAAGATTCTTCTGTGAGAACAGGGAATGAGTCTCGACCGAGGAGT
This sequence comes from Penicillium verhagenii, assembly GCF_028828195.1. Taxonomy (NCBI): domain Eukaryota; kingdom Fungi; phylum Ascomycota; class Eurotiomycetes; order Eurotiales; family Aspergillaceae; genus Penicillium; species Penicillium verhagenii. Next base: position 1,108,366 of record NW_026643171.1, read on the forward strand.
CTAGGGATAGAGATGCGATTTCGGATTCGTTCAGCGCATTTCCAAGAGAGTCGACGGGATCTTGTGGTGGGCTCGCCAGCGGATCTTGGCCGGGGCCTTCGCTGGTCGTTTGGTTGGTGTTCTCTGTCTGATTCTGAGCATCCTCCCCTGCGCGGTAATCCGGAACCCATAGGCGAAGAGATAACCGATGAATGATCGCAGGTAGTTCATCCATGAACAGGATGCGTAGTTGAGCCTCGATGGCTTTTTGCAGGAAGTCGCGTACGAACGGAATCGAGTCGAATGTGGAGGAGACTTTGAGCGACTCAAGTGGATCATTTCGAAAGACGACAGTAATACCCTTTTGTTTGGAAAAGACCAGTATGACGAAGCCGGAGAGCTTAAAATCCGACAGAGTGATTTGGAGAGGGATGGTGAGCGGGGTACTAGATTGCGATCCGGGGTTAGTCTAGGCGCTACGATCACTGCGACCGGTGCGCAACTACCGGAGAAGACTTACGCGGCCGCTAGGGGTTTTGGCGATGCAAAAGAAGGGCGAGTGATCAAGTAGGTATTGAGTGGGTTGGCTTGGACTCGGGTCTTGAGAGTCAAAAAGGCGTCTCCGGAATAGGACATTTTGAAAATTCCACGAAAACGATCCTCCGCCAGGTCTCCGATCTCCAGGATCTCCAGATTAGGGGGCATAGAGCCCAGGTTGAGTTCGGTTACAATAATATCATCGACGATGATGGGCGGTTTGGGGGATTTATTGAGGGCGGCTGTCAGCAGTTCTTGAGCACGAGTGTAAAAACCCGCGTCTGCCATCAAAGGCGACCAGTTGAAGTTGAACGCCATGCCCTCGCATTGGAAAGGAAGACTAAAGGAGTAGAAACTGGAATGAAAAGAATAGAGAAAGACGCGCCGGGGAAGTGGAGGCGAATTTCAGGAGGCAAAGCGCAAAGAAAAAAAAAAAAAAAGGAAAAAGAAGATCCCGAGGGTCACAGGTCACACAGAAAAGTCACAGGGACCGGGATCTCGCGTGTCAAACGTTGATTCTCCTTTTTCTATATAAATTATCATCATCTTTGTTTCGTCTCTACTTGCTTTCTTTTTATTCTCACTGTTTTCCTTGTTTCCAACTTGATTTGATCATTCTAAATCACATTCTAAAATCCAGAATCCAGAACGAGTCCGGGTACGTCACATCTGGGACTTCGTGCAGGCGGTCCCACTCTTTCCGACCAGCCCCGAAGGCATTCCCACTTGGGGTATCAATGGACCATTCACAATTCATTTAGCTTCTATGCGATGCATAAGTCTCCTTTTGAACCGCAGCCACCTGCTCGGGAAAACCACCGGGGAAAGGGGGGGGGGATGGATCAAAACATTGAAAACCGCCATGTTCTACGCGGGCTAGAAATGGGCATGGCCTATGTCGATCTCGCAAGGGGAGTCTGGGCTTACACTTATGTACACTGATACGGAGCATTGGTTCGGGGGCCAGATGCGACTACATTCGCGACCTTTTTATTGGGCCAAGCTGCATAGCGGTCTTGCATTAATATCTTCTAATCCTCTCACTCTCACCCCTTGGTTAAAATGCACTAATATGTAAGACCTACATTTGGTTATCTTGAATCGCAGAGATACGTGGTATCTCAATAAATATGATCTTCGAGGGAATTCATTCAACATTGAAGTCATCGAGAGCGGAAGTTTGTGAATTTCAAAATTCTCTGGGGGTTTTAACAAATTGAATATATATCGTGAGACCTCCAAGGTCAACTTGCCGCACACATGTGCATCAGGCTATTGGAACATTGGAATCCGAACCTTGGAACGCACCTAAAACTTCGGAATGTCCCGTCTTAGGGCCAGTTGACCAGATCTGGACCATTCAATGTTAATTATCAACACATCAATTAATACTAGTAGCTTCCAAGGAACTTTTTTTGACACCTTTCAATGTTTGCATCAAATTCATTTTTTCGTGTTCTCATGAGGGTGTATAGTAGAGTCAAGCTGTGATTGGCTTACACGAGAGGAATGCTTCACCAGAGCAACGGATACGCTAAACCACTTTCGGATAAAGATCAATACTTGCGACCGACCGCATCATCGTCAGTGAATTGTCTCCCAACAGCCCTTGCCCTCCCCACGGTCAACCTTTCTGGTGAAGAAAGTTGTATACATGACTGCTTCACATATCTGAGCTTACAGTGTCCTTTGAAAGCACCATGGCAACACGGTCGCCCTCGCCACAGTGTCACGCGACACCCACACAACCCCGGAAACCTTCCACCAGAACAGTCGCTCAACGAAAAGTTTACGGCAAGAAGAGGAACAATGCCCCCAGAGCAGTATTCGATCCAAAGAGTCCAGCAAGAGCTGTTACTCGCTTTCAACAACCGAATGACGGGGTAGAAGCCATCCAGGCCAAGTTGGCCGAGGTGTCCATCGAGGACAAGCCAGTTTCTGTCCAGGAGGCCATAATTCCACCACCAACCAAAATTCCAGACGAACAAACCAAAAACCTGAAGATTAAACACGATGGACCGACAAGCCAGCCTTCTCCGAGACCTGTGCGCAACCCAGTCAAGAAGCCCTCCGCCGAGGCCCCCGAGAAAAAGAAATACCAGACGATGTTGGAGGTACGAATTGATAACCGCGAGAGACAACCAGCGAGCACGAGAGCCAACGGAAAGACTGAAGTGAAGGCTGAAGTGAAGGCTGAAGAGAAGACCGAAGAGAAGGCCGCAGAGAGAGCCGAAGAGAAGACCGAAGATAAGACCGAAGCTCTACCATCAAGGGAAAGAACAGCACGGAAGAAGACACCTGCACCACGAAGATCCTCGGGGTATGTCCACGACGCCAAGGCCAACGCCTACGTTCGACCCATTCTTAACGAAGCATTATCACCGCTATCATCACAAGACATCCAAAGATTCGGCACCTGGGCCTCACGTTCCGCCACCATGTTTCATGTCGCGAAGCTAGCAGAAGGATCATATGGAGAGGTTTACAAATTACATTTACGCGAAGAAGGCAGTCGACCGGCAGTTTCAAAGTCCAAATTGGCGAAACTAAGTGCGTACGGAGACGGGGTGTTCAAAGTGGTACCACTGAATGCGAAGAGTGGCCCAGGCTCCAAGAAATTCACCAGCATCGACGAGATCGTCTCGGAAGTGAAGATGCTCAAGTACCTAGATCCCATCCCCGGATTTGCCCGATTCCGAGAGATTCACGTCGTGCAGGGTCGCTTCCCGGAGTCTTTCCAGACTGCCTGGGACCACTACAAGAAGACCAAGGATGACTGTATGAACCCGAACCCGGCGAATAAGAAGGCGTATCCGGAAACTCAATTATGGGCGATCATTGAGATGGATGATGCGGGGTGCGAATTGGAGAAATTCAGCTGGTCGTCTATCTTCCAGATCTATGACATTTTCTGGGGCGTCGCGATGGCTTTGGCTCGTGCGGAGGAGTATGCTCTATTTGAGGTGAGTTTTAGCCTGACAGAGAACCCTTGTTTGAACTTTCCTAATAGGGTTATTTACTAGCACCGTGATCTTCACTTGGGAAACGTCTGTATTCGATCTACCCGGCCAGATGGTTCGATGCACTCACCCACAGATATGGAGATTGCTCGCCAGCAGTCTCCCAGTGGATTCGGGATCAGTACCCTAGAGACGACTATTATCGATTACTCCCTCTCTCGAGCCGACCTACGCTTAGCAGATCTCCCTGATGACCCAGAGGGCATTATTGAGAATGCCTCCTCAGACTTGGATAAAAAGCAAATTTTCGATGCCATTGGCCAAGACGAGGACGAGATTTTGCTGAGAGACACTTATAGACAGTACGTTGAAGGTCGAATCTTTCAGCTCCAAGAACACTGTATAACTAACACCCTGCTTCAGTATGCGCGCAACCGTCTATACGGGAAACCCATCCCAAACCGAGAAGACACCTGACATCCCCGGAATCTGGGCAGAGTATGCACCGCGTACCAACCTAGTCTGGTTACTTTTCATCTTGAAGAACCTATTGAAGAACAGAAAGCCCGAAGCTCCCCAGCCTGCATCAGCGCCGCCGCAACGGAAGGCCTTGGCCCCTTGCTCTCCCAACCGGGGTGTTGAAAGACAATCAGTCACGGGCAAAGCGACCAAGCAAAAAGACCCAAGTGTGACTGGAGCTATTATAAAAGAACGGCAGACCAAGGATCTGCAAACTGGCATAGCACAGCTCAAGAAAACCCTCGAAGATAGACTCGGTGCTGTGCTCAATCTTTTGGACCTGGAAGATGGTCATGAGGATATGTGTTGTGCGGCTGATCTGGTTGCTTACGCCATGGACTCACAATGGCTGGCTGAACAAGACTTTTTCTAAACTAGGTGCTACCCTAGGGAATTTTGTAAAAGCGCTGCATCTTTTATTCATGTGCATGTCTATAGAATCTTGTTTATTTGCGATTGGATGGGACATTTGTTTTATTTTGATATCAACATTGGGCGGAGTTGGAGCATTTGAAGGGGGGATTACACGTTTGTTTTCAAGTGCACATACTATAATAGTCATCAATTCACAAATGGCTCTATCTGATACTCTAATAGGTACTACTCACTGCCTGATTTTGATAAAGTGAGCTAAACATTGAAATTTACACAGTCCGAAAGCCAACAATGATCCTAAGATGAGAAACAGGGGTAAAATAAACCGCAAGAGGAGAGAAAGATCCCGTGCGTTAGTCAGGCAGTCACCTCGCTGTTTTACTCATAAAATAAGTGCCCCTAAGAAAAACCAAAGCAGATAAAGTCAGATGAAAGACGAACAAAGAATTAACTAAGTACTATCATACATAGTATTAGTTAAGCGAATGCCTAAGCACAAAGAGGAGACCTCAACCCCCCTGACTAGCACGGGCGAGTTTGACCATGAGAGCGGAGCGAGACCAAAGAGAGAACGAGCGCTGCTGATGCCAGTCCATAGACTCGGGTTGGAGCTCAAAATCAAAGTTCCACAGCAGTTTCGTAAGAATAAGACGCATTTCCGCGTTAGCAAGACTATTCTGGCTGTTAGCTTGTGATAGTGGCACTGGGCTAAGAAAGGAAGAAAAGAAGATCGCTCGATTGTTCAGAGAAGAATGAGATACTTACTGCTGTCCTAAACAGTTCCGCGGGCCATATGAGAACGGGTGGAAAGCCTCTTTCTTGTCCGAGGCAAAATCCTCAGACTCTGACCCAGCAAGCCAGCGCTCCGGGATGAAGGAATCGGGCTGTTTGAAATGGGTAGCTGCGCGAAAGGCGGAGTACAGGGAGATTGAAACCGAGACCTAATACTTTCAGTATGTATGCTGCAAAGGAGACCAGTGGTCCGTCCAACTTACACCTGCGGGCACATATGCATTGCCAATAACAGCACCACCCTCCGGTACAAGACGTGGCAGCATAGCCGGGATGGGAGGGTAGATCCTAAGGGTTTCGGTGAGGACAGCACTGAGGTACGGAAGTCCAGCAATGCGCGCGAGCGTAATATCAGCCTGGTCCTTGAAAGCGTCACGGATTTCCCGAACAAGTCGGATGTATTTCTCTCTATGGCAAAGCAGGTAGTACATGCAACCCGACAGCAGCGCAGAGGTTGTCTCACTACCGGCCAGCACAAAGACAGCGGCATTGGCATCTATCTCGGACGGAGAGAGTCCCTTGCCCCCTTTGCTGTGTTTGAGGATGTAGGAGGTGAAGTCCGGGCGGGTAGTATTGCTTGTGAGCCAGCGACGCATCTTTTCGACGCTGAGATTGAAGCTGGCGGTGCGTTTCTCGAGAAGATGCTTTGGAACGAGCAGCGTGAATAAGGGAAGGAGGAGTGGGTAGAACCAGAAGACTTTCAGATATGCACTTGCCTTGACGGCGTCCAATATAATAAGCACCCACCAGTGGTACTTGCTATTGGCAAGACAGTCGAACGGCTCGCCGAAAGCCAGGTCACCGATCACGTCGAAAGTGGTGAAGTCGAACCAGCGGGTGAGATCGATGATGGCGGAGGATGATGATTCGCTTGATACTCCGGCCAGCTTTTGGATCAGCATGTCGGCGTATGTATGGAGGATATCCTCTTGCTCGCTCAGGGCTTTGTTGGAGAATGCGTGAGTTAGGAGACGGCGCATGCGCTGGTGATCGTGCTCATTCGCGGTGATGATGGCGTTGACGCCGTTTGGAGTTGGTGCATAGAGAGAAGGGTCTTTGACGAAAGTCTTTTGACCCTTCTTTCGATGACCATATATGTCTTTCCAAGCAGCTGAATCTCGATAGACCAGTGCATTGGGTGAGATACGGACAGCGTCCCCGTACTTGTCGTGTAGGTCTTTGATCACTGAGTGCTGCTTTCCCTGAATGTCCCAGAGAAGGTGAAAGATTGGCGACAGGGCTGCAAGTGTAGGACCTGGGTACCGACTCAGTGGGTGAAGATACAAAGCATACACAGTCCATCCCGAAATAGAGCCCAGTGCCTATGAAATTGATCCACATGAGAAGTTATGTCCATGTGACTTGGAAAGAGATCTGAATCTTTGCACTCACTAGTATGATCAGGGCCCAAGCAAGTCCCCAAACAGAAATCATGGCTGAGCCATAACCCACAATCAGAGGACCAAAGTTTTGATCGACCATTAAGCCGTTAGTATCCACTGAGTATACCGAGGTATCGTTGTAGAGACTCCAATAACTTAGCACAGAAGTATTGATTGAAGGAAGATTCAGTTGACAGGTGAAGATGATGGTTGTTGAGAGATGAGAGATTGATGAGAAAGTATTCGGATTTTAGGACCGAGAACGAATGATCATATCATTATAGCCAAACGCACTCGTGATGCAAAGCCTTGATTAGCTGGCAAGATCCGGCAGCGCTTTGAAATTGGCCTTTGATTGACGTCTCGTGGCCTTTCATTTGAGGTATGCTTAAAACTTAAGACATCTTAATTTCTTTGACGGAAAGGTTGATTGTACTTGCTGCGAAAATGTCTCATCCATCGACGGATACTACACATGTCCACATTCATAGCTACAGTCAGTCCTGTATAAACCTTTGTCTGCTTCAAGACGGCATCTTACGCTGGTTGAGGCAACCTTGGAAGGCTCGGTGTGTTCGTACTAGGTAGGTACCCTTCTTTGCCCAGAGGTTTTGAGCTCACTCCATCCACTGCAAGTGCTCAGTTGAAAGAATAAAATTTGAAACACACGATCTTCAGATCCAATGTTAGTATGCAAGCTTGACCTTTGATACTTTGTATGTAACTTCTATAGATACTAGTAAGTGACCTTGATTCCCAGAAGCAACCAAAAGGCCTTATTTACAAGACAGAAACACGTGTCGTAAGTCATTAATAAGAATAAACAGCGCGGAAATATTAGAATATATGCAAAAATAGATAGGGGGGAATTAACCGCCCACCAGGAAGCTCAGCAAGCTACCAGCTGTCAAACCACCGACCAGCATCATGTTCATGAAACCACCCGCGGCTTCACGCTCATGGGGAGCAACCCAATATCCTGTGCCCATCATGCAACTTGAAACCAGGTATCCATTCGTGACTCCGAAAAGGAACTGCACAATGACAAGGTAGAAAAAGTCGCTCGAGACAAGAGCTCCCTGGCCTTTCACGTTGCAGAACAGATAAAGCGGAATAAAGCCAACACGTGCAACTGAAAAGATAAAAGCGGTCCATGGGCGGTGGCTGAGAGATAATCCTGGCACAGCTACGAGCATTCTTCCACAAAGATCTCCTACATTCCAGAATAGGAAGGCCAACGGAATGAAGACAGACGGGTCGAACATTCGCGATTTCTCGGGATCATTGACGGAGAGGATTGAAGAGGTGTAAACTGGGAATGCCATCATGGTGATGACGAAGCATAGAAAAACTGCAATGGCCAGGTATCGAAGCTTCTTGAACAGTGTCCACAAACCTACAGTCTTATCATGCACATGGCCATGGTCGACGAGGGTCTCATTCTCTTCTTCAGTAGACTTCGGTTTCAGATCAGGCCGATTCCGCAGAAGATAGAGAAAAGCCAATAATGTCACCACCGACACAACCGTGGCAGTGATAAAGTAAATGAAGGCAGATTTCGGCGACATTGCCTGTGCGCCGGGGGCTTTCTTGGGTACTATCAAGACAGAGATGATCTGGACGATGCACGGTAACACACCAGCCACGCCCTGACCACTCATAATCGCCTGTGTATACTCCTCCCTACCGAAGCTCGAAACGTATGCGAAAACGCCATTCTGATTGACACCCGTGGCCAGGCTGATGCCCCATACCATGACCATCAAGAAGGCAAAATAGCCTTTCGCGGGAACGTCTTTGAAAAAGATTGTCGAAACGGCGAGTACAGTGAAAAGCATGCAATTCATTAGCAGCGAGACCGTGATACGCCATGGGTACGAGACGTTCTTCTGCACCTTGGCAAGGGTATATGCGGTGGCGAGATTGGTAACTGTTGAGACGGACATGATTGAGGATTGGTAATTTGTTGATGTCCACTTGTTTGACTCGAAACGTTGATGGAAATAAGGCGCAGCAGCTAACATCATGTTCCTATCGCACCACGGAGGTTAGATCCATGTGGCTTATCGGAGAGCCCCGATGGACAGCGGACACGAAATTCTAGACTTTACTCACCACGCCCATAGCATGGTCACTCCCAATAGAAAGAAAACGACATATTCAAGCCGCGAAAAGCGAGATTGGGGCCGTGACTCAGGGTGATCTGCATTAGTATCATCTTCCGCTGTGTCTTCCAGACGCTCGTATGCCACGGAGTCTGAAAGGAGTCCCCGGGCTTGATCCATAGTACCAATTTCTGAGTATCTATATTCAATGAAACAATTATTGGAACGAAAAGGTATTAGAAGAAGAAAGAGCGTCTGGCAAGAGACCTCGTGAGGGGATGCTGCTGCAGCTCGGATGAATAAGCCGGAACCTCGGATTCACGTGACCAAAAGTGGAGTAAGATTGTACTTAAGAATGCGGGCAGCGCAAATGACCTTACTCTTACTAATGCAGGTGCACATGTGGTCATGCCATGTGCTGCATGCATACATGCTATGAAGTACTATGTACGGCCTATTCTCGAGAAAGAAAATGATGTGTTTGGTAGTCCAATGAGTTGGTTGTTTATACATAAGTGCAGGTCCGTATAATATCTATCGCCAAGAAGAGAAACAAGAAAAAAAACACCCAAAGAAAAAAAAAGTAATGTGGTATGAGAAGAGAGTGGAATCTCAAACAGTTGAGTGTAAGAGTATGCAAGAGTTACAATCCCTCATCAAACTTCGCTAGATGAATATGACAGGATAGTAGGAATGAAGCAGAGACACTCGTTTTTTACTCCTTCTTATTAGATGGCTGTTCAACAGTCTCCTCATCCGGAACCTCTGGATCCGCCTCCGATTCCTTCTGGAGTTCCCAAAGCTCTTCGGGTTCCACCGCCCGTTTGGGGGGCTGAGTAGCTTCTCCGCCGCTCATTTGCCACTCCATAAGCTTGCTGAAAGCTCCATCTGGGCGAGCACTAAGCTCGGTGTATGAGCCTTGTTCAGCGACAGTGCCATCAGGTCCAAGGACAATGATGGTGTCAGAGCGTTTGATTGTGGACAGACGATGGGCAATGCTGATTGTGGTGTTGTTACCCTGTAACAAAGCAGCCAATGCACCGTTGACCAGGGTTTCCGATTCGGCATCAAGCGCTGATGTAGCCTCGTCAAGAATCAGAATATCAGGGTTCTTAATCAGCGCACGGGCAATAGCAATGCGCTGCTTCTGTCCACCGGACAATTGTGCACCACGAGCTCCAACATGGGTATCGAGACCATCGGGCTAAATAATTGTTAGTCTTTGCAAGAATCAGATTTTATCAATAGTATCACTCACGAAATCACTGATAAACTGGCAGTTGGCTTTGCGGGCCGCTGCAATGATCTCTGATCGACTTGCATCTGGCAAGCCATAGGAAATGTTGTCTGCAATGCTACCGGAGAATAGCACAGGTTCTTGGGAAACAACGCCAACCTTTCTTCGGAGGGATTTGGCGTTCATGCCACTAATGTCCGTTCCGTTGATCAAAACTCTACCAGCAGTAGGGCTGTAGAAGCGGAGGAGGATAGAGGCGATAGTTGACTTGCCACCTCCGGAAGGTCCGACGATAGCGACATTAGTTCCCTGTGGGATCTCAAAGTCCAGATTCTTGAAGATGGTTACCGCAGGGCGAGTAGGATAGCTGAAGGTGACATTCTCGAACCGAATAGGTCCACGTGCAGACTCTACTCTCCTGCCCTTGGTCGGGTGGATGGTTGGGTGTCGATCCTGCAGTTCGAAAAGACGACTGGCAGCGCCAACACCTTTCATGAGCTCAGAATAGAAACTGGAAAGACCAATCATGCTGGAGCCAGCGTATGCTGTATACATCAAGAAAGAAGTCAACTCTCCGATGCTGATGGCTCCTGATTGAACCATGCCGCCTCCAACGTAGAGAAGACACAGAACCGTCATGTTGCCCATAAGTCCAGTCTAAAAATGATTAGCAAGCTTTCATAGGCGAGCATGGCTGTAAGGACCTACCGAGCTGAAGAAAGCCGCACTGATCAGAGATTCGCGCTTGCCGGTATCGAATATCTTGCGAACTTGTTTGTTGTATCGGTTCACCTCAATAATCTCGCCTGCAAAAGACTGGCTCGTCTTGACGTTGCCCAAGCGCTCTTCGGCGATTTTGGTTAATGTACCCAGGTTCTTCTGCATCTGACGACTGAGGTTCCGGATGGCTCGACCATAGAAGAGTGCACCTAGACCGATGGGTGGAAGCAGCAAGAACAGAATACTGGACAGCTTCACACTGGTGTAAGCCATAAGACTGAAGCCGGCTACACCACTAACAGCGGCACGTAATCCATCGGACAAGTTCTGCGTAATACTCTTACCCACGATGATGGTATCAGAGCCCAATCGAGAAATAAGGTCACCGACGCGGTTCGCGTCAAAGAACTCGGCGTCCTGAATGAAGGTTTGACGGAAGAGCTTAGAACGAAGTCTAGAGACAATACGTTCACCAACGATGCGAAGGATGATGATACGACCATAGTTGGCGGCGGCACCAATAACCAGAACACCGGCGAGGGCGCTGTAAAACATCGGAAGGCTCAAACCAAATAGTTCACCGCCGCCCTCTGTCACACTCTTGGTAGCCGTGTCCATGATCTTTCCAATCGACAAGGGAATCGACATTGTAATACCCGACGAGATCAGCAAAAAGAAGAATGCAAGCCCGAGCTTTCTAGATTCGGGCTGTGCAACCTTTAACAGCCGCCAAATCTCGGAAAAGCTCGACTTCTTTCCCCCTTCTTTGGCCAGTCTCGCGCTCAAATTGACCTGTGCAGCTTGTGCAGCTCGCTCCGAAAGCTCGAATCCTTTCTCCGTGTACTCTTCTTCCTTTTCCGGAACAGAGCGGGCTGGGGAAGCAGTGGATTCGGAGGGCGCAGGCGGCTTTGCTTGGAGGAGCTGAGAGGTAGAACAGAATGGACGAGTTTGTGAAATCATGCGGGTCATTGACGGGGTATATTGGAGGCCATTTTGGTTAACCAGCAGGGGAGCCTCGGGCGACCGGAGAAGAGCACCGGACCTGTCGCGAGAAGCTTCGGAAGGGGTCGAATAGGGTCGGTGGGTATGAGAGATGCCGACAGATTGTATGGATGATCGAATTGACTGGGGAAACAGGTCTCGGAGCACAGCACTCTGCGGTCTCAAAACCGACCGAGGGCTCAAGCCCGGGGCCCAGGCCGGCAGCCGGACACCGCGCATTTTTTCGGAGTAGCAGTGAAGTCAAGATCTTAGTAGGATATCAGGGGAAGGTATTCACTGGTAGGAGACAGGTGAGGCCATTATTTGTACTTTTCATGGAAGAACCAGTAATTCAGCACGTTCCATGACCATTGAGAGCATTCCCCGAAAGCATGTGGAGATGTAAGATCGCAAGCCCCCGATTGTCGGCAAAGCCAGTGGCAGAATCCCTCACCGCCTGTCGAAGCTAATAGAGAGCTCTGGATGCTTTTGGATGTTTTGGGTTTTGTCTGAGTATTTCTTGAGTACTTGCAGGACTAGTCGCATATCTCTTCTAGCAGTAATTGGAAGATTGTTCGTGATTGGTTTACTTACCCAGTACTCCCGCTCACTTGGAACGCCATCCCATCATCCATCTTCTCACATACATACCCCGCCTCACCCAATCCAAATTCACAAGTCGCCAAGATGGTTCTTGACTACAGCAAGTGGGATGCTCTAGAGCTATCCGATGACTCCGACATTGAGGTTCACCCTAATGTTGACAAACGCTCTTTTATCCGAGCCAAGCAGAATCAAATCCATCAGCAACGAGAACAGCGCCGCCACGACATCAAGACCCTGAAGTATGAGCGCATCATCAACGATGGTCTCCTTGTGCGCATCGACAAGCTCCTCTCAGCGCTAAAGCAGCACGAAGGCACCTCTACCTCCCCCGAACAGCCTATCTTCCAGACTATCATGGAATTTGCCAGCAACCCCGCAGACGACCAAGCCCCGCCACCACCAGAGGGCGTTTATACACATGAAAAGGAGCAGCCCAAATACTCTCAGATGATGAGCTCGCTGCTCGATATGGTGAAGAAAGAGTTTGAGGACTCGAAACCCGACAATATGATCGATGCATACATCAAGGGCGTCGAGGGTCACCAGACCAAGGTGCAGAATCTGCAGAAGGAATTGTTGACAAGGCTCGCGGGACTGGAGAAGGAAGAGGGCAGCAAGATTACCAGCGACCAATTGCACGACGGCTTCAATACATCTCACGTTGCCAAGGCTACTGAGAAGTCGCAAGCTGCTTCATCCAAGTCTACTGAGGTCCAACTGCTGAACCCCGGTGCGAGCAGCAGCCAGGCCGCGGCCGAGAATGAAGACGACGATGATGATCCTGCCGATGTCGAGATTAGCGAATTAGGCCGCAAGTTTGCCCATCTTCGTCCCAACGACTACGCTGCCTACCTTCAATTTATCAGCGCCAACCCCCAGATTGTCGCCGAGAAGGAGACTGATGGCCTGCTTGTCGAGGCTTTCAACACTCAAATGAAGGGCCAGGAAGAGTATGCCCGGCAGTGTGTTCACCAGGCTTTACTCTTGCAATACTGTCGCTCCTTGGGCCCCGATGGTATCAAGCTCTTTTTCACCCGGTACGTTTCCCCAATTTGAGCAATTGTCAAGGTCCTCACTAACAAAAATTAGCATCACAACCAAGGACCACCGGGCATCAGGTCTGTTCCGCAACGACGTCAATGAAACTTATCACCGTATCAAGAGCCGTGCCGCTGAGCTGAGCAAAGATGGCTCTGCCTCTAACGACCCCGCGGGTGTCGAACAAATCCAGTTGCACGCCGTTGACCCCAACACAAAGATCACTATCAACCTCCCTCAACCAAACAGCCAGGAGCCTATTGAGATTGAGGCCCGCAAGATCTTTGATGCTTTCTCCCCAGAGCTTCAAAAGGCCCTGGAATCCGAGTCCCTGGATGAAGTGAACAAGGTCCTTGGCAAGTTGTCCGTGGAAGATGCGGAAGTTGTTGTTGAGCAGCTGGGTGAAAGCGGTATGCTCAGCATGGAGCAAGGTATCATCGATAGTACTACTGAGGAGGGAAAACAAAAGCTTGCTGAGTTTGAGGCTGAACGCCAACATGAAGAAGTCGGAGAACCTGCTGGTGACATTACTGAATTGGACTAGGACCAACGAGACAAAAATGAATTGGAAATGTCTTGAATGAATGGTCTGGTCTGGCATTGATCAAATAAGTTATCTTATGGATTCATCTTTGTTTAATATAGTCATAGGTAACACAAAAACAGTAACCTTGGTATTAACGATGCCGTCGGTTTGAAATACTTTAAATCACACAAATTCCCCTGAAGACGTCGCTGCATGCAGAGGAAGAGAAAAGGAAACATGGCAAGGGTAAAAAAAAAAAATAGAAAATAGAAAATAAACCTCTCTAGACCGGCGACTGACGCATAACGTTTGTAGGTTAGGAAACAATACAGAGAACCAAATACCTCGCACGCGCCGGAGTGTCGATGGTACTAAATATCACTCGCTCCTTAGTCTTGAAGCAACACCTGTACTCGTGGCCCCTCACTCCTTCCTCTCAGTGAACTGGGCAAGAAAAAGAAACAAAAATCAGAGCAGCCTAGATCCCGCTGGCGCCCGGAGCCTCCTGGTCTTTGCGCAAGTCGATCAACAGCTCACGGAAACGCTCCTTGCCAGAGCCACTGGCACCACCAGTGTTGCCCTTTCCGGACACATCAACCAGCTTAGCAATGCGCTCCCAGCTAGTGCCACCAGCGGAGGTGTCTTCACGGTTCTCCTTGAACTGTTCGGCCTCGGCCTTGGTCTGAGCACGGTGCTTTTCGGCCTTGTTGTTGTAGGAGACGTAGAAGTCATCAATGTTCTCGCGAGCCTTCTTGACGGTGGTTTCCTTCTTTTCGGCTGAGACCTCTGCGCGGCGGGCAATCTCAGAGTCGCGCTTCTCACGCCATTCACTGTACGCATAAACATACAACGGTTAGCCAAGTTATGCGGGGGGCGGACGCCATGCGCCCGCTTGTACTGTGGGGTCAATTCAACTCACCGAACAGCATCGCCTTCATCTTCGGGTTGGGGAGGGCTTTGGTAGCCGGTAGGAGGGAAGGGGGATCCGGTGCCGGTGATTGTACCGCCAGGGGCGACTCTCTAGATAAACACAATGATGTCAGCGCAACTTGGACCTTGAGGGGTTATGCACATCGGATTCCTTGGTCGTACCTGATTCTGGTCATATGAGGCCATGTCGGGGTATGAGTCCTTGAATTGTTCGATGCCCTGCACAGTGTCGCTACCACCACCTAGAAGGTCGTCGTCGCCCGCATCCTCGTTGGCTGGGACCTGTCCCGAAAATTCGTCTGCAAGTCCAGTTTGGGCTTCACGCTGCTCCCAAGTAAGACCATCGCTATTGTCGGTCTCACCAGCTCCGATCGGGGCTAGAAATCATGGTGTTAGTGCTGATTACACGTATGGGTTCAGGCACCGGGTGCGGGTGGATAAGACATACCATCGGAGAGGATGGGGAAGCTGTGGGAGAGTTCGTCTGTTTGCTCTGCCATGATGTGGGCGGTGAAATATGAGATATGAGAGATTGTATTTTAAGAAGGGAATGGCCCAAAGGAAAAGACAAAAGCAAGAGAAGAGAAGATGAGAGCTGGGAAGTAAGTTAGTAGTTGACAGGTTGTCGGCGAGACGCTCGGGGCCCCGTACTCTACCAGGGCGGTCAGTGAGCTAAGGTCGGCGCTGGGTTTAAAGAGTTGCTTCACTCACTCTTCCTTGTTGTTTTCAAGAGTGTGCAAATAAAGCCTAGAGTTCTCTTTGCTAGTGAATGCCTGGAGCTTACCTGTGAAACAAAGTTGTTTCTATTGATTTCCCCTTCACTCTGTTCCACGACTCTCAATTGCTCTCAGTTCTGACCGCGTATCGCCAATTGGTCCGGGCTGTCATTGTCGCAACTCAACCTCCCAACGTACACGCTTTCTTCTATCGTCTCTTTTTTACCTCGCACATCCTGTGAAATTATCTGTAACAATGGCATACACGGATGATGCCGTCAAGGCAAAGCTCTCTGCTCTCAATGAGACTCAAGAGAGCATTGTCACTGTTGCCCAGTGGGTCATGTTTCATAGGTATGAGACTAACGCCGCAATATCTTCTGTTGGATATTTACAAACGATTGCTGACCTGGCTTCATTTATCCAGGCGACACGCCGACAAGACTGCGCAAATTTGGTTACAGAAGATCCGCGACTCTCAGCCTCTCAAGCGCCTGAACTTGGTTTACCTGGCCAATGGTACAAAACGTCCCACCAAGCTTCATCTTCGCCGACTAATATATGTACAGAGGTCTCCCAGCAATCCAAGGCACGGAATCGAGAAGAATTCCTCACAGCCTTTGCGCCAGTCAGTCGTCCAATATACTCCCCTCCACAATTGCAGAATTAATAAAGACATAGATCGTCGCGGAGGCCACAGCAACGGCTTACAAAGGTTCATCAAATGATATTCAGATCAAGCTGCGCCGTGTGGTGGAGGTGTGGAGATCACGAAATGTTTTCGCAGCCCCCATTCTAGATGCGGTGGAAGCCCGTCTCAGTGGTAAGTTAGCCCCGCCAAACGCTTTTGTTGCCTTGCGCCAGCCCTTCTAACTGTGATTTCTTCCTAGAAATCGACAAGACCCGTTCGACCACCAAGAAACAGCCTCTTGGTGGCTCGCTCTTCAACAAGGAGCCCTCTTCTGGATCTGCGCCGTCCGAAATCCAACCATTGGTTCCACTGCAAGTTGCCCTTAACAAAGCTGCCTTCACCTCGACCAGTACTGCCGCCAATGCCGAGTCCGAGTACAATAAGATGCATGATACTAGGGAGCCACAGCCTACTCCTCCGGTGCATGCTGCGCGTCTCAGCCAACTCCTCAAATCCCTCGCTAACGCCGAGAGCTCTGTTTCGGAGGTCATCAAGTCCCGTCACGCGCTCATTGACGGACTTGAGAAACTGCTCGCAACCAATCGATCCGAGCTTGCGAAAGAGGAGACCTTGGTGGCGCAGATTTCAGAGAGGAAGGCTCAGACTGATTCGAAGAAGCGTGAAGTTGAGGACGCCATAATGCAAAACATGTCTGATGAAACTTCGGGGCCCCATTACTTTGGTGAAGGAGAGGTGCCCCGGCCCGAGGCCGAGGCTCTGACCCCTCCCTCTGTCGAAGCTTTAACTCCCGTTGGATCACCTAAGCCTGAACAACAGCAGACTAGCAGTGGGCCTTTCACCGAAGAAGCAGACATGACGCCCCTCGATGGATTAGTTATTCCTGACCTGGGACCAGACAGTGGACTTCCACTAGATTCGGCTGAACTCTCTCCGGTGGGTAATGATTTTGACCTCAGCACAAATGGCGCTGGGATCAAACGACGCAAGGTGACACACGGAGAGGATGACTACAGCCAGTTTGCAACTGGAGACTTGGATGATGATGTTGCTGCTCTGATTGCGCAGCAAGGCAAGTAATGATTGGCAAGATTTCACTGTGTCTTTATTTCGGAGTACTCTTCTTGTGTATATTTTATCCAGTTGATTACTCTGGGTCTATCTTGTTTTTTTCTCATACATCCATATGCAGTGCGCATTTTGTCAAAGCTCCTAGGATTTCTCTCCATACTTCATCTATCTTCTATTATGTAGCAATATTGATTCTGTCTGTCTCATCGTCGGATATAGATTTCGCCGATATTGAATGAAGACTCGCTTAGAAATAACACAAGTGACCTTTCCCGCTAATTGCTAATTTAAAACTATTTGCACAGGATATTAGGACCATTATCGAAGTATATCCGGATCTGTCCAACGATCTCGCCTCGATGACGGATGTCGCGTTTCTCGCTTTGCTGATACCAACACAGACCGGATATTATTAGATGATTCATCAGCAGGGGGCTCTGGTGCTTGTGTTGTTGAACTGTGATTCTTTGGTTTCACAACAAGAACGATAATCAGTCCCACCACCACCAAGACTAACAGAAGCATGACTTTGCGTTTGGTAGTTCGACGTTGATAATTTGTAGCCTAGCGAATCCCAATTAGCCATTTTCAATGCCGATTTATTGCGAGAGAAAAAAGAAACAACTTGAACATACCACTTTGAGCTCCTTCTCCGCGCCCCTGACTTCGGTCCCCATCCTCTCAACATTATAATCAATGCGATCGAGCATAGTACCTTGATCAATAACCATAGTCTGCAGTTCACGGAAGATATCCGAAAGCTCAATAATTCCCTTCGCAATATCGTTGATCTCGCGCTCACGCTGCGCAATAACCGCATCATTCTGCCCCGTCGCGCGTTGTTGCGTCTGCATCAGCATAGTCTGTGAAAAGGACTTGTCGGCATCAGACTCCATCAAAGAGGGATCCGTGTACGGATTCTGAACAGGAGTCGGCGCCCGATCGAACGGCGTCGCAAAGCCCTCTATATCTCGTAATTCTGCGCAACGATTCAAGCCGATTAGTCCCATGTACGCACGCAAGAAAGAAAGGCCGGATCTCCTCTCAAAAAGGATGAGACCCAGCCAGCCACACGCAGAAAACAAAAAAGAATAAGGGATCTCTTACTCCTCAGGTATGTGCTCTGCTTCTTGCGAAACCTCGCACTCGCCTCCTGGACCCTCGACGCCAGAGAAATCTGGATATTCTGCGCCATGGTCTCCTCACCACTCGTCACGCCGCCCTGTTCCTTCGACTCGTGCACCATCCTCTCGATCCTCTTAATAGCCTTCTGACAGTCGTGGAAGCTGCGCGTAATCTCCTGCGTCAAGCGCTCAATCAGGCCCTCGTCCTGTCTCCGGACATCCTCGTCCCCGAACCCAGGCAGCAGGTGTTTCTGGTGCAGCTTATCCAGCTCCGCGGACTTTTGCGCGATGTCGCCCAGGTGTTCTGAGACTTCGTCTTGAATATCGACCCATCGCGGTGGTAGGAGGTCCATCTCGATGACCATGTCGCCATCTTCCTCGAAGCCGCCCGACTCGGAGATTAGTCGGCGGCTTTCCTCCGGGTGGGAGGGAGAGTCGAAGCCATTGGAGGGGCCTGTAAAGCGCGGTTTTTTGGCTGGGTGGTGTGCGAAGGACTGGCGGTAGGATATGTAGCTGTGGAGGGCAGGGGTTTTGTTAGTCTTTGTGTTTCTGTCCAGGTTGACGTAGCGGGTGGGAGGGGGTAGGCGTACAGGTTGGTTCGATCCCGCCACATTGTGGTTGGGGATGGTGGAGGATTTGGCGGGTGGTTATTATGGGGAGAATGGTATAGTTTCAGATTTCATGATCAGTCGTCAGGAATTGGGATATGTTCGTGGAGATGGCGGTGCTGGGAGTATGTTGCAGCGGAGTTGATGGTCTCCGGGAAGCTCTCTCCACTACGAAGGAGAAGCCGGTCATTCGGTATCCTAGAGCCCCACTCATTAGGAAAGCCTCCCTACCATTTACATGATTGGGAGCTCTTTTCCAAGCTCTGCAAGATTCTCTTGCATTTTATTTTTACAGTGGCTACGGGTCAGCCCAAATTCTACTCATAATTTGAAATAGTATTCGGAGCAATGCTGATCGGAAGTCAACCTCAATGTTCTTTTGAATGTGTTAGATACGCTCACGTGAATTTATATAGTACAGTACTTGGTACTTCCAACGGTCGTGGTGGGTTCGAACCTTCAAACTTAGACCCGAGGTCTGATTAGTAGTAGTACACATGTGCAGTGATACTAGTGTGTTGTAGAATGCTGACTCCTGAGTTCTTTCATCTAGATTGATTGATCACAAAGGCCATACTTGATAGTATCTTTGTATCAGTAAAAACCCCATAGTACGTACTCCCTACTCGTGTTTATTGGACACTTTTACCATGTTAAGCTGATAGCAACAAGTCCAAGGTTTCCAAGTTCTAATTTAGGGTAGAGGCTTATGCATGTGTATAGTGCCCTTACCCCTAGTCATTTGCATAGAATATGATATAGCAAGTTTGGCGATTGGAACTGTCCAAAACAGCAACTTAGGCGTCTTGCATTGTTTCAACCATGCCATGTGATATTTTTTGAGAATGTTGACAAAATGGAAAAAAAGTTGAGATGAATGGTTAGTTTCGAACGGGTAGAATTAGACTCAAACAGGAAACAGCTCACATTAGTCAAGATACAGAGAACAGAGTTGATTTCGTACTACAACCGGGGTTAAGTTTGTTTACTGTTTGATTTACTATGTCCAGCTGATCTCGGGACTATTTCTCACTTAGCCTTACGTCTTATCTCAAAAATGTTGGGGCTTTTTCGTTGCATACTCGGGTTATCGAGATCAACCAACTGCATGTATTCCGTACATGTAGTTTGATAATTGCAGATCCTTGTTCGGAGTAACCTTGCCCGGCCTTAGTAGTAAGTGCGGGGTTGATTGCACCACCAGAAGCCTGAGAAAAGCGATCGGTAGCAGCAATCGGGAGACTCACAAGCTTTATTTCGCAAGTCTGTTGTCGTCAGCCCAGAATGCCAAGGCTTCGCTAATCTCTCAAGTCTGGGCAATGTTAGTCTGGTGGATGTGCTATGTGCTGTTAACCCGGGTGATAGGACCCCGATTAAAGTCATCTGCAGATGTCAAAGGCCCACCAGGGAGGATTTTTTCAGCTTTTTTCAGCTGAGGAGAGAGCTTTACTTCTCAGCCCTGTAAGTTTCAAAGTAGAATTTGAAATAATAATCTCCAAGTACAGTAAACATCTTTCTGTTATTGTTTTTCTGCCTTTGGAGCAGACCGCCTGTCCAGCACGGGCTGTGACTGGTGTACTTACCAGGCACACTATTTTTGTGTACGGTAACATGTACCCTCGTAAGGCTGGCCCGTTTCCCCTTAACTTCTTCTCTCCCCACCTTCAACCCCTCCGACCTTTCTCCATTCCTCATTATCCCACCAGACTTTCACCATGGTATGCCCTAGCCTATTATAATATCCGCCATCTCATTTGCTTTGCCCCATGTAATTCAGTCGAATGGCTTGGAGCAAAACTCCCCCGCTTTGCTTTGCGGGGCAGTGAGATAACAAATCATCTTAAAGATACCGTGACTGACCATAATGTCGCAATGCGTATAGGCCGATTCTCTGACCGAAGAGCAAGTTTCTGAGTACAAGGAGGCCTTCTCCTTGTTCGTGAGTGCCCCAACCTGCGATTGAACACTGCTGCCTAGACTCGATCACTAATGGATACTTTCCTCATAACAGGACAAGGATGGCGATGGTGAGTGCGACTGGTTCCGATGCCTCCACGCCGGATAACACCTCACCCCTACGCGAACACATTACTGAGACGAATGAATCGAATAGGACAAATTACCACCAAGGAGCTGGGCACTGTCATGCGCTCCCTCGGCCAGAACCCCTCCGAGTCTGAGTTGCAGGATATGATCAACGAGGTCGATGCCGATAACAACGGTACCATTGACTTCCCTGGTACGATATCTCCCCTCTCCCACCGAGTCTCATAAACTCCCTCTACCCCGGACATATGTTGACATGTGACAGAATTCCTTACCATGATGGCCCGTAAGATGAAGGACACCGACTCCGAGGAGGAGATCCGTGAGGCTTTCAAGGTGTTCGATCGTGACAACAACGGCTTCATCTCTGCCGCTGAGCTGCGCCATGTTATGACTTCCATCGGCGAGAAGCTGACCGATGATGAGGTTGATGAGATGATCCGTGAGGCGGATCAGGATGGTGATGGCCGGATTGACTGTTCGTTTCCCCAGTCTATTTTCTACTTGAAGCGGAGCTTCGGTCCCTTGTCATGGAGTCCACATGCTAACATTTCACAGACAACGAGTTCGTCCAGCTCATGATGCAAAAATAAACAACTCATGTCGCCAAATTTTTGTTCACTATTAGCTGAAGTCGTGATTCACTGTTGTCAACGAGGATGTCTCTGTTTCTCTTCTCCGTTAGCCCTATACCGGTCTTCTGTAGTCTATGCTTTCCCAATGTCAGGCTTCAGCTTGGATGATTCATGACCAAGCGTGCTATTTGAATGCAAATAACACTTTCAAGATCTGATCGAATGTTTCGTGCGTTCCAAGAGATATCATAATGTAGTCAATGAACTTGAGTTTGAACCCTGTTTCCACCAGCTACACAAAGAAGCACTTAAGGCCATTATAAAACGGCAATGTTTCCCTTCTTCCAGGAATAGGAAGACCAACATTTGAAACATGGACATCCCAATGCGTACAAAATCTACCAAATTCAATCTATCATCTTCAATCTACCGATTAAACCGCAAAACCTCCATATACTGCCGCGCAACATCCGCCCCATCAACATCCACCCCACGCTCACCACCACCACCAGCAACAGCGGTATCCAAACCCTTCAGCCTCGCCGCCTTCCACCCCTCCAACCGCTCCTTAACCTCCTTCCCCACCCCAGGAACAAGAATCGCCTCCCTAGCCCCCTCGACCCCCAGCCTAGCCCAAAACTCACGAATCAAAGCCGCAGTAGCCACATACTCCGCATCAACATCCTCCTCCTCAATCGCGAAATCGACATCAATCCCAGAATCAGCATCAACATCCGCATCCATCTCCACTCCCAACCGACCTTTCCCCTCAAGCCCCGAAGCCGCAAAAACCGAATCCAAAACCGTCGGCCCCCGCCACTCAATCTCAATAACCGTTCCACGCGGACGCGCAGTCGGGAACGTCTGCCGCACATCACCGACCCGCACACGGAAATCGCCCACGTCGAAGATCACGCCGTTGGGCACGGCGACCGTCAATCGGTGGGCCCAGAAGGGCTGGCACGCGTACGTGAAATGGTGAAACATTGTGCTGAACGACGACATGGGCAGAATGGTCATGTTCATCGGCGAGGAGTCCGAGGAAGCCGTGAAGCTATTGCTGGCGCTGTTAGTTGTTGAGTGGGATTGCGGCTGAGATGGGGATTGAGCCATTGATGCCGGTCCTGGTCCGGGACTGGGGCTCGCGCCGGCCGGGGCGTGTGGGGGGTGATAGGGCTTCTCTTGGGGCTCGGAGGTGTAGATGAAGCCGTGGGTGTGGTAGTGGGATAGAGAGAGGAATTGCATGTAGCGTGGTTTTCCTGCGGCGGGATTGGCAGAGGCGGGGATGAGACTTGGGGTGTCTCGCATTAGCTTTTGTTCTAGGGCCCAGCGGCCGAGGGGGATGAGCTCTTCATCGGGGTAGGCGGAGCGGAGGCGCTCGGTGATTGTTCCCAGGGCGGTTGAGGAGTTGGGATGTGAGGGGATGAAGTAGACACTTTTGGGGGCAGGTTAGTTGGGATCTTTGAATATTGTTGGTAAAGTAGGTGGGATTGGGTAGCTGTACCCTGTGATTGGCATGGTGATTTGATTTTCTTTTTTGGCCTGCTTATTGCGCGGGGTTCAGATGTCGGAGTTGGGGCAGTAGGAGCCCGATGCAGATGTTATAGACTCTGATTTGAAGATTGGTGCCGGGGAAGTATAGATATTGATTCCCCGCTGGTGAATATAGTCTATGTATAATGTGGCTGCTTCGCTCGATTAGGCGTTGTCGATAGATGAGATTAGAGCTTGAGTAATTATGATCCAATGTCTGGGACACGGTATTGATGCTCTTAATCTATACCTCTAGTTAGTATATCCTATTACAATCATATTCAGAGTATACTCACCTTATTTAAATGCTGAATTAGCTGATATGTGTAGATTTGAGTCCCAGTTAACCAAGCTCGAATTCATTGCAGACGTTGAAGCTGCAAACAATGCAAACACAAATACCCTTCCCACGTTTGTTCATGTCGCGAACAACAGATTGTTGTCAACTATTTTTTCCTAAGTCCAAGGTTTGGAACTAGTTTATTTCTATTTTAACCCTACAGGCAGTTGTGACGTTGATCCAAAATACTGATAGATGACTGGGTTAGTGATTTAAGAAGTTATTGGGTGAATACACGGCTGGCAGTGGCGGTCGCGTGTTCGAAGGTTTCGGTCCCAAAAAGGGTCTAAGCTAAAAACCAGGGAGACTCATAGCTTTGATACTATAATAAGCTCACATTTGCACTTCATTCGCAGAGAGAATACTCAATTATTAGTAAGTACAAAGCTCATTCTCATCGCAAAAGTGAATGAATTGAACTCTTTACTCAAGTTCAAACCAGATTCCAGACCCGCATCGGTTGGCTCCGCCACAATAACTTTTCTGCTGTGGATCAACTCCATCTATACCTAATCGAGACACAATTCAGGGGACAAGTGGAACTCAGATGAAGCTTTGTCTTAGGCAGACGGAAAACCAACCAGTACAAGAGAAGCCAAGCCGGGCTGTGCCATGAACATCGGTCTAGGCCATAGCTATCAACCTTACTTTATCCCGCGATGTATCGAATCCAGGGTTAACACAAGCCACAAAGTATCCAAGAAGCTTGACTGTTTACAGTTGTCTTGGTCTCTTGGTATTCTGGAATGCATGTTCAAATGTGACATCCAGGTCAATCCGATCAACAGGGTCCCATATGAGTTACCCCCACTGACGCGTATCAAGTATCATCAATCACAAATCCATCGAGTAGATCTTGATGATCACTGGAGCCAGCCTTGCTCCTGACCCTATCATGATATTGACCTTTTGTGCCCCCCACTGACGTGATTCCCCTAAATGTGACATTTTTTTTAAAGCTCAGACACCCCTGGATCTCCAGGATTGTCAAAACTCATTCAATTGACATTCTGCCACAACATGGTGGAAGTTTTCCCCATCCAATCCTTTTAACACTCATTTTTAATTCTTCATTTTTCGTCTTGTTTTATGCTCTTTGCCTTTCATTTTGATCTACTCTACATTCTTTTCTCCACACTCCTTCGCCTGTCGACCTTATTTATTTATAGGCTTCAAATCGCTTTTCGAGTTCAGCGCTTTCGCGAACCGCCATTCATTATGGTCCCCAATCGCAGGGGCCGGTCATTGACCACCGCACTTTTCCTCCTAATCCTAGGATATTTCTTATTACTTCAACTACCCTTCAGCTGTTCACCCTGGGGTTACCACCGAAAACCAACCGCAGTTATAAATGAAAATATTCGACCGGACAATATTCATTTAAAAAACGCCCACAAGATACACCCCATTCTAGAATATATCCCCTTGCCAACTAATCCAACACCGCTTCCACGGATTCAACACGAATTCGAGCCAGAGGGCTGGTCAGAGCGCAGGACAAGACTTCAGAGACAAAAAGCTGTCAAGAAATCATTTCTCCACTCTTGGAATGGCTATAAAAACCATGCTTGGCTACGAGACGAGGTCTCGCCCGTGACCGGGAAATATGAAGACTCCTTCAGCGGCTGGGGCGCTACCCTGGTCGACTCATTGGATACTCTAATTATAATGGGACTCGATGATGAATTGAAGCTTGCCCTGGAGGCGCTCAAGCAGATCGACTTCTCCACAACGTTCAGCAAAGAAGTCAATGTTTTCGAAATCGTGATCAGATACATGGGCGGATTGATCGCAGCCCACGATCTGACAAACGGAACTCACCCGATCCTCCTAAAGAAAGCAGAGGAACTCGGTCAAATGATCTTCTATGCCTTCGATACAAACAACCACATGCCGCAGATGCGCTGGAAATGGGGCCGGTCCGCCATTGGCCAGGAGATCGAGGCAAACACCCACACCAGCTTGGCAGAGCTAGGCTCTCTGACCGTCGAATTCACCCGTCTAACCCAATTAACCGGCAACCCGATGTACTACGACGCCGTGCAGCGCATCACCAACGAGCTAGACAAAGTCCAAATGCACACCAAAGCCCCAGGTCTCTGGCCCAACTTCATCGACGCATTACGCCTTGACTTCAACGGCTCCGAGTTCTCTCTTGGTGGCGGCGCCGATTCAACGTACGAATACCTGCCCAAGGAACACATTCTCCTGGGCGGCCAGACAGACCAGTACAAGAAGATGTGGGAGCGGTCTCTGGCCGCCATCAAAAAGA
Source organism: Penicillium verhagenii (assembly GCF_028828195.1). Classification (NCBI taxonomy): domain Eukaryota; kingdom Fungi; phylum Ascomycota; class Eurotiomycetes; order Eurotiales; family Aspergillaceae; genus Penicillium; species Penicillium verhagenii. The sequence goes on from NW_026643171.1 coordinate 1,133,987, forward strand.
ACCTGCTTTTCCGCGCCGTGACCAAGGAAGAAGACAAGCAGATTCTCTTCACCTCCAACTTGCGAATCACAGAAGGTGGAATAAGCCACATCCAGCACACCTCAGACCATTTGAAGTGCTTCATCGGCGGCACAGTAGGCATCGCCGCCAAAATCTTCAACCGTCCTCAAGATCTATCCATCGCGCAGGGACTCACAGACGCATGCATCTGGGCATACGACTCGATGCCAACGGGCGTCATGCCCGAATCCTTCCAGTTCACGCCCTGCACCGACCTGGAGGATTGCGCATGGGACGAGAACCAGTGGTACGAGTCTGTGCTCGGACAACCTGTCCAACTTCAACAGCAGCGCAGAGAAGCGCAGAAGATCGTCGCCGCGGAGGTGATCCCGCCGGGAATGGTCGGGACCAAAGATTCTTCGTACAAGCTCAGGTATGCAAGATTCGCGTCCGTGAAACATGGCGTTACGTAGTGGCTATAGGAGTGTACTAACCTGATTCCCAGACCCGAGGCTGTTGAGTCTGTCTTCATCATGTACCGCATCACTGGCGACAAGTCGCTTCAAGATGCGGCTTGGCGCATGTTCCAGAACATCGAGAAGATGACGCATACGAATTTCGGTCACTCGGCTGTTGACGATGTCCGTGATCTGTCTACGAGAAAGGCTGATAAGATGGAAAGTTACTGGCTCGCCGAGACGCTCAAGTATTTGTACCTTATCTTTTCGGAGCCTGACCATGTCAGCTTGGATGAGTATGTCTTGTAAGTGTATTCATTCTGCCCGTCTGCTAAGTTTTTGAAGCTCACGCGTTCTATTTAGGAGCACCGAAGCCCACCCTTTCAAGCGACCCTCGGGCTTCGTTTAATTTATATACTTGTACATTTTCCTTTAAGCGGATTGACATTGATCATTAGCGACGCGCGGTGTTCAGTGTTTCAAATATTCATTTTCATCTTTACCATGGGGACATCTCATAGAAATTGTTCAAAGTTCAAATTTGTCTCAATATTTGAAGAGTCTCTCGGTAGACAATTCCTTTACTCTTGTTTAACAAATCCAAGTAACAAGTCTCAAATCAGCTGCTTAGATTCCTAGTATGTATACATGTATAAATCAAATCACAGCACCAGACTACATCAAACATAAGCCGTCGCATCAGTCGACACTTCCTTCGCGCCCTCCCCCGTTCAAACCGAACGGAGTACTCAACTTCTTTGCGAATAACCATCTTATCCGGATCCTCAACACCGTCCTCATCCCTGCGCCCATACTGCCTATGCAACTGAGGCATGAGCTCCAAAGCATCCGACTCAAACTCCAAAGCCGAGCCCCCCTGGTCCCGAGCCCCAACCCCACCCTTATCACTCTTAACAGATCTACCGGAGCCCGCAAGCGCAAACAGAGACCGACGAACCGGCGCTCGCACCACACCACCACCGCCGCCCTCAGCACCATGCATCCACACAGCCTGTTTCGGAATCTTCTGTCTACTCTCCCCGCGACCCGCATCAGCGCCATCACCACCAACGCACGCATCGCGACAAAGCGCCTCTTTCGATCCCGATCTCGGCAACAGTCCTATGCCGGATGCCGATCCCAGCCCGGCCCCTGTTCCGGCCCTCTTCCTCCTCACGCGCGACAAAGACCGCGACCTAGAGTCTGCATTTGAGCCAGAGCCTGATCCAGACTTCGAACTCTCTTTCGTGCCCCTTGAGCGCGAGGCAGATGCGCTGCTCTCGAGATTCGAGTCGCCCGCTGTCCCGTAGTTGGTGCTGACGGCTGCCATGAAGGGTCGGAGGCAGAAGACGCTGCAGGCGACGAGGGCGTAGTGGAGCTGGACTTGGAGCCAGAGGGCGGGTTTGACGGCTGCGAGGGTGACGTCGTTGTCGGCGAGGGAGGAGTGGAGGGTTGACATGTGGAGGAGGGCGAATACGATTAAACTGTCACGGAGGTGGATATTAGTTTTTTTTTTCTGGTTTCAAGTGTTTCACGCGATGCATGTGGGGGATCTGGACTGATGATTCTGGGTGGACGGTGGACGGCGCATAGTAAGGTAAGGCTGAGGTCGAGTTGAAGGTGCAGTACTTACGGGAATCGGAATATAAACGCAAAGCCGATTCCAAGCTTGCGCTTAACAGACATGAATAGCCCCTTGAGAAGGGCGACGGCCAGCGAGAAGAGAATTATCTCCGTGATGATATCCACGGCGGCTATAAACTGCCACCTTTTGTACTGAGGCGGGTTGCACGATTAACAAGACCGTCCAAATACCCTACCCAACTCTGGGAGGAATCCGACATAGGAGGGGAGCACTGCGTCGATTTAGGTAAACTTACTAAATTCCGACATTGTCCACCCTGTACCCTCCACGGCTGATTGAGCTCACAGTCAACCAGCAGGATAAAAGCAGCAGGTATAAGCCAAGCGGTACACAAAGCAAGCGTCGCCCACGAAGCCCAATTATGCGGTTTCTGAGGTGTAAGGCGAAGGTAAATAGTGACGACGCAGCATTTCGAGAGATAGATCACTACCAGCGCAAACACGTCACTTGTCGCAACTAACTGGTCAAGTATTCAAAATTAGGTCTTGCAATGGATATATGTTCGAGGGACGACTTACATACTGTTTGGATCTGAACAAGTCGCGATTCATTTAGTAGAGAGAGCGAAGTACCCAAGCCGCGGGAGCACGCGTAGAAGACCAGGATTGATTGGATAATACCGATTCCCTAAGGTAATCAATCAGTATCTTCAGCAAAGTTCTTTCAACTGCCGCGGTTGCCTCAAGGTTGTGTGCGGGGTGCAAGCGCAGTACAACGCGGTCCAAGAACTCACTCACCGTTGCGCCCAAAAGGACAACATCGTCGCGCGCGAACGGGGGCATCAGCATTAAGCGGACGTATAATCGGATCAAGCAGCAGACTAGTGAGACCACCAGGCCCAGCGCCGCTGTTATGATGATCCAGGCGCCATGGTGGAAATCGTCGACTACTTCGAATGGTGGTGACTGGCCCGGGGGTACATAGGGGCCCATGGCAGACGCGATGGCTATGGGCGGAATGGGCGATGCTTCAGGTTAATCCATGGGCATGAAGATGGTTTTTCGGGTTCCAAGATAGAGGGCCACCTGGGCACGGGTTCCGATCGAATCGCTGCGTATATCCAGCTACGCAAGGCAAACGGCATCAGCGCCGGGCCGCAACAGAGACCAGGGGGATCTTAGATAGTAATCGATCGATCTCCCCGCAATGAAATCAATTTAGCAGTGTAACCGTTAGGGCAGGTGCCGACAGCTGTGATTAGCCAGGCAAGTTATTGTCAATTTTCAAGCGTTGGCCGGGAGTCGATTTCGTTGTATTGTACACGGTCCCCAGTATAACTATCTGATAATAGTATGGGATAGCTAGCCTCTCCGTCTTCTTGCCCTCGCCCCAGCAGCCTAGTAGCGCAGGAAGTACGGAGTAGAGTTTGTGGCGAAATTATCAGCCCATCCCTTCGCAGGCACGATAAGAATGAGAATGATAATTAGATATTCTGTGCATGGGCCGTACTATTCTTTTTTTTTGGATATCATACATGAAACCTTGGAACTGGACTAGCGGCGACTCCCTCACGTCGCGAACGCCGGCGACCGAGCACAACTCTTCGGTGCAGACGGTAGCTGCCATTCCGCCATCCAGGCGTCGATCAACATGCGAGTTATGTACTCGTGGGTCGGACAGGTCTCCGATAGGACCATGTGGGGACAAGCAGGCGAGGGTACATTCGGCTAGTGCGGATTGAGGTATAAGAGGTGAGTGGCGGGCTCGAAGTTTAAGCATCAAGGGGTGATCTATGCAGGGATCAGGGCTCATGCCAAGATAGTTGGGCGCGCTATTGAGCGATCAACCCCGTTTGAAGAAGAAAAAAAGCAAATATCTCTCTACTCTCTACTCCCATGATCAGGATCCGCCTCCAATGCACCAGTACAAATGTTCGTGACAGATAAACAAAGTCTAAAAAAAAAGCAGAAACAAAGAAATAATGCAAGCCAGATGGCGGTAATTGGCAAAAGCTGAAATAATGGAAGCAATTGGGCATACACATCTGTGCAAAATTAGTTGCCTACTGGACTCTGGAAAGGGTCACTGCATCCCCCCTTGGCATGCAAGGCGCCGTCGCTTCATCGCCCATTCTCCGGCCAGATTTGTGTTCAAGGGATAGCAATCGGCTTTCACGACTTCAGCGGCCCAAACTCGATACATAAACAAAATCGACAGTGTCAAACATCCGATGTGTCGAAACCTGAGTTTTGGGAATCCCACATGGCGTCGTAGAAATTTCTCCCATGCCTTCTGGCCACGCTTGAATCCTGCGATGTGACGACCAGCGCCCTGGACTCTAAATGGAATGAGAGAATACTCCCGGACCCTTCTCCACGCACCTGCTTCTTTCGGTTTAGTATAGGTCATCTATGACCTGGAACTAAACTTCCAAGTGTCTCCAGGGCCTCCTTCCCCCTTCTGTTACAAGTTGCAACTAGGGGCCGTTGAGTTTCTTATATCCATCTCTCCCGGACATTGCGACTTGGACTGCGCATGCAGTCACTCCGAGTCGGATATTTGAATTGTCCAAGTCAGTCCGCTGTTAAATTTACGAGACTTGCTATTGCGGGGGCAGTTTGGACTTGTTGGAAAACGCCGTTGCTGAAGCACAGTACTTTTTGTTGGCCTTGTCCACGATGCCTATCTCCCATAGATCCAGGAATGACTCTCAGATGTCAGACAGCGTGATCGACGATGATGTTGAGGATTTCCAGAAGGCGCCCAAGGGCCTCGTTGCGCCGCGGTATATGGGGACGGTGGCTGATCAGCGGGATATGAGTGCGTTAGGGCGCGTACAGGTTCTGCGCGTACGTTTGCTCGGTTGAGACATGTTTTGATTTCAAAGTTTGCATGGCTAACACTGAGTAGAGGAACTTTCGATTTATTTCCATTGTGGGATTTGGGTGCACTCTTATTTGCACTTGGGAGGTTATCCTCACGTTAGTTTATTTGTTGGCTACTGAGATTGAAGAATTGAAGTGGTTGCTGACTTGGATGTTTATAGATTGCTATCCTCCGGGCTGACTGATGGTGGCACTGCGGGATTGATTTGGGGGTTCATTGGTGTTTCCATTGGATTTACTCTTGTGTATGCCAGCATAGCTGAAATGGCATCGATGTAAGTAGAGCTAACAGATTCGAGCTATATTTGGCGGGGTTATTGGTGCTTGGTACTGACCAATAATCTAGGGCACCGACCGCTGGCGGGCAGTACCACTGGGTATCAGAATTTGCTCCCCGGCGTGGACAAAAGTTCTTGAGTTACATGACAGGTAAGGACTTTTGTTTTTTAGAGCTCCAAAGCTGTGAGTGCTACAGATTATTGACGTTCTTTCAGGATGGCTTTCTGCAATGGGCTGGCAATGTGCCATTGTCTCGATCGCGTATCTGGCTGGCACGATCATCCAAGGACTGATCGTGTTGAACCACCCCGATTACGATTTTCAACGATGGCATGGGACAATGCTGGTGATTGCCATTTCGTCTTTTTCAATAATGTTCAACACCTTCATGGCTAAGAATCTGCCATTTGTCGAAGGTTTGATTTTGATCATCCATGTCATCGGCCTGTTTGCTATCATTATTCCACTATGGGTACTAGCCCCACGCAACAATGTCCGTGCTGTCTTCACCAGCTTCAACAATGGTGGCGGTTGGGACAATTCTGGGACTGCGACTCTAGTTGGACTCTCAACCACTATTACCTCGATGCTGGGGTACGACTGCTCCGTTCACATGTGTAAGTCTGATAGTCCGCCTGAATAACGGATAGCGCTAACGCTTGGTAGCGGAGGAAATCAAAGATGCATCAGAGACACTTCCCAAGGCCATGATGTGCTCTGTAGCCGTTAACGGAGTCCTAGGATTCATCATGTTGGTCACCTTATGTTTCACACTAGGCGAGGTCAACACTGTACTAGATACACCAACCGGATATCCATTCATTCAGATATTCTACAATACGACCGGCAGTCTAGTTGCGACAAACGCCATGACGGCGGTTCTGATCGTGACATTAACCGCTAGCACCATCACCGAAGTGGCCACCGCCTCGCGCCAGCTCTGGTCATTTGCTCGGGATGAGGGAATTCCATTCTCATCCTTCTTCGCTTATGTAGGTCAAGAATTCAAGATAGAGGGGTTAAAGCCCGCTGAGTCTTTTGAATGAGTCGGGCTGACTGTACGTACAGGTTACACCAGGTTGGAACATCCCTCTCAACTCCGTGATGGTGTCCCTCGGGGTCACTGTTATCCTTTCGATGATCAATATTGGGTCAGAAGTAGCCCTCAACGCAGTCATTTCTCTGACAATCACGTCGCTCATGTCAGCATACATCGTATCTATTGGCTGTGTGTTGTTGAAGCGGCTCCGTGGCGAACCACTTCCAGCCCATCGATGGACACTGGGCAGATATGGTATGGCGATCAACATTGGGGCCTTGGCTTTCCTCCTGCCCATCTTTATCTTCGCGTTCTTTCCGTTGTCAACGCCGGTGACACGTGAGACAATGAATTGGAGTGTGGTGATGTACGTTGGCGTCATCGGATCGGCAACGATATATTATTGGGTCAGGGGCCGGCATCATTTCATCCCCCCTGTGGCATTGATTCAAAGGGATGGTATCTAGAACTCAAGGGGATGCCGGAAAATAACGGTGATGTCTTTGAATGCCTGATGTGGAGTCTGTATAATGTCTTTCTTCTTTCTTCTTTCTTCTTTGGTCTTGGGTTGATTCAACTACATACTTGTACCTATTTTGTTCATGTGCTGCGATGACGTGATGTTGATAAAATATGCAGCCAAGGCCAGGGCTTGCAAGTCGGACAAACCACCGATTGGTCTCATTTTGCAATGAAATAACGAGTCGAAATTTCCACTTGTAACATTTGAACCATCCCTCTTATGGAAAGTAGGGAGAAGACACCACTCTTCACGGGCGTATTCCCTACACCATCACCATCGCCCCACACAAGTGTAATCTGACTACAAGATCCCTGCAGAATGACGAAGAATCTCGTTTCATCCTGTGCACGGAGACCATTATCCGAAAAATTCACGGAAAGAAAAACTTGCGTGCCCAACCAAGTCCGTGTCGTAGGGTATGTACAGTTTTATTTACTATGTATGAGGATTTTCATGGATTTAAGTTATCAGATGGGGTCATTTATGTACCGAACACTACCTAAGACGGGAAGGTAGGACGGGTGTCTTCGAACGCCAGCATCCCTGTCCCCAGTCTATTTGGGATCTCCCATCTCAGCACACCCAGGATGGCGAGCTTCCGAGGCAAGATGATATCAACTTTCAGCCTAGCTCAGGCCTGTGACGATCCTGTCTCCAGAAAAGGAGCTTTCCCCATTCTCCCCTGTCGGGGAAGCTTACAGTACTCCGTAGGGAACGCGTCCATGGAGTTTCTAGAACGACCCACTGTCGGTAACGGTTTTACCCACCGAAATTCCCAATAGTCGGGAATATTGTTGAACCAAGACCCAGAGGATAGGGACGAGGCTAGATCGAGAAGGGCCCGGTCAGTCGGGAAGTGGACCTGATCCATTGCGTGTTCGAAAAAGGAATAAGTACATACTCCGTAATTCCGTATAAAACGCCCCCTTTTTTCTTGGCTCCCAGAATAGCGAATCAGATAAGGTCAAGGGTTCCCGTGTTGGTGCGACGTGCACTATCTGATTGATTGATAAGTGGGAATTTGTATGTATTACTTAATCGGTTGGGGAAAGTACGATCCGGTGTCGGCCCACTCCGCCTGCGTACCATACAAAGTGCTTACCCTCCTTTTTTTTTCCCCCAAAGGTGCTTTTGTTTTCTTTAGCCTTTGGAATTCCCCCGATATTGGGAAGATGTGCACACAAATACTAAATTTTTGGCTAAATCAATCTATACTTCCCAAGGTACTATTGCCTCGGGTAGAACATGCCAAACTATAACTATCCCTTGACTGAGACCGGCACTTGTCACGGTCCAGTTTAGATCCGGTCGGAGCCGCAGTCGGCTAATCAGCCACTTTTCGTCCTCAGTGGAGATGTTATCTATACTAGTAGTGTATTTTTTTTTGGGTAAATTCATTACAAGAGTTCCCGGTTTCTGAAGAAGAACAGGATGACCTCTACAACGCCCCCGACTGGTCTAACTGGTAATGCATGGTCGATCGTTAAGAGGGTCAGAATGGATACTATAATTCCACCCCATAGTATTAGTGCAAGAAAACATTGAAATTGGCCACCTTCAAATCCCTTTGGAATCATCCCCTGTGCTTCCGCGGTAACTTTTAGTTTACGAAAACCATTACCGGGTTTGACGAGGAATGTGGCAAAATCAGATAATTTCCATCTCCAAATCTGGTTTGCACTTCCCGTATTTTTCCCAACTTCATTTCTGTTTCCACTAAACCTGAGACTTATTTCCCTAATCTTTTCACCATTTCCCGTCTGGAACCGAGCGCCGGGTCCACTGCCTCCATTCTCATTCCACCTTGTTCTCAATGTTACATTAAAATCAAACTTGCTCCCCGGTCTTCCGCTGCAAACTATTCCATAAACTCGCCTTTCGCCTCCGACATTTCCGATCTCTCCCAGCGACGACCCTCGGTACTTTGATACACCACCTTCATGGGTATGAACTGTGTTCCCTTCGCGACATCCCATATGTACCAAGGCTTAACCAATTACTTCCCATAGTCCACGCTGTCAACACCATGCCCACCGCAACTATTGCATTGGGTCGCCCCCGTAAGGGCACCTTCCAAGAGATCCCCGTTTCCTCGACCTCCCACCCAGATAACCCGATCCCAGAAGAGCCACGTGGTGTACGATCTCTATCCATCACCGATTTCTCTTTCAATGGCTTGCCCTCTTCAGAATCGGAGTCCAATGGCTCTCGCTCGCCTTCCACCCCAATTACGCCACCCGATACCCAGAGCGAGGATGAGGGCAAGTCCCAGGGCCGACGACGACGGGCCTCGACCATTCTGATCTCGCAGAACTCAGAAGATATGAGAAGAGTCCTGGAGAATGTTGGCGCAGGTGGCACACAGAAGATTCAGTCCATGTGCTGTGGTGGGGGCTGTTGCGCAGGTCGGCCACTGCAGCTGCAGGATGGCCCAATCTCCGGGTTTAATTCGATCACTGCTCCAGACAACAAGGCTTTTGCCAGCTTGAAGCTTAATTTGAACCTCCTCACCTTGGATAGTGCTCTCTCCAACATTACCCCACTCCCAGAGAAGACTGTGTCTTTCTCGCCCGCCCCCACATCTGCAAAGAATCTGCCCATGGGCCCATCAGATCACCCGCCACAATTTGTGCAGCCTCATCCTCCCTATGAGGTTTACCGTGCGCCTCTTCACTCTGCACGTGAATTGACCAAGGGTGGCGCCGAGAAGCGTACCTATCACTTTGATATTGACGTCACCGACTACCCGGCCGAGAGTGGAATGGTAGATTTCGTTGTTGGAGGTGCAATTGGTGTGTGCCCTAAGAATAAGGACGAAGAAGTCGAGGATCTTCTGGATTTGCTGTGCGTGCCGAGGTCGATGCGAGATAAGAAGGTCCTCATGCGTACTACCAAGGGTCGCTGGCCGACTATCTGGGGTGATGATGAACCACGCGAGCTTATCACAACACGGCGAGAGGTCCTGAGCTGGTGCTCCGATATTCAGAGTTACGCCCCAACAAAGGCGCTTTTCCGAACTTTGGCCGAATACACAACCGAGGAAAACGAGAAAAAGGTCTTGGAGTACCTTGCATCTGCACAGGGCCAGGGTGCTTTCTGTGATCTTCGTACCAGCTCTCATGTCACCCTTTCCCAGTTGCTACATGCTTTCCCCAGCTCTCAGCCTCCATTGGACCACCTTCTTTCCGTGCTGAACACCCTGATGCCTCGATTCTATTCCCTTTCCCAAGATCCTATGATCTCTTGTCGATTCAAGGGTACGGAATGTCGCCGGTTGGTCGAAGTCGCCGTGACTGTCGCCGATTCCAACGACTGGCGAGGCGGCCAGCGTACCGGTGTTGGTTCTGGCTACCTTGAGCAGCTCGCTCAGCGGGCCATCAAGGCCGAAGCCGCTGGTGAGAAGATTGACGTTCATGTGCCCATGTTCCGTGGTCTGATGGCCAACCCACTTGCCACTCGGTTTGCATCCGATGGGCCCATGCTTCTGATCGGTGCTGGCGTTGGAATCGCCCCATTCCGTGGTTTCGTCCAGCGTCGTCTGCAGTCTGCCAACTGTGCCAACAAGGTCTGGGTTCTCCAAGGCGTGCGTGATTCCTTGCTTGACGAGCTCTACAGTGGCGAGTGGGGTGTGCACGAGGACAAGGTTCGCACTGTTGTACAAAGCCGTCGCGGTGAGAGCCGCTACGTCCAGGAAGAGGTCCGCCACCAGGCCGATTTGGTCTGGTATGTGATCAACGCCCTCGACGGTCGTGTCTTTGTCTGCGGCAGCGGTAAGGGAATGGGTGAAGGTGTTGAGGCTGCTCTTATTGAAGTCGCCATGGCTAAGGGCAACCTGAACTCCCAGGAAGCTGAGTTGTTCTGGCAGCGCAAGAAGGAAGCTGGCCAATACATTGCCGAGACTTGGTAATTGAACCACCCTCACCAGCTACGGCCTACTTCCAGGAAGTTGATTAAAATTCCGACTTTTATTTCACATCATTTTCCACTTTGGCACACTACCCACTGTACATATTGGGGTCTTGCATACTGATACACCATTCGTGCTTTTTTTTCGTTTTTCCGTTACGGATTTGGTTGTCTTGAATCAGGGTGTCTGCCCTGATCAACCAATTTTTTTGTCTGAAGCATTTCAGCGGGCGTTTTTCTAATGTTTAAATATATTCAAATGTTGGGTCTTTGTCATTTTTATTCTATTCTCTCGGGGCTGTGATACATTTGTTTATTCTCATATTCTCATTCTATTCATTTTGTTGACAACGTTCTACAATGTCCACGGGTGCACACATATTTGTTACTCTTCGGCGGTATCCAGGTATCCATCTTCAAAATTTCGAATTGATTTGATTACCCACGAACTCCGAATGTCCCAGGAACAGATGTAGAAAGTCTGGACGGGCCAGAGATTTCCTTTGCGACGTGGATTCTCAATGCCCGTCTCCACCAACTTTGGAAGCTCCTCTCTGGGCCCTGCTAAACACCAATAAACATGCCATCTCAAATCTTGACATCAACTTCCAGTCGTTCCTAAGCTTCATCACACAGGAACAGCTCTATGGACCCCAAGTGTACCGGCTGACCGGCCCGGTGAACAGGCGATAAGCAGTCACGTGCATAGTCTGGGGTCACCATCGATGTGTCATAGTTGACCTTTTGCGGGGTCGAATTGCAAAGGAAAATGGCTTAAATATTTCAATCTCCCATCTCAATCCTGTTAATCGCATAATATAATAATTTCCAACCTTCTTTCCCCTCAACCGATATCGGCATTGTTGGTTACCTGTATATTCTGCCCCACCTCCGATAAGCCAGCAAAAGTGGGGGATTTTCAACATCAAGAACATCCAATTGAACATTCGCGACAAAGACCACCAAAACAGATACCCCCAACACATCAATACAATGCCCTCTCTCCAAGACAGCAAGCTCGCCTTCATCGGCGGTGGCAACATGGCCTCCGCCATCATCGGCGGCCTCGTCACCAAGGGCGTTAACAAGCAGAACATCACCGTCTCCGAGCCATGGGACGTCAACCGGGAGAAGCTTGCCGCCGTCGGCGTGAAGACCACCACCGACAACACCGAGGCCGGTGCGAATGCCGACCTCGTCATCATCGCCGTCAAGCCCCAGGTTACCAAGGGTGTCTGCGAAGAGCTGGGCGCTTCCTGGTCGAAGCGCGCATCTTTACCCGTTGTCGTCAGTATTGCCGCCGGTATCACACTCAGCAGCTTGCAAGAGTGGTCGCGGACCGCCGACGGACGTACCCCGCACGTTGTTCGCGTCATGCCCAACACCCCCGCGCTTGTCGGCGAGGGTGCGTCCGGCGCTTACGCCAGCACTGATGTTAGCTCTGAGGAGAAGGAGCTTGTGAACGCGCTGCTGAGCAGTGTCAGCAAGGCCACTGAGTGGGTTGAGAAGGAGGAGCTTCTGGATGTCGTGACTGGTCTTTCTGGTAAGTGTATCTCCCTCCCGACATACACGATAAAGCAGAAACAGAATCGAGCCTGTGTCTTATGAATTGAATTATCTTTTTGACCGACTTTATTATATAGGATCTGGACCAGCCTACTTTTTCGCTATGGTGGAGCACCTCATCGCTAGCGCAACCGCTTTGGGCTTGCCTCAAGAACAGGCCACTCGCTTGGCTACTCAGACTTGCCTTGGTGCTGGAAAGATGCTTGTTGAGTCTTCTGATGAGCCTGGTCAGCTGCGCAAGAATGTTACCAGCCCCAACGGAACTACATATGCTGCTTTGCAGTCCTTTGAGGCTCAGGGCTTCAAGGAGATTGTTGATAAGGCTGTCCAGGCGGCTACTTCGCGGTCTGCGGAGCTGGGAAAGAACTAGATTAAGGTGGAGGAACAAAATAGATACAGCATTCAAAAAATTAGACGCGAATCAAAATATGTCTGATTTTCCTTGAGATTTTCCTTGACTAATATCCATGGATGGATTCAATGTTCTGGCGTTGACGAATTATACTACTAGGCATACTTCAGTACACTCCGCGGCTCTCGCTAAGCACTGGCTGCTCAACCTTGGAATGTCGAAGGATCCACCCTTGAAGGGTTCAGGGTAGATGTAGTAGGTTTTGAGTCTTGTAAAATTGAGCTTTGAGTCCCTGCTCCAATCACATATGTCATGAAATTCAGAAGTTGGCCTCCGCGATTTACATACCAATTCCAATCGGCCGCAAAATGAGCCCCGCACGCAGGTCCAAAGGGGCGGTTTTGGCTTTTAGATTTGGTGGCCGTGCTCCTACATGCACTAATAGCCGCCTTCCTCTAGCGTGATTATGCCTGCCCGATACCCCACTCTTCAATTTACACTTGGAAAATGCCCCGAAGTAATAATTTCTCTCTTCCTGCTCTATACAATGGACATCGTGAGGCGACTTCGGTCGGTTGGAAATTGCAACTGACTTCATCACCACATAAACACATAACAAAGTCTTATATCCTACACAGACGTATTTCTCCCATCAAAATTGGCCCGGGAACGCCCGCAGCACTTCTAGCCGCCAGTCTATCCTTAGCTCGAAAACGTGCATGCACCAATTTCCCACTCTCCAATCGCCAGCAACCCCGTGAAACGCCATGCACACACCCACTCAGCCCCCAATGACCCGCGAGCCCACTAAAAGAGAGAGACCCCCATGGATCTCTCTCAGCACGCCAAACCTTTCTGCGTCACACACCTCATCTCTCCAGGGCTCTTCCCCTGAAAAGTCGCGATGACTTCAACAATAACCAGTGGCCCAGTCCCACTGACCACGACCTTCACACCGCCAGCAGACTGCTTCACAGACTCGTACCACATGCAGTGGCTGTCCGGCACAAACTACTACACACCCGTCTCAGCCACCTACACCTGGTGGTGGATTAGTCTCGGCGCCAGCGACTGGAGCACATGTTTCCCATCAGCCTTTGCCACGGCAACAACAAGCTATTTCTCGCCAGGTCTATGTCCATCCGGCTACACGGCTGCCGGTCTCTCAGAGGTCTCGCTCGACAGCAATATCGAGACAAGAGCAACATGCTGTCCTAGGTAGGTACTGCCGTACATGATTCCACCCGCGCTCGTCTTCCACATGCGCATGAGCGCACTCAGGTCGTGATCTGACGATTTATTTGTTATTTTTAGCGGCTACAATGCGCAGACCGGAGATGGCTGGCCATGGTACTCCAGCAACCCGTGCACGTCCTCCAACACAAATTCGGATTCCGTCTACGTATACACATTCGACGGCACGGTCTCGAGCCAAACGGGTACATTCGGGATCCAGGGCAAGGGCGTTTCGATCCGTTGGCAATCGACTGATTTCGTGTCCGCAACCTCGACATCCGATTCTTTAACTTTCATGACCTCGACCTCAACCTCGACATTGAAGAGAGACGCTACGGCAACCGGCACGAGTGAGTCGGTGAACGGTACTACCAACACATACTATGCGACTAGCGGACTTTCTGCGGGCGCAAAGGCTGGAATAGGCATTGGTTGTGCAGCGGGCGCTATTTTACTTATAATTGCGGCTGTGGTGTTTTATCGTAGGCGCAAGCCCAAGTTTGTGCCAGCGAGACTTGATCAGAATACGATGAGACACACGCACCAACCGGCTGCTGAATTGGATACGGGATCGTCGGAGCTAATGGACGCCTACGGGAACCCTGTAGAGTTGGATTCTCATGGCGTTTCGGCTCGGGTGGAGTTGGATGCTACAAGTTATCCAAAGGGGTATAGTTGAGTGGTTCCCAGAGACTTGCGTCCTACTACCTAACTATAAGCCTTGATAATCAAAATATGTAATATAACTTACTACGTATCGCAAGATTCAAATGTTCTAACCTTCCAGATGTCCTAATATACTAACATTGAGATATATAACATTCAAAGAATCATTTTAAGTATCGAGTACATGCTCAATTCAGTTGATTGTTTATTAAGCATGTGCATTATTTGAACGCTGAATCATAAATGGAATTCAATAACTAGACTGATCTATAAAGCTAGTGCTGCTTGTATAATTACATAGCTCCTGACATCAAAGCGTCGACTTGAGTTATTGACTAACACCTCAGGCAGCAGTAGACAAACCGCAATGCAAACATAGATTCCCAATCGGGCTAGCTTCATCTGCAAATACAACGCTATCCTGTGTTTGGCATACGCTAGGCTAGATTAGGGTCGGGTCAATCGAGATTCAAGTAAACAAGTGAATCTTGACTCACTTGATTGTCATTGCATGTTCTTTGCAATAGTCAAAGTACCTTGAATGTTCCAGATAACATTTGAAGATCAATTGCAAAAAACGCACAGAGTGCCACCACATGCGAATTTATGTAGCATTTCCCGACCAAGATTGTAGCTACAGCTGGAATTTTGAGAAGAAAAACAAGGAACTTGAAGATCTTCGTTCTCCGCCAGTAGATACAACTTATTTTTACTCTTTTTAGGTGATGGCAGCCGCCACATGTGCGCATGCATTACTTCATATGCCAATCAGTACATGCCAGAAGCACACCTCCCGCCTTGACATGTGTTCTCTTCAATCTGTGTTCTGTGCGCTGTACCCACACTAAATCTTACTGCCCACTTAGCCAAACTGTCGGGTCATAACTGTGGATCTTGCGATGTCATCCAAGGTATTTATGACGCGTATTTCCGATTGATCGTCGAAGATGAACGCCCTTGGCTGAGGACATGTGAATACTTGAGTGGCATATCAGAGTGGACAAATGGTATTTTCGGCGATATGGTCTTGTTGGAAAATATTGGCTCGGAATTTATGTTTTGTTCCGCCCATTCATCGTCTCGCATAATTCCTGAGATTTGGATCGTCGATTGTGGCTTGTACCATCTGGAGGGGTACCGAACGATGTCACGAACTGAGGGGCTGAAGATCGACCATGCCCACTCCTAATTGGCACTTTTTCAGCGATGATCGTGCGAAATACCGTCACTGGACTTAGGCTTTGACCCACGCACCTTCGCCAATCTTGCAACTTATTTAACTGGCCCGCCCTCCTGATCGCCAGCTCCGAGAGAATAAAAATTTCAATTCACTCGAATATCCCACCACACCCGCCAAAATGACTATCAGTATCCCCGACGAGTATGCCGAGCTCATGAAACCCATTAACAAGGGCCACTTCCTATACACCCCTCAGCGATTCAGTGACCTGCACCCTGGTGCGGTCGGCTTTTTCGATAAGCAGGGAGGCTGGAATCTGATTACCGACCTTTCAGTTCCTGGCCGTCCTGAAAAGGATGGCTTCAAAGCACCCAGCCAAGTCGTTAACTACGAAAAGCCCACCGAATCAATCTGGAGATCCACAAGTTCGAGCAGCGAAGCCGAGTCTAGCTTTGGGCTCAAGGCTGGAGTTTCTGCTGCTGCCGCTGCCGCTCCCATCGATGTCTCTGCTGAGGCGAAGAACAAATGGGGCCAGACCGGCAACGCAGCTCTCATCACTGACGACTCCGTCGTGGTGAACGAGTGGCTGAAGGTCCCCTGCAGAGATGTTATCACGAAGTGGGTTGAGCAGAACGCCAAAGACCTCGTCAAGGGTGATTGGGGTAGCTACATCAAGGATTATGGACTGTGGGCCATCAAGAAGACATGGTCTACTCAGGAGTGTGCTATCAAGATGACCAGCGCCCACAACCGGGATACCAGCGGTGGAGTAGACCTCTCGGGCACCGGTATCGGCAAGGTTGGCGCAAGCGGCTCCTCAATGTCCAAGAGCACCAACGAGGGCTGGAGGACATACAAGGCTACAGAGGTTTGAGTTCCCACTTTGTCTTTGGCCTTGATACAAAAACTGACTCTGGAGCAGGAGGAGAAAGCACTCGTCGTTTCGTACGGCGGAGCCGCATTCAGACTTCACAAGATCCAAATGTTCCACAGCAAGAACGTAAGCGTCTCCCAGATAAGCTCTCCAGATCAACTCAGCTGACATTGTGATAGCCACTCAAACAAACCGAAAGAGCAGCCACCGACATCCAGGAGATTTACAAGCCTATTTTCGATGAGAACGGAAACCAGATTGGCGGAGAGTACTTCCGGCCCGTATATGACGAGAACGGAAAGCAAATTGGAGAGGAGAAGTTCGACAAGGAGGCCGAGGAGAAGGCGAGAGAGGAGGAGCAGAAGAAACTCGAAGAGGAGAACCCAAATGCTGAGGATGACTTCTATGTTGAATCTGGTGATGTTATTGGAGAGGATGATGAGGAGGAGGAGCTGGAGAAAGAAGCAGCTCGTGCAAAGGCTGAGGAGGAAGCACAAAGTCGTGGCGACTTCTCCGCCAAAGCCAGAGCCATCTATGCAGATGAATCTCTGGATGAAGAACAGAAGAAACAGGCCGTGAAGGACTTGTTTGAGGCAAACACAACAATTACGACCACTACGTTGACGCCTGTGACGACTGTTACTACGACTTTGAACTGAAATGTTTAAAATACGTCTCAATGATAGATGATGAATTTTATGCCAATGCTCTATGAGCTTGGTATTTTCAAAACTAAATATATGATATGAGCTGAATCTTGTCAGTAAATCAATTAAATGTTGATCGGAGAATATGCACATTTGAGAGTGATCAATTCAAATGTTGACTTCAATGTTTCAATGTTAGCACTGAGGTACAGCCAGCTGGCGTTGATCGTGGCCTAAACCTTCAATGTTCAATGTTAAAACCTGTTACAGAGACTTTCCATCTTTCTATCTAGTCACTAGTATTCAAATTGATGTTGACATGGACAATGCGTTCCAAGATCAATTGATTAGTTGTGTGATCAACATCAATTGATTGAATTGACGCAAAACCCCCCTTTTCGGAAATATACATGCATTTCTCCCAAGGTATATCACTGCTATCTTCAATCTGGACGGACCCCTCAACATCCAAATGTTGAACCTGAGAGTCCACATGCATTACACCAACCTCAGAAAAATTCACGATAGTCTCTCAAAATATTCGCCTCAATCCCCTCCTTGGTGATATCTGGAACACTTGGCTCAAAAATACCAAGAACTTTATCTACACCCCTCTGTAGGGAGTCATCTTCACGACGTCCGGTCGCGTTCAACAATTTCCCTAGAAAGCTCAGGCGTGTTCGGCGTCACTACGCCCGACTGGCTATGTACAATTTTTTTTTCTCTTGTCGATTTCGAAATAAGAGATGGACAGTTCTCATGCCCAATACTGCCGCGATTTGCGCGACCGGTGCATGTGCCACAAGCATGGCGACTAGCGACCGTGTTACAGTTGTTGGACTGTGCAGCTCCTAGAACGCTTAGAGCAGCATGTTAGAGAATCGAAGTAACCTCGGTTCGACCATTAGGACCGTTTGTTGGTCAATTGGGGAGCTGTATTAACATTCGGGCGGTTGAAGGGGCAAACTGGCGCCTAGACCTTTTAAAGTGTTAGGCGTCCAATTCCCCAAACAGCAAGTGGTCAAGCCCAACTCAAGGGGGCTGTCGGAGCAAACATTGAATGCTGCATAATCAACTTCCCACACCGGACTCGAGGGCATTGCCGCATTCAAATGTTGTTACATTCGGTAAAACATTGTCTTCCATTGGGTACATTGCGGAGAAATACGAGAAGAAGACCCACTAAGACCCCAAGCTTATCCAAGATCAAATGGTGTCACCCCCACTTTTGCTTACGGCTTGGGTCGGCAATTACCCCGATGCGCTATGTGCTTTAAACGTGGCTAAAGGAAGGGAGCTCCTTGAATCAACGATCTCTTAACCCTGTACCGCAACATCCACCACCAGAGGGTAAAAAGTTCACAGCGAAGCGCTGCCACTTTACAGAATGGGGAAAGTATTTGATGCTGCCGAAGGTATACAGTTCCCCCCTTTCATACCATTGAGTCTTGACAGTTCACTAATCGGGTCACAGTGGCCAAACACAACAACAGCAAGAGCTGTTGGGTCATTCTATATGGCAAGGTGTACGATGTGAGATCAATCGAATCTGTGACGACAAGCTCTCTTCTCACAAAGACTTACCTCGTGTTTAGGTGACCGACTTTGTGGCTGAACACCCCGGAGGTGCAAATGTCATCCTCAGGCTAGCAGGCAAAGATGCGACTGAAAAATTCGATCCTGTTCACCCGGCGGGTACTCTGGAAGACAATCTGAAGCCCGAGTCACTTCTTGGTACCGTTGACCTAAAGACCCTACCTAAGAATGAGTCATCATCCACAGCTTTACAGAAAGTCGATGACCACCCCTCTGTCAACACGCTTTTAAATATGGACGAAATCGAAGCATTGGCCACAGCGAAGCTCAGCAAGAAGGCATGGGCGTACTACTACTCTGCTGCCGACGACCTGATCTCCAAGCGATTCAATACGGAAGCATTCCGCTCCATTCTACTCCGCCCAAGAATCTTCATTGACTGCGCAAAATGCAGTCTTGAGACAAAACTACTTGGCAACGACGTCTCAATGCCTATATACGTCTCCCCAGCAGCCCAAGCACGTCTGGGTCATCCATCCGGCGAAGCAGGAATTGCCGAGGCATGTCGCAGCTTTGGCGCGTTACAGATCATCTCCCACAGCGCCTCGATGACACCGGAAGAGATTGTTGCCAATGCGTCCCCGGAGCAGGTATTCGGCTGGCAGCTATATGTGCAAGAGGATCGAACAAAAAGTGAGCGCTTGATTGCTCGGGTCAACAAACTGGCTGCTATCAAGTTCTTGGTTTTAACGCTAGATACGCCGGTGATGGGCAAGCGGGAAGACGACCAACGTGGCGGTAATGTGATTGATGAGATTACCACTGAAGATCTGGGAACCCCGGAAGAAGCGGCAAAAGCTCGAGAGAAGAAGGTTTTCGCTGGGATGGATCCCACTCTGACATGGACGGAGACGCTGGGATGGTTGGCAAAACACACCAGTCTTCCTATTATTCTTAAGGGTGTTCAGACTCATGAGGATGCCTACATCGCTTCTTTGCATAGACCCCAAGTGAAGGCCATAATTCTGTCAAATCATGGCGGCAGGTCTCTGGACACTTCTCCCCCGGTCGTGCACACCCTTCTTGAAATGCGAAAATACTGCCCCGAAGTCTTCGACAAACTGGAAGTCTGGGTTGATGGAGGAATAAGGAGAGGTACCGACGTGGTCAAGGCGATTTGCCTAGGTGCTAAGGGCGTCGGTATTGGGCGACCTGCCTTATTTGGTTTATCTGCTGGGGGGGTTGATGGTGTGAAGAGAGTGCTGCAGAGTAAGTCTTAACTCCGTTGTTTTCACGAGCATATCATTGACAGTATTGTCTAGTCCTAGCCGATGAGACCAAGACTTGTATGAGACTCCTGGGCGTGGAGAGGGTCGACCAACTTGGAATGCAACATGTGAGTATCAGTTTCATAGGCGATCTACAATGCGCCTTGTATCCAGGCAGCTACTAATGACTGCTTCCAGATCAATACCCGGCTAGTAGAACAACAGATCTTTGATGGGCCATCTAACCTTGCAGCTTGTCGGGCAGCTCACTTGTCCAAGCTTTAGACTTTGCATTGATTCCCGGGCCCTTGTGTGGTCAGCATTTAACCATGAATAACAACTTCCATGCTATCGTTACATTTGTTAGTGCTGATTCCTTGCATCTCCTGCACCAGGCATACGTCAGCTTGAGACTACTGTAAATAGAGCATCAGGCACCACTGAATTGACTCAAATTTGTTAATCTACGTCATGGATCGTTAGAATCAATGCAGGCAAGGGTTTCAAATTTTGCTTTCTGAGTATCAGATCCACGTATTCAATCTCATGGCTTCAACACTCTTTCTCCGCGCCGATCCCATCAGTCCTTCCGGAACTTTTGCGAACGACCCTAGCCGGACACTCAATAGCTCGTGTCCCTTGCAGATCATCTGCAGTAACGATCGACAAATTCGAAGGGATATCCCAGAAATTGATTTTCTTCTCATGTCATCCTTGCCAGCCCAAAGAGATACTCATTCAGTATTGGCCAGTCGTTCGCAAGATGTCCACAGGTGATTGATGTTGTGTCTTTGATGCCACATGGGTGTACCCGCAAGGAGTCCCTCCACAGCCGCACCCATTGGGGCTTTCCACATCCCCCACAATTCTCCCCTGGAATGACAAGCTGATAGATCTCATCTCGGTGAATATGACATATCCAGTCTAGGATTATCTGCACCTCCTAGATTGGCGGTCAGTCCGTGCTTTTGCTATATAAAACCCACACAGTCATCCAGGAAGTACGGCCTTACCAGACCACACACTAAAAGCTTGGAAATTCTCAACCTCGGAATACAACCTCCATACATCTCTCTTCAAAATGCCCTCCGTCCAAAGTCTCATCATCCCAGCAGTTCTCTCTCTCGCAGCAGCCGCCAACGCCCGCCCCAACTTCGTAAGAAGCCCTCCACCCCCACCACTCCCAAACGCACCAAAGCATCCTACCCACCTTTGAACTAACACTATACCAGGGTGATCTTTTCGGAAAGCGTCTTGTTACAAACTGCCCCAACGAATGGACACCCGTCAACTACAACGGCAACGACAAATGCTGCCACGGAGTGCTATCCGTCGAAGAAGATAACGTACCCAACTGCTGCGTGATGAACTACAACGAATACAACAACGCCGACGTCCACTTCTCAGACTGCTTCCCCTTCTGCAGCGGCAGCGACTACGGCGGCCCGTCCGTGACCTGGACCAGCGCGCCAACCTGCATCACCCGCGTCCCATTCTCCGCGGACGGATACTCGAGCATTGTCTCGGCGGCTGTGTCCTCCGGTCGCTCGGACTCGGACTCGGACTCGAACTCCAGCACTACTTCTACGACTAATGGGCCGGCTTCGAATGAGGCGAGCCCGACATCCACTAGTGATTACAATGGTGATAGCCAGGCTACGACGTATACTGCTGACTCTGAGTCTACTTATTCGGACGATTCGTCGGTAAACGCTGCGCCTGTTGCGACTGCTGGTAGCGTTGTTGGTGGAGTGGCGTTTGCGGCTGCTTTGTTGGCGCTTTGAGAGGTCTGCTTCTGGTTTGGATGGGGGTTGTTGATGTGGATGGGATATGAATGTACTTTGATGATGATTGTTGTGCCGTATATGTTATGCTTAACGAATCTGGAGAATAATATATGGAAGTTATGATACGGATTATGTTCGAATGATGTGAACTAAGCACTGGTATGCTTCGCTGCTTTTTCAAGGTTTCTGTTCAAACAGGTCTAGGAGTCGCTTCAAATCTAATTAGGTGCCAGGCTAGCTGGAATTAATGTTGCGGTATATTGAAGTAAATTAGAATTATATGATGTTGATTATCGACAACTTGATACTTGAAATGAGTATGTACTTATAGACTGAGTGAGTCGGTACTTAATACTTCGATTGAGTATATAATTAATTATTAGAGTGGGTATATACTTGAGACTTAGACTGAGTACGTACTACGTATCTCTTACTTTGGGAGGGAGGGAGGAAGTAGCTTAAAGCCTATGAAACTTGGAGCCATAACAATTTTCAGTACCCTAGAGAGAGATCAGCAGTAATCAAAAGGAATCTAAACTATGAAGATTAAACATGTTACGGTAAAGATTCATCGCAGCCATAGGGCAAATTTGGGTAAAACAGCTTTTTCTATCCTTACCTCTTCTTCTCCCCTTCTGACAAAATCAGTGCTTTATTTGCGATTGTGCTGCTTCTGGAATCGAAGGAGATTCTTATCTCCGTCCCTCTTATAATCCTACTACTACTACTGCAGGGTATGGTTTTCGGCCATCAAATCACAACAGAAGCGACCCCTGTAATGCAAGAAGTCCCTTGACAAATCGATACAGTACGGGGATAAATTCTGGAAGAACCGGAAAGCCTGGACACCACAGTACAAGCCCGACTACAGCTCCGCACCTCCCGGGTTTGACCCGACGCGACCAGGAACAGGTTCGCCTGACACTTCCGCATGGCCTGTCTTTGACGGGCACACACGTGGAAATTCCGGCTCATGGCCACCACCTGCAGGAGTGGTTCTAGGCAGCAGTTTGGTGTACGACGCGATCAAACGGATGCCAGCAAAGATGCGCGGACATTGCTATCCAATTAACTTTGCGAGCAACGGTACGATTCGACCGACGTGTCCACCATTCGGGCCTATGCCGATTATCAACTCTAACTGTCTGATCTTTGTGGTCGTATACCAACAATACTACTGTTTCGTTCCCGAATCAGTTGTCCGATCTGTTGGTTACCTCTTGGCAGGTCTTCTTGTGGTTCATACGGTCAGCTTGAGCCTTCTTCAACGAACATTTCTCTCTCCTTGCCGGACGTGATGGGCAAATCCCCCCTACCAAAAAACTGCGTACCCCCTCTTTTGTCGAGTAAGTATTACTCCTTTCTTTTTCAAACACAGGGCTCTAACAGTCCATTTAGGATCTCAACATCGGAGGCGGGCTTCGACCATGTCATATCACCATGATAATTTCTGAGTGGCTTCTCAAGAGTCAAAGCCAAGAATGCTCTTAGACGATTCCACCGTCAACCGCAGCAATCTGAAAGTTCTTCGATCGGTTTTACCTGGAGGTTTATCGATAATTCCTCTATCAGCAAAAGATTTTGGCTGGCCGCTGCCAACAAGAAAGTAAGTCTCTCCCCCTTTGCTGGTGCTTAACACTAAGGATTCTAACTTGTTCATCCAGATTGGTGTCATTACTCAACAATTTCAACCGCGAAATCGATTTCTTCCGTACCGTACTCTGCTGGATACCGGTATGATCTAAGCCTTATGATGGAAAACAGCCTACCCCAGGCTGTAAGCCCACCTGGGTATCGCACTGTCTCGAGATGGGCTTCATGATCTGCTGCGCTTTCTGGGTCCGAAGTCTACGCTATAAGGATGAACAAAGTCACTGGCAACTGCTCCCAATGCAGCCTGACCACCAAAGCCATAAAGTAGAGTGCTAATTTCAAATCCTGGTCGATAGAGTCCAGGTAAAATGATCCCGAAGGGCAGACGAGGCATATTTACACGTTCGCCCTTCCTATCAGGCTGCGTATAGGCAGCTGGTGGCAAACGAAGTGGCCAAAGTGCAAATAACAACCTCATTCCCGAAAGCGAAACAAAGGCTGTTGGATGGAAACAAGCGTGTACACGCTGTTTCAAAACAGCTTACAACAGCCAGACAATGCGAACATGCAGCCTTGCTAACACCGTAATAGATGGTAGCATGAGCAACTTCGGCTTTGCTCGGTTACACTGAAAAGTACTCGCGTCAATCAACCGCATGCAATTAGCCGGCACCCAATGGACTTCGATGGCGGTTTTGACGATGATATCGATGCTCAGACGAGAAGCTACTTGTGCAAGGACATAATGGCTCTTAGCCACATCCAACCGACGCTCCTGCTTGATCTCCAGCCCCGGATTGTTCTGCTTAAAGCAATAGGTAGTTATAGCTTATTTATGACACTGGGTTGTGTGGAAAAGAAGGGAGAAGAGGATATGTTAGCTACTTCTAAGTTCTGCCTACTTAGCACGGTTGTTGTGTGACCCTCTGTTAGTGCCACTTCGATTCACGTGATGTTGTAGACGGGACAGAACCCCGCCCTTAGCTTCGAATTGTTAGGATTCTTAGGAATTCATCCCCCAATTCCAAGAGATCACAGCAACGGTGCTTAGTTGAGAACTATTATCTATAATACTCTGGCTCCTCCTACTGAGAACATCGAATAGAAGAGCATTCCCTATTAAAGGATTGACGCTATACTTCTTCCTTACTTTTCCTAGCTAAGTGACTGGTGATAAGAATGAATAGGAGGATGAGTCTCCGTATGTGGTACATAATAAAGACTAGTACTACATAGTCTCTGAGAAATGCTAAGAGAATTAAGTCGTAGCCGAGCTGGAAATTCAACATCGCCAAAGCACTTGAGAAGTTGAGATCAACCCGAAGTCCCCTTGGTAACCGTTATCCACTGTCAGAGTCTGTTATACAGTCATCGTTCAATCTTACTTTGTTCGGCAAGAATGAGTATAGCCTATTCTTATAACTCTGAGACACTACTTGGCAAGAAGACAAACGAAAATAGGTTCCCTATTCAAATTATTGCAAAAACGTGTTTTCAATATCTCTTTCGCGAGGTGAGAAGCAAGTGTCAACCGTACGTCGAGCGCTCGCGTCGCTGGATTCGCAAAATTCGAAGCATAATCAATTAGAAAAATGCGCATATCCGATCAAAGTCATTCATACTAGCATTATACTAGTAAACATTAGTCTTTGCGCCAAGGGTTAAGGATAAGCGCTTACGCAACAGATAATAATAATGGGCATATCCTAATAAACCCGCCAATATAAGCATTAAGCATCAACCTTGCAATATACTGTTCGAGTGTGGTAGGATTGGCGGGATTCGAATTCGCAATTTACGAGTCATTCGAAAAAAAAAAAGAACATATCCTAACAAATTCAATTATATAAATGTGAAGTGTGGATCTTATAAGAAACAATTCTCCCGTTAAATGTTATACGTAGGATTCGTAGAGTTCGCAATTCGTGATTCGTAATTCGTAACTAGCGATTCCCAAAAATGCACATATCCTAACAAATTTGTCAAGATAAGTATTACGCGTCAACTTTGCAAGATACTGCACATTCCGAGCGTCGCGAGGTTCGTGACATTAGATCTAATCATGCGGATATCTTAACGAAGCCGTTAATCTTCAACTAAACCTCATCCTTGCGCGACACTGCGCGATACTCGCGTCGATCGCTATAGGACTCTTATTATTGCTTTTAGTATTGTTTATGCGCAGATGATAACGCGCACATCCTAACAAAGTCTTTACCACTAGCATTTCGATAAGTGTCAGAGTCCAGATGTCTGCATCAAGTGGCATTTCCTTCTTCGTGCTATAAACAGAAGTACGTTGTCGACTTCGAAGGAGCTAAGAGAAAGATTTTCCATGCGTGCCCTAGCGCTCAAACCGAGAAAGTACCACTGGAGCAGCACATACTTATACAGAAGTCGAAGCTATGAGTATTAAGGCTAATAGCGATCAGATAACACAACGAAAGATCTCAGGGTTGCCAATGGGACAAAATTGCGCGAAGGAAAAATAGGAATATAGCGACTTGTAATATTCAATGTTCCAAGTATCCTAGATTATAAATATGAAAGGGTAAGCCTGTCCACTCTACAGCACTTGAAAATATCAGTTGACATTGATTCCCGAAGTCGATTGTCATTTGATTTGAACACATGCATGATGCGCGCCTTGTGCAATGTTGTCCAGGAGTGATGTCCGAATTTGCATCACTTCTTGGCACCTCCCAAGCGGAAATCCCGAGAGCATATATACTGTTGAACGTTAATTACATAAGAGAAGTCGATCTTATAGATGATCATTTTGAGCGTCCTTCACCCGTTGATCCCATACCAAATCTTGCCATACCATGTAGTAGGAACCGACACATCCCAATGCTCACTCTCGATTTCCGCCCGTCCAGTATCAAGATCAGCCTGTAGCGGCGACACCAGACTATCACGGAACACGAGTTTGTGGCCGATCCAAAGCACAGCAAAAAGGATAAGGCTGACATACGCCACGAAGAAGTTCTGCACACTGAAAGACGGAATCCAAGCCGTGAACCCTTGAGTGAAAAGGATGAGGAGGTTGAAAAACAGACCATAGTAAGCAAGGAAAGGCTGGAACGGGGCTTTATAAGGTAGAATATTGCGGGAGACATTCCGAGCCTTCAAAGCCCGCATGAAAGCAATGTGGCACGCGTTCAACGAAGCCCACAGAATGAAGCCTGCCACAGTTGAGATATTGAGCAACCAGTTGAAGACGGTGGTACCGGAAGTTGAGATATTCATGAAACCAAGCAGTCCGAACAGTGCAGTAAGGACGACCGCAAAATACGGGACACCACCTTTTGTCGTCTTGGCGAAGAGCGAGGGAGCGTATCCGTCAGCTGCTAGACCGACTAGCATACGGCTTCCGCTGTAGACGTTGGAATTGGCTGCTGAGAGCACAACGGTCAATAAGACTGCGTTGATGAGGCCGGGGAGAACTTTGACGCCGGCTAGTTTGGCGGCAATGACGAATGGCGAGGCGCTTGCGTTAGAAGAGCCTGAAAGAAGGTCTGGGTTGTCGGATGGCACGAGAAGACCCATGAAGAAAATGGAAAACACGTAGAAGAGGAGGATGCGGAAAAAGGTCGCTCGAATCGCTTTGGGGACTGTCTGCCGTGGGTTTTCGGTTTCACCCGCGGCTAAACCAACGAGTTCGGTGCCCTGGCAGGAGAATCCAGCTTGGATGAGCACGGCCCAGAATCCTACAAACTTTGCTGTGGGTCCTGGAGTCACAAGGTAGTCGACGAAGGGACCCGGGTGAACCCAGTTGTGGAAGCCAAGGTATCCTTGATCCCCAGCGCCAGCGTCGATGCAGATACCGAAGAGGATAAATCCGATCACTGTTAGTACCTATGAATGATCGTTAGCTTAAAGAAGGTCCGTTGTATTCAAATTCGAGGAACTCACCTTGGCTGTAGATAACCAAAACTCAATCTCGCCATAAAAGTTAACCGGCAACAAATTTAAAATTGTAATAACGACCCAGAAGACAGCGATGAATATCGCAGTGTTAATCGTAGGGTCCCAGTATTGGATTATAAGGCTTGTCGCAGTCAATTCAAGCGCGAACGTAATAGCCCATGAGAACCAATAGATCCAGCCCATCGCGAATCCAAGGCTGGGATCGATCAGTCGAGTAGCATAGGAAGTGAATGCTCCGGATACAGGCAGATATGTGGCGATCTCACCGAGAGAAGTCATGACGGAAAACACAATGGAGCCGATGAAAATATAAGCAATGAGAGCGCCAATCGGTCCAGCGTGTGCTAAAGCTTCGCCGCTAGATATGAACAAACCAGTTCCGATTGTACCACCTATTGCCCATCCAGTTAGAGATTGAGTAATCAAGCATAGGCGGATGGGGGGATTTGAATGGCAGCTTGATCACCTACCGATTGCGATCATTTGAAGATGCCTGCTCTTCAGCTTGCGCTTCAGGGCTGGACCCGGAATCGACTCCGCCGAGGGCATGTTCTCTTCATCAGCCTCATTGTATGCCCCGGAAAACATATGCGCAGCCGGCTGTTCTTTTTCCGCATTTTTAGCGGTATCTGGCTTGGATGACACAGACATTGTGTCTGACTCCTACTGCGTGGAGTGACGATCAATTGATGTTGGATGCGTCACAGATCACGATTTTTAGAGAAATTGGAACACGAGGAAAAAAACGAGGGAAATTACTTGCCTATTGCTACTTACCGGATAACGCTAACTAGAAAGGCATTTCAATTACTGTTTCCCTAATCAAATCCCATTCGTCGCTTCCTACCCCGCGTATATCGTTCCATGCCGTGTCTCATCTGATTGGGCCTAGCCCGGAGTTAGCCGATCGCTTCCCTCTTCGAGCGGTTATTCCGAGGTCCACTTGGATCAGAGGGGTCAACGAACTCCAAAGGGTCCTATTCTCCGAACCCCTTCCAAGAAACAGTGGGATGGTTGATGAACTTGTGTCCTAGGTAATTAGTCTTCCACAAAAAAAAAAAACGAATTGTCAGTGTATGAGTATGTGTATCAGAACAGCTGGGTTTATTTGGGTCTAGAGATGGACAAAAAACCAATGTGAACCAGACCTCGTAACGAGAAGCATGATATTATGAAATGACCCCAAACTCCAAAATGCATAAACTGAATCGTGATGAAAACAAGAAAAGAACGCTTCAATGTGTAGTCATAAGCTCTGCTCCGCGATGGCGGACATGGGAGAGTCTTGGGCCGGCGTTGGTATGGGCAACATGGCCTCGCCTGAGAAATCTTCTTCATGGCACAATACACATGAATGATATCCATGGATCGCATCTCATATATATGCAGAAGACGAAAAGAAATATTTGAAGAAATTTTGGTCGTGATCATGGCGGGACATATCTTCAAGTATTGACACGCAGTATGAAAATGTACAATATTGGGCCAGCGAAGCATGTCGGCGTTGGAAGGGCAAACTGTCGTATGTTGATGGTGGAATAAAGGCTTCTTTGGAAATTGATGTTTAAGCAGTGAACATGAGACGCAAGCGACTCGGCCCCTTCTTCTTCTTCTCTTTGGGTCGCGTCTCCTTTTCTGACATATAGCCAGATTTGGAAGGCGCCCTACTTGGCGCTCTGCTTGAGGGCCTGCTTGGAGCTTTGCTCGGGGCTTGACTTGGAGCCTGGCTAGGGGCTCTGCTTGGGGCCCTGCTTGGGGCCCTCGATGGTTCTTTGGTCGATTTGGTGAAGACACTTTTAGGAGCGGATCTGGACTCTCTCCTGGAAGGTGCCTCCGAGGGAGCATGTGCATGTGACCTGGATGTACGCGAACGTCGAGAGCGTCGGGAGGAAGCCATGGACGTATCGTCATCGAACTTAAAGCGTGGATCTCTTTCCATGCGGGCCGTGGTCACGTCGATTCCAGACAAGGCCGCAGCTCGTTGGGTAATGAATTCGCCATCAACTGATGTGCCCATGCTGACAGCTTCAATGTCTGCCACGCCACGCCTCCACATTTCAACACGACTTCCCGATTGCACATTCAGCTCCATTAATTCCTCCATCTCTTCCGGCTCCTCATCTGCCGGTGCACATTCCGGCTCTTGGGTGATTCCGATCGTGTTAGACTGTATCTTCTTGATGATTTTATATCCTCCGAACATGACCACCGTCACTCCTAGTCCGACACCGGCAGCGATCAGGAATTGCGGGCTCGCAAGTAAGGCCCAAATTGCGGGAGAGGCGGACTTGAATGCAGCAAGTGCCGTTGGTGCCATTTTTCCGGCGACGTTGCTGATTTCCGCCAGAGTGAGAGCGACCGCAGCCATCGCATCCGGATTCTTTTGAAGATGCGCGATGGTGGCGGTCGCACTGTGCTGCATACAGTGCGCTTCTTCCAGAAGCCACTGGGCCCGAGTGACCAGGCCATTTAGTTGGTTTGGATCTTCCGGACTCTCCACCGGAGGGGTATACTTTGCTAGTGTGACCGGGTGTGCATCCCCGTATGCAAGATCCATGTCAATGTAGGCATCCGATTTAGACCGAGCTGTTGTTGGTCGATCCTCAGGTTGTCTAAGCGCGACGTCATGATGGGTATGTCTGCGGGGAAGCTCTGCTGGTGCCTCGAAGCCCGACTCTGTCCTCGCAACACCCGAATGCAAATCTTGTTCGTATCGAGAAGGGGGACGGCGATGATGCACACTGCGACTAGATTGATGTCGTGACCTCGATGCGTGACTCCGTCGTGATGGAGCTACCGATGGGGAGTCATCGATTGTGTAGGTGGCGAGAGCTTGCAATGCCTGCTGCTCCGCAATCTTGGCATTACGCTCGGAGTCAAAATGCGCCTTGCGTTCGCGGTACGCGGCTTTCGCCTGATGGAAGACGCCGAAGAGTTGTTTACTCTGGTGCTGTCAGGATAACCTTCGATTCGATGATTTGAATCCGGGCTAGCTTACCGTGCTAACAACTTTGCCGGACTTGTCAATGACAGCGATCGTCTGGCCGAGCGGCGCCATCAGATAGGATCGTCGACCGTGAACCTTGGAACGATCACCTCATCAGAGTTTTTGTAGTTCGTTTTATTGAGATGGGCCGAGGAGCGGTGTACGGGACTAGTGATTCCACCTGCGACCTGGGCGATCTCACAAAGGGGACATAAATAACGGTGAAGCACTTGAGAGAAATGGAAAAAGACGAAACTGGAGAAGCCGAAGTATAAAATGAGATAATATAGCAAGGAAAAAAGGAGAATTCTTAATCCCCAGGGCTGATTAAGCTGGTTATCTTTAAACCTCCGCAGAACGTGAAAATAGATCAGCGGTCAGGTCCGATTGGACTCAGGGATATGATATGGGTTACTTATGGGGAACTGTGCTGCGGGAAAATGGAGGAGGCTGGGGGCGATGGCATCAGCGCGCAGGAGTTGGGCACAGAGCAACGAACGGTAGCTGCAGGGCCCTCACCTATCTGGCAGAGTTGGGTAACTTGGGTTCCAGTGATGCGACAGGCAGAAACGAATTACAACGGATGGGAAGCTCGCATCACATCGGCAAGACTGAATGGTTGGGCGCAAAAGACCACAGTGGGGGGGGGAAGGGTTTGTTGTCGAGCTGTGATTGGGAAGGATGAACCCATTGGTCCCTCTCTGAAAAATCCCTGAGAACAAGCGGCTAGTCCGTGCCAGTGGGAAGATGAATAGCGCCGATATGCCCCGGAGTCTGTGTTTCTAGTATTTGATACGGAGCATAACGGTAAAGACAAAGAAGCGGTGACTTGATGATTGTGATTGGTTGAATTGATGGATCCGAGTCACCGCCACTGTGGCTGGTGCCCTCAAGTCAGCTGATATTTGTCAGATTCAGTCATACATCAGCCACTGTGGCGGTGCTGTATGTATGGCATAGATCACTAGACCTGTAAAAAGAAGAGACGTACGTATATGCAATGTTCCGTGCACAACCGTCACCAGGCACAAAGAAAAGCCCCCTTGGAAGCCTTGAAAACTTTGAAATCCAGGAGTCGATGACGATTCATGGCGCGATCACTGCCGTACTACTTGACAATGAATTTGGATGCCTCCCTATATCCCAATTGGATCGTTAACGATGAATTCTCGGCTTGGTATGGAATGGACAACTGCAGGAAAAGAAAAGAAAGCAAACAATAGCTTGTAGAAGACGTGTCTTGCGGTGAAATTATAGATGAAACCGGAGTAGGGGCTGGATGCGAATAGAAATCCGGGTGAAGTCATTAGAAAAGCCTCCGCCTTATCTGTCCACCGCTGCTGATCAGTGCCTGTTAAAGTTCTCCTTTTTTTCATTCCGAATTTGTTCCTGGAACTTCTATGATTATTCTATATTCCACATTTCTGACTCCCTCATTCGATTTGATTGATGGCGGTGCTTGATTTTCAGTCAAGGCCTCCCTTGGCTCGGTTACAGTGGGAGCCCAGGTATGTTAGTAGATTTCCTTTTCCATACATCCATGTTCCCAATGATCAAGCCCACGCGACCGTAATAAAACCCTTTGGAATGAAGGATATCACTATGAACAGGACACAATGTCTGACTGACTAGCGATCAACCCAATAGACCCGCATGTTGTTGGAATCATAAAAGATATTATTCAAGGGGTGGTGAGTCGAATACTTTATCGATGGTGCAATGGTTATGATTTCCCGCACCGCCATTTGTCTCCTTTTTTTAAAAAGAAAAAAAATCTCCTTAATGTTTCTTTCCATACTATCCTTCTTTTCTCTCTCTTCGTTTTCAAAAACCAAAGAGCTTTCCCACTACATTCATTGTTGGAAGTGGATTTAAACCCGGAACTGCGAACCAAAAGATCGTTTTTCTGGGTGGATCCAATCATCCGTCGCGGGGAGATCTCGTCCTCCACACACAACTTCACGTCCCCAAGAGAAAATACCTCCCCCAGATCTATCATTGACTGACGGGAAACCACGCAATGGATATAGTGGATTCCGGATTTACCGACGAGGTGGAAGACCAATCTAAGACTTGGGGATCCGATGCTCGGTCTTTAGCGCAAGCTAAAGATGATGCCACCAGCGCGCCGCTAAGTGATTGCGGGATCGGTCATCGCGTGCTTGCTAGCCGTTCCGTCCTCGCATTGGTCGTTGACGAAGAGTGTGTATTTGCCGGCTTACAAGGAGGAGATATCGTGGTAAGTATATGCACTGTTAAATCCTGGTTTAGAATCGTCTATTTTGACGGCAACTTCCTCTTGTGCGGTCTGACTCATTCCATTAGGCTTGGTCTCTGGAAACATACGACCTTGTTCTGTCAGTCCACGCCCACAAAGAGAGCGTTTTGGGTCTGTATTTATCAGAGGATGGGAACCTTCTCTTCTCTAGTGGCGGAGATTCTGTAATTAATGTAAGTGGTTTATCAGACATCGCCTATCGCGTCGCGGAGCTGCGGGTCACTAACCCCCTTACCTAGGTTTGGTCAACAAGGACCTTTGAGCGACTGTATTCTATCTACCCGCATCATGATGTGGGTGATATCTTTACTGTGGTGTATTCCGCGAGTAATCAAACCATCTACTGTGGTGCGCAGAACACCAGCATCCAATGGTGTGACCTGTCTGAGGAAAGCGCCCTGAGCCAAACATCTGTGGCGCACCCAGGAAAGCGGACGCATCGCTTTTTTGACTCCCGCGGCCCGGACGGGACACCTGCTCCACGGCCATCCGACGGTGCCCACTCAGTCTCAGGAGGAGGTCGAGTCTTATCCTTTAAGCGGGATCACCACAAATTGTTTGCTCACCATGGTTATGTTTACTCGATGCTTTTGGTCAAGGGCCTTATTGAGTCTGCCCCCTCTGAAGAGGTCTTGTTGACAGGTTCCGGAGATGGTGCTGTCAAGTTATGGAGAATCGGCTCGCAGCCAGGAGCCGCACCGGTTCAAATTGCCAAGTTGCAAAATGATGACCCTGTCCTCTCCATCGCTGTTGAAGGCTCGTTACTCTACTGTGGTTTGGCAGGCGGTGCTTTGAACATTTGGAATTTGGATTCCCAGCAGCTGGTCAAGCGTATTGTTCGCCACACTGGAGATTTATGGGCAGTTCACGTGATCCATGGCGTTGCTATCTGTGGTGACTCAACAGGAACAGTCAAGGTATGCAGGATTCTAGGTGGACCCCTTATTTTCTAATCGCTGACTTTGCCAGAAATTTAACTCCCGATTTGAGGAAGTCGGTGGGTGGGTCGCTCATGAGGGCACCATGCTTGCATCTGCTACCGGACGAGTCAAAGATCGACACATCTATGCTACTGGAGGCAATGATAACTCTGTTGGCATTTGGGACCTGACAGAGTTTTTCCTCACACAGGAGGAGCTGCCACCCATCAGCAACGGTATGTTATTTATTCCTGATCGGACAAACGGCGCCAGCTTGCTAACGTTTGTTTGGTATAGATGAAATGGTAAACAGTCTGGCCAAATTTGTCTCATTCAAGACTATTTCCTCAAGTCCTAAATTCAAGGGCGAGTGCAACCAGGGAGCAGCCTTCCTGCGTCGACACTGCAACTATCTTGGTGCAAAGACAAAACTTTTGACTACGGGCGCAGACACAAATCCTGTTGTGTATGCCCGATTCAATGCAACTTCCCCCGAGAAAGTTGACAAGACCATTCTTTTCTACGGCCACTACGACGTTGTTGGTGCTGATACCAATCGCCCTAAGTGGAGATCCGATCCTTATCAATTGACTTCGATCAATGGATTCCTCTATGGTCGTGGTGTTTCTGATAATAAAGGTCCGATTTTGGCATCTCTGTATGCTGCGGCCGATCTTGCTCGCACAAAGTCACTCCGTTGCAATGTGGTATTCCTCATCGAAGGAGAGGAAGAATCTGGATCCCAAGGATTTCACCAAACGGTCCACGAGCACCAGGCTGAAATCGGTCCTGTCGATTGGATTTTGCTAGCCAACAGTTATTGGCTGGATGACTATAATCCTTGTCTGACCTACGGCCTTCGAGGTGTGGTCCATGCCAACTTGGTCGTAACTAGCGATCACCCTGACTTGCATAGTGGTATTGATGGTAGTGCTCTACTAGACGAACCAGTCAAAGATGTTTCAATTTTGGTTTCCACTCTAGTTGGACGCAAGGGTCGAATCAACCTGCCTGGGTTCCACGACTCCGTCCGGCCTATCACAGAAGCCGAGCAGAAGCGATTTGAGGCCATCGCAGACATATTGCTACCCCAACACCCCGAGATTCAAGACCGCCAAGCATTAGTCAAATCACTGATGTATCGCTGGCGCGAACCATCGCTCACAATCCACTCCCTGGAAGTCCCAGGAAGCAAAAACGCAACCACAACCATCGCACGACTTGCGAAGGCCAGCCTCTCGATCCGTATCGTTCCCGACCAACAAGCTGACGATGTCGCCGCAACTCTCACAGCATTCGCTCAGGAGCAATTCGCCTTACTCGAATCTCAAAACGACCTCACCGTCGAGATCACCGGAAAGTCAGATGCCTGGCTAGGAGACCCAGACAACGAAATCTTCGCCACTCTCTCTGAAGCAATCACCGCAGCATGGACTCCAGACCAACAAGGTTCGAAACATCAGTACCCACCCATGCCTCCTCCCACAAACGGGCGGAAGCAAGTCACTCCCAAGCCACCCATTCCTTCCGGCCCGAGCCTTCTCCGCAAGGATTCCTCAGACAGCCTAGCATCACGCGTTGACCGCGTGATCACGTCCACCACCACGTCGTCAGCTGAAAAGGCAGCTGCCCGCAAACGGTCCTTGCAATCCGCTACTGTCCCGACATCTTCCACTCTCACTCAAACTGCCGCAAGCTCCGATGACTCTTCCTCGCTGCCTATTCGCACGAAGCCCAAGTCCGACGCACAGTCCGAGACCCCGGATGCCACAACCGGATCTTCTACCCCGGCCACCTCTCCTGCAGCGGTCAAGCCCATCTTCATCCGCGAGGGTGGATCGATCCCCACCATTCGCTTCCTGGAAAAGGTATTTTCTGCCCCGGCAGCTAATTTGCCTTGTGGACAGGCGAGTGATAACGCGCATTTGGATAACGAGCGCATGCGCGTGGAAAACCTGTACAAGAGTCGCGAGATTTTCCGATATGTGTTTGCTCATTTGGTTGACAAGACATAAGGACCTCTTTGTCCTTGGTTTGGCTATATCGGACTCTATTCGTATTCTGTAAAATATGCATTATTCTAGCATTGTTTCTCCCGGGACATGAATTCAAAACACTTCTATGCATTGAGAATTCTCTTCAAAATCACCGTCTAAATAATCTTATTGACTTCAAGGAATTCAATAGGATAAAGACGATCAGGTTGGATAGCGGCCCGTGAATATCAGGGTCCACCATCTTTTGCGCACAATGGGCGTGGATGGCGGCGGTATCAGCCATCTGACCCTCCCGCCGCTCCTGGAGTTCCTCGTAAAGACCCCGGACTTCTTCACTCAGCGCCTGACATGCCTTTCGGCTTGCCTCCGTCGCTCCGTCACGTCCCTTAAGTACCTGATCCACTTCCAAGGGGGTCGGTTTCAACAGTGTCGATTCTCAATCGGTTCAATCCCGGGATTGTTGAAGAGAGATTTTCCAAGGATGCAAAAGTCGTGTAGCGTGTTTCGTGTACCGCTCATTGACATTGCAAAGTTTGCTTCATATCTGGCTTCCTTGAGCGTAGGTCATGGTAGTTGTTAAAGGGAGATGTTTGATAATGAAGTGAAGACGAAGTAAGAGTAAATAAAGAGGAAGTGAGAGCAATTGAAGAGAAAGTGAGAGCAATTGAAGAGAAAGTGAGAGCAATTGAAGAGAAAGTGAGAGTAATTGAATAGAAAGTGAGAAGAACTGAAGAGGAAGTGAGAGCAAGTAAGAAGAAAGTGAGGGAAGTGAGGGAATATAAGGTAGTAAGATAATATGGAAAGAAGCTGTTGAGGAGAGGAGTGGAGAAGAGAAGAAGATGAAAGGCTAGAATGTTGCTTTTATACCCCGATTGGAGCCTGAGGCAGCGATGAACTTGTGCTCCGAATTCTTGAATAAATATAGATTTCATGATCTTTTTCTTACTCTTGATTTCTCTAGGACATAGGAAATCCTATTTAGGTTGTACTTGGATAGAATTTCGGTACTAGCTTCCCAGGTATTCCAATGTTATTTTAAGTGGATATATTCTAGATTTTTCAGCCTATATTAAGCAAGTATATATTGATCTTAATCAATTACATAATTTACATTGTTTAACATAAATACTTATGTACATAGTACTGTAGGCATCATTCGGTGAGCTCCTATGTTGCAGTACAGGTATATATGTCTCTACCTATATGTATATGTACTTAGGCACCTACTTAATACTTGGGATAGGTATTTACTTACATACCTTCTTAGTTCTTAGGATAGGTATATTCTTATAAACCAACTTGGTATTTAGGATAGGTATATCATTATGTACCTTCTTAGTACTTAGGATGGGTATATTCTTATGTACCTACTTCATATGTCGGATGGGTATATCCTTACGTACCTACTTGGTACTTAGAATGGGAATATTCTTATATACATACTTGGTATTTAGGATGGGCATATTATTATGTATTTTCTTGGTGCTTAGGATGGGTATATTCTTATGTACCTGCTTGGTACTTAGGATGGGTATATACCTAGTATTGAAAGTCATCAAAAACCTATGTAGGTATCTTAGAGGAACATTAATTTCGCAAGAGTTCATATAGGTAAGAACTTATGTACATAGTACATACTCAAGAGATCAATTGATAGACTCTGGATTAACATTGAAATACTGCAACCTAATAAATAGTAGGTGGTAAGCACATATTTAATCATTTTCTGTTTGCCATTTCCCAGCTTTAGAAACCTTCAAATGTTGGAATTGGT
Source organism: Penicillium verhagenii (assembly GCF_028828195.1). NCBI lineage: Eukaryota > Fungi > Ascomycota > Eurotiomycetes > Eurotiales > Aspergillaceae > Penicillium > Penicillium verhagenii. Next base: position 1,171,252 of record NW_026643171.1, read on the forward strand.
CGCAAATGACATCTGGGTACCTGGACAGGTGTTCCATAAACATCCCGAGGTTTTTATTTATGGAACTAGTCTCGATCAGACTTAGCATTCAGAGCCTCGATTCTTGCTGTTTCACCAATGAGACAGTGGTATGATCTGAATTTGCGTGCTGGGACACGCGCAGCGAATATTTCATCCAGTTCCTCCAGAGAACGGCCTTTCATTTCTGGCATGAAGAAATAAAAGAAAATCACACAGAGAAAGTTAGATACAGCCCAAATGTATCCATATTGAGCGCCCTGTGCCATAGCCAGATTAGTATTGTTGCTTAAAAAAGCGTGACTTGCATTATTCGCATGCCCTATATCTCCATGAATTGACCCACCCAGTTCATATGCTCAGGGTTAATGAAGTATGGCGTACAAAAATTCACCAGCCATGCAAGAAGATAGCCCAGTGAGGTTGCCGTCCCAATAGTCCATGCACGGAGTCTGGAACTGACGAGTTCGGTAGCGACGGGGTAACTTGCAGCACCGACACAGCCATTATAGAAAAACATGAACAATGCTGTAAAGGCCACCAGTGTTCTGCCAGTAGGTAAAGTATTGGGGCTCACTGTAGCAGCGATGGCACTCGCTAATTGGCATAGACCGCATCCAATCGCGCCGATTATAAGAATGGAGCGACGCCCGAATAACTCACGGATGGCGTACATGCCGACATTGACCCCCAGAAAGCCAAAGCATGTGTTCATAATAGAGTATTGGAATGGCTTAGTGATGCCGCAAATTGTGAAGAAGTATGCTTGGTAGCCAATGAGGAACCATACACCTGATGCAGTTTGACAACCAATCATACAGTAGCAAAGTATAGTCCGGCGAAGATCAACACCTAGAAGTCAAGGCAGTATTAGTATAACAGAAAACGAGAATTCAAGTAAGGGGCCTCGGGATGAGGATGTCCTAATCTCACCTCGGAACATATCCATTGCCGCTACATTCCCTTGTTCACGCTTTTCCTCTTCCACGCCCTTGACCATCTCTGCCCACTCCAACTCCAAGAGCGATGGCATAGCAGCTGTGCTACTGGAGCTTCGATCTTCAGCTCCACGATTGGCACCGGAGATAGATAGGACAGTGAGAAAACCAGTGCCCCGAAGTCTTTCCAGTGACGTCCTGGCTGCCTTATCATCACCACGATGAAGCAACCACCTGGGGCTTTCGGGGACGAAAAATAACGCAACGAATAGCAGGGTGGGAACAATGTAAAGGCAAGCAAGAGGAATCCTGTACGACAGTCGGTCAAGTCGCGTTTGAGTGTAGTTATCAACCACCGAGCCCAGAATACTTCCTATATTCACCCAGTATGCGAACAAAGCGACCATGACACCCCGAAGATGAGCCGGTGCCACTTCAGAAGTGTAAATATTTGAGAAAGTGACTAAAAAGCCATTGGCGAATCCTAGTAGTAAGCGTCCGAAATACAGGACGCCTGCCGATGTTGTCCCGATTTGGATTCCAACTGCAACTGCATTGACGACACAGGCAAGCCAGAGTGCATGACGGCGGCCTAAGTAGGCCGAGAAAAAACCTGCCACTAAGGAAGAAACGAAAGATCCCAATGTCAGAAGCGATGTTATGAGTTGTTGTACGGTGCTCTGGAATACCATGTTGTCAGCCAACTTGTGGTCTGCTGGTGGATCAGGAAGAAGGTAATACTCACATCAATTGCATATCCGGTGTCGCTACTTGGATCGCGGTATCCAAATACCTTCAGGAAACCGGTCATGGCTTGCAATGAACCAATAGCAGCTAAATCAAAACCGTACTGCATATTGGCCATTGAGACGAGGCAGCATAGAAGCAGGCACTTCCGGTTCTGCCATAGTGTCGTTGATGACATACTAGTCTCAGCCATATTGAGCAAGCTCGAGAGGAAACCGCTTATGCAGATACCCTCATGAGCGGGGCACCGCTACTAATGTATCACACCGAGTGCTTGATAGCTTGGGATTCCAGAGTGATACGTGACCCAATCAACATCTTGCCCGTCACACAACACGTAAATCAGTCAGTCTCTGCACGTAGACCTACCTCCCCACAAACCCCGCATCGTTTAGTGGACTTCAAAGCTGGGGGAAACCTGGGGCAGCCCCACCTCCGACATACGACGGCAATTAGCCGATATGGATTTTAAGATTAATATCTATTCAAATTAAGATATGCAAGCGTCATGTTTCACGGAATAGTGAGGAAAAGTATTTTCAAGTGGCATAAATCACTTTAAATGGCTGCCGCCAACATATGAGTGCCATGACTGCGGGTGTAGCCCTAACCACGAATACCTACCTGGAAGCACTTGTGCACTGCTTGGAATAGCTAGTGAAAATGTCAAGATTCAAAACAGCCAATCTTCTACTCAAAGATAGACCATTAGCTAAGATTGAACATTTGAACATGTGGGGCGAGTAATTTACGAATATAATTTTCAATTTTACGTGGCTTCTCTGCGCATGTGAAAACGTCCACCTATCCTTGCAGTGCTATTACTGATTATGATAATGACTTTACTATGTACCCCGCAACGTTAGAATGATCAAGCCCACATTTTTACCTTGGCATGCACTCTGGAGGTGGGGTCATTTATGCAGATGTGTACTATTTCAAATCCGAGAGTTCCAAGACTTGGAATCAAGAGATTAAATGAAATGCGTTTCCTGCGTCAGGTGGTAGAACCCACTCAAGGTCTACATCACCGATCGCATATTCCAACATTCTCAGTGCTAGATCTTGAATTTCCCGCTGATGTGCATACTGAAGCAAGATGATTGCTGAAAAGGCAGAAGAATTATTGGCTTTGGCCAAGGCCAATCTAGCACTTGATTTTTCAAGGCGAGGCGGTATCAGCATTTCCGTTGCGACCCTTTGGGGGTTAGCTGTTATTGGTTTTATACTCATAATAGACTATGGCTATATGGTGTATTTGCATTTTAAGATGGTGAGTTCCTATTTTCAATGCGAGTATTCACGTATCTGATTAGATTGCATCTGACATCTTGAACAATGTCTACAGCCTCCAGGTCCATTTCCACTCCCTCTTATCGGAAACACGCATCTACTTCCCGATAATAAGCCTTGGATTTACTTTGAGAATCTGGCAAAGGAATACAAATCTCCCATGATAACATTCTGGACCGGCCGACGACCAACAATCTGGATATGTGACGCGTGGGCAGCGAGTGAGATCCTCGACAAACGAGCGGCAATCTACGCGTCAAGGCCGCGTATGGTGGTTTTCAGCGAGCTTGGTGCCGGACAGTCCAACATGGTCAACATGTATTATGGCGATCGATGGCGCTTGCACAGAAAGTTGACACATATGGGTGTCGGTCTTCAACAAGTTCGGAATTACCGCGGCTTCCAGAATGACGAGAGTAAAGTGGTTGCGTTTGATCTTATTCGCGAGCCAAAAGAATACGTCAAGCATTTCGAGCGCTATGCCACAAGCGTGGTCTCCATCATCGGCTTTGGTCGACGTGTTGCTACGTTCACGGATCCGATTATCACGGAGGTCATTGCGCTGATGCAACATGCCGCTGAGCTGAATGTACCCGGCAAAACATTTCCCATGCTGATGGAATCTTTCCCGTGTAAGTTTCGAGGATAATCGGTCGTTTTCTTGGGAATTTCGAGATCAGGGTATATGAAAAGACGTGAAAGCTGACACGTAGCCAGTCCTTGCCAAGTTCCCAAACTGGATGGCGCCATGGAAGCACGGTCTAGGTCAAGGCCAGGGGCGCGGCAGACCATTTTTCTATGCCCTCGCCGAGGAAGCCGCGACAAGCGAAGATACCGGGCATTGCTATGCGAAAAAGGTATTTGAAGAGGCACCGAAACATAACCTTTCAAGAATGGAAATCTCTTCACTCGCAGGCAATCTTTTTGGGGCAGGTGCCGACACTTCCAGCTCAACGCTTGTTACTTTCATTTTAGCATGCTGTGCATTTCCGGAGGCACTGGCAAAAGCAAGGAAAGAGCTTGACCAAGTAGTGGGGCCATGGCGGAGTCCTACGTTCCAGGACGAATCCGACTTGCCATACGTCAAGGCAGTCATGAAAGAAGTTCTTCGGTGGAGATCCGTGGCTATCATCGGAGGCCAACCGCATGCACCGATCCAGGACGATTATTACAAGGTAATAGCTGAGATATATCCCTGGCACCCGGGCCAATATGCTGATCAAATTGATCTAGGGTTGGCTGATCCCGCGAGATACTTGGGTCCAGGGAAACGTTTGGGCCATTCATCATCATGAGCGAGAATTCCCAGACCCAGATCGTTTCAACCCCGATCGCTGGTTGAAGGACAGTCCTGAATCCCGCCCGTTTCCCAGTGAGAAGGGGTACATGACTTTCGGTTGGGGACGGCGTGTCTGTAGTGGGCAGGGATTAGCGGAGCAGGGAACATTTATCACGATCGCACGTCTGCTCTGGGGCTTTAACATTGAAAAGGCTCTTGACAAAGACGGCAACGAAATCAATGTGGATATATTTGATTTCACGTGAGTTCTTTTCAAGCATCATATTCCTTTCACCTTTGATTTATTTGAAAACTGATGGTCTGGATTATTCCGCGTGCGGGTTCAGCAACGGCCTCAACATGAGACCAAATCCGTTTGAATGCCGAATCACGCCTCGCAGCTCAGAGATCCGTGCAACCATTGAGAGAGAGGGCCAACAAGCACTGCAAGATCTGTCCGAATATGACGGTGAATCGAAATATCGCATGAGCACGTTTTACGCCATGGAAAAAATCTGATAGGTCAATTTCGCCCGCGGTCATCACGCGTAGGAAATTGAGACAATAGTCGCTTTGGATTTCCACAAGTGGCGTTGAATCCTATAGAAAGGATGTATGGTCCCGGCAAGGAGGGTGTCCAATATCAGCCGAACATCAAAGCTAATAGGAGGATCAGCCATTATGGAGACACGGCCGGGTGTGGAGTATGGGCAATGTTGGCTGGGGATTTATCGCGCTAGATCACATCAATCTAAACTCTGATCCGGGGATCCTTGCAATCTAGAGCTGCAGTAGTGTAGTGAATCGAAAATTCCTGATTCCGGTTCTTATGATATGATGATAGACTTGAGTATTTGGGATCAAATAAGTATGACAATTAGGCAAGCAATGAGTCAATCCAATGGAATGTATCAGGAAAATTTGATGATTCTGCTCCCAGGGCGGTCGCGATCGAAGGTCACAACACTCAGGCTATAAAGTTCCAGGGAGGCGATAGAGCCGCAAATATTGCACAAGAACAAATCGGCAATGGATGATATCGAAATTTGCCGTGAGAAGAGCTCAGGACCAAATGTGGAGAGAAAGGAGGGGTCGGAGCTGGCATGGAAGACGTAAAGATACGAGGGTCAATTATGAGATGCGGAGACGGACTTGATAACTTAGACAGTTAGACTGGGGGATGTCTCGGCAGATGAAAGGTAGAGGAAAAGCCGGCTAGTATGTATCGGTTCTCCAGAAAAAAATGCGATTTGGTTCATGTGGAGCCCGCGCTCCGGTCGCTTTGTTGCCGAAGTGCACTCGGGGTTCCGGATGCACGCCACAAAAACAGGGAATTTGGTAAAAAAGGGTGAAAATCAAAGACCGATCGAGGCAGTGTAGAGCAGTTCCAGACTAAGATAGAGAACACGGAGTTTTCTTCGGGGAAACATTGTTCACAGTATAGTAGACTGCATGAAGATTCAAGAGCCATCGGAATATCCCCGACGCTTTGTGACATGGCCCGTTGGCCCCGCAAGCCGCCAAGTACCGTCGCTTGAGCCACAGGCGCCGACCAAGCCGAATATAATGATGGTCAGACTACTGCATGGCCATGTAACTCATCTGATGCGGCCCCCCGGTCTGTGGAGAAGAAGAGGGTCATGTTCAAGTGATCAACGTTCCATACCCCAAGGGGTAAGAATAAGATTATCGCTCGTAAAAATAAATAGAGATTTTATTCTTTCGGACTAAGGTGTACCTGTGGCACGGGTGGGACGGCAAACCTTCGGACAAATAAAGCTCGGTAGTAATTTTCTGAAATAGCCACCAAATACTCCTGTCCAAGTTTCGTCGAAAACCAGTACCTGTAGCCTCCTTTTCTTGCCTTTCAGTTGCTTTGAGTTGCATTCAGTTGCCAATTAAGCAGGGCTCATTTGTAGATTGTTCATTGTTGGGTCATTTCATCATGGATATCCCTCAGGCAAATGTGCCTTTGGACGTGGTCATTGTGGGGTAGGGATTTTTCGCCTTTTTTCCAGATAGGATCGAGTTGCTAACGTTTCCCAGAGCCGGTATGGTCATTCTGAGCTGGAATCGTTCTGATAGCCAGATTGAAGCCCGAATGTCATAATTGACTTTTTTTTTTCTAGGCATTGGTGGCATGGCAGCGGCCTTGACATTAGGCCTACGAGGTCATCGGGTGGTGGTTCTTGAGGGTGCACCAAAAGTATGCTCTGCTCTGGTCTCAAGCCAAGAAGAAGACCATTCGCTGATTTGTGAATTACTTATAGCTCATGGAAGTCGGTGCTGGAATTCAAGTTTCTCCCAACATGTTGCGACTATTTGATCGTAAGTTGGATTCATTTCTGGTGTCGGCACATGGATTGGATGCTTACCCGCGCTAGGATGGGGAGTTTCGGACTTGATCCACGCTCAAGATGTTGCACTTGAGCATATCCACGTTCGACGATGGGAGGATGGCTCCCTGCTGGGAACAATGCCCGTCAATAAGACCTTTGGACAGCAAGTTGTCATCCATCGCGCAGACCTCCACAACGCTTTAATTGACAAGGCATTGGAACTCAAGAATGTGGAATTGCGAGTGGACTCGATTGTGACTAGTGTCGAGTTCAGCCCTGCGTCAGTCACATTGGCTAACGGGACCGTTGTTCGTGGCGACATTGTCATTGGGGCTGACGGGATCAAATCCACTATTCGGGGTCATCTCTTGGATGATTCATCCATCAAAGCCATCCCCACCGGAGATGCCGCTTATCGAATTATGCTTCCCCGTAGTGTCATGGAGGCAGATCCAGAACTGAAGCAACTGATCGACGAGCCGCAGGCGACTCGCTGGCTGGGCCCCTCACGGCATATTATCGCGTATCCCGTTCGGAATCATGAGTTGTATAACGTTGTTCTATTGCACCCAGACCGCCAAGAGGTCGAGGAATCCTGGACAACCAAGGGCTCAAAGCAGGCCATGATTGACAATTATCGAGGATGGGACCAGACTGTGAGGAAGTTGATTGACTTGGTGGACGACGACGAGGTTCTTGAGTGGAAATTGTGTCTTCATAGCCCTCTCAAAACCTGGATCCGAGAGTCAGTAGCTCTTATTGGTGACGCATGTCACCCAATGCTGTATGTTGAAACCCGTTGTTCTCTCTGCCTGTGATGTACTAACCAATCTCAGCCCTTATGTTGCCCAGGGGGCGGCACAGGCAGTGGAGGATGCAGCTGCATTGGGCGTCCTTTTGTCCAACATCACTTCCCGTCATGAGATCCCCCGTGCACTGCAGGTATATGAGGTATCTAGAAAGCAGCGTGCGGAGACTGTACAGCAGTCAGGTTCTGAAAACCGTATCACTTTGCATTTCCCTGACGGACCTGATCAAATCGCCCGCGACGAGCAATTCCGCGCAGCGGCTACCGGCTCCAATCCTGATAAGTGGTCTGATCGCGAAACGCAGAAGTTCTTGTGGGGCTGGGATGCAGAGCAGGCTTCGTTGGATGCCTGGAAAAGTATGTTCACATTGTTCCCGATTGTATGGTAGGGCTGCGAGTTGAATGCTAATTTAGCTGACTAGAAATGGGCACGGACGAGACGAAGTTGAACGCCAGCCTCTAGTGGCCTCAGGCTCACGCGATACCGTTGAGAATTTTTACGTAGGCAATTAACATTTGAAGTTAAATCCGTTAGTCCTAAGGTCCCCCTGCCATTTGAAGCAAGGTTCTGAGGTTGAATATCATGTATTGCCCTGGAGGTAGCATTGAACGTGAATGCTTCTTGCTGGAAGTGGGAATTTTAGAATGTACATGCTAAATACATATCGTCCAAGATTGTCCCGATCTACAGCGGACAACCCTGACATACATACACACGATACACGGAGGGTGGGTCCAGCATTCAAATCTGTCCTAATTGATTTCTCATAATTGCAATTTTGTTTCTATTTCATCATACAATCATTCAAACTGCCCGTTCCCAAGTTGGATACCTATTCCAATATTTATGCCGAGAGTGGTAGATATGAATCAATCTCCAGCATTGTCGCTTAGGAATAGAGAAGTAATGTTCAACATTCAACTTTTCGCTTCCTATTTCCCGTAGCAAGGTAGGAAAGTATTTCGTTTTTGGATGGATATTTACATCTTCTCACCAGCGGCAGTCTTCATCTGGCCATACTTCTTCAAGCGAATAGCAGACACGGTGATGAAACCGGTGGTCTCAGCAGGGGAGAAGTCACCGATCTCGTCCATGCTAGACTCGGTCATATCATACAGCTTCTCGGTCTCGGAAGAGCGACCCAGGACGGAGACCATACCCTTGTAGGCACGGCAGCGAACCTGGCCATTGACAGACTTCTGGGAGGCAGTGATAGAGGACTCGAGGAACTCACGCTCGGGGGAGAAGTACAAACCGTTGTAGAGGAGCTGCAGGATGGTCAAAATATAGCTCAATCAAAATAAAAGCAAATTGTTACTGACCTTGGAGTAGTTGAAGGTGACAAACTGGTCACGGAGGGCGCGAACTTCACGGTCCATCACGAGACCCTCGAGATCGCTTGTATTGGTTAGCAAAGAGGACGAATTAACAATGATAGTCAGTGAACTTACATGTGAGCAGTGCGGAGGCAGGTGAGACCAGGGGTCTCGTAGCAACCACGAGACTTGATACCAATGAAGCGGTTCTCAACCTGGTTGGGGGGTCAGTACAGCATCTACAAGGTATATCTCAGATCATGGTGAGGCTCACGATATCAATACGGCCAACACCGTGGCGACGAGCAATAGCGTTGGCAGTCAGGAAGATATCGACGGAATCAGTGCACGTCTTCTTCTGGCCGTTCTCGGTAAGCTCCAGCTTGACAGGGACACCCTTCTCGAAATGGATGGTGAAGTCCTCGGGTTGATCGGGGGCAGACAAAGGATCCTGGGTCAACTTCCACATATCGGCGGGGGGAGTAGTATCGGGATCTTCCAAGATACCAGCCTCGTAAGAGCAGTGGGCCAGGTTCTCGTCCATGCTCCAGGGCTTGGACTTGGTGGAGGTGACAGGGATACCCTTCTCGGCGGCGTAGGCCAAAAGGTCGTTACGGCCAGCGAAGCGTTCGTAGAAAATGGGATCGCGCCACGGGGCAATGACCTTGATCTTGGGCTGAAGAGCGTAGAAAGCAAGCTCGAAGCGAACCTGATCGTTGCCCTTACCAGTGCAGCCGTGGGAAACAGCGAAGCAACCCTCGCGCTATTGAAAAGAAGTACCACTGTGAGTAACTGTTTCGAGACAACACGAATCATACTAAAATTTTACGTACCTGGGCGACATCGATCTGGGCACGGGCAATCACGGGGCGGGCAAGGGATGTACCTGCGGACACTTTTAGTAAGGATTTCAACGGGACTGTTGTGTATATGATGGATGTAACATACCGAGGAGGTAGACGTTCTCATAGACTGCATTGCAAGCAATGGCGGGGAAGCAAAGCTCCTCGATGAACTCACGGCGGAGATCGACAATCTCGCACTTAAGGGCACCGATCTTCAAAGCCTTCTCGCGGGCAGCCTCGAAGTCCTCTGTGGAAGTCATTTAGTCACGCTTGGTCGTATCGCCTTGGAATCAGTGCGAACTGTACCTTCCTGGCCAACATCGGCCACTGCGAATTGGATTAGCTTTGCTTTGGTATATTTCATCCATCCATGATGGGGGTGAACTCACTGAAACAAACGACCTCATAGCCCTCCTCGATAAGGTATTTGACTGGGAATGTCGATCAGTAACAGCCATTGGAAGAAGCTCAGGGCAGATGAATCGTACGGATACAGCTGGTGTCGAGACCACCGGAGTAAGCCAAGCAAACCTGTTTGAATTATGTGTCAGTCGGCGTCGTTGGAGCAAAGGAGGGGATAGAGGGGAGGATTAAGTGGCGGTTTGGGGATGAGTGTGATAGTCACCTCGCCAAACGCCTCAATTAAGTAGCCATACCTTTCCCTGGGCCATTTTGAATGATGTGAAGAATCAAATTGGGGAATCGTAAAGCTGGGTAGAATGAATTGAAGAAGGTCGGAGATTGAGTCATTCGAAAAAAAGGCGGATTTTTGGTGCGGGCCGGGGAAGTCACGCCTCTTGGCGCCGACACCGGCCGATAAGCTCTGATAAGGGAGGGGCGCACACAACCTGCCACCACCCACGAATAAGGATCGGATACTCTACTACACTAGCTAGAAATACCGTCAACATTTGAAGCAGGCTCAACAAATGATATGATACTTTCACGTAAAAAGTCACAGGGCAAAGGTTTGCTGCTGGAGACATGTACGTTTGTCAAATCGCCCCCAAAGCTACCAGCTAGTACATGTACGACTCGCTCGTCTAAGTAATCTCAGTGCCAATCAACTATGCACATGTGCATGGCGTATATCTAGTAATTAGCTATATAATTATTCAATGATATGACTCAGCTTAAATACCTTCAAATGTTGTCCGCGGGGAATGCGAACTCGTAAGGTACTCCCAATGTTAGTCAATATTCAAGGCCCACCGTCCAACGTCATAACGGATCCAAGGGATCCAAGGTTGTTTGTCTTGTTTGCATATAATTCATCAATGCACTCGAAGACACACCCTGCCATCAGATTCTCTGCCGAGGAAGAATACTTTACAATTCATATGCCCAACATTTGAAGCGTAATCCTGCAGTAATTCTCCAGATATCTTGACTTATTCCCTAAGTAGATATAGATTTGCATTTCCCCCATTGATCGCAAGTGTGTGGTTCCAAGGTTCGGTTCAAACATCGATGTGTAAATGCCCTCAAGTGCTTGCTGCGTTGTCTCACTATGTACCAATGGTACTCAAGTGCTTGGAGAACACAGTATACATTGTTATATATCCATGAATATGCAATAAGTATCCGCTGACCTGCACATTCTCCACATGGGTTCTCAACTTTGGGAGCGGGTTTCAATCCATCAATCCGCAGTTCGGCCTCCAAGCCATGGAGACTACCCACCTGGACAGGGGACAAGTATGCACCTGTGGATGTACTGCAACCTTGTAGCCAGATCCAGATTTGTTCCTGTGTAGGTATGGATTTCAAGGTTGGGAGTGCCCTCCATTGACACCAGTTGACACCAACATTTGAAGGTTGGGCTTGGGTGCTTCCCAAACATAGTCCAAGCTCGAGGTCGACCCGTCAACTGGTGGACGATGTGAATTCCAAGATCCCAAAATTTAAACATTCAACATTTGAAGTCGGTTCCAAACCTTCTATATTGAAGATATCCTGCCTAGACATCGACATGAATAGGTACATTATGTAGGTATACACGGAGTCCACGGGTGTCGTGCCCAGGTGGAATACTATACATAGCTCCTAGGTGCCCGTTCCAATAAAAGCCCTGGATGTGAATATTCGAAAGACATCGGGACCTGAGAATTGATTCTTCCTTGGAGCAGCAGGTTTAAACCGTGCAAGTTTGAAACATTGAATGTTCTATCACGATCGGAAAGGCTCTTCCGTGACGTCCCGAGTTCAGGACCCCGGGACCTTCGGAAGAATAATCAGGTACATACATTAACTTTGTATGTATTTTGCTGGATATATATCCCCGAGATCAACTGGTACTTACATAAGAACAACATGCTCCAAATGTTCTAGCCTTACATAGGCATGGATCTATTGATCCGACCTTTTTCCATGGCACGGGCTAAGCAAGCAGTTGAGAGTACTTGCCTTTCACCTAGAGGGCCGTTTGTACTTTCAATGTTGGAACCTGCACGTGTGCGTATGCTGCTCAGGTCAACGGTGATTGGTCGGTTATAACGCGGCGCGTGCTGGAGCCGACTGAGCACTCCCATTGACCCACAAACAATCCTTGAGAGGCTCTAGTGTGCTGCCGATATCGCTGGAGTACTTGAGTGATTCAGGCAACAGTAGTAGGCACTTGCATGTGGGCACCTGGTATGTAACGAGCAGCTGCCCCCGTAATGGGCACTTGGGCATACTTAGAACTTCAAATGTAAGAATGTTTATATATTGATAAAAGAAAACAAACAGTGTGTATACCGATGTCAATGGCCCTGGTTAAAATGTTATTACATTCAAGGGCTGAAAGTTCGAGGCAGAAATCTTAAGATGTGTGCCCAGGTGGACGCTTGAAGCGTTCCCGAGGCCCAGGAGCTTCCCCGAGAACACCGATGTCTCTGGAAGTCAAAACTTGGAATAAGGCAGTAAGTAACCTTGGTTTGAGTGTTTCAATCTTAATGATCATTCAATAAGCAGGAGGGTTTATTACACTGCACTTTGTTTTGTGGGAGGCTCCCCAAGAAGCATGCTCGGGTCGATTGCGAGAGTCGAGACCACCTCGGCATGCCGTTCCCGCAGCGGCTAGAGGCCCACACGGGCCGCAAAGCTTAACCATTCCACCACACGTAAACTAGATATGAAAAGAAACAATTTAGGTTCTCTTTCTTCGCAAAATCAACGATAATTCTCAAGTTTTTAGGTTTGCTGAGATATCCATGCTTCTTGTCTTGCTAGCTGGATTACAGTACTTGAAGTCGTAGAAAAAAAGGTACAAACTGTGCAAGGACGGAGTGGAACAGCATAAAGTGTACGATGAAAAAGGATATTTTTATACAAACTACTAGTAAGATAGCTCAGATATGACCGATGGATGCTAAAATCAATGGAGAAAGTCTGAATATGGGGAGTATTATGATAGATTGAAAGAAGCAAGGTCAATTAGTCTGAAAACATAAGAAGATATTATCTACCAGCAAGGCACGGCAAGAGCCATCAAGAGCCATCAGGACAATGGAGGATGGTCCAGAGATTAAGGAATGAAACCCCTTTGGGCAGGTGGGGGAGGACAGGTGGGAAGACAGGCGAAGTGAGAGAAACGCGTCGCCTTGAGGACAAAATGTCAACATAAGATAGAATTTCTTCCCTCTGAGAACTTCCCTTCTTTTCTTCCCCGCCCTCTTACCGTTTCCCACCGTACAAGGCACTTCTCATCCAAGAAATTATCAAATCCATCAAAATGATTTCTCTTTCTGCGATCGAGATCGTTCTGGGATCAAAGGAGATTCGTATCTCCTCCCACCCCCTCTTTCTGCTGTTCGTTCTGTTGTGTGTCTTAATGTCGTGGTGTGTGATTCTTTGGAGTGTTTGGATGTTAGCCAGTGCAGGGCGTCTTCCGTTCCGTCTTGAATTTGATGAGCCACCCACCCTCGTTGAACCTAAACCCTCCCCCCCCCCCGCCGCCCTCGCAGCCCTTCTCCTGCCCGCCGCCACACCTCTCCTATGTAAGTATTACGCTCGTCTTTTGTTTTTCAAGCACAAGGTGCTAACAAGCCATATAGGGACGCACCAAAATGGGGAAGCTGGCAATGCAGATGCAAACTGGACTTCACCGCATTGGCTGACAATGTCGACTTCAAGATCATGGCAGATCAAGCAGCCGTCGAGCGATCTCGTGAGACAGCAGAAGCCTACTGCTGGATTCGGGAACAAGACCGCGCGTATGACAAGGTAGTCTGGCAGCGAGAAGTGGAAGCCGAGATGCAAAACTTGCGCGATGAGAACCAGATGCTCCTGAAGAAGGAGAAAAAACAGGCCCTTCAAATGCAGATGTTACGGTGCGAACTGGTGACAGTCAGAGCGAAGGTCGAGAGCGAAGTCGAGATGATCACTCTGGATGAGCACCATCGTCTTCTCGAAGAGCAGCGCAGGGCATTCCTCGCGGAAGCCTGTGTTGAGCACGAGAGGCTGATGGTTGAGCAGCGAGGTGTGTTGGTCGCCGAAGCTACCGAGCGGCACCACCTTCTGTTGCGGCAACACCTTCTGTTGCGGCAACATCAGAGTGTTCTGATTGACGAAGCGGAAGCTCGCCATCAGAGAGTGATGGCAACCGTCGTCAACAATGCCGGAGTTGAACATATGCAGATCGACCCCATGGAGACCGACTCCATGGAAACCGACCCCCTTGCTGTGGATCAGGTAATGGTTGAGCCTGAGCAGCCAAATATCCAGCTTGATGCTTTACAGCGTCGACTGGATAATCAAGGCGCCCTGCTTGCCAGAGCCGAGGAGAAGCTCAAGGGACGTGACGAGGCTATGGAGGCAAGCCGAAAGGCATGCCAGGCACTTAGCCTAGAGGTCAAGGGTCTGTATGAGGAACTCCAGGAGCAGCGAGAGGCGCATATGGCTGATACCGCCGCCATCCACGCCCATTATGCGCAAAAGATGGTGGACCTGGATTTCAGTCTGGCTTTCGAGAAAGTGAAGGATATTCCTCCGGATGATGACGACGATTTTAAGGACGATGGCCGCAAGAAGGCCAGCGATGACGATCTCGCGAACATCACATGAGGCCAGTTCAATAATCAAGACGGGTACGAGAATGCATGGTTGAATCCAGCGGGCACCTGGCAACTGACGAGTTGTCAGGCGGCGACATGATTCGTCAGCTCGGTCTGTTGAATCCCAATTCCCCCCATCTCGAATTCTGCTTCCTCTTCAAAATACGCCAGCTCTCCGTCAAGGTTCCGCCTTTGAGCCGAGCATATTTTGTTTTTCGTCACATCGTTACGTCTTCTCCTCCCGATTTCCTCCACAACTACGGCTCTCCCCGCGTTTTCTCCTTGTCACGACTCGGACTTGTACTCCATCCCTCTTCGACCACCCTCTCTCTGCGTCATTTGCGCTTACGTCCATCACGTCACAGCGATGTACCAGTTGGGACTAGATTGCAATAATTGATTTTGCCATATCATCCCTCGCCAATTCCCCTCCCTCTATCTCTCTCCTGCGCGACCGTGGTTTGGTGAAGCCCGCAGTGGTGATGAATCGGCCATCGACGTCTCTTTTTGCCGCCCGCTCAATGGTGCTGGGATTGGCCAAGTGCATATTTCTCACGTTTTTCCATCTACCTCTCACAACGGCTGCGCCCGTATTTTCGACCTACCTTACCTCTCATGACGTCGATTCCCCGAAAGAGCCTAACGATCCGAGTCTATGGCTGTACCTTGGAATCTCAGCGGCCCTTGTCCTCAGTGGCGGGGCCTTTGCAGGGCTTACAATCGCTTTGATGGGACAAGATGAAGTGTATCTCCAAGTGATTCAAACTTCCGGCGAAGAATCCGAGAAGAAGAATGCAGCCAGTGTTCTGAACCTGTTGAAGCGTGGAAAACATTGGGTACTTGTGACTCTCCTGCTCAGCAACGTGATCACCAACGAGACTCTACCTATTGTCCTCGATCGGACCCTTGGCGGTGGATGGCCGGCAGTCCTAGGAAGTACTGCATTGATTGTTATCTTCGGCGAGGTCGTCCCCCAATCGATCTGTGTTCGTTATGGTTTGCCAATCGGAGCCTGGATGGCACCTTGTGTGCTGGTTCTGATGTATGTCATGTCCCCGGTTGCTTGGCCAGTTGCAAAATTGCTGGACCGACTTCTCGGCGAGGATCATGGCACGATCTACAAAAAGGCTGGGCTGAAGACCCTGGTCACTCTGCACAGAACTCTGGGTGAAGCTGGAGAGCAACTCACATCCGACGAAGTTACAATAATCAGCGCTGTACTGGATCTGAAGGAAAAATCAGTTGGAAGTATCATGACGCCAATGGAAGATGTGTTCACAATGTCCGCCGACACAGTGTTGGACGAACGCACAATGGATGTCATTCTATCCCAAGGATACTCTCGAATCCCGATTCACGCACCTGAAAACCCCATGAATTTTGTTGGAATGCTTCTTGTCAAGATGCTGATCACGTATGATCCCGAAGACTGCAAACGTGTTCGCGATTTTGCCCTGGCTACACTGCCAGAAACCCGACCGGAAACCTCCTGTTTAGACATTGTCAATTTTTTCCAAGAAGGCAAATCTCACATGGTCCTGGTGTCGGAGTACCCCAGCGAAGATCGGGGTGCCCTTGGAGTGGTCACCCTCGAAGATGTGATTGAAGAATTAATTGGAGAGTATGTTGTACAATTTTTCCATCCCGGCTCTTTCCATTTTACTAACGTCAAATACAGAGAAATCATCGATGAATCTGACGTGTTTATTGACGTTCACAAAGCTATCCGTCGTATGGCCCCTGCGCCTAAATCCCGAGTACCAAAGGGGAAAATCGTTGAAGAACCCCCTATGGGGACTCCTGTTGTTGATGGGGAGTTGCTCGACGAAGATGACACCGTTTTCTCTTCAGCGCCAAATGCTTCTGATCTTCTACGTCGTCGCAGTTCTGTCGAGGCGCCCCCTCCCCGATTCCAACTACGCAAGCATGCGGACGACCAAAATACTGACACATCGGATATCTGGATCACACAAAGAGGAGCCACTGATGAAATTCGAGAACACTTGAAACATTTGGGTCCTTCAAACCTCGCAAGTCGACCTCGCCAAACCCGTTACCACACTGTGAAAATCAAACGCAGCGGTACCTCACCCTCACGCTCGGCTCAAACTGATTTTGAATCTGGTCAAAGTACATCTGAGTCCCATCCACATCTGCCTGCCATTGGCTACCAAGGCGGTATCGGTGCAGGCCTTGTTAGTCCAGGATGTGAGGCCAAGGATGGCGCTCACGCGTTAAAGATTGGCTATGGCACCATCACACCCCACGACACCGTTACCAAAAGTACAAGTTCTCAACAATTCAAAGATCTCCCACATGTCTCGATACCCGACTCGGTCCGCGAAGAGTGGGAAGGACAACCCCGCTCCGCCTCCACACAAAAAGGCAGCAGTCCCACTGCCAGTGTCAAATCCAACGAATCACGATCAGAATTCATTTATCACCACCGTGGCCCGGCCCGGAGTGGCAGCATAACTGAACAGATAGTGGACGTCAACGGCATCCGCAAGGTTGTGCTTCACACAACCGGCACCAGCTCTTCCGAAAGTGAAGATAAAAATGCCGGCACGCAAACTAAAAATGGCGTAAGTGATCTAGAGGCAGATCACTCTGAGCCCGCGAGCTCTCACTCAAACGCCAAGAAGAGACGCCGTCGCAAGAAGCGTGGCCAGAATTCCAAGTATGAAGATGGAAAAAGTGGTGAAAATCAACCTCTTCTCCGATGATGATCGTTCTTGGTCAAGGGACTAAACAAAGACCCAATTTACCAAGTTTGTTACTACTAGTTGTTGTACACTCTTTTTGTGTGTTTATCTACCAAGTTATGATGTATGCTTTTCGTCCCCGAATCCTTGAAATCCAGATGAATTCTGCAGGCAGACAGCTGTCAGTTGTTATTTGCTCTCCATTTGAGAGATAGAGAATCACAGCTTAGACATTTTTTTGATCTTGATCCCCAATTGATCAATGATGATTTCAATCTCCCGTGTCCTGCCCCAGTAGACTGAGTTAGCAGTAGCTCGAGGCGAAAACTAGGTTTCAACGAGAGTTTGAGGAATGTTAAATGCATACTAGTAGACAAGAACGAACGTACTACTACTACTGTGTTGATCGGCACAAGAAGCTTTTCCAAGGTTGTCTCATTTACAGGTGTGTATTGCACCTCGCCAAGTTCAATGTACGTCTAATCCTGATATAATCACAATGACAAAGGAAGCGGACGGCATGATCTCCTCCAATCACTAACTCCTCCCTGTACAGCTACCCCGCGTTTTGTGTCGCCTGGAGAATGTGACTTGTCATGCACACTCGACAGTAAGTGTTGGTTCCATGGTCGCGCCTGTCGCGCGACGCAATTAATCTGACAATGTAACGTGCTTGCTGAGGTACCTACAGCGCTCCTTGAATCCCCTTCAAAACAAACCCCCCGCTCAATTGAGTTCTCCGGAGAACCAACTCATCCAACAGAATGCCACTTCTCAAACAATCTCTGCCTAAGGTCCTTGTGCCTGAAAAGCTTTCACCAGATGGACTGGCTTTGCTACGCAGCTCCTTGGACGTGGATGAACGCAAGAACTTGACTGCGGAGGAATTGCTCGAAATCATCCCCAACTATGAGGCTCTCCTCGTTCGTTCTGAGACTAAGGTTACCGCTGAAGTGCTGCGGGCTGCTAAGCACCTGAAGGTCGTTGCTAGAGCTGGAGTTGGGGTTGACAATGTTGGTGAGTTACAGCTTACTTCTTCGGATTTACAGACGGAGCTCGGCTGCTCATGTTTTGCTTTCTATAGACGTTGCAGAGGCTACGAAGCTTGGTATTGTCGTGGTCAATTCGCCGTCCGGCAACATCGGTGCTGCAGCTGAGCATACCATCGCACTGATGATGTCAATGGCACGGAAGATTCCCGAAGGATGTGCCAGTCTCAAGGACGGGAAATGGGAACGCAGCAAATTTGTCGGAGTGGAGGTCAAAGGCAAAACGTTGGGCGTCATCGGTCTAGGCAAAGGTATGTTTCAGGCCTTGCTACAATTGCGTACAATATCTAACGAGCTCGGCAGTGGGATTGACTGTAGCCCGGATTGCAAAGGGTCTCGGAATGACAGTCCACGCATTGGATCCATATGCGTCCCCCACAGCAGCAGCAGCAGCTTCAGTCACGCTCGTCTCGTCATTGCCAGAGCTTCTGGCATCCGCTGATTTCCTGACCATCCACACGCCGCTCATTGCATCCACACGAGGAATGATAAGTGACACCGAGCTAGCACAGATGAAACCCCGTTCCCGCATCCTCAACGTAGCACGCGGCGGAACCATCGACGAAGCCGCCCTGCTCAAAGCCCTGGACTCAGGCCATCTAGCCGGTGCAGCCGTGGACGTGTTCACCACCGAGCCACCAGACCCCGAATCCACTGCCGCGAGGCTGATTGCGCACCCGCGAGCGGTCGTGACGCCGCACCTTGGTGCATCCACCGTGGAGGCTCAAGAAAACGTATCCGTGGATGTATGCGAGCAGGTATTGGATATTCTGAAGGGCTCGCTTCCAAGAAGTGCAGTCAATGCCCCTCTCATCTTACCCGAGGAGTATCAAAAGCTCCAGCCATTTGTGCACCTGGTGGAGAAAATGGGCAGCTTGTATACGCAACACTATGCCTCCATGCCGGGTGGATCGATGGCCCGCAATACATTCGATCTTATCTACCGCGGCGAGGTAGCCAGCATCAACAACACGAAGCCGCTGTTCGCAGCCCTGATAAAGGGCCTCCTCGAGCCCATTAGCGGCGTGGAGGGATTCAACGTCAACATCGTGAATGCTGAGCTGGTGGCGAGCGAGCGAGGCATCTTTGTTTCCGAGCGAATCTCGAGAGACCCTGAAGATAACTCGTCATACTCTTCGCTGGTGACTCTGGTTGCACGCTCGCAATCTCGCGCCTCATCGCGAGCCTCCGCCACGGCCGATGGCGCTGGGTTGACGCTTCAAGTGCCGCATCAGCGCATTATCTCGGGCACTTGCTCCGCCGGCCAACCCTTGATCACGCGGCTGGGACGTTTCGATACATCCTTTGAAGCAAAGGGGACGCTTCTCATTTGCGAGAATTACGACTCGCCTGGCAAAATCGGTGTTGTTGGTAGCATTCTGGGAAGGGAGGGCGTTAACATCAACTTCATGACTGTTTCACCCGTATCTTCGAAGCTGGCAGTCAGCGAAGACTCGAATTTGTCTAAATCGCTCAGGGATAGCGGTATTGACCTGCTGACCAAGGAGACAAGCTCTAGAAGCAGGGAAGCGTTGATGATCCTAGGTATTGATCGCGTGGTTTCACCGCAGGTAACTGCAGATTTGCTGAAGGAGAGTGGTGTCCTTACTGCGTGCACCGTGACCCTTTGAGGTTCCCAACGGCTCAAGAGACGAGGATTCGAAGGTTGTGGATTTCGGCGGCGTTACTTGTACTCGACGATTTTTGCATGTTTTGCAAGTTTTGCAGGCTCCGCCTTTGCAGCATGCTAGCTGCTGGTTATTGGGATTATTCTACTATTTGGGTATAAACCCATACACCGAGATACGTATGCATCCATAGCCGAGTCTCATTTATTAAGAAATGCTAGGAGGAATTGCTGGTTCAATCAATTGATGCCCGATGTAATCAAGTTCTTTGTAACGAATTTCATTCAAATCATAAGGTATATATTCTTTGTTCCATGCATATGCTTTTATACAATCACAATCATGAACATCAACATCAACATCAAAATGCACGCAAGCCGAAATGCCCCGAAAATGCCGAGTACAGACGAGAAAAAGACAAACAAAAATGCCAGGGTATCAAAAGCCAAATCAGATCAAAACATGGAGCTCCGCTTCTTATCCAACTTGTTCGGGGCCCGCGCCTCCTCCTTATTCCGCCTCAGCCCAAAGAAGCTACTTTTCTTAGGCTGAAGCTGAGGGCGGGGCGCTTGTCCAGGCGCCAAAGCCCCATTGCTAACAGGGACGCGATTCGGCGCCCCAGCACCCGTAGCCTGAGGCCGAGGCGGGCCAAAACTGACAGTAGACTGGGATCGTGGATCAAGGTGCGCAGGATTCTGGAGGTACGGACTATTCGCAAACGTCGGCGCTGGATTGGCTTGCGGATAATACGATTGCGGGCGCGTATGGCGAGGGGGTTGTGTTGGGGCCTGAGCACCGAGGAAAGCCTGCGATTGGGAGTAGCGATGCGAGTTGTACGGGGCCTCAGGCCCGCTGTGACGGAGGGGAAGATTCGGTCGCGAGGTAGGAGATGTGTCAGGATGGGGACGGGGTTGCTGCATTCTGACTCTTTGTTCCTCTTGTCCGTAAATCTCCTGTAGGCGCTTCGTCTCGGATTCCAGCTCGGCCTCTTTTCGTCGTCGTGCGGTTTCTTGTTCTCGCTGCTCCGCTGCGAGTAGTTCCTGGGTGCGGCGTTCTTCTTGCGCTGCTAGCTCGTCTTGTTGGCGCCGTACCTGCGGGCCGGGGGATTGCGGGTTCATGATTGAGTGTCGTCTTGGGTCGGGCTTGCGGGCTGGGGTTGCGCCTGTGGCCTGGGCCGGCGCTTGGGGCTGGGGATTCGGAGTCTTGCGACCTGTTGCGGCGGCCGCTTGCGGTTTGCCGTTTTGTGCGGTCGGGACGGCGCCGGGGACGATGTGGAAGGCTTCTTTGGCTGGGCCGAAGAAAATGTCGCGGATGGCTACTGCGGCTAGCAACAGGACGACCTCCAGGCCCTTGAAATCCTCCATTTCGACGCGGTATAGGTTTGGTTCGTATAGTGTCAACTCTTTCAGGCCCTGGAAGATAGCGACGGTGATATCAGGCTCGCGGCTTTTATTCTTTGTCTCTGCGATCGTGGTGGATTTCCCGTGAAGCAGACAGGAGAGGTCTTTGGAGAGCTTTCCATCTTTGCGCCAACTGAAGCGCAGTTTGGGAGTCACCTCTGCAGCAGCGGGATCACTCTGCGTGCGATCTAGGGTCGAAGAGGAGGGGACTCGAAATGAGCGCTGTGGCATCTCGAACTCCCATCGTGCTGGTTTGTTCCACGTTTTGGGCTTGTGACGGATCACGATTTGCTGGTCGGGGTTGTAGAGTTGGATGGAGAATTCGGTGGGAAGGATGGGTTCTGGAGGAGGAGCGGCGCCGCCGTTTGCTCGAATTGTATCTGCCGACAGACTTGGTTGTGTCCATTCGGGAGTCACGGCGACTTCACCGTAGACGATGTCCGGGACGTAGGGATCGTAGAGGGCGACGCCATAGCGGTTTTGTGATGTTTGGGCGGCGGGGTCGAGGTATTTCAGAGTATAAGCTGGTTCCACTTCATTGCCATGTTGGCGATGGAAGATTGTGCTTTGCTGCGGTGTCTGCGAATTGTTCTTCAAAAAGAACGCTGGATGTGGAGTCAGTTTACATTATGCACCATTGAGGGGGGATACGGCGATGACGTAGTGCCGACAGGAACCAGGTACAAAAGCCAGAGACATGAAAAAGCTTAGGGAAATCATACTTGGTAGGTTATCGTCCAGCATTTTGCCGAATTGCAAAGTGATCTGGGCGAGGAGGGACCGGTATAATGTAGGGGACGAAGGGGGAAGGTTTGCGCAGTGATCGGCAGCTAAAAATAGTCCCGCCCGGATTTATTCATTTTTAACGTGAGGCACCAGGATTCCCCAAAGTCCGATTTACCCTTACTTTAACATCTACTCCAATACTGCTTATATGTAGATACTAACTATCTTCGGACATGTTACGCATATCCTGCATGGAATATCGCTGCCTATGATCTTCACAAAGCCCCCACATAGGTGGAAAATACGAGCAAGGCACTTTTCCTATAACAATTTTCCCGAGTCAGCATTGAGCAGTCCAGATTAGAATATTTCAAAAGAAAAGAGGGGAATTGATTCAACCTTGCCGACTTGCCTTGTGCCCGAAGTTTCTAAGCCACCATCCCCCACTTTGTTTCCCGCTTTGTTACATGATTTCACGCATCAGGGCCGCAAATGCAAATGCGGGCTTCGAGTTGACTTGTATCACAGACGATCGTGAATATCTAAAGTACCTATGAAAACGTCAAGTCTATCAAGGACAATCAGCTTTCCAACGCCATGGGACAGACTCACCTGGTTTCATTGTATCTCTGGTGCCATTCATTCTGAATACGAGGTACTAATAGGTCAGGTTTATACAAACGATTAATGGGTATCTGTGGTACGATGTTAGCAGAAAAAAGAGGGTGGACGAGACTCACGTTCCAAGGTTGGTTTGCTATCGCTGAATGAATATCCTTTACGTTTCATCTGAGAATGATTGAGCCTAGTACTCGTTAGTGGCCAAAACATCTCAAAGAGACATGTGCTAAAGTTTCAATATCGCGTATGTAGGTTGGAGGCCGAAATTTCGAGTCCTATTTGTTAGTATCGACATCTGGATGTTCCAATCCTGGAAGTTTCGTTGAAGTTCCATTCAATTTGGGTATGTTCTGTAAAGACTCATTAGCGATTTTGAGAGGATGTTGACTGACTTACCCTCGACCTTGTAAAATAGTTATGCTTGATGCTCAATGTCGTTCCATGTCTGAATACAGACCATGAAGATTCATATTGACTAACGTCTCGAAGATCCATGGATGTCGATACTATGATTGATGGATATGAGCAAAGCCGGGAAGGGCTCTTATATAGCCGAAAGGCGAAAGGGCTTGTGGAAATTTCAGACAATAAGGCCTTCGAACATTCGAATGAAAAACTTCAAGGTCGATCTCTACAAAGAATTTCTAAACATGATGAGACCAAGACTTTGTTGCAATCAATGGACTCGAAGATCTATTGCTTAATTTAGCACTTCCTTCCATTGTCCACAAAGGCATTGCATTGATTGACGCCATTTTTAGCTTCATTGTTGAAGGGATTAATCAATGACGGTGAAAGCTGGCCATTGTTGGAAACGACATTGAAAGACTCGAGATGGAAGAAAGCTCACAAAGAAAAAGAGAACAATTGGATTCATCTATTTCTGTCCGATGTCTAACGAAAAATCTATATAACCTTGGAAGGAATCCTCGAACTTTTCAACTCACCACCATCAATCAAGTTTCTGCCAATCCAGCATCAACAACACTTCAGATTTTATCTTTCCAAACATCTCTCACAATCAATTCATATTTATATGTTCCAATGGCTTCTTCGTCTACTTCAGCCTCTGCTCAACCCTCTTCGTCTGCAGCCTCTGCTCCTGCGACTTCGACATTTGGCCCGCCACTACCCGAGCACATCTCTTCGGACCTCCCTGGAGATTTAAATGCGCTCCCCTTGGAGCTGGTATGGACGATCTTCGATCAGCTTTTCATGCCAGACCCAACCCGGCTAACCCACAAGGGCTTTTGCTCACTTCGCAAGCTTGCGCTCACAAACAAGAGCGTGGCAGCCCACATCGAAGCATATTTAAACAAAAAGAAAACTGCAAACAACATCAAATCCATTGTGCGCGAAATCAAATGGTGGAACTGGGACACTATAATGGGCATAATGGAAGACAATGGTACTAAAATCGACGATCCCGAGTGTGACGTGATCACAGGAACCATTATAGATGATTGCCCAGACTGCTTCATGTGCCTGCAAAAAATGATCCCAGAACTGGATGGTACAGGTGTTAGTCAGAACGGCTGGACCTTTGTCGCTCTTGCTGCATACCATGCATCTCTAAAGATCCTCAACTTCTTCTTCACTTCGAAGCCATACTACGGCCCTTGCATTCATCTGCTTGCACGTTGGGCGAACGTTTTCCGTGGTCGACGATATAATACCCTTTCGGTGATCACTAAACAGGGAAATTTACAGTTTCTCCGCGCTTTGTTTACATTCTTGGGCCCCCTGGGGGTCCGTCAATTCAATTACCCTGGTCCATTTGGAGTTCCACTTCAGATAGAAGATATGTATCATCTTTGCGGATTTGCGACTCCCAAGATGGCTAAACATTGGCGCAAATTCGGTATACCTCTTCATCTGATCCGTAATGGAACGGACCGTCTCAATGCATACCACGCAGCGGCGGCGACTAACAGCATCGACTTCTTAGATTACTTGTACGAAATCTCACCTCTTGATATGAACCAGCGGGATAACGAAGGTCAGACGCCCCTTCATTTTGCAATTAGTGCTAATCGTCTCGACGTTGTGCTTTGGTTCATCGAGCATGGTGCCCAAGAAAACAACACCGACCGGCGGTCTTTGATAAATGCAGGTCACCTTGCGGCCAAACCGACCACTGAACAGAGTGAAAAAATGCTGGAGGCGGTTCTCCCCTCAGCTGAGTCCGCTCTACTAAAACCTATCTCATGTGGTACTATGATAGGCCGCATGCTGAACCATTTGAGAAAGTTCATTATGGAATCAGCTGTGAATTCTAACCTTTCTATAGAGGAGTATGCTTCACTTCGGCAATTGCATGAAGAACGAGCTCTTAGAAAATGCCACCTGATCTTCAATGCTTCAACTCTCGGATGTGTTCCCATCGGACACGAAAATTTGAATGTCGGCGGTCAGAATTTCCATCGTCCTGGTTGTCGCCACATGCTCGTCGCAAAGAATATCGCTAGAAGTCTTGGATTTGAAAGCGTCTTGGGAGTCATTTCGAAATATTACGGTTAAGTGCTGGTTTTTGTCTCGGGAGTTGATTATTCGTTTTTAAATATTACAAAACATTATCTATCATTCAAACACTTGAGTACTATTTCTTTAGAATTGTAAGATAGTAAATCTGGTTTCCCATTTAAATGCTGCTTTGGCGGTTAGATGAAATGGGTGGAAGGTCAAATTAGTACTAGAAAATTCATATTGATTTGACCAATTTAGGTAGAAAGCGGGTTTGCATCGCGGATGCTTTGTGGGGGGATTCATAAACAGGACTCAGCACTTTAAACGACTTCACACCGCGAATCCGGTCGTCCCCGGACATTGCCATGATTCGAGCAGTTGTGAAAATATGGCGCTAACCGCCCAGAGGACACCCGTCTAGGTCAGGTGACCTATGACTAAACTCTACTACACCATGGGCCGGAAAACCGACCGCTGCTGTCGTATGAAGAGGTCATAAGGGCGATGTATTCTGTAACTAATACTCCGCTAATGGCTCTGAATGACTATCTGTCTCACGTGACGCGTAGGGCGGGGAACGCGACAATCCCCACCACAAAGATCTCGACGTCCTCGTAGAGAACAGACCTGCAAAGCCTGTCGGCATACACTATGACGATGAAATACAAGATGTAAGTTATGCTGAAACAAAAGTGCTGATACATCGATGGTGATAGAGAAATCAAAACTCAAGATCCCAGAACTGGTCGTCCCCCACGGGGAACGCGACAGCTGCCCTCAGCGGTGTAGAAAAACAGAATCCGATATGAAAGTAAACAGGAATCAGACATCATCGTAAAAAACAATTTGATCGTCACACGTAAGACATAAAGTCGTTGCTGTAGTCATGCAAAAGAAATACGATAAAGACGACTCATCGGTTGCAATTTGGAGATGGTCGTCGCACAATCAAACTCTCATTTGGACCATTGATAAAGCCTCCGATAATGATGCCTCGATCGACAAAAGGAGCAGCAAACAAAACAACAAATAACACAGAAATACCGCAGAACGCCATGCCATATTGCCCGTGGATACCGACTGTGTCATTGGAATGTCGTCGGAATTTGAAGATTCTCTGCATCGAAATCCCGAAAAGGCTCGGTAGCAAGCTCCATTGGCTGCTTCTTCATCCTCACCAAACCTTCTTCCAGCTCGCGCAGGCGAATCCTAAATCGAGAATCTGTTGGTCGAAAGGTGCCATACAACTGATGAATCGGGAATCATCGTAGTACCGCGCTGATGGTCATCAAGATCAGCCATAATTCCCCAAGCAGAGACATTAGAAGCTCGATTGAATGCGCGGAGGGTGGACAACAGCTGTGCTCGGTTAGGAGACGAGGCTTGTGGCCTTCTTTTGCACACGATGTCGGCGGTGATACGTGTATTTATCAATATTACTGAGGCGACGTTGGAGGCACGGCTGGGGAGGAGAAGGCGGAAGATGAAGAGGATGAAGAGGATGAAGAGGATGAAGAGGATGAAGAGGATGAAGAGGATGAAGAGGATGAAGAGGATGAAGAGGATGAAGAGGATGAAGAGGATGAAGAGGATGAAGAGGATGAAGAGGATGAAGAGGATGAAGAGGATGAAGAGGATGAAGAGGATGAAGAGGATGAAGAGGATGAAGAGGATGAAGAGGATGAAGAGGATGAAGAGGATGAAGAGGATGAAGAGGATGAAGAGGATGAAGAGGATGAAGAGGATGAAGAGGATGAAGAGGATGAAGAGGATGAAGAGGATGAAGAGGATGAAGAGGATGAAGAGGATGAAGAGGATGAAGAGGATGAAGAGGATGAAGAGGATGAAGAGGATGAAGAGGATGAAGAGGATGAAGAGGATGAAGAGGATGAAGAGGATGAAGAGGATGAAGAGGATGAAGAGGATGAAGAGGATGAAGGATGAAGAATATGACTTGAGAGGATCAAGAGAGTGAAGAGAGAGGATGAAGAGGATGAACAGAAATAACAAAGATAGATAGCCTTCGCCTTGACCTTACCGTCTTCTTTCACTTCTGTCCTTGAATCCTGCCGGCTGCTTAATCACCCTATCTGTATATTTTCATTTACTGGTACTATATTACTTTCAAGCTTGAGTGTCCTGTATATCAATTCCCGCGAACACCTCGGAAAGGAACTCGATGAGGTAGTACACAAAAGTTTATTCTGTATAGTCTCCACATAAAAATATCTCTGAATCGTTTAAGTGAAGATAATGAATACTTAACATCGAAAGAATAACTCATCATAGTATTGACTTGACAGAATTAGTGCCAAACGAAGGGTACTTTGTTAGTGCTTATATTGGGAAACCAGAAGTGTGCACAGATTTATTGCCCCCTGTGTACTACTATGTATCGTATCTGTTGAGTAGTAGTCTTGTGTCGGGAGGCGTGTCTGCCCTTCAGGACAGCATGAGCACTCCCCTCTACTATCATTCAATCCCCGTTATGTTGTATTAGGTCAGTCTTCTTCTCTCTTCTTCTTCTTCTTCACGTAGCAGACGTGTGGCCGGTATCCGCTACAGGCGAATATTGCACTAAAGATGTGGTTCTGCAGACTTCCTCCCAAGGATATCGCTGCCTGAAGAAGTGGTTGAGAGGATGAGGAAAGCCGATGGACATATAAAATATATTTGAAATAGTCCAGTTGATGAAGCAGATTGTAGAAGGGGAGAAAAGAGAGAAACAGACGTACCGATATGTACTTAACTGCATAGGAGGACCATGAAAACTTTGCAAATTGAAGAAGTCCATAGATTAGAAGTAGGCCAAATTTCGCGGGTATAGAATAAGGATTAAAAGGACAAAAAGTACAAAGCCATAGAGAGCATAGGCCTTTATACGTTTGACCCTGAAACTATCAAACAAAGGCTTCATTGTTTTTCGAAGTCGACAAAGGTTCAGTCATCAGAAATTAGAATGTTCTCAAACAAAGCCCATTATACATAGGCAAAGACTACGGCCGTGGTTTGAAACAGCCCTTTAGACAATGCCATTTCCCAAGACAATAAAGATACAGGAAGTATAAGAAAGCCTCATTTCCAGTCCATATTAACGAAACCATCAACTACAACACTTTCATATCTTCCAACATTTGAACAGTACCTCCATTCCAAATCTATATTTACTCTTATTCAGCCTACCAGTATAATGCTACAAGGTTTCTTCAGCAATCCATTTGCCTCTAAAGTCGAGATTTCAACCGAAGTAACAGACTTCCCCGAAGCACGAAGAATCCTCTTTTTCCTACTCATCGACTGGGGTAAGAGACTCGCGGACCCAAAAGACGACTGTGTACCTGTTATTGCTGATATAATAGAAGGCCTCGCTCAACAATTCGATATTGTAAAAATGACCGCCTACGAAGATGGCGCCCGTCCAGGCAAGTGCTTCGGTCTAAAGTGCGATGTTATCCGAGCCACTCTTCATGAGGTTCGTATGCGGCTTACAGAAGACCCTGAAAGCAGATTCCACATGGCCGAATTAGTAAATATGATCAGCAAGCATGTTGGACGACTATCCCTGAACGGATATGATGCAGAGGACGTTTTTGCTTATAGACAGGATACTATGGTGGACCTTGTACAGAAACGATTCCAAGAGGATTGGCCGACGCTAGAAGAGGGTTCTGTGGCTGAGCGCAACCATTTCGAGCTGTATACCAACTGGGACCGTCTTTGTGTCATTTTGCCATCTTGTCACTGCCTGCAATGTGGACGTAGACGGCTCGTCGATGATAATAGGTAAGTTTCACGATGACCTCGACTTGTTGTTCTTACTAAAATTATCAGCGCAAATATATTTGTCCTTCGAGAGCTAATTAGAAATTTAACACCGTGAATTCTTCAAGGGGTATACAGTAAAATCTATACGTATTTTCACGACGTGCAATCTCATCAATTGATGCATGTGCACTAATATTGAGCTGCCAAACATTGAAGTAGACATCTGATTGATGTCCATTATGATCAATCAAGGAGGCACTGCATATGTATGTGTGTACATGTAATCAATTACATAATATGTAGGGGAAATGTGAACGAGTCAAATTTGAATATATAATTATCACGGGTCAAATGCATCAATTCAAACAGACCACCGAGGTCCAATTATTACATGTACTCCTCTTGCTGGCTCATTTTTGCGCTGATCAGTGCTGTTCAAGTGCTTGTCATCTATTCAAGTCTGAAAAGTTCTGTATAATGTAGTTTGAAGCGAAGTGAGGTGGGTCAGACCACTTCACTGTCGGTCGGGTCAATCGGTTCCGTGAGAGATGATCAGGAGAAGCATTCCAAGGGTGAAACTTCACATCATTCAAAATAGCCAACCTCCAATGGGAAACAGCTATTCCTTGAAGGGTAATGCTGAGCAAATATCTTTTTTGGTGTGCTGGCGTTCTACATTCGCAACGGCTGCACGAGAACGAGAAGGTGTAAGAGGACAAACGATGTCCAATCACCTCTCCGAGTGGGTCCCTCCGATCTCGTATTGCCGAGGCCCCTTTTGCCCGAGGGTCCAACCAGCAAAGAGTGAGTTGAGACATTGACGGCAGTGCGAAGGTTTGCAACCTTGATCGACCTAAAAATCTTAGCGATCGCGGCACTTCTTTTACCCTGTCAAAAACAAAAAAAAAACGCGTTCACGTACATGCACACAAGCTTGGCTGTAGATCCAAAGAAACGAATCCATTCAAAGATTAGTTTGGCCGTAACTGACCAACAAACCGGCCGGGTCCACTACATAATTTGTGGGGGAAGCACAATTCCCCGCGTTTTTCGCACAAGGACACATGGTGGGATTCCGGGCACCAATTGCAACTGCAAGACTACTACATGGTCATTTAAAATAGAATGAAACTATTAGCAATATATCAGCTCGAAGTCCGGGGTTGCAGAAGAGCAGGGGTTGCAAGGGTGGAATCCCCCGGAATTTCATAGGCCCCGCCAGATCGCTTGGTGCTGATCAACGGCGGACGCCGATGCCCGCACAAAATCACCAGCGTCGGTTACGTAGGAGACATTTGAGCCTAGGTTAACCTGTTCTGGATCCAATTTTGGCATATAGGGGCCCGCTTGCCACTTTAATGCTATTCGTTTTCTTCGACATACCAATCCAATCCTTGTTTAATTGAGACTCGAATCATGGGTAAACCGTATATGGGCCTCAGGGGCAATGCCCTTCTTCGGGCGGCTGTCATGCTGGTCGTGTGCCCGACTTTCACTTGTTATGGATACAATATGAGTGTTGCGGGTGGTTTATTGACGCTCGATACATTTAATGCCCAATTCCCTCGAATGGACACGCTGCATGGTGACGCGGCGACTAAGCATGAGAACTCGACTATTCAAGGTTAGTGCGGCTGAATTTATGGTTATTTTGACTCGCTGACACGTGCGTTCATGTAGGCACGGTCATCGCGCTGTATACTGCGGGCGGTATCTTCGGTGCTCTCTCCTGCATTTACCTCGGCGATCTCCTTGGCCGACGCAAGGTTATTTTCATCACCAATCTCGTTGCTATAATCGGCGCCGTTCTTATGGCCTCATCTTTCCAATTCGCTCAATTTATCGTTGCTCGTCTCATCCTCGGACTGGGTATCGGTGGTTATCTTGCGACAGTGCCGGTCTGGCAATCTGAGATATCACCTTCACATAAACGTGGTTCCAACGTTGTCACCGATGGCATCTTCGTCGGAATCGGTGTTACCAGCGCGCTATGGATTGATCTTGGCTTCTACTTCATCAAAAAAAGTTCAGTGTCTTGGAGATTTCCGCTCGCCTTCCAGATCGTCCTGCTCCTTATTGCTATGTCATTTATTATGCTGCTTCCCGAGTCACCCCGCTGGCTTATCAAGATGGGTCGCATTGAAGAAGCACGAGAAGTTCTAGAGGCCCTCTTGGACGTGGAACCCGACTCCGAGATCATCACAACTCAGATTTACGAAATCGAAACATCCCTAGCCAAAGCTGGAGCCACATCATGGCGCGATATGTTTACAATGGGCGAACAGCGACTTTTCCACCGCGCTTATCTTGCTGCGACAGGCCAAATGTTCCAACAAATGTGCGGTGTTAACCTGATCACCTACTACGCAACTACCATCTTCCAGCAATATCTCGGTATGGACGCTGTGCGTTCTCGAATTCTCGCTGCTGCCATGGGTCTGACACAGCCGCTGGGCGGCTTCCTCGCCTTCTACACAATCGATCGTCTGGGTCGTCGTCCGCTGATGCTCTGGTCTGCAGGCGCCATGTCAGTGTGTATGGCGATTCTTGCCGGCACAACTGGACAAGAAGGCAACACTGGCGCTCTTGTTGTCGCTGTCATCTTCCTTTATGCATTCCAATTTATCTTCACCGTCGGTTACTCCGGTCTGACATTCCTTTACGCTGCCGAGATGGCACCCTTGCAAGTGCGCGCTGCAGTGAACGCTGTTTCAACTGCCACTGTTTGGGCCTTCAACTTCTTGTTGGCTGAGATCACACCCGTTGGATTCGACACGATCTCCAATCGCTATTATATTATTTTCGCCGTCACAAACGCAGCCATCGTCCCTTGTGTATACTTCTTCTTCCCCGAGACCAAGGGACGTACATTGGAAGAGATTGACGAGATCTTTGCGCAGTCAAAGTCTATCTTCGATCCACCCCGTGTTGCACGCCGGATGCTGCAGGTTCAGGTTGGCCAGGCGCAGTCTGATAACGGCGATAACAATACATCCAGTGATGAGGCCATCAAGATGAAGGTATAAGTCTCGGTAATATATGCCGGAACTAGAATGACCTGCGAGGAAACACTCGTTTGGTCTTACGTATATATCCCCAGGGGCTAGTTCCCCTCGATCTGATTTCCACGATTATACCTTTCTCCCTACTGGAATGGTTTCAATAAATGACGAACGGGCTTCGACCCGAATGATTTTCCAAGGTTTCACAATACCAAGTTCCTTTATCCGCATGATAGAGACGGTATGCATATTCCGAAAGCAATAACCTTGCACGCGTACTTGTAATTTCCGGCAAATACACAATGCATAATGCATAATCTCCCAAGGTTTGAGGCTTAAATGTACATAGTACCTAAGCCTGAGTTCCTTGTCTTCGTGAGTTGGAGTATGAATGGACCTCGGGAACAACTCCAGGGAGGATAGTCGGCATAAGAAACAGGAGTCCACCCGAGAAATCAGTAGAACATTTGAAGATAGCAACCAGTATGTGAAGCGCGCAGTAATCAATGTTGATCTTTGAAAGCTTTGAAGTTCTGATTTGAACCCGAGGCCCGGATACTTTATACGTTGTAATCACACAGATATGACATCGGCGATAGATTTGATCGCCGAGCGCCGGAAGTTCCCCGCAATCCACCCATTTCTCCAACTCTGGCGTTGAGACATTGCCGATCTGCTCGTCTCCATCACCAATGAAAATGCTCCACTACACCCTTTATCTCGGCAAACACTATCTTGAACGGATAAGAAGGCCATAGCGGAATCGCGGAACGATTTCTGACAGGCGATAAAAGCACAGCATGTCCTGGATAACGCTATGGCTGCGAAAACCAAATCTCATCGGAATCGGAAGGTTGAATTCATACAGATCACAGCGCCCCCAAGCTTCATTATCCCGATTACGCATCTATTCACCTATCTTCCAACAAAGTTGCGGACCTAATTCATCGGAATGGAAACCTCACGTCGTCCCTATGTGAAGGATCTCGCTCACCGTGGCGTAATCCAGGGCGTCACGATCTCACCCTCTGGGTCAAAGGCGTCGGATCTCTGTCACTACTTCGGTGGAGTCCGATATGCCCTTCCTCCTATCCAGCGATGGCGTCGGGCTCGCCGCCTGCCGTCATCCTTCAGCTACGGCACTCAACAGTCGCCAGGTCAGTGCGACGGCGGAGCGGGGTTATGTCCGCAGCCCGGATTCTTGGAGCTTTCGCCCGAAAAGGAGGATGCATGGACGGAGGACTGTTTTCAATGCAATGTGTGGGTTCCAACAGGCAAGGCTCCACGAGGGGGGTGGCCCGTCTTCGTTTTCATTCGTAAGTTTACAATATTCTATCACCTTTCATTCCCCCTCTTGTTCATTGAAGACTAATCCACAGATAACAGATGGTGGTTGGCTCCAATTTGGCTCGCCCAACGGGTTCAATGCGGCAGCGCTGCTGGGGGAGACCGATTTCAACGCCGTCGTTGTCATGCCCGCATACAGAGTAAATTTGTTCGGGTTCCTATACTCGTCCGAGCTGGCGGAGGACGCGGCGGCTGTCGGCGAGACTGTGGGCAATCATGGATTCTGGGATCAGAGGTTGGCATTGGAGTGGACGAAGGAGAATATTCATCTTTTCGGCGGAAACTCCGATAACATTACAATCTCCGGCTATTCTGCTGGTATGAGAGACTCGATATACCATTGCCTCGCTCCGTCCGCTAATCCAAGTCTTCAATAGGTGCCAATTCTGTCTTTCACCAGCTAGCCTATGACCTCCGCCAACCCGATTCCCAGGCCATCGTCCGCCAGGCATGCATGTTTTCCAACTCGCCCGCCGTGCAGCCAAAGAGCCCAGCCGAGACGCAAGTCCAGTTCGACCAATTACTCACAGCACTCGACATTCCGCTCACTCTGTCCGGAAACGAGAAGTTAGCTCGGCTCCGATCACTGCCGCCCAAAGTGCTCCTCGATGCCGGCTCTTCCATCGATGTGCATCAATTCAGACCAACAACAGACTCGGGCTTCATTATGCCCACGCTCTTCCAGTCACTAGATAATGGTGAATTCGCGCGTCGCATGCTCGCTCGCAATGTCCGCTTGCTATTGGGCGAGTGCCGCGATGAAAGACATCTATACGCTGTCTGGTTCCCGCCCAAGGCCAACACGTTATCCGCAGTCCGCAAGCGACTCATTGCCGATTATCCCGAGAAAATCGTTGACGTCGTTCTTCCCCTTCATTATCCTAATGGCCAACTGCCATCTGACTGCAAAGACTGGGTCTCGGATGCATGGGGCAAAATATATGCGGATATGCAGGTCCATCATATGCAGCGTGGGTTCATCCATGCGCTAACCTCTAATACTGGTGGTGTGGATGCGTCGAAGTTGCTGTATAGGTATCGCATTGAATACCGTGCGGAGTGTATGGACAAGGCGATGCCGATCGAGTGGGGTGTTACCCACTCGTCCGATTACCCGTTGTGGTTCTGGGGTAATGGGGATGTGCTCACTGCGACTGAGAAGAAGAACACATATGAAGCCTTGATTGGACCATTGGGCCGTTTCGTTCAGGGACAAGCCGCGGTCGGCCCAGATGGATTCGGTTGGGGAACTAGTGGGCGAGGTGTTCGAACGTATAAGCCAGATGGGACGGTGAATATCGAGCGTGATACCATGTGGGACGAAGGAGTAAATGTATGGCGGAAAGTAAGACGGGTTGATGAGTCCAAGCCGAAGCTTTAATCTCGGATCCGAACCTGGGAATGCCTCACAATAATTTTTTGGAGATGAATGGATAAGTGACTATTCAAATTTTTACTCTCAGAGTGAATTCGTAATATGTACAATGTATGTCTAACCGGGCCCTATAAGTACAGGATATGCAAGTCATAAAAAAAAGGCCAATTTCGCAGCAAATGATGAGAAACTCTCAAATCAAGTTTCAATAAGCAAAGGGAAAAAAAAGAAACAGAAACACGAAGTGGAAGATCAGTTGTGTCAGACCTAGTTCGCTGAACTAGATCATGACTCACAGCTTCCACTCAAAAGTGTTTTCGAGGCCAGCGGGTCCGGACTTATCATTCTGATCCAAGTATCCACAGATCCGGCCCTTGGGATCCCACTTGCGGCGAACATTCATAAGTCGCTTCGCATTGTCATCGGCCCAGAACTTAGTTCGGCGCACTTGGAAGTCCGAATCACCCAGGTATGCGCCGACCGACTGTCGCTCAACCTTCTTCATCACATTCTTCACCCAGGCCTGGCACCGCACGTCGTCGGATGCATTCTCCCAAACCGTATAGAGGGCAAAGTAGTGATCGGACTGCATGCTGAGAGCCATGTCGGGAAGCTTCCGGCGACTGCAGGGGTTCATGGGATACCACAACGCAAATGCTTTCTTGTCAGGCAGGGTGGTGAATGCCTCTTCCAGGACAGCGGGCACATCGGCGTCATTGTTGATGTATGCGTTCTCGGCACAGTAGCGGTGCTTTTCCGGGTTGGCGGTTCCCTGATTTTTGTATTGTTCCTCGAGACTGTCTTCCTTGCTGAACCATTCGGCAACGAAGCCGGTGGGTCGAGTGTCCTGTGCTGGGCGGAGTGCCTTCTCTGCCTCCTCGGGTGTGTTTTTCATGACAACCAACAGGATGAAGAAGTGGATTTCGTTGGAGCCTTCGGGGTAGTTTGAGATCACGGCGATTTCTGTGTCGTTGTCGAAGGTCTCGGTGATTGAGAGAATCCAGTCAAAGGCCTTTCGGTATTGACTGATGGGGTAGACGTAGCCAGAAGATCTGAAGCCACCTTTCTTAGGGTACTCGTTCAAGCTCAGGTGGAACTTGGTGACAACGCCCGGGAAGCCTGTTCAAAACATCCAATTATTGACTTGCTCATTGGTCGGGAGCGAGTTGAACATACCTGGACCAGCTCCTCTAGCCGCCCAATACAGATCCTGATTCTGTGTTGCATTGCAATGGATCAACTCGCCCTCGGCTGTAACGACATCCACGCCCAGAACTCTCTCGGCTGCCCATCCCCAGTTCTACACCCATCATGTCATTAGCTATCGATCAAACCTGCAGCACGCACTTCAACTTACCCGGCAATTCCAACCCATACCACCTTGAAGCAAGAATCCACCGAGGCCGACATCTGGACAATGACCACCCGGGAACATCAGCCCATGCTGCTTGACCAGAACATCATTGATCTCGCGGCCAGTCATACTAGGCGTGGCTCTGGCAGTGCGATTCCAAGCATCGACCTCCATGTGCTTGTAATTACCGAGATCGATCAGAATGGAATTGTCGCGCACACTCCAAGCAGCCCAGGAATGTCCACCCGACCGGACTGCGACACGACACTTCATGTCCCCCGCCATCTTCACTGCCTTGACGATATCATCTTCACTGGTGGCCTTCACAACGGCGAGGGGGAATCGTGACGGGCGGCGGTGATTGAACACGCGGCCGACGCGCGCCTCTTCGTAGGCCTCTTTGGTGGCAGAGTCTCTCCAAGTAATGTCCATCGTGGTTGGAGTGTATAAATGGTTTCGTGTGGGGTCGTAGAGTTCGAAATGGAAGCTGAGGTTTTCGTGCTTCGGGGCGGATGGCAAGGGTATTTGTACTACCCCGGTCTCATTGCCAATGGCCACGCCGGATTCGAGGGCCAAACATCAGGTTAAGTGGATTGCCGGTCGGGTATTCGTTCGGGAGAGGCTTGGTACGGATAGTGTATGTGGACCTCGAGCTCCTCCCCGTGGGGTTGAAACATGGAGGTGATGTGGTCCACATCCCGAGCCTAGACAGAATGGGGGGTTTTCCGTTGCGCGCAGGGTCATATGATCATTCAGACAACCAATTGAAACCTCTCAATCATCTGCGGAGTATGGCAGCTGCCTGGGGCTCTCTTCACGCCCTGGCGATAGTTGACTCTTCATCGCCCCTTTGTAAGCTTTCTTGTGGGGGTTCCCTCATAGGCTTTGCAGGAGTTGTTTGATCTGCAGCGCTTTTCAATGTTGCTGTAGTACATGCATTTCTCGCCAATTTGACTTTTGCCTTCATCGGCCGTGGTCACTTGGTCCTCTGTTTTTCACCTTCACAAGGA
Source organism: Penicillium verhagenii (assembly GCF_028828195.1). Lineage (NCBI taxonomy): Eukaryota > Fungi > Ascomycota > Eurotiomycetes > Eurotiales > Aspergillaceae > Penicillium > Penicillium verhagenii. The sequence goes on from NW_026643171.1 coordinate 1,208,320, forward strand.
GATTTTTTGTGTGATGTTTTTCCAAAATTGCAGGTGTCAAATCAGGTACACCGCCGGAGTATGGCGGCCGATAGAGGCCTAGGTCATATCCCAATTTCAGTTTCTAACTTCACCGCCCTGTTTCCCGCCTGTATTGTATTTATCATATATAGTAGGAATATCTTAAGGGATTTGATCTAAATACGGGTCACTTTTAGAATAGACTTGAGAATAGACTTGAGAATAGACTTGCGAGTAGACTTGAGAGTAGTCTTGTGAAGGGACTTGAGAATGGATTATATGACTAAGATCTCAGCCTCTCTTTCTTGCCAGTTGTTGTGATAGTTTACCTAAAGAAAGAGAAGTAGTTAACTAATATAGTATAGCATTACTAGTATATTATAGAGTTCAAGGATTTAATGTATAATGCAGTGCTGAACTGCCTGAACATAATGGAGTTCAAAAACTAATATGAATTTGGAATTACTCGTAATTTACTTTCTGCCGGTCCGAAAGTTGAAATTGGGATATGACCTAGGGGTGGCCTCTATCGGCCGCCGCAGCCGGAGGCCAACTGCTCCCATTGATACCCGCGCCGGAGCGTACCATTTCAGCCGCTCCACATCCCAGGAGACCCATAGATAAGGAACTTTGACTTCCCCACAGGCAATGTCTATACGGAACTTCTACACTAAATCCCTTCGTTTATCCGGATTCCGGACTCCTCGTTGGCTTTTATTCAATTTGAAAAATTCCTGCCAAATTTCAAAGGGTCAGTGTTCGTCTGGATTCTGGACACGGTCCCCTCACAGAACTGATTGCTGAACCAAGACTTGATTTCCGATGAGCCTCTCTTTATCTACACCTCCGGCCGATTCCTATACAATGAATCGAAACGACTTGATGAACGAAATATGAGTTTTGATGCCGCTGCGCTTAAAATTGTCGTCCAAAAACATGTTGGCCACGGAAATGTCAAGAGCTTTGTCAAATTGAGTGAAGGTGGTTTCAATCAAGTGCTGCTAGCCACCATGGAAGATGACTTCAGGGCAATAGCCAAAATCCATACAGGATATCCGTCCCGAAGACGTTCGCAACCGCCAGTGAAGTCGCAACCCTTACGTTTCTTCGCTCAAAGGGGATACCGGTACCAGAAATCTATGGATGGTCGTCCACCACTGAAAATGCAGTTGGTGTAGAATATATCGTCATGGAGCACGCACCAGGGGTAAATGCGGATACTGGCTGGTTTGAGACAAAAAAGTACCAGAAAAAGGCGCCAGTAACAGGCATTGTGGAGATTGAAAGAAAGCCTTTCAACATACCTTTTGCTTCTGTTGGGAGTCTCTTCTTTAAACATGATCTTCCTTGTCATTTACAGGGCCAACTGTATTACCCAGGAACGCCCGACGACGCCGATTTTGAGACCTACTGCATCGGGCCGATCCTGGATTACATGTTCTATTATAGACAGCGTGCAACGCTTGATTTGGACGTGAGTCCTACTCGGGGCTATGCACGATTATGGTGTAAGATACCACCTCCATTGTCTCATCGCGATCTTGCTACCTGAAATTTACCGTACCTACTTTCATTAAAGGGACAGGGATGTTCTGGTATTAGTGTATGCCATCCCATACCAACACCAATTGTTGAAATGTGGCTGGCGTGCTTCTGTACGGTAGTATGCATAGTATGCAGTAGGGAGAACATCTTACATACCCGTACGAAGGTGACTGTACCAAGTCACGTTTTCCCAGGTATCCATTAGTGATAACTGATCAGATTCCTTGACATCTGGCTCTTTAGTAAGTAATTGCGATTGTTGTGGGTGTAAATTTGATTTCAAGGTTGCATCCAAGCCTACCAGGTATATTTAGCGGCAAAGAATTGACGACTTGAAAACCTGTCAGTATGAGTTCAAGCGACAGAAAGTTCTCTTATTACAATTTTGGGTCGATAGTGCTTTGTATTGCTATTGGGCGGAGAATTATAACCCCTGCACCCTGCGCGGAGTCCGGTGCAGGAACTAACCAGAGTCAACTTCTTTAATATCCATTTAAGACCGGACAGCGCTCTCCTGACTCCTCATCATTGATCTGGTTTTTCGATTCAAGGCTCTGTCCCTCCAAAATCCTTACTATGGCCTGCTCACGAAGCAGTGACATGGGATTTGGTCCTCGCATTGATCCCGCTTGTCGCTCTTTTGATTTCACCCTGCTGTTTGAAGATGCATTTTTCTCCTTGCTTCCCGCAGTACTGTTTCTTGTGCTTATTCCCCCGCGACTCCGTGTTCTGTGGAGAGTGCCTACCAAATTACGTTCTTATCGATTGGCGATCTTGAAATTGGTGACGTTCCTTATCACACCACCTCCGACCGGGTAAATAAGCAGTGGCTGACTCGCTTTCTTTTCCAGAGCATATTATTTGGCCTGATCATTGTTCATGTTTTTTATACGGCGTTTCGGGTTGAGAATCCAGCTCTCCACACTGGCCTAGGAATGCCCTCGGGAATCATCAACATTGCTGCCACAGTAGCCGCCGTTTTTCTTTCTTTTCTTGAGGACCAGCGATCAGTCAGACCATCAGATATGTTAGTTCTATATTACTCGGCCAGCACTCTCCTGAGTCTTCCACAGATCCGATCTCTATGGCAAATTCCAGATGCAACGAACGCATGTCGCATCCTGTGCATTATGATCCTCATTCTCAACTTTGGGATGTTGGTCGCAGAGTCAATTCACAAGCTGAACCTCCTAAATCCCAATCACCAAAGGAAATCAGCCAAGGAAGCCAGTTACGGTTTTTGGGGCCAAAGCTTGTTCCTTTGGACACTGGCATTGTTCCAGACTGGCTATTCCAAAGCCTTGACCATCGAGGATATCCCTGAAGTAGATGTGGATCAACAAGCACAGCGCACAGAGGAGGTGTTGCAAATAGCGTGGAAGGCAACAAAAGGCCGCCATCGGTTGATGAAATCAGTATTCTCTGCGTACCGCTGGGCCCTTATATTTGGGGTAGTGCCCCGTCTATGCTTGGCCGTGTTCACCTTTTGCCAACCTTTCCTCATCAGCGCTACAGTGAACTACATGAACGAAGACACAACAGTCGACACTAAACAACGCGGCCAGGGTATCATCGGAGCTTATGTTTTAGTTTACTTGGGTATAGCCGTATGTAGCTGTGAATATAAAAACCGGTCAAGTGAAAAAGTGTGACGCTCTGGAAAACTAATATTCCAGTCCTAGGTCTCTAACTCGGTCTACAAGCGACAGCTCAATCGATTCAGTACCATGACTCGATCCGGGTTGATTTCTCTGATATTTACACAAACTACTCAACTCAAGGCTAGTGATGTTGTTGATTCAGCGGCTCTCACCCACATGGGGACAGACACCGAAAGGATTGTGTCAAATCTCAGAAGCATGCATGAGATCTGGGCAACAGTCCTAGAATTAGGAGTCGCTGTCTGGCTTCTAGAAAGGCAGATTGATGTATCCTGTGTGGTTCCTGGTGTTATTACAATAGGTAGCTAAAACATTCCTCACCCAAGCTATATTCTTTGCATTCCCCAACATTTTGAACAGGCTCAGTGTTGGCAGTAGCTCCACTCTCGAGCAGAATGGGACAGGCTCAAGGCCAGTGGGTGGAGAGGGTCCAGAGCCGAATATCCATGACTTCCAACTTGCTACGAGACATCAAATCCGTCAAAATGCTGGGGCTCTCTGGTGTGATGTACAGAACCATCACGAAGCTACGAGAGGCAGAGTTGAAAATTTCAGAGAGGTTCCGAAAGTTGTTGATAGGAGAAATTGCTCTGTGTAAGAAGAAAGACCTCCTGAAGTACATCCACCGCGGGTGGCCAATGCCAACCAGTGCTAACACTCCCTTCTCTCGAGATAGCAAATGTACCAGCCACTTTTGCTCCCTTCGCTACTTTCACTGTTTACGGAATCATAGCAGCCGTGAGCAAAGACAAGACTCTGCTGTCAAGTCAGGCCTTTACTTCGCTTTCGCTGATCACATTAGTGACTAATCCACTTCTCAAATTCATTCAATCAGTCCCTTCACTGAAAGAAGCGATGGCATGTTTTGATCGCATTGAAGACTACGTTCTGAAGCCCGTTGCCCATTCGAGACATATCGGCAGCTTTTCGAACGACTCCAATCGAGACGCTATTGAGTTGGTTGTCAATACCCCCAAACCGAATGATGGAACCGTGATTGCCTTTGAGAACGCCGATATTGCATGGTCCAAGGAGGGCGATCATCATCTTCACGACATCAACCTATCAGTCAGGAAAGGTGGAATTACTATGATCATCGGGCCAGTTGCGTCAGGAAAGTCCACAATTTTGCAAACCGTCCTTCACGAGACCGTAGTAAAAGCTGGCGAGGCCAAGGTCACGACCTCCGTGTCTCAAATCGCCTATTGCGCGCAAGTGCCTTGGATTATAAACGCCAGTATCCGCGAGAATATCATTCTCGGATCTGAGTACAATTCTGAATGGTATGAGTTTTCAACCTCGGTATGCGGTTTGAAAGCGGATTTGCAAAAAATGTCCGGTGGTGATTCGTTCGAGGCAGGGAGCAATGGAGTCTGCCTCAGCGGGGGGCAGAAACAACGAATTGCTCTCTGTCGCGCGATATATTCAAGAGCAAAGCTTCTTGTTCTCGATGACATCTTCAGTGGAGTGGACGCTCATAATGTCAGCCTGATCTCGAATGGGCTCTTCAGTCAAGGTGGTTACCTTCGATCGGCAGGGATAACTGTTCTTCTGGCAACCCACACTGGCAAGCTCCCCCCGGAGAATTTCCACCTTGGCTCCTCCAACGACTAACATGATACCAGAGCCATTGCTGCAGTTCGCGGATCAAATTATTGTCCTTGAAAACGGAAGAGTTATCGACACTGGATCTTATGAGTCCATAATTCGCCGAGAGCCGGAAATATCTGCCAAAGCTTGGACAAATGCGAAAGGAATTGTGGAGGAAGATGGTTCCGCAGAGCAAGAAAGCAAAGATCAAAAGGAGCCAAATACGGCGCCATCTGCTTCGCCCTCAACCCCGGGAGCTGCAGACCATACTAAACGAAACGGCACCTGGTCTGTCTACAAATATTATTATGAAAGCGCTGGATTCGCTCCATTTGCTGTTTTCATTTCCCTCACATTGGCAGAGGCATTATGTAGCAACTTCACTAGTGAGTTACCAGTCATTCTCTTTCTTTAACCGATTTACACCTTTTTCCATAAAATATCATACTGAAAAAAAGCTTCTCAAAAGCGATGTGGCTTAAGTGGTGGGTAGAAGCGAATGAACAACGACCGAACAAAGACCTGGCCATGTACCTTGGAGTTTATGCTTTGCTCTGGGTTTTGGCCTTTACAACCTTGATTGGTAGTTTGTGGTAAGGATTTATGATTGATGTCTCAGATTTCCGGTGGATGCCTGACGTGAATCGCAGGGCGTTGATCATTTCAATTATCAACAATACCGGACTGAATCTTCATACATACGTTCTTCGAACAACACTACGGTGAATATGACTGCCCAGTCTTGACTTTTTCTTGTAATGCTACTAACGCAAGGGCAGAGCTCCATTTATATTCCTCCAGACGACAGACCATGGGAGCCTAACAAATAGATTCAGCCAGGATATGGATCTTATTGATATGGCACTTCCTCTTTATGCATCGATGTTTTCCGCCGGTATGTTCTTTTTTTTGCTTGTATGATACGGCTACTCACCGGTAATGTTTCAACATAGGAATCGCAAACTGTGCTGTTCAAGTCGTCATCTTATGTGTCCTTAGCAATTACCTAGCAGTTTCGATTCCACTGCTTATTGTCAGCTTGGTGATTCTCCAAAGATATTACCTTCGCACGTCACGCCAGATGCGGCTTTTGGATATCGAAGCAAAGGCTCCTCTTTACAGTCATTTTGCTGAGTCCGTACAAGGAATAAGCACCATTCGCGCTTTCAATTTCGAGTCGGATTTCAAGCAAAAAATGTATCACCTGCTGAATCGATCGCAACGTCCGTTTTACATGCTCTACTGCATTCAACAGTGGCTGACCCTTGTCATGAATCTAACCGTTGGTGCTATTGCTCTCATCATTGTATCAATGGCCACCTCATTGAGATCTCAATATACCGGTGTTACTATCGGCATCGCTCTCAATCTTGTTCTTTCTCTGAATGATAGCCTTTCCAATACTCTTCAATGTTGGGTCAGTCTTGAGACTTGCATTGGTGCTGTCTCACGAGTGCAACAATTCACTCAGGATACCCCATGTGACACAGAAAACGATTTGGATGACTCCCATTTCATTGGATCTTCAGTTTACTCCGACACCAAATATACCTTGAAATTTGAGGAATTGACCGCAGGATATGAGTACGTCCCCGGTCTCCTTCCAGACCCAAAGTTACTCTGCTAACATTTCTATCGAACAGCCTCAGCAGCCCACCGGCCTTGAGAAACATTTCTATCACATTTGCGCCAGGCAAGAAGATCGCTATCTGCGGTGCATCCGGTAGTGGGAAAACATCACTAATCATGTCAATTTTGCGTATGAATCAAATTCGCTCTGGAAGTCTACGCATCAACGGACGAGACCTTGCCGGATTCACGCACCAGGAAATCCACGCTCTGATGAACGTCATTCCTCAAGACCCTCTGATCATATCGCCCGGCACAGTGCGATTTAACATCGACCCTCTCAATCTGGCCTCCGATAAAGATATCGAATCTGCTTTGCAGAAAGTCGGCCTCTGGAACCGAATCAACGCCAATGGGAGCGATAATGATGGCGAGACTGGTACTTCAAATATTTTGAGTGCGGATTTATCAACAGCATCAACGAATTGGTCTGCAGGAGAAAAACAACTTTTTGCGCTAGCACGCCCACTCGCGGTGCCAAAGCCCATCTTGATTCTAGACGAAGCGACGAGTAGTATGGATGTGGAGACAGAATCGATCATGCAGCAACTTCTCCAAAATGAATTTAGAGAGCAGACAGTTGTGGCTGTGTTGCATCGGTTTAAATACATTCATCTGTTTGACCTCGTTGCTGTTTTGAAGGACGGGGTGTTGGTGGAGTGCGATAAACCCGAGACCTTGTTAGGCCAGGATAGTGACTTTCGGAGATTATATGGTGCTCTTGACAACATCTTTGAATGCTGAATAGTTACGTACTTGCATGTGAACGATATCAATTTAATCTTTTCAATTTTGATCATTTTCTCAGTGCTCCATTCACGCTTCCTCGTTGCTTAAATATATTAAGGTAGCTGATTAGTATCTAAACCATTCTGGTGTAGCCTTTATACTGTTTAGTAAGAGAAGGCAAGGCAGCCAGTCTTTGTTTCGAGCAGGTTATATAGCACTTGAGAATGGACATTTAGAGACGAACAGAACTCAATTAGGTGAGGAATGGGCGAGAGTCAGAGTCGAGACCCATTCCAGCGTCGCGCGACCGGGGGCGAGAAGGGTGAGTACGCTATAGACTGAGAATAGGGCTGAGAACCGGGTGAAAATAGAAGTAAAGATTCTTTGGCCCACACGCACATGTGCATACTAGTACACTGCACAGACTGCTTCACCACTAGACAACAAGTTATTCTTGTATACGGCTAGAAATTCTGAAACATTTAAGATGTCTCTAGGAATCTACACTCAGCAGGGGGCGGTGACTGTTCCTTCCCGCAATGGCTCGAAAACACACCAGCCACACAACACACCAGCCACAGCCTCAACCTCAACCCGATTTCCAACTCGCCCATTGGCCTTGTCACTTGTGATCCAGAAAGACACCCGAAATGGATGACCTCCCTTCCGACTTCGTGCTTGATAGTGAAATCCGAGTTGAGTTTAGCAACCGCTTCACATATCGATTCACAACCAAGTCTGAGGTCTCTGCTACCCAGCATGTCCGGCGCAGGCCTCAAAAGGAGAGATGGAAGGTGATAAACAGCCTTGGAAGCGGATCAGTTGGCACTGTTTCTGTGCACAAGTGCTTGACAATGGATGGCCCAGCAGAGTTGCAGGCCGTGAAAAAGATTGACAAGGCCGTCGTCTTCAAGGGCATTCATTATTACCAAGAACTAGAAGCGATTGCAAAGTTTTCACACAAGAAGGTACTATTTGATTCCAATACCTCGATGTATTAATTCGGGGTTTAACAAGTCAACTTATCGTTTTAGTACGAGGGCCTTTTCGTCGAGTTTCTTGGATGGTATGAAAATGTTAATTCTGTGTTCATTGTGATGGAATATATGGAACACGGCGATCTGGATCGCCATCTCGACAGACCCTTGCCCGAAAATGAAGCCCGAGAGATCACAATGCAGATAGCAGAAGGTCTGACGTCCCTCCACTGGAACGGATTCGCTCACCGAGACCTTAAACCTGCGGTAAAAGATTACATACCCATAAACAAGGCCGTTACTGACAAGAGCAGAATATCTTTGTGTTTCGAAAAGGTCCAGATTGGTGGGTCAAAATCGGCGATTTTGGATTCAGCAAACGTATTGATCAGAATAATGGCCTTCAAACATGCGTTGGAACACTGGTTTTCAGTGCTCCAGAGTTGCAGATGTTTTCTATCCATTTTGGACATCCTGTCGAGGATAAAACTGAATTGCAGTATACAGAGAAAGTTGACATGTGGGCACTGGGTGTGATCGTGTTCTATATGGTTTTCCATTCTTATCCATTCCCCCACGACAAACCATGGAGCCTGCTAGGATATATGCAAGGCGCGGATCTTTCTTTCCCAAAATCTCCACTGTCAGAGATCAGCGAGGATTGCAAAAACTTCATAAAGGCCGCATTATTCCGGGACGCCTCGGGGAGATTAGCTGCACATGAAGCTACGGGAGAGGCGTGGCTGGTGCGGTCTGATAGTCCAGTCTCGGAACCGGCAGGCTTACAAAGAACAGAAGCAAAGGTCACCTCGACAAAAAACCCCCAAAAGACAGTAAAAACTCCGCAGAAAACGCCTGCCAAAATTTTCAATGATGTCAATCAACCTATAGCAGGAGGAAATCCACAAATGCATGCACCCAATATCTTGGAACCTTCCACTCAAAAAGATTCTTCTGAAGCAACGAAAAACGCCTCGTCACCTACACCGGCAACTCTAATTCACAGTTTTTGTTTTGCATTCAAATCCCCGGAACAAGATGAACTAGACAAATTACTTGCTCTTCACCTTCGAGGTGTGCAGCTTTATCGGGATAACGACTTTAGAATGGCCGAACCTATGCTTCTACAGGCGGCCGAAGGACGCAAGAAAGTACCTGGATTGACGCACCGTGACACACGAAATTCGTGCCATTGCCTGGCAGTTCTTTACTACCATATGTCCAATTATTCCGCGGCGAAAAAAGTATTTCAATCGGTACTTAAAGCTCAACAAATGAAGTATGGAAAGAACGGTATATCGACGCTCAAATCCCGTTATTGGATCGGACTCTTGATTTGCCGAGAAGGAGAATACAAAGAAGGACTGGCTATGTTGCAGCATGTAGCAGATATCCAGGAACGTGTGCTGAGCCCGAGTCACCCAGAGACCGTTCCTTCGCTTTCTACATGTGAAAAGCAGAAGCCACCTGAAATTGTGCAACCTCTGCCGCAAATGTGCAACTCCCCACAAATTTTGAAGCTCGAGAAAGCCACAAATTTTATGCAGGAATCTATTTGAAAAATCGCGCCTCTACTTCGGCGAGCCAACTCCGAAACTCACACATTTGAAGGGGGTCGGGTGAAGATAAAATGGGTAAACCGAGAAGGGGCGATTTCCACTACCGTCGTGCATTTACCGCAAAACTCTCCACACCTCGTACAGAAACCCAAGTCAGATGAGTCAGAACTTTCCAAAACAATAGCTTACTACCGCACCATGTCTGAGCTTGGTCAAAGGCTGCACGGGAAGGGAGAGTACGATGGTGCGCAATTTCGTCTCCAAACGGCAGTTATTAGATTGAAGGATGTTCTTGGCCCAACACATGCTGACTCACTGGACGCTTCCTATTGGCTTGGCCGGAATGAATATGAACTTTGCCAATATGAAACCGCCGAGGGTTTGTTCAGAGAAGTCGCAAGTGGGCTGACCGAGACCCTGGGTAAAAGCGACCGGAAGACACTAAATTGTTTGCGTGCAATTGGACTCGCACTTTCCAAGCAAAAAAATCACAAGGAAGCCATGTCTTATTTTGAATCTGCATTGGAAGGGTTGGTACCGATAAGTGATGCACATGATCAAGATCTAGTGCATGTTCTCTTTCAGATTGGATACAGCCTATATAAGCAAGGCAATTTCAAAGAGGCCGAAAGAATTCTCCAAGACGTGTTGGAAAGACGAGACGAACTTCCAGGACCGATGGCTGAAGACACAATCGAATGCGTCTACTGGCTTGGGCGTGCTCTCTTTGATCTGGAGAGGTACCGCGAAGCTGAACAAGCTTTTCGTCGGACTTTCACGAGACGACAAAAGAACACAGACATGTCGACGAACTACTGGCTAGGTCTGGCCATGTATCATCAAGAAAAGTACGAACATGCCATTCAATTCCTCCACCGTGCATTTTCATTGCGAAATACGACACTTGGAGAACATGACCTGGACACATTGTGCTCATCTTACTGGCTTGGCCTGGCGTACATTAAAAGATCCAAATACACTGAAGCAGAACCTCTCCTTCGCCAGGCACTGGATGGGTCAATAAAGCGGTTTGGAGATTCAGAGCAAGATACGCTCGATTGTCTGTACTGGTATGGACAGGTCCTCTTTTCACAGAATAAGACCGAAGAAGAACAGTTTGTTTGGCATCGGTTGGAGCGAGGATATAAAGCTTTCTTCCATCTCAGAATGCGCGCAAGTCCAATGACGATTGCGCGATGGGTCAGATCATTGACACCACAAGAGAGATTTCTAGGGGCAAATCTGGGTTTCAGAGAATGAGGGGCTTAAGAGCCAGAATTCGAAAGCTGACCGTTCTCCCGGCCCGAATAATCTGTTTTCCGGAATTCGGCCTACCAGCACTTGACCGGTTCACCGTCCCCACTCTGCCACTATCAATGACAGCGAAACCACACATTGCATGTGATGGAGGGCAGAGGAATGTGTATTGGGAGGGATTCAAGCGGGGATGTAGGATGGATGAGTGCCCTATTATGCAACAGGTCCCATAGACTATATAATTGTGCCCATACTAGGTAGATTCATATTTACTCAATTTACAACTAGAGGTGCACTCCACTACAGTAGTCACTTTAATCGGTTATTGTGAGGGGTAAGTTATAACAGAATCAGGGATCATTCAAGTTTCCAGCGATTGATTGTCCTCTTCAACTAACTGTATTTCCAAGGGCCCTGGGAGTATCTGATTACCAGCCATACATACATACGAATCGTTTATCAATATATTGACTACATACCAGATTCAGTATTCTGTAAATTGCCGGGTTTCTGATTGGGTAGCAACTAACAAATCATTGAAACCAGTGCATAGAATTATTTTGGTTTAGTATGCCGAGAAACAGAGACTCAAGACAGTTATTCAATTCCTTCCATTCCAGCTTGAAGATACAAATAGAGACTGGTCAATCACGATCTGATCTAACGGAAAGTTGCCCTCGACTTTTTGACCGTGGCTTCTTCTTGGTGTGACCAGAGGCATTTTGAGTCCTGGATTTGTTGGAGGTGTCCAGTTGGCAGCCCTAATTTCAGTTTCTGTCGCCATCGTAGTGTTGAAGTGAGGCTGAATTAGTGTAGAAGGGACTCAGAGGATCTATCGCTATCTGCTGAAATCACTTGACGGGTACTGGGATTTATCGTGTGAGGCTATGTAGTGTGAAAAAAGGAATATCGGGATTGAAGTAGACCACTGGACGAGGTACCGTAGTCGAGTCACGTCACTCATGGCCTGTCCGGCCATTTTGTCCATTTGAGATGGAAGGATGTCTATCCGTGAAGGGTAGGTGGTACACGCGCTTTAGTGACCAATTCTCGGTCAAAGGGGTTGTTGCTAGACGAGTTGGATCCCTGTCGATGTAAGCAGCCTCAGAGGCCCGTGGACCAATAGTAGGAGAACGTAAGGGGAAACCCTCCAATCCTGCCAGCGGCGTACTGGATGTATCTGCATCGAGCTGAAAGGAAGAAATGCTGCCTGTGTGAGCTGGAAGTCTCCGGGCGGCAGTGGGCTTGTCCCCACCCGCTCAATCATGCCAGTATGGTTTCTTTCAATGTAAAGGGCCCAACATACAGCGCTGTCACGATTCAGCTTCCAATGAGGCTATACCAACATAAATGTTGAAAGATGGTGTCAACAGTCAGGAGAAGTGAATCATGTGACTCCCAGGATTTGGGTCACATGGTCTGCTCCTGATATAGTCATATTGTGGCGCGTGTCTGTAGCCAGTCTGATAGCTAGTCTGGGAAAGCGAGAGTTCTCTCTCCTTTGTTCTTTGCTTTTTTCTTTTCCCCCCATCCCCCTCATTAAAAATGCACCACAGCTGATCCTTCCCCACGTCATTTCCATTCGTTCTCCCCAAACCTACACTCTAGTTACTGTTCTGCTGGATGGTAGTTGAAGAAAACATAGGTTGAGGACGTTCACCAGCTAACATCACGATTCACCGTTACCCAGTTTTCCTTTGGGAAGAAATCGAACCGACCCACACCTGAAGAGAGACCCATTCAAGGAATACATCTCTTGCTCAACCATCCACCACTTCCACCTCTTCTGAGATGACGTGGTCCCCTAACGAACTTGGAGATGCATCACAAGCCCCAATAGATCTAAATCGAAAGTCTTCCCTTGCTAAAAATTTCCCAGCGGCCTCAACAAGCTCATCATTTGGTGTGCTCGAGGAAAATTCACCAGTGTCTAGCGATCGGCGCAACGATCGTGTTGGCTTGACCGTTGTTTATGAGCCAGAAATAACGCCTGCTCTGGACATTAATTTCGTTCATGACCTTGGTGGTACTATCCGAGCTACATGGGCACGAGGTCGAGATCCACGATACTTCTGGCCAGAAAAATAGCTTCCTCTCGAGCTGGGCAGCAGCTGGTTCGGCTCCCATCACAGGAATCACTGATTTCGCGAAGGATCTTTTATATTCAATCAAGTTTGCCAAGGGTGAAGATCTAGAAGAACTTGAGCTGGGCCAGGTAATTCTTCGGCGCGTCCCGCTTTTGTTATCCCATAATTATTCACGCCTTGCCTCTATAGAGACCCATCATCTTCATTGTCCATTCCATGGGCGGGCTCGTCGTCAAACGGGCGAATATTATGGACCAAAACGATGATCAGTATCCCGGCATTGTCTCCTCAATCAGTGCAATACTGTGTTTGGCGACACCTCATCACGGATTCAATCTAGCGGACATACTCAACAAAATTCCGATCGCAAATTTAATGATCTGAATTTTCAAGAGAATCTCTATTTTGTGAGCAAGAAAAGACATAGTTTGGGCAGTTGCAGAATCTGCTAGTAGTGTCAGAGATACTTTAAGATGACCTCAAACTTTTCCGTGCCAGATGGACACCTGGAACCTGCGAATGGACACGTTCTAGTCCATCCTTTGTTCATCCATCCAGTTGAGCTAATGATACACCTACCATAGTGTGGCTACACTCATTGCCAGGGAGTGAAAAGTCCGTCTTATCATCATTTGTGACACACCAGCTACTAGAGGATTCACTTTGCGTGTACCACTTTTTCCGGCTCATTGACGAGTCCAAGCGCTCCTTATCTGCCTGTTTCAGAAATATGGCTTTCCGGATTGCAAATCAGTTCCCAAAATTTCGTCGCGCCTTGAAAAATATTTTGTTTGCCACAAACACATCGGAAAAGACGGATGCAAAAGCCATCTGGGAGAAAATTCATGTCCGACTGCTATTCAAAATGAGACTCGCAACAACGATCTACTGGGTGGTCGATGGATTGGACGAGTCCGAAGACCCACAGCAGCTGCTAGATTTGATGCAGAGTGTACTCATTCATACCGTTTTCCTGAAAGATATTTATCGGGAAACCACCACGTCACTGCTCCGACTACCACCCAATCAATCCGCGTCTGTTTCAATAAATATACCACCTGGGATCCAACATCAAATCGAGATTCCACTCGGAATGCTCCCACGAGATCGTCTTGTATTCATTAACAAGAGCTACTGGATCTGCTCTTGGAGCTTTAGTTCCAACCTTAACCTTGAACAGGTTGAACAGCACTTCTTTCTCCCGATTGATTGGCGTAATATGGAATGCTAAGAGCTGTGTATATTGCTTGCAGATGGGACACTTGTGATCTCTTTGAAATATGTAATGGCCAGCTGGCTATGATCAGAAGTACTGGGTTGACTCATGGGTGATTTTTCTATAACAAGCACCACCACATATATATGACGTCTATTATGTGACAATAATGAACAATTAAAAGGGTTCATCGCATCATAGATCATTGACCAATGGATTGTATGTGGTAACATAGGGCGCGTGGCATGTGGGTTATTCTCGTTTGAATCAATGTTCATTTCCCACATCGAATGATGATCTGCCAATATTGCTGTGTTTGGGTCTCGGAGTAGATGCCTCACTGTAATGGTATAACCAAAGCCAAGAGGGGACAGGCCCGATGCAAAAGACATGCAGATGCATTGAGCAATTGGTGTTGATCTGCGCCAAAAAAAACAAACACAGTGACTAAAAAATATTCGCGTATGCAGGGATCTGTGATGCAGGCCGGGTTGGGCCGTGTGGGGGAGATACGACCTTGGAGTCGACGACTTCTGTACGCCGGGTCTGGAAACAGGTTCAGTAAATACCAATTTCTTGCTTTTCTAATTGAATGGTATCTTATCTTCATGTGATTGTGAATATGGCACTGGATCAACCGGATCGCTGCCATTGAAAGTGCAAATCATCATTCAATAAGAGTTCAGTGGCGCTCGGACATTCGCCGAGAACGACGAACCAGATCTCGTCAACATGCAGCTTAAGCAAACAAAGTAGTCAACATCTAACAGCCAAGACCATAGACTTGATCGGGTTCTCGGCGAGCATGCAGGGCGACCGGCGCCTTCACAAGATCCCGGTCTTGACAAGAACCAGGGGGTCAACAAACGCCGATAGGGGGGGGGTCATAAGGGGCAAGACAACCGTGCAAACCGAATCGGACACGCGTTGACGTCCGGGCTTAAAGTTGGCGGGGGACGGGAAGTGGTTTTCAAGGCCACGAACCGGGATTCGTAGAATCTTCAATTGCGGTGAACGGGCCGGGCAACCGCTACATGCGCCAGAGGCCCAGAGCCAATCTGACGCGCGATCGCGCGGTGGAGCCTCCCACCGTCTGGGCGCGGGATGTGCTCCGGATCGCGGAGATAGTTCCTGTCACGATAAGGAAGCTGTGAGCTGAGTGTTTTTCGTTTTTGGACCGGCTTGATTCAGATACAGCGTTGACACGGTCATAAATAAAGGAATTTCTCACGAGGGCGACGGTGAACTGGGGCCTTGATTCCAATCTTTCGTTTGCGTTTTGAAGGAAACTTCGAGATCGAAATTCTTCAACATGGGATCTATTGTGCAATCCACTTTGCCGTCTGATTTTCTTTGGGGGTTTGCGACGGCGGCTTATCAAATTGAGGGTGGTGCGTATGAGGATGGTCGTGGACCTTCGATTTGGGATAAGTTCTGCAAGATCCCTGGCAAGATCGCTGGTGGCGGATCGGGCGATGTGGCGTGCGACTCGTATCATCGAACACACGAGGATATTGCCCTTTTGAAGACATGCGGTGCTCAGGCATACAGATTCTCGGTATCATGGTTCGTTGAACAAAGTTTTCATCAATTTTTTTTTTTTTTTGGCTTTTGTTGTGTTCTTTATTCTGACGCTCTACACAGGCCTCGGATCATTCCGCTCGGTGGCCGCAACGACCCCATCAACAAAAAAGGGATTCAATTCTACCAGAAATTCGTGGACGATCTCCTTGATGCAGGAATCACGCCAATGGTCACTTTATTCCATTGGGATATCCCTGAGGAATTGGACAGACGCTACGGTGGATTGTTGAACAAGGAAGAATTTGTCGCCGATTTTTCACACTACGCCCGAATTATGTTCCACGCCTTTGGCTCCAAGGTCAAGCATTGGATCACATTCAACGAGCCATGGTGTAGCAGTGTTCTGGGTTATAATCTCGGAGTCTTTGCACCAGGTCGCACAAGCGATCGCACCAAAAGTGATGTTGGCGACGGATCAACAGAGCCTTGGATTGTGGGCCATAATATTCTGCTTGCACACGGGTCAGCAGTTAAGATTTACCGTGACGAGTTCAAAGCACATGATGGCGGTGAAATCGGCATCACCCTGAACGGTATGTCAGTTCAGTCTCATAAGATTAGTCCCTAGCTGACAATGGTCCAAATTCAAAGGTGACTGGGCGGATCCATGGGATCCAGAAAATCCAGCCGACATTGAAGCCTGCGATCGCAAGATCGAATTCGCCATCTCCTGGTTTGCCGATCCAATTTATCACGGAAAGTATCCGGATAGCATGATAAAGCAACTAGGTGATCGGCTGCCGACATGGACACCCGAGGAAATCGCGCTCGTTCAGGGTAGCAATGATTTTTACGGAATGAACCACTACTGCGCCAACTTCATCCGCGCCAAAACAGGGGAGCCCGAGCTTGACGATATTGCTGGAAACCTAGAGCTTCTTCTCGAAGATAAATATGGTCACAGCGTCGGGCCTATCACACAGTCACCTTGGCTAAGACCGTGTGCACTAGGTTTCCGAAAGCTACTCAAGTGGCTCAGTGAACGCTATGGTTATCCCAAAATCTATGTTACAGAGAACGGGACTAGTGTACTGGGCGAGAACGATATGCCTCTCGACCAGCTGCTCGAGGATGATTTCCGCGTGCAATACTTCCGGGACTACATTGGCGCCATGGCAGATTCATACACCATTGATGGGGTAAACGTCCGTGCGTATATGGCCTGGAGCCTGATGGAGTAAGTTTTCCACCCCTTGTCCACTACGGTCTTGCGATCTATACTAATAATCGATTTTTATAGCAACTTTGAGTGGGCAGAAGGCTACGAAACTCGCTTCGGTGTGACCTTTGTTGACTATGAGAATGACCAGAAGCGGATTCCGAAGAAGAGTGCCAGGTCCATCAGTGGGATTTTTGAAACGCATATTGAAAAGGTGTAACTGGACGCTTGCATGGGATATTTTTACTTGTTGTATTTCTCCGAACTTGTTTCATCTATTTCCGGTCTCATGTGCTCTCCTCTCCTGTAAACCTTTCAAGGCTAGAACCGGACCTTGTCGACAAATATAGATCGTTTTCTTTTCGCTACCAAATCCAAGATACTTTTTGGTTTGCCATTCAGCTAGCAATTTTTATGTACTGTTTGATATAGCCTTTCGGATCTTCGAGCCAGGTTATAACTGCACCCTTGTGTCACTGACTGGCCACACATTCAATCATATCTAGGAGCCCTTTATGTAGCACCATCTCCGACCCTGCAGTGATACTTCTCAACAAATTGTAATTCCGAAAAAAGCACACTGACAATGAACATTGCTTCAAATTGAAATAAATCAATTTCTTATTGCCACCAACTAGGAATATGATTTCCAGTTTAGATCGGCCACGATGAGGCTCTTCAAAAAGCTACGTCGCATGATTGACAAAATATTCAAAACGAGTCACAGTAAATCACAAGACCCACCTTCCAATGCCACTCCATACGAAGGAACGCGCAGTGAAATCCAACAAGGCAGGTACATTTTCCCCGCCGAAAGCGAGCGCCACGAAGCCACGATCCTTGGTTTCCCATCACGCTCCTCCCTCCCACCGGACAAATACGACGCAGTCTGCGCCGAGCTTGCCGAACTAGCCACTGCCATCGCCGAATTCGAGCTCGTTCGCATATACGTCCGCCCCGACGACAAGACGCATTTGGAGACCCTCCTCCAAAACACCGGCAGGGATCTCACCAGCGTGACCATCATCCCATGCCCAATCAACCACGCCTGGGTCCGCGACACGGGCCCAGTGTACATCCGTGACGCGACGGGCAAGTTCCCCGGTCGACGTTTCGCCATAAACTTTCGCTTCAACGAATGGGGCGGCAAGAAGCCTGAAGGAGATGGGCTATGCTGGGGCCAGAGGTGGCCACCGCTGGATGATAAGGCGCTTCAGGAGAACACGGATTTTGCGCGCTGGGTCATTGATCACGACTTTGATCCGGGCCCTGTGACACGGGTCGACTCCCCAATTCGTGCTGAAGGAGGTGCGTTCGTGACGGATGGGGAAGGGACGTTGTTGATCACGGAGAGCAGTATCATCTGCGATGTGCGCAATCCCGGCATGTCGAAGGCTAGGATTGAGGGGGAGCTGAAACGGTTGCTTGGTATACAAAAGGTCATTTGGCTTCCTGGTCGGCGCAATGTTGATATTTGTGATGTGCATATGGATGCTAGGGCGCGGTTTGTTCGACCTGGCGTCATCGTCTACTCCAGGCCCCATGACACGGCTGCCGAGGTTTGGAGGAAGATATCGGCAGAGGTTAATGAGATTCTTGGACGTGAACGGGACTCAAAAGGCCGGACCCTGCAGATTTATACCATTGAAGAGCCGGATCCCAAGGGTTTGGCCGGCGGCTCTAACGAAGAACTGTCGGCTAGTTATGTGAACTTTTACTTTGTCAATGGCGGCCTCATAATTCCTAAATTCGGAGATGAAGAAAGAGACCAGAGAGCTCTTGAACTTCTGTCGTCTCTGGTTCCGGATCGAGTTATTCGGCAGGTTTATACTAACGCTATTCCTTTGACTGGCGGTGTGATGCACAGTGTGACACAGCAAGTCCCATCAATGGGGTGATATCAGATACGCTTGACAATTTTGATCATGAGTAGTGGAAATCCTCGATCTTCATACAATGCCTGGATTCTTTGGACTTCTAAAGTTGGCTAGATCTAATATGACCTGCATATGTAAAGAAGTGAAGAAAAATTGCCTAAACTGCAAGAGTATACGCGTTGAATCAAATTTCGTAAATTGTAGAACCATAAAACGCCATACAAAATCAATTTAAATACGCCTTACAGACGACGATACATGCCCATTTATCCATTTAATTTTGCCTAAATCATTTAACCATAGATTATTGTCGGGCCTTATCTTGTATCTTAATTCTCGAATAAAGACTTTGGAAAGAATCGTCATTACAGGCATGTACAACCACTAAGCTGGAGAGCTGAAATAGGTAAGCCGAAACGCGGCACAGACAAAACGGTACAATGGAAATATGCACTATGCAGCCGTGCCAACGGGTGATTTCCAAATGTAAGCAACAGCTTTGGAGAAGGCCAAATGAATGGCAATTATCCGACAGGTTTCATGACTAATTCGAAGCAAGGACCCGAAAAGTTCCAATAGTTATTCAGTGGTTCTGCGGACCGAGCATCCGATTGCCCAGGTAAGCAGATCTGGGTCAGGTGCTTTGCCGGCTAAACTTCGGCCGAGGGGTTAACTCCGTGGCGATTTGAGCAGCTGGAGCTCGAGCTCCACCCTGGTATTTCCCCCCCGCCTGAGCTCTGTCGGGGAGAATTGCGATCGCTTTCCAAGGTTTTCAGCATTTGATCATAAAAGGCCGTCATAGTCCCCGCTTCCATTCGTAAAAAAGCCATCAATCTATCGCTGTTGCACAGACTTATCTGCTTGGGCCTAAAACAAGCTCCCGACAACCAAAATAAATATACAACCGCGAACTACCAACAAAGAGCTCCAAAATCATGGCTCCCATCGACGTGGAGAAGGCCATTGAGGAGCTGACACTGGGAGAGAAGATCGCTCTCACCGCGGGTAAGCTTCACATTCACCGTCCAATTCATTCCCATACAATACAATTCCATCCCTCTGATGTTCCGAGTTCTACCCCACCAACCAGCCCCTCCCTCAGCCTGAAGAACATTGTTGACCAGCTACGCCAGGACGCGACTTTTGGCACACGGCCCCAATCCCACGATTAAATATCCCTTCACTGCGCATGTCAGATGGCCCAAATGGCGTCCGAGGAACGCGATTCTTCAACGGCGTGCCAGCCGCCTGTTTCCCATGTGCCACCGCCTTGGGCGCAACCTGGGATGTCGAGCTGTTGTCAG
The DNA here is from genome assembly GCF_028828195.1 of Penicillium verhagenii. Taxonomy (NCBI): domain Eukaryota; kingdom Fungi; phylum Ascomycota; class Eurotiomycetes; order Eurotiales; family Aspergillaceae; genus Penicillium; species Penicillium verhagenii. The sequence continues at coordinate 1,228,494 of NW_026643171.1, forward strand.
AAATCGGTACTTTGATGGGCGATGAAGCGATCGCCAAGGGCACACATATTGTTCTAGGTCCTACAATCAACATTCAGCGATCACCGCTTGGCGGTCGCGGATTCGAGTCATTCTCGGAAGACGGTGTCCTCTCTGGTACTCTTGCGGGGCACCTCTGCAAGGGTATGCAAGACAAAGGTGTCGCAGCAACATTAAAGCACTTTGTCTGCAATGATCAGGAGCACGAGCGGATGGCTGTTAACAGTATCCTGACACAACGTGCGCTCCGCGAGATCTACCTGCTTCCCTTCCAATTGGCCATGCGGATCTGCCAGTCTGCGTGTATCATGACTGCTTACAACAAAGTCAACGGTACACATGTCAGCGAAAACGAATTTTTGATCAATGACGTTCTTCGGAAAGAATGGGGATGGGATGGATTGGTTATGAGTGACTGGTATGTTGATTGCCAGGTGAAACAACACACGAAATATCTGACATTGTCTTTTCCAGGTTCGGTACATATAGTACATCTGACGCGATCAATGCTGGCCTTGATATTGAGATGCCGGGCAAGACACGCTGGCGTGGGGAGGCCCTTGCACATGCCGTGTCCTCCAACAAGGTGGCCCCGTTCAAGCTGGATGAGCGGGTGCGCAACATCCTAAACTTGGTCAACTTTGTGGACCCATTGGGAATTCCCGAAGGTGCAGCTGAGATCGCGCTAAATAGGCCTCAAGACCAAGCATTGATGCGCCGTGCAGCGGCAGAGTCCGTGGTTTTATTAAAGAATGAAGGGGCCACCTTGCCATTGAAAAAAGACGGATCCCTGTTGGTCATTGGACCTAACGCCAGACAGGCCTCCTACTGCGGCGGTGGCTCGGCTTCGCTGGCACCTTACTATACCGTTTCGCCATTTGATGGAGTTTCAGCGAAAAGCAACGGAGACGTCAAGTTCGCCCAGGGTGTCTATTCCCACAAGGAATTGCCTCTCATCGGCCCTCTACTGAAGACCGAAGACGGGAAGACCGGCTTCACCTTCAAGGTTTACAACGAGCATCCAAGTGCCGGTACCCAGCGCACCGTCGTGGATGAGCTACAGCTTCTGGCATCACTTGGATTCTTGATGGATTACGTTAATCCCAATATCAAGTCTTTGACTTACTATGTCGACATGGAGGGCTACTTTACCCCCGAGGAAAGCGGAATCTATGACTTTGGTGTGACGGTTGTGGGCACAGGTCGCCTACTCATTGACGGAGAGGTAGTGGTGGATAACACCAAGAACCAAAAGCAAGGTTCTGCCTTCTTTGGCACCGCTACCATCGAGGAACGTGGCGAGAAGGAGCTCAAAGCCGGTCAAACTTACAAGGTCCTGTTCGAGTTTGGCACCGCACCTACCTCTGACCTAGATACTCACGGCATTGTGACATTCGGTGCTGGTGGTTTCCGATTTGGAGCCAGTCGTCGCGTCACCCAGGAGGATCTGATCTCATCAGCCGTCGAGCAGGCAAAGACGGCCGACCAAGTTGTCATCTTCGCCGGTCTGACAAGCGAGTGGGAAACAGAGGGCTACGATCGTGACCACATGGATCTACCGCCAGGCAGCGACGAGCTCATTACCCGCGTCTTGGCAGCGAATCCGAATGCCGTTGTCGTAATCCAGTCTGGCACACCTGTTACCATGCCATGGGCTAATGACGCGCGTGCTATCGTGCAAGCCTGGTTTGGCGGCAACGAGTGCGGCAACGGTATTGCAGATGTGCTCTACGGCGATGTGAACCCCTCCGCCAAATTGCCCGTCACCTTCCCGCGTCGTTTGCAAGACAATCCCTCTTACGTGAACTTCCGCTCCGAGCGCGGCCGTGTTCTGTATGGCGAGGATATCTACGTCGGATACCGATACTTTGAAAAGAGCGAGCTTGCCCCCGCATTCCCCTTCGGCCACGGTCTATCATACACAACATTTACCCGTTCGGACCTGAGCATCAAGACCGTTCCTGAGGAATCCAAATTTGTCGAATCTGGAGAACCCATCACCGTTGCCGTCACCGTCACCAACACCGGCTCCGTTGCAGGTGCCGAGATCGTCCAGCTTTGGATTGTTCCCCCGAAGACAGAAGTAAACCGCCCGATCCGCGAACTCAAGGCTTTCCAGAAGGTCTTCCTCCAGCCCGGCGAGTCTCAGACCGTCCAACTCGCAGTCGAGAAAAAGCTCGCAACGAGCTGGTGGGATGAACAGCGTGAACAGTGGATCTCCGAAAAGGGCGAGTACCAGGTCTTGATGACCGGCACTGGCTCCGAGGAGCTCCGGGGTAAATTTGAGGTTGGCAAGACCCGATTCTGGCTCGGGCTGTAGATAACTACTAAGTAAGGGCTTATGACTGATGAAGTGCGATGAGTATTCCGGGCAAGTTTATATGGATAGAATGTGACTGCTATTTAGGTTCTATAAGTTGACACCATTTTCTCAAATATTCAAAATCCAAATTGGCCAATGTACGGACACGGATACGGAACGGGATAGTCCAATGCGTTTTACGATCTACGTAATGGTACGATACAGTACATACCCGCATCCGCCGGTTGAGCAAGTAGTAGCGGTGACCCACACCGGAGACTCTCGGTGAAGCGAGCACAAGGCGAATTGCCTATTGGATGCGCAAGAGGGGCAATAGAGGCAAGGACCAAGCTCCACGGAAATGGTGGACCCTTGGTTTGGTCTATCGATATCCCTCGTTCGAGTGCTTCCCCAGAAGATTCGGCGATCGGTCGGAGGGGAGAGCCTATGAAATTATCGGAACTGGATCCTTCCATCGACAAGCTATGACATCCCATTCTAATTTCCCGCCACGATGATTGGAGGCAATTGGAGGCGATGAATTGACTTCTTAGTCTCCACTGGACCATCTACTCGTCTACTCTTGAGAGTATTTGTATAGATCGCGGGTTGATCTCGTATGAGCCTCGATTCGGCGCGATGCTTTTTGAAGTTGAACGAAATCTTACAATTCCATTCCATCCACCCGACTCTACCCAGCCGGTGCAAGCAGTACAGCTTGAGTACAGCTTGAACATACCATCATAATCTCTAGACTGTAATTTATCATGCAATGAATCGGCTCATAACTCATGTACAAAGAATTTTGAAAAGGATCTAAACACGACCCCACCAACGAGAATATGCAGACACCAAAACCAAAATCTACCTACCACCTACCACCCGCGACCAGCCAACTTATCCGCCTCGGGCATCTGCCTAACATTGATACCAACCATCGCCTCACCCAGGCCCTCACTAACCTGCGCCAAAACCTTAGCATCCTTGTAATGCGTAACAGCCTGCACAATAGCCTTAGCGCGCTTCGCCGCGTCCCCAGACTTAAAGATGCCCGATCCGACAAAGACACCATCGCAGCCCAGCTGCATCATCAGCGCCGCATCAGCAGGCGTCGCCACACCCCCAGCAGCAAAGTTAACAACAGGCAGACGGCCCTTCTCCGCCGCGTCACGCACAAGCTCGTAGGGCGCCTCGATCTCGCGAGCGAAGGCGCGCAGCTCGGGCTCGAAGTCCGGGCTGGACTGGAGGATGCCGCGTGCCTTGGCGATCTGGGCGTTGACGGTGCGCATGTGCTTGACGGCTTCGACGACGTCGCCGGTGCCGGCTTCGCCCTTTGTGCGGATCATGGCTGCGCCTTCTGAGATGCGGCGGAGGGCTTCGCCCAGGTTGCGGCAGCCGCAGACGAAGGGGACCTTGAAGGTGGACTTTGTGACGTGGTAGACGTCGTCGGCGGGCGTGAGGACTTCGGATTCGTCGATGTAGTCGACGCCGATGGATTCGAGGATCTGGGTGGTTCAGTGAGTGTTAGTTTTTTTTTTTTTTTTCTCTCGCCAGGGGGCGTCTGGTCCAATGGGCTTTTTTGGGTGTTGGCGTTTGGTTTGGATGGGGTGGGCTCTTGGGCTTTGTTTGGGTTTCCCCGGGTCGATGATGGGGCCCTGTCGATCCGCTGCCGCCGCCACTTGGCGCTAGCTAGCAAGGGCGGCCTTGGCCTTGGAATGGATTTTGGTTTTTGTCTACACGTACCTGGCACTCGACGAAATGGCCAATGCGAGCCTTGGCCATCACGGGAATCGTGACGGCCTCCATAATCTCCTTAATCATGCCTGGGTCGGACATACGGGCGACGCCGCCCTCGACACGGATATCGGCGGGGACACGCTCCAGCGCCATGACGGCTGCGGCGCCGGCCTCTTCGGCAATGCGGGCCTGGGGAACGGGAAGGGGATGTTAGCTCTTGTTGTGATTTTTTTGGGGGCGTTTGAGACTTTGTTAAATCCAAGCGCAATTGTCGTCAATGGCTTCTTACCTGCTCAGCATTGACGACGTCCATGATAACACCACCCTTCAACATCTGCGCAAGGCCAGCCTTGACAGTGAAGTCATTGCTGAATGTACCGTTCTGTGCCATTGTGATGTAGAGGATATATTGGGGGAATAGAGGAGAGGTTCAGAAATAGGAGAAGGAATGAAGAAGAAAGTTGAAAAAGAAAGAAGAACAAGGGAAGCTTTTTAAGTTCAAAAGAATAGGAAAGTGAGTCAACAGCGAAAGGTACTTTCCCCCAAGGTTTTGAAGAGAGTGATCCTTAGGCCAATCAAACAGAAGCTGCCCCTCGTGGAGAATGTCATTAACTGCAACGTAAGTAACTCGTATACTTAACCTCTGTGAGATCGTTCTAAGGTTTGAAAGTTACCCGAGGATACCGGCTTGGGCTATAGGAAAACCGTATTTTTCATGTTATGGTTTGTAAGATTCCAACCGTTGCAGTGTACCTAGGCGGATAACGCCATCCGGTCTTCCGTGTCTCCAATATCTCAGTGCTTGACCAAGTCTGCAAGCGCCAATCTTGCACTGTTCCTCAAGTTTTCCGACCCCAGAACTCGTTTTTCGCTTTCTTCCATATCTTTCTCCTCATTAATGTCGCTGTCTCTGGCCCCTCCCACCCAAAACGGCGTAATCAGCGGTGGTATAACAGTATATGCATCCAAAACTCCCTTCTGTATCAGGCCGATCATGGCAAGATCTACTGGTGATTGAAGACCCTGGTAGCCGCCAAGATTGTAAAGTAAGGTTTGAGCGGCACTTTTAGTCACAGCATATCCCAGCGCTCCCACAGGATACCATGATGGGGCCACGACACGCGAATTTGCTTGCTCACTGGTATTCACACCCCACAACTCCATTTCGAGCCTGTAGGACCGTCCAACGTGGTCGTACTCTGGGGCATTTGGGTCCTGGTAAATATAGCGAGGTGGTAGGTTGTCCAGGTTGGGGATATTTGAGCTGCTGCCCACGTAAAGGATATCCCAACCAGAGCCTTTGGGTTGAAACATGCGCATCAGTTGTCAGTAAGAGTAAGGCTATCGGATCTCTGATGAATCTCTAATAATGAAAAGCATACCATATGGAGTTGGAATCGGTTCTCTTTGCGGAGTCAGCTGGTTGAATTCTTTCTGGGAGCTCATTTGACGGCTGAGTTCCGCAAAAACGTCGCGAACATTGATATCCCAATCAACGTCGTCTTCAAGAATCAAGGCTGTCTCTATATCCTCTGATACCATCTTCCTCCAAATGTTTGCATGTGCCCGCCAGCAACCTAATTGTTCATGTTTAAGATAATGGCTCCCGTAAGGCCTTGCCTTTTGATGTATCAGGCTTCCATACACCTAAAAGAATTGTACCAACTAGATCAGTAACTTTCAATGTAAAGATAGATAGTACTTGAGGTCAGTTGCTCTTACACCATGCTCCGGCGTCAACTTTAAGCCACTGGCAGCTGCAATCAAAGTCATGGCATCTTGCCGGTCGGTACGACTAATATGCGAGTTTATTAGCACGCATAAACCGATTAGATCGAACCCATCAATTGCATGTGTGAGCCCAGGGGTTAGTGGAAGGAAACAGACAAAAAGACTTCATTGTGGGGACACACTGTGGTAAACTTATGTAGAATATTTTCTCAAAGCCCAGTGTTGAATTCATGGGCTCATTCTCTAATCCAATTGACATCGAAACCGGCAGGGGGCCTGGGGAGGAAAATGTGAATAGCAGACAGCATAAAATGATCAAATATGCCCCTGTCTGGTACATAAGTCGCATTGGTGTGTTATAAAATAATTTCATGTCCATCTTGCAAGGAGCATGTTTTTTCCCGGAATTGAAACAAATCTAGGCCGAGGGGCCAAACTACATAAAGGGTCTTCTCAATATTATTTACAAGGCGTAGAACAGTTTCACTCAATGTCAGCAGTAAAGACGGTTACTATCAATTAAACCAAGTCACAGGCCTTGAGGTTTCCCGGACTTGCCGGATAGTCACCAAAGCGGAAGGTTGAAAACGAAGTTCCGTTCACTAGGCCATTCACGAGCTTAGGAAATTAAACCCAAGCTTCGGGTGATTGAACAGCATTACGGAAAAACTATCTTACTGGACTCTGGAAGGGTCCTAAATAGTTCGTCCATTGCAAAATATTCGCAGGATGTGTACTGAGTTATGTTCAAATGGCCGCTTGCGGAAAGATGAACACCCTGAGTGTGTCATGGGTAGTTAAGGTTATTTACAACAATCTATAGATCCACGGCTGCTGTTAAGGTTATCCATAATAATAATATTTAGACCCTAGTGATCGATCCCTCAATCATCTAAAATCCGTGATATTTCATCGCTCTTTTCCCTCTAATTTCCTGTAGAGTAATGATTCTCAGGCAATGCTCATAAGATTGGGATCTTCCCAATACCAATCAAAAAGTACTAACCGTTATGAAATACTGTAGACCATGAATATTGTAGTAAAAGGTGATCTCGAAACAAGGTTCTCGTATCGATCGGACCTCGTATCAATTTGATCTTGAGCCCAGGTAGCGTAGCTTTTTTGAACCAAACATCCAAAATCAGTGGTTGCTCTGCCGAGCTCATGGATCTATATGAATGTGATGGTTAAAATGTGAAATAAGTCACTTTTCATTTTACATTCCTTGTCGTTTTCTCAATATCTGTATGCAAGCCAACTACACATCAGTCCGCGATATCAAAAATGTTTCTCACCAAGAAGTTCCTCCTTTATCTTATCCCACTTGCAACTGGTCCTTTAGCCATCACTTGTCTTCCAGATGGCTGGCAACCGTGGGCAGAGGCTCGTGCTGCAGGAATAGACAACGTCATTGAAGAACGTAGTCTCCAATGCGATATTTACGTTGAAGTGATTGATTTATTAGGGGCACTTGGTGGACCCGCAACTGGGTTCTGCAGCTCCTACCTCCATATTCCCAGTACCAGCACCGTCCCTGGTCCCACTGTCATACCACCACCAGTGTAAGAAGGCCTGAACTGAATTGATGAAGACATATGCTAAAAAGGAATACCGAGGCAGTACATATACGGACATTATGGGAACCACCACCCTTGGCCATGAAAGAATGGTGAGGATGATGATGGAAAAACGATCCAACGAACCGGCCAACAATATTGAGGCTCGAGCCACTCCAGCCGCTCTGCAGGGCCTCGCTTCCGGGGAGATCTCCGCCGCATGCAGTTGTCTGCATATTACGCCAGCTGCTTACTACACACAAACATTTACAGCTGCCGCTCAGGTGAGTGAAACGTGAATTTATGCTGCGGGATACTGGTGAAAGTCGGCATTTGAAGGAAAGCTAATTGTCTCAGACTATCACCGAAACCATTACTACCTTTGCCTTCTGAGAGCACCATTCAGGTGGCAAATTCCAATAGATCCTTTTCTTCAGGGCCAATTTCTGCTATGAAAAAGTATCTTACTGTGCTTATTTGTTTGATTCATCGCTGCACCGTGCTCCAATGAAAATTACACCTTGTGTATTTATTTCATAATTCCAAGTCAAATCAAAACATCCAATATAACTTTGCCGTGTGACTGAAATATAGCATGGTTAATATTTGGTGCACGCACGAGATGCACAAGATAACCCCTGCTTGGAAGCAGGGACATACATTGATACATATACCTGTCTATCGGGAAACCTCCAGCACTCTGCCAAGGTCGTAACCTTGGAAGAAATCTGTAGATACTGCGCAGGAACATCAACCGAGAATCTCAAACATTCCGTCGAGGTTCAGCATCAAATCAAATAATACCGGAAGTTTCAACCTTAGAAGTCGAAATTTTGCTCCACGTTTTAGTCGGTATTTCAGTGGACCGACATATGTATGCTGCGTTCCAACCAATTTCACCCGGAAAGGTACCAGGTAGGAAGGAGGTCTTGCGCCGGGTTGCGTTTCTGCCTGCAGCTTATGGCATCGCGCCAACACTGACGCTTACCTACTAGTAATTGCTAGTGTTGAAGAGTTTGTTAGGATATGCCCATTATTAGATCCACAATCCCGCGACGCAATCCCACGACGCTACAAACTTGTTAGGATATGTGCGTTTTCGTCAAATTACATTGGCGAATTGCGAATTAGAATTACAAACTGCCAATTGCCAAAATTATTGACCATTGACAATTGTGAGTTGTGAATTGTCAATTCCAATGTTGTGAGATGCGAATCATCAACCTGTGATATCGGATGCGAGGATTGCATATTATCTTATAAGATAAACAATTTATAATTATCGTATTGAATTTGTTAGGATATGTGCATTTTGTCAAATTGCCAATTGCGAATTACGAATTGTAAATGCGAACTTGAATCTCGTGAGTCCTATGTACGACACTCGCACAGTATCTTACATGGAGGTTCAAATGTTGATGCTTAACGCTTATGTTGATGAATCTGAATGTTAGGATATGCGCAATATATTATCTGCCGCATGAGCGATTATCCTTGACGCTCAACGCAAACACTAATGTTTGATGCTATGTATGTGGTATTAACTAACCACTTTGGTAGGATATGCGCGTTGTTCTAAGTGTCGTTTATGCGCATTACCCTAAAAAATTGTTCGTAGAATATTGTGAATCCGGTGACGCTCCCACTCGGCGCAAGAGTAATGCAGCACGGGTTGACACTTGCTGAAGGGAAACTGGGGCCGGATAGCTGACACGGGGCCGGAGACGGCTCAAAGGGATACGTGACCCCGTTGCCGGTACCGGGCCGGAACACCAATCTTGCCCAGCCAAGACCGACGGATGACGGATAGAATCTCAAGAGCTTCTAGACGCCTTCTTAGCCTCCTTCTATATGTCTGAGGGCAATTTCAAGAAAAGGGAAACCTTGGAGGCCTAAATGTCAACATTGAAAAGTCAATGAAACCAATCTTCTAACGAACCGAGAGATCGGTCGAAGTTACTGCACTCGGTGTCCGGAGATCAGCCTCGGCTTTAGCAAGATTGATTATAAGTCCATGGCTAAATCCGACTCGGACTCAATATACCTCAATGAGGGGTAGAAGCTTATGTAGGAAGCGGTGAAACTATTTATAACCCACCAGGGAACAGAGATGATATTAAAATATTGTATCTCTTGTACCACTAGATTGCCCACTTAAAACCGACAATTCCCAAGTTCGACTCGTCAGTCGGAATAAAAGAAATGGCCTCCTTACCCCCTGACTCGTGCTGTTACAAGGGCGTCAAGCATGAGGGTGTCGCCAAAGGTGCGCTCACGCATATTGCCGGCACCGAAGCATACACAGTTTATCCCGAGAGTCGATCTACCGAGAAGGCAATTTTAATGTGCGTGTTTCCTGGTGTAAGAGACTGATATCCAGAAATGCAGACTCTGACCTGACTTTCATCCAGCTTGACCGATATCCTTGGGCACAAGCTCATCAACACGCAGCTTATTGCGGACCAATTTGCCGCGAATGGCTACTGTAAGTTTCGACGAAGATGGAGACGGCTGGAACAACGCAGTGCTGATTTGAATAGTTGTCGTCATTCCTGACTTGTTTGAAGGGGACCCAATCCCACTGAACAGGCCTGGTGATTTTGATATGGAGAAATGGCGAAGCGGTGGATATAATCCCAAGGGGACGGCACACTTCCCGCCGAACGTCGATCCGATTGTTGATAGCTGCCTGACAGCCATGCGAGATACTTTCGGTTGCAAGGTATGGATCAATCACTGTTTCCCTCGAAGAGCCTCCATGGATGTGGCTTTTATCTACCTGATATTCGGTTCCTAACAAACAAATCTATAGACCATTGGCGGAGTTGGTTATTGCTTTGGTGCAAAGTATGTTGCGCGCTTCCTGCAGCCAGGGACGAAGATCGATGTGGGATTCTTTGCCCACCCCTCCAATGTTACTGAGGAGGAGCTGAGCGCCATTGGAGGCCCCTTGGCGATCGCTGCCGCCGAGACCGATAGCAAGTTCCCGCCTGAGAAGCGCCATACCAGCGAGGAGATTTTGCAGAAGACTGGTTTACCTTATCAAATCAATCTGTATAGTGGCGTCAATCATGGGTAAGTTCATCTTGAATTCCGCAATTTAGCAATATGGGCAATTCTAATCTCGATTTAGATTCGCGGTGCGCGGTGATCTGAGTAACCGAGTTGTCAAGTATGCCAAGGAGACAGCCTTTTTGCAAGCTGTTCTGTGGTTTAATGAACATCTATAAATATGCAGGTGTTGCGAAGGAATTGTTCTAGGAATATTGGCAGTCATCAGCTTTTAGAGAGAAACGTCGCAGTTCGTCAAAAATTATAAGTGGATTCACTCTCACGAGCTATCTACCAAAATCAACTAAGAATATTATCTTGATCCCTTCACCAATTTAGGGAGCAGTGTTTGCCCATCTGTAGCCTGCCGCAAGTACGTTCCAAGCAAGGCGCTCATGCCTGAATTTTCAGCAAGGTCAACCCACTCTGCAACAGGAATCATCTCAAATTTTTCACCCGTTGTAGCCTCCATAGCCTCTTGCACCTCCTCCTGTCCTAGTTCAAGTTCTCCAGATTGGAAACGGAATTTGATACCCTCGCCTCCAGCTAACCCAGACTCGTGCACTGCCTCCACAATTTGCTCTGCCACAGAATCCACAGAAATCAAATCAAAGCCACCAGGCCAGGTTCTCGTGTCCGGGATCTTTTTGATTTCCTGCGAAAATCGCATAATGTTGCTGATAAGGTCCAGTTCTGGCGCACCCGGCCCCGACACGCTAGATGGACGGTGAATCCAAACCGGCAGACCGAATTCCTGGCTAGCTCGCTCCAGATATACCTCGCATACCCACTTGGCTGCCATGTACCCATCGTTTGGAATTGCCGCAGGGCTATACATGGCGAGTGAAGTCTCCCCGAAGCTTGGCTGTGAAGCAAGCCGCGTAACACTAGCCGAAGAAACGAAATGTAATGGAATGCGACGGGATAAGGCAAGCTTGACAAGCTCAATGGTAGATGCGACATTGGTCAACTTGAGCGATTGGTAGGTCTTCATGAAAGAGACATCGGCACCGTTATGAATGATCACATCGGCCTGACCAAATATCGAAACTGCGTCCGAATCCGCCAGTCCCAACTTTGGGGCACCCAAGTCTCCATTGTGCACGCGCACCTTTGGATGGGAGAAGATTTCTGCCAGTTCATGGTGAGGGCGTCGGACAGCGAGACAGTGAATAGCTTGAACTTTGTCATCGTCCAACAAGTTACGTAAAATCTCCCTGCCGATGAAGCCGGTTGCTCCTGTGAGAACTACAACACTGGATCCAGAAGCTGTGTTTGGATTTTCAGGGCCAGGTAGTGTGTCCTTGGAAGATAAAATCATATCCTCGATTTCCGTTTCCCAATTTATGGATTCTCGAATCTTATCGGACAATTTGGTGTCGACAAGAGAAGCCATGCCACGCAAGGTACTTGCTTGAAACAGCTGGGGTAGAGACACTGACACTCCAAGGCGCTCCTTAATCAAATTCTGCAAAGTGACAAGTGAAAGAGAAGTTCCACCGCAATGGAAATATTCCGCTTCTGATCCAATTGAGTGATGGGAGATAATGTCGCGAGGAATTGTTGTTTGCCAAAGTTGACGCAGGGCATCCTCATAAGGCAAGTGGCTTTCTGTCGGAATACCGTGCTGTGGATTTTTCTCAATTGGCAACTTATTCACGGCCGACCTATCCACTTTGCCTGACATGTTTTGCGGAAGATTATCGATCTGAATTATTGCGGCGGGCAGCATGTATTCTGGGAGCTGAAGGTCGCGCAAAACTTGGTCCAAAAAGCCTGGTGGTATTTCAACTGCGTGAACAAACGCCACCAGGAATTTTCTGGTGACATCGTCAACGGAAGACCTGGGGGAGACTACCACTTGCAGGACTCTGCCCTTGGAAGCTTTCAAAATTGCATCCTCGATCTCCTCAACGTTGATGCGAATTCCGTTGATCTTGGTTTGATTGTCCCCACTGATGCGGCCCATGAGAACAATGCCACCATCATCTGTAAGTCGAGCTCGGTCACCAGTTTTATGAATTGTGGTCCAACCGTGGATCCGGAAATGGGAACTTGACTGTTCATCTTTTGAAAAGCGTTCTCTAGTCTTGCTGGCAAGGAGATACCCCAAAGCTACACCCGCTCCTCCAATCACCAGCTCGCCTGGAAATCCGATGGGGACTGGATTTAGCTCTTCGTCGACAATATAAACAGAGTTGTTCGGTAAGGTATGAAGAATAGCGGATGTTTCTTCAGTCAAAATGTCCGTGTCCATGTAAGGGACTTCCGTTGAACTGCATGCCATCGTTGCCTCTGTCGGACCGTAGGCGTTGATTAGTTTCAAATTCGGCTTCTCGAGAGATCGAAACTCCTGTATCAAGGTGTTGGATAGGTGCTCTCCGCCTGAAATTGCGAGCCTCCAATTGGAGTTTTTGAAATCTGAGTTTCCGTGACGGAACCAAGAGAAATATTCAGTGGGAGTTGCAACTGTGGTGGTCACATATTCAGATTGAATAAGGCTCGCAATCGCTGCGGGATCGACGCGATGCTGAGTGCCAGCAATGATCAAGGTTCCTCCATTGCAGAGGGAAAGCAGGATTTGGCAAATAGACATATCCCAGGCATATGAAGATTGGTGTAAAATTGTCTCCTTTTCTTCCTGGATCCCCCACGCCTGAGTAAAAGCGTGAACTTGATGGGAAAACGCCGAGTGAGTGATCCTGATTCCCTTCGGAACGCCAGTCGAGCCGCTCGTATACATAACAATGGCTACATTTTCGGCCTGCGCGCTGTTTGGCACTGGAACCCTGCTCCGCGATTGGAGACAAGACACATTGACGGACGGTGCCGAAGCTCGGAGTTGGTGGACATCCTCGGCAGTGGTTGCATCAGTCAAAATAAAACAAGGGGCAGTTTCGGAGACCATGACAGATAGTCGATCGATGCCTGATTTCTTGTCCATGGGAACGTAGGTTCCACCAACACGCCAAATAGCCATCATGGAGCAGATCCAAACAGCCCCGGGGGCTTGGAATACCCCAATACTGTTTCCAGGCTGTGCTTCTCTGTCAATCAACTCATTTGCGATTTCGGAGACTCGATCCGACAACTGAGAATATGTGAGTCCAATCCCACCTGGCTCTTTCAGAGCCACATGATGAGGATAGACTTTTGCAATTTCGTCAACTCGGTGGACGATTGTTTCGGGCCATGGGTTTTCTACCTCGGGTCCTGCAGACTGTTAATATTCAAGAATTCAGAAAGGGAATTGGCAAGCATACCTCTGCCAGCTATCAACCCTCGTTCGACATCCGTGTTGGAAAACAATGGCGGCCATGAGACCCTGGTAGCAGGATTTTGAACAAATGCTTGCAAGAGACCATAGTAACTGCGGAGAAGCATTTCTGCATGTTGGAGCTCATACAAATCCTTTTGGACCGCCAAGTAAATCACTGTCTCGTCGCCACCAGCAATATCCAGCACATCGAGATGAAGGTCGTAGGATATACCGCCAACCGTCAACAGCGATCCATTCGCAACACATCCACAAAAATCACGGTTCTCCGCAATCCCGGGGCGGTAGTTGAAAGAGACTTGGAAAAGAGGACTGTGTGCTGTAGATCTGGGAACATTGAGATCAGACAGGATGACACTCAGAGGAATGTGGGCATGCGAGAACGCCGTCTGGGAGATGAGTTTCATATTCTTCAAAGCTTCTCCAAAAGACTGAGAAGACTTGCGATGGAATCGAATTGGAACAAGGTTCAGGAACAATCCAATAGTTTGCATGATGTTAGGGTCTGTTCGATTCCCGTCGCCAAGTCCGATACATATATCGTCAATCTCGAAGACCCGTAAAAGAAGAGTTTGCCAAATTGCCAGATGGAAATGATAAGGCGTCACTTGAAACATTGCTGAACACTTCTGAATTTGTGCTGAAAGATCCTTATCAAGACGGATATGAGATTTATGAGTTCCGATGCCTGGAGCTAACATGGGCCGACTTGACAAACGAGAGAAAGGTAGCAGAGGTGCGACCGGTGGAATATCGGCAAACTCTTCTTTCCAGTACTCCAGGCTACTCTCCCAGGCACCAGTTTCATGATCGCGCAGCTGCTTCAAGGTGAAGTCTGGGTATTGCAGCATCTCGTTAGACAGTGGCAGCCCGTTGTAGGCTTTTTCGATGTCGGACCAGAATATCTCAAAACTGATGCCGTCCATGTTGATGTGGTGGAAGCCACAAATAAGCCAATGCCTGTCGTTGCGCAAGGACAAAAGCTGTATGCGAATCGTCTCGCCATCATCGATTTTGAAAACATGCGATCTCATTTGGTCTTTGAATACTTCCACTTCTTTCTCGTCGCCAATGAGCTTGCGCTCTAGTCGTAGTGATGACTTGGCCCAGATTCCCTGCATCCCTTGTTTGTCTTCTCCCAAGAAGAAGAAAGTTCTTAGGGATTCATGATGCTGTCCTACTGTTTCAACTGCTCGGGAAAAGTCTTCAATCCGCAGGTGCCCCTTTATCTCAAAGACTGGAGTGACATTGAATGCAGACTGATCCTCGACAAATGATCTCAGAAAGTAGAAACGGGATTGACCGTAAGACATGGGCACAGTTCGCTGAATCGTTCCTTTTTGAAGACCCACGTCTGCAGCATCGCCGACAGAGCTTGCAGAAGATGAGCTCTCATCGTTGTGGTCCGAACTTGAATCGCCCGCCCGTCCAGATATAACTGAGGTTCCACTTTTGCCCTCAACTGACGGCACGTTCTCCAAGTGGAAAGCTACGGCTTCTTCACTTGAGTCAGAAGTTGGAGTATCCTGTGTAGAGTCTGGAGCCGACGAGCCTATCTGTGATGCGCTAGGAATCACAAGAGCAGGGGCCTTTGAGACACCTTCCTCATCCTTTGTCACGCCCGGAATCAGTCCCTCAGGGATCATATTAGCTGCCGATTGCAAGAGGTCACGAATTGAGGCTGCGTTGAAAATCTTCAGAACGGGCATATCAACAGCGATCTCCTTAATGAACCAAGACCTAAGATCTACGGCGACGAGGGAATCAACACCAAGTTCATCAGGACTTAAATCGAGAATATCCTTCTCCGGATCTGTCTGGAGAGCAGACCGGAGCTTGATGGTCAACATGTCTTCAATCTCGGATTAGTTAAGAATTCTTCAGATGTCAAAAAAATAGTTATCTTACCTTGCAGAATCTCGGAAACTTCGTCTTTGGATGTGGCCTCAAGAAGTTGGAGTCTAACAATGACACCAGCCTTGTTCTTCTTGTTCGTCACAGCAAAGGAGTTGGACTTGAGTACCAGGTGCTGGAATATAGGATTTGTGACCCATGTTTTGGAGTCATCGCCGTCAATTCTCAACGAGCTGCACAGCTCGGAGCTACCCGTTCGTTCAATGCAGGAAAGCACTCCCTCGGCAAAGACCTCCCGGAAGTCCTGCTCTGACATCAAGGTGTGACCAACTCGGTAAAGATACGATTGTTGGTCCATGTTCAGCTCTCGGGTCACATAGCCATTGCCCACAATTGCACCAATGTTGATGGCATACCCAGCCAGCCCCCGGTTGCGACGTTGGGCTGCCAAGCTGGCCATGAACATATTTGCGGCATTGTATGCAGCCTGCCCAGGGTTTCCTGTGATGGCAGCCATCGATGAGAAGAATACCATGAAATCCAAGGTGTCCTCCGAAAAGAGTTCATCAAGTATAATGCTACCTTGGATCTTCGGCTGCAAAACCTTCTCAAGGCTGGGCAAGTCGAGATCTAGGAACATTGTGTCTTGGAGAACCATAGCACCCTGTGCAACACCACCAATCTGAGGCATGGAGTTCGCAATCTGATCGTAAGTATTCTTGACGGACGCGCGGTTTGTAATGTCACTGATTTTGTTAGAGCACATAACATTGTCCGGAAAAATGTGATTCTTACCTGGCAAAAACGCGGACAGTGCATCCGTTCTGAGCGATTTGGAGTATCCACCCTTGATCCACCTTGGGATTACGACTGGACAAAGCAATATACCGGGCGCCTTGGCTAGCCATCCACTGGCATAAGGAAAGGCCAAGCCCGCCTGTAAGTCCAATCAACCAGTATGTTTTATTTTGGTCAAACCTGACGACACTTGTTGCGGGAAGGACTTGTTGAGGCAGCTGATCTGTTTCCCAAGTGAGAACTGCCTGTTCAAGAGTCCGAGGCTGTTTGTCAATAAGGTTTCTCAGAGTTAAACTTTCCAGTCTGTTGAGATTCACCGGGCTGCGGTCCATTTGAACCTCAAACCACAAGGACTGCAACTGAGAAGAGACTTCATTCACGCCAGCAAGGCGATGTGAGTATTGTGAGTCTTGCATTGTCAATGTCCGTTCGGTTTCTAGTCGGCATTCGTCGGGCAAGGCACTCAGTAGGACGGATAGTAGATCATTGCCGCCAGCAAAATTGAACAATTTCACAACATTTGGCGGAATAATTCCCACGATATCACGTCGTGCAGAGCAGGGGTGAATGAAGACCGATGGGTGTGGGCGTGGGCTTCTCTCTGTAGTCAAAAGGCACAGCCGAATTCCTTTTTGCACTGCATGCTGTGTAAGCACCACAGCCAGGGAGAAGTCCGGCTCCAGAACTGCAATTGTACTTCCAGGAAGCACGTTTCTGAATAGTGCTTGGGCAATGAAGTGCATGTAAAGGCTGAGCATCAATCGGAGAGACTCCCCCTTTTCCTTGCCGCATCGCAGACGCCATGATTTCGGTACACGTATGCATGAGCTAAGAGTTTTTGACAGAGTGACAACATCAGTGCCTGTTTCGCAGTCCTTTCCTGCGACCAAAAATAGGAAGTCCGTTTCGTTTATCATGACGGGTCGGAGGAGTGATTCCGTTACTTGGATTTGCACATCTTCATCCACGAAATCGGAAGAAAGATAGTTTCCTTTCAAAGCACGGTAGTGACCATCAGATTTCCGAACCGTCACCGCCGAGGATTGCCGGGATACACTGTTCACAATCAAACGTTTGGACGAATTGTATCGATCGTTCCGTTCACCACACAACTTCAGTCGGGGGATGAAAATATTTCCCCCAATCACATTGATTTGTGGCTCTGTATACCACAGCATGCTCTGGAGCTGGCCTTTCTGCTCCAAAATATCCGTACCCTCAAGCTGTAGCAGCTTCTTGGCAATGAGATCCGATTTTGCGTCTCGAAGAGAATGAAGGTTCATAAATTGCACCCTCAAATGAGGCATTTCAACTCGCAGTGTGCGTTGCACTCCAACAATCATATTGGCAGATGGGTTGTCACCCTGTGCACCGTGGCCAACCCACAGGATATTTTTGCTCTTCTCGAAAAGCTTTTTGAAAGCTTCCAGATTTTGAGGCGTCATAGAAAGTAACACAGGTTCATCCAACTCGGACAGGCAAAGCACAGAGCCCATGACTCGCAGCTCCGCAAGAGACACGTCCGCCAATGAAGAATAGATTGTGATTTTGCCATAGTGGAGGCCAACTGTTTCCCTTATATCCAGCACTAGGGATGTTGTCAAAGAGCTTTGTCCACCGATAATCGTCAATGACTCGATCCCCAGGGTCTCATTCGTCGGAGACAGGGGGTCGCGCAAAAGACTGACACGCTGATCAACAGCCTGTGCCAACATCACTGAGAACGGTGCTGGTGATTCCGATTGGTGGCTGATGGAGAGATCGGTGCCAGAAAATCCGGCCTTGCGCATAAGGCCATTCCATTTTGTGGTGGATAGACACGGTGACAAGGTACGTCCCTCCGCATGACCCTTCCACCATGTTGGAAGTCCACCAAGGATGAGACCCAATCGCATCACGCTCGGATTGGTCAATTCGAGGAGGAGCAAGTAGCCACCGGGCTTTATCAGACGCCGAATGTTGGACAGTGTTTTGTCAATATTGCTCGTTGCATAGACGGCCAGCGACGCAATCACCAAGTCAAAAGATTCTCGGGCGTATCCTTGCTCTGCGATATCTTTCTCAACATCTAGCACCTTGAATGCCATCTTGGCTTGATGTTCATGAAACTTCTCCTGTACTTTGTCAAACCCATCATCCAAGAGATCTGTGTAGGTGTAGGAAGCGAATGCTTCCTTCAGTCCATGCAGGATTCTTTGGGTATTATCACCAGCACCACCTCCTAAATCACAAATCCAATTATTAGAAGAGAGCTACTGGCGGAGGTTGAGTTTTAAAACTTACCAATTTCCAAAACATTGATGTGCGGATAGCGATTGCCTATCTGACCGGCAATCTGAGAAAGCTGCTCTAGAAAGAATTCAATGCCACAGGCCTCCGAATAAAATTGCTTGAGAAGATTATCGTTCTTCAGCATTTCAAGTAAGCTGACTTCTCCACGGACAATGGAAGGCAACGCCTCGCCGACCTGTCTCATGATTTTCATCTCAATGCTATCCGGGTACCTGGAATATGTCAGCCTCGTTTTTCAGGATTCAAGTCGAAGTTCAGGGGACTTACCTAGAAATTAGCTTCAAAATATCTTCTGTGATATCATCGGCAGACTCTGATGCCACCCAATGGTTGTCGGCTGATTTGACATTCGAGACACAATGACTGGCGTAAGAAAGCAAATGGACGTGATGTGGTGAAATTTCCGGAATTTCAGCTTCATCGATTGACAAGTGGAGATTTCTCAAATAGAAGTGCGCGACGCGCTCCATGTCCAACAACTGCTGATTTTGCGGTCTGAAATGCTCGTCTGCATCCAAGCCGGTCATCGTGGGCTCTTCGGGGCTCCACTCGAATTCGGTGAACATTGGAACATCCGTAGCGGCTGTCAAGGGAGTGAGTGGCGTTGTGTGGAGCCCTTGAAGTTGTACAAGTGTGTGTTCGCGATTTGGAGAATACAGATCTACATCGCCAGAAAGTTCTGAAAACTGGACAGTGCCAACCGACGAGTAAAAGGGAAGAGAGGAACCGGGACCTGCCAGTTCAAAGCAAGCACTGGGGTTGATACGAATACTGTCAATCTTGGTAGGCAGATAGAGTGTGCGAATACGGCCATCGCCGGGGAAGGAGTATGCTAGCATTATGGCCTGAATAGCACCATCCAACGACCCGGGGTGGATCAACAAGCGTTTTTCGTTGATATCCTGCAATGGAACGGCGATAGCACCGGTAGCCTCATCGATCTTTCTGCTGAGCGCTGTGAGTGCACGGAATGGACCAGTGTAACCAAAGCCGAGGTCCGAAACGAAGTTGTAGAACCGGTCAGTCTCAACTTCCAAGTAAGACCCCTGGTGCTCACTGGCCGCCGGTAGATCGTCATAACTTGGACTGCCCAGAGTGACCTTGATTTTCGCCGACGCATGTAGTGACATGGACGAAGAGCCTTTGTTTGCATCGGAATAGCAGTTGAAGCCTGCAGTCACAGAGTTGCCCTCGGTGTGAGAAAGTGTCAAAGCATAGATGATTTCCACTCCCACATTTTCTTCTAGAACAAGAGCCTGGCCAATGATGAAGTCCTGCAATTCAATGAGCCTGATGGACGAAAGCCCGTATTGCTCAATCAAAATCTCGACAATTGCTGATATGTAGCCTGCTGCGGGGAACACAAACTGGCCTTGGACTTGGTGGTGGGCTAGCCATGGAATTTCCCGAGTATGGAGATAATTTCGCCAACGGATCTCTTTCTGTGTACCATCCGGACATTTGACTCCAAGAAGGTAATGGAAGTTTTCTCCGGCCTCGCGAAACTCCATTGAGGCACGAGATTCATGCCAATAGACCCGATCATGATCCCAGGGGTACGTCGGTAACCCCTTCACAAGCCTCCTTGGTGTGTAATCGGGAAACAAAGTCTGGTCGAACTTTGCAAACTCCACGGCATTCTCTCCAAGTGAAGTCCACAAAGCTCCAAGTGTAGAGGCAAATGCCTCTCTGCTGTCTTTTCCTCGGCTGCATGTTCCAGTGTAAGGGAGCTCGCTGCCTGAGACTTCTTGAATTGTTTGCAAGGCAGGGCCCTTAAGTGCCGGGTGAGGACCAACCTCGACAGCCATGTCAAAGGGTCCAAGAGCAGCGGTCGCAAAGCTGATAGCCTGCGAAAACAGCACTGGATTCACCATGTTATTGCTCCAGTATGTATCTGTCAGGCTGTCATTGACCTTTTCGATGTTTTTAGCATAGACACTGGAGATCCAGGTAGTGCTGTTGCTATCATTCGCCCGCTTCTGAATACTGATTTTGCAATTCTGAAGAGCTTCAATATAGGGAGCAGCACATGGAAGCATATGGTGAGAGTGATACGCCTTGTCAACTTTCAGCATCCGTGCAAACAACTTCTCATCCTCGAATACCTCTCTTGCTTCCTCAATGGCATCCAAATCGCCGGAGAGAGTGACGCTGGCAGAAGAGTTACTCGCAGCGACGCAAATGCGCCCTTCAAGGGTCGGCATATCGCAAAGTTCCCGGGCATCTTCGAGGGATGTTCCTGCTGCCATCATGGCGCCCTTGACTCCGTTGATGTCCGCAGAATACTGCAGGGCCCAACCACGATAATAGGCGATCTTGATTGCATCATCAGCACTCAGATATCCAGCAGCATATGCAGCGGAGATCTCGCCCGATGAATGTCCGACCACGGCAGTGAAGAAAACTCCTGCTGCGCGAAGCAAATCAACCAACATTATTTGGATGGCGGTGCATAGAGATTGCGAAAACAATGCCTGGCCTATGCGTGATGAGGCGGCATCTTTCAATATCTCATTTCGCAATGACCACTGGGGGCGATGGTCTTCAGGGAGGTTTTGAAGGGCAAGATCGAGGCGTGCAATACATTCGGCGCCAAGTGATGATCCACTCAGCAACTCTGCTCCCATTCCAGCCCATTGCGCACCTTGACCAGTAAAAATGCCGAGCAACTTTGGCCTCTTGGTGTTCAAAGTTTTAGAAGCGGGCGTAAAGTCGACTGGTGATTGCGCAGCTCTATCCAGTTTGGAAATCAGATCCGCTGCATTGGAAGCTGAGATTGACACTCGCACTGGAAGAGTCGACCGTCGACAGTTTAACGTCCATGACAAATCGTGCAGGTCAACGCCTGGCTCGGATTTCAAATATGCCGATAACTGACGGAGAGTTGCAGCAAGCGCTTTTTCGGACGCAGCCGAGAAATTAAATGGTGCGAATAAAGGAGAAGTGGAGTCTGGTCTTGGATTGCCGTTTGCTCCTTCAAAGGATTCCAAGATCGCATGGGCGTTTGCCCCACCAAACCCGAAACTGTTCACACTGGCGCGACGGGGTGAATGATCTGGAATCGCTGGCCAGTCCTGGGCCTTCTTGATAATTTGCAAATCATTATAGAATGGTTTCACTGCTGGGTTCAACTCATTCAGCAAAAGGTTTGGGGGAATGACGCCGTGCTGCAATGCCAGTGAAGCTTTCAGAACTGCAGCCAAACCAGCTGTCCCTTCCGTGTGTCCGATTATGGTCTTGATGGATCCCACATAAAGTGGTAGCTCTTGGTCAGATTTTCTATGGTAATCTGCCACGTCTCCAAAGAATGCCGTGCTGATGGCTTCCGCCTCAACAGGGTCACCCGCGGGAGTTCCTGAAATATTTGATTAGCGTGATTTTTTTCTCGAGATTCACACTGTTGGATCCATACCTGTTCCATGAGCCTCAAAGTATTGAGGCCGATCGCTGGCTTTACTTATATCAAGCCCTGCTCTCGCATAGGTAGATCTGATCAAATCTGCTTGCGCTACCGGATTTGGCATGGTGATTCCTTTCGTTCGCCCGTCTTGATTTGTTCCTGTTTCGCGAATGATACACTCCACATGGTCACCGTCTGCAAGCGCAGCACTGAGTGGCTTAAGTACGACAACCGCAATACCATCACCACGGGCATACCCATCCGCATCCTTGTCCCACATGCGCGATCGCCCCGTGGGAGAGAGCATTTTCAATTTACTTTCAGCAACATATTGTTCAGGTCCGAGAAGGAGATTTGTTCCAGCTGCCACTGCTATCTTGGTTTCACCGGTGCGCAAACTTTGTACCGCCTGGTGCATTGCTACCAGGCTGGACGAACATGCAGTGTCGATCGTCATTGATGGACCATGCCAGTTAAAGAAGTATGAGACGCGATTGGAGAGGATGCTTCGAGCCGTTCCAGACGCGAAGTATGCAGGAATGCTTTGGATATCTCTACCCACCAGATCTGCAAAATCATTTGACATCAACCCAACATACACGCCTGTGTCTGAACCTTGCAATTTTTCCATGGGTAGGCCGGCGGATTCGAGACTCTCGTATACTGTCTCTAACAGCAGGCGTTGCTGAGGATCAATTGCGTTCGCCTCCACGGGCTTGGTCCCAAAAAATTGGGCGTCGAAGCGCCGGTGATCATCGGATAGAACATAGGAGTGTCGAACATTGCTTGTTCCATGGTGGGAACCATCCGGATGATAGAAGATGTCGGGATTGAAGCGACTTCTTGGGATCTCCGTCAAGACATCTCGAGGTTCACGCAACAATTCCCAGAGCTTGGAAGGGGATGTTGCATCACCGGGGAAGCGACAAGCACTTCCAACAATCGCAATGGGCTCTCCTATGGTATCATTGTTGCTCGACATGATGCAGTCTGAATTCTGCAAAGTGTAGGCTGTTCAATGTTGCGAGAGCGCAATGTTATTTCTCTGAATTGAAAATTTGGAACTCGACAGAATGCGGCAGGGCCGAATAAAGTATCAATTTCTTGTGGCCTTCGACCGGTACCAACTTGCGATCAACCATCCATATCGATACGAAAGCCTTGTCCTGACATTTCAAATCAAAAGCTAATTCGGATATTGAGCTTATGAGTGATAAGCCAATCCAGTCAGCTTCATCCGAACCGACATATCGCTTAACACATGTTGCATCCATCCAGACGAATCACATTGCAATGGTTGTACACAAAAGCCGGTTTGATATACGATCTGGGCTGAACCTGCATCCACAGAGTCCTTAGCGCTTGCATCATGCAGCATGCCGCCCTGACAGGTGGTGTGCAACTTCCTCCGACAGCAAAACTCACTATCGAAGGATTTCGATCACGGCGAAACCCAAGCCCGACTCCGACTCCGAGTCTGGGAGCCATGTCGAGGATGAAAGTGACCAGGTAGGTCATCAGCTCGATACATGACGCCATGATATGACTTCATTTTGCTCTTGTGCATATTATTTGCTGTTTTTCGCATATCACGTATAGCGCTCAGATCCTAGATTTGCTCCAGTAGATCTAGAGATGAGGTTCATGGGAGAATTAAACTATCCGATCGTGGACAAGACCCGATGACCTGAGAGCCTCCACCACTGATCCTTCGATATCTCACAAAACGAAGTGACGTTGTCGAGTGGAAAAACCTTGATGTCACAAATGCACATGGCAGACATATTTGGAATACCACGCTTGAGCCTGTGCGACTCTGGAGATGAGGCAGCAGAGGCCATGGCTCCACCGCCGGGAAAGGATTCTGGAAGAATGCAAGGAACCTTGTAAGGAACCATGTCAGGTACCTTGTCCGCGCGTGGTTCCAAAAAGTACCATGATTCTGCCCAAAAAGTAATCATCAGGCAGCCTTTCCAGGTACCACATCGGGAAGGAGCCAAACTTCATTCAAATGTTCAAACATCGAATGGTCGGCTCCCATAACCTATAATACAGCAGATATATGACTACCTATACAGGTAGGAGCTAGCTCCATGTTACCTTTGATGGTAGCACCTTGACGTTTCGTCCACAAGTGCTTGCACTTGCATCTTCTTGAGGTCGATCGGGATATTTTTAACGACGACCAGCTGTCGAATTCCAAATCCATGTTGGCACAAGCAACAGCCAGGTTGCTAAGAATCCCGGGCTGTGGGTTATGTAAATTGATGGCCAACGGCCAAACCACTATTCGACAAATGGAGGTGCTTTAAAATTCAAAAATCATACCTCGAAGGTCAGTGTATATATTTTTCCCAATATAGTAAACGTAAACTGCATTGCACCCGGATATACACAAAGGGACAACATTTCAATGTTGAATGTATCCTCAAAAAATCGCCCGCAAGTGCAAAAGAACTCAGATACCTAGGAGGGAGTGAAACAACCTCAGTGGACTCCAAGGAGCGATTGTTTGGATGTGTAGTTCATATCGCGTCATATTCCAATCTACTCCTTCAACGCATCATGACCCCAGTTCTTGAGGGATCGATAGCTCTTGCTTTCGGTGTTGCGTTTCACGCTTTCCTCCTGAGCCAGGTGGCGCTTGCAGTAAGAAACCACACGTCGCATGTGGTCGATCTCTGAATCCGAGTAACCGGAGGGGTCCTCATCGGGGTTGTGCTCAAGGATCTGCACAATTTTCCGACCGCTATCGTACTAGTCAATCCTGACATACTAGCTCCAGGCGTAGTAAAGTTAAATTCACCTTTCATGACCAACAGTCTCACCGGAATCATTTGTCCATCCAGATGAGATCGATTGCTCCTCCTTGAGCCAATCACGTAGTTCCTTTGGGGTCATGTTGACGAGATCATTGAACTCGCTACCGAATGGCTTCTCGTTAGTTTCTATTTAGGGGGCGCTAAAGTCGGAAAAAAGCAAATACAGGTGTCTTACCTAATAACAGTTTCTCTAGCTTTCACCATTTTGGCCCCTGAATTTTGGAAGATGATGTTTCTCGAATTTCCTTTCTGGTGGATAGCTGGCCCGTTTCATTGATCATTTCATCGAGGAGAAGCGATGAGATGCCTTATTTCAGTTATGAAGCTCTGAGTCGTGGCGAGCATTGGAGGCAAAGCTGGTTTTTTGACGTCATTATGTCGCCCTTGGACACTCCATCACAGCGCCGCATTTGTAGAATCTGAGCTTAGGAGTACCAAGGAACGTTCGTTGAAGCTAGCAGGAAAAAAACATTCAAATGTTCACATAATCCGCGGAGATGAAGCTGAAAAAGCGCGTTTGTGCCAAGACCGCCAAGGCAGGAAGCCTGATAAAAAATGCGGAGCTCACTGGTCAACTAAGGGATCACTGCATTTCAGCTCTCTGCAGAGTCTGCACAAACACGAGCTTATCGCTTATCTTTTTCCCGTCTAAGTTATGTAGCTAAGATCTATGTAGCTTAGAAGATCAACATTCAAAGCATGGACCTATCTCCATCCAATTATTGCACCCTTTTTATCCACTTTGGCCCCCAGCTCCTATTTGCATTCCTTTCCTCCATGTCTAAAGGGGCGGCCTAGCCCGCTGTACTAGTACTTTGGAAATCACATGCCTATTACCTTATAAAAGAGCGTGTTTACCCCAGAAAAACCCTCCGTGTCGCACCCGGTGGCTTAATGTACTCAAGCTTTTTTTCTCGTTCCACATCCTTGAATTAAGACTTCGCCAAGAATTGATATAGCCTTTCCATATATCACTATGTCTTTCGACTCGTACTCTGTCCAGGAGGTCATTGAGTCCGTGGCAAGATCCGGAGTAATAAAAGGACACACGCGATTAGACAGGGTGTTTTTAAGCTCTGTATCGGCTGGCTGCCTGCTGTCTTTTGCCTGTGCCACTGCTTTAAGCACGAACTCGTCGCCCTGGTTCGCGGAAAATGCCCCTGGCTTGATTCGCACGATCGGCGCTTTGGTATTCCCTTATGGATTGTGCATGATTATTTTAACGGGCGCGGACCTTTGTACCGGATCTTTCATGGTAGATATTATCTGCACATCTCAGAAGCCACCATTCCAATTGCTAACCCCGAGCTAGTATACCACAGTTGCGGCTCTGCAACGAAAGCTTCCCTGGTGGAAGATGCTGGCCCATTGGGTGGTCACGTTTTTTGGTAATTTGGCAGGGTCGCTCTTTATGGTGGCCATCATCTTTGGTTGTGAGTTGTAGCTTCAACAAAGAGAGTTATTCCCGAGTCTGAAACTGACATACGATCGCAAGATGGTGGAATTTTTGACGCCGACCCTTTCAAGTCCGAGGTGATCACGTTTGCGACTAAAAAGCAGGTTACACCTGACTTTCACATGGTATTGCTGCGTGGAATAGGCTGTAACTGGCTAGTTTGCTTGGCATGCTTTTTCGGTATGCAGGGACGTGATCTCGCGTCTAAGATCATGGGTATCTGGTGGCCGATTTTCGCTTTCGTTTCTCTCGGCATGGACCACGTTGTTGCCAACATGACGTTTGTTCCCCTTGCTATCTGGTTGAAAGCGCCTGAAATTTCTGTTGGTTTATACATTTGGAAGGGTATCATCCCTGCTTTAATCGGCAACATTCTCGGTGGTGGTGTATTTTGCGGTAGGTGAAGCGGTTGATTGTTTAAAATGGTTATTGAGCGTTACTGACCTTATTCCAGGAACGTACTATTGGTACATGTATCTTCTGGATGTGAACACGCTTTCCATTCCCGGGCTGAAGAAGAGCGGGAGTGAGACGCAAGCTGTTACTCCAGAGACATACCCCACAAAGGATGGGGACATCGAGGCCAATGCCGGAACCTCAAGTGGTGTATATTCTGGAACTTCAAATGCTGTGTAGCTCCGAATGATCGAGTCACCAATATATATGGACAAGGCAAATTGCAATAGGTTTCCTTGTACTCCGTACTCCCTCTAGAATGCATACTTCGTTTTCAATGTTGTGGGTAGTGAATACGTGACTCGTGGCGATATACAATGCTCATTTAGGTACAGACTTCACCCGATGTACTCTACGAGTCATATATTCACGTGCTTGATAGCCGTCAGAAATCCACGATCAATTGACGAATAATAGTAAGGAATTAGATATCAGAGCCTTAGGCCTCAGTGATGACTAACCTCACTGGCAAAGAACTTGAGAAAGAACGCGAAACCATTGGACGAGATAAGATGCACCATCTTACAAAGTACGACGTCATATCCCGTTCCGGCCCTGTTAAGCCCTTGTGCACAATGCAAGGTGCGTATTTGGCGGGAAATTCCACGAGAGCAGCCCCTCACCCCTCGCCCCGCCAACCCCGCCGAGTCACCGAGTGACGCGAGAGACAAGTTACTTGAACCCACAACCCATCAGCCCAGCCTCGCCTCTACAAACCACACACACACACAGCCATGGCGACCGGACAACCCAACCTCTACAGCTTCCCCAGCACAAGTACGCTAGCCGAGCAATTACGCCCGTACGTACTCTCCAGCCAGAATGCCGCCCTAGCCCGCCACGGCAGCTTCCGCGTCGCCGTCTCCGGCGGCTCCCTGCCCACCGTGCTCGCCCGCGCCCTTCTAGCCCCCAGCAACGGCACCCCCGAAGACACCCCCCAGTTCTCCAAGTGGCACATCTTCTTCGCGGACGAGCGCGCCGTGCCCCTCGACCACGTCGACAGCAACTACCGCCTGCTGCAGGAGGAGCTGCTCAGCAAGATCCCTGCGGAGCTCGGAGCTCCGACCGTGTACCCCATCGATGCCGAGGCCGTCAAGAAAGATGATACCCAGGAGCTGGCGGATCTGTACCAGGAGGACTTGATGCGCGTGTTCGCCGCCAAGGATAGCGTCAAGACGCCTATCTTTGACTTGATTCTTTTGGGCTGTGGACCGGACGGTCATACGTGCAGTTTGTTCCCTGGTCACGACCTGCTGCGGGAGAAGGATGCTTGGGTCGCTCCGGAGACAAACTCGCCCAAGCCTCCCCCTAAGCGTATTACCCTTACTCTCCCCGTTGTCACTGCTGCTATTCACATCGCTTTTGTGGCTACTGGTGCTGGAAAGAAGGATATCATGAAGGAGATCTTCGATACCGAGGCTGGTCGCAGTCTTCCTTCCGCTTTGGTTAACCAAGGTGGCGGTGAGAAGGTGAGCTGGTTCACCGATCACCCTGCCATTGATGGTGTTGCCTATCCCCGTCGTGGCAACCTGTGAAGGGAGCCAAAAAAAAAAAAATAAGAATACTTGACGCTTTGGCTTCGAAACAGCCTTCGTTAATTAAATTGTGTACTTGGGACTGACGATGGAAATCCGTGATGACATGTTTGCAATTGGGCGCAATCTTGCCAATTTTATCTGCAGTTGGAGGTACCAATCGTGCATGATTTTCCCTAACATTTATGTATTCACCAGTCTTTCAAAAGGACCAATACCAAACGATGATAGAACTTGATGATAACCAATGAAAGTACCCCAAGTCAAATTCCTATCTACTTTCTTACTTCGGATGCCATAATCTTCCATCCACATACAAGGTTTGAGACACCATTTAAAGGGGTTTTCATTCTCGACTAGGGGTATCTTTAATCAATTCTGTTGTGGAAAAGGAAACACAGGAAGCCAAGGTTCTGCCTGCGTGGCAGGATATCCTCCAGCCCACGGCATCAGACCAGCCCCCTCAATTCCGGACCCAACAGCAGTATCGGCCGGTTGCCATGTCCACCCAAGATCTGACATGAACAGCGTCTGGAGCTCTTCAAGGCTTGCTTGACCGAATTCAACGTCGTTCGAGGCACCCGTTCCTGGGCCCTCGCTAGAAACCCCAACGGCCGAGTGCTCAAGATCCGGATTTGATTCGGGAACTGCGCTATTCGGCGCGGACGAAGTGGTTGCTTTTTCTGGTGCATGTCTTTCCGGGATCGACTTTCGCGCCATGCGGAAAATAGACAGTGGATTGAGGACATAATCGGGGGCGCTTTGGATCGGAGTCCCGGGTGGGCTTTCACTGCACGGACTGTTAGTACCTCTAAAAAATTCCAAGGTTCTGCTTGGGGTGTATTTACCTCGGTCCCTCGTCGCCTGTTTGATATGGGTCATCTGGAATGCTGTTGTGAGCGACTACTTCGGAGCCGATACCAGAACGATCCAACATGGTTTCGGCGGCGGAGCACTGTGAATAGTAGATGAGTTAGCAATCACAAGCATGGAAACCTGGAGTTTGAGGTGGTTATTTACCAGTGAGTTCGCGATAACACTCAGTGACCCCATCAATTTCAGAGCATCAATGTTACTTTTCAGAAGTGGCAAAGTTTCCATGGTGATTATCTTTGTTTCCTCGGCACGAGGGTTTAGAATTTGTGTCAGATGGTATACCATGATCCGGCAGCTGTCATATGTAATAGTTGGCAGCCATGAATCAGCCAATAGCCTTGTCCCGTGATGAGCCGTCTCGCCAATTATTGTTGCTAGAGCCCTTGCAGCATCGAACAATACTTCTTGCAAATGCCGAAGGAAGGCGTGCTGCTCGGGGGGAAAGTCAAATGCAGCGCGAAGTTTGTAAAGAGCAGGCGCTCCCAACCGATATAAATCGCATATTGTTTGGTAATGGGCACAATGCAATACACAGAGAGCGCCAAGTTGGGAAGAGTCCTTTCGAATGTAAACTGCGTTCGGCGTGAATTGCAAGCTTGCTGGCAAGGTGTCATACCAAGCACGACAGTCTCGATCCAGAATTGCAAACTCGGATTCCGGTGCCCAAGGAACCATTGCTTCATCAAGGTGCTTGATGTACCTAGAATTGAAGTAAGTGACATGAAGCTCGGTGGGTGGCAAAGTGCCCTTTTTATTTTGTCAATATTGAACTCACCTTAATACTCTTTTACGAATTGAGATGTGTCGAATAAAATATGCCATCATTCCCATATTGGGCATAAGTGCATCACTGTCAAGCTCACCAGGTATGAACTTCAACCAGTTTCCGGGCTCCAATGTTTCAGTAAGACAAGGAATTTGCTGGATGAAATTTCTTTCGTTGCAAGGTAACTGGATCTTCATGTCCTTTTCATCTACCAGCGTGAGTTGGTCAACTCCACTCCCAACAAGAGCATCCATAATATAACAGCTCCACATTAACCTCCTTCGGCATTCTCTAGCTGTGACGGAAGGTCCAACCTCAGTGTTCTGGCATAGCACGTCTGTATTGTATTCCAAGTTGATCTGAAGCGCTTGGGTCATTCGGGTTATGAGTCCACTGAGCATGAAAGCATTTGCGAAATTTCCCATGCGGACCGCGTGGTCATGAAGCAGAACTGACGCCTTTCATCCATGCAGTGTTAGATCAAATCGCCAGTGAATAAAGAACAATTCGACTTACCATTGTCTTTTCCACAGTAACTGTATCGAGAGCCTCGAGAATTAACCTCTGGGCAATCTTAGCCCACTCAGCCCCGGCCATAAGAATGAACTTTGTTGGAAGTGGTGACATTGTTTCACTATATGATAGTGCATGGAATCTGTACATTGTTAATCATCTTTGATCAACGCGGACTTCGAGCGAAGTCACTTACTGGCCACCCAGAGCACATATAATATGCAGGAGTGCATGGCTCTGATATCTCTTGGGGCCATCTCTGTCGAGTCTTTGAAGGAATGACGGTCTATGGATAAAGGCGAAGCACCTAAGAGGGTGGATATTATTGAAGAACTCTTCGACCAAAAGGCCTATCTTTCCTCGGTCGGGCAGCTGTGAAGCAGTCAACCTAATAACAGTGTATTAGTCAAATAAATCACATAGGGGTAGGTGTGTGATGCCAGTAGTACCAATTTAAAGGCGCAGGAGTAGGCTCAATACTTTCTTTCAAGAGAGATTGATGAAATGATGACCCTGAAGAATGCGGGGAAATCTGGTCCAGTCGTAGTGTTTCCTGGTCCATTCGATCGCTTGAAGACCGGTCGGGAATGACCAAAGGATTAGAAAGTGGTTTCTTAGTGTCTGTTGGAATACTCTCCACGCGCCGGATCCAACTTGGCTGCGATGATTCGGAGTAAACACATCCATGACCCTTGTCTTGACATCTTCGGCACGTCGGTCGCTCTCCCGAGCACTTGGTCTTGCTTGAACGACAGGCCGTGCACGACCTATAAGTTCTCTTCCGTTTCGAACTTTCCGTCCTGTCTTTTGCAACCTCTAGGGCCTGTGAACTCGGTGAATCTCCATAGCCAGAACAAACCAGCCGGAGTCGCGAACAATTGCCGCATTCGCCTGGCTTTTCGTCGCATTTGACCTGTTTTTCAGATCAGAACGGAAGGTCAAAGGCAGGCACGACTTGAATGATCTTACTTTGCGTGCTCGGCAGGTACGACAACCTAGATTCTTGTTAG
The DNA here is from genome assembly GCF_028828195.1 of Penicillium verhagenii. Classification (NCBI taxonomy): domain Eukaryota; kingdom Fungi; phylum Ascomycota; class Eurotiomycetes; order Eurotiales; family Aspergillaceae; genus Penicillium; species Penicillium verhagenii. Next base: position 1,259,944 of record NW_026643171.1, read on the forward strand.
TATATCGACATGGTTTGTTTATTCCGGTCTTGACACTCACCAAACCGTGAACGAGATGGTCTTGAGGCATTTTTAGATCCCATACCTCCTATACCTGTCGCTAATTTAAGACTCGCTTTGCGAGGATTCCGAAATGACCAGTCTGCCGACAGCGAGGCATTGCGTTGAATACGTGGCGGACCATCGGCAAATAACGGCCTATCGGCTGACGTAGCGTATGGTGGTGAAATCCATGCGTTGAATGACGAGATGGAAAAGCGGAGAATGCGGGGCCGCGGGCGTTTTGAGTTGACGATCTAATCCAAAACAATCCAATCTCCTCATGTTCCTCACCACAAACCAGTTATGTTTGGCCATTTAATTTTGGCTTTGAATCTCTTCATCCACAAGGTTCTTCTGTCCAATTATGACATCCCAAATGGCATTGAAAGTCAATTAATCACCTCTCCAGTGACAGTATGTTCAATGCGATTTTCCAGGGGAAAGAGCCGCAGATGGCTATATGACTGAGAGTGCTGCCTAAGTAACCCCGGGGCGAAGGAAATGTTGATTTGTTTTTGAGTTCATGCATTTATCGATTCGGGAATGTCAGTGTTGGAACCTTGTTATATTAGCCATGTCTTAATGTCAAAATCCACATGCATGTGGGCATCAATCCATCCGTGCGTATATTATGGTCACGTGTTTATACTCTAATCACATGTTATCTTTGATGTGCATGTGTGCTAGTCACGTGCTAGAATATGCGGGTTGTATGCTTTGATCACGTGCGTGTGTATACTACTCAGCTCATATATATACTTTTATCCACAAACAGTCAAGTATAGACAAGAATGCGACTGGTTCTTAAATGTAGTGGTATGTTGGAATTTTGGAAAGTGGCTCGGAGTTTAAACTTTCGACGATAAAAGAGAGGGGTTTCGAGAGCGGATTTGGTAGGAGAGAGCGAATGTAGCTGGGTGGTATGCGGATGTAGGCGTAGAACGCCACGAACTACATGATTTTCCGATACGATGATAGTTTGATATAGTATTGTACTATATCTTCCGGATCTCGCATACGCCGCACGCCTCGCGTCGCTCGGACCCAAATATTCCAAATATCTACCTTTCAATTTTTTCTACAATAAACCACAACACCAAAAGCACCGGTTGAGTTTCTTCCTTACTATTGGGTCAATCTGCGATCTCCTGACTTGAACACCCAGATCAATTGATCCTTTTATTTATCCTACTGCAACCTTACCAGCCTACCCAAATCTGCAACGAGACTGCTCTTTCGCGCCAGTCGGCCATTTTCTGCGCTGTTCCATGCAACCCCGAGAACTCGGCCTAGCAGTCGAGGCCGAAAATCATTTGGAATCAGACTGGGACTCTGGTTCGCGATGTGGTACGCGAAACACTCTAATGCATAACCTGCATTCACTGACGCTTGGCCGAGTGAGCAGATAACAGATGGGCGCTTCGAATCCGAAATCCTTTAAACCCATGTTCGAATCTAATGATCAACATAATGACATCAAGGATTTGCATTATTGTTTATTCTTCTCATACACTAGGCCCATTGCTGAAGCCACGGAAATTGTCTTTTGAAACTCAATACTTTCAAAAATGGAGAACACCACTTACAATATCCCGGAGTCTCAGACGGCAATCCTCCAGCATGAAGGTGGGGTCCTGAAAATCACCTCCGATATGCCAGTTCCAGTGATCAGTCCTCATGAAATGCTTGTCGCTACCAAAGCAGTCGCTCTAAATCTGTGTGATTACAAGATGCCCCTTAGATTCCCCACTCCGGGTCTGTGGGATGGTTGTGACTTTGCGGGCATCGTCGTCGCATTAGGAAGCCAGGTCGCAGCCGACGGTCGATTCAGTCTCGGAGATCGAGTTGTTGGTGCTGTCCAAGGCTCCAACCAATCCGACCCTCAATCCGGGGCATACTGCGAATATATTCGCGCAGAACCGGACTTCACGTTCCACATTCCTGACGATATGCCCTTTACCACTGCGCCCGGAATATCGGGAACTGGAATTGCAACTCTCGGGGTGGCACTATTCTGGTCACTACAGATCACAGGCAAGCTCGACGCTCCGGTCACGAAGCCGGAGGATGTCCTGATATATGGTGGAAGCAGTACTATCGGACTACTGGCAATCCAGATGGTGAAGCTGTAAGTCTGTTCCATCTCCCTTTTCAGTGACATTGCTGAACCCAGGCTTTGTTTACAGATGTGGTTACCGAGTCATTACAACGTGCTCTCCTCGCAATTTTGACCTGGTCAGGTCCTACGGAGCAGATCTTGTATTCGACTATAATTCCCCGACCTGCGCGAAGGATGTCAGGGCCGCAACCAAGAACACACTTCGATTTGTCCTCGATCCGTTCTCAGAGGCCAAGACGTTGCGCTTATGCCATGAGGCAATGGGTCGGACGGGTGGTCGGTACTGCGCCCTGGAGCAGTACGATAGCAGTCTCTGCGAGCGCAAAACTATCAAGCATGAGCTGGTTATGGGTGGGGCTATAGCCGGGAAGGGTGTTGAGCTTCCAGAGCCGTACGGGATCCCGCCTCGTCCGGAAATTGGAGAATGGGCGCGCCCCTGGTATAAGTGCGTCCAGGGGTTGATTTCATCTGGCAAGCTTAAGCCTGTACCTGTGGATATTCTTCCAGGTCGGTTCGATGGCATTCTAAGTGGACTGGATATTCTCAAGAATGGAACGGTGTCTGGAAAGAAGCTTGTTGTTTGCCTATGAGCTTTGAATTTTTTAATCTCTTTTCAACCAGGGTTCCTCTTAGTGATTCATATGTATGGAGTCTCTTATGAATTCTTCCCGTGGTGTGGATTCACTATTGTTTTGACTTGGGATTCGTTCTACCAATTTCCAACGTCGAGGAAAATTGATTTATTTTGCAAAATGCATAGAGTCCGACGTAAATGTGTAGAACAGAGACAACAGAGACAACAGAGTTTAAAAATAGTGGTTTGAACTATATCTTGCTCTCGCCATTACTATCCAGAGTTCTTCGAACAAGATTGAAGGTGGACTACCCTACGGTGCAGAAAGACGAGGTCCACAAAACCACCCTACCTGGAATCTCAATGTGCCGCCTGCAGAAAATGGCCGCTATCACTTCACTGAGTCTCATAATCATACACCATCCGCGCAGTAACTATTCCATCATTCTTCGACCCCTTCTTCGTCGTCGCATGCCGGGTGAAATACCTCTTCCCATCGATCATCTCAAACCCCCAGAAAACACGCGCAGTCCAATCCATTTTAGTATTGTAGGCTTCCTCATCAATGACCAAATTGGAAGAGCAGCCTTCTTCGAACGCGTTGCGCAGCTCGTCGTCCATGATGGTCGCGGTGTTCATGTACCGCAGTTGCATTGTGATGTCTCCAAAAATGGGCAATGACATGTCCTGTCCAACTCCGTTCAGAGGGCAAGATGTCTCACTGTTGAATCCACCCGGATGAACAACTTGTTTCACATGCATGGTCGTGACCGAACCGATGTCCGAAGAGGAGTCGGTGGCGCTTTCGCTGCTTGTATCCGACAACGAAACCGACTGGGTGATTTCCAAAGAAAGGTTGGCGAAACGGAGAACCTTGCGTGTAATCCAGGGTACACCTTGCTATTTTTGTTTTGTTTCGATTTAGTCATTTAGATAACAGGGAAGAGAGAGTTTGAGGTAAAGTCCATACCAAAGCGAACACTGCATCTGGATCGTCAGATAGCTTCCTGTTCTGAACAGATAAATTAATTCCAAATTCTCATTCTTTATGAAAGACAGGGGCACGTACCAGTCTCCATTTTCCAACTAGATTAGTAATATCTTTGGAGATGGGAGCGGCCATTTCCTTATGATTGCGTCGACTGAGGATTACAAGGGAACTTTCTCTGGGGCTTGGTCAGTCGTTCATGAATGAGCGGAAACCGCTCTTGAAATATGAGTATCTGAACATCTGTCAGGTGGGATGCAAAGCAAGAACAAAACCAGATCTCGGATTCGGTATCGGCCTCGGAAACTACGGGGCTGAAGCTGAATATTTGATAACATATGTTCAAGGTTGTTCCTCGCCCCTGCCAATCAAACTTCACTGGGAGCATCCTTCTCGCTAAAGGATGCTATCATGTGAGAGTGTTTAGAAAATCAGGTCATCGAGTTACTTTTAGACCTGATGACCTGCTGTCCTATAACCCATCATGTGAGGTAGTTATATCGATTTCTTATTCGTTTGCTTGTTGAAATGATTTTGCTCATTCCTTCAATCCCTTCTCTTAGCCCACCGGGCGTGAGAAGTGAGACAAAGGACAAGCCGCTGGCGAGTGATCAACTTCAAGGTGTTTGCTACCCCATAGTACCACTCCCCAGTTTCCCACTCTTTTGACGAAGACTGAGAATGATCACGCAGAAACACAGCAGTTTTCGATTTGAAAGGTCACTCGGCACGTTTCTTTGCACACAAAAATCTTCCTCGCCGTGGGGTCTGTTCATCCATAAACATTGGCCACGAACGAATATTATGGCGGAGATGCGAGGAAGACACACTTTAACCCGATTAGGATGGATTTCTGTCTGCAACAGAAGTGTGGAGGCTTAGACCGCACATTTTCCGCCAGGATTTCCATGCATCTCTTATCAACGTTCTTTATTCTGCCGGTCAATAGAATGATGGGGATATAATATACTTAAACATCCTTTAATACTAGCAGCAAGTGTCAACCTTACGTTAGTTATATGTACTCTTGCGGTGCTGAGCGTGAGCGTCGCGGGATTCGCAAAATTCCAAGAACAATTATTTATATAATTATGTGCACAAAGGATGAGCAATTAATACAACACACATATCCCGTTAAATTCATTAAAATAGGAGTCTAATTAAACTTGACGGTCCACAAGAAGGACGTCCGATTCTGAAAAACTGTGCATAGCCTTAGAAACTCAGATTTAATAGGAGCTCCAATTAGGGGAGATCTAATCGGAGGATTTGCAGTTGGAGGACGTCCAATCGGAGCTTGTTCTGTTGGAGGATGTCTAATCGGAGGAGGTCATCGGAGGGCGTAAAATCGTCAATCGTCAATCGTTAATCAGAGTCCATCAATTGGGATGAAAGTCTGCACATAGCCTTAGAAACTCAAGCTCTATAAGACGTCTAATCGTCAATTATCAATCTGAGGGCGTCGATCGTCAATCGTAAATCGGAGGTATCAATCAAAAATTGTTAACCATTAATCAGAGGGCATCAATTAGATATAAATCTGCATATGGCCTTTAGAAACGCAGGGTCTATAGGACGTCCAATCAGAGGGTGCCAATCGTGAATCGTCAATCGTGAGTCGTCACATCAATGCAATAATCGTCAACCATGAATCGTCAGAAGTCTGCGCATAGCCTTAGAGACTCAGGGTCTATAGGACATCTAATCAGAGGGCTTCAATAACTTGATCAGAGGGCGTCAATCTTCAATCGTGAATCGAATCGTCAATCGTCAATCGTCAATTGTTAATCGGATGAAAATCTGCACATAGCCTTAGAAACTCAAGCTCTATAGAACGTCTAATCATCAATTATCAATCAGAGGTATCAATCAGCAATTGTTAGCCATTATTCAGAGGGCATCAATTATATATAAATTTACTCATAGCCTTCAGAAACGTAGGGTCTATAGGATGTCCGATCAGAGGGCGTCAATCAGAGAGCACCAATCGGAGGGTGTTAATCGTGAATCGTCAATCGTCAATCGTTAATCATGAATTGTTAGAAATCTGCGCATAGCCTTAGAGACTTAGGGTCTATAGGACATCTAATCGGAGGGCTTTAATAGTTAATCGGAGGCGTCAATCGTCAATCGTGAATCGAATCGTGAATTATCAATCGTCAATCGTGAATCGAATCGTCAATCATCAATCATCAGTCGTCAATCATGAATTGTTAATCGGATGAAAATCTGCACATAGCCTTACAAGCTTAGGATTTACAAACATTTGAAAGGTCCAGGTGTACGTAGTCCTCAGAACATAGTATTAACCATTAATTAGTATTTACGATAAACGTTAAGGATAAGCGCTTAAGCAGCATATCATAATAATGCGCATATCCTAACAGATTCGACATGATAAGTATTAATTGTCAAATCTATATTAATCTAATAAGGTACTATAAAATCCTGGCCCTGAATTTCGTACGATCCGTAGGACTCACGACCCGCATTCACGATTAGACAAAAATGCACATATCCTAACAAATTTGATACTATAAGGATTACTAAGTGTTACTCTTATAGGATATCAGCCGACTATATAATCCCCTCACTAAATTTCGCGGTCTTCATGGGATTCGCGATTCGTAATTTGCAATTCACAATTTGCAATTCACAGTTTGCAGTTTTTAGTTTGCAGTTTCCAGTTTGCAGTTTCCAGTTTGCAGTTTGCAGTTTGCAGTTCGTAGTTCGCAGTTCGCAATTTGCGGTCCGCGGTTCCTAGTTTGCGATTCGCTTTTCGTAGGCGATTCGCTATTCGTAATTCATGATGAGATAAAAATGCACATATCCTAACAAGTTTATCAATATTTTTATTAAGCGTCAACTGTATAAGATACTGCACAATCCTCACATAGAGTGTCGCGAGATTATGAAATCTAATAATGCGCATATCCTAACAAAAACGTTAATATCCAAATCTCAACCTTGCGCGACACTGCGCGATACTCGCGTCAAACGCTACAGGACTGACATTGTCACTTCTAGTATGATTTGCGCGCAGTTTGATAATGCGCATATCTTAATTTAGTCTTTCACACTAGCATTTAGGTAAGTGTGTTAACAGCGCGACGCCATAAGCTGCAGGCAGAAACCAGGCACACCTGCATCCTAATCACATTACAGGATGTATTTATACAAATCAGGTATCTCTTGTGCTTTGACTCTTTTCCCATTGGCACCTTTAATAAAATCAGGCAGTGCCTCTTTACCAGCCTCAGTATAATGCTTGTCAAAGTAGCACATATGAGATCCATGTGTGTGAAGTTTCCCCCGAAAGCACTGCACTTGATTGAGGACGAAATGCATCGCATGTGTACAAATACCGCGGACCGGGCTGAGTACAGTTTTGATCATCACCTCGATGGAAATTAATTCAAGGCTTAGGTAGTAACGATATGCTGATAAGGAGAAGCTTGGGATCTAACGCTGTTCTTTCGTAATCACTTTCAAGGTTCACTCATTTGAACTACCCATTCGGAATCCATGCAAACATTTGAACAAACATTGAAGTGATTACGCTGACCAGAGTCTATATGAACGCATACGCACCCGGGCGTCATTAAGGGAATCCATCCAAATAAAGTTATCATACAAAGCTTGGATCATTCACAAGTTTTCGGAGGCATGCCATCGTCTCTTTCAACGGAATGCTACACTCATTCCGTTCTTCGGTCATAATTTGATCACGGACAGAAGCCAGGGGACCACCAATTCCCAGATCAGACGTGACCGGATTGATGTCTCCATCAACCTCACCGCAAGACATCCCCAAAGCAAGTTCCATTTTTGCCAACATATTGGTACAGAGGTCAGTCAAAACGTGGATTTGTAATGTGATATTCCTGTCCATATTAAACTGTCCGTAGTGCGAGTTGGGTAACAGCAGGAATGAAGAGGCCTCCGCAGGTGGGACAAGAAGAAATAGTTGGTACAGCCGGTTGAAAATAGCACAATAGATGCAGTTCAGATGGCTATAGGCTGTGAGCATACCCATGGAAGTTACCAGGTCGTAAGCTGGCAGTGAGGGGCCTCTGCTACGATCTGATTGTGGCGAACTGACTGTGCGATCGGTGTGGTCTTGAGGCGATGCTACAAATGCGGTGGATTGCTCTCGGCTTTTTGGAAAGTTCTTGGCATCCTCGAACGGAGCAGATTCAACGCTTGGGGTTTGATCATGGGATGGATCTTCCGATCTACCGAGCCCAGATTCAATTATGTCTAAGAATTTTGTCGAGTGATTGAGCATTCGAAAAATGGGAACCTCAAGTCTGCCTCCCAGGGAGCTGATGTCATCTCCCAAAATGTTCAAGGATTGCATAATATCAGAGTCTGACTCCAAGGCCTCGAGATCATTGATCATTTCGAGGTTAAGCTTCAGGATTCTTTTGCGCACAGAGTAGCTCTTCGCATCAACTGAGATTCTTGTTCTGTTGTTGTGGGTCTCATTGGCCATGGGGACTTTGTCCCAGGGGTTGTCCCAGTTACTGTCCAGGACGGGAAATGAACCCGAGTCTATAAGACTGGGAGGCTGCGATGGCAGGGAGGATGGAGCATTGGTATGCGACTCATCTTTGAGGTTAAATGCATGCTCCATTGTGAACGCATCTTCGGTTGAAGGCTGGTGATCGAGGGGGTAGTCAGATTCAGAGAAGAAATTCTCTACTGGGACCTGCTCAATACTTCATCAGCTACTTATGAACCTCAGAACGCGATTCCTTTTCTTAGATTCTCACCATGGGGTAGAAGCCCGGGGTCCATGGCGGCTGTGGCTCATTCCATTGATCGAATTGGAATGAACTAGCAGGGTAGAGCGAAGGCTGATAGCCCATGTCGCCCAGAAAAGGGGGCGTATCTTCCGTATTCCAGGGGACCAGGCTGTCTGGATACTGCCATATGTCGTATCGTTGATGGTCGAGTTTGTGGTAGCCTCCCGATGACACGGTTTTCTTCACTTTCGAGTTGGAAGATTTGTGCAAGATGGGCATTGGAGTTTGTCGCTCGCCGCCCATATGCATAAATCTTGGATCACAATCCACTGGATATGAGCAGTGGTTGTTCTTAGAAGATATGTAATTTGAGGAGGGGTGGTTGAGGCTTGTCGTACACACGACCTGAGCTTTGAGACATCTTTCGCATGATCTGCCATTCACATGATCGCGTTCACAGCGTAGTTTGAACCCGCGACATCGGTCACAAGCCGATCTACGCGACTGTCGATAATTTAGAGCAGGGTGCATTTTGATAGTAATAGAAAATGGCTAGCCGGTGATAGTATTGCAAAGGCTCAGGGTATATGTAGGCAAGCAGATGTGGCGGTATTCACATCAAGTTAGAGGAAGTACTTATTTTCCGGCATATACTTCAGATATGGCCAATTTGAATATGCTCTACTTGTAGATCAGACCAAGAACGAGGCCCAACAGATGCTATAGCTGTGTTTAAAATACATGGCCACGGTACTGGGTCTCTTGACATGTGTCAATAGTTGACCTGTGGAGCAAGAATCAATTTTGCGCATCTACAGAACAATTCCAATTTCCAGGTTTGAAGCGTCCACCCATTGTACATACACTCAATGATATTGATTTCTATCAATATTTTGCGCATACTCCTTGATTCAATATTTGAAGAACGACATATTGAACTTTTCTCATATCTTTCGAAGAGAACACACACCACGTACAGTAGTCCTTCGCCTACGAGCCTTCATGGTATAAAATTTGGATTTCAAGGATGTCAGCACCAATCAATCTGGGAGTCAACCTGCTTGTCTAACCCTCCAGATGTCGCCTCAACAGACATGGAAAATTCCGACATGAACTCATCTACTATTCAAACTTTGAAAACATTACACAAAGCAGCACATGAATGGGGAATCATAGATTCGCACATACAAACACCAGTGACTTTCCTATTTCGATCCAAAGTGAAAAAGCAAAGCCGATGTTATGGAGAAGCCCAAACCATCATGGTACCACAGACCCCATGTTATCAGGGATACCATGTGAGTTTCTGTGAGACTGAACAGCATTGACAGCACACTATCGAGGGCCCAGGTTTTTGGGTTTGGGAATAGCCGCTGAAGTCGTACATATATCCCGGGCAGCCGGAAAATTAAAATCAGAACTAAGCAGGGATATTCCCGAGCGTGCTAATTTGCATTGTTGAGCTTGCTCAAAAAGCCCATGAACGATACCCCACTTACCCCTACACCGTCAGTTTCATTCCGAACTACCCAATGCTTGAGTTGCACGGGACCTGTGCCTTTGGTTAAAACGGCAAAGTGGCTTCGATAATGATAAAAATAGCTCGAGGCGTAAATCGCTGAACCAGCGAATGTATTGAATTGAACACCTTCCAAATCATATCATTTTCTTGTTGGCTTATATTTGCTGCGCAGGTGAAATGAGGTGTCGTTGAGGTCAGACTCTGTGCCACTCGTGAAACGATTGTTACACGAACTATGTTGTGGTACCTATTGTTTGGGCTTCCTCTAGCCCTGGATTGTGTATCTGTGTGGAACACAGGTTAGTCATGGCGCAAACTTGGGCTTGTGCAATATTTTGAGTTCGAGGGTGGTTTCTGGTTTGTGCTTGGTTGGTATCAGTTCGTCGGCAACGTGAAGATTTCCCCGGTCGCGTTTCTTTGATCATCATTTCTGCCTGGCTGTTGTATGACGCATTTTTTCAATGTGCAGTCTGAGCGGTCTCCAAATCATGTTTTAAATTAAAGGCTGAAACATGCCCAGAAGGATTCATTGCTGATTTTCCCCCCGTGGGTCCTCATGGCAGATTCGATTATCGTCAGCGCCTGCTGCAGGAAAGCGAAATGTGGCAGACCCCTTGATTATAGGCAGAATGAGAGAATATGGACTTGAGAATCCCACCTGTGATTAATGATTGAATGCAAACTGGAATTACTCACGACCCCCTTCCCTTGGATTTGGTACCATGATCTTGGAGAAGAGTAGGCTGGTGCCTATGATAGAAGGAGATATGTGCTCGTTCTCACACTCGCCAGCCACCATGGCTTGATATCGTAACGCTATTGGCTGAGCGAAGATTCCAAATGTTGTGCATGATAACTTGTCCCTGTGGCCCATATCATGATCGACCGGGGGTCAATATTTTTGCGGCGTTGATATGCTGGTAGGCGGACACATCAAAAGGCGTTGCTACAAGGGATATGGTTAGCATCAGACGAGATTATTCATAGTCGACCAATTTTCACATCAATAATTTGCAGAAAGCTCTTCGTTCTTCAGGCAAAAAGGTGCAAGAAGCTGAGGTCGCGAGGGGGTAAGCCGAGGTCCGCTCATTTACCTGAATGCGGGGAAATCAAGGGCGACTTGCAGCATTACTTGGTCATAGATAAAAACAAAGAATGTCATCACCATGAGTTTTTGGAAGCACAACAAAATGAATTTTGACTTGCCAGAAGAATTAAAGTCCCATATCCAATCTCTGGATTCTTTTATCAACTCCACCATCCTTCCCCTCCAGCACTCTGACGATAATAATCGGTTCTTTGACTATAGACGGGAACATTCACGAACAGACTGGGATAACAATGGCAACCCACGACCAGAGTGGGAGGCGTTGTTGAGTCAAGCTCGCCAACTGGGCGATGAGGCAGGCTTCTATCGATTCGCGCTCCCAAAGCAATATGGAGGCCAAGAGCACCCCAACACGAATCTTTGGATGGCCGCCATCCGGTATCACCTAGCCTCACATCCTACCTACGGTGGAGGCCTGGGACTGGCAAATGATTTACAAAATGAGCATAGCGTCGTGGGGAATTTCCCCGATATCTACATGATCCATCACTTCGGGAGCGAAGAGCAACGCCACACCTTGATTCCCGCTCGCCTGCGCGGTGAATTCCGTTCAACCTTCGGGCTGACAGAGCCAGACCACGGGAGCGACGCAACATTCATGTCCACCGTGGCTCGTCGCGCACGTAGTGGATTCGAAATTACCGGGGTGAAGAAGTGGCAAACTGGTGCACACCACTGTACTCATCTTATTGTTTTTGCACGGACTTCTGGTTCGTCTGGGTCTGCGAAAGGCATTACTGCCTTCCTTGTCCCACGGGAAACACCTGGTGTTAAGATTCTCAGCTATGAGTGGACAATGAATATGCCGACGGATCATGCGACTATCGAACTGGACCATGTGTGGGTGCCAGAGTCTGCTATTATAGGATCTGTGGATAATGGTTTGGCCATTGCGCAGACGTTTGTACATGAGAATCGCGTCCGACAGGCGGCAAGTGCCTGTGGTGCCGCGAAATTCTGTCTTGAAAAAAGCATTTTACGTGCTCGTGGGCGCAAGATTTGGGGAGAAGGCAAAATACTGGCTGAAAATCAGGCAATACAATTCCCAGTCGTGGAGCTTATGACACAGGTGGAAATGCTGCGATTGTTTATACTGAAAACGAGTTGGCAAATGGATCGCATCGTTGCTGAGGGTCATTTATCAGGAAGCAAACGGCCACCGTGGGTTGAGATTGAGCGAACACTTAGTGACCAGGTGTCGATGTGTAACTTCTGGGCCAACAGATTATGCTGCCAGGCTGCCGATCGAGCGATTCAGGTGAGTCTTCAATATCTTTCACACTCATTCATGACAACAATTAAGGCTGAGTGAATAGATCCATGGTGGAGATGGGTATTCACGTCATTATCCATTTGAGCATATCTATCGGCATTTCCGACGGTACCGAATCACTGAAGGAGCAGAAGAGATCCAGATGCGAAAGATCGCTGCGTACATCTTTGGGTTTGCGGGTCCAAAGAAAAAGCAACTAGAGGCCGAGGATAAGATGAAGGCTAAAATGTGACAACCTCGAAAGCTCCCCTTAGTTGAGGCTAAATAGCACGACAGGTTCGAAACAATGAATACACTTTTATTTGCATGGTATCTCTGATAAAAGAAAATCGCTGGGAATGACGGTCTATTGTCGAATTAAGACAACAATGAAAACCCGAAGTAGCACAACATACTAGGAACCAAGTCGCTGTTACCTGCTCAACCTCATAAGATTGGCGGAGCAACAAATGAATCTGGAATGCCCTCAAAGACCCAGTTGAGAGAGTCGAAGACTTCAGAGAAACCAGCCTCGCTGAAAAATGCCCCGCTCTCATCAAATTGGGTTGGTAACATCAATGAGGGATCCTCGAGTGAGATATCCTGTTGCCGGGTCATGGGTCCCATTGTCGTAGTGATATCCAAATTCGCTGCTGCTGCCGCCGCTAGAATAAATAAAAATGTGAGCAAGGCTGTATAGAGATATTGCGCTAGGGTTATCAAAACTTACCTTGCATTTCTTCAAGACTCTTTACTGGTCGGAACCGCTGTCGCCAGCGCCATACGGTATCATAAACGTGGCTCATACTCATCCGGCAGCGAACCTTGAGTTGAAGATCGTCTTCTGTGGTGGGTTCTGCGCCAGTCGCATTCCACATTTGAGCGAGAATATCAGCTAATCGGATAGGCCGGTCATGGTCCATGACGCTGATTCGACGAATGGCCGAGATGGCGCCGTTGAACAGCAACTTTCCATGATTGAAGTCAATATGCCTGTTGAAGTTGCTCTTCAGGAGCTTCATTAAAGCAAAAGCAGCGGAAACAATCATTTGAAGGATATAATTCGTGGAATGGCCAATCAATTCGCCAGGCGCGGTCTCAAGGTCCAATACTCGACCCAAGAATGAAGTGGTTGCGAAAAATAGCTTTGTGAGATCGTCGGGCCGTGCATTCGAACCCAGGAAAACAAAGTATCGGAAATGCAGCTCGGCAGCACGGAGGTGAATCATGTTAATCGCTTTGAAAATATTAGCCAGGGTAAAAAACAGGACCAAGTCAAGATATAATACCAGAGATTTCTTGTCCAAACTCCACCTCCATCTCTCTCAGTTCACTCTCAAGGATTTGAACGACCACAAGCTTCTCAACGCTGATGAATTCACCGGGTTCGGGCTTGCTGCTATACAAAGCCTTTGTCACCCGATCACAGAACTTCTCGATGCGAAGACGAATTGCAAGATCAGTCGGTAGGTGATAATCTGCATCCTTCAACGAGGCGGGCTCAAGAGCCCAGTCATACATCGTACTTGGTGGTTGGCCGTAACCAGTCGCAACACTTTCATATAATCAGACATTGGGCTTTTGCGGGGATGAGGGAGTTTACATACTTCTGAGCAACTATGTTGCAAATGATCCAGGTGTGTAAGCGATCTTTGAGTGCTTCACCTTGTACCCCCATTTGGAATGTTGTGAACTCTTCAGCCTGAACTGGGCGATGCAAGCCCAGTTGCATGGCAATTTGCATCATTAGGCCACTTAGCATAAAAGTTGCATCGGTGCGCTGGCTTGTTGTCGGAAGAGGCCATGTACATAGGACACATAGCGCCTTCACAACTCGATAGTCCTGAGGAACATTGGTGATAGTTGACCATAGTAGACGGCTGAATGGCCCCGAGAGTGCACTCAGTAAACCAGGGTCTGATGGGGATCGTCGGCTAGCAACACAAACAATAGTCCATGCTAATAAAGGACAGCGGCCCAGATAGACCTCCGGGGGTTTTGGCAGATTCAGAAGTGGGAGAAATGGGTGGTAGTAATTAAAGTACCTTGGTAGCATGGTTAGTTTAAGGTCACAACATTTTAGTGGGAACCATACTGCTCAAAGAGTCGTGCGACGCGAGCTCGGGAGAGTACAACATCTTCGAGCCTCCATGGTGTGTTTTCATCCTGGGAGATAATGGAGCCAGAACGTTGCATCGTGAGAGGGGTTGAAATAGAAGGATGAGTCTCCACCGGGACAGATACCGGGCGCGAGCGATCTATCGCAGAAGATTCACGTCGGCGGAAAGCATCATCAGAGGCTTGTGACATATCATCGCCCGAATGATGATCATCTGCCTGTTCATGCTCAGGGTTGGTCTCAAGACGACGACGAAGATCCGCAATTTCCTTCTCCATCTCCGCATTGCGCCTAGATATTGGTCAATATCAGTGAAATGTCTGATTGCAAAGGCACAAAATCAAATTACCTTCGTTTAGAGATACGTTTAAAAGATTGTTCAACTTTGCAATCAATCCCGAGCCTGCGGCAGCGGGAGCACGCCGCGGCGGGTGTTTGTACAATATCACATCGTAGCTTATTATGGTCGCGATAATATCAGCATGGGTGCAGGGGGGAGCGTAGACACGTTTATTTAACCCAGTGGAACGGGGGTTTGGGAAATGTGCATGTGGCTCACCTTCTGTTGCTTACACTCGTTACAGGCCTTTCGGCTGCCACCGCGGCGCTTGCCCGTGACAGGCGGGGTCTTCTCCATCTCACCTGATTCCGGGCTTCTTTGCATGAAATTAACGCCCGGGGGCGGCCGGGGGAGACTGGGTGGCCGAAAGTCGCTCTGGGGAATCAAGTGTGGCCCATTCGGTGCCAGCAAGTTCCGGTAGTCTAAGTCCATTAGGATCGGCCTGCGTTCGCCCGATATAAAACCCCATCGAACGTGAGCGGTTTGCTCGTGATATTCTATCTGCCGGAAATCGGAGAAATCAGCGCAGGTGAGGAGACTTCGAAAGGGGGCAACACCCAAGGATTCGCCGTAGCGGGGCCGCCGTGTGGACGATGATTTGTTGAATTCAAGGAGCGGGAGTCGGCAGTTTGAGATGAGTCATCATAGATATTTGAGGCCTGAGGCATGAACAACAGCCACCAGGCGACAAGGCGACAAGGTGTCCATGGGTCCATGGGTCGCGCCCTCCAGCACCACTTGACTTGAGTAGTCGTGTAGGTAGTACTTTCAAATGATCCTCCTACTAGTACCTACTAGTAGTACTAAACTATGCACTTGCTTTAGATTGCTTTGAAGGTTGCATCTACATATCAATGGGTTTGCCATCACTTCCGTCTGAAATGCTTCCAAAGTTCCAAACATTGAAGTTTTCCGACCCCGTTGGATATATATTGATGTGGGGAGCACCGATTCTAACTACCCAAAAGTTCAAATGTTTGCAGTGACCTCGGGACCCTTTGGAATATTCAACATTAACTCAAGTGCTGACGAACGCTTTTTAAATTACATTCATGTATGTCGAGGATCAAATACATGTATTGGTTATTTTTTTGTTTCATCAAATGACACCAAACAGTGTGTTCGCTGGGAATCAAACATCAGCGATCACCGTAGGGAGCAGCCAATGATCGGACAAAGAGCGAGCATGTTGACATGATCGAGTGGATCGAGTGGAGTAAGCCTAGAAAATGAGGGGAACTCCAAGGATCGGCGCATCTGATACGCCCCAAGAATGTTGCGACCGGAACACAGAGCACTTAACATATTTTCTGTTTTCCCCAAGTATCCCTTGAGAAAAGAAATACCTTGAAAGTTTTTCTCGGTGCTTCCCTTGACAGCCATGGCTCGTTTATTAGCGTTGCTTGCACTGGCCCTCGGCACTGCCGCAAGGTACCAGGAACCCTTATCGTTCGAGGAGACCGAACAGCTCAGTAAGCTTCGCGGTGCGATACGAAATGTCGTGGTGCTTGTCCAAGAAAACCTCTCATTTGATCACTTCGCCGGTGGCCTCACATACAACAGCAGCATTGATGGCTTAGTGAACCGAAAATACTGCAATCCAGCAAATGTGTCTGCACCCGACACCTCGCGTCAGGTTTGCGCAGCCAATACCGCACAGAACGTCGCCGCAGATGACCCCAACCATAGCATTTCGGGCATCAATATGCAATTATTTGGATCATACCATCCCGCCGCGCTAGCCGAATCCTCCATGGACGGCTTTATTACCGAGCAACGCGTTTCTTACAGACTGGAGCGACTAGAGAACCAACAAGAGCTGGACAGGCTAGGCAGGCCTGAAGGAACACACGATGAAACGCGAGGAATGTCACCAGAAATGGTGGACCATCTCGAGCGCGAGCGCGCAGCCGAGGTGATCGATTATTTCAAACCCGAAAATATTCCTGTCTTTAATGCGATAGCGGAGAACTACGTTCTCTTTGACCGGTGGTTCGCTGCCGTGCCCGGGCCCACGAACCCGAACAGAGCATACCTCACATCCGGTACCTCCTACGGCCATGGCACAAATGACGATGCCTTTCTCCGGTCGGCTATGCCACAAAGGTCGATTTTCCAACAATTGTCGGAGAAAGGGATTAGCTGGACCAACTACGAGAACTCCACAAAATCGAACCCTCCATTTTTGCCCGACGCAATGTTCTACGAATGGACTGCCAAGTCGATCACAAGCAAGACAAGTGTGAAACCCATCGACACGTTTTACCAGGATGCTGCGAATGGTGAATTGCCTCAATTCACCTGGATCAATCCGGAGTGCTGCACCTACACGTCAATGCACCCGCCTTCCCCCATCAATATGGGCGAGAATTTTATCAAGAGTGTATATGAAGCAGTTCGAAACTCACCTCAATGGAATGAGACACTATTCATTCTGACATGGGACGAGCATGGTGGATTTGCGGATCATGTCTCCCCACCGACCCAGGTGCCAGCCGGCGACAGTCTAACATACACCGAGAGGGCCGCCGACGGTGGCGACTATACATTTCATTTTGATCGTCTAGGTGTTCGTGTTCCTACAGTATTGATATCCCCCTGGGTCGGAAAGGGTCTGATTCAAAACAAGCCGGATGGAGACAATGATTTCACTCACACTTCTATCCTGAAAGTCCTTTCTGAGCTCTGGGACCTGGACATACTCACCCCTCGAGTAGAATGGTCACCTTCTTTCAAGCATTTGATTTCGAGCGAATATCGAGATGACACACCCAAGCAGCTTCCTACTGCAGCGGAGTTTTAGAAATACAATAAAATGGAGTTAATGTTCAATTATGCAAGACATTTATACATTATCTATCTTCTATCAAATAAGGGGGTATTTAAATGGTATCACAAATCCACGACGCAAGGAAAACAAAACCCAGGTAAATCCGGGGATCAAACTTTTGGTGCTTCAATAGCGATTCTCAACCGAGCATGTGAAGCTCACTTGCGGCCGAAACCAAAGAACTTAGACACACGGCCTGTGTTTGACTTCGATTGCTGGGTAATAGCAGAATTGCGCGTGTTCACACGATCAATGTCGAAGGGATTCGCTTCGTATGTCTCAACTCGCTCGAGTGAAGAACGAGACGACATCGATTCACTATCCACGGAATTTCTGGTAGGCTCGACAACCTGCTTCTCGCCCTCGCTTTCACCCTCGGGGATTCCGCTCTCCTTGATCTCTTCAGTTTCATGGCTCTTCTTGGCCAATGCACGCATGAATTCGTCTGCCTCGGCAGCGTACTTGCACTTGCGACGGATAGCAGGTCCATAGTAGTAAAAGATGAAGGGGAATGGGCAGCAGAAGAGTGATAGGAAGGCTGGGACACATGATGCCCAGTGAATACCGAGGTTGTTGAACATGTATGTGGTGAACAGGGGGAATCCGGCACCGAAGCATGATCGGATAATCGAGTTAGCGGCGAGCACAGATGCCGCGTAGATGGTGTATGCGTCGATGAGGTAGTTCATGATTCCAAGGAAGACGAATACCATGCCAAAGCCGAAGGGCGCAGTAGCGAGCACACACACAATCCATGGGATGGATGGGTAATTAGTCCATGCAAACCAGAAGAGACCGATAGGAATAGCCAAGCCGCCGAACATGGTCGGTGGCAGGCGTGCTTCCGGCGGTGCGAATCCGTTATACTTGTTGTGGATGCGGACATAACGTTTGTTATCGAACATATTGAGGCCGACCGCAATCATCATTCCGATCATAACAGCAAGGAAGGGTAAACTACCGACACCTTCACTCCACCCTCTGATCTCTTGGAAGATGATCGGGAATGCGTCGAAGAGCATGTAAAGTGTGCCGTACACAATCGCCATATAGAGGGAGAGCAAGAAAACAATAGGCTCCGAAAAGAGGAGGATCCATGGTCGCTTGAGTGCAGTTCCGAAGGCATTTCGGGCAGATACCTTTCCTCGATCAATATCCAGCTTACTGCGGTAGACTTTCCCGGTGATTTTCGACAAGCGCTCAGCTCGCTTGCGTAGCAAGACAGGGGCATAGGTCTCAGGGACCAACAGACTTTGACACATCCAGATAACACCTGTGAAGACAGCCAAGAATCCCTGCACCCACCTCCAGCCGGCATTCTCGCTGAGGAAACCTCCAATAACAGGTCCAAGGGTGGGTCCGAGGAACGGTGCACCAGCAAAGAGACTAGTAGCCAGCCCACGCTTCTCAGCGGGGAAGATATCCGCAATCACACCACCGGCGTTAGTCAAAGGCGATGACCCGAATGATCCAGCGAAGAAACGAAGGATAATTAGGACGTAGGCATGCTGCGCGCCTGCCGCGCCAGCGCAGAAAGCCGAGAGCGAGAAGAAGGTGAACAAGAACACGATCTGACGTCCGTAAAGCTCGCTCATGGGCGCCCAAAGCAAGGGGCCGACGGCAAAGCCCATAACGAACAAGCTAACGCCCAGCGTAGCGACTTCTTCGCCAACATCCAGGCCTGTTAGGACTTCATTGATTCCACCGGCATACGCCGACGAGGATAGCGAGACTGCGAGTGTTGAGAATGCGACCAAGATAGTGAAGGTCCATTTTAAGCCTGCGGAAAATTCCATAGGATTGCGGTGGTCGTTGGGAATCCATTCGACGACATACGGCTTGTCTTCGGTGCCGGCGCCATGGTAGGGAAAGTCGATTACTTCGGGGGTGCAAACGCCCTGATCGGTCAGGACGCGCCAGTAGGGGATTCGTTGCGGTCGCGGCGCTTCGGGAGAATCTTTCTCCATTGAAGGCATGGTGAAGAGCGATCGATGCTTGAACTGGTGGTATACTTGTCGGATTCCATGGTGGGGGGCGTCTCTTTTTAAATAAAGTATTTTTTCAATCCTTGATCAAAATAGTTAAGCAAAAATTTCAAGAACTGCATCAGCTGGATTGAGTCGATCAACAATCAAGGAAGGTGATTGCTGGATTGCTATGTTTGCCCCACTGGGTGGAGTGGTAATGCCGCTTTCCCGGGCCCATCAGGAGGCTCGGTTGTGGTGTCGGCAAGCCGATCGGGTCCTACATTAAGGGCTGACTGCCGTGTATGCCTCGGCGTTTAGAATCGTGTATGGTACAGACGTGTGACGGCCCCACCTCGGCTGATCTGTCCGTACCCTATTTTTTTTTATAGATGATTCGGAATAAAGCAAGCCACAAATTGACGTGAGAATTTATTGTTGCAGGTGACTTCTAACACCGGATTCAAACAGGGCGATCCGACTATCACGTAGATGGATGCGCCTTAGTCCAGGTACTCGTACTGAATACGCATTTCTGAACTAAAAGTAGTATTGGGTACCAGAACAATGCAAGTTTTATTTCTTCGGGGACGGTATTTCCGGTTACTTTATTATCTCTAAACATGTGCGCATGCAAAAAGGAAAGACGACAGCCGTTGCGCTGGAGCTGTGTATAATTTGGTAGTGGTGGTGGTGATTTTTTTTTCTTCTTCAGGAAACAGCGATCACCACTTCGGGGCCTGGGTGATCACCAGAGGGTTCCACAGGTAGTTAAATTGAATCGACTCGGTCCATTCGCCGGAATCGGGATTACGGGAGTATCCATCAAACAAAGAGTAGTAGCGGTGTTTAGATTACGCAAGGATATAGGAGCAGTTTAGAGCCGAGGTTGTTCCGCATGTATCGTCAATGTTGATGTCGTTGCCATACAAATAGGTATGGTCAAAGGCGCCAGTGTGTTTCGAAGATTCTGAAAGGATTCAAATTATGAGATGTTTCTTTGTAATAGAACAATTCGGCATACTCTACAATGCCAGAGTAGCCATGTGCGTCTCCAGGTTGCTATGTATGATCCGCGCATTCCGACACACTGGGCAGGTTAGGCTAAGCATCACCCGCTGGGCCCCAACAACATCATCTGAGACCAACTACTGTAGGCTGGATATTGTGGAAATTGATGAATAGAGGTCATCCTTAAAAACAAGTGGCATGAGCTGACAGTCGATGGCTGAAAAAAAAGAATGTGGATAAAGTGACAATCAATCTGTACTATGTAGTTTTGCCATATGTAAGATGAACCCCCATATTTGGCTTATATATCTCGCAATTTTGCAGCCGTATTCCTGTACCCCACATCTGACGAGGCGATCAAATTGCGTCAAGGGTTGACTGATCGGAGCCTCCAAGCTGTATGTCGTTTTCAGAATGTTGACGCGTTTTGCCATTTAAAAAAGTTGTTTGACAACGACACATGTGCATGGATGAGAATCGTATAATGTCTGAGTGGGCCGACACGTCAGGGTACTCACGTGGCGGGAGAAAACGCAGAAGGCGTTGGCTGTAGCAATCGCTGGTGTTCTGCCAAGTGTCCAAGAGACAGAAAAAAGTGAAGTCTACAGAGTGAAATAGAAAAGTGTTGTCCGAGCACGGAATAAACGTACTAATGTCTATTAAGTATGGAGCTGAAGTGGTGGATCATACTACTGATTAAGCTGTGCTGCATGATTCCGATTGTCGTTAGTGAGAGTGACTAGTCAAGGACTCAAAGGGAGCTAACGTGTTTTTTTCCTTCACCAACGACTCGGATCGCGGCTTCCGAGCGCACGTGATCAGCCACCAAGTCCTGCGCATGATTAGCGTCATGTTTCACGAACTGTTCAAAAATGCAACCTCGTGTAATATCTAGAATCGAGGTATATATATATGGATAGAAAAACAAACGTTTTGCTTTATCCAGTGATGGATCCCAACGTGGATCGCGTTGTCTTTCCTATCCGGAGTGAATTACCTAAGAAAATTGAACTCCGCGTGTTTAAGAAGTGGGTCCTGGTCCAGACCCACTCCATTCAAGCGAAAGCGGAAATTCTCCAGATGCTGTACGGAAGAAAAAAATTTGTTCTGGCGAGCTTCCCTCTGTGACACATCTACCCAGATCCAGATCACCTTTGGACTTCGGTTCAAGCCCACATTAGCTTGCGCTTGCTTGGCCGCAAATACCCCGGCCACTGTGGTCCAATATGCCTCCCAAGAATGTCGCCTCTGTGGCGCCTGCAAGCAGAAACTCGTCCTACGTCTCTGGCATTGATTTCGGATCCGATCACAAACAGGTTCCCCAGGATATCAAGGTTGGCGACTCCGAGAACAATGATGGCGTGGAGTCGGAACCTGGCCAGCTTAAGCGTCGCCTTAAGAGCCGGCACTTGCAGATGATCGCAATCGGTTCGTCCTACCTGCCCGTGACCCTTATGAAAGTTCGCCATAGCTGACAATAACCTCTAGGTGGAACTATTGGAACTGGTACGCATTGCGTGAGGATATGGAATCCATATTCGTTTACTGATTCTCAATAGGTCTCTTTATCACGAGTGGTACTGCTATTGCGGAATCCGGCCCCGCCGGTGCCCTGATCGCATACATCTTCGTCGGCTCAATCGTCTTCTCTGTTATGGTCTCCCTCGGTGAGGTCGCGACCTTCATCCCTATTCCCGGTGCCTTCACTTCCTACGCTGCTCGTTTGATCGATCCCAGTCTTGGTTTTTCCATGGGTTGGATCTATTGGTTCAATTGGGCTTCCACCTTCGCTGTCGAACTTACCGCTAGCGGAACGATTATACAATATTGGCGGGAGGATTTGAATATTGCCATCTTTATCGGAGTCTTCTGGGTCATAATCACAGCTTTGAACTTCCTGCCTGTCGGATTCTATGGCGAAGTTGAGTTTTGGTTCTCGACAATCAAGGTTGCCACAGTTCTTGGCTTCATGATCTTTGCGATTTGCGTTGATTGCGGTGTCGGATCGCAGGGCTACTTGGGCTTCCGCTATTGGAGAGAACCCGGTGCTTTTGCCACTCACCTTATCTCGACCCCCGAATCACTGGGCAAGTTTGTCGGTTTCTGGGCTGTCCTGATTCAAGCTGGTTTCTCTTACCAGGGAACCGAGCTGGTTGGTATCGCGGCTGGAGAGACTGAGAACCCCCAGAGGACTGTCCCCTCGGCTATTCGCAAGACCTTTGTCCGAATTGGTCTTTTCTTCGTGTTGACCATCTTCTTCATCGGCTTGGTTGTGCCCTATACCAACCCACGCCTCGCGACTGGCGACAGCAACGCATCTTCCTCACCATTGGTCATCGCAGCTGATCTTGCTGGCATTGGCGTTCTGCCAAGTCTGATTAATGCTGTTCTTTTGACTGTCGTCTTGTCCGCAGCCAACTCCAATGTATACAGTGGTAGCCGTATCTTGACTGGTCTCGCTCTCGAGGGCTTTGCGCCCATGATCTTCGCCCGTGTTACCAAGAAGGGTGTTCCCTACGTCAGTGTGGCATTCACCGCTGCTTTTGGTCTCCTCGCTTTCATGAACGTGTCCAACAACGCCGGAACTGTTTTCAACTGGCTGGTCAACCTTTCCAGTGTTGCTGGCTTCATCACCTGGTCCTGCATCAACGCTTCTCACATCGCCTTCATGCGCGCTTGCGCTGCCCGTGGAATTTCCCGTGACGACCTCCCTTACAAGGCCATTGGCCAGCCTTACCTCGCTTGGTACGGTCTGTTCTTCAATGTCCTGATCGCCCTCACACAAGGATTCACCTCATTCATCCCCACCTTCAATGTCTCTGATTTCTTCATCGCCTACATTTGCGTGATCATCTTCGTTGTGCTCTATGCTGGTCACAAGCTGTGGACTCGCTCCCCCTTCATCAACCCTGCCGAAGCCGATCTGGATACTGGCCGGATTGAGTTCCAGAAGGAGACCGAGATTCCTCAGGCGTGGTACTGGCGTGCGTGGGGTTGGCTCACCAAGTAGATAAATTGGCTCAGAAGAGTTTTGTGTCGTTATATTATATGCATTATTGATGTATGATGTGGTCATGTTTCGCAGCGAATTCAAATGCATAATTTCCCATCAGTTTTAAACGTCCAATGATCCCCATGCACTGGCAAATATGCAGGTTCATCCTTTCGCTTCGAGATCTTACCCTTCAGACCCACTTGAATTGTCGTGCAGCGATCGACACGCCGCCTATCAGTGCTGTGGCGCCCGTAAAAACCACAAGTGTGCCATACCCACTTCCATACACGCCAAACGCAGACCCTTCCCAATTATCCGCCTTTAATAACGCTTCACTCAGCGGTCCACTAACCAGATTCCCGATTCCTCTCCCGAATTCCATGAACGGATAGATGACACTGACATCACTTGCCGGGTTCGCCCGCTCAATCTCCTCCGCCACTCCAGCCCACGTCGCCGTATACCCGCCTGCCAAAAGCCCATACGCAACACAGAACACATAAAGCACCGGGACATTGATCGCAAATCCCCAAACAAAAAACACTGACAAAACCGTGCCAACGGTCGAGATAAAGATGCAGGTTGTGCAATGATACCGATCGGAGAGAAACCCCATAATGACGGAGCTGAAGACCCAGGACAAATTGATCAGGGTGACGGTGAGCGACGAGACAATCTCGCTTGCGCCCAGGCTGCGGGCGTATGTGGGCAGGTAGATGGTCGGTAAGAAGAAGCCAAGTGCTTCGACTGTGTTTCCAAGCTGGTAGATGTTGTATACTCGGCTCAATAGGAAACTGAAGTTCAGACGTTCGTAGCTGGGTGTCTTGGGTGGTGGCAGTCTGGGCTTGTGCCAGTAGAGAAATGGGACTGCTAGAATGAATAAAGCCACCGCGGAAACCCTCAACGTCGTGTTGACTCCATAGTTACCTAGGAGCCATTCTATGAGCGGGGGGAAGATGACTCCGGAAACCCCTGATCCAGCCTGGGCGTCGAATTAGTGCAAGGTCCATGAATAATAACACTACTCGTGTTTTGGAAGTGGGCATAGACTGCATACCAGAGAAATTCCAAATGCAAGCCCCTTCCGCTTGACGAACCACTCTGACATGTACAAAATGGATGGAGTATATGAAAAACAAGCACCAATCCCATAAGCAACGCCCTGGGCCAAAATAAGCTGAGTCGTGTTCGATGCAAAAGAACTCAGCGCCAGCGAAATACAAACTATCACAATTCCCACTGTTGAAACCCAACGTGCGACTCGAGGAATTAAAATCATCATAATAATCGTAAAAGGGGCAAGTAAATATGCGATGCCCTGTTTATTGTTAGCATCGTGCAAAACGATTAACAAATCGGCTTCAGCCCGTGCATGAAAACCATACCATAGCACACGTTCCAATCACAGCAATATTCTTAGATCCCCTGAATGGCTCGTGCACGCTATAATAATCCTGGAAAATCCCAAATGAAAAAGCATACCCTGCATTGAATTGATTTGTCAACATTCCTCGCGATCAGTCGCGTTCTGGCTCGTGTCCAGATGACTTACCCCATACTAATGCTTCCAGCATTGTAGCAGCCAGCAGAAATAGCCATGCATGAGCCCCTCCATCAACGGGAGGCAAGAGTTTCTCACTCAGAGCATCTTTGTATCCGGACTCCTTCTCTGGGATGTCTGTTTGGCTTTCCTTGTAGACGTCGCTGGTTGTTCTGGTCGGATGTTTGTCAGAACTTCTCGAACATGATGATGAATCAACATCACCAGAAAGTGATGACATGCTGGATGGGGCTGTTTATATGGTTTTCCATTTGAAGGAGCTCAACACTCCCCTATATAGAACGTGTCAACACAAGGGAGGGCGAAGTAGGCGCGGATCGGCTTACTAAATGACGAGTAGTTGACCCTACTTGGCGTGGCATACTTTCTGACTAGGTTGCTTCCGTGATTTTATGGTGGGACCACATACTTCACATGCATCCTTTCTCGCTGTCTTCATGGCCTTTCTGACATGGTTTTCTCAATACTCTCAAGGTAGGTAGAGGCTCGGGGTCCGTCACTTGATATCCATGGATGAAAGGGTCGCCTTGCATTAAAATGCTGTCGATGTCACAAATCTCGTCGTGAATACGTACTATAGATGGGCAGGGTTGTATTTCATTCCGTCGACAAGGGCAGGGGGAGCGCCATTTGGGGTTTTGCCTTTCTGTTATCACGGCCTCCAAGGGCAGCGCTTTGTCTTTTCTGCGACCACATCACCCACAACAGGGACAAATCAAGGTTTTGGGAGAGAGGAAGTGGGTGGTGAGCACATACCTGAAGGGACAACACAGGCAATGGAATGTCGATCAGCACCTGCCACTAACAACACAATCAATCTCGCACGGAAAGTCTCCGCTACACATGTGCGCTGTATTCTTCCATTTAATCAGCAATTAATTGTTCTTTATTCCGAGGACAAATTTCCAAGTGCCAATGTGCAAGGTTCTTGTTTTGCGCAATGATGGTTGACTCTTATGATTTCGCTCAGCAAAAAAGCTCCACTTTTGATTACGGTGTTCTTCATTTAATAGTCGCAAAAGATGGCCGTCAACAACTCTAAGAGTTAATTGGTTCCAACTTCCAAGGTATAACTTCGAATGTTCATGAGGTGGTGTGTTAACATAATCAAATTGCGTGGGTCGTACCAGACGATCATTTTCCTCATCTCGATCTATAGAACCCAAAGAAAAAACTTATAAAATATGAATGAAATATCCAAGAAAATTTCCAATGTATCATCGTCACCTGAGATCCATGGCCATAGATTCCTGACAACAATATTCTTGAGCCATACCTAAACAGTCAGGTGAGTCGATTGAAAATTCAAAAAAGCTAGCGTCAACTAGAAGAAGACAAAAAAAAAAGCACTGTCGACTCGGATAAGGAAAACATGTTGTCGGGTGCACGTGAAGAAATTAAATGATAACCATATCACTAAACATAGTGAGGAGCAGGTGCCATTTCGAATTCGTCAACGCTTCGCATAGCTTGTTCTTTATGCCGTTGTTCATCCTCTTGCAACTTTGCAAGAGCCTTCTGCTGCTTCTTCTCCGCACGGCTGATTTTCTTAAATTTCGAGCCCTCCCCCTGGAGCACGCGACCGGGGTGAAAGCAATTGACAGCAAAAAGAGCCAAGAACATTGGCGAGGCATCGAAAACATACTCGTATACTTCGTGAAGCAGAATCGGGTTCGTGGTAGAGTAACCTTGAGCGTATTGAACCAGGCGGAAAACAATGCGGATCTCGCAAAAAGTTAGTTCCAGTTTTGATCAATATCCCAACGCAGAATGACTCACTGTGATCATAGTCAAGGCAAAGTAAATGGTGTAAAAGAGCCATCGCCATGGGAATGAGCCATTGGTCATTTTCTCCGAGGCATGTCCCATGCGCTCCATTGCGACCATGGTAAGGTGAAGTTGGATGGTCATGAAGGTAAAACCAATGATGAAGAACTCCTGGAGTCCAATTCCACCCATGTAAATGTGGATTCCGAACAGAATCACATCTTTCTTCGCGTTTGTGGATGTGGTGAACGCGGCACCGACCATCTGCACGAGGAAAGCAAAGATGTCAAGACAAACGAAAATCATTCCAAAGCGGCGTGCTGAGATGCCACGAAGCTTCTGATTGGGCATGTAGAAGTTGATCATGCGCCCGAGGGTCATGTAGAGGAAAGCGTTGATCCCTGTGGAATATCAGCCATCAAAGATTCTCAGGTCCACGGCTAATGTCTGAATGTTTGCTCACAGATTGGGGCCAATAAGAAAAAGATCGTGTAGAGAGTGTTGATGAGATTGGAAGATTGATTGTGAGTTTGAATTGAGCGGAAAACAAATGCAGTGACCTCCCACAAACAACCCATGATGATAACCATTGCATATCTCTGGCAACGGGTTAGAACTTTTATCAACTGAGATGAATCGAATTTCGCTAACCTTTTTGTGAATAATCGCTTGCATAACATGAGCCATCAATGTCATTCCGAACAAAAGACAGAAAACAATTGCGGCAGCCAAAGACGGCACATAGTAAAGGATCACATTGCATGCGTCTGGAGGTAAATAACCATTTTTACCAGCTGTCATGGTTGTGCATGTTGAAGTGGCTGATGCCGTGGTGGTGGATGCCGAAAGGCTGGTCGTCGAAGTAGGCATGTCTGAGTAGATAGTCTGAGTCCAATGTACCGAAGAAATACTTGATCGTGTGGAAATGGAAGGCCCGTAAGCTGAGGAGCTTATATACCGTCAAGACCACCGTGCTTTCCTTCCAGATGTCCTGTAATTAGCCTCATCATTGATTTGATTGCCTACTTGGGTAAGTAGTCGATGGAAAGCATCGATGGATCGGGCCGGCCCCATGTGAGACTATTTTGGGTCCGTCAGATCTCAAATATGGCGACCAATTGTATCGAAGATCCACCGGGAGGTTTATAAATGGCGCAACACCAAACCTGTCTGGGAATAACGCGACCTCTGTGGTCATTTAATTCACTGGCCAATTCGGCTTTGAGCGATCTTATCTTGATAACGTATCACAGTGTGAGGTCACCAGTCGCCCTGTGGCTCTCACCAAGGTGGCAACACAACACTAATAGATGTGGAATAAAAAGCAGTAAAAGTTGCATGGATTGTGGTGTGTTCGCGCGAAACAATTGGGGTCCAGAATTTGACATACAAATTTACAATCCTCGGCACTTTCTCCTAATCAGATTAGCGCAGATTTCAAAAGTGCGTTTCCTGTTTAGGCAGAAGTGTCTCCATCGATCCTATTTGTTTATGATTTGCCATCCGCCCCAGCGTCAGGACTCTTTAGACTGCAGCCCTGGTTTGAAACTTTTGGAATTCCAACTCTTTACATAGTACTTATTCCTTTATGGCTATTTTCAATTTCTGAATCAATGCCGGGAATTCTTCGTGGATAACTAGTATATCTGATCTGCCCAGGTGCATTCACGAGG
This sequence comes from Penicillium verhagenii, assembly GCF_028828195.1. NCBI lineage: Eukaryota > Fungi > Ascomycota > Eurotiomycetes > Eurotiales > Aspergillaceae > Penicillium > Penicillium verhagenii. The sequence continues at coordinate 1,288,557 of NW_026643171.1, forward strand.
GCATCTGGGAGCACACGAGTACTTTATACGTAGTAGATAATCGTGAATATCGAGGAGTTATCTTAACTGAGTGGCTCGAGGGCTAGATGGTAGACCCCTGGGGATTGATAATATCCATCCAAAGCTCCCGATATTGGTGAACATTCAGTTAGTATGACACATGCAGTGAGTTGGAGTTGAACTTGATAATGTAGCGCTTCTCAAGTTTCTATACAACTTCGATTGTTCCAAGGCTGAGTCTATGAACTCTGAAACCCTGGAATGACCAGAATCTTACAACGTTCTCGGAGTTTTCCATGTGCATCCAAAGCCTCCCCAGAAAATCCGACATGTCCATTCAATGTTGCGTTGTGCTTCTTAACCACTGTTTCTGCCAATCCAGTAGGTATTCTTCCCTGTCTGCCAGGTGTGATCACCCCTCTCAAAACAAGTGATCCAATAATGAGTCCTAGGTTTGTTCAAGGTCCATGCTTTTAGGTGGATCGTGCTGACTCGTTTTGCCGAGCCGCCAGCGCTTCCACTTACCGGATTGAGACCCCAAATTGAATCTACTCGAAGAGTCGAAGAAAACCGTTTCTAAATCATGAAACCTACGGGCTGAGGCTACAGCGATGCATCAAGATTCATTGCCATGAGCACGAAAGAAGGCATTAAAAAGAAACCCAATACCAAAATATCCATTCTGCTGCTATTTATATCCAAAGATCGCGTTTTATCCCAGTCGCAGAAACCTTGGAAGTCGATGTCACGGATACCCCGTGAGCTAGTAGGGACGCTTTGCATGGCAATAAATGGACTCGATAGGTACTGGATCGGTGTTCGAATGGTCGCCGGGGGGAAGCAGTGAGTTTCGACCAGTGCACTCGGGACCACTATGATAATTAAGTCAAAACTTGCTGTCCACAGAATGGGCAGGGCCCGCAGGGGCATGGGCATGGGCATGGCGAACTTACGTGAAAACGCGACAGTACTTTTTGACCGAGATGGTGAGAACCTCACTGTGATAAAATTAGAAAGAACAATTTAGTTCATGTTGAAGAGACCTCACTCTTGTTCTACTTCGTGACAATCATCCAAGAGGACATCCATAGCCTTGCTGGTTTCGGTGGTTTCAATGCCAACCTATGGGCTTGTTAGCTCTCCGAATTATTCCATTGCAGCCACATGTGAGGTACAAACCATTGTCCGAGTTGTATCCTGAGTGGCAGAAACCGATAGGAGCATAAAGCTCAACAGAGCCAGTTGCTTAAGTCCGTACATTGTTCAAGCGTCGGTTCGAATGTCAACGCAACGTGGATGGATTGAGGATATGTCCAGAAGACGCAGCTATCCGTGGAGGAAATCTCATTTTGACAAAATAAATCCCTTGCTTCCATGAAATAATAAGGGAGAAACTCCTTTGAAGGTTTGACGAGGGATCGGAATGTATCACGGAGTTAGTGACCCTTGGCTCGTATACTTTAGTTTTGTGCCTGACTATGCCGATCGCAGGCCTTCCCCACATTTGCGCACCTTCTCCCCCTTCAACAACCATGCACCATCATTCCAAACGACGCCGTTTCACCAACGACGCTCAATTCTCAAACAGGCTGGATGGAGGCCCTTCCGGCCTGTCATCTCCACAGTACGCGAATGCCATGACCGCCAACTGGCCATCCAACCCGCAACAGGGCCACGCTCCTGCATATACACCCTCCGATTCCACCGACGGCCTTACATTTGCCTCCCCGCTTGGCGCCTCCAGTTGGGGCCACGACGGATTCTCCCATGATCCGGGATTCCTTGCATCGCAGGAAGAGCTGCGGTGCATGCTGTTCACGATCGCCCACTCCGCCGCGACGACACGGGCACCGAGCCCGGACGAACATGAGCAGGATACAGACGCGCCGACGGGCGGGGAACAACTGCCTTTGCGACCGACGCTATCTAATGCACGTCGAGTCCAGTACCTGAAAAACTATGTGGGACAGGTTGCCCCATGGGTGAGTGGCACTTTTGAGGCTTTGACGTCGATGCGACCGTGAAAAAGATGGCTGATAGATTTACAATGCAGCTCGACATGTTTGACTCTCAATGCACATTTCGCGTCCAGATCCCGGCCCTCGCTTGTACGTTTCCTGCGCTTCTAAATGCCATTCTCGCTATATCGGCCCGACAAATGGAAAGGAAGGAAGGGATCCAAGACTCATTCGATAGTCTCGAACTGTACCAAGAGGCTATCCGTCTACTGGGGCCCCTACTGCAAATGCGGGATTCAAAGGTCGTGGCAGCCTGCGTGTTATTGTGCTGCCTCGAGATGATGTCTGCTCGCGCGCAGGACTGGCGCAAACACTTGGAAGGTTGCACCGCGTTGTTCGAGGCCTATGAAATACACGGCTTCAGTGGTGGAATACTACAGGCAGTATTCTGGTGCTATGTCCGAATGGGTGAGCAATATATCATGGATGTCCTTTATTGGAACCTATATCTGACAATTATAGATGTATGCGGTGCACTGATCTCCGATGGGACGGAAAGTACACTCCTTCGACCTAGCAAGTGGCTTGCCCCGAATTGCACCGAGGAGGATGCTCCCCGGTTATTTCAAGCGGTTCAATCCCCCGATATGCACGCCAACTATGCGGTTTACCTTTGCGCGAGAGCTTGCGAGCTGGTTTCTGACCGGACTCAGTTTATAGAACTGGGTGTGCAGAATGACTGTACTGGCGAGGCTTTCCATCGTCGCTGGCTCAGCCTCTGGGAGGACCTGCAGCAGTGGGTCGAGCATCGGCCTTCTGAACTGCTACCGGTCCATACAACTCCGACCAAACCATTTCCCCACATACTCTTTCTGCATTGGGCGGCCATATCGTCCAATCAGCTTTACCATACCGCATGTATACTTCTTCTCAACACAAGACCTAAAGGCATGAAGCTGCCACCAGCACCGACTATCTCTCCACTATGGCATGCCCGTCGTATCTGCGGCATCTCCCTCGCAAACCCGCACCAGGGATGTTTAAACAACGCAATCCAGCCCTTGTGGATTGCTGGCCGTTTGTTCAGTCACGTCTCGGAGCATACGATAATAATCGATATAATCCGCAGGATAGAGGCGGAGACCGGTTGGGGCGCTTGTTGGCGTATCCGTGATCTCGAGCTTGCATGGGGATATCAAGTTCCGCGTCGACGTAAGACGATTCCTCGACAAGACGTATGAAGAGTCGGATAATATTTCTTGTTCTTAAATTGGATTAAGATTCAAGAAATCCCCAACTCTCTCTTAGCCCATGCAACAATTCACCGACGTCCCATCCAGTTACCTTCTGAATGTTAGACAGGCCAAGGAGGACTTCTTGCTGCTGTGTCTCATGGGTCATGCGCTGAGCGGCAGTCAGAAACGATGCCAGCAGACATGGATCCCAGCATTCACGCCTCTCATTGTTCAGAGCAATGCTGCATATCCTCTGGGCATGCCACAGTGGAGACATTGTCGCAGAACGCAAGTGCGCGATGCGCGCAGTGCGTGGCCGGCTATGCAGTAATAGCAGCATGGCTGTATGGTAGAGTTGGTTGCTGAAAACACCCGCTCCATTTGCAAACAAAACTACCGGGAATCCTTGTGCCATCTCGAGGTGATTATCTACGTCAAGTTCAAGCATAGGCTGAAACCCTTGCGGCCGTTCTTGATACCAATTGTCGAGCTCTTCCACCAGTTGCATCCACGTGTGAAGCGGGGGGCACTGCAGTGATGGGTCTTCATCATGCATGAACTCTATGGCCCGCGCACAGGCCCAAAGAGGGCGGTTTGCATAGCAGAAGCTTAATGCAAATGGATCTGTTTCCGTATCTTCATCCGCGACGTATGGAGGCAGGGGAGGAAGGGGAATTTGAAGATTGGTATCTGTGGCTAAAGCAGCTCCAAGATCTGGAACCAATGAGCTCTCAAATTCTTCCTTCGTGAAGGATGATGTGAATATGTACTTACCTAATCTCACAAAGAGCCAGTAGATCGCAGAGTTGAAGTCCCTGCCGACAACATATGAGCTGAGAGCCTCATAAAGCTCTGTATCAACGCCCCGTTGCGATGACCAAGCGCCGTGGGTATCTAAGATGCAAGTTCTTGTCGCATTCAGTGCATGCAAGAATGCAGCTTTAGTTATATCTGACTGTAGGTCTCGAACCAGCGGCCCTTGGATGACTGCATGCGTCGGTGGCTTGTTCATGGATGCCATTGATACCGCCAATAATGAATCCCACACTGGCTCTGAGACCATTGCTAACTGCAAGCCCGTTATGCCAAATGATTGCCCAAGATCACATATATCCAACTAAAAATATAAGCCTCCGATTCCCTCATTGACCTCTAGGAAACATACCCATGGTGCGATATTATAGCGGTAGTGACGAAGCAGTTCAAGCGTCTCTATTGCAGACACGTTCGGATCCGAATACCGGAGGAGAGGTACTGTTTCCGTGGAAAACAAATTCGCAGTATCGGATGGTTTTGAAGAGGCCACCCCGCGGTCCAGCTGAGAATCCCGTGCGAGCGGGGATATCATCAAGTCCGGTAGACTCAAATTGGGCTCCATCATATCAACGCGACTCGTTCCTAACGCCAAAAGTCCAGCCACTGCAGATTCATCATTATCACTGAATATCCTGGGCGTAAACTCTGGCTGTCCATCATATAACCACATTGACGACTCATCGTCAGGGGCATCCCCATCTGGATGCGGACTTGTCGCAGATTGTTGCAGCGCTCGTTCTGGTTCAGTCGGTTCATTACCGGCGGGCGAAGATGCGCCTCCGACTGCATGTACTTCATAATCTTCGGTTTGGGGGTCTTCATTGATAAACTTTGCATACCCTTGCGTCAACAGTCATCTTCCAATAATCCATGTCACTTCTCAACCTACCTGAATTGTCTCATATCCCGTAGATGGCGTTTCCACTTCAGATGCCTGAACAGTTTGTGCATTCTTCGTAAGAAATGTAAGTTGAGGCCCATATCGGCACTGAAAGTCTCGATCGATGCAGTTTCGACAGCGGGGTTTGCCTTCGTCACCTGTAAATTGTAATTCTGCATTAGCTTTATACCCCCGAGTCTCTCATGTAGAAGATCGAGATGCATTTGTTGTTATGTATGTGACATGTTCTTTGACTACTTACATTTTCTTCGGCGAACTCGACAACGCATGCATCCTGTTCGACAGCGTGTCAGTCGCCGGGCGCTCTGTTTTTTGTTGGGCATGACGATAGCCACTGGTGATGTCTAAGTGGAAAGCGCATGCGCTCGAACGAAAGAGGAAGGCCTAAGCACCGTCACGTGGATAGCAGCGGTGCCGGTGTTCGAAGGTCGTCCAGACTCCAATGTTCGTGTACAGAAAATTATAAGTTCGATTTGATTTTTGTAATTATTCTAAGCCATTAATAGTGCGAGTCGTCAATTTCCCTGGCGTTGGACTATATCTAGTATACTCCACTAGTACATTGTGTGAGGCTACATAATGTATTTCCCTAGGTTGAGGCCCACAATATGTCGTGTTTTTTTTTATTTGAACAACGCGAAAACCAGCTGGTACTTACTAGTCAATCACTAGAGAGTCTCCTAACATAACTAGATGGATCTCTAAACGTATTCCCAACCCTTCTTGATTTTCCCACCAATCTGAGAATCCTCTTCTCGTCCGCCGTTACACCGAAGCAAAATACCTTGAATGGCCACCTGTGCCTGGCCCACAATGTCCATCTCCCCGTCTCTTCCACCTGTCACCAGCTCGCCACCTTCAACGAGAATTTCACCATTCACTATTGTCATGTCCACCTCGCGACCGGTACACCCGTGAACAACAGTTGTGACGACATTGACCGCGTGGCTCGAGAATTCGGAAGACCATGGTGCAGCTCCCACCCCTCCGCGACCGTATGGATCAAGCACCACAAAATCAGCCTTCTTTTGCTCTTCAAGACTACCAATGTCGGCTTCCAGTCCCAGAGCTTTGGCTCCGTTGATAGTCGCCATCTCCAGCGCTGTCTCGGCTGGAATCAGGGCTGCATTGTGGTTCACACCTTTGTGGAGTATACTGGCCAGGTGCATCTCCTGAAACATGTCATAATGATTTGAGCACGGGGCACCATCTGTTCCCAGGGAAACATTCACTGGAGTCTCGTGCTCAAGCATGGCTGGCACTGGGGCCACTCCGGAGGCCAGCTTGAGATTAGATGTCGGATTATGAGCAACGGAAGTCCCCGTGCTCGCGAGTAACGGAATGTCTATTTCCTCGTCCAGGTTCACCATATGCGCGAGAACAAGATTATGTGTTCGCTTCTTGTTTCCAGAGTCATCGTTTTGCTCGCCGCAGAGCTTAGCATCTCGGATAAACTCCATGGCACTGCAACTATAGGAATCATGATAGATACCACGGTCCCTTGGAGCTTCCGCACAATGCATGGTTGCCGATATTCCATGTTCCGCGCATGTTTCTCCCAGTTCGAGGTATTGAGAGATTGGTGCTCCACGAGGGGTACCTGCTGCAGCCCAGACATGAGTTCGGCCATCATGACTGCCGTGGTATTTTTGGTGCGCTTTGACAAGCTCTGGGATTGACATTGCAAGCAGGTCTCTGTCTCTGGGATCCGAAATTGACAATTGGCGATTGGTTTCTGTGAACTTCACTAATTTACCCTTTTGAACAGTTAGCAATGAGAAACACAAATACAAAACTCCATTGGCTACATACCAGGCAGCCCCTGATGCCCATCTCTCCCATGGTTTTGCAGATTTGATCAAATCCAGCACGATATGTCAACATTGGATCAAGGAAACAAGTTGTTCCCGTCTTCAACATCTCCAGCATGGTCAGGCGGGCAGCTTTTACGCCATCATCGCCCTCAAACACAGCCTCCAGTGGCCATATCGCATCGCATAACCAATTATGTAATGGCAAGTCTTCCGCCAAACCTCGTAGGAGCGACTGAACAAGATGGGCATGCGTGTTGATAAGTCCGGGAATAATAATTTTGCCTCGACAATCAACCTGGCGCGCTCCAGAAGGCAGTTCTTCGGGATATGGGCATTTTCCCACTGCAGTGATTCGATCACCATCGACTCGGATATAACCGTCGCATATTATTTGGCGCTTTTGGTTGACGGTGACTATAGTGGCGCCATAGAATAATTTGCAATCTGGTGCAGAGGAAAATTTGGTGACAGTCATGATCAAGTCTGATAAGTCTGATCCAATTGAGAAGAAAAAGAAAGAGTGTCCTCTCAAGAAAGCGCAGTGCAATGTTTTTGATCCATGCCAATTAATATCCGGGGTCCGGGGATTCGGGGACCCCAGAACCTCGGCCGAGGCTAAGCAATCGGATCCTTATCAACACCAGCATCTTCCTGATAGCGAGTATACGAGGGTAATGCGATACAATCCATGACGCGACATATAACTAGCGATAGATAGGGGGCTATCTCAGATTAATCAAACTTTGTTGACCTGAAAAAGGTGGTATATATCGCCCGCTATGGACGTCGGTCGTTTAAGGGATTCAATGCTAGCGAGCCACAATTTTAGTAGCGTGTTTAGCATAACCCCGGAGTCGCGCCCAGACCGCGATCATGGAGACAAGCCGAAAGTCCTCGGAGAAAGGCGACACAGATACCCCGGTGACTGCATCTTTTGAAGGCGATACGCGGTCCCAAATCATTGAGATCACGCCTGTCGCCGAAACCCGATGGCAATATCTTCGTCGATACTTTACCACCTGGGAAGGATGGGTTGGCAACTATGTACACACTACTGTCCCATCACCATGATACAAATCGGCACTTGAATCATGACCACTGACTGGGTACATTTTTAACAGGATTACATGTACCTCATCACCCCGAGCATCTGGCCACTCAACAAACGATACAAGGATTACCAATCACCCTTCTACGGATTGAACGATGAAGTGCCGATCCTACTTACCATAATTCTGGGCTTGCAGCATGCCTTGACCATGATCGGCTCCATCGTTTCACCTCCTCTGGCCATCGCAAGTGGAGCCTTTTACCTCAATACGGAGCAAAGCCAGTACCTTGTCTCAGCAGCGTTCATAACCACCGGGATCGCGACAGCTCTGCAAGTCACACGAGTCCATTTGACCAAAACCCCCTTCTACATTGGAACAGGTCTACTGTCGGTGGTCGGTCCTACATTCGATATTCTTGCTATTGCATTCAGCTATGCGGACATGCGCTATGCTAACGGCACTTGTCCGATTTCCTCGGATGGATCTAAATTGCCATGCCCAGAGGCCTGGGGTGCGATGCTGGGAACGATGCTATGCACTGTGTGGATCCAGATTCTGTTATCATTCGTTCCTCCAAAGACCTTGAATCGTATCTTTCCCAAGATCGTTACCGGTACACTACTTCTGCTTGTCGGGGTTTATTTGATCTCGAGCGGAATGGAAAACTGGGGTGGAAGCTCGAACTGCAATGGTGGAACAGGTTACTACAGTCTTTGTCCAGACACCGCGGCCCCCAAACCACTACCTTGGTGAGAATGCTTTCAAACGTTTGATTTTCTAAGCTTCTAAACTGATTATGATACAGGGGAGACACAAAGCTCATCGGCCTCGGCTTCAGTGTGTTTATAACCATCATTATAGTTGAACTATTTGGATCGCCCTTGATGCGCTCCGCATCCGTTGTTTTCGGTCTCGCAATTGGATGTGCAATCTCTGGTGCTACGGGATACTGGTCGCGTGATAACATTGATGCAGCCCCTGTTGTTACCTTTCTCTGGGTTCACACTTTCAAGTTATCAGTAGATGGTGCACTGGTCCTCCCCCTGTTGATCATGTTCATCTGTGAGGCTGTAAGCTGCATGCCGGATATTCTTGCTACTGCTGAAATCTCAGGGGTCGAAATCGATGGTGTGGAATTCAATAGCAGAATCCAAGGTGGTATTTTGTGTGATGGGTTGGGAAGTTTGATCAGTGCCTTGGGCACTGGTCTGCCCATGGTCAGCCAGGCAGGTAACAATGGTGTAATCTCTCTGACTGGATGCGCGGTACGTCCCCTTTGTGCCTCTTGATGTTCTTCATTGCTGATTTCTTGTCACCAGAGCCGTCGAGCAGGTTGGTGCGCTTCCGCCTTTCTGATTCTCATGGGAGTATTTGGCAAGTTTGGTGCAGTGCTTGGCTCCATGCCTCCATCTGTCTTGGGTGGTATGCAAGTCTTTCTTTATAGTACCATCACCGTGACCGGTATCAGAGTGCTAAGTCTTGTGCCATTCACACGGCGAAACCGATTCATTCTCACTGCTGCTCTGGGTATCGGGTTCATGGATATTGTTTCTCCGAGTTGGTTTGACAAGGTCCTAGCTTATAGTGGGTCAAATATCAGCTTGGAAGGATTTGAAGAAGGTATCAACCTTTTGGTAGAGACACCATTCATCATCGCTGCTATTGTTGGTGTGTTGCTCAACTCTATCTTACCATATGATCTGAAAGAGGCAGATGGGCGTCATCAATCAGCACTTCCTACTTAATTAGCTACAATATATCAAACCACTTTCATGTTTTTAAACCAGTTCCTGGCACATTGGAGAAGAGTACACAGCTGGGTATCCATGTCTTGTAAGTCAAATGGCAGAGATATGTGTATGTCACTTCGGAGAATACTAAGAGGTTCTTGGAAAATGCTAGATGGGGTGTGACTTACTGACTCTGTATCGCCAGTACGACGTAAAATCAATGCGTGTCCAAGTGAAGTGATCCTGCGAACCTATAGGTCGATCACAGGTAAGATCAGTGATCCTAGACGCGTCCTGGGTGTCCTGATCTTGAGCAAGATATCGTGACTGTTGATCCTGCCAAACGTGATCCTGTGCTCTCATTGGTCGATCCTGAGGAAGTGTGTGATCCTGGGACGCGTTCACTCTCGCACCTGGGGTATAAATACCTCTATTTCCCCCCTCCTCCTCTTCTTCCTCTTTCTCCCTCTTCCCATCCTCTGTCTCTTCCATCTTCCATCTTCCATCTTCCATCTCTTCTGTTTTCCATCTTCACTCTACTCTGTTCCATCTCTATTGAGCTTTGGACACAAACATCTATCAAAGAGTTCATCAACCCAATCATTGTTGATCACCACTATGCATATCTCTCATGCACCTTATGACTTTCAACTTGTATGTCATTCATATCTTTCTCCTTATATTGACAACAACTTTCCATCCTCCCTCCCATCCCCTTCCTTCCCTCTTACCTTATGCTGATCATTCCTATAGCCTTCAGAGTCTTCATCATCATCATCATCATCATCATCATCATCAACAATTTGGTCACCTTGATCAACAATTTGATAGCTCTGATCATGATTCATAAGACTTCACCAGCCAGCTTGCCTTGACGAGTTCTCAAGGTATGTTCGTGGTTTCCATTCTCGAACTCCCTATGTTAACCTTCTAGACTTGCCAACCAAGTCCTTCAAACTCCCAGATGAGCTACCACAGTTTACTCCATTGGTCGAGGCTTTTGAAATTCACACCTCCTTGGTCAGCCTTCAAGTCTCAATCAACTCAATCTCAACAACAATTCCCGAACTCGTCACCGGCCACAAAAAAAAAAAAAAAAAAAAAAAAAGGAAAGAAAGAAAGCTCGTCCATTCTGAACAGGCGTCACGTAGCTAAAAACAGTTACGTGTCAGGACAAATTCAGATTGGGCTTGAGCCAAACAATCGACTTCCAATTCCGTTCTTCCCTCCAAATACTTCGACTTATGGCTTGTGCCCAAGTCCCTTCTGAACAGGCGTCACGTACCATCATCATCAAGGTACGTGTCAGGACAAATTCAGTTGGGGCTTGAGGCTTGTCCACTTCCAACTTCTTCCAACCCGTCTCGCAACTCTCCCCGCAATTTGACTCTTGGCTTGTGCTCAAGTCCTCTCTGAACAGGCGTCACGTACCATCATCCTCAAGGTGCGTGTCAGGACAAATTCAGTTTGGGCTTGAGGCTTGTCCACCGTCAACTTCTTCCAAACCGTCTCGCAATTCTCCCCGCAATTCGACACTCGCTTGGGCCTAAGTCCACTGAACAGGCGTCACGTACTCTCATTTTCTTACGTGTCAGGACAAATTCAGTTGGGCTAGGCCATGTCAATTTCTAACTTCGTTCGCTTTCTCGATCCTCCTTCCGACTCTCCAAACCTCTCTCCACAATTCGACTCTTGGCGTATGCTCAAGCTCTTTCTGAACAGGCGTCACGTATCATCATCACTATCAAGATGCGTGTCAGGACAAATTCAACTGAGCTTGAGCCACGTCAATCACCGACTTCCTTCGCGTCTTCTCAATTCTCTTTCCGATCATTCGATTCACCTTAAACCCCTCCACACTTTCGGACTCTTGGCTTGTGCCCCAACTCCTTTCTGAACAGGCGTCACGTATCATAATCTCTTTGCGTGTCAGGACAAATTCAGATTGGGCTTGGGGCATGCCTTCTTTGCTACCTCGTTGACTGCTGTGACTTGTTTGGGTTTTGTTTAGTCTTGGAAAGTGCCTTTTTGGGAAAAGTCCAGTTGAGAATGGGTCAGGATAGTATCATCCGCCCTCTGCATGAATCGTTGTTCCACTTATTTGCTGCGTCTATTTTGTTTATGGCCTATTGAGCTCACTCATTGCTCATGCTTCTGTACACCAAAATTGATTCCATCCTCCAAATACTACTTTACCAAAGTTCATCTCCCTTGTCCTGTATTGAGTACTAGTAGTTACTAAGAAAATTCCGACCTGCCCTCCTAATGCTACACCCAGCACGTGGGCACTTTCATGCGCTACAAAAATCCAAGTTGATACGGACATGAAAGTCTTTGCAGTATTTGCCCAGTCGTGCAAGCAGTCTTGGAAGAAAGAACAACAAAAAGTAATATAAGAGTCAGGACTTGCATGTGGTCACCTACCAAAGTCGGAAAGTGGCATGCTTCGGGACTTTATGCTAAGGAATTATTCCGGAATACTGTTGAGCGACACTCATTTTCGTTTTTGTTTTCCGCTTTTATGGATCTGTCAAATAACTATAGCAGTTTCCTTAGACAGAAAAACCCGCAATTTCGACTCTGTGGGCAAGACGGACCGTGATACGGACCGGGTCGTGAATAGCCCGCCAATGATATGCGTCGGCGCGTCCCACCTTTTGCGGGCATGTGGGGACGGATTACGGACCGTGATAAGATGCTATCAATTGATTGATTTGAAGAACGCCTGGGTGGAGGGGTATAAGAATCCCCACACGTAATTGTTATTGGGAATTCACTCCGGTGAAAAAAAAATCTTTTCAAGATCAAATTGCTTATTTGAAACCACGTCTAGCTATGGACAAGTCAGCGCGCATTGTCATTGTGGGAGCCGGTGCTTTCGGTCTCGGCACTGCTCTCAAGCTCAAGGAGGAAGGATACGCATCAGTAACCGTCCTCGACCGATCAATGCCACCAGTTCCAGACGGGTCCAGCAACGACATATCGCGCATTATTCGATTCGATTACGGCGATGCCATCTACGCTCAAATCGCCAAGGAGGCCTTTGACCTCTGGAAAACACCAGAGTACTCAGACGCGTTTTACCAAACGCCGTGCCTCTGGGTGTGTCAAGAAGGCACCCCCGAGCATCAAGTTCAGCCGCGGGCGCAGGAATACAGCGAAAAGACTAAGAGCGTTTTGACCGAGATGGGCCAACCATGGCACGCAGTCAAGAGTGTGGAGGAAGCAAAGCGACTGTGGCCCAAACTGACCGGCAAGCTGGCAACTCCAGGCTTCGATGGATTCTACAACACATCTGCTGGCTGGGCCGATGCCGGGAAAGCGATCAGTCGCCTTGCATCTAGGTGTGTCGCCGCTGGGGTATCGTTCATCACGGGCCCGAGCGGCCAGGTCGAAGAATTCGAGAAGAACCAGGATGGTGTTGTACAAGCCGTCCGCACCGCCGACGGCAACCGGGTGGAGGGAGAGCAATTCATCGTGGCTACTGGTGCTTGGACGTCGAGTTTGGTTCCTGCCTGGAACTCGATGCTTGCGGCGGGACAGGTCGTTGGGTACCTCAAACTCACGCCTGAGGAAGTCGCTGAGCTGAAGGATATCCCCATCTATTTCAACTTCTCCACTGGCTTCTTCTGTTTCCCTCCTCATGACGGAACTGGGTATCTGAAGGTTGCTATTCACGGCTATGGATACACCCAGCTGTCAGCTAAAGCTGGTGTCTCTACACCAGGCGCATCTGCAGTCGCGTCGCGGGCGAACTTCGTCCCTGAAGATGGATTGAAGAGGCTTCAGGCTGGTATGAAGGATATCTTCCCGCACCTTGCGCCAAGGGGATTCGAGCGAGTTGGGTTGTGCTGGTACAACGATACCCCTACCGGAGACTTTATCTTTGACTTCCACCCGGAACACAAGAACCTCTTCATTGCAACAGGCGGTAGTGGACAGTGAGTTATTCCAGTTCTTCAAGCTATCAGCATTAATCAATTGACCGTTGTTTTCTATTTTAGCGCGTTTAAATTCTTGCCAGTCATTGGAAAGTACATTGTTGGAAGCTTTGAACGCAGTCTCTCTGAAGAGCTACTCAGCAAGTGGAAGTTCCCGACACAATTCAAGGAGAAGTTCCAGGGAGATGCGTTCTCGGGGGATGGGAGTCGTGGCGGACCGGAGAGGAGGGAGTTGACAAATCAGGAACGAAGTGCCTTTGACGTTGCGCTCCGTGCCTCGGCGCGCCAGAGCAAGATTTGATCATTAAATACCTTGAGACTTAAAGTGTACATACATCAAGCGGCGGACGCGTGAAATCATACCTATTATTATATTCTTATTGTCCGTGAGGACGAATCTCCTTGAATATTTTAGATGTCAGCCTGGGAATGACCGACGGCCACTAACGCATTGAGAACATTGCATTGATGGGTGGTAAATTGAAATTCGAAATTTTCTCGATCTGATCAGCGGATGACACCTACGCTGTACCAATTGCGTACTTCTAATGCCATGACAGGGCTTTGATTTTGGCTTTGTGTTACAAGTTGACAACCTTTGAACCCACCTGAGTTCACCAAAGAGTTACAGCCGGATACGATGGAAGCATGCACATGCAGTCACTGAAACTTCCCTTCGTGGATATGACAGGTCATCATTATCCGTTAAGGTCTTAATAGAGAAAAATTTAGAATGTACCTAACCAGTCGATATTCGAATCGAGATAGATAATCCGTAGGAAGCACTTGAGTATACTTAGTACCTAAAAAGTGGATAAACATAAAGAAGTACTCACATTGAAGGATTTTGATAAGAATATTTAACTGATCGAATCAAGCACTTGAGTTAGCCACGGTCTCCAGATGTCTGCATGGAGCAACTGGTTTGTCTTTTCCCCCTCATTCTACAGCACACATAGACGCCCGACGTCTTCTCGAATCTAGCCACCGGCAATCGCTTTCCGCCTTCCGCCGGCGTTTCGGTGCATTGGACCGCTAAACCCTGCAAAGCGTGATACGTGTACATCTTGTGATTGCACCGATGCCAGCCACTGGATCAACAAATAAACACATGTCATGCACATAGATACTCAAGTGGTAACAGAGGAGGAGAGTGGTGAAGTCTAGTGTTACATATGGTTGGTGCTGGGCGAGCCAATAATGCCAAAAGCGGATTTCAACATTTGAAAGCTTGTAAGGTTGCTAAAGATAGCTACTACTAGTGGTAGTCAAATCAGCCAAGAAATAAAAAGACATCTGGAACCTGGGCACAATCCAAGGCTCCGATCAACAGATCCATGGATGTGACGTGTATATATAGATTGAAGCGCTGACGGAAATTTTCAAGCTCAAGCAGATAATCGTAAGGTAGACCGAACTTCCCGACCACCAGACTACTATTGACGTAGGTTCTAAGTTCGATTTCACGGAGTTTGTACGAGCAACGGCTCATGTGATCGGGGATTGGCACCTGACGCGAAGCCGTGCGGGGGTCAAGTCATGTGGTACGCCACATAATCACATCGACACGAAACTAGAAAGACAAATACACTGGTATTTCAGGTGCCACCTGTGAATACTAGTATTTGAAGTAGTCGGTTTTGAAATTGGTTAATTATGGTCAATTTGCTTAATCGGATCTTCGATGTATACTCGTACTTAGAAGACTTGCTGCTTAGAACTAAGCCACCCAATCCCCTACAACTTCTTGTTTTTGCATCTTTTTTCGGTAGACTGGTATTAATTGATATTCAAAGAGCATGAAATTGAAATAAACGTGCTGTGTCATTAGTAACTTGTTGGCGATGGCACATTCAAAGCGAGCGATCAATATTGACGCACGGACCACTTCTACAGACAAACACCTTTCTCTCAGTCTCACTTTCCCAAATCCAACCCTTCTCCACAATTCCACCTTCTCCACATTTCCATCTCGATTCCCCACCCCTGTCATTACGATTCACCACCAACTCGGTCCTGATCGCTGTCTCGATTTGCAAATCAATTTTACAGTTTGCCCCTCCCAAAAATACCAGCAATATGCCTGCTACTGACGGCCTTCGTGAGTTTACTTTTCGCGGGGAATCGGTAACTTATAACCGTGACATGTGGTACTAATTAGTAATTTTGACAGAGCCGCCTCTGACTGAGGCCGAGCGCACCGTTGTCAAGTCCTACGGTGGCTGGACCCAGTTCATGCTCGCCTTCGGCCTTAAGCCCACCGATCCCGTCGATGCCGAGGAGGCCAAGGCACTCCTGAAGGGCCTTGCCGATGCTAGCAACTAGGAGTGATTTCGACATCAATTCCATTTTTACAACGGCGTTAACGGAATGAACGATATGAAAGATATGCGGATGAAGCAAGTGGGAACACATGCGTGCCATGGAAAATTATTCTGGATGATGGAGTGGGAACTGATGTTTTGTTGACCGTTTGCATAATGTTTAATTTACATTGTCAAGTTGAGAATCTCAATCCGCTGTTCCCACAACTCTCTTCCCATTGGTGGCTTAGGTCTACGACTGCATTAAGTTTGGTTTCGAATATTCGTGCAGAGATAGCTTGTCACTTCGCGCCTTAAAAGTCCAGGGGGACAAAGCTTCTTGTTCGTTACTGAAGATGGAAGAAACACGGTATACGAACCGATAAAGCGGGCGATATGTTAGAAACAACCGGGTGCAAAATCCGCTCGCCGTGTTATCAGTGTTTGCGATTTACAAGCCCCGCAATGCTGATTCGATGGTTTGACATCGGGGGCCAGATACTGGAGCCGATCACTGGACCGGGACCGGCTTCTACCCGTGGGCCCCAACAACACCAATCAGAAATGCCAAGCCGGTACTAAGTATATATGGTTGCCCCCTTCTCATCACCAAGATCGATGATTCAAGATCAATAATTCCAAAACGACCTTCTCGCGACATAACATGACATCAATGCTGAAGAGCTACATGGGGTTCACCGACCCCGCGGGGGAAAGGGTTCCACAGGAAACCTCACCTGCCAGAGCTCTCCCAGCCAATTGGTACACTTCCAAAGAGATGTATGAGCTTGAACGACGAGCAGTGTTCTCCAGAAAATGGCTCTTGACCACACACAAACTACGTCTCGCCAAGACGGGCGACTACTTGAAATACGACATCGCCGGATTCCCATTTATCATTGTGCGCGACCGCGACGGCAATATCAACGCATTCCACAACGTCTGCCGTCATCGCGCATTTCCCGTCGTCGCTGATGACGCAGATAGCGGAACCACTCGAATTTTTGCCTGCAAATATCACGGCTGGTCGTATGGCTTGAACGGAAAACTCGCCAAAGCGCCCGGCTACCAGGAGCTGGAGGGGTTCGATAAATCGCAGAATGGACTGTTCACTATCCACGTTCATGTGGATGGAAACGGGTTTATTTGGGTCAATCTTGATAGCGCCGAGAAGCCGGAGATCTCATGGGAGGAGGACTTCAAGGGTATTGACTTGCAGCCGCGGTTCCAAGACTTTGATTTCAGTGAATACCAATTTGACCACACCTGGGAGATGAATGGCGACTATAACTGGAAGGTTCTCGCCGACAACTATAATGAATGCTATCACTGCCAAACGGCTCATCCTGATGTTCCCTCGGTGGCTACTCTCGAGGCCTACGACGTTGATACGAAGAACGCAAGCATAATCCACCACCCCGGCGCAACGGAGGAGCAGCTCGCAAAAGGCATGAATATTTGCAGCACCTACTACTTCCCCAATGCGTCCATGACTGTCTCGTGAGTGTTCCCTTTTTTGATAAAAACCCATAATTGACATACGCGGAATGGTTTTGCTAAATAATCTTACCAGGCCACATTTCTTCTTTATGCAACGCTTCGTTCCCACTACACCAACTAGCTGTGTTATGCGCTATGAAGTGTACCGTCACAAGGACGCAAGCGACGAGGAATTCGACCACGTCAATCAGATGTTCAAGCGGATCATGGCCGAAGATAAGGAACTCTGCACACGAGCCCAGGCCAACTTGAATAACGGCGTCTTTGTCAATGGAGAACTTCACCCAAAACTGGAGAAGGGACCCCTCTATTTCCAGAGTGTTATCCGAGACATTGTCGTTGATTTCCATAAACGCGAGGAAGGTATTGGTCGGGAAGTTTGGCCATCCCGACAGGCTCTTCCTGCGACTGCTACCACCAGTCAGGAGGACATGGATTTCTGCACCAATTTGACCACTCAGAAGCAGGGGGCTGATTGCTCTACACAGGCCAGTGGGTGCTGTGGGGGAGGATGCCAGACAGCTGGCAATCAGGCGCTTGCTTACTGAGTTTGTTTGTCATTGATCATGAGCATGGTGATTTTAGCGCAGTGGGTTATTTTTTTTATCTTTATTTTTTTTTACGAATCATGTGAAATGTTTTTTTATTCTATGTTTAGCTTATCTACACGTCTCATTTTTGAGACGAGTCTTCTAACATTTCAAGAATACTGATGACGAAATTCTTTATCTAAGGTTTATTGGAATCTTTCAAATGTTCCCTTTCCTAGCCAAGATCTGCTATCAAGATTGAAAAGACCGATTTCTTCCAATGTTAAGTCGATTTTCCCAGAGGGACTGCGGGGCTGCGGGGGGAGCCTTATCTAAGTTATCTTTGACGGCGAAATTGGAATTTGGAAAAAACCTCAATCAACCTGCTGGATTGGGAAACACTGTCAGATAGTGTTATTGGTACACTCGGGCTCAAGATAAAAGAGAGCAAATTGCCGGTGATTACGAATGATTTCATTCGGCCACTGCAGATATGCGGGGAACACCATTCAATGTTGGTACTCGTTCTTTAAACCGTTGTGGATCTGCGACCAGGATGTATTTCATTGCGGGATACATTTGCCCCTTTGAGAGGCTTAAGTTACATTGGTAAAATTAGCGTTATGTACACAGACCTTTTCCAGTGACAAGGCAAAGACTAAAACTAGACCCGAAATAGACCATCTAGAATATCTCGTTTTCCGCTTTTCCCATCCGTGTTCTTCCCCGCACCGATGATCGCCCTCGTCATAACCTTCGTACACCCCTACTGCAGACTGCAAGCTGCCTTTTTTATTTCATTCTCTAGTCAATTTGAACATATCATTAATTTATCTCTGTCAACACATCTCCTTTCCTAGATTCTTATCTTCCATTATCGCGTTATACAATGCCACGGGACGGCAATCGGGGTAGATTGCGGTCTCACGAGGCTTGTCTCAATTGCAGGCAAGTCGCATATGCCAAATGTTTTGCTTTTTTCCTTCATATTCTAACTGGCTGGCTTTTAGGAGAAAGAAAACGAGATGCCCAGCGGAAAAGCCATCTTGCTCAAGTTGCGTGCGACTGAATCAACCATGTCTCTACACTACTACCACCAAAGGCTCGCGTGGCGGCCCATCTGTATGATGCGCTTTCTTTATTTTCCTGCGTCTCAAAAGCTGATTGCATTCAGGCCGACCGGCTAGCATATCTTGAAGAGAAGGTCAATCTTATTCTTAGCGGCAAAGGGTAGGAGAAAACTCAGAGTCAAGAACGAGTGTTTTCAAATGCTAACGGTTACATCTTAACTTGAAGAACCAGTCCGCCCGACCAGAACAAACCTCAACAGCAAGATAATCAAGACTTAAGTTACTCAGCTTCTTCAGGTCCATCCTCGAATGAGTTCAGTGGCAATTTGAATGAGCCTTTCTTCGGACTTGGCTACGACGACACGAAAGCTACCCCCTCTCGAGTTTCCCGGGCAATCGAACTCTATTTCCAATACTGCCATCGACAACCGATATGGTGCTTCGAGCGAGAAGAAGTAAAGGACCCCAGTTATCTCTCCGAAGAACTAGTCTGCAGCATCATAACATTGACCTCACGATTCTCCCAAGACCGTGAAGAGATACAACAATATGGGGATACCGCACGGACCCTGGTGATGCTTCGTATTGCGAATGGAACTATCGAGCTCGAAACGATCGAAAGCTTGTGTCTTTTGTCCTATTCCTCCTTTCTTGGTATGATTGTTCCATGTCTAGAGAAAGACCGGAGTAAGCTGACTATATTCCTAGATGGAGATGGGCCACTTGGACGATTTCATCTAGGTCTCGCTCTCCAGCTCTGCCGCTCTGCAATGCTGGACCTAAATTCTACATACGGCATTCAGTGCCCATCTGCTGAGCGAAAGAAGAGGCTCTTCTGGAGTCTTCAGTCGCTTGAGCAGACTTATGGACAAATAGGTGGGATACTAAGTGTTCAGGCCGAGGTATTACGCTCGTTTTATCTTTCAACGGGTAGCGACGAGCTTCTTGAGAAGCCCGAGCACCATCCTCCGCCCCTCCCCAATGATACGCTTGGCTGCACCAGTATATCTGACATTGGAATTTGGAATCTCGCTCTCCATTTTGGATGGGTATGGAATCGAGTCAGAAGCTATGTCTTTGACTGTGCACAAAGCAAGCTGACAGAGCCTTGGCGGCATGACTCAATGTACGCGATGGTGCTTTCTGATCTTACCGAGCTGGAAAATAAATTGTCCCTTTGTCACCGATACGATTCAGTCAAGTTTTACGAACGTCGCCCAGATGAGCTACGAGGAAACAGAGACTACTGGGCCTCTTGGCTCAAACTGCAGTTTACCTACCACACTATTCTGACAGTTTTGAACCACCCTTTCCTTTATATTGTTGCTTCTCAATACAACCACAAGTTGACGATTCCAAACACATTTTGGCGACGATCTTCGGAAGTGGTTATGCTTCATGCCACCTGGATCGTCCGCATGATTGATATGGTCACCGACAAGAAAATGCGATTAATCGATCCTTTCTTTGGACATGCTGCTGCAATTGCTGCAACGGTGCATCTTTATTTCTGTTGTGCTGCCGATCCAAGGTTAAAGTATAAGTCCAAGACCGACTTTTCGAAATGCAGGAGATTCTTGAAAAGCTTCGTTCCATTTTCTCCTGCATGCGAAGCTCTGGTATGTAGATCTCCAGCCCGAAAGGAAGCCTTCCCACTGACATTTTACACCAAGGACCGAACACTAGATAAAATGACACGCATTGCCTCTGGCTCTGAGAAGGTGGACTTTGACTGGGAACCCTCAAAAATCCATCTCAGCATTCCTCTTATGTGGGACGTGCTACAAATCAGCTGTTTACCGACATCTGATGAGAACCCATCAGCTGGGCTGCTCCACCCCTCTCTGATGCCTGTCATTTTCGAACAAGACAAGGAAAATTCAGCTTCCACCGTTGAAGTTATTGTGGCTATGTCTCCTGACATTACAGTCAACACAACCGATGGTGGCTCGGCCGCCCATGTACCCCCTAAGATGCCCCGGATCGCTGTTTCAGCGCCCAATTCCCCGACTGCCGCACTTGGTGATAAACTCGTTGCCCCCGCTGACAGCTTGATGGCTAACACTCCTTGGCTTTGGGCTGACCCTTCACAATTTGTTGACATGGAGACTCTCGGGTATCCCGAGTCGGAATCAACGTTCGGTAATATTGACGGATTTTCCACATGGTGGGACTTTGGAAACTTATAACGAGTATCATATTCATTTCATCTCTATACCTACTTGATGAGGATTTCAGGTCCACAAATTACCGCTCCCGAGGGTTTATCACAGCTTCAAAAAAAAATTGAAGCAAAAATATATCCCTGACTAGTGCCCAGATGAACCCCTACGCGAACAATTCCCAAAACGAAAAACCGTGGATGGCAGAAACAAAACAAAAAACAACCGAAAGCGACAGCGCCTTCCAATTACACCGCAGCGACCGCCTGCAACTTCTCCTGCAATGCCGCAAAATTCCTCTTCATCGCGCTCTCGGTAAACTGAGCCCCGGTCACCATTGGATACTTCTTCACAGGCCCCTGGATCAACGCATCCTTGCAAGGCTGGTTAAAGTATGCAATGCTGTACCTATCCCCAAAATAATCGCCCGGCTCACACGGCGCCTTGACGCGATGAAAAGTGGATTTGAACCGATCATCCGACCAAGACATGAGTAAGTCCCCAATATTGCACACAATCTCCCCCGTCTTCGCCTCCACCTTAGTCCACTCGTCCCCAATCCCAAACTGCGTGACCGACTCGCGCCCCGGACAAATCTCCAGCCCACTCTGCCCCTCCTTCTGGAAGAGCAAAGTCAAAAAGTCCCAGTCAGCATGTGCCCCAGCGCGATGATAGACTTTGCCGTCCGCTTCCTCCGGCAGCGCAAAGTAATGAAGTAGTCGCATGGTGGTCTGAGAATCTGGCCGTACGACGTCGTGGCATTTAATGAAAAAGTCGTCGGGAAAACCCAGGCCGCGCGCGAAACATGTCATTAGTTTTTCGGAGATCCCTTGCACGCGGTGCATGAAGTGTAGGGAGGTAGTGCGGAAGCCTGCCAGATGCTCGTCTGCGACCCATAGGCCCGCCATGTTGTCGCCGTATTGCAACTGGTAGGATTCTTTGCTGTCGGGTTTTCCGGTCGATGGTCGGATTTGTGAGTTCTTTTCCCATCCCACATTGTTGACGTTCCAGGGTACAGTCTTTTTTGTCTCGTCTGGGAGCTCGAAAAAGCTTTTGGATGTTGCGAACATCGATTCGATATCTTGGTTGGAAAGGCCGTGGTCGATTAGGGTAAAGAATCCCACATTCTCGGCTGCATCGACTAGCTCTTGAGTGATTTGGTCGATGCGATTGTCGAAGTCGTGCAGGGAGATTTGCGGAATGGGACGGTCGATATATCTTGTTTGGGCCATGTTGGGATTATTGACGTGATACAGGGTTTTGGACGAAATTTTTGATGAACTTAAATATTTGAAAGGTCAGGCGTCTTGGTCGCTTATTTATAAGAGGGATGTGATATAGATCGGTAGACTAGAAATCAATGGCTGCATTATTCAATCAATATTGTTCACTATCAGTGACCTCGGCCGAGGACGTCGGCCGAGCTGCGGAAAACACATCGGGCAGACTTGCATCAATTGGTGCAGAAAGTGTAGTACAAATTACCACATTGAATGTACACAGAGTTCAATCTGCAACATTTCCAACGACTTTGTGAATAAAAGTTAATATCATTAATCGAATTCTACAATTAATTAATCGAGTTGTACAATTAATCAAGTGGGGTCTAATGACACGTAAATTGTTTATCTTACGACCACAACAGAAATCTCGCGTGCGGACCTCGGCTCAAAAACCCCTCCTAAAAGCGCGCGTTGCTCTAAAACGTCGTCGACGTCTTCTCACCGCCTCTTACTGCCGGTGTGGTACTACCAGCGCGTGGCGTGGTAGCAATCATTTTCCATGTTTCCCATCAGCCCATCACCAAACCTTCATGCCTAAGATAGTACGTACTACGTACTTCTTATCTTCACCTTTCGGTCCTTTCCCTCCTGTTTCTCCCTCCTTCCCCCATCTACATATAGTACCCATCTACACATCGGCACATCTCCACTCTTCATCTTAATTCCTTCCTCCTTCCTCTTTCCCCTAGCCTTACTTCCCCCCTTTTTCCTTTTCTTGGCTCCTACGCACTAACAAAGATAAAGCCGATGCGAAAATTGAAAGTATGCATTGTAAAGGGGTTTAATCTAAAGGCGCGTGACGAAAGCAGTAGGCATAAATCCTAGCGATATAATCCCCTCTCAAGTCCCTTAATAAGTCGAAGCTACCGGCTCCGATTCGGACCTGTTGTCCACTGAGGACTGGTCGCTTGCATCAGCCAAGTATTGCGTCCACTGTTTTCCTTCAGGATACCTTCTGGATCCTTGTCTGGCACTGTGATTTCCACGCTCTTGGGTGGGTCGTCGTGGGCCTTCTTCATTGTACTTTGAGTTCGCCAATTGCTATTCGTGATTCGAACATGATTTCGGCCATTATAAACAGTGCAATTTTGCGAGACTGAACCGTAACGTGGGTTGAATCGCCTTGTCTGCATCGGAACAACACTCGTTCTCCCTCGAAGTTGACGCACCCTTCACTGTCGAAAATCCAGAAAGGAGACCGAACGCTCTTGTGGAATGCTAAATGTGGTCCATATCGTGGTTGGTCAATTCATAACCGTCGACTTCGGGTTGAAGCATGTCTCTGAGTTAATCGCAGCTCATTCGGTGGTCGTATTTACCCTTCCTTCACTGTTGAACATCATCATCCGAAGGGAGACTGAACGCTCTTGTGAAATGACTCAAGGTGCGCCATGCTATTGTTTGCGCACTCATAACTGTCAGGTCTCGGTTTGGGAAATGTCTTTGAGTTAACCACAGCTCCTTCGGTGGTCGCGGATGAATCAAAGCGATATTGGTAAAGATAGGTAATAGAACAGCTCTAATATGAGAGAGGGGGAGCCCAATTTGTTTGTTGGGAGCTGCAAGGAAGAAAGAAGAAGAGAAAGAAGAAGAACTATCTAGAGTGAGATGGTAGAGTGAGACTGCTGCGAGACTCACGAGTCACAGTACATACTACAGAGGTCACATGACCGAGCAATAGAGTCGAATAGGTTGCTTCTCAAATGAAGCTTCACTGTACCTCTTCACGAGTGATTTAACTGTAATACGGTACTAAATGAAGATATTAACAGGCAAATGAGGTTCATTGTCGCTATTTCAAACCCCAGATAAGGAAATCCGTTGTTTCGTAATGCCGAGGATTAATTGGCCGCCCTTTTCTATCATAGATAACAGCTTGAAGTTACACAACATTGAACTCTCACTTAAACATCTACTTTTCCAATGATGATCACCGGAATTAACCGACAGCGCCTAGCATGCGTCGAATGCACAAGACGCAAAGTAAAGTGCGACAAGATTCTCCCATGTCGCAACTGCACCAGAAAAGGAACAACTTGCACTCGGCCGCGGGAGCGGAGTTCCCCGAACCCCAGCACAACTCAATCCGAACGGCATATCCTGTCCCGGCCGAGGCCAGATACCGCCGCAACGATCGAAACACTTCAATCCAGAGTGCGTGAATTGGAAGCAGCCCTGAACGAGTCCAACGAAGCTGCCTTGCGCTCGCAAATCCCAAGGCCCGACCCACCAGCCAATCACGATTCCGTTTCGCCGGCCGAGTCAATACATTCACCTTTCTCTGTCCGCAATTCCAACACCAATGTCGACAGCAATACGCCGCGCGAAATCGAAGACGCGGCAACAATACTCGAGTTCCTAGCCTGGGGCCGGCGCAAGGACCCCACCTATCAAGATGAGATCGCAAGACAGAATAACCTTGACCACTCGCCCGGCGATGTGGCCGCTGAAGACGAATTGGAGGATGCAGGTATGTCGGGGCTATCTGCATCCGCTCTCTGCCAGGCCTTACTTCCGAGCAAGATAAAAGTCTACCAGCTTGTCCGGTATCACTGCGACGCCCTGCTGTGGTATCACGGGTCCTTCCACGCGAATACGTTTCTGGCGGAGCTGGATCTTTTCTACGAGCAGGATCAGGGCCAGATCCAAGGCGCTGGGATTCGGCTGCAGTGGATCGCGCTTCTCTTCGCTATTCTGACAGGCTCAATGGCCTGTGCGCCGAGGCACGTTTCGCAGTCCTGGGGCTTTCGGGACCGGGAGAAAGACACTTTGTCGAAGCGCTGGTTGAAAGCGACGGTGGCGTGTCTGCATCAGGCAGACTACATGGCCTCTCATTCTATCTACGCCGTCGAGGCGATCGCGACGCTCACGATCTCGGCGCATATGCTCGGCCACTCGAATGGGTTTTCGGTGCTACTAGCCTCCGCTGTGCGGATCGCACAGGGCCTCGGTTTACACCAGCTAGACGAGGCTAGTGATGCGTCTCCGGTCGGTCTTGTGGAGCGGGAGATCGGTCGGAGGGTCTGGTGTCAGCTCTGCATTCAGGACTGGTTCTCAATTCCATTTACGGAGAGCTACCTGATTCACCGGTTGGGGTTTAGCACGACAAAGCCCCAGAACTGCGACGAGGAGATGGAAATTCTGTCGGATGATCAGCCCTCAGTCACAAGTTACTCGCGTCTCTTCTACGACATCGCGGCTCTGATGCCTGGTCTGCAGGATGATTGTGTTTCGTGTAACACGCTTTATACGCGCTATGAAGAGGTGTTGAAATATGATCGGCGTCTGCGCACGCTTGCCACTCAACATCTCCCTCGATACCTGCAGAATGTTCCGCTGGAGTCTGGCTGGCCGTGCTATGTCCCGTGGGCGCGGAAAAGCCTAGCGATTAGCTCGGCGCACAAGGTCATCATGATCCACCGGAAGTTCTTGAGTCTCAGCTTTTCTAACCCGATGTTTGCGTTCACGCGGAAGACTTGTGTGGCTGCGTCGCGGACGATAATCAAAGAGCAGAAAGAAGCTACTCGTAGCGGCGGGCCTGTACTGTGGATACATCAGGCTTTCAGCGTTACGGCAAGTGTGAGTAATGAAAATCTGAACTGAACTGCAGTCCAAAGTCCATAGCTGCTAGTTATTTACTTCCTTTACGTTGACTAATGGTTCAAGCAGATTATTTTGTGCTTGGATATGTTCCATCAATCTGCAGCAGATCGGCAATCGTCGGAGCACCGACAACTAATCGAGGACGGGATTGAAATATTATCCCATTGTGAATCGGACATGATTGCTCAGCGGGGCGTTTCGCTGCTAAGGGCGATGCTCGAGGCTGATCAGCTGCGCAGCCACGGGAAATATCTTATTCCTGAATTGCGCGCGTCTGCTGATTCCCGGCGTTCTCCTTTGCGTGAGAATGGGCTTGATATCTCGGGCATCATCCGGGCTTTTTATCAGCATGACCGTGCGAGTATATCGGGCCGATCCACATCATTTTTGCAAGTCCCACCTACTGCCAGGGCAAGAGATCATAGACACTGGTCTGAGATCACAAGTGTTGAGCCTGGTGTAATATCTGGAGTGGGTATGATGTCCCCGCTTGGGCTTGATTATACGGAAGGTTTAGGGGATATTTTGAACTTGGCGACGAATTATCTTAATTAAGCGCGGCATTGCTTGGGAGAAATAATTCAGTTCTAAGGGTTACGGCGGCCGATACCCGCCACCCTACTGCCATAACCCAATTTGGATTTCTAGCTTTACGCCCTGTTTCTTGCCGGTATTGTATTTATTATATATAGGAATGTCTTAAGGAATTTGATCTAAACATGGGTTACTTTTAGAAAAGACTTGAGAAGAGACTTGAGAATAGACTTGAGAATAGACTTGAGAATAGACTTGAGAAGGGACTTGAGAATGGAGTTCAAGTATTCAAAATAGAAGGAAGTACAGGGAGTCAACGTATAATGGAGTTTAAGGATTCCATATATAATGCAGCGCTGTATATAATGGAGTTCAAATACAAATATGAATTTGGAATTACTCGTAATTTACTTTCTGCTGGTCGGAAAGTTGAAACTGGGTTATGGCAGTAGGGTGGCGGGTATCGGCCGCCGCATAAGGGTAATGAAAATTTGTGCTATGTACTGTGTTTATGGCCATGTCTAATGCTGCCAATTAAGTGATGAATATAGTGTAAGGGTGTCAGAATGATGGGCCAGCCCATCTTATATAAAGAAAGAAGGATCGAGTGGGGTTGAAATGAAAGAAAAAGAGACAAAACAATAAAGGAATCTGTGCAACGCAGATCGCCTAATTGTTCTTGCGCACTTGTGTGACGGGCGCTTCGTAAATGCGGCTGCCGTGAACGAGATATTGCACAACAGCGAAGATGATGACGACGCCAAAGACCAAGATGGACCAGTTCATATCGACAGGGCTCGGGTTACTGGCGGTAGGGAAGAAAGTGAAAATGACCGAAAAGCAGAGCCAGGCAACTGCAAAAATATTGATGGGCATTCCAAGGCGGCCAAGCGAAAAGCGCGATGGAGGGATTCCGCCCGGAAGGCGACGGGCTCGAATAAAAGCCGCGATAGAAAGAATGTAAGTTGTGAACAGGGCAGCGATCATGACGGATGCGATAGCGTTGAATGCGGCCGTAGACCCAATATTAATCAAGCTTAGCAAGACGGTAATGATGGTGGAAACCAAGACAGACGTGACAGGAACCTGAGTCCGACTGTTGACGTGAGACAGGGCCTTGGAAAAGGGCAGGGCGTTGTCGCGGGCAAAAGCGAAGGTCTGTCTGGAGGCAGTGGCGAGAATACTGATTGCGCTGCAAACCTCCATGACGAGGATAATCGCCGCGACACCGTTGGTAGCTGCCATGGAGCCGGTGGCATGCTGAACAGCGGGAATGAACGAGAAGCCGCTCGCCGGATTAAGGACGTCGGCTAGGGGTCCCATTGTGTACAGGAGTGTGACCAAGATGACGAAGCCCAGGCCACCGTTGATCAAAGCCGTGGAAACCATGCACCAGGGGATGACAAAGGCAGCGTTTTGCACTTCCTCGGCCATGTGGGTTGCGGCATCGGGCCCGGTCCACGAGAAGATGGGAGTCAACTGGCCCACGAGACAGGCCAAGCCCATGCTAGACCATCCGCCGGAGTTTGTGAACTCTTTCCAGACGACCTCGCTAGGAGCTACGTCGGACGACATTCCCCACATTGTCGCGAGCACGGCGACAAAGCCGCCGAGATGAAGGCCTAAGATGACGACTTCGAGGGAAGGCAGGAACTTGGCACCGTATGTGTTGACGAGGGTTCCGATCGCGGCGATGGCAATAGTTAGAAGAGTTCCGTGCCAGCGGTGGTAGTCGTATACATAGCCGGTGTCGCCCGAGTAATTGAAGACAAGAAGTCCCTGGATCAGCGTGCCGCACAGGAAGCAGATACTGGCAAATGCAGCTTGCCAACCCAGTACTGACAGCCATCCGGTCAGGTAGCTCATAAAGCGCTGCGCTCTTGGGGGGCCGAATTCGCTGACCCAGTGGTATTGTCCAGCGGATGTTGGCGAGCTGCAAGAATAGTCAGAATAAACTGTCAAGGGGATTCTCAACGCCACCAATGGCAACAATTTGGAACACATACACTGAAGCGATCTCTGCCATGGAAATAACAGCCGCAAAGAACCCCACAAATGAGCCAATATAGACATAGACCATGCCGGCGCGACCGCCATCAGTCAGGCCATATGTACTCGTCCTAGCAGGGGGAAAGTCAGTATACCCGAAGCGATCCGAGGCGCGCCGCGCCAGCATCCGTATCCTTCTACTCACAGCAAGATCGACTCCCACGTAGCCATCAAGGTAGTCGTGAAGCCCAGGATGGAATAGAATCGGAAATTTCGCTATGGCAAGCTAATCAGCTTACACGCTCTAAATGCGCCCACTCCCCCTCCCCCGCAATAGTGTCCGACATACCTTCAACTGCTGGGCCTTACCCAGGCGCTGCATATCCCAATCATCTTGATCGGTAGAATCAAGAGCAGCCTCATGGGCTCTAAGCTCCTTGTCGGCAGACATCTTTGCGTGAGTAAAGATGAGAAAAGCAGAAACGAAAAACCCAAATTCCTAACCCAAACCCACTTCCCCCGAAATCCCAAAAAAAAAAATTGGAGATCGAAAAGAGATCCAAGGGGGTCATGAAGAAACGGGGCCGGAGCCAATCAGCACGAGAGGAAGTGTGGGCGGCGTTTCTCCGGGTGGAGTTTAAAGCAGACGATCAGCATATCGTTTTTCCTTAAATTGATCCTTGCGCTATGACGCATTTCCCGGTTTTTCATTTCTTAGTTCGTGTACTGCGTGTCTTTTTGCGAAGGAAGCGGGTATTAACTGGAGTCCCTCCACTCTCACTCCTCTCCTACTCTTAGTCTTGACTCTTAGGCCATATCGTTCTGGGGTCTGAGTCCCCGTTTCTGGTCGGTTTCGCTACATAAGGGGTAAAAGCAGCTCCGTGCGTTGCCGTGTCTGTGTGGCGGGCTTGGCCAAGTCTCGACCAATGCTCGGAGCTCGATATGGACAGTGAATTCCGTGTTTCCGTAGATTATTGTATGCATTTGTGATCCACTTGGAACAATCATGGAATTCCGGGTGGCGCCGCCAGTCCGACCTTTGGAAGAACGCGTGCAGGGGGTCCAAACGTATGTATCTGGAAATGTCCGCCAACTTGGAAACGCTAAGTGGTTGATGAGCTAGGAAAAAAGAATGGTTTAAAAAAGCAGTGTCTTTATTGTCTAGAATTTAACTCACTAAATGTGCATAGAGTAGGTTCCAGGGCGTATTACACGCAAGCGCAAAAATGAGTTCAAATGTTTGAGACAATTGACTCCACTTGTTTCCCGTGACTTCTGGGCCTTTTCTACTAGTTCGGCCAATGGCTTTGAACTATTAATTGTGGACTGGATTTTACATTAGAAATTTAAACCTTCAATGGCACTCGGGTTTATTGGAAAGAAGTAATCACAATAGAAGGAAGGCCTAATGGCTGATAGATACAACTATATCGCATCCATGGATCAGTCTTGTGTGAGGCCTTGAAATGACAATGATCATGTTGAAAAGGACTCATGGCAGTACTACATCCATACTAAGCACTGAAATTTTCGAACTGAGCGTTTTCCAAGGAGTTTTTTTCTAATGAGTCAAAGTTTGCGCTTTTTACCACTATCATTGGAAAGATGTATTGGAAAAACATTGTTACTTTATTTAAGGGAAAATGTGGAGTCTTTAAGGTATCATCATACTCAGCCTGGCTGTAATGGATGACTGTGGCCTTAGGGTGTGCTGAGTACTGTATGGGTTATAAGGCTATGCGCAAAAAATATTGCGCGTATCTCATATAAATGGTTCATATTATACATTTTCAAAGCTCCGCCCAGCGGGGCCTTGGCCCTTGAGGTGGGAGTGCTGACCGCCACATGCATGTGGATTGTAAGCGTATGCGCGAAAAATCTTGCGCATAGCACGTATAAATGGTCCACAGTGCACACCTTCGAAGCTCCGGGGCCTTGGCCCTTGAGGTGTGCTGAGCGCCGTGTGGGGCGGTGGCTCACCCTTGACAACCAACCTGGTACGTATGTGATTTGCAATGCTAAGAAGTTTAACACTTATCAAAAATAAAGCAGAACCAAGGTTCTGTTGTTAATATAACCTGAGAAATCGCATTTAACGGTGCTTTGGGGTGTTCCTGAGAATTACGTTATCATTGTTGATTACCTGCCTAAATTCCACGGGACGCGACTCAAAACATATCACTATGATGCATTTCAGTCTATTTTCTTTTCCATTCCGTCTCGTCTATTTTTTTTTCACGATGAGACTAGTGGCCAAACAGTCACTTTCAAGTGGTTTGCTAAAGTGCAGTTCTTTCTCTCTCAAGTCGACCTTTCATCGAGCCGCTTCAGTATGCCAACTTTCAACAGGCCCTACAAGGCCTGCTTATGATGAGCTCTTTGAATATACATCGGGGCGATGGATGTTAGCCGATCTCAAGCTTCTCCTCAACCCTGAACTATTTCACTAATCGGGAATCTAGGTATAATGAATCACTTCGTCTTCGCGAGAGAAGACGTGCTTTTAATGTTCCTGAACTCAACCGCTTGGTCGCACTGTCTGTGCAACAGCGGGAAGATGACGTTACTGGCTTTGAGAAACTCGCCGAAGGGGGATTCAATCGATGTTTCCTGGTCACCATGCGGAACGGCATGAGAGTTGTCGCACGTATCCCCTATCCGGTCACAGAACCAAAATCTCTAGTAATTGCAAGTGAAGTGGCCACGACGGATTTCCTCCGATCACACGGCATACCAGTTCCCAAAATATTCGGCTATTCTACGACTGACAGCAACTCTGCCGGTACAGAATACATTTTCATGGAATTTGTTCAGGGAACAAACCTTGGTGATGTCTGGTTCACGTTGACAGAAAGACAAAGAACAAAATTGACGACAAGTCTCGTGCAGCTGGAGTCTCAAATATTTGCATTACGGTTTCCAGCATCTGGGAGTATTTATTACTGCCATGACTTGCCAAAAGAAAATCGTCGAGTCATGTTGCCAAGCCATCACTCAAATAATGACACGAAGAAAGGCGATAACTTTTGTATTGGCCCTGCAACCTCGCTTGAAATGTGGTTTGGAAGGAGAAATATGTTGTCGGTCGATCGTGGGCCACGTAAGTTTCATTTCGTTCATTCTCAATAAGGACAACTTTGGCAGCTAACAACCTCTGGAGATGGAGACTGTCCATCAGCATTGACTGCTGGTGCCAAAAAGGAAATTGCGTATCTCAATAGATTCGGCCATGA
Organism: Penicillium verhagenii; assembly: GCF_028828195.1. Classification (NCBI taxonomy): domain Eukaryota; kingdom Fungi; phylum Ascomycota; class Eurotiomycetes; order Eurotiales; family Aspergillaceae; genus Penicillium; species Penicillium verhagenii. The sequence continues at coordinate 1,320,211 of NW_026643171.1, forward strand.
CATGCAGCCTTTTCAGCGACTTTGAAGAGAGGCCTATGACTACAAACCTCAATCGCACCGGGAGCACATTACTACACTAGAAAACTATCTTCAAATTGCACCTCACCTTATACCGCACAAAGTACCGGAGCTCCACCGTCCAGTAATACGGCATCCTGATCTTCAACCCAACAACATCTTTGTTTCCGATGACCTGGAAATATGTGGTTTGATCGACTGGCAGCATAGTACGGTTCTTCCACTGTTTTTGCAATGCGGAATTCCCAAAAGTCTTCAGAATTACGGTGACGCGATCTCAGAATCGCTGCAGACACCTTCTTTGCCTGATAACTTTGATGAGTTGGAGGAGATGGAACAATACCGACAGGCTGATATCTATCGCCGACGCCAGCTGCATCACGTGTACTTTGAATTGACTTCAAAAATGAACAGTGAGCATTACGAAGCCTTGACCGATTATTTGAACACGGTGAGGCGACGGCTTTTCTACCATGCAAGCGAACCTTGGGAAGGTGACAATGTCACTCTGAAAGCCGACTTGGTAACGCTATCGAAGAAGTGGAGAGAGCTGGACTGTGAAAAGACAGCACCTTGCCCGCTTCAATATTCAGATGAAGAGTCGCTCGAATGTCTCCGAATGGAACAAGAACAATCAGAAGCCGATGAGCAACTCCAGGCTGCCCAGGAAGTAATCGGGGTTGGAAGCGAGGGATGGGTGCCTGTTGGTCAGTATGATCATGCGAGGGGATGCGAAAGGAAGTTAAAAGCGGCTGCACTTGAAGTGGCTGAAACAGACGAGGATAAGGCAATTGTTCAAGCAAACTGGATTTTTGATGATTTTTCAGAGGAAGATTACATGTGAGCTGTAAAGCAATACGAAGTCTATGTTGCCGAACTGGAAAATGCCTCTCTTTCTTGCTAAAATTGGCGAAAGCCAGCAGCACCTTCACTGTTCACTGCTGGCTGCTCACTAGACGAAGCTGGCACTCGATGAGCCACTCAGAAGTATGTACAGTTTTGCCCGTATATATGGCATATTGTGCCTATCAACATGTCGGCCAAGCTTTCAATGCCGATCGGAGCCAATCGCAACCCCAGATCGACAAAATACGGAAACTCCCGAGGTCATTCGGCATTTACATAATTTTGTACCAATTCATCATCATTCCCAGCGGCTATTATATTATCCATTCGCTTGGGCCATTAAATCGAGCTTGAGAACCTCATGGTGTGGCTTATACGCTCCAGGGAAAATTTCTATAGCTAGCGTGAGGCTGAGCCCAATCGTGGCGGCTGTTAGCTTCGGCGGTGCAAATTTCGAGCCGTGAACATCGGCTCGTGAAATTATAAGAAGGACGCGCTCCGTTTGAAATAAAAAGACATAAAATAATTCATCACTACAGGTCTATTTAGCAACGATAGCCAATATGCCAGCGCATCAGGCCTCTGGAAGTCCAGCCTTCAAGTTTGACATTGCAGCACCGTATGAATGGGCCTATTCACCCGGCGACACCATCATCGGCAATTTGGTTCGAAGAATGCCAATCGTCACCTCTGAAGCTTCCATAAAACTATACTTTTTCGGTCGCGTCAAGGTCAAGATAACCAAGCACAATTTAAATGGCCCCGAACAAAATACCGTATCCATTTATCGTGACGATTGGCAGCTCATTGCTTCCAATGAGACCACCGTATTCAAAGGACCCCTGCATCTTGCCGAGGGGGCTGATGTTCCGCTGAGCTGGCCGATCAGGGTGGATATCCCACACCAAGCTATGCAACCATACGGTCATGGCCGGCACGATTGGCAGTCCAGCTTCCTCCCAATGGGTGTCGAATACCCTGCGGCGGACCCGACCAAGCGCCTTCTGCCGGGGTCCTTCTACTCCGACAGCGACATGGGTCGGTCATATGAGCTTGTTGAGTACTACCTCAAGGCAGAGATGAACTATGAGTTCGGAGGCCATCACAAATCCCACGAAGCCATTTGCCCCATCACTCTTCGTCACCAGTTACCAGACCCTATCAGTGCGCCGAGAATGTTCAAGCAAATACAGCAGATCTCGACCTACCGACTACTGCCAGGAATGGAAGATGCAGAACTCTCGTTCAAGCAGCATGCGAAACAGATTTTCTCCTCGTCAAAGGTACCGAGGCTTCGGTATGAGCTCCTCTTCACCGTCCCGACGTCCATTCACTTGGATGACCCAACCCCATTGCCATTGCGGCTAGAGATCATCCCAGACTCCGCTGGAACCAGTGCTAGCATCAACGATGTCGCACATCATCTTCGCATCGTGGAGCTCGAATTTGAAATACATCTCAAAACCCAATCCCAGGCCCCGAGCGCCATCTTGGGTGTGATACATCCGCATGAACACGACGAAGATCTCAGCATCAACTTCGAACGCTCTTTGGCGGATCTTGAGCAACCACTGATACTCACCACTGGGGAAAAGAGAATGCCGGTAGACCTCGGCAATATCTTCCAGTTATCTTTGCACGGGTGGGGCGTGAAGGCTGGAAACCGAAAGATCGTTTGGGACGCGTGGAGGATGGCCCAACTACGACCCAGTTTCATGACATACAACATCAAACATTCCCACACTATGAAATGGAAGATAACCTTTGAGATCGCGGGCGAGAAAGTCAAACACAGGTTTGCTCTTCCTGTGAATATTCTTGAGCCGTTGTAGTTGAGAAGATTCTGGGCTGGGTTATTTGTATTTCTTGCTGCGTTACTCTTTGTTGTTGTTTTCTTGCCTTTTGTTATTGTATGGCACTATACCCACATTGAAAGAAATTCTCGATGGCCGTTATGCGTACCATTTTACATTAACGTTTGAACAATGAATTTTGATGGATTTGATCGTCTCCTGGTGCGTTGGAAGCTTGAGGCTGCTTGGTTAAGGGGGATTTGGGCACACTATCAGATCAAAACAAACATTTGAACATCTCTAGGGATTTTTGACTAGTGTTATGGATCTCCAGGGAGGTGATATTTCCGTAAATCCACCCAATTGCTCCACAAGTCGGCAAGATTAACGAAAATAACCTGTTGTGGAACAAAAGAGAGACAGCTTTTCGAACTAGCAAATCAACATGGCCCATTCAAAGCACTAGTCCCACATAGCGAACTTCTAGAAAAAGGGGTCGTCTCGGTTGGATGTTGAAGCAGCACCTGGGCAGTACAACAGCTGAGATATTAATAACGTCCACAGACGGAGTATTCCGCGCTCCTTACTACTTAAGCTCACCCATAATATAAAAGGAGGCTTGTGGCAGTGGCTTTACAGCCATGTGGCGCTGAACCACGCAAGACACCTAAATAGGGAAAACCGATACGTGACTCTGCGGGGCTCTGTCTCGCTAGATATTGCTATACTGCGGAGGACTGCGGATGTGGAGTTACGGAATAGACATGATAGGGAATCCAGTTGCAATTCCCCGAGTCTTGGAAACTCGAGATCCCACCGTGCGGAGTTAAGGGTCGGATTAGAGCGGATTAGAGGGTTTTAACCGAGTTGAACAGGAAATGACAGCGCAAAACAAGATCTTGGCATTGATCCTGGTCTGGAGCTTGCCCTAATCAAGTTTCCCCGCCCGAGTATAGATTGAGCGTGACGGGTCTATTGATGGCGCTCGATGGCACGATAATGACACAAGTGACATGGATCAATTGGACTGATATACGGAGTTCGTTTAGTCGTATTCGTACCGTCCTCCGCCTTGAGAGAAGAAAAGAAAGAAAAAAATAGAAAAGCGGCAGTTTTTGTTGGTGGAGCCAATAGTTTCCCCTTGTTTCCCACAAAATTGAACAGAGATTTTCAGGGATCATCATTGGAACTTTATTCGTTTTTTTATTGTAATTTGCCAAGGGATAATCGTTCAAGCATTGGTCTTTTTTTTCTTTTTTTTCTACTTCGTTTTTTCCACTTTCGCGCCAAGGAAACTTGAATCCACGGATATCTTCGCTTTTGATCAAGGTCGAGTCTTCTGGAATGACGACATGATTGGCCATAGATTGGAGACATCGAGTCCACATCGGACACCTGGGAACGCCACATCTTGCCCGGTTGCGACGTAGGACGCGTGGGCGATGGCGCTACGGCCGCCGGGGTCTTGGTAGGGGACTCTGCGAAATGAGACCCCACCACTCACTTTGACTGGTCAACTCGAATTGTGGTTCAGTTGACGACATCCACAGATAATCAAATAGACCCCGTCCGGGTAAAGAGTTACAAGTTCACGTACGCAATCCCGCAAAGACGAACTCCACTAAACCTTGGCAGGTGGGAAACCTTCTATGGGCCACCAAATCAGGACGCGCGCCGAGGAAGGTGCACCACGTTGCTGGTGAAGAATTTCTGTTCCGGAGTACTTGCGGGGAGGTCCAGCAAGGGGAGAGCGCTTGGTCCGGATAGTCGGCGAGACCATTTAGGTCATCGAAGGGGTGGCGTCGAGAATATATCTGTGGCAGTGATCCCCATCTAACGCCCGCTCCGCTCAACTGTCATCTCTTCGGCATCCTACTTACTTCTTCCCCCCCCTAACCCCCTCCCCTGAAACACCCGTCATTGATCGAGGACCTGCAATGATCCAATGTCCATGCGGGCTTCCTCCGCCACTCTGCGCTTGAGCTCCTGGCTTGGCCGCAGCGATCGACCACAAAGACCCGGCTCGAGACGTTTATTGCCGGCGCTTCTGTTGTCACTGGGCGGCCTCGTCTTATTCTACCTCTTTATTGTGCCGCAGCTTCTCAGGTTTCGATTCCGACTCGGCTTGAGTAGGTACGATTTGGGATTTTCCGGATTCGGTCCAACACAAACATACCTCTCCTTCGATGAGGAGGCGCCAATCGTCGAGATTTCTCCGGCCGGCGCAAAATGCGACCAACGATATACCTTCCTTGCGCCACGGGGCGACTCCGTGCGCCATCCGGGACCAATGATCCTCGACGCTCAGGGCGAGCTCGTTTACAAGAAATACAACTGGGGAACGACTCAGGATTTCAAAGTCCAACACTACAAGGGCGAGGATTACCTCACATACTGGCAGGGAGATGAAGAAGATGGACATGGTCGAGGATCATGGTATATGGTATGGGCCCTAGCATCTGCTTGGCAATCCTCGATTGGGGGCGTTTTCTTCTCATTGGCTACAGGGGGCTAATTTTTTTTTTCTTACGGCAACTACAGCTTGATTACACCTATACCCCAAAATACATCGTATCCCCTGTTGGCATTCTTCAGGGCGATCTTCACGACCTCCAAATTACCGTCAACGACACCGCCCTCCTCACAATCTACGAACCCATCCCAGCCGATTTGACCTCTGTCGGCGGTCCCGAACTCGGATGGCTTTACGAAGGTGTCATTCAAGAAGTCGACATTGCGACTGGTGAGCTCCTGTTCGAATGGCGATCGTCGCATACCTACCCTCCGGAAACCAGTTACGAACCACTGGGCGACAAAGGTCACGAACGAACCCTCGGTTACGATTACTTCCACATGAACAGCGTGGACAAAAACGATGACGGCCACTACCTCGTATCGGCGCGACACACACATACAGTCACATGCATCGACTCAAGCGGCAAGGTACTTTGGACATTGGGTGGGAAATACAACGATTTCGACGATCCCGAGGATTCGGATGGCTCGGCAACTGGCTTCAAGTGGCAGCACGATGCTCGCTGGCGTGGGCCCAACCGCATCACTATTCTGAACAACGCGGCCAATGACAACACAGATCTGTCTGCCGTTAGCCAAGGTCTCCTGATCGAGTTAGACATCCCCGGGCGCACGGCTAAGGTGGTCACAAAATACAGCCACCCACAAGGCATGATGGCTGTTACGCAGGGTAACGTGCAGGTGCTTGACACGGGCAACGTGCTTGTTGGCTGGGGCCACAGCGCGGCGTTCACAGAGTTTTCGGCCGATGGCGAAGTCGTCTGCAATACGCACTTCGGCGCCTCGGCCTATTTCACTTTCGGCCGGACAATGTCATACCGAGTCTTCAAGGACAAATGGGTCGGTATGCCAGACACAATCCCTGATGCTGAGATGGCTGGCGACAGCATCTTTGTGAGTTGGAACGGAGCGACCGAGGTTGCTTCATGGGCGCTGGAAGCTTGGGACGGGGACAATCTTACAAACATGACATTCGTCCCCGTTGACGAAGTCCCACGCTCCGGCTTTGAGACCGAGGTTCCGATCTCAGATGTCGTTACCTCTTATTTCCGCGTTGCCGCCATAAATTCAAACGGCGAGGTCATCGGGAGGACGGAGGTTGTCTCACGAGGCTCTGCGCCTGAAACAAGTTTCTCCTCGGATCATCCCTGGGGAGTCACGATCATTCTGGTTTTTTCCTTCACTTGTCTTCTTGGTGGACTGTACTGCGCCGTCTTCCGTCGTTTACGGCGTCGCAGGCCAGATATGGGCGCACTATACCAGCTGGTTAGGCCCAAAGACGAGGAGAGTGACACTGAACATAGTCACCTCCCGATCTAAATCTAGGTGGGCGCCGGCGTCCTTTTTACTTATACCCCTTCGTGCTTTATACATATAGAATTGCATACCTGTCCATATTTTCAATCAAGTACATGTGTACAAACATTTTCGAACAAGGTCGTGATCCTAGCTTCTTTCGAAGCTTCCGTTCATCATATTAAATCATGTCTGTCTATGTATCGGGTATCAAGTGTTCTGCAGTCTACATATACAAGCTCTAAAAGATTCTCTTTATGCTTGGCTTCACCCACATCGGCGCCTCGCACTTATTACTCTCACGCCACCTCTGGATCCCAGAGTTATCCCACCCAGCCGTCAGCTTATCCGGCGAAACATTATTTGCGGCCCCGAGACGAATTGTGCGAACAAATACACAATGCCCCGATGCATCCCATGTGAATGAGAGACAAGCATCGCTGTCTTGACACGCCATCCGACACGCGCTCAAGGAGGCATGCGCCTCCGACTCGGGCGGCTCAATATGTCCCCCAAAATCACCATTATCCCAACCGACCCGGTCCGACAATTCTCCCAACTGGAGATAATCAGCCAGATCCGAATATAGAACAGGGTTCTGTTCCATGTCAGCCCGTATCCGTGATGTCACCAGCCACCAAACAAACTTACCGATCTATCCCGCCCGCTCTCCCACTTAGCCAATCCCGTCATATCCGCAAACAAAGACTTATGCAAGCTAATCACAGGCTGACACCAGTGCTTGGCATCAAACGGAATCCCATGCAACGCATGCGCATTAAACATAGGCCACAAGCCCGAGATATTAACACCCTTCTGATACAGCGCAAACCCCAGCACCGAGTCCCCACAGCAATCGCGATCCACCACTTCCATATACCGCTCACTAACCGACGGCTCCGCGTACTCGCCAAAGGCGCCCACTTGCCGCTCCGTCAAAACCTCAACAGCCGCCCTGGAAAGAATGAACCCAGATCCCCCATACGCAAACCATACCCGCTCCTCATGTTCCAGCCAAAAGCCCGGCGACGGCGACCCAAAGTACAGCGGCACGCTTGGATCAAACTGGTCCAGGAGCCGGAACACATTATCCCAGAAAAGGTAGGTGTCTGTTTCTAGGAACACGAACCATTCGGCCGTCGGATTGGCTTCCCTCGCGCGCTCGATCATAGGCAGGAACTTGAACCGGTCCAGACGCCAGCCCTCTGCGCCGCCAAAATTCTTGTCGCCGCGCTGCAGGGCCTCGTAGGCGCCGAAGTCTGTGATGTTCATGCGTGCGGCGAGGGGTGCTAGGTCAGCGAGGACGTCGTGGACGCGGTGGCCGTGGAGCTCGGTTGCGCGGTCCGAGACGACGAGGAGATTGGATATGCAGCGCGTGACGGAGGTCATGGAGGCGTCGATGCGGTCTGCGCTTTCTGTTGCGCCGGTCTTGAGCACGACCTGGACGCGAGAGAGGATGTTTGCGGGGAAGTCGGCGCAGATGTCCTCTGTTGTTAGTAGGCCCTTTGATTTATATTTTTCGAAATGGGTGATTGTTTGCCAGTTCCAGAAATCGGGTTCTGGTGGTGAATCTGCATCTTTATTTTCGGCGCTCGCGGCCGATAGGTCCAGGACGTGGCCGAGACTGAGGTTGTTTTTCCATGAATATGAGGCCAGGAGAATGGTTGTGGATAGTGCTAGGGAGACGGCTAGGAGCTTGACCTTATTCAAGCTTAGGAGGCGCGTCAAGGGCTTGGTGGTTTGGTATGTGGGCGTCGTCATGTTGTATATGATCGGCGGGCCTGTGGCCGCGATTGATTTTGGATGTGATGTCTCAAGAGTCCGCTCATGGGGATTCAATTGAATGGGAGAAATGGTCGAGCGAGAGGAAAATCTCCAAGAGATGATCGGTGCGAATTGAAATAACCTGCCAAGTCAGAGCACTAGGATCCAGGGTCCATATAACAGCGGATCCGGTTGTGGAAAAGCCCTCCGCCATACAAATCACAAATCAAGCAGTTTGATGCATTGAAGGGAAGGGTAGCGGGAAAAGGAAAGGTTCAAGTATTTAATTTGCAGTAAAGCTTTTTTTTATTTGTCTCTGGAAGCTGCCGGTTGGGAATTCTTTGATCAACTGCAAAACCAAGCTATGAATTGGTCCCAAACCTGGATTCCGAGTCATGACGAGGCTATCGAGCTGGATTGAACGACATCACTGGTTCACAGCGACAGATAAAAATGGGTCTCCAGCACGAGCGAGGCTGCGAGCCCACATTGCAGCCAAAATCTTGGAATTTAGCATCTGAACTCCAAAATGCATGTAGATTTGGTACAGTTGGTTGAATTGTTGCCTGCCGATCTCTTAGCATTTTGTTTGCCGGTCAATGTAGATACCCGCTAGTTATACGCTCAAATCTTCAAAGCAAACACAAAGTTGGTTTTTATGCCATCTTTGCATCCTATATGTTACATATCAATTGGACTCGATCAATATTCTAAAATTTCCAGGGCTATCCCGGCACTTGAAAAAAGCAATGTTGCAGGTTGAACGCGTCCCTGAGTTGTGTGACGAGTCCAAACCTCGGCCAAGGCTGCCGTAGAGTAGCATTAGAAGCACTTCCAAGCCGATAACGCGTCAGGATTCCAGATTTAGCGTGTGTTTCTTGGCGGTTTGCCTGACTCCGCTATCTACTAGAACTTGTATGGATACTTCGTAGCAACTACCAACCTGGGCCTAGCGGTGTGACTGCAACTCCAGTACTTATCTAGGTGCATGGAACACTTGGAGCTGTTTATCTTTTTGCCAATGTCCTTTTCTGTGTATCTCCGGAAGTTATCGTGTCACTTGAACATGCAGATTTTGTCTCTCCGGTGAGCCCGGCTCGGCATCGCCTTCTTGGCAGTGCGATTGGATTATGATTCAACGTCGCACTTGTATAGTCTTACGAATTCAGGCACAGATATATCGGCGGGAAAAACGTGAATGTCCTATCATGGCTATGGTTCCAGCAATGGTAGAGTTGTATGAAAAGGAATCGTTAAAAGAGAGCGACAAGTACCTTGTGAAGCACCGGTGAAAGAAAAAGCCTAAAGGAACCCCCTCCACTCTTCAAGTTTCAGCCCTACGGGGAGTCTCCAAGGGCCAAGTGGAGTACATTAGTCCGTTGAGCCAATGTCGTGATTGCCCAAACACCGAAAATACGGGAATCGGTCTAGTTCGCCGCGGCAACTCTTGTTGAACTTTTCCATTTTACCGCTCCTCCCTCCCTTGCAATCCCAAGTCCTTCTCTTATTCCGTCGTTTGTTTCTCGCCTTGATCTCCTTTTTCTTTCCCCAGCGTTATCCCCATAGACCCCGTCAATAATAAACAAGGCGCGCATTCATACGGCACAAAAAAACAAAAATGGAGAAACCCGCGGAGACCCCGACACCGGACCTAGAGGCTAGCCCCTCCGCAGACATGCGCAAACAATCAACCCTCACAACACGATGGACCCAAGAGCTCAATCCCAGCCATGCCGACCTCGTCTGTCTGCTCCTCTGTTTCCTCACCGGTCTGTGCGACAGCAGCGCCTACAATGCGTGGTCCTGTTTCCTGGGCATGCAAACCGGTATGAATCACTCCAGCGACTCGATTCGCGCCGAAAGGCCCAAAACCAACCCACACGCATACTAACCTCCGACGCCCATGAACAGGTAACACCATCTTCCTCGGCCTCGGCGCCTCCAACCAGCCAACCAGCAAGCCGTGGGGCTGGCTCAAGTCCCTCGTCTCCATCGTCTCCTTTTTCTCCGGCGCGATGATCTTCTCCATCTCCATGCGCACGGTCGGCTCCCTCCGCCGCGGCACCCTCTTCGTCTCCTTCCTCGTGCAAACGGCCCTCATCGTCATCGCCGTCGCTCTCATCCAGGCCAATCTCATCCCCCACAAGTCAAACGATACCACCCTGGACGGCGGCCCCTTGTTCCTGGAACTCATCCCCATTGGACTCTTGGCTTTCCAGTCCGCCGGTGGTATGACCTGCAGTCGCGCTTTGGGTTACAATGAGATCCCCACCGTCGTACTCACCAGTGTATACTTTGATATTGCCTCCGATGCGAAGCTGCTCCAGAAGCCGACGGACAATGTCAAGCGCAATCGCCGTATTGGAGGCGTGGTCTTCTTGCTTATTGGTGCCATTGTTGGTGGGTGGTTGAGTCGGAGCAGTGGCGGTATGGAGTCTGCGCTGTGGATGGCTGCTGGCTTGAAGCTGGTGGCAGCTTTTGGATGGCTGTTTTGGAAGGCTAAATAGATAATATACTGATTGCGCGCGCGTCGCGTTGCGTTGCGCTTGTTGGGAACAAGGGGGAAAAGGCTTCTTTCAGAGGAAGCCAGGAACTGAATCACTAATTTTCGCATTTGCGCACTTGCATTATAGAGAGCGGATTGTTAGAGCCCAAGAGAAATATACCTTGTTTTCTCGCTTGTCTTTTTATCAATATCATGAACCTAATTGATTTATTTTCTTTCAGATATGGCTTCGTTTAAACATGTGCAACCTCGCTCGACTACCGAGAAAGAACACTCAAAATTCCCTTCAAACCATCTAACTCCAACGAACTCCTTTGGTACACTCATCAATTTTGGAGTGGCAACCATCAACGACCCTGTTCCACATTAGTACCTTGGGGTGTTCATCTGGTTACTCGGGTGTATCAGCCCCCCCCCCCCCCCCCCCCAGCTTGTCTAAGGCCCGCTAGCAGCATATACATTTGGAGCGCCTCAGCAGCCGCCCATCTGCAGCCAGATGAATACTAGTACCTATCAGCACACTCATACTCTCCACCGTCTGCAAATCCTCGGGCCGGTACACAGCCCTGAAAATATCTATGACCTCAATTTGGAGAGACCACATAGCATAATCTGTATCTTTTGACTCGCTGATGGATAGTACTAGCTTTGAGCTATGGCGATCTGCCTTTTTAAAGGCCCTAGTGCTTAGATGCAATCCACTGGCAATGGTGTTTGGTCACTTGTCATGTGATATATATACTCTCACTTATCTCCTTGTAGATAGATCTTCCTTCTCAGTGCTCTCAAGTGCTCTCTCTTTTCTTTTTTCTTCTTTGCAGCACCCAATAGCACAGCATTACGTGCGTTCTCGCCCCCCTTTTCTGATAGACTCGTTCTTCGTGTTCTTCCAGGTTATGAGCCCTCGTTCCACTTGATTCTATCTAACGCGTTGATCAACTGCTCCGTTCCTTCGATTTACACAGGCGTTCCCCGCGTTTCCCCCGTATTACAGGTGATTCCTGTAACGCACCCCACTTTGCAGCGTTCCTGCATTGCACCCTTCGTTCGCTGGTCTGTCAGATCGCACCCTTCGCTTGTGCGTCGAGACAGAAGCTCAAGACTTCCATCTCCATCGAGCACTCCACATCGGAAGAATCAGTTTCTTTCATCAAAGTTCAGTAACAGCTTCCACCTGTTGGACACAAGGAATCCGAATATTCCCAGTCCTCCCCAGACACATTCCACGGGTCATCACGATCCATCACTGTCGACTCGTGAACAATCGCACTCGCCGGAACCTTCACAAACTGCGCATTGCCGTGCAATCATAATCACCCCGCGACCAGTCACTGTTGTCCAAGGGTCCACCATTGGAACACTCCTCTTCATCATCATACTTTCTAGCCATCCACCATGTCTAGCTTCGATCCTGCCGGACGTATCGACGTCTTCTCACTTGCAAAGAATATCAAGAAGCTTGAGACAGATGCCGATTGGCGCAAGTGGAGTGAGGATATGAATCAATTGATCAGGGCATATGACACCAAATGCTGGCAGATCCTCCAGGGTCTTGCGAAGAAACCTGCTGGACCCAGTGTAGATCAGATTCATGACGTTCCGCTCATGACAGCATACCTAACCTCCATCTTCGGTACAGTAGAACGAATCCCGACCGACGCCATGGATAAGTTGCAGAAGGCACTGAGTGATTGGGATCAGATTAACTGCATCGGATGCATGGTGCTTAAGTTGACAGTCTCGCCTGGAGCCGCTACTATGATCAACAACATGTTTGATCTCAGGGAAGCCTACCTCATTCTTAAGAAAGCATACCACCGTACGTCCTACCCAAACAGCTTACTCATGTGGGACAAGATCATGCACCTTCAATACAAGAAAGAAGACACCGCACATAGTCATCTTCAACGCTTCCAGCTTGCGATTCAGAACATCCTTGCTGATTATCCCTCAGTGCTTGGCAACACCGTCATCTTCTGCATGTTCATATCGAGCATACAGTACCATCCTGATATTAAACCGTTCACGACGAACCTCATTGTGGATACTCACAATATAACAGACACCGTACTCGCCGGCGTCTACTCACGTTTCCTCTTGAGTGACTCAATTCACAAGCTTCATCAGAACCACCAAAAATCCAACAACAGCGCCGCCGCCACCACCGTCGACAAGCCTACCAATGTTGGCAAGGGCAAAAACCGTAGCCGAAAGCGCGGCAAACGAAAGTCACAGGACAAATCCAGCTCTGGATATGACTCAGTTCATACGGATAACAAATCTGCATGGTGTCCAAAGCACGGTTCTTGGGGCAATCATGTACAGTCTAAATGCAGGCTTTCCGAAGACAAATGGAAGAATCAGGCCATGCCTAAGTCCAATGCCGCAACTTCAGAAGAAGATACTACCTCTTCAGGAGAATATGTCGCTAAAACTTCTTACAAGACTTACAACAACCTCTAAACAAATACTGCGTCCGTTGGTACCGATGCCGACGTCAACGCCAATGAAGACGCCGATGATCTTATTGGCGTTCGCTAACACAATCGCTGCTCTCGAGCAACCAATCCGCTCAGCTGAGCAAACCTTCCCAACAACGACCCCCCTTCCGACACCGATCGGTTCTCCTCTTCCTACTGCCGAGCCGTTCGACCCCACATATCCTCTCCATCTCCTTTCCTCGTAGACTCGTTCTTCATGTTGTTTCACCCTTTACTAATGAGGTAAACTCCCTTCTTGATCCCCGTCAGACCATGGCCCCACTCTTTTTGTTTACGGGATAACAACAAGAGCCACTCACCCATCTACCTTTAATTTCAAAAAAAAAAAAAAATTGCCTCTGCCTCCAAAATGTCTTTATTCAGGGGTGATTCGGTACCAAGACAGCCTGCTTCTGTCCCCCGCCGAGTCCGCGCAAACGCAGACGTCTTTTGGAGACTCCGAGAATGCTGATCGAAGAATACCTCTACCGCATTGATCCCTTCCTTCAGGAGTGTTAGCTTCAATAGCCCAGGGCTACCTAGTACTAGCAGAGAATTTATCTCTGAAGATGAGAACCCAGCAAAGACCCTAACATCTCATATTCATCAAACATTGAATTTTGCGAGATCATGGCTGCCCTATAGAGTCAATATTCCGTATCGCTATGTAAGGTAACTCGACATCTGGAGATGAAGGCATATTCAACCTGCTCCATATATCCAGTCTTTCGCGGGCCCAGGCTCTTCTTCGGTTCGCCTTGGTCCTCTTAAGGATGAGCTTATGGATCTTCTGAACATTGACCGTAATGACCTAGTGCTTTATGATGTATGTCGAGGTTATGGATATAGAAGACTGGCATGCACGCCCATCTATATTCCCCATCCGACCTGGACCAGTTGACACATGCATGAACTCGTGAGGGTTTTTCAAGGTTGCTTCAAATGTTGAGAAGATCAGAACATTTGAACATTGATGCACACATGATGTGGATATTATTCAACTTCTGGATCAAGAACTTGGGCTAACATTTGATGGTCAACTGCACGTGGTGGCAAACTATTTGTTCTATGAACATTCCTCGGTCGAGATTTTCAACATTTGAAATATCACGCCCTATCATCCTGATGTATGTCTTCAAAAATGTTACCAGCAACCTACGCGACATCTGGAATTAGCCGCAAGTCAGAGCACTCATCCTACACCTTCTTGCTGAAGAAATATCACTACGTAGTCCTTACAGTTTTCGAGTTTCTCCTGGCTAAACCTTATTGCCAAGCTAAAATGTTCTGATTTGCTGTTCCCTAATGTTGATTTGACACGTCATGGGTTAGCCAGGGGAGATGCCGATTTTCAAAAAAGGCAAGGACAGGGAAGTGAACAAAAATACATAAGGTTAGTGGTGCCGGTTCACGGTAATTCTCCGGGTGTGCTTATGTTGGTAAAATTAGCCTATCTGGCTGATTTGTGGGGCTTATAGGGGTAATATTGGCTATATGAATGATTTACTGGGTTAGACTAGGGTCTGGACACCTTTTTAGCCTAGTGGAAATTTCTGCCAGTTATGAGCCCGGCCTCATTGATCTGAAGAACAACATAAACTCAAGTCTCTTCCTAGAGCCTGTTCCTTCCGTCGAACAGCGATTTGAGCTTCTTTCTTATAAGAACTCAGCTTTCTGGAGGAATCTTCCTTCTATGGCAGGATTTGAGATAACAAGGCGATCTTGTAATCAAGGCTGTCCTGTAACCTTACGCGGTATTTCAGGGCCTCTGATTGGCTCGGCAGCGGTGGGAATCCAGTAGGGATCGATTTCATCCCATATTTGTACACCGCCGGCGACACGCTCAATGTAGCCGATCCATGAAGGCCATGAATCATAGGAGACAAGCGTAACTGGCTTCCTGACATCAGATGAAGACATAATGAAAGAAATAGAAGAATAATAGAAGCTTCTGGAAGATAATTGGAAGACTTCTGGAAGAATCTAGAAGGAAGATTCCTCTAGAAAGCTGAGTTCTTATAAGAAAGAAGCTCAAATCGCTGTTCGACGGAAGGAACAGGCTCTAGGAAGAGACTTGAGTTTATGTTGTTCTTCAGATCAATGAGGCCGGGCTCATAACTGGCAGGATTTGAGATAACAAGGCGATCTTGTAATCAAGGCTGTCCTGTAACCTTACGTGTACAATACAACGCCAAGATATAGCGTTTTGTACGGTTGGGAGTGCACAACAACTCGGTTGTGCGGCACCACGCTTAAGCAAGAATAAGCGATTCGTGCAAACGGGGGATATTGATATCAGACACAACAAATAAACTTAGAATAGAAGGAATAAGGGCTTCTAGAGTCTTCTAGAAGGAAGAAGGAAGCGTATTCCAGTTGTCATACAAAGAACGTAACATAAATCATATGTTATCTTTGGCTTGAATCCTACAATAAGTGCAAGATTCCTATCCTATTTAAGCGAGAGATTACTGCTGTTTGACATGAACAACAGAATATGAGGCATTTGACGTATATCAAATAATGCATAATAGAAAGAGGGGAAGGGGGCAAATCATAAAGATTGGGGCAAATCTTCAGTCTTGAGATCATTGATTTTACGGGGCGTTCAATATGTACGAGGAATTTGATCGATCGCAACCCCCCAATTCCAACAGCTTATATTGATCAAATCTCTCAGTCTCTCGTTTTAAAAGTTGCAGCCATCAATTGGATTTTTTTTTAAATTTTAGTGATTAATTTGCAAGACTGGCCGAAATGATATATATCTCGCGGTCGCCTTGGCACGGCGAGATGATTCAGTGGCCTTTGTTGCCAGATGTGTTGGAAACCTTCAAATGTTAAGTTGGAAATTCACTCGCAAACATGGAACCACTGCACATGTGTGAAGGAGATGCGACCGACCTCTTTTGCAAATGATTCAAATGTTGGTTCAGTTCGGGATTCAACCTCAATTCTACCCATTTGAACTGTCGTTGACGATTTTGGGTGGGTCTGATTAGATCTATGGCGGCCGATAGAGGCCACCCTTTAAAGGGTCACATCCCAATTTCAACTTCCAGACTGGCAGAAAGTAAATTACGAGTAATTCCAAACATTTGAATTCATGAATCATATTTGTTCTTGAACTGCATTATACATTGAATTCTTGATGCACGTCTTCCCAATTGGCCTTCTCTGAGCCTGAAGCACTTGACTGGGCGATTGCTAGCACGGCGGGCCCGTATGGAGGTTTGTGATTTGTTCTTCGGCATTTTGAGCAACTGAAAGCGAAGTGTTGTCGAACTAGGTGGGTAACTGAGAGTAAAGTGATAATTAGTATTCAAATACTGAGGGTATAAATAGGCTGAAGTCTAGACCTTCATACCTTCAGATAGCTCTCACTTCACTACTATGCCCAGGGGCACCCACCCATAGGTTGGGTGGATATTTGTCGAGTTAGACCTGGATGAACATACCAAGAAGCGGATTCTTTTGGTGAAAAGGAGCTTCAGTAAAAGTTTCAAAAGCTATAAAACCAGGAGAGTTAAAGAAGAGAAGAAAAATTTCAGAGAAGAATCTAACTCACTGTGCGATATCCTGGGAATTCTTCCTTCGTGATTTGCTGCGTGAACGCAGATACCAAAAGACCAAACAGAAGCATGTTACTATAGTACTGTTAAAACTTTTGAGCGGACTGTGGACAGTGGAACAATATCGGCAAACAAACAGCAGGTTTTCCTCCTCCTCTCTCGAGAATCTCCCCTTCTCTTTCTCCCAGTAAATTATCACAATAACTGGCAAGAAAGAGAGGCAGAGATCCTAGTCATATAATCCCTTCTCAAGTCCCTTCTCAAGTCTATTCTAAAAGTGACCCATATTTAGATCCCTTAAGATATTCCTGTATGTGATAAATACAATACGAGCGGGAAACAGGGCGGTGAAGTTAGAAATTGAAATTAGGACGGCCTCTATCGGCCGCCATATTCTGTGCACCTTCGGAACTCCCGGGCTTCTCAGCAGGTGATTCATGGGAGATCAGTTTCCATGGAACCATACTGAGATCGTCGCAGAACAGGAAAAGCTCTCGAATCAAGCTAAAATTATGGAATACCGGCCATCGACCAAGCACATGCAAGCCAGCTCATAATTGAATTTGGATATTACAGTATATACTTTTTTTTGCTGCCGTTTTCGCAGCCAAATTATGTATGTGAGCTTCCGAAGATTGGAGATTTCGGGAAAGCCTTCGAAGTCTGGATTCTTGAACTTGAGATATTGAATATTCACTAATTAAATCTTGCGCGTGGAAGATATCCGTGGAAGCAGACTAGATTACAGTACCCTTGACCTGCTTCTTGTCGACGTTGAAGTTCTTCCACAAAAGAATCGCCGGGATACCCAAGATTAAAATGCATGTGGAAGCAATGCAGTTCATTCGCTGGGAATAGCCCCAAGCATAAGCAGCCGCCTCGCGGACCGGAGAGCCAACCGGGTATTTCAATTGAGTCGCGAAAGAGCCCTGGAATATCGCATCGGCGTTCGCTTGTTCGTCAGCAGGGAGACGACTGCGGAGCGCCCCGAGATATGTGTTGTTGTAGATGGCAGCACAGACGGCATAGCCGATTGAGCTCCCGACATTGTTGAACAAGCTAATGAGAGAAAGAGCCAGTGGGATACCCTCACGATCACCGCCAGCCATAGCAGCCATATCGTTACCGATAACCAGGGTACCGCCAGCAAAGGCAATGAAGATCTGGCACATGATGATATAACCGATGCTTTGGTCAGAGCCACGGAAATGAATCAATAGACCGGAGCCGAGCATCATGAGCGGCAAACCGAAGCACAAGCAAGCCCACTTGAAGTGTTTGGTTTTATAAATGTAAAGTCCCATCACCACGGACCAAAAGCAGGACCCGACATTGTAGGTCTGTAGCATGTAGCCGGCTTTGGTGTAGCCAAGGTCGTAGACAACCAGCAGGAAGGCTTGGAAGTATGTGTCCCATAGGTCGAAGTTGAAGAACAAAACGAGGCTGAGCAGACAAGCACCGGCGATAGAACGATTTTTGAAAATCTCCCACCGGATAAAGTGCTTGCGAGCAAAATATCTCTCCCAAATGGCAAAGACTGGGAACAGGCAGAATCCGATCACAACCATAGCGATGAACTTGGCGCTAGAATATTCGGCGAGGCCGTAAGATGTCAAGCTAAATGGTAGTAAAAAGAGAATGAATGCAGCCATGATGATGAAAGCACCAATCACTGCGCACGACTATTAGCTTCGAGAAAAAAAATTATACTCTTGCGAATGACTTACCATCAAATTCGTGAATATAATGAATGATAGATTGCAAAGTGGTCCGGCCACTAGGCTCTCTCTTAAACACTCCCAATTTTTGAGCCTTCTTCTCATAAAATTTAAAGATAAGGCATAAAGGAATGAAGACACAAGGCTGAATGATGGCAAAAGCACCAAATGCCCAACGCCATCCAGACGTTTCTATAAAAGACGTCACCGCCAGCGGCGCAGTAAATGCCGTGCAGATAAAAGGGGTTGTAGAAAACGCAAAAGCCCAGGCTCGGTTGCGCAGTCCAGTAGTATCGGCGATGAAAATCTCTAAAATGAGATAAATAAAGTAATAGCCGACCCAGTAAAGGGTGTAACCAGCAGCAAATGAGTTGGGTCCATTGCACGCGGCCAGGATGATCATTCCAATGACATAAATGACAACGGATATGAACAGACCCTCGGCACGGCCCCACAAATTCAGGGTCTTTCCAAGCGGCAATTTCAACACACCTCCCACAATAGCCGCAGTAATGTAGGCCGTCGTAACCTGTGGCGCGGCCTGGAATGTACCTAGCACATATTGCGAAAGGTTCGACAACATGGTCTGATGGAAAGCCAGCATGAAATAGCAAAGCCAGATCCTAATCAGATCGATCGATTGGTCGCAAATTAGCGCTTAGCTCCCCGCGGGGAAAGAGGAACCCCTAGATTTTCTTTTTGAACCACAACAACTTGAACTCACCAGCCATATATTCCGAGCACCACCTTCTTCGTGTAGACCAAGGCCGCCGCCTCAGCCTTTTGCAAGCCGATATCGGCATTTGAATTGATTTGGTCGGGATGCGCCTGGACCTCTTTTTCATCGTGCCACTCTAACGACTCTTCCCCAGCCGGGACAGCCGAAATCTCCTTGCCAGTCTCTTTTTGTGCGCCAGCATCGTCCTCATAGATCGGAGGTGGCACAAAGGACTTGGATGTGCGTCCATTTTCGTCTCGGCCCCTGATAATGTCGATGGCGCCCATGTTGGCGGTTATAGGGTATCGCCGGCGATCGGTATCGCGATTGTCCTTGAGAGTGCAACGAGATAAAAAAATTCGAACAGAGTTGCCTGGCAGAGTGGGAAGGCCCAGCCTTTTCTATGCCCGAGAGCCAAAAAAAGGGTCCAAGGCTGTCGAGAGCAAACCCTGAATTTGCGCATATGCACTCGATTACTGGATCAGGTCTCCACATCTTCGTTTTTCATTCGCCTTCACACTTGCCGGAGCTTGGCGGGATCAGATAAGTAATTAAATCAAATCCAGCGTTTGTTCGGTTGCCAATCACCGGCGACTCCGAGATTTCTTTCTGGAATATTATTTGCCGATCTCGGGCGAGAGGATTGAGTTGTACGGGAATAAGTGCACAGGATCCCTTTGTGTTCTAGAAAGTGCTCGGGGGCGAGAAAATCTGTTGAAAGTAGACGTCGAAAATAGTCTTCTGTCGTGTTTTTCCTTTTTCAACATCATTGTTTTTGTATCTCGAAATCGATAATTGGAAATCGCTCGTCAAACGCTTAGATACGCACAGATAGATTTCCGTACTGGGTTATCTGATGGACGATCGGCTAAATAACCTTTGATTGCCCACAGTGCATTTTGCACTGCCGCCAGGGTCCGCTTCCTGCAACCGGAATGGTTCCCATGGTCGCCGAAGGTCAATTTCTTAACCAAATTCTGATTATCTGATCCGTCTTATCTGATCCCAGTCAGATCCATGATTTGGTGAGTCAATCGAGTCGCTTTGAAATGTTCAAAGGTTTCCTCCTTGATGCAATAGTCCAACCTTTCGATTTCGGTTGTATCAACTGCTTAAATATATATGCAAATTCAATGAGCTTTTGTTCGGTGGAGTATGGGTGGCTAAAGAAGCTAAGTCCGTGTCTGGAACATGGCTATCAAGCCATGCGGCGGCAGGACCAGATACGCAGCGTGATCCGGAATTTACGGCATTATGGGCCCCTCCCAACCAAGGTTCACGCATTCATTGAGAGTGACCGGTGTACCGGATGGGCTGAAACCCATTAGAACAGTAATTATCGGATACCCAGCTGTGGCTTGCGACGGCTCCGTGTTTGACAGCTGGAATCCATTGTCTGAGTTGTTGAGCAGATTTTCCCCCTAGATTGGAGTTTTCTGGTGAATGTTGTCACACGTCGACACTGCAGATGTCACACGTTGGCGGTCTTTGTTCTGTCTTTGTTCCACGACTTGATCTGCAGGCAGTAGATTGCGAGTTGCAGGTTGGCAGTCTCCGGATTGACATTTCCGAACGGAGCCTAGCCTTGATTCAACCTTAAGGCACTTAAGGTTGTTTCCTCCTTGTTTCCTTTCTTCTCTTTCTTCCCTGTCTTTATTTTTCTCTTGAGTTAGGACCCTAGTACAATACATTTTACCTTTGCTTGCCACGTCACAAATGTGTAGTGGAGATTTGGAAGCGAGTCGACTATTCTTCTACCACTGAATTATTTGCCAAGGTCAATACGGAAGTAGGGAATGACTTGTCAACGTAACTAGGAAATTTTTAGGGTAATTTCGTGATTTCGTGATTTAGAATCTGAGAGTTGTATAATGGAAGCTCAAACACAGCAAGATTATCTGTCAAAATTCCCGATATTCAGCTTCGACGAAGAGATAGGTGCTTCAAAGGCAATTGCCAGAGGTAATCAACCCAAGATGTGGTTTGCGGGCTAAATGTGATAGACGGCTGTACCTTTTCTCGAGGCTTGCTCTCATCCGCCCCGAAGCCGGTGGTATCTACGGCAACAATTTTCCCACCCTCCGTCACTGTGCCATTGACGGGGAAAAGGAGCGCGCCCCCAGTAGCAACATACAGAGTCTTGGTATCGCCCGGGAGCGTGCCGAATCCCGGCGCAACAGATCCAGCGATCGTCATTTCAGTCGGTCCACCGGCAACGAAAGTCGCATTTCCATCTGGAGTGATCGCAACAAGTCGATTATCTGCATTGGTCGCACCCCAGATCGTATCACTGTCGCCAGGGCCAAGGCAAATTGAATCCAGATAAATGGTCTGCAGCCTCTTGACCAACTCAATCTTCGACCCGGGAACAGCATATCCATCTTTGGTGATAGCGACCCGGTACACGGATGCCAAATAGCTGTTTGTCCAGTACAGATACCCGTTGTGGATCTGCATATTGTTGATTCCGAAGGGTGTCACCGTCCATGAGGGATGGCCCATCGAGGCTTCGTCTTTGATCGCGACCTCGTATTTGCCCGTTATAGTATCGACCTTGTACACCAAGCCAAGAAACGAGTCGCTGACTAGCAAAGTCGATGGTGAGTCAGGTAGTGATTGAATGCCAGTCATGAGCCCGGCGTCTGGCATCGGTACAGCATACCGGATGGATGCTTTCTCTCCCTTGGCCTGGGGACGAAGATCAATTTCATAAACGCCAAACGTGCCGAATATTCCAACGCCAATACTGCTCTGGTTGCCGCCGAGGAAGACTAGAACACCAGGCTCAGCCTCCGTGATGGATGTCGCGACATTGATCTCGTCGAACGTGTGAACTAGGGATGCGGTGGGCGTGTCTGTATTTGCGCCGGAGACGCTGTATATCGAGGCATCTGGCCAGACTGTTGTGACGTAGATATCTCCGTTCGGTCGCACGTAAAGGCTATTGAGATATGTTGGGGCCGGGAATTGATGAATAAGCTTAACGGGCAGCGGAAGCTTGACGGCTTGCGAAGGTGTGGTTATTGCGGAGAGCAGGGCCGCCGCGTGGAGCCACGAGCTGGCGGGCCGCATTTTGAGTTGTTGTGATTTCCTTGATAGGAGAGTCTAATGCAAGGGTTCAAATAATCTCCTCACCACTATGCTGTAAACCAAATTCCAAAGTTATCTTGGGTCTTTGATCTTCTTTTGTTTTCTAGCGGTTTATCCATTCTGACAGGGTCGCGACTCGCGAGTTCGGCTGCATATCGCCGAATTTCCTAAAAGGGCGTCTCCGAACTTTTGAAGGCTGACTTCGAACAACCCTCCGATCCAGCAATGCCGGGAAACCTGCAGGCATGGTGCTTTCATTTCCAAGGTTCCATTTCCCTAATCAAATTATCCGATCTGACTTGGCTGCTAGATACAATTTTTTACGACGGTCATACTTAAACATATTCTCGCAACCCTCAGTACACATGTGCATGCGACGCCCCGGTGACCCGCAAGACATCATATTATTTTGGCACATTCACGCGCAGGGTTAGCAAATCAAAGCACATGCTTCCACAGGATTTGAAGTGCTAGCAAATCCGAGAGTCAAAATATGAATACCCGGTCATTCTTTCTACTTGCTTTCGCAGCATGCATGTCAAGCACAGGGGCCAACTCTGTCGACTTCACACCTCGAACGAATTGCCAAACACAACTTTGCGAAAATACACCGACAACACGGGGATGCTGGGGCGCCTATGATCTCGAGACAAACTATTACAAGACGGCGCCCGACACTGGAAAGACAGTTGAAGTCTGGTTATCTGTACAAGAGGGCATTTGCAATCAAAATGGATACGAACGCCCTTGTATGACTTTCAACGGTACGATGCCAGGGCCAGCGATTATCGCAGACTGGGGCGATAAACTGAAAATTCATGTCACAAATAATCTGGCGTCAAACGGCACATCAGTTCACTGGCACGGTGTTCATCTGCGAAACAGCAATCAATGGGACGGGGTACCTGGTGTCACTCAATGTCCGATCGCACCGGGGGAAAGCCTGACTTATGAATTCAAAGTCACGCAATATGGAAGCAGCTGGTATCATAGTCATTTTTCGCTCCAATCATCTGAAGGCCTCTTTGGTCCCCTCATCTTCAACGGGCCTGCAAGTGCGAACTACGATGAAGATCTTGGTGCGCTTTTCCTCCAGGACTGGGCGCATAGCCCGACGTTTGTGGAGTGGGAGGCCAAGCAGAAATTTGGCATCACATCTTCGCAGAGTACGACTCTCATCAACGGCACCAATACATTCAACTGTACAGCGGAGCCACATGAGAACTGTGTTGGGGGTGGAAAGAAATTCGAGATGCGATTTGAGCAAGGGAAAAAATACCGTATCCGCTTGGTCAATGTCGCTATCGATAGCCAGTTCCAGTTCAGCATCGATGGTCACAGCTTGACTGTCATCTCCAATGACTTTGTCCCAATCAAACCATACCTTGCGGACAGTATCATTGTGAACGTGGGTCAGAGGTACGATATCATTGTTGAGGCGAACGCTCCTCCGGGCGACTACTGGCTCCGCGGAGGATGGGTTCAATCTTGCCAGGGTGTTGCGAATGACCACCCGGAGTCAGCGACAGGAATTGTGCGTTACAATTCCCAGAGCAAGAGGAATCCTACCAGCACTAGTTCTCTCTCTGTTCCGGTATCCTGCCTTGACGAACCTCAGGCAAACCTGGTGCCGTACCTCGAACTTGATGTTGGCAGTATAACCGACACGACCGTGGAGGATATCAACGTTCGTTTGACAAATGCTGCTATGTTCCAATGGACCATCAATAGCAGTAGTCTTGTTCTGGACTGGGCAAGGCCTACCATTCAGCAAATATATGACAAGGAGCGACTCTTCCCCACCCCCTACAATGTTGTCGAAGTTGAGGTAAGTTAGTCTGCTGGTTGCGTTAAAGTGGATATTAATAATTTCCAACACAGAAAAAAGATGAGGACAGGGAAGAATGGGCAGTGCTGGTGATCGAAAACAAAGCTGCTGCATTCTTCGGCGGGTCAGTCAACCCTCCATACTAAACATGAGCATTGAAAACTTATACTTTTTTGCTAGACTCGCTCATCCAATCCACTTCCATGGCCACGACTTTTGGATTCTTGCTCAGGAGAGTCATCCCTGGGATGGAAGCTCTGCTTCGTTCCAAACAAAGAACCCAGTTCGTCGAGATACTGCAGTGCTGCCAGCGCACGGCTACCTTGCACTCGCATTTCAACTCGATAACCCGGGCGCGTGGCTTGTTCACTGCCATATCGCTTGGCATTCGAGCATGGGTCTTGCGCTCGAGTTCGTGGAAAGTGAAAATTCTATTTCGACTAGTATGGGCGACTGGAAAAGCTTGGACAGTACTTGCAATTCATGGTCCGCTTGGTCAAGAGGGGCCCCGTATGAACAAGATGATTCGGGTATTTAAGGTTATAGGGTAGTTAGCCCGTCCTCCCCACCAAGCTTGTAGATCTTCCTGTTATAACCCGGTAATAAACCGGTAATTTGTTAGTATATTCAATGTTAAAGCCACCTGGGCAGATTGCACATTTCTTTAGGTGAGAAATTCTTGTACATATGATGATATGATGATTTAACCTGCATTGGCGGTACGTGCGTATATAATCTCAAAATTGAGAGAAATCTGACCTCCACCTGGGCACCACTATATTGCACTTGTTGTAAGAGGAAATTTCCTCACTTAATTCGTGTTACACTTTTTCATATTTGCATTTACGATTTTACATAATCATCGGCATTCGATTTTGCAGGTATCAATTCGCACAAGGCGATACGGTGGGCATAAGAGTTACAATTGAAAACATTTGAAAGAGTGCAGTCAATTTTCCTTATATGATTAAGCATCTACTATTTACAGACATAGTGCATAATAATTAGGGCAATGGTACGCTCCAACATTCGACCTGTCCGACAGTCCTCTCCTCGTTGACAGATGGTTGCCCAAGAATGTAAAGGTTCTGTAGCTCCGCATACTTGCCGCTGACTTGAATAATCAAACGAGTGTTTTGGGTGGCTGTAGAGCCGATTCCCACTTCCTGTGAAATTGTGAGACGTGAATTTCTAAAACCCTTGAGCATGAACGAGACTTACCTCAATGTAGAACGGAGACCCGTCATCTGCATGCCCATATGCGTAGATGTACGGAATCTGGGTGGTGGTTCCATTGTTTGTGACGACCACCGGAGCCGCTACTCCTCCGTCAATGGTGGCGTTGAAGCCTGGGCCGTAAATAGTGCCACCGGTGATGGGTTCGACGATTCTTTTCCCCCTTCCAGCAAAGGGATTGGAACGAGGGCTTTTCCCAGGTTCACAGTTGCACTGAACAGATATGCGGATGTGAGTGGGCCGACACCGGCTCCCGGAACCGAGGTTGAAACAGTCATATTGGTTTGGTTTCTTTGTATAGAGCTTGGCAGTGTCAGATGATTGACAGACAGCTCCATTTTATTGATATATGTATTTCGCATTTACGGAGTCGACTATTCCAATTGGGCTGTTAATATCCGCCCGATTGCTACTTTCGGAGATAGTCGGATCTATCAGGGGCGGAAGCAGGCCGGGAAAGTGGAGCCTTTTTCGGAGGCTCCGATGATCCTCCGCGGCTTCCCGCATTAGGAAATCGAAGTATAAAAGACTCCGAATATATTCTGTAGGCTCAACTGATTTGTGCTCAGCATTATAGTGTAGTCGGTGAAAAAATCAAGCTTAATCAGAAATATACGTCGCTGGAGAAAGGTGGAGTGCGCCACATCTAGTCGGTTCCGTCATCTTCTCTCATACGGTACACCCATGCCTCCTCCATTTCGCCTACTCCAACGTTCTCCGGCACCATCTTTGGCCTTCACTCCAAGGAGCGCTGCCGCTTTCTCATCTTTGAGACCTTTAAGTTCGGCATCTCGACCATTGGGCTCCTCAACATTTCTCAACTCTCCTTCCAAGTGCACCGGACCAACTTCCCGCCATTTACAAATCGTGTCAATGTCAACTATGGAAGCTACCCACGGCCACAGCAAGGCCTGCTGCAACATTCCGCCTGTTGTATCCTCTGAATACGTGGCCAAGGGCTCGTACAACCAGCTCGGAGGATTAAACACTTGTCGGCCTCCCTTTACATTCAGTCCTGTGTTATTTATTAGCTAACTTCATTCGAATACAGACGCAACAGGATCCGAGAACGCCACCAAGGGGATTGTGATCATTTCCGACATCTTCGGGTATTCCGATCAGGCCCTTCAGGGTGCCGACATTCTCGCGACCAGTCATCGTCACCAGTACAAGGCTTTCATTCCAGATTGGTTTGAAGGCACCCCCTGCCCCTCAGAGTGGTGAGATAGCACACACCCCGTCTCAGAAATCACTGACTGACGGATCCAAACAAGGTTCCCACCCGATACCGAGCAGAAGCAAAAGGATCTGGGTGAATGGTTTGGTAACCACATGCCGCAAGGCCCTGCCGCTGCTTTGCCCAAGTATGTTGCGGCCCTCAAGGCTGCAAACCCATCCATCACATCGTGGGCTCTTGTCGGCGTAAGTTTTTCTCCAACGATAACTCGTTCCAATTTCATTTTAATTAATGTTTCTATCGAACAGTTCTGCTGGGGTGGTAAAGTTGCCGAGATCATCACCTCCGGCGAAGAAAACCCGTTCACGATTGCTGCCGCCTGCCACCCTGCTATGATCGACCCCTCGGGGGCGGAAAATATCTCCATTCCATATATACTCCTGGCAGCAGGCGAGGACCCCGCTGAAGATGTCAAGAAGTTTGAGAGTCAGTTGAAGGTGCCACACCATGTGGAGACCTTTGCGGATCAGGTACATGGTTGGATGGCGGCTCGGGCTGATCTGTCTGACTCTCATATTCGTGACGAGTATGCCCGTGGATACAAGACGGTTTTGGATTTCTTTGAGAAGCACTGGGTATGAGTGGTATTCATTTTCGCAATTTTCCTTCCGGTCTTTCACATAGAGGAAGGACAGCTAGACGATTCCAATTCACTCCACTCTACCGGGCGGAATTTTGACACAATCCGGACAAACAAAAACATCCCTAATATCAGCCAAGTATTGTCCCAATCAACATATCCTCCAGGAATTGGGGTGTAGAGATATAATTACTCTTGTCGATAAGTATACTATCCAGCCAGCGTATTTGGTCTTCATCGGACTTTGTTCTTCCTCGGATTTGCATAAAGAGAAAATATCACTCGACATGAGATAGAGAGCATTTACTGTCGGTGCACCCGTTATGGAGAAGCAGATTCTTCGGTCGACCTCTTTTGACAGTTTCAGGCCGCTCAGGGTCTTAAGCCATGTGAAACCCTCGCTTCGCTCGGTGGCTTCAATGTTGCTAGTGGATACATGATCATGCACAGCAAGAATCCAAAAATAAATGGTTATCATCCTGTTTCCTCCCCATTTCCTTAGTCTATCGAAACATTTGAATACGTTTCAATCTATAATAAAAACAAAAAACATACAACAGTCAGGATTCGCATGTGGTCACCCACCATACTACTAACTGACCGGCGTATGGCTTAAGTACGGCTGAGCGGACGGGAAGCCCTGTTCTCCACACCCTATGGTCGTATGTACTGGTAATGGATATAGAAAGAATCATATCAATACATTATGCCTAAAAAAGATCCCCATCAAAAGATTGAAAGTACTAGTGCACTACCTACCCATAATCATTGTCCCTATCTAAAATATAGCCCCACCCCATCAAATATCAATTGTAGGCTAAATACTATGGACCGTTGTCGTAGTTGTCGAGCCTGCACATCTTTTACATGTGCAGTAGACTTATAAATCCTTGGAAGCTTACATAGATGGTCAACAACTCCCTTCCTAATGAGTCTAACCCAGAGAAAGGGGGTTTTTCATAGAATTTTAACGTTTAAGCTGTAGTAATGATTGAGAGTACTCCGATAAAAGCTCCGGTTTCTCTATGAAGGAGTTTCCAGTTAAAATAATTTATACTGTGCGAGTATCATCAGATAGGCGATCGCAATCTTGAACACCTCCCACATGAGCCCAAGTCCAGTCAGCCCAATCATACGATTGAGCAAGATGAATCTTTTAGAGTAGAATCTTGCCTCACGATCTCTCTGTTCCAGTGTGATCTCACCATGCCATACTCGATTCAATTGGAGACAGTGTCGCGCTGCCTGCTCAGAAGCCATCCCTAGATGCGATCGAAAACCGGTATACGCATCGCCGACAAGTACCAGTCGCCCGTCATAGAAGCTCGCAGCAGCCGCCTCCGCCTCTCCGACTTTCGTGACGAACGGTCGAGGTGTCTTCGTTACAATCTCAGCAAGGGGTGCAGTCATCTGGGAAACATATCGAGCGATCTGTTCAGACCAAATTTCCGGCTTGATCTTCCCATGTGGGACGGTGTTAGGGTGAAGCTTCCCGTCAACATCTGTGAAAATGGCATCCATTTCTGCAGAGTTCTCGGGAACAACAAAGTACCAGACCCAGTTCACCAGTCTTTTTCCAGGCTCGACGTTGCCGGCTTCGGTTGGAATGAGATAGCTGTCCGAGATGAGCCGAGAAAATGGAAAATGCGCTTCCGCAAGGGATGAACTTACCTGATAAAATATGTGCCCTTCAAAAAAGTAAAATTGAGTCGATTTGAGAAATACTCCACCGTCTCCTTTGACAATAGTCGCTCAGGGACTGTGCCACGCCATCCAATATACCCGGCATAGTCTTTTCGTGTCGGAACTTGCATGATCTTCCGAATAGTGGAGTGAACTCCGTCTGCAGCAATCACTATGCTTGCACTGACAGTGCCATGAGCTCCAGTCACGGAGTCGACGTAGTTCACGGTCATGATGTCTTTCTCTGAGTTATAGCTTACTCCTGTCGCCTTCCTGCCGGCGTGATATTCAACGACACCATCCGTAGGTCTTGGGGCTGGTGGCTGAGGAACAGTTTCAGATGCCATCCCATCGAAGTTAGCTCGAAGAATCAAGTAAAGGCATCCCCAGTTGCTCATGTTGTGTTTCCAGGTCACACTGCCAACGCGAGGCCGCAGGCGCCATGCAGCGCTCATATAGCGCGCGGGGATTGCTGCTGGTCTACCGGTCGCGTCGTACTGTTGAAGTAGTTTAACAACAGTAGGACCGATTGAGACTCCCGACTCATGGCTATGACGGTCACTCGAAGGGTCTTGCTCCAGTACAATGACGTTGGCACCCTGACGTTTTAATTGAAGGCCCTGGAGCAGGCCAGCAACGGACCCCCCGATCTGAGATAAGTTAGAACAACATAAGATGCTTCAATGTGTTTAGAAAAGCACATACGATGATGGCAGACTGAGGAACTGGCATGATGCGTGATGAACTCTAGTTACTTCTTTCTTCCCACAACAAGTCCCTATGATTGTCTAATGTATTGTCATGCATTTTAAATCCGCATCCCTTTCCACTGTTCAACTCTTTCAATTCCCCGATCGAAATTTTGAGCTGACAACATTTGCAGATTTCCACGGATGCCGATGTCAAGACAGCTAGAGCGTCCAGGTAGCTCCGAATGCTAGCCGTATGTTCCCAATTAGGCACCGAGGGCCGAAGGTAAACTACCAGAAAGGAAGTCCGAGCAATTGCGGAAATTCGGAACTTCTACATCTTAATTAGAAGCGACAACAAATACGTCGTTGGAAAATCCTTTGCCAAGATACGATGGAATCAAGTCTGAACCTCCCACCAATACCCAGTGCTCAGTCCTGCAATAAGCACAGAGGATCGATAAACTTCTATTGTTCGTATCATTTGAACGTAGCAATGGTCTGAAGGATTCTAGAGTGAGAATTTCAAGGCATAAATCTTAATTGATGGCTATCTATCACACAGGCCGTCACTCCCATATTGGAAAGTTGTCTATTGTGGTTGGTGAAGTCAACCAGCTATCTGCTGGGTACCAGTAGCCCATCTAAGAGGTCATCCACATCTTCCACCTTAGCGCGCAGATCTCTTTCATGCTCTCTTAGCTTCTTCTGTAACCTTCCATTAATCAATGGTGCCAAGACTCCCCCTTCCTCAAAAAGAGGAATGCTTCCTGTCGTCGGCGTATCGGTGTCTTCCTGGGACTTTTCCGCATGCAAAGCGGTCCGGACAGTTGCAGGTAGCCCGAGCGCTGTCTCAGTATGGCTCAGCGAATTAAGGAGCACGGACATGGCTTTCCTGATGCGCATGGCTGGTTCCCACCCAACAGATATCGATTGCAGCTGACCCAGACGCAAACCCTGGTATGCATTCATGTTGTTATCCATCAAACAAGACGATGCGCCCAAATTCTGCGTTGAAAACGCTGCTGGGAGTTGTGACAATTGAGTGTAAAGATATTTGAATATCGTCCGGTAGATGCGCGTTATTAAGATATAGCAGGAGAGCGAAAGGAGTCGCGTCGGCATGTCGGTGTCGGATACATGATCGAAGGTAAGAACGCGGCCGTGATTGATCAGGATAGCGTGAAAGCGCTGGGAAAGATACAATGCGTCGCCTATTGGATAGTTGTCTAGCGTGCTGCCGTACAACTCCGCTAGTTCTTTTTCGTAGCTTGCCAGTTTCCCCAGCAGGCTGGAAAGATCGACCAAAAGACCGGGTGTTTCCTCTTCCAGAATTCCCACATCCATGTCCATATTTGCATAATTGTCTACCCCTGACGACGTGTAGGGGGGAGTAGCAAGCATTTGCTGGACGTCGAGAAATTCGGCGAGGTCTAATTGAAAGCTCGGGTCTCCCTGCATGCCCGTTGTCTTTTTCGAGTCGTACATATCGCACTCCTCCGTGTGACTGAGTCCGTGCACAAGTGGGGACGTATTTATATGGGATGGTAGCGCCGGATCAATAAACGTAGTGTATTCGTCGCTCCAGAGGCTGTCTAAAAAGGTATCTGACTCCAGATTCCGGTTTTTGTCGCTTGCTGTTGTTGTTGTTGTTGTTTCTGTGCGACTCTTCTCGACAGATGACGGCTCCGGCGATGATAGGCTTGAAAGTGTGAACGTGTTCATTCCAGGTATGAACTTCGTTGAGGTATGGGTTTCTCTCTGTGGGTCCTGGCGGTGATCCGATCCTCTCCCCGAGCCAGCGGGTTTTCCTGTTTGGCCTCGTCGACTGAAGGTGCAGGATTTAGGCTCCTTGCCCCGGAGGCAACGTTGACAAGGGCCAGAAGGGTCGGAGGAAGAGACGCAACGTAGCTTTTGGGCGCGGCACCTGTCACACGACGATCGCAATGACTTGGTCAGAGCATTATTGTCGCTTGACTTGACGGTACACATGGCGGCGTCGGTAGTAAACGAGGCAAGTTGAATCATTCTTTCGAGGATCTGTAGATCGTATTCCCTTTTAGCATGCACCCAAAGAAGCAGAGAATAAGTAGCAAGATATAAATTGCGGGTCGTCAGTACTCGCCCTGGGGCCAAGACTATGTCAACGTTACTGGGACCAAGTCTGTTGGTTGCGCCGACGGAGGTGATGCGGACGCTAGTCCTAGCGCGCCTGTACGTGCCTTCCTTATGGTTTCTGCACGTTTTCATCCAATCACGAAATCTCAAAATACGGTCCGCGCAGGGGTAACTCGCTTGGAATGACCAAGGCTCGCCCCGGGGGCCAAAACTGATCTTCACCTTCACCCCCAGAACCTTGAGCCAAATCTGACCATTACGAGATCCTCCGGCCTTATGCTACATGTGTTTTACAGTATGTACTGTTGGCATTGCAGATCGGGCCCCATAATGGCACCAGATCTAGGAATTTTCCTCGTCATTTAAGTCTGTAAATATCAGATTCAGAAAGAAGTAGCATGTGTACCATTCAAATGTTTAAAAGCGATTCCCACCAGGGTCCATTGTAGGCCTAGCGCTTGAAATCCACCAAAGCCCGTTATCTGTCCAATAATATTCCTGCTAAATGTCGGGAGATCTCCCAAGATCCGTCCGTCGCTTTTATCCGCCTTTGTCTCACCTACCCCCTCTGGCATGCATATTTCGTATGACCCACTATAAACGGTAAATAATACATCATAGAACCGTGAAATGTATGGTATAGGTGCAAAGTGGCATGTTGGATGTAAGATACGTTATATTAATTACAGCCCGCTAGGCCCAGTCAGGCTAGCCTACCTACTAGATAATGGCCAAATGGGTCATACGAAACCTTACGCATGCCACTTCTGCATACACATTGTGAGGCGCTCCACTGCAGGCCCATCCAACCTTTCAATTTGAATGAACCCTACCCGGCAGGTCCGTCCCGGATCCCTTGAGGCCTATCAACATACATCCGATGTTCAAATGTTGTTTCTTAGGGGTAGAATTGCCCAGTTGTGCCGACTGAGATTCAAACCCATCGCCCGTAGATGTTCAAAAATAAGGCCCGGAACATGCTTGTTGTCAAGTCACCTACAGATATGCCTGTATAGGTTATTCTCTACCCTTGACGTATTCGGTAAGCACTGCGAGCTGCGCCAGCGTAAACACTAAATGCGATAAATTCCAACTCAATTCATGTCTCCCGAGGTCTACAACCACACATGCAGGTTCATTTTGTTCCAATTATCAATTAATTGTCTCTGAATAGCTAATTATAAGATCCCTAGTATCGTGTTTCAGTTAATTAGGTTCGGGGGAAACCAAGACCTGAACCTTGATGTCCTACGTTCTAACATTCAGATTCGCGAGGTGGAAAATTACGTAAATTATAGGTTTGTAGCGCGAAAAATATACAATGTTTTCTTTGTATTGATGTGCTGGTTTGCATGGTCAACTCGTGTCAACTAACAAAATTTGAATTCACTCAACATTGGGATCCCGTAAAAATTTGAATGTTTGAATCGTACTTAACTCAAGTGCTAGATAGTACATACTAGGTATCAATCGTGTTACAAGGTTAAATGCACCAGGAAATAGGTAGACGTTGTTCAATAACCACAAACGTGGAAAGAGCACTTGAGGTATTCATGGAATATCAAGAACATTTGAGAATCCCAACATTCCAATAAAGATTGTAATTTCAATGTTTCAAGGTTTCATATTAGTACCTTTCACATGGGGGTCTCGCTTACCCCGCCGAATAGATAGCCCCACCTCCAATCTGTGCACGGATGCTGGGCAGTTCCCTAACCAAGGTTGAAACTCATAATACTACTAAGCGCTAGGACTAGCGTCCGCAATACGTCCGTCGGTGCAATAAAACGAACTCGCGTGGATATGCTTGCCTTGAAGGTTACATCGTAGCGTGCCAAGGTAAAACTAGTCCTTGATGGGAAAGGCTTGCAAGATGGTTGACTTAATGTAGTTGGAAGCTGTACCGGGGCAGGTCATTGCAACCGACCCCGGGAGTCCGTGACTGCACGTGTTTTCAAACTTGAAGGGTTAAGAGTTAAATGTGCTGTTCGGCTCGTAAAAATGAGATTAGATTTAGAACTGGATGCCTAGTGCCCTGAGAGTGCGAACCACATTTGGAGCTCTCAAATTATTCGTTGAACAATATTTTCTCCTGCAACCAAGAGACTGTCACATAGGGGGAAGATCCGAGACTCGGAAGATACTCACTACTAGATCCTTCAAATGTTATTTTTTTCTTAGAATCCACTTCCTGAACCCATGATTCATACATAGTTTAAGGGAGTGGAGGGACAGAAAGCTCAAGCAAGCCAACATTGAATTCAGCCACCTGCAAGTATTATTGATATGAACAAAAAAGATATCTGTTTAGTTGAACTGCTATATCTATGAGAGGGGATAGGAGAAAACAAAAGTATCTCAGACAAAATTGAAGTCTTGCAGGAATGGTGAGGGGGTTTCTTGGCAGGTAGTCTGAAACCAGGGTCGTTGCCGCCCTAGAGCGCAAGCTTCGTCTTGGCGCGTAGTCGCTCTCCATACTTGTAAAATAAGATGGGGCCTGGAAGGAAGGCTAATGCAAGAAACCCAAGCAATGAGTTTCCCCACCCATAATTCAAGGTCTTATACATACTTGGCCCGGCGAGGGGAAGGAAGGTGCTGGAAATGTAACGCAGCAGATTGTTGGCACCGAGTGCTGATGCGGCAGCCTCTGAGCCAAATACATCAACCAAGTACAGTTGCGCGGGCATCTAAAAACGAGGTGGTCAGTCTTCAAGGTGTGTGCGACAAGAAAGAATAATCAATCCACCTACGATCACAAAATAAGCACCGAATCCCATTAGGAAAGTCCCTATGATGGGTACGATCCAGTGAACCTGGTAGTATGCCGTCCAACCATAAAGGAAAAGACCAAATGCCACAAAAGGACTGAACCACACCATGAAGATGAGGCGGTATTCGGGGCGTGTTTGCTGCACGCCATCAGCTTTCATTCGGGCAGCCAACACCCGAGCATTGAACATGTTGAAGATGAACATGCTGAACGATAGCGCCACACCAAGCCCCAAGTAGGTAAGCCCGGAGATAGCTGTGGAAAATCCATACTGCCCCTCGAAAACACCAGTGAACGTGGTGAATAGCAGGTACATGACGCCAAATACCAACGCCACATAGAGGGAAATGACTAATAAAATTGGCGATCGCAAAAGAAGCATAAGAGGGCGGACGAGAACTTGCAACACAACTTGTCGAGGGGATATAGTGCTGTCTAACTTGGAACGCAGATCCGGGTTGCCGGTCGTGGCGCGCATGCGAGCTGCCTTTCGGTTGAGAATAACCCTGGGATGTGTTTCACGCATAAGCACGACGGATGCAATGCCAAATGCTCCTCCGAGAATGGCGAGAAGCCAAAAGGTCCAACGCCAACCTTTGCCAGCTGCAACAAAGCCCCCTATGACTGGACCAAGAACCTAAATCCATATCTGTTAGTACGGTCTCAACACGAACTCGATAAGGATCAGACGCAGAGGATGAGAAGATAAGCAATGACTTACCGGTCCAGCAAGAGGTCCGAGGCTAAACAAAGCCATAGCCATGGCCCTTTCCTGGATTGTCGTGAGATCTGCAATGCTGCCTCCACCCAGCGCCATGGGGGTACCACCCGCACATCCTGATATGAAACGGAAGACCATGTATTGGGCAGTGGTCTTGCTCAAGGCGTCACCAATGATAAATACAACAAAAATGAACATTGTTCCATGATAGACTGGTACCCTTCCGTAGATCTCACTTAGTGGAGACGTGAACATCGGACCTATGGAGATTCCCAAAACATAAAGTGTAATAGCCAGCGTGCTAACCACGGTCGACGTGATGTGGAGGTCGGCAGCAATCTGTGCCACCCCGGGCGCACACATTGTAGGAGCCATGTTCCTATACCCATAACACTGATTAGCTTTTTTCTATGCGTATTAATGAAAGGATTCAACACGTACGTGATCAATGCCAATATCGATATGATCGCAATATTTGCCCATTTAGTCCGTGTTGACCAATTACGGGGGTTCTCAGGGTCATCATCGCCATCCCAATCAACAAGATTAGGATCAAACACCTTTTCGGAGGGGGTGGCTGACTCTAACTTGCCCGGAGTGGTGCTTGAAGAACTCGATGAGGAAGACATTGTGACTTCACTGCGAATACGATGATGAAGGAGAAGATAGAATATCCTAGCCAACCATTTTCGTGGCATTTTAAGTAAATATCGGTACCAGCAGACAGTCTGTGTAATTTGGCTACACCGGTAGTTCATTGATTAGTGAGCACACCGTCCTCCGGTCTCCGTCCGACAAGCTGTCCCACGCATCCTCCGATCCTCCGCGGAGTGGATCGCCAGTAGATCTCTGTTGGCACCCGCTGTGGGTCGGGCGGGTGGGGCCGTCGGAGGAGGATCGGAGGAATACATAGGCGTGGGGGCCACGGGTGCTGAGTCAGAACCCCGCTGATCCTCCAGACCCTGAAGCCTTCCGGGGTGCTTTGTTCCTCCTGTAGTTCATCCGCTTTCTCGCCCTGTGTCACCTCTGAAAGTCCCAAAATGGATTTGGAGAGTCTTGGCCAGGAGATCGAGACGTTGTCACAACCCTCACAGACATCCCAACCGTCGCAGCTTTCACATCCTCGGCCGAAGCTCAGTCGACCAAGAGACAAGCCACAGCTTTCGTGCAACGCCTGCCGACGTCGCAAGTATGAACCAGTTTATTACGCATGATTTTCTCTCTACATGCTCACGTTCTTTCAGATCCCGATGTGACCGTCAACAGCCATGCTCCTCTTGCGCCGCCCGTGGCCAGATATGTACTTACGTGGATAACTCAGGGCCCATGGGGTCCTCAAAGGTGTCTCCCGGGGCAGCCCCTGGTGTTCATGACCGTTTAGCTCAGCTGGAGCGCCTGGTTGTGTCGCTGATGGCCGACTCGGCGAACAAGGTGCAAGAACGTATTACGCCAGGCTCAGAGGTTTCGGCTTCGTCGAGAATACAACATCCACTACCCAATGACCCAATTGTCGACGCTGTTGATGGTCGCTCCGAGTGTGGTGGAATGCAAATTAGCGAGTCTGAATTTCACTATGTTGGAAATAACCATTGGGCTACTATCCTCGATGGAATCGCAGATCTCAAGGACCATCTCGATCGTGATGAGCAGTTCCGCCTCGCAAATACCCCATCAGATATTGATATTGATGAGCATGGAAATGGTTTGGCTCGCCCTCGATCTGGATATGCACTTCTACTGTATGGTGGGCGACGTCTAGGTTCAAAGGAAGAGATTCTTGCGGCGTTGCCTCCGAGATCTGCTGTCGATCGATATGTTTCTCGGTATTTTAACTACCTGGATTTGGTTTCCTCATGTATGATTTACATCCCTTGACTGGATCTTGTTGGCAACTACTGATCCTGGTCTAGCTGCGGTGCACGGTCCAAGTTTTCTACGTGAAGTAAGTTCATCAAACTTCTCTCTAAACATTTGATTAACTGGACTACTAGTACGAGGCATTTTGGAAGAATCAATCTAGCGCACCTGTTATGTGGATTGGGCTTCTCTTCAGCATGATTTGTCTTGCATGCCTTACCTCTGATGTTCTATCAGAACCGAATGCTGAAGATCTATCACTCCAAGTCGACCTTTATCGCGAGAAAATCGTGCAATGTCTGACGCTGGGGGAATATACAAGGTCAGGGCCATATGTGTTGGAGACAGTCATAAATTACACATATGCCGAGTTCTGCATTCGAACAGATGCTGATAAGGACATCTGGTATTTACTGGCTCTGGAGGTCAATTTGGCAATGCGAATGGGCTACCATCGCGACCCAAGCAACTTCCCGGGGATCTCACCCTTCCAAGGAGAAATGCGTCGTCGGCTTTGGGCAACAGTTCTAATGGGGGATATCCTCATCTCCAATCAAATGGGCATGCCGCGGATGATCTGCGACGGCAAATGGGATACCTCAGAGCCGCGAAACTTGAATGACACCGATTTTGACGAACAGTCGACCGAGTTGCCTATCTCACGCCCTCTCACAGAATATACAAACACCCTTGGAATCATCGCACGAAGGCGTATTGTCGCGGCACTTGGATCCGTGATAGATCTGACTGATGCGGTCAAACCATGCACCTATGCTGAGGTGATGAATATCGATTCCATGATCCAGGAGGCAGCAGCCAGCATACCTCCACCACTGAAGCTCAAATCCATGGCAACGAGTATGACTGACCCTCCACAGATCATTATGGCCCGTTTATTCCTATATCACATGATCTACAAAGCACAGGTCGTCCTTCACAAGCGGTTCTTCTACCCCAGGTCGGACAGTTTAGATGATCAAGCGACCTCTTACTCGCGAAAGGTTTGTTTAGAAGCTTCTCTTGGCACTCTTGAGATCCAACATATTCTTGACGAGGAAACTTGTCCTGGGGGTCAGCTTTATACCATGCGATTCCGGGTCACGTCCA
Source organism: Penicillium verhagenii (assembly GCF_028828195.1). Classification (NCBI taxonomy): domain Eukaryota; kingdom Fungi; phylum Ascomycota; class Eurotiomycetes; order Eurotiales; family Aspergillaceae; genus Penicillium; species Penicillium verhagenii. The sequence continues at coordinate 1,358,373 of NW_026643171.1, forward strand.
TCATGAATCATCAGTTTCTTCTCGCCACAATGATTCTGTGCTATATGCTTCACCGAGGACAGACGCTGGAGCGTGAACAGGACATCCGTGCGGCGCTTCAGCGATGCAGAGCAATTTGGATGAGAAGAAGCGAAGGTTCCAAAGAAGCCAAGAAAGCGGCCGAGACCGTCAGCTTCGTTCTGGCTCGGGCAGATGACGGGAGAAGTCATAATGTTGCATTAACACAAGCCATTACGCACTCTGGTGGACACTTCCTGCCAAACAATGTCCCATTTGACAGTCAAGAACCTCCAGGCTCTATTCCAGATGGAACTACAGTATCATCTGACTACATGAGTCTATTTGATCGTAAGAGTCTCTCCCTGCTACGCTTTCTCCATGTCATCATTATGTTCTAATCATACTCCAGCCGACTACTTTGTCATGAGTGGCCCTCTTGGCAACTTCACACCCCCGGGGCAGTCGAGCCAGAGCTTCCCGCCGGGTCAGAACTTTGCAATGAATCTTAATGGCATGGAAAGGCGGCCTGATGAATGGATGCCAATGTCTTGGTCTGGAACATAGCAAGCTTCCAAAATAAAAATAGGGGTTTAATCTAAACACGGGTCATGCTAACACGGCACGGGTCACACAATGCACTAAGCCTAATTAGGACGGACTGAGGCCTCAATATGCCGGCATCCGCTGTGTTATGCCTGAGGCAGAACATAATTCAGACCACGTTCTAATGATTTCACCGCCTCTTTGTTGCCGTGCTGCCTGAATTCCTTCATTATGTACTACTACTACTAGTAAGGATATATACATTCAAAAATCACATGACCGTTTTTCTGCCTAAATGGGGCCAGCAGAAAAAGGAGTCTGTTCCGGCTTAGCGCATCATGTGACCCGTGTTTGCATGAGAGTGACCCGTGTTTCCTTTTCATTAAAATAATGGACATGTCCTTAGTACAAGAAACCAGGCAGAAATTCTAGCCATATAATTCCTTCTCAAGTCTATTCTCAAGTCCATTCTGGTTTATACACTAAAACCTACACTTTACATACACCTTTTTTTCAATCATCGCATACGGTAGTCTTCTTGTGTTCCAAGGTTTGATTCTAACTGATAGAATGCGCCGAATAAGTTGATGTCCAAAAGATGATTCCGACTTCGAGCCTTGGCCCCTTGGTTTGTTTTTGGCGCTAGTCCATTTTGATCCATACCGGAGAACCAGGATGTTCGTTTTGGTTTTGTCAGTCAGCACTCAGAAGTCTCTCGTCAAGGTCCAGTTTCAAGCCAGCATGTTCTGCGCCGGCTGACTGCAGGGTGTCAAGAGAAAAACGCCCCGATCTCTCCACTGGAACAATCTTGGCTCTGACATTTTCCCTTTTCGGCCATCCCATAATGGTGGTCTTATCTTTTAATTCGCGCCCAGTGCTTTGGTCCGCGAACAAAAGCACAACCTGAGTGGTAAGATCTTTGAAAGAAGAATTTCTCCGAATCAACTGCACACTGCATCGGCCGTCCCAATGCGGTGTAGTACTCCGATCATTCGTTGAGGACAAGTTGTTTAGCTTTTGCGGTCTCGAGTTTTTACCCCAGCGAGTACTTTTTTCATCCGGAGCCTGATTCCAAATCATATCATGCATATGTGATAAAGAAAGGGAGAATATCTCCTTCTGGCATCCATTGCGAATTACTTAATAGTTACTTTATCCAGGCACAACACTGATTACAACTTCGGAACAATCTTAAGTATAGATTCGTGAACTCCTTGTGCAGCAATTGAACTATATACTGTCTTCCAACAAGTTGGAATGATTTTGTCGTCATAATCCCTGCCTGATATTCAACATCAACACCACTACACCTTGCAATCATGGTTGAGCCAATTGCTATCATTGGGTCAGGTTGTCGATTCCCTGGAGGTTCTGACACGCCCAGCAAGCTCTGGGAGCTGATTAAAGACCCACTGGATCTATCAAGCAAACCACCACCATCACGGTTCAATATCGATCCGTTCTACCACCCAGTTGGCGCCCATCATGGAACAACGAATGCCACCCACTCCTACTGGCTGGAGGAGACGGATCGTACAAGTATTACCAAGTTCGATGCTGGATTTTTTAATATTCAACCGAGCGAGGTTGACGCGATGGACCCACAGCAACGGGTCCTCATGGAGGTTGTGTATGACAGTATGTGTGCTGCAGGCCAACCCATGGAGAATCTCAAAGGATCCAATACTGCCATTTACGTTGGTATGATGTCCGATGATTGGAATACCATGGTCACCCGTGACTGGGAGACCCTGCCACGATATACAGCTACCGGTTTGGAACGGGGCATCATGGCAAACCGTGTCTCATACTTCTTTGATTGGCATGGTCCAAGCATGACTCTTGACACTGCATGCTCAAGCAGTCTGGTTGCTTTGGATCTGGCTGTGCAAATTGTCCGCAGTGGGAAGTCGAATGTTGCTGTTGCAGCAGGAACGAATCTGATTTTGAGCCCTGGTACGTATTGCACGAATTCCACGAACACCACATGATCGACAATGATCTGATCTTGCCAGCGATGTATATTTCGGAAAGTAATCTGGGTATGCTTTCCCCCAATGGCCGTTGTGCTATGTGGGACACAGCAGCTGACGGATATGCTCGTGGGGAGGGGGTGGCTGCCGTCATTGTGAAAACACTCTCTCAGGCACTTGCCGACAATGATCCGATCGAGTGCATTATTCGTGATGTTGCTGTAAACCAGGATGGCAAGACCTCTGGCTTGACGGTGCCCAGTAACGTGGCGCAGACTGCATTGATCCGCGACTGCTACTCCCGCGCTGGACTCGATCCCATCAACAACCTCAAAGACCGACCCCAATTCTTTCACGCCCATGGCACTGGTACCCAAGCCGGCGATCCACAGGAAGCTGAGGCTATCTCAAATGCTCTGTTCCCTGTTGGATCTCTTGCCGCTCAGGCTGCGGAGAAATTGCTTGTCGGCTCAATCAAGACGGTCATCGGCCATACAGAGAGCACAGCCGGTCTTGCCAGTGTTATCAGTACATCACTTGCCATACGGAATGGTGTCATTCCCCCTAATATGCACTTCAGAAATTTGAGTGATCGTGTCGCGCCCTTTTTCGATCACTTGAAGATACCCGTATCCCCAACTCCCTGGGTTATCAACAATGGTCAGACGCGAAGAGCAAGCGTCAACAGGTTAGTCTGTGGCTCTAAAGTTGATAAAATATTTTATTGACAGTTATTCTTCATTCAGCTTCGGCTTCGGTGGCACAAATGCTCACTGTATTTTGGAAGAGTATACTCAAAGACGTGAAGTGATCACCTCGACCTCGACCAATCAGATTTTCGCTCCCCTTGTCTTCTCAGCGGCCTCGGAACAGGCCCTGCGACAAATGATTTCTGATCATCTAGAATATCTCAAGATTCACCCAGATGTTCCGATGCGGGACTTTGCTTACACTCTGCAACACCGTCGCTCGACACTGCCATACCGGAAGGACATCCTTGCTCCAACGGTCAATGATGCAATTATTGCACTGGAAGCCTTGACTCGCACTGATGCAGAAACCGAAGACATGAATGCTCGATTCAAAAGTCTCAACAGCTCAGCAAAGATCTTGGGGATCTTCACTGGCCAAGGCGCACAATGGCCGAGAATGGGTGCCCGCCTCATTGAGTCGTCTCCGTTTGCTGCGTCGCGTATTGCCGAGTTGGACCATGCGCTCCAGAGCATTACTTCCGCCGAAGACCGACCCAGCTGGACAATACTTGACGAGCTGCTCGCATCGAAAGAAAGTTCTCGGCTTGCAGAGGCAGCTCTGTCGCAGCCCCTCTGCTCAGCTGTGCAGATTCTCCTGGTTGACATCCTTCAAGCAGCTGGAATCGCATTTACAGCTGTAGTTGGTCACTCATCGGGTGAGATTGGAGCTGCTTATGCTGCCGGTTTCCTTTCTGCCAAGGATGCGATCAGAGTAGCATACTTCCGAGGCGTGCATGCCAAACTAGCTGCCAGTCCCAGCCCCAATGCTCCCTGTGGTGCTATGATGGCAGTTGCCGAATCTCCAGATGGAGCTCGGGCCATTTGTGCCAATGAGTTCCAGGGGCGCTTGCAGCTTGCAGCGATTAATTCCAGCTCCAGTGTCACTCTCAGTGGAGATGAAGATGCCATCGACGCTGCTGAAAGACTTTTGAAGGCAAAAGGCACCTTTGCTCGCAAGCTGAAGGTCGATACTGCCTACCACAGTGCTCACATGGCTTCCTGTGCCGGCCCATATTACAACTCACTTCAAAAATGCAACATTGAGAGTTTGTCGCAATCGACAGAGGCGGCACCCGTGTGGTACTCAAGTGTGTACGAGGGAGAGGCTATGGTTCAATCTAGTCTGACGAACCAATATTGGGTTGACAATATGTGTCAGACTGTCCTTTTTGCTGGTGCCTTGGCGGAGGCAGTGAAGCACAATGGTCCATTTGACATTGCCATTGAGGTCGGTCCCCATCCTGCTCTCAAAGGTCCCGCTACTGCTACCATCAATGGGGAGACTACTACACCATATACTGGTGTTCTGGCTCGCGGTGAGAACGATGTCACCGAATTTGGCAAAGCACTTGGTTTCATTTGGAAGCAATTTGGTTCGAACAGCGTGCAGTTTTCTGCGGTGGAAAAATTGCTGTCTGCCAATGCTCAAGAACCACTTGTTCTGAGTGACCTACCTCCGTATCCCTTCACCCACCAAACCGACTACTGGACCGACAGTCGTCTCGCAAACCACTTCAAGCACAGAAACCCGGCTCATGTTTCAAATATACTCCTCGGATCTCCTTGCGCGGAAGCGACCACTCCAGGAGAATTCCAGTGGAGGAACATCTTGCAACAAAGTGAGATGCCTTGGTTGAGTGGTCACGCACTGCAGGGCCAGACCGTTTTTCCGGCCACTGGGTATGCTTCAATGGCCCTCGAGGCTATTAAAAGCATCGCATTTGAGCTGCGACCTGGGGCTGCACTTTCTTTAGTGAAACTTGTTGATCTAGATATTCCACGCGCGATCGCATTCGATGATGACGATATGACCGTGGAAACAATCTTCAGTGTATCATCGGTCGCCTTCTCAGACGCTAAGCTGACTGCTGACTGGGCGTGCTACTCAGCGGCGAGAGATGGCACCATTCAATTGAATGCCAAGGGAAGCGCGGTGGTGGAACTGGGCCTCGCAAAGCCCGATACCCTGCCTGTTGCCAGAGTAGACCCCTACAGCCTAGTTCCTGTTAACGAAGATCAGTTCTATGACAGTCTGGCCCGCGTGGGATATAATTATGCCCATCCTTTCCGTGGCATTTCGAATATCCGTCGCAAACCTGGGTACAGCGTGGGTATCCTCGCGGACCAGTCTGAAGATGATGATCTTGTTCTTCATCCCGGGCTCTTAGATTCAGCACTTCAAACTGTGTTTGCAGCCTGGGCCTATCCTGGCGATACACACTTGTGGTCTCTTCATGTTCCGGTGTCAATTTCCAGTATCACTATCAACCCATACTTTACCTCCATCGGCGATGCTGGCAAACAAGCCACCATGGAATACGAGTCTTCTGTCCGCGAACAGTCAGCAGCAGGCGTCACTGGAGACGTTTACCTCTATGCCGATGACTCTAAATACGCCTTCATTCAATTCGAAGGCGCGAAGCTTGTTCCTTTTGCACCCGCCGTGCCCAAGAATGACATCCCCATATTTTCTCGCTTTGATTACCCGATTGCTGTTCCTGACGGCCAGCTTGCTGGGGCCGGGGAGACCTTGACCGACTACGAGGTACAGCTTTACAAGGACGTCGACAGAATTTCATACTGGTTCCTCCGTATTGCGTCAATTTCAATCCCTGCCAAAGACCGCAGCGGTCTTCTACCACATTACCAGAGATACCTGGCTTGGTGCGACCGCATGGTCAGCATGGTCAGCAGTGGCAGTCACAACAAGGTGCCTGCTTCATGCAACAACGATACTCGTTCTGATATTGACGAGACTCTTGCTCGCTATCCGGACCGAAAGGATGTTCGTTTTGTTCAAGTTGTTGGCGAAAACCTGGTTCAAACCATCAATGACGGTAACTCGATGCTGGAGCATATGAACCAAGGTGGACTTCTTCGTGCTTTCTATGAAGAAGGTGCAATTTGCTCGGGTCCGACCGGTCGCTGGCTGGCTCGGGTTCTCGCTCAGATTTCCAAAATTCACCCAGGCCTGAATATTTTTGAAGTTGGCGCGGGTACCGGAGCCACTACCTCTGCAGTTTTGGATGCTCTCGAAGGGCGTTATGCATCGTACACCTTCACTGACATCTCGAGCGGCTTTTTCATGGCGGCTGAAGAGCGATTCGGTCAACAGGATGCCCATCGTATGACGTTCAAGACATTTGACATGGAGAAGGAGCCTCAAACACAGGGATTCTCAGATGCGTCTTATGATGTTGTTGTTGCTGTGAATGTTCTCCACGTCTCTGGTGATATTGAAGCATCTCTCTCCAATGTCCGACGCTTGCTCAAGCCTGGTGGCTTCCTTGTCACTGCTGAGCTGACTTCTACAGACCTCTTGTTCAGTGGAATGACCGTCGGTACACTCCCTGGTTGGTGGATTGGAGCTGAAACAGGTCGCCCATGGGGTCCTCTGTTTACACTGGGACAATGGGACACTGTGCTCAAGAATACGGGCTTCGCCGGAATCGACACTGTTAGTCCCGATATTAGCGCCTCTCTACCCATGAGCGTTTTCGTGGCTCAAGCGGTAGATGATCGGGTGGCATTGCTGCGCAACCCTCTTTCCGTCAAGGTCCACCCTGCCGGAATTCGAACAGATGTCCTGGCAATCATCGGTGGCATGACATGGCCAGTGTACAAACTCAGTCAGGAGATCTATGAGTCCATGGGTCGTCGCTTTCAGTCGAAACGGCTGTTCAACACTGTGGAACAATTTGCTAAATCCGACTTGGCCACAATGACTGATGGATCCAGAGGAGTCACAGTTTTGTCCCTTGTCGACCTTGACCGGCCATACCTGGAAGATCTAACTGCCGACAAACTTGAGAGTCTCAAGTCGTGCACGAATGCCGGTGCCCTGATTTGGGTGACATGTGGCTCCCGCGATGATCAGCCTTACAGCTCCATGATGACCGGCATTGCTCGCACCATCCGCACGGAGAGTCCTGGATTGAACATCCTGACTTATGACCTGGATCCTGCTGTGCAGAACGGCATTCATTCTAGTACAGCAGCTGATCTCTCTGCGACTGTCCTCCGCCAAGTGGCTCTGACTAACTGGGGCACCGATTCCATGCTCTGGTCATTGGAACCTGATATTTATGTTCGTAACGGACGTCACCTGGTCTCTCGCATTGTTCCCGACCGCGAAAAGAACAATAGATATAACTCTCAAAGACGCAATATCCTGACTGTCACTAACCTGTTTGATACGAATGTCGAATTGGTTGGCGCTGGAAAAGGCGACGAGCAGACTATTGAGCTTCGTCGTGTCTCACCTTTGGCTGTGACTGACTCGTCGGCAAGCGCAACGCGTATGATTAGAGTCACTCACTCCCTCTTGCAAAGCGTCGCTGTTGGGGCTGGAGGCTTTGTTCGTGTGTGCGCTGGTGTTGATCTAGCGACTCAGGATCATGTTCTGGCTCTGACCGATTCGAGCCAGTCCACTGTTCGGGTTCCAAAGGACCTTTGCATCCACGTCTCTACATCTCTAATCCCTTCGAGAATCATGGCTGTGGGCGCTAAGCTTGTCGCCGATCGTCTTTTGTCTCTCACGTCGCGAGGAAGCACACTGATAATCAACGAGCCCGATCTCATCATTCAAACGGCAATTCGCGCGGAGGCCTCCGCTAAAAATATCCAGGTCGTTTGCGTCACGTCCAATACCACCAGCAGTCGTCCTGACGAATGTATATATCTCGGCCCTAGCTCGCCAGTTCATATTGTTCAATCATTGGTGGAAGCCTGCTCTGTGTTTGTGCACTTCTCGCGCGGCGCGACCTCCGATGCTGTACGCGATTTAATTGTGGAAAGCCTGTCTCCGTCTTGTCTCGAAATCACCGAGGAGATGTTGGTCGGTCACAAGGTTGATGCACTATCTTCCTCAAGCGATTTGGCAAATTTATTCAAGCAATCATTCTCCAATGACACACTTGGCCTTTCGTCATTTGAATTGTTTGGCCTGGCTGATGTCACCTCACACAAGGCAATTGGTGAGCCTTTGGCTGTGGTAGACTGGACAAAGTCTCAGTCTGTGCTGGCCATGGTACAGCCCATTGACTCCCAGTCAATTTTCAGAAGCGACCGATCATATCTCTTTATCGGCATGACTGGTGAACTTGGCCAATCACTAGCCGGGTGGATGATCACTCACGGAGCCCGCTACGTTGTTCTCACAAGCCGCAGACCGACAGCAAACGCGCGCTTTGTTGATGACATGTATGCTCGATACGGAGCTGTTGTCAAAGTGGTTCCATTGGACATAACCTCTCCAAATTCGCTGCAGTCTGTGCTTTCTTCGATGGCCGCAGCGCTTCCGCCCATCGCTGGTGTCATCAACGGTGCCATGATTTTGGACGATGAACTCTTTGCGAACATGTCCTTCGAGCAGTTTTCCCGGGTGACAAAGCCTAAGGTTCTAGGAACACAACTACTCGATGAGGCTTTCCATAGCACTGACCTCGAATTTTTCATCGTCGCGTCTAGTATCTCGTCGGTCATCGGGTGGAGTGGGCAGAGTAATTACTCAGCCGCTAATGAGTTCATGACGTCATTGGTAAACAAACGACGCAAGCGCGGTGTGGCTGGATCAACAATGAACATTCCTGCGGTTCTTGGCGTGGGGTATGCTGCGCACTCCGAGACTTTTGATTTCGATTACTTCCAGTCACTCGGTTACATCAATATCAGTGAACATGACCTACAAGTTCTCTTTGCAGAGACCATTCTCACTGGACGACCGGGCCAGGCAGAGGATTCCCCTTCCCAGGTTGTGATGGGCATCAACTACGTCCCGCAGGACTTGCAGGTCACTGATGCTCATCGCCGTGACGTGAAATTCAGCCATTTCATTCTCAACAAGGATACCGACTCCAAAGTCCAATCACACGAAGCATCTGTTCGCGTGCGCGTTCAGTTGCAATCGGCCAAGACCACCGATGAAGCTTATTCAGTCACCCGAGACGCGTTCATTGGTTATCTCAAGCGCATTCTTCGTAGGGCAGTTGATGAGATTATAGACGATTCAATGACGCTAGTCGAGCAGGGAGTTGACTCTCTTGTGGCTGTTGACATCCGAGCTTGGTTCTTGAAAGAGCTGGAAGCTGATGTTCCGACCCTCAAAGTGATGAGCGGCGGAGCTATCTCCGAGCTGGTGAAAACGGGCCTCGCAAAGATGCGAAGTTTGGAAGAGAGTGTCCCCTCAAAGATTGTGGTGCCCTCTGAGAATAAAGCGCAACGCCCCGCCCCAACAATGCCCCAGGAAGAACGTTCACGGCCCACTTCCGAAAACCAAACTCGGTCTTCGTCGCCTCAAACAGGAAGTCCCCTCTTCACGCCGGCGCAAGATTCATTGTCCACGCTTTCTGATGATGTTACCGCGCGGACCCCATCTCCCTCGGGTGACTACTTTGCGCAAACCTCCGTTAGTTCCAAAATCCCGGAATGGAAGGACTCTGCAGCGGAGGATGTTGAGATTGTGGATGCTTAGCAGGTATACTTGTGTATTCAGTAGACAAACCTAGGGCGCCACCCATGGATATCCGCATATGTACACGGTCGCAATAAATCCATCAATCGATAGAACCTTGAAATTTTGTTCACGTATTGATAAAATGGGGTTTCATATACATGATTCTGCTCAGAAAACTAGGACATCGGAACTCTAGATGGTCATTTCTGTTGGTGTTTGGGGGGGGGGACATTGAAATTAAACTAAACATTTGAAGTTCGATCAATGTTATCTTGCCGACTCTATTACACCCCGCGTAGACCTGTTTCCAGCGGGTTCCCGGCCCGATGTCGACGGTCTCCGCGGTGGGGAGCGGGTCCAATCGAGCCCTGGCATTTCGAGCTGGGTAGCACAAAGGTACACGCTATTATGATAGAGGATGGATCTAGCCCATGAAGCTCAGCTTCCAATTCTCGCCTTAAATTTACTTACACCGAAGTTCAACGATTCGTATAACAATTCTCAATCTGTTATGATGATTCTCCAAGCAATACATATATGTACGACCATAGGGTGTGGAGACCTGGAATAGGGCTTCCCATTCGCTCAGCCATTGTTGAGCTACACGCCAGCTGGCCGGTCAGACTGGTTACATTGATGTAGTAATATGGCGGGTGACCACATACGAATTCTGATTGTTATATGTAGTTTTTTTTTTTGAACTTTTGAATTTTTGCGGGCTTTGTTAGGCATAAGTTATATACACTTCGCTCCAGTCAAGTAATAAATATATTACCAAAATTTAAAGAATCCAAGCACCCACTCCACATACTCCGACCGCCTCTTTGCCGCATCACGAGCTTCAAGGTAATATTAGCACATATTCATATAGAAGCCTTAGAATATCTAGGTACTGATTTCTCACTTACCATCCAAGTTGTCAGCAGCCTGCTTCATGATCCGATAGGCCTCTTGGTAAAAACCACACTCATATAATTCTTCAAAGCCGTGGTTTGGGAAAGTGGCCAATAGCTTTGCATGATGTAATGGAGATCCCAGTCCAGCATTGACGGGTAAGACCTCTGGCCCCGGTAGACGGGGATCAGCGCCATATTCGAGTAGTAGCTCAATAAGCGGGATATTGTCTATCATGTAATTCTGTGGACCATTACTATGAACAACGCAATGGAGTGGGCGGCCATAGCTGCGAATATTGACCGGTTCGTGGTCCATTTCATTTGGGTCGGCACCGGCAAGAAGTGCCGCCCTCATAGCTGCAAGTTTGACCTCAAGTGAATGAGCGGATAGAGGTTCCCAGAAGAGGGGTGGCTTTTGGACGCTAACCCAGTTCGCATCTGGGTGACATGGTATTTGGTGGACTGGGGGTCTTTCTTGCGTAGGGGAACGCCGGACAAACTTATCGAAATTGAATGGTTCGAGTGGATGTTGATTCATGATGTTTATTTAGGTGTGTGGGTGGTGTGGTGTGCATGCATGTGTATGGAAAGGGGAGATTGAATATTCTTAGCTAAGATGGATTTAAGGGGCCGACCGGGCGGTATTTATATTTCAAGTTTTTACGTATATTAATCGATCTGCCTAGCCAGCCTTAGAAACTTCCACCCTTAGGGCTGCCCAGTTCTATCTAGGGTTATATGCACAAATTCTTTTGCTATAATAGAAGATAATTAAGGGGCATAAATATGAATATATATGATAAGAGGGTCATATGATCTCTCTCTTTGTCTTCCAGCTCTCTCTCTATTTTCCTCCAGGGCACCCATAATCACTTCTCTTATCTCATTCTGTCCCTTTCTCCCTCTCTTAATATAATAAATATTATCAGGGGAAGAGAGGGGAAAAAGGGGGGGGGGGAAAGAGAGACAGAAAGCCTAGAGATACCACACCAAGAGGGTATATATCATATGATTCAAAATGATTGAGAAGCATCACCATCCATAGATTCACGAAGCACTTGAGATCTCTGCAGAATCACCAACTAGTTTCGATTTATACGTCAAGAACTTCAACTTTAAAACCGCCAGAATGTATTCAAACTAGGTATATACACATGCAACCTTGACTAGTTTAATCTCGCCTTTGGTGCCGGGGTGATCATTGAAACTGCGTCAGCAAGCATCATAGTTCTCTTAGCCACAGTATCTGCCAAAGTGGTCATCGGAGTGGGCTCCACACCAACACAGATATAATAGCTCAAATACAAATCCGCACAGCTCGTCCCCACGGCGGGGTTCCATGCATACAGTGACGCCAGTGAGATACTTTCTGCAGTCGCGATTGCGTCGCAAGAATCACCGCTCTGTACCAAGTAAAAGCTATCACATTCTGAATACATGCTAGTTTGGATCGGGCTCGGCGTTGTGACTGAGATGTGCACGCAGACGTAATCTCCAAGGTCAAGGGTAGAACAGTCAGATCCTACAGCAGGATTCCAGGCGTAGAATTGAGAGAGAGTCAATCCGTATTCGGATGCCACCACAGAGCAAGTATCGCCACTGACGACGAGGTGGAACTCATCGCAAGTGGAGGGCATACCGGTTTGAATTGGAGAAGGCGTAGTGATACCGCCACTTGTGGCACTTGAGGTCGATATAGCGACGCAGACATATTCTCCCAATTCCAAATTCGCACATGAGGTGCCCACTGCGGGATTCCAATCGTAGAAATCGGCGAGTGTGATGCTGTAATGATCGGCAATTGTACTACACTCATCCCCACTTACGACAAGATAAAACTCGTCACACGAAGAGGTGATGCCTGTCTGCATGGGAGAGGGTGTGCTGATACTGCTTGTGGTTGTCGCAGTCGTGTTGCTTAAAATGTCCACGCAAACATAAGTGCCCACCTCGAGAATGGAGCAATCGGTACCGACCGCTGGATTCCACGCATAGAACTCTGCGAGTGTAATGTCGTACTCCGAGGCAATGGTATCACATTCATCGTTCGCCTCGACAAAGTAGAATACATCACAGGATGTAGTCATTCCCGTCTGAATGGGAGTCGGTGTGGTGATATTGTTAGTAGCTGTAGCGGTGAGGAAGGTCGTTGCAAATGACTGCGTGACGCCGCCGCTGTCATCGGACGTAGAGTTGGTGATATTGGCTATGGTAGGTGTCCAGGCTCCACCGGGTGGACTGTTCAAAAGTTCTTGTCAACATATATACACCCGGGCATGACCAAAAGTGGACACGAATATACAGCCGGGGATAATGAGAGGATAGGTACTTACGTGATACAAACATACTGGCCAACTTGGAGGCTGTCACAGGTTCCGATAATTGCAGGATTCCAAGTGAGCAGCTGTACCGTCGTCACAGTGTTGTTGGCCACCGTGAGCTCGCTGGCCAGTAGATCACAGGTGCTGTATTCGTCGGTCACCAGTTGGATGTCACATTCAGCTGGTAAGCATGTCACAGCCGTCATATTAGAACAATCGCTACTTCCAGCCGCAATAATCACCGCACCAGTGGGGACATAGTATTCCAAAGATATATCTAGGCATGCCTGTGTGATGTTCGGGTCTGCGGATACTCCAGATAACAACTGGCGCTTTTTAACATCGGTGATCACTGTCGAGCTGGATGCTGTTGAGGTGGACGAGGCTGCGCTCAATGACGAAAAAGAGACTGTCTGACCCGTACAAGTGGCAGTCGCTAAAGCAGAGCTAACCACACTGGTAGCAGTTGTTGAAACTACTGGAGGTCCTGTGGATGAGGCGTAGGTTGCATAGGCTTGCAAAGTGATATTGGTGTCTGCATCACACCATTCAAGAACAGCCCAAAGCTCAGCGCTCATGTAGTCGTTGAAGGTAGAAGCCCCAAGATAAGACGAGTTCACTCTTGCGGTGAGCATATCAATGAAGCACTCATCGCATAATGTCGCATTGTCGTACAGAGTTGTTAGAGATTGGTCATCACCCAAAGTGCCTACATAGATCAGGCATCAGAAATGTGTTTTTTTGTATTAGGAAAGGCCCAGAGTGCACAGATATCATACCATCAGAGTTGTAGATCATTCCAGAGCCCACCCAACTCTGAGACTCAACAAGGCAAGAGCTTGACTCTGAGTTGGTCATACAGGCCAGATTTAGTCCTTCGACGTGCCTGCCAGGGATAGTATCCGCGGGAACAGCTTTGTTGTTATAATAGTAGGTCTCGTTGGAGCAAGTGCTGATGACCAGCTCATTCCATGATGCTGCTGACTCTATGCACTCAGTGGTGCAGAGTGTGGTGACATTTTCTGTAGTCCAGAAGTAGTAGTCTACCGAAGTGGTTCGTTTGAAAAGAGTGGGGCTGCATGATACTGTTTCGTTCCTTAAAAGATGAATCATCCCAGTGTCAGTGTCATTTGAAGAGGGTTGAGGAAGGGCGGGAGGGGGAGATCAAAATACTAACAATGCCTCCAAACAGTCGTTGGATATCCCAATGTATGTAGCCAGAGCACTCGCGTCGAAGGTCGGCCACAAACTATATTGTGCAAATGAAGTCGAGGATAAAGATAATAGACTTAATAAGCGGAGTGCCATGTTGGTGGCGACAATAACGGAAGGGAATTGGTATCGATGTTTGGCGAACCAGAATGGTAAAAGGAAACAGGGAGCTCGAGAGGAGTTGTAAGTGGTAGATTTACGCTCCAACAGATCTGACTCTGTGAGACAGAGAAGCTTTTTTGTTGCAGAAGAACCCAAAGCGCCACTACTAAAATGAGGACTTGCACCTACTAGTATAATGAATATTCACCTTTTAGTTTAGGACATCATTGAAAACTTCCGTTCACCATTCGGAAGAACCGGAGCTCAATGGTAATTTCGCTTCGTTTCCAAGGACTTTTCATTTGCCTAGATACAACTCGTGGCTCGGATTTTCCCGTCAATGAGGTAGCCTTAGTTGGAACTAATGTCTCCGATTTAATGTTCAGGAATCTAATTTCATGATCAAAGGACTTGTTGCTGTGATAATTTTCAACGCTATTGTACAAGTGCGGCTGATACACAATCTCGAAGATAGACCTCTTGGGACTAGTTCGAGCAGTAGTAAAAGAAAGAGGCGTCAGGCAACCAACTAGAGAAACAAGTCAGATCCACCATCCGTGGTAACGTTACATGGCCCCACGCCTCCCGACTCTTATGTACGGCAATCCCTAGCGTCAACTTCGATGCCAACTTCAATCCAATTGGTCTATCTAACTCGATTGGGCCATATTTTACGGGTTTACCGGCTAGTGCATAAGCTCTTGGCGGCCCCACATAATCATGGTTTCAGCCTTTTTTATCCCCGAATATCAAACGGCCTCTCTTTTATAGTAGGGGCAATGAGCTAAGCTCTTAGCTTCGGACTTGGCTGAGCTTGTATGGTCGGCTAAGCTTTGAGAATCTACCCGCTTTCAAGTAAGATTGTTGATTTAGCTCCCTCGCCAAACGAAACATGGCTTTTCGGAGGTACGGTGATAATTTCCGATTTTGACATTGCATGAAGATACTGTAATGTGATTCGAGAGGACTGGTAAGGAATGGAATGTGCTGTGGGTAACAGACACAGGTGAGACTAGATAGTTTTGCCTCCAATCAAGATCTTTGGCCAAATTCGCATTTCAGGATGGCCTTCGGCAGTTTAATTTCACTCTCTCTGCTCTATATCATGCGAGCATTCTTCTCTATATGAGTTTAAGTTTTATCTATTCAGAAACCTTGATTCCGGTTCACGTGCCCTCAAAATGAGGCTACTCAGCCTTGGAATATTTTCTTTGGCCTGTTCCAGTGCCTTAGCAAGTTGGGAAAGTTACCAACATTCTCACGGTCATTACGGATCGGTCTTTCAAAGAGCGACTCATAACGATACGCTCATCCATGGGGATAATTCGTTTTCGAAGCATTCTCTCCATGATTTACACCAAAGAGACACAACGGGCACATGTTCGGACACAACGCCATGCTCCAATGGAGCGTGCTGTTCTGTGTCTGGCTACTGCGGCTACTCTCCATCTTTTTGCGGAACAGGAAACTGTACAAGCAACTGTGATGCAACGGCAGAGTGCGGACCATACGGGGTCGTAGGGGACCAGACTTGCCCATTGAATGTTTGCTGCTCAGAATACGGGTAAGTCGTGATTGCTCTAGCTTTTGGCTTTCTTGAAACATTACTGATTACAATAATTCAGCTTCTGCGGTACTACCACCGACTTGTAGGTTATCCCGTCTACATTTTCTAACTCGCATTTATCTCTTAAGAATTTCTAATCAAAATATGTCATTAGCTGTGGAACTGGGTGTCAATCTGATTATGGTTCCTGTGGAACTGTAACTGAGCCATCATGCTCAGGATCGACAGCCAAGCAAAGAGTTATTGGTGAGACCCCTATCAATTGTTGCTTTATGACTTCACTGAATTTGGGAAATAAGCATACTATGAGTCTTGGTCCCTTGAAAGAGCCTGCGATGGCGTTAGCCCTGAGGAACTCAATCTAGCAGGCTTCACGCATGCCAATATGGCATTTGCTTACTTTGACCCATCAACATTTGCTATCACTGCCATGGACTCGACTATGTTATCTTTATTGAGCCGATTCACGGGTATTAAGTCCAACTATACTAACTTAGAAACCTGGATCTCTGTTGGCGGCTGGTCTTTTTCTGATCCCGGTTCAACAGAAACAGCCTGGTCTACTATGGTATCAACATCAAGTTACAGGGCAACTTTTATTACCAATATCATACAATTCATGCAAACCTATGGATTCGATGGTGTGGATTTGGACTGGGAATACCCAGGTAAGTCTGACTGTCTTTTTTTCCCTTTTATCTTCGCTGTTTTGGTCAACCGTTAACACGTCAATTGTGAAGGAGCATCGGACCGTGGCGGTAGTTCAGATGACGGAGCCAATTTTGTTTCTTTGGTAAAGGAGATGCGAGCTGCCTTTGGGACAAAATATGGAATCTCGGCGACACTGCCAACTTCCTATTGGTATCTTCAAGGATTCAAGGTTAGTTTGGTGTGTCGCATTTGGCAATAAGTCTCTAACCCAAGGATGTTCAAAAGCCCGTGGAAATGGAGAAATATGTCGATTGGTTCAACCTTGTAAGTATCTGATGTCAGAATCTTTCAACCCCAATGATCAAGAACTAACTTAAAACAGATGGCGTGAGCAATTAAAAATGGATCCACTAATACATAGTCATGCAATATTAACATTTTGAAGTTATGACTTGCACGGAACGTGGGATGCAACGGATATTTATGTTGGTAAGATGAAGTTTTTTTCAATGTTTTATAGCTAGAGCTGTCTTGAAAACTCGGCAGTTGTTGATTGACTTTTCCGTTTAGGTCCATATATTGCACCACACACCAACCTTACTGAGATTGAGGCCTCGCTAGACCTGCTTTGGCGGGCAGGAGTGACACCAGGGAAGATAGTTCTTGGACAGGGCTGGTATGGTCGTTCGTTCACTTTGGCAGACCCAAGGTACAAATCTCCGCGCAACTATCTCTTAAATGAGGACCCAAAAGGCCTACGTTTGCTAACAAATAAACAGCTGTAGTACTCCAAATGGAGTGTGCGAGTTCACCACCGGAGGAAACGCAGGTTCCTGCACAGCAACATCGGGTATCCTGTCCAATGCGGAGATTCAGGTCATTATCGACACATACGATGTAACACCTGTCTATGATGAGGATGATGCAGTGAACTGGATTGTTTGGGATACTAATCAATGGGTGAGCTATGATGATGCCACAACATACAAGCAGAAGCTGTCTTTTGCCAATGACCTCTGTCTTGGGGGGATGATGGTCTGGGCGGCGGACTTGAACAACCAATCCACGCAGACAGGTTATGGCTCCCAGGCCGATACAGGCCTCAGCCAGAAGGTTACCGACTACTCAGTCCAGCAGTCCGTCAATACTCAGGCTAGTTCGGCGTGTTACACGTCAAACTGCGGAGTTGATTGTATGTCGGGGTATACTGGCGTCACCAATATGAATGGGCAGCCGGGCTACTTGCCTACGGCGGATGACTGCCCAGGCTCTGAGCTAGAGACCCTCTGCTGCGCATCGGGTACAAAACTTGGTACTTGTACTTGGCGGGGGTGGAGAGGTGTGGGCCTACCCTGCTCTGGTGGATGCAATTCGGGAGAAACAGTCGTCGCACAGAACACTAATTTCCATGATACTGTCGATGGTAAATTGGAGGTCCGCACGTGCAATGGCGGTCTTCAAAGCTACTGCTGCACTGACTTTGTAGCACCTTCATCTCTAAAGACATCAAACTTAGAGTTGGAGGAGGACTACAAAGTCGATCTCAACCCCGTTGTCAGCGTCGTGGTTGCTACTGTGACCGAAGTGCTCGCTAATGCCGCCAAAAGTGTTATTGACGCGGTCGCTACCGATTTCTGCGATGTTGCAGTTCCAATATTTCTTGAAGAAGTTTCCGATATTGAACTTGCTATTCCTAGTAAGAAGTTGCCCACGCTGATTTGAGTAATTTATCAAGCTAACCATGTTTCTTTATTAAAGTCATTGGAGAAATTCTGATCTTAGGCGAATGGATCGCTGAGCCTGAAATTCTCAAGGGGTGTGAAGACTTGATTGAGGATGGCGGAGACGCCGTGCTTAGCTGGCTAGGGTATACCTCTAGCCTGACTGTGACCGATATTACCGAGACTATCACAGAAACAAGCACCGAGGAGCAAGAGTGTTCACCCACTGGCTGCTCGGGCGGCAGCTGTTTGTTGAAGAAGAGAAGTAAAGTCAAACGAGCTGCACCAGCCCAGCAACTGGATGCTCGGGCAACGGACACACCTTATATTCATCGTCGTACATATGATTCAACATTCGGATATCTGAATAAACCAGCTACGGGTGATCTGGACTCGTGGACGGCATCTGTTTTTGAGGAAGGATCTCCATCCATTTTGACCCTGCAGCTAGAGAATCCGGAAAGGAAGTCTACAGCACAATTTATCGAATTTGCTGGAAAATCCATGTTTGCCGCTGTACGTGGCCTGGTGGGATGCGTCTCTGTTGTGATCGCCTCACAATGCGGAGTATACATGGTATGTTATCAAGTCAGCCTTGTTACTAAGAGGAATACTTCTGGGGCCGGTCCAAACCTACAAAGCTAACTTGTTGTCCCAGACGCATCATTGGGAGACTTTTTTTAAAACATCTTTCACCGCCGAACAATTTGAAGACTACATTCTTGATCCCTTCGATGCAACAACAGCTTCATCGAACGCGGACTGGATCAGTATTCCCATGCTGCCAGATGGATGTTTTAGCTCAACCTATAATGTTCAGGTTCGTCAATTATTAGTCCTCCGAAATATCAAAGTGAGACAAAACTAACGGAATTGAAAAGGTTATAATTGTGACATCAACTACAGGTTCATCCCCCGAGGCGCTCCGGACGACCTCTAGATACCTTGACAGGGTCCAAGACATCGCGGATACGGTGGCCGATGCACTTGGCATAGATGAAAGTGATATCACAACATGGCTTTATAATCGGCAACTTACAGAAAGTAACGATAACGACGATGCATATGGCAAGATCGTGGTGACCTTCAACCCCGATGTTTTTAAGGACGGTGGTTCAAGGGCTGCATACCAGGTTTGGGGCGGCGGACTTGTGGTGGATGGAGTTGCCACAAGCTCTAATTCACAAATTAACTCGCCGATGTTGTCAGATTACTGGAGTAACGAAGTTTCATAAGAAGGCTCAGTGTACGGTGGTCCATGTGCACTGACATCTGAAACATTGAATGTTGTACACGTGTGTTCTGCTGGAAACATTTATATATTCAATTTAACGTGCACCAACTTTGCGGATCTACAGAGAATATGTCCTAATTAGGAAATAATCTAACTCGATAGGGTAGTATTCTAGACGGGATCGGGCGGGTTGAACCCCCCAATTAGGTAACTTTTTCATAATTGAATATAGTAAAGATCTACTTTATGCAGGCCCACGTCCGGCTTTGCACATGTCTACTAAGACTGAGGATCTCAGGAACTTGGGGAATTTTTCAATGCAACACGCCTCCCCGCTGGAAACGAAATTACAGCGCCCGTGGCTTCGCTAAGCAAGTTCGGCGAACACATGCAGTCATGCCCAATCACACGGAACCCTCCGTTGGATTCACTTAGCAGCGCTCCCTGTACATTGGCTATAATGGTCCGGGGGACGCAAACTAGTCACCAATATGTATATTCGAAGTGGTCCCTCTCGGTCATCCCCATTTTGTCCGTAGTTCCTTGAATGCGCCAAAGCGCCGATGCGGGCCCAAATGGAAGGAGCTTATCTCCGAATCTTGCTTTTATCTCACTCAAGCTAGAAGAAAACGCCACATGGTCAACGAGCTTCTATATCTATCCTTCAGTACATTTTCGCATCCTGCTCGCTCCTCGAAGCAGCCAGCCGATACGAGATAGGCTAGAACATGTGGGATGAAATCATAATATGTCTCTTCTCATGGCCAGCCATCGAAACGCCAGAGGCTTTGAGCATTCTCGGCCCACTCTCGCAACCTGGTTGACGGCCTCAGGCGACGTCAAGAAATTGTTCCATTTTGCCCATCTGTGGAAAAGCAAGCATCAGCAATCATGATGGCGCCGGAGTCACTTCAGACTAGCCTCCTCCTCCTCCCACAGCTGAACATTGAAGCTGGCCTGTGGTATGGTCTTGCTACCACGTCAGTGAAAACCATATAGATGCTAATGATAATTCCCTGGCCTTTCAAGGTTCAAACCTTGAAAACCTTGGAACGTCGTCTACGGATCTTGCTATATATTCAACATAGCCATCCATGCATGAATCTACTTGTGGATGCATGGGCATAACCCGTTCATGAATCGATTACAAGTCCTCCAGGGCTTCTGCCATTTTCTCGTCTAATCAAATTAACTACTACCTATTCTCGTGTAACCCTGCAATCTTAGAACAGACCTCTACAGAAATCACACTGCCAAATTCAATGCTTCAATGACTTGCCCTCGTTTCTGGACATGCGGATCGACGCCCGTCTCTTCAGTGCATGTCTCAAACTAGTATAAAAAGCTGCAGAGACGTTAAATTTCCAATTAAATCGATCAAAATGTTTGGGAACTTACCAATTGCAACGTTCTGGGTGTCATGACTTGGACGGCCTGTAGTTGCATTGAGGGCTAAGTAAGGGTGTTTGTCATGATAATGATGTCGAAGATTATTTGTGCTGCCGAATCGAGTCTAGATAATAGATTTAATGGTTAGTAGAAGATATTGAGGCCAAGTGGAAGACGTACGTCAGTCGTAACAGATTTCTCTCCAGGACTTACTGAATTTGTGCAAGCTGGAGCGCGACAATAGCGCTCCTGGTCATATATCACATAAAGGCCATCGGGCTGCGATTCATGAAGAGTCAGTTCCAAGGTTGCCATTAACTGATTTGTAATTAAGAAACTGTCCAACTTGCTCCTCGTTTCAGATCTGGCAACTTCATCTCAAACTTGGACTTTTTGTAATACCATTGGAACATGGGGTGTTGAGTAATGCCAGGCATCGTGATGGTGATAAAAGAGCTTGGTAGAACTTTCTGCTGTGTAGTAGAGATAGATAGAGTCGGGGTCTTTATAACCAGTGCGCTTGGAACATTTCAATAGGATGTCTGTCTTTCGAATGTACTGGAATCTAAATTTAGAAGCTCATTAACAAATTATCTTTGACATGGCAAGAAAAGACGAAGGATTTGCCCCAATTTGCATAAATCGGGAGACAATGCCAGGGAAGGATCGAGAAGAGAGACTGCAAACAAAGAAGCAAAGGGAAAGGCTCATCCTCACAGACATACACATGTGGCCTAGGCAGAGTGTGGCGGAATGTGGCGTCTTAGACCCCTTTGTGCCTTCGCTGTCAGGCCTCGACTTTCACTGTACCCCGCGTGCACGGTCCCTTGACAGATAAGTCGATGGCTTCCGGGTTCCTTCAGTAGGAAATCATCTTTCTGAAAGAATCCCGGCAGCCCTGTAACTCACTTGTAAATCTTTGCTCCACTTAGCTCCGATCTAAATTTTCCATTAAGATGGCGGACAAATCTCTCAAATCCACCTGTCATTGTGGCGCGATCACAGTGATCTTGCCTCATGCACCAAAGGAAATCAACGAGTGTCAATGCACGATCTGTCGACGCTACTCAGCCGCTTGGGCATACTACAAAGTGAACGAAGTCAAATTTGACATGAAAGAAGGCGCCAAAGTCTCCAAGTACGTTTGGGGCGATAAAGAAAAATCATTCAATTTCTGTCAGAATTGCGGATGCGTGTAAGTGTCCCGTCCCACTCTCCATTAGCTCTTTGTTTTTTTATCGCTCCCAAGTTTTTTTTTTTTTTTTTTCAATTGGAATATGTTGGCTGAAATCATTGACCTCAATACAGATACTGCTGGTGGCCGTTTGAAGAAGTTAATGAGGACGGGACTGCGGCTCAATTTGGCGTTAACACGAGAAATGTGGATCCCATGGAAATCTTACACGTTGACCGTAAGATTGAAAGATCATGGGTGTTCGAGCCAATCAACAATAAGGCCAACGCGCATAGGGATGACCAGGCCAAGTACTGAGCTATTTATACGACATGTGTCGCGAATTTGATCGCTCCGTTTCGCTTAGCCAAGGAATGGAGTGATTATAAATTGAAATCCCTTTGTTTAAGTGGCAGATGGAGTGGACCTTGGAGGAGAAAACCTTGGAGGAGAACAAAATACTATGTACATCAGAAGGGAAGCAGAGTATCCAAAAAGAAGTTGGATCGAATGCCGTCAGTTTTGAGAGGGGGCAGATGAAATGTCCCGACGTCACTTTGGGATATCATCCCTCGAATTTAGTAAAACCGGGAACTCTCCTATTGAACAATACTAAGTCTATCAATTCATTTACCCATTCGGAAGCTAAGGAACAAATGACCAGAGAATCCTGGTACGTTGTAGTGTAACCACGACTCAAGTACAGTGGACGGTTCTTGAGAACCTAGGGGCGAAAAGACGGTGTTGATTAATAATTATCACCAAATCTCATGCCAGATTTGTTGGCGTAGCTGGAAGAACGGTGAGCAAAGGCGATGCTTAATTTGGCCTGAAATTTGGTATGAATCAGCACTGTCCTTTCGCCCCTAATCGTCCACCGTAAACCAAGTGAGCAGGACCTATACCCAAACTAGCCCGAGTAAGAGAGCAATTATAAAGTAAAATAGACCACCTAATACCCACACCAGCCCAGCTCCAATCCCACTCATTCTCAATCCCAGTCTGAAAACGTTCGTGAAACACAAACTACCCAGCAACCCGCCAAACATTTGCATTATTTCAATAACGGAGTAGAGTTTAGCCGTTTCCTCTTGTTTAACCAGGTCAGTGACAAGGGATCGTGCCACCAAAGAGAAACCCGCTCCGGTCGCGTGGAAGCATAGGCTTAGAAGTAAAAACAGCCTCGACGTAGACAGACCAATGCCGAGCGATCCCATCATGAGAGCTATATCACTGAGCCGTGCGACCTGAAGGTCTCTTCTCCGTAATGGCAAGGAATGTAAAACTTTATTGGACAGATACGGGAGGAGGAAAAGAAACACGAGAATCGTAACAGCCGTGTGGAGGGAAGTAAGCAGATTGGCTCGTGCCAAGC
The DNA here is from genome assembly GCF_028828195.1 of Penicillium verhagenii. Lineage (NCBI taxonomy): Eukaryota > Fungi > Ascomycota > Eurotiomycetes > Eurotiales > Aspergillaceae > Penicillium > Penicillium verhagenii. The sequence continues at coordinate 1,381,737 of NW_026643171.1, forward strand.
TCCATGTGAAACGTGTTGAGATGTACTGAGTGAAAAATGACCAGGATGTCTGTGCGGCCTGAAAACCAGTAATTGATATCAAGAGGAGTAGTAGACTGCGGTTGAAGATGAAGAGGTAAGGATGGAATAGACTTGAAGCCTTCCTCTGGAAGAAATTGTACGGGGATCCAAAATTTGGAGGCGTTTCGTAGGGAGCTGATGACTCGGGGGAGGATAATGACACTGGTTTTGATACTCTCATCGTCTCAGGGAGAGAAAGTGCGCAGCCCAATCCGACTAGAATAATTCCGCAGCCGAGAAGTAGCGGTATCCAAGGGTCTACACTCATCAAGACCGAGCTAATGGCACTCGAAAATAAACTCCCAGCTTGACCGATGAGTCCGACCCGAAAGAAAAGTGTTGCACGCTGTGCATCTGTCGTGAGATCAGCTAGCATGGTCCAGATCACCACTAGCGCCACCGATGGTCCTCCTCCAATGATCCAGCTGAAAGCGGCCAGCCAGATGGCCCGGAGCGGCAGGTGATCGGAGAACCACAGTACAGAGTTTGTTATGATGGCGTTCAGCAGAAATCCAGGAATAGTGATGTGGATGGCGCGTCGGCGACCGTATCGATCTGCTAAAAGGCCATAGGGAATGGCGCAGATGGTACCTGTCAAAGGTTTCAACGTAAGCGTATTTTCTTCCAACACACAGGCAGGACTGGCGCACCGAGCATTTTCTCCAGCAAGTCAGAATAGCCTTTTACGGTTGCAACTTCTGCCTGCACTGCTGCGACTTTGCACAGGTGCTCTGGAGGATTACCCGTCGCTGGCAGTCTGGCGGGGTCGTGATGACGCCAGTATTGATTGCAGGCAATGATCTCAATCACTCGCACCATGGGACCTGCGATCATCTGGCCACCAATCTCGAAGGTCAATAGTATAACAATCAATGTGATTAACAGGCGAAGACGAGTTTTTGGCGAAAGCAGCAAATCCGGACAACTGCTACATTGGGATTGATTGGCTGTGATTGGGTTGTGCTCTTCTCTCGAGGAACATGGAACGTTTTCGCAAATTCCCCGATGGCCAGGCTCTGGGCTCAAACCAGATTCGTTCATGGAAGATGATGGAGAAATTAGTGAAAAGAAAAAGTAAATGAAAAGACTTGGTATTTCTGATTTCTCAATCTACTGCCCAGGCGGAATCCAGGCAAAGAAAGCCGCGGGGTAGGTATCCGCACAGTAAAGAAGCGATGAAACTGAGAGAAAACAGTTGCCAGCTTATTCCAATTTTGGAAAAGGTGATATAGGGAGGGACAACTTACATCATGATACAGATTAAAAACGCTGATTATGGTCGTCGTACAATGCTTGCATCCAGAAACTATCAATGCAGACTCAAACTTGTTGTCAATACTGGTCGTCGATGTTATATGTATATCAATGGGTGTCTCTCAAGTCGTGGAATACCTTTGAAATAATATCGATATTAGGTTCCAAACAGTATTATTGGCTGTGGAATAGTTTAGAACCATCACCTCGTCTTCCAGATATATCCCTCCCTCTACTACTTGGTCCATCCAGTCCATCCATCCAGCCCTTTACTACGCGGGAACCTGTTTTTTTTTGCAGCACCTGATTGGCTGATAGGCCCGAGGTGGGTCCAGACGGTCGATTGTAAGAGTGGGTCTTAATCACGTGATAGAACAAACATGGTAGTCAGGTGATCGGGACGGTCAGGTGATTCCAACGATGCTACCACTTGACCATCTCCCTTGAAGGTTTCACGGACCGGTACGCGCTGCGCCAAGGCTTGTACTTTCTTACCTCATTATGTATAAGAAAGCAATCAATACATATTATTCTGGATTCAATTCCAACTTGTTGACAAAGGCGTGCGTGGAAATAGATACAGCAAACTCCATTTTGAAGAGACACGAAGTCTACGAAGGAAGGAGAGCGGGAACGCAATGCAATGGTATTATTGTGTGCTGCAAGGAAGGAAGAAAGAAGAAGAGAGAGAAGGAAGAACTAGCTACAGGGAAATAGAGTGAGAGTACAGGTCACATGATCAAACACAATTAAGTCCACTAAAGGAATAAGCTTGAGAATACAACTACTATGGTCCGGATCACTTGAGTGGAAATACTGCAAATTAAGGACCGGAATGAGTTCACAAATAGGCCCTTTCAACATTGAAGTACACACGGATCGTGCAAAACATGCAATGTGGGGTAAACACCCCCCCAAATCGACAGGACAGAGCCACATGGCATGGCCATTCAATGCCCAAAGTCACATTTTGACGTAGTTTGTGAAATGTGCAGGGATATCCTGAAGGCATTCACGTTAAGCTACATTGTTACTCCGCTCGGAATAAGTGGACCAGGGGCTTGAGTGTGTGTTGTCGATACTTTCGCGCTTCTCGGTGGTCCCGTACGGAGTGTAGTAAAAGCGCTTGTCAAGGTCTGCGTCACGTTTCTCAGGAGAAGTGTAGTGGTAGTAGAAGCGTTTATTGAGACTTCCATCCGGAGTGTAGCGAGTGTAGTAGAAGCGCTTGTCAAGGGCTTCTTTATTGGTATTCTTGTATAATTCATTTCGCTGCGCTTCTTCGTCCACTTGAGAGAGCACGTAGGGATAGAGGCTTCCCCTGTCCGTCATTTGAGAAGCCGATTCTAATTGTTCGCCGTTCGTGACAGGAAGTCCCAAGGCAATGCCTGTGGCTCCCAGGAAAGCGATGAGGCATGAGATATGCATCCTATGGTTTGCGGATGATTAAGGCTGAAAGGCTTGTTTGAAAGGAGATGAGAAGATTACTCCGGATTTCTGCGTCAGTTCTCCGAGGCCGGGACGATGATTCTTATACGTCGTGAGGCGTACGCGTCCCCTTCATTAAGCTTTCATCCAACCAATTGTTTCATTGGGTATAGCACCTTAGTGCATCGGTGGATCATCATTCTAGTCTTTGGCTCTCGAGGGTTAAAAGCTATCCATCTGTATCTGCACACAACATGTGTCCGACTTCAATCTCGGAAAAGCCAAATCCAAAGTTTGTTCCAGGATATTGTTACACTCTCGCCTAGGGCAGCTAACGATTGGGGCTTTTGCCCATTTCTCTATGAATGCCCCGTGTAACAACATCCTTGATCATGAATATGTATGCCCTCATCTGCGGTCAAATCGCCATGCCATGGGGTGGAGCGTTGAAAGCAAGTTTAAGTAACAAGCCGAGCGATCCGATTGCTAAAGTCTAGAATTGGGCAGGAAATCGTAGGATTTCCTCAACATTGAATTTGATGACTTCATCCGTTCAATAGGTGGGTAGCGCGAGGCCTTTTTTACTTTGCCCTGATCATTGTTTTCAACCGTCGTCATAATCTCCTCCCAAAGCTCACAGCTCAAAGCTCTATCGTTTTACCCATCATTTATATCACCGCTGTACAGATTTCACCGGTGCAATGATAATATCGAGCTTTTGGAAAAGACTTTATCAAGAGCCGAAGTTCCATAGTCTGAGCACCGAAATCCAAGATGGCGAAGAAGATGAGATTGAGTCTGAAAGCCTTCTCATGAAAACGATCTTCGTCAAAAAAACGGCCTTATCCAATGTCTGTATAATTCTGACGGTTTTGAACATCGTTGTTTTGAGCATTACTATCATCCTAGTCCTGGGCACCAAGGGGGCTTTCTGGCAAAGTGAGAGGAACCCCAGTTTGAGGCAGGTGTCATGGTGGTGTAAGTTTTGAGAATGAACCCCTTGAACCACCTAATCCTCAAATTGACTAACCAGGTTGAAACCGAAGCTCCCATTCTCGATGACATAACCATTCCAGGTTATTCAACGATGCTGAACGGAACATTTTTCCCCTTGCCAGAGGTTTCGATTGCACGCGAGGAGCCCAGTACTGACAACGATGCTATTTGGGCTCAATATGAAAAGGTTTTGACACACGTCGTCACTCGCGATCAGATCGTCAAGCTGGGCAAGGATCCAGAGACAGTCGCCTCCTTCGATGATAAATACTGGGGAATGGGTGACGATGCTTATATGGTCCAGCTTGATGTGATGCATGTAAGATCATGTCTTTCCTCTCCCTGTCTCGTGCAATCGGGATGGCGAAAACAGGACCATTCAATTGACTGAGGTGCAAATCCACAGCAAATCCATTGCCTTAATATGCTCCGAAAGGCTGCTTTTGCGGACTATCCCGGGTATGAGCCCAAATTGGATACTAAAGACAAGTTTTGGTGGATCCATCTTGGCCATTGCACCGAGATTTTACTTCAAAACCTGCAGTGCAATGCGAATACAGAAGTATTAACTCTGGCTTGGGTGGAAGACCGCCGAGCGCCATGGCCGGACTTTAGTGTGAACCGGAAATGTCGCGACTTTAATGCACTGGTAGACTGGCAGCACAATAACGCTGTTGATGCAGATAAGTTCGATGCAATGCCAGTTCCTAAAAATGCTTTTCTGTGGCCGGCGCCGTGGAAAAAGCAAGACTATGAGCTTGGTGTCAAGCTGGGAGACCATCATCGGCAGGAGGGAGAGGAACTTGGTGATCCACACGCGCATCATAGCCATCAGTCTATGAGAAACTGAATTTTATTTTTGTAATAAAAAACACCCATTCGAGTTGTTTTCAGTCAATGTCTATCAATTTTCATCGGAAGGGTTGAAATGAGGTTCCAGTTCCTCAAATAATGTTAACTTTGTACATTCAAAACATTGAAATGTTCGACGTAGTCTGAGCACTTTGCGAAATACCCGCTTCTGATGTACAAAAGTTCTCTATGTGGTGGCCTTCTTCCCTCCTTGGGGGCCTAATGAGTTCGAAGGTTCCCTAATCACATTGACAAACACGCGAAAAGTATTGAGGTGGCCTTTTCTTTGCAACGTATACAGCCGGCTCAATATTTCTGTCAGCCCTCTCTCAATGCCAGAAATACTGGATATCATTAGACGGAATATCCTCCATCTACTGGGAACAAAGCTCCTGTCACATATGATGAGGCATCAGAAGCCAGCCAAAGTGCGGCCGCTGCAATATCCTCAGGCTCGCCCAGTCGTCCAAGATGCCCACCCACAGAACTGGAAACGAGCTGTTCTGCAGTAACTCCCATATCGGTCAATGACTGAGCAAGCATAGGCGTATTGGTAGCTGCGGGGGAAATAACGTTAACCCTGATCCCGTGCCGACCATTCTCGACGGCTGCAACCTTAGTCAGACCAATAACGGCCGATTTAGCGGCAACGTAGGCCGGCATGGTGGCTTGAGGTCTCAGGGCCGAACCCGAAGTCAGATTGATGATTGAACCTCCGCCACCCTGCGCCTGCATGTGTTGTAGCTCCCACTTCAGACAAAACGCCACGCTGGTGAGGTTGGTCTGGATGATCCGCGTCCAAGATTCCTCGTCAAGAGAGGCAATCTCCGAGGTATCTGGCCCAAGTGCCGCGTTGTTGACAGCGATATCCAATTTTCCAAATCGGCGAACTGTCTCTTGAACTAGGCTGCGAATGCTCTCAGACTTGGTGACGTCTGTCAGGACAAAATGGGCATCACCTCCACGCTCGACTATCTCGGTCGCGACCCGTGTGCCCTTCGCCTGGTCGATATCGGCAATTACTACCTTGGCTCCAGCTGTAGAGAAGGCTAAGCACATAGCGCGTCCGATACCCTGACCACCTCCGGTAACTAGCGCGACGCGTCCCGATAACTGGGTTTGGGGTGCCATTGTGTGGTGAGAGCTTTGCCTTCGTTCCTGAGAGAACGGACTGGGCGTATGGGGTAGAATTTGAACAATGGTGTAGCAAGCCAGGCGAGATTAAATTGAATCAAGTAGGAAAAAAAACCCGGGTTATCCAGTGATCCCAACGCGGTGGGTAAAATCTGTTGTAGTATTAGATTAGTCCACTAAGCACCTCCATTTGCGGTCTGCAGCTATCAATCACACTGAAAGTTTGCAAAAACATGGCCATCCCCACAAATGTGCATTTGCATATGTGATTCAGGCCCCAGGGACAACCTCAACTCGTAAAATTTGAAATTAATGTCCACCTACCTATATCACCTGCAGAAGAGGTCAGAATTCTCAATGAGACTAGATTTTGGGATGTACTTGCAGCAGATCAACAAATAAATTAAATTCAAACTAACAGGCCCCTAATTCTTGTATTTCTCACGCAACGCATGCGCCACCTCGGCAGCCCCGAGGTAGTCCGGCGTCTTTCTGTGCACTCCAGGGTCCAGGGTTCATGGAAATGAGGTACGAGTGCATTGCATGATGTTTCTTTGAAGTCTCAATAGATCTCCATCATATGTGTAGATCAGTCTGCCAAGATCGCCACCCAATGACGACATGGGCGCACTTGCATATCGTAGGTAGATTATTTGATTAAATCTGGCATCGATGGTAAGCGATATAACTCTGTTTTGCATGAAGAATAACAACATTTGAATGGCAAATGCCCAGATTAGAACGGCACAGCCGAGAAATTCCAAGCTATCCATCCCACTAAGACTACTCCAAAATCTCCTTATCCCCATTAATCATCATAATATCAGGCTGTAGTACATTCAAAGAACACGAGCTTTTGTAAACGTTGTGTCTTATTAGTTTACCGGGTCTCAAATCCTGATCGTAGAACAAGGCTCAGTGGGGACCCGTTTTCAAAGGCAGCCGTGGACTATATGAACTATTTCATGCAGACGAAGCAATGCAACGATTTCCTCAGTAATTTCATTTAATTTATTTTCCACTTTCTCCCGAGTTTAATATCATCGTTGCAAGGGAGGCAAATCCAGGGCGAAAATTCGTATCACGTATTGTGCTTTGCAACCAAGCCATGACTTGCATCCATATCCATGCGACTTCAGCTTGCAGGTTGCATTATCAATGTGACGAACTACTATGGGTCGGAGTTGCGCGCTATTCATGGATCCATGGTTCAATCCGCTTCCCCGCCGCAATATTGAAATCTGGCTGGCATCAGCCATAGGTGAAGAAGCAACATTGCAAGGCGATTGGCGTTTTAATTTTGCCGCATCTACACCATGTCGTTCTTCTAAAGTTGCCAATACATAATAAACTCCCTAAGAACCCCTTTTTCTTTCTTCTTGAATGCCACAACGCCCTAGCGAAATTCCTCCAGGATGGATATGGCAAACGCGTCAATTCCCAGCTCGGGAGTCGCCTCTACTGTCATCCTTGTGGAGCTTGGCGATGTCGTTCTAGAGACGTCTTTTAAGGCTCTTACTGCCATTCCCATATTCACTTTCAAGTCCATCATGCATTGCTGTGCTACATACGCATACCAGCAGGGCGCCTCAAGCCGCCCAGACTACATTCGACGTCTTCAGGCTGAATTTGAGCTCTCAGAAGCCGAGATTGAGTGTGCATTTGACCAGGTCCATGCAACCTACACTATCAACACACAGTTACTCGCCTTTCTAAAAGAGCTCAAATCTGTTTCGAAGGACATAAAGATATATGCCTTTGCAAAAATCGGGAAAGAAGAGTACGACCGCAATTTTCATTTGCCAGTGGATTGGGCCATCTTTGACCACATCTTCGCATCTTACAAAATTGGAATGCGAAACCCACAATTCAACTGCTTTCATCACGTTCTCGATTCGATCAACAAACCTGCACATGAGATACTCTTTGTGGACCGAGACACGGACAATGTGATGACTGCAGCGTCGTTGGGAATGAAAGGGGTTGTATTTGATGGAGCGGTGAATTTCCAGCAGACTGTTCGAAACATGGTTTTTGACCCAGTCGCGAGGGGCAAAGCATTCCTTCGCAGGAACAAGAAAACATACAAATCTATTAGTGCCAACGGGGTCGCCATTGATGAGAACTTTGCCCAACTCATGATTCTGGAAGCCACAGGAGACGAGTAAGTTTTTCATTCGTGGAATAACATTCATTTTTACAAATACTAACGTGCGACAGGGCGATTTTAGCGAACTCGTTGAAATTGACCATCATGAGACTACATGGAATTATTTCATTGGTACACCCGTGCTTACGCAGACGGTCTTTCCCGATGATCTTGACACTACATCTTTGGCACTTATGGTCCTGATACAACCTGATCATATCGTCCATGGTGTTTTAGACCGTATGCTGGAATATGTCAACGAAGACGGTATCATTCTTGTAAGACTCGTCCTTGATACCAAACAAGATGAACGTCTTGCTAACCCATAAATCTCCCAGACATTCTTTACTTCCTTCAAGAACCGCGTTGATCCAGTTGTTTGCGTTAACGTTCTCGGTTTGTTCTACCGGTACGGCCGTGGACATCAATTGTCCAGAACCCTCGAGTGGCTCAAGGATGTTCTCATTCGTCGAGCCTATATGCATGGAACGGCCTTCTACCCAACTCCCGAGCACTTCCTTTTCTTTTTCTCCCGCTTCCTAGGTTTCATTAAAGAAAGCGATTCCACACTTCACGATGAGCTTGCGATCCTTTATATCCCGCGCTTGAAGGAGCGCCTTGGTACACCATGTGACTCTGTCGGATTATCTATGAGATTGATTGCATGCAACCAATTTGGAATTGCTGATCAAATTGGTCTCGAGACCCTTAAAGCCACACAGTGTGAAGATGGTGGATGGGATATGGGTCTTCTCTACCAATATGCTTCCAAAAAGTTAAAGATCGGCAACCGAGGAGTGAGCACCGCTTTGGCAGTCAGTGCAATTGAGAGCTTCCCGTGGCCCAATGGCAAATCGATCGGTCTTTCAAATGGAGTACTCGAAGATTTTTCTAATGGCGTGTCTACTAATGGCGCGTTCGAAATTCTGGTTCCCACACTTGAATACGGCATGCTCAGCCCACGGAATGAAGTGCAAGTTGCCTGGGCATGAAAAGGACATCGGAGGCTGTTTTTTGTTTTTTTTTTGGCTGGAAGTTTTGTACTACATTATAGGCAGCCGTAGATTATTTGTGAATTGTTTTCGATTTTGAACTTTGAAACGCATTAATGGACCAGAATACCATACAGTATTGGGAAGAAATCAAATAAAACAGAGTATTTTGCGCCCGAAAGCCATACAAATATCCTCTTCGTTTGAGCTCTATTGCATGCGAAAATCTATGGATTGGGCCGGGCCGTCATGCCATAACGAAATTAACATACAGGAGGTTCGCATCTTCATTCGCATCTTCGCCACCTGTCCCATCTCTAATGTGCTGTCATCAACTGTCTCCCGAGTCAACTCCTCTGAGCTGCCAACCCAATATATTGGCTTTGTGCTCTACTAAAGACATTTCCTCCCTCCATTTTAGTCACTCAGGGGATCTTCCATCTGACCAGCGAAATGCTCCACAGATCTAAAGACCAACCCAGTCATCCCCGTCAATTTGGCAGCTTGAACATTCCCCGGATTGTCATCCACAAAGATGATTGTTTCAACCGGCAAATCAATCTTCTCAATAACAAGTCGGTAAAAGCCAAGCTCGGGCTTACGCATGCCTAAGTTCCCGGAGACGAAGATTTCTTCAAACACGCCATATTGGTCGGCGATGGCTTGCAGGTAGCTCTGTTCAGGCCTAGGCGTATTGGTCATGCCATAGATCTTCAGACCATGCACAGTCGAAAGTTCCTGGACAAATTCGAGCATTTGATGATTGGTTTGAATGCTTTGACGCGCTTGGTCAATTGTGGCAGCAATATCGCTCGAAGCGATGCCAAACCTATCTGAAAGTTTCGCGTAGCAATCACGCTGAGCCAAGTGTCCACGTTCGTAGTCAAGCCAAATTTCAGAGGTCATCAACTCTTTCAGTAGCTTGGGGGGCACTGGGGAATTTGAAGACGGCTTCCAGGATGATACAACCTGTCCAAAATCGAGGACAAGCGCTTGGAAGTGAACCATTGTGAAAGTGGACAGATGTGGGTAGTTCCTTTTGCTTTCAAAATGCTGGATGCTGCGAGTATCACAGAGAAGAAAAATCAAGTTTCTCTAGGAACTGCATGTGAGCTTGCTGAAGAAAAATCCCACCGCAACTCGTTTGTTGCAATGATTGATAAGCCTAATGCTTTATTGCGAAATGGGTAATTGCAGTTCGGGCTGCAAGATCGCAGACAACTTCTCAGGTGTAACTAGATGATGTTTGATCGATGGCGCAATTTTGGTTCGGTTTCGCTTGATTGTTTGTGCCGATTCGATTCATCTGTTTTCTCCTTCCAACTAGCAAAGACCCTGCATGTGGTATGCAATGTGATGAGATATCGGTTGCATGCGGACTAGTATATATAGATATTCTGTTTCCCGATATCCATCCACCCCACTTAAGCGCCCTTATCTAGATTCAATGCAAGTTGACTTTAGAATATCGGTTCTCGGTATGCATCATAGTAGCCAGTATGCATGTGCTCAATATCTTCCAGCTAGTCACATAAAGTTGAAGATTCCATGCTTTGCCCCACATGCAGGAATCATTTTTCAAATCAAACATTTGATCCCACAGCCACATGCAGGTTTTTCTCCACAACTCTCAACCTCCAGGGGTAATCTATTAAGAATTAAATCGACATCCCCTACGACAGAAGGTGCACTCTACCACCTAAAGGGTTCTTTATGATAGCAGGAAATATTCCAGATACTCTACTACCCACTTATAACTCCATTGATCACCCGCACCAATTGAAGGTCATACCTATCAAGCCTGACCGTCATGACATCCTACAAAGCCATTATTTTCGATATGGGTGATGTTCTTTTCCAATGGAAACCCCAAATGAAAACCAAAATCTCTGTGGATATTCTGAAAGCCATCGTCCAGTCAGACCTGTGGTATGACTACGAACGAGGCCAAATGAGCGCAGCCGAATGCTATCAGCAGCTGAGCGAAACGTACGGCGTCTCACAAGAGGAGATTGCATCGACATTCCATCAGAGTACGAGCTGTTTGACGCCCAATCCAATAATGGCTGAGTTGCTGCATGAGCTGAAAAGTCGTGGATTCGCAATCTACATGATGACGAATATTCCGCAGCTCGACTTTGACCAGCTGCGGTCCATGGAATATGACTGGCATTTGTTTGACAGAATATTTGCCTCGGGCTACTTGGGAATGCGCAAGCCGGATCGGTGCTTTTACGAACACGTTGTGAAAGAGATTGGTGTGACGGGGGCCGAGGCAATCTTTGTTGACGACAAGAAGGAAAATGTGGTGGCGGCGCAAGATGTGGGTATGACTGGCTTCCTGTTCAAGGGTGCGGAGGCTAGTCAATTTTGTGGAGAGCTGAAGGTTTTGCTAGCTGGAGTTCCTGCAGAGATTTCTGAATAGCAATTGATGACTCCAGCCTCCAGTTATCACATACTATATCGGGAAGATCGGCGTTGTGAGACGATAGATTTGTTGCCTGTGAGATGTGTGACCCATATGCATGACATTCAAAGGCCCTCGTTTATGTGCACATGGAAGTCATCAATCAATTCAACCAATCATTCAAGGACTCATAGTATAATGTGCAATTATTTCGAAGGATGCATTCGTGGGTTTTTTTGAAGTTTTAAATTCGGTATTGTTACAGGCCGTATTATTCGTATTATTCGTATTTTGCGGCTCCAAAAGCGATATAATTGCACTCAAGTCCCCACTTGTTCCTCAACTCTCCAATCAAATCTCTCTCTTCTCTGTATTTATTTTCCTTCGGGTGTCTCCGCATTACGGCCCGGTTTGCTATCTTTGGTTTTTGTTTGGTTTTCTTGCCCTCCGGCTTTCGATCTACATCTTCCATTACCCAATCAAAACCTGAAAGCCATCACATATTCAGCTACAGCTTTCATGCGCAATATTTCCAGAGAGACCAGTCGAGTCCGTCACAGTGTACAATACACATACATGCATGTTCCACCACTTTCCTTCACACCGCAATTCATTTCTCAAATGGAGCTGACGAGGGAATGGACTAGGTACCCAGGACCTTCGATTTACAGGGGTGTTTTGTCCTCCCGAATAATGACGAACTGTGAAACTATTGCGCGTTTTCGAAAAACTGGCAGAGTCAGTTCCTACACGATCCTAATACAGTTGACACCATGGCGCACGCCTTGACGTTTTTCACGCTTGTGATGTCCCCTTTACCTTGGTGCTGAGTTTGACAACGGATAAATGAAGCTAATGAATGGATTGATATAGATCATTGCCGGAATCTCTATACGTCTCACCTGGCGGCTTTTCTTCCATCCATTGAGCAAATTTCCGGGTCCCAGATTGGCGGCTATATCGAATTTGCCGTACATCAAATGGTCGCTTACTGGTGAGCTCCATTTAAAAATCAAGGAGCTTCACGACCACTATGGCGATGTGATTAGAATCCGTCCGAATGCCTTGACATACCGGGACGCTCAGGCCTGGACAGATATCTATTCCCATCGCAAGTCTGGAGCACCTTCATTTGCCAAAGACCCCCAGTTTTACATTCCTTCCTCCAGCGGGGGTGCTGCCAACCTTATCAATTCGAGCGACGCGGACCACAGTGGCCAGAAGCGGCTTTTGACGCATGCGTTCTCGGTACGATCGCTACAAGAGCAGGAACAGCTGATTGTCGGATACATTGACCTCTTCATTCAGCGATTGGGAAGATATACCACCACGGAAGGAGAGAGCGAGGCCTTGGACCTAGTCCATTGGCTTAACTTCCTCACATTCGATATCATTGGAGACCTTGCTTTTGGCGAGCCTTTCGGCTGTCTCGAGAATTCCGAACACCATCCATGGGTTGCCACAATGTTTAAGAGCATCAAGACGGGAGCATTCCTCCGAGCCCTGTCAATATATCCTTTGGTCGCTATGTTCATTCGACAGGCTATGCCTAAGAGCTTGATTCGAAAGCGCCTGGAGCATTATCAACTCAGCAAAGAGCGCGTTGACCGACGATTGGCGACCTCTACATCCCGACCAGACTTCATCTCTTACATTTTGCGTTACAATGATGAACGCGGAATGGAAACCTCTGAGATTCAAACCAATGCGGCGCTGTTAATTCAAGCTGGTAGTGAGACGACTGCGACGGCATTAGCTGCGTGCAATTTCTATCTCCAAAAACACCCAACTTACTACGCCCAGCTCGTTGAGGAAGTCCGCTCATCTTTTAACTCAGAGAAAGAGATCAACTTTCTGTCCGTCGCTCGATTGCCTTTTTTGAATGCCGTTATTGAGGAAGGCTTGCGGATGTATCCTCCATCGCCAGCTATTGGTCCTCGGGTAGTCCCAGAGGGGGGAGCAATGGTATGCGGGCAGCATTTGCCAGAGAAGGTCAGTCTGTCTTCGAGAAAATAGATTTCCTGGTTACAGATCTCCAGAGATCCCTTGACACTGACCAGGTTTTCAATCACAATCAAGACCTCTGTATCAGTCGCCCATTATTCCGCCTTTCGTGGCTCGTGTAATTTTGCGAAGCCTGATTCATTCCTGCCTCAACGGTGGCTTCAAGACACGGGAGATACGCAGTTCAAAAACGACAAACGCGAAGCTCTTCAGCCTTTTTCAATGGGCCCAAGGGCCTGTATAGGCCGAAAGTAAGTTTTCAGTTCGGTCGTGCAATTTTCAGCTTGCCTCTAACCGATCCGCTCATCTAAAACAGCCTCGCCTATGCAGAAATGCGTCTCATTCTTTGCAAATTGTTTTGGAATTTTGACATCAGTCTTGATCCCCGTGTCGTTGACTGGGATAAAGCTAAAAGCTACATCGTTTGGGAAAATCAGCCGTTGTGGGTGCATCTGCACCGGGCGGATTTCTCGAAAATTCGGGGCCGTTGAAGTCAGCCGTTGGGTAGCTAGACAAATACCCCAAGAATATGATAGTTTGGATAACGATAGATAACATTAGACCTATCTCTCAACATTTGAATTCAATGATGGAATTTTCAGCTCTTGAATAGTAAGATGTCTTAAATGTATTTGTAAATGCTAGTAACCTTTCAATGTTGTTGAATGTCGGCGATTCTGAGAAGTGCTGACCCTAATCCGTCTCCGTACAATTGCCCGCATTTTGCTGGTTCTGAGCTGCCGGCAGATCCGTTGGCCGATTCTCCTGCTGGATTGGACGCCATCTTTCAAAATAATATATTAGTATAAGTTTCCAAGGTTCCCGTTGATCAAGTCTTACCGCATCCACTCGTGATGTATGATGCGGCAAAGAAGTTTTGCTGCACAGCGAGTAATAGTGGCCGAAAAAACCACCCAAATGACACGGGCACAAAGTTTTCTTGAAAGACTTGCCAGAATCGACGGCACTAAGCCGGATCAACTCAGCGACCCACGATTCTTCGGAACCTCGTGGAATAGGGTGTCCTGCTATATTTCTTCGGGTCAATATTAGCGAATTGGACGACGGAGACTATCCCATGGAGAAAGGGTTTGGGGGGACGCTTATCCACTTACAGCCCACTGTGATCCAGAATAGGATGATCAGGGTAAAGAGAACATTGGTAAAATTTATTTTGAAGATGTATCGATTACGAATGTTTGAAGATGTATCTGTCAGAACCTCGATGAGGACCTGGGAGAAGAACGAATGGTAATGAGGAGGAAAGAGAAAGAGGAGAAGAAACAACTATGGTGGTATTCTTCTACTGAGCGGGATGGAGGGGAAAGGAAGGAAGGAAGAGAGAAGCTCTTACTTCCTGGACTAACTACCAACCCTAACCCTCTCGCACAAAACCAACCCACGCGCTGGAGCATCTAGGAGCGGACCATGTGACCTCACACGGTTCACTCTCTCCTAACAGTAGTATTGAGTAAAACGGACAATGAATTATTCAAACATGAAGTTTCTACATGTGCGACGGGATTATAAACTTCAAGTTGGAATTTAGCCCAGAAAGGAAGGTATGAATCTAGGTCATGAAAATCCGCACATGGCAACAACATTGAAAAGTACGCGAATCCACGACCTGTCAGAAAAATCACCGCCAATGTATCCAATCCGCCCCTTCAAATGTTCAAAGTTTCCATAAGATCTCGACAATCGCTTCACAAAGTATGGCTTATCAACTAACATTCAATCTGTAGATATTTTCCTTGAATGCTTCAAATATTGGAGAAAATTTTTAAGTCATTAGTGATACATCGTATCAAAAAATACAACCCAAACCTACATGCAGTAGGGTGGTGTAACCAGTGGAGTCAAATCTGGTGGGCTGAGACCGGTTGGGAGCCTTGGAACAACCTTGGAAGGTTGGTGAAGTGGTTGAACCGGGCAGGGGGGGCGAAACAAAGATAAAAAGGCTGTCAAGAGATATATCAATTTGATTGGCCATAGCAACTGTCTTGCCTATATCGAATCAGAGGCACGCAGTGGAGAGAATCACACCATGTATGTATGTGCACTATATCTGCGCGTGATTTCAATTTTGGATACCGGGGGCCCCGATCTCAAAAAAATGTCTAAAAAAAAGAAAATCTGCTAAACTACCATGTCGATCTGTTTGTTTGTGCGATTATCTGCAATCTTTTATTTAGCCTCTGGCTTGCTCTTTTCAGGCTTTTCTTTTTAGAGATTGTCTCCAGTTTCTGAAAATTTTCCAAGTTGATCTCACTTTTTCTCCCAGTCAATCATGACACCAATCCCCTGCGAGAAAATTTTCCTCGACGCAACTCTGCACGACCTTTACGCGCCAGATTTGGGGAAAGACGAAGAAGTCACTCTGTTTTATTTCAACTACACCGAAGCTCTGGCGCTGAAATATGGCATCTCGAAGCCTAGACGATTCATCTACCAGTATGGATCGGCTGTGATCGAAGACGAGGCATTTGTCATTGGCTTGTATTTGCAGCAGTACCCCTTACACATGACCTTTTTCGCCGGCAAGATGCCTGTATATATGATGGACGTGAACGACGATGCAGGGTATAAGGAAGATGTGTTGCGGGTGTTTGCGCACCTTACCACAGACCAACAACCCCGGGTATCCTTTTTCAAGGGCCCAGCCGAACCGATCTGCTCGCCAGGAGAAAGAGTCGCCGTACTCAATCCAACAGACTCTCTTTTGGAACTGCCACATCTGGTGAACCCAGATGTACAGTTTCTTCTCCAGTGCAAACGCACACTGGCGTTTTCCGGCCTTCCGACTCCCGCGACAGAGGTCATTGATACCCATCTTCAACCACTCGAGGTCCAGGATGAGGCGGTTATCTCGAGAGAAGTGCAGCTGATCCTCAATCGTGTCCACCAGCGAAAGCTACCCTTTGTTCTCAAACTGCAGCAATCTGCGGGATCGTTGGGCACCTTCTTTTTCCGTTCTGAGAAGGATCGTCAGCGCTGGATACCAGAAGTGGAAGTTGAGCTCCGGCGAGCATTGCGGCAGTTGAATAGTTCAAACCAGATTTTTCACCCTGCAAGCCTGGTGATTCAGAGTTTTGTTTCTGGTGATACCGTTGCGATTGCCATGTTCATTCCCAAGCAAGGAGACCCGGTCTTTCTAGGCGGTTCTGCCCAATTCCTCAATGATCAGGAACAGTGGATAGGTGGTTCTATATCTTATCGAGAACAAGACTCGATATCTGAGAACTACTCGCCCATCATGCGACAGGTTGCGCGGTTTGTACAGCAGCATGGATACCATGGACCTTTCTGCATGGATTTGATGACTGACAGCAACGGCAACCATCTGGTGATTGATTTGAACCCACGGTGTCCTGCGGGTGCAGCACTTGGCGTGCTTCGCACCCATTTCTCGCGACAGCGAAATCTAGACGAAGCAGCACTTATTATGCCTTTATGTGTATCGGGGACAAGGGACAGATTTGAAAAGGAATTCAGTGAGCAGTGCCTAGAGGGGAGATTGGTTATCACATCGTGGTGTTATCTACGTGGGAGCAATCGCAGTATGGCAGGAGTGATTTTTGCAGCGGAGACAAAGGAGAAATTGCGAGCATTCATTACAATCCTTGAGGATTACCAAGCTAGAGTGGAATAAGAGGGACATACCAAGCACTGCCTAGGTAATATCTGGAGCAACGGAACTAGTGAATATGTACATACTGCTGAAATTCTTCTGGTACAGTGCTGTGTAGGTGACTTTTGCTGGGGTAAATTGATCCAGCACTTGAGAATTAGAACCCTCAATGAGCCTCTTAAACCCTAGTATGTAGAACTTGGGGGGAAATTTCACCACATATTTGGCTTCCTCAGTTGATTGACAAACATCTACTTTTACGTTGAATGAAACTCGTGCAAATACCAGAAATTCTTGACTGTCACCAAATCCCGCCCTCTACTACGCGGGAACCTGTGTTTTTTGCAGCACCTGATTGGCTGAGAGGCCCAAAGTGGGTCCAAACAGTCTTTGTCTCTAGATGACCCTAGAGTCGGTCTTAGGGGACGGTCAGGTGATTCCAATGATGCTACCAGTCGACCATCTCCCTTGAAGGTTTCATGGACCCTACCGCCGCGCGAGCCACATCAGTACGGCCTGTTTGGATATTTATTTAGCAGTGCCCCCAGTATGTACATTTGGCCAAGTCGATGCACTGTCTCCACATGCAGGGAAGTACCCGCCTGAATATTGGAAGAACATCCAGATGTGAAGACTGGTGGAACATGTACTTTAGCGTCAGGATAGGCAAGTGGACAAATTGCAACTCCGAGGTCCGTATCGAATGCGGAGATAATCACGGACGAAACCTGGAAGCTCATTTGTCTTGCAACAAGGCAGAATTTACGCGGTCGGCACAAGGATCACGGGCAGAAATGTGATATATCAAGAAATTTCAATTTCAAAGATCGAAATTGTATGCAAGCAATACCTGCATAGGATCCTAGCCTAGAAAGTAATCGAGCTGCATTTCGGAAGTCTTATGGTTTTGAGCCTAGGGGTGTGGAGCATAATAGATTTCAAGCCGTAAGCATCTCCGTAGTAAGTGGAAACCTCGGTGCCTATTACTAAGGTATTTAAAATTCTATACCAAGGCGAAACATGTAAATTACGCTTAGCGTCAGTCCCACCTGAGGGACAATATGCAGGTGGATCTTTCCCACCGTGGAGAAAGCAGTTCAGCTTCACACTTGAAATGATCCACCTTTACATTAGGGCTGCCTAATTGCACCTAGTCGGGAATAGCAAGTTTGAAGTTGGGCCGTTCCGGGTTTGAAGACGACCCTACATAACTCTCCCCAACGTGCAGCCTATCACAAAAGGTCCCACAATGCAAAAGCAATACAAACGTGCTTACCATGTTCGATCGCGCCGATAATCTCCATAAGGTGGCAAATTCATCACAGTCCGTCCGACTCTCTCTGTGTTCTCATCCTACGGTATTTGCAAAGAGCAGTTAGGGGAAAAGCCCCACTCAACATTTGTTTGACCGTTCAACGAGCTCATAAGAAATACAAAGGGGCTTCCACTTCAAATCATCATATTCTGAATATTTGTACAGATTAATTGATACAGGCTTGGAACTCTTAGAAATCTTGTCGCCGCCGCGGGGGAATTGAATCTCTATTATAAAAATCGAACAATTACTTATCGCTTAGCACAGTTGAAGTGACAAGTCTCAGAAGCAGATTAACATGGAATAGCATTGTACATATTTCCCGACAAGAAAGGTCTTATCCGACAATGTTGCAACGTCAATTTTTTGGAAACTCTCATTCAAGCGGCATCTCTGGTAGATAGCAGAAAATACCAAAAATAATGATGAGAGCAACAGAATACATCACTATCCTGAAGTTAGTTCCAAAACGAAAATTCCAAAGTTGTGAGAAGACGGTTGCCAGTGCCTCACCAGGAACAATTTGAAATGCTTTTATGAAGTCAAACCGCATGATTGACTGTAGCGATTCCGGTAGAGAGAAGGCGAATCGACTGTCCTTTAAGACTTTCCCAATCATCTGGGTATAAAAACATATCAGCAAAATACTCAACTATATCATATTCCGTCCTGGTGAAGTATACTGACTTGTGTTGAATCCGAGTCTTGTCCAATGGAGTGAAGTAAACACTTTTTGAACATATTTTGGGTGACTGCGGAGACTACAGTCACACCAATCATTATACCCAGCTGTTGAGTTAGATAGTAGACTGTGAATGCGGCGGAGGTCATCTGTTTGGGAGTTGAGGCCGAAAACCCAACGAAAGAAGTTGTGAACATGCCGCCCACCCCAAGCCCTACACTGACTGTGTATAGAATTTCTAAAACACCTGGTCCTTGCTGTCTCCGAAAGCTTATCAGAACATTCGCCACTATTGCGATTGTGCAGCTCAGGAAGGATAGAATTTTATATTTCCCCGTTCTGTTCCGCAAATTAGCGTCGCTGCCCATGAATTGTTACTAAGAGACAACTTACCGCTTTATAATTCGTCCAGCAATGATAGAGCCCATGACAAGCCCACCCGTCATGGGTAGAAAAGCTGTAGCAGCAAGAGAATTGGAGACATTCTCTGTCCGAATCCAAAACTCTGCAAACTGACTCATTGTCTATACACGCAATTAGCTTCAGCGTACTCTCTTGGGATATCTTTGACTTACGCCATAGTTCCCAAATAAGAGAAGGAATTGTAATATGCAAGCCGCGTAAGTCCCGTTTGCTTTGATCAGCTCGAACGATACAAGTGGGTTTACTGTCCAGTATCGCTCATTGAGTCCATATAGTATGCCGCCGATGAAGATAGTAATCTACCCCTCTACTACGCGCGAACCTGTGTTTTTTTGCAGCACCTGGTTGGCTGAGAGGTCCAAAGTGGGTCCAAAGACAATGCTACAGCTGGGGACTCGGATTGGCTTTAGGTTCAATCGCCGCGCGCAGCGCGGCGACAATACTTGTAATTAATGCTTCCCTGATTGTGTTTCCTATCGGTCTTTCATCCGAGGCGAATTGGCACAGTCCGATGATAGCTCCAAGTGTGATTCCAAGAAGAGTGATTCCTATCAAGTTCAACTGTAGCTGGGAGGGAGATTTGTTCCTTTTGGTGGGCGATGGCAATCTCCAATAAGTCAAGATAAAACAGATAAAGGCCAAAGGCGCCTGGATGATGAAGGAGTACCTCCAACCGATTCCATCGGCCAATATCCCTCCCAAGGGGCCACCAACGCTAATAGCAAAAGTCATTACCATCGCTATATATGATCTCAATACCGCGACTTGTTTTATCGGTACCGTGTCTAGTATGCGGTCAGTCGGATGCCTATGCAAATTGTATCGGGGCTATCACCATTCAGAATGACACTGATCAAGTCATTCATGCCAGATCCACCAGCGCCAGCGATAAATCTGCCAATAATCGCAACCCAGATCGATCTCGACACGCCACTTTCAGAAAATGTCAATTGCGTAGTAACTCTGAAGAGTTAGTATTGACTCACGTAGTCATACACCCGGCAGCGAACATGAGATATGCGGCCAGGAGAGGGAACTTGTAACCATAAACCTCGCAAATTCGCCCATACTAGAATTGTCAGTCAGCAGGATTCTGGGACAAGTCATCCGGAACTCGCCCACCAATGGAAATGTGATGATGTAACCCAAATTGTAGCCGGCGATAAGCCAGGGTCCCAGGGAAGCGTGATTAAACTGGGATGCAATCTCCGTGTGAATCGATAGAACAAATGTTTCGTCAGTGTAGGCAAGGAAAGACCCTATCAATACCCCTGGTGTCAGCTTTATTCCTAATTGCAACAAGTCACCTGGGCAGATTTGCAGTTTATCAAATACCTAAGAGAGCAACAGTGAAAAATAGGCGGTCCACTGGTGATTTTCCATCTTCTTTTGAACCTTTCCCTCTCTCTGGATCATCTGCTTGGTCGCTTGGACTGGGATTTAGCGGCGTGTTCTCATCCATTGTGGTCTTCATGACGCTTATCGTGACGACAAGCGAAACGGATGTATGGGGAGAGGAATTACACCATTCTAGCTGAATGATATATCTTGAAAAGTTCACCGCTCGGTAAACTTCTCTGGGACGCCTGGTCTTCGGGCAATAATCAGTTTGATATTACATGGACTCCCTTGCCGATCGATTTGCGACTGGGGATGCATCCGGCACACAAGACTAGTGGCGAACAACAAATCTGGTTCACAGCTATTGGCCATTTCAATGACTGGTGATTCCGCCCACTTCATTCAATTGATGTTTCATTCAAATGTTATCAATTAGATTCTGCCTACTTGAGGCGGACCATTATGCAGCATTCACTATTGATATTTGCTTCTCCTCGGCTTCCAGATGCGTCTCTGTTGTTTTACGTTCGTGTTCTTTTACTGAAAGTTTTCTCTCCATCACATTATGATTTCAGCCACAAAAACACACATCAGACAACACTTGTATTTGAATGCATGTGCTGACCGTCACGCGAGGCCTCAAAGTTAGTCACTATCAATAAGAAAATCCTCGCACACTGTGCAAGAGATCGGGCTTGGGACTCATGACTTTATTGGCTGTTTGCTCTCGCGTTAAGCTCTCTCCACACTCCAGATGTCAAGTGCTGACGCGCAGGATAAGAAACGTGGAGTTCGCATAAGGCTTGGAGGCTTGGGCTAGATTGATTTTTCCTTCTCAGGCCAGAATGTTTGTCAGGAGAAAGTTCTCCGTAGTCGAGCTGCACCTTCGGAGTGATCCACGGTGCAGAAAGTAGTCCAGCTGCATATCGGAGCTCCGGAATACCTCTTTAAGCCTAGCCGTGTGGGGCATAACACATCGATCTCACTTAGCGTCGGATCCGCTTGCACATTTGGAGTCCCACAGACCCACACTCACACTTGGAATACCTAATTGGGAATAGCAAGCATGCACGTGGGTCATTCCAAGTGCGAAGATGATCATTTAATCAAATTTGCAGGTAAATCACTCCAAATACTATGCAGCTCAGATCACTTATAGTTTGTGGGCTAAAGTCATATTCCAACTAGCAAAAGTAGTCATTCAAACAAATACTAGTACCAATTAGGCAGGACCAAGGTTGCAGCATGGTCAAACAGTCCTCGGCTTCGAACAAAGTTTCTGTGAACTTCATTTCAATGTTCTGTTTATGAAGTTCAAGATGTGAAGTTCAAGGGTTGGTCTTAAGGTGCTAATTACTACATTCAATGGTAATCATGCGCTCTAGAATTTGAACTTGTTCGATACCGAAAGTTTAAATATTCAATGCTTGACTGTTTTCTATATAACCCTTCTGTGGACATGTTTAATATCAACATTTGAACAATCCTTTTGTCGATAGTGGGGAAGGCTTTGCCTCAAGTGCTGCGTAGCCCTGCGGTGTTCATGGTAAGACTATCTCCTCTTGTCGTCTTCGGACAGAAAGCCTGGCATCTTTATTGGTAGCCAGGGCCGTCCCATGCCACTCAACCTTTGAGCTTGTCCCTTCTGCGAACTTGAAATCGTACTTCAATAGGATATGACACAGAGTAATCTTCATTGATGCAGAGGCAAAAAACCTTCCAGGGCATGCATTTCTTCCGTATCCAAATCCAATATGATCGGAACTACTGGAGACCAGTTGAAACATATTCTGACCAGTATCTTCTCGCAATTTGGCGAAGCGAAATGCGTCGTACCGATTTGCGTTAGGGTAAATATCATCATCCCACATCTGGTTTGAAGCAGTAAAATTGACAATCTCCCCTTTTCTTATCACCACGCCATTGGGCAATTTGACCGTGTCCTCGGCCATCCGCGAGACCGTGGCTAGGCGAGTAGTATATGTTAGCAATTGAAGATATCTGTTAGATCCAAATCCCACTCACTGAACGACATTGGCTTCATCCGCTGACTCTCCTTGATCGCACTATCAAGTAGCTTCAGATTGTAAAGAGTCGCGGTACTCCATGACTGATTTTTCATAACAGACACAATCTCTTTGCGCAACTCACTAACCACATCGGGTAGTTTTGCCAAATCGCAGAGAAGTTGAGTAAGACAATCGGTAGTTGTATGTAGCGAAGCAATAGATAATCGAAGTTGTAGCTCTGCGGGGTCATAGGGTCGTCCCTGGGAGCCCTCTTCAAACCAGTCAATCGCATCATCACTAGCTGGTAAGGATGTATCAAGTTGGGTTGCTCTCCGCGCTTTACGGTCTTCAAGAATTGGGTTGATCAGATCGCGTGCCTTTTGGAGGTCTGATCTCATTCTGCGGCATGTAGGCGAAATCCATGCCACCAGTGGGCATAAAAAGCGCGGCCACTGACGCAAGAAATCCGACGCGACAAAGAGATCAGAGACGTGGTTTCGAGTAATTCGACGCCAGTTAGGATCCTGCCGAAGTTCGTTTGAGAGAAAAACGCGAGCCGATTCTTGTGATACAATATCCAGCATGCTGGAATATACCTCGATGCTATGCCAATCTGCATGCATTTAGTAAATAGAGGTTGAAAGAAGATGAGGGAAAGCGTAGCAAGAGCCCAGGGGTCTATTTCTTACCTTCACTTTCAGAAAAGACATTCTGGAGCTCAGCGCTGGCTTCTTCAGAAATAGGCACCATGGTGTGCTCTAAGCAATTCGAAGTTAATCAGAAATCCTCTCTCCATATAAGGTGTTTCAAGAGGCCGCTCGGAGGCCACTCACCTATATGCTGCTTCAGTTTTATTCTGATGGTATCCCGAAAAATAGTAACAGCGGTCGGCTCATCGCTGGACACGTCGAATCCCGAGAGATTCCCAAACCATTTCTAGGGAATCGGGTCAGATTTTTCATTCTTAGAGTATGAACTTGCAAAATCACATACCTTGTTGACTAGGCCCCAAAGACTGAATCGCTTGTCATTGCAAATATCTCTGATAAATTTAACTCCAATGACCAGCTCGACTCCAATATCCGTGCCCACATAGAACCCATCAGGAAACTAATGATTCTAACTTTAGCGAAGATCAGTAAGCCATACAGTCTATTTTGTACTCGCCTTTGACAGTCCCGCGCAGAATATCTGCCGTGTTTCATTGCGAAACCGCTGTTTGACTTTGGTCCATGATAGGTCGAAAATTTTCTTTCCATTCACAACTGGCAACGAGGGACAAGACCATGATATTGTGGATAGGAAGAGTCCGACCGACACCACGACCAGTAGGATATCTGTCAAATATGACATTTTCGGTTACCGAAGGCACGTCGGTAGAGAGCGCCGAAGAAAAGCGACAGATTTTTGCGATGCGAATTTGAGCAAGGAAATGTTGGAAGGTAGGAAATAAATCAATGCCTATTCTTTGAGGATTGACGATCGAGGTATGGAGGAGGTCTTACAAATACGCATGCATTATCGTCACTTACCAAGGTAAGTGAGAAATTTTATCGCGTGCATATTTTGGTGCAGGCTAGTACCTACTAGTAGTATAGATTTAGTCCAGTCGAGACGATGTATATCTGCAGTGTGTTCAAATTTATTGGACATGTGCATAGAGCGTATCTTGCATACACAACAATAATCCTGGCCCAGAATATCTCGGCACGAGAATGGCGCTTCTCTGTGCATATGTTCCGCAAGCTGAACTCGCACCCATGTAAGAATATCATTTTTCATTGACGGTCCACTTTAGAACATAACCGCCCTGAAATGGCGCAGCCTCACCGCCTACTGGCGATTGTAGTAAGTAGTAAGTACCGATATGGATTAGCGGGATCCAGTCACGACTCACTTACAACCCTGTGGCGTTTGGTCAGTGCTCGTTAGCCCCATTTAGGGACTCCGCACCGCTAAAAAAAAATCGTGCTCAAGGCGAGTCCACTGCAATGAAATTTGCTACTCAGAGTACGGTAGACCACTAGGGGACCGCCGACTCTAGAAAGGGGGCTACAGAAGAAGAAGACAAGATCATGCGAGTATTGGATGATATTGGGAACTACGAGAGAGAGAGAAAGAAGAGAGAGAGAGAGAGAGAGAGAGAGAAAATAAGAGGGGACTATCTACAAGGACTCGGAGGGTATCACATACAGGTGATAGGTACAGGGTAGGAACAACGTATCTCCTTAAGGAAGATACCGTTCAACACCGGCCCACCCCACTTCTTATGACCACCTCCCTCCAGAGCTAGCTGCTATATATACGCCTATAACAATAATAATATCGAGGTTACAGCAAAAAAAAATTGAAAATTGAAGTAATTCATATTTGATTGATAAGAAGAGAGGTGCAGTAGGCAGGCAAGTCTGGGCTCTAAATAGAAGAGCAAAGAACAAGGCGAGGGCGTAATGTTACACAAATCCTATAATCCCTCATCCTTGTACGCAAACCGGACAAAGCCTTGTTGCACATATTATCGGGCGGAAGAGCATTGACAGAAAAGCACCTTCCCCTGACAGGTGCTAGGTATTCAGTCCGTCCTAATTATTTACTTGATTTAAAGCTATTTTGTCGATCGCATGACCCCTGGTGAGTACGTCGTAGGCTGCGCAGACTACGTAGGGCGCCAAAATGCATGAAAGCCCGTGGCTATAGGTCCAATCGGACTTAACTTCAATGTCAGTTTTCCGTCTTTCCAATATTAATATATCGAAAAAGTTGACTACAAAAGTCGGAGATATGATGGGTCACTCATGTCAGTCTGCCACATGCCATTTTACATCGAGAACGCAGGCAACTAGTAACTAGAAAAACAGACGGGAACAGACGGTAACTCAAAGCCAAATCTGCTTGTTGATCATCCCCAGCGCAAAATCCTTATGTTTGACAGTGAATGTTGATCATGTGATTTGGGGTAGCCCCTACTGGTCCACCATACTGTAGGGGGGCCCTAAGGGTGCGCCCCATTCATAGGATTCTCCAATCTCTGCATTCGTCCAACACGCATGTTCGTTGATATAGCAAAGATCAACATTCGCCATTTCCGCTGCTTGCATCGCTTCCTCGCGATAGTAACGGATTTCCCGTCCACACTCGTCGTACCACACCACGAGGACGGTTCCTGCGTCGGGACCTTCGGTGGCAAAAGATGTTTCATCAACAATATAGATGCGCCCTCTTACTAGTCGGAAGAGGTACTGCGCAAAAAAGCATATCCAAGGGTTTTCATCTTCCACTGGGTCATATCCGTCTTCCTCGGCTCGCTGGGCATCACCACTCTCACGCTCAATTCTCCCTTCCAGGGCCTCCTGAATATATTCCTCATATTCTTCAAACAAATCATCACTATCGAGTAGCTGTGGAGCACGAAGGAAAATCTTTTCCCAGTTGGAACCGAAGTTGTACAAGGATGAGTCGTTGTAAACTTTAGGTGGGATAACAATCATGGAATCAATGTAATTTTGAATCTGAGCCCAAGAGACTTCTGAGGAAGGGTCATAGTAGGTACGAAGCCAACAAGTATCACCTTTCAAATTCCGCTCAGTGGGTAGGCGGATACGATCCAAGAGGTCTTGACTATGTGGTGGAAGTTCTCGTACAGATTGCTTCCTTAGTCCTTCCTGCTGCATTCGATACGGCTATTCCGATAAGTTGGTCTAGTAAGAATAATCGGGGGCCAAAATGAAATGAACTCGCGACCACGGACTCCGAGTGCCACATATTTAGCGAAGATTTCCTCCCGTTGAGCATCAGTAGATAGCGAGGAGTCTTCTTGCCAATGCTCCTAGAATAGTGTTAAAATGTGTGAATAAGCATTCAGTGGATGAACTTACCAGAAGGAACAAATCTTCCTGCGAGACTTTAAAGGTGGCCATACTGCAGAGTGTTTCCAAGAGAGATGATGGTGGGACAGTGAGAAAGTTATTCGAGATTGTCTCGGTACTAAGGATGGGTCAATTTTCTTGGCAGGGGCTTATCTTGAAGTTGGCGGTCAAGCAATACCAAGTGGAGAATGTCTTAGAATGTTCAGCAGGAAATATGGAAGCGAAGCGAAGCTTGAAACAAAATTTGGAAATTGGATGTGAGGGAAAGAAAAGAGAAGATAAAAAATTGAGGGGTACTGGCGATTTTAGCCGCCATCCGGAAAATAGAGAATATGACATAATCAAATTCCAAATTGGCAGAATTTCAAATTTCAAATTTAAATTACAAATTTAAATTACAAACAAATCTACCCCAAACTGGGATACCCAAATTTTACCCCACTTAATCCTATCGCTTCCTCATATTCTCTTTGTATATACTCCTCCACCATCTCAATCGCTCGTATCAAGCGCGCCCTATTTATGCTCCCATTCCCATTCCAAATATTCGCTCGAGATATTTTAATCCGACGGACAATCGCTGGCCATTCTTCCAGTGGAATACCCATTCCTGGAGGTGGAAATAGCTCCTAATCATGATTAAGCCTAAGACCCCTTCTTAAGCCTGAGCCTGAAGCTTCTCCTATAGTAGAAGCTTATACAGGTGATGATTAGTATTCACGTGAAGTTGAAGACTCTCTAGGCGTCATAAATTATATAGTATATACTATTGCCTGAGGTGTTAGTAGCTATCCTTCTTTTTGAGGTGTTTGGGGAGCTTTTCCTTTCCCTTTTCCTTTATCTGTAGTATCATCAACTATTAGCTAGATTACTTTATCCTAGTGCATTTTTAGTCATTTATTATTAAAATATTTACTTGTTGTCTGATCTCTGTACCGGCTAATCCTTATATAAACTATATTTTTAGACTGCTATTTAGTATCCTTTTTTCTAGCCTAAGCTTGTTGCTGGGCTTATTTTCTTTTAAGAGGGCTAGAAGATAAACCCTTATATATATTCTGAATAGGGGTTATAGAGACTATAGGAGTTTCTAAAGTAAGATTAATAGGTAGTATTATATAATATGAGAAACTAGATTCTTCTGAATCTGGCTCTGACTCTTAATCTTCTTATAACCTAATATTACCCCCTTATACTATTATAGATGAATCTGAATCTTATGGAATAGTTTATTATGGTTACAGTTGTAGTTGACTTTAAGTTTAAGTTGGTTATATGAAATATCTTATTAGTACTATTCCTATTTAAATTTCTCTTAAGTTTAAATCCTCTCCTAAAAGATTAAGTAGAAATACTAGGGCCTAAGGACTAGATTAGTAGGAGGTATATGATATATAGAAGCTAGGAGGAATAAGCTATTAATGGAAATAGCTTCTATATTATTGGTGGAAGTTAACATCCTCTCTCCTAAATCTAATATTAGTATAATATTAATTATAGCACTAAATAAGTACTTAATATATATATACCACTTAAGTCCATCATACTAATACCTAATAAGACTAGTTTTAGCCCCTTAACCAGGCTTAAATTAGTATACTACCTCTCACCAGCCACCTATAAGTATCTACTTTATAATAGTATTATATCTATATCAGATCTCCTCTAGGTGTTTAGGCTTCCGATTAGGTATATATATTATACCTAAATACTCCTATCTAATATACTAATATAAAGCACCTTATTTCTTAAAGACTTACCTATATATTATTATACTATATAATATAATATTATATACCCTAGTATTCTCCTTACTAAGGATAACTTATAGGTAAGATAGGGTATATAGATAAAGAACTATATCAAAGTTTATATTACTAAAATCTCTTATTAGGAAATTGTAAGATACCCTATCAGCCATAAATAATATATAGTATACTACTAGATACTAGCTAGGGTTATAATTAGGGATCGGTCCTATATAGCTTAAGCTTAGTATATATATTATTTATATATTAAAGAAAGGTTCTCACTATAGGTATATCCCTACCTTAGATAAGGATTTTAAGTAGTTAGGACTTTAGCTTATTTAAATACTATAAGCTAAATACCTAAACTATCTTATATAGTAAGTTAGGATATTTTGATAAAATATTATTAAAATATTATTAGAAAAAGTAGAGGGAAAGGATATCTAGAGAGGATGGATAGATAAACTCTTAGTAGTAAGTAATACTAATATATATATCTTAATATCTACCTTAGGTATAAATATATAATATATATTTATTAAATAATATATCTTCTTTTTTCTTTATATCTATATATTTTATTATTAGATATTCTAAGGGATAGTTTAAGTTTATCTCTAAGGATATTTTAAATTTATTTTCTTAAGTTTTTATTAAAGAAAGAAAGAAAAAAAAGATACTAAAAAAAAATAAAGGAAAAAACAAAAAGGGATCCAAAGAAAACCTTAAAGAAAAACTAAAAGGGATACACTAAGAAATAATATTTCTACTTCTTATATAATAAGGGGAAGGTTTAATAATATCTTTAGTAAGTTTAGTCTACTTAGTCTAATTCTAAGTCTACTTTAAACCTTAAGTTATAGCCTTTGGTTGTTCTTTAGAATATGGCTATTAGTAAGGTTAAGGCTGTGCTTATTAGTAAGGTTAAGGTTGAGTTTATTAGTATTAAGGATATGATTTTTGGTAGGATACTTAGCTTTATATAATAGATACTTGGTTTTATATAGCTTCCTAAGCTTCCTAAGCTTTAATAGTAGTTTTAGCCACTTAGGATTATAAGGATTAATCCTATAATTGATCCTACTTAAAAAGGTTAGATTAAGTTTAATAAAGAATCTACTAAAGTCTTACCTATAGAGTTTATATTTAGGCTTCTTCTAACCTAGCCTCTAGCTAAGCTTTCTTAGCCTATATTCTTTTAAACTTATCTTAGATATATTCTATTCTAGGAGGCTAAATAAACCTACTTAGGGTAAGCTAATTATCTCTAATTACTCTTTCTCTTACTATAAGTAATAGGGAGCCTATTAGTATTATTAATAAAGTAAAAAGAGGTAAAAGATTATTATTAAGAGAACTAGGAAGTTCTATAATATAAGAAGTATAAGAATTAAGCTCTTACTCCTTATCTTTAATCTTTATCTTAATCTCTGTCTTAATCTCTATCTTAATCTCTGTCTTAATATTCTTATTACTTTTATCTACTTCTAATACCTTATATTAAATAAAGATTATAAAAATATTATATTTATCCTTTAGCTTAGTAAAGCCAAATTCAAGAAGATTAGTAAGTTTGTACTTATTATCCTTTAAATTCGAGATAAATAAGGGCTTTTTGGGATTTCCCTGAACTCTAATTGTGAGTTGTAGTTTATTGGTTGGCTTGTAATATTTATGTAGGAAGTCGGCTGAGACTACTAAAAAAAGATCCTTTTTAATAAAATCTTTAAAATTGTTGATTGTTCGATTTTAGAAGGAATAGAAGGTAGTTGCTAGAATTTAAATATTAGGCTCTGCTCTTTGATTTATAGCTGAAAGGTATATACTAAGTTCCTTAAGGCTCTTCTGACTGTCTAAAAAGACTTTTTGAAGGTAGAAGGATAAAATAACCTGGAAATGCTGAGGAGTACCTAGTTAAATTAGCTGCTCTGCTTGTGCTGTCCTATTTGAATGTTAAAAGGCTAAGGTAATACCTTAACAAACTGGCCTAGATGTAGTCCTATAGATATGCTCTTATTAAATATAGTTTGTTAACCTAGGTTTAAAGCTTTCTCTAGTATTCTATAAAGTAGAATACTAGTTTATTAACCTAGGTTAAAAGCTATCTCTAGTATTCTATAAAGCAGAAAGCTTATTATAGTTATTGTAGTTATTATACTTATAAGGACTAGGAGGTAAATCCTGGTAGTCAAACTGGAATTATTGAGATGTGGTCTGGCTTCTTAGATTTAATATGGTGCTTATAGTCTGGCTCCTTAGATTTAATATGGTGCTCTATGAGTTTGATCTTTCTGGTGTAGTTAGATTAATACTGTTGTTAAAGCTTAATATTTTGAAGTATAAGATAAATAAGGAGGGATAAATAAGAGAGAAAGAATAAATAAAAAAGAGGAAATAAGAAGGAAGAGAGAAAAAGAGTATCTTATATTTCTAACTAGATGATTTTAAAATATCTCTCTTTTCTAATAATAAATACTATTTCTAACTTTCCCTATATAGTATTATATAATATCTTTAAGTCTTTATCCTATATACCTAGTATATACTAGGTATATAGAGACCTAGGTGTTAAGTTAAGGTCTCTTATAAATAGAGAACTCTAGCTCTTATCTAGATTTATAATATAGATATGTATAGTATTGAAGTTCTAGATATTCCTTATAATATAGTGTTACGGACCTATAGGGGTTGCACTCCTGTGGGGCAACAAGACCTAACTAAATTGTCTAATGTATAGGTCATGTGGAAGGCATGGTTCTAGGAACCATGGCTATTCTGTTATACCTAGATAATACAGAATAATATAGGGTTATGATGGAAAGACTATAATTTGGGAAAGTAATATAAGAAAGGGCCTATTATAGGATAAATAGTATTATAAGGATTAGGGATCCCTAGGATAAAAGAATATCCTATGATAATATACAGGTCACGGTTTTATATAACAATAGCTATCATATAAATAAGAGTATCCTAGGATATACCATAATTAAGGGATTCTATAGGATATTAGTTATCCTAAGAATACCGGTATCCTATAATAGGTAGTAACTACTAATATTATATAAATAGCAGGATCCTAGGAGCATTAGGATCTTATAGATAAGGATCATATAATAACTTATCAGGTGATAAGACTTGCTTATTAACTAATAAGCCTGGAGAATATTAAGTGATAAGTCCTAGACTTATCAAGTAATAGGAAGGATTAGATATATAAGATAGTTATTACCTATATATATTTAGTTCTTTATGATTAATCTATATATTATTACTTAGAACCTAATAGTTTATTCACCTATTAGTTTTATATAAGATAAACCCCTACTAGGAGAGGTATCCTTAATCTCTAGTCCCTTAACTTAGTACCTAAGTATAGCTTAATTAGGTAATACCTTTTTAGATGTAGAACCCCTTATTAAGTCTATTCTATAGACCTAAGCTTATATAAGGCCTAATATTAACTAGTAATAGTATAGTTGTGAATTGATGACTTAAGGATTAAGTGTCTACTTAGTAAGTAGAAGCCCTAATGAATAATACTTATTGTGATTATAGAGTGTTATATAATATATTAATTATCCTATCTTTATGGAATATATATAAAATTAGTAATTAGTATAGTACTAAATAAAGTAGCTAATAACTAGGGAGGATAGTAGACTATAGTATCTGTTATACTACCTATAATAGTAATACCTACTAATAAGTAACTTATAGTAATAATAAGCTAGCTCTAGGAGTAGCTTATTACCCTAAATAACTATTTAGTATTAGTAGTTAAACTACTAAAGCCTATATTTTTTGAAGGAGCTTAAACTTAGCTTTAAAGCTTCCTAACTTAAATAGAAATATAACTTTATATTATTCACTACTCTAAGGAAGTAGATAAAGTTATTTATATATCTACCTACTTAGGGGATAAGTATTTAACTAGTTTAAATCCTATATCCGGGAGTTTAATAAGAAACTAATAAAAAAATAGAGTAATATAATAAAGGATATCTTTAGGTCTTATAATAAATTTAAACAGAAACTTAAATAGACCTTCAGAGATATTAACATAGTATATATAGTAAAAAGAAAGCTTAATTAACTATAATAAACTAGCTTAGCTAGTAGCTATATAGTAGAATTCTAATAAATTATCTTATATCTAGATATAGATAATAATACCTATATTTAGCTATTTAAGTATAGATTAAAAGAAGAAGTTAAAAATAAACTTATATAAATTAATAGACCTAATGAACTAAGTAAACTTATTAAGGTAGTAGTTAAATTTAATAACTAACTCTATAAGAGAGTATAATAATAGTAAGAGAGTAAATAGTAAAAAAGTAATTCTAGCTGATTATACTATCTACAGTCAGGAGCCTATTAATAGTAGCCTAAAGAGTTATATAGTAATCCCTATAGACTATAACCTATAGAGCTTAATATAGTAAGACTACCTAATAAAGAATAAAAGTATTAAAAGGAATAATACCTATATTTCTTATATAGGAAACCAGGATATATATTATAGGATTACTAAAGTAAGAGTAATCACCTATAATAGATTAGAGCTACCTAAGACTAAGGAGCCTATAATATCACCAACCTTAAAAATAAAGGGAAGGCTTAATAACTCTATATAATATAGGAAATAGTAAAAAGATATAATAGTAATAAATTTACGGAAATCAAGTAGACTAATAATATATATAGAAATATAGTTATAGAAGAACTATAACCTAAGACCTAAGGCCATATAAGATATATATTTATAGATATATAGGTACTAGTAGCTATAAGTTAATAAATAGACTAACTAGGATCTATAGTAATAGATAGAGCTATAATACCCTAAAGTAATACTTTTAAAACTTAGAAGGCTATATAGATACCTATAGAATCTCCTAAGATTAATAATAATACTATAATAAATAGTAAAGAGAGAGTTAGATAACTCTACTAGGAACTATAAGAGATCTTAAGCTAAGTAAAAGTTAAATAGGATAAGCTTAAGTACTAGCTTTAGAAATAGCTAAGATTAGTTAATATAGAAGGATTATACCTATATAGAGATAAGCTATATACTTATATAGGATTTAAAAAATACCTATAATATTAATATATAATAACTAACTATTACTACAAGAAGGATTATAAAGAGTATAATTAGAAATAGGTAGTATTAGCCTATACTAAGCTAGTACTAAAATAGAAGAAACTACTAAACTAAAAACTAGCTTTTTAGTAACTTATAGTAACTAAGTAAGGAGTATATCTTAAAATTAAAGTAAATATTCTCTTATAACTAACTAAAGTACTAATTAATTCAGGAGTATATAGAAACTTTATAGACCTATACTATATATATTAATTATAGATATAGCTATACCAGAAAATAAGAGTAATATTAATTATAAGGCTTAATAAAGAAAGCCTAAGACTAGGAATAACCTATAAATCTAGGCTATTATCTATAATTATTAGAAACTATCTAGAGTTAATAGAGTTTAACATTATTAATCTAGGAGGATATAATATAATACTAGGAATACTATAGCTTAAACACTATAATCTAGTAATCTATTAGGGTACCTAATAGATTAATTTTATTAACTATAAATATAAGATAGTAAACTAATAATAGAGTAATCAACCATTACCAAATTAAGGTACTAGATTAAGAGTAAGAGCCTATAAAAGATTATAAGATAAGAAGCCTAATATAATCTTTTAACCTAAGGACAAGGTCTATAAGATTAATAATATAAGTATTATTAAGGAGTTAGAGTAATAACTAGATATAAGTAATAATAAACTTAAAGAATATATTATAGTATACCATAAGAAGTCCCTTTATACAACAAAAGAAGGAATACTAGAGCTACCTCAAGAATACTAGGAGTTCTAAAATATATTCATAACACTACTAATCAGCTAGCTACCAAAGTATAGACTATATAACCATTAGATTCTAATTCAGAAGGGAAAAGAACTAAAATATATACCAATTTACTAGTTATCAAAGAAAGAGTCTTAGGTACTAAGAGAATATATTAACAAGAACCTTATAAAAGATTACATTTAGCACTCCATATCACTAATAAGATACCTAATCCTATTCATACCAAAGAAGGGTAATAAACTACACCTTTATATAGATTATAGATAATTAAATAAGATAACCATTAAAGACCAACACCTATTACTATTAATCTAAGAGATTCAAGATTAAATTTATAGAGTAAAATAGTTTACCAAATTTAATATTACTAATATATATAATTACTTATATATTAAAGATAAAGATAAGTAGAAAATAGTATTCAGAATAAAGTTTAGATATTATAAATATATAGTTATACCATTCAGATTAACTAATACACTAATATCCTTCTAATAATTTATCTTTAGTATTTTAGAAGAATACCTTAATATATTTATTATTATATACTTAGATAATATCCTAGTCTTCTCTAAAATAGAAGAAGAATATATAGGATATATATAGAAAGTACTAGAAAAGCTTAAAGAAGCTAAAATAATTCTTAAGCTTAAGAAGTATAAATTCTATATATAAGAAACTAGATTTCTTAGATATATTATTAGTAATAATAGTTTTAGTATAAAGGAGGAAAAGATCAGAAGTATCTTAGAATAGCCTTAACTTAAAACTATCAAAGAGGTATAATAATTCTTAGGATTATATAACTATTACTAAAGAAGTATAGATAGCTTTAGTAAGATTATAATAGGACTTAACTAATTAATAAAGAAAGATCAAGTTTAGGAATAGGATAAAATAATAGATAAATCATTTAAGGGACTAAAAGAGTTATTCTAAGTAAGACTAATTATTTATATCTTTAATCTAGAACTACCTATTATAATTAAAATAGATATATTAGATTATATAATTAGGGTATAACTCACATAAGAAATCATTACTAATAAGATTAGAGGATCTAAACTAATCACCTTTTAGTTATAAAAGATAATACTAATAGAACTTAATTATAATATTTATAATAAAGAACTACTAACTATAGTATTAGTATTTAAAGTATAAAAACCATATCTAGAAGAAGTAAAATACTAGGTATTAATTAAATCAGACTATATAAACCTAATATTCTTTATTATAATAAAAATACTTATATAATAATAAGTATATTAGGCTAAGATACTTTTATAATATAATTATAAGATTAAATATTATAAAGGAAGAATAAATAGCTAAGTAGATATATTAAGTAGGAGATCTGATTACTAGATTAGAGTTAAGAATATAATACTAATAATACTAAAGGTAGATAAAAAAGGAAATCTTATCTATAATTATTAGATACTTATAGTAATAAGTAAGTTAGAAAATACTATATGGCTTAAATAAATCTAAGAGGCTACTAAAGATAACTAGTATCTATAGGATATAATTAATAAAAGGAATAATAGAAAGGTAATCCTAGATAAAGGAATCCTACTTATCTATAGATTAGTATATATTCTATAAAGAATATAAGAAGAGATTATTTAGCAACATCACAACATACTAAGTAAAGGATACCTAAGGATAGAAAAAATAGTTAAGCTAATTATAAGGAACTTTTATATACTTAATATATACTAAAAAATCAAGAACTATATTTAGTAATATAATACTTATTAATAAGATAAGCCCTTATAATACTAACCCTATAGAGGAATATAAAACCTAGAAGTACTAATAAAACTATAGGAATAGATTATAATAGACTTTATCACTAAACTACTAATTTCAGACAGATATAATATAATTATAGTTATTATTAATAAGCTAACTAAATATACCTATATAATTCTAATAACAAAAACTATTAATATATAATAAATAGTAAATATCCTAATTAGGAATATCTTCATAAACTATAGATCACTAAGAAAGATCATATCCAACTAAGATAAGTTATTTATATTAAATATATAATATTTATTTATAGACCAGATTAGAATAGAGTATAGACTCTTAACCACCTACTATCTATAAACTAATAGCTAAACCAAGTAAATAAACTAGATACTAGAATAATACCTAAGGTACTACATAAATTACTAGTAAGATAACTAGACAGGATTATTACTAATCATATAATTTATATATAATAATATAATATATATAATAACTAAGGAATCACTATTCTTCATAAATTATAGATATAATCCTACAATTATTAAAGAACTAATCAGTAATCATACTATAGCAAAATTATTATAAATTCTAGCTATAAATATTAAGTAATTATATAATCAGATAGTATAAGATATTAACTTCTTTAATCTATAGATAAAAAGTTACTATAATAAAAACTATAAAAAAGGGCCTATACTTAAAAAGGGGGAGAGAGTATACCTCCTACAAAAAAACATTAAAACTAAATAACCTAGTAAGAAACTTAACCACCAAAAATTAGGACCTTTTATAATCAAAAAAAGAATAAGACTAATTAACTACTAATTATAGCTACTAGAAAGCATAAAATAAATATACCTAGTTTTTTATATTTTACTACTAGAAAAAGTACTAAAAAATATACTAATCACTACTAATATTAAAATCAAGGATATTAGTAAATAAGAATATAAAATAGAAGAAATCCTAGCAGACTAATAAAAAAACAATCAATAATAACTCCTAATAAAATAATAAGGATACCCTACCAAAGAAAATATATAGGAACTAATCAAGAATTTAAGAGGCTACTACTAACTAGTTTAATAATATTACTAAAAAGTAAAGAGGACCCCTAAAGAATAATAGCAAAAAAAGAATCAAAATTGATACTACTCCAGTCTATAAACATAATTATCTATATTAGAGTAGGATCCTCTAATATAACCATAAGAAGTTAAGTATCCTTAATACTAATAAGACTAAAATACTCTTTAATAACTAGAGTAGTCTTAGCTTTATATTTATTTTTAGAATAATTAGTATTAATATATTCCTTCTTAAGCTAATCTAGTTTATCCTTTTTATAATACTTAAGTTCTTCTAACTTAGTAATATCTTTAAAATCATAGATAATAAAGTTACTAATATATTTCTTAAGTAATACTTCCTAATACTTAAGGTATATCACAATAGCTATAGTATCCTAACTAGCTTAAAGAGTAGCTTAATACTTA
The DNA here is from genome assembly GCF_028828195.1 of Penicillium verhagenii. Taxonomy (NCBI): domain Eukaryota; kingdom Fungi; phylum Ascomycota; class Eurotiomycetes; order Eurotiales; family Aspergillaceae; genus Penicillium; species Penicillium verhagenii. The sequence continues at coordinate 1,419,187 of NW_026643171.1, forward strand.
TTAATAATCTCCCCTTAAATTTTAACTAAATAATACTATTTAGTATTAGAATAGGTAGGATAGGATATAGTATACTTCACACTACCACTATCTTTTATATAACTACTATAATAATCTAAATAATCAGACTGAATATATACTTACTTAAGATAAATATAATAATTATAAGGGATAATAGATTAATAACCCTTATCTATAATATATTAGGATAAAGTATTCTTATAGATAGAAGCCTTAGAAGATATAGTTAGAAAAATATAAGAAAAACAGAAATAGCTAATACTTATCTATAAGGGGATAGGTAGTTATAAGAAAATCTTTAAGGGTAAAGATCTAGGAAAGAAGGGGGTAATATTATAGATCTATAGGGGTTATACTCTTATAGGGTAATAAGACCTAACTAAATTATCTAATATATAGGTTATATAGAAGGTATAGTTCTAAGAACTATAGTTATTCTATTATACCTAGATAATATAGAATAATATAGGGTTATGATAGAAAGACTATAACTTAGGAAAGTAATATAAGAAAGGGCCTATTATAAGATAAATAGTATTATAGGGATTAGGGATCCCTAGGATAAAAAAATATCCTATAATAATATATAGGTTATAGTTTTATATAATAATAGCTATTATATAAATAAGAGTATCCTAGGATATACTATAATTAAGAGATTCTATAAGATATTAGTTATTCTAAGAATACTAATATCCTATAATAAATAACAACTACTAGTATTATATAAATAGTAGGATCCTAGGAGTATTAGGATCCCACAAACAAGGATTATGTGATAACTTATTAGGTAATAAGACCCACTTATCAACTAATAAGCCCAGAGAATATCAAGTAATAAGTCCTAGACTTATTAAGCAATAGAAAGGATTAGATATATAAGACAGTTATTACCTATATATATTTAATTCTTCACAATCAATCCATACATTATTACTTAGAACCCAACAGTTTATTTACCTATTAGTTTCATATAAGACAAACCCCTACTAGGAGAGGTATCCTTAGTCTCTAGTCCCTCAACTCAGCACCCAAGTATAGCTTAACTAGGCAATACCCTCTTGGATATAGAACCCCCTGTTAAGTCTATTCTATAGACCTAAGCCCATATAAGGCCTAACATCAACTAGCAACAGTACAGTTGCAAATCAATGACTTAAGGATTGAGTATCTACTTAGTAAGTAGAAGCCCTAACAAACAATACTCACTATGACCACAGAGCATTACATAACATATAGCCTTAAAAGGCTATTAAGAGTGAATTCACAATAGGGTAGCTGATTTAGGTTGAATTCTATCTCTTATAACTATAGATAACACCATTCTAATATCTCATATAGGAGATATTCATCTTAATCCCAATCCCTAACATTTTACTCTTAAAGCTAATAGATTTAGACTAGGTTAACTAAGATAATAAAATCCTACTTATTTTATAGAGGGGTATAGTAAAGCATCTATAGCTTTCTATAATATCCATAAGTATTCTTCTTTTATATTCAGATTCTATATTTATTCTAGGTATTAATATATAAGTTAATTAAGGATCTTACAATTAGTATATAGATTATAAGGAATATAACTTAATCAGGTATATTTATATAAATATATTTATAATCTTCTTATAGTTTTTAGAAGTAATACTATATATAGAGTTAGTTATAAAAAACTACTTATAAACTTTAATAATTTCTTATATAATAGATAAAGATATAAGATTTTAAAAGCTAGGACCAAAAGGCTTCAATCCTCTAGTTATCCATACTTCATCCAAACCAATAGCATTAGTTAAATTCTACTTTAGGATCCTTTACTTAATAGAGAGTATAATATATATTACTAATTAATATTATCTCTGATCCTAAATCTGATTAAATAATCTTAGGCCAGCAGCATCAAGTAGTAAGTATAGTAAGATACTAAGAGATAATACTTATTACTATACAAGCACTATACCTAATATAGATCTAGATAATGTATTAAGAGAAACCATCAATTATAGTATAGACCTCAATCCCAAAGTTCACTAACTTTATATAGCTATTAATATACTATACAAAGTTTAGACCTAGTGAGGTATATACCCCATATATATATTAGAGGTTATAGGTTCAGGTTTTCAAAGTATCAGGCTATAGAGTGCGATATACATTGAATATTCGTTTTAGTGGGAAGTTATATCCATTTGCTCGAAAATGAGCATGTAATAAATTTTTCCCATATCCCTCAATTTTTCTAATTCCAATTTCATGGATAAGGATCTGGGTAATTTGTGCTGATTGTTGCTCTTGCTGAATAGGACAGTCTGTTCAACGAGGAATTCCAAGTTGTACTCTGATCCTTTAAAGTGATCGCTTAGAAATAGGTGTATGATTGTTTGTTCGATCAAGAGTATAGTTATGATGAAGAACTTGTAGAATCTCTTTATCCGAAAGACCAATCTCAAAGATAAGCTTTTTAATATAATCATGGAGAGAAGTATTGTTGAAACTGATGGATTTTTGATATGATCCCCATGTTTTTAAGTAATTTCGAAGTGTGCGAGTTGTGGTTTTGATCTGGTAGATAGCAAAGAGGAGATTACAGACTTCATCTTGTGTTCTTCCTTGCTGTAAACGACTTAGAATGTACTCTTTATGAGTTTCTAGATCAATCTTTGGTGGCATGACTAGAAAAATAAAAAGGGGGTTGCACTTCGTTGGGATTGTAATTCAAAAATTACAAAACTTATACGTTTAGAGAGGGCGGTGTGTTAGGCGGTAATGTCAAATTCTCTATTTTCCGGATGGCGGCTAAAATCGCCAGTAGAGGGGGAAAAAGAATAATCCAACCATCTGATCTCGGATAGGAGCTTTGCGCATAAACAAGGGTCCGCCCCACCACAATAGTGCGGTCCACTGAATTAGCCTTATAACTGTAGAAAATGTTATATTTTTAAATTTCCTCGATGGCCGCTACGATCGCTAGTAACCGCCAGATTCGGGGGCGTTACACAAGAGGCCCACGAACATGTGGACTGGGAAGGTTGATCCAGCTAGTAGTCCACTATGTGACTTTGTATCTTATAGTAAAGAAGGCAACGCAGGCATATTCCCAAACAACAACAGTGCTAGACGATTGATACCGCAGGTTTCTATCAAAAGACTAAGGGAATATTGTCTTGGGGGGTAGACATGTTTCGACGTGTATGTTTCCAATCCAATCACTGCTTCTTGCTCGGGCCAATAATTTTGAAAAAAAAAATTGAATTGAAAAATCCAGTCAATTGATTATGAAAAACGCGTCATGTAGCATCGATCAAATTTCGGAGAATGTGCCGCGGGGCGAGGCTCGGCGGAGCATTGGCGCCAAGGGTGGCCCCAACTTCCGGGCCCCTCATGCCCCCATGCCCGCTTAACTAGACAAGCCAAGCCAACCACAGATTTACCATAATGGGAAACCAAGCCACATTTTTCTTAGTTCTTCTCGCCGAACCTTCCTTTCTTATCAATAATCTCAGTGTTCGATGCTTACACTCATGGAGTTGCAACCAATCATCATACATGCTTGGATATCCCTGATGATCGGGGAAGCATTTTACTCCGACGAGGCAGTCTTCACAGTAACATCGCTTCCACCCGCCTCACTCTTCGTCTTTTCGATTTTTAACTCACACCTCCACGCAAAAGTCATCTAGCACAACTTCCTTCGTGCTATGTGGTTTGCTTTCTCGAGACCAGAGTATTTGACTTGAGTGCAAGACCTCTTCTCTCATGACTTCATGGTTTACTAGACACGCGCCATTCATTCCGCGCCGAGCCCAGATCTTGGCCTCATGGCCAAGAAAATTACTAATTTGTCGAAATTCTGCGTCCAATCAGTCAGTCGCTTTTTGCGGCATATCACCAGCCTCTGACGCAAGCTAAGATATTGGCCCTCTCGTTATTCTTGGATGGGGTTCATGCGCAGAACGCTAACATCTTTTCAATCTCAGTTAACATTCTCCAATGTTGTCAAGACATGGGGCGGAGTCATACAACCCCAAGCTATGCCTCATTTTTACATACAACCGAGCCCCCACGTGTCTTTAGAATCTGGGGATATAAATACGGGGTACACCCGAGCAATTTGGATTTTGGATCTCTAAGTTCTTCATCTTGCACCGAATCTGCGCTGCTTCGAGCTCTTCCATGACACACAAAACTATCATACAATATTTTACAATATTTTACACCACTTCTGGAAATACTGGGGAAATAATTGGACAGTCAGCATGCCTGCTCCTCAGTTTGCCGGCTTGTCCGGGAAATGGCTTATGAGAGCCATTACCACCTGCGCTACCATGGGCTTCCTGTTGTTTGGCTATGACCGTATGTTCACCCACGAACTTTCACTCTGCAAGACACTCACATAAGACCAACTTATGCAGAGGGTGTTATGAGTAGCATCATCGATGCCGATCCTTTCAATGATATCTTTACCGCAACCAAAGACAATTCAACAATGCAGGGCGTGGTTACTGCCATCTATGAGCTAGGTAAAGTGACAAAGTCCAAACCCAGAATTGCAAGCCACATCACTAATTATCTCGCAGGATGCCTCGGCGGTGCTCTTTTTAGCTTAATATTCGGCGATTGGCTTGGACGACGCAAATCAATCATGCTCGGCGCAACAATCATGGTGATTGGTGTGGTAATACAGGTTACTGCGATGAAGGGTCATGTCCCTCTTGCTCAATTTTGCGTCGGTCGGGTTGTGACAGGTGTGGGAAATGGAATGAATACTTCGACTATCCCAACCTACCAAGCTGAGTGTTCAAGATCCACGAACCGCGGTCTTCTTATCTGTATCGAAGGAAGTACAGTCGCTATTGGCACACTCATTTCTTATTGGATTGACTTCGGGGCTTCTTACGGTTCTCCCGATCTTACCTGGCGTTTCCCAATCGCCTTCCAGATTTTCTTTGGCCTACTTATCATTTTCGGAATGTTCTTTCTTCCGGAATCACCACGGTGGCTCTTTATTCAGGAAAGATATGAGGAGGGCGAGACGATCATCGCCGCTCTTTCTGCCCAAGAGATCTCTCATCCTGATGTCCAACTTCAAAAAACTATTATTTTGGAGTCAATCAGAGCGTTGGTTTTACCCTTTATTCCTTCCAGGCTTTTAAAATTCCTTGCTAATTCCATCATTGTTATTCCTACAGTTCGGGTCAAGCAGCAAAATCTACACCTATGTCCGCTGTCTTCACGGGTGGAAAAACACAGCACTTCCGCCGTATGCTCCTCGGGTCTTCGTCTCAATTCTTCCAACAAATTGGCGGCTGCAATGCCGTTATTTATTATCTCCCAGTTCTATTCAAGAAATCACTCAACCAAACAGACTTCATGTCAATGATTCTCGGCGGCGTCAACATGATCGTGTACTCGATCTTCGCCTGTATGTCCTGGTTTTTGATTGAAAGGGTTGGGCGGCGCAAGTTGTTTCTCAGCGGCACAGTTGGGCAGTGCTTGTCAATGGTTCTGACATTTGCCTGCTTAATTCCCGGTACGCCAGGCCCCGCGAAGGGTGCCGCGCTTGGTCTGTTCGTGTACATCGCTTCATTCGGTGCCACCTGGCTACCTCTCCCCTGGCTTTATCCAGCGGAGATATCCCCCATCAAAACCCGTGCAAAAGCTAATGCTCTATCAACCTGCACCAACTGGACCTTCAATTTTCTTATTGTGATGGTCACACCAATCATGGTGCGCAATATTGGTTGGGGTACCTATCTATTTTTCGCGTGCGTCAACGCTTGCTTTTTCCCAGTGATCTACTTTTTCTACCCTGAAACTGCGGGTCGATCACTGGAAGAGATTGACTTGATCTTTGCGAAGGGCTATTCGGAAAACATGAGTTATGTGCGCGCTGCGAAGGAGCTACCATTCCTTTCTGACGAAGAGATTGAGCGAGCAGCTATGCAATACGGCTTTGGTCCAGCGGAGGGGAATGGAACTACAGTTGCGTCTTCAAGTAGTGAAGATATTGAAAAGAGTTGATTGAAATTTGGCTGGCCTCGGAATTGACTTTTTCAGTATATACTATTCACTGGTAACTACTGTAGTAAACGAGATTGCAGCAGGAATAACAAGTGTCCAGATTTGACAATTTATGCGAACAAATTAATAAGCAAAACCAATAAAAAGCCGGTCTCAAGATTCTCCGGTATAAAGACAGGAAAATCTCATTTTCTGGCATAAGATAATGTATTGACTCATTGAGCTTAGTGAACCTGCAGGCTACGGTGGAAAGTAGACGCCCGGAAAATCGGCATGTGTGATCCGAGGACCCCGCGTTCGCAGCTTCTTTACTAGTACTTATTTTCCTTCCATTCAGGCAATCATCCATATTTCAATATTACCTCTGTCGACCCCTTTTCTGTTCACGATGTGGGAACCAGTGGCTGTCCCCTTTGAGAACTCCCAGCCTCTGCCTTGTCTACCTACAACAGATGAAATTCGAGCTTGTACCAATGTTCTGTGGGAGACCTTGTGCTCCAAGGTTGTGGCGGTGAACGACGATATTGTTGTAAAATATGGGGGTATCATAAACACCTGGGAAGGCCAGGCTTTGGTTTACCTTGAACGACACGTCCCAGAAGTTCCGGCCCCTCGACTTTACGCGATGTACCATGATTCCAAACAACTTTTCTTAATCATGCAACGTGTTCCCGGGGTGCAGCTAGATTCCATTTGGCCATCATTAGCGGACTTTGAGAAGGATGACATTATCGCCAAACTCCAAGTCATATTCGACGCAATGCGAAAGGCCGAGTGTCCATGGCCTGGCTTTTTCGGAGGCCTAGACGGGAACGGTGTACATCACTACCTCTTCTACAGTCAACATGGCGATCATAAATTTCTCGGGCCTTTCTCCGGCGAACCTGCCTTTGTTGCGGGCCTTGTCGGCAACTATAGAGCCTTGATCGAACGCAATAATGCGCCAGACTATAAGGCTCGCTTTTACGAAACACACCTTGCTACCGTCCTTCAAGGTCACCGGCCAACATTAACACATGGGGATGTTCAGCAGAAGAATATTATGGTCGTAGAGAATACAAGTCGCCCAAACGATCAAGGTGGGCGATCATTTGACATCGTACTGGTCGATTGGGAGAATTCCGGTTGGTTTCCTGACTTCTGGGAATTCTTTTGTGCATCTTACCCTCTTCAGTTCCAGTGGGACGAAGACTGGTCCTGGCGAGTCCAAGAGTTTGTTAAAGTATGGCCCGCTGAGATGGCCATAATGCAACTGATTGACAGGGATCTGGGCTGGTGAAGTACGTTACTAAGTTTGAATAAAATCGATGTCTTTTCTTAGCCACAGAAAATAAATAAAGAAAGAAAAATAAATGACCAGTTATCCTCATTCTAATTCTACCTATCAATTCCCCTTGCCATATGTTACATTGACAAACATTGAACCGATGCTTCAAATTTATTTATATAAAATTCCTTGGTGTCGCAACTTCGGAATCGCATACTCTGGATGTGTCCATTCAGTACACTTCACGATTGGCCGTCGTTCTTCACCTGGCCCGTCAAGGTCCCCATTCTGCTTCGTCCAAGTAAGCTTATTCTGCTTAAGCGGATCCTTGCTCCAAAAGTCAATTCCCTGCTGTTTGGTCGGTGTGGGCACTTGAGGCTTCCAAGATACCCCTTATTCTTGGAAAATTAGATTTGCGAATCTTTCCAATTTCTGTGGTTTCAAAAAATGCCTGGAACCACCGGACCTTGACTATGCGAAATTAGAAGTATAATAAAAAATATATGGAGTAGCAGTAATTCGAATACTAGGCTTTTCTTATATAAAATTAGGGAAAAAGGTTTTTCAAAAAAAAAGATATGGAGCAGCGGCGATTTGAACGCCGGACCTTTCCTATGCAACTGAGAGGTGAAAGTTAGTGAGATGATCAAGGTAATTTTGGCAAGAGTAGAGAGACATACAAGGAATGTGATAACCCCTACACTACAGCCCCGTGGTGATAAAATTCGCAAAAAATATATTTATAACACTGCCTGACAACAGCAGAATCTCCATTATGTGCATCCACTGTTAACATCTATATGATAGCCAATTCCAATCCCAATCCCAATTCAATATCTCCACAATAAAAAGGCAAACTTTTTCCAGAATGTATACAAATTACCTCTCAACCGTCCAAGACCTCCCCTCTTCTACTTTTCCTAACAGACTTGTCTTCCTATATTATTCCATCTCCCGAACAATCGCTAACTTTCCTAATCCAATTTTCCTGGCTGCCCATTCTCCGACCCCGGATATGCCTTCCAAGTTGTGAACTATCTTCATTCGTCTTCGCTGATGGGCCCCCACTCACAATCGTATTCGCGAGTATACTCATCAGGGTCCCAAGCAAGAAGCCTCGAGTCCATCTCTTTGAATTTCAGCTTTACACATTGATCTATGTAGTCCTTTTCTTTGGGTGTTAGTAGATGAAGTCTCTCCTTCCAAACATCGTCGGCGTCAAAGCTTTGAGTTGGTCCAAAAAATCGCTGGTCAATTTTATGCCAATATATCGAGTCGAATGCAAAATTATTCCGAGCAGCATACACAATCCAGAAGTTGCCGCTCTTCCAGCTGTCTCGCATTGGGCCAGAGAGGCGCTGAGTTTCTTCAAGTTGACCAGCGCAGATTGCCTCATCCTCACAATCGTTCATGGCTTGAAGAAATGTTTCAAGTCGTTTATCATATTGTGCACACCAGTCGCCGAGGCCCATGGGCCAATATTCCGGCTTTTCAATAAGAAGCCACCAAGGCGGTGCATGGGAAAAACTCGAGAGGGGCGGCGTAAGTATATTCCCAGTCCACCACTCCGACAATATCCTCAGCTTCATCAACGAGAACATTCTCTGGTCGGAGGTCATCGCACCAGACTGGAAACGGGCCGTTCTCATGGCGCAACCATTTCTCTCTCAATTTCTGGTCTCGAATTAGTTTTCGGAAGAGAAGTCGCGCCACAAACTTTCGCCGGCAATCATCCTCTGAGTCAACCGCATCGTTCCTTTGACTGAAGAGGTGCGAAAGGTGCAGTTCCGCCAGGGCGTCAAAGTACGACGATGCTTCGGAGTATATGCTATTTGGTATTTTCGATCGGGGCACTGTTCCCAGTTGCACAACCTCGTTCATGGAATATGATAAAGGCCGACTCAAAACCTTCCACGTCATACTTTTTGGATCAAGCTCAATAGACCCTATCTTACTGAGTGTAAGAGTAGATAGCGAAAGAACGATTTTGGCCAGTTTTTTGTAGAGCCCTCCCAGCCTAACCGTATCGAGGTTGGGATTCAAAATTGCACGGACGCTTGGATCTGATTCTGGATTCTGCATAAGCCTGCAGATACTTTGTTGGTGCTCGATATATTCCATGATGATAAAAGGGCCTAGTTCTGCGGGGCTCTCTTTCTTCTGTCCCCAGCGAGAGATAGAAGGTACCGGAATCGGAATTTTGTGTAGTTCTTGGGTTTGTTCCAAAATGAACTGCATGACCCTGACTTCGTTGCGGACTTTCTCTTCGGGAAACATTACAATACCAGGGAATGGGAACCTGATAAGAGCGGTGAAGCCATCGGTAAATACGATTTGAAAGCAGACATTGAATGCACCCAAGGCAATGATATCGAACTCGCACCACTCCCGAGGATAAAAATGCGTGGCAAGAAAGCGACCAACTGCGTTGAAGGGGTCATGTTCATCGAGATATTTGAACCAGCGTTTGTAGATAATCGTTCCTCTTTCCCAGGCTTTATCGTCGTAAGCAAGGCGTGGTTTCATGGTGGGCAAGAGTTGAAAGGAGATAATTAGATACTTTCTGAATGGATTGTAATATTCCGGGGTTTATAAGGGGGAGCACGAATGTATCTTATATAATGAAGTCAATCACATGATGATAACAAAGCTTGGGTCTTTTGAAATCCGGAACACTTTTATTTTGATCTAATATTACAATTCAATCAATGAAAAAAGTGCCTTGGCTTTCTTACACGAGATATTTACGGAACTGGTCATTCAGTATGAAGTATGCTAAGTAATCAAATTCTTGTAGGACAATTCGATTCCACCTTCATTTATGCTGCTTTCAGGGGCATCTGACTTTTTCCACGGTGACAAGCCATGGTTGGCCTATTTTTTGAATAGCAAGAGATCGATGACACGTCAAATGTAGCAAGATTCGCATAACTAAGTTAGTTAAAACAAAGCTCCCAATAAAGCCAATTAATCATCAGCGGCAGCAGGGCCACACCGAAAAAACATAAACGTCTTTTGGCCGCCACAGTATCTATCTGCTTTAATGCGGCAAGACTGTTGCCTACTGCCGCCTAAGGCCCAAATAGCTCTAGGTGGGTCTAGTCCCTGTCAAGAGATCCACCCGAGCTTCTCCGCCGCGGAGCCATCTTGGCATCTTGTCCCAGGCACCAGGGAAGCTAACCCACGCCAATTTTCCAATGTCTTAAAAGCAAGGAACTTCCCACCAAGAAACCTCCTTCTTTTTAATTTCCGCGCTCTACCAATTACTTAAACTACTACATCTTCCTCCTCCTGGTTTTCGTCTACTTCGCCAAATATCACTTCCCACGCATGAATTCCATTCCGATGCCCGAACCCACCCCGACTATCCCGGCCAGCGACCCTAATAACCAAGCCAAGGAACTCGCCGAAGATGAATTCTACCATCACCCTGTCTGGTCGGAGCGGTGATCCAACCCCGAGTTCACAGACGAGGGTCGTGCAAAATGGAGAGATGAGCTGTGGTATGAAAGCGAAGCTATGTGTAGGAGCGATGCCCACCGCTTCATAACTCAAAATGCGTGGCCCTGTTCCTACCCATGGGGCTTTATCATCTACCGCACGGTATATACAACCGAGTCGGAAAGATTGTGGCCTCTTGCTATGGAAAAGCTTGCCTATGCGCTCAAGGTCGGAAATCAGGATAGGCAGGGCCGTCCTGAACAATTGATTCAGGCATCGCATAAGGACGCCATACTCTCTGATATGGCTCGCTGGGATGGTGCTAGCATTGAGCATGTTCGCAACCATTTTGCGGAGTATCTGCGCAAGACTGATCAGATGGCTTACCCGCGTGACCAGCGGTATGCTCTGTGTCTTGTTATTGATGAGAAGGCTTTAAAATCCATTACTGCACCGGGGGATGAAGTCGGCTGGGTTGGAGCCGTTGATGCAAGATTTGACCCCGCGATAAAATACGATTGGCCTGGTTATTGTGGGTTCATGAGGGTGAAGGTTCGTTCTTTGTGGGACATTTACCTGAATCTTCACTTCGATCAGATGTGGAATTTATGTCCGGAGGTACCAGAGGGGTGGATTCCTGTTTATGACGGTGGAAGTAGAGTGGGGCAAGATGAGAGTGGTGAAATTGAGAGAGATATTTCGCAGCAGCGGCCGGCGGGAGTGAAACCTGCACTAGGACGTGGGAGAGGCCTGCCGACATTTTAAGAAGGAATGGCCCACCCAGGTGCCTTCAATTGTTTGACTGATTCCGGTATAACAGTTACTATGCTGTAGACATACTTTGTTGAAGATTAGTGGCAATCCAGCTGACCGTCTGTCGGTCCATGTGGCTGGTTTGAACAATTGATTGATTTTTCTCTAACGTGTTCTATAATCTACTAAATACATATTACTAGTATAGTACGATTTCCTACGGAATACTACTTTCTGCCTTCTTAAATGACAGAACAGCCTAACTAGATCTTGTGGCTAATAAAAAGGCAGGCAAGTTTCTTTTGAAGAAGGAAAAAAGTGGACTAAAAAAGAAATGATCAGACTGGGGCTCGATCCCAGGACCTTATCGGTGTTAACGATACGTGATAACCAACTACACCATCCGACCATTGGATAGAAGACGTGGCAGTAGTTGGCTATATGAAGGAGAACATAAACAGGGTCAAAATTGAGTGGGCTAAGTCCAATGTACTTTAATTCCACATGAGGAAATATCGCAGGAAAACGAAGGGTGGGAGGCGCAGGCGGTCAGAATCTCAGACAAACATTAACCCTCGCCGCTAACAACAGCCAGCAACCCCATGACCCTAACCCCGTTGAGAACAAAACGGCTTGCTCTACAATCAGGATTCAAAGGGTGTATTTGATTTTCAAGTAAAGTAGAGGACTCGAGAGTGACTTCCTGTTTTCGGGGAACAAAAACCAATCTACAGTATCAACAAGACCTTATCTTTTTAAGCGAAGCGTAGTAACTATGCGGTATCGTTAATATGCCCCTTGAGCCCCAATGGAACATCCATTGATCCATTCAATGGTTCGCTGTTCAATATCGATTTTCTTCATCTAGGTAAGGAATTCAAGTATTCAAAATTCACACAAGAAACTTCCTTCAATGCTGAAGGTCCACACACACGGTCATTCAAGGGTTATCCTCCAACTCTGTACTTGATGCCTAATTCCACATAATTAGTATGTGCTTGGGTGTTGGCAACCATGGATGTCAGAAGAACTTCCAATAAAAAAAAATGATCAGACTGGGGCTCGATCCCAGGACCTTATCGGTGTTAACGATACGTGATAACCAACTACACCATCCGACCAATCGATATGTGGAGACCAAATAATATGCGCTAGGAAGGTAGCGTAAATAACCGGGACCTAAGTGGGTCTGGGAAACGGCCCATCAAGGCACCGACGTCTGCATGTAGTATCTAGTAGTTATGCAAAGGAGAACTCACACTCTTCAGCCTCAAGTGCTTGGAATCGTAGATATTATGCATCCTTTCAAATTTTAGCTGTTACTGATGATTCTCGAAAGACAGCAGAGATAATAAAAACAGATGCCTCACATCATCTTGCGAAAATCAATCGCTGATATATATGGTACTGGTTTAGAGGTGAGCACTTGAGTGAATAATTCTCTCCACATCATCTTTGCATCCACTCAAGTGCTTCGATGTTCGACGTACATAGTGCTAACATTTGAAACATTTAGGTGATGTGATGATCAAGACGAAGATACATTATTATAATTCATCAACCTCGAGTCAACGCATCTGCTCAACTACATATGCCATCCTTCAAATCAAACAAGCTTAAAGTATCCAGGCTGTAGCTTTTGGAAGACCTGAGCCGGGTCGTATTTTGCGCTGACAGCTTTTAATCTTGCCAGGTTTTTTTCTCCATAACCGGAGAAGACATTCTGTCCAGCAGCGGCATAGTTCTGGTACACATATTTATTGAGCAGACCCGCAGAAGACGCAGCGACCTGACATCCATCCAGTATGTTTTGTGCGGCAGTCAGAATCCGGTCGTCGTCAGCAATGTCAGACCAAGATATATCAATTTGCACCACTATTAAGAAGATAAGTACGATACACCAGAGGATATTGGGGGGCACATACGATTGAGAGGACCTTGATCATCCAGCCCAAGGGCATTGCCGCCGTTCTTTGAGAAGTGCGAAATCATGTCGGTGGTGATAGGCTGGAAAACAAGCGACGGGACAATGCCAGCAACGGTCTTGAGCGGCTCGATCTCATCCATGTAGATGGCAACCATGTCCGCCATCAACGTAGCATTGTTCCCAACCATCAGGGTCCAGTAAGTCTGTCTATAATCCAGAGTCAGTGAAGGCTTTTCGTTAGTGTCCCGACGGTTGGAAACATACCGGAAACCTCCCGGGTTGGTATTATTGAATTCAATTGTTAGATTGGCTTGATCCACGATGCGGAGGGTGCTGGCGATGGCACCCTGGACAGCTGTGAAGTTTTGCAGGATTGGCGGGTTTGCAACTGGTTTCCCATATTGTAAATCTGAGGCTATGATATAAGTATCCACTGATTGTGCATACGCGTAGGCGATGATGACCTGCGCGTAAGGATCAGACGGGGCGTTGACTCCAAGGTAATAAAAAGCTTCGTTGATGGCTGCTGCCGTCTCGGGGGTATATATGAAGGTTTCCGAACCAGCCCAGAGATCACCCTGGGGGAAGGTCATGAGGTCGAAACGGGTGACTATCCCGAAGTTATTCCCCCCACCACGGAGAGCCCAGTATAAATCAGAATATGGCGAAGAGAAGCTGACTTCTCGAATGGAACCGTCCGCGAGCACGACCTGGTAATTATTGACATTGTCGCAAGCCCATCCGTAGCGACCGGAAAAGAATGATATGCCCCCGCCTAGAGTCAGTCCGCCTACGCCGATGGCCGAGACTCGTCCACCAATCACAGTGAGCCCCATGGGCTGGAGCGTGGTGTAGACGTCGTACCAGATATTTCCAGCACCAACGGCTGTCTGGGCCCGGTCAGATCGCACGGTAATCTCGTTGAGATTGGCCAAATCAATTGTCATCCCACCCTGGATGTTCGACGCTCCCTCGAAAGCAGCATGGCCACCACTTTTCACGGCGAATTCGCACTGAGCCACCTGGAGGGCTAGCACTGCAAAGGAAACATCAAGCGCGGACTCGGGTGAGAAACGACAGGTCGGCTCCGTCAATGCTTGCTGCTGCGACCAGTACCCCGACTCCTCGAGCCTGTAGCTGGTGCTGTTCGGATACGAGATCTGTGATGGCAGCGCATACTCTAGAAAGCCACACTGGGATGGGTCAGCAGATGCGAGCGGTAAAAAGCGAAATGGTGGTTTCTGACCGCGCGCGTGCAGCCGAAGGGCAATTGGCCTCGGGTGCTCAGCCAGCCGTTCTCGGCGAGCTGAAGGTACGATGAGAACTGAGCCTCAACCTGATCTAAGGTATAGGCAACGATCTTGACACTCAATACTGCTAGCGAGAGGATGCGGAGAGCGAGAAGCCGCATCCTGAGGTACGACTACAGAACGCAGAGAGTGAATCGAGTAGGATGAAGGATGCAGCTCGCCCGTTTTACTGCCCGCGGAACGCTAGTTATGTCCATTGATTATTACAAATCTTAGGTACAGCGGCTATACCCAATTGGCAATAAGGTAGCATCACTATAGCCTAGCTAAGCGGCCTGAGCGGCCGCTGCGCGATTCCGAAGGCTTCTAACTTCTCACCCCCACTTCTCACCCTCCAGCTGTCTACTGCCCACTCACTGGCACCCTTGTCGCCCCCGGTCGCGCGACGCCGAAATGAGTCTCGCCCATTCCTCAACTAAAGTTCTGTGCGTCTCTAATGATCTTTGCTATATATCCTGCTCAAAGTGCATTTTCAGTACATACGGTCATAGGGCGTGGAGAACAGGGCTTCCCGTCCGCTCAGCCGGACTTAAGCCACACTTGAGTTACTTGATTTTGTAGATGAATTGGGGATACAAAAACTCCTCAAATGAAATAAGAGGCCCTTGGATGTAGGGTCATATACCATTTGTGCTTCGGTGAATCATGAATTTCCGTTGTATTCCATTCAAAATTCTATGTTGACACGTTTTGCTCACGAGGCCCGTCAAATCGATGGCTTAGCAACCTAATTGCGCACATAAACTGTGAGGATTTTTGTTACCAGAAGCCACCTCTTCAACCCACAGCCGAATTTGGCGACGCCCAAGCCAACAATTCAAAAAACCCACAGCTGCTCCATAATCCCTTTTAAGATCACTCGCATCGAATAGATCTGCCCACCCCGGGTCCAGTCTTCGTATCTCCTCCATGGAGACATCTCGCAGAATTGTTGCTTCATATTCATCCAAGTGCTCCCAGTAAGCAGTCCTGGGTTGTGGATTACCTGAATCGTAGTCTTCGATATCGGGTTTTGTATGACGTGGTTGTCCGAGCAAAAATTTGGGATAATAGCAAGTCTTCCATAATGGCATCGCTGAAACGAACTCCCAATCCAATACACCTGCTAGATCTCCTTTGTCGTCAACCATAATATTGTACAGCGAAAGGTCCTCGTGGAAGATCACACTGGGCTCAGCAACTTCGGTATCGACTGGGAAAACAATAGGGAATATGTTCTCTAGGCCCTCGATAACCTTGAGCATCTTCTCTGCGACTTCTATGTCTTCTTTGGTGTCGTTATCGAGATCTTCACGTCCGGCATACTCATCTAGAATTTGTTGGTAGTCGTTTCTGGAAAGGGCAAGACAAACATCTATCCAGTCTTTGGTACATGAAAATGGCCCTCGAGGCACATTCTGGCGACCGTGGGAGCCCGAGAAAAAATCGAGGGACACAACCTGACCCGTCTGAGTCCCTTCATTTTCCAGTCCTTCACTAGTCTCACTGGGCACGGTTTGCTCAGCCAGGGCCGATTTCCCATCTGTCGTTGCTGATGAGTAGAGGTTGCCGATACCCTTGAGTTGGTTCCTCCAAAGAGAAACAGAAAATTCCGCAAATTTTCTGGTCAATTTCGACTTGGCAGGAATGTCTAGTTGTCTCCAATGATCGGCTAAAGGCTTCCCATGAATTTCTGTCATGAGTATCCACTCAAATCCTATCTCACTGTCCCGAGTGGCATCATAAGCGATGATCCTGGGCGTGGGGATTTCTGTTACCCTTTGGATCCATTTCATAGTGGCCACTTCACTTTGCGTTTTTCGAATGGGTTCGACGGGGAGAGAAACGCGAAGGATTAGGAACTCGTCGTCGAGCTTGACACGGTAGATTTTGTTGAAGGTGCCCTCAGTGAGGTAGCTGACTTGGATCGCGTGCGACGGATAGAGCGATTGAAGTGTTCGCTCTATGGCGCTGATTTCGGGCTCATAAGTCCATCGAGGTTCTAGGCCGAATATGTTTTCGGTCCAAGTCAAGCCGTGATAAAGATCTGAAGTCATTTTGGGGAGACCTGAAACATTGGTTAGGTTGAAAAGATGCCAGATGGGCTACAATAAGATAATGGGATATTGTCGCGTGGAGTTAATGTTTATCCGCAGCCTGAATTGGCGGACTGTGGCGCACGTACACAAGTGACAGGGTGCGACAGGTTTAGAGGACCCAAATCCGCGCGGCAGTTAAACTCCAGTTAAAGAGCTCCCTGATTGATGGGAACGAATGCCTCCACATGCAGTTTGATAGATCATTCATTGTTTGCTCAGGTAAATAGATCATGTAAATCCTGCGAGTAAGGTCATGGTGACTCGGTGAGTGATGAGTTGAGGATACCACATGGCTGGGGGCGCCCGACCACGCCCCAAATATCTGCTGTGATATACGTTCTAGAATTTCCATAATCCATTCAATGTTTGTTTTTCCAGTAGATATGATCGTGCAGATATCTTTTTCATCATTTATTCCTTCCTATAATCTTATAAGGGTATTTCCTGTTTATGTGGAACAATCTTGTATTTTTTTTTTTTAAATGGTCGTTAACTGTCCAGATTTCTGTCCAGATTTCTGTTCAATTGCATGTATTCAGAATGATATATAAATTCGTATACATATTCAGAGAGGAGAGAGATTGTCAGATCTACACTGTAGAACTGGAGAAAACGAATGGAAATGAGGAGGAAGAAAAAGAAGGATCAACTGTGATATTCTTCTTCACTGAGCGGGATGGAGGGGAAAGGAAGGAGAGAAGGAGGAAAGGAGAGAGAAGCTCTCACTTCCCAGACTACTAATTACCAACACCAGAACCAGCACTCTAACACGAAACTAAAACGCGCTGCAGCATGACTAGGAGCAGACCATGTGACCAGAATGGGTCATATCATACATGGTTCACTTCTCCTAACAGAGATCTACCTAGACTGCTCTGCTACCATGTGGATCCTTCTCCTCTTTCCCTTTCTTCACACTCCTCCATCCAACTCCCCATGCGAAGACAAATTGCGCACAGGATAGTGCGGCATTCAAATAGAAAACCCGGTCTATACTCTGCGCATACGCTACCAACACTTCGGGAAGGTCCTGCGCCGACACAACTTGGCGGAATCCGGTCGCCCCGGCCTGGATGACTGTTTCGGCATTCACAGAGGGGGCGTACTCGGGAATCTTCGTCCTCAGGCCCTGAGCGAATATGACTTCTGCCACGGCCAGGAAGATGGACCCGCCAAAGGTCTGGGCACAGGTCATCATGGCCATAGCAGTGGATACGTCATCACCTTTGACCGCGTTTTGGATGGCGATCATTGGCTGGATGTGTATCAGTATATTGAGAAAGAAAAGAAGAAGAAGAAGAATAAGGAAGAATGCAAAACTCACAACCTGGGAGATGGCACCTCGACCGAATCCTACCAGTGATTCGTAACCGGCCCAGGTGGGCACCGAGGTAGTAGGTGACAATGTGGAGAGCAGGCCGTTTCCCACGGCATCTAGAATAGCTCCGAGAACAGCCCAAGGAAGATAGTAACCTAGCTTTGAGGCTATCGATACTGATGAGCTTTGCCAAAGAAGACGAGAGAGAATGGGAGACACTCACTCAGCACCCCGGATGCCACGGCCATGACTAGCTGGCATAGAATGGTTGGCAACAAGTTGACACCGCTTAACAAGGCGGACTTGCCTCGAACGGACTGGAAGTAGATGGGCAGGTAGTATGAGAGAGTCATCGTAAACCCAAAGATCATCATGGATAGTAGACTGCTGGAAAAAACAATTTTATCGCGGACTAGATGACCCGGAATCATTGCCTTGATGCCCATATGCCGTTCCCACAAGGCAAAAACCACGAAAGTCGCAACTGATCCACAGAACAGGCCAATGACTGTCGCACTGTCCCACGAGTAGCCATTCCCACCATACTGCAGCGCCAGAAGAAGCATGATTGAGGCCGGTGCGAACAGCACAAACCCAATTAAGTCAAACTTTTGCATGAAGACGGAACGCAGGATCTCTCGGGCAGGCTGTTTTGGCTTTTGGTCTGGGATCCGTGTGAATAGGAGCAGGGCACTAACTAATGCCCCGATGGGAAGGTTCATATAGAAGCCTAGAACAAAGTCAGTAGTGCCTTTCTGACGGGAGAATATCAGTATAGGTTGCGAAGCCTTACACCATCGCCAAGTCGAGTAAGTTGTAAAAGCACCACCAACTAGGGGCCCTCCAACCAAGCCCAGTTGGCCCACTGCGAGAAACGTCAGCCCTGCGGAAAGATCAATTTCTGTCGAGCGCCTTACCCCCCATGATGATCCCAATCATCGCCGGTCTCTTCTTGATCGGCACTGCACCGGCCAGAATATTTAACGCCCCGTTCATCATGCCCGATGAACCCATTCCTGCAACCGCGCGCCCGACGATGAGCATTTTGGAAGAGTTTGCTACCCCACAGATCAAGGAGCCCACTTCGAATATACTGAAAAAAGAGAGGAGTGTCCACTTCGAAGAGAAGTAAGTGTAGAATTTCCCGGTCAGCGGCTGGAGAGCGGCACTAGAGAGTGAGTGATGGCTGTCGTTAGCTATTTTTGTTATGCCTTTCTCTATATTGCATTACATTCAACCATACCTGGAGATTGTGTACGCACTCCCATACCATGCAACATCATCGAGCGACTTAAACTGATTGGTAATTTTTGGAATGGCCTGTTCACGTCAGTCTAAACTTTCAGCTCTCCAGCATTCAAATGCTCGTCGTACCGTCGAAACAATCGACATATCCAACAACATCAAAAACACGACAAGCGTGATACCTGCAATCACCATCACCAGCGCCTTTCCCTCCACCCATTCTGGCTCGTACTCATCGCTCTTATTGGAGTTCTCTGCATTCAGATCATGGTTCCACGGGGTGTGTTCGGATTTCAGAAGATGTGGCTGGCTGCCTTCGTTCATATTGGCGGCGCGATGGAGCTTGGATGGCCGTTTTCTGTCCCAATATATGTTGAAATTCCTTGAGACTTTCAATTGGTATTGCACTGAACGCTTTAGACCAAATTAAAGAGGTACTAGTAGGCTTTGGATTGTTTAAGTATGGGTATGGGAAGGGAAACACGGCGTTGGATGCTGTCATCCCCGAACGCCGTTCTTCCCGTTCCATCCCCGTTTGAACGCCGCACCTACCGTGCCAACTCGCCGGGTGCACAAGGAATTATGCTTGAATTCTATTAATTCAAATTGGTAGGAATAATTTAAATGAATATTCGTTTACATTTGAAACAATTGTATTCAATAGGAATGGATTGCTTCAAATGCCAATGATTGAGCTGGGGGTCTGTACTATAATCAACAATCAGCAACCCATGGATTTTTCAAATGTTGATATCCAAGATCCCAAACTTTTGTACATTGATCTGAGTAACAATCTACTATGTAAGTATTTACCAGCATTATATGAACCCCCCGGTCCCAACCCCCTCCATCAACCACGCCATCTCTGACCAGTTCATAAAGCTATCCAGATCACTCATCCCCATGCTCGATAAGAATGGCTCACCTGAGCTTTGATCGGCTACCACCTCCGGGCACTCTGGTAATAGTACTGCCCATTCACTCCGAAGCTTCTGCATCATCATACCCAACTTACTGAACGGATCGCCGTGCGCCCCCTCACTGCGCATCCCAACCGCATCCGCCACCTGGCCCATGCGCGTGGCAATCTGCTCTGCAATGACAAGTATGTCCACCGTGCTTCTCACCGCGCTCTTGTCCCATCCCGGGTAGTCCAAGGTCGATAGGCGGAAGAGGGTGACCAAGCAGTGCGACACCTGTGTAAGATAAGAGAGTGCCAGGGACGAGTATCCAGCTGGGGGAATTGTAAAAAATAGATCAAAAAACCGTTTCACCACGTGGAGACAGGCGTAGAGGTGATCGAGTCGCTGGGGGCTGAATTCTTCGTCTGCAAGGGGCTTTACTAGAGCGACCTCATAAAGACTAAGCTCAGTGTCGTACAAATGAAAGAGAATGGGTTCTAAGACCGGTTAAATAAGTAGCTATAAACGGAATATCTTCAATTGCCAGGGGATTTACATACTGTTATCAGCCAGTTGAATGGGGATCTCGGCCTTGATCGTCTCCAACCGTGACTGCAGTGCCTTGAGGTGGAATGCAGCTAGGTTTTGCGTCGCATTGAGGCCATACAGGCCCTCGCTCCAGGGACCTTGAAGAATTTGGTCCGCGAGAAGTCGGGTGCGCACGAGCTGGACTAGCACCCCATCACCAGGCGATTCTTCACTGTGCGCTAAGAGATCAAGACATTCCTTCATATGCGGGGTCCATCGCAATGGATCCATTCGACCCAGGAACTGAGCGATTCTGTACCAGGTCTGTCAATTTGATGTTCAATCCCTTGACTAGATATGAGTTCTTACATCGATGTCAGCACATAGCAGCTCAATACCGCCCGGCGTTCATTCATTGTGCGCAGAGTTGAAATCGATGCTTTCAAACCCGGCACATGGCCTACGGCATTGGAGTTTGAGACTGTCATGCTAAGATCCGGAGGCGCGGGCTTGTCGAGGCCGAGCTCAAAGACTAGCCCGATCGCCATTTGGGAATAGATACAGAGCGATGACTTTTGTGGCTGGCTGTGTAACGTGATCCTGGTCGATGGTAAGCGAGGAAGGGAGAGAATTTCAGCAAATCCCATGTCAATCAATCACCATGGGAGGTGAGCACACCATACCATGCAAGATAGACCAACACTCCCTGCAATAGATCCAGGGACTTATCGCAATCAACCAGCAGCCGCTTCCCCGCCAGCTCCCGGATCCTTACACACAAGGCTGCTTGACGTGCTGTATGCTTACTTTCCACAGTCATGATACAACGCCACAGAAATGGCGACTGCCGTTTCAGGTCACGAGCGGTTGTTGTGGCCGGTATGTGGATCAGGGGGAGGAACTGCAGCCGCTGAGTTCGAAAAGTGTGCAGAGACTCTTCTTCAATTGCTAATGTTTCTTCATCTTCCCTTTCTGATTCAAAATCAATTTGCCCTCGAATTGGAATTGGCAGATCTGTCCGAACGCCGGAGGAGGAGGTCAGCAGTGACATCAGGCCATCCATTTTCCGTTCCAGCTGAACCGACCTGGACAAGGTCTGGGGCTGGGTCTTGCGACGTCCCTCAGGAGCGCGGCACTCCTTGTTCAAACGGTGACATCTGTGAACAATATCAGACTATGATAAATCTCACAATGAGTTCCCATCCTACTGCGTTAATAATCTTCTTCCGCACGGAGTTGGTGCCCTCACCTTTCACAGCGGCTGCCCCCACCCCTCCGGGGGACGCAACGACACTTGGCACGAGCACAGCTGGCACAGGCATTTCCATAAGGCAGAGGCGAGCGCACGGTGGATTCCATCCTGGCCGCTCACCTGCTTAGTGATCTAAACCGAGTGGAAGCAGAAGACAAAAGGGGGGAATGGAACTGGAACAGGAAGAGCAACAGGGAGAAGGACAGGGATCGGAAACGGCATTCGACGAACGCCGCTCGAACGCCGCTCGCCCACCTAACCAGCCCCACTCACCCCTTTCAGTGAGGGGACGGTCCGGTCCGGTCGATTGGATCGGTTCCCAGGGTTTTGTGACGAACTACTGCTCTGCAGTTAACGCCGAAGGCAGTAAATATAATAACGCTCTACGGATTGCTCCTAACTAACCAAGGTTGCATGATCATCCATTGCGAGGAGCACCACTCAAATGTTTCTGGAAAATAACAAATTCAAGTTTTCATACCTAATAATGTACACGGGTCACAAGGTCCAAAAGAATATTACTCAGAAGCTAGCCATTTCAATCCAACTAGCCACAAATGCCAGCCGGCGCCCCTTATCGGCTGCCATTCGGCGGGCAAACTCATCATAATTGAGTCTGCCACCATTGCCACCGCGTTCCTTCGCTTCACGCTCCACTTGATTCAAGTATGCCCAACGGGCGAGAGTTCGCGACGAAGGTCGGCGAGGTGTGCTGATGGGCCGGGGCGGAGAGTGTTTTGGAGGGGGGAGCGGTTGCATGGGAGAGGGAGGAAGAGGAAGCTTGGGAGCTGTTTCTTCAGCCTGGGGGGAAGAGTGAGGTGATGGAGGAGCGGGGAGAGAAGTGGTTCCATGAGGCTCAAGACGAAGTCGTTCGGGCAGATCGGAGTGGGAACTGTGTGAGGACGTTTCAGTGCCAGGGCCATCGGTAATCACTTGTGGCTCATCACAGAAAGAGAGTCGAGGTCTGAGTGTCTCTGCATCTGGACGGAATTGTGGAAGGGTTGGATCGTAGTCCATATATTCTTCAATGACTGACTCGGGTTCATCGTCTGAAGATCCATTGTAGGAGGCGGCGTCGGAAATATGGACCTGGCCGTCCGGATATGTTGAGCTGGCGAGCGAAGCTGTATCGGAATCATCGTCAAAGGAAAGATCCTGACCGACCCCATATTCACTTTCCGGGTCGGAAAGATGTGTAGGTCGGACGTCATCATCAGATGATGCCACCGCACCAGTAAACGGAGGTGCTAAAACTGGCCCTGGCAGAGAGGTCTGAACAGTGTAACCGGAGCGATGAAGTAACTCATCGAGAGATCGGGATCTTTCGGACAATTCAGTTCTCATATCTTGAAGGTCTTGCTCCCTGGACCATTCAGGTTCCTTGAGAGGTGGCGGGGGTGGGGGAGACATTTGCACAAGCTGGATCTCATGGGCCCAGATCTTACGATCTGCGCGTGTTCGATATACCTCCATGAGCAGATCTTCCTTTTGTTTGAACAGAAGATCGAGGAGCTCATTGAAACCCTGCTGCGTGACTTGATACAGGATCTCCTTACCGGCGTCTCTTTCAACTTCTGGAATTTCAAAGCCACCCCATCGTTCACCAACAGGGATGCTTCGTGAAGAGGTCGACGGGTTGGATCGAACGTCATAATCATCGGCGATATCATCTTGGAATCGGACCTTAGAAGATGAACGTGAGCGGGGTGACGGCGGGTGTGAGTCAATTGGCGATTCAGCAATCGAGTCTTCATAGTCGTCAAAAGTCGGATCTCTTTGGTAGCCTTCCGGGATAGTGCCGCCGTCTTCCTCGTCGGTATAGAACGCACGACGTCGCCAGCGCTCGTCAATTCCATTTCGGCGGGTTTCGTTAATTCTTCTTTGATCTTCTTCACGCATTCTGTTGTACACGGCTGTCACGATTCGGGCCCTATCGGTCGCATGGTTGATTTGTTCGGGGGGTACATACGTTCCGAGGGCTTCAATAATATCCTCCTCGTGGATGTGCTCCGGGGGTGGCCAGCCACCTCCCATCGCAATGGACGAGCCTGATTCATCCGAGTCACTACCGTCGTCTTCTTCATCGTTGTCGCCGTCATCCAATTGTGCAGGTTCCACAACGGATCGACGACGGATGGACACAGTACCTGGAAGTTGTAGAGTAGATGGGAAGATTGGCCTTGTTCGACCGAATTGTTCTCGAGCAGCTGCGTCTCCAATCACCAAATGTCGATCTCCAGTGTCAGGACCGTCTCGTCGCAGGATTCCTCCATTATCAACAATTTCCATGTCGCCATCAACATTCACGCGCTTGCCTTCACCAGTTCGCGAAATCTCACTAGTGGGAATATTGCCAGGAAATGCGGAGCTGATGGGCTGGCTACCGAGGACAACGTCACGAGCTCCACCTTCAAGAAAGTCGTCTTCCAATCCGGCGACCATATCACGAGTAAGTTCTCTGCTGAGTGTATAGTAGGCTCTGAACACGCGTAGAAAGTCCTTTCGCTCGACGTAACCATCACCGTCAATATCATACCCACGGAAAACACGTCGCAGTCGTTCATCGTTGCTCTTATTGTTGAGACTAGCCAATCCCTTCAAAAACTCTTCAAATCCAATAAGATTATCTCCATTGGTGTCGTAGAATGCAAACATACGATCGTAGATCAGACTTGGAGGAGGGGGACGAATAGATGTGTTGGGCACAAAGCACCGATCAAAGGTTTTGCGATCAATAGCCATGTAAAGCTTGTTAGGATCATCTGCCCATTCATGACTTGCAAGACAACGGAACTGATCCCAGAGGGCATCGAGCTCTGTGTTTTCAAAGTTGGTCTCTCGACTTAAGCGCTTCGCCAATGGTCGTGGAAGGTTTCGTGGGAGCATTGCCGGTTTTCCGGGATACCATACAGGCTGGGATTGACGCGGATTTCCTAAAAATGGAGCTGGGATCCTGACCTTGTAAAACAGATGCGTTTTGATGTGCACTTGCATTGCCTCACAGGTCTCACATAGATCGTAGTCAATGCAGTTTGCACACCGATAGCGGATGCCCTGAATAGGCATGGCCCCGCAGCTATTGCAAGTCACTCCTCGGTGGATGTACCCATCCCTGCGCGATTGGTCCTCCGCAATGTGGTAAAGCAAGTTAAGCAAATTTTGGCCTTCTCGAGTAGGCGATCCATCATTGTTTCCCTCACGCCAAGAGAAAACGCTCTGGTCCTCTGGGGCGGGTTCTGCAGTTTCGGGGACCGGAGGAGCCACGTCGGGGAAAGTCGATGTTGAAAGGGTGACGCGTTCGCCATTCTGCCTTCGCCGGCGCAATTCATCGCCGTAATTATCATCAGCATTGAATCGGATGAGCGCCCGCTCGATTCCCGCACTGGAAATTCCTCGTCGCTGCAGCTGTTCTGTGAGGTATGTTCGCTCCACACTCTCTTCGGGGAGAGTGTGTGACGCGGGAAAATCAAGCGCAAGGAAGGATTCCAAGAATGTGTCCTCCATCATCTCGCGCATGCGCTCGGCGTGAGCTGGCGGTACGCCGACTTCCTCCATCAGTTGATCGCGGGTTGCGAGCAATGACGGTAATAGGCCACTTTCCACACGGCGACCATCTTCGGTCTCTATACGAAATGTTCCGTAAACTCCATTTTGGCGTTCAAGCTGCTCGAGGTGGGTGATTGCCCGATAAGAGGGGGTTTCTGTGATTGCTGACTCGTCGTCTTCGTTTCGTCTTGTGCGGCGGACGGCGCCTCGGCGGCGGAGGGAGGGTTGGGAGGTGGACGACGACACTACATTGTTATGGATGTAAAGAAGGGCATAAGCTGCTGCAACGCCGGTGAAGAGGTACAAAATAGGCCGGTATCGTGTCAGTGACACTGGCCCAGAACGCGACTCGGACATGGCGGAGCTTGAGCTGGTGAAAGCTGCAGGGGAGATGTCACGATGAAAGAACTGCCATAATTTGGTTTCGATCGAAATTCAATACCAAATAAATGTCAGAAGACGTGATGACTTGAGAGTTGAATGTCGAGTTCGAGGTTGGGGTTGTCATGAACTGCCTGAGGACTTGGTGAGGTGAAACGTCACGGGGGTGGAGCCCCAGAAATTAGGTGTCGGTAAGTCAATGCAATCTATTATGCAGACCGATACAAACGTTGATTATTTACTAGCTACATCACAAACTCATACCTTACGACTTCTTGGCCTTTAAAATGTTATTCATGAATCAAATTTGTTCTCTCAGTACATTTGTACATAAATGTGACGCTGAATGACCCCCAAAAATGGACCTGGGAATCTAAAGATTGGCTGTGGTATGTGGCGGTATAGAAACAATTTTAGGTCATCCGTCTAATGCAAAGTTTTGACCACGAACTACGCAACGCTAGATTCCGTGTTAAGTATGATTTGTAAGTAAAATCAGCTCGGCTCAAATGATTCATCACCGTTTCAGTTTAGCCTCATGTATGAAGCAGGCGCTGAAAAAGGCAAAGAACACCACTATAGCCAGAAGGCCAAAGCCCTTGTTAGTCGACCAGGCATAGCAGTTGCGGACGATCTTGGCAATATCGGGGTCCAATCGCTTGATATAGTTAAGACTCTCTCGTACTCCGTTAACAATTTCGTCAATGTTTTTGCTGTCATGCAGATCGGAACGAAGCCGCTCCCGCAGAAGCTGTTGGACCACACTGGACGATAATGAAACTCCAATTACGGATCCCAAGGATCGGAACAGGTATGAGCAGGCGGTGACTACTGCCTGGTCTTCAACACTGGAGTTCGATACTAATGACGTGGTTAGTAGCTGGAAGGGTCGCAGGACGTGAACAAGACTCACTCAATCCAATCAAAGTCGTCGTAACTCCTATTCCATTACCGAATGACGACATGACCATTCCAATGATCATGCACACAGTGCTTGTCATGATACCACCTGAAGAAAGGTAAATCAAGGTGCAGCCAGAGGTCAAGCATGCATATGCCGCAAGAGTGAGCCAATAATATTTCCCGGTCCATCGCATAATAAGACCAGCGAGAATTGATCCTGTAGCACCAGAAACAATACTGGGCAATAATCGCACTCCAGCAACGGTGGCCGATACGCCATCAACGGCTTGGAAATAGAGTGGAATATAGAAAAGGGCAGCAAGCCATCCCCCAAAGCTGAAGAAGTTACAGCAATAGAGAGAGAAAAAGGTGCGGTTGAAGATGATGTGGCTCGGTGCAAAAGGCTCGACTGCCAAATGGCGTTCCACCAGGATGAAGACAATGAAAAGGAAGGCCGACACGCTCAGCGAAATGATTGTTAATGGCATCGTCCATGAAACATTGCTGCCTCGATCCAAACCTATCAAGAAACCTAGGACGGCGCCGACGAGGACAACGGCGCCAAGGAAATCAACACGCTTAAGCTTTGTCTTCCAGTGTGTGTTTTCGCGGGCTGGAAGCTTGAGCACGAGAGATACAGCAATAATCGCCATTATGCAGAGGGGGAACTGTGATAAGAAAGCCCTGTATAATTTTTGTCAGAAAGTCCATACTTATTTTCAAAATCTGGTTAAACATACCAACGCCAGCCGATATAGTCTGCGAGGATCCCGCCTAGAGGTGCGCCAGCACTCGATCCAGTAGCGTAGGCAAGATTGAGAATCCCTTGCCAAAGACCTCGATCACGTAAGGGGACAAGGTCACTCATCAAAATACTGACAACAGTGGTCATACCACCACCTCCAATACCTTGGATCACCTAATTCCGGGTCAGTATTCGAATTTGAAGAGCCAGTGCTTTACATGAACATACGCGTGCCGCAATCAGTTCATTGATATTGCGTGCGAGTCCACAGCCTAGATTTCCCATTCCGAATATGACATAGGCAGTAAGGAGACATCCCTTCCGGCCAAAGATATCGCTTAATTTGCCAAAGAGCGGTTGAAAAGAGGTTAGAGTCAGGAAGTACGAAGTAGCAATCCAACTGGTCAAATTCAGAGCTTTCAAATCACTACCGATTTGACCATAACTGGCCATAATAATAGTTTGATCTGCAGCCGACATAAAAATCTAGATTTCCATTAGCCGAGGAATGCAAAAGCGGCGCGGAAAGGCAAGATGAATAAGGGATTCGTCTTACGCCTAATGAAACCGCCGGAACAAGATATTTGAGTTGATTATTCGCATCTTGAAATGGCTCCTTGGCCAAGTCATCATCCTCTTCACTTAATTCCGCCCGTTCCTCGTGGGGGATGTCAATTGCTCCGGTAGTTGCATCGCGGCTACCGGGCACCAGTAGCGGGGAGGTTTCGGAGGGATTCCGCTCGAGCGCCATGGCGATAGTGCTACTCCGTGTGTGTCAATAGATCAATTGACACGGGTATCCCACATTTAATATTGAAAGATGAATTTTTTCTGAGTCTCAGCTTTGAGTGAGTCAAGAAGAGGAAGCACGTCTTACCTTATTCAAAAGTCCTCACACTCACGTGGTGATAAGCGGCCTTCCCCCGCTCTGGAAACAGAGAAAATAGTGGACTCAACCAATGAGCGGTGGCAAGATTGGTTTTATTCTCCTCACTCGAGTGCTCAGATCCCGCGTCGGCAAAGCTGAGCCGTGATAAGATTAAGGCGACCGATAACGTGGTATTACAGTGGGCCATCGGCGGACGGGCCGCTTCCAGACGACAGTAAGCCTCGGTCAACATCTTACTGTTAGGCAAGACATCATAAACCCAAAGTGGAAGCATTTGAGGCTGAATGCGATGGATGCTTACCATGCTAGCCCCAAGGTCCTAACCTTGGAAATATGGCAGAAGATTGATTGAAATTGATTTGGACCGCAACTCCACCCGTGGACACCATCATAATGAGTTCTGGGGATTTCTAAAAATATGGAGTTTATTTCCGGAAAGAATCGAGGCTGGAGCTCGAAAATGCGCAGTTGAAGTTCTAGCTCTGGTTCACGTTCATAGTTCCCGTTGGTCATCAGTTGTGGGCACCTATAACTATCTGGATGTTGTATCTCATTCAAAGTTGATGCACTTGTGGATAAATTGGAAGTACTAGGCACATATCCGTATCGAATCTTGGAAGGGAGGCACCTGGTTGGTAGGCTAAAATATCAATTGTCAACCTGCACCTGTGAGCTTGTTGACAAAAAACACATTATAAGCCTCAATCATATCTTCTCGAATAGACTCGTCTTCTATGGTAAAAGGTCTGGAAATTCCAGGAACCTTGTCTTCCAACCGAGCTTGAAAATATTCAAAAGATTGGAAATATCTAATAGGTCCATAACGGAGAGAAATTTACCGTGAATGAATCTTGGAGGAATTTGAGCTCATGTGTTCTGCGTTCTAAGCAACAGAGATCTAATAAAATGCTCATTTGGCAATATATGACCCAACTTCACGTAAAAGAAAGTGAGAGAGGATGGGAAGTGTCACGTACTACTAGTGGTATACACCGGCGTTCCAAGGTGTGAGGTGTGAGGTCTTTATATAGTGAACTGGGGAGGGGAGCTGGCTACAACCTCTCGCGCTTCCCAACTTCATGATTCAAACCATGTCGCCTTCTCGCCTTCTCACCTTCACATCTTCACACCTTCTCACCTTCTCACCTTCTCACCCTTCCCCTACATCAAGCACGTGACAGTCTCTTCGCAACCATTGTAAACCAACAAGATGGCTCCTCCAAGTGGAGACCTGTTGAATGAGAATGACAAAATTATCATTGAATTCTTGAAATCCAAATCGGCAATCTTTACCAACCTTTTGCAAGTTCAGGATGAAGTAGGACATGCTCGATCTTTATACCTCATTCACGTGCATATCACACTGACATTACTACTCTTCCTGTTAGGTATGGAAGTCTGCCGAAGCCGATAAATACTATGAAGGACAAAAGGCACGTGCTGTTGTCACTGTTTCCGAAGCCCAGCGAACTGTCTTTTTCAACATGATGAAGGTACTTGGTGACAAGCTGCAAAAGATTTACAATTTGATCCCTCCCCCCGCCAAGAGAATGAGCTATGATGTTCTCGATCTATGCATGGCACCTGGAGGCTTCACTTACACTGTGTTGAAAAGCAACCGTTACGCAAAAGTGTGTGCTATCAGCCTGCCCCCGAGCGAAGGTGGAATTGAAATCTATCTCGACGACTGGCAGAACAACCCACGACTCAAAGTCGAGCTGACTGATCTCACTATGCTTGCCGGTGAGATTGGATTCTCAATCCCGGCATCGCAGGACAATCCTTCGCCTACTGCCAAGTTCTCAAACCGCACTCTGTTCCCTGGACAGCAGTTCGACCTCATCTTTTGCGACGGACACGTTCTTCCCGCTCCTGATTCGGAAGAGGAATCCGGATACATCGCTCGTCGTCTCTTTGACGCGCAGATTGCTATGGCTCTGCAGAAAATCAAGCCTGCTGGGACCTTCGTGATGCTCTTGCACCAGGCCTGGACTCAACGCAACCTGCGGCTTCTGGAAGCATTTAACCAATTTTCTCAGCTCAATCTCTTCAAGCCTTCTACCTGCCATGCGAAGCGTAGCTCGTTCTATCTCGTGGCGAAGAACGTGGAGCCCCAGCATAAAAGAGCACGCCGGTTGCTTCGGGAGGCAAGAGCTTCGTGGAGATTACGCACAGCCAATGCATTTGGTATTGACATCCCTGAGACCTCTCGTGAGGAGAGTGTTGAAGAAGAGCCCATCAAGGATATCGTGGAATCGTTTGGCGAGGAATTGGTCAATCTTGCTGAGCCTATTTGGACGATTCAGATAGACGGTATGACGAGGGCATTCCTGCGGGGAAAGGATGGTAATGGTGAACAGGCAGGCGTGTAAATCATGTTTTACGACATGAGATTGACTACCGTGTGTGTGCTGTGATCATCAAGTACTAGTATGTTTGTTATGATTTATTAAGTTTAGTTAGCCAAAGTGAACGCTCAAAACTCAATGATATTAGTCTTTTAATGAAGCGCTGCCCCATTGGCCCATCATCCATGGTTCCGTAGTGGCGATCCCTGCCTAATTAGTAATATACCATTAGCGTAGAGCCTCAGGCACGAGGCGCCGGTTAACTAAAAGGACCCGGCTGACTAATCTCCCCGGTCGATCAAATTGGAAAGAATCGCTCAATTAAGCAAAGGCCGATACCGCAGCACGTGACTGGGGTTTTTGCTCCGGGGTTCTCCAGTATCCAGGGACCTTGCACTGTTCTCATAGGATATTCCATATCCGGCTGCATCATGGCTGCTGTCACTCCTAAGCAGAAGGTGGTGGTTGTGGGCGCGGGACCAGTTGGATCCCTAGCGGCGCTGTACGCGGCTTCCCGCGGCGACGAAGTGGAGGTATATGAACTGCGTGGAGGTATGTACCAAATTCCAGTGATTTGAGTCATTTCCCATTGCGACGAGAGAGAAACCGAGGAAGAAAACAAACACAAAGCCAAGATGAACAATCAAGACCACCTACAACTTATTGATTTGTGATGCGGGCTACATTCCACCGATGGCAAGAAAAATAAAAATCATTGCCACTCAAATCGCAAGAGTCATCCCATTCAAGTTTCAACTGGCCTTTGAAAAAAAAAGCAAAGAGGCTCGAAACGGATGAAGTGGCCCTGCGTCCCCAATGCACTCTTGTGCCTCATTTCATGCATCCCTGTCGCGAAATTCTCCGAAGAAAAGTCAATAATTTTTTCCCTGTTGTGCCGCCTCCGTAGATCTCCGTGACCCGACAACTGTGCCCTTGAACTTCACCAAGTCGATCAATTTGGCTCTTTCAGAGCGCGGAATCAACTCTATCCAAGAAGCGCAACGACCCGGATTGGTCGAAAATGTCCTCCGCGATACGATCCCCATGTACGGGCGGATGATCCACGGCCGGGACAACGGCTCCCTGTGGGAAGCCGCTCAAGCCTATGACGTTCATGGCCGGGTATTTACATCCCTGCAACTCTCGTGCCTACAGCAGACAGGGGTTCCCATGTCACGCGAAGCGCGGCTAAATTCCAAATCCAATTGCTAACCAGCGTACAGGCCATCAACGCCGTTGACCGAGGCGCATTGAACAATGCCCTCCTCGACGAGCTGGAGCGCACACCCAACGTCAAGCTCTTCTTCAACCACAAACTAACAGGCGCAGACTTCACCACCAACAAAGCCTGGTTCGAGCGCCGCATCCCAGGCGACACGCCCCAAGCCGACGATCTCGGCATCGCAGGCCGAGTGCCCGAGATCGAGGTCTCCTTCGACTGCCTCATCGGCGCAGATGGCGCCCACTCCGCCACCCGCTTCCACATGATGAAGTTCGCCCGCGTCGACTACCAGCAAGAATACATCGACACGCTCTGGTGCGAATTCCGCATCCCCCCCACAAAAGATGCCCAGTTCGCCATCTCCCCCAACCACCTGCACATCTGGCCGGGTCGCGAATTCATGTTCATCGCCATCCCCTCCGCAGACAAGTCCTTCACATGCACCCTCTTCGCCCCAGCAGCACACTACGCCACCCTCGACAACTCACCCCAGGCCCTCCAGGCTTCCTTCCACGAACATTTCCCCGGCGTCTGCCCCGAGCTGATCGACCCACAGGCCCTGGTCGAGCAATTCGCCCTCAACCCCCACCTCCCGCTGATCAGCATCAAATGCAAACCGCACCACTATAGCTCTAGCGTCGTCATCATCGGCGATGCCGCGCACGCCGTCCTCCCATTCTACGGCCAAGGCCTGAACGCCGGGCTGGAGGATGTCCGCGTGCTATTCGAGCAGCTGGACCAGCATGGTGTTTACGATCCGGATACGAGCGTATACACCCGTAGCGTGCGTCGGCAGGCTGCGTTCCAGGCCTACACGAATCTGCGATGCGATGATACGCATGCTATCAATGATCTGTCGAAGCAGAATTATCTCGAGATGCGCTGGGGCGTCAAGTCGCCGCTGTACAAGCTGCGGAAAACTATCGAAGAGACGATCGATCAGCGGTTGCCCTTCCTGGGATGGAAGACGCAATATGCCCGCATCAGTTTTAGTAACCAGCGGTACTCGGATGTGGTCGCTGCTGTGCAGAGACAAAGTCAGATGCTGGGGCTGGGTCTTAGCTCCGCTTTGCTTGTTGGTGTGGGCGCCTTGGCTGTGCTGATTTGGAGATATCCGCGAGAGGTTTCGCCGGCGGGATTCGTGAGGTGCGGCTTGAGACAGCTGGCGAGATTTTGGAGAGGAATTGCGCATAGGTGAAAGCTTTGATTTATGCAAAAATAAGTGGCATTATTGGGACTTGAATTATTGAAAGTCGCCTTGATTATAGTGGTATCTGCAACTTGGCATTATAGACTTGCATTGTGTGCATTCAAACGTTCTGCAACAAAATGAAACTGATTCAACGCATTCTCGAAAATGATGCAAAGCTCTCTCTACCCTGTTCATGAAATTGACATATATCAGGTCTAAGAATAAATGCAGCAATGCGCTGAGGTAGTAAGACCAAGAAATAAGAAACAAGAAGAGGATACCACAAGTGGATTTTCAACGCCGCGAGGCTGGTATAAACGTCCGGAACTAAAACAAACAGAAGAAATATCCCTAATCCCAATACCTAATAATACCATCCAGACCACCAGTGACCACCTTACTTGTTTCTTGCGGATGCCAATCCAAGCATGTAATAGCACCACCCTCCTTTCCACCGGCAAGAATCTTATGATACATTTTTCCAGTCTTCCAATCCCAGAAACAAACATAGCCACCGCTATCACCAGATGCAAGGAATTGCCCATCAGGTGAGATCTTGATATCAATACCATATCCGGCATTGTTGTGGCCACGGAAACTCTTCTTCCGGTTCTGACGGAACTTATCAGTTGCTCCGTAGACGACGATCTGGTTATCACCAGATTGGAAAGCAACATATTTGCCGTTGGGATGGGGGGTAGCGCGATTCATGGCAAACATGTAAGGCTCTGCAATGAACTTAATGGGCACAGGGATACCATATTCCCATGCACGAAGCGACTTATCATCCGAAGTAGTGATGAAGCGACGATTATCGTCGACGAAAGTAATGGTGTTGACAGCAGCCAAGTGGTGATCGTATTCTTGGACCAACTCGCCAGAGCGGGTATCGAACTGCACAATCTTCTTGTCGGACATACCGGCCAGGAACTCATGCGAGTGCTCAGGGCTCGGGTTGAAGCGCACAACGTGGGGCGTCTTACCTGTTGTGTACCGGCCAATACACTTACCATACTCCGTATCCCACAGTTTCATCTGTCGATCATAAGAACCAGTAAGGAAAGTTTTGCCGGTCGGGTGGAAATCTGTGTCGGAGATGGCCTTCGAGTGACCTGAGAAAGTGCGCAGCAGTTCGCGCGAGTGGAACGCATCCCAGATCTTGGCCTTTCCGTCTGCAGCAGACGAAAGCAACAGATGGCCGGAGCCAGGGAAGAAACGGAGCGAGGTGATGGCCTTGGTGTGCGACTTCCAGGTCTGCACGAGCTTCTTGGGCACGTAGTTCTTGACACTGCCGGGCTCCTTGCGCAGATCGATATCCAAATCCTGGGGAACATGCATATATGTGCGGCCTTGGTAATCTCTTTCCTCTGAGCCGTGGAACTCGGTCGTTTCCTCCTTGGAATAGTCGCTCGCGTAGTCGGTGGCCTCTTTGCTCATAGGCGGCATGAGCGCTGTCGGAGCGGTAAGCTCCTCGCCTTCTTCCACGTATTCTTCATCACTTGCGAGCTCACGCTCCTCGTCTGATCCGACCTCGATTTCCTCGTATTCTTGATCATTTTTGTATTGCGCCCATGGGCCTAGGTACGCGCCTTCGCCCTCGACGATACTCGAATCGCCCTTCTTCTGTCGCTTTGCGCGCCACGCAGCAGAAGCCTCCTTGCTAACTTTCAGCTGAACGACATCCTTGCCACCGTACTTTGCGACATTCTCCATATCTCCGACGAACTCGTCCGGGCGAGATGGGTTGCGAGAGTACCCCAAGCTCTCGAAGGTGCGACGCTGCGTAGCAAAGGTAGCCTCGCTCATCGCGGTCTCCTCAGCATATCCAGTTGGAATATTTTTGCGCTTAATGCCATTCCCTGGGCCAGCAGTTTTGAACGGGTTGGCAGGCCCTTGAGAAGGTCGTGTCAGGTCATCGTAGGTGGCGTTGTAAGTGAGGGCTTGTGTGGTATTTGCGAGAGTCATCTGCATGTGTGCTTCATCCTATGAGATTGTTAGCATTATCTGTGCACCAAATGAAAGGATTCAAAACAATTTCAATAAGAAAAAGGGCTCATGGGGGAGGGTAGGGGACCAAACCTCTGTATTGACTTCTGGTGCAGCAACGACCCTGGTTGCGGTCGTCACCGAAGGTTTGGGCACACTGGTAGTGTCATCGTCGCTGGAGTCATAACCAGCACCTAATAAACCTGACATTTTGAATTTTCCTGAGCGAAGATTAAGTGAATCAACCTCGATCGCGACAAGATGTAAAGTTTAGGGTGGTAGTTTGGCGGTGGAAATTTACGGTTGTCGGCAGAACCGCGGAGCGAAGACCGCAATAGCTTATGACCTCAGTGTCTCAAAGCTTACTCAAGTCTACAACCTGCACATGCAGGTTTCACTTTTGTTTCTTACAAAGTTGCGACTATACATGATAAATTTCAAGTCATCCCATTTACGAGGCGACAGGAAAAGAGTTATACGGACCAAACTGGGTATCGTACGCTTTCATTGCCAGACCGCTTGGGAGGTATATACAACCCACAAGCCAAAAAGACATGATAGGACACAAAAGGATGGCAAGACATGATAATAAGATAAACAATTGAAATAAGAAAAGAAAGCACAGAGCGAGACGCTGAAGGGAGTACATGAGCCTCTTCCAAACGCCTCCTCGAGCAAACCCAACATCCACACCACCGGTAACTCTCTATCATCACCGCACCGGAGGTCCGACCCTCTATCTCAAGAATGGAAGCACAATTTCTCTCATATACGGCATTATTCCATTCCTCCTAGTAAGCCAAGGTAATAAATGAAATCGTCAAAATCGTGGCTGCCCAGAAAACCCGGTCGCATCGTATCTGACATGGACAAGTTCAGACCCGGACATCGGTTGGAAATGTTGATGCGGGTATATGTGAGAATGCGATCCCGGCGAACAATGTCTTGAGCTAGTTAGAACGACCATGGCGCATGGCAGAATCAGTCTTATCGCGAAGTCAGTGTCCCTCATCGCGGATGAGAGCCACAATCATGCTGTACAGGTAGAAGAAGAACATCAAGAGGCTGAATCCGAGCTTGATGAAAGATTCCTATAAATCATGTGGATTAGTTTCCACTCCAAAATTTGAGTCCTTAAAACAAGACAGAGTAGCTCCAAACTGACCTTCTTGTGCACATTCAGCTTGCGGAAGATCTCAGTCGCATCCAAGAGGTGCTGGTTCTCGTAGATCCTAATGAAGCCCTCAAATTAGCCTTTCTGAAGCATATACCAAGGGGGGGGGGGGCTCAGAGAGTGGTGGCAACACATACTTCTTGGCGTTGAAGGCCAGGAGAGGCAGGTTAAGGACGATGGCGAGCCAGTATCCGTTAATAACGAAGAGGAAGGTCAGGAAAGCGTGAACGGCAGCCTCGGGGATAATGTAGGCGTTAAGACGGTTGCACAGGTCGATAGGGTTGATGTAATCACTGTGGGAAAAGGGGAGGCGAGAATCAGCGAAGCCGAACGAAGAAAAAAAACCTCTTCCACCACATAACTGCGGGATGTCTGAGCTAGTGTTTTTGGGGAAACTCACCACTCCAGATCACTGTACATGATCGTGAAGAAAACCTGGAGGAACAGGTTGACGGCGTTGATCAACACCGCCAACAAGTAGAGCCACGCTTCACCAGACATTGTGGGCTAAGAAGTGGAATCGAGGAAGCGGAATAGGGGTTAAAGGCTATGGAGAATTCGTCAGAAGGTGGTCGACGCCAATCTAGCTGAGGTGGTGGATGCGAATGCTGGGGAGTGATTCAAGCGGAGCGGAGTGCAGAGCCGGAATTGGAGACGATTTTTGTGGGGTTTGAGACCCAGGGAACACAGAATTCCGCAGAGACATTCAGAGGGGGTTGAGTATACGTACAGATCAACACCTGCGTGATAGCTAAAGCTCTCGAGTGGGGACGCAGACGAGACGCAGGGCAGGGAAGTGAGGAGGCGGATCGGAGTCGTGATTATTGCAAAGTATCGGGTTCGTTGGATTAGCGAAATCGAGCCAACCTGAACGGGCGGCGGTGGACAGCAACTGGCGCGCGGGCATTAGCGTCATTGGATAAAGTGGAGGGGCTGGGACAAACCACCACCTCCAGCGTATACAACTTACGGGAAGACAACGCCGAGCTTGTCAAATTGTACTCCCTAGCTGTAGAAAACTACACTAGTAAAAAAATAAAAAGAAAGCTAACTTGGATTCGAAATATCTGCGGGAAAAAAGTGGAAAAGTGGAAGGGAAAAAATGGAAAAGGAAAGCTTAATGGGCGTGAGAGATGACGTCGCACACGTGTCCTCGGATACAACGTGCATTTAAGCTGCTTAGTAGTAAGATCTTGGTAGTACTTCTTAAATGCGAGATATTCAAGAGGAAAATGTAGAAATCAAATCGTATATGTAATAAAATTTGAAACCATCTGTGAAAACCGAAATCTATACACATGGTATCAGAGCTTCGCTTATGTACGGAAAATGATTTGTGATCTTGAAAGATTAGAGCAACAATACTCAAACCTCAGAAACAACCATAGCAGCTGAGGGTTGCCGGATATTCTAGTAAGCAACAATATCCTGGGAATATCAAAATTATATGCCCATAAACAATAAATCATAAGGAATAAGAAAAAACCAAAGGCAGCCGAGGCCTAACGTTTCTCAACAAGCAGGAAATGCATCGCTGCATATGCGATAACAATAAAAGCCCCAGAAATGGCAGCCAGTCCAATAACGTCGTGCCAATAGGCAAGAGTGTTGAAACCAAAGGCGCTTAGGATGGAAGCACCGGGGACTTCGATGTCCAAGCCGTATTTATGGTCGATCAAAGTGAGGAAGGTGACCTCGTTCACAATGAGGGCCTCGAATCCATAGTGGAAAATCGAGAGCTAGTTCAAAGTCAGTAAATTGCAGAGAAAGCAGGGTGCAACGATATGATTTGAATGACTTACACTTTGCAGCCACAGAGCCGATGACGGAATGGCGTCGTGATTCAAGAGGAGACCGGCGAACAACAAACTGAAGAGCATCACTAGACTACCAATCAGGTTGGCAACACCACCATCGCGGAAAACAATGCCAATGAACAAGCAAATGTTGGCGGCTGCAAGGTTGAACAGAACCAACACCAGCATGAACCGAAGGAATTCGGGCCAAGCGGGAATCAGCCCGGTCATTGGGTAGACAATGATACCCATTATAATAGGCGGGAGGAGCCGCAGGGGCACAATATCAAAAACAACCTTGGAGGCAAAGTAAGTGACTGGATGGTAGTAACCATTTGCTCGCTCCCGAACGAACAACAACCGCTCAGTTGAAAATACAGTGAGACTCGTCAAAGTGCTGAATCCAAAGAGAGCGAGAATGAAAAAGAACAGACCGAGACGGTTTTGGAAACCTTTAATATCGTCGGTCAGACCGTAGAAGAGGAAGCCAGAAAGTACAGCGAGAAGAATGGAGATTGCATAGTGGGTCAACATCAGCATCGGGTTGCGATAAAGGTTGCGCCATGTGCGCTGCGACAAAATGAGGAACTGTCGCCCCAGGCTGATACGGGCCAAGCTCTTGGGCGGAGCCGTGCCCTGAAGATGAGAATTCTGCGAACCATTGGCAGCCTCCGCAGATTGAACGGCTGTGACAATTTCATCGTGGACCGAGTGGAAAACGTCCGAATCCACGTAGCTAGCAACCAGAATATCAAGATCACTCTGACCAGGGGCTGGGGGTGGTAGCTGGTCTGGATCGTCAAGAAGAATCTGCGGGGGAACGCTGGCCGGTTGGCGAGAAAGACGGAGCCACTGTTGAGTATTCTCAGCCACGTCGAGTATGGGTTCTTCTTCATCAGTCTTAGGTGTAGTCGGAGGCTCAAGGTCCTTGTGATCCTTGCGTCGCGAGTAAAGCTGGCGATCTTGCTGTTGCTTCAGGGAAACTCGACGGCTATGCTTCGGTCGTCGACCTGCCTCGGTGTTGATGCTGGAATTTTCCTCAATGCTCACGTTGGACACGCTGGCAACGGATTTAATGGCTCTCAGGCTACTCGAGGCAGTCTTGGGGGGCCGTCCATCCACAGACGAACCAACTTCATCCGTGTAAGAGCGTGAAGAACCGGCATGCATAGTTAAGTCGACAAGATAGTCCGCAATATTGAAGCCCGGGGGGCAGGTATATCCAATTTGGTCGAAATATTGCTGGCATGTCGAGAACGGACCGGAATAAACGGTACGACCACTTGCAAGCAAGATAAGTCGGTCAAACAAGGCAACAATGTTTGAGCGCGGCTGATGAATGGTGAAAATGACGGTACGGTTGTACGTCTTGGCCAATGTCACCAAGCACTCAACGACGTTGAAGGCGTTGTAGGCATCCTATGGAATTCATCAGCTAAGATATCTCAGTTATGAACTGTTGATTAGTAACATACCAGTCCACTAGTGGGCTCGTCCAAGAAGAGGATACTTGGGCTGGTGACCAGTTC
This sequence comes from Penicillium verhagenii, assembly GCF_028828195.1. NCBI lineage: Eukaryota > Fungi > Ascomycota > Eurotiomycetes > Eurotiales > Aspergillaceae > Penicillium > Penicillium verhagenii. The sequence continues at coordinate 1,458,958 of NW_026643171.1, forward strand.
ACAGGCGATGCCAACTCGGCGTTTCTCGCCGCCAGAAATGCCGCGCCCGCTTCCTTCTTCCGACCCAATCAACTGGTCCTTAATGTGGTAGATTCCCAGTTGCTTCTCGACCTCTAAAACTCTCTGCTCTTTAGCCGCCCTGCTCATATCACGAGGAAGTCTCAGAAGTGCACTGGTCTGGATGGTTTCGTGCACAGTCAAGGTAGGCAACATAGTGTCCTCCTGATCAACGAATCCAACCATGCTCTTGAAATCATGGTCACTAATCTTCTCTCCGTTAACAAAGAAGTTACCTTGAACTGCACCACGCTTGTTCTTGCGGGCTAGAATGTCAAGGAATGTGGTCTTTCCAGCACCAGACGCGCCCATGATTGCTGTAATCTGTCCGGGGGCCGAGGCACCTTGGATACCGGAAAGGATCTCCCTGCCATTCAGACAATATGAGACATTATCCCAGTAAAGAGCCGCGGGGCGTTGTTCTGCAAGCAGTCTTGCCGTGTCATCGTCCGAGTCGTCCGATAGGGACAGGCGCAGGTAGCCAAGATTTGCAGCCCGGCGGGACATGTACCATACAATTAAGATGACGGCGACAACAAAAAGTGCACAACCAGCGATTACGCTGGCAATCAGAGGGGTATTGATCTTCTTAATAGGACGTTGATAGCCTGGAAGATCAGTCTTGTAAAGACACTCTCCAGCATTGCAGGATAAAGAGATAGTCGGGTCGCCGAAGACTGCACTGATAAGACCGTTCATCTGCGGTTCCGAGAAGACACTTTTGCTTCCCTGCGAATCAAATATAGTTTGGAAAGTGGCTGGGCCTTTGATGACCTGGTCGAGGAAATCACCGAGATCGATGGATCCGTCCTGGCCGCAAAGAAACCGGCCCGGGACACACTTGCACTGCACATTTTCGCACTTGTAGCTGGTGGTATTGGTATCGTAATTCGTCTCCAAGCTGGAATCGCAGGTGTCTAAACCACAATAGAAGGACTCCTTTTGGTCTACCCAGAATTGAAAATTGCAGGTATGATCCGAAGCATCGCAAGAGAAGGTCACCTGTGGCTTCTGGCTACCCAGTTGATCCAAGATCTTGCGGTTTGTGACATCGCACATTTGGAAGTTTTGCTTGACGGTAACGCCTGACTTGTAGCACACTCCGTCCTGGCCTTCGGGCATCATGGCATTGCAAGCACTATCCTGAAGACAGACGTTGCAGTTGATGCCACCCCAGCCATCCTTGCAGTCACATGTATCACCAGTTCGCGGCGGCCGATTCACACCGTCAGCGAGTGAACCACAGGTAGGCACGGAGCAGTCATCACCTCCGAATCCAGCGGGACAGGAGCATTTGCCGTTGTATTTGTTGCAGGGAGCGGAATGGGTGCAGTTGTAAGAGTCTAATTGACAGTTGAAACATGGAGGGCAATCATCGGGTCGATTATCGAAGACGGATACGGATCGCGAGAAGAGGTTTGCGTCGGAGAAGTCCTCCCATGCGGTTGTAGGGATGGCCTGGAAGGCCAGCGCGATCCCCAAGAGGAAGGCTGGTGTTGACCGCATAGTGTATAGGGGATGGGTTACGTACCCCGTTCCAAGGATCTGAAGGACCGCGGGACCGGCGATCAGAGTAGGAATGTTAGGATCGCCGGGAGTAATTGATGGCGAACCGACTTGTCGAACATGGGGTTGGGGGAGGAGAAGGGTCAAGTGCGGAGTGGAGTTGTCAGATGGCGATGACGCGGGCGGAGAAGCTGGTTTGCCAGAAACCCGTTACCCGCCCAAGGAATGTGATGCCGAGCTGCTCTGTGATTGGAGTATTTGGGAATCTCGTGCAAGGTACCTGATCGACATGGTTTGAGCTACACGTTATCTTTCTTTCCCCATTTCTGACATGCTCAACTTTCGACTTGTTTTCTTTCCATGCTCTCAGGGCCTCAGCAAATCCGGGGACTCCACATCGTGGCCTTTGCGAGGATAAGGTGAGCTCGCTACGATAAGGACTGATAGCAACGAAGCAATCCTGAATTTGAATAACATTAATGAAATAATGCAACTCAACACTTGCAGGGAATAGGAAGTAAAAAGAAGAAGAAAAATCATAAAAAAAATCCCCTTCCATGTGGTTTCTTCAGGCCGTTATACCTAGGCTAGTCTGGGAATAAGAATTTCAATGTTCTTCCAAGCTTGGACATATGTGCCGAGTACTTGACTCCATAATATATAAGTGCTTGTAGCTGTAGGTAGTCCTTACTAGAGGCATATACTTGTGTGACAGGCCACTAAATACTAGAATTTCACTTCTCAACATTTGAAGACATCTGGAAGATGAGCGCCAATGTTGCCCTTTAATAGAAGTGGAAGGTTATGGATGTTTTAATTGATCCATTCAATGTTGCGGATACTTAGTAAACATTTGAAGGTCTATTAAAGGGAGTGGAGCTTCTTGCGTGGCCATATGAATTATTGAAGAAATCTGCACATGTGCATGCATGTGGAGTTTTATGTTTTTCCAAATTCAGGGTATCCAGTCCTTAGCCCAGAGCCGAGAAACCCGAATCCGACTACTGATCCGAGCGCGATCTTTTCAATGTTGCTAAGTTCTAACAGCCACCTACAGAGCTAGGCAGCAATGTACAAATACAACTCGCACAATGTTGACAATTAATGCGAGAGACAGAATGTAAGCATACCAGGATCCTGTGTGTTTCAAGTCCATTATTCACCTTTCAAGATCCTTTCAATCATAAGCTGTGCTGTAAATAGAACGGTGAAAATAGAATGAGTCTCGGCGGCTCAAATTGCAAAAGCCCATAACCACACCTGCAGGTCACTGAAGCCAATCAGGGGTAATCAAGTTCAATCATCTTCTCACCAATTGCAGGCTTTTGTAAGTCGTAAATGTGCCAAATATGTAATGCAAGGATGGTAGTAGGGAGTAAGTATTTTCAAGTCCAGTATACGGCATGTGCTCTATCGGGTGCGTATACGCCACAACTCGCACTCTAATATTGGGCATAACTCCAGCCACAATGAGGTTGAGTTAATGGATGTTCATTCAATGTTTGATGAATATGACTTTCTGTGTCAGCATTTGCAAAATCCCCCGGCCCCCAATAACCCCAAGTTCCTTCAAAGCTTCTGCCTTAAGACGCCACATATCTTTTTTTGTATCATTCATTTTACCATAAGGGCCCATGGAGTAGAGATTTCAACAAACATGCACATTCTGGCGGGGCTGTGGACGTATTCGTTTAATCTTCTTTTTCTTCCCTCGTTAGCTTCGGAAATTATAAAAATAACCCGAATCGTACTCGTATTGTGGCACATCCACTAAAGTGGGGCCGTAGCGATATACACTTGTACGCGGAACATCTCTGCCGGATTTTCAAAGAGATCTTTTTTGATTGTCCTCGAAATTTTATTAGGCCTCGTGAGATACTATCATGATACAATGCTCAAAGACTAGAGTATGTAGGTAGTACTGCTGATAAATGACCGGTTGAGTAAGATACTAGTAGAGGTGTGAAACCAAGCAGGTATCTATTGCAATCCAGACTCCAGAGCGACCTGTAAAATTTCTGGGGTCGTAGTTTCATGAACTGCTCAACCTAACCCTATACTGGATTTTTGTGGGTAGCTTGTGGAAGGTTCAGGCTGCCAATAAACAGAACAAGCCACATTCTATTGGGATATCGACTGTTGAAATTTTATCTTGTATATAACCTCTAGCATGAACCCACATTAGGGGGCCTGCTGGTATTCAAGATAAAAATCGGCAGATCAAAGCAGCTGGGTCAAACACGGACCATTCCGGCTCTTCCAAGATTTATATGCAATTGATTGAGGAATGTGTTGAAAAAAAAGCATCAACTACCTAATCGCCTCTGGACTACCTTACCATTGATTTCCAATTTCTTGTACCATTCGCCGTGAAAATGATCGGCTTAGTCGATATGACACGGGTGTCTTTCGATAAAATCGCCTCATATTCATTCTCTTCCAGCACGCAGCTACTGAGCTACAATACTGCCTGCAAATCTTCAATATCTCTATTCTACCTCTTTTGCACAGGCTCCTTATTTTTTGACATTGTCCATCACCTGCTCCACCGTTGCAACAAGTCATCACATCCTCTGTTTCAACGCCTTGCTCGTGTTCACCGTTACCACCACCTATATTTCACGCGGCACATGCAGTTTGACAAAAAATATCTTCGACAGAACCAATTTCAAGCACTTCCACTTGAACTGGTACTTCAAGTTATTGGTACTATACTGGGCTATATTTTTGCTGTTTTCGTGACGCCAAAAAGCCTGCATTGGATCACACGACACCATCTTTATTTTACCGTTACGGTTCAAGTTCTGAGAACCTCATTTGTCATTGCCACAAGTGGCCGGGACTCAAATCACCTGGTCTACGAAACTGCGCCAAAGGATCCTAATTGGATATTTGTGGGCCCGGAATTCCACTCGCTTCATCATGTCTACCCAGATCGCTATATCGGCTCATTCATCAAGATCTTGGACTGGATCTTCGGCACTGCATACTCATTCAGAAGCAAGCATTTTGTAATTACTGGCGCAGATACCGTGTTTGGCCAGGCAATGATGGCAGAACTCGAACGCGATGGTGTGAACCACATCCACAAGCTGAATATTGGTATTGATTGGGATCATGATCAGTTCGAAGAAGCGATTCCAGTGCTTTCCAAGTGCGATATCCTAATTCTAGCCCATGGCTCTTCACACCAGGATGAAGTCAAATCGGATTGCGAGTCAGCCATACAGCTTGTCAAGTTGTTCAAAAAACACAGGGCTACTAATCCCCTTGGTCCGACGCTTCCAGAAGTGTGGTACACCGACAATGGAATTGAGTCCCACACATCCTGGAAAGCTGAACAAACGCAACATGAATCTCAGTCAAAACAAGGATTCCTTCTCCATGCTCGTTCACTCTACAATGATGCCACAATACTTTACCGCCATATTGACCTATCGTCAGTTCACTCAGCCAAAGGATCTTCTGCCTCGGAAGCGTCCAGAACAGCAAAGTGTGCAATGTGGTGGATCCGGCGAGGAGCTAGATATGTCCCTAGCACATGCATATGGGTCGCGTGTCTCAATTATTTCAAGTTCATATTTTGTATTCCTGATGCACAGGATTTTGAATCTGTCAGCTAGACGTTGAATCGAACATATGTTTAAGAAGCCGAATGGACTAAGCGCCGTAAGAATTTGGGTCAAAGCGCGGTCTAAATAACGATTACTAAGCGCCCCAAGCCTCAAGCGCGATGCCAGCAGCCCGGAGAATCGGACCCCGCTTGATCCGAGGACCGACAGGTCGGTATCAGGCCCGAAATCAAGGCCATAATCGTTTTCTTGTCTGAATTACTTTCAAACCAAGCTAATTGGTAAGAGGGAATTGATCGGAGCAGATTGAGGAAATTCTTAGCTGGGATTAACGCCTCCAACCGACATTATGGTGAAGATTGAAGAATTCGCGGTTGAGCAGGTACCTTCCCCGCATTCCTGTATGACTGGCCATTTTTTTTTGTTTCTGCAGCCGACTCTGCGCACCTAGGACAATGCGAGTACTAATGACCTGATTAGTGGATGGACAAGTACGAGACTACGGCCAAATTCAACACTGCCGAGACTTGCTGTGCCTCCCTTTCCATCGATGACCTCCGAGAGCTTTCCGATGACAAGGAAACCAACCCTTTGACACAGCTCCAGTCAACCAAGCTTACTTATGGTGCGATCAGAGGCTCTGACAAGCTACGCGAAACCTTAGCCAACCTATATTCTGCAAAGACAACCAATCAGTTGCCGAAAGACAATGTGTTGATCACACCTGGTGCCATTCAGGCCAACTTCCTGGCTCTATATACCCTCGTTGGACCAGGGGACCATGTTATCTGCCACTATCCAACATATCAACAGCTTTACTCGGTTCCTGCGTCTCTGGGGGCTGAGGTGAGCCTGTGGAAATCCAAGGAATCTGACGGATGGAAGCTCGACATTGAGGAGTTGAAAGGACTCATTCGCCCCAACACAAAACTGATTATTATCAAGTATGCTCAAATTTGCCGACTGCAGTCATCTCACGAGTGGGGCTAGACTAACTCATCTTTCCGTAGCAACCCCCAGAATCCCACCGGAGCCATCGTCCCGCGCAACCATCTCGAAGATGTGGTCAAGATTGCCCGCGAGTCTTCCATCACCGTCTTGGCCGACGAGGTATACCGACCTCTTTTCCACAACATCAGCCCCATGGACCCGGAGTTTCCCCCTTCAATTCTCTCTCTCGGATACGAAAACACAATTGCTACCGGTTCCACCTCAAAGGCATACAGCTTAGCTGGACTACGCGTGGGATGGATCGCATCGCGAAACCGATCAATCATTGAAGCATGCGCCAGTTCTCGCGATTACACTACGATATCCGTTGGCCAGATCGATGATGCCGTGGCTAGCTTTGCTCTAGCGCCGGAATGTATTCACAATCTCCTTCGCCGAAACATTGATCTTGGCCGTACAAATCTTGAGATCTTGGAGAAATTCATTGAGAGTCACCGGTGGGCCTGTGACTGGGTGAAGCCTCGGGCTGGCACGACCGCGTTTGTTCGGTTCGCGAAGATGGGAAGGCCGATTGATGACGTTGCTTTCTGCGAGAAGCTGCAAGAAGAGTCAGGTGTGATGTTTGTGCCGGGTAGCCGGTGCTTTGGAGGAGGGGAGGATTTCCAGGGCTACGTCAGAATCGGATATGCTTGCGAAACTGATGTGCTCGAGAAGGGCCTCGAAGCGCTGCGTGAGTTCATGGAGGAAAGTTATGAAGATGTACCGGCGTTGAAAAAGAAGAAAGCACCGCAATAACTGTGGTTGTTTTAGCATAGATAGTAAATATTGCATAGACAGTTATGTGGTTATAAACCGAGCCTTTAACCTTGGGACAACACCGTGTTTGGCCAGTCGCTCTTATGAGCACTGTTCAATGTCCCTCCATCTGCTGGCCGTATAAAGACTGGCGAGGCCAGAAATACTCAAGGGTCCAACGTATCCGTAAGCCGTGCGGGGAATACTATAACGAAAATAAGCGAGGGCATGGAAACGGCCCATGTGCCCTGCAGATCTAAGCACTTGAGTCTTTCATATCAACCGAGCCATGTGACTGGTGAAAAGTGGCTTGCGAGTTTTGCTCCGAGGACCCCCTCTAAAGTGTCAGCTGAACTTTGGAACTTATTTTCCGACCACCACAGGGAATTATGCCTTTGTATAGAATAAAGCAATGTCGATATCCACTTAGTATCTATACTAAACGCACTAAAATTCAATTAGTCGTACGATTGATGTGGAGCGTGCCGTAAAGTGTGACGCGGTGTAGCCCACATCTCCCTCCGATCTAACCGGGATCGGCACAAACAAGCCGAGGCATCTTGGCAGTCCTAGTACCAACAACCAACTTAGGCTCCCCTTGCTTGTTTCATCACCTCACACGAGTCCCGTTGCATTTCATTCTTACCTTAAAGAAAGCCTTCTGCCGCTTAGGTTTTGATCTACAATCCGTACAACCTACCCACCACGTTTAAATCCCTTCGCCGGCCCCATAAGGGCGCGATCGTACCACGCAGATCTTATCATCTTCACGAAGAGCTTGAAGCTTTTCAACGCGCTGCACATTCACCTCATATTCGCCTCATAGCTGAAATTCATTATCCCAAACACAATGCCTCTACCTTTTCTATCAAGTAGGTATAAATTGGTCGCCGAATTCCAGAGTATTCAGATGCTGACGATGGCGCTCCGCTTCCAGATGTGCCTTTGAGCATTGCCCTTCCAGCGACCGCCACAGCTCTTGCCTACCTAAACGCGAAACACTCATTGTTCTACGATATACATCTTCTCAAGTCAATGTTTAAGATGCTCAAGAAGAAAAACTCAGCAGAGAAGACTGATCGCTTGAACCTCTTCTACGTTCTCGAAAACCATGCCCTCTCCCCCAATACCGCCGACAAAGAATTCATCGTCTTCAATGGCCGAACATGGAGTTACCGCGAGACCTATGATACAGCGCTTCGCTTCGGAAATTGGTTCCAGAACGTCCACAACGTGGGTCACAAGGAGATTGTCGCCATCGATAGCATGAATTCGGCCAACTTCTTGTTCATGATCCTTGGCTTATGGAGTATTGGGGCTATTCCTGCTCTCATTAACTACAATCTGGGTGGCAAGCCTTTGATCCATTCTCTTAAGGTGTCGACTGCCAAACTTGTCGTTGTGGACGATGAGGTTCGCCATAACTTCCCGCCGGAGATAATGGAGACGATTACTTCGTCGGAGTTCCGTGATGGCAAGGGCCCGACCGAGGTGCTGTTTTTAACCCCCGATGTAGAGGCTCAGATCTTGGAGATGGAGCCCCTGCGAGAGGAAGACAAGACACGCGCTGGTCTACTCTTGCGTGACATTGCCTTGTTGATCTACACCAGTGGTACTACAGGTCTTCCAAAGCCTGCAATTGTTAGCCTCCAGAAAGCGTGGACTAGCGCATGCTTCGTAGGAAACTGGACAAGCATGACCCCCGAGGATCGCTTTTTCACGGTATGCACCAACCCTCCCATTTTGAATGCAAGCCAATTACTAACTTGAAAAGTGCATGCCTTTGTACCATGCCTCGGCCGCCGTACTTGGTTTCATTCTTACTTTACATGTTGGCGCTACAGTGATCATCGGGCGCAAATTTTCAGCACGTAATTTCATGAACCAGGCTCGTGAGAACGATGCCACAATGGTACAGTATGTCGGCGAGACTCTTCGATACATTATGGGTGTACCGCCCAACATCGATCCGACCACAGGAGAGGATCTGGATAAGAAGCATAACATTCGAATCGCATTTGGCAACGGCCTCCGGCCCGATGTCTGGAACCGGTTTAAGAAGCGTTTCAACGTCCCCACCGTTGCCGAGTTCTACGCTGCCACCGAAGGTACGTCAGCGTCGTGGAATCTTTCGTCCAACGACTTCTCCGCAGGCGCCATTGGGCGAAATGGAGCCATCGGAAATTTCATTTTCTCCCGCAACTCAGCCATCGTCGACGTGGACTGGGAAACTCAAGAACCCTGGCGCGATCCAAAGACTGGCCTTTGCAAAAAGGTCCCTCGAGGTGATCCTGGCGAGCTTCTGTTCAGAATTGACCCCAACGACCCCAGCGCTGCGTTCCAGGGCTACTTTGGAAACTCGAAGGCTACCGAGAGTAAGATTGTGCGTGATGTCTTAACAAAGGGCGACGCATTCTTCCGCTCCGGCGATGTGGTCCGATGGGACAAGGACGGTCGTTGGTACTTTTCCGATCGATTGGGAGATACCTTCCGGTGGAAGAGCGAGAACGTCTCGACCAACGAGGTTGCGGAGGTCCTCGGTTCTCACCGGGCGGTGCACGAGGCCAACGTATACGGCGTGGCTCTTCCGAACCACGAGGGTCGCGCTGGATGCGCGGCGCTAGTCCTGAACGAACAGATAGCTAGCGGTAATACTTCAGGGTTGGCGTTGGAGCCTTCACGTGCTACCCTTGACAGCATCGCCGCGCAGATTCTGAACAACTTGCCTCGATATGCAGCCCCGCTCTTCCTTAGGTTCATGTCTGAGATGCAGTCTACCGGAAACAACAAGCAGCAAAAGCATATATTGCGTACCGAGGGTGTGGATCTGGCTCAAGTGTCGAAGAATGACCACGTATACTGGCTTCAGGGTGACACTTATGTTCGATTTGAACAGAAAGACTGGAACCGGTTGAACGGTGGCCAGGTTCGGCTGTGAGCGTGTCTCTGGCTGTTCCCTCTTCTCACTATTTTTCTAGCGCACCATTTTCGTAACTCTCGGTTTAAATGTTTAGATACCCTCCACACTGTCCTTCATGATTTCCATTATATGCAACGGCCTTTATATTACAATAGGCTTTGACAAGTTCACACCGGTTTAACCTTCGTATATCGAGGTCTTAGTAGTAGTCTCTGTCGTGCACAGGAACTTGCCCAGGTGGACATAGGAATTACTCACGAGTCATGATCTCAATGGAATGTTGAATCCCCAGAGATAAACCCCTATGTAGATACATGATTGGAAGAAAAACCAGATCTACTAGCATCAGCGAGCGAATCAATAAATACAAAACAATAAAATCCCTAAAAAGCACAACGGGCGTTGCCTCGTTCGAGCTAGTACCCACCAACAAAGAACTAGCAGGGATCATAAGCGCCCAAGCAAAGGGGCCCAAAGAAACCCGGCCCAAAGCAAACGAACAACAAAAATAAACAATCACGTCAAAGGGTGTTTGATAATATTTTGATGTTCGGGGGAATTTTCCGTCAGACATTTTGATATTCTTGCCCACAGCCAGCGACATATGTTTCACACCAGGACACAGGGCAGAACGAACCAAGAAAGCGGATTCCAAGACTGGGAGCGAACCCAGATCCAAGATTCCAGAGCCTCAGCAACAATCTACCCGGACCCATAGAAGAAGTCTTTATGGCATATATTGTCATCACTCGGAACGCAAACACCCCCGGTCAACGTAACTGCACAGACAATCCCGTTTCCATATAACTCCACCATGTGGCACTCGCCTCACTTGGCCACCGAGAAACACAAAGCTGGGAATCTGCAGAGAAGATACCAACCACCTCGAAGGGAGTGGTAAATTAATGACAGGAAAGTGCAGGACCAGGAGGCGCGTGTGGAGAGAGAGAGAGGGAGAGAGAGGAAAAGGTGGAATTTATACCTGAGAACAGACAACCAACTGTGTAACACATTCACCTTTCTACAAAGGGGAAAGTGGCTTTTCAATGTTTGCTTTTTGCTTTTGATTATCTTGGAAATTTTGTTTGCCATCTATGACGAAAGTACAGACATGGCTGGATTCATTCAAGCTTGGGGATTGAAGCTTCCCATGCCTGCCCTACACACCTGGGTATTGACAGTCAAGCCGAGCTACAGCCGACCTGGCTAGACCTGACATGGCGAAGACCCCGGATTTACAGGGTCTGAGCTGCAGTTCGTGCCACCTAGACCTGCTGTGCGGAATTACCATCGGACGCGTTCCGCTAATTCTTCTTCCCCCGCAGATCTGCCGATCCGAGATGGACTATATTTACTTCGATTCCACCCCTTGCTGTGTTTTAATCCGCTGACACCATCTTAAAATATACCTGGAGACTTAAAATAGAGACTTTCAAGCTCTTGGTTCATAATGAGCATCCATGAATCGAAGCTAGAAACTTCAGAGCACCATGATTTTCCTGCCGACCTGGAAGAACCCCAAGAAGATTCGCCAATGGTACGTATCTCCCAAGCTTTCAGCAAAGTCAGGTGCATGGATACTAACAAGCTTTCCTTAGACATGGCCCTGGCTCCGCAAACACGTTATCTTGATCCAATGCAGTCTCTTCGCTCTATGCCCAGGCTTCACAAGCGCCATTCTGATCCCAGGATTCAATGACGTCGCACAAGACTTAGCCATTGCCCCACAAACAGCAACCTATCTCGTCGCAGTCCATGTCCTATTCCTGGGACTGGGCCCGTTCATCTGGATCGTCTGCATGAACGCCTACGGGCGCAGGCCAACCCTCATCACAAGCATGTTACTGTCTTGTTTTGCTGCTCTCGGCGGAGGCTTCGCGCAGACATACGGAGGCCTCATGACAGCCCGAGTGTTCCAATCGATCGGTATCTCGGCAGGATTTGTCCTACCCGGCGTGATTGTGATTGATCTCTTTAATGCCGAGCAGCGAGGGCGTAAGAATGGCATCTGGGCGCAGATGGTGGCGATCGGGCCGCCGCTCGGTGGTGTGATCGGCGGGCCTGTCGTTCGGTATGCTGGGTGGAAGTGGGTGATGTGGCTGACCGCAATAATGAATGCCGTCCAGGCATTATGTTTTATCTTCACATGCCCCGAGACCTCGTACAGTCACTGGAAACAGGGCCGCGCCCCCCTTCGACTGCGATATGTCTTGGAGCCGTTTCTCATCCTTCAAGCGCCGCATATTTTTCTTGTTGCATTTGCGTACGGTGTGACATTTGCTATTGTTTCAGTGGGACTGTCAACTGTTGTGCCTATCGTTCTTGAAGATGTATACGGCTTTGGCGCGGTCGCACAGGGTCTTTTCTTCTTTGGGCCATTGGTTGGTGCTATTATTGGTGAACAGCTGGCCGGTCCTGGGAGCGATTGGATTATGAAGCGAGAGCGACAACGCGCTGCTGTGATCGTGGGCGATAGCCCGGTGTGGGTTGAGCGTCGTCTTATCGTTGGTCTCCCTGGGCCTGTGATGGCAGTCGCTGGAATCTTGATATTTGGCTTGACGTTGCAGTACCGAACTCACTGGATCGGGCCATGCATTGGGTATGGAGTAGCAAACTTTGGGTTGCAATTGGTTACAACTCCTTTGAAGACCTATTGTGTTGATTGTCTTCCTTCGCATTCTGGTTCGGTGCTTCAGCTCGTCAATGTTGTTCGCCAGATTCTCTCTTTCACAGTACCATTCTGGAGCCCCAAGCTGACAGGTCATCTTGGTTATGGGCTAGGATATGGAGTTGAAGCAATTATCTTGGTAACCGTTTTCATGGGCTGTATTTTGGTTTTGTTCTGGGGCGAGTCTTGGAGAAAGCTCTGTTCGTTCAAAGGCCTTGTGGATGACCGTTAGTTTCTACCAAGTCGCGATTATATTTATACCTGGATGTATCCAACCTTAAACATTGGCACCAATGTTGGGAGTGGCATGCTTAATACCTGGAATGGGCATATACTCAATACTCATGATAGTACGCCGTAGCTACAGCCGAGCACTATTTAAACATTCAAATGCTGAAGGTACCGATTGCAGTGGAGTAGATCGGCTAAAACAGAATTCCGGGCCCACTGGCAACGACCCCGCAAATTAATTAACCGCGCCAGAAAGCTGGGGATCCCGGCTTAATTCCGAGAGCATCGGACGAGAACGCACCGATGACGATGGGCGCGGGGTGCTGTTGCCCGACTTCAAGTGGATCCATACTCGACTATTAAAAAGCAAAAAACACGCCTCAAGAAAGAATTTACCATATTACACAGCTCACAAATCGCAAACATGTCTATGAACTTTGATGATTGCGCCGTTGTCCGAGACGGATTCCCCCGCCCGTTTCCCAACACGCCTTCAAATGTCTTGGAGCAACTTCGCATGGATGGAAAGGTAGTCGTTGTCACTGGAGCGGCCGATGGGATCGGATTTGCTGTGGCAGAGGCGATTGCTGAGGCTGGTGGCCATGTGGCTTTCTGGTATAACTCGTGAGTAATTGCATTGATGCATGCTTAGGTGTACAAGAACTGATAATTGCTAGAAATGATGTTGCAATCCAAAAAGCAAAGGACTTGGGCACATCGCATAATGTGAAGACAGCTGCTTACAAAGTCGATGGTTGGTTTATCTAGATGGACGAATACGAATGCTTTCTAAAGGGATGCGTGCTAATTCTAAGTATAGTCTCTGTCTCAACTGAAGTTCAAGAAACCATCGCCAAGGTAGTGCGGGATTTTGGCAAAATGGATGTTTTCATTGCCAACGCAGGTGAGTTGCAAAGCATGCCTCCAACGAAGATTCAAAAACTCAATCTCTCGATACCTAGGAATGGCAATCTCAAAGCCTATCCTCGAGCAGACCCTCGAAGAATATCGCAAGCAGATGTCTGTGAATGGTGAGAAAACTCAGCCCCCTTCCCCCAAATGGCAGAAACACCAGGAACCTTGGAATAGTTTGCTAATCCACGATCTAGTCGATGGTATCGTATACTGCGCAAAGTACGCAGGTGAGGTCTTCCACAAGCAAGGCTTCGGAAACCTGATCATCACATCGAGTATGAGTGCACACATTGTCAACGTGCCAACCGATCAGCCCGTGTACAATGCCACCAAGGCCTATGTTACCCACTTTGGCAAGTCCCTCGCGCGAGAGTGGCGCGAGTTTGCTCGAGTGAACATCGTTTCGCCGGGCTTTTTCGATACGAAAATGGGTGCCAGTGGCTTTGCTATCAATGAAGCCTACCGTATGTCCTCTGTGGGACGCCAGGGCCACACGAAGGAGATCAAGGGTCTTTACCTTTATCTCGCTAGCGATGCTTCTACCTACATGACGGGCAGCGATATCCTTATTGATGGAGGATATGTTTTACCTTGATTTTGGAACGCTTTTAATTTAGAAAACTTATAGACAATTCATTGGTTTAGTCAATTAATATAACAGGAACTGCAGGAGGTACCTGGGTGTTGCGATAAATGCCTTCATTGATGAGAAACTTAATCACTCCTGAAATTGGCATCTAAACACCCGCCTCGAGCCTCATCTGCGGACGATTGATGAATTCGCACCGTTCAAACAGCTTCTCCCACTTCACCGCGCTTTCTAATGTATTCTGTAGATCTTCAGACTCAGCACCACGATTAACGGTGACTGCCTCCCCAGACTCCTTGGAAATCCCACCGAAAACCCGAATTGAAATCGTTTCGGGAGTGGTCTTGCCCAACCGCAACTCCTCTTTGTTGAAAGCTGGCGGCCATGAATCTGCCGCAAACTGCTCAGGACGCCCATGGTATGCAAAGTCAATTACCCGACGGCTGAGTGCCCTCCCTAATTCCAATTGATCTGGCGAGTTATCTGCCCCTGCCTCTAACCCCTGATTGTTCAGCACATACGGGATATCGCTCAAATGTGCCACACCCCACATTGGAACACCCATATATTGGAAGATAGGTGAGTATCGCGTGGCATTATGCTCATATAGCCATACTCGTGAGTCGGTCGCCGAAGATTTTGATTCTTTTCCACCGTTTTGCTGCTTTTGAAGATAATGCCACGTAAAATCCAATACGGGGCAGGTAAACCATATGTCCCGGTTCATCTGCGCTGCACGGTAATACTGCGGTGAAATTGGTGACCCATCCTCTGAGTGTCGCTTGATATGTTCGAAATCCTTAATGGGATACAAGGCGAGAAGTTCGGTCTTTGTCGAGTCGGACAGATGAGAAAGCCAGAGACCGAAGCTCGCGAGGACATCGGTGTCCGTAGCTGTGGTTGGAGGCGCGTACCAGGCTCCATCGTTGGTGACCCAAGAGCCGATCAAAGGAATATTAGGCTCGAATTTACCGGCGCGGAGGAGCTCAGATGGACGCGCGGTAATCATGTCCCCGTCAATGGTTGGATAGAAGAATCCCTCCCCAAAGGGAGGACGGGCTGCACGGGAGGCCGTGACGGAAAGATTGGTTAGGAGTTCAAAAGGAGTACGTTGGAGGCACTCCAATGTTGCGAGAGACTGTGCATCTTCGCTAGGTTGAACACAGTTGACTTTTTCGGCGATGGAGGCGGTGTTTTCAGCTACCAGGGCCGGATCACTGTTAAAGTTGAGGCCTGGAGCACCGGACATCATCCTTTAGAGAGATACAAGTTAACATGGGCTCGAGTGTGAGTAAAAAATCACGGTAGATAGGAAGTACAAACATGGCTTGTTGAAATGGGACTCCTCGTGTACCATCGAATGAGATCAAGTGGAGACCAATATCACTGGCTCCAACGCTTTGACCGATCGCAGTCACTGAGCAGAAAGTAAGTCTTTGTTCATTGGTATGATAGAGTTGGACAACGCACCTCGATTCGAATCGCCTCCAAAGGCTTCGATATTATCTTTGACCCCTGTTTAAAATCATCGAGTGAGCTACTGAAAACTTCCTTTAGGAAATTGAAGGCTAACACACACTCCAATGCAGCACGCTGGTCCCGAAGTCCAGCATTTGTCTGCTTATTCTCTATCATCGCATGGCTGGTTGCAAATCCGAAAACTGGAAATTGAGATTAGCCTTGAGAGTCGCAATCTGCACCAAAAGAGAAGAAAGGGAAAACTTACAGCCTAGTCGATAATTGATTGCCACGTAGATCAATGGCTTCTCACTAATGGCAGCTTCTTGCACGAGCCCATCAGGATGATAGAGGATATCCGAGGCGGAACCCAACGCATGGCCACCTAGGTCAATCCTTAGCACAGCATCCAACGCTGGAACAGGAGTCTGCGTACACACCTCCATGAATATATACAACCACCGGTAATTTTTGACCTGCTAGTGCGCCCTTCGGACGGGCAATTCGTAAGCTCAGACAGTTTTCGCTGATGTTAGTGACTCGGCTAGTGAAAGGCAAAATATCTCCAGTACCCTGGGGACACCAAGCGCCGGCGCTGGTAGCATCAATCACTGAGCCTTTCGAGGGGCGCACGGGAACGGGAGGTGCAAATCGTCGAGGCCCAGAGGGCTCTTCGGCGTAAAAAATATTCTGGAAATGCTCGACATCCTCCAATGCACTCCCGATATATGTAATATCACGTAGTGGGTCGTGAACTGTCGGGGATAGAGCTGTTTGTGTAAAGGTGGAGGGATAAAAGTAGGTTCCGAGAAGAGAAATTGCAACAACTAATGCTGCTATTGCAAAGCTTCCGCGAGGAATTAACTGAATGGTCATAGCTGGAATTTTAGAAAGACACAATTAAGAGAACGCTTGAGTGAGGGAAACCAGAGAGATGCGTGCCTCATACATGGAGCTTTAGGTATTCTAGGGGAGTTCCAAAGATCGGCAGAGGGCCAGAACTCAGACCGACGATCCCTTGAGTGCCTTTCTTTGTTTGTCCTCCTGGGCCCAAGTGGATCCCAGTCTCGGGCGCTGGCAGACGCTCAGTGGCTTTACCCGAGTGACGATCCATGGGGCCCTTTCAACTTGTTTAGCATCCACGATGCAAGCAAGGGTCGTCGCCCACGGTCGCATGGCCAGGTGACGCACAAACGCGTCCCGCAGTTGGCTCTGTATTCCCATGCAAATGCGGGCCTTGGAATGAGGGGAATACTTGGGGTCCAATTTCCATTTTCCGTCTAAATATGGTGTAATCTACATACCTGGCAGAGGAAGCTTTTAATCAATTTTCGTGTGTAAATCGTACTAGGGATTAGATAAATTTGTAGTTTGTAACGCTTCTTAACGCAGGAATCAAAAATCATGAAACGAGGACTCTCAAGTATGTGATTGGTAATCTTGAGGTGATTTCCAAGTTTTGGAGATCTGAGTGCGAACAACAATGGCCGCGGGGGCTTCTAACTGCCTTTCAATATCGTCCAACTCCCAAGGATCTCGCGCGGCGATAGCAGTGCGACAGGTTCCCAGCTCACAAGAAGCGGTTGACCCGCCAAGACTTTTTGATCGAGAAGTCAAATGGTTCCCTTCCCTCATATCGTCGTATTTCGTGTGCTTGAGTCCCAAAACAGTGGTGAATCCGTCACGGATCTTGGCTGCTACAGGGCCACAGACAGGCATAGAACAGACGATCATGCCAACGTTTACTTCAATAGCTGACCAAAGCATAAAAAGCGTGAAATCAGCAATGAAGTCGGGGTTGTCTTGTTTGTCGTAGGAGGTAACAAGATATATGTACATTCGCGCAATACCGGCTCCGATCGTGCTAGATGAAACATTAGGATATCAGTGAACTGCCCTGGAGAAGAGGCCGAAGAATACGCACAAAAGACCCAACATGAACAATCCTGTCAAGCCAGCCTTTTTAGCGGTTGGTAGATGTAGTTTCCAAATGATAGGAACAGGCAGGACAATTATCACGATGTCAGTCGCAATATCAGTGGCGGTGAATACAGTGAGCATGTTTAGTGTGTTGCTACACTGTGTCAAGAACAAGGTGATGGGTGCCCAGTTCCAGCTCCAGTTAAGACCGCATTGGAAGACCGTGGCGAAGACAAACGCGATTGACCAGGCTATCACGACACCGATCATTACGTGACAGCACGTCTGGAATGAGCGGATAGGACTGATCATGCGTTTCCAAAGAAGCAGGATAGAAATCTTGATCAATCCAAATGTCATCTTCTCCATAATCTGGAAGGCATACTTGTATTTCTCTACCAGATGTTCCAAAGGGCTGGTGAGAGGCCAATCGTCTACAACTTCAGAGTGACCAGTGATTGCCCCTTGAATGGTAGCAGCCAGAAAGACGCTATTGAGGCCCAAAACAAGGATCTTGTTGTATTTGAGGTGCCTAATCAGCTTCAAATCATAGTTACTTGGACAAAGAGGACATCAACAGATCAAAGGTTTTTTTGTACTCACAAAAGAAATCAATGCAACCCAATCATCGGCGGCTAATGGCGCACCTTTCAACTTTCTGGCGTAGAAGCGGGATATAATGAACAGAATTTGGATGATATAAAACAGCGAGGCCATCACAATCAGGCCAGGACGGTCATCCACCAAAGCCAACTTTTTATGATAGGCCATGGTGCTTGTAGATAGGCCGTGTCCAGACCTTGTAAAGGTCAAGCAGACAAGCGCAGTGAGTATGAAGATTTAGATTTGAGGCGTGAATATTGGCGAGAAAAAGGGCGCGAATCAGCATCTCGTACCCACTGGGGTAGTATAATTCTAGTAACCCTGGAGGCTGATAACTCTGCACAAGATTGTAGAGTGGGGGAAGGGGGGGCGGAGGGGGGGTTGAATTTCGAACAATAGTTGCGACACCATATTGATCAACATTGCTTGTGGCTTGATCGACCCATGGATTTTCTAATCTCGGAATGCGACATAGAATATTGGGGGCCATTTTGGTTGATCAGTCTACACCTTGCACTTGGGCTGAGCCAGCCGTGCATGAGCTACTGCATCACCGAGTCACCGACTCACAAGATCAAGGCGATGTAACTTCATTTAGCCCATTTTGCCATCCCGCAAGCAATGGGCACTTGTTGATGCTTGAATAATAATTTTTGCGTCATGCGAGATCAGAACCCATTTTGCCTGGTTCGGCCTTGGTCTAGAAGATAGTAACCCGTGGGTCTTCACAAAATCCTTGAAATTCACCCGCTGGTGCATTAGCACTTGGGGGCGACAACACAAACATGACCATGTCGGAAAACCTCCATTCTCAAATATCTCATCTGTGCCTAGGGATACTGACCGATACGACGAATTCAGTTCAGGCTGACAACTGGAAACTATTTTTTGTTCCTTTTTTTTTTAAAGAAAAAAGAAAAAAAAAAGAAAAAAGCAAGTCGCAGGAGATTGCAAAGTATCCATCACTGCCATCGAAAACGGACTTGAAACACTATAACCCAATCTTCTACCATGAATCTCTTTTCAAACAGAGATGAAAGCGCCGGTCTTCTTGAGGCCGAGGATTACGCCGCAAAAAGCCCGGAGATAGAGAAGCAGTCAAGGTCACCCGCCAATCGGCGCTCCATACACTGCATTTGCATATGGGTCTTGTTATTCACCAACCTGGTGACTCTAGGAGTCGTTTTTCAACAAAACAGATTGGCACCCAACAACCTGATCGAGCAGCCTTCCCATTTCGCCGGACTTCAGCGAACCCGCGAGGAACCATTTGTCATGCAGACCAAATATGCCTCGGAGAACGAAACTCTCCGCAACGAATTGTGGTATAACATCAACATCGATGATGGCATGGTAGCACTTTCAGATGAATGGGCCGCCCAGCACGGCCTTCGTACGGCGCAGAGATTCCCCTGGGATAACAGCAAGGGCATCTACCTGCTTCATGGATTCCACAATCTACATTGCTTGAAAATCATTTACATCGCCTTGAATGAGTACCGGTCTGAAGAGTCGCAATCCCGCAACTGGCACCATATTGTCCATTGCATGGATGCTCTGCGCAGACAGATCTTGTGCGATGCCGACGACACCCCGAGAGCCACTGAGAGACGCGCTGAGGTGGTGACTGGGGTGAATCAACATCGAATGTGTCGGCAATGGGATGGGCTGGTGGATTTTGCCAGACAAAATACGGCATGTTACAAGCGCCCCGAGATGCCGGATGTTAACCCGGTTTTGGACCGATACAGGCATTGCCCTCCTGGTAGTGGCTATGTGACGACGGGAGATTATGTTCCTACTGATGAAATCGTGGTTGGTTTACCGGAGGAGTCCATTGAAGATTAATTTTAACAATGTTCTTTTCTTTGCCTCTACCTACCAACATCTATGGATATACTATGTGCCTCCGTTGAATAGCCAAAAACAAATTGGTCTGCTCAAGCGTTGCACATGTAGAAAGACCTCTTGGACGATAGATACGGATAGTGGTATACTATAATAACCTCGGAGGGCGTGTAAATACGTGAAGTATGAAAATCTGCTGTTTGTGATACTACAAAAATACCAAATCTTTTACTAGATACTAAGTATCACGTTGAGAATGGTACTGAGGCACTTGTTTGAGAGATGTGATATTATAAATAATAGTGTATCACATCTTGAATTTTCATAAATAAAATTTCCAACTTTTTTTTCCCCTCTCATTTCCCCCTTCCGTAGTCGACATCTCAAAATCCGCCCTGCATTGCGCATATCTTCCTTGTTTATTACCTTGCAGCGTTACATTCCTTTACGCTGATACTTCTTATCACGTCGATTAGTGATGTTGTTTGTTTCTTGTTATGTTCGAGTCTTTGAATATCAATCTGGAGATTTGGAACATTGAAAATAAATTGATCTTCGCCCTCAAGTGTAGAGTGATGGGTCAGATCAATCAGGGCCTAGATTGTCCAGACATCTGGATGTCGTGAAAATTGAACCTCGCATATATATTGAGCTCTAAAATCCATCCACACATGCAGGTATAAAGTTCGGCAGTCACAGCTTAGAAACCGTCTGCAACATCAACACTAGCTGGCTGTGCGTCCTCCCCACGGCGAGACTTCTTAAAGCCGTCGGCCACATCAACACTAGCTGTCTCATCCTCCCCACGGCGAGACTTCTTGAAACCGTCTGCCACGTCAACTTCGGCCGCCTCATCCTCTCCGCGACGAGAATTCTTGAAACCATCCGCAATCTCGATATTAGCGGGCTCTTCGATGCCTCGTCGGACCTTCAACTTGAAACCGTCTGCAACGTTCACTGTAGAAGCCGAGTTGGTTTCTTGCAAGTTGTGATTCAGCATATGCTTTCAACCGTCTATACAAATTTATTGAATACTCACCCTCAACGGTAGGAACAGGAGCTCCTAGAGCCAAAGCTCCCAGGAAGGTCAGGATCAGGAAGCTACTCCGCATGGTGATAGTATTGTTGCTTGAGGATGTAGATTGCAGTCGAGGACTGATGATTCTATGACTTCAGGGCAAAGGACTGGGTTTGCAAACGGATTTAAGCAAAAAAGCAGCTCTACTAGTAATTACTCGTAATCTCGCTAGTGCTGGATTGGACTTGGGTTGTTTGTGACAGTAAACTGGTATGGCCCCCAACTTTTAAAATATCCAGCCCCATTCATGAGCAGACTTTAATGCAACATTTTAGTGCCTTACAAGTCACTTGCTTCATTAGCAAACATTTTTTGGTCAAAGACGAGTCAGAACTGTTTAAATTATGCGGCTGGCCTAAAATAGGTTAGCATGGGTTTCTATTATGTTGTCGATCACCGAGAGTTACGTGTCATGCATGCCGAAGGAAGTGACGCTGCTCGAATCAAGATGAGTTCTCTTATGCGCCCAACAAGTGCCAACATTGAAAAGGTGATCTGATAGGAGGCAAGCGCTATCCGGTCATTCTCAGCTGCACAATTTTCAAAATTAGTACTCAACCTTACATAATTAGGCGGCCAAGGCTTTTCAATCATCCAGATGTCTCAAGCATATGCATCGCGTTGATCCCTGCTATCGTGAGGCAGACGCCGGTATTCTGAGTCTATCATCAAATATCCTTGATATCCAAAATGGCCCCCACCACATCAATTATGTGGCTTGAAGGCTGCATGAGCTAGCGGGGTAGCGAGCAGTATGTAATATGTAGGATATGTAGGATATCCACGTCTGGAACATCGGTCTGCAGTTTGACATCCAGCGGCAAGATTTTGGACATGATTCGCAGAAGATAACTCTAGTAGGTATCCACAATGATGCCGTACATGGTAGATCCCACAACAATTTAAAAATAGTTCAAACAAGGGTCGGACCTTATGAGAGTCATAGAATTTTTGCATTTGACGCGCGATGGTGGAAAATTAAATCGAAATGGGCATTTGAAGCTCCTTCCACTCAGCTTTTAGGATCTCCCTTGGAACACCAACCCTCTTCAATTTGATGTTTCAAAATTCTCGCGATGTTTTCCACGAAAACAAGAAAAGACATCAGGTACGCACCAATTCCGATAGATACCTGCAGACTTGACCAGATTCACCAAAATGAGGACTCAGAGGAATACCAATGCATTCCAAGAGTATGCCTAAAACCCACGATCTCAACAAGATCGGTTGTTGCATTTCTTAGCATTGCCCTCTTTGCATTTCTGGCTGGTGCATCCGCCGTCTACTTAGCGATGACAACAAACACGGGCCTACACAATGTCGCCCCTCGGATTCAACTTTCTCTGATTGCAAGAGAATTCATTCCCTGGTCACCATTCTCTGAAAAGCCTCCTTCATCAGGAGATATGCCTGAGCCCATTTGGGATTCTCTGATTCCAGGTACATATTAAGGCTACCCCCGCTCTTTATGGAACTATACCCCAAGTGCCATTCAAGAGCCTTTCTTTAATTCCTTTTATTGCAAAGCATTAATGTGCTATCGATTAGACGGGTTGGGGTATTTCAAAGATCTATCCCTTGCCCCGGACGCCGCAATCCCCACGGTTTTCCATCAACTCCATTGCCTGTATACCCTCAGACGAGCCTACTATGCCAAATCAGAGTCGCTAGAGTCGTTTGATCTTGGCAAAAATCGCTCGGTACATGTGGCGCACTGTTTCGACTACCTACAACAAGGCATCACCTGCTCTGCCGACACAACAGTAGAGCCAGCAGTCGACGAGCAGGGCGGGTTTCTTGGTACTGGGTTTAAGCGCCAGTGTCGAGACTTTGAGTACCTTAAAGAATTTGTAGCTGAACGACGGATCTTCGATAAGACCGGCTTTTTGGCTGTTTCGCACCATCACGATTAGGGATGAAGACCTATTATTTTAAGAATAATCAAGATCAATTCGAACCACTTGAATCCGCCTCTCCTTGGTTGTCTCCAAATATCTTATCCATTTGTTCAATGTTCAATGCCAACGCCTCTTGTCTCGGGCACAAAGAAGTATACATACTCAGCCAACAAGGAAAAGACAGAATGTTAGGCAAAAATAATGCATGCTCACTTTTTTTCAGCAACTGTTCATCCAGGCTTGCAATGATCAAGTGAAATCGCACTTTAATCCCTCAGGCCAATATCCAGCTTTTAGAATTCTTTAACTAATTGATGAACCGGGTGAACAACCACACTTGACTTTTTGATTTGCCCGAAATCATCGGACTCTTTCTCCGCGTCCCAGTCCCATCCATTAACGACAGCCAGCACCTTCACCTTGACCTTAGCCTCCTCCACCAGGCGGACCATTGATTTGATCAGCATTTTTCGATGATTGGCTTCCCTTCTTGCATGCTTGCCCCGATCCACACGATCAAGAATAATCCACACCGTTCTGCGCGAGTCAAACATGTCCAAAGCACGTAGAGCCACCTTCCGAAGCGCTTCTTCATTATGTACCAGGTCTTCCTGGGTCGAGTATTGGCTATAGGGCAATTCATGGAACCGCTGCACTGCCGCATACAGCTCATCGTATTGTACCTGGTTCTGTAATGACTGACGGTTTTGCCTTAGTAGCTGGATTATAATGGAGGATAAAACCTGAGGGAAACGATTCTCTGATCGCTGACCAAAAAGATAGAATGCAAAAGGATCTTTTTGACGGTCTTTGATCATGTCGTCAATCGTTTGTAGGGCAGCTGGAGACATCCAGCACATTTCATCGTTGTAGATGGACTCATTGTTATACCCTACTAAAATCAGGATTGAGGACTGCTCGGAATTTTGCCATCCCTGGAACTCTTGTCCCTGCTGGAATGCCTCTACTGCTTGTCCTTGCATCCTCTCAAAAATGGGTTGCCAGTTAAACTCAAAATGATGCTTGATCTCATCTTGGTAGATCTTCAGAAGCTTTTGCTCGGATTCTGCTGAATATGTTTCCAGGTTGAGCAAGGACTGGATTTTGCTTAAAGCGTCGTTATTGCGCCCTTCTTGCAGCTCTGAACAGGTACGCCTGTGCGTCAGCTATGGCACTACTAACCGAAATCGAGCACAATTGCTTTGACATGACCTACTTTCTATTTGCATCCTGAGATCTGTTTCTCGTTAACCACTGTTCCATATGCCAGATAAGCCTTCTGAAATGGCTACCCACCTTGAATAGTTTGTGCTTGGTCTGCCACCAGCTGTGTTAACAAAGAAAAGCAGTATCGAGGGAAAGAAAAGTATGACCTTTGCTTAGCTGCTTGATAATATCGACGTTCTTGTTCAGTAGTTCCTCACTACTGTGCCTGACTTCAACCATAGCTCTTTGAACCTTGCGTGATTCTTCCTCCAATGCCATTGATCCACACATAGCATCGATCGATCGTCCTGCATTACGGTGTTAGCGCAGGAAATATTGAAATTCTATCGAAGAAAGTAACTCACTGAATCCTCTCTTCGTGTAGTACTTCGTAGCTTCTATACAGAATCCCATAAAGCAATCGTAGGCATCCACAATCTTGGACTGTAAGCCTTGATCAAGCTCATGTTCATCGGAATAGATGTGACGATAGAGATTGAGACCTGGGACCCTGTCTTTGATCTCTAGAAGGGTCCTTGATATCAAATTCTCCGCTTGGGCTCTTCGATTGATAATCTGGGGGTGATTAGTCATTGTCTTCGGTGACGGTACGTAGCTTCCTAACCCTACCGTAAAAACAAAGGAGATTGTCCCGATGGCCATGCTGCCGTAGGGAGCTCCGAGATCCTTCACAAGCGCCACAATGGGGTCCAGACTTTTCATGATACCGCATGCTGAGCTCACAAAGCTCTGTATCTCAGATCTGACCTCGCTATTGTGAGCGGCTCCGAACTTCTCCTTTGCTTTCCAAGTCAAACCCCAGTAATCCTCGAAGGCCTCCACACTGTTGAAGTCTAAAGTGGATTTCTCTTCCTCTGAGAACGTATGCTTTTTGTGGATAAATTTGCGAAGCGCGTGTTGAGCCTCATCTGATCTTTTCACGACGTCCCTAGATTGCTGGTCAGCACTCACTCAAAATAACAATGTTGAAGAGAAAACCCAAGAACTACGACTTACAAGTCGTGAACACCAAGTGAGACCTTACCATCCATTGAGGGATTCTTCCCAGGCATGATGGGTTTTGTGATAATTGAGTGAAGATAATTGGTTGGCCTGTAGTTTTGACTCAGTGAGGGGGTTGGTAAAGGGTTGAGAACGAAATTCAATGTCGGAGCAAGTTTACATCGCATCTGAAGTGCAATAACTGTTTGAACCAATCAGCCTCCAAGCTATAAATACATAGGCGACGGTTTAATCAGTCGATGGGCTATCTATAATAAGTAACTCCATACATGAAGGGGCCGGCATGGAAGTTCGGAGATAACATAATGCCGATATCACCCCCAGTCCGCCACCAAAAGCACTTTGTGCAGGAGGCTGATGAAAGTTCACAAAACAACAGTACATGGAAGCACTAAATTATGCAACATTGCAGTCCCAATCCACTCTATCCGGTAGAATGCGTCGGCCCCAGAGATGTAGTCGCATGGTGAACTTTGATCTCTTTTATCAATACTATGCGACTCATTCTCTGAAAAAAATGCAATATGTCCAGAGTATCTGCTGGCCTTATTTCCCAGCGGAAAAGTCGACCCGAAGGATTTTTTATGCCAGCCTCTATATGTAGTAATGGTTGCAATCTCTTTGGGGTACGAGGTCCGGGCCGCAGCCTTGGAACCTTGAAGAGTACTGGATAATTTACCGGACCAGGGGCTCAAGTGTTGACCCCGCATGATGGGAGGTCTGAGGCCCGTCCCGTAGACATAGCACACACCCAAGGTGCTCCGGGGTCGGTGTTTTTCCTTCTCGCATTTAAACATGCAAGTTTCCTTATATCACAGCTGCACACACCTAGTTGTTCCCCTTAACACAACCCTCATCCATAGTATACAGTACGGAGTGAAATTTCAAGGTCATAGTTATCTAAGACCAGTGTGAGCTAAGCAGCTAATATTTGTGACAGGCATGTACAATGTATGTGATAGAAATATGCAGTGAGATGCACATGTGGTGTAGGCAGTGGAGATGAACTACCGTTATTGCCCCTTTTTACTGGCCCGCTGGCGTGGCCCCTGTCAGTCAGCTGCCATGCTTGCGGGATTTCCGGCATTAGGGCAAAGGCCCGAGGAGGCTCTTCTGGAGTCTTGGATTGAGAGGGCTTGATTCTTTTACAAGATTCAAAGGCAGGACCAAGATTCTCAGCGTTCACGAATCGAACACATTTCTGAAGAACTCCTTTATCTTGCGGCAAATTAAGACTATCGAAACGGGCTCGCGATGGCTCTAGATATAGAAGCTTCTACTGAGGCTTCTTTAACGGCTGTAAAAACCCCATTCCCAGATTGTCACACCAGCCACGAAGCGACTTCGGACTAATCTCTCCATCAGGCTTTAGGGGAAAGACTTGTTGCCCTGGAAAAGCAGTTTTCAGAGCTACAGGCGAAATATGCCCTGCTATCGGAGACTAAAGACAACTCGAATAAAACCAGTGACCAGCCTGCTGAAAAAAAGGAGTCTAATGTATGAAGTGTTTGCAATAGCGTGTTGGCGTGTGCTAAGCTAACATATGAAAGCCCCAGGTGAAATCAAATGATTCGAAAGCAACCGACGAGGTGGGTGCTCTGATATTTCACAAAAGAAGATTCCCAGGGCTAATCATTGGAGAAAGAGCAAGAGTGGCCCCAAATCCCGAGTCAAATTACTCAAGACGGTCAAAAACCCTGAGACCGGCGAACGCGAGGAGGTCGAGAGCGACACCCCGCAATCCAAAACTGAAGCTGACTCCGACATCGCGTTCGTTTTGAAGAAAACAGTTCCAGATAAATTTTCCGATCCATATGACCTGTCTGAAATAGACATCATCAACCTCGACTTGTGGGAACTCTTGAAAGAGCACTTGGGTGCCTATCCTTATCACATATTTCGCGGTTCACCAGTTACTCTTTTTTCACCATACGAGGCTCTCGTATTTGAATGGGATGTTCTCCGAGCTGCTTCCGTCGAAGAACCAAAGAATGAAGAAGATAAGCAAGCCAGAGAGGACTTGAAGCTACTTCTTGATCACTTGTCAAGCGGCTCATCGGGTGATTACAGACTGGACAAGTATTTCAAAGAACAGAAACCGACTCTGCGACCACAAAACATTCAGTTTGATGACCTGTGGACAATCTTCCCACCAGGAATGCTGGTTTACGGCAAGCCTTTCCAAAACCAACATCAGGTTTTCATCGTTCAAGATAACATGGGAGCATGGCCAGAAGACAATGGCAGTGTAAAGGGAGCCAAGCCCTGGAAAATGACCTGTTGGACTTACGATTGGAATGGATTTGAATTTGAGCGAACACCATTCATGATCGTGTTTGAACCATTTGAAGGATATAAGCCCCTGGCAGCGTTGCCTTACTTTCCATTTGAGCACCACCCTAACCACGAACAAGTGAAAGAAGAAATGATTTTGCGTGGCAAAGAGTTTCAAAAGCTGTGTGCTGCTGGAGGCTCGCCGCGCCTATTTGACTACAAAGGTGATGCCATATTTGGAAGAAAAGGCTTCAATGGAATGGCCCAAGGAGATAATGTATGTCGGGTCTCTGTCTGAAACACTCAAGGATAAACCTCTGACTCTTCAATAGGATGACAGCGACTCCAAATCTCACGATACATCGTGGCTCCGTCGCGCATTGGCGAGGTCAACCTCTATCGATCAAGTACCTCCCTCGACTGCAAAGCCATATAACGTGAGTATTGTGGCTCAAAAAGCTTTCAAAGTTTTGGAAGTTAACTCTCCTCTAGACAGATGGCAGGGTCATGGTTGATTACCTATCCTATTTTGAATACGGAAATTCGAATGCACGAAATGGAACCCTTGATCGAAGCTGGCTGGATCCACCTTGCACATGCTCAGATTGTCGATCCAATGATGAGTTGGCAACGAAATATCGAGAATATTTTGATTCCAAGCCGCAGAACAGAAAATTGGACGACGAACAATACCTGCTCTTCCCACCTCGCGTGTTAGGATATATTCTCAAGGAAAAACAATGGGCGCAGTTGCAAGTTTCTCTTATCAAAGATATCCCGAAGAATGATCCCAACGACGCTTGGTCCTCTCGCCTGCGACTTGCTGACGATGACACCAAAAGTCTACTTTATGATCTTGTGAAGAGCCACACCTCGTTGGGATCACAATCTGAGGACTCGAAACAAAAGAGGCTTGAAGTTGATGATATCATCCCAGGAAAGGGGAAGGGCCTAGTCATTCTTCTATACGGTATAGCTTTTTCTCTACTGCCCCCTATGGTGTTTTGTGTTACTGACTGTTAATCGAGGCCCTCCTGGTGTGGGAAAAACATCCACGGCTGAAACAATTGCTGTCGCAACACAAAAGCCTCTCTTCTCGGTCAGCGTCGCAGACGTTGGCACCCAGGCCAAGAACGTCGAATCCAATCTTTCTAGAATATTCAGTCTAGCCACTACATGGCAAGCTATTCTGTTGATGTAAGCATAATTTGTTCGTCCCTCTTGCTCTGCTCACCCTAATAAATCGTTCCAGTGACGAGGCCGATGTATTTCTTGAGAGCCGTGGAAGGGGCCCCGCGTCATCATCAACTGATAAGAACGCACTTGTTTCAGGTAAGACAATGATGCAAAAATCTTCCCAAGAACTTTCTTACTAAGAGTCAAAGTATTCCTTCGAGTTCTTGAGTACTACCAAGGTATTGTATTCCTCACGACGAACCAAATTGCTCAGTTTGACGTTGCCATCCCTTCACGTATTCATCTTGCCATTCAATACAAGAGTCTCACACAGAACCAAATGAGGGATATTTTCCAAGGCTTCCTTAAGCCCCTTGACGACAAAGGACTGGTAGATGATTTAGATGACATCCTTGACTGGCTCAAGGAAGATGTGTACAATACCGGATTTGACGGCCGTCAAATCAGAAATATTGTCACAACTGCCCTTGGCTCGGCACGAGCAGATTACGAGCGGGGCAAAGGCAAAGGAAAACTTTGCAAGAAGCATCTCAAACCGATTGTTCAGAATACGCGCCTTTTCAAGCTTGACTTCAATGTGCAGTATGATCGGTACATCAGATCCCAAGAGTCGATGATCAAATGATATTGAGGGGTCGGATTACGGGATGTAATTGGGTTTCTTTTTAGTACCAGATGTCTGTGTGACTGTGTCGTACGATTATGCTTAGGAATGACAGATATTTTTTTAAAAATGATCAAGTTAAGCAAGAGCTCTTGCAGTATCTTGCAGATCTGATTTTCGATTAAGAGTATCTGCGAAGGCTTCCATATTGAGATACTGTTCAAGCATGACATATGATCTAGGCATGCTCAATCTGTGAGACACTAGCTCCATCAAGGTCTTTAATATCAGACACTTCGTTCGCAATTCCAAGCCGCTGTCGAATGTTTGCCATTCGAACCAAATCCGCCTCTCCTTGGTTGCCTCCAAAGAGCTTATCCATCTGTTCAATGCCAACACCTCTTGTCTCGGGCACAAAGAAGTATACCCAGCCAATTAGGAAAAAGCAGAATGCTAGGCAATAATATGAGCTTTTGCTTGACTGATAAATCTGGATATTGAGAAGACACTTACCCTGAAAGAAGTAGAAAGTCCCAAATTTGATTGCAGCCAGCATTCTCGGGTAGATCAAAGCCACAATAAACTATTCTGTTGGTTATTGTTCCGTTCCTTAATTCAATTGCAGTTCACTCACGTTGCTAAGCCAGTTGGTACCGATTGCCAGTCCCACGGCCTGGGAACGAACACCAGGAGGAAAGATCTCGGAAGGAATAATCCAGTTAACACAGCCAATGCTAAAAGCAAAATTGGCAATGTAGGCCCACACAAATGCAGCACACGCCCATCCTGCGGCTGGGTGACTGCCCCAGGAGCCATCATACACAGCGTATATTGTAGCAACGAGAAGCTGAGAAATAGACATGCCAATGCCTCCCACGATGAGAACTTTCTTGCGACCCCATTTGTCCATGAATAGTATAGCTGGAATTGTGAAAACAAAGTCTATAATTCCTACCACTCCAGTTGCTAGTAGGTCAACTGACTCGCCGGTCATGCCGATGTTTTTGAAAATCGTGGGTGCGTAGTAAATTATCGCGTTGATGCCCGTGAACTGTTGAATAAATTGCATCAAACAGGCAATTATCAAGCGACGATTGAGATGCCGGACTGTTACCAGGGATTTGTATCGTTCCAATGTGACCTGCAGGGGCGTGGTTGCTTGTGGATAAAGGGCCGAGGTTGTCTCACGATCAAATTGCACAGCTGCCGTGATTTCGAGCAGCTCGAGTCTGATGCGTGGGTCTGTATCTGGAACGCGCCGGATACGAAGCAATGTTGCCTCCGCCTCCTCTTCCCGATCTATCATTCATGTGCTTAGCAAGAAGATATACTGATGTTATGAAAGAAGGAGGACAACCTCACCTTTCAAAAGCAGCCAGCGTGGGCTGTATGGCAAAAAGAATGTACCGACTGCAAGAACCAAAGACGGAATACACTGCAAGGCAAGTGGAAGCCTCCAGGCAATTGGGGACTGACCATCTCCCGTTCCCCCAATGTGCTGTGTACCGTAGTCGATCCAAAAAGCAACCATAATACCGAATGTTATACTTAGTTGCTGCAATGAGACCAAGCTGCCTCGCACGTTTGAAGGTGCCAGCTCACTGATGTAGAGTGGAATGACCATAGATAGCCCACCAATGGCGATACCGGCGATATAACGACCGACGAATATCATGGCGATGTCTTTTGCGGCAGCTTGAATGACAGAGCCGACGAGGAAAATACAATTGGCGAGCAGAATAGACCAACGCCTCGAGATACGGTCGGCGATAGGCCCATTTGCCAATGCACCAACCATAGCTCCCAAGGTCAAGACTGCCACCATCCATCCTTGGAGTGTTGAATTCGAAGCTAGAAGGGGGAATTGTTTTCCCTGGAAATGCAAAGTTGGATATTAGAGGTCTGTAATTCACAACACACAACTGGGTTTCAATGGCTCACAAAGTTGTTCATCACCAAGACACCGCTGATAACTCCTTGATCGTAACTAGAAAGACAATGGATTAGTAAAACATTGAACAGTCCAGGGTGCTATGTTAGATAGTGCGTACCCAAAGAGCATGCCGCCGATGCTAGCAAATACCGCCATACACAAGATATAGGGCTGCCGTAAGAGTCCTTTGACTCCTGGAAGTATTGAATGTTTGATCAGTATATATACAACAT
Source organism: Penicillium verhagenii (assembly GCF_028828195.1). NCBI lineage: Eukaryota > Fungi > Ascomycota > Eurotiomycetes > Eurotiales > Aspergillaceae > Penicillium > Penicillium verhagenii. Next base: position 1,490,437 of record NW_026643171.1, read on the forward strand.
CTAGGTAGTTCAATTTTCTTGGGGTTTAAAATCTTACCCGTCTCGCCATAAGAGATGGCCATTGTCCCTATGCTTTCGGTAGTCATAGCAGAAACCATTCTAGCAACAGCTCGAGTTGAACGATCACGGACTCGAATGCAATGGCGAAAATGCGGGGGGCTGTCAATGTAAATATATGGGGCCCATCGGCTGCTTCCCCGACATAAAATCCGGGGAAGGCTAATGCAGTGCATGCATCAGAGCAAAGAATTATGTCGGAGTGTAGCCTGCCGATATTCAGTTCTCTCTGCGCAGACTGTTGACGCTACATAGTCGAATGATGGATTTCCCTGGAAACAGACAAAGAAATCAATTCACGGTAATTCATTACAGAACCAGTAGAGCCCTTTACTTTGAAATGCCATATATTTCCAGCCCACCTCACGATGTCCATGAACACTAGTCCATATAGACTGTATGTGATTCTGGAAAAAACGAGTAACGGTTGTTAATTCTTTCTGTAGTTTTCGGTCCATTTGCGGAGTATTGAATCGTCGGGCTGCAGTGGACCGACGAAAGTGGAGTATCCAGGGTCGGGAATCGGGATGACGCCGATGTATGCAGCATAATTCAACAAGTAGACGTCCACCAAGTACACTCGGGAAGACCGTACTCCGAGTCAGATGACAGGAAAGGGGAGGGGAAAGGACTAAAAAGCAAAGGTTGACTTATCAACCAACTTGGAAAGTCCAGTAGTATCGGCATTGTCTAGCTACATACAAGTCACCTTCTTTTTCACTTCTCAGCTTTCTCCCCCAGCTTTTCCCCGCACCCGAACTTGCTTTTATAAACAACAAAATCCTCAATCAGCGCAACACCATGGCCCCCTCAAAAGAAATCACAGAGCGCGCAGCTCTTACCTCCCGCGTTGTGCCCTCGATGGTGTTCAGCGATGGCAGCTCCTCATCGATGACACCTGCTCCCAGCCTTCCAATCGAGAGCAACCCTGCAGTTGGAGCCCAGAAGCGCTTTTCCGTGCGGGGCAACGCAGTCGTTACCGGGGGCGCCGGCACCCTTGGGCTCCGATCCTGCGACGCTCTCCTCGAGCACGGCCTTGAAGGCCTAATGATCTTCGACGTCAACCCTGCAAACGCACAAAAGGAAATCGCTCAAATGCAATCCAAGTTCCCAAACGTGAAGATTAGCACCCAGAAAGTCGACGTTACCGACGAAGAAGGCGTTCGCGTCGCGATGGAAGAAACTGTTAAGCAACTTGGTTCGATCGATACGCTGGTTTCTTTTGTTGGTGTGGTAGGATGTGTGGACAGTCTTGAGATGCCTATTGCGCAATGGCGAAGAATCCTCGATATCAATACTACGGGTTCGTTTATTTGCGCCCAGGCAGCGGCTCGGCAAATGGTGAAGCAAGGGACGGGCGGCTCAATTACATTTGTGGCGTCGATTTCTGCCCATCGCGTGAACTATCCTCAGCCTCAGGTTGCATACAATGTTAGCAAGTCTGCGCTTTTGATGCTCAAAAGTTGTCTGGCGGCCGAGTGGGCTCGGTACGGCATCCGCACGAACACCGTTAGTCCGGGGTATATGGATACGATTTTGAATGAAGGCGATGGAATTGCTGAGCATCGCCGCATTTGGGCTGAGCGAAATCCAAGTGGTAGAATGGGAAGTCCTTCGGAACTAACAGGAACCATTGTGCTACTTGCTAGCAGTGCTGGCTCTTATATAAATGGTTCAGATATTGTTGTTGATGGAGGCGCTGTTGTTTTATAGAGCAAGCTTTGGAAGCTGTGCATTCATCCCCATACAACTCTGGATCAAGTCTTATACACAAATGACCAATTAATGTGTCGCGTGGCACACAGGCCTATCTGGGAGCTTAGATTCTATACTTCGAATTTTCATTGTATCCACATGGTATGAATCTACATAGCACGAGCACAATAGACGATTCCTGACTTCGAAGAATCTCCAGGGCTTGGAGAGATTGAAATATGTACTATCCTTAGTATCAAGGTTAGAATGCCACATGATTCTCCGCTGATCAAACGTTTGAAGTCATTTTCCAGGACTCTGTTAAATATCCAAGTGTTGCCGACAACTACTAATTTTCGTCGGTCGACAGTGCTCCGACACTCCCGCAGCCCAATGACGTGAGACTCGAGGCATTTTACTATTATTCATGGAGAAAGATACAGATACATGTACGAGTTCAAAATGTCAAAGAACTTGAGAAAATCATTGAGTTCATCAGCACCGCGAGCATGTATCAACTGCCAAAAGAGAAAAACTCGATGTTTCCGAGCAGGATCCGAAACCGATCCTTGTTCCTACTGTGCTAGGAAAGGAAAGACATGCAGCTTCGAGAGTCCGCCAGATCGGACTCCGTTGACCAGAAGAAACCTAGATGCATCTGAAAGTCGGTGCGCTCAGCTCCGATCACTGTTGCGCTCACTAAAACCGGATTTTGACATCGAAGCTGCTTTGGAAAAGCTAAGCCCCGAGGAAGAAGTTACACGCTCGCCCACTTTGAGTGACAACATAGAAATCGCTCACGATAGCTACGAGTGGCACGAAGGGTCCTTGTCTCCAGAAGACGCGTTTCCAGATCAAGATAACGCCATTACCAGAGATGGGATGGCCACCCTTTCGACAAACGATTCGGGCTATTTGGGTATGCTCAGACAAGATCTCAAAAAAATATAACTTTTCTTATTCAAATGTTGAAAGCTAATCTCGTTCTCTAGGCAGTAGCTCAGGGTCACGAATCTTGGAAGAGATAGACCCCACAATCGTAAATGTGGCAAGGCAAAGAGGACGACGCAAGTCTCATCGAAGACTTTACCGATCAGGACTTCCACCGCTGGATCTACCTAGTTTGACTGTCTCACAAACTACGAGCCACCTGATCGATGCTTATTTCTTACTCTATAACAGCCACTTTCCCGTTTTGCACGAGAAGACCTTCCGCGATAGGGTTGCAGCAAACCAGCAACAAGCATCACATTTCTCTCCGTGGAAAGTCACATACTACATGGTTCTTGCCATTGGTCACTGGGCTTCGAGCAAAGAGTCAGACCATCTAGAATCGAACTATTACTCGGCTGCAAGATCCAGTCTCTCATTGCAGATGCTTGAATCCGGAACCGTGGAAACGGTGCAAGCATTCTTGCTCATGGGCAATTATCTTCAAAAGAGGGATCGGACAAATACAGGCTACAATTTCATTGGTCTTGCGTATAGAATGGCCATCGGACTTGGATTGCATCGAGAGCCTACCGGGACTGAAGATACTATTGGGCATGAAAGGCGACGGCAGCTTTTCTGGACCATATATTGTTTTGAGAGCGGGTTCAACATTACAACTGGTCGTCCACCTACAATTGTGGATGGCTTCATAGACATTCGACTTCCGCGGAACGTTGACGACAAGGTAACTACAGTCTCCATTCTCTGAAAGTGATGTATCTGATGCTGATAATATCTGGGAAGGCCTTGTCATTGACCTCACAGGTCCCGACAAATGTTGACTATCCAACAACATATTCCGCAATAATTGCCCATGCTCAGCTAGCCAAACTCGGCGATGCCATATATCATGAATTCCTTCTAGCAAAAACTGCTGGGTCTCGAATCGAATATAGACTGGCTGAATCTATGGAACGGGATCTCTTACGCTGGTGCAAGAGTTTACCGAGCTATTTCACCGCGACCGACGTTCCCTCTTGGTTTCGGGGCCCAAGGGCAGTGGTTCTCTGGAAGAAACAAAACCTCCGAATCTTACTCTGGCGTGGTAGTCAAACACACCACAGCTTCCTTTCAATAAAGGTGAATGCAGATGAAAAGTGCCTGAATATTGCCATGGATAGTATCCACGACATTGCTACCTTTTGCACCATGTATGAAAGCGACATGCACCAAAGCCTCACTTGGTACGCGACATATTTCCTACTGCAGGCCACGTTAGTCCTTGTGGCTGGATACCTTGACAACAATTCCCACACTCAGCCGGAGCCTTCGGAGCTGCATCACTCAGTCTTTCAATCTCGAAATTGTCTCAGAATGCTAGCTGCTGATAACAAGTCTGCGGCTCGCTATTTGGAAATGCTTGATGTTATTTGCAGCCAAGTCCCATCTCCAGCTCCAGATTTGGAGTTAGATCAATATGCCTACGGTCTTTCCGATATGCCGGTCGGTGGCGGGTTCGGTGCCCCAGTGGGCGATATTCCTGGTAATGCGTCGAACTTTGCTGGTCTACCGAGTGAGAACGATTTTATGATCCCCGATGAAAATCTGTTCGCGTTGAATGATGATAGCACCGCTGATCCAAACCTGCGCATGCTTATCAATCAAGTTTCTCAAGATTTTACTGGAAGCATGCCTCTGGATCTGCTTTTTAACGACTGGATGAACAGCTCCGCATAATATCGCTAGATTTTTCATAGTGAATGAAGAGCCAACATATTGAATCCAAAGACAGTTTCTTGTCTTCCTGCACATGTGCTGACTGTAATGCAAAATGACAGGGGATCCAAATGTTCAACGCGGAGATAAAAAAGGCGGAGGCCGAGCCTTGCGGGGGCTTCCATCCCTCATTCCAAAGTTTTGCTTGACGCTGCCCCTCCAACGCCGAGATTTACACCAAGTGGGCACTGTAATCCCAGTCTCTCGGTCTTAAGCCCGATTCTCGCCAATACTTTCTCCCTGTTACACAAACTGTTATCAGGTCGGCTGCCGGTTCATACATTCCATGTCCGAGTCTGCCAATAACCCGGACCCGCTTGCTGCGGAGACTGGGGCCAAGAAGCGTTCGCGGGTACAGCTGTCATGCACCGCGTGCCGATTTCGAAAGTATTGATTTATCTCTTATATGCACATATCATATTAGCCTATATGCTGATCACCTTCCAGACTGAAATGTTGTCGCACCTATCCATGCACGAACTGTAGAAAGCGTGGTGAGGCGGCAACATGTACTTACGTCGGTCGCGGGCCTCGAGCCAAAGCCCAGCATGAGCGCGCCAGTCCAACCCTCGTGCAGGATCGACTGCAGCATTTGGAAAATCTGGTTATGTCACTGGCTCATCAGAAGAAGCCCGGCGATCAGGTTACTGATTTCAATACCGGGGTATCGGAAGATACCCTGGGCTATGATACGCCTCCTTCGGTCAATGATCGTGAGACCAAGGCGTCACCGCGTGATACCGGCACTTTACTTGTTAGTAATGAAGGCACTAGTTATATTGACAGTGTGAACTGGCGTGCCATTTTAGAAGAGGTATGTTCTGATTATCTTTGACGGATAGGCGGAGGACTAACTTGTTCCTTCAGATTAATGGAGTGAAGGAGTATTTGGATGAACAGGAAGACAACTCCGACAACGATCTGACTGAGGAAGATCCTTATGGTGACTCTACGCCAGCTCTTTTGCTTGGAATGGCGAAAAAAGTGACCAAACAGGAAATGCTCGCCGACATACCGGCACGGTCGATTGCCGATCGTTTTATTTCTCGCTTCTTAACAACATTTGAGCCGTCAATAGGTATGCCGATTTCGCTTGGTTTCCAAAAGAAAATCCCCTCATAGTACATGCTAATATGGCTAATAGTCGTAATTCATGTACCAACATTTTGCAAAGAGTATGAGCAATTCTGGAAAAATCCCCACGAGATGTCATTCACTTGGATCGCGTTACTATATGCGATTTTGGCCTTGTCTATCTCTCTGTTTCATCGCAGCGAGGAGCCCTTCCCAATCAGCGTGATTGATCCAATGATGCTCTGGGATGTCTACCGGAGAAGATCTGCCCAGTGTCTTGTTCAGACAAATTACTTAGTCCCTGGCAAATACAAGGGCGAGGCTCTGTTGCTCTATACAATTTCCGAATTCCTCCGCGGCCAGGACGCTCAGATCGGGGTCTCATATCTCCTTGGCATCACCATTCGGCTTGCATTGCGCATGGGATACCACCGAGACCCAAGCCACTACCCCAACCTGTCGGCATTCGAGGGAGAAATGCGCCGGCGTCTTTGGGCTGTGATATGCCAACTCGACACTCTGGTCTCCTTCCAAAATGGTCTCCCACGAACCGTCCAAACTTACTATTCCGACTCTGAGATACCGTCCAATCTACAGGACACTGACTTTGACCAAAACTGCATACAGTTACCACCTAGTCGATCAGATGAAGAGAGAACAGCCTGCTCATATACACGAGCGAAGTCACGCCTCATGGCAGCGTTTGGACAAATCTGCGATTCAGCCTATGCGCGGGAGGCGGTGCCCTACGACGAAGTTATGGCCTTGAATCGTCGGCTCGAGGCGGCAAATGAACAGCTTCCTTCGTTTTTCCGCTCTCGGCCGTTATCCCAGTCTATGGGCGACCAAGGGGATCTCATACTGCGGCGGTACACTCTGAATCTGATTTATCAAAAATCACGTATCGTGTTGCACCGCCGGTACATCACCGAAACGCAAGGCAAACATGCCAGCTCACGAAGGATTTGCATCGAGGCCGCTAGTGCGACACTGGGGCATCATGCAGAAATCTGGGCCGAGTCACTGCCCGGCGGTCAATTGTTTTCAGACCGATTCCTACTCAATTCCCTTCAAAGTACTGATTTCATGCTCTCGGCCATGGTGCTCTGTCTGGTACTTTCGCATAACAAGGATAGCGGAGACCCAGCCCGAATGCAAACAAAGGAGCACAATGACATCTTGGTACTTTTGGAGAATACTCATTTGATTTTCAAGCAGACTATGCGGCGCTCTGCGGATACCCAGAGGGCTTTTGTCGCACTGAGCATCATGTTGAGTCGAGTCAGGGGCCGCAGCGTTGAAAGCTTCACATCAGATGTTAAGAACACAGGCGCGCTAGATAGTAAGTATCAGGATTTTTTTCTTATTTTATTTTACTTACTGATTCGGCAAATAGATGACAACCTGATCCAACCAATGCCCACGGTGGACCAACACCAGTACCCGACGGTTTCTCCAGAGGGCTTTGAGGCTGCTATGTATACTGACACTTCCGTGACTCCTTCATATTCTTCCCTTGGCGTGATTGATGACATGCTCACGGCCCCCGCTCAATTGGACTGGGTATGTTGCAACCCTCATGTGTGTGTGTTTTTTTCTTTTTCCGAAACAAGCTGATCGTTCGTTTTTAGCGTTTGTATGATGGCCAAATGTATGGGTTTGACTCAGTCAACCCAGAAAGCATGTGGTCAGCAGGGTCTTTTATTGACTCCAATGGTGTTGATTTCACTTTGCCTTCCGACTCTATGTAAAAAAGGACGGTTGCTTGCGGAATTATCCCAGGCTAATTGGGGGGGGGGGAATAGCACACAGACACCCACTACCTATCATATCCAACCATAATGAAAATTCAGAACCAGATATGCTGAGAATGGAACGAATCACTGGATCCAATGGGCTCGTAATAAGTGCACATGTACTATGCAAAGATACAAGCCGCATTCGGATGCCTTTATCCATACAAAAAACTTCATTTCGGTTGCGATGGTAGATCATCTTATCTCTCCACAGTCCATACTGATCCGACGCCGGTATCTGCCCAGTAGTGCTCGGCCTCGGCCGCAGATCCCGATCCGCGGGAACTTTTTTCAGCCCGTACCAACATTGAAGCTTCAACCCAGGCGCCCTTGAAACACGCGATTAAACATCTCACTCCCTCCTCCAAAACACTACCATGCAACACATCCGGGCCTTGCGACCTTCAAGTCGCACAATCACAACCCTAGCCCGGCCTCAATCCGGCTCTCTGCGAACCGCCCTGCCAATCAACACAATCGTCACAAGGGAATGCCCCTCACGACGCCAATTAACACCACCATGTACATCGCAACCCCAAAAAAGAGCCTTCAATCTCTCCTCACTCGCCTCCTTTCTACCCAACGGCAACAATAACGGCAACGACTCGCCAAAGCGCGTCCTGAACGCCTCCCGCATACTCCCCTACTCGCCGGCCCTCCTCTTCAAAGTGGTTTCCTCCGTCGAGGCGTACTCCGAGTTCCTGCCCTTCCTGGCCGCATCTACTGTCACGGCACGCGACCCGCAAACGGGCTACCCGACGCAGGCGTTCCTGACTATTGGCTACGGGCCGTTCAACGAGACGTTTACTTCGCTTGTGGATTGTGATCCTGCGAAGGGAATTGTGGAGGCGCGGAGTGGAGCTAAATTTGGGAAGCCTGAGGGTAGTGCCAGCAGCAGCAGCAGTGGCTCCTCTGGACTGAGTGGCTTCTTCCCTGGCGCTACTGAGGGAATCTTTGAGTACCTCTCTACGCGGTGGGAATTGGCGCCGGTTGATGTGAAGGGTGGGTCACCGCATACCAAGGTCAATTTGGAGGTGCAGTTTGAGTTCAAGAACCAGATGCATTCTGCACTTATGGGTGCGGTGGAGGGGCAGATGGCTGGAGTTATGATTGAGGCGTTTGAGAAGCGCATGAAGACGATGCATGTCGAGGGCCAGTAAATATACATAGAGGCCCGGGGTACGTGAGGGTGCCTCTTGTATATTAATTGCTTTTTGATTCGGATGTAAGATATACATAGAGTACACATACATATGCATACAGCTATTTATGAAAAGATATGGACCATGAGTGCCAAGTTTGATTTCTATGGAGATCCGCTATACAATTTTAAAGACAAGAGGTTGGAAATGAAGAAAGAAAATAAAACATGTTAGTATATAATACAGATTATCCAAACACCAAAGGGATTTTATCCGCTCAGGACATGCTCAGACTCCGACGGTTGTGGATCAATGAGGATTTGGATCGCATGGAGCTGACGGCATTGTAGTTGTCGAACACAACGTCCCAGTTAATGCGATTCCACCAGCGCTCGAGGTACTCCGCCTTGCCGGCAATACCGTAGTCCATCATCCAGGCGTGCTCCCAGGTGTTCACGCACAGAATGGGCTGCAGATCCATGCCACCGGGGGCCAGGGACTTCTGGTTCTGGGCATTGGCACCCATCTTACCGGCGTACTGGTTGCCCAGCTGGGTTTCCGAGGAGTGGGTGGCCAAGTCAGCGGGTTGCCGGCGGGAGTAGGCAGCCGGGTAAGGGGAGCCGGCGTTGTAAGTGCAGAAGATCTGCATCATTCCTTCGCGCTCGAGGTTCTTGGCGAGCCAGACGAAACCGGGGCCGAACATAGCGTTGGCGGTGGCCAGGAAGTCGAGCTTCAGGGACTCGACGGATGAGCAAGTGTCGACGATGTCCCGGGTGAACTGCTCGGGGATCTCGGTGGTTTGCGGAGACTGCGATGCGTTAGAATTTGGTATACAGCAGATGCGCGATCGGTGAAGCTGACCAGGCAGTTGAAGAAGAAGTGGTTGTTGTGAGCCATGGAGGCATAGTTGAAGACCGAGGCCATCTCCGCGCGCTTGGAGTACTTGACCAGCAACTCTCCAGGCTTGGCATCCGCGTCAACGGTGTCTGTGAAAAGATTCAAATCAAAATTAGTATTTCGTCCATGCCTATATCCAATTGAAGGAAGAACCCCCAGGCCATTCAATTGTTTGCAGGGTGAGCTCAAACTGACCTTGTGTCAACAGGTTGAGTTTGTCCACGAGGAGGGTCTGGTATTGGGTCCAGGCGAAGTCGAAACCCTCCGGAGACATGAAGTCCGGAACACCGTTCTCCTTGTAATATTTGTCATTCTGCAATTGAGGCACGCGGTGGAGTCCACGGATCTGGAAGCGTGAGAGGGCGGAGATAGGTGTCTGGAGGAGCAACGCGATCAGTTTCTATCCACGCGACACGAACGGCGGGAAAAGATATGGGCAAGCCGATCTTACCTGGACAGAAGCCGCGCGCAGAGCGCCGGGCCGGGCAAGTCGGCTAAACATGATGTGAGATAGTAACAAGAGTAGACTTGATCCATTGAGCTTTCCCAAATCTCGAAGAATTTCCCTCCCGACGCACTTCCCCATCGGGACTAGCGTGGCTTATATCATCGCCCAACTACCAACCAATCAGATCTCATGAAACTACATCTCGTTCCTACCAGTGTTTCTCTAAGCGCCCTCGATCATCCCTCGTCCAGCTATGGTGCTGCATCATGCGTTCTTCAGGGGGGAAGGATCTAAGTTTAGCGCCTGCTCCAGCATGTCATTTACAAACATGCAATCGAATCTGAAACTCATCTGCGAGCCCTAGCTTGGGCTCCCGGCGCGTGCCCGGAATAGATCAGTTGAATGCCCAGGCAAGTTGGAACCTGGGAAATGAATGCTACTGACGATGCCTCTTCTTTGTCACAAGTCGCCTGGTTTTGTTTTCTATTTTCTTTTTACTTTCTTTCAATTTTGGCCTATCATTAATCTCTTTGTCTCTCCGTCTGTCTCTATCACCCTCATTCAATCTTCGTCAACGTGACTGTTGCCTCTTGGCTTGCATTCCAACCAGGTATCGGTCCATAACCAACTTCTCTATACACTCATTTTTGGAAAATAAATCTTCAGAAGAACTGGTCAATATCTGGAGAACATCGACGTTCTGAGTCCACATTCGCGATATAAATATGTCGAGATCCACAACCAGTACCGCGGTCAAAGGGTCCCTAGTTCTCTTCCTCTTCACCATTCTGGTTTCCGTGGAACAGACAAATGCCTTTAATGGATTTGAGATCTTTCCGCGAAGTGATGCATGTCCCACTTCATACGACTCATGTGGAGGCAACGTTCCCTCAGACTTCTGCTGTCCATCAACCTCAACCTGTCTCGTTCTCGACAACGACACTACAGCCCTCTGCTGTCCATCCGGAAGCAGCTGTGACTACATTTCACCTATAACCTGCGATATCCAAGAGCAGAATGCCACTGCCTACCCCAAAGCCTCAGTCAAAACGACCCTCCTTGGTGACAGCCTCCCAACATGCGGCGACGAATGCTGCCCATTTGGATATACCTGTGAAAACGATAATCTCTGCCACATGACGAACACAACAACGACAAGCACAACCACGGCATCAAGCACTGCAACCTCAACAACTTCAACCTCCACATCCGCGTCCGCATCCGCATCCGCATCCGCATCCACTACCACAGACCTCTCTGCCTCCGGTGCAACCTTCACAGCCGTATCTTCAGGCTCATCCGTCTCCGCCGCATCTCTCAACGCAGACTCCACCTCATCCTCCAACTCAACAACCGCCACAGCCTGCCCAGCTTTCCCCAGCAAGGCAGTCGTAGCAGGCTTTTTCCCCGGCGTGCTCTTCGGCGCAATTGCCGCGCTCCTAATATCAACCTGCATCCGACACCGCGCCGAAAAGAAACACTTAGCAGAAATAGACCAGGACACCAAAGCTTCAGCGCACAACTGGTCCAGCCGCTCCTCATCTGGCGCCGTGCTCGGGATCTCAAGCCCCATAGCCTCAGAAGACGCATCCTACCGCACAGACTTCCTGCTCCGAAACCCAGATAGCAAGCGTTCCTCGATGAGCTCCCGATCCATGCGCTCCATGATGAACCGTTCTAGCTCTCGGGTCCGAAGTCTATTTTCGACGGGTATGCCTGGAATAGACAAAGATGTGCCCCCGCTGCCAACGACGGCGACGGAGCTCCCTGTGCAGGAAGCCCCTGTGACCCCGCCCAGGCAGCGTGAGCCCAGTACCGAAAGTATCAAGGTGTATTCGCCGCCAGCGGTCTTCATGCAGTCAAGAAGGTTTCTAGGGCCGGAGCCTTATCCTAGCCGGATTGCGAGGCCGTCAACTACGTTTACGGATTTGGTGCAGGCTGTTGGGTTTAATCCCGAGACAAAGGGGGATCAGTCTTTCAAAGTGCATGAGGTGCGCAAGATTACTTGATGTCGGTGCGGGCCTGTGGAGGTTCAGGCTTGGAGCTGGTCTTAAATATGATACGTTTTCGTCGGCATTTTGGTTGGTGTACAACATTTGCGATCATTCTAGATCCTTTGCTTTTTCCTTTGTTTATATACCTGTTCAACAAGTTTTAATTTAGCCAATATCCGTACGTGAATTCAAATTCGATACCAATTTTGCACCCATAGAACCTATTGGTCGGTAGCAAGGAATGCCATATGTATGCAAGAACTCTTAAGTCGTAATCAATGAACAACAGTCGCAAGAGAAAAAGGAAATTGGATGTTGTTGTGCTGCACATAGCTTCTAGAATATAGCTAATATAGAATACTTTATTTCGTCAAGGCTTTCCTCGCCTTCCATCCAGCTACTAGTCGCTTTATTTCCTTCAATAGCCCAACAACCAAAGGCACACCGATTGGGCCTAAGAGAGGCAAGTACACAGCGACCTTGTGCTCGTCTGGGAAATAGACCTGACCAACCATACTCTTCTCAAAAAAGCTACGCTCTGCCTCGGTCTCAGCCACGCGCGCGCTGGCAAGAGCAGCAGCGAAGCGACCATCCCGAAGATAAGAGCAAGTAGCAGAGAGGTGGGTCAGGGTAGTGGAGACCGAGGAGGCAACAGTAGCCGGGATTGGAATAGAGGGAAGGGATTCAGTGAGACGGGCCAGAGATCCCATGGTAGATGAAGCGGAAAGAAGGAGAGTAGCTGCTCGAACACGGATAAGGGTCTGGAGACGGAGTGGCAGGGATGACGGAGTGGTGGGGGTGCCCAAGAGAGTCAAGAGTTGATGAGAGAACGTCATGAACGCGGGGCGTAAAGAATCTTCTGTGAGGTGCGTTGGGTTGGACGAACCACTCTTATCTGCTAAGAGTGGTGGATTGAGAAGGAATACACCACCCCATTGCGGTACAATCCAGCTCGAGGCGCGGTTCTCCTTCACGACAAGCGGAGATTGAGACGGAGCGGGAACATAGAGAATGAAGTTGAGGGTGGGGCCGCTGCCAATGCTAGGGTTGAGAGGCCACTCGGCAGCATTGATGAATGCGCTCAAATCCTCCTTTTTCAGTGTCCAAGCAGCCTCGGTCTCATCATAGACCGGGGGTGGTGCCATTGGTGAAAAGGTTGCATAAAGCTGAACCTGAGTATCGATTGTAAAGTTGCTGATGGGAGCAAATGCGTGGAGAAGAGGGGATAGGTACTCCTTGACAGCCGCCTCGATGTCCCAAGAAGACGGCACAGAGCCCGGGGTGAAAAGTGAGAATGACAGGTGATAGGTGTCGGCGTATTTCATGGATCGGCGCAGTCGTCGACTGATGCTCTCTGAATCAAAACCGGCTGTCCCACCCGAGAGAATGTGAGCAATAGTGGCCTTCTCCTCGCTATATAGTCCTTGAAGTTCCTGTGCGATAAAAGCCGAGAGAGGCGGGTTCGAGGACGAGGGAAGAGGGACCTGGTTCGGTGGGTAGAATACATCCAGTTGTGTTGTGTCTGCGTGGAGTTCTGATCGAGGGGCTACCAAGTCATCCTGGGGGAGCACACGAACAACCAGAGCAACATCTGCACCCTCTTTAACTTGATCAATGGACAAAACGCTCTCTTCACCGTTAGAAGAGAATGCGCTGGTATCGTTCGCCAATTTAAGTCGCAAATGGTGAGCGGCGAATTCATTGAGATCGTCAAGGGTATGTTGGGTAGTGCGGAGGAGGTGCTGGGACTCGGAGATTTGCATTGCAGGTGCTGCAACATGGATTTCTAGTGGAAAGACAGGGCGACATATCTAGACAAGCAACTGTTAGCTATATGCTATCGCTCATGCCGGGGACCCGTTCAATGTTTGGGGCGCCGTACCTTGCCATCATCCCAGTCCACCATCTCCTGAATTGGCAAATGCGCCCGATAGATCGATGTTGTTTTCCACCATATTGGAAATCCGAGCAGTATAATAACGGCCCAAAAAGCAGCAATCACTCGGAATCGCGTCTGGCTGGCCTCGTTGGTCTCGGGGGGCGGAATGCGCTGCGCGATGGATTGAGGGTTCGAATCGGCCGAAGCCTTTGGAGACTCGCTGTCTCCTTTTTTGGCGGTCATGTCGGGGACATGCTTTGTGCTGTGAGCTAACACAACACTCAAGTAGTAAAGAGTGGACGAGTGTTGTTGTCGGGGAAAGCTGAACCTTGAAAGGCGGAGAAGGGACCAGGTGGCTCCGCTTAAACACTACGGAGTACATGATTATCTATTTACCAAGTAAATTGCACTGGAGGACTAATTGGTAACACCCAATTATTGCTCGTGAGAACAAGAAAACTGCGTGTCTTGTTTAGTTGTTGTTTGTCTGTTTCTTTCAATTTTGGCCATAAACCTTTGAATACATTCCTTTCTAGCTTCAGTGCCTAAGTAGGGGATCATACATAGTCAAGTTCAAGTATGGAGCTTCAATCGAGTAGTCTATAACTGTTCGGACTAAACATTATTCCGAAAAAAAAAATCACATATAGGGTATCTTATAATCATAAACGCCATTCTAATGTAGCGGTCAGGTATTTCAGCCTTGGACCTTGCAGCACACATCACCCCTAGTATTCCTTCTCGAAGATTTTCTGGATAGGTTTGGCAGCCTGCATTTTGAAAGTCAGCAAGGAAGAAAAGGTAAGACAGATGGGAATAACAAGCTCGAGCACATACATCAATGAACTTCTCGAGGTCCTGATCGAGGTTGGCCAGGTCATCCTTGCGTTTCTTGTTCTCCGCGATCAAGGCCTGCTTATGCTTCAATAACTCCTGGCGAGCCTGCTCAAGTTTCTCACGCTCCGCATGTTCATGGTTAATGCGCGCAATCATCAATTCATGTTCATCAGTTTCGCGGTGCTCGGGGAAGAGCTCGAGGAATTCTTCGACAGGGATCAATGGTAGAGAAAGGTATTTGTGGCTATCGACGCGAACAAAGCAGGTTAGTACAAATAAAATTAGAGAACAAAGACAAGAAGAGGCATTATGCAAGGCACCGGGCGTGTGTGCTTACTCGTAGGATTCACAAGCATAAATCTCGCCATTCAGGTGCTTCTGCTCGTAGTACAAGTTCTGCAGTTGGAGATGCAGTCGATCAATCTCCTGGCGGGCCTCGGCGGTAGATTGTTTGGTGTCGCGCACACGGAAGATTGCATCACGGTTCTGACCCCGCAGCTGGGCAAGGAGGGCAAAGAGGACCTTTTGCTGTTTCGAGGCGGCTAGCGATAATTCCTGAATGGAAGTTCCGGCGGGGATAGAGTCGGGGTTCAGTAGAGCAAGCAGCTGTTGGCACTGGGCGAGCGTCTCGGCGCTGGTGCCAAGCACGGGCAGCAATGACTGGTCGGTAATGATCTCACTGATAGCCATGATTTTTTTTTCTAATTCGTTCAGAGTCCAGTGGCGATTAAAGCAGGAAATCTATTCAAGAAAGTTTTGAGGGACCGATCGGAGGAGTCGAAGTGGAGAAGAAGAAAGAAGTGGGAACGAAACGGATCAATCAAATGACGGCACCGCTCAACCCATGTGAATGCTGGGCCGAGTGTGGTTGGGGAAGACTTTAACCCGAACTTTTGGCTCACTTGCCTTCTTTTAACTCTTCCCTTTTCCGTTCTCAAGTTCTCAACCCCCACCTTGCAGATATGTTGTGTACATAGGGGACTCGCCCTTTTTCTTTCCTTAATCTCCTCTCGGGTTCACTCACTTAACTTTCAGCTCTTCAGCCGCTCGGTCAAGCCACTCGGATAACTCCGGTTTCACTTCTCCCCCCGTTCCTGAATACAAATCCCCCCAAAAGACCCTGGAGGTTCTCGGATTGACGCTACACGAATAAACACCCCTGTCTCGCCATAGCGATGGCCTGTACATCATCCTCTATGACGGTGGAATCTTACGAGGACTTGCGGGCCGAAGAGGCTGTCTCGTCCGCCGTTGCAACCCCCAGCGAGACCAGTGGTCTCCTGCGAGATCGACACCGGAGACACTCTTATCACGCCCCAAGGAAACTTTCCTGTGACTATCAAGATGCAGACACTGTGTTTATCAGGGTGAGCACTGCTCCTTCGGCTTTCAGAAAAAGGTCTCCAGTATTTAACTTTCATATAGGTCGAACTCTTCCTCGCGGAACTCGAACGCCGCATGCATTGGATCGACCAATACCGAAAGTCTCACATGGATCAGGTCGATGCCAGTCTCAAACGCGGCTATGCAACCTTGGAAGCAGTCCGTGACCAATGCTCCGTCGCATCTGGAGAACTGATGGGCAGTGGCAAGAAACGAGCCAAAATCTTGGTCGAAACATTAGAAGATGGATACCATGAGGCACTAGCGACCAAAGAGACACTGGAGCAGAAGGCCCAGGCGGGCGTCCGGCTAATGGAGTCATTCTTGTCAGAGCTCGAGTCGCGAGCACACGCAGTTCGTGATCGAGGAATCTACGGAACCCTGGATGATGGTTGGAAAGTCATGGATTCCAAGTTGGTTCACGCCCGCGAGGTGGTTGATGAAGGAATGGAAGTCGCTCGCCGTGCCCGAGATGCGCTTCGAGAGAGTATTGAGGCCGCCCTTACTGTGGCGGAGCAAAAGCGCTTGATCGCCTACTCGGATCTACCCGACCCCTGGAGAGTCAACCCGCATATCCTGAGCGGATACCGTTTCACCACCTCCAAGTGCGAATGTGTGTCCTCGGTCTTCACCTTCTCAAACGAATGGGTCAATATCTGGTCCCATGTTATCGGTCTTATTATCGTTCTTGCTATCGCCTTCTACTTCTATCCACTACACACCAATTTCCACCTCAGCAGCAAATCTGATGTGTTGATTGCCGCGGCCTTCTTTGCGGCTGCATGCAAGTGTCTAGTCTGCAGTACTATCTGGCACACAATGAACAGCATTGCTTCGCAAACCTTGATGGAACGTTTCGCCTGCGTGGATTACACTGGCATTTCCATGCTGGTGGCGGCTTCAATCGTGACCACTGAGTATACTGCTTTCTACTGTGAGCCAGTTTCGCGATGGACTTACATTCTTCTGACCTTTTCTCTGGGCATCGGCGGTGTCATTCTACCTTGGCACCCGACTTTTAACCGTCACGACATGGCCTGGGCCCGCGTCGCCTTTTTTGTCACACTTGCCCTCACTGGATTCGCTCCGCTGGCGCAACTATCTTACACTCGTGGCATTGAATGGTGTCTCTACTTCTATGCCCCAGTCGTGAAGAGTATCACTGTGTACTTCGTCGGTGCCTGTGTCTATGCCTCCAAGGTCCCCGAGCGCTGGAAGCCCGGTCTTTTTGACTACGTTGGCGGCAGCCACAACATCTGGCATTTGGCTGTGTTGGGAGGCATTTTCTTCCACTACCATGCCATGCAAGATCTGTTCGCGAACGCCTTCCAGCGTGCCCAGGGAGAATGCCCCAATCTAACATCTTGATTCAGCTCTTCGACACACCCGGTAGACACGCACTTGCATTTTCTTTTTGTCTCTTCATGTTCATGATAAATCATGACAACTAAAACAGAGGGGTATACACGACTAAGCCCTTCAACGTTGCTTCTTAGACCTCGGTGTTTCTGGCGGTCTTGACGAGAGATCCCGTCGACATCTTATAGATATTCCTACATGCCTTCACAACTTGGCTTCCTTATGCATTGGTGGAGTTACTTGCACATCTCGCTCACTGTTTCTCATTTTGAAAGTATATATTATTCTTGCAGGGTTTTTGCTTACGCTCGATCGAGCTTTTTTATTTTGCTCATTGCATATTTTCTTCCAGTCTTTGTACCTATTTCACCGCGCTGGCTTACTATTCGTTTTCTTTTCTTTCTCTGGTGGTGAATGTTGACTCCTAGACCAAGTATTTGAAGTTTGGAACTTTTCTTTCTACCTCAAGTGCTGGGTATGTTAGAAAGATTCAACGTTTTACAAACCTTGGAAGGATCTTTTAATTGTTCTATCGAATAAGAAAATCGGAACAGTCTTGGATGATAATTTTGGATAAATGCAAATTCCAGTATATTTAGAATGTAAATGTATCAATGCAAATTCTATAGCAAACGTAATGCAATTTTTTCATCATCAAACTCGTAAATCCATGTCTCGTATACTTCCGGGCGATTTCCACGCCCAGGTAGTGTTGGAGTACCCGCGAGCGGTAGCGATTCCTCGTTCTTATCGGAGGATCAAAGCCTCAAGAGGCCTGTTGGTCTTATGGGGCAAAACACCAATGTCCAGCATTTATACATATACTGACAGTCGATCGCATGGCGGCAAGTAGTATGGCCTGTCCCGTCATTGAGACATCGGCTTCATTATTGGCAACAGCATCCAGTCCCCAGCCAAGTGTTGTTCAAAATGATGCAACGGGGCTCACACGACACCTCGCATTCACTCTGCATTCTCTGAACTGACAACAGCACCGCCACGCTTGACGAAATGACCCTGCATCCAGCAGCGGTACATCTTCTGCTTGGTAGAGCGGTTCACAATCAGACGGCGATCAGCATCCAAGTGCTTGACCTCGAATGTAGTGTTACCCTCCGCGAGCTGAGACTGCGAAACAGGGTTCTCCAAATCAACCTGCAGGCCTGTCTCCGGTGTCCACCGGCCCCAGATTTGAAGCAACTCATCGTGATCAAAGAAGTAAACTCGGGTACCATCTCCACGGACATAGAAGTTCTCCTGCATGTAGCGTCCCTTCTTGAAACGCACCTGCGCCAGATCTCCACGTCCATAGTCGCGGAACAGCACCTGACCACCGGGCTTCAAGAGACGGTAAATGTTGCGCAGCGCATTGTTCCACTGGTTCGGGTTGAGTGCGGAGAAGATAAAGATGAGGATAATGACGTCGACAGAGCCCTCGGTCAGACCAGGCGGCAAAGAGTCACCGTTCTCATCGGGCACAGCAGCCGCATCCCAAACATCCGCAACCATGAACTTCTGATCATATTGGTCACTCTCACGCATGACCTGCACAGCGGACTTCGAGAAGTCGCACGCATGCACCTTCAAGTGCTCATTCTCGTTGTTGCGCACCAAAGGGAACGCAGTGTTGCCCGCGCCGGCGCCAACTTCCAACACAACCTGGGGACCCGCATCCTTCTTGGTCACCTCCGCCAGCACCGGGAACTCCTGGCGCAACCACTTGCGATCCTTGAAGAAGTTGTCGGTGTTGTTCTTGTAGAAGAGATTCCACCACTTGGCGGGGTCGGTGTTGAAGCGGTTCTGGTCAAACTCGGAGACGGGGGCGGCGCGCTGCTTCTCATACTGGACTTCGGCGAAAGCTTTGAACTCGTCATCGGGCTGAACGTGGTCCCAGGCATTGAACTCAAAAACATTATCGCCATCTTCTAGGTATCGCGAGCCGAATTGGAATGGGTCCGCGCGCTTCTGGTTGTTGGAGGGGTCGTGAGAGCGAGAGGCGGGGTTTGTTGGTGGTTGGACATTCTCGGTGATGTTTTGGATATCTGTCTCAAGTACAGTCATCTTGAGCAAATTTGTATGTGTGCTAGTGAGTGTATTTAAAGAAATGACAGTTGGAAGAGACGAAATATTTTGGACAGTGGACTTGAGGGGCGCGGGGAAAGAAAATCTACAAAAAAATTAGAATTGATCGGCGGGTACCTGATTATGTCATCCTTATCTATGCTTATCGCCGTTATCGATAAGGTTTTTTCTAGTCCTCATAGATCGGGGTTTACATGTACAAGAGATGATATTAGAGTGTAGTAGGATAAGAGTGCTAGCAGAAACTAGGGGAAAAATCTGGTTTGCGCATGTCTGGCAAGACGTGGGAAGACGGTATACGACGCAAACTCAAGGATTTGGGACTGAAGCCATTCCCTGATGATCCCTGTATTCAGTCCTCTTTTGATGCCAAGGGCGTGTTCGGCATTTTGTTTATGATAAATGCCGAGGAAGTCATCGACAAAGATCATAATAATGAGCTTGTGATCACTGTAGATACAGGGATCATCGGGGAACGGCTTCAGTCCCAAATCCTTGAGTTTGCGTCGTACATCGTCTTCCCACGTCTTGCCAGACATGCGCAAACCATAGATTGCACGCTTCAAACGCCATGGAATGGTGCGAGCTGCATAGTAGTCGGCTTGATAATAAACTGATTACCGAATCTGGCGCTGTTGAACAAGCTCTTCATCATCATGGCCAAACCTATCACGCAGATACTGCCTGAACTCTTCCGATACAGAGATAACTTTCGTCAAATGCTCATATCGTAGGTGCTCTTCTTTGAACTGGGCCAGAAGTGTCGCTGTTTGTATCGTATTTCTGATCTCTCGTCCATTCAGCTCGTTGTCACTCAAGTCTCCAATACGCTCTTCTAGCTCTTCAATATTCATGCCCACGCCAGTGTTTCGAATATTATTGAAGAATTTGGACCATATACGCCACCGATCCTCCTTCTTAAGCTTCGGGTAATGAACAATGAGCTGTACACGCGACTTGAAGGCTTCATCAAACGTTCCGATGCGATTTGACGTCAGCACCAAGATTCCGTCGTAGTACTCAATCACCCGCAGGAAAACTGACACAAGCGCGTTGCGTCGTAGATCCTGGTGTGTTCGCTCTTCCAAAAACACATCTGCCTCATCCAGAAGGACCACACATCGCCATAACTTTCCTAGATGGAGAACAGATTCCAAATACTCCTCGACGTCATCTGCATTTGTCCCCACATCCCCGCAGGTGACCCGGTATAGAGGCCGGTGTGTTAGCTCTGCAACCGACTCGGCTGTAAGTGTTTTTCCTGTACCAGGGCCACCATGAAGTAGAAGTATGAGTCCATTTCCCTTGCCCTCGATGACGTCAGTCGACTCGTTAGTAGCATCATGCTTCTTGACAAGGGCTCGAATAAGCTCTTTCTTTGTTGAATGCAGCACAAGATGATCGAATGCTTGCTCATTCCATCTGATTTCATCAATATGCGAGACAAGGAGCAGACCTGACCACGAAATCTAATTTCAGCCAAGGTCAAGTGATATTTTGGGGAAGTCACTCACGCCACTTCTTATCTTGAAAGCCAAAGCCGTGAACTGTGGCGGGTAATAGGAGTAGAAAATTCTCATCGGGTGGGTCTTCAGCTTCCGTGCTCTCATCACTCAGATACTCGCGCTCTTCAGTTGGATCTTTTTCCGGATGCAGCTCCCGATAAGTAATCATATCAACCATATATCGTAGTTGGATCTGCAATACCAGTCAGAAAGGATGAGTCAGATTGGTCAAACTTGGTAAGACTTACATTCTGCCAATCTTTCTGTTTCTCATTAGAAGCGTAGGAAACGTATGATCGATGACGAACAGACCAGAATTGACGCCCACGGTTTGCAATCAAGCTCTGTACATCGGGCGTAGCGTACTTGAGGGGAAATATAGATAGGGTGGTGATGTCAATGGTACCATCTTGCACGTCATGCAATTTGATGTCGAAAGTTGTACGATATTTCCAGAACCTACCGTCAAATCTCCATGTCCAACAGGATAAAAGGCTGGAATCCTCTGGGGACTCATCCAAAACATAGGCCAAAGGTTGGCCTTGCTCCCTGGTAACGAGAATCTCTTTTGCAGCAAACAACTTGGGCAGATGAAACCTTGTCATCAATCCTTTCGAGAATAGAGAATCAGCCTCATCGTATTCGTGACGGAATATCCTTTCCATAAATTCAACAAAACAAACAGCAACTTCAAAGGATTTTTTCCCAATCTTCTCTAAAATGGTTGAATCGGTTTGAATCGCACGAAGGTGGTATACCCGTGAGATTAACTCCCGCATGAATTCTGGGTCATGGAGTTCAATTATAATTTCAGGGCTCAAGTCAGTCAATAGGGCAATCACATCTCGCAGGTGATCTGATGGGATGTGCATCGCCTGTTTGTGAGATGTCGCTGGGATCCCATCTTCGTCTAGTCGAAAGAAGTATGGTAATAACGACTTCGTTATTGGGTCATCTGGTTTTTCAAGCGGACGGAATCGAGGCTCCATCTCCTTATGATAAACTTCACAATCATAAATTTGGTAAAGTATGACCCCTATATGGGAATTTGAATCCATGAAGTCTTCAACATCGGCTATGTGACGCCTGCCACGGAGGGCACTCGCCTTAGAGTCGCCGGTGAACAATTGGGGTGCATCTTCAAAATAGGCAACTTCTGGATGGGAGTGATGATCTTTGATCTGAGTGCACTGTATGCGATGGATCGTGCGCGTCTCGAATATGGGCGAGGGGAGTAAGGGGCCTCTTTTTTTGGGCAGCATTTGGCGCTGTGAGTCACTATCGGAATCACTGTGGCTTGATGCGCCCTTTCTCTTCCGGCTTTCCAAGAAGTCCATCTTGATTCGACCCGGACACAAGTTATGGGTTTTAAGGAAGGTTGTGTTAATTTTATGATCAATAAACCCGAATACCGGAAATTCCAGCCAACTCACCCCATCCTAGGCAGATTGAATGACTCGCTTAGCCCTCTGCAGCCGATGCAGCCGCCAATAATATGAATCCGGCGCCTAATCAGGCAATGATCATCGGCTAGTATGTGTTGGTTGATCTGTCCAATTCTAATGTTCCCAGCCCCAAACATTTCATGTTTCTCAGGTGCCATGGTGCACCAGTTGAAAGAAGCTTGGTGCCCGACCCTATGTAGTCTAAATAGTAAAGCGTGTTTACCGCAACCAAAACGCTAACCCCCCCACAAAGGCTAAGCTCCCGCGCTATCTAGAGCCAGGTATCGGAATATGTCAACTGGTTGTTTTTCAATATACTACGCTTATTTCGATGTAGACTAAACATCTGGAAAAGCCTCGCACAGGCTCTGAGCACTTGAGAGTGCACATGTGGCTTGAATCGTCCGGCTTCAAAATATTTACTACAGAGCTTGTACCACGGGGGCGTCGAGTAGTCCGGGGCCATGGTACATATTGATCCTATCATTTGAAAAGCCTGGCTTCACAATCAATATAGAAATGATCAATTGATCAAATGAAGAATCTCTCTATTTATCCCACGGCCTTCTCTAAAGCATTGAATATGTACGGATATATCAATGAGATTCTGGCTATCTGAATTTTGGCCTTATGGAGTCCAAGCGGGCATCCCAGCCAGGCTTTGAGCCACGTAATCGAATAGATGGCATGGTAGCATTATGTACTGTGTTACCATGGGATTGTTTCCAAGGCATGTTATAAGCAACAATAACAGCCTTGAACTTTGCCTTAGAATCTTCGACGGCTCGCTGGAGAGTATCTTGAAATATTTCTGCGATGACTGCTTGCTTGATCTCAATGACAATGAAACATTCATCGAGACAACATAAGACACGGTATAAAAGATGAAATATTTGTTCTTCACTCAATTTCTCGTTTGATGACAAGTCCAGCCCGAATTCTTCCATAGCGTGGTTGGGAATGATCCTTGACGCCTGGAAAATCAAACTCTTCACTGAATCCATAGGTCGAACTTCCTGGGTAGCTGGCTGGAATATGTATATCACAGAAAGGGTCATCCTGTTCATAAGGAATTGATGAATATGACAGGCGAAACTCTCTGGGGCAGGAAGCTCAGTTAGTGACCGAGCATGCGCTCCCCGAATTGTCAGCAAGGGCCGATTTGGATCTGAAATCCAGCGATTAAGACTCTGAAAGAGTTGAGTAGACTCTCTGTCTTTCGGCCACGGGTTCCATGAAGGACCTCGCTTTGCAAATGACAGGTATTTTTGCAGAGCTTGCTCCGCATCTTTTCTAGGTTGAAAAGCTTGTAGGAAAGCTGTACGATTAAATGTAACCACACCAACTTTGTCGTGGGTCAAGCTAGGCTTGTTTTGTATGTTGGAATCTCGATTTGCATCAACGCAACCTCTCAAAACAGATAATAAAAGCCTTGCATATGCTGCTGCCGCCGCTGCGGCATATCCTTGCCAAGCCTTATTCTTATGGGAGTCGGCGTAGTCGCAAACGCCTCGTATAACTAAACACGGAATCAAGTTCATCACACCAGCAGCCTCCATTTCGAAGCAAAGTATCTTGTGCCTTGCTCGTAGAAGGTCCCGGCGCTTGGCGCTCTTCATCACCTGGTTTCCAGACCCAATAGGGCCATAAAATATTTCAGGTTGATCCGAATGACGCGCAGGTCTATTGATAACCTCTCCGTTGCAACTCTGGCAATTGTCATTGCTCGCGCTGTGTGGAGAATCTGCATCAAACAAAACGTCCGAGTCTCGACCTGGAAATTGATAGGCAGGCCTTGTGTCTCCGATTTTGTCGAGAAACATTTGTAAAGAGCTCGCTATTGGGCTCGGGTTGGACTTGAGATTGCTGATTGCTGCCATAAGGAGTCGGGGCGGCTCCTGTTGTCTCCCTGTACTCTCAAACTCGCCGTTTTCCAAAATCTTTCCCATATCGTATTGGACAACAGCGGGATTTGCTCCATTCGGGTGACTGACAACGACATCGCCAAGTCGAATATCATATTCTGACGAGGGCACACCTCCTCCAATCCCTACCAAGAGGCACAACTCGACTCGTGGGAAGCTTCGACGCATGTTCTGCATAACGGCGCTGGCGGCATTTGTGCCATACTCGGCAGATGGAAGGCACGTAGCAACCACAAAGTGCTGTCCCATTCGGCCCAATGCATAGTGGTTTGTGTCTTCTTGGACCGTCGGTAGACCCTTGTGTTCTTCTTCGAATAATGCCCGTACAGCAAGAAGCTCTACGCTGAGTGCACAGAGAATTGAAATGTTATAGTCTTTGGATGTGAAAGTGTTAGGCAAAGAATCTGCCATGGTCTTATTATTTTTCAACGTACGCTTTTCTCGTGGGTGACCAAAATGTTTACAGGTCCGAGTCAGCCCCACCCCGCATGTTTTCATAATGTTTGACCCAGATCTCAAAAATACTTCCTATCTGACAAGGTATCGCACCATACCTTCAGGTTAATAATACGGAAAATAATATAAAGCATCAGCATCTACCCCTCTACTACGCGCGAACCTGTGTTTTTTTGCAGCACCTGGTTGGCTGAGAGGTCCAAAGTGGGTCCAAAGACAATGCTACAGCTGGGGACTCGGATTGGCTTTAGGTTCAATCGCCGCGCGCAGCGCGGCGACAATACTTGTCACTCCATACTCCCCGATCCTTCATAATCACCTACGCAGCCTCCCCGAGAAATCAAGATTGATTTGAGACAATGAAGGTGGAGAGAAAAAGTGGCCGTATTAACTCTACACTCCATGCTAGTATTATAGAGCATTTGAATTTGAATCGTAGTAAGAAAGAAAAATACAAAATTCAACTCACTTCTCATAGATGAGGTACATTTGACTTCCTTCCATAAAACTAGGAGCTTTTAAGAGGAGCTGAGCTGTGACCTGGTCCCGAAATGCCCCTCTCCAGTCTGCACATGTGGTGCGGGGGAAATGTCATCACCCGGGCGTTTCGTGGATGAATTCAATTGGACATCTTGACACACTCGCCTAATTAATACGTGTCACCGCACCGCTAGGAGCATTTGGGCCTGTACTTGGGCCCGAGACTTACTAATTACTACTCATCATTGCATTTAGATCAGTTCACAACTTTTGAATACCAGTCCACAGCCACACCTGGGCTTGGGTCATCTGGTAAACGGGTTTGCTCCACGGATACCTGCGTATCAATATTATATGTATGCATATCTCACATACGAATGTTATCAGCATACGTACACACCAGTTGACGCTATTTTGAACGACCGCTTTCCAAACCGAAGCCTCTGTCTCTTTCAGATGCCGAGGTTCAAATCAAAGAATGTACACATCCCTCCACATCATCAACCCAAAAAGCCTTTTGCTGCCAAAAGGACGATCTCAGATGATGCTTCCTGTGAAAGCGAACAGAAAAAACGCAAGTTGTGCTCTTTGGTAATTCACCAACGCAGACATGAGAGGAAAGGTCTGAGAGCTGTGCGCGAATTTGGCGTATCAGCAACAAGTTCCTCGGGGCTCTCACTGAACAGCACGGCTTTACCTTCAACCTACGAGACGCGGATATCATATACACAGGACTTGTCTTATGACCAAGGAGTGCTCTCGGGCAGTCCAGAGTCCTACGGTAATGACGGTCCAACAACCTACCAAGAGGCGGGCGTTCCAGAGGAAATGACGGCGGATGGCAGCGCGGCTTATCGGGTTAATGAAAAGCAAACGATATTGCTTGAACAGGAGAGCAAGCACCGCTCAGTGGATTTTGGTGACAATCAGGAAGGATTTCGAAGCGCTATAAATGTCAAGGCTCAGGACATAGTACGTGGCATCACTGGCCGCACCCGACCTGCTTCTCCCCAACCCAGTGGCAAAGCGTCGTCCGCTCTCAATATTGATGGCCAGCCAGAACCCAATAGGAGGACGCCAAACAACATCGTATGCCTTGCTTCTACTATCAGTTCTTCCATTCGTTCCTCATTGCTAACTATTAAAAAGGATCCTAGTCTAGTCAAGGACCATAATAGCCAGGGCCAAGAGGCGACTCCTTCCCAAAAGACCTTTGAGCCGAACACGCATGCTCCACTTTTAGATCAGCTGCCAATGGCAACGACAATGCCGGGTGAACAAGGTCGAACACAGATTTCTTCGAACCTCTCGCAGGCGGTTCCGGAGCAAGTAGCTCAAATGACCAATGAGCAGGCTCAGGCATCTTTAATTGCCCAACAGCGAAATAAACGGATGACTCGAAATCTTACTCAGCAATCTGGCTCTGGTCAGCAGGCAGCAGTTCAAGGCGGCCAAGGTCAAACGATTTCCAACAGTCAGATCAATCAAATGAGAAACTCAATGAGTCTGCCCATTGGCGTGCATCCCATAGGGTCAATCCCGCCTCCGCAAGTCCCCGGTCAAAACCTGCCACCACAAGTACTTCCGAAGCAGCAGGAGGATAAGGCGATGACCCTAGAGCAAGTCAGGGAAATGAATCGTGCGGCCTTCCCACCACCTATCATCAATCACATCAAACCCTCTTCGCAGATGCCTAAGCATATCCGGACCTGGGGACAACTGAAGCATTGGATCACCAACAACCCACAGGCATCAAACGTAGTTGATATCTCCAAACTTAAGGCGCTGCAGAAATTCCATTTCAGGCAGATAATGGCCTTCCGCACAAAACATTCACAAGCGCAGCAACAACAGCATGAATTCGATGATTAAATTGTTTGATAGTGATCTTGAAAAGATTTCTCGACTGTTGTCCAGCATGGCGGTCCATACGATAGCAAAAGATATGGAGAGTATCAAGAAGAGTCCGTCAAATATGACGCCGGAGCGGCGCAAATACGTGGAGCGCTGGAAAATGAATCCAATGACATTTTTCTTCCACGCTCAAGCACTAAATCAGTTAAAACGCCATCGCAGGGCTCGTCTAAAAAAGGGACTGGCAACCCAAAGACAACGGTGTCGTTCTGTGAAGCGGTAGACTGGATCAACACGTCCATGACAAGCCGTAACTCAATCGAAATATCCCATGAATATCTTCATAGATAGCTTTCCTATCGCCGCGATTCCACTGCCGAATCTCATCACTCCATCTCAAATTGCAGCCAACCTGCAGGTGCAGGCACTATCCGACAGCGCATATGCCAAGTTGACGGGATTGAAGTTCAACTTTCCTGCAAACTGGGGCTACGATATTTTTGAGGAGGTGTACGATGAGGCAATGCGCAAGGCTGCAATCGCAGCTGAGCCGGCTAATAAAATCAGCTTTACTGTTTAGTATTTCGTTCAAAAGCTTGGAAGCCCTGGATATACGCTAGAAGATGTTGATAGAAAGGAAAATGCCATTTCATTCACTAGACAACACGGTTATTGTCTTATTCCATGGATTTTCAATCGTCAGATGAGTAGGTCTTCATTTAGCCTAAAAGGGCAATGCCCAGGAACCCTTAGCCCAGATTGGGCAACTTTCAAGAATTTCAAGATGGCTTTTGAGGGCAATGATCGACAACAGATATTCATCTCCAGAGCTTTTTACACTTTTCAAGGCCCTATTTCGCAATATAATCTCTAGCTTCATTTTTCACTTCAACTAAGGCACTTGGACCGCCGTGTCGTATTGGGCGATGTCTAATTTTGAACAAGAAATAATCTGACTTGGACAGTTCATTGTCCCAAGTTTGGCCCTGTGCGTTCTAGTTATCAAGGTTCCCTAGTATTGATCCCCAGGTGGTTAATCAGACTAGGTAGCTAGTAGATACACATGAATGCAAAGGGCTTTTCCAGGCTTTGCACTGCCGTTCTATTAGATGCCCTCTCATTGAAGGATATTTTGCAACGTTTTTCCGTCGTGAATTTTACCCGGAAGGGGTCCGTCCAACTGAAACGCCCTATGCCTAAATTGGCCTGCAGAACAAATTTCAAAACACTGTTTTCTTCTAGAACTTAGGGTGACATGGATCCAATCCTCCTACGTCTGTGGCTCGATTTGTGTCTACCGGTAGTTATGAAATCTAGTGGCACTTCTAGTGGCTTCAGCCACCCCACAGGCGTCTCATGACACTTGGCACTATCCACACAACCTGGCTGCATGGATGGACCTCGGACAATAAAAAAGTTCATCCACATTACCGAAAATGCGGGGGTGAAGGATTGGCGTAGAAGCTAGTCTATGAGCGATTCGAAGTCATCAGATTGGCGCAAACAGCAGCCATATTCGACACAACTAGACCGGAGAACCCTCCGCCGATGGTAGTATAGTGATTATCGAAATCACTGATCTTTATCATCCGCCCTGTTTCCACTTGAGACCCTGACAAGAGATTCATTGGGCTTGGCGATGATCCTTCCCATCCTGATCATGGAACAGGGTCCACATCCAAATCAATACCCGACACGGATGTCGCCCGATCTGGAAGCCGCCGTCCCTTTGATGAAGGGTGTGCCTTGTGCCTGTCTATACCAGTTCCGTGACGGCCTTGTGCTCCGTCGCGGTGGTGTCAAGAAATGTATCAGAACGACCTGGCGGTGTCTGATATGGCGAGATGGGAAAGGACCGGCTCTGCTGAAGAATGTTATATAAAGGTGTAACATCTTCATATCCTCGAAATTTGTTCTTCAACTGCAGGCCAGAACTTACATTGACCATACCTTTCCTTCCTTTCAATTCTTCCAAATATGGCTCAGCGGGCCCTCCTTTTTTCTGCCTTGATGGCAGCTGCTCGTGCCCAGCAGGCTGGCACCTATACTGCCGAGACCCATCCCTCTCTTACCTGGGAGAAGTGCACCTCCAGCAGCTGCACTGAGCAGTCTGGATCGGTCGTTATTGATTCCAATTGGCGTTGGATTCATGGAATCGATGACTACACGAACTGCTACACTGGAAACACGGTATGTGTTGGCACGAAGAAAGTATGATGCTTGACATACACTGACAATTTCTTCAAAATATAGTGGGATGCAACTCTCTGTCCCGATGACACTACCTGTGCCACGAACTGTGCCCTGGAAGGCGCAGAGTATGAGACCACCTATGGCGTGACAACCGATGCCGATGCGCTGACTCTGGGATTTGTCACTGGTTCCAACGTCGGCTCGCGTCTGTACTTGATGGAGGATGACAGCACCTACCAGATCTTCAAGCTTCTGAACAATGAGTTCACCTTTGATGTCGATGTTTCCAACCTCCCTTGCGGATTGAACGGAGCTTTGTACTTTGTCTCCATGGACTCGGACGGAGGGTTGTCTGAGTACACGAACAACACGGCCGGTGCCAAATACGGTACCGGATACTGCGATTCTCAGTGCCCTCGGGATCTGAAGTTCATCAATGGCCAGGTGAGTTCAGCTTGCCTCAAGAGAAGAAATAAATCCTCGTAAGCTGACTGGATAATACAGGGTAACGTCGATGGCTGGGAACCCTCGACTAGTGACGCCAACTCCGGAATCGGTAATCACGGCTCCTGCTGCCCGGAGATGGATATTTGGGAAGCAAACAGTATTTCCACTGCTCTGACTCCTCATCCTTGCGACTCAGCCACGCAGGTTATGTGTGAAGGGAACGACTGTGGTGGCACATACTCAACTAGCCGCTATGGTGGAACCTGTGATCCGGACGGATGTGACTTCAACCCCTACCGCATGGGCAACACCAGTTTCTTTGGACCCGACAAGATCGTTGATACCAGCTCAAAGATGACCGTCGTCACGCAATTCATCACAGACGACGGCACTGATACAGGTACTCTAAGCGAGATCAAGCGTATCTACGTACAGAACGGCGTCGTGATTGCCAACTCAGCATCCGATGTTAGCGGCGTCTCTGGAAACTCGATCACGTCAGACTTCTGCACAGCACAGAAGACCGCGTTCGGTGACGAAGATGTCTTTTCCCAGCATGGTGGCATGTCCGGCATGGGCGAGGGGCTGGCGCAGGGTATGGTGCTCGTTCTCAGTTTGTGGGATGACCACTATTCCGATATGCTCTGGTTGGATAGCGATTACCCGACCAATGATACCGCCTCGGACCCTGGTGTTGCTCGCGGTAGTTGTTCTACATCGTCTGGCGCGCCGAGCACTATTGAATCTGCATCTGCTTCCGCCAATGTGGTATTCTCGGCCATCAAATTTGGTCCCATTGGATCGACCTATTCTTCTTAAACGTTGGAAGTCGAGAGACATTACCCAGTATCAGGTCCCTAACTACCTCGGTGGGTGTCTGGGTAAACACATCTGAACTCAATCGATGTATGTGGCGCCAATGGGCTGGGGTCAACTGGTATCAAGAGGGAGTGCTGGGTCGGGACTTCGGGAAGTGGTAGAAGAGGACTCGAACCTTCCAGCATTGAAGCACGATTGGACGTGTAGATAAGGTGGATATTTCGGGGAAATAGTACTCAACAAGTGCTCAAGTTGTATGTATATACGCATTGGAGATATATGTATGCAAATTGTACAATGCTCCTCCGTGGGCTTTTTTTTTTCTTTGAATTGAATCTCTTATTGCCTTTGTCCTGCTCCATTTATGTATTCATTTGCGCCAGTTGACATACAGATTTAGAAACATCAAAAGCAGAACAAACAGTTTTGTGGTGTAACTGGTGTTGATGTCATTGAACCAATCAGAGCCCGTAAACGGAAGATCCTCGGCCCGCAAAAAAAGAAAAAACGGAAGCTTCAACTTGAAGCTTCGCCAACTTTAATTCCGCACTTTCACCTAATCTTAAAGGACATTGGTCTTTCCCAGTGACCCTGTGACTCTCCAATCAGTCACGTTTCACGCGCAATCATGTTCGACCCGGTCTGCACACTTCCGCTCTCCTCGGACCTATTCACTCAGGCCATCCACCCCGGACAGCCCGTAGTGTCCGTGGGTCTAGCCTCCGGCCATGTCCAGACCTTCCGACTGCCCACCGAAGAAGCCGCCGACGAAGATGACGCAGCTTCTAATTCCTCCATTCGCAGTGGCAAGGGACACATCGACACCATGTGGCGCACAAGACGACACAAGGGTAGCTGTCGTTCCTTGGGATTTAGCACCGATGGAGAGATGCTGTATTCGGCTGGTACCGATGGGCTCGTCAAGGCCGCAAAGTCCGAGACCGGACAAGTGGAAAACAAGATTGTTATTCCTCTAGAAAAGAAAGGGTAACCTCTTCTCCCCGAGAAAAGCGACAGCTATTTGGCGCCCATGTGGTTGACTTTGACGACTGAAACTAATTTGCGGCTTTGGCGCATTTAGCTCTATCGATGCCCCCACTATCATCCATGCCCTCTCCCCCCAGACTCTTTTACTTGCGACAGACTCCAGCGCTCTCCACCTGTACGACTTGCGCATTCCCTACTCCAAGGTCTCCGCGCGCCCAGAGCAGTCGCACCACCCGCACGATGACTACGTTTCTTCCTTGACCCCTCTTCCCGCCTCCGACACAAGCACTTCCGGATTCAGCAAGCAGTGGGTCACAACTGGTGGAACTACTTTGGCCGTAACGGATCTGCGGAGAGGTGTGCTCGTTCGCAGTGAAGACCAGGAAGAGGAATTGATTAGTTCTGCATTCATGGGTGGATTGCCTAACAGCGGAACCAGTCGCGGAGAGAAGGTGCTTGTGGGTGGCTCTAACGGTATTATCACGCTTTGGGAGAAGGGTGTATGGGACGACCAAGATGAGCGAATCTATGTGGAGCGAAGCAATGATGGTGGCGAATCTATTGACACATTGGCAGTCGCCCCGAGCGACTTGGGCTATGGCAAGCTTGTGGCGGCTGGTCTGGCCAATGGCTTGGTCAAGCTCGTTCGCATCGGAGCAAACAAGGTTGTTTCTGAGGTTGTGCATGACGAGACCGAGGGTGTTGTAGGACTGGGGTGGGACGTCGAGGGGCGCATGGTCTCTGGCGGAGGACAGCTTGTCAAGGTTTGGCACGAAGCAGCCGAAACCGATGGAGCCGGCGATGATATGGAGGGTGGAAAGCATATGCTTGGTGATAGCGACGATAGTGATGATTCTGATGATAGTGACCGGGGACCCAAGAGACCCAATGCACGGGAGCGCAAGAAGGCAAGAAAAGCCAACCGCAAGGAAAGCGGTGCTCACGTCATGGCTTTTGCCGATATGGACTGAGACTGATACTGCATTACCCGATACCCATCTGCAGATTACAATCCAAGAGCCCAAAAAAACAATTGGAAATTTTATATTTTAGGTTATGGGTCAATATTTGAATGACACCATTATGTTATTCCACGGTATATAGTTTAGTGAGAGGGAAACCCTTCACCCACGAAAAAGATTGATTTCTTTGCAGACTCGGAAAGAGTGTGAGGGGCGAGTTTCCAAGATCACTGCATGCAAGGTTGAAGTCAATGCACATGTGCGGATATCAAAAAGCAAAGGATAAAGTATATCCGAACATTTGAAGTTACTAAGTGCTTATTCATTCCGAACCTCGGGGGGATTTCCGCATTTCTTCCTATAGGCTTCGAGGCGTCAAGCCTCTATACAACCAATCTGGAACGAACTTGCGGGAATGAATCCCAGGTCTTCAAATTACCAACTATGGGCTTCAATCCGTTGACCTAGACCTAGAATATAACGTATAATCGTCCAAATCTCGGAACTAGACTCAGTTCGAACTGCCGGTAGTAGACCCCACGGCCCCACGGTAGCGCATGACGTTCATCGGATCACGGTGGGGTGTGGGGTGGATAGTCAAATTATAAGACTGCATTGGCTCGCCCTTGAATGGTCCCCGATGCTAAACTTGCAATTCACATACAGCTTGAATACCTTGCAATTTTCATAATGGACTCCTTCGAATACAACCCCAATCCCGGCCGGGTCGTGTTCGGCAGCGGTACACTGCAGAAACTCCCTGAGGAGATCGCCCGCCTGCAAGTTAAATCTCCATTGGTGCTGTCCACACCCCAGCAAATTAGCCAGGCCGAGACTGTGAAGGATGTTCTCAAGGGCCAAGTCGCTGGAATCTTCAGCGAGGCCACTATGCACACCCCAACCCATATCACCGATAAGGCACTCGAATATGCGAAGGCCCAGGGTGCTGATGCAGTGATTTCCATTGGCGGTGGAAGCACTATTGGTCTTGGAAAGGCGATCAGTATTCGCACCGGATTGCCTCACATCTGTATCCCGACCACTTATGCCGGTAGTGAGATGACTCCCATCTTGGGAGAAACAGCCGATGGATTGAAGAAGACGCGCTCTGATCCGAAGATCCTGCCTGGCACCGTCATCTACGATGTGGACTTGACTATGACCCTTCCGGCAGCTATGAGTGCCACCAGTGGAGTCAATGCCATTGCCCACGCCGGTAAGTAGCTCTGAACATCCCTCGATTCCAACACAGGGCCTCTCAGATCCTATACTAATCGCTTTAAACACAGTCGAGGCACTTTACGCTCGCAACACCAACCCTATTATCACCATGATGGCCATTGAAGGCACTCGGGCCCTTGCATCTGCCCTCCCTGAGATTGTTGAGAACCCATCTTCTCAATCCGCCCGCTCCAAGGCTCTCTACGGCGCTTGGCTCTGTGGTACCTGCCTCGGTAGCGTGGGCATGTCCATTCACCACAAGCTCTGTCACACTCTCGGTGGCAGCTTCAACCTCCCTCATGCAGAGACTCACACCGCTGTCTTGCCTCACGCCATTTCTTATAACGCGCCCAATATTCCCGACGCCATGAAGAAGCTTGCAGATGCACTGCCGGATAGCAATGGCGACGCAATCCATGGACTGAATGTCTTGTTGACTAAGCTGAAGGTTAAGCGTGGCCTGAAGGACTACGGTATGAAGGAGGAGGATATTGACAAGGCCGCTGACATTGCCGTGTCTAACCCTTACTGGAACCCACGAGCAATTGAGCGGACACCCATTCGTGAGCTGATTCGCAGGGTCTGGGAGGGTGAGCAGGCGAGCGCAAACCTGTAGACCAAAATTATTGTAATCTTATGATTCTCAATTCATTCCTATGTCATTTTTACTTTCTTTGCAATTCTGCTTAGTCTTTATTTCTAGAAGAATGTGGTATGTTGGGCATCTACCAATGGGCTGATCCATAATTATGGTTATCGGCGGCGGGGGGAAGTGGGGGACCGCATTTTTTTCTACAAAATTTTGGATTTTCCCGTCTTTACCCCTCCAACACCAACACCAAATATATCACTCGCAAATATGGGTACTCAAATGGAGGCAGCCCCGGTGCTGTCCACTCCGGACGACCGCATGTTCGAATTGACCGAGTCTGTCGCCCCGGCCCAGTCTCAGCAAGTGTCTGATGCCGAACTTTCCATCACCTACGATATCGAGCGCACCTTGAAGGAAATCCGCCAGGCCCGATACAAGCGCATCGCTCTCCAATTCCCCGATGATATGCTCCCGGATGCTCCGCGGGTCTTCCAGCTCCTCAGTCGCGGTCTCAATTCAGAGGAAATC
This sequence comes from Penicillium verhagenii, assembly GCF_028828195.1. Taxonomy (NCBI): domain Eukaryota; kingdom Fungi; phylum Ascomycota; class Eurotiomycetes; order Eurotiales; family Aspergillaceae; genus Penicillium; species Penicillium verhagenii. Next base: position 1,525,203 of record NW_026643171.1, read on the forward strand.
GCCGGTGCGAATGGAACAAATGCGGGACAGTCGAATGGTCAAGCCGACACGGAAGGGAACATAACCGAGGGGGTGTCTCAGTTGTCTGTGGATGAGAAGGAGATTTGGTCGCCGCGATTGTACATTCTGGCTGACACCTCCTACGGCACATGCTGTGTTGACGAAGTTGCGGCGGAGCATGTGGAGGCTGACGTCGCGGTGCACTACGGACGGTCTTGCCTGTCACCAACCGCGAGACTGCCAGTGATCTATGTCTTCACAAACAAGGCTCTATCTATAGACCCTGTTGTTGAGGCTTTTAAGGCGACCTATACCGATCCAACCACCCACGTTATTATTGCAGCAGACGTCACCTATGCCGGTCATATCCCAGAAGTGTACAAGCGTCTTGTCGATGATGGATATACCAATTTGTTTGCTACGGAGGTAATCCATGAACCTTCGTCGGCCATTCCTAACCGCTCAGTGCCGGAGTCTGTCAGGGAAGCCCCCGATACCCTGTCCGATTGGCAGCTGTTCCACATCTCCGACCCACCAACTGCTCTTCTCTTGACCCTTGCTTCTCGTGTAGCTGCTATTCATATCTACCCCACCAATAATCCAGGAAACGGCCCTGTCAAGCCTTTGCCGGCATCGACTGGCGCATTATTATCCCGGCGATATGCCTTGACCACCCGGCTCACCACAGTCCCAATTTGGGGTATCCTGATCAACACTCTCAGTGTCAAGAATTACTTGGGCATCGTGGAACATGTGAAAGAAAAGATTGCCGCCGCCGGTAAAAAGAGCTACATGTTTGTGGTGGGCAAGCTTAACGCTGCCAAAGTCGCCAATTTTAGTGAGATTGGTGGCTGGGTGGTAATTGGCTGTTGGGAAAGTTCATTGGTGGATAGCAAGGAATTCTTTACACCCGTGATCACACCGTTTGAATTGGAGCTAGCGCTGAAGAGTGACGATGAACGGGTATGGACGGGATCCTGGCAGAGCAACTTCCAAACCATCCTCGACAAGCCGAATGGTGAGTTGGACGAAGCGGACCAGACATCAAACGGTGAAACCATGGATGATGAAGATGACATGTCGGAACCCGAGTCTGCACCGCCCGAGTTCGACCTTCGTACTGGGCGCTATGTTTCCCATTCGCGACCGATGCGGGATCCCGCACCCCGCGCTTCTACCGCGATCGATGGATCTTCTGGGCCTTCCGCTGCTAGGGCGCTGGCCCGGCGGGCTAAGGGCGATCTAGCGATGATCGGCGGTGCCGTCTCGCCAGGGGCCGAATTCTTACGGTCGCAACGGACCTGGAAGGGGTTGGGTAGTGACTTTGACATTCGATACGATGATGAGGAGTCAGACAGTACGCTGGTCAAGGAAGGGCGCAAGGGTATTGCCAGGGGGTACACCGTTGGCGAATCAGAACAGAAACATTAGCCGGATTTTTCAACTTTTTTGCCAATCTGTCAATCCTTTGAACATCAAGTGCGCATACACGGAGTACACGGGGGTATACACTATTTCACTAGTGAGGTATGATATATCTTCACAGGGGGTTTAAAGTTCCCTCTCTCTCTCTTGAGTGCTCTCTCTCTCTCTCTGTATCTCTCTCGCATGTATATAGCATTGAAGCAATATACCATTTGGCTACATAGAAACCACCTTGTTTAGAGATGACCAAGTTACTCCGTAAGCAGTGTTATATTGACCATCACATGACAGCTACGGGCGCATCCGTAAGAAAGTGGAAAGTTTGATCTTCACTTTTTTCCTCTTTGGTTTGATATTTTAAACATTCCCTTTCATTTTCTATTTTTCTTTTCTCCATTTCTGTGGAGGTTAGTCTCGCTTTAAAAGGAATCGTTGACTTTAATTCTCACTTCAATCAACTCCTCATTTCCGTCCTTCCCCTCTCCCCCCTCGCTCCCCCTTCGGATTCCCCCAATTCCGCCCTTGCGATCCCACATCTTTATCGATTATACTTCACCTCTGATGGCCTTGCATGGTGGCTTATCTTGAGATGTGATTTTCCTCTCTTTCTTTATCCATCAAGTGCATCCTATGATGTGCTGCGCCTTTACCCTACCGACTCGCGATCTCGCGTTCCTGGACCTTTCAACCTAAAGCCCGAGAACCCCAGCTTTATCACATTCCCGCGGCCCACACTATGGACCACAACGGCATCATGGCAGAGGATCCGGCCATCGATTCCCATAAAGAGCCACAACAACTCGTCGAAATGGCTCGACATAACTCAGTCCTTTCGGTGGAACGTCCTCTGTCTCTCTTTGAGCGCGTGATCACTACCAATGCCCCCATAATAGAGTCCCTACTACTTCAAATTCCGACCGACACAATCATCAAGCTATACCACACCTCCCATTACCTTCGAACGTTCCTTCGCTCCTATCCGATCGCATGGAGATCTCTCTCTTTTCGTTTACTTTACCCATCCGGCAGCTTGATGGGCAACCGGATTATCCTTCCGGGCATGTCGGATCACGAACCGCAACGACAGTCCGTCCCATACTCCATAGACCAGTTGTTGATGCATGTGGTGATGCCATTCAGCGGATGCCTCAAGAGCCTGGAGCTGGATAACACGGCCGTTCAAGGTCTGCATTTGATGTCGACGGTGTTGCAAGCGCGCAGGGAAACCCTAGAGCACCTTTCCGTTCGCGGTTGCAAGAATGTCTCTCTCAAGTATCACATCATCCCTTATCTGACGGTTTTCGCACTGCAATATGACGTGGATATGGAGAAGAAAATCGGCAGCTTTCCGGCGACACAAAAATTGGCGTTGAAGAGTCTGTACGCTTACAGATGTCGCCATCATCGCCGACGGCCTTACCTCACCGCTTCGTTGCTGCGCAAGGATTCCGATTCAGAGCCAACTCATGAACTAGTCACACTTTGCCATAAGCTTGGGATCTGGACGGATACTGCGTGGTGTACAACTCCTGCTGGCAGGTGTTATCGCAGGCGTGGATATGTTTCCATGCGTGTGCCGCAAGGTTCCCCTGAAGTCTGGGTGGTATTTGATCGACTCTGGAGATGCAAGAACTGGATCGGACCAGTTGACTCGTCTGTACATCGCCCGCGTGTTTATGATGGGAAGCTTTGGGAGAATTGTGACACGGGATGCAACGGAGAGCCGATTGGCACAGGCGAATGGCCTGAGATGGGTGAGGGTAAGATGACTCCCGCCCATCTTCGTCGGAGCCATACCCAATTCCTCGAGAATATCAAATGCGACGGTTGTATGGAGGACATTTCAGAAAGATGCGAACAATGCAGTATTCTGATGCACTGCGTGGGATGCCGCAGAACCCTGTGTGCCAGTTGCGCTTACGAGCGGCCCTACCTTCACCACGCAAACTCCGGGGCATCTGCTGGAACCCATGTCCACGGAGACAACGCACAGGCTCCTACCTCGTTTTGGTGGGCCCCGGGGGCTACACTTTCGCCTAGCTCCATGCACGACCCCATCGAAACTTCTTCCAACGACACCACCCCCTTGTTTCACGGGGGACCGCCCACATCACATCCTGCTATCAAGTTCCATTGGTGCTGCACAGAACCCATCTTTTCTGGAGGCGGGGGCATCAGCATCGGCACTCCGAGTCGCGATGTGGATCAGGTGCGCGCCGTACCTTTACCTCGCAACCGAGGGTGGGAGGACCTCGAGTACACCGTCAGCGAGTGGAGCAAGACTTTCCCAAAGTACGCTTACGGTGACCCTACCAAACCGGATTACTCCCTTGAAACCGGGCACCTTGCCATGATGAAGTGGTTGCTAGGGCCACCCAATCGGCAAGTATCACCTTGCCCCCGGAACCTATGCCAGGATTGCTACGACTCACCACAATGGAAGGTGCATTGCAAAAGCTGCTCCAAGCCTCTTTGCATCGAGCATGACCTCCGTGGTCTCCGCCTGCGCATTTGTGGCTACCGAGACCTCGCATTTGAGAAAATGACCATTCAGAACCGATCGGCGGTCAACGCTTCATCACCGGGTGCGTCGTTTAATCAACTTTCTGGATTTGACCTTCCCTTCCGCACCCAACGGCTAGTGGACTCCACCAACAGTAGTTTCATTGAGGACCAGCAGGGAGATCTCATTGTTGATGACAACCTATCGGATCCCCCTGCAGGCGACCCGTCCTTTTTTCCGCGCAATCCCACTCGTTCTTTCTCTGCCCCACCGTCTAATCATTCGGGATCGTCTTCCCCCTCTTCTTCTTGCTTTGAGTCCCCCTTCGAGGCCCCACGGTGGCAAGGCTGCCAGTCTTTCTTCTGTCCACAATATCGCGCCCACGGAGATCAGCGACAGCGCTGCCCAAGCCAACTGCGAGAATGCAAGGCCTGTGCGGTCTATGTCTGCCAGGATTGCGTGACAGCCAATCCACCCTGCAAGTGCACTTACTGCGAAGATAATTATCTGTGCCCAAACTGCATGAAAGTCCGTGCTCGTGATGGCACTTGCCGCCGTCGAGAGGAAGAAAAAGCTCGCAGAGAACGCAAGTGGAAAAAGGATATGCAGGTGCTGGAAGGCATCCTGGAACTCAAAGTTGCGAATGAAGTGGCCGAGTTTGCGGGTCAGTTCTTTGACTATGTCGAGAATGGCCCGGATGAGGAAGTTCCTATCACACCCATCGACATCCACGAATCCGATGATCTTTTGCCAAACAACCCTCAAGGGCTGCGTGTGGATCCCGATGTCGAAGTTGGAGCATCTCTATTCGTTGCGGGAACCAACTACATCACTCCACTCTATGACTTTGAATAGGAATTTCATCATCTCCCAATTCTTTCTATGAGACCCGATATTCTTTGGACACCGTCCATTCGACTTTATCTCATCCTTATTTACATATGTCTTGATCTCGGTTTCTTTAGCGAACTACCATATATCACGGCGCCAGCGGGGACTCATTCCTGATCTTTTTTGCTCTCTCTCTCTCTCTCTTTTTTTTTCAACGCTCTCGTTTCTTTTTACACTTTCCCATTGTGGAGCACGTTTCCCAAAGCGAATTATGCATGTCGGGCCAAGCGACTGAATATCACGGTGGATCAATCAACCAGGCGTTGCAACATGACCGGGCGCATTTTCGAGTTTCCTCTCCCCCCTTTCATAATCTTTATGTCTCTTTGATCCAACCCCTCCTTTCGAACCGGACTAGAGCTGCAGACGGATGCCCTGAGCGCTTTCTCTTCTTCGTTTTACGAGTTTGCAGGACCACAAACCGGTCTGACGACGTGGCTGGCCAATGGACGCAGGCACTGAGCCAATTTCCCGATGTGTCTTTTCTCTTTTCTTCTTTTGCATTTCCATCTCTGTCTTCGCTATGATCTTCATATCGCTTATCTTGTCCGGGGCTGGTTAACCCTGGCTGAATGCATGATCTAGAGGAAGCACGGTAGCTCAAATATCGGCCGTACTTTTTTTTTTCTTATTCATGATTACTACATACCATCCATTAACTAGTTACTGGGAGGCAGGATGTTTGGCTGTTGAATATATTCTTAGCATCATGGTATTTACTAGTGGAGTCTAACAATGACTGATCTTTCATACTAAGATGCCTATTGCATTCCTCACTAGACGGATGTGGACTCAAGTCCTCCGCTTCATGTAAACCCACCTTGAGAATCTGACCTTGATATTTCACGCTATAGCAACCTCCATCTCTTTGACTTTTGACTTTCTCTGCAGCGGTGAGGTGCTCAGACCCGCCACTAAGCGTCCATATTATTGGCCGACATCAATCAACCTCATGCACCGGTAAAATAAACTGACCTACCCGAAGGTTTGCCCCGTCGTGCCCCCGTCCCGAGGTCATAGCTCTATCCAGTGATCGGTTCAACATCGGCATATGATATCCCCGTCTAATAAAGACTGGGTAGGCACGTAGGTACGGTCCCACTAATCCAGATCGAGACACCCTCCACGGTCCCGGACCGCGGAAGTCCCGCCAAACTTCCGTAGCCCGGTTTGAACTTTGGACGTACTTCCTGCACGGAGCGAAGGGGGTTCGATCCCGGTCGATCAGTACTTTTGTCACTCCCTCCGTGAGCAGCGATTTGTCATTCCCACCTATGACGAATGTAGCAGGCCAAGGCAACACCCGACACCTACCTACATACTACCTACATACCCAACCCAACAAGGTTGTATGCACATGTGTATAGATTCCAATGTTGCCACGATATCTCCCACACCGATCTGATCTGGATTTCGGCAAATGTCCGTGGCCCGTGATGGTGAGCAAAACGCATCAAGTCTTGTGACGGAGGACATGACCGATCGCCCCAAACATTTGCAGTCATCCTATTTCCTGACGTGGCACCGCGAGAAACCGTTTCCCCCCCAGGAGATGTGTGCTCCGAATCCTCGCTTTTGAAACCCTTGAGGCTGAGCGCCCATACATGGTGCAGGTGGGTATTTACTCCGGACAGGGAATAAAGCACTTGGGCGCTTTAGAATTTGGCAGCGATGCAATTTCCACCCGGCACTGATCTGCTCCCGACTCACACCGCATCTGACCGACCTGGCACGCCATGTATCCATCTGGCACACTCGCTAGCTCGCTCGCTCTCTTTTCCCGACCACCTCATCTCCCTCCCTCTCTCTCTCTCCCTCTCTGCATAGGTCCCACTAGTGGGTACGCGGAAGTACAGTACTTCGTACCCGCCCCTAGTCCAGTCCACATACCTTAGTGTAGTACCTAGATCCGGATACTCCGTACAGTAAGTACATCCTCACCTACTTAGCCCATTGCCCGTTGCCTTCTGAAAGCCGGAGCCTGTGGTACTTTTGTTTCGCCCCCCTACCGCGGGCAGCGGGGCGTTGAGAATCTACCTATCCCGATTGAATCCCCAAATCCCACCGTACTCGATAATTTCTTTCCGTTGACAAAAGTACGTACTATTGTCCCATTGATGCCGGCATCTGGCAGACCTTCCGCGGGCGCAAGGTATTTTTGTTGATGGGTACACCCGCCCCATCCGCTCGAATGAATACTAGCACGGAGGGGAAATGAATAAAGAATAGATCACCCGGACACTAAGGTGTGCCCCGGGAGATGAGGCCCCTTGACTTGTTTTGGTGACCGCCTGTCGCTGCCGGGCGGTTGGGCCCGCAAGTGAGGTAAAATTGGAAAATGCAAAAATGTGGTGAATTCGGTGATCGAAGGTTCGATTGCCTTTACATCTATCGTATCGGGTGGGGGAGCGGGTGATAGATGGTACGTTGGTATTTGGATAATTATAGTAGTATGTAGGACTAAAAAAGTACTGATGGTGATGTATGGTGATAAGGTGTGAGGTACTTTGTAGTAGGTGGTAGTTATGTGCTATTTCATGACTACATAATTCTTACCTATGGTTGGTTGTATGGGATTACTCTACTGGTAGGTCTGTGGGTGATGAATTTCCAAGTTTTTTGTTCTATTCGCATGTTTTTTTTTTTTCTTTTCTTTTTTTTCAAAATTCAGGGCCTGCATATTGGACCGGGCTCCATGTACGTGGTCAACCGGTCGAAGGGGATAGGATTCAATAAACCGTTAAACCGGTCAGCAACTGACAGCCACGGCGCCTTCCCCGACAACCAAACCAAAGCAGGAAAAAAAAAAAAAAAAAAAAAAACAAGCAATATTCCAACACTCCATCATTCCACGATAGGAGAAGAAAAATGGAAATTGACTCTCGGAAACTTTATGCGCCATCGCTACTATCACTCAGCAACGTCGTTTCCAACCAGTTGTCGTGTTGGAAAGGTCCGACGCAAGCCACCCTGCATCATGAACTAGCGATAGTCGGAGGGAAAAGTGCATGTGTAATGCTGTCAAATTCCCAGGAGGCAGGTAAAGATCGGCTGTCAAAGCAACCTGAATCATGAAATCACGTACTTATGGCATCGGAGTCGGTCATCTGATTGAACTATGTACTTGGTAAGTCGTCAGTGATGAAAGTGATGGGCCCGTGCCATACATAACTAGTGAGGTGATCCAAGCCCTGGAGGTGACGGGGAAATTGGGAAAGATGCAGACCAATCAGCTACTTGCACTCGGACGTTCTCAAGCGTAAGTTCAGATGTTGACGATGCGGTCAAGGACTCAAAACGGTGACCATGCGTGTAACCACGTGGGTGACTCACGGAAGTGAGATGGAGAGTAGGATATTTTGGAATTATTGAAATTAAAATTAAAATAAGAAATAGAAGATGGAAGATGGAAGATGGAAGAGAAGAATTCTGATAAAAATAAATTCAAAAAAGGAAGGAGAGTGCCTGTCACCAGTTGACGGCGCTGTCTTATCGGTGAATCCATGCTGTGTGGCCAATAGACGCAGGGCGGTTGAGTATAAGCGAATAGGGATGACAGCGCCCCCTGACAGGCCAAAGCTTAGGAGCACATAGGATATGATTGTACTATACCATACATGTAGATTGTATCTTAGATGACAAGCGAAGCAACCGATCGGCTGGACCGCCGATCCTCTAACGGAACAGGATCAACCCAATCCGCTTCCCCGGGTACGGGTTGTACGGTGTCACTACGCTTTACGGAAGACCAAGCTGCAAGTGGGCTAGGATTGGACAGATTTCCTTTCCTTTTCTTTTCTTTTCTTTTTTTTCTTTGTCATTTGCGGCCCCTTCATCTTTATTCTTTTTCTTTTTCTTCTTTTCTTTTCACCCAACTTACACAGCCACCTATGTATATACAGCCAGACCCATGCCACATCCTTGCAAGCTGATCCACCATGATCCACTCGGAGCTGAACTAGATCTTCCCCCCTTTTTTTTGCCCTTAGGCTCCAGATATCAGATCGGTTGGCACGGATGTTAAGACCAAGCCCCCCGATTGGTACGGATTGACCGCGGTTCTCAGGAAGGTATCCTATAGGCGCCCTTGAAAGTGGTGGGCTTGGGCCGGCTAGCGTGGTTAAGACTTGGATTTGAGCCGGTAGAAATCTACCGATGCGGTAGTAGGTCGCTCTTAGGCATTGTCGACGCACAGTCCTTGCTCTGACATCACCATTGCTTTGCAAGTTGTCAGGGGTGTGTTGTGTGTTGGTTGTAAGTTGGCTTGTAACTTGTTAGGGGTTGGAGAAAGCAGGTGGGGGGAAACCCCGAAAAACACACCTGAGCATCTCTCATCTCCAGTCGGAGCGCCACATCTTTCTTGTTTATTTTATTATTTTTCTTCCTGGTTTTCTTTCCCTAGCTTCCTATTTGGGCGGTTTTCTTTTCTTTTCTTTTCTTTTCTTTTCTTTTCTTTTCTTTTCTTTTTTTTTTCCCTTTCCCATTCGAATCCATGTGCGATTATGTATATTACGCTTTGGTTATGGTTTGCGGAAAATGAGATCTCAGCTTGGACCTCTGTGGGCTTTTCCTCTTTCCTCCCCACTCTCCGCGGCCCCTGCTTTTTTCTTAGCTATACTATGGAGTTACTCTTTTTTATTTTTTTTTTTTGAATGAAATCTCTCTGAATCCTTTTCCACCCCTTGCAACCAATCGCCATCAACTTGCGGCCCAATAATCTGCATCAACCGGGATTAAACCCGGGTTTCCCTCGAGGCTAGACGGACCGTTCTACCGTGGACGAATCCAGGGGCGAGGAGAGTCGGTGAGTCTTTTCTACAAGTGCTTCTGCCCTGACGATGGCGTAGGATATCAGGTACAGCTGCGAAAAATAGAGAAACAGCCTAAAAAAGAAATAGATCAGATAGAATAAATGGAATAAATAGAATAAAGATAAAATATAAAATATAAAATATAAAATATAAAATATAAAATATAAAATAGAATAAAAATAAAAATAAAAATAAAAAATTCTTCTGCAACTCTCGTGACCGGTTTCTGTGCCGGAAGCAAACATTTGGGAATCGATTATCGACCCTGATTATTCTTGTTATTCTTTTTCTTTTTCTTTTTCTTTTTAGGATCGTCCTTCCTGATTCGATCCATCTAAATTAAATAGCATATGCGTCTTCCACGATATACTTGGGGCCGGATTCCACATGTGTATATAAAGGGGGGAACGCACCTCTTCACATTTTTTTGATTTCCAGCACAGCCTTGAAAAACCAGAACAACCTTGAGAACATTCTAAACCTGGAATCTTCATTTATCTACGCTGCCCAGCGTCTGTGAATCCCATTTCGCATACATATCACTTTACATATCCTCTGCAACATCAACATTTCAATACCCAAACTTCCGTTTCTATACATCTTCCCGCAATGGATCACACCAAGTCCGACATCCCCAAGAGGCATCCAGTCGACAAATATGGAAGACCACTGCAAAGTGTCGAGTCATACCAGGAATACTGGAACCAAATCTTAGAAGACACCAACGCGCAACTTCAAAAAATCCACGGTACGATCTCAGTGCTTGATCATGCAATCCAATCCAAAAGGGGTTTGACATATGACATGTCTCATGCAGGGAGCGTGAGCCATATAATCTGACAGTTGATTTATAGATGACGAGATCAGGCGGAATGAGATCAGGAGAGCGAGAGAAATTATTGAACAGGAAAGACAACTCGCTTTGGAACAGGCCGCTCGAAGAGAACAAGAGGCCAAGAAGATAAAGCAGGACCCCAGTGATCACCAGTCTGCCCCATGACTTCTATAATGACTCCCGATATATTCACGGTCGTTATGTCATACGAAACGGAGTTTTTTTGAGGGGGGGTTTTACACGTTCTTTTTTCATTTCTTGTCTATACATTTCGTTCTTTTCTGTTTTAGACTTGCGTCGCATACATATCCCGGGCCCTGAAGTGCTGCAATATGGGGGAAGCTTGTGAGGAGGGAGAAGCGAGGCCTCGGTTTGGAGGACCACATTCGTTTCTGGAGGAGTTTTGATGAGGATCAATGATTTGAGGATTTGAGGACTTGGGAACTTGGTGACTTGAAAGATTTGGAAATGTGGAAATGTGGACGTTTGAGATTTCTGGAGCAGTTGGAAGAGTTACTTCGGAAGATGGACTTGGTCCTTGGATATGAAACTCGCATGTTCATCATCACTATCTATGCATATGGATGCTTGATGGTTTTTTTACTGCCATTTTTGTTCTTCCTCTCAATTTTGTCTCACGTCATGTCAACGATTGATTTGAATTTTCTTGTTTGGATTCTGGAATGAAAGATCTTCTAGAAAGAAGGAGTCTTGCGGCGCGGCTTGCATATCCGAGGGTATATCCCTGGTCGATCGTTACGCACTAGCCAGGATTTGAATGGATCTTTTCTCATACATGAACCACGAACCAATCTACGATGGATCTACACGATCAATTTGAAGACCACTTGATCATCACGCAACATTGAACATTTGAGCCGTGGAACAATCGGAACCCAAGTGCTGCGTACACAGCAAGTATGACATTCCATTTTTGTGTTCGACTCCGCCACTCTTGCCTTGTTTTAAGGCAACCCTGTGCGACCATCCTGCAATCCCGACCCGAAGTCGGTCAACGGCGCATCAACTGCATCAACTGTTCGATAGCACCCGCAGTATGTACTCCGTACTTTGAATGATCGACCACGGTTGCAAGCCCCTCATTCGTCCACCCGTTCACTCGGGTCCTATTCTACGCATCCTTCAGCTACGTCGAGTCCCAACAATGCCTTAAACTTCAAGCGGTGTGGGAGTGTCACTTGCATTCAGGTGAAATCAGGCGATCGGCTAAACGTTTAATGTACGCTGTAAGCACAATCCTTCGGCATTTCCCATGATTAGCGGCAAAAAGAAAGAAAAAAAAAGCAAACGTGTGGAGGAAAAGGGAGTTCCGCAGATTGAGATTGGACAGAGTACAGTAGTTCGTGTCGTATTCTGTGTCGATCGGTTCTCCATCCCCCCTGCAGGCCATTTCCTTTTGACAGCATTCCGTACCGTTTGTCGATCAGTCGAATCGGATTTTCTTTTTTCTTTTTTTTCCTTGTCTTTTTCCTTTCCTTCCCCCCCCCTTTTACCGACTTTCAGAGAAGACTTGCCGTTCATTCTAGGATCTGTCAAAAAAACGGATCTCCAGTCTTGGACGTCTACGTCGATTCCCATGCAAGGAGGTGGGGGAATACGGGACGCGTATAGCGCGGCTATGTATGGCGTTGACCTACGCTCGGGGCATGTCCGGAAAAGGAGAATCTGGAATCTAAGTTCCACAATGCAAAAAATCCAGATCGCAAGTCCACATAGAGCCCGTATGACAGTTCGATTTTCTAAATTTGCCAGACGGAGATCGATGTCAAAGGGGAAAGGCTTGGGGAGTTAGTAGTATAAGCGGGTTCCATCCATCAGAATTCCATCCAATCACTCTTTAGGGTTAAGCTCCTCCCGATTCCCGCTCCCCACTCTGCAATCATCCCAAAGCTATCAGTTTTAACCTCACCTCTGTTTTCCCCACCAACAATTGAAATTGATTTCTACCCGTCCACACAATGTCCTCCGCCGACCCGGATCAGAACCTTTCCCCGGCCGAGCTGGCCCAGCGCGACCGCGAGGAGAAGGAACGCCAGGCTGCTGAAGCTGCCGAGCAGGCCCAGCTTCCCTACCAATGGACCCAGTCCATCCGCGACCTTGACCTGACGGCGCCGATCCCTGCCAATATCAAGGGTCGCGATATGGAGGTTATTCTGACCAAGTCGAAGATCCGCGTCGCTATTAAAGGCCAGGATCCTATCATCGAGGTGCGTTTCGCGTATCTGCTAGTTACCTACACCCCGCTCCCCCCCCACTACGCGTTACACGCTACACCTATCTACTACCCACCCTCCATCGCCTCTCTCGCACTCACACCCTTTCTTGGGATAAAAATACGAGTACGCGCACCATGAAATGACAGAAATGCTGACGTGTACTTTTTTTTTGCGGTGCATAGGGTGACTTCCCCCACCCCATTCTCGTCGACGAATCATCCTGGACTCTCGAAACAACCTCCAAGCCCCCCGGCAAGGAAGTCAGCATCCACCTCGACAAGGTCAACAAGGTGGAGTGGTGGCCGCATGTTGTCAAGGGTGCTCCCAAGATCGACGTTACCAAGATCACACCCGAGAACTCGAGCCTGAGTGACCTGGATGGCGAGACTCGCGCCATGGTGGAGAAGATGATGTATGATCAGCGCCAAAAGGAGGCCGGTGGCTTGACTAGCGACGAGCAGAAGAAAAAGGAGCTTTTGGAGAAGTTCAAGGCTGATCACCCGGGTAGGTTATTCGTGCTTGTGTTGGGGATTTGTGACGCGTGGAATTCGTGCGCTAACAGGCTTTCACAGAGATGGATTTCTCTAATGCTCAGATCAGTTAAGTGCGAGGCTGTAGTGCGTACATATAAGTTTACTAGCCGAAAGATATCTCTGAGTGTATGAATCATGAGTTATGTGCATCGAGCATGGCATCGTTTTCAATGATGCTTGCGAATCTGTCTCTTCACCTTATACCTTCTACCATCTCATCTGTACTAGTATATCCACGGCATTTCCACGGGTTTATAACCACGGCATTCATGTACGGACATTATTCCTATGAATATTAGTGTGCAGGCGACAGCCTTAACGCAAGTGACCCCTACACTAGTAGTACCAATAAGCCCATCCCCACTCAGATTCTCCACAGGCCTGGACTCGAAAGTTGAAGCCCAAGGTTGTCCTGGAAGCCAATTTCGACCTGCGGCACATCCATAGTACGTATAGTATAGCATACCCACCCACTCCCAGGTCCACCCAATGCGACAAACAACACAGCCATATCTACTAGTACTACGTAGCTGCAAAACTACCGATCCAGTCTCCGCAATTACCAGATACGGAAAGACTCCAATCCCGGGAGTGTTCTAGAACAACCAGAATCCAGCCCCACCCCTATTTGAAACAAGGTGACGACCCAGTCCTTGCAGCCACAAATGTGATGTGTATCCGGGACCCGCTGCGCAGTGCACCTGGGTTTGGTTTGGTTTCAGGGGAAAGGAATATCTTCCGAGTTCCGAATTCCAAATCGCCTCTTTTCCAAGGTTCCACCGAAACGAAGGATCGGGATTTCCTTCCAAAAATTCATCGGCAATCTCGGGGCGGGAGGGGATCGTGATCTGATTGATCGGCAACGCAGAATCAAAATATACTCGTCTTCAGGGGTTCTCCACAAACCGGTATTTTGCACGAGCTAACCTGTTTTTGAGGTGATCTGATCCTTTGGAAATCTGTGTGACCTGTGCGGTGAGGCGAGGTCTACATACTTCGTATACCTACGTGTTGGGAGTCATCCAATGTTTGATGGCGGAAACTTGGAATAGGTTGCAGGTGCATGTATGGTATGCGGCTCGTTCTTGGAAAGGGTTGAAGATCAACAAGTCGGAGCTTGGAATGTTGATCTTGAGGTATCCATGTAGAGTATCAAAGGTATCAAGGCACGGACAGTGAATAATGTTGGCAGGTGTGGACCCCGGGAGACTCCCGATGTCCCGCGAGGTTGCGATTGACTTTCTAATGTTGATCGATATGCAGTATACCCTCTTGGGCAGCAACCTTGAAATGGATACCCATTGCATATGCATCACTGATGAATGTTGGGATCTGGTGTATTCAAGTGTTCAGTCTTTGTTTTTCGAAGATTATTCCATTTGATTGAGGTTGGCATTGTTTATTAAGTTGTGGGCAGTATAGATTATGTACCCAGACATGTTCGCCAGTGCAATGCTGCCATGTCTATCATCGTTATTAAGTATCCCAAAGCGTCCCATATTCTCATTCATAATCAAAAGTAGATGTGCTCGTCGCGTCATATGCAGTCATTTGCCACCAAACAAAAATCATGAAACGAGCCAGCATAGCATAGCTAAGCAAAAATAGCAAGGCACGACTGTCGTGCCACGATACACAAGTCCAGCTCGAGTATCACATGCGGCTCAAGTCTCCATGATGACAAATATGCAAGATCAATAAAATCAAAGGAACGTGCGCAGTACGTAGTGCGCCGACAGGCATAATTGTACGCCTATCTTCTCTTCTCTTCTCTTCTCTCCTCTTTTCTTCTCATCAACGGCTCTCCCACGAGCCCCTCCGATGACGACGAATCGAGATATCATCCGCCTCAGACGAAGGCGCCGTTGTCCGGCCCCCATGCACCCTCGCCATCGGCGGAGCATTAAGAGTCACAGCCATCGCCGACGAGATAGAGATAGACCTCGATCTTGAAAGCATAGCCGAGTGACGAGGCGAGTAAGGCGGCGGCGGGGTCTCGCGTGTCGCAGTCGAAGTATTACCATAGCTACTGGGATACGAGAGAGTCGAAGCACTATCGGAGCTCACATCCTCATCGTAGAGATTGCGATTCTTCTCGTCGGCAAAATAAGCCTGGGAGTCTGACGAGATCGACGGATCACGCATATTCCCCTCAAGCGTCTTCTCGTGGATGCTTGTCGGGCGCAACGTGTACTGCGGAAGCGGGACCACGCTTGCATAGCCTCCGTTCGAGTCATCCGGCGGGGGTCCGTGCCCGTCTTGTTCGCTGGCACCTGCGGCTCGGATGAATTCCCCCTCGCCGGAGAGAATGAAACGGCCAGTCTGGATGCCGCTGTGGGAGTGAGTTTGGCTGTGGTGTTGTCTGGTGCTTTGCATCTCGGGTTGAGGCGAGTGCGGGGAAGCATGTTTGTGGGAGAAGCAGCCGCATAGGCTGGAGAGGAATGACATGGCCAGGCAGGGCGGGCCCGGGACGGAAGGGTATTTTCCGTTGTTTTTGGAGTGGTATATGAGGAGAAGGGGAAGGATTAGAGAGGAAAATTTTGAATAGGAAGTTTTGGAGCAAATCTGCAGAGAATAAGAGAGAAAGAAAGACTGAGGGGTCTAGGGCATGTCGCTTTGGGTGGGCGCAGTAAAGATCGGGGAGACAGTTGAGCCGCCTCAATGGATCAGTTGAGATAAGTCTAGTAGGTGAGGAAATCCCACGCTTAAACTGATCAAACTCCTGAACAGGAGCAAAAACAACGACAAATATTCACAGATAAAGTGATTTGGTCATAGAGACATGCTGAGAAGAAAGAAAGAAAAGTGAACAACAAAGCACCTGGATGAGGCTGCTGCAGGCATCCAGGTTTCTTAGAACGCTGATTGGCTGATGATGTCAGCACGGTCTTGCCTGAGGCCAGAAAAGTAATCAATCAATGGTTGGATCTATAAAACTACAAGTATGAGGCTAGTCATAATTTCAAGCTCAGAACGAAGACACCGTACTTGATTGGGCTCTGAGGCTTAGAAAAATAAAAAGTTCAAATGCTTCACCAGCGCCGGCAAGAAAAACAGTAGTCCACAGAAGAAGACGAGTCTACTAGTAGATTGAGGGTTTTCTTTCTCATAACTTGGAATCTCAGCTTTGGAGTGCCGGGTGACTTGGATATGACAATGTTTACAGAGTATGCCCATTTGATCCTCTTTCAAATTAAAGCAAGTGATATCAATATTTAAAATCCTAACTCTGAATTTATTCATAAAGCCATGTTGCAACACTACGGGGATCTTGAGTTTCCTTGTGAGTTCCTCGGACTAGTTTACTAGGCCCACGCTTCAAATACGCTCCGTCCCTTGGTTTGCCTTGAATCTCACCATTGCTCCAGATAACCTTACCTCGTAAGATGGTGTACCGAGGCCAATTGCAAAATTCCATTCCTTCATAGGGCGTATCTAAGAGAAATGTTTGGTTAGAATATGACATCATTGATCAAGCAGCCCGGATTGTCAACGAACAGTCAGCGTTATGGTGTAGCATGGAATTTGTCAAACGGAAATTCTTAAAAGAATCTTCTGGGTGCCACTGTATTCATATGCTTAGCAAGACAAAAAATACTCGAGATGAATGACGGGCACTTACGATGACCAAGTCGGCATCGGAACCAGGCATAATTGTACCCTTTCTAGGATAAAGACCGTACTTCGACAAGTCAGCTCGGGGGTTTTCGTTGTTCAAGCAAAGTACTGGCAGACTTACCAATTTCGCAGGATTAGTCGATGTTAGCTCCACGAATTTCTGGGGAGTGATACGGCCAGTAGCCAGTGCTCCAGTATACAAGAGCGGCAATCGAGTCTCGACTCCAGGAATACCATTGGGGATAAATCTGAAGGAGCCTTGTTTGCGTTTTAGAAGACTTTGCAACTCATCGCCCGTGCAGTGATGTTCGCCTTCCATGCTTGCTGCGTCTTCGAGCACGCCTGCCGGCTTTCCCCTTGGATCGTCATATCGAAATGGACAATGGTCCGATGAGTAGATGGTAAAAGTTCCGTTTTCAAGACCACTGTTACGCTTTAGCTGGAGGTTTCTCGATTTTGATGAGAGAAGTAGAGCATACGCAAACAGTTCCTCTTGATCCGATGTATCTGGAGGCGGAGGGGGTGAACAAATCATCTTGCTGTTTTCAAAGCAAGTGGGCGAATGGAAACGTTTCTATTATATCATTAGCGGTGAACTTCGGTGATTGATATCCAAGAATCTCACTAGATCTTCCCAGGTTAAATGGAAATACTGAGGGCATGTCTCTGCATACACAGGAAGACCCATTGTTTGCGCTCGGCGAACATTCCTGGCCCCAAGCTATAAAATGTGAGTATCTTACTTTTGTCGGCGTGGTATTGAAACTTACCGCCGATCCCACATGGACAAAGAGAATTGGATTTTGGATGAGCTGCGCCAGCGCAATTGCCCGGTTTGTTGCTTCGCCTTCAACAAGTGGAGGTCGCGACAGAGCATGGTAGTAAGGTGCTAAGATGAAATTAGAGACGTGTGATATTAGCTAGAAAAAGGGCAACCAACCAACCATTCCTTTCTTCTCCAGCTTATCTGCAAATTATCTCACGTCAGTATGTCACTTGAAGTTGCAGAAATTTGGATTCCATTTCTTACCAGTGAGCCACTGGATCATATCACCGTTCTCAGCGTGAACCATCTGCGATATGAGTCAAAGTTCGAAACATATTAAAAAGCAGGGAGTGCCCACCGTTGTCATGGAGTTCTTCTTGGCTGCAAACATCACATCCAATAGTTGAGAGTCTGTCATGCGCTGTGTTTCATAAGTCAAGAAAACTTTGCAGCTGCTAACGCCCCAATCGTTCATCAAAATAGGAATCTCTTTTTCCAACACGTCGGTATCGTTGCGAACGATGATTATGTGGAAGCCATAGTCAACATAGCTACCAGTAGCCTCGGCACGCGCGTTATACGCCTCGACGACATGAATAAGACTTTTGTCTTCTTCCGCACGAGTCTGAGTTGCGAAAGTGATGATTGTCGTGGTCCCGCCCGCCGCAGCGCTTTTTGAACCAGTCTCAAAGTTATCGGCACATTCTCCTCCTAGGGCATTAGGCCCCGTCTTCAGATCTTGGGAGAGATGGACATGAGCATCGATGCCACCGGGCATCACATAGGCACCTCTGTCGGCGAGTCAGGAATAGATAGTAAGCAATATTTCATCCAGACGAATACGTACTCGGCATCTATGACTCGGGCTCCTTCTAGCTCATCGGCCGTGAATTCTTCAGCCTGTGCTCGTATTTTTCCATCCTTGATTCCAATACAGTAGGTGCTATTGAGGTCAGGTGAGCGTTGTGGCATACAATCAGAATCAGATATCTTAATTTACCTGATGTCGGCGGCGGTGACCACCTTCCCGTTGGTGATAATCAGGTCGAACTTTGACATGTTGTTCGGTCAGCTGCGTCAACTCACGAAATGGACAGTTGATGCTGAATTTCTAAACCTGTTGCTCTGTTCCAGCTGTCTGCATCTTATCTCATTTGTATGATACTGCTTATCATATACATTGTTGAGTCGAGATAAGAAAGCGGGCCATGCGGCATCATTGCCGATCGAGCCGATGCAGCCCGATAACAACAGCCGACGTCTTATCTTTGATATTGAAGTCATGATAAGGATAATCGATGATAAGAATCTACTAGTAGACTTATAGGTATCGGAGTACATGGAACTCCAGGGCTGTGTATAGTGAATGCTGTCATTTCACTGCCAACTTGGTGCATGGTATATACCTCTTTGGCCGATTCCAGAGTTCCTTCCTTTTTCCCGTTCCCGGGCGATCTCTTTGAAAGAGACCTAATTTGGTATAGATGCTACTAATTATACAACATTTGATCACAAAGAGAATGTGGGACTGTACTTCTTAAGTGGTTGACTGGTCACTCAGGACAAAGTCTCAAGGTGACTTGGAAGAGTATTCAGTTCTTTGTTTCAACGTTACTTTTAAACCTTATATAGTCCTCCAGCAAGGCCTGCGTCTGCCATATTTTGTTACTTATAATTCTCGATAGTAGCATAACCTTCTCACCTATATTCCCATCAACACTGGCTCAATTCTACAATAATTTGACTTTTCCGACCCTTCCGACCCTCACACGACCATATCTTCGATGTCTCATTCCGATGTGATTTTTATATGCAAGCCGTGCTTTATAATAATGGGCGATCTATTCTTCTGTCGACCTGAGCCCTACTCCGATTACACATTGGGTCCAAGTACCTGTGCTTGCTGCAAAAGCCGCGAAAATGAAGCGATGCTGGTATTCACCCCATGCCTACAGCTTTGCAAATTCCCGAGTCAAATGTATCCACACATACTGACCAGTCCCTGGAAAGATTCATTCGAAGTTCAAAGAAATTCTACCTTTCGAGTACGAGGTCACCTCTGCTATCTTCGTGGATTTTTTCAAAGAGTCCCCAATCTGGCGCAAATCGTTCGGAGGCTGGAGAGTTCGGTTCCTGCAAGAACACTTATACAACCATTTCAAGGCCCACGTGAGGTGCTATTGGGCTCATTTGTCTGCGTTTAAAGAGATGCATGCAACTGGTATCCAGGGCTACCGATATCTGTTACGTTTAAATCCTGAGGTGCGGGCGGTGGCCACGATGTATGTGCAGAATCAAATCTGTTTGGAGTTGGCACATACAAAAGCTTTCTTGAAGCATCATGGCGCGGAGGATGGGAACAAGGCTGGATATTTAAATTTCCTACGTGAGCTATTTCCTGGGTACGTCCCATCTACTAGTAGTTGAACAAAGTACTAGTTCCTTTGGGCATTTCAATTTAGGCACGACTTTCTGCATAGTATCACATCAATTTGATACGATAGTTCAAATGTTCTGTTTACATACTGAAGGTTATGGAAGTACATCAGTTGTCAAAAGTTTCCGCGCGATTTGCACCTAATTGTGGAGCATATCGTATGGAAACTTTTGCTCTATGAATCTAATTAGTCCAACCCAGTCAGATGAAAGATGTCGACCATGAAAAAAAAGATGAAAAATTATTTCCAGATTATTGAATTGATTGAATTTGAAAAGCTTTTTTTGTTCTTATACCGTGGTTCTTGCATCTAAGTATGCGGCACTTTGGGCAGCAAGTTCTCCGCACACATTTCTCCGCATAAGCATTGCGGCTCCACCGAGCTCTGAACCCTTCGCAAATTCGACCTCCTACCGAGCACGTCATCTCCCAATCCCAACGGCAGGCGATCCACCGCGCCAAAACTTCCATTATCGCCATGTCTATTGACGGGGATGAGAGTGCGAGAGCTTCGGCTTCGGCGGCAACGGAGCACACCCCTCTGCTACGCGATGCTGATCCCGTCAATTCCGCCCCGCCAAATGAAGAGCAACCAACGACTGAAGAGGTCAGCACCAAGGAACTGATCATCATCCTGGGAAGTATCTGGGTCGGCGTGTTTCTAGCAGCACTTGGTATGTTTCCTTTTGTCTTTTCTTAATGATAATTTGACGCGTCTTTGTGCATACCAGGCTAACTGAGGTTTCTCGCACTGCAGACACAACAATTGTTGCGACACTCTCCGCTCCCATTTCCTCCTCCTTCAACTCGTTCTCTTTACTTTCATGGTTGGCCACCTCATACTTGATTTCAAATGCTGCTTGTCAACCACTCAGCGGTCGGCTGACTGATATTTATTCGCGTCGGTGGGGACTGGTCTTCTCAAACATCTTCTTCGCACTCGGGAACCTGATCTGTGGGTTGGCAAAGACCGAGAACACAATGATTCTTGGTCGCGTTGTTGCGGGAATTGGAGGAGGTGGCCTGACAGCTATCTCGACCTTTGTGACCTCGGACTTGGTTCCCCTTCGCAAACGAGGCATCTGGCAGGGTATCGGCAACATCTGCTATGGGGCCGGAAGCGGTCTCGGTGGTGTCTTTGGTGGTTGGATCAACGACACGCTAGGATGGCGATGGGCATTCTTGCTCCAAATCCCTTTCCTGGTGATCTCATGCATCTTGGTCGCGTTCAAGGTCAACATCCCAGTGAGGGAATCGGACCAGTCCCGCATCAGGCGTGTTGATTTCCTGGGTGCCATCACCCTCGTACTGACGCTGGTCACACTGCTGGTAGGCTTGAACACTGGCGGGAACCAGGTGCCATGGACACACCCAATTGTCCTCACATCCCTGCCGCTTTCCGCGGTGTTCCTGGGCTTATTCATTTATGTGGAAGCTCGGGTTGCGTCGGAGCCTGTCATTCCCGTGAAGCTCCTTTTGAACCGCACGGTCGCAGCAGCTTGCTTGACAAATTGGTTTACCACGATGGCAATCTTCGGTCTGCTGTTCTACCTTCCCTTGTATTTCCAAGTCCAGGGACTGTCAGCCACTGCCGCTGGAGTCCGCTTGATTCCTCAAGCGCTTGGCACGTCCATGGGCTCCCTGGGTTGTGGATTTATAATGCGATCCAGTGGTCAGTATAAATTGTTGAACTGTGGGGCTATGGCGTTGCAGGTGGCCGCGGGGGCACTGGTCTGTACTTTGAACTTTTCCACCCCGTCATGGCTGCCATTCCTCTACTTCTTCCTCCTTGGAGTTGCGTATGGCAGCATGCTCACCATCACGCTTGTTGCTCTTATCTCTGCTGTGGATCACGAGCACCACGCCGTGGTTACATCAGCATCCTATGCATTCCGCAGCACCGGTAGCACGGTCGGAATCACAATTGCATCGGCCGTGTTCCAGAACACATTGAAGGTCGGGCTGTGGTCTCGCTTTGGTGACCGCAAGCATGCAGCTGAGCTTATCTCAAAGCTGCGAGATAGCATCGATGAGATTCGCAAACTTCCTCAGGACTGGATTCCAGGCGTACTGGATGCATATATGAGCTCTCTGCGGGCAGTATTCTTGACGTTGTTAGGATTGGCGGTGTTGGGGGCCTTGTCTAGCATTGCCATGCGTGAGCATAAGTTGCACAACAACCTGTCTCGGCGCTGAAGAATTGAACCAGTCTGAGGAATAATATCATATAGATTCTAGACACTGCACAATATTGATAGATGTATAAAGCTTCAAGATTGATCAAATAAACGCAAGTTATAAAAGGTATAAAACTTATAGTTCTCTACATACAATGGCAGCAACCTTAATTCCTTTAATTCCATTAGTCATGGGTCATGAGTTGACCGCCTCCGCCTTGTAGTGTCCAATCGCCGTCATGCGATCCTGCACGGCTGCCCGCCTCTAACCGCCGATCGCTCTAGTCTTCTTGAGTCTCCTCTTCGTGCTGCATGTGATTGGTGGGAGACCTGATTCTCCCTGCAGGAAAAGGAGCATTCGGCCTGATTTATTTCTTGTGGTGCTAGCATCCACAGCTGAAACCACAACTGGAGCTAGCCAACAACTTTGTCCAAGTGGCAAGACGTGGCGACTGGGGATTGAGTCGAAAGCGATCGGGTTGCAGGATATCGATTGCACATAGCTACACCGCTGAATCTAAATTGACGAGAGCGATACGAAGGAAGTCAAGAGTGCAGGTTTTGTACAGATTCCCGTGCATATAGCATTTGTATGGGGCCCCAGTCACCGCTTCGATTGACTGATCTCCACCCCGAACCACAAAGTCTGCCGGATAAGCGTTTTGAGACCATTTCATCTGGCTTTTCGTCTCTTTTACTTGGAACTACTTCAAGAAATTATTTTCTACAGATCATTCACTTTCCTCGTCTTTCCCCCAACCTCCTCACCACCTTCGAATACGCTTCCTTTGTCTCGATCGACGAGTCTTCTCTCCGCATTTTGCGTGCAGACCCTCCTCCACTCTTATCGAACCACCCTGAACCGGCCCGGCATATCGCAGTCGACTTTTGATTCGACCAGAAATTTTACAACGTCCACGAAACAACGGCGAAGAAGAGTTGTGGACCGGTGAAATGGAAGTGGATGGCGAAGAAACAGTAATTCCGAACAAAGATGGTTACTGCATTAGCTACGACCCGCCTTTGTCTGGCGCGACAGCACCTGTGCCACGACGTCGACGGCTACTCTTATCGACTGACAGCGCCTTCGCTGATACCATACTCCCGTCGTTGGTGCAGAACCCCTACATCGAGCTGCGATTGATCACCGATGAACCTTCAGCTCTGCTGGCAGGCACGAACCGGATACCGCATTATATGGATACCGTGGATGGGCAGACATTTGACAAAAAGACCGGAGCACGAAAATGGCTCAAAGCAAAGACGGCAGAGCTTTGCGAGTGGGCCGATATGCTGCTTGTCGCCCCCATTGACGCTGGAGCTCTCGGATCCATGTTAGCGGGGTTGACCAACACCTTGACATTGGCGCTTTTGCGTGGCTGGATCTCAACCAAGCCTGTCATTCTCATACCTGGGATGACTGTTTCAGAATGGGAAAATCCGTTGACTCGCCGACAGCTCGATGAACTTCAACGTTATTGGACATGGGTGTACACAATAAAGCCCGTGCTTTGGAAGTCTAACGGACCCGAGGATCTCACAACCTTGCCATGGGGTGGGTTAAAGGATCTGCATGCCACAATTCAACTAGCGCTGCATATACCGTCGATGGCTGCATATAGGACTGCTGCAGATTCTACGAATGGCAAATCTGTAGCGACACAATCATCCACTAAAGGGGCCCAATCATTAAAATCTAGCAACCCCGCGGCATCCGCCTTGCGAACTATGCAGACCCACTGGCCGAATTCCAAAAAGAAAGACCAGTCTTTGCCGCTTGAATTATGGCTTAATATTTTTGAAGATCAGTTAGGGGATTGGGAAATTGCGAAAGCCGTTGGAATCCCAAACCGCCTTCCCGTGCCCAAGGAATGGCAGAGCCATCTCTTGAAAATGTCTACCCCTGCGTCTCTCGAATACACAATCCTGCGAGGTTCCTTTGCTGCTATCAAAAGGCGCATCGATGCCCTTCCTCGTTGGAAGCCCGTGTCAGATCTAGCATGCCACCTCATCGTGAAATTCTCACGAACTGATATATTGTCTTACCTAACCGAAAACCACATCGATCTTTTCTTTACGACGTCACGTCTCACCAACATTCCCTACCGTGTGTCTTCGATGTACGGCAACCCGACTGTTTTGACATGGTGGCGTGACGCCCCTGCGCTCCCCAACAAAGAATATGCGGTCGATGCTATGGACGGTGCATCTAGATCTGGATTTATTCAAGTGCTAGACTGGTGGCTCCATTCAGGGCTTGACCTGAAATACAGTGAACGTGCTCTCGAGTCCGCCAGTGCTGAGGGCCGGGTCGCAGTACTTGATTGGTGGAAATCAGCATCAGCAAATTCTCCACGCTCGAAACGTATTATGATGAAAGTTGGTAAATCCGTTCTTCTCGCCGCACAGTCCGGTCGTACAGCCTCTTTGGCCTGGTGGGATGCATCAGGAATTCCATACAGCCATGCGGAGAACGTTGCTCGCATCGCTAGTACGCACGGCCATATTCACGTCCTGGATTTCTGGTACCGTTTGAAGGGACCAAAGATGATCTTTGACAACCAAGTACTTGTCGGCCCAACCAAGAATGGTCATGACCATGTACTACAATGGTGGAAAGACTGCGGTCTGCGGGTCGAGTTCAAGACCTGTGACATTGAAGAAGCTCTCGAAGACGCAGCCCCAGGTGCTGATGTCCGCGTGCGTGCATGGTGGGAACGCAATGGCCTCAACCTGGGCCTCGGGACAAGAGAGTGGATGAAGCCCAAGGTTCTTTAATCTGCATTTTGAGTATTTTCTCCGGGGTTCGGGTTTTTGATCATGCATTTCCAGGCGATGGAGTGAATTCCCCGTTTACACTTCGGTTGTTTCTTTTTTACCCCCTTCTCTTTCTCTTCATTTCTCTTCAGTCGACTGATAAGTCATTCCTACTTTCCACTTATGACATCAAATGATGAGATGACCCGCAAATACCCATTTGAATATTTTCATTGATGTCATTCAATTCGTTGGCCGCCCACTTGGGCCCGAAACTCCTAAAGCATATCTTTTCTGACGACCTGTATTTATCAAGAATGAATCCATCATGAGCTCACTCACTCCCACGTCTCCGGCCGCATCTGCTTAATCTGAATGCACTTAAGCGAAGACTTGATCCCCTCGAACAAATCCTTAACGTGCTTAGCAGCGAATAGATGATAATCCCCCACTTCATTCCAACCAGTCAAGAACACGAATTCCTTATTCAGGCCTCTACCACCGATCCGCCATCCACCGGCGTAGGAGTAAGGAGCCTCGTTCGCCGCGTGCCGGGCAATCAAACTCTCATACGATGCATCAAACTCCTTCGTCTTGTCCGGCCGAACGAAGTACCGCGTGATCGCAACGACGGGTGCACTGAGCGGGATTCTAGCAGCACCACACTGAATCAAGCGTAAGCCCATCTGTTAGCCACGAGCACAAGGCCAGGTAGAAATAAACCCCATTGATACCCACCCACCCCTCTGTTTGGGAAGAAAAGGAAGAGGAAGAAGAAGAGGACAAAGCAACAAACTCACATCAAGTTCCAAATGAACCACCCAATCACCTTCCAGGTCATCTGTTCGCAGCTTCTCGCACGCCAGGTGGTCATGAGAAACAAACCACTTTGCGATGGGACTTCTGTTCTTTTCCCATCCTCCGATTATGTAGACCTTCTTCGGGTCTTCCACCTGTCTGAAGAAGAGGGTCGGGTGCTTTGAGAGGACGCATTGTTTTTCCTGGGCCTTGATGAAGTTTTGGATAGTCTCTGGGGCAAAGTCCGTGGTTCTGAAGTTTAGGAGGCCAACTTCCGTCATGTTTGCTGCGTGGAGGGGCAGATTTGAGAGATGATGATGTGGATGGATGAGTCTGGGTTTGGGAGTTGGGAGCTTTCATGCATTTTATGGCAGAGAAGAGAGTCTATGGGTGTATTCACGTTGGTATTCACTACTAGATTGGAATAAGGGAGGCCCGAGGCAGCGATCTTTTTGCGGGTCTGGGGTCCGGACTTGGCCTGAAGTTAGGGCTTCGAGTTACTTTCTTTGCCTACCTAGGAAACATTTGAACCATTGTTCCGCTGGATTCAATTCAAAGTTCTTTTGTATGAATTGTCCTCTGGAAGACTGTAGTTACGGCTGAGGCAGCCCTGAATCAATGTTGCGGGTCTGTTCCCGATTGGGCCTCAGATTAGGGCTTCGGGGTTATTTCATTCACTAGTACCTGGCAGGTACGTAGTATACTATTGTTCCCCATCCTGGGTGAAGGCTCATATCTAAGCTGCCGTCCCCTTTATACAGGCACCCAGAGTCAGGCTCAGTGAATAGATTCCAGTCCGTGTCCAGATCCAGTGGGCTGCTCATTGAATATTCCAAGACGCCCTTTGTAGAGGCATCTGTCGAGCACCCACTGGAGTGCTCAATTCACACTTATCCAAATCAGTTGATCCGAATGGGCACTCGGCCCCCACGATTAGGTCGTGTTTATGTGAACAACCTTTTGATGGCTCTAACCATGCCCTCCTCATTCCTGGAGATGTTTTCCATCCTCCAATTTTGCACGCCCACTACCACCCAACCTTAATTAACTTATTACAGCAAGAGAACAAAGAAACGGAAGGCTAGTTCTTTGCCTACCAAGTAGCATCAAAAAGGAGGAAAAGGTGTATTCAAAAATTGTTATATATACAGAGATTTTTATCTACACATATGAGCTTAAAGGTACTACATGTTATTGATGGGAATTGAGCATTAGAAGTTGTGGAATTGTTCGTTTAGCGACTTCGCGACAGGGTCTGTTTTGTATGAGCTATTTTGGAAGAAATAGCGTGGAAAGGTATCGACCCACTCACCACTTGAATATAATTGATAGTGAGAGCCCTGAAAATCTGGAGGTTTTCAAGCTGGAGCGAATACGAGTACTTCCCTGCGTGCGGAGAAAGATCGCTGAAAAACGCGTAACACCCCGGGGCCAAAACCTGACGACCAACCTTATTGGATAGACTCACGGGCCGCAGTGGATACTTGTATAATTTAAGTCTAAATATACTCTTCGTGCATTCCAAGGTTGCATATAGTTCTTACTTCGATATAATGCCCTGTGGATGCCTTTCCCACAAACCAAAACACTTGAGCAAGGCTTCCGTCGAGATTTCATATGCAGCCCACAATCAATGCGAGTGATCTGAAGAGCCATCCCGAGAATTGCGATAAAATCGGGAGACTAAATCCATCGATGGTAGCTAGCGCAAAGAGTGGAGTTAGTACTATCGACCCAGTCCAGGCCGTGGCTGGTATTTCACTACGCCAGATGCTATTTAAGCACTGATAACCCATACTATGCACACTAGTAAACAAACAAAATGGCCCCCGGGGCAGCAGGATCCATATTGCTACCCACCTATTGTCTACAACATCCAGCATGGTACTATCTATAGCCCTGAAGCCATCTTCAACCTCAGAATGAGTCTCAATTCGCGTGGAGAATAATCCACAGTTACCATCCACCCCAAATCCCTCAAAGAGCTAGGGAAGAAAGGATTCCCAAGGTTGGATAAGAGAATCCTTTCGCTTCAGAATCGGCAAATGCATCTTCCTGGATGGGTATAAGTAGAGGTACTATCCCCGAACATGAACAGCTCACCCAGCACAGCAAAACAATCAATCATCCTTATATACTCCGAGTCATCTTGCCACCAAGCCCAATCCAACAATGCGTTTCAACCTCCTGATGTTGGCGTCCCTCGCGGCAAGCACCGCCGCTGCCCTCCCCTCACCCGACGCCCTGGACCAAGAATTCATGCCAGTCCTCCGCCTGGAAGACTTCGAAGGCGGCGCCAACACCACCTCCACAACCAACGTCACCGACACCGACCTCGCCGGGCGCACCAATATCGAGATCTGCCAAGCCTACGTCACCACAACCTACTTCTGCGTGCTACTCGGGACGCAGGCCATCAACCTGGTCTCCAGTAGCATCGGGTCGGCTATCAAGCATCTGTCCAACGACAACGACTGCGGCCGTCACTCTGGCACGTCGGACGGCATTAAGTGGATCTACCACGCTACTGGCCGGAACTGCGACACCACTGCTGAGTTGGTGACTATCGAATCGGCAATTCGGCATGGGCTGTCGGCGTTTTATAATGATAAGCTGTGCAAGACTGTGTGCTGGAGGATGACGCACGGGGGTACTTGGGCTGGGTATATGAAGTTGGGTCCTGAGGATGGGTTCGAGAATGGTAAGGCTTGTGGACCGGGTGTGTCGTATACGGAGTGTGAGATTGGAGGTAGCTTGATTTATTAGAGGGGGAGGTGTCCTAGTTCTGGGGAGTTGTTTGTAAGGTCACATCCTGGATGAGATCGTGCACTGGTGTTGTCAAGTCATCATTGATAACTTGGTGTGGTTGGAAAGAACAAATCAACTTGGTGGAAGTTGAATACTCAATCTGGATCTTGAGGAGTCCTGGCTCATGAGGCGTATATAGACGCTTCAATCAATACAACATATGCGCCATTCCAACTTTTCAAGGGAAATAGACCTATTTGGACCAAGCTGGCTTAGAGAGACACTCACAGAAAAAACCAATCTAAAAGGCCCAATAGGATAAGACCGGAGGAGAGAGACCAGGGCATATTACATCTGAAAAACTGTAATTACTAGTGATATTGATGAAGGGCTTAGTCTATGGACATTACAGCCTATGCATTCAAACATTCCTGGTGCTGAAGTACAGCTATAAACCAGTAGATGGATTTCTTCCAGAGTGCTCCAACAGCGAATTCAAGCTAGGTCATGCTTCTGCTAATCGTGATTCGGATCGATAAAGTGCGTAGACACCTATACTTCTTTGCTGCAAGAGGTTAGCTTGAATGTTTCTAGCAATAAATGTAGTAGTGAAATGGGGAAAACATACTAAGTGAAGCCAGTCTTCTCAATTCCAGGGGTCTTGATCGCGTTACGATCGCCAAAGGGATTGTCCTCGTCATCCTCTTCTGATTCCTCACTTTCACTCTCCAAATCTTCCAAGGCTGTTGGACGAGGCGGCTTAGGAGGGTTAATACTCAGTCCACTGAAATTGTGATTAATCTCGTCATCTAATTCAGACTTGGACCGCCAGTTGCCACCCAGCACATCGTCATCACTGTCACTGTCATAGTCGACGCTCTTGTCCAACACCTCAAACGACATCAACGCCTCAACCAGCTCCTCATTGGCGTGGATCAACCCGCCCAAGAATTCCTCACTTTCAATATGCTGAATATAACGCAAAATCTGGTGTCGGAGTTTCTTGCACTTCTCAAATCGACTGATGCATTCCGCATCCTCGCTCACCCGTGTCGTCTCGCGGTTAACAAGCTTGAGCGCATTTAACAGATTCGTACTCGCTACAGAAGCCGATGCAAGCGTCTGCAAGATCTCCGGTCGTTCGCGTTCCAGATTGAAACTCCTGCCCGCACTAATCGACAGTTTCTTCTCCCTCTTGTCCTTCTTCGGTTTATTCTTGTGCTTCGGACTACTCAAAGGCGTGGACGGTCCATTCCCTGCTGACACGGAGACGGTATGGCCCATAGCCGGCTGATTTGACGACCCTTCCCGCAACACCTTTGCCTTGGCCTGCATGGCGGGCTGCTTTCGCGTGGGAAGCTGTCTGTATAGCGCAGCAATCTTAGCCATTCCAGGCGTATCCTTGTACGTGACAGCCCATTGTCCGAAGAGAACTTTGCATTTTTGTTTCACTTGTGGATCGGAAACGGAGTCTGTTCCTGCAATGCGCAGTCGCTCGAGAAGGGGTTCGTCGGCAAAGCCGCGCAGGAAACGCTCGCCTGCGTTCTGGATGAGAAAATCAAGGATCACGAGCGCCCGGAGTTGTCGGTGTAGATTTCCGTACTTTCTATAGTGGATGAGATCAGCCAAGGTTCGTGGTGGTGGTGTGCGGTTACTGGCTTACAGCTTCTTGCGCAGGGCGCGACTCGCCTCCGTTGGTCCGCTGGACTGGATGCGGATGACCTCGATTAAATCGACGATACCGCTAGAGTCCTCCACTTCGTATGTTTCGCTGGTGAGGACCTCGATTTGCACGGTCACGGCCGAATATGGTTTCTGTGGGGATCATGGGACGATGTGAGTTCTATGGTCACACGATGCACTTGTGGTGCGATTTCAAAATGGTACGCACCGAGGACTGAAACATGATGGGCGATATTGTAGGATATTCCAAGGTTGACTATAGATTCACACAGTTAGAATATTGGAAATGCCTCAGGGGGCTTTTGTGCCTGGGGCCCTGAGAAGTCCACTGACTCAAAAATTGGTCCCTTAACCCCGCGGGTATCAACACTTCGGGATCCGGTTCAACCCCGCACGGCTTGAAATGCACACTGAGAGTGGGATTGAAGAGATCCAGCCAAGGCTATAGGATATCACAGCGAGGTCAAAGTTAAGTCGTGAGGCGTCAGTATCTATATCAGCCAAATGTCTCTGGAGATCGTGATAAGGAAAGAGATTGGTGACGTCGGAGGGGGGTCTTGGCGTTCGGCCGATCAACGGGGAAGTTTGGATTGCGGGTTTTGCACTGAGTTAAGCTTGGAGATGATCGCTGCCCAATTTTGTCAAACCACACACTTGTCCTTTTCAATTTTTCAATATTCTTTCTTCATATTTATATAGGAACTTTCTTACGTGAACATCTTCCAAATGTCATTCCAATGATCTTCCAAGTAAATGTAGATAGTGATCATGGCTCAATGGGGTTAGGGCGGGGTTATAAGTTAAGAGAAAATAAGCTGTTATATAGTAAGCTCCGGTAATCGCCAGGGATACGAGTTTTCAAGGCAATACGAAACAATTGAGGAGGATTTAATTCTATCCTTGGCAATTACTGGCAATTACTCCCGACTTATGCTTCCAATATCTTCCTCGTCCCAATCCTATTTGGCGCGCGTCCTGTCCCGCTTTCTGATCTGCTCCACCCTCATCCTGGCTCTCAGCGTGGCCCTCAAGACCCGCTCCCGTCTCTCCCTCCTCTTCCCCTCCTTCGCTCAACCTTCTTCCTCCCATACCACCGCAATCATGTCCTACACACAAGAACGCTACATCGCCGAGCTGGCCGTCCAGCGTGCCTCCCTCCTCACCCAGAAAGTCTTCTTCGAGAAGGCCAAGGGCACCGTCTCCAAGGACGACAAGTCCCCCGTCACCATCGGCGACTTCGGCGCCCAAGCCCTGATCATCCAGGCCATTCGCAAGAACTTCCCCAACGACGAGATCGTCGCCGAAGAGGAGTCCAGCTCCCTGTACGAGGACAAGGCTTTGAGCGCCGAGATCTGGCGTCTGGTCAAGGACATCAAGCTCGATGACGCTGAGAGTGACGCCATCCTGGGCGGCCCTCTCTCCAGCGAGGAGGAGATGCTCAAGATCATCGATCAGGGCAACAGCGCCGGTGGCCCCTCCGGCCGTATCTGGGCTCTTGACCCCATCGACGGCACCAAGGGTTTCCTCCGCGGCGGCCAGTACGCTGTCTGCTTGGGCCTGATCGTTGACGGCGACGTCAAGGTCGGCGCCATTGGTACCCCCAACCTGCCCGTTGACGATGCCGCCACCATCGACGCTAGCACCGGTGCCCAGCAGGCCGATTCCTCCGCTAACGGTGTGCTCTTCTCCGCTATCCTGGGTGAGGGTGCTACCAGCCGTCCTCTCGCTAGCGGTGCTCTCGCTGCCAGCAAGTCCATCTCCATGCGTCCCGTCCCCGATATCGCTCAGGCTGTCTTCTGTGAGGGCGTTGAGGCTGCTCACTCCGCTCAGGGTGATAACGCCGCTGTTGCTGCCCTTCTGGGTATCACTGCCCCCAGTGTGCGTCTGGACTCGCAGGCCAAGTACTGCTCCATTGCCCGTGGTGCTGGTGACATCTACCTCCGTCTCCCCGTGAAGAAGGACTACCAGGAGAAGATCTGGGATCACGCTGCCGGTGACCTCATCGTCCGTGAGGCCGGTGGTCAGGTCTCTGATATCTACGGCAACCGCTTGGACTTCGGCAAGGGCAGGACCTTGGCCGCTAACAAGGGTGTTGTCGCCGCTCCCAAGGCCTCTCACGCCCAGGTCATTGATGCGGTCAAGTCTGTGTTGAAGCTGTAATGTTGTTGGATTTGAAAATGGAATGATTTGAGCTTTATGGCTAGGGTCGTTCATCTATGATACCACTTACGAATTGTGTGGAATGGGAACGGCAAATGGGAATGGGAATGTTTCTGGATCCAAAAAAGTACATATTGAAAATATAAGAACAGAGGATAGAGTATACGAATACAGGGGGAACCAAAAAATGCCATGTTCCAAAGAAAGAAAGAAACACAAATGCCACGTACGCCCACCGACTATTTGATCTTCTTAGCCTTGAGCTTGATAGTCTCACCGTTAACAAAGATACCCTTGCCCTTGTAAGGCTCCGGTCGTCTCCATTCACGGATCTCCGCTGCGAACTGGGTCACCTTGCGCTTGTCGACGCTCTCGAGCAGGATACGAGTCGGCTGCGGGGTGCTGGCCTGGACACCCTCGGGGATGCCCAGTTCAATGGGGTGAGAGAATCCGACCTTGAGGGAAACGAACTTCTGGCCCGGGTAGGTCGCGGAGACGGTGGTAGCGGTAGACTCGATAGTGGCACGGTAACCGACACCGACCATGGAAAGAATACAAATGTGGCCTTCTGAGACACCGATGATGTGATTCTGGAGCAAAGCGCGAGCAGTACCTATTCGCAAGAAACGAGGGTTGGTTAGAAGATGATACCGCGAGTCCGGATTGAAGGAAACGTACCCCACATAGCACGCTGCTGAGGAGCCTCGGGGTCCATCACAGACAGAGTAGCCTTCTGTGTCGTGGTATCGTGGTTGACGGTCAGGAAAGAAGGAATATCAAGGATCATCTCGCCTGCAACCAAATACTAGATTAGCAACATTGTTCCTTCCGCCCATTTAGCAATTGAAGCGCCAACATACCCTTGGGTCCCTTGATATGCGCAGCAAACTTAGGGACATCCTTTCCGCGGCCCCGGGTCAGGGACTTGGGCAGGTCAACGAGTGTCAATGAGACCTCGGGAGGAACGGAGATGGCTGAACCTCCGATACGGGATTGCGCCGGGGAGGTGGTCGAGAAGCATTGGGGTCGCGAGGGGGAGAACGCGGGTGTGAGGAAGAGAGGTAATGAGCGGCGCTGGAAGGGCTCACGGAGGAGCTGCCGGGCACAGCGTTGGGGTAGACACGACATGATGATTGGGTTGTTGATTTTCGGAGTCGCTGCGGACGATGATTTTGTTCGTAAAATGGGGGATCTCGATTGGGTTAGCGTGCACGTGATGTCCATCACAAGTCAGAACTTCGAAGTGCTACTAGTGGTAACTTGTTTACTCCATCTTTCCTCTGGTATTATATCTCATCGCGTATTGAATAGAACCTTCGTCTTCAAATATTGGAGTAGGGATTGAATACTAGTAATCTTTCAATAATTACACGATAACAACTTGGCTTTTCGCCTCATTCTCAAAGTCATGATTTCTTCCTCTCTCGAAACTGCCAATCCTCTTCAGTTGATCATTATCACTGCTATCCTCGGAATTCACAAGAATCAGCCCTGTCACTCCATCATCGGAGTCTCCCTTCATAGTAATGCCCAAGCATAACACTAAACAGGGCTCGCAGAGTACTGTCTCGTCAGATCTACCAAGCATGTTACGAAAGTATGTACCATGCAAGTAGGTAGCCTCTGGGTCTTCTGCAACAATCTCCGGATCGATACCTGCATCTCCAAAATCTTTTGCGTGTTTTTGCGAGGCTTCCTCAAAAGTGATCGGACAATCATCCACGGTCAGTGCTGCGGCCATTGAAGTGATAGGCCCAGGAAGGATAAAGATATTGGATGTGGCCGGGTTGAACCAGGCTCTTCTAATAGGGCCTTTTAGTGTAAGCTCGGCCGAAAGTATCTCTCCGAGCGGGTTCAGTTTAGGAAAGGTCGCTTTTGTTGAACAATCCATGATTTCACAGATAACATCGGGAGATTCCTCATCTTCATCATCGTAATAACAGTCGAAATGAACCACCCCACCATCAAGACTTGCCCAGGACCAAGACGGTGCACGGTATTTGATGGGCCGCCGGATGTTAAGACTTTCGTCTTCACCAAGTGACTTGTGCCAATCCGAGGTGTACCATGTAAGTTGCCTCGCAAGTTCATGCTGCCAGAGCCCGGCGAAGTATCCTGGCCCAAGTGCTGCAAAGAATGATAGATGAGAGGCGACACCGGCCAGTGCATTCAATCTATCCCGCTCAAGGCTTGTCGCTCGCAGTGAGTATTCCGTTACGATACGAAGCCAGCAACTCAATGCTTTGTCTTGGCTATTGCCAGCTTCATGCTCATTTAGAAGAAGTGAGTGCAGGTTGAGGCTTTCCTTTTCATCGTTGTCGTTGAATCCATTGCCAAGATAATGTGGAAAGTACAAGGAGTTTCCGAAGTTTTGCGCCCCATCGTGGCATTTCCACGTCATAGTTTTTGTAGTAAAGACTAGAGTGCGGTTGCTCAAGATCTGCTCTTGCAAAGGCCACGCCCTTTTAGCAATTGGTTCATTCCACTCTTCAGAACACGCGGCGTTCAACTCGTTGATAGACATGGAACCGAAGTTGTCAGGTCCCATCCGGAAGGGAATGGTGTGAAGGATCTCCTGGTGCGCACGAGGATGAATAAATCCTTGATAGACATCTTCAGAAGAAGCAGCAATTATAGTCAATGCGGAGGAGGAAAGAAGCTCTTTCATCTTCCCAGTGTGCCGGACTTTCTCTTCTTCGTCATCTTGAAAGATGCAGAGGGCGTCAATCCACAAGTACGGAATAGACAAAGTGCGAGTAATTTCTATAGCATCTCGAAAGGTGGGCGGCAGAGTCTCCACTTCCAAAGCCAGAGCGAACTGAGCATAGTTGGACTTGCTCAAGGTTGTAAAGGCCTTTTTACCCGAACAATAAGACAGTGTAGCATAAACACCGTACATGTCAGTAGTACACTCAACAATTCGCGGTTGCTGCTGTCCTTGCGGGCTTACTTCAATAAGCCTTGAGGGAAGAAAAGTCTTCTCTCGTGGGATGCTGCAAATCTTGTGCTTTTTGCATTCCTCCAACCACAATTGCATTTGCGTCCTTGCCATCTCACTATCAACATCCGTCCTCAATGGTCTTGCGGTAACATAGGCCGAGCCGGGATCTTCAGCTGGAGTGCAAGCATAAATAAAAAGGCTATAGCCGCCCTTCCATTTGCCATGTGGGGATTTGCAGTCAATGCTGAGGTAGAATAAGTTTTTCCCTGCAGGTACGAAGGAGGCAATGAACGTTGGTGAGATCGACATGGTGACTTGGTCCTCGGTCACCCATGAGTCATTAACGAATTCTCTCATATAGGCACACCAGTTGCATACTGCCTCCCGAATCTCGAGAACCGTGGCCACAGCCTCAACATTTGGGTATCCATAGTCTCCTTGGGAGCGATCGAGTGTGCAAACTTTCTCAAAGGCCTCGGTGTTGAAGAAGGTACTCCAACACCTGTCGCACACAAGGTTTTGAGAAAACATAGTAAGCTCTGGTGTCAACGGCCTTTTATGCTCAAGTCATGAATGAGAGGAGATTCACGTTCATTGACGTGTGACGTGTCGTTGTCCAGATACAGTCACGTGTAGCCTGGCCACGAGACTTGCAAGTTTCAGAAGTTACTCACCGCTAGTAGCTGTGATACCAGTCCGTATTGCAATCAATAGCTATCTGCTAGGTATCTATAATTTTGATTACGTACAAGTAGGGACTGAGTCGTTTTCAATTGCACATCAATTGATATTATATCGTTTCTCTGGGTTTGGGAAGTATAAAGCACCTTGAATGCCGGCTCAGTATTCACTTGTTTACCGGTCAGACCATCGAAGTATACATAAAGCTGCTTTGGGTATTTCGAGTTTCATCTTCTAATTGGCTATACTGTATGGCAGTTCTAAATTCTTTGTGTTGTGGTACAAGATCTATATGCATCGTTTTTTTTATTTGTATACATATCCGCACTGCGGTCTACTAGTAATCAAGCTTTTCAACATTGAATGTTCCCACGAGTGTGCAAGCTAACCTTGGACGCCATATAAAAATAACATGTGACTAGGAGCAGTCGCCTGAAGCACTGGAAACATGATTCGAAATTGTCCATGGCAAAAACCATCTCTCACTTCCCACCTACAACCCCATCGCTATAAAATAACCTCCAGATGTCAATTATCACCGGCTCGTCGTGAGCTTCCTCTTAAATTATATCTTCCAACCTTCTTCGAAGCTGGCAACTTCTCCCCTATGCCCAAACCCAGTCTACGTCTATACTGCCGAGCCCCATCATCTACGACCCCAACAAACGTCCAAGGTTGCCCCTCGACAAGTCTCGTCAGAACAGCAGCACTTTAAGATCAAGAGGATGAACTTCCCGGTGAGGCTGGTCTCAGCTTTACGAATCCTGTTCATCTTAACGAGTATCGTCAGTGTAAACTCGCTTGGTCTATCGGACACGGGTAAGTGAGATTCGACACGTTTTGATACGCGTTACTAACACTCGAAGGCGCCTTACCTGCTTTCGTCTCACTCCAAACCAGAAGCGACCCAGGCTCTCATCTCGACACAAACGACTCCCACAAAGATGGAATATTTACCCAGGCTGTCCAGATCCTGGACTCAATGAAGTCATCGCCATCTTGTCACCGTATCGCCGCAACGAAGCTGGTCACATCATGTCAAGAGATGGGAGGGAAGGAAGCCAAAGGTCGCGATGAATACGAGATGCTAGACCAAACGCGTTCAGTGTATGCTGCACGGCTTGCGATCTGCGAGCTCGAAGGCGCAGGCTCTTCAGCCCCGTCCCAATGCCGTCCTTTGACTGTACCACCCGTGGGGCAAAGGAATCGCCTCTTCTTCATGGGCAGATCGAAGCAGCCCGAGATAAGCTCGAGTGAGTATCCTAAAGAAGTCCTCGAGCTATGTCTCAAGACTCTTGAGTCACGACCCCAGTGGTGGATCTCTTACAGCAATAACCGACAAAACGCCATGGTCATATGCCAAGCTGCCAGGATGGAAAGTGAGAAAGATGAGCTACTCAATCTTCATCGTTCTATTGTGGACAGCAACATCAAGCTCAACGAAGGGCTACA
The DNA here is from genome assembly GCF_028828195.1 of Penicillium verhagenii. Lineage (NCBI taxonomy): Eukaryota > Fungi > Ascomycota > Eurotiomycetes > Eurotiales > Aspergillaceae > Penicillium > Penicillium verhagenii. The sequence continues at coordinate 1,562,656 of NW_026643171.1, forward strand.
TATTGCACTTCAGAAAGCCGCAATGGAATCTGCGAGGAATGAAGAATTCTTCCAAGCAGTACAGGCATTGCAAGATAAGCTTCTGGTGGATCTTGAGAGAAACGATTCGGCCTTTCAGCGAATTTTTGCCAAGCTTCTACGTGATGTTGAAGCAGGCATTAATTCAGTGGCCGGAACAGCTACTTCTGCTATGAAGAGAGTTCAAAGCGAAACTACCAGTCTTGAAAAGGTTGTTCCATTTTATATTCGCTTACTTGGGTTCTGGCACTAACATCAATCTAGGACATCGAAGGTGTTTCTAGTCAAGTTACTGCTCTTCAGGAGGCTTTGAGCACAACACACGAAGACTCAATCTCACGAAATGATCAATCGCTCCGTGTTTTCGAAGAACATGCTGTGGTATATCAGAACCTTGCTTCGGACTTGCACTTTTCTCTGGAGTCTCTCATGGGTACAGACTTGCAACGAGTTTCCAAAAGAATGGTGGACCTTGACACTTCACTCGTAAGTCCGGACCACTTTGAAACCAATCCCAAACTAATAATATCAGGAATGGCTTACGAGTCGACTAATCCGCGTTCTTGAGCACGAAACCGAACTTGCCGAGGTAACTCTCACTTCCTACCATCATTTCTTTGACTTGCACCTTCTGACTATCAACAGCGACTCAAAACCATGGGAGACATAATCGATCAGTCAACTCACAAGGCAAACGAACTCCAGACAGCTCAGCAACAGCAAGCCGAAGCACTCGCCGCTCAATCTCAAGCACACCGAGAATTCCAACTCGCCATAGGATTGTCGCAAGCTTTGCTAGACAAAACAGCTATCACTGCAGCTAACCTGCAAGCAACTATTCAACAAGCGTCTGCTAGAGCGCAGCAGATTCCACAGCTGGGAGGCTTTAGTCTTTTGTCTCTCGGAGCGACCCTCGTTCTAGCCATCGGATCGCAGTATTCGAAAGTTGCAACTAGTTTACTTTTCCTAGTTTTCGGTATGTTTCCCTGATTATTCAAGCAATCTTACATTTCATACTAACTGCCCCGCTTCTCTTTTCAGGGCATAAACTGGCCGTATTCGCTCTTCAGCATCTTTGATTCTTTATATTCACTCTTTTCGGTTTCGGTACTCCGTTTCTGTGGGCATAAACCATAAACCGCCCTGTCCGCTCTTTGGAATCTCTGACTTTTTATATTCGCTCGTTTCGGCTTCGGTCTTTGTTTTTCGTCGCCCACGCTGCTCTTTTCGCTGAGTTGATGTCGCGTTTTATACCCAAAGTGCATTGAATATCTCGTTATTTTATTAGATCTAGAATAGATCTGACTGAGGTCGAACTTTTATCACGAATGGATCCTTTGAAACTCAGCATGAATTTCATTCTATGTCGTAAGTTTGCCTTCTTCTTAGATACCTTGAAATATCCCGAGGTTTAATGCACACACAACAAGATCCCCAATCTTGCAACATTGAAACAGAGTACCAGATGGATACACGAACTTTGGAATACCTTGACGTACTCATATCATGTAGGAAAGCGATGGATTCGAGTTCCAGCCTAGGCTTTGGTTGGCCTTTTTAAATTCCAGGTTATTGTAGCTAGAGGCTCCTAGCGGTCGTACTATTACTACAGCTGAACTCCACTTTTAATGGTTCCCGCCAATTTGAAAGTACATAAAAAGCTTGATTTGAATGAATCTTAGAAAATAGTCCTGTACTACTCCTTGCCCAGAAAGATTTCTCCTCGCACCGGCATGTCCTGCCTCCGACTCCATGCACGACATGCAAATTCCGAAGTGCCTCGAGAATAATTGGAAAATAAAGAAAAGCATTGAAAATAAGAACGTGATATCAGTGAAACGCCCGCTGCTCCCATTTCGATGGGAGGATGTGATCAAGAGTGGAGAGAATGCAGAATGCAATGTGCAGTTCCGGAGATGAATGGATAGCAGAAAGTCAGAGTCAGTTAGACGTCGTCCATTGCCCCAGCTGGTTCGTCCCCGTCGGATTCAAAGCTTCCGGCAGAGCTGAGCTCATCTTCAGACTCGGTATCTTCTCCTGCTTCGTCCACTGCTTCTTTGCTAGCATACTTGGAGACATATTCTGTGAAGTGTTAATAGGTTGGCAGCATCCAAGGCTTATGGGCACTTACCCTTTACTTTGGCCTCGTATGCCTTCGGCTCCCGCATCATCAACGCTGCTGCTTCGCCGTTGAGGGGGTCGGATGGGTTGGGGTACCGTAGGAGCTGGGGCAGGAAAACTTCGAAGATGTTGAGCATGTCGTACATGGGAGACCATGTTTGATTAATGACATCCAAGCAAACCGATCCGGATCTATTTTAAGCCGCGGTCAATGCAATTCCATCGATAAAGCTCAAATAAGATGAAACACTCACAGCTCATCGATGTTGGGGTGGAAAATCCGGTTGACAAATCCGATGCTAGGACTCTTGTAGGGGTATTGGTCGGGCAACTCGACGTGAATCTTCCAGTGGCCGCCGGTAAATGGTGCTAAGCTATGTTAATGGCAAAGATACGATCAGGAGCAAAGAGTTTCGTACTTTCTTCCGGGCCTTTGAAGCGAACATAGAACTCTTGCCTAGAAAAGAGAAATGTCAGAGGCTTCAATAAGCTGGTCCACGCTGCGTTTGACGTACACTAAACTCTGGTTAGTACTACTGTATGCGGCTAGGTCTTGTCTAACAGGGAAAAAAACATACTGTTGTCATTGACCAGCGTCACCTCGTAATCACTCATCAACCTATGAAACTCATTAGATTCATTGTCCAGCCCCAATTATCGCAGATCGGTATTCGAGAATCGTTTGCTAGGTTATGGGACGGGAGAGTGGGTTTTGTTCTCGTACATCCTAAAGTATGGTCAGTATTTCATAGATGCGATGGATTTGTCTTTCATATTCGTACTTCATGACCTGTAGCGTTCAGATTTCATGGGTCAGTCAATTGCGGGGACCTCGGTAGCTTCTCGACATCTCGTGAGGGGCACACTTACATCGGTCTCGATTCTCCTTTTCGGGCTGCTCATTGTGGCGGGTTTGATGATTAAGATTTGTGCTTTGCTGGATTCCGATATTTGGTTCTTGACTGGATAGAGAGTCTCTTGCAGCCGACGAGTTGCGCTGAATAATATTCGAGCTGTGTTGTGTTGGAGACGACTGCTGTTTGAAGCTGCTGATGAGGTCACCGGGCGAGCGATTACCCCCGGAGCGGGGAAGGAAATGGCGGGGTAGGATCTGGAAAGTCGAAGGGCTGAAGAAACGAGCTGGGGCCGACAAGTATCACTAGCAAGGACTTGGGAGGCTATTCGGAACCCAGGAAATCAATAACAGTACAAATGTTGGGGTCAGGAGCAAAGCAGGTCAAGAGGCCCCGAGAGGGGATCAGGACAATGATGGCCTGATGACTCAGCCATTATCGCAATCCGGAGACCGGAACCATGGATCCGGATGTCACGATTCTCTGGATGCATTTCAGCCCAACGTCGTTGAGAAAAGTCATTGTTTATGGGGAGAAAGAGAGGTGAAGAATTACACTTCTAGAAGACAGCGAATGGCAGTGAATGTTGAAACTAGCATTACTATCTTCAATACCACCAGACAAAGAAAACTTTAGGCATAGTGCGGCCCATAGGTGCTAGTAGCACTTTACTACAAAAGCAGTCGAAAAAATCAGACAGGGCTGCGTTAGTTACTGTGTACTAGTACTGAGTAGTAGGTACTGTAGGACCTACTAGTAGTACAGGATACGGATTTCAATAATAATTTTTATTTCATTCAGTAATTCAAAAGTCCTGCACGGCTAACAATCAAGCATCTCTGCCACGAAGGCGAGCATAAGCCCATTCAAAGAGGGCTTATGCGAACTTTATGAAAGCAATATAGCAGGAGAAAAGGTAGATGAACGAACAATTAGGCCCAAAGGCTTGCGTCGAGAAGATGTGACCATGTAAACAGAATGCAAAATGCAAGATGCGATGCGATGCCTCGCAATGCGATGAGATGAACCTCCCAAGCTTGTTTGCAGGGTTATTCCAGCTGTATTCAACAAACCGACAACCACTTAAGTTCCTCCAAAACAGGGATGAGAAAAAAAAAGAAAAGAAAAGCGGAATCATTCAAGGCATGAGGGGGCACGCTCCACTGGCTGTCGAACTCGAAAGAAAAATGGGTCGTTGAGAAAATGCCCTTGCCAGCTGACACATGGCACATAAACGGGGTGTGACATGGGTGCTGGTACAAATATGAGATACAAATACAATGAATCCAGAATGAAAAGTTGTCAGAAACGAGCGGACGACCTTCGATGAAGATCAAGCAGGTTACAAGATCGGCCCATTGTGCCATCAACTTGTTGCGCTGCAATGCGAAGAAAACAAAAAAGAAAACAAAACCATAAAAAAAACTCCACAGTATGCAGTGATGTCGATGCTGGGTATTGGTAGTCCTAACAAGCCATATGTATTTCGATGGCGAGACTTGGTTATCGACGAAATGGGGGTGTAACAGAAGACCATGAAGGCAAAGGCAAGAATGAAAATGAGGAGAGTCGGGACAAGATGAGATTCCGACCCCAGGCATGATGACGGTCATTATCATCTTCAATATCGGTACGGACCGTATGGATTTTTGAGTGGGCGTTCAAGCTCATAAAGCAGGTTGTCAAGGTCTTCCCAGTTCGAGGTGCTCTGGGCGAATTTGCGGTGCTTCCGTGTTAGAGTGTGCTCCTCAAAATCATCGAACTTGTCCCTGCAGTTTTCACAATAACCTGGCTTTGGGTCCCTGCGCCGTTCAGGTTTCTTCTGTTCATTTTCCCGACTATTGGCCCGACGGCGTTTGATCCCGGCCCCCTCTTGTTGATGAGAGTCCTGTTCGGGTGTAATGCGAGCTTCCGGGTTGGTATGACTGTCGTGAGTCTTGAGATGGATCGCTAATCCATTAGGACGCTGAGGAGCGGCCATAGTTCCATTGGCAATATTGCCTGTGCCCCTTTCCAAGACCTTTCTCTGCAAGCCATACACTTCTTTGCTCAGACCCGCTCGTGCGCCTGGTCCAGCAGCGGTGGATGAGATCATCTGCGATCGAATTGCAGATGTGACATTCGATGGTTGGACCCCGGATGCTGCAGGTTCACGACCAATGTAAAAGGGGCCAGACCTGGGGAAATTTGGTGGAATGAAGCTTTCCGAGCTCTTGCGTTCGCGGGTTTCTTCAACCGGGGGCTGCGTAGAGATTTCAGCTTTCCTTGAAGATTCTCTCTCCTCGTCCTCCATTCTTGTGGGATTTGCGTCAACATTGGGCTCTACTTTTGGTTGAATGCTGGTTTGAGTAGCTTTCGGAGGCTGGGCTACAGTTGTTGCTGGTTTCTTCTCCTTCTGGACTTGACGAATGCGTTGTCGATCAACTTCCTTTCGGCTTGGTGGTTCATCGACGAAAGGGCATTTGCCTAACGGGGCGCTTCTGAACTGCGGCCAAATTCCATCTTGGCGTCTGGCAACCCGGGGATATTCTTTAACCATGACTGGCTTTGTTTTTTCGTTCATGTCGTGAATGTAGAGGAAGGGGCCCTTGAATACAATCATTTCCATGGATGAAAACGGATCTCGATCCGAAGGTCCGTTCAAAAGCTCCTGTCGAAGGACACGTGAAAGGTCCTGGCTTGCACCTAAATTTTTGCTCCTGGAAGCAGAGTCATTCTGGACGCCGAATTCAGTATCATTGATCGTGGTGATCATGCGTTGCAGTTTCTCCAAAGCCCAAATCTTCATGCCCATCTGCCGAGCTCTCTGCAGGACATCCATGCTTCCCTGGTCCCGGCGAGGGTCATGCTTCAAAGTAAGGTGGTGTGTGTCGGTGTTCTTCTCGAGCAACGAAGGGTTGACAGTTTGTACGTGAGCATTACCGTTGGCCCCATCGGCGGCAGCCTCCAATTCGGTTGGGCTTGTTGTAGTAACTCCAGCAGGAATGGGACGGGATGTAACAACGTGGGTAACTAGACGAGAGAAGAATTTTTCCTCGCGCTTTTATGTACTAGTCAGCATCATCCAGCAAAAAAAACAGTCATAAATTGGTGACAAGGAGCCTCGGAGCACTGGAAACCGGAAGGAAATATCAATCAAACGGTGCAACTTACAGCTCCAAGGGCGGAGACCTGTCGACAAAACTTGCGGCGAACATCTTCTGGGATACTGTCGAAATAGAAAACGAATTGAGGGAATGCCTTGCGGTAGTGGCGTTGCCATATACGAATGGTGTCCAGGGTATCAGCAGACGGCTTCTCGCCCTTCACACCTTTAACAGCTGGGGGCTGGCGTTCCTTGTCACGAGCGGCAACCAACTTCTTCTCAAAAGCACTTGGGTTGGCATTGTTTGGACGTCTGGAGAAGAGCTTCGAGTCGGCACCTTGAACAGCCGAGGATCTGTTTTGTGCCGGGGACCGAACACCTTGTTCTGCTGCTTCCATCACCTGCTTCTTTTGTGGAGGTTGAGCGTACGACATCTCGACTTGATTGGACCGAACTCGCTTGGCCGGCACAAGTCCGGTCCTGTGGGGAGAATTGGTGGCATTCGGTACGTTGGCGAGTGGACGACGTGTCGACATGTTGTTCATAGAGGTCCGTGGTGACGGCGGTATGAAAACAGCAGCCATGTGATCAAACGCTTGCCGGTGTTAGACGCGTCAAGAGCTTGAGTTAGGATGAAATAACGGGTTCGTGGTGGAGGGGTATTCGAGGTCGAGCACGCGACGTGCTACACGTCTTTGTAGGGCTCGAATGAAGTCAGAGGGAAAGCATGGTAACACAAAGAAAGTATTAGGGTCAGGTTAAATTGAGAAAGCAAATCAAGCTCCCGGTGAAGTTGGGATGGTTAGTGGTGGTGGGAAAGCTTGGGGTATGAAGGAAAGGGACAACAGGATTGAAGGGCAAAGTCGTGTGGTGTGGAGCCTTCTTCCGTTTGTTTTGAGCGTGCGCCGGACAACCAACGGCGTCGCGCGAAGCATGAACATCAACAACTACATTCCTTTTCCAAACCGCGACGTGCCAGCATTGCTTCCACTTAATTATTTCTTATTTTTCCGATCACTCTCTGCTTATTGGATCCTTGTTTCAATCTTCCCTTTTCCTTCATCCCTTAACCAGTTCCAATTCTTGCGATCTATAGTTCCCAGCTTTTACGCCATTGCCAGCCACCTCCGACCAGCCACAACAAACTTTACAAGGTCAGGACTCTTGGGGGCCAACCACTCAATATTTTGGTAAAATATGGTGGAGATGTATTATACATGGATTTTTAGGGTATCTGTCAACTAGTTTACAAATGCTGGTTTTTTCTAATGACGAAGTGCCTCGATATCATCAACCTATGCGTACTAGTCAGGATATTGCTGTGCGAAAATAAGTGGTCATGGGATCTTACCTCCTTCACGGCTTCAGGGGACAAAACAATTGGATGTTCATCTCCCACACAGACACTGTCTTCGATACGAATTCCGATGCCACGGAAGTGAGCGGGCCATCTCTCATCATCGGGGACGTAGATACCACTGCGATCAGATTAGTTCAGGTCCAAGTTGGAGCTGCCAGAATAGGATAACCAACGGTTCAATGGTGATGCATTGGCCAGCCTTCAAGTTGTAACCTCGGGAATATCCAGGACAATCATGAACGTCCAGACCAATGTAATGGCCAAGGTGGTGGGGAAATAACACGTTCATTGCCTAGTACATGTTAGTAACGCTTTTTCACCGCTAAAAGGGGGAATGAGTGAAAGGGGAAACGTACACTTCCAGACAGATCAAAGCCAAGCTGCTTAAGTTGGTCCTTCAATCCGTTCTCGGCGATGTTGTGCAATTTATCAAGTGACAGGTTGGCATCTTCGCGGCAAAGCGCCAGGCAAGTTCGATGCACAGTCAGCACGGCATTGTACAGATCCCGCTGAGGATCTGAGAACTTGCCATTAACTGGCCAAGTTCTTGTAATATCGGATATGTAACCACCGAGTTCCTATTCCACTATAAGCCTCTGGATTTTGGTTTATGAAGACGAAAAATGGGGGAGAACTTACACCGCCGCCGTCCACAAGTACTAAATCTCCGTCTCTGTTGAAAGCCATCAGTTGCGATCCTCGTAGATACAGACGAATTGACTCACCTCAGAACATCATCGTTTCTAGTGTAATGAATGCTCAGTGCATTCTATGATTGTCAGCTTATGTCCTGAATGCGAAGAGATAGGATTGCTTACTTGACCACCTGCAACAACAGGGACAAAAGCACTGCCATCGCAGCCATTAACCTTGAACTGATACTCCAGGAATGAGCACAAGTCTTTCTCTTTGGTGAATGTTTGACGCATGGCGTCAGTAAATGCCCTCCCGGAGGCCTGTCCCAACTGGCGCAAGTGCATAACCTCCGCCTCGGTCTTGTTTACTCTCATCTCATTAAGCAGAGGCTTCAGAGATTTGACTTTCCGATGGTCGACAAATTTCTTCAGCTTCTCTGAAGCCACTGTAGGGCCATAAAGGTATCGGTGCAATGTCGATCTGGATCCATCGAAGGCGGGGATGTCTGAGTAGACCTCTGTGGCTTTGGCAATGATTTTGGGGAGAATGTTTCCGATATCTTCAATATTGCCTGTCTGTACATCAGATTGTCAGTCAGATTGTTCTTAAACCATGATGGTATAGTGATGACTCACTTCATCGGCATTGAAGACGTCCGCAGCGGCCTGAGTACCGGATCGTGCACCATCCCACAGTTCGGCCTTGGGGTCCTTTTCTCGGACATATAGATGGAAGATATGGTTGTCACCAGAGCCGTCATTCCCAATGACTGCCAGTGCGTTCGGTTCGTTGAAACCTGTCAAAGTTCAAAATCATATGATCAGCGGTTGTGCTCGCAAAAAGACAACTGCCGGTCAACTCACCTGTCAAGTAGAAGAAGTTGGACTCCTGTCGGTACTCATGGAAGATGCCAGGTGCACGGTATTTCACTTCGGAGGCGGCAAGTATAGCAACTGCTCCCTCGGGGAGCTTGTTGGCAAGTCGCGATCGGCGCAGGGCATATTCAAGGGCTGTGACTCCGGGGGTCACTATTCAACCAGCAATCAGTTTCCAGGGTAAAGATCAACGGTGTCAAATAAGATTGGCAACAATATTACGTACGCTCTCCCGGGCTCAGCAGGTGAGGATGCGTTTCATGCAGCGGTTGTCCGAATTTGAGCTCCGCGGCGCCGACGGAGGTGGCGTACGCCCTGCGGAGAGGGACATGGATGCGACCGAGTGTCTGGTAGGAGGAACGACTAAAGCGAGGAGTGCGACGCAGCTGAAGAGCGCATTGTCGGGCGAGCGACCTGCAAGTGGCCATACTCAAAGCTATTGAGAATTTACAACTCATGTGTATATATCCTTGTTACCTCGGAACGGGGATGCACCCTTTGGAGAAATTGCGGGCGGTGTGGGCCAATCACCTCTAACGGGTTTGGCATCGCCGCATCGCCAGTGGATCCCTTGGCCTTGACTTGAGCATATCGAAGATGATTTTCGGTATGAAAGGGAACCAAAATCATTGATACTTTCACAAAGAAGGATTCTTTGTCACTGCCAAATTCCAAAATTACGCACTTTTAGGGTTCATTGCCAACTTTGGGGGGATTTCAAAGCCCTAGAGGGCATCTGACTGGTATATATTTCGCTCGTAGACATCTGGATAGGTGAGCCACCAAACATTCAAGGTTTGAAGTAGTAGGAATCTTGAAAAAAATCAACATTTGAGGCTCAATTAGTCTGAAAATCAAATTACCCGGTTGGGGTAGATTTTTATCAACCGAGAAGATAAAAATACATGTACACATGGATATTTCTTTCAACATTTCTGAATATTACAGAGACGACATCTGGAGTGTCGATGTGTATTGAAAGGCGTTGCAACCATGGTTTAATTGGGCACCTTTCACAGCCCTTGAGTAATCCAGATGTCCAGATGTCGTGTACTACCTATAGTAGGTAATCGGGGTCTCCGCATACCCCCGCTTTCAATACGTGGACTAGATTGGACTAAAAACAGTTAAACAAAGAACTTTGAGCGTCAGTTGCAGTTGCAGTTTATTTCATTCCACAATCTTCGAGTTTCTCTCTTGTCACCCATCACCATTCGAGGAACTAAGTATTCATCTTCAAGATTCTTAACAGAAAATGACGGAAGAAGCAGGTCTGCCAGAAGGCGTTTCTCCCGAGGATCTTAAGTCTTTTACTGAGCATCTGAAAGGCTCTCGGCGAATCCTAGCCTTGGTTGGAGCTGGACTCTCTGCATCCTCGGGGCTACCCACTTTTCGTGGTGCTGGTGGACTCTGGCGATCATATTATTCGGCTGCGCTGGCCACCCCAGAGGCTTTCGAGGAAAATCCTGGACTCGTCTGGCAATTCTACAGCTATCGCCGGCATATGGCTCTTGGTGTAGAACCAAACAAGGCACACTACGCTCTCGCTGCATTGGCTCGCGAAAATGTGAACTTTCTTACGGTATCCCAGAATGTCGATGGTAGGTGCCCACTCCTTATTCAAGGTCTCCAAGTTCTCAGACCATCCAAAGCTAACATTCGCCCCCTTGTGTTTGGCTAGGACTGTGTGAGAGAGCGCAACACCTTGGCAGAAGCCTGCATCTAGTGCATGGATCTCTTTTCGAAGTCAAATGCCATGAATCTGAATGTGATTACTGGCGTGCAGACGACTTTCACGACCCTATTGTGCCTGCTCTCGAAATCCCGACGCTGGGGCTGAACTTACCTGCCTCGCGCGACAATGAAGTCGATATTTCAGATGTTGCCAATCCTGTCCCTGATTTGACTCTCGCTGAACTGCCACAGTGCCCCCAGTGTGATGGGCTTCTACGCCCAGGCGTGGTTTGGTTTGGAGAACCCCTTGATGAGCAAACTCTGGAATCCATTAGCCGATGGATTAAGAAAGCTCCAGTTGATCTCATGCTGGTCATTGGTACAAGCTCTAATATCTACCCTGCTGCCGGGTATACTGAGGAAGCTCGCAAAGCCGGTGCTCGTGTGGCAGTTATCAATATGGATCCAGATGACAGGGCTGTTCAAAACCTGCAAGAGGGTGACTGGTTTTTTCAAGGTGATGCTGCGGTCATCATCCCCGAGATTCTGAAGAGCGTCATCGGAGAAGTTGAAGAAGATCCCCTTCAGATGCCAATTTCCAATCAAGCCTAGACAAGGTAACATTTGAAACACATGTCACATGTGGTGCAGGCTGTAGGGACACCGAAATATTTGATCTTGGGACTGCTTCCACGGGTCTATTGATGTTTTCTAATTATTGAAATATTCAAATTCAAATGTTGAATTCGACAATTGCTCGCCCAGTTTTTGACACTTCCAAACATGCATAAAGATCAATAGTCGTACATAGTATGTAACATTCAAATGTTTGAAAGACACATGGATACATGTCGAACATCAATAGTTGACATACGTAAGTCGTAGCTTCAATCAGTACATCAATTGTCAACTGGTAGTAGGATGTCCTAATTTGAAGTGAGCACTCGTTGGCTGGCATCAATATATATGCATACTCAAAATTTGCAAGTATGTAGTATATGTGTGCATATAACACTACATAGTCAACTAGTAGCTATCAGCACACGTGCACTCAATTCTAGATCTTGATAAATTACAGTATTGAATAATTTATTCTGTATGATCTGTCAAGACCTTCTCCTTCACAAAAAGAAGACCGAGATTTACTCTAGTATTGACTGCAATGTTTTGAGCTGCAATAATGCCTGAGGCAGCCATCGTTGCTAGGCAATCAACCAAAACAAATCCCATATCGATAACGTTGTTCCATCCCACTTGTTTTTGTCAACTCCACCCCTCAATCGGTTTTCAAAAGGGCCTAACGTACTAACCTCGGCTTTAATGCTGGGCTAACAGTGAGCTTTGAACTTAAACCTCCACTGGTGAGTTTTTTATATCCCACTGGCATGCATGAATGATGAATCCATGACAACTTGAAAGTTGTCTACCCCGCGCCCGCGAAGAGATAAATTCCAACAGACCGTGAAAAGCTTACAATTACGCGTTCCCAGTTCCCACCTCAGCAATCACAGTTGGAAAAGATAGTACAGCGAGACTAAGCCAAACAGTGGAATCGTAACAGTCCCATCCCTCGGTCTCTACACACCAGACTCCACACGACAGAGCGCCCGCGATCGTTAGTTTACCAACACCTTCACCCCACCATGGCCAGAGAAAGTGATGCTCCTAAGGAGCCCCAAACCCCGGCACGCCCGAAGGAAACGACAAAGCATTCGATATCTCAGGAGCCAGAGTTTGGCAAACCCTCACCTCTTGGTCAACCGGCGCAAAGGTCCAATACCAATCACCTTTTCAATATCCCCAAGCAAAACCGGGCGCGACCAGAGCACCATCGGGCTTATCAACAGCAGTCGCAACCGCCACACCCTACTCAGCAGAACAGACCTCAACATGGAGCTCCTCCAGCTCCCCGACCCCCAGGAGTATCCGGCGGCACTTCAGCCACACCCTCCGCAAACCGACGTGGGCCATTTGACCCGTTCCAGCCCGTTAGACCATCTGCATACAATGATTATCGTTCAGCAATGCCTCCGGGTGCGACTCCGATCAAACGCCCCGAGAATGTGACGTATGCAACCCCTCGAGCCCCGAGAGCACTTTTCACATCAAAGCCATCAGCAGTAAAGCCGTCCTTCGCTTCAAAGAACCTTCAAGCTTTTATCGATCTTACACAACAGGATGAGCCTTCTACTTCTTCTCAGAAATATAGTCAACCAAGCACTTTTGGGTCCGCAGACGTTCATGGCTATGTTGATTCTGCCAAAGCGAATGAGAATATCAAGGCTTTGCTTGAGGGTGCCTTCGAAGAGGAAGAAGAAGCAAAGGCAAAGTCCAAGGGCAAAAAGAAGAAGAAGACAAAAAAGAGTCATTCCAAGAATGCTGAAAAGAAAGAGCCCATTCCACCAGCGGCAAACGACATTGACCTCGATGACTTAGCTGCTCAACTCCAAGGAGTTTCTGTCAACGACGCGAAAGATAACGCAACAGACTCTACCGAAGAAGGCATCGATGCGAAGAAAGCCAAACCGACCAAAAAGGACACGAAAGAAGCACTCGACAAAGGTGAAGACTTGGATGATGAGGATGACGAGGACCACGAGGCTGAAGCAGAGGAGGATGACGAAGAGGATTCGGATGATGAAGAAGATCTTATCGTCGAAGGGCTGAAGGTCACGTTGATGCCCCATCAAGTTGATGGTGTACGCTGGATGTGTGACAAGGAATCTGGCCGACACTCAACAAAAGGAATTGTGCCCAAGGGTGGAATTCTCGCGGACGACATGGGGCTAGGCAAAACCGTTCAAGCCATATCTCTAATGCTCAAAAACCGAAAGACCGACGACGAACACAGCGACGATACCGCAACCAAGAATAAAGATGACGAAGATGCACCACCATTATCTAAGCTTAGCAGCACCACGCTTGTAGTTGCACCGCTAGCACTAATCAAGCAATGGGAAGCCGAGATTGATGACAAAATTGAGAAATCTCACAAGCTTCGTGTCTGTCTATATCACGGGACAAACCGCGCAAAGACTGCCAGGTCACTGGGAGACTACGACGTTGTCATTACCACCTACGGAACTCTTACTTCCGAGTCAAGCACAGCAGCTGCAGACAAGGCTAAGAAGTCAGGAATCTTTTCCGTTTACTGGTACCGAATTATTCTTGATGAGGCCCACACCATCAAAAACCGGAATGCCAAGGCTACACAGGCTGCATGTGCTTTGGATTCCATGTATCGCTGGTGCTTGACCGGAACACCCATGCAGAATAACCTAGATGAGTTGCAGAGCTTAATCAAGTTCCTCCGTATCAAACCTTTTGATGAACTTGCCACATGGCGTGATCAGATCAGCAAACCACTCGCAAACGGACGGGGTGGCCTTGCTATTCAACGCCTCCAAGTCTACTTGAAAGCTTTCATGAAGCGGCGGACCAAGGATGTCTTAAGAGAAAATGAGAACGACACATCTGGAGTGGATGGCAAACCCAAAAAGTCCAATGGCTTCAAGATTGTCAAGCGTGAAGTCATCAAGGTGGAGGCGGAGTTCATGGAAGGAGAAATGAACTTTTACAAACGAATGGAAAAACGCACCGAAAATCGTCTTGAGGAGATGATGGGTGGAGCAAAGGTTGACTATGCTGGTGCGTTGGTCTTGCTCTTGCGACTTCGTCAAGCGTGTAACCACCCCGAATTGGTCAAGAGTGATTTGGCCGTGGACAAAGATGTTCTTTTGCAGAATGGCAACCCGGGAAGCCAGTCCTCCGACTCAAAGAAGGACGAATTGGACGATATGGCTGATCTCTTTGGCGGGTTAAGTGTCATGACCAAGAAGTGTGATATTTGTCAAGCCGTACTTAGCCAAGTTGAAGCGAAGAGCGGGGCCAGTCACTGCAGCGAGTGTGAGACCGACCTGAACACCAACTTCATGACCAAAGACAGCAAGAAGAAGCCAAAGAAAACACACAAACACCATGAGGTTACTACAATTACGAGCCCTGTTTCTCAGGCCCGTTCCCGCAAGAACCGCAGGGTGATTCTTGATAGTGACGATGAAGATGAGGAAGATGAAGCCGAGTGGATTGTCCCTGAGCACCAGCGCAAGATGCCCAGCCTTGGGAAAGCCGGTGGATCTGAAGATGAAGACGCTGAAGGTGGCGGGGAGTGGATTGGCTCCGGCGACTCTGACCTGGACTCACCCTCGGCGAAGAAAACCCAGACTATTGTTTTGAGCAGCTCCGATGACGAATCCGACTCCGATGAAGACATTCCTTACGAAGGGGAGAACGGAGAGCTCCCGTCGACCAAGATTCGTCACTTGATGAAACTTCTCAACAAGGAATCCGCAGACTACAAATTCATTGTCTTTTCCGTTTTTACCTCGATGCTCAACAAAATTGAGCCATTCTTGAACAGTGCAAACATTGGATTTGCGCGTTACGATGGTAGCATGAGAAATGATCATCGCGAAGCCAGTCTCAACAAGTTGAGAAATCACAGTGGCACTCGTGTATTGCTCTGCAGTCTGCGGGCCGGCGCATTGGGCCTGAACCTGACAGCTGCCAGTCGTGTTGTCATCCTGGAACCATTTTGGAACCCCGTAAGTCAAATTTCACGGAAAGTCCCCGCGTCTTTATTTGTTTCTAACGCGTTTAAAACTAGTTCGTGGAAGAACAAGCCATTGACCGTGTCCACCGTCTTAATCAAACAGTCGACGTCAAGATTTACCGAATGATTATCAAGGGCAGCGTGGAGGAGAGAATCGTTGCCCTGCAAGATCGCAAACGAGAGCTGGCCAATATGACTATCGAGGGCAAATCTGCGGCCGGCAAACTGACCATGAACGACATGATGGCTCTGTTCGGTCGTGATGCTGAATCCAAATACACCCCGACCGACGATCAGGGGAAATTAGACTTCAAGCAGTCAACTCGACTACTTGACTCCTCGGAAGACATTCACCCTCCCACACCTTCTCAGTCTTCCACACGAACCGACTCTCATAACCGAGACCGTCGGCAGCAATCTAACAGGCCAACACCTGAAGACTCCGTCTATGGTCGACGCTGGTAAATTACGTGATACGAGGACGAAACTGCATGGAAAGGCGATTGATTGATAGATAGACATTGTCTACAGGCGCTTTTATGGATGAAATGTGTATGGGGATTGTGATGATCAGATGGTGGGATCGCAAATGGAAATTTCTTGTCTACTACTTCATGTTTTTATTGTTTATGAACATTTCTGAACATTGTCTATTTATCGGATTGTGTTGCGTATGAGGCCGTTTGCATCTCAAGGTTGTTTCTGCACTGGAGAATCCAGGCATAGACCCAAGGTTTACTACAAGAAGATTTACGGTTGCCCAATCTCTGGCCGCAACTACGGCGACAACGCCCACGAGTGAGATTCTGGAGGCAACTTATGAAAAAATGAGTGGCTGGAACTGAGCTCCGAGGTAACGATAACCTCGCCGAGGGGGATTGACCGAGATTTTTCTATTTTTCCATTTGACTGGTTTTTTCAAAAAAAAATTAGTGAGATGAAAGCCCTCGTTTTCCAATTCGTACGCAAATTTTGACAGACTGATGGCGCAACCCCATTCATGCTTAGAAACTAACTAAAGCAGAGCTTTATTGTCCCTCGTCAAGTGGATTGTATAAGATCCGACACCCGGTTGATCCGCACCAGAGCCATGGAAGCGACATGATAGCTGTCTAGACCATCAACAACCAGGGGTTGATTCACTTTCAACGGGTCCAGTGTGGATCGAGGGTTTTATCTTTAATGTCAGTGGAGAATCACCTCACCCCCACACTGCAACAGCTGTTACCTCGGACAATCCCTTAGTATGGAAGAAATCGGCATTTTCGGGGAATTGAGGATTCTGGTGAACTTGGACTTGTCTTGATGCCGATCAAGGATCTTTTTTGAGGTTCTAGAGAACTTTTGTGAGGCTTTTTTTTATTTATTTCTACTATGAAGTGATTCTGAGGTTCCTCGGTAAGTCTCTCTTTATCGAATCGATGAGGATGATGCACTAAATTAGTTTATCTAGTGTTACATATCAGACGTCTCAATTAATACTAGTAGTAATATGAAGGCTCAGATATCATGATCTCGGATTCTCAGCTCAATCCGAAGTGTTCGGACTATGCGGGCTCTGCGATGTCGGACTCCTGGCAATATACCGATTTGAATCAGATCCACGGTACATACGCGTTGGTGCACGTATTGCGAGCATTGCTCGGTGGGAGTCCCTGACGAACCGGACGAGGGAACCGAAAATCCATAATGAGTGGAAAACTTAGTTGTCATGACCACTCGCTTCTGATAGGTCTGTCGCCCAGGACAAGGGATGAGAAGAATTAGTGGGCTGTTTGGTACGCAGAGGCGAGATCACAGATCTTAGATACTCCAGGGCTTTTGGCCAAACTCCGGGGAAATCTTTGACACTCGCTAGTCTTTCCCCTGTCTTTTAAACTCTTTCTTACCCCCTGTTCTATGGCATAATTGCTTTTTACATTCCAGTGGCGTTAAGTTTGTATACTTCCTATTCAAGGAAGAGATGCTGAATTGACGTTGCAAGCCTCATTTTCAAATGAGAACTTCAGTAGCTGGAAATCTGCTACCGCTGATGGCATAAACCAGACTATCATCAAGCCCACACCCCAATGTGTCGGATTACTCGAAACAAAATGGACTCCCCCGACTTGCCTACCAACAACAACGAATGGAAGGTCACATACGGTGAAAAAGACAATCCGCAAGAGCAAGTCGCAGACGGTAGAAGGATACTAGCTCGAACCCTCTCAATACCAAAAACCATGTGCATCTTATCCGACAAGGAAACCGAAATATCAACGGTTACCGAGCTCACATCTCCAAAGATGAAGCTCCCACGACTCGGGAGTGATACTGTCGAAAGAGTATTTCCTGTGCGATCCGTCGTCTCGTTCGATCCTACTCCCTCTCCAGTTCCTCAAACACCGTCCCTTGATAAGCTTGAGAGTCCATTCCCTGCATTTCCATTTGGAGATACCTTTCGAACAAACGAAGTGGCCGATGATGGATCTGGTAGTATTCTCGAATCATTTCCGAGCGATACCAGTGATCAAGAGAGAGCACCGAAAAGGCCCAATCACCTAGCGCAGATGCACGACCAACTCAGCCTTCCAAACGTCTCGCCATCGCTACCAAGAATATCCGCAAACAATGGTGATTCAAATTCCACCAACAAGCCATCTTCAACCCCTGCCGTCCAGTTACAAGATATGATTTGTGAGGGAGCGGAGGTTTTGACTAAAAATGAGTTAAGACCGGGATTGGAATACTTTGAGGACGAGATCGGATTTTCAGTCCAGCCATTTGGAGCGCTACTGGTTCTCTCAGAGTTGGATGGCAACATTATGGTTCAGGCTGCTAGCACCAACTCCGAAGCTATCTTGGGCTATTCACCCGACCATCTCTTTGGGCTGAGATCTATACAAACTATATTGCCAACATCTCAACAAACCATGTTTCTTTCCCACGTGAAATGCGTTTCAGATGACAGATATGATATGGAGACCTGTGGCCCAGAAGTATTCTTACTTTATATCTCAGTTGATGAAGGTGCTCTTTCCAAACGTCTTTGGTGCACTATGCACACAAGCAAAGCATATCAAGACTATATCATATGTGAGCTGGAGCTTGAGATCGAGGGCGTCCAAGACAGCTCGAATGCAGGGTGCACTGGCGAAGTCCAAACTGCTTTGACAGCAGGCCACACTACCGGTCTTTCAAGACCATGTCATGCAGAGAGAGCCGAGTGTCGAGAGTCGGAGCTTCTGAATGGACTCCCGCGCATTATACAGCAAATATCTAATGCACAGACACTCGAAGAACTTGTCCAGCACTCTATGAGTAGCGTGCAGCGGTTGATACGCTTCCATCGCTTTACAATGTATCACTTCGATAGTGATCGGAATGGCATCGTCGTCGCAGACTCGGCTGATGCATCACTGGGTATGAACTCGTTTGAGGGACTGGAGTTCTCGGAATCAACTTTCACCCCCCAATTGAAGAAGCAATATCTACGCAAGAAGGTTTCTTTCGCTTATCGAAAAAGCAAACATAGCGCAGATTTGGCCTACCGGGCCTCCACAGTGAAAGCTGGATTGGACCTATCGCACTGCTATCTTCTTGCAGCCTCGAGCTGCTCTGAATCTCATACAGCCCCTCTTGTACAAGCTTGTGCCTCGATTGGCATTTATGTTTTTGGCAAAGCGTGGGGGCTCATATCCTGTCAATCATATAGCAAAAGCGCTCGGCTTCATCCCCTTATTCAAAAGACATGTTGGTTGTTAAGTGAAACGTTTTCCAGCAATATTGAACGTCTCTCATACACTTTGCCTTTCCAAGTCAACCCTTCATTTGATCGTTCTGGTGAGACAGACACACAGCAACATATTCAGTCACCTTGCGGCGATCTTCTTGACATTTTTGGCGCCAATTACGCCGCAGCGTCTATTTTGGGCGAAACAAAGATTTTTGGGAAGCCCCCGGATTCACAGGAGGCTTTAGCTTTACTGGAGTATCTTCGCGCAAAGGAATTAGGGACTGTTCTGTGGTCGACAGACATACTTTCCGACTTCGAAGATCTCGACTATGCTCCCGGCTTTCGTTACCTTTCCAGCCTAATCTATATTCCACTGTCTGCCGATGGGCAGGATTTCATTACCCTCTTCCGTGGGGACTCGGAGAACGGCAGAGGCCCGAAAGAGTGGTCGGCAGGGGAACTTGGAAAAGCATCAATCCTGTCTTTGTTATACCGAACCTTCCCCGAGATCTGGCATGAGAAGGAGGCTACCATGCAAGACAACCAGCTCATGCGACTTCTTCTCGCCAACGCCGCTCATGAATTCCGGACACCTCTTAACGCCATCATAAATTATCTCGAAATCGCTTTGGACGGAAGCATCAACCAGGAAACTCGGGAGAATCTGTCCAGGTCGCACTCGGCTTCAAAGTCTTTGGTTTACATTATCAATGATCTACTGGACCTCACCAACGCAGGGAATGGTCAAAATCTGATCAAGGATGAAATCTTCAGTCTCTCAGAGACTCTATGCGAAGCGACCAATATCTTTTGGGAAGAAGCAAGGCAAAAGCATGTCAATCTTCAAGTCGTGCAACATGCATCATTGCCCGACGTCCTCGGCGATCAGCGGAGAGTACGTCAAGTAATCACTAACCTAATCAGCAATGCAGTTCAGCACACCTCAACCGGCGCAGTAACCATTGAATCGTGCATTCCGACCGAGCCATGCGATGACGGACAAATCGCCATAGAAGTTGCAATCCACGACACTGGCTCCGGAATGTCCCAGGACGCAGTCGAGACATTATTCTGCGAGCTAGAGCAGGTTTCCAACAAGGAAAACGCACAGAGCCCCAATCCCTACACCAACAAGGACTCGAGCACAACTACCACCAGCACCACAAGCGCACCGGGAACAAAAAGCGTCCTCGGACTAGGCCTTGCTTTGGTCGCCCGGATCGTCCGCAACATGAATGGCCAGCTCAGCCTCAAATCCGAAGAAGGAAAAGGCAGCTGCTTCAAAATCCGGCTTAACTTCTCATTGCCGTCGAAGGACCTACCGCAATCCGCCACCCAATCTATCGCGAATGCAGATCTCCAGTGCAATAGGCAAGGATGTGATACCGGGAAATCAAATGAAGCCCCGTGTGACAGAAGACCGACAAGTAATACCGGTGCGGAGCGGGAAGGGGAGATCCAGCCACCGGACGAGAAAGGCGGGGTTCCTTGTCGCTGTGGTTCGCCGTTTATGTCAGATTCAGCCATCGGGAGAGTGGACAACCCACTCGTAGATGCCGACATTTCACTGAAGAATGGAGAATCGCGAAACCTGACCATCCTTGCTTCTGGTGCGAAGGTTGAAGACGTAAGCGTGCGTGAAACACACCATTTATTCCCAAATTATTTCAAAATTGACGCTGACAACTTGGCTTGTAGAAGGTACCTTTGCGATCTGGCAAAGCCGAAGAAGCCCGGGAGCAGCGCTCCGCTATGAATTCGTCTTCCACTGCTTCTGCTTCTGGCTCTTCTTTTCAGACATCCGAGATAGGCAGGGGAACGAAACCCAATCCTATGACGACTGGCCGTACGCTTCGAATCCTTATTGCTGAGGATGATCCCATCAATAGCTCGATCGTTAAGAAGCGGCTGGAGAAATTCGGTTATTCTATTTGCATGACTGGTAATGGCAAGGAGTGTGCCTCTGTTCATCGCGAAAGTCCAGTCCCGTTTGATGTGATTCTTATGGATCTTCAGGTAAGAACTTCATCCCAGTCGCAAGCCGCTACATCCATAGGATAGGCTAATTGTTTTATCTTCTTTTATTAAACTAATGTAGATGCCTATTGTGGATGGATTGAGTGCTACAAAGATGATTCGCAAGCATGAGCAGCAAAACTCGCACCATAGATCTACTGTTTTCGCG
Source organism: Penicillium verhagenii (assembly GCF_028828195.1). Classification (NCBI taxonomy): domain Eukaryota; kingdom Fungi; phylum Ascomycota; class Eurotiomycetes; order Eurotiales; family Aspergillaceae; genus Penicillium; species Penicillium verhagenii. The sequence continues at coordinate 1,583,791 of NW_026643171.1, forward strand.
GTTTCGGCGTCCTTGGTCGAGAAGGATCGAGATGTCTACTTGGATGCTGGTTTTGATGGCTGGATTATGAAGCCCATTGATTTTCAACGGGTGCATGTACTACTTGGTGGGGTTTTGTCTGGAGAAAGGCGTGAGGATGCGCTATATCAGCCTGGAATGTGGGAACGAGGGGGTTGGTTTGGAAGATACTAGTGTATAATCGGACGCTTGAGACGCAAGGGTGTGGATTTGAATAAATATACATGATCAATTTCTGGTTGTTTTCTTCTCACGCAGTTTTTGCGCCTCACTTAGTGGAAGCCGAATGTCTGGTTAAAATAGAAAAAAAAGATCAAAAATAGAATCGGAACTTGGAATATGTTGAACTTGTCATCATCCGGGAATAGTGGAATGGGAATTTAGCGGAGCCTCTTGGATGACTTGGATCTGTACTAGTAGGCTCTGCACCAAGTTCTGCCTAGATCGTGCAGGTACTATCATTGATGCACATGTGTACTAGTTGGCTTTCCTACTTTTACCGAAGTAAGGGTACATGATAAACATTGAAGTTTTGATTAATTTTTAATTCAATTTACATCCCATCTTGGGGAAACACCGAGTGCGCAAAAAAGACATGAAATACACCTAATCCGCTGCCGATCCACGTAGGGCAGCAAGCTCCAGTCCGTTCTAGTGTAATGTTTGATGAGAGGGGGCAAAGAAAAACGAAGACGAGAAAGGAGAAGTCGTGTCCATAATGAAAACAGGGTATGAGAAACTCCAATGAAAACAATAAACATAATTGAAAACACAGCGGCGGAATTAAAATACCTGTCGAGACAGCCTACCACGGGTAATTGAATGCATCATCTGTACAACTTGACAAAAGAAAGAAAGAAACAAGAAAGATAGATTATCGCTGAGTCAGGGGAATCTAGAAGAATGAAACTGGGGTGGTGCCACAGGCAACTCATCCTTTCTGCAACTCATTGCAGAATGAAATGCAGGGAAATATCCATAAAATAAAAGCCCAGAAGAACCTCATGGTCTTCCATTGGGGGTCGTGGAAGCAGACTGAATCATGCGAGTGGCATGCAGGCCGGCTGGTTGGGGGATCACGGAGAGGAAGTCAGAGAGACTGGTCTTTCTGCCAAGCGAAGCCAGACTGGTGGTTCCAGCTACAGGATATAGTCGTTCGGTATACCCAAGTAGGTGAAGGAAACATCCAATGGCACAAGTTTGAACGCAACCAAAGGTCTGATTGCCAAATTAAAAGATCACGCGGAAATAAAGGTCTCGCCGGAATCCCAATAGGGGAGTCTTATGAGCTGATGATTTGCCGAGCTCCTTCTTTGCCCAGAACACCTGGCTCTGTGGGCTTGGGACTGCGGTCACGACCCTTCTTACGACTGAGGAACGAGAGCATTCCACTGTTTGTGCCCTTTCCTTTGCCTGGATCACCCTCCAAGCCTTCTGCAGGGAGAGTAGAGCTGTGATTGGCTAGCTCGCTCCAGCTCCCAGCTTCCTCCAAGACCATTTGTACACCTCCTCCCTTGCTCATTTTTCGGGTCGCCCCGCCGGCGCCCCGCCGAGGAGGTGGTGGTAAAGGACGGTGGAAAGAGGGAGGTTGGCGCGGAGGAGAGGCGGATGCGAGAGTTGAAGGTGAAGGTGGCTGGCCAATTGATGCCGAGTCATTTGGGTCTAGATTTTCACTAGCCGGTGTAGTCGCCTCGCTTTGAGGTACCCGGTAAGCCGGTCCCTCGTTGAGTGGTGAATTGCGAACGATCGGTTCATGTTGAGAGTGTTGTCGGACATGGGATGTGTTTATTTTGGTGGCCACGTTGGTGGTAGTTGCGGTAGGGAGGCATTCTTCGGGGTTTCTAAAAAGGCTGTTAGAATGGCAACCGGGTATAGATTGATCAGATATACTTACATTACCGCGGCAATGGCTTCGGCGGCACTGCCTTGGTAATCGACGGTGGTGTAGTCAAATGGTTCAAACATAGTCTCGATTAGGCGATGAAGCTCGTCCTCTCGGATTTCCTTGGCCGTGGCATCGTCGCGTAGTTCTGCACGCGGCTTCTGTCGACGGGCTCGGGCTTCCAAGGGTGCCTCCTCCAATAAGAGTTCCTCCAGGTCGTATGTTGCATCGAAGTTTGTCTTCTCGCTAGAAGGTCGGAAAACGGGGGGATCTCTTTGCGTTCCAGAGCTTCAAAGTCGATTTCCGCGAAGAATTCGTGAGACGTAAAGGTCTCCCATCCAATAGCACCGATTCGGCGACTGCGGTCACGCTCCATCAATGCCATCAAAGCTCGTAGACAGGGGACCGACACCGCGGGGTTGGTGACATAGTACTTGGGTGATGCCTTCTTGATATTCTCACTTAGGGTATCCTGGCTGCGACCTTCGAATGGACGCTGAATATCCTTGTCAGCTCAATCCATTGGACCTGTAGAAGTCCGACGTACCTTGTTGTAAATGCATTCGTAAAAAGTAACTCCCAAAGACCACCAGTCAACTTCAAAGAAATATCCACCGCCTTCATACACTTCTGGAGCCAAATAAGCTAATGTTCCCGACTTGCTTGTGAGGGGCTTTCCTGGTCGGAAATCGGATGCCACATTCTAGATCGTTGTTAGTGGCTAATATTGGAAAGGATAAGTTAAGTCACGTACGAAATCTGCCAAGTGAACGTGGCCCTCTGAATCCAGTAGCACGTTATCGGGTTTTACATCTCGATGAATGATGCCTTGGGAGTGGATATATCTCAGGGCACACGCAAGTTCCGCGGCCCAAAAGCGCACTGCATCTTCGGTAAAACATTTGCGGGAGATGTGGAATCGGAGATCACCTCCATTCATTAGATCAACAACGATGTAGCTGGCGAATAGTCAGTACACCAAGCGTGTAACAAGCGATATGCTGAAACCCACATGTATTCGATATCCTGAAAACTGTAGCGCAGATTGCAAAGGAAAGGGTGGTTCAAGTGCTCGAGCATTCTCCGCTCACGAATGATATTCCGTACACTTTCCGAACGCACGACTAACAAGCAATATTAGCAATGATAAGAGGTGCGAGGCTTATACAATGCCAAACCTACCTTCTTCTTTTCGAATGTATTTGAGGGCGAACGTTAGCCCAGTATCCTTCCTCTCAACGATGCGAACCTTGCCAAAGGCACCCTTTCCGACTACCCGAAGGAGGCGGAAGTGATTGAGGTTAACTAGATACAGATTAGCATCCCGGTATATAGTCCCACTGAAGAGCCATACGCCTTCAGCACATCATCCAAGATCGACACCTACCTGCATCATTGCAAGAAATGGGCTTTCCTTGTGTGTTTCCCATTCTGGCGGATATAAACGAAAACGTAGGTTTTTGAGGACTAGAATCTGCCCAGCAACATCACTTGTCCTAAGAAACCTCGGGTCGTATAGTAAATCACGTGGCGCAAGTTGGAAAATCCAAGAAACCGCGAAATAAATTAAGTAGATCCAAATCTCATAGCACTCTGGCCATGGGGTTTAAATGCGGCAGAATCGCGGGAGCGGGGGTGTTGCAATGGAACGCGGCGGGCGAAGACCGGAAAGTGTCGCAACGATATCGGGGGGTAAGAGCGATGAGGAAGGAAGTAGCTGCGGTTGAGCAAGTTGACTCAATTCACTCAAACCGAGGGAATTTATTGCTGGCAAGCCGGGTATGTATATTCACGATTGGCGAAAACAGGTGAGGTCCGGGTTTCGGGGGCCAAAACGAGGCAGGATGAGCCTAAAGCGCGCACTCGCAGATGAACCGAATCACAAGAGGCGGCGAAGCAGCGAAACGAATGTCTTGCAGCCTGAGGATTGACTGAATTGGATCAAGACGTTCGGGAATTTCTCGTGAATCCGTGCAAGATTGAAAGAAAGGGGAGAATGGAGGGTGAGCGGTCAAAAAGGATGGCAGTAAAGGTAGAGCCAATCACATCCGCGCCTTGACAACGGGGAAAGGGGGGCGCCTCGTACACTTTGCAGGACCCTATTGCAACTAGGGGGAAAACTTGCGGAGTTTTGGGCTGGTAGATGGCGTTTCTTTTTTTTTTTGGTGGAAATGATACAACTTGCAATCTTAGAATGAATCCATACATGAGACTATGTAAAACATGATCTGTCCCTACAAAGCATTCTTCAAGAATGACTGTACATACATTTTCGATGTGATTCTCTAGAAAAGCTAGACCCACGGGGGGCGGGAAAAATAGGAAATAGGGCGAAGAAAAAAAAAGACCACTGCAGACGGAAGTTGTCCTATCGTCACAGAATCAATCGATCCAAGGAAGATTTTCACCCGGGGGGGGAGAAGTCCAGGTGCATCTGTTGCTCATGTTGCTCAGGCGAGACCGATCCACTCCCAATACCTGCAGAACTGATCTCTTCTGCAAAACCTCCCTTGTACCACTCTGACCTGTCAAATATCAAATCAACCCTACCTGGTATAAATGATTAGTAGTAGGTTCTGTAAGTCATTGAGGGGAATATTTGGGGTCCGCGACAAGTTCATTTGCTCGCTGAAAATGGTCTTACACAGCGAACAAGGAACTTTTCGATGCTTTTTTTCGCCCCCTAATCGAGCCAACCAGAGAGCAGATCATGCAGCTGCATCGCATCAGACTGGTCACCTTGTCGCCACGCGACATCTTCACGACACGTCTCATCTCTCGTGGCAGCCACGTTATTGACCGCCCTTGCTAGGAGAAATGCAGGTCTCGGCTTTCCCGTCGCACAGAAACGGCCGTGGAACGCCTGCAGAACATTCGAATATTCGAACTTTCGAAAAAGCTGAAGTTGACCTGTTCAACGGCCCTTGCAGGTCCGTACTCCACTAGTTAGAACTTAGCAAACATAAGATCCCTGGTCTCACCGGGCGCAAATCTGTCTTTTCATGATCGGCGCCATGTCAATTCCAAAACTGTCGGGAATGAACATCAAGCTGCATGGATTGTAGACAGTTTTCTTTGTAGGGGTGGAAGAAAAGCTCATGTTTCTTCTTGCTGGCACATTTGGCACAGAAGTAGTGGGTCTTTGCAAGGTTAGACCGGGGCTTATTGGCCCCACTGCAGAAGCACTAGACACCATCCTAGTCACGGTAGGCGTTTCAGCTGCACCATAACAAAGAACACTAACTAGGAGGTCCTCCGTACCCGAGACCGAGACTATCCGTTTCAGATCTGTAGTTGTAATTTGATTTTGGGGATCACTTAGGATACAGTCATGCTTGTATCCAGCCGTCGGGTTTCTTGCATTTCCCCATGAGCACATCTTTAGCCTGGCCTGTGAGCGATTCGGTGAGCTCGGGCGCAGAATTAGTGGCTCTTTGGGCATCACCAACTGCGGGTCTAAGTGTGTCTAACTTTTCAAGTTAGAACCTTCTCGCGAAGTCAGAAAATTGCCCAGGTCAACTGGTGGGGGGAATGGCCTAGCCAGCAGTCATACCTAGATGAAGAAACCCAGCGAACGTCTCCCAAAAAAAATCCATGGATGGAAAGCACTGCTGGAGATGCTTTTGGAAGAGTTTTCCGAATGATTTATCGACATACGGTCTCATGCGCATGCACACCATCGCTGCATTGATATATAGATAGGTAGAAACCTTATAAACCATCCATAATATCACCTGGAATCAAAATTTGCAAGATTGCATTGGATAGAGGGCTCCCCAGGGATGGGATCAATTGATGAATAAAGTACTAGTAGTAATTAGGGGAATACTAGTAGGTCAACATTGCTTTTGAACGGTGATGATGGCCTGAAGTTTGAACATTGGAACCTTGGAAGTCACGGGAGTACGCACCTGCCCTTTTCATTGCAATGTTCAAGAACTTCCCTTCCAATCTTGTGCATTTCGGCAATTCCAACTCGCTTTTACTTTTTTTTCTACGTACTAGTACACTTAACAGCCCGCCTGCTTAGTTGATTCCTTTTTTTTCTTTTTCACGATGGGGGACAGTAGCCTTATTCCTTCACATGAGTGGTCCCCTGGCTTGCACCCTCAGAATCGATCAGAACTGGTACCACATCCCCAAACGGGGACTCACTCTCCATGGTTCATGCAGCCGCCTCAGAAGTTTGGCATTGATACAACTGCTTTTTCTTTTTCCAAACCAGCTATTAATCGACAAAACTTTTCGTTACGCAAACCGCCCAAGTACCCCTCTGCCAACGTTACACCTCAAGAGAGCTCTCTTCCTTTGGAGACTCCGAAGAAACCTGAAGCACCAAGTCAATGCCGACAAAAGGCACCAATACCGTCTGCGTGGGTGTACATGCTACTTTTTCGAGAATGATTTACTGATATTTGTCCTTGGTAGTTGTCTCCCATCCATTGCAGATCCTGAGCCTCACCACCTTGATGATGAAATCCCAGATGAGGACTTGCTCAGTGTACGAGATGTGGAGCTCTTGATAGTTAAGGAGCCTGACCGAGAAGTGTTACCTCCCGTGGAAGTCGAGGACATAATCGTTCAATCAAAGCCTTCCAAATCGCAGGTTACTGCAACTGTGGATTCCGTCCGTGAAACACCTATAGCGCAATCTTGCAATGAAAATACGAAGACCAAAGTATGTTAGAACCAACTAAACTTCCTCTGGTCAACTGACATTTCAGAAAAAGAAAACCGCTCCGCTCTCAACGTCATTCGTGCCAACAAAGATTCCTCAGGAAGGGATGACTACAGCGGACCGTGTCCGCTCTCCATTTCACGATGAAGTTCCACCGATGAACGAGCTACCAACCTCGAAGGGCTCAACTCAGGTGCGAAAAAGAAAGTCGAACAGAAGACAAAGGTCAATTTCTGTCAGCAAAGCTGACCCCCAAAACTTGAACGAAGTCACTTTATTTGAGTTGCTCATTGCGAAGATCAAACAACGCGAGGAAAACGAAGCTGCCGAAAATGCCATGCATCATGAAGTGGAAACCCAGAACACTTTGTTGAGCAAGCAAAATCAAGACCTGCGACAGCAGATTCACCTCGCTCAGTTACGCCTACAGAAGACTGTTGAAGAATCCAAAGCAAATCGCTCTCTTCTAAGCGAATGGAAATCAAAGATACGCAGTTTCAAACAAGTTGTCAACGAGTTAGGGCGGGGATACGATGATCTTCGCAACGAAGCTAACGAACAACGTGAGAGGGCCTTGTCTCTCGAAAAGGAAGGGAGTGATCTTACCACAGATATTTGTCAAACCAAGGTCCGTATTTCGCAAGCTGAGGAGATGATTGACAGCCAGCAGAAGAGAATATTTGAGGATGATAAGGCTATAGCCGTTTTGGAACAAGCCTTGTCCGGCTCCCGGAAGGGAGAGGAGAACGCAAAACTGCAATTGTCTGAGCAGAAGAAGCGGGTTGTGATGCTGGAAGCGTACATTCAAAACTTCGCTATGGCCCACACAAAACAGATTGGTCTGATGAAGGAGGGTCAGGAGATTTTGATTGAAAGATTCACGAAAGGCTTGGATGCTGTGACTCACGATTCCTCCAGCGTCAAAGATGCCGTCTTGCTGGCCATCGCAGACGCCTTTGGAACTTGCCAGTCCACAATTATGTCCTTGACCAACAAGTTTTCAGAAGAGCAGATAAATGTCGAAGAGTTCACGCGCGAAGCTCACGATGTGGTTTCTCGGTAATCAACCCCATACATGCAGATATTCGGAGCCAAGTACTAATCGATGGATCTAGAATTGGCTCTCTTTCGTCTCAATTTTCTGAGAACATTGAAGGAAGCATCAGAGTGAACAATGGGGTAGCCAAGACTCTTCGGGCCAAAATTGAAGAGATCCAATGTCTCCTGGGCCCAAAGTCTTCAATGATGACGCGCCTTGATCAGTGTGACAGCTCATGCGCGGCCCTGAAGACAAATCTTGACACCATTGAGCCAAAAATAAATGCGCTTGGTAACTCGGCCAAGGCATTAACTGCGACGGAAAGTTCTCTTGTTCAGGACCTTGAAAGCTTTAGCAAGAAGCTCGCAGATGCCCAGCTTCAAACAAACAATCCCGTTCTCGAAAAAGAGCTGGCGGGAAAGTTTGCGGAAAACACCCATCTGCAGATTCAACTTCATGACTTAGGCTCTAAGGTTGATACCCTCCAGCAAGCCCTGTCTGACAAAGGAAGATTGATTCAAGACTCTCAAAACTCATTGGCTGAGATCACTGCAAAACAGCAAATGGCTGAGTCTCAGAACAGACAACTGGAAGCCGGAAAAGCGGCTTTGCGACTGGAATTCGAGACAGCAGAAAAGAATATGCGACAAGAATTCAGCAAAAGAAATGCTGAGCTTATCGACCAATTGAGGAATGAGCATGAAGCAGAACTTCGTGTTTTTCAAAAGGAAAAAGACGACATTGAGGAAGTGTCTCAGACACTCATAGTTCAACTTGAAGGGATTCAAAATTCTTTGGTTTGTATCCGATAGATAGAAGAAGACATCCATTTGCTAACAACTTGTAGATCGAAGCAAAGACGCTCGTAGATGAGCATGGCAAAGAGCGCAAAGCGTTGGTATGTAACCCATAATGCTGGTAAGCGTCGCTGATTTGAGAAGCTCGAGGATACAGGACAGCAGATACAAGATCTCAAGAAATCCGACGAGGAGTCCAAAGCTCAACTAGAAGCCCAGCGTGCAGAAATAGAAAAGTTCCAGGAGCTGGACGCCATCTCTCGGGTTGAGAACAGCGAATTACGAGATCACCTGGAACAAGCCCAACAGAAGATCAAAGATCTTGAACAGAAGTCAACATTCATCACAAATGCAGAAGAAATTAAGGCACCGCAGCCGACTCATATAGTGCCTTTTGCAGCTATTGAAAACCAACTCCTAGGGCGGCCAGGAACTTCACAATATGGCGAATCTTGCGACTTTGCGATGCTCTTCATGTCAGATGACCAGTCAGCTCCAACGCCAATAGACAAATCAACGCTCCAAGATCCTCCATTGGACAACTCCAAAAATGCTGGAAAAGATGGTGGGCCCCAAAAGCCTGTCTCAAAATCTGCAGATCCTGTTGTCACTCCCGTGAAGTTAAACCAGTCTACGAACAAGAAGCGCAAAGGAGTCAACTTTGAGCCTGTCAAGGATACAAGCAAAGCAACGGACTCCATGGATGTGCAGCCGGCTGCCAGTCAGCCACAGAAAGAACCAGAAGAACATCCCAACAAAGTATCCAAGCACATTCACAAATGGACTTACAGTCGTATCCAAAGCTCTACTTCAGAGGTCAAACAGGAGCAGATTAGCATGCCTTCTCGTGGCGCCACATCTGATCGGCGAAGTAGCCCAAAGGCTCTTGTTTCCGCCAGCAGTGCGCCGGCTTTGACACAGCCCAGGACCAGGAATACTAGGGGCCGCCGCAAGGGCCGAGGTAAGTGATCGATCAGTCTTACTCTCTTTGCTGCTAATGGGGCTTACAGGCCAACAATATGATGCCCGCTTCCAGGATGGTTGAACCGTTTCAGCTCAGCTGAGGAATATCTTCCAAGGTCAACTCGTGTCGTTTGTTTGTTGGTCCAATTATGATTCCAATTATTCCTTGATCATTTCTTTATACACGCACTTTGAATGGTTGGTACCTTGATATCCGATTGATAAAACGTCCACCAGAGCGCCAAATATCTTTTGCCGGATGCCTTGCTGAATTTCCCTTTTCCACCAGCCATGACTTACCCTTGATTTATTCTAACCCAACCGAAGCAATCGTCCCTTTTAATGTGTCCGAGATATATATTACCCAGCTAGAGATATGAAGGAATCAGAATTCTTTTTATTTTCAATTCAGAACCCAAAGCTGTAATGCTCTTGAACGCCAAACACAATGCTCCATCAAAAGGAAGTAACCGACGGAGCAGCCAACAGAAGCGTAACACTCCGTCGCTTTAAATCAAACTTCCCAGGATATAATGTACACAAAAAAAAGTTACAAGCCCACCGTCCTTCTCAAGCTCGTCCATCGATCCTCACACCAGGCACTTGTCATGATCCCAATCAACAATCAGTTCTTCCAAGGTTGGCGATAGAGATTCTCCCTAGTCCCGAAATATCCGCATCGAATCGAGATTGCCGGCGAATGGCATGGTAGGTAGTATGTTGAGGGGTGAAGAGAGGGAGAGAGATAGAGAGAGGAGATCGGACCAAAGTCGCAGCCATCCGAAACCGAAACCGAGATCGAAATCGAATCTATTTCGCCTTTCCGCCCTTGGTCGCCTCAAGGAAAAGCACAGTCTTCTTAACGACAGGGTCGTACTTGAGCATGCTCAGCGGACGGTGAACACGCGGCCGGATCATAGTGCGGTAGTAACCCGTCATGGCCATCGAGATGAGGCGCACGGAAATGGTACGTGACTTCGCTGTAGAGTAAAAAAGACAAGATTAGCCCGACTGTTCAGCATCTGCATTCTGCATCTTGTGTGCGTTCTTGTTTCCGTTCTCATTCAATGCTTTCATAGCTTGGCTGGCTGGCTGGCTGAGCCCGGGCAGCTTTTCAAGAACAGGGCCGGGGGCGCACCGCGCGATTCATGCTTTGTGCTGGGAGTCGAATCGATGGGTTCGGGATGGGGGGTGTGTAGCTAGCGGCGTAGACTCACCTTTCTTGGCCATTTTTGCTCGAGGTCCCGAGGGGTCTGGATCGGTGTTCGATGTGATGGAAATTCGAGGCGGAGTCGGACAAGCCGCAAAAGCGATGTGCACGTGATGGGATTAGTCAGGGGGTTGTGCGTGCTCTGATTGGTTGGCTGGTCGGTTCAATCGACTGGTCAGTAGAGACGGAAAAATTGACCTCAGTTTTTTTAAAAAAGATTATCGGCGATGGTTATTTTTTTGACTCTGGTGGCGCCCGTATTCGATTGCAGCTTACTCACGCCAGGATTTAGGCGTGTTTGTCGGCTTCCCGGTGGCGTGTTGTGGTGAGAGTTGGATTTCGGGGAGGTTTCGGGCGTACCCGGACCGGGATGGTATGGACCATGGGTGGTCATGGGGGAAAGTAGATTCATGTTCAGAGGTTGATAAATTGCTTATTTTGGTTTGGATTTTTTATGTCCGGTATGGTTTTGGGGACGTGGATCCTTCTGGGCAAACTTGCGCTGGCTTCAAATGTTGCTTACGCGACCGTATGTATGCACCTTTGTCAAGTGAATACGGGTGGTTGGAACGAAGACTTGAAAGCAAGTGTGTATAGTATGTAAACATGTGAATAACATTGAATCGATGGACGGATGTTTTGCCTAGTACCTCTAGGGCAGGCTTATCGAAAGAGATGACGTCTTCAGGGCTCAGGGTCATCAATGGATTTAAAGTTGAAAAACCAACTTTGGAATGGAATATACATAGTTCTTATATAACATTGATTATTATTTGTCGTCGGAGCTTGATACATTAATGATGAATGGGGAGTAACATGAATGATGAAATATGTAGTATCATGTATTTATCTCCAAGAGATCTGGATACATACTACATAGTCAATGGATATCTTATAGCATGTGTTCATCTTGGAACTTGAAAGTGCGCTTGAAAGGTGGAATCACTCAATCACGATCAAAAAAAAAGAATATAAAGCGCATTCAATCATTGTTGATGAACGTCCCTTACTCATTGTCCTGGACGTCGATGACGGTGGACTTGAACTTGCGGGCTGAGATCTTACGGTTGAACAGAATATCGCTCTCACGGTAAGAACGGTGCTTCAACTCGGGAAGGAAGAAGTAGGCCATGACCCAGCAGACACAAGCGGTACCTCCCCAAACGTAACCACACTTACCAGCAAGGTTCCATCCGGTGGTGTTGAGCATCTGTGAGGCCAAGTAGATCATGGGGATCTCGGCAACGTAGTAGGCAGCACGACCAACGGCGGTGCTAAGAGCACGGAGGCGGACGGAGGAGGTCTCGGAAATGATGGTGTATGAGATGGGACCCATGGCACCGGCGAACACGAAGGAGATAACGACACCAAGACAGGCCTGCGCGTAGTTGGTTCCGTGCGTGGTTGGGACGGAGGCAACAATTCCGAGAATGAAGAGGAGAGTAATATTGATGGCTGTGCCCCAGAGATAGATGGTTCGACGACCAAACCAAGATGTCAGGACCCAAGACAAGGCGTTGGCAACGAGCTGAAGACACGAGTTGATCAAGTTGAGCTTGAAAGCCATGGTTGTTGCGATTCCGGCCTCTAATTAGGATATCAGTGATTCGTTTCTCTAAAGTTTGAAGGGCTGTCGGGAATTGCAGCTACTTACGCTCGAAGAAGTATGTCGCCTGGTTGGCAATCAGGTTACCAGCAAAGTTCTGGGAAGCGTACATCAAGCAAGTGATGATTGTTCGGCGCAAATCGGTACCCTTGAGCAGGTCGAGGAGAGTAGGAGAACCACCGATCTGTGCCTCAATCTCAACCGTTCGTTCCATCATGGCAAGCTTCTTTTCCGCATCCTCGGGTTTACTTCCAAGGCGAACAATAGATTTGAGGGCCTGCTCTTTGCGCCCACGGCGAATAAGCCACCATGGGGATTCGGGGGCGAAGAAGAGGATAATGAGGAGGGGAGTCTAGAGAGGTTAGCCTTTGGAGACATAATTTTTGAGTTAAAGGGAAACTTACAGGGAAGATCCATTGCAGGGCAGTGGGTAAGCGCCAGGACCATTGATCATTGCGGCTGTTGAAACCCAAAGTGGCGGCGGCGACGATGATTGATCCAATAGACCAACTCATTTGCAGGGTGGCTGTACAGGCACCACGAAGACCGAGAGGGACAATCTCACTGGCATAGGCGGGGGAGTTGGCAATGAACATGCCCCAGGGGATACCTTCAAATGCCTGGCCAATGACCATGACCTCGAGAGAGTTGGCCTGGTAATTCGGTTAGAGGAGATGGTCTGGCGGTGATGAGTAAGTTTACGAGAAGGTTACTCACAAAGAAGGAAATGAAAATAGTAGCATTCATCAAGATCAGAGCCACGATGGTTGTCCAGCGGTAGCCGATACGGTTAGTGATGGGACCGGCCAAGAAGACACCGACAAAAGCACCACACTGGCCAGACTGGAAGAGGGCACTTTGCCATCTGGTTGGAATGGAACGGGAGCCATCGGCGGTCATGACACCGTAAGTGTTCTTGAAGTAGGTGAGTGCAACGAAGTTTGTGTTGAGAAACATATCAAAAGATTCCATGACCTTGATGGAGAATTAGCGGGTGCCCATGAAGCTGTGAAGCACACAATCGACTCACGATAGTAAAGCACATGGTGAAAGCCCAGAGACAGGCCCAAGGGTGAGCCTTGACATTCTCCCAGACTCCCATCTCATGCTCTCGGTTCTCAGCCTCGAAGGCATCCTTCAGCAGATCGGCATTGCCCAAGACCTCGGCATGGAGGACGTCGATCTGTTGAGCTTCGGCCTTTGGCTCGATCTCCGACTTTTGGTCGAAGCTACCGGCAGACATTGTGGGTTGGTTCACTGTTCACTAGTTGTCGATAAGTGAGGAGGAATGAAGAAACAAAACCACAACCTAAAAAAGAAGAAAGAGAGAAAGGTGGGGAAGGAGCAGGTGAGGATCTTATAGAAAGAAAGATCAAGTCACGTTTTTTTTCTTTTCAGTTGCTTCCCCCGTAGTTTCCCCTTTCATTGTGGAACGCGTGTCACACGTGGTTTTCTTGAGGGTACGTGAAAAATTCACTGTGCAAGTGAATTAGCGGTTGACTGATCCCGGTATCCCCAGACCATCTTCCCTTCTCGGCCCCGTACCCGGGGAAAGCTGGGGTGGCGTACTCCACTCTGGAGTAATCCCACCAGTTACCGGAGCGGGTTTAGCATTCGGGGCCAAATTGCAACTTCAACCGGTAACCCTACTGGACGGACGAAGCCGAGTCCAAGTCACACGGGCCCTTTAGTACGCATAGAATTGATTCACGCTTGAACCAGTTGGGAAATTATCCGTGAGATCACAGGCTGCAGCCCCGAATTATTAACGAATTGAACCCTTGTCCCGAACCATCCCATACGACCGAAAAGTCCTTGCTTTTGGGCTTTTGGGCTTTTGGGATTTTACTTTTGGGCTGGTCTAAGCTTTAAGATTTGGAGGGGGGCGTTAACTCTTTCCCAGATTGAAGCTTGTGTTTTTTTTTTTTTTTTTTCTTTATTTTTTTCTTTCTTTCAGGTAGAAAAAGTTCTCTTTGTTGATGCGAATACTCTCTCCACATGTTTCCAGGGTTCCTAGTTAACCTTGGTTAAATCGACCTAATTTTTTGGATTTTCTGGGGCCCCGGGAAACCAAGCCAAGCTAATTCTTATCTCCCTCAGGGGCTACCAGCTACTTTGGTAACACCAACCGTCTAAAGAAGACATGAGATCCCGGTCTGTACCGGAGAATTGCTAGAAATGTCTTGAATCGGTTACCTTTTTGGACCTTTTGGACTTTTTCCTTATTATATTTTTGAAAATCGGGTGAACCTGGAAATCCCGAGGTTGGTAAAGTAACGCCAATGCCAGCGCCACCAATGTAACTCGGAGTCCGTAACCGGGTAACGACTCCTAACTTCGGCTAAAACTTTTAGAACCGATGCTCGCTTAAACCTTGGAAATCCCGATCAATACCTTGAAGCTTTCTGACTGGACAACTACAGTTATGGAGATGGGCTGACTTTTTTTCTTGTGTCCGTTGAGACAAAGCGTATGCATCAAGCATGCTGGCCTGGCTTGGCTCCAGGGCTGACTTGGCTGATCAGGTGGTAAGCGCCAGATCAGCTTTGGATGACTGTTGTTCGGAATCTCGCCCCTCGCTAAACCAGATCTCTGTCTCTTTGAGGAAAATAAGGCCGAGATTGCGAAGCGAGCTCTTTGGGCTGTTTCTATAAATTAATTGACCGGCTCCTCTTGCACACCGGTTGTTCTCCGGCGGGGGGAAAAGCAGGAGTGGGGAGGTCGATTAGCGACCAGGATGCCGACCAAGATGGGCTCGAGGCCAGTATCGAGGTGGGGACGCGTAGTCCAGTTGAACTGGTTCCAAGTTTGATCTTTGTTCTCTCCGGGGATCCTTGTAAGGTTTGAGCTCATGATTTGCGCACGGGGATTTTTGCGGGGTTGGAAATAAGCACCTGAGGCCGAGCTCACGGGCGCCTGCCAAGGGAAATCATCTGTGCAACACGTACGAGGTTACACATTTCATGGCATGATAAGCTTTGTGGTCATGCGGGTAACTTGGAATGTGGGAAGTGATCAAGCCATGACACATGGCCATCGCTCTAAGGTTTCATTGAACCGTTATAAGCACTCTTGACCCCTGCCAGAACTCACGGGCCACTCTCGAGTACTCGGCCGAACCCGTTCGCGAGCAAAGGTAGGCAGCACGTGTGAAAATATTGTACCTTGATATTGTTTTCGCGGATAAAAACTCGAAGGTAGCCTTCAAATTTCAAAGTTCACTCCTAGGTATGCAAAAGTTCTTTCAAACCTCCAAACTGCTGCCCTCATTCTGAACTCTCGGGGCTCCCGAGTCCATCGGTCCGGGCCGATCTTGAAATCATCGGTAACGAAATGCGGAGATGAGCTTGGAAGAGAAGGGCATGGAATGTGACTCGAGTTCGACAGTCAAAGTACTCAATTGAGGAGAAGATATCACGATTTGCGACAGGAGAAGCTGGTTCTACAAGCTTGACAAAGTAAAGGGGTAATTCCGGTCATGTTGCACTGATGGCGTGATTATGGGAAAAGCGCTGTCAAATAACCATTACGAACCGGAGATTGGCGTTCCTGATATATGACCTGCACTTCGTGAGGTACTACTTCAAAAAGTTGTATGTTCTATATAATGTTTTCTGAATGTATCCACTCTGGGGCTTGTGGGTGAGGCAAAAAGATCCCTGGTTGGCCAAATTTCCAAGTGGGTAGTGGAGTGGATCAAGCTTTGGCCCAGCCGCCCAGGGTCCAGGGTCCAGTGTATATCAGGTATACTAAGTCATAAATTTGGCTTGATAAACTAGAAATAAGGAGTGATGAAAATAAGAAGCAAGAAGAATAATAGGATATGGTAGGGATAATTGATGTGTAGTGTAGTAAGAAATAAAAATCGATGATGAGGAAAGCAAGACTGCAGAAGTGGCAGAGAAAATAAAAGACGGAACCAACTTGAAGGAAGCTTAAGACTGGAAAGAATCTCGATGAGAATGATACTAGATCAGGACTCTAGTGTGGGATCAGTGGCAAGACAGACAGGGAAGGAGGCACCTATAGTCAAAGTGACTAGGGGCTCCCTTATATTTAACAATTTGAGGATAAATTCCATCCTGGCACCCACGTAGTCCAACTGGTTCCACCCTTCGGGACCTCAGCCAGCTCTGGATTTGCGGCCCCCACTTCAGGTACACTGGGCCCATCCACGATGGGGATACTGAGTAGTACGGCGAGCCTAAGAGTCGAAGCCTAAGTTGAGTGACAGCGAGAAAGTGCGCCGCGGACCTACTACAAAGTATCTGCCCTCTTTTTTTTCTTTTTTTTAAATTATGAAAGTATTTGATTTTTATCTTTTTTATTTGATTTGATTTGGATTTTTGAAGTTTGGAGGGAAGTTGTTAGTATGAAGCCGTGATGCATCGATGGTGGGAGCGAGTGACTTCTTTCTTGGGAAATCTTTAAGTATTTGTGCTTTTTGACTCCTTGAAGGCTGCAGGTTCGATTCCAGGACTGATCGGTTCAAATGTTCTTTTCTTTTACATCCTGCTACTACCATCTCTCTCTCTCCATCCTTATGGGATTTGATATCTTGGATCCCTACCATGATGATCTCTAGTCTTGCTTATTTCAATTATATTTCCATTCACTCATATCATATACAGTATACTAATCATTAGATGAACTCATTTCTGCTGCAAAAAGGTCAAGGCACCCAAAGCCAAAGCATCTATCCCAGTCCGCAAAGTCGGCTCAATAACAGGAGCAAACAAAGGAGAGTGGTTCATCGGCAACTCCTGCACAGTCCCATTCTCAACAGCCTCATCCCACACCTTCTCATCAATCCCACCAAACATCCACATCACATACGGCGCCCCAGCCTCCGTCGCCAACAACGAAAAGTCCTCACTAGCACTCGGCCTCTCCATATCAACCAGGCCATCCCCAAACCTCGCCCGAAACGTCTCCCGAATCGCCTCCACCGACCGCTCATCATTAACCGTCGCCGGACAAGACGACGTAAGCCTCACAGAAGGCTTCTCAACCGCCCCACCAGCCAAACACTCCGCCTCCACAATACGATGAATAGCAGCATGCACACGCCTCCTCACCTCGCCATCAAAAGTCCGCACACTAAACTCCAAATCCAAATGATCCGGAATCACATTCGACGAATTCCCCGCATGAATACTCCCACAACTAACAACAGCCAACTCCCCCGGCCTCACCTCCCTCGACACAATAGTCTGCAGCTTAACCACAATCGACGCCCCAATCACAATCGGATCGATCGTCGTCTGCGGCGCAGACCCGTGCCCTCCCCGCCCGAAGATCCGCACCTCAAATGCATCAGCAGCCGTAAGCAGCCTGCCCGCCCGCACATTCACGCTCCCGGCCCGCATCCGCATGACGTGCTGCGCAAGCACAAGGTCCGGCAAGGGCACCTTCGCGTATAGCCCGTCGTCGAGCATGGCGCGCGCGCCGTCCAGCGCCTCCTCCGCTGGCTGGAAGAGGCTGATTAGGGTCCCGCGCCAGTGGGCGCGCGCGGCATGCAGGAGCGTCGAGGCGCCCATCAGGCTTGTGACGTGGGTGTCGTGGCCGCAGGCGTGCATGACTGGTTTGCTGTTGCCTTGGTCGTCTTTGGCTGTGCGGGTGCTTGCGTAGGGCAGGCCGGTCTTCTCTTCCAGTGGGAGGGCGTCCATGTCTGCGCGGAGGAGGATGGTGGGGCCATCGCCGTTGCGGAGGACGCCGGCGACGCCGTGGCCGCCTATTTTAGAGTGGACTTCGAAGCCGAGGGTTTGGAGGTGGTCGGAGGCGATTTTTGCCGTTTGCTCTTCTTGGCCTGAGAGTTCGGGGTTCTGGTGGATGTGCCGGTAGATTTCTTCGTAGGGTTTCAGGTCTGGTCGGTATTTGTCTAGGAGGTCGCTTAAGTGGCTGTTGTCTTTGTCGACGGTGTCTGTGTGTATGTAGGTACAGTCAGTATAAGCGCTAGATGAAACAAACGATGGATCGACTGGTGACCAGGAGTATCCGTCTTCAAATGTTTGTGGGGACCTGAGATATATTTACCCAGCAAGGTGAGTTTCATGTTCATGACGGGCGAATTTTGGTTGAATAGTGCAATTATTCGTTGGAAACGGGGGGACTAAGACTCCTTTAACTGTTTGCCGAGCGGGTATAGATTGTAGAGGCTAGCGGGACGCAGTCCTTTGCTCAGATCTGGAATCGACATATTTATGCTCGATGTTCTCTTCATAAGCGCTAAACTTTGTTCACAACGCGTAATAGGGACGTGATAAGTGGACTAGAGTCCACCGTGCTCCAATGACAATAGAGGGAAATTATCAGGCTACACTAGTCCGTCGAGGCTTTTATTTCCGAGTCGGCTTCGCCGTGAAATGGATTATCTAGATCGATGCTGATCTCGAAAAATGCGAAATGGGCGAGGTTGATCTTGGAATTCCCGAATTCCCCACTTTCCCCATGCACGAAATATTTCCCGGTTAGTGCTGATTGGCTGCTGCTTTTACGTAGTAAGTAGAGCTCTACACATGCACTCACAATATTTGAATCGCTCAGTGCTTGTTGCAAGGAACGGAAATCTAGTATGTGCTCAGTATTCCACTTCGAAGGGAGACGCCAATACTATCATTAATTGGGTGCCCTCCTTTGTTAGTAGTAGCTTTCTTCCTCTTCAAATGTTCCTCCCTCCTCTTGCTTTCTTTACTCAATCATTTTCTACCTGTCCCTCCTCTCCCCTCTCTCTATAAATCGCCTCTCACCGCATTCTTCTCTACAGTCCGCTTGCTATCGAGCTTGCATGACAGCAGAGTCTCTGCTTACCAGACGATATTCCAACAGGGGAGCGACTTTCCTCTTTTCAAAGCGACACATCACTGGGAAACCGTCCAAAGGGGCATTTCTGCCGAAAATCGACATCGAAGAAACTACAAAATTGGTTCATTCAATTAAAGAAAGCTTATCCATCCATGTGCGGCTACTGTGACGAACAGCTCGAGAGCTCGCAAGCATGGAAAGGCCTAATTGGTCCGAGAGCATCTGACAAGGGTCAAGTTGGTGGAAGACCTAACGTTGCACGAAAGCGGGAGTTGTTGAGCGAATGGGAATAGCAGGACACGCACCCCGGGCCGATCGACAAAGGAATGTATATCCGAAGGGCAGGGTTGTCCGCGACTCTGCGAGCAAGACTTGCGATGGCCGGCGTTGGGCGTGAATTGGATAAGGATAATTCGCGTCAGCAACAAATGGCTTCTGGGGCACACTAACCACACGACACAATACAAAGGATAGCCAATGCGTCGAGAACAAAGTGGAACCAGCCTTGAAGAATCACAATTCCATCGGATCGATCGCTCTGCCAGAGGGTACCACGATGGGGAAGATCCATGCATCGTGGAGGATATTTCTCTGCTGATCGGCATTGTTAGGGACCGTGTCAGCTGACCCAACCTAAGTAAATTCTTTACCAGATACTCATTACGAATACCATGCAGTCTTATCACATGTACCATCGATCCATACCAGGTATAACCGGGAAGGAAAGGCGGAAGCCAAATCCTCGAAGCATAGCATTATGCACAGCTGGGCACCTGGGCGTTCAAAGCCTTGGAAGAGTTCAAATTATGGAAGAGAAATGAAGAGTTGCTAGCTTTGAAATCCGAAAAAAAATATTGAATCGGTCAAGCTTGCCAGGATCGTCATTTTCCATGTCCGCGTGCCTGGTATACATGACCTCGCGGGGACCCGATTCACCCTACAACCCGCCAAGCTTTCTAGGGTTCAAAGATGAGACCCTCAATGATGTTGACTCAGGTGGCAAATATCACTCCAAGACAAGAGACTGATGCCTATTCTGATTCTAAAAGATAGACTTCAGCTGACGATCAGAATTTTCAACTCCGATCGCGAACAACGTTTTCTGCCTTGCGCTTGGACCAAGTATATCAGCCACAAACTAGAAAAAAAAGGGTCTATTCACCACACACCAAGCCATTCTACAGGCTACACTGCAGATGCTTGACTGGGGTCAAACTCAGTTTTGTCCTTTCCGTCTGACATTGATTTTTCTTTGTTGCCAATGGTGTCACGGGTTCATGTAGCAGTTCTCAGATCTCTCCTACGGGCCGGTCCCCACTAGTGGAGCCCACGATATGCCTCAGCCACTCACGGCCTGCGATCCACACGAGAAAAAAAAATTCAACAACCAGCAAAAAGAGAAGGCCAGATTGTCTGGATTAGAACCGAACGCGGGGGTCGAACCCGCAACCTTGAGATTAAGAGTCTCACGCTCTACCGATTGAGCTAGCCCGGCTGGGCTTGGAGAAGGGCTGGGAGGATGGCTCTATGAAGTGCTGGGTAGATACCAGATATGAAAGATACAAAATGAGCAAAAAGAGAATCCAGATTTCTCTGATTTGAACCGAACGCGGGGGTCGAACCCGCAACCTTGAGATTAAGAGTCTCACGCTCTACCGATTGAGCTAGCCCGGCTGGGCTTGTAGACGGGCTGGAGAGATGGCGTTTTGAAGCCCACGAGGGTACCGGATAGGAAAGAGGCAAAAAGAGAAGGTCAGATTACTCTGGATTTGAACCGAACGCGGGGGTCGAACCCGCAACCTTGAGATTAAGAGTCTCACGCTCTACCGATTGAGCTAGCCCGGCCGGGCTTGAAGACGGGCTCGAAAGATGGCTTCATGAAGCCTGGCAATGTATCAAATGGGACAAGAAGCAAAAAAGGAATCCAGATGTCTGAATTCATGGTTAGAACCGAACGCGGGGGTCGAACCCGCAACCTTGAGATTAAGAGTCTCACGCTCTACCGATTGAGCTAGCCCGGCGGGCTTGTTGAAGACGCAGGCCAAAAAATGACTCAGATTGGACATCGGGATCGGTATTCCTGGTCCAAGAGTGAGTATCTAGTCCGGTCGGGGGCCGCCCGGCGACAGACCGCGAATGGCAGCTCGGAGCAGAATGGACAGGAACACCCGGGTTCATCGCGCAAGACATTTCGTATTGACTTATACGATCGGCACCGATTGTCCAGTAGCGTCGCGGGCGGTGATTTTAGAGTTCGGGTGTGGTGTTGACACTGTTGAGGGTTTGACCCGGGTGATGTTGGGTTCAAGTCAGAAATATAGATTGGCGGATGCCTCGTAGGCAACCAAGGACATGGATGGCCAGAAGAGCCAGAAGAGCCAGGAAGCGATGTCGTCGGTGTTTAGTCGCTTCGACATGACCTGCAGCCATGCTCGTCATTATTTTCATGCAACTCTACCGACACACTCGCATTTGTGGCGGTGTATTCAGGAACAAGGGCCAGGTGTCAGCATGGGAGCGATACGAGCTCCGACGTGGGTGGCTGGTGTGACGAATCACGACAAAGCGTCAGTGGCATATCGTGATTGAGGCTGTGTGTACTTGGCTTGTAATGGCCTCATCAGCCTCTTTGTGGCTCAAGGTCATGGAGGGGAAAAAAGAGGATTGTTTTGTGTTTGTGATCTTTGGGGTCCGCAACATTGTTCCCCCCCTTTTCCCTTCCCGACTGGCCTATTCTTAGCGGGAAGGGCTAATAATAATGATCGTAGTTTTGAAAGCCCCCAGCACTTTTGTATCACCATAAATGGAAATTACCAGAAAAGGAATGCGATCTATAATGGGAAATTTCAGATGAAACTTGACAATGGTTTTGGTTCGCTGTTGGTGTTCAAGGGGTGTCTCAGGAGACGCTTGTCTGGGGCAAGCGGTAGCAGAGCAAATGATGTCAACGGTGAATGAAAGCTAGAGCCTCAGGTCCATGACGATGTGGATCATGAATGGTGATGGATGCAAGTTGAGACAGATTGCAGTAATTTTTTTTCCGATTTAATCGGCAATCCTGGTGACTCGGGGCATTTTCGCAAGTGACTTAATGCACGAGACGCCCCCTTGGCGGGCGCAGGAACACGAGAGAGGCTCAAGCCACTGAAGAGGAAACCTTTCTCAATGGAGTAAGGTAAGAAGAGCGATCAAGGATCATCAAATGAGGAACGAAGTCAAAAACGAAAAACGAAAAACAATAAAAATAGAAAAGTCGAGAAATCGAAAAATAGCAGTGTTTGAGGTTCCGTTGAAAGAGGAAGATGCAAGTTCGGAGTCTACATTCAGTAAGTAAAAGGTGGCATTCACACCATCTTTAGACCCCGCGCATTTGGAAATCCACCTGCGCATGAATTGACCTTGATCTCGGCCAATCAAAGTAGACTTGTTCATTGACTGAGCCACATGCTAGCGCCCATGTACAAAGATAGTACGAGTACATTGGTTTTGTAGTGTAGATTGGTGGGGCCAGCGGGTCCCTCTGGTTATGACTATACTTGCACCTGGATTTTAACCTTGCAGGTTGATCCTTGACCCCAGGCTACAATCACTCGATTCCGCCTTGTGAATCAGTCAGAAAAAAAAAACTATATAACTTTCCCTCCACCCCCACCTTATACTTATTTCTTTCCCATCGTTATTTGTATCCAAAGTTCCAGACTTCCAAAGCTGTTTATCATACATCATACACCATCTGCCATCTGACACTTGATCATACTTCCAACACATTATCTATATTATCTAACACGGTCTTCAAAAACCGTCTCTACGCGTGACCCCAGGAAATCCATCATCGTGTCTCCCTCACGCTCAACTACATACATGGTCGACCCAAACACTTTCCTCACTACAGAAAGACCATCGCGATCACCATCGCGCCGCCAAAGCATCCACCGCTCCATAACAATGCCTACCACCGTGAGTTTCGAGCCCATCGTCGTGCGTAACCTGCACGACGATGAGAACCTTGTCCTGGGCGACTTCGAAAGCCACGTTGCCCGCTGCAACCACTGTGCCTTGGCCATCGAAACCAGCGAGAACTACCACTGCGAGCGTGGCTATCTCCTCGCCCTCGACGTCACCAAGTACCTGTATACCGAAGGTGGAAAGACATTCGCAGCTGTGGACAGAGATAATGGCAAGCCGCGCCGAGTCAAGCTGCCCCGAGACTCGAGTGCCACTCGCAGCCTCCTGGTTTCCATCGAGAAGGGAGTTCGACTACAGTCTCCTCGTCGGGGCCGCGCTCCTGCTGTCCAACGCCTCAGCCCTGTGATCTCCCACACCCGGCCCATGCCCGTCATCGAACAGTCTTTGCCTCGCGCCCTCACACCAGAGCCCCAGAGCCCACCGCTTCAGATCATTGAGCGCTCGCCATCCATTACCAAGCGCCATGTTATCGTTTACCCTCGCTCTTCTCGCCAATCTTCTCGCTCTTCCAACGCTTCCAGCCGCAGCTCGTCTAACCGGGGCTCGCTGTACATCCCCGACCACCTGGACCGTGAAGACCGCCGCTATGAAACCCGCGGCCACCGATACCACCGTTGAACACATTGCCCTCAAAGACAACAAGTTACAAAAAAATAACAACAACAACAACAACAACAATTACCCCCATTTTGATTATGATGTTGATCATTTGTCACCGTTGACGGTCCACACTCATTACCATTCATCACTCTACTACACGAGTATGAATGGCCCAGACTAGTCAGTCCAAGAGCTAGTCATTCGCAACAGAAGGGGAAACAGTGGCTTGCCTGGAGCGCCCACCCCAACTGAAATCTGTTCAATTCGGTCATTGAACTCGACATTGGAAGCGGAATCCCAGATCGGAAACGATCTTGTGTCCATTGACGTGCCCCACGCATCCTTTGACGGGTCCTATACTTCGGTTTTGCGGTCTAGGCCATTACTGGCGAATGCGACCCCTCTTTTAGTTCCGACTGTGTGGCGGCCGGCCAATAAGAGGGGCGCAGAGTTGCCTGATTTATGCATGCCTAGAATTTTGATGCATGTTTTTACTGGTTGCTCATATGTACTGTGTGACTCACTTGTGGACTATGCATAGTTCTACGCAAGATGAACTTGCTTTGAAGGAGATTGGAAAGGTGGCTCTCCTGTGGATGTTTTTTTCCCTTTGTTTCTTCATTTACTATGATGTTTGATGATAGTTATGATTTGTGCTTTGCTTATGAAGATTGAGGAATACGTCATGAAATGAGAAACTACTTACGCCACTGTGAAATCCAATCCATATTCCTCTTTTGAAATAAGAACTTGAAAGTATTTAATTTTAAGAATTGAGGCTGTTGGGAATCGGCCGCTAGGCCAAGTTGGAAACCCGATCTCCAAGGTTTTTGCCACCAGGTCACAGGTGTGAATTTCCCACCTGTTTGACTCACTGCGGGGTTGTGGGCCTGGACAGTGGAGGCTGATTTCGCGTGGGGCAAGGCACCCTTGTCCACCTGGCTATTATTCCATACCCCACCAGCACCTCGAAACACCTCTTTTGATGTTCTTTTAAGACCTTTTCTTCCAAATATGACGGACAGGATTCAAGTATGACGTGAATGCAGGTGGAGTAGAGTTAAGATCGGTTCAATAACGAAGGTGCCGAATACCTACTTGTTAAATGGCCTAGAGTGAATCATGCTCCGCCTCAGTCATGAGATATGGACTTGTGGGATCAATTGTCTTGCGAACGATTTGTGGAGGCCACGTCTTCTGCTGATCCGCGCTTCTTCGCGTCTAGGGGCGGTAACAAGTTAAAGCTGCATAATAAATCACTCGAGACCGTCATAATCCCGCCCCAGTTGTCGAATTCGCCACAATACTAGAAATAGTTAGCTGTGGGTGTCATTATATCACAACAGAATGAAACCAGAAATATCAAAACTAGATGGGTACTTACATTCGGGGCAGAGAAGAGTGTCACTAGAATCCGGTCCTGGTAGAACTCGTACCCATCTTCAACCACCATATGAGCCCGGCAAACAAGGTCAAGGTCATGGCGCTGGAGAAAATCTGTAATCACCCTCTTCCCAAAGCAATAACTCACGCCCCGCTCATTGGGCTCCCAGTCCTCCTCCATGTCCGCGGGATCACTCCAAAGGAGATCATTCAGGAGACCGTAATCCGGCACATCAGTCGGACGAGCGATGTTTCGAATATCATCAAAGTGCGCCAAGGCAGGCGAGAGCCCGCCATGAACGCAGAAAATCTTCTTAGCAATTATCGCGGCGATGGGCATGCAGTTGAAGACATCGATAAAAGTCTTCCACGTTTTGATGGTTGTTCGCCGTTTGCACTCGTCGTAGAACCCGTATACCCGAGTCACGTTGGCGCATTCGTGGTTGCCCCGTAGAAGGAAGAATGTTTGGGGATATCTCAGCTTGTAGCATAGTAGCAGGAGGATGGTTTCCAGACTCTGTTTGCCTCGGTCCACGTAGTCGCCCAGGAAAAGGTAGTTGGTTGTGGATGGATAGCCGCAGAGATTGAACACGCGGATCAGGTCAGTGTACTGGCCGTGGATGTCTCCTACTACCTTTACAGGGGCGTTCAGCTCTAGGAACACGGGCTGTGAGAGGAACAGCTCGCGAGAGGCATCGCATATCATATTGATCTCTGCGGTCTTCAGGCAAACACGCTTCGGGACACTGGAAAGACCAAGCAGGCGTGAGAATCTGCCTCCCGAGGTCCGGACCGTAATGAGCAGGCGTGAGATCATATCATCCAGAATTGAGTCATTGACAACAGGCTTGCTTTCCAAGCGACCTGAAGGGGATTGGTCAAGTGATTCTGCCATGTTTTCTGGCCGGAAGTTAAGAATCGGTCCTATTGGTGTGTTTTCAACAAGAATAGGCTCGAGAGGCCGAGCTGACCCCCGTATACTAGATTCTGGCTGCGGCCAGGACCTAGGGGATTCAGAGGCACCGCTGAGCTCCCTAGAGCCCTGTTTAAAGAAAGCCTTCAACTGGGACATAGATGCCTCGTTTCCTTTTGGTACTTCCGTCGTAGGCAGCGGTGAACTAGATGAGCCACGCGAATCCTCCTCAAGAACAGAGTCTAGTACTGAGGGCTCCAAAGACTTTTCACTACTTGATCTAAGATGCTCCCGAGTGTCGCTGCTTTCTTGATGGGTCATGGGTATATGAGAATCAACCTGAACAGGGTCCAGAAGACGAGGATAATTCGTTTGTGCCAACAGTTGTTGGGGTGTTTCTTTCGTCGGAACGATTTTTTTGTCATCTTCGATATCACGCACTCGAGTACTATATCCAGAAATATCTGCATGATCCATTCCAATCTTCGTATCGGTCTGTGCCAAGGATTTTTGAGGTGTTTCTTTCGTCAGAACGGATTTTTTAAAAATGTCGTCTTGGTTAGCACGAGTTTTATACCCAAGATAGTCGTCTATATCATTGATTCTGCCCATTCTCGAAGCTTTTCTTGGGACGCAAACTGGCTGCTGCTGCTTGTGAGATAAATCTTGAAGTACTGGGTCATCAAAATTCTTATCTGCTTCCGGATCGACAGTCGCAAATCCCCACTCAAAGTCTCGGCACTCCCATATGGGAATATAAACACCAGAGGGAGGAATGTCAACAAAGTTGCCCCATTCTTCTATCGGACTGGAGCCCTCGAGGCTGGGTAACGATCTCTTGTTGTATGTTTTTGAGAGGCCATCTTCGCCCTTTGAAAAATTGTTGCGCAGTTCTTCCTCTGGGGCATTGATTTCTATGCCGAGAAACTCTCTGGCTGAGATGGATCCAGTATCTTCAAAGTTCAAAATTGTGGTTCTATCCGGATCGTTGTCTATGGTGCTCCTCTTGTAAGTTTTTGCCGCAGGTGAACTAGCACTCCCAACATCCGATGCCTCCGAAACTTCGTCATGATAAGGCGGGAAAGACTTAAGAGCAAGAAATCTCAAGTGCCCAACAATATGTTCTGTAATTGTACCTCCCTGCGGAGTGTCGTCGAAGCCACAAAGTGGACATGACTCAAACAATGGCTCGACCGCTCGGGCATTCCTGTCAGCTAGCACACGCAGCTGGGCTTCACTGAATGACCCTTGGTGAGCCTGTTGCATATGGTCTATGTAGCCATTTCGTGTCTGAAAAATCAACAATCCGTGTGATTTCGAGTTGCAGCGCCACCGCAATGCATGGCCTTGCATATGTTTCAGCCATTGTTCATTGTGACCGTATAGTTGATTCGGGGTTTCGCATTCGTCAAAAAGACAAACGTACGCATCCAAATCATTTTTTATATGAGCCCTGGGTTTTCAGTTAGATTCAATTTGATTTCAAATATTGAAAAATACCGTAGAGAATCGCTGGTGGTATGTACTTCCACTTTGCTTCATTCTGTGCCTCTCGTGCCGGAATGGCGTAAAAGCAAAATGGGCATGTTATTTCTCCAATCGCGTCGATACAGATGTCCCAATACGTTTCCAAGTCTTGCTTAAGATCTGCCTTTGCATTATTTCTCAACGTATTGATGGTTGATGGTGACTCGGTGACAGCTTTTTCGAACAAGGACTGGAGGAATAGCCTATATTCCTCCTCTCGTCCCCTTTTCATTCTTCTATGCTTTTTTCTCACACGACCGAGAGGTGCTGGTGGGAATGGTAATGCTTCATGGCTATCCAGGGCTACAGTCTTAGCAGCAGAGAATGTAGAAGGAGCTGATGCTTTCTTGAAATCTTCAGCGGCTAGAGTTGTTGCGGTGAATCCAGCCTGTGATTTTACAGGCAAATCATCAGCTACCGGTGGCGATGCCGACGGGATCTCAGGACTGCTGACAGCTGCCTTTTGTTGAGAATTCATCGGCAGCGCTGTCAACTCCGGTCGCGTTTTTGTTGGTAATACTTTCAATGCTTTATGACCAAAACGAGCTCTCTTGTAGAGAATCCGCTTTCGGCGAAGTATCATAGCCGAGACCAATCGTTGCAAGAGGTTATTATCAACGCTGCGGAATTTATCGCGGATATAATTCGTAAACACGAGCTCCAAGCACGGCTCCACGTCGTTCTTTTCCTCGTCACGAATTGTAAATAAAGTGGAAATCTTTTCATTCTGAGCCACGGTGCTCGCTCTTCGAATTGTGTTCGACAGTCGATGTAGGAGTGCTATTTGATTGGAAACTGCGCGCCTCGAGGGGGCTATCGACTCGGGTTCGGATCTAGGACCGGTTTCCAATACCCGAGGTCTTAGCATAGACTCCAAGAAATGGGACCCTACCATATCATTCAGTCTTTTTAATGTATCTTATCGCTTCATGATATCTGAATCACTCACAGCTTTCGACTTGGTCATCCAGCGTTTCCAA
Source organism: Penicillium verhagenii (assembly GCF_028828195.1). Classification (NCBI taxonomy): domain Eukaryota; kingdom Fungi; phylum Ascomycota; class Eurotiomycetes; order Eurotiales; family Aspergillaceae; genus Penicillium; species Penicillium verhagenii. The sequence goes on from NW_026643171.1 coordinate 1,612,157, forward strand.
AAGCCCGATAATGACTTCATGTACCTCTTGTGCTTCTCTTAGGCGGTGATCCAATGAGGCGCGCCCTCCAAAGAAAACACCAATGCTGGCAGTCCAAAGAGAAAATCTTCCAAGTTGGTCTTCTACCAAGGCCATCTCCTGGGATGAAATCGATGCCGACTGCTCCAGGCATTTCTGGAAACGAGCCAAGCACCGGCCCGCTGCTTCTGCAATTGTCGGGGTGATGTCCAGCTTTGCTGCCATTTTGATCAACCAGGATCGCTCTGAAAAGCAAATTCAGCATGGATGGAAGAATAATTTAGTGGGGAGATGATGCCGCTTATGCGAGCAGCGAGGCTGAGGAGGGGAAGGCCCGGGCCGCTTGACCAAAACTGGCCTGGTGGCTTGGTATTGATTCTCGAACCCCAAGAGACACCGATAAGACAACACCCACAGTCTCTCTCTCTTTACCACTTTATCATCCCTGGGAATAAAAGCCACTGATTCATCCAAGGGAGAACCATGGCAGTTGTTAGAAATGTGGGGTTGTTGCTCCAGGTGTCGGAGATGTTCCGTCAGATTGCAAAACACCTCCGCAGTCATGGTGGTACAGGCGATTCCAAGCATTTTTACAGCAGCGTAATGGCCCATTGCCTAATGATTCACGACCACATTAGCCGCATCAAAACTCTCATAGCGGATGACAACAAGTTGATTACGAACATTTTGCTTCGATTTGAGGCGACAGTCGCCCCTGATATTCTGGAAACACGATCTGTGCTTCCAATCTCTGCTTACCCCCGGCTTGCAACTCTAAACGACGCGTGGGCTGATTGTCGAACTGAGAGCGGCGCGATTAATTTGGCGCTAATAATACGGTTTATTGACTTTAGAGAGGATCCCGAGCAACCGGAGAAGTTGATTGAATTTTTTGAAAACTGGGAAGATGGCTTCAGGAATCAATATCCCGACGACCCAGCACTGTGGGCTCGGGGTGATATGGAACGACCGAAGAAGAACCGAGGACAGCCTTCATACGCGATATTGAATGCCTCTCAATCACTCTTCCAAGCCCTAGTAGAGTCGAAGGATTGTACATGCCAGCCTGTGCATGACTTTAATGTTCGACTCTGTCTGGGTACATTCCAAAATACTCGAGAAACTGAGAAGGAGCGAGATCACAACTGTGGATTTGAGATGTTTCTATCTATGCAACAAAAATGGCACGAGGCAGATGTGTGTTTCGCCAAAAGCGCCGGAATCAATTTTGGGCAAGCAGAAAAGCCAGCGTCAAGTCCGAAGATCCCTGCTATGAAGATCAAAAATCTATGTGAACCTATCAGAAGAAGAAATCCCTTTGATCGCCTCAAGTTGCGAGTCGGAGAAGATGGAAGACTTTGGAAGCTGCGATCTGAAAGGTGTTGCTTCGCAGTGGATGAGACAAAAGCGCCGGTATCATTGCAGCACTTGATTCAGGGCCAGTATAGGTCGCTGACAGATAAAACAAAACGTATTCTGGCTGTGATGCTTGGGTATGCTGTTCTTTATCTCCACGAGACTCCCTGGCTTGCACCCTCCTGGGGCCCTTCGAGTATTTTGTTCTTTCACACCACTTCTTCAGCTATTCCTCTCAAACCCTTTATCCAAACTCAGCTAGCGAAGGATCTTTCGTCTAGTTCTCAGGAGAATGTCGTCCTAGACCCGGATGACTTTGATCCGGATGATCTAGACCCTGATGATATTATGATGCACCAGTGCCCACATCTAGTGACGCTGGGTATTGTCTTAATGGAGTTATATCTCGCAACACCATTCGAAGACTTAGCTAAGAAGTACGATGTGCCCCTGGACGATCGGACGAGATCTATCGATGCAGACCTGGTGTTTGAAAAGTGCAAAAATGAGATCCCGGAGAATTCACAGTTTCACTACGCTGTGAAAAAATGCCTCGACCCGAAAATTTGGGAGGATAACAATGGATGTCGGCTGGGTGATGATATATTGAAGGCGACTATATACCAAGAGATTGTCAGCCCTCTGGAAGATGAATTGAGCCAGGCGTTTAGCTATATCTCACTTGATCATCTCGATCGCATTGCACAAACTCTAGATCTTGCCAGTTGGGGGCAGGCCTTTCAGAGTTATCAGGCCTCTTCTCATACTGCTGAAATTCCCGTCAAAATACCGTTACGGCCGTCACACGGGGTCTTATCGATGCAAGATCTGAAGAATCAGCAGAAACCTTTGACTTTTTTTCAGGGGGCCTTCATATCTCCAGTGATGCCCAATTTTCAGCCCATGTATTCTATGATGTCCATGCCCCAACCGGAGAATTCGGTCCAGTCTCATTACCCAATGATGAAATTTTTTGATGATGAGACAATCGCCGAAGAGCATTCCGCAGAAGCGTAAGTCTTGCATTGACCTGTTTCCTGCTGCTTATTCAACTAATAGCCGATATGAACAAACTAGTAGGATCCAATATCACAACTGGCGCCAAAGATTCAAAAGTGTATACCAAAAGTATATCTCACGGACACCAGCGATACCGGTTAGAATCGCCATTTTCGATACGGGAGTGGATCAAACACACCCAGACGTGGATGCATGCGTTGAGCAGATTAAGGGTCGATACAATTGGACAAATGAGAAATTTCCCCAGCTGGTTGACGACTACGATGGACACGGAACTTTTACGACCAGCTTACTACTAGAATTTTGCCCTGATGCAGAGATCTATATTGCCAAAATCTCTGACGGAAAGCCAGTCAGCCCCAGTATTATCGCCAAGGTCAGATCGGACACTTTGCTTTGATGAGACATTACTGACGTGCACAGGCCCTCGACCACGCAGTCAAGGAATGGAAAATCGACATTATATCTATGTCTTTTGGTTTTCACTCACGAGATATCGAAGGCTACGATGAGTTAGAGCGTGCAATTCACAACGCATACTCCGCTCGTGTCCTTGTCTTTGCTGCCGCTTCGAATAGCGGCGCCAACTTGGACAGGGCCTACCCGGCCCGCGATGAAAATGTGATTTGCATTAACTCGACCGATGCTAACGGAAACCGATCATCTTTTAGCCCTACTGCTCTTGCAGACGCACTGAATTTGGCGACAGTAGGAGAAGCCGTGGAATCTGCATGGCCCATGCGTCTCTGCGATCCCCTGTCCGATACCCATACCAAACATAAATCGGGGACATCCTATGCCACCCCCATCGCAGCTACCATTGCGGGCTTTCTGCTGCAGTACACCAGGCTACATATTCCAGAGCATGCGCATCAATTGAACACACAGTCGAAAATGAAGGCCGTTCTGCGAAAAATCGCGGAGAAGAGCCTTGACTCGCGAACTCGCGATGACTACCATTTTATCGCTTTGAGTCTATTTCCTGATAATCTATTTGGAAAGGACCCGGAATTCATAAACTATACACTGCGCGATATACTCAACCGATAGCCATTGGAGACTATGCTGCACTGTCTGACGGAGGGACACCGATCGTAATCAGGTCGTCCCCTTCCGTCACTTGCAACTCTGTCCACCCGCCATCACTACCACCCACGACTACGAGCTCTTCATCCTCAAGAACTACAATCGCTTGGGGCTCTTCCAGCACCACAGGTTCGTTTCCGAGCATAGCGCCCTTCCTATAGTCCGCTGCTTCGCGCACCTCGTTCGTCTTCCGCGCCACTTTGACTTTCTTGACCCGGAATGCTAGAACAAAATCCCCACCATCTTCCCAATCAACACCAGACTTTTTGGATTGTTTGAGATCCACCTTCGGCCCTCCCGACACAGGAACCATGCCACCACTCCACACCGTCCCATCCACAGTGGCTTCAAGGTTGCCGTTGACCTCACGCCCGACTTGCGACCGGCCCTTCTTCGCCCCGTGAACAATTTTCAACCCCACGATCACGTACAAAGGTTTTCTGTATCGCGATCGGTCCAGCCACCGGCGCACTGCCGGAGACGCATCGACGATTTTCTCCTGTATGTAGACGGGCCGGGGCACGAACTGCGTGGTGGTGATGCTCTCGAAGCTCAAGGTCTCCTCGTGACTGCCGCGAGTCAGAACCTTCTCTCCCTACATGTAAATTCCAGACTGTATATTTATGAATCAAGGAATCACACCTTCTTTCCCACCCTCCCTCAAGATCAATCCCCAACCCCAAGAAAGAGAGGAACTGAGTCAGGATCCCGAATTTTCCCTCTCGTGTTTTCTCGCGTGAGAAGGTGACATTTTTTTTATCGGTGGAAAAAATCTCGGATTCGGTGGGCAAGGGTGCAGTGAAGAGGGGTTGCTCGGGTTTCTGTAGCGAAGTGATCACATTTCCCAGTTGAATGGGCCCGGTGGGCGGCGGCGGGTAGTCCCATGTGGGAGCGAAGAAAAAGCATGGGGTTTGATTAGCCATCGCAACTGAATTGATGATTTTTTCCCCGGTCTCCTAGTCTTTCGGCGCTTCAAAGACGCCTCCTAGAGTGGGACAAATATGTGGCCGCCAACATCATGAGGGGTACTATTGGTAGGTGCAAAGTGTTGCTGACAGTCTAAATGCGGGGTTCTCGCGCGTCTCCCTATCGTGAGGCCTTGATGTACTTACACTCACATGATTATTTACGGAATTGTTGTATCGCTCAAAATCCACCATCAGGATATTACATTCGACAATGCAGTCGCCCGTCCTCGCTGCTATTTTCAAAATGTTTCCCCTGGGAGCGAATTGAAGCATTTGGCGGAACAACTGAACAAGACTCCTTTATGACCCATTTCCAAGGTCCTACCCATTTATGGCCGTATTGAAGCCATGGTCGATAACCACATGCCAATCCTGACTGTTGTATTTTTTCGGTCCTTTTCCAAGAGTTTTCTCTTATTCTTTCTTCTTCAGCCCACTACTTCCAATCAGACTGGAGAAATCTGAAATGATTCTTAAAACTCAGAGCTGCTAAGGAGTCATTTTAGAAAATTGAATTCTTTTGCTAATGCATTATACAGTATTTCGTGGATCCTACAGCGGTAATTAAGTACTCATCACCCATGGAGCGGAGTGACTAAAATGGCTCCCAAGACTGTAGCCTCGTAAAGTGTCATTACCTACATGTATTTTCTCCTCTCTTATTTTTGGAATAGTCTAGAGAATCTACATCAATCAATAGTAGGACCTGGCCACCTGGCCCCGATCCTTAGAGGTCAAATTGGATATATAGAAGTCTACATATACATACTTTAAATCGTTTGAATGGTTCATCTTATTCCGCGTTCTCTAAACACAGTGGTATGTATTCAATATTCTTTTAAAGGCTACCTTCTAGTATTCAAACTTCAAAGGTTTTAACACTCAGTTACACTCTATAGAAATTTTTTTTTTTTTTTAAAAAAAACCCAATATTGTCATTACTCCAGACTCTACGAGTGTTCCTTGTGTGCTACAGGCCTAGAATATCCCATTCGTCCTTTCATACAGTTGCAATCAATTCGTGAAGTTTTACGTTCGCTCTATCTGACGGTGTCAGCCACAATGCTAAGATTTGAAAACGCATACCCGCCATTTTCAATTGCACCCGAAAGGAAGTTTTTAACTGCATCGATTCTATTTGGATGTAATTCTGTTTTATGTTGATTGCAAAATGAATCGAACATTACGAGGGCTGGATGAAGTAGAAGGAAGATAGGGTACCAAAAATTGTGGGATAGAAGGGGTGGATTATGGATATGGCTGGTCTGTAATCAACGCCTGACTGGACGTACTTTTCAGAATGCTTTGAGCTCTTATATAGAGAAAAGATCACGTGATCACGTTGAAACGGATTGGTCAGCAGTCAGAGAGTCAAGAGTGGAGACCTTTTTTATTTGACAATAGTCACACTACGGAACATGGCAGCATGGCTTACGGAACATTATGAGACTCTATCGGCCCTGAATTTACTTAAAGGGCGTTTAGGAATATTTTAATGTTGGAATATAACGTTTTGACTTAAACTCACCATTATCATACCAATAAATGTTTCTGTCATCTGATTAAATTCTTTCTGTACACACCACATTCACCACCCCTTTACCACCAGCTTGCTCTAAAAGCTTGCCCTTGAATAATTTGTTTGAGATACCAGTGGAAGCCCCGACATGATTTTGTTGTTTGCGGTGTGTATTGACTGAGTCGCAGATGCACTTGTGGTCTGGCCCGGGGCGACAGTATATGCCGAAGCTGAAGTAGCGGCTGCGGAATCGACCGATGGATCTCCTTTTTTCCGTAAAGGCTGTGACTAAATTCAGTCATGAGTGGATTGTCTTTGATAATACCTCGCGTAACCGTGATGGAGAAATCTTGAGTACCAGATAATCATATTTGTGCCTCTGCTGGCTGTGAAAACCTGCCAGTGACCCACTTGTGCGCCAGATCCCAAATTTGACCTTGTAGCGTTCACGAATTTGTTCCCAATTCAAGCCCTGTTCCAGTAGGTTTTGAACAAAAGGCACCGCTTGAGTTCTCTCCATCTCGTTTCTCTTGATTTGTCTTGCTCTCGTTGACATAGGAGTGGTTAATCTTCGTGATGTTGAGCCCGAAGAGTTTCTGTCGTGTGAGGACACCGTATTGGAATTCTCAGGTTCCGGGGGAGAGTTTGAGATGATCGGATTGTCATTCGTGATTGGATTTGACATCGGGATATCTTGGCCTTCGTTCTCGACAGGCCCCGGGGTTGATTGACGGCCATAGTCCACATTTATCTCTGGCTGTGGAGTATCCTCTGGACTTGTAGAATAACCAAAGTCACGAAACAACCGTGACCAATGGGGACGAGTAGGTTGGTCGTCTTGCCTGTCTGCAAACAATGGCTTGGATGTTTCTTCCTCGGTCAAGTCAAGCGCTTCGTTCTTAAGGGTCGATCCTTCACCACGCTCTTGAGGAAACCGTGGACTCGATGGTACAGCATTTGCGGGATCAGATTGATGTTCCTGAATTTGTATGTCATGTTCGAGGTCTTTGCAGCTTTCTTTCAAGGCTTTGTTGAACCTGATTAAACCGGCAAAGACATCTGTCATCATCAGTTAAGAAGTCCTTTCCGGTGAAGCACGAGCCGGGATGATTGTTTACCTGTTAGCTGGCGCGCTAGTTGAAGCGAGGACTCCAGCAACGCTTGCCTGAGCTCAAGCTCCTTTTTCTCGTCTCTAATCGTAGGAATACTGGTGATTCCAATAGAGAAAGTACGTAGAAAACTCATTTCTTCCTCTGAGATCTCAACCTGGAAGCCTTTCAACTCTCCTCGGTATACAGAATCCCCACCGTCTCTTCTGCAAGGCTGAATCAAACCAGCCTTCAAACCCTGGATTGCTTTAATCCAATCAGGAAAGGTGGGATGTTGGAGTTCTTCCGTTGGGCCGACTATCCGAGGGCCCTTTCGGTTCAGAGTTGTGCTAATGCATTTATTTGCCAGACTCCCCCAAATATGATGCTTGTTCTCGGGACTTTGAAGGGCAAGGCTTTTCTGGCCTTGTACAACATCTTGAAAATCCCCTAGGTAGTTCGTAAAAACGTCTAAAGATTCCTTCACAGTCTCGAAATCTCGAAGTTTGTCTGAACGAGCAGTCACCCAGTCCCAGTCTTGCACCTTGGAGATTTGGTATGGAGTCTGAGAGGCTAAGCTATCAGTTGGAGAGTCCAAATCCATTCTCACAGGAAGATCCGACATATGGTAGACACCAAATGGATCGCTTAGGGTAATTGATTGGGAAAAAGTGCAAGGTGTCTCCGCACGAAAGGTTGAAGGAAGGAAATATCAATAGCAATATCCAAGGAGAAATTATAACAGCGAGCGAGAACCAAACATTGAAGATAAACCACCCAAGTCATCTGAAAACTGGCAACTAGGTACTACACCATTCAAATTTTCATTACGTATCTCCCCCTTTTCCTTTCTTTTGTTGAGAACGGAGTAGTAGGCTTGGACCAGGAACAAAAGTACCATAAAAACGGCCCCCTTCCTCCCATCTTTCCTCCCATCCTCCCTCACTGGTATTAGTGTCATGTAGGCAACCCTGGTCTCATCACACCGCCGCCCGGGTATCTTCTGAGACCGTGGGTGTTAACACGGCAACTGCCCCGTACACACAGATGATACAGAAAATTCTTCCATACCGTAATGAATGATATTAAATTCAATGGTTCCAGGGCCCATTCATTGGTCACGACCGAAAGGCCTAGCCATCTGACTATTTCAAACCAGGCTGACTAGCTTTGCAAGCGTGCGTGCTCGGTTAACTACTCCAACGCATCTATCAAGCCTCAGATGTGAATCTGATACGTCGATTCAGCTACGTAGCCCCGAGCTTGCCGGCGGGAATTATGTATAGCGGCTAGCCCGCGAGTGGATTCTTTGTTCTTTGTTGACGCACCACGTGCATCCATGGATAGTTTCAGACTTGCTTTCTTGTTTGCCTGTTAATTTAGAATCCGTCACAGTCGGAAGAAACCCCCGAGAACCGCAAAAAATAAAGAGAAAAAGGTGAAGAATTGTTTGGACAGGGGGCTCCAAGGCCAAGGACCAAGGGGGACTGGCACGGAAATCATAATAAGAAATTCCGCCACGCGGCGCCGCTAGTATACCTAAAACGGCCCCCATTGATCTTGAAGATCATTTCCCTGTATATATTTGAAATTTTAAGAATCAGATGCCCTCTTTCCATGACTACTATCAATTAAATTCAATCTGCCGGCACGGAGTGGAGATTCCAATTTTGGAATATGTATTTTAAAGAAAAGCAGGGCTGAGAGGGTCCGAGTTCCTTTGAAGACCGGCATACCAAAACAGTCTTAGTGAGATGCGAATTGTCCGAGCGATCTTAGTATATAAGAAGGATTTCCGCGTAATCTCACGCGAACTAGTGAAATGAAGTACACGAGAGAGACCAAAGTCCTGTAAGTGGGTTCCACTGGTCTTCTCAAGCGGCTCTGGACCCAGCTGATGTGGAGTATCTAGGTTCCCCAACCTAACCCAAATTACATGAAATTCGCCCGGGGTAGCAGATCCCTGGACGGTCCTGGAAAGGTCCATCCAAGCTCTATTTTCCGTTTATGATAGTGGCGTTGAAATCATATGTGATGACCACACATTAATTTCTTCTTTTCCTCTTGTTTCTAGAATTTTAGGATACCAAACAACCTACTAGACGTGGAAATCCCCGTTTCTCAAAACAATATCAATACTGAGGCATTGATAACACTGAAAATTTATAATATCTTATAGGCTATAAAAAGATTTATTTCCCGCGGGTTTCTTGACTTAAAACTCATCCTTCTTCTTACGACTCTCAAGGACTTCTTTCTTTTCAACAGTGGTTGGCATTATTGCTTTACTTGTTCGATGTTTATGAAGACCGGGAGTAATATGCTGGACTCGAAGTCTGAGGCCTGGGAAACGATGTTATATACCCCGATGGCCGGATATCCTGCGGATATGGGGAAAGAGTATATCGATTCTGTTATGTGAGTGATTAAACACATCTTGGCTTCAATTTGTCTAATTTATAGTAGGGAATCTCAAGGCAACCTCACGTCGTTCCAGCCAACTTGGACCAAATCCGCGAACGGTTCGAACCATGACACCAGCAGTCATGGGCAAAACACAAAGAACGGCGAAGCTTCCTCGAGTGGAAGACTCAATCCCACCACCCGCGCACGCGATCCAAAGCCGAAATCAAGTTTGCCTATCTCGAAGAAAGTGATTTGGAAGTGTGAATGGAATGGAACTTGTCGGGTTATCGCTTCCAGCAAACCTGAACTGAGAATGCATGTGGAGAGTCACTTATCGCCCGATAGTTATTGGAAATGCCCTCATCCCGGATGCACAGTTTCTTATACCCAGGGGAAAAGGAAGAAGGAGCATCTGAAGACACACCCGGAGATATTTGATACTCAAATTGAGTGATAGCCTGCTTCCTGGCCGATGGTCATTGGTGGAATGATAATTAGTATCATTTGGTATGTGACATGTCTTTTTCGGCATCTGCGTTGTAACTTTGTTCGTGTCATTAACATCAAATGTTTTGAATCAGTACATACTGATATGTAGGCAGTATGGGGTCCCAGTCCCCCAAAGCTCTTGTACTTCACCACCTTGGTCTAGGGTTCTATCGCTTTGAGGCTGTTTCCATGTCAATCGAGTGAATCGCAACACTCCATCTTGTCTATTCTGTATGGAAGGTGATCCTGGGGGGTTTTGGAGGCTTGATTTACCAGTCTACACATGTGGTTATGCTATTAAATTTACCACGATCAATTGATCATGCGCATATACATAAACATACATGTACTCATTAGAGGGAACCATTATTCAAATATGCTTAGGAACGAGCAGCAGAAATCAATGCGATCTATCCTCACATGCAGTATCGTATCCATGGATCCATATGCTTTCCGCCAGCGGAGCTATACATAACTTGGGAATCATAGAAATCAATTGACATCAATTGCACATGTGATATATACAGATCAATTATTGATGTGTTGGGGTCACCTCAAGTCCTGGTGGTGCACATACATAGGGTGACAAAACTGTTCAAATGTTTGTACACTTCTATATTTACCCGCAAAAAATAGCAAAACGCACCAACTTTGATATTCCATATCTCTATAAATTTATATGTAGACTTTTTTTCTGATTATACCTAGGTTATATTATATAAATAATTGGTAAATAAGTACTTCCTACAGTTAGAACCTCTGGTATGATTTATCCTGGTAGAGTTGCATGACTTTAAAGTTGAGGATAAGAAAAATTGTTGAAATTTGTTAGCAAACAGGCCGGTACTACTGGCGGAAATAGCGGCCATCCGGAAAATAACATTACCGCCTAACACACCACCCTCTCCAAACGTATAGGTTTTATGATTTTCGAATTATAATCCTTTTGAATGAAGTATAACCCGCTTTTTAGTAAAGTAAATAGACTTCAAGGATTCAATATATAAGGAATTACAAGGATTTAGTGTATAATACAGCATATAGTATAGCATATAATGTAGCACTTTATATAATAGAGTTTAAGAATTCAATATATAAGGAATTAATTACAGCAATCAATTGATTCAACATATCATACAGCATATAATACAGTATACAACATTCACAGTATATATATTATATTATCTACCCTCTACTAAACACAAACCTGTGTTTTTTTGCAGCACCTGATTGGCTGAGAGGCCCAAAGTAGGTCCAAAGAAAATGCCACAGCTAGGGACTCTAATTGACTATGAAGTTTAACCTAAGGTCCTAAGTAACTATTCCAGTAAGCCCGTAAAGGCGGTAGAGAGGGGCAGAAGTTCTCGCACTTCTCACTCGCACCTCTCACTCGCACCTCTCCCTCGCACTTCTCCCTCACACCTCTCACTCATAGGCTATTATAGCTATCCCTCTTAAAGATAGCTACTAAAGATTGTATATCCTATTAATACCTTTTATTAGCAGAATATATCTCCCTCTACTTTAATTACCCTAAAAAGTGTATAATGAATAGAGAAAGCGCATAATTCAAATTTCAAACTACACTAAATCTTATACAAATGCGACCATGGGAAGCGCGATAAAGTATAGAAAACTAAAAGAAGTACTGGCCGAACTCTGAGATTTGATGGGGTAATTTGGTAATTTCAATTTTCAATTTTCAATTCTGCTAATTTGATTATGTCAACTACCCTATTTTCCGGATGGACGCTATTTCCGCCAGTACGCATCCCCATAGTAAAAGTTCAGAAAAATGCCATATCCATTTTCTAGGCCAAACATGTCCACAATACACATGTGCAAGCATTTAAACCGTACTCCTAATTATACAGATCAATTATCAATCGTTTATGCTTGATCACTTTGTCATGTGATCCGTACTCTCACTCCATCTCTTGTAGATAGCTTGTTCTCTTCCTTCTCTTCTTCTTTCTTTCCTTCCTTGCAGCCTCCAATACTACCATATTGTGCTCGGCCTCCTTTCCTTCCTTGTAGACCTTGTGTGTCTCTTCAGTTTATTTAGAGTCAAAGCGGTTTAAAAATCTTCTTTTACATATAAAGTTGTGAGAATAATTGTAACCAAACAGGGCGAGTTTTGCTATTTTTTGCGGGGAAAAATGGAAGTGTACAAACACTTTTGTCACCATATGAAGTCTCGTATGTGGGGGAAATATACATTTTCAACCGCACCAACTTCAAATGTTTGATGATCTGCATCTAATATCTCCTAATCAGGAAGCCTCATAGAAGTATGTATTATAACCTAATTAGGGAATGTTCTAGAAGGAATCGTCGGGGTTCAACCCCCTAATTAGGCCACTTTTCCATCAATAATTATCCTATGCTGGCCCATGCATGTGGGCTTTGCACATCTCTACTTGTATAGTAATAGCTTCCTCCGACTTTCGCTTGCACTGGCTCAGGGTGGCGTCTCGGCATTCCGAGAGAATACCCGAGAAGATGCCAAACATGTAAACCCAGAACTTACTAGGGGAGGTACTAGTGAAAGAAAAAAATGAGTACTTACTCGTGCGAGATATTAGTAGGCGTTGAGCTCTACTTAGTATCGCGAGATCCTTACTTTCGAACCCATCACATGTGAACTGGGGAGGTTTTGCGCAAGTACAGGAGTAAGAAGGGGGGACATTAGAATTTAGGAATGGTATTTGAGAATAAATATGGTATTTCTAGATACTTTCAAAAAGACACAGTGAGCACAAGCTGTATAATGTATTCAATGTTATGTTGACTACTTAATAGTATAGATAAATCAGGCAGATGACTATTCTGTGAAGGGACATTCCCCCACCGGCAAGGTTGCGAAAAACGCTCTGGTGCGATCTCCTGTCTCTTTCAGTAGAGCCAGCTTCTCCTCTGCTTTCAAACCCAAGGACTGTGATCGACGCAGGACATGTATCAACGACTTGTCCAGACAAGAACTGCTAGTTTCTCTATCCGTCACGTATCTCACCGCGTTGAGCAACAGCCTCTCTCGTCGCTTGTCGTCTTCCGAGGCAATCTGATAATCTTGCTTCGGGCCAAAATCAAGGAACGCTTTCTGGAAATCGTCATGGTATCCGTCCAAACCAGCCTTCAACGCGAGCCAGTCCGCCCGCATGTAATCACGTTGACTGAACATGTGGTAATCATCCTCTGGCAAAGTGAAGACCATCTCGGGAATGATAATTTCATCATCGTGCTCTGGTGGGGAGTAAGAGGACCACCAGTTGCTGAGACGAGTGGTGTAAGGTGTATCATCATATTTCACGCCCTTGATTTCCTTCCTCCAATACCAGCCTTCCTTTCTCGTGACTTTTCCTTCGGAGTTTCTGATTTCGGGGAGTCTGTCTCTCTTATAGCCTTCGAGAGCGGCGGGCTTGTAGTGCAATATCTTACCATCCACATTGGCTTCGCGGTACCCCTTGCTCATTGCATAGGCTACCACGGGATGGATGCACTCATTTGTTACTCCCTGCTGGTAGTATCCTGGAGTGCGAACCACAGAGCCGCTGTAACCCGTCATGGACTCGATGCTATCTGGTCGGTAGCCCATGCCCCATCCGCCATATGCGGTAGGATTCTTGGGATCAGGCTTATCATCCGTATGTCTAGGCTTTTTAGCTTTCTTGTCGGCCTTCTTCGCATAGTTGTGCTCAGAATCATTTAGCTTGAAGGAGCGCTGCGAGAGGTCCACGATGGTGCAGGTGTAGTGGTGGTAAAACTTTGCCAGCGCGTATCTATCAAAGACCAGATTGGTATGTTCGCGGACCTGGTCAATCATCCAAACCAGTGAGAGATTGGCCATGGATTCCATATCGCCATAATGATCCATAGTGTCATTGCTGCCACCACCGATGTTGATGTGGTAGCCCGGGAACCAGCATTGTCTCAACTTAGTAGAAACGCCCTCAGGAAGGGTCCACAGAGTAGGAGGGAATGCCTTTCGGTGTTCGTCTAGAGCCAGGGCATGGAATGCGTGTTTGACATTCTCGTGCAGGTCGGTGTCGTGAAAGCCATACTTTGCATCATTGGTCTGCTCAACCGACATAACAACGTTGGATGGCCATCCCAGGGCACCCACGGTATCGAACACGCCAACGACCTGAATTGGAACCGGCTTGTAGAAGCGCTCCCTCCAGTTTTTCTTAGTTTCGACACTAGGGGGCAATGATTCTCGTGCGACCTGATAGTGCATATGCACAGCATCGTTGGCGACCGCATTGTTGGGAGGCTTGGTCACCTTTTTCGGAAGCTCTCTGTTCTTGTACTCGTCGTAGGTCACCCACCAGTCATCCATCATGTCCGGAAAGCAGATTCCCAGGTTGCAGACCAATCCTGCAACTGCGCGAGCCGTATACGCGCCGCGGGAAAAGCCGAAGATGTAGATTTCGTCACCGGGAAGCCAATTGCTGACCTGTGTGATATATGTGAGTAGGTCATGGATTTAAAAGGAATGTCAAAAGTTCAACTTGAGCGTACCAAGAAATTGTAGGCCTCGCACACATTCTCTTCTACTCCTCTTCCGAATGTGCCTTCGAAAATTTTCTGTGTCATGGCCAGAAGCTTGGCAGTCTTTGACGCATCTTCATTCGGGGCGCTATTCCCAGTCCCTACACCCGCATCGTAGTAGACGATCTGCTGAATCTCCTTGCCATCTTCGCCGTATTTATCGCAGCTGGCGATGGCACGGCTCAACTTTGCAATGTTGGAAGCGATGTTCTTCTCTCCGTGGTTGGAAGATTGCCATGAGCCATCAAGACAAAGAATCAATCTTCTCTGATCACGGAGCGGTTTGGTTTTTTCAACAGGTATAAATTTATTCGCTGCATCTGAGAACAAGTTGTCATTTTCCAGGTCCAGCTCATATCTGTATGGAGGCTTCACCATGGTGCTTAGCGGTGGTGGAATGAATATGTAATGAATGATAAGTGAAAAGAAAGATAGGAAGAGAACAAGAAAGAAAAAGAGAGGTCGAGGATGGCCTTTTATCTTTTTCGCCTACTTCGTACCCCTTTACCTTGAATACAGTGGACATTTCTTGGAAGACCATACTTTCCAGGTGAAGGGTGCGATTTTGCTTTGGCCTCCTGAGTGAGGATTTCTGTCAGTCATTCTTGCCGACAGGATACGATTGTATTGCCACGCAACCTTAGAAAGTTGGCGCATGATGCTATACTCATGGTCTGGCCCAATCTTCAGCTGAAGAAACAAAATCCGCCACCATTCGCTAGTCAAATCTCGGCCCACTCAAATAGAGTCAACATAGCCGACAATTGTCTTTTTTTCCCGATCCCATTCAACACCCCCTCTTCCCTGCATAGTAATTCCATCATAATTAAGATTCGGTCCGGCCCGGCGAAATCCATGGATTACCAAATTCTTTCCAAGGTTCCCGAGTGGGTTGCCATGCACTGAAGACGGCCTCAAACACCCCCATTTCCCGTTCACATCGAGCATTGATGCAAGATCATGCACATTTAGGATGGATCCACGCAGAATCCTTACCCCAGTTTTACGGGCAACCGGCAGTGGCTCCAAGGTCGCGGTTGGCTTTTGCCCTGAATATGACAGCCAAAAATATATGCACCTGTTCAAAACATTATTTTACTTTGAATGCGTAACGCGGGGAACAAATCAATTGATGCCATCAAGGCAGCAACCCAAGGTGATTGACAGTTTGATCCTCCAAAATTCAAAATTCAAGTCCATGCATGGGATTATTGTGGGCTGGCTGAGATCCGTATCGAGATGTGATGGAACGAGTAAATCGACCTCTTCTACGGAGTACTCCGTACCATCATAGCCACACGTTGCGATCCCTCACGTGACACCTTATTTTTGACCACCTTTTAGAATTCAGAAACAAAAATAACTTCGTGGCTGGGACTATACGGCGAAAATGACCCGCCGGGGAACATCCAAGGTTGTTTGATGGAGCTTTGTGTCGCGTGCGAACGGGAACGCCGAAGGCGTTCCATTTTCGCTAGCGTACAGCAATACCCAATCGTGAGCTTAGTAGCTGCATGATTATGAAGAACTTAATGTGGGGCTTGGAGTTCGGGGTAATTTAGGCAGCTCGAAGCTCGCATTTTTCTCCCATTTGTTCTGCACCTAGCCCAATATAACGTGAAGCGGAGTCTCCGTAAGGAGTAATACTCACCACGAGTGGGGAATACCACCCCCTTTTTCCAACAGTATCGAAATTCTTTAGTTGAACCCACGGGCACAGTTCACCAAGCACACGCGATCGGGACGACCGACCGGCAACCGAGATAACGAATTGTTAAAGAACAAATAAATCATGCACATCGCATAATAAGCTCCTATTTAGAATTGAAAGAACGAGTCTACAGAGGAAGGAGGGTGAGAACGCAATGTTGTGGTATTGATTGCTGCGAGGAAGAAAGAAGAAGAGAAAGAGAACAAGCTACTAATCTAGTACACGAAGATAAGTAAGGGTACAGGTCACATGACCAAGCAAGAAGTATATAATGGGCATATTTTATAGGCGCCTGAGAAGTCTCTTCAAGCAACCTACAAGCGATTGCGAGACAATACTGCCAAATACCTACAGAAGGCTCCGCAGCCACTCGTGACAGACGTACACTCATGGCAAGAGCTTCTCGCACTAACCGACGACCGTTTTAAAGACTGTATCGCAGACGGTGATTATCTTGATGACGTTGGAACACTTTACATGAAGATGACCTAGACGAACGCTTCGCTGAAATCGTTAGCTGGATGGGAATCTGCCGGTTTGATAAATATCTTTTGGGTGCTGCAGGGCAAGCCACTAGTAGCGAAATGCCAGGTGCGGGTTTTTATGCTAGAATTAGAAACAATGGTAGTGGGCACATCGAGTTGTTCCAACAAGGAGGCATGCGGAGGCGATGCTTGTGTTGGCGACGGCCGGCATTTGCAGAATCGAAGCAAATAACCTTCAATGATTGGCGTGTATAGACCATAGAGCCCATGCTTAATGTCTTGTGATTTTCTAGGAAAGAATTCATGAAAGCCCTTGGGCTAAGCGTTGAACGCTCAAAGTCCCGTGTGAAGATAAACAGCAGATGGAATCCCAAGTTCCCAACACAACATTATCTGCCATCGAGACCTCGCTCCCGCTACAGTCGACAAGTACGAAGACATCATATTAATGACCAATGTTTGGTCAATGTCCGCTTGTATTTATTTCATAAGTGGTTTGATTAATGAGAGTTATGGCGCGTTAGTTCAATGGCGTCAAAACATTGAAAACATTCATAAATAAATTCCTCAACACCATACGCGTCACCAGCCTACTATTATCTTTCAGCTGACGGCTTCCGCTTGGCAATGCGACGCTTTACGCGAATCTTCGGCCGATACTTACAACCATCACCCAGGACGATCTCATCTATGAGTGGTAGTCCTGATCTGTTCGAGTACACATCCGGGCGCTTTTTGTGAGTGGTGACGATTAATTACTAGTAACTGTTGAACACATCATTTACGATAGGCTGACTTTCTGCATTTGAATTTCCATAGGTTTAATGGAGATCTCCGCCGCACCGAACGCCGTATTCAATTCGACGTGGATGCTCTCGCCAGAGTTGCCTGCCAAGCTGTCGGCCGACCCCTTGATGGTGTTTCGATCACAAAACTCGCCGAGGGGGGCTTCAATCGTGTCTTACAAATCACCTTCAATGATGGATACACAGTTCTTGCAAGACTGCCTTACAAGTCGACCGTTCCAAGGCACTATGCAGTGGCCAGCGAAGCTGCCACACTTGCAGTTCTGCGTGCTCATGGGGTCCCAGTTCCTAAAGTCCTTGCGTACTCTCCGGATCAGAACGCCATTGGAACTGAGTATCTTCTCCTTGAACGACTTGAAGGAACACCACTGAGTGACCAGTGGTTCTCTATGGATACCAAAACTCGGGTTAAAATAATGAGACAGATTGTTGATATGGAAAGACGGTTCATGAGTATTCACTTCCCAGCAAGCGGAAGTCTTTACCACTCCCGTGATATTGACAGTTCACGACAATTCTCTATTCCACTCTCAGACGACATAGTAATTGGTCCAACTGCACAGCATGAATGGTGGTATCAGGAACGAGCCTCTCTGGATATTGACCGTGGCCCATGTAAGTCTCAAGTACTTTATCTAGGAGCCTCCTCCTCCCCCTCCCCCTTTCTTTTTATATATCTATCTCTTCTACTAATAATTATAATCTAGGGAACAACTTCTCTACATGCTTCCAAGCACCTGCTAAGCGCGAGATTGAATTTTGCGAAAAATTTGGCAAGCCACGCCCACACGTCGAAAGATACCTACGAGAACTGCACCAGTTTAAAAACCTATCACCTATTCCTTACCAACATCTCCTTGCCAGTTATTTGAAATTAGCGCCCTACCTCGACATTCCCTCCGACCACCGTATGTCTCGCCCTACTCTTCGTCATCCGGACTTTTCACCTAATAATATCCTTGTAAATTCCTCCAACGACGTGGTAGGGATTATCGACTGGCAGCACGCAGTCATTCTGCCTCTATGTCTATGCGCTGGAATTCCCAGTCATTTTCAAAATTGGGGGGATCCACTATCGGAGACCTTGTCTAAGCCCGAGGTTAAATTGCCAGATAATTTTGATCGACTTAGCCATGAAGAACAAGAAACTGTTCAAGAGACGATGAGGAGACGGATTGTTCACTTTTACTATGCTGCGCTGACCATGAAGTACCTACCGGATCATTTCGACGCCATCAGAACAGAAAATTATATGCTTCGAGCAAAGTTCTTTCATCAAGCACAGGCTCCCTGGGAAGGAGACTCTGTCTCGTTGAAATACGCTATGTTACAGGTCCTGAAGAAGTGGCCTATGTCGCTGGATGAAGGTGCAAGATTTGTTGAGTGTCCAGTTCACCTTACTGAGGCAGAGATACAGGAATGCTTAGAGAGCCATTGCCAAGAACAAGAGAAACTACAGGAACTTGAAGAGATGAGAGATCTTATCGGGACAGATGCCCTTGGCTGGGTTTCAGATGATGATGAGCTTAAACGGTGCAGAGCTGTCATCCAGAGCATCAAGAGTGGTTTGATGCAGCATTCAAGCACCGAGATGGAGAAAACTGCGATCGTTTCTCATTTCCCTTTCGATGATCATGACGAACATTGAAAATGCGTGGTATCATTTCATAGGTCTCATCTCTTATTAATAAAATACCAGTAGACATGCCACTCATGAGCTCAACCTATCTATTTCCGTTTCATTTGTTTTTTCCGACACAGCACCTATCAACAGATGCCTGTCGTCTTTAAATAGTTATGGAATATTCAGCCCCAGTAACACGGTAAGTCTTCAACATTTGAATGTTTCG
This sequence comes from Penicillium verhagenii, assembly GCF_028828195.1. NCBI lineage: Eukaryota > Fungi > Ascomycota > Eurotiomycetes > Eurotiales > Aspergillaceae > Penicillium > Penicillium verhagenii. Next base: position 1,631,510 of record NW_026643171.1, read on the forward strand.
TTACTCACTACTAGGCATTGCGTGAAAACTCCAAAGTAGGATGATAGCATGCTTGCTGGGGAACTTGGAATGAATGATGACCTGCTGGCATTGGTTGAACCTGCTATTTGAGGAAATAATTTATTTAATTCATAGTATGCTTCTCTTGTGTTGCATTCATTAGGCACCACTTAGATGCGCAACGCATATGCTTCAAGTCAAGGGTCCCATTAACACCATTTGCCAACTGGGATAAGGATGTACAGGTAAATGGCCCCCAACCTTGCAACCGCGCTCCTTACGACAGCCAACAACAATGCCCAGATAGATGAAAGTCAAAAATTGACGTATAGAACTTTCACAGTCGGCTAGAGTATACTTGCAGATACTGGTAACACTGTCCGTGGCTGCAATAAGGCTGAATAAAATAACCTAGATAAGGCGAGCAGAAACACATGGCTAGAGATTATTGGTCAACAGGGACAAGGATTTTTACTACCACCTTAACCGATTGGAAGATACACAGCCTCAGAACCCTGCTCTTATAAAAAAAAGAATCACCCAACCTTAGCTAAGCACTTTACTCTGTAGGTAAGCGCCCTCTGGTTTAACCTGCGCTTTGGTGTACCCTCAGACCCCTAAAGGCTTTCTGCGATCCTAACTACATCACTTTCATCCTAGGCATATTAATCTGCTAAGAATAATGAGTGAATATTCTTCCACAATATTAAACATCACATTTAGTGCTTAAAGCAAAAGGAGTCACATAAATACTACCTGGAAACTCCAACTATTTTTGGCACTAAATTTAACGAAAACCTTCTATCATGGACACGCCAAAGAAATATCTTAACGCAAAGGATTTTGAAGATGGTAAGATTCCATGAACACTCCATCCTCTACTAGGAGACCATAGAGGTCTCGAAACCAAAATCACCGCGCAAAATCAACAACGCTAATAATTACTTATGCGACAAGGCCTTATAGTACTCGATGATAAGATAGGCCACAATCCTTAGCTCATTACATTCGCCCCTATCAGAATCGTCTCTGCGGGTAGATTTGTTACAGTATCGTATCTCAAGAACCGCGAAAGTACAGGCGATCTCTTTGCTGGGGACAAGGACATTGAAGGTGCATTTAAGAGTATTGTGCTCTCAGTGGCATCGCAGCTGAATTACAATGAAGAATGGGTTAACGGCGAAATAGGTATCTTCATTACCAAAAAGACTCGCCAGGCCCTATTTAAACAAGCCATCGAACAGGGCATCACACTTTTCAAAGGAGAAAATCTAGAGGTCCTAGCCGCTCCGATAGAATGGGCTCTTAAGCATAAGCTGAGGAGAATCAATACCGGGGATCAGGACCGGAAGGTGGAATCGGATATAATAGATGTAATTGCTCTGTTGAAATATATAAAGGAGCACAACAATGGCCCTCTAGATCTAGAGAAGATTCAGACAATAAAAATGAACAGATTCAATGTGATTCCTTATCACAGGACCATGCAACGAGTGGCTGAGGTATACCGTCAGAACTATAATAAGGACATTTTCGAATAGGCTAGCCTGATAGGTGATTGAAGACACAGAAACATAGCAGAGTATGAGGCCAAGGCTATATATATCTATTTAAGAGATAGAAAGAGGGAGTACTAGGAAGGGATAAGATAAAGTACTTAAGGATAGATATCTTACATCTATCAGATAGTATAAAACCAGCCTATATTAGTAATAATATTACACCAGAGGAAGTTAGGACCTTTACCCCCCTCCTCAAGCACTAGATTCCCATCTATATCCAGCAATTCAGGTAGCACAGAAAGCTTAAGAAGATCTTTATTAATAGGGGCTACCTTCCTTATCCAGGCAGGTAGTTCCTCTACAGTAAAAGGGGGCCATGGATCTCCGTCTTCTTCTCGGTAAATATACTCTCCATTTCTCCGCAGACCCAGACTCAATCTCTAATTAACTACCTTATATAATTCCTCAGCAATAGAAGTGATGATCGCATAACGAAGCAGATCAGGGTCTTTGGGGTCCGGTATAGATTACAGCTTCCAGTATAGCCGTTTAAAAAAATATTCCACTTCCCATCCCATGAGTTCATAATGGTCAGCAAGATAGAGCTCATAGAGCCGATAAATTGATCGCAGGGGCGTATCACGTATACGCCAGGTAGGAATAGCACAGAGGTTATGAATATCGCCGAAATGGGATGCGATTATGCGTGTGTTATTGTTCGTATCTTCGAAGAGCGTACGGAGGGGAAATAATTCGGGGATGGGGAAGAACAAGGACGGATAGGGGATGAACATGGCCAGAAGTGTAAGCAATGGATACTTGTTTTGATGGCGGAGTCGGTAGAAACTATGATGTAGGGCGAGGGGTGAGTGTGCGTAGTGAAGCTATGCTCGAAAACGGGCCCAGAGAGGTGGCTTCGGGCGGCGGCGACGGGGTGGTGGCATTGTGGGTAAGTTCTGTAGTGATGAGAGGATTGTAACTTGAACAGTCGGTGGTAGTAGTCTAAGAAGCATTAATGCCGGTGATCACCGGTATTGGTTAGCTTAGTCATTCCAGTCTGCGTGTGTAGTAGATTGCCAGTTATTAGCCCGCTCACTCACGCTTCCTCTATGCCTGCCTGAGCCTTTCCCTGTGATCTGACAGCTTGGAGGTAGAGGCAAGCCCTTTGGAACCACCTGGCAGTGTCCTAGCCGAGTTCTGTGGCCAAATCGGGCTTACCGTCTGACAGACTCCTTTTGCCCAAACAATCCCTGACGGTTGACCGCTTCCTCAGCGAGACTATACCGAGAGACAGTGAGAGTCATAGAAATATGAGTTAAATGCAAGTTCGTCACCTAACCTATCAGCACTTGAGTAGATACAATTGACTTAGAGACAATGTAACCTATGATTCTCTGGAGTCTGGATCTCCGCTATATGACTTGGAAAACAGCCAAAATCCCTAGGCAGAAATACACAGCAATAGAACTCAGGAATATTTCAGCGGTCATTTTCCAGGGACAAAATTGGGCGTAATTTCACTTATGCTTTTTGTCATCTAACCCAACCATAGTGGAAGCAACTCCGGCAAATATTGACTGGGAAGCCCATGATGCCGGCCAGGCAAAATTTGCATCAATATCCTGATGATCCTCACTTGACACAAGTTGATCAATGACCGCAATAAAAGTATAGGCGCCGATACCGGTGAAGAGGTGCCACCTGTATATAGAATAAGTCTCTCCGCCCACGAAAATCAATCGTAGAAGTACAGATACTTGGTACAACTTACCATCCGTGAAGTTCTAGCAGCCATGCCCAAGGAAGCCCAATTGCCGCTCGTGCACTCGTAAGCCACTCACAGGCCCAGCTATCCACAAGCCAGACAATATATCCAAGATGAAAGATGCCTTGATTTGGAATTAGTTTGGCTGCCTATAAAGAGATATCAAATACTTATAAATTGACTTACCAGCCCCAAATACAACCATACCCCAAATCTGTCGCCGAGCTGTTGAATTTTCAGTGGTGCGTTGTTTGAGTAGCTGAATAGTCCGAATACCGATGATAGTGATGCTGCTAACAAAAAACGAAGCGTGAATAATTAATTCATCCGTTGTGACGTGGTAAATCACAAGTAGCGAGAGAGCTACATAAATAACTGCACCCGCGATAATTGAGTCTTTGCGATTGGCGTTTACTGTCAAAACTCTATGCAGCAGTGGGGTGGTTGTGAAAAGCATAGATAGGTCGTCCAGCATCTGAGTGTGGTATTGTAGACTGATGTGGTAGATTGCAGAGCAAAGTCCAACTGCCATCAAGCCCCCGTAGGGGAGGACGCGAGAGAAACCAATACTGCCAGTCTGCTGTAATCGGCGTAGGCCGTAGATCGCATAGAAGACTAAATGGCTATGTCAGAGCTCACACATTTCCCTAAGATTCCTGTACGTACTATAACATAGGTTGGTCAAGCTGTTGATGAATTCCGCGACATATCTTGTCACAACATAATCCTGAAAATGAAAAAAAAGTTTCAAGTCAGCTGCATGGATAATACGAGTCGAAGTCGGGCTGCTACCTGCTCGCAAAAGCTAGTCTATATTAGCTAATGACCTATACGAGATATAAGGTAACTGACTTAGCTTTAGAGCTTGGTGGGCCCCAAAAGGCATCGGTAGGGGTGTTGATTCGCATTATGGTTTCGCTATGTGAGAAATTGAAATTATAGCCAGAGGCACAGAGAAATAGGTGGACGGATAAAAAGAGAGATCCACGGTAGATGTGTTATGAAAGAAAGATCCTGACATAAGGCAACAGAATATAAAAGCCGACAAAGTAGACAGCAAACAAGCAAGGTAAGAGAATTTTGCGACGTCCTGGGTCAATCATGTAAATAGGTTAAGAAGCCACGTCGAGACTAGGGATCAGGGTGCGGAAGCCGACGGGGCGGACTGTTATGGTCCGAAGCATCCCTGCATTTCTTTCTCGTCCACCGCCTCCTAACGCCGATATTCTCCTGTCTTGATCTTTGCCCGACCTCTGCTCAACACGCTAAGACCTGAGTGTGTTTGTTATGCAAGTCATCCGCCCGAAGAAAAGTATTCTTTTCTATCTTGCCTTTCTATCAATATCCCTCTGTACCTTCTCGGTTGCTTTAGAGACTAGTATTTTCCCGATTGAACTTCCGGTGCGAAATGATGCCCTGAATGAAAATACCTAGGTCAATGGAGAAAGCAGATTTTTATTGAGACAACACCCAATAAAGGAAACAGCAGTTAAATACTTCAGACAGTTTGCAAATGATTTACACCTAGAAGCCCATATTTCTTTGCCTTGAGCAACGACGATATGAAACATATCGGAAGTATCATGGCTTGTGGAACAACCCCTACGGCCCACGGGTTGACGTGCTTCTCATTTTCTTGATGCTAATAATCGACAAACTCATCATACGACAGATGCTGTTCAATGCGATTTTCACTTGCTTGCTGCATCATCATTGGAACAAGCTTCTCCAGCTCCTCTAACTCCTCCATCGACAGAAGCGAAAGCCTGTCATCAAGAGAGCCAGTTCCGAAGTACTTTTGATCAAGAAAAGTCCAGTAGATATCATCGAACATGTAACTTTTCCGGGCGGCAAGACAAAACCAAAAGAGCCCATTTTCCATAGACTGCGCCATCTTCTTTGATAGTCGCTGAGAATCCTCCATCCCCTTCAGCTTTATTTGTTCGTCTTCGCAGTCCCGGAGTATATTAAGAAAGAGTTGTAGACGGGGAGTGTATCGATGAAGGAACTCATTCAAATCTGACTCCCAAGCCTCCGGGCTCTCAAAGAGAAGCCACCAGGGTGCAGTATAGGTGAATTCAGCAGGCGCCACATACGTATACTCCCAATCAATGATACTTGTTACTGTGGAATCTGTTGCTGAAACCAGTACGTTCGATGGGCGTAGGTCATCACAGTAAAGATGGAAAGGACCCAGCTGCTCTACTGGAATAATACCAGCAATCTTTTTAAAAAGACAGCGAGCAATGTATCGTTTGCGGCAATCTTGTTCGCCATCCATAGCATCATTGCGTTGGTATCGAAGATGGAGAAGCTGTTGTGCTGCAACTTCCTGGAAATATTCGCCAGCGGTAGAAAAACTTCCTTCTGCAAACACACCAGGAGGTAGGTTTCCAACGCGTACAAGTTCGTTCATATTGAGAGTCAATGGTCGTTTCGCCACTTTCCAGACTCCCGACTCTTGAGTTAGAGCCCCGATACGTGGAAAGACTGGTTTTGATAGCTCTAGTAACACGTGGGCCATCTCACGTAAAGCAAGTTCAATACCAGTCCCTGAAATACCCGGAGACAGGCTAGACGAGCCTTGAAGTTGGTTGGATAACAAAGTCCCTTCAACAAAGGTCATAACAATATAAGGTCCGCACCCCCATCGGCCTGCTCCAAGAATCAAGGGAATGGGAACTTTGGTGTGCTCATGAAGAAATCTCATTACTGAGATTTCATTTCTAGTTTTCTCGGTGCGAAACCGACTCCGACCCAGGATAGGAAATCGAACAAGTACACGAAATCCATCTTCAAACGTGACCGTACAGCAAATGTTATAGGAACCAGTGATGAAATTCGTCACATTTATCGCGCGTGCATCCCCGCTGCGATGCTCGCTTGCAAGTCTCAAAGGCAAAGCAGGCGACTCCTGAGACAGCAGTTGAAGCCAGGCGGAGAAAAATCGCTGGCCCTGTTCCTCAGCCAGGTGATCCCAGTCCATAGCATGATTTGGTTTGCAGTTGATGGTAGTAGTAGAAGTAGTCAATCGCTCTGGGATTTCAGGGTCCAGGGATAATTGAGCAAGGCAGAGTGAGGGCGGGATGAGGAGATCACGTAATCTTTTAGGTACTCCGTCTATAGTAGCGAACATAAAACCAAAAGGAAAGATCGATGTTCCAGGATAAGAACGTGGCATGCGGGGAACAAGTCGCAGTCCGTTTCAGTTCACGGTCCGCCAGTACTATCATGTATGTATACGGTATACCGTACTGAATGTGGGGCGCGGGACTTCGTTTTTTGGCCTATTACTTAGCGCCTGCGGCGAGCGAGAGGGGCCAGAATGTGCACGCTAAAGCGCGGCGCGCCCCACAATCGTCGGTCACTTGAAACCGCAATGGACTACTATATCTCACATGTGCAAAATATGAGCTTGACACGCACTTTAATGAGTCGATAATTTTTGGGTGGTCTATACTATCTTGGTGCCCATTCTTGCAGATTGAAACCATTCTGTCAACGGCTTTCAATCAATATTCCTCGCAAATCACCCTACCCCGCCTGCGCCGCTAGCTTCCAATCTAAGAATAATGTCCGGTGAGAGGGAGTCGCCTTTTCCCGAGTACTACTATTGTGGGAACACCGGTGAGTTTAAAATAGACTTTGATGAATGTTCCGGAAATGAACCCCGTGGAGAGTTCGACTTTCTTGACCACGCGCCTGCAACTTCACACGGGACCTATCTGGATGGAGTTAATGAAGGCCTTGAGCCTTTGGAGGATTATCAACCTGGTGGCTTTCACCCAGTTCATCTTGGTGACACACTCGGCCCATCGCAAAGGTACCGTGTCATTCATAAACTAGGCCATGGTGGCTTCGGAACTGTGTGGCTCTGCCGAGATACGCAGGATTCGGGATATGTCGCTGTCAAAGTCATGGTTGAGGAGGCAAAACAACATGATGTTCAAGATCTGCTCATAAAAAACCTTGATCGGTCGGTTCCTGGGGCAGATAACATTGCCATTCCTCTGGATTCCTTCTCAATGGACGGACCGAATGGCTCCCACCAATGTATCGTGCTGCCAGTTCTCGGCCCGTGTGTCTCGCCTAATTTATGGCTACAGCTAGAGAAGGATCCTGGGCCTATACTTCGAAAAATGTCGTACCAGGCTGTTCTTGCCATGAAATGGCTACATACAAATGGCTTTTGCCACGGAGGTATGTACTTACCATTCCCTCCAAAACCACTGGGACCACTTTTTTAATAACAACAACCATAGATTTTCGACCTTCTAATATTCTTGTTAAGCTGAATGACCTCAACCATTTATCTGAAGAGCAGTTGCTCTCACTATTAGGTCATCCTGAAAAGGCCTACGTGCGTACAGAGTCAGGTGAAGACCTTCCAGCTTCTTCGCCACAGTATCTGATACTTCCAGCGGATATCTCCCGACTGGGTAGCAAGTACCTAAGTGAAGAAATTTGCATCATTGATTTCGGCGAAGTGTTCCCAATCTTATCGCCCCCAGAGGATCTAGGAATACCTGAGAATTATCTTCCACCTGAGGTCCTATTGGAGCAAGAGAATGCTATCGGCCCGGCCTGTGATATTTGGGCGCTTGAATGCACGCTTTTCGAAATTCGCCAACAAGTCCCGCTTTTCTACATGATTTATGACATCGATGAACTCCTGGCAGAAATGATACGCTTATTTGGTAAACCTCTACCAGCCTGGTGGGACAAATGGGAGGCACGAGAGGATTTCTTTGACGATCAGGGGAAGTGGCTTCGTGGTCGTGCTGACACGCAAGAATTATCACTAGAGGTGGTATTGAACAATCTCGTTGAAATTGTCGCTCCCGAGATGAAGAAATTGATTACATCAAAGAAAGAGCAGGGTTTGATGGCAGACCTCCTGCACAAGATATTGGCCTATGACCCTGAGCAACGTCTAAGTGTTGATGGTGTACTGAATCACGAATGGTTTAAGATGGAATGAAGAAATTTCCAGATTTTCGAATCTCCAAAAAAACAAAATATAAAAAATATAAATATACGCTTAGAATATACAACATATGTACCCTTTGAAAACATTTATGGTACATGCGTTATGACATGTGTTTCATTTGGTCCCTTTGGGAAAATACACAGAGCCAGTATGGTCATGTTGGATTGAAAAGTAATTTCCCAGAAATATGCTGAAAGATCGAATGATGAACGGGGAGCGGGTGATTTTTTCTCCCCTGGAGATCGCCCTAGAATTTCCCCAGATTATATTTTCCGTCCCGCTTAATCTAACATCGAACATCCTAACGAGCTTGATCTTACTAGCATGCTTGCAAGGTTACTCCTGAGCCCCTAGGCATGGTTCAGAGGCGTTCATGGGGAGCCCGGAGAGTCAATACCCCGTTATCCCGCCATTGGCCGCGCCGGAAACTAGGACAATCGCTACCCCGCTGCCAGGGGAATTGATGCACTGCAATGCAGACCACTTGACCTTTCCTGGGGAAGGGAAATAGGCTAAGCTCCAACTGGGTATTGATGTGGGGTAATTTTCGCCGAGCGACAACATTTGAAGATGAGCTTGCTGCTGCTGGAGGCATGCCCTCTTGAAAATTAGTACGAGTGGCTTTTCAACTCGCTACCAGGCCCTGTCAGGATAAAGAGCGATCAATTTCCTCAGCCGAATTTCTTTTGGGCTATTATTTCTCTATCAAAGCCAAGCATCATTCATCGCCCAAACGCTGGCTGAAAGTGAATTTCTCAGAAATTCTTCCCTCATACATCGACATAATGTTCCGCGTCGACAAATCTGGTGTCCGCGGCGTCGATGGCGTGACGTTGCGGCATACAGACCAGCGGACGCGACTCTGGTGGAGCTATCCCGGTTTACGTTCCCTCAATCTTTTGTTGCTAGGTTGTATCGTTTGCGACATGACCAATGGCTACGATGGCTCCATGCTTAGCGGTCTGCAGATTATCGATGCCTGGCAGGTTGCGCTGGGTAAACCTAAGGGGACACGCCTAGGTACTATCACGAACGGCACTCGCTATGGGCAACTCGCGGCTCTCCTTATTGCAGCACCACTCATGCAGCGTCTGGGCCGCCGGGTGCCTATCATGATGGGATCGTGCATCCTGCTGGTCGGCGTGGCACTACAGGCCGCCTCGGTCAATTACGACATGTTTGTTATCTCGCGCCTGCTCATTGGATTTGGAAACACAATCCAACAAACGGCTTGCCCCATTTTGGCCGCTGAGCTTGCCCATCCCTCTCAGCGTACCCAGATCATTGGTATCCAGAACACAACCGGCTCGCTTGGTCAGATCATGGCCGCCTGGATCACCTACGGGACCTCATTCATGCTTTCATCTTGGTCATGGCGCTTGCCGTCGTTACTGCAGGCTGTATCGTCCGTTTTCCAGCTCGTGATGATGATACTTACACCCGAGAGCCCACGTTGGCTGGTGCACAAGGGCCGTCGCGAAGAGGCGTATCGTATTCTGACCAAGTACCACGCAGAGGGTGACGAATCATCACAGCTATTGCAATTCGAAATGGCAGAGATCGAAGCAGCTATCGAGGTGGAGCGGGAGCAAGCGTTGACCTCGTGGATGGAGTGGGTGCGCACTTCTGCCAATCGGTACCGTCTCTTCATCATCATGACATCTGGCTTCATTATCCAGTGGTGCGGCAATGCTCTCATTACATACTATATTCACCTGGTCTTTGAGTCAATTGGCATTAAAAGCTCCAAGGAGCAGTTGCTTATCAATGGCGGCATGACAATCAGCGGCTTTGTGTGGGGCAACGTATGGTCTCAGCTTATCGACAAGATGGGCCGGCGGCCAATGTTCCTGATTGGCATGGCTGGCATGTTCGTCTCCTTTTTGATGATCACGGTCTTCACCGGCGTCAACGCGGGCATTGACTACAGCAATGGAGGCCTGGGTAACGCCACCATTTTTGCTATCTTCTTGTTCGGCTGCTTCTATAAAATGCCCGGCTGTATGGTTCCTTCATACGTTGCTGAAGTGTCACCATTCAACCTTCGCGCTAAAGCGTTTGTCCTCAATGGTTTTGCGGATGCCGCGGCGAATATTTTCAGTGGTTATACCAACCCCGTAGGCCTCGCAGCCATCGGATGGAAATACTACATTGTATGGTGTTGTGTTTTGGTCAGCAACTTCACCATCATCTTTTTCTTTTATCCGGAGACCAAGAATCTCAGTCTTGAAGAGGTTGGCCAGCTATTCGATGGGCCGCCGAAGAACTCAGAGTCCAAAGTTGTTGCGCAAGACGAGGACAAAGAGCATGAACCTCATGTGACAATGATAGAGTGAAAGCTCGACCATTACGGATTCCAATGTTAGGAAGGTATTGTTGTTGTCAGAGGTTACTCATCCAGAATGTATACCTAATTCGATTCTCATTGAAAATCCGGAGTTTTAATGCGGGATGGTTCAAATGACTGGCGGAATCGTGATCGAGTTGATTATAGGCATGTGTTATGACAGAATCAATCCGACATATATTCAAAGTTTCAATCCTGAAACCTCCCGAGGTCTCTAACGCACTTAAAGTTGACCATTTGGAAATAGTAACCTAATTTAAATCCAATTCATATCGAGGTGACTGATGTCCACTCGAAAATTTAAACCCCTCTGGATATCACAAATGTTTTTAACAAAATTTGAGTGAATCACTAGAAACACTATGGTGAAAAAATGCATTGTTCAAATTCCAAGGTTCTTGAAGCGTGAAGATGAAGGTCGGTGTAAGATACATATGACAATACAATGACAATACAGTACCCAGAGTGGAGCTCATCAGTGTGGAGAAATCATATCGCCCAATCAGGGTTGGTAACAGTGGCTTTTATTGTACATCCATCTATCGGCTTCCGTATCTGCCAAAACATGCAGATCGGCAATTGATCGACGGCTATCGACTCAAGATCTGAAATGCGGGGAAATGACAGGGACAGCTTGGCCTTTGAGCCTCGGCCAATAACTACCCCGGCCCCCCCAGTCGACACCTACACACTCGATTGATTATCCCGTTGTCCGGTCTACCTTGCTTGTTGTATTATTCTCCACAGTTACCCGGAACTTAATATTGCGAGAGAAGGGGGCAATGGTGGATCTGCTTGGACCTGACGTGGCCAGCGCGGGCGCTGGCGAGGGGGAATTCACGACTGGGAGCGATCTCCCTTCTTGTCAGTCCTGTCGGCGTAGGAAGCTCAAGTGCTCGAGACAAAGTCCATCTTGTTCACAATGCCAAAGACTAGGTAAGATCAAATATTGAGAGCCGCGGCAGTTACACTTACCGGTGTGTTTAAATCCAGCATGCGAGTGCATCTACGTGAGCAAACAGAAACCTGGTCTCAAGGCTGGTGCGATAGACAGCCTCAGTCGGCGCTTAGGTAAGGATTACCTGAGCTGTAGATGGGGTTTTCTTTGCCTAGAACCCACCTGACTAACGAAAAATTCCGATTGTCTCTGTAGAAGTCTTGGAAGAGATCTTACTAGATGAATCTGGCGCACGAAAACCGCAAATGGCCTTTCTGGACGACCATTCAGACCTCCAGAACAACATTCCACCTTTTGAGGACCAGATTCAAAATGAACACCTCAATCACACCTTGCGCCCAAGGCCTCTAGATTTTGATGACGGAGCGTTGGTGTCGGACTCGGCGACATCCCCGCCCTTGGCCAGTAACAGCGGCCATAAGAGGCGCCGAACTAATTATATGAACTTCGATCTGGGGAACGAGGAAGATGGACCACCTCCACCACCTCCACTACACTTGATAGATCCAATTGTTGATATTCACTTCCGTACAGTGCATCACTGGATACCTATCCTCCACGAAGGGCGGTTTTTAGCCAAGCTTGCGGATTCTAGTGAGAGGAACCGATTAACTATACTTCTTCACTCACTCGTCGCTGTCTCAATCAAATACCTTGATTTGGATAAGATTGACCTCAGCCATATTGATGTCGAAAGGCAGATCAAGTTGTCGAGAAACATTGTCATGCTTCACGCGATGCAATCCGTGTCGGTCGAGAACATGCAGGCACTGATCTTTCTCGCCTTTGACTATGTAAGCTGCTTCATTATCTACTCCCTATTTTCTGCAAGCTTCACTATCCATTGCTTAACCCCGACTCTTTCTATTGCAGATGGGATGCGGGCATCCCTCCAAGGCGTGGCCTATTATTGGGTCTTTAACAAGAACAGTCGAATACCTTCAATTGACCGTCGAATCACCGGATCTATCCTCAATGGAACAACCACTTCTTCGTCCCTTGATCCTTCTACCAAGAGCGCGCGATTGGACAGAGTCAGAAGAGCGGAGAAGATTGTTTTGGAATATTTTCCTTCTTGATAGGTAATCATCAATCCGGGACAATATTTGATTCGAAATGGATGACTGATACCTGTATTGAAGAGTCTGTCAAGTCACTTGTGGGTGCGTATTCCGATCGCTGAGTGGCTGAACCTTTATTTTCTAACATAACATGCAGCTGGAACACAAGCCTGAGCTCAGACCATGTCCAACGACGGCTTCCCTGCAGTGGAGCGCCATGGGCGCGCCAGGAAGCCGTCTCGACGCCCTTCTTTGGTATATGGAACAAGGCTGCGGCCAAGATCGGTAAATCGATAGCCAATGTTCCAACCCTATACGAGTCACCTTCCAAGACCAATTACTACAGCCCTAGTGGAGATACCGGTGTTGGAGGCGACCAGGTTGACATCTCGAACCTGGGAGCATTCGCGTATTGTATCGAGGCCACCGAAAACCTGAGCCAGGTTACTTCCTTCTTTCTGCAACAAAGCATCGACTTTGGAGATAAAGCCCAGGTCAAGAACTGGTTGACAAGGTTTAAAGAACTCGACCTGCGACTTGTCCAGTGAGTTGAATTCCATGTTCCTGTCCATGCCCAAAAAACCAACGCGACTTTCAATCAGCTGGAAAATGTTTCTTCCCCACCAGTGGCACGACTCGGACGTCTCACGCGATGTGTCAATTGTCAAAATGGATCCGAACCTGACTTTGGCGCACCTTACGCACAACGCCGCAACGATCCTGCTACATCAACATATCGCCTACCCGCCCGCAACCTGGTGCGATCTCGTGAGACTGCCAAGCTCCTGTAGTGCTGAGACGTGCCAGCTTGCCGCCGTTGAGATCGCTTCCATTGCCGACAAGTACCTGAATTACATGGGCGGTCTCGTCAACAGCCAGTTTGCCTTTTGCGCGTTCGTCGCTGCGCGCATCTTGTTGGTGCATTGGCTTTCGGTTTCACGGCAGACAGATGAACCCTTGGCCCCCGAATTCTCTAGTCTCGGGGATAGTCTGCGGGAAATGTCCCGTAGGTGGAGGGGGAACAACAGTGACAAAGGCACAGACAACATGGGACAGTCCGGTGTGCCAGACCTGATGACAAAGTATGCAACACAACTGCAGTTGATGTACTCCCGATACATCACTGGCTCACATACATATTCCTCTGTTGGCGACATGCTGTCCGATGCCAGCCTGGATGGCCTTCTAGATGTGCAGCAACAACCCACAGCAAACAGTAATCCGCCTCCCCAAAATAGCACACCTCCACCGATACCTGGAATGGATCCAACAGGGACGAGGGCCGGGGGTATGACACCTTTCACCCATCTGGCAAACCCTCTCCCTCGTCCACCAGACCGCTGGCACCCGCCAATCGCGTACGATCCCCGTGGCACGCCCGTTCGGCACGACTTTGTCAGTCTATCGCAGCGAGAACGTTATGGTTCATACGGACAGCTTAATCTCAGTACAAACACGAGCAGGGCAGTCCTTCCCAATATAGCTAGAGGCAATCCACCTTCGACAGCAAATGTGACGGGATACTTGGGGTTGAGCATGGAGAACAGGAGCAGACACAGCAACAGCAGTGGGTTTGGTGGCGAGGACGAGGAAGATCTATTTGGCCAGCAGTTTCTCGAATTGGATCGTGTTATTACGCTGAATGGGACCGACTTCTTTGGGGGGTACTAGGGTCGAATGCTACTTTTGAATCTAATTGACGGTTCGTCAATCGCCGCGACAGAGCTCCATGACGAGTATTCTTTACGCAGCACTACCAGCACTACTGTTCTCAACACTACTAGGCACATCTAGCTCTCAATTTCCATCTCCTCCTCCCCAAAATAGCCAAATTTTAAAAGTCTCGAACGATATTTCAATACTTTAATAGGGTCACATGTGCAATTTGCAGTTTGTCTCTTCACCAGCTAGGGACCAAGCAGCTCATATAAGCCCCATGCGCAGCAATTTGTTCCCAAACTCAAGGAAGTAGTAGTCCGCATAGACCAGCCCATGGTCCTTATACCTCACCAGCGCATCGGGGTTGTTATTGGCCGTCGAATGCCTCAATATCGCGTCCCAGCTGCCCGCTGGAACCTTCACCTTTCCATTCTCATCAACCTCCAGCCGCGCATTATCCCCCTTGTCCACCGCATACTGAATAGTATCGCTCGCAATATTGAGTGCCGCATCGAGGTATCTCCTCCCGTCATATCTTACGTTATCTGCACCATTTCTCCGCACCAGCAGCGCCTGGTGCAGGAGCAGCATTCCGTTGGCGGCAATCATGCCTGCCGACGCGTCCCGCAGCCTGTCCCCAGTTGAATCTACCTCCCCACTTCTGTCAGAAAAGTCCCACAGGGGTACCCAAGGACACTTCTGGGCAGGGGAGTCTTTCAGTCGCGCGAGGAAATATTCCGTCAGGCGCAAACAGGCGGCGAGGAACTCAAAGTCGCCTGTCCACATGTAGGTCTGCGCGAACCCGAGCACTACCCAGGCCTGACCGCGAGACCAGGTCGAGTCGTCGGCAAGTCCTTGGTGGGTCATGCGATACTTGACAGTGCATTTCTGGGGTGCGTGCTGGTCGAGGTTGGCTACGTGCCAAGTGGAATCATCCGGGCGAATGAGCGTTTTCATGACTGTTCGGGCATGCTGTTTAGCGATGACAGCCAGTTGCTGATTGTGGCTGTGGTGAGCGGAGTAGAAGAGCAGATCCATGTCTAGCATGAGGCATGCGTTGTCAGTCGGTGTTCAAGTCCTGTTCCGGAGACGGGGTACAAAGCAAGGGGAGAATGGGAAGAGGCGATACGTACTGCACATACTGTCCACAATAATCAGAAAATTGTTTTCTTTGTCATGGACCTCGAAATTGAGCCTCTTCATCTGGTCCCAGCTACGGATCGCCCCGACTCGCTCGTCGAACCGGCTTGCCAAGCTGTTGGCGGCTGTGATGTAGGCTTTCAGGCTGGAAGAGTCACCAGTGAGCTCCCAGTCCATGCGCAGGGGATGCATCATGAATCCCAAGTCATGAGTATCGGTTCGCGATGCCTGAGCACGTAGTGGTGTAGACCAGGCGCGGCAGAGGGCCAAGAGCTGGGCGTGGTAGGACGAATCCGGTGGGATTATATTTTCTGATGGCAAGGCGGAAAATGGGGTGCGATTGGGGAATTTGGTGTATCGCTCAAGCACACAGTATAGACTCGATGGGAAAAAACCGCAGGTCCAAAATTTGGCTGGCTTTGTCTCGTATGTTCCTGCACTAGGACCTGATTCGGGAACATGTTCTGGGTACGCATCGAAAGATGGCTGCATTGAATATTCATAGTAAGTTTTCTGTCCAACTAGTCACCCACATTAGTATAGTATGATAGACGCACATGTTTACTGATAAATGAATCTGCAACTCTCCAAATTTTCGCGACAACATTCTCGCTGTATAGCTCCATAAGCTCGGTAGCCTCCACAATGGGTAGAGAAGCCATGATCGATGACGCAGTTGCTTTGGTATCGGCAGTTCGGCGGTTATTTGTCCATGTTAGGGGGTATTCGACTGGAGGAATCATCATCTTCTCATCAAAGACAATTTCTTTGATGGATTGAGAGGGGGAGGTGAGCACTGGCATTATCGAGACTTTGCTTATCGGATTTTTTGAATCGTGCTGCGCGGTGATTCGTGGTATATCTTAGACCAGATAAACGCCAGATTAGATGTCGAGAATGGCAGAATAATTATCTACTACTAGTATGTGATATTTTAATTGATCGCCCAGCCGGATTGTTCGGAATTGCACAGAGCAGTCTGGATGATCCGTCGGGCTAGAAATGCCCCGTCGTCGGTTGTCACGGACATCCGGGGTATCTGCGCTCCGAAGTCGCGGAGCTTCACGAATCACGATACAATGGATAATGTCGAAACGAGCTAGTACTACTTCGATCGTCTCGCTCATACCTGGGTGTCTAAATCATAATTTTCTTTCATATTACGACAGTAACTACTTGAATCAAAATGTTCAAACATCCCCAGACAGTGGTTATAGATGGCTTCAGGCTCGAGGAAGGTCGGCAGCGACTACAAGACGGAAATGATGTCGAACTCCAGGCAGGACTGGCTATTCTCACGCGACAGGCTGATGAATGGCTGACACAAGGCCCGTGGTCTGTTACTATGAAAAAGAAACTTCCGCCCAGCGGTGACCTACACGATTATACCAGCCAGGCGCCTTATTGGTGGCCATCGGCGGACTCGCCAGATGGAAAGCCTTACATCAATCGCGACGGGAAGAAAAACCCCGAAGTTCTGGACTACACGGACCGCGTCTACTGGGAAAAAGTCTGGACTTCATGCCCAATCTTGGCGCTGGCCTGGTTCTATACGGGGAACGAAGCTTACGCGCGACACGCAGGCAATATCCTGCGTACCTGGTTCATTACACCCGAGACCCGAATGAACCCCAACCTCAATCATGCCCAGCTGATCCCGCATGCCGAGACAGGCAGGTCTATCGGCATCATCGATTTCTCCCAGGCCTATACCAGCGTACTCGATGCCGCCGCCATCCTAGCCACTGGGCCCAGTTCTATCTCCTCACCGGAATCATTCTGGTCTAAAAGCGATGTGGAGGGATTCCGGGCCTGGAACATTAGCTTCTTGGAATGGCTGAGCACCAGCCCATTTGGGAGAGAAGAACGAGCCCGGCGCAACAATCATGGCAGCTTTGCCATTATGCAGATAGCTGCCATTGCCCTCTTTGTCGGCGATACGGCTCGGGCCCACGACGAGGTTCTCGGAACTCGTGCCCACCTGGCTGCAACAATTGCCCCGGATGGGTCTCAGCCCGAAGAGCTGAAACGGACACGCAGCTGGCACTACTCAACCTTCAACCTTCTCGCACTCACGCGTCTCGGCTGTGTGGGGCGAAAGGTCGGGGTCGACCTGTGGAAATTTGAAGGGCCGGAAGGGGAAGGGAGTATCGCTCGCGCGATCGATTTCGTGATACCGGCTGCGACAGGTAGCGAAGTATGGGCCTTCCCGGAATTGGGCTTTAAAGCTTATGCGGCGGCAGATCTTGTCCGGGTGGCGGCGGACATGGGTCATGAGAGGGCAAGGAAGGTCGTACACTTGATATATCCACCACCCGAGGGGGACCTATGGGCATTGAGGCCAGCACCAGAGCAGCTTGATGCAGTTAAGGTGGATGAACATTCGAAAGGAAAATACTAGGTGAACCGCTGGAAGCTTGATTGATGGGGGTTACATGAACGGAATGCATATCAGTCGGCCCCTTCACCGCTTTATAGTAAACGGAACTATCTGATTGTTTTTGAAGCTATTTAGTATTCAGGTGCAAAATAGTGGTGCTTAGGGCGCTCGGGTGAAGGGCTTGAAGGCCCAGAACAGTAGAGCGGCAAGAAATGTTTGACAGACGAATGAAAAGACAAGAAAAAAACAAAAAACATACAACAGTCAGGATTCGCATGTGGTCACCCACCATACTACTAACTGACCGGCGTGTGGCTTAAGTACGGCTGAGCGGACGGGAAGCCCTGTTCTCCACACCCTATGGTCGTATGTACTGATAATGCGTTCAGAGTAGGTTATATTGTACGAGTGAAGCAGCTAGTAGTAAATACCGGTACACTTAGGATGAGCACATTGCTTTGTGGTGGGATTTGCTGGTTGTTAGAAGAAGTTAATCGTGTGACTCCCAGAATTTGGCTCTCATGGTCTGCTCCTGATCATGCTGCAGCGCGTGTTGTTAGCTAGTCTGGGGAAGTGAGAGCTTCTCTCTACTTTCCTCCTTCCTTCCTTTCCTCCCCATCCCCCTCGTTATGTCCAGAAATACAATCACAGTTTGGATTCTTCCCACCTCTTTTCCCAGATCTACACTGTAGTTCTGCAAACGGTTCGTATTATCGCCATGCATCGAGGTTCGCGACCACGGCTTTCGCTTGGCATATGTGCAGTCGAGCCGCATCTTACTGCATCGATCACATTCCCCTCCCTCTACTGGTTGACATTTCACTTTTCGTCGGGCGCAGCCTTGGATACACACGTTGGAACCCATCAACATAGCCAGAAAGTCTTCGTGATGGTCGTCGCTTATCCATAATGTGATGCCGAGGTGATTGAGTGTTGAAGGACGGATATTGGAAAGGCGGGGAGAGCGCAGCATTTGGGGTTGTCTCCTTTTGACTTCTCCCTGTATTTATGCGGGTAAGTGGAAGTGCTTTCTGTGGGGAGTTTTGATTCATTGGCAGCATAAGAGAGATTATTTTCATAAATGAGTATGCCATTGCCACTGGCTAGCGAGCCCCAGGGCTGAGAGTTGAGCTCTCAACCTAAGAATACATATAGCTATTGACTACTCAGGTCATCATTCCGAGAAACCAAATCCAAAATAAAAATACAGACGCAATTAGCCAGTAGGCTATAGCTAATACAAGAAATCTTCGGCATACTCCTCGTACTGCTGCATGAAGTCCACCATGTTGAACTTGTTAGTGAGGTGCTTGGCCGATAGGATGGCATTTCCAGCGTCAATGTACCCCTTCTTGAAAGATGCGAATAATGTTGGGCTTTTTGAGTAATGTGGGATAAAAAGCTGGTTGTCTCCGGTTACCAAAGCTCCTTTGAAAGCTTGGTACACATCATCGCTGTTTTTCGCCAAATCAACTGCCTCACATTGCCCGAAATCCAAAAGATAGAAGCCGATGGCGCGATGCTGAAAATCTGGGAAGTTGTTGTGGGCACTCCGTTCATCGGAGACTGATGTCCCAAGGACAAACTCCACATCATCCCCATTGGTAGCGGCGCCCCAGTGCAAGGTTGCATATGACTTCCCCATTTCAAGAGCAAGCGTGAATGTATCGATACCGAGCTCATTGAGGATACCAAGATGGAGAGGGATGTTTCGAAGTAAATCTGTTTTATTGTGACTCATGGAACCATTGGCTTTACCTAAATAAACCCGTGCAAGACAGTGTTTGTTAGCAGGACTGTGGAGAATAGAATCGATGTCCGTGGTGCTCAAATTCCTCTCACGACCATATACGTGAGTGATAAGAGCTTTTCGTACAACCTTCGGTAATGGAAGGATTCGCTCCATAGTCACGACATTTCCACGTTGGCGAAAGGCCTGAGGCATTTTCGGCATGATTTCATTCCAGAATGAATCCTCTTCAGTCTTCCAGATGAAAGTATGTGGGGTTGGAACATGTACCACATTCTGAGTGACGCTTTGGTACTGTTGAAAAGCGGCTGACACATCGCAATGGGTTTGATACTCGCGGCGAAGGTTTGAAGATCGCATTTCGTTTCCTGGGGTTTCCTTTTTGATCACAGGAAGCTTTCCAACAATCTCAAAGATAGCGCCTTGAAGGCCAATACCGATTTGGTTGATTTCTTGGAGATCTGTTCTGAACCGCGCACTCTGGAAGCGGCAACTGAAAGAAGATATTGTTGAAATCACAGATTTCAAGTTGAGGGACCTGTGCAGAATTACCGAGTCACTCTGGAGTGCGAGCTCAGTGGAGTCAAGAAAACTGCGAGCCACTTCGGCATCTCGGGCGATAGAAGATGCTCCTGAAGCCGCTGACTCTTCGCTGCTGTTATTATTGCGTCGTGAAGCCATTTTTGGGGATAAATGATTGGTGGAAGGTTAGTGATCCAGCTGGAGAAGAATTTGGGAAAGACTGATCGGCGGTGAGTCGCCGGTGACCGAAATGTCGCACTCGCACTAGAGGAGGAGTCAGGTTTTGACTTTGCTGATTGGCGGGTGTTCGTTGGGCCTAGCTTCAAATGTTGGTATTGAATCATTGATTGTTGCGGTTGAATGACGGAAGGGGTACGGCGGCCGATAAGGGCCACCCTACTGCCAACTCCCAATGGAGCTGAGGGATTCAACGTATAATAGACATCAGTACAGCGATTCAACATTGGAGTGCAGAGATTCAACGTACAATGCAGCGTACAATGCAGCGTATAATGCAGCGTGCAATACCGCGTAAAATACCGCGTAAATACCGCGTAAAATACCACTCACAATACCGCGTACAATACCGCGTACAATACCGCGTACAATACCGCGTACAATATAGCGTACAATATAGCGTACAATATAGCGTACAATATAGCGTATAATACTGCTCTTTGTATAATTCCAAGTTAAAATAGGGCCTGCTCAAAACAGACTTTTAACTATGTGAATCATAATACAAAGTAGGATTCAGCGATCGCGCGGTAAGCTGAGCAGACTTAGAAGTTTGATGAAAAAAAAACAATATGAATTTGAAATTACTCGTAATTTGCTTTCTGGCGGTCGGAAAGTTGAAATTGGGTTATGGCAGGGTGCCCTTATCGGCCACCATAGAAGCGGTCAATCCGGGTAGGATTTGCCCGTTCTTGTTGTTCTTTCTTAGTCCTAAACCTACTGTCATCAAGCTGCCAAGCATCCTTTATTCAAACTTACATATTATCTGATCCACATTCGTTTCCATCAATTATTCCTTTGCTCTCATCTATACCGTATTCAGTTTGCTTCAGTATTCAATGTTTTGGGGTTTGTTGGTTTCTATGGACCAGTGCTGAGAAAATAAACCTCCGCTGTGCTGTTTATGACAGAACCGTACGTGCTTGTAGTTATTGGCGTACGGATATTTTCTAAGCTTCAACGGAAGAAGCGCCTACATTACCACAGCGATAACTAGCTAGGTAGCATTAGGCTAATAGAATATCCCAATCATCATCATATGTGCAAGCCAAAATGGTGATGAAAACCATTTAGGACTGTCCACGGAATTTATCAGACCATATCAGATGGCCTCTCGCACGAGTTCCTCTCTAGTACTCCGTAATAGCACACTTCTCCCTGCGCGGCTTATAAAAGCAATTATTACTAGATGACAAAAACAAAAACAAAAACATACAACAGTCAGGATTCGCATGTGGTCACCCACCATACTACTAACTGACCGGCGTGTGGCTTAAGTACGGCTGAGCGGACGGGAAGCCCTGTTTTCCACACCCTATGGTCGTATGTGCTTGGAACTGTACTGATGAAGGCTATATGGTGCAAAGTCAAAATGTGTTACCATTTTATTTTCAGTGTGCGCTCTTTGGCAGCCCACTCGAAGATACGCGGGTCGTGACAGCAGCACATAACAACAGCCCAGATCACCAAAGGCTATACTAGAGATCTAGGAAGCCACCCGGAGGCATTAAATGAGAGAGATGTGTAGAAGCCTGTCATTTAAAACAATCTTCGAGGTGCTAAATATGCGTACTGAAAACCAGTGTTTTGATACAGGCCCGAAAAACCTATTCCAGGCAGTACCGTACTGTGGAGTCGTAATGTGGAGCGAAAGGATATTTCATGAGGGATTTCAAACAATTGAACTTGATGACTTGTTCGATTCTCCATCCCATTTCACTCTCACGTCTGTTTGTACATGCACCGGGCCCATGTGATCCATGCTGTAACTCGAACCACGGCATGTATTATCAGTCGAGGTCTGTTCTCTTTCGGCACCACCTGAAAATGCTGTAGAGTTTCCCATACCAGGTGAGCCACCGTTGTTGAGCGGCTTTTTGTAGTCGTTGTCTTCGGACCTCTCATAAGGCCTCAACACACTACAAGGGCCGTTGCGCAAGTGGCTGATCAGAGTTGGAAATGTTGGAAGGCAAGTGACAATGATACTCAAGTTCAATTCGACATTTTCCCAAATTCCAGCGATGCTTTGGGTCCCTATTGCAGTAGTACAAGTTAGCTACATTGAACAGTGGGCCAATAAACGAGAGCGCCGAACGCTTTCTTGGAACCATAGCACACCTGTGGGATTATTGAGGTCAATCTCTTGGATATAGATGATATGCATCAAGTCCGCGAGGCAGATACTGGATTTCACTATGTCAGCCTCAAGTGCTCGCAGTTCCAACCTAAGAACACAAGCTTGGGTTCAATACTCACAGTATACCAATGCAAAAGAGCCCAGACAGAAGCACCTTCTTTTTGCGACTCATCTTAAGTCTCCACAAAACTGGCTGCGGAAGACAGAGAATTAAAAAGTCCACCACCATGTTGATGCTGCTCATTACTATCCAGCTGTCGATTACATTGAAGTTGGCAGAGTGTGGCAGCCATGGCTTCCATTGCGCTTCAATCGGGTTATATGCAAAAATTAAGAGGCATTCACTGGTGATGAAATAACTGCCGATCAGGAAGCCGACAATCCACGATGAAACGCGGAAAGACTTTTGAATTTTGAAGATACGATTGTAGAGGAGAAGGACTGCAGCTTTTGAAAACGAGATACTCGCAGCGTACAATACGTTTTCGGCTAGTGTAATCTGAATAAGGCAAGATCGCATCAGCACCATGACCGTCTTTAGGTATCAGAATCGATATTGTACTTTGAGGAATAGTTCCAATGTAGCCGCATCGAAATATTCGACATTATATCCACCGTGGGCAATAGTCGCGTCAAGGAGTGTGACTATGAAGCATCCACATGCGAATATGAGGGCGATCAGGCTAAACCAATCATCCCATTTCACTGACATGGATATTCTTCGAGAGACAAATCGCAGTATAACGGCAACTATTGCGAGGAATGTGGAAACTGTTGTAATGACCACAAGGACAACATTTTCGTGTTGGATCCCGCTAGGCATCCAATCGACAGGTGACATCATTGAAGCCATTTTGAAAATAGGTCTTTGTCGGAGCAGGACTTATCATCTGAAAAGCCAAAAAACGCCGAGAAAGGTTGAGAAGGAGGAGGTATTTCTAGTGACGAAGCATAAAAAGACCTGGGGGTCAGATGCGATCCTGCTCATCGCATTCTAACGGGAACCGAGTTGACTGCGGGGGCTAAAAAGTGGCACCTTTTATGCAATCCAAATCAATTTCTCTCTGCTTCGTCACATGTGTGTTGTTGGCTCTGATCTATTAAAAGATATGTTTGACATATTATAGAAAAGTTCCATGCAGGAGGACGTCGATTGAAGGCGGGGTAACAAGTGATAGAATATGATTTCACAATTCTTCAGGATCAGCCAGCCGCCCCATGAGAATGTTCCATCTTAAATGAAGTAAGGATACATGCTTAACGCGCTTGAGTATGAATCTCTAGAACAAGTAGAAGAGCCGTGCACAGATTCGCCCCGCGGGCTGCCGTGGGTCACGGATCTTTGAATTCCGCGAAATATGGATTTAGATACCTTGAAAGGGCTTGCAACTAGCTTAAGGCTTGAAGTGTACCAGAATATTGGCCCCCATTATGAAAGGAACGGGGTTCACTTTTTGCTTTTTCCTTCCAGTTCACCTGGGCAACCTATGCACCGGTACTCGAGCCCCACGAGGTCTTAAGCATGATGCAATCATTACTCTAAGAATGGTGGGGCCAAGAATGGCGCGTTCGTGCGGCGATGGGACCCTCAGAGGGGGCCGCATCATCGGCCATGTTCAAATGTTGATACTCAATAAGTATGTTGCCGCAAGCTTAGACTTATATATTCGCTATTTTATGTGTGATCTCACAACACGGTTATTTTCTACTTGACGGGATAATCGTAATCAATATAGGAAGATTAGAGTCAGACCCAAAGAAAGTGACTATCCCCACCGATTTTTCCAGCGAGAACTGGGTCGTGGAGGAAATATGCGAAATGTGCCAATTCAGCCCAGTGGGGTAGATTCTCAGATCTCTTATCAATAAAAATGATTTTGGACACGGTGGGGTTAGTAGTCCCATCGACTCTAAAACGCATTCGACATCTTGGCGCAAACTAATTTTCATCGATGAACCATAGTCTAGTACCAATTCCAACTTCAATCTCGTTTCAGAATGGGGCAGGATGATCTTGGGGGTAAATCCCGACCGGGGGTCAATCGTGATTCAACAAGATCCACCGCTAGTTATCCCTTGTTTGGTTGCTCATGACTCATGAGTGAACCACCCCCCTCGCGCTGTTTTCCAGATGTGGTGTCCCTGCGACACAGAATTCTTGTCTACGTACGGGTCCTGGACCAATTCTTTATCTATTACCCCGTCGAACGCGCAGTGGAAGAAGAGGCTTGCATTCGCCCAATCATCGAATTTTGCTGCGGTAGTACCCGTCCCGGCTCAAGTGACTACATATCATCAATCCCGAATCGCACCGATTGGCCTATTACAAGTTACCCTTGTCCATACCGATACGAGCCATACGCATGCACGCGCAATACTTCAAAAATTACCCCGTAAGCGCCAAAACGGAGATAGAAGATGGATATCGACGCGAGTATTTCGAGGGCCAAAAATGGTAATACCCCAAAGGCTCAACATGTATGATCTCTTGAGCTATTGTGATGGGCCGTACTGAATAGGCATGCGTAAGCTCGCCCATGCGCGGATTCCTGACTGGGCACCCCTGCCTGCCCGGTCTCAGGCCGGCCTATTGGGCTTCAAGTTGTGGAAATATTGTTTCTTTGTATTCAGCTGAGAGTCGGCTAAAAGTACTAGGATTTGCAGCCCAGCCTCAGTTTAGTCAGCTGGCCCCCACCGCCCAAGAGCTGGGAAAGGGACCTCGAACTGAATCTTTTCTCTTTCGATTCGAATATCTCTGACTGAAATTTCTCTTCCTGGTTTCTAATATAATCGTCACCAGAAACACCTGCACTGTGAACGAAACCCGATTAACAGGGGCACCGAGCTCATTTCTTCTTTTCCACACGAGCCAAATCAAAATGGACCTGAGTTACGACCCAGCTCGTATTAAAGGTAAAACCATACTTATCACCGGCGGCGCTTCTGGCTTTGGCGCTGCATATAGTGCTCGCTGGGCAGCTGCTGGAGCAAACGTGATACTCGGCGACATCAATCCATCCGGCGAAGAAGTCGCGGCGCAAATCCGCCAGGACACGCAAAACGAAAATGTTCATTTCATCCAGCTAGATGTCACATCTTGGACATCTCAGGTGAATTTTTTTCGTGAATCTCTAAGATTGAGTCCACATGGTGGAATCGACACCGTCGTTGCGAATGCCGGCATCAACAACAGCGAGGAATCTCGAGCCTTCGAAAATCCAGAGGTCGACTATCTGAACTGTCCCAACCCGCCGGCTCCGAATTTCAAGACATTAGATGTCAATCTCACCGGCGTTATGTACACAGTGCACTTGGCCTTATTCTTTCTACCAAGGAATCCGGGATCGAAGCCGTGTGAGCAGGAATCGATTGCATCGGAATCGGGGCGAGACAGACATATCCTGCTGATGGGGTCCGTTGCCAGCTTACACCCGCTGATTACGCAGGCGCCGTATACCGTTTCGAAGCATGGGGTGCTAGGCTTGTTTCGGTGTTTACGCGTGACAGCTCCCATCAGCGCTGGTGTTCGAGTCAATATTATCTGCCCATACTATACCGACTCCACTTTCATGCAAACGCCCGTTCGGGTACTATTAGCGGGGGTGCCGCTCGGGCAAAGTGAGGATGTCATCGATGCGGCGTCATATTTGGTTGCAGATACATCGTGTATTGGTCGCTCGCTGGTTACGGGACCCAAACTGAAACTCAATTATTCGACGGGAGACTTGGAAGCTCTTCATGATGGAAACGATAAAGAGGGAGCTGTTTGGGAGTGCTATTTGCATGACTCGGATCCGGCAGATATTTTTACTCAACGAATGCTCACGGTTGTTAATGCTGCTGTGAAGGCAAAAGGATGGGCTGGCTGGGTGTCTGGTATGGCTGGTGCATTGACTTGGCCTGTCCGGCAATGGTGGACTTCAAGTTGAGCACTTGAGCCTTCATGCGTGAAGCAACGGTGTTTTTGGCTACCACGCAATTCGAAATCGGGTTTGAATAGAATTGAGCTTGTTTGCAATGAAATGCCTTGGTCCTTGTCCTGGCCATGCTACCAATTTCTTTGATTCAAAGTTAAACATTGCATATCCACCAGCAATCAGAATTGCTCCAAATAAAAGAAAAATGCAAATAATTGCTATTCGTACTCCCTGGATTCATATATCATCCATCATACATGTTCTCGAAATGTGGTATCTCGTGTCTCGAGGCCGCAGAACTACTTTCACGTGGTTGTTATTCGCCTCATTGCCACACTACCTTTTTGGCCAATAATATAAAACTTATGATCAATTAATTGATGAATCAGATTTTTGACACCGCTTGAGTATTTTGCCCTGCGAGTTTCGTCTTCTGTCCTTAACTAGACCAATGATAGGTCTCCTGAAGTGACAAACAGTCATGATGATACTACATGTGGAGGAAGGGTTCATTTACAGTAGCTAGCCTCTAACACTACGGATAGCAGTGATATCATATGAACCTCCTCCGATCGTACAATTCCTACTGCCACCGTCGTGCAGTACTGTACACCCCCGACCAAGGCCCCAGGTGCCTTGTAATCTTAAATCCTGACACATTAGAATGTCATGTAGCTATCAATAAGTAAAAGCAATGAGAAGTGCCAATATGTGGAGGTGGACTCTAGCTCATCAAAATCTTTAGAAGGTCGAATAGTATATTAGTAGCTAGCACCTTAGATTGACACATCCAGCTTTGTTCAAAAATAGGGACTTGAAGTTTACAAAAAGACAAAAAGAAACTCCGATAGGGGGAATCGAACCCCCGGCTGTCGTGTGAGAGACGACGATGTTAGCCACTACACCATATCGGAGGGGGACAACGAATTACTCCGTTAGGTTTAGCCTTATCATTTTTGGTTTAGCGTCAAGTGTCCTTACGCCTCTCTGTGCGTGGTGGTATATAGTCCCCAGTTCCCCCAAGCCCAGCATCCCTTGTTCTCTAACCTGTTATTTTTCTCCTCCGTGTGAGGTATTTTTGCTATTGATCCGGAGCACTGAGCTCCTGAGCTCCTGAGCTCCGCCACCCCTTTGCCCTGTGTGACTCGTCATCACCTCTACACAAATTTCTTTCGCCCCTCCTGCTTTCTTGGGCTCACCTTGGCCTTACCATGTTCCTGATCAGATACCTTCTCTAAGGTTCTGACGCTGGCCCCCGAATCTTTAAAACGTAACTACCCATCAGTCATTCGTAAATCCCATTATTAATGTATATTTCGCTACCGCACAGCCTGAATCATTCTACGAAAGCATCTCAGGATGGAATCTGACGAAGGATCACTTCAAAGGCTTTCAGCTCAGGATGCCGTTCTAGTTTTGGTTGCTTGTTGGTATGGTGGTAATCAATGCTACCAATCAGGTGATGAACTCAATTTTGTAGGGAATGATTGGGCTTTGTAAATGAGGGGAACTACAAATTAGTCGCAAAAGTTCACCTTAATAATACAATTATAAGCTTCTAAGCATGCTGACTGCAGCTTCTCCACTTTATCATGCGTAGGCCTGGGCGCGTAGCAGTTGGCCCAACAAGCGTTACCCATCTTGAGTCTGCAATAGTTTTTTCGCTTTGAAATAAAAGGCATCCAAGTTATTCCGCTGAACTCGATATAACTCGCTATTTATAAAGGGAACAACTTCAAAATCAAGTACGTCTAACCATGAACTTGTTATTGGCAACTTACTTAAACTCGTTTTAGCATGTGTACCGTTGACGTCTCAACAAAAATTTACGAGTGTGGCGATAGGATTACAGAAGATATCAAGTTCAAGACTTGCCCCAGCGTCGGTACTCCCGCTTGCCCCGGTCGCAAGGAAAACCCCTTGGGTTCAAGCCGGGTGAAAGGAAAATGTGGAAGCCACGGTTGTAGAAACCCCTAATTTGATGAGGCTGCTTTTGCGTTGATGAGACTTGGAAACGTTGATGATACCTGGAGACGTTGAAGATGCTTGGAGAAGGAAGGGCGAGGGATATTGCATGAATCGAATTTAAGGCCAGGTAACCGCGAGGCTAGGTTACCCAGCCGTCGTTGGAGCCCTTCCCGTTATTGAAAGAAAAGCTTCATCGTGGAGAAGTGCCCGCACATCACGATATTGTTCTGTCCAACATCTTTGTATCACAGTGCCACCAGGTAGACAATCGATCGGAGGGTATTTTTGAGACGCAAAAAGTTCATCTACCATTTCTGCGTAGTCGCTCTTCTCTGCCACGGATCTGAATGGCCCAGGTGTTTTATAGGGCCAATGTCCGGTCATGATCGTGTAGAAAATTGACCCAAGGCTAAATATGTCCACTTCCTCTGTTGAGACCCATGGCCTGCATGGATTGAAAAAGCCCGAGTCAGGAAGATGTCCACCATCGATGTCACCACTTGTTGATCCTCCAAAGTCGCAGAGCAGAAGATCGAGTTTGCTTTTGGAGTCAGAATGTAATAAAAAATTCTCTGGCCGCAGGTCAGAATGAATGACGCCTTTTTGGTGAATATAGTGGATAGCTTCCGCTGCCTGAAGACACCACTTTAATCGAAGAGGTAGATCGATATTGTCATTGTGTTGGTCAATGTAAGCCTGTAAATTACCATCGCTAGCTTCTCGGAAGAGCAATCCACGAGGTTCCTCCGAGATACCGATATATCTGTAGGATTTAAATTAGCATTGGCCAATCGCATGACTTCGGCCTGATATACCGTGTTACCCTAGGGTGTGCCCCTAATATTTCCAAAATTCGTTCTTCAACCTCAAAGCTTCGTTTGATGTCCTTCACAAAGGGGTGGACATTCGATACTCCAGCGTGCCACCACGAATACCTAGGGCATTTCAGGACGACACCTGGTCTCTTTCTTGCTATCAACGAAGTAGAGCCTTGCCCTAGAATTTCATCAAAATGAGGCTCATAAGGGACCGGATCTGCTGGTTCGCCGGGCAAAATGATTTGATCTTTCTTCTCGGCGATGCCATTGCTTGCTGAGGGTTGTCTGCACCGCTCAAGATCATCAGGCTCTTCACGTCTGGACGGAATTACCAGATGATGAATGTAGCTGAATATACCATGAAGAGTGTAATTTAATACTCTCCGCATAACCGAGCAACACCTCCACAGGTATAACAACATGTTGGAGAGCTGTGAGGAATATGAAACAGCGACTGGGATGCTCCAAAGGGGTTCGTTTGTCACGTTACATGATTGATAAAACAAACACATCAAACAAGTCACGTGATTAACAGGCCGCATGACTAGACATGCCCATCCAGGACAGGACCCAATGGGACCTTAGGAATGTCCAAGTTAGTCCTGTGGAATTCCCGCTTACTAAGTCCCATGGGATCGACCCACTGGGACTTGGTCATGTGGTCTGGTCCCATGGGAACCAGTTTGGGCATGTCTACGCATGACTGCTCTACCTAACTAGTCATGGCTCATGACCAAACCGCTCGATCTTTTCAGGCGGGGGCCGCCAGGCAAGCTTTCTAAGCTCCACCGGTAAGCGATCTTTTATTTTAGGCTATATTGAAATATGAGTTGCCAATAGATTATATAAATCGTGTGTCGAAGTCACATGACTAGGACATGTCGGCAGTCGGCAATACAAGACGCCGATCTCCCTGATAACTTGCTTCGGATTCAGTAATTAGATGGTATTTTTCTAACTTACACCATGAGCAATTGAAACGAGCTCCTGAGAGACTATATACCCGAAAAAAAACCGTATACAAAACTATTTAGGTAAGAGGGTTGCCAATGATAAATAGATACAATAGCAAGTCTCAAATCATGCGACGTAGCTGCTTCGATCATCTCAGCTTAAAAGGGAAGACTTCGGGTGAGGATATGTGCTTTGGTGTTCGTGAGGACTGTGGCATGCCTTTCCCGTGAGCAATAGTCTCACTGGTTGCTAGAGCCTTAGCATGTATGATCTCCTTGGATTCTACAGGAATTAGTACAAGGAAGTAATAATCACCTATCGTCTAGAATTTACCCGTTTGGCATTTTACACCCTCTATATCCTTTATAATATCATAACTAGAGCCAAGTTGTAGCAAGTCCGAAGGAGCCTTTGTCGCTTGATCATTCGAGTGAGTGTCGCTTTCCTGTAGGCCTCTAAATTGTGAAAATCAACTTTCACACTCTGACTAATCTCTATGCGGGCTGTGGAAGGGGATCCCTTGATAATCGCCCAGAATTAGGGCGAGGTCATGATCTCGGTGTCGACATCTGAATCGCACTTATCTGCCTCTGTTTCGACATGGATCACGATTGGATTGGGAGCCGAGCCCGAGGGACTAGTGTCCCTCTCAAACACTTTGGGATGAGACTCCGTGTACAACTCGGAAGAATGAGCGTCACGTTCGACCAATTCACAGGCTGGAGATCCAAATGTCACAGGCGGGCTATCAATTGCCCAGTAAGGGAGGCCGAGATAGTCCGGCGTGATCTGAATACCTGCTTCGGAATCACGCTGATTCGTGCTGCAGTCTTCATCGATATAGATCATAATAGGATTGGAGGTAGAGCCTAGTGGGCTTGACCGCTCATTGGCTCTCGTACCTAGACCACAAGGATGAGCGTTTAACAAGGCGAATATGGAGCAAAATGACTCACTTTGGTCATAGTTCCTTTCAGCTTCTTGGCAAAAGCATTTATCCAAGGAGAGTGCAAGAGCGTTTGGTATATCTGCCTCTTGCCCGCTCGGGGCAGGCCAGGCTGTGTCATAAGTCAACTCCTCCAACAGCTCACCAAATTTAATGGCTGGGCCAGATTCATCATCAATCACAATATAATTTCTCTTCGTGCTCCCAGGTTCGGGCTTCGTGCTCGATTCATCATCAATCATGATGGGATCTGTCTTCATGCTACTAGGCTCGGTGTACCAGGGCTTCGTGCTAGATGCTTCATATACTTAGTCAGTGAGATTGTAGGAAGATTGAACACGCTTCAAGGCTCTTACCAATGGCTTCTGGCAGTTTCTCGAAATAACTCATGGTGACTGGTGTGTGCGGGTGAGATAGTGAACCTTGGAACTTCGAAGAGTGATGGTGAGTGTTTTCATTAATGTACGAGATGCAGGGCTTTATATCTTTCAAATATTAAGGTCAGGCGGGCGACATGGTTCTATTCTTATCCATAGACAGTGAAAGCCTCGGCAGCGTCGCATGCAGATGGAGATGTAGCCATGACACTAGACCTGTCTGTAGGACAACTCAAACCAATCTTACACTGCCTCCTCATCAAATAAATCTAGTTGGTGTTGGTGTTGGTAGCTAGTCTGGAGAGAGTGAGAGCTTCTCTCTCCTTTCCTCCTTCTCTCCTTCCTTTCCTGCCCACCCCCACTGAAGAAGAATACCACACAGTTGATCCTTCTCCACCTTATTTCCATCGGTCTTCTCCAGACCTACGTTGTAGATCTGTCACTCTCGTCTTCAGAATTAGCGATCGCCCAGTCCTTCATGCTGGCTGAGTATAGTGGGACCTCTAGCCCGTGTCCTGATATTGAATCTTGGGCCTACGAAAACACTTTTTGTCGCCCTCCGTCCCATTGTTCTGAATGCGGTCAATACCGTAATGGCACTTTTATCGCTTCTCGCCCGAACCGAGGTTCCTTCCGCTGACTGAAACGGATGCTCTCTGCGAAAAGATTGTTGGCCTCTGTAGTGACATCAGTGACCTTAAAGCTCAGTGAGCGATGATATTGATAATTGATAAGCTTTAATTTTATTTTCTAACCTGACAGTTGACTAGACTATGTGCGCATCCACATCTGCTGTCTAATATATCGAGGTTCCTTCTATAAGATTTAAATCCGTGGCTAGCCGGAGTGGAGCAAGCTCTTGGGGACTTTCAAGGTCCGCCATCTTCGTGAAAGCCGTTTTTAATTTAGAAGTTTAGAAATCTATTGGTAAAATTACTCTCTTTACCATATTGGTAAAGAAAGACCACCTAGCAGCTGACTAGCTATATGCATCCTGGGAGCGCACGAATTCCTTGCTAAATACATCGAAGAGCAGTGAGGAGATAATAACTTACCCCAGGATTTAGCATAAGCTTTATGGTCTCAGCAATACCAATGTTTGCTTATTAACTTTGTCTAGAAGGACAAACTAACCTCTTGAGTCTTGAGACTAGGATGGTCACGTGAGGAGGGGTCGTCGGATAATTAGGCAGCAAACCGTCAGAACCCATCATGCCACTTCTTCATTAAGCAAGCCCAATGTCCAATATGTATGTCAGATCAGACTTTATATGACTCAGAAACATCGCCTAACGGATATCCCCCTCTTAGATATGCTTAGGTGCTCGCAAGCGATACGATTCTACAATGCCCTCCGAAACACCGAGTCCCCTCATCAACGAAGATCGCCGGGAACAATTCTCAAAATGGCTACAGACGGCTTCCTTTGAAAAGTTTGCAAGTGGAATACATTCATGCAACGATAAAGAACTTGGCCGCCGGGTTTGGGATCTACTGGTCGAGGGTGGTATATACAAAGAGGTATTTCTTCCCGACAGTGTTGGAAATATACCTAAGCTGATTACAAAGGGATTCGAATATTCTGCTTGGAGGACCGAGTCATCTTCACAATTCAAGAGTAAGGCAGGGTCTGGTGATCTGATTGTTATCTCAGGTACACCACGACTGGGATCGAGTCCTGTCCTTGCACCGGGATCGATTTCTCGAGTGAGCAACGAAGACGTTGTCTACCCACCTATGGACTGTATCTATGTCTCAAATGCACAGAGAAAGGATTAAACTTGAACCTGCAAAGCATTTACTGGGGGCCTGGGTAGACAGGCGGTCCCAGTTGGTGAAGGCATTGGGTCTGGCGCATCCTGAAATATACCGTCGATCAACCCTTGGGTAATCTGCTGCTGGATCCGATCATGCAGCATGTAATCAGACCTTAGGGATGTGTCAATAGCCTGCGGATGAAGGCCCATGAATGACCCAGCGCTTTCAGGTTGGAATAGCGTTGAAGTCGACATATAGTTAGAGCAAAGAGATGTATCGATAATTTGTGGTTCGCCACTAGCTATGGTTGGGCTGACCATAAGATAGTTCGAAGCCTGCTGCCATGTATATGGTGTCAATTCATGATCGGTAATTGCCGAATTGGCATGTGTTGTTTCGGACTGAGTAAAATTTTGAAAGGAGCTTTGGAAGGGTTGTAAATGGACTGAATGATCGGTAATGTTCTCCAACGGCTGGATGCTAGGAGGGTGATTGAACTGCTGTGATTCGCGAATTGAACACAAATCTCCTCCAATTACATCATTTGATTCCGCTGTTGGTGGACATTGCGGTGGCCGATGAATTCTGTCTTCTGGTATGCCGATCTCCGGCCCTCGTTTCCTTTTGCGGGAAAACTCACGCCATTGCAATTGGTGAGCCTTCCAGGTTTTAATCGCATCTAGCTGGGTTAACACAGACTATACCAGATGCCGGGGCAAAACTTACTGTCGTAGCTTTCTTGACATTTCACCAGCCAGGTTGTCTGTCTTTCCGCTAGCTTTCTCCATGTAAGGCTGTTGATATCCGACTCCTGCTGCTCTTCCTCCGCATTCGTATTCTGCTGCTCTTCCTCAGTATCCCTATCCTGTTTTTCAAACCGATCCTCCAGATCTGAGAAAAAAGAATATTTGACGGAGCGAAAAGAGCGGTATAGGAAGATGAGAATGGCCGAGATTCCAGCGACGCCATAAATGGACTCAAAAACAAGAAGTCTCAGGCCATGTTTGATTCCGTGCATTGCAGTGTTTTCGTCTTTAAATTGGTGGGCCTTCACAAAGTCACTGATATGGCCGCTGCGACGAGACTTGCAGAAATGTTTTGGATCCTCGGAAATCTCGTCAAGTCGGGATGTCTTAAACTTCTCCTTTTCCCATTGGTCATACTCTATAGCCAATGATCTTTGACTCAAACCTCGTCGTAGCTTACCCTCAGGATTGCTAGTCGGAGTGGCAAGAGAAATATCAATGATACGAGGATCTTCATCAAACCAGCCATTTGCGAAATCGTATTCAGGACCTCTAAAGGAACTCAATATAGTTTCCTTTTCACGAGACAAAGCTTCAAATAATTGATCGATCGCTTTGCAACATGATGGTGGATTGCTTTCGGCGCGTGAGTTGCTTTGTTGTGAATTGCTATCGGCGGGTGGGTTGCCTTCGGCGGGTGGGTTGCCTTCGGCGGGTGGGTTGCCTTCGGCGGGTGGGTTGCCTTCGGCGGGTGAGGTACTGTAAGAAGACGGGTTGTGGTCGTCAGGTGGGTTGCGAGAAATTGCGGTGGGGAGTTGAATAGCTCGTGCAGCATCCACTTGTTCTTGCAGGACGCGTAGAGCGTCCTCTAGCTTGTCTCGATGAGGGAGCAATTCTTGGACATTTATTAGTCGTAATGTCGCCAGGACGTGGGCTGCATTCAGAATTTCTTCAATCGTAGGCATTTTAGTCGTGATGGCAAAGAAAGAGAAGGGCATGAATACCTGATGCATTTCTTACATGGATCCCATCACATGAGCCAGGGCGCAGCATCCCTATCTTTCTGGCACCGGTGCCAGAAAGACAGGGATGCTGCAGACGAGGCGGTATTTCCTCCAATCATATTACAGCGGTGAGCGGCCAGGCCCTGAACTTTCTGGCCCGGGTGCCAGAAAGACAGGGATGCTGCAGATAAGGCGGTATTTCCTCCAATTATATTACAGCAGGGAGCGCTCAGGTCCTGAGTTTTCTGGCACCGGTGCCAGAAAGACAAGGATGTTCTTCGGATGATCATTAAGTGGTGTTGCAAAAGGGAGCTTAAAGTCTTGTCTTTCTGGCACCGGTGCCAGAAAGACCGGGATACTGCAGATGAGGCGGTATTTCATCCAGTTATCCTACAGCAGGGAGTGGTCAGGCCCTATATTTTCTGGCACCGGTGCTAGAATGACAAGGGTGCTACGTAATCAATTAGCTACTCGCATGTCAATAGTCTATAATAATGATGAGATGAATCCTACTTATTCATATTCCCATTAACCGCTAAAAGCGATCTTGTATAGGGAGCGCACCAACAGACGGAAAATGATACAGGATAGGGCTAGCGGTCAAGTGGCTAAAATGGCTAGTTCTTAGTCTGGCCGGCGAGAGACACAGGTACAGCTAGGTTTGCAATTTTCTTTCTTTCTTTATGATAGAGAGAAACCCCAAGCCTACGGGTGAACGTATCGTTTTAGAACCGCAATAAAGCATACAAGACATTGAAAGCAGAGGATGCAGCTCTACCCCATGGCATAGCAGCCTTATCCCTACACTCAAAAACCTCAACATTAAATATCTTTCATTCATCACTTGAGATTTTAATGCATCCACAGATTCTATGTTCAAACCCCAATTCTTTCATCCGGATTTTGCTCGAAAACAGTTAAATTATAAAAAGATCGAATGCCCTAGTGATTTGAATGGACTTTTTTATTACAAGTCATCATACTACATACTATATTGATGGATAAGATGGAATTCTTCGACTTATCCGTGAGTCATAGGAAACTAGTCCGGTACCCAAGAAGTAAGCTATCAAAGATTGAACTCATACTCGTTCGAAGAAGATTAACACTGTTTAAGTCTTCACGTTGACCGACGACGGCTATGCCATTGTGCCAACTTCACCCACTCTCATATCTTATTGTGAAAAAATATTCGGCGGACAGAGATGGTATAATCTCGCCCAAATATACATTGTCATGATGGAGATATCGCCGGTGGCCACTTTGCAATTGCAGGGAGCCAGCGCTGCTATTCTAGACACAATGCGTCTGCTTCTTCATCAGAAGACCCCTTTTAACGAGACACCCGAGGGTCAAATGACCCGAATTACCATTTTTCTTCAGAAATGTGTTTTGGTAAAACCGGAATTTGCACCCGAGGAATTAGAAGGTCGCCCATGTGTCTTAGAGCGTTTAATTCCCGGTTATAACTCTGATCGACAAATCAGTGACGATTCGTGGTGTGCCGTGTTTACGATCTTGACTGACTGGATGCAATTCCAGATAACAGGGACATTAGAGTACATCTCTTCAACGTTTGACTTGTTTCAACCTCTTGTTATAGATAAAGTTTGAGTGATATAAACAAAAAGTATCAAAACCCTCAATCAAAGTTCTTCGGAAGTAATATTCTTCAAGGCCAACTAGAAAAACTTGAAATGAGTAGCTGCTATGCCACTAGGAATATAAGATTATATTACGATGCTTTCTTTTAATAAAAATAGTAATAAAGTGAGTTAGAGTAGGGCTTTATGTAAGAACTTACTCTATCGCTTGATATGGTGAAAGAAAAGTGAAAAACAAATGCGATACATGCCGTCTTATGTGCTATATTTGGCAAGACTCTCCACCCGAAAGCAGATATGAGGATATACGTCGTGATCTAGAACACTGAAATTCCGGCTTGGTGATCTATTATGGTGTGATGGGGAGAAACAGCTAATCTGCCAACCACCTGGGTCGGGATTTCTAATGACTGCTGGTTCAAAAGAGGAATTTTTCCTGAGAGCCACTACAGGATTAATGGCCGATTAATTTCCGAATTCTAAATTATAAATACTAACCAACACAGTCATCCGATTCCATGTCCAGTAAACTTCACCTTTTGAGACCTCCAATTGACACCATGCCACCATTTCCAGGTAAAATCTCTCGCAGCGTATATTGTGCAGAAGCTTTTGATATTTTGAACCAGTATCCATCAGGCTTGACCTCCTCCGAGCTACACAAAAGAATGATGCAACGTGGATATGAAATTTCATCTAACCACAATCGCACTCTATGTAGCAGTTTGGTTACACCGTTTTTCAAGTGCATATACATGCACGGCCATACTCGTGTTTGGAGCTTGACTACAGAACCTCTTCCTTTGATACAACAAAGACAGGCAGTTTTAGCATCTCCAGAAGCCATTTACAACGTCTTTAGAGGTCTTGAAGGATTATTCCTATCAACAAAATTTATCAAGAGTCAGATCGAACAAAATGATGCGTCAAAGAACCTAGATCCCGTGTTTCTCAGAATCCAACTCAGAAAGTCAGAGGTATGAAGAGAGAATGGATAATCTTCGGCCATTTATATATTTACTGAAATCTTTTCTTCTTTTTTCTAGGGACTCAAACGTCATCAAAGGAGAGAGGCTTGGGCTCTTAAACAACAGAATATTAAGAAGAGCACCAATCTTCATCCTCAGCAGGCACTCCAACTAGGCCAGCCATCACCGATCGATCATTTCCAAATTCTACGCCTACCATCATCATCACCGATCCAAGATCATTCCAAAATTGAGGATACTCTTGAGAATCTTGATATTGGAGATTACTCCTCTCTGATAGAGGCTTTGATTGGAGTGGCTTGGGAGCATGGCCCTTGTGTCTACACGTTTAAATCATTCCAAGAATCAAAGCAACCAAATTGGTGGCCGGAAGACACTCCTTTTATCCCGCCCGTACGACTATTTAGATGTGGTATGTCTTCTAATTTCGGGTCGAAGTTAGTGGGGAGGCTAATAACAACGGAAATAGAACAAACCAAGCTACTAGGGGCCATTTTTAACAGGAATCTAGCAAAAGTCACCCTTCACAACCTTCAGTCTATACTCAAAGATACGATCGAGAAGAAAGAACATCAACAGATAATCTTGAAAACTTTTACGAATCTTAAGGAAGCAAAACCTTATATTGTAAAGCAGATTCCATTTCGCTCCTTCCTCATTGAGATCAGGGAATTCCGAGAATCGCATCAACAGCCATTGTAAGTTTCCCGACCCAGGATTTGAGCGTTCCAGCCCTGATAGAAGCCTGATAGAAGCCAAAAGACACATACAGCTCATGTCGAATTTGACCGCGGAGGAAATCTTCATCATATTAGGCGTTCTGGGCCCGAGGACCAACTTCACCCCTCCCTTCTGGATCCCAAGTTAGCCGAAGCCATTTTGAAAGGTGGGGTCGGCACCTGCATTCAAATTAGGGCCATTTGTGACGGTGCTCAAGTTTCTATGTAAGTTGATGGATGTAAAGGTGTATTAAATCGGGTCTGTTACTGATTCCCAGCAGTGTCATTACAGTAAGGGGTATCTTTGCCCCAGAAAAGTCAGCTATTCCGAACTTGATCCCTCATATCGAGTCGCCTGTATAAGTTGACCTTTCAAACCTTGTAACTACCCAAAACCGCCTTTGGCACTTTATCATGTAATATACATATGTACTAGCGAGTAGAATTCATGCCTAAAAGCAGGGCATGTTTTTCGCTCGTTGTTAAATACCATTCATCCTCTTCCAATAATTGTATCAATATGTGCACGGAAATAAAATAATGAATTTGCTTGATTCTATCCAACAGGTCTTGCAGGGCCTTTACTGCAGGATTCGTAAAGCCTTTTCTTCACTTTTTAAGAGCGGCCTAGAAGAAGGCATTACGGTATGAACATTCATTAAATTTCTAAAAGTTATTTGAGATTAACGATTCTCCAGCCAGCCAAGAGAAGTGATGTTATCAACCTCGAAGCCACTATAGCAATGCATAGAAGACAGGCTTGGTGTACAGAGGAACAGACTCAACAAGTTCCTCTGCAAAACACCCAAGCGACAATTCCAACAATATGATGCTTGATACGGCGAAATAAGCACCTGAATAATAAACATGACATGTGCTGTCTATCTTGCCGACGACGGCATTTTCTGCATGACTCAGTGGAAAATATTTGAACCTTGTGCGCAAACTTTGTCCAAATCCAATACTGTATATAACATTGAAGGGAGTCCCTCTCTATGTATCTTTTCAATGTCACAACTCACCTCCTCCCTCCTCCATTCTTGTTCTTCCAGTCAAGCCTCTGTTCCTATGATTTGCTACGATTATATCTTCCTCATTCTACGACGACACCCAACTGGTCTAAAAGTGGAGGAAATCGATGAAAAGATTAAAGCCAATGGCAAGGATTTTGCGCACAGCACTATCATGCAGGCCTTAAAAGTAAGTTATCGATTTCTAAATACAATCTATGAACATTTTATAATGCTGATTTAGTCTAAAGAGTTCAGATGCCGGGAGGAATTATGGAAACTGACAGAGGAGGCCGGTCGGATCCGTATCTTGCCACGAGCGGAGGATTACATGACTTGCAAGGCGACTTTGATCAAAGCTCTTGAACTTTATGGACCGGGGTCCATAGAGCATATTCGGGAATCATGCTTACAGAAAGCGTGCTTACTTACTGAGTACCAAATTTTGCACCTTCTTTTGACATACCCGGTACATTTACTCCCAGTGATACTTATATTCGAAGATCTGGCATAATAATACATACAATACAGAATTTTAGATGCATGGGCCATATTTGGGATCTCAACTTCAAGCTCAACCCTATACTCAATATTCCCGAGCGACCCGACCAAATTCTGCCATCCTTCAAAGAGATGTTCCCTGTGAAGATTCTAAGAGTTGTTCCCTCCCAAAAAATGATCCAATTAACCCCCTGACCCTTGGATCCTTTCTGCCTTGATCTTGCTTTCCTGCTTTCCGGATTTGTTCCAAGTTGGTACGATTTTCGAATTCTGTTTAATCACTTACCATATGACCTGTACTCTTACTCTTCTTCCTATAGTTAGTTCTTCCTTCTCTCTCTTCTTCTTTCTTCCTTCCTTGCAGCACTCAATACTACTGTATTACGTTCTCACCCTTCTTCCTAGTAGACTCGTTCTTTTTGATCTCTTAGATTCAATGTAATCTTTCTGGATTTCGCCGGATTAAGAGGATTCATTTAGTATTTGATATTGGTGTTTCATTAGCTAGCATTGCCTAGGCCTAGATCTCCCTCCACGGGTATCATTGGTCCGGGTAATCACATTAAGTGCTGGCCTAGTGCCCTATATGAACCAGCCCGCCGGGGCTACAGGGTATATGCAGTTGGTTGGTTATCATACTAAATCAATCAATCAATTGATCAATCATGTATATATTTATATCAGACCAACCCCCAAAGAGACTCTACATATGTATCACAGATATTCCTCCAACCTTTTCAAAATATCATAAAACATCTCCACAGCTTCACTCAAATCATCAAATTTCTCAACATTGAAGTTTAAATCGCTATGGGACCAAAACCAAAAGAGTTCAAAGTTCCAATCAAAGTTTGCTCAAATTTTCGATGGTCAATTCGAAATTTTTTGGACGAGTACCCGTTATGTAAGGAGATAATATTTGGTATTTCGATGTTTACTTTCAACGACAATCATGAACTGTGTATCCGCATGGTTAAGCCAGATGGGGTGTGGGAGCAAGGGCTCATCAAGGGAGTGACAAGCAAATATCCTTCTGGCACTAAATTAATTGGTGCGGCGAAAGAAGAGTTCCAACAACAAACCAGTCGTGAACTGAAGGATGTGGCCGACAATTCAACTTTCGAAATGACTCTTGACTCTGATGGGTCTGTGAGGGGCCATTTGAAATACGTCGTGATTGATGAACAATTACCAGCTTCGCCGTTATGGCCTACCGGCCTATCAACTGATGGTTTCAATCACTGCTGGTTTACAAAAGCCCAAATCAAAGACTCTAGCCTTCTATGTGATGAAACGAGAGCTAGCTGCCTTCTTTGTTTCGGAATCTTTGAGCAACAGAATAATCTGTTAGAAATTTCATAATTTCTATTACAAGAGCGCCTACTATAGTCAACAGCTACTCAACTACCTGTCTACTATCAACTTCAATGAACAAGTACTGGACTGGGGAACCTCCCTGGTAAGTTAATATTCATGATATCTTCTAGTCTTCTATTTTATACAATTATAATTAATCTAAGTATACTCTTCCACTCTAGTTTGGACTTTTCCCCCAAAACATCACCTACCAAGTCAGATAAGGAATCAAAGTTCGGCAAAGATCCTGATACCTAATGCTCTCTTATCTTGTTTTCTCTTCAGACATAGATCCTTTTGTCCTGTTTTTTTTTTGTATTTACCGCAACCTTTGATTACAATCTAAAGTATGTTGATAATAGGTAATTTATGCCACCAAATGAGTACGAACTAAGGGCAAGACTTGAATAACAGGCATAAGATATAGATGGATCATGAGAGTTCGGCAGTAGGAGATAGAAATTCACAAATCAAGCAAGAGTAAATGCCTCTTTTTCGAACCCAGAGCAAGTAGCATTGATGTTTTTGAGATCGGTGACAGGGTGATCATTCACCCATCTATGCCCATGATAATTTTCTGATAATTTGAGCCATATCTTATCGCTAGGGATGGCCGGTTTCCATGACAGGCCAGCTGGATTTCGATGGTATTCCTCACGAATCGATGCATCAAATTGGTAAATGCCTATCGACCCTTCGCAGGCTTCGCAGGCTTCGCATTTTGTTATGCGTAGGTCTGAAAGCTTATCAATGGAGGCCAATCTCAGACCTGTTGCTGCCAGAACATTCAACCATATGGTATCCGCGACTGATCGCGATAGATCCCACTTCAAATCGACATGCAGCTGTGGCAGCATCCATAGGGATGAAGGAGTTTGTTGTAAGAATAACGTGCCATGTTTGGTCATGATCCGCACCAGAAAGATAAACTGGTGGAGCTCAGGTCTAGCATCGGCAAATGATCTTGGAGGGAGCTCGAGACATGAAAGATTCGGCCCAAAAGAGTATTCGTCCGTCATATTGAGTGATGGGTAGTTATAGATATTCTTTTTAGATTACAAGTATTTCATCCGATATTTAACAAGTAAAGGGAAAGCTGGGGTGGGCATGCTATCCGCGACCTACTCCAGTAATCTACTGGCCTTAGGCCTAGAGCCACATGGGGGGGTGGGGGGGTCTGATCCTAATCCTCTC
The DNA here is from genome assembly GCF_028828195.1 of Penicillium verhagenii. Taxonomy (NCBI): domain Eukaryota; kingdom Fungi; phylum Ascomycota; class Eurotiomycetes; order Eurotiales; family Aspergillaceae; genus Penicillium; species Penicillium verhagenii. Next base: position 1,673,819 of record NW_026643171.1, read on the forward strand.
ACCAATAAAAACACTCTATCTACTATACATGAGCTCTGGGCACACTGGTATCTACTTAACATCAAGATATTTTTATAACCACACAGTTCCAAGGTTCAGACAACCAACCATCTTGATAATTGTTGGTAATGCACCGGAAAATGCGGGTTTACTTGATGTGTCCTATTTCCTATTTCCTTTGCTCCGGTTATATTCTAGTATAAAGCTTGACTACCGGCCTAGATTTAAATTATGCTATACCCAGCAAGAATTCAAGTCATTCCCTCCCTCGATATCAACCCATGCTATGAAAGGAACCACATATAGTCCTGACTGGAATGAAAGACAGGAGTCTATATGTACTGATGCTACTACCCACACAATGGCTGACGCCGAGGTGAAAGATAAGTCACTGGTGCATCTTACTCTACGTATGATATACAACCCGGCCTTTGGAGTTGATTATAACCTAACCTTCTATAGATCAGACTATAATACCTGTGATGACTTTGAAAGACACCGTGTGCTTCATCCCTCTTCACTCACCATTAATGAATGAGTGCCGAAGATTTTGGGGAGATAAAGGAACGACATACTACCATGCATACGAGATCGCTATTGCTATGCATAAGATTGCACCAATGGACTTGATAAAGACAAACGATGGATGCTTAGTTCGGACTGCTTTATCCCAAGATCTTCAGAACCACAGCTTTATGAGTTCGTGGCCTGGGGCTATGACTCGTCTCGCCAACCTCCTTTCGTTCGATATCTATATCACAATTTTTGTTGAAGGTGACTATACTATGGTGAAAGGCTACTTGAAATGTATTATGCCCGCAGCAGACAACATTGGCCATAGATTGGACCAGAACTGGGTAATTGAATGTTTTACATATGGAGGCCAAGGCATGGTTTGTTTCCTTGGGAATATTTATAGTCTGTGCCAACAGTTGGGTTGCTGAATTTCTCAACCATATTTACAGAGTGATGCTGATACAATAATTGTATTTTATTTGAACGACCAGATCTAATCAATTGATCAATTCTGAAAATCGGAGTGGGGACTGAATATGTAGTAGAAATAACTATTCTCCATCTTCATCATCACTAATCACGATAATGACTTCTTGGAAGGTAAGGGCCATTGGATAGCGAGATTCCCTTGAGGTTGCGGAGGTTGCGGAGGTTGCGGAGGTTGCGGAGGTTGCGGAGGTTGCGGAATTTGTGGAGGTTATAGTATCTTTGGTGGTAGTAGACGTTGTCGAGTAAGTAAGTATTCGGAACGAAAGAATGAACGCATTTGTTTACCTTTCAAATCCCTGATTCGCTTCTCCAACAAATCCCGTTGGAAAACTTTCATGATTATGTGTCTGCAATCTGTATCATCGGGCGTGGGGCTGTTTCTTAAGTAATTTTAGATAGGCACGATTTCCGAAGGCCACGATTTTCGAAGGCCACGATTTTTGAAGGCCACGATTTTCGAAGGCCACGATTTTTGAAGGCCACGATTTTCGAAGGCCACGATTTTCGAAGGCCACGATTTTTGAAGGCCACGATTTTCGAAGGCCACGATTTTCGAAGGCCACGATTTTTGAAGGCCACGATTTTCGAAGGCCACGATTTTTGAAGGCCACGATTTTTGAAGGCCACGATTTTCGAAGGCCACGATTTTTGAAGGCCACGATTTTTGAAGGCCACGATTTTCGAAGGCCACGATTTTTGAAGGCCACGATTTTCGAAGGCCACAGTTTAAGATGGGCCCGATTTTCATTATGAAAATCGTACTGGGTTCCCTTTGAGTTAGTCTAGTCAAGAGGGTATAGCGAGTTACCGGGCATATAGTGAAGTTGAACGTAGGTTCGGATCCCTTATGGAAAACAGCAATCCTTTTTTTAGATAAAAAACTCCTGATAGGTCTGAAGAGGTAAGAGGTGTAGTAGTATATCATTCCAATCTAGTACTTTTTCTACTTGTAACCTCTACTAGTCTGACTCCCTACTATCTGTGCATATTATTCTGTCACTGCGCCTGCGCCTTGGTTTGTAGCAAAAGTGCTTGATCCTGAGCCTGCCCCTGGGACTGTGAACACATCTGCTACGTCATTTTCAGTGGGTACTGGACGCCAGGGGACATAGCTTGCGGCTAAGTCTGGAATGGACTTCGGAACTATTGCGACAGTCCTTGTGGGTACTGGACACCAGGGGGCTGAGCTTGCAGCTGGGTGTGGAAGTTACTTTGGAACTGTTGCGGCAGTTCGTACTGGGCACCAGGAGACTGGACTTGCGGCTGGCTCTGGAATGAACTTCGGAACTGTTGCGATAGTCCTTGTGGGTACTGGACACCAGGGGGTTGGGCTTGCGGCTGGGTGTGGAAGTTACTTTGGAACTGTTGCGGCAGTTCGTACTGGGCACCAGGAGACTGGACTTGCGGCTGAGTCGTGAATAATTGTTGTGGCTGTTGGTACTGGAGCTGTTGCGGGACATGCAGCTGAGGGTGCTGAGCCACTGGTTGCAGCTGTGACTGAGACTGGTGCAGCGGCTCAGGTGGAGCTGCTGGTTGGGGGTGCTGGGGTAGCTGAGGGTATTGAACCATCGGCTGTAGGTGTGACTGAGGCTGGTGCAGCGGCTCAGACTGAGCTGCTGGCTCCGCCTGTGGCTGGAGCTGAAGCTGTAGTGGCTGCGCCTGTGGCTGGAGCTGAAGCTGTAGCAGCTGCGTCTGTAATTGTTGGATCTGCTGCTCAATTTCTTGCTGCGGATTAGGAGACGAAAGAAGAGCTTTTTGTGTTTCGCCAGGAAACATAACTTCCAGCGCCTCTTTAATTGTGGACGTAGACTGCTGCATGGTCATGTATTGGGCAATTAGTCGTTCTCCTTCTGCTGCGGACAATATCCTCTTGAGGGTTGATCGCGACATAGCCACCTCTATGTTATCAAGCCCCTTACCATAATGGTAGAAGCCCACTGCAATGAATGGCAAGTTCATTTTAGATGGTTTCCATTCCCCCAATGCCACAAATGAGAGCCCAGAAACGCCTTGACATGATGAGACTCGCCTTCGAAGCTCTCGAATTTCCTCCTCGCCTTGCAAAAAGCTAGGAACTCCAGCATCGGTAGCCCCCTTCAATACTGGTAGACCACCGGCGGCGCCACTCGAAATGAGTCGCACCATACCCTGAGTGTTCCTGGTCACCAAGCGAGCACCATTGAATCCAAGACGCTGTATTGCCATGATTTCCTCGCCGTTTGATGTGAAACCAGGCCGAAAACAACGAGATACCATTCTTTGTGAGAGAGTGATGGTCCTTATTTGGTTGCCAGTCGCATTCCAAAGCTGCAGTGAGTTAGACTGCGGCAATGGATGAGACTGTAGTGAATTAGGCCCCTGTGTCGGCTGAGGAGTTGCTATAGTTGATGACCTCCCCGGCTGTGCTGATTTAAGCCACTCCAGAGGCTTGGCCCATTCTTCTGGGTAATGGAAACTTCGGCATAAAGCCTCAGCGCGGATTCCGCTGTCCTGCACCTTTTTGAGGATACACCTCCATTGGCCAGTCAACTCCTCAAGTCGGATTTTTCCAGTATCAACCTCAATATTCCCATTTGCATTTTCTTTCTTCATCTTTGCGTTCAGAAGCTGAATCTTATTTGTAGCGTGACGATAATCTTTATTATTTTCCTTGAGTTGAAGCGATGGGGCATCCGGGGCAGCCAGCATAGCATTAAAAATGATTTTTAGGTATGCTGTGGCTTGTTGATGTGCCTCTTCGTGGTATGATGAAAGCCCTTGCTCAACATGGATCGGCAGTCCTTTTCCAATCCAGAAATTACAGTTTTTGTTGCCTCCAAGAATTTCTCGCCATGAGTTTAAGTCTAGATAATGATTAGTGATTGGCGATTGTTTAGATGGGGCTCTAAACATCAACAAACATTTGAAGACTTACATTTTGAGGCTCGCTCACTATCTGATAAATTTTCTTTTCCATATTTCTGTTTATCAGGATGAAACCAAAGCTGCAATGTTTTGAATCGCACAGGGATTGGAAGAGATTGTTCGAGGATAGACTGAAAGTTGTTTGATTGAGTAGGGTCGCAGCCTGCCACGGCCTTCATAATAGACAGTTCCTCTTCACCAGAAAGTATTCTGTCCTCGTCATCGTCGAGGCTTTTTTGAGATGGATCGCAAGCCTGTGTGGAGCTTCCATGACTATTTTCAGGAGGTAGGGGGGCCTCAGATGGCTCGATGTTTTTTTGTTGAGGGGCAGGTATAAGATTTGCGGTAGAGCTTTCGCTATCGCCTTTAGTGAGCGGATCTAAAGGTTTGCTGGTGGCTTCGAAAGGTTGCTTTATCACTTCATCTTCCACGGTTGGAGCGGGCCGTTTCGAAGGCACAGCAGACATTGTTCAAATGCTTCAAGGTTGGTTATGGAGGTACTAGTGATTTCGACGTTTCAGCAACATCCATAGATTGGGTATGTAAGTAGCTTATATAGATCCATGTAGGTGGATAAATTCACCACAATTATCTTATACCATGGTTTTCTCATACCACCGTTTTCTTACTTATACCACGATTTTCTTATACCACAATTGTCTTACACCGTATGCCACGGGTTTCCCAGACACTACCATACTTTTTGACTGCCTCCCTGAGGGTTGAAAATGTATGGCTGTTGTTTTTTTGTTTTTATGATTCGTGTGTAAGTGGAAGAAAGGGAGGGTAGGGAGCGATATAGCAGCTTGGTGGGATTTGATGATCTGATTTCGGAGGAGTGAGGATGGCAATATCACCAATTTTGACCAAAATGAGACCGTAGGAAGTTGAACAGACATATGTATGGCTTTGAGTGTATAGTGTATCGACAAGAGTAGGTCTGATTCCCGACCGAAAGAGAAAAAGCTTCAGTGACCGCCTTGAGCGGCAATACAGGACTCCTAGTCCCTACTAGGTTTCGACCCGACCGTACTTGAACACATTATAACCCCTTGACCGACACAATGGATGGACTCCCAGATATAGGCCAGCTTCTGCAAGCTACACGGAGTACCACATTTACCGAATTCCTCCATACCTGCCACAATCTATTTTCACGCCCATTAGTACGATCACCATCGCGCTCCACCACCGGCAAGATTCCATCTCCACAAGGAAAATACTGCCCAAGACAGCTCCGCTCATGGGATGACTGCGCATCTACTCAACAAAGAATATATACTGCTGTCCGAGGATATCTGAACGACTTCGCAAGTGGACAGGCGCATCGATTATTCTTAAACATAGCTGGACTTGAAGGCATCGCCAGCCGACTAAACCAGCCTTTACACAGTGAGAGGGCATTGGAAACATATGAAGAATTAGCCGTCAATGGAAATGTACAGAATATCATTGAGGAGCTTTGCAAGGTGCCACTGGCTCGGCAGGAGTTTCAACTTGGTGAAGGTGTATCTTTTGAAAGTCACACCAACTCTTTAGAGAACAGCATCTCTGGCCCTGAACTCCCAAGGTCTGACAACTACTGCATTCACCGGATTGGCGGTGAAAATACACTACTCACAATGGTAGAATATAAACCACCACATAAGCTGACTCTGGCTCACCTTAGAGAAGGTTTACGGGATATGGAATTCTGGCAAGAGGTGGCGAAAAGGGAAACAATCCCAACAGAAAGAGCAGAAAAACAGCAATACGATGCAGAGCGTACAGTTGGTGCTGTACTTACACAGCTCTACCATGCAATGATCTGTGAAGGACTTGAGTATTCTTGGATTAGCAACGGCCTGGCTCTTATCCTTCTGCATATACCATCCGAAGATCCTGATATCCTAGAATATTTCTTCTGCGAGCCTCACAAGGATATTAGCGAGGATGAGGACTTCCTACAGCCAAAGACAGCTATTGCTCGTATACTATGCCTGGCGCTAATGGGCTCCTGCTCTACTATCCGTGATAATATGTGGCGCCAAAGTGTCAAGTCTCGGCTTCCTAAATGGACGTCGAACTTTGCTCGAACGGACATCCAAAGCTCGGAAGATGAACAAGAAACTCCAACAGAATCAGTATATACTAGTTCTAGTTTCCAACCCTCTTCTTCACCGGTATCATCAGGTCGCCAAACCAGGATACAGCGTCAAACTGGCTGTGCACCACCACAAGATATCCAGCAGGATTCAGACCCAGACAACTCCGACTCTGATCCAAACCAATACCCGGCTAATCGAAAACGTAATCTAAGCCAAATCGGATCTTCACCTCCTGGTCACTCATCACAATCAAAGCACCACCAGCATCGGCGCAATACTCCCCAGCAGTATAAATCAAGACCGTTTTGTTCTCAAAATTGTTTACTTGGACTTCAAAGAAACACTGCCCTGGATCCATGTTGCCCCAACTTTCATCAACATAAAGGAGTGAAAACAGACCATCAGGTCACAGTCAAAGAGTTTATTCAACAGCTTGAGCAGCGATTGGATGAGGACATTGATCAATACTGCTCACCGCTAGGATGGTGTGGCGCGTCCGGGGCACCGTTCAAAATCACATGCCCTACTTATGGTTATACAATAGTTGGGAAAGGGACAACTGCCCAACTTTGGCCACAGGTTTCTCGTGAAGCTGAGGTTTACCATGTGCTTAGGAAGATTCAGGGGTCATCTGTTCCTGTTTTCCTTGGAGCAATCGATCTGGGCATACCATTCTTCCTTCATGGGGCTGGTGAGATTCGACATATGTTGCTTATGGCATGGGGTGGGGAACATATGGATTGTATAGGACCTCCAGAGAAGAGACAGATCCGGCGCTCCCGACAAGATTTGAAGTCTCTGGGTATACGCCACGGTGACATTCGCCTAGAAAATTTGCTATGGAATGCTGAAGCACAACGAGTGATGATCATTGATTTCCACTTATCCAGTCTCCAACCTATGCTTCAAAGTGCACCAAAGAAGAGGGATCTGCTATCAGATGCTTCGCCCGCTCGAAAACGCATGCGGGTTAAATAAAGTTCAATGAGATATCAGGTGTGGATGTTCTCCGACGGTGGTAGTTCCACCCATGTTAAAGGATATTTGAAATAAAGACAAAGCGCGGTTACTTTTTCTTGACAGTTATTTCCGTTTGTTATACCGCTCCTCCATATATCCGCAAACATTTGCCATTTTATCGTGTGGTGCATTTTATGAGCGAGCAGTTCGTTGCTTTTCTCAAGCTCCTGAATCGCATTCTGCACGGTTGGGCTGATCTCCGCATCAAAAGCAAGATATGGTCTATTCTTTATATGGAAATAGATTGCACGTAAATGTTGTGTCGCTTGAAGGTACTCCTTGGGCCATAGGGTCACACAAAGAGACGCATTTGATAGCTCGTGGTTGATAGTAGAAGGCGGCGTTCGATTTGCTTTATGTAACAAAAGATGAACATGAGGTTGCGAGGGCCGAGGGGCGAAGGGGTCGATTGCGATAGGTAAAGATGGCCCTTCGAAAGTAATGGCTTGAGGAGCCAAGGGTATGGATCCGAATGGGCGATTGGTATCAGGTGTCAAGGCCCTCGGTGCCACCGTGCTACCATTTGGCGGGCCAGTTGATAAAACCCACCGGTCGGGCCCATCAGATACTATATTAGCCTGGGCAAACATGAAGTATGTGTTTGAAGGACGAGATGTATTGATTTCGAGGTACCTCCAGATGTTTAAAAAGCATTGCATAATGCCACGGACTTACTCAAGATGCCACAGTTTTGCTTAACATATGGTTTTGCTTAAGGTGCCACGGTTTTCCCAATCAATGCCACGGTTTTCCCAATCAATGCCACGGTTTTCCCATTCAATGCCACGGTCTTCCCAATCGATGCCACGGTTTTCCCGATCGATGCCATGATTTTCCAAGTTTCTGATCGATGCCGCAGCTAGATTATTCCGGCATTAAAAATAATTAGTAGTTAGTACTGTTACAAGTTATCCAGGGCGTATACTCCGCGCACGCCTATATCTTTATCCAGTTGGTAATGACGTACTTTGAATACTTAGAACCTCAGGCATCTTTATCTGATCACATAATCTAAAAAAAAGGCTACCTCAGGCATCCTTCTCTGATCATATAATCCAAAAAAAGGCTACCTTAGGCATACCGGAGAAAATAGCCAGATGATTTCAAGTTATTAGTTAGAATAGGTAGAAAGTGGGTCGAACCACTAAGGAGAATATCAAAACAAAGATTCATAGTAGGAGCTAGTTATATTATAATAAAATGATATTCAAATTGAACAACCAAAAAAAATCAGCAGCTCTCATCAACTAACAAATAAGCCTGGAGGCGGCTGAGCGAGCGAAGATTTGTTGTCTCAAAACTAATACAGAATCCCAAAATTCAAGCAAGTATTCAAATATTTTCACCAAACTCAATCTCCTTTGCTCCTGCCTCCCTCGCGAAACGAATATATGGCTTGAGGCAAGAAGAGCCTGGAGACTTGTTCAGAAAATCATGCTAAATATAATTAGCTAGATAAACGCAGAGAATGTGGCCAGTCAATACCTTTAATAATCTCTGCGCAGATTGTATTTTTGTGAATTCCACAAACTCAGATATATCCTGAGGCCATGTTTCTGACAATGAGCCACCTTGTAAGAAGGCCCGTGGCTCTAAGCATTCGACGATAATTTGACCTATAGCCCGAACATCATCTTGTGAATAGCTATCATCCTTATTATCCAGCATTGAGGTTCCTATATTAGCTATATACTGTTAGCATAATATATGCCATCTTTGTGTTGTCTCTATCTTACCTATTTTGATTTGACCGTTGACCGACAAGAGAATATTGCCGGACTCAATGTTGCCATGGGAAATCTTGAGTGTTTGGTGAATATACTCAAGACCGGTAAGTATCTCTTTTGAAAAAGCTGCAACTTCAAAGAGTTTAAGGCGTCCGAGAGGAGAACCAAAGATTTGGCCCAAGGAAACGTCTAGTAGCTCATAAAGGAAAAACATTTGCCCTTCGTGATAGAAAGCCTCCTGTATATGCACTATATTTCTTTGGTGATGCTTGGCTATAATCTTCGAAAGCTCACTTCGTGGTGTCTTGGTTGATTTGATGATTCCCTCCTGGAAAGTCGGGTTTGTCGCGTGCACAACATAGCCAGACCCAGCCTGATTTATCTTGAAGCTTTTAATGTACCGCTTCCAAGGATTGGTGGCTTCTTTTGAAAGTGGTTTGAAGATGGTCGGTATTTTGGATGGACTTTCTTTTTGACTAGGTGAGTCAAGATGGTCCAATCCTCTCTTGCGCACTTCGCTGTCTTTGGTTCCAGGAAATCGTGATAAGCGGTTATTCCGTTCTTTGCTGGGAACTTCCATCTTTGCACTGGTAAAAGTACTAAGCTCACAGAGCTGGGTATTTGAAAAGCGGATTGAACTGACTCTTAAAACCAAAGCTTTTTCTGAAAACGATGGCTAAATCTTAAAACCATAGCTAGATCTCAAAACCATGGCCAAACCTGGAAACCATGATTTGGTCTTAAATCATAATTGATCATGGCTAGATCATGGTCATAGGCAGACCAAAATGTTTTCTGAGATGAAAACCGACATATGATACTTCAGCTCGGGATAAGTAATTACAGTGCCCCATGGATGCTAGGCAGCACAGCTACGGAGAAATTCAAGAAGTTTACATATGTGTGTACAGTAGTATTCGAAATCAGATTTACCTCTATACCCTTGGACTTTCATTCCCGAACCCTATTTTGAAACGCGCTAGTCTCAATTTAGCCAGCCCCTAGTAATACCTGTCAGGCTGTATTGTATTCTCTGGTAACGATTTATGGGTCATTGTAATAATACCGTAAGTTGCCTTGGAATTTAATAGAATCTTTTAGCAAAGAAAGAGGAAATCCTAACAATCTGGCAGGATCTCCATTTCACTCCCTTAGTGTACGACTTGATTATTCTGTCACACGCAGTCTTCGCTTACACTCATTTGACATTCAATAGAAGGCCGCAGTGGCTAATAGTGAACTAACCCTGGTAGGCAAAGGTTGCTTTTTCTTTCTATCACTTTTGTTATCCAATGCGATTTCATTTTGTGCCGTTGTTGATCGAAATCCGGTACCTCTGAGAAGCTGACATGGACCCCTCAAGCACTGCCGTTGTGTGTGGAAATGACACAAAGCCCAGATCATGACGATTCGATCTCTCAGCCCGACGCGCCCGAACCATGGGAAAACGACTCGCAGTACGCTCCAACCCCTGGATACTTCCAATTCATGAAGAGCCATTCCCGCTTGATTTTAAGCCGCGAGCGCAGCCTGTTCTTCTCTAATTGAGCTGTGCTTCTCGATCCTCAACCTGTGCTTCTCGACCCACCAGAGCCTGTTCTCCTCTACCCGCAAGCTGTGCTTCTCGATCCGCAACCTGTGCTTCTCGATCCGCAACCTGTGCTTCTCGATCCGCAACCTGTGCTTCTCGACGCGCAAGCTGTTCTTCTCGACTCAACTCATCTTCAATGTTTTCATCTTCACTTAATTCTTCATCGTTCCTAACCGGTACCTCATCTGGAATATGTGTAGGAAGTTCCACATTCTCCTCGCCCAGGGCTTTCCGAACTTCATTAACCCTTAGCATGAGCCCTCGGAGTCCTGAGGCTAAGTTAGCTATGAAGGTAAATATGCTTTCTATGAAGGTATATGTACCTGGTGGCGGTCTAGCGGCCGGAGTACTTGCTATTTTCTGACGGATACCTTTCTACAGAGCAATTAGATTCAAGGGATACCATCCTGATCAGGCTCTGAGCACTTACTTTGGATATCCTTTGTTTCTCTACACAGTCACTTAGTCGCTCAGACGCATGTTTGACTTGACCAAGGAAATACTTAAATTCGGCTTTCTTCATGTTGCTGAATTTCCAAGGGAACTTCCATGAGGGTCTGTTGGCGGGACCACCTTCTGAATTTGTAAGCCTGATATGCTTACTAGCAAGCCATTCCGCAAGAACGGTGAGTTCTGCATAAAGATTCAGAGCACGAGATTGGCAGTGGTCAACATGTAAACCCCACTCAATGAAAAGCAGGTCCTGTTTCAGCTGGTAATGGTAAGTCTGCAAAAGTGCCTTTAGAACTGATTTTCCAGTAACATGATGCCCAATAGCTCCATATATGTCGCCAACCAAACCAGCAAGTGCGGCAATTTCTCCAACTGCGGCAGCAGCAGTCATAATGCGGCAAAAAAAGAAATATAAGATTCACGGCAAATGAAGGAGACTGAGCTCGTTGATATAGGTATGCCAGTAAGCAGTCTTTTCCTTTATATTGGAGTTTAAGTTTGCTCGTGATTTTCACTGACACCAAGATGACATGTTACGAAACTAATATTATAAAGGCTACGCTCAATTTTTGTAAGTATATGCTGCAAACGGCCGTTTTGTTACTGTACTATTGAGTCATGGATGCTCGAATGCGGTCTGGAGACTGATGCTGCCATGGTCGAAAACTCGTAAACTGCTACCCTAACCCTGTCGTGAAACGCACTGATATGTATTTGGTGTAGCGGTAGCCCTTCTGTTCTCTATGAGTAGGGAAGCAATTACGCTGGCCGCAGTTACAAGGAGAAGTATGTCTAGTCTCAACTTAAATATGGAAGGTGGTGAATATTACCAAGTTTATCAAACAGTATTCTATACATCTGAGGAATCTTTCGTGGCAGTTCGCCCACTGAATATTCCAACGTGCTTCTGATCGCCTGATCTAGATTTTGCATTTCCGTAGATCAGGAAGTCATAGAACATAAGGTCAGCAGATTCAAATATACGAACCATATGGCCGGATGTTGGTTGAAGCGTGAAACCGATGACCTCATGAAGCTCTTCCGCTTTAGGACATTCTCAGCGGGGCCGGGACAAAACCAGACCAATAAGCAAGAGGGTGCATGATTCTTATAGAGACTATTGTTTGGCAAACATACCTACACTAACTAATATAGTACTAGCCTTTGATTACTCGTCTAATGTCAACAGGCTGAAGATTAGATCGCTTGGTTCTTGGCTCTTAAGCCAAGAACTAACGCCATAAACGTATTCCCTAGTATTGAGACACTTACTCAGAGATCCAGACTGGGCTATTCAAATCGTTCCACATGTCTCATAAAGGGGAAGATTCTTTATATCATAATCAACCATCATAAAGTTTTACCGCAAGTCGGACAAGTGTTACGACCACATGGTTCATATGTACACTATGAAGCTCCCTACACCACTGGTCTTTATACCTCTCCCTGCCGACCACCACCCCATCAGATGTACCCGAGTTCTATGCAGGAGATATGTCGATTCGGTTAAGGAGAAACCACAATGATTCTGTATAATACCCACGCTGAGCCCTTACAGGGAAGATCAGCGATTGGTCTGAATATCACCGTACGAATACCTTTATGCCTGGAAAATCTTGCGTTCATCACTCGTACTTCGACCATCACAGGGACTACCGCACAGGAATCCTAACAACAAGATACTACTCTACTAGAGCTATCTCATCGAGGTATAGACCCAGTTTTTCCGATAAGTAGCCGCAGAGCATGCCAATCATTAGCGGCGTTACGGTTAGTTTCCGTCCTTTCAAGTTAGGGGTGCGAGGACGCTGCGGAACTACTGCAAATTCGGCGAATATTTATGATCGTGACCTTGCTGCATTCAGGCTTTGGCCATTTAAGTCGTGGTTAGTGACTGGCTCTCCACCATATCACGGATTAGATGCAGCTTTGAGGGGACAAGTCTCGGGGCCATATTACAAGCCTAATGTAGGGTGGTGTCGGTCAATAGTCAACTACAGGGGAAGAAGCCTGTTGTTGAGGGAAGAGAAGAAGGGGTTGAGTGGTATTATGTGTATTGAAGTTTCGTGTAAATTACAAAAAGAGAGGTTCCGCCGCGTCATGTAAAATACAGCATCTATTTTGAGAACCGGCGTATCGACGGAAATACTATATTTGGACTAGCGTGTTTCAGGCTAGGGTTCGGGAATGAAAATCGAAGAGTGTAGAGGTAAATCTGATTTCGAATACTACTGTAGTGAAAAAGTAACATTGCGGTCGTTCTCTTAACTCAATAGTAGTACTAATCAGACAGTATATATACTCCTGTTAACTGCAACTCGCGATCTCTCACTTTTTTCAAACGGTTGAAATTCTGTTTCAAATAAATCAATACGCCTCTTCTGCCCAATCGTAATATCTCGACACTCGTCTCGGGTTTTATGGTCAGCGGAAACTAAGCGATCGTCAGAAATATCCACTCGTTAAACAATTCAATAGAACCTACCGGTAAGCAGAAGACGCCTCTGGCATAGCTTCAATTCTTTGTTCACAATATCATTCAAATCGGGCTTGCCGTAATATTGTTTACCTCTTCGACCATTGTTATACTCTTTATCAAGTTCAAGTGTCCTTATGTCTTCATCTGTCGGTTTCGAATTGATAAAAAAAGCCCATCGGAATACCTTTCACATTAAGCTTCATCATAGAGATAGAAAGATTGATCAAAGACTTACCAGCTCCGTTCTATCCATATCAAGTAGTTCATTAACATGGTCGCATATCCACTCATTGTGAGCTGTCGAGTATCATTAGCCATGATTTATTTTGCTTGCTCTTCAACAAGTACCTTTCTCTTCCACTTCCCAAATGAGACAGATCCTTCTCAGACGAAATCCTTGATCTTGTCTGGCTATCAGTTGCTTGAGGTAAGGAAGCTGTGAGGTGATTCCAATACCAGTCGAAACAAAGATGAAGCTATCGTAGAGATCCATATTTTTCGGAGCGCCATATGGACCATCGATAATCACGTGGAACGTGGTATCCTTCGAAAGCGCTTGTAATCTTCTGCTGAATCCGGACTCGGTTTTTGCAATCACTGTAATGGAGATTGCCCTCTGATCTTCATCGTTTTCCTCCCACCACATGATGTTGAACGGGTGGGACTCTGCGAATGAAAAACGGCTAACAGAAGGAATCTTCAAATAAAGATATTGACCTGCAAGCACTTTCCATGGCCGAGTTGGCTTAAATGTGAGTCTTGTCGCTCCATTGAGCGTTGTTCCTTCCCCATTCGTAAGTCCCTTTCCATTTCGGTATATAAGAAACAATAATTGTGTAGCTATATTGAGGATTAAGAGTCCGGTGCTTCCCATCAGAAGGTAACCATCAAGGTTAAACCTGATTTTTAAATGCATCCATACAAGCACTATGGTCGCTATTCCAAGTATAATGTGAAGTTTAATGCAAACCTCATAGATACGGTGACGGATCCATGGCAGCACAGCGAGGGATAGGAAGCTAGCTCCGATTATTGCCTGGAGATTGGTTCAGAATTTTAGAGTGAGATTGAAATGAAATGAAAAATCATCAACTTACCGAAAGGCCATAGCGTTGGAAATTGAGGCGCAAATCAAATGCTACTGTGCGAAGTGCGAGGCTCACATGGAGCAAACTTTGCATGACACCCATAATTCCGAAAGCGATATGAATCCCGCGGTATATTTTGAGAGAGAGATTGAAAACCAATGCCGCTGTACTCAGTTGAGGAAAAAGCGCCAAGGATGCCAGATGCACGATCGCGAGCGATCCGGCCCGAGACCTAGCTATATCCAAACTTGTCACACCTATTATGTTGAATGGTATAGTGGCAGCAAAATGGATGATATGCATGATAAACCGCAGTCTGGTCATGGGTCCCCACAGTCTTCCTCTTCGAAGAAGATAAGGCAATAAAATATATCTTGAGGCAAGGTCGTATAAACTTCCCGACGGATGGAGGATGAACTTCAGCATCACGACAAGAAAGCGCCTGATAAGGAAGAAAGTAGCCAGGGCAGCCAGGATCCAGATATATAAAAGCATTATTGGAACCATATTGGTGGAGAGATTTTTCGAGTCAACTTCATTTTCCCAAAATCTATGGGTATTATATTTACTATTTAAATACTAGTACCTAATTATAATAGGTACAAGTGGGGTAGGCCATGGTTTAAGAAGAAGGATTTTCGTGGCCTTAATTCTTGCTCAGAAGTTAAAAACAGGGCCCTTTCCCTTTCCCTCAAACCATGAAATCACCAACCTTACAATAAACCTTGATGAAATTCACTATGATGCAAATTCTTTCCAAAATCGCAAAAAAGCTAGGCCTTGTTGCCGTCCATATTATCGTTGTTCGACAACGCCAAGGCTCAATGCGCATAATCGAGTCTTCCTTTCCTGATGACAATATGATCGATGTATGCCAAGTCAACCATTCGATTTATTTTTTATTCTCATCAGCTAATAAAATATGCAGATTGATGTTCATCTATCTATGCCCTACAGAGAAAAGAATCTTGAAGAAGAAGTTTAAGATGTCACATGTGTATTCTAGGGCTGGTTAAGCTTCACAGAACGAAACAATTGGTTCCTCCCAATCCATACCTCCCAATCCATATCTCCCAATCCATATCCATATTCTGAAACTAGAAAAGCTTCACGGAGCTTCACGGAGCTTCACGGAGCTTCACGGAGTCTTTTAGATTTAAATAAAGAGTTAGAGTTCATAAAGAGTACATATGAATCAGGGGCTGCTTACATTGATGATACCATCACAGTCGTATTTGGTCAGAGTCAAAAGCTGCCTTAGTTGGGCATGATCTAGCTTGAAGGTACTGATATGCTCAGTGACTTTGGCCAAGTCCCACCCGGATTCTTTCGACCAAAGGTTGGAATTATTGCGAATCAATTGTAGTTTATTATCGACGGCTGATATTGATCGCTGGTGCTGTATGCCTTGTCGTATTACGGGGCTTCGATTGGTCAACAATTGGGAGATGATTTTGTGTTCGTAGCCCCACATGTCGAAGAGGATCAACAGTGCTGTTTCTTCAAGTGTCCAAGGCACTCCTCCCATTATGAAAGCAGTGAAAAAGTATTTGTAGAACTCATACAGCCAGAATGGCCCTGTGCTGTATTTATATGTATACACCCTGAAAGTATTGCGCATTTGCGCAGTATGAGCCTCGGAGATCGGGCGCAGTCTTGCGAATGGGATGAGATTGTGATCTGGGATCGCTGAGTTGTTGACTTGCGGCGCAGCGCGTTACTGATTTAAGGGGGCCCCGTACCCAATCAATTACACCAATGATTTCAGATGGCGCCTACACCCCTGGCTAGCCGCGAACTCAGAGACTGCTACAAGTAATTATTCCGCGCTCGGACAAAGAATCATGAATTCTAACTCTCAAGTGCTGTGCATACAAAGAAAACAATCACCACGTCGCCACAATACCCCCTCTTGTTTTCCCGCCCCATCCCGGAATTACCCCGCCTCAAGGCTGAATCGGGATATTAATATCAAATTCGCCATCGGTTGCGGAAGCTGGTGTTTCCTCGTGCATACATCCCAGTTTGTGAAGGGCTGCTGTGACAGACTCGACCCAGGGATTCAAACATTCGACATGATACTTTCTGACTTTTTCGAATGTTCTGTACTATAGTCAGCAGCTATAGTATTCCTAAGGTGCTTAGCTACATACGCTCTCATTGCGTTAAGGCTGGAAAGGTACATCAGTACTAGTGATCATCAAATTGGAGGAGATAAAACCCACTCTTGCTCCATTGCCTCTTGTTTCGCTATCTGTTGGTCAAGTCTAAATTGAGTCCACCGGGCTAGCGCCATTGCTTCGTCTCTTTCTCGTTCTGGTACCGAGGTCGCGATCGAGTGGATAGATAGATTGTCATAATCATAATCAAGACGCGGGAGATCGGACATCTGGGCGATCTCATCCTCTAGGATTGGAGGAAGCGGGGGAAAGAAGTGGAAATCCCCCCCATCCGGAGCAGAGAATAAATTTGCATCAACAAACGGGCCAAACGGCTCGAAGTCAGGAGGACACGCTGTATCAAAATCGGAAAGAAAACTCTGCAACTGGGCGTCGGTAATATGCTCCATTGTGAATAGGTGATGATGGATTTGGGGAAAAATTGTACTTAGGGCTCTTTTAAGGCTAAAATCTGGAAGCTGGAAAAATTCGAAACCATGGCTTAGTGGGTGTGAATCGTGATCAACAGAAAACCGTGGTAATTAAAAAATCGTGGCGTATCTCGAGGCTGCCCACGAGCGGCTAGATCATGAGTCTATCGTGCATTATCACATACCAGCAATGGATCCACTACGTAGCATTCGATAGGCTATCACAATTTAGTGCCTATGAACCATAACAGGGTATACTATAGGCCAGCTTCTGATAGGAAGACTAAGGGCCTGGAGGCTACATGCAGCATGGCACAGGGCGATAGGCAGCAGGCTAACTCTAAGTTAAAGTCATGTGACCTCTCAACAGGCTTTTCTTTTTGCTTCTTAAAAAAAATTGGGACACTGCGCGAACTTGAAATACGCATATGGTAAATAGAAAGAAATGCATTGGTCTATAGCCAAAAAATGAATAAAACTTCAAAATGAATTCGCCATCATATATCAATATATTTCCTTTTCTTAGGTCGTCCAGCACCTTGACCTTCACATACAGGACAGCCAGCTTTTGGAAAGACCTTATGGTTTGCCAGCCCAAAGGTACCAGCAATTCCCTGCTGCTCAACAAACCATTGCATGTTATTAGGGAAAGCACTAATATGGTGGGACTTTCCACCAAAACTCAGATATAGCCCAATATTTTCTTTCAAATCACGCACCATAAACCGTATTGGTCGGCAGTACCTGGTGCAGTGGTCGCATATATCATCTGTTGAAAGATGCAGACCCAGATTTATTGCATCTTTGTGAAAGTCCTTCCTAGATTGATCGAGTCTATTGATCCAATTGATGACATAACGGGCGGGGGCGCGACAGCGTATTGAGCCGGTGCACTGCAAGAGCCCGGAATAGTATTCGGGTTTAGTATCCAACTGGAAAAAGAAGGTCGATGCAAGAAGGGCAGCAATTGCTTCCTTATGTTTTTGTTCACCAGAAGCTGAGTGAACCAGTTTCGATAGCCCATCCATGCACTCAGTGTTATCCATTCGGGGTAGTCCACCGGGGACCGCCACGTCGAATCTGAAGCAATTGCCACGGCTTTTATCATCCAATGAGCCAAGGAACTCTCTCCAGGTGCATTGTCCCTCAAAAGATGACGAAAATGAGCGATAGACTCGAGGTATCCATCCATCGATAAGGACGTTACGGAAGCGCGAAACTGATACAGATTCGACCTTACTGGATCCTGTCCCTAACGAGATAAAAACATCTGGGCTCGGTGAGTTTGGCCAAAGATGCTTGGCTTCTGAGAGGGCGAGATTGACAGGGTTATTATGTCTTCTCATTCCTCCGTCTTGGAAGGTACCAATGCCTGGTATATCAATTGTGGAAAATAGTGATGGTGCTGCTGATGTAGCTCGTGCCCTGCGAGGTATTAGAAGTTGAACGTGGATGATATGATGATTGATAATTTCACTGACACTTGCCAAATATAGGGTTCTGCGTCACTATCTGGGCGTAGCCTTCCGTATGCTTCAATATTATTAATAAAGGTTATTAGCTCTGTTCAAGTTTAAGGTACATACCTGGCTCTGCCCTGTGGGGCGCCGCTCCATTATAGTTGGCGAATATGAAAGGAGCTCCATCTTTTATCTCACTTGCAATCACCGCGACTTTGTTTGAGGACATACTCGCCTGGGGTGTATCAAACATCCTTTGTGTGGGTGTATAATGCTCTTGAAGAGCACCCTCGAGGTCTTTCACGTCATATTGGCCATCCGACAGCCATGAACGTAGAAACCGCTTCTTCAGGCTTGGCGCCAGGACTTTCTTTGCCAAGTCTTGAAACAATGCCTTGCAGCTCTGGACTTCCATCCGAAGCATAAAGCTTGATAAAGCAATCAATCCACCGGAGCTGCACCCAACAGTCAGATCTATCAGTTCAGACAGTGGAAGCTCGGGGCCAAGGTGATTTTGGAGGATTTCCAGGTTCTCAAGAGGAATGATTCCTCGTGGGCCACCCCCATCGATGCTTAGGATGCGAGATGAAGATGTAGAAGGCTTCAGTCGGACAGTCAACTTCTTGGATATTCCGCAGAGAGGGCAACACTGAAGAGTATATTCTTCCTCTCGAAGCAGCGAAAGCTCCCCAAATATTTGAGTACAAATGTCGCAAACTGAATGGCCGCAAGGTAGGCTGTGCTCAGGGCTACGTCTCACACAGACTAGACATGTCCGGTTTGACTTTAACCACCCCCAATATTCACCCTGGCTCTTAATATTTTCCTCATGAACTGTTGACGATGGGTAAGAAGAAAGTCTCATATATTCAAAGAGAGCATAAAGCCGATTTTCAATCCTATCGCATTGGAGCTTTGTCAGCTCATCTGTGCTGAAAACTTCGCGATGTGCTATAAAACAAGTATTGTAGTATAGGCTGCGAAAGACGGCACGAGGGCAGAATACTGGAGTGGTAAGTATCAAGTTTTACTTGGAGAAAAGGAGCTGTACTCACAATGCATTCCAGGTGGATATGCATCCATTAGAATAGCAGATGCGATATGGGACGAGACTCCTTCATATGGAAGTCTACTCTTGCCGGCTAGAATAATGAAATCTTTTAAATGAGACGTGAATGAGCCATCCAAAGGATTTTGAGCTCTGGCAGCGGCAATGAAGTTGAATTCGGTCAATGCAGACGGAGATTGACACAGACTTTCGGCGGCTGACTTGAATAAATCGCAAAGATGTGTTGCAGAGAATAGAACATTCTCCTTCACCCGTGCGAAGCTAGCCTCATGTAGCTGTCGTGTGATATCTGCACCAAGAGACAGGAATCGACCAGATTTGAGTTCATCGGATGGTAAGCGGCTAAATCGGATATCTGCAAATGAGAGGCTAAGCGCAGGCTCTTTCATGTAGAGATCATAAAGGAAGTTCTTCTCGTCTAAGATATCATGCGTGATACTTTGAGCATGATTGACCACCACAATGACTCTTGGACGAATAGCCGGGGTTGTCGAGGATCCGGAGCTAATATGCCCCCAATCCAGGATCATGTCCTCCACTGCACCTAGCCCCCCTAAGTCATCCGCAAAGATGCAGATAACATCAACAAACATAAATATCAAGCGACAAAAGACAAGATCATGAACTTCATAAGGTAGGGAGCGAAATGAGAGCGTGTGGTCCTGATGGCAGGTTTGAGGAACGACGCAAGCTCTTTCTAGGCCTTTTGATGTCGGGTCGCAGTCAGCAAACAGTTTTGGCTTTGCGGAATGCAAAGAGCGGTTGTCAGCTCTGATATTGATGGCACTCTTTCGTCTCTGTCCTTTGTAGTTACTGTCACAGAGTTTTCGCAAGGCCTTTTCTTTAAGACGGCGACCCATAAAAAGAGTTATTTGGGGATTTTGGTTTGAAGGGTTAGGAAAGTCTTGGATAATCTGAGGTAGCCGCCAGCCATGAGTGAGGATTGGCCCTGCCTCGCCTTGCAGAACTTCCAGCCATGCAGGATGGTCGCACTTGGTCATATTGAGAATTTGGAGAATGTTGGTGTAATAATTAGTTTTATCAGAAACTTCAAATCCGCTAGATACGTCCTATTTATCTAATTTTTCTAGAGTTTATATTTAGAAATAGTTTTGTTTTGTGGCTGAGAAAAATAGAAAAAAATCCGAATGCGTGGAGACGGGTGAATTCATGCCATCCGTAGAATATCGTGTCTATAAGGACAACCGTGGTCTGTCCTCTCAACACTCGAACCCATAGAACCATGCCCAGGTGGCTCATTATTGCCTTATTATTCCGTGATTATGCGTACATTTTTAATGGAAGTTGCGCAAGATCCAGTAACTGTTACACGCATCCAGTTCAGATCTTTTGGCGCTAACGTAGCTCGAACTTTGATAGTTGTATACTTTGCGTAGCACGACGCATATGAGGTACCCTCAGTCACTCATTCGACAGATTCAATTATCTTCTACCAGCAGGTCTCGTGGATTGATTTCTTTATTTACCTCAAATATATCAGTAGTTGTTAGCGCGGCCGCGGAATAAGTATTCAACTTGTTCTTGAAACTTGGAAGAAGAGACGATATACCACTAGTTCTATGAGATAAAGTAGGGTGCAAGAATCATCAAACGCGTGGCCGTAGGTATGTAAGTAGATATTGACTTGGAAACACGCATAGTGGGTGCTGGTGCTTGGCTATGTAAATATTTCAATATTTTTCCAGGCCACTGCCTCACTAAGACCCAATGTCTAGGTAGATATACCTATTAGCTGGTGGAATTATAAAGAGCTGGAAAATTAGAACAAACCTTCATTCCAGAGATATCGCTCATTCGAAGTAAGTCCTTCAACATTATGGGGCAAGAAAAGTGACCTAATCCGGAAATTAGAACTTGGAAATAATAGAGCGAACTGCGGGGAGGAGCAATTACCCGACATCCACCACGTGTTGAAGGTGGATTTGACCTGCTTTCTTCTTCACTGCCTGTACAGATCTTTGACTATCACTTGGGAGGCCGAAATTATAATGGACAGATAATTCTTCCCAGGTGCAGTCTGGATAGAGCTCCCGCAATTGCAGCAAGCGGTAAACTTCATCAAATGCCCAAGCACGTCGTCTCCCCATTTTGTGGAAGTAATGATAGCAAGGAAGGAAGGAATGCGAGACATCAGCTTATAGCTTGCTTGCATATGTCGAATGGTTGCTATTCCATATTTGGCAAGGTACCAAGAGTCAGGGCTCGCCACATGTTTTATCAGTGATATCGAGCGCATACCGCGCTAGGTGATCTTACTAATTTACTAACTAGAAGTAGTAAGGTATAAAGATTCTACCCATTGAGGCTCCTACACAGCGCTCGGGCCTAATCCATGACTCGTGAGTCATGTTGTATCCATTCGGCGGATCCTTCTACCGCGGCCCCCAAATCCCACTAGGCGATAAGAGGAATAGCACCAAGAGCTCGGCTACATGGGGGGTAGTAACTACTAACGGAGTACTCCGTAAGAGTGGAAGTTAAGTGCCGCCGGGTAAAAGACGTCGAGGGGCTAGAATTACCAGAGGGGCTAGACAGCGAAGGTTTTACTAGATTGACTCCGAGGAATGATTCCTGGCAAAAAAATAGTTTGAAACATAAAAACTTCCACAGGTCTTAAATATGTAACAAGGGTGCAGGGGGGATATAAACGGTCTTTCGAACGGACTTCCGGGGTTGTTCACGCGGGATGCTGGACTTTGTCCCTTCAGTAAATGAAGATGGATCCCACTCCTCCGTCTGCGGCCAATGTTCTGTCTGGATATTTTCATCAGAATAAAATCAACCCTCGCCTCTTTTCCGAAACTTACCACATCTTCAGCTGTGGGCACCCATTCAAAGTCTGGGTGTGAGTTGTATGTGGTGTACCGATGACCGGACTTTGTCTTGTCCATTATAAGAACATAAACATGACGATCTCGCCCGGTATCTTTACCATCGATAAAGATATTATTGGCTTTCCTGAAAGCCCCTAGCTTCTGTCGGCGAAATCTCTCGCGATTTGCTTTTACGGTCTTCTTATTATCCGTATTGCAGGGGCCTCTTTCCGTTCTTTTCTGACGCCAAGATGAGGTTGGAGTAGGATTTTTTCTGGGCATGATGAATTGGGTTTGAAGATTCAATCATGTCAGAAGTAAATATTGAAAGGAAGTTATAGATCTTATAAATAATCAAAACTATCTTTAGTAGAAGCTTCAGGGCGCTTATGCCATTGATTATCACAACATGGTCTGCCAATAGTATTTATGTTATTACTCGCGCGCTACCTGTAACAAGACCATGGTTTTTGAAAACCATGGCTTCCCATAATCTTGGTTGGTATTAAATACCTAGGTCTATCCATATAGGCCGGAAATCTACAAAGTATCCAAGATGAGTGATCATATTGGTCCGTTTATTGTTGAGCGATGGCCGGATAGACAGGCTATGGGCGAAGGTAAGCCTCTTAATCGTGCTATTGAATACTATATTAACTGCTTTTAAACAGGATATCACTGTGAGACGTTAGAAAAAGTGATTCTAAAGTCAAGCAACACTTCACCAGATTTGAGTTCAGAGGCCAAGGTTTTGCGATCTTTATCTGGTGGTGCTGGCATCCCTGCTCTTCACTGGTTCGGGAAGTCCCACGGGCAGATGATGATGATAACGGAAATGGCCGGAGTTCCGCTTGAGCATATCTTTAATCAAGGTGGTCGGTACTTCGAGTTGCAAATTCTCTTAGAATTTGCGCATCAGCTTATCTGTCGACTTGAATGGATACACTCTCGCTCGGTTTCCCATGGAAATCTCAATCCAGCTATACTTACGCTTGGAGCTCCATCATGGCAAGCACCTCAAGTCACCATCTCAAACTTCGGAACCGCTGAGTTCTCTCAGTTTTCACCAAGGAAAGATCTTGAAGATATAGGCGATATCATTATATACTTTGCTACTGCATATACCTCCTGGGATAGCTTCAAAGCATCCAAGCGCCATGAGCAAGAAGTCCCATCTATTCTTATGGCTTATTTTGCTATAATACGGTCCCAGGATCTCAACCTTGCTGACTATTCGACCATTCGGAACCATTTCGATGGCGCCCGCCAACTTCTCAATCGAACACTATTTGGCGGGATTTCCGACCCCGAGCAACAACATTTGAGCCTGAAGAATCTCTCTCTAAAGAGTACAGGTGATCTTTTTGAGGATCTTGGAGTGAATCTGGTAGCAGTTGGAAAAATGGCTTCATGGGACCAGTCCTTATGGGCGCCAACGCAAGCTGGCTCTATCGCCCAATCCCTAGATGGGATTATGGCAATATATTTGGTTCTTCTAATGCGTGATAGACCATCACAAACTAGACAGCGCTATGTGATGGGGGCATTCCATCTCCCTAATCGGCTGTGGAGAGACCTCCGCTGGTACCTCTGTATGGCAAGCCATGGCTCTATATCATTCCAACGCCTTATCGGAGTTCGAATATATAAATTCATCTGCGTGTTGCTTGAGGTTATCCCAATGTACAACAAGTTCTGGACAGTGTACTTATCGGAATTGGCATGCGCACAGATGGCGTTGGATAGAGATTCTTGTATTTCGTGGAAGCAAGCTTGGGTGTATTGGAAGGACTGTGCTAGCTTCTTGAAGAGAAGATGTGACTGAATGCACAGCAAGTATTAGTTTTGTTTCATAGTCTAGTTATATGATTTATTATGAGTTCAATCACTGATTAGGTTCTTGAATCTTGTATCTACGTACATTACTTTTGCGTTGTTATGCGTTCGCAGATCTGCTATCTTTCTTCAGTTGTTCAAACGGTAACGGAGCTTGAGGGGTCTTCTGTCTTTGCCACTCTTGCCTTTATAATTGACATCATAACAGGCAAGCCACCCATGCATGGTCAAACCTATCGTACATTTACAGAATCTCCGAACTCTAAATCAGTCGTCTGCTCCATGCTTAGCAGCAACGCAATATATCAATTCACTTTTTGTTGTCTCCTCTCTTGTTTTTCTGGGTCTTTCTGTGGGTTGACCTGCCTCGCTTGGCTCGGGCAAAAGACCACGCTTTCGTCATTTGTCTAATTCTTAGTCCATGCTTTTTCCCTCTTGGTCAAAAACCATGGCCCGGAATCCAGAAACCGTGGAGTAGAGAGATATATATGAACCATTAACCTTGACCCTTCTGATTCAAATGCTCAAATATTCCCTGGAGTATTCTATCTAAGTTACCATATACTATCTTTGAATATGCGTACTATTTACTTTTTGATGTGTCTGGTCCACATTACCCATTCCCAGTAAGATGTGAAGTATCTTTTATGTATAATTTACAACGCGCTAAATTATATTAGGGCTACGAAAACAGCTCCAGTTGCGCCGTCTGGTGGGATTTTTCATACGCCAACTGCGACACAAATTCAATCTAGCCAGTGGACAACACCGACTCTTCAGATGAGCTGCAACCCCAGCCAATGTACACCGGCCTTTCACTCTAGCCAGTGGATAACACCAAAACTTTGGACTTCTATCCCGTTGACCCCGAAGCCTCATGCGACCCAGACATCTATACATACTAGCCAAAAAGCTCGGATATCTTCTAGCAGCTTCTCCAGCGCAACTAGAAGCGTAATCGAATCAACCATATATGTTGTCCTTACCAAAACGGAAACCTTCACAAAGTGCAGCACACTCCCGATTACATACCAGTCTACTACTTTTCCAGAGAAGACTGGTACAGCTGTCTCGTCTTCTGATAGTAGCCATTCTATGCAGCTTATCATGTCGCTTTTTTTGATCACAATTTTGGCTATTTATTTTTTGATGTACGGACCGGGACTTGCTTGATTGAGCAGCATATACTGGAAGAATATAGATTACTCTTTAGTCTTGTTTGTTCTATTCTTAGCTAGACATATACATACTATTTTAACGCAAAGGTTGGCCTCTACTCTTCCTTAGTCTAATAAATAATACAGGCTGGATCTGATTTATTACGGGCCGGGACGACTCAAGCAGACTTCGTAGGGAAGCCGCGGTTTCCCGATACCTCAGGATGACAGGCTTCATAGGATCACGAGCTTCGTAGGAAACCCACGGTTTCCCAATATCTCAGGATCACAGGCTTCGTAGGATCACGAGCGTCGTAGGAAAGCCACGGTTTCCCAATATCTCAGGATCACAGGCTTCGTAGGATCACGAGCGTCGTAGGAAAGCCACGGTTTCCCAATATCTCAGGATCACAGGCTTCGTAGGATCACGAGCGTCGTAGGAAAGCCACGGTTTCCCAATATCTCAGGATCACAGGCTTCGTAGGATCACAGGCTTCGTAGGATCACGAGCGTCGTAGGAAAGCCACGGTTTCCCAATATCTCAGGATCACAGGCTTCGTAGGATCACAGGCTTCGTAGGATCACGAGCGTCGTAGGAAAGCCACGGTTTCCCAATATCTCAGGATCACAGGCTTCGTAGGATCACGGGCTTCGTAGGATCACGAGCGTCGTAGGAAAGCCACGGTTTCCCAATATCTCAGGATCACAGGCTTCGTAGGATCACAGGCTTCGTAGGATCACGAGCGTCGTAGGAAAGCCACGGTTTCCCAATATCTCAGGATCACAGGCTTCGTAGGATCACGAGCGTCGTAGGAAAGCCACGGTTTCCCAATATCTCAGGATCACAGGCTTCGTAGGATCACGAGCGTCGTAGGAAAGCCACGGTTTCCCAATATCTCAGGATCACAGGCTTCGTAGGATCACGGGCTTCGTAGGATCACGAGCGTCGTAGGAAAGCCACGGTTTCCCAATATCTCAGGATCACAGGCTTCGTAGGATCACAGGCTTCGTAGGATCACGAGCGTCGTAGGAAAGCCACGGTTTCCCAATATCTCAGGATCACAGGCTTCGTAGGATCACGGGCTTCGTAGGATCACGAGCGTCGTAGGAAAGCCACGGTTTCCCAATATCTCAGGATCACAGGCTTCGTAGGATCACAGGCTTCGTAGGATCACGAGCGTCGTAGGAAAGCCACGGTTTCCCAATATCTCAGGATCACAGGCTTCGTAGGATCACGAGCGTCGTAGGAAAGCCACGGTTTCCCAATATCTCAGGATCACAGGCTTCGTAGGATCACGAGCGTCGTAGGAAAGCCACGGTTTCCCAATATCTCAGGATCACAGGCTTCGTAGGATCACAGGCTTCGTAGGATCACGAGCGTCGTAGGAAAGCCACGGTTTCCCAATATCTCAGGATCACAGGCTTCGTAGGATCACGGGCTTCGTAGGATCACGAGCGTCGTAGGAAAGCCACGGTTTCCCAATATCTCAGGATCACAGGCTTCGTAGGATCACGGGCTTCGTAGGATCACGAGCGTCGTAGGAAAGCCACGGTTTCCCAATATCTCAGGATCACAGGCTTCGTAGGATCACGGGCTTCGTAGGATCACAGGCTTCGTAGGATCACGAGCGTCGTAGGAAAGCCACGGTTCCCAATATCTGAGGATAACAGGCTCCGTAGGAAAGCCACGGCTTCCCAATATCTCAGGATCACAGGTTTCGTAGGAAGGTCACAGTTTTTAGGTATATCAGGGGCCATCGCCCCATCCTCCAACCCCCATAAGGCTCCCGGTCTTCACTTCCAACATGAATGAAAACCTGCAGATCATTCGTAGGCTATCATCCGCACTCGTTGGCCATGTGAAGATCAAGCAACTCGATCAACTCCTCTTCGAAGATATCGATACTTTTGGCGCTCAGGCATACGATCAGTCGAAGACACAACAGCTCCTACATAGTTTTGAATATGAAGGCTGTCGCCGGCTAGATCCGCTTACCTGGATTCCTTGTGCTCTAAAGCAATCTGATATACAGCTTTTCAAAGACTTGAAGACTGACGACGATCCAAAAGTCATAAATCTACCCGAGGGCTTACAGGTTTGTTGCTTTCAAGGGCAACATCGAGTTGCCGCTGCAAAGCAATGGTTACCACCAACTGATATATGGTGGAATTTCTGTTTATATGATTTGGATAAGCTTGATGAGGGTTGCCGTAGACGGCTGCGGGAGTATGAAGCAAAGGTACGGACATTCAGTGATGGAGAGATATTTCGCAATATCCGCCACTATCAGCAAAAGGGTATCACTATGGCTGCCAATGAGTGGCTAGCACGGTGGTCTGTGACAAAATGCCGCGAGTTCCGCCGGATCTATGAGCCAAAAGCAAATCAAAAAGAGCTTCGCCATCTAGGTCAAAGGCTTGATAAGCTTTTATGTTTCCCAGCCTTATGGACCTCGTGGTATATGGGAACCCATCTACCGAGCCTAAATTGCCCCGAAGTCAGTATCCTTTCTTGACATCATCGTTTGTAGAATAATTAGCTAACACTGTCAGGAACTCACATATGCCTTGCAAGGAATCTATGACGCATGGCAGATTCTCACATCCAATACTCCTTACATCCTTGACCCAGGTACACTAGAGATGCTGGAGGGGCGATGTCCTTGCTTTTCATTAGCTGATCGCCGATATATCAACGAGATATTTCAAAATGGAGCGGCATTTCCTCTTGCCAAAAGCCTTGAACTACGATCGAGGTTATTAGATGCAGCTCTGAACTATCCCAGAGTCATTCCGTCTCTTAGAACCTTTCTGGAGAGTACGAAGTATATCAAGGCAATGACAGATGTTGTGAAAAAGATCCTTCCGAAGAACTCCAAAGGCTCGATTCTCCGGACACTACATCAGTACTATATGCCTCCCCAAGGGAGCAAATTTCAAATCCAGTGCTCAGACAATAGCTTTATACAAAGACAGCAGTCGGAAGAGTATGGCTTCTGGTCAGCATACCGCCAGCTATTTCTCTTTGCAATGCGTCACTTCTGCGGTTTGACCGGTGCACAGCCTTTGGGGTTCAGTCAAGCTTCTAGGTCTCGATGTCCGCAGCAATTGGAGCTGACACAAAAGCTCCTCAATCTTGTCCACACGCTTGGGTTTAGACTTCCGGGCTATCGGGATACACCTCGAGCAGATCACTCAGACTTAATAGCAATCCGTGGTCTCCTAACACGCCTACGGCCGCCTGAATCATTCATTTATACAGAAGGTGATGTCTCCATGTTTAGTAGCAAAGTTAATTCCATACTTGCTTCGATTGTCGCTCCACGCAATAACGAGGAGATACCTTCACATAGCTGGGATAATGTTGAGGATTGGTCTTTTCAACTCCGCTGCGGAATGACAGATACAGAGACATTCTTTTCTGATGGAAAATATTTATTCTTGGACAACATCTACTCATCTGATCAGTCTGCACGAGAAAACATGACGTCTTTCGCAGTGAAAAGAAATACCTTCCGCCTATTCTTCTGTGACTTTAAAGAAGACTCAGGCCTACATAGCGGCGAGACTATTGAAGAAGATTATCAACAGCCCCTCCAACTTCCAGTTGATGGAGATGAAGATATGGGTGGAGGTGGTGATATGCTTGGAGAGGGAGATATAATGGAAGATGAAGATATGATTGGAGATGAAGATATTGTTGTCAGCAAAATTTGCCAAATCACCGCTCCAGAAGACACTGCACAAGACAATCCCCAGAGACTGCACTTGGATTCTCCTCCAGATAACACTCCCGAGAAACTGCTCTTGGACTCTCCGCCGATTGTTATAACCAGGCAATCCACTCAATCGTGCGAGTGCACAGTTCACTTGACACCCGAAGACCTTTACAAATCCATTCCGGCATCATATGAAGCGATCATATTTTATGAAATGGAATCTCAGAAAGCGCTATTTTTTCGACATGAAGATACTAGACATTTCCTTAACTTGGCTGAGGGTCTAAGCGAGAGATGGTTTGCTATAGTTGAGTCTTTTGAAGATGGATGTTGTCTAAAAAACAGTTCTCTGGTCCATCTGTTTGAATATGTGAAAGGAAAGCAACTTGCTTTCTTTTGTCACGGATTAGCAGGAACTAAGTTTACAAGCCCTGTGTTTCCAAAGATGAAAAAGCCTGGGCTTGAGCTACCTCGCTTCAATCTTGAAACCAGGATGTGGGAGTTATGGCAAGGGCCTGGACAAGATGTTTTAATGGATGATAATCCTTATTGAAACAGTTGTAAATGCAAAGAGAGCATATTTATAAAGAGGAAATATAAAAACAGTATATAAAACAGACCAAACAAAGCACAGCAAATAAAATAGACCGAATAGAATAGAGCTAATGAAACAGAGCGAACAAAACAGAGCGAATAGAATAGAGCGAATGAAACAGAGCGAACAAAACAGAGCGAACAGAACAGAGCGAATGAAACAGAGCGAATGAAACAGAGTGAACAAAACAGAGCGAACAAAACAGAGCGAACAAAACAGAGCGAACAAAACAGAGCGAACAAAACAGAGCGAACAAAACAGAGCGAAAAAAACAGAGTAAACAAGACAGAGCGAATACAAAAGACTTATATCTCACTCATACAGATGGTGGGTCATAAATATCTCCAAGCGACCGTTCTACGCTTGACATCCACGGATTAAAATCATATAAAAGGAAATTCGATATATGAGAAATGTGGCTTTTCATCGAGAAAAGACTGTTAAGAATTTGGAGTTAGATGATTTGTAAGTCATCATGCTTGAGATTACTTACTGCCAGTGCAGATTGCGAATTTCATCACGGAGCATTTCGAGCTCCTCAAAGACTGTAATAGGTCTATTTGCAAAGGAGAACCCCCCAGACTTATACTGAGTGACCTCAGCTGCCGATAAGGAGGGACAAAAGGTATTTCTGTTTGGTCCATTGGCGATAGGCTGAGGACTTATTCCCAGTCCCCGATAATCATCCTGATCCATTTCAGATGATGTGTTTTCAGAGGTTGATTTACTTTTGCCCTCCTTGTGATCATGAATGAACTCTTGAAAAGGACATGATTCATCATGCTGGGGAGTTTGTGCAGAAGGAGGACAAAATGTATGTTTGTTGGCCCAACACATACCACTTTCCTTTTCAGGCTCGGTAGCCGTAACTGGAGAGAGAGTGGGATGATTATACTCAGAAAGCATAAATGATTGGGCAGTCTTTATTTCTGGAGAAGAGAGAGAAAGAGCTTCTTGGGGGCCCCAGTATTCTGCTTCCTTAAAATCTTCCATCTTGATAAATTTGTTAAGAGAAAAACCAAAA
Organism: Penicillium verhagenii; assembly: GCF_028828195.1. Classification (NCBI taxonomy): domain Eukaryota; kingdom Fungi; phylum Ascomycota; class Eurotiomycetes; order Eurotiales; family Aspergillaceae; genus Penicillium; species Penicillium verhagenii. The sequence goes on from NW_026643171.1 coordinate 1,704,457, forward strand.
ATCCCACACGTAACATTTGAATTATTTATACGTATTTTTGGGATGGGTGGAGGTGATTCAATGTTAGTAGCATTAGTAATAATTTAGGTCAACTAGCACTGTAGAGCCGCCGAACACTTAAAGGTTCAATATTTCTAGCTGGAATAGGAATAGCACCAAGAGCCAAAGGAACATTTGAAAGTTAAACATTAAAAAATTTAAAATAGAAAAATATTTATATTATAGCCTAGCTATAAGAAGCATAGTATCAAGAGCTTACATATTTCCTGTATTGACTATTGATGTCTATATATATCTTCCCGACCGACCTCCCAGGCCAGTTCAAATGTTGATATTGATAGGTACATATGTATCAATTTTCAAGCAACCTTCAAATATTTGAATCATTCCAAGGCTAGCTAAAATGTGGTATATTCTTTATATTATCAGTACCTTTTACGCCATGGCAAATTCCCAACTACTAAGCTCTACTGAGCGTGAGCAATATGACCTTGTGACGCAAGAATCGGTTATCATGCGTATTGGGATGCCAACTGTTATTGAGGATTATCGAGATGCCGTTACGACTACGATTGATCGAAGGAAACTTGTTGATCTTGTATCTAAGCTCCACGCTTCCTCCGAATCACTACGATGGAGTTTGTTTTTCCTTGAGACGTGCAGCTCTAGTAAGTACCACGCGTTGCCGAGGTTTGGATTTCAGTTTCGCTAATGCTTGTAGGCGATTCTGTCAAGTGTAATACCGCTCGTCGACTGGCTGCTCAAAATGTACACGAATTTGTTGTTCACCTTGACCGTACTGTGAACCAAATTGAAGACTGGGTCTTAGGGGCAGAATAAAGCGAAGTAAGCCGCTGGGGACATCTGGAAGCTGCTACCACGGTCTAAGCCGGACAACCTTAGCAGGAAGCTACTTCCAAGGTTGGGGTCAGGAGTGTGGTAAAATTGTGGCATATAACTGCATCGAATAAATACAGAGACTCAATCCAAAGATACAGTATTACTTTGTAATAGCCAGATGCTTCGAAAGTGTAGCCAGACGCGCCGACCGGCGAGGTTGAACATTTTCAGATAGTTTGCGCTTCGACCGGCGAGGTTGAACGTTCTCGGATAGTTTGCGCTTCGGCGGTATATGAATTTCCAGGCTATCATATTTTCTTTCGGATGCTTTGGATGAATTAGTCAAAATTGACAGGTAGAGAGGCGCCTTGATTATAAGCTTACCTGTTTTATCCTCACAACTAGAAAAAAGACTGATATCTTTGGAAGAAGAAGTCACCGTTGCCCCCGGTTCCTGATCATAAATTTCCTGAACATTGGGGTGCAAGGTATTTGTTTGTTCCCAAGATTCTTGTCCGAATGTTGCAGCCGTGTACGTCTCTGCATACTCGTGTCCCAAACTCGCCCAGAAATCAGGTGTATTCATGGCCTCAGTGTCATTATCAGAGACAGGGGTGGCTGTCGAATCGCACCATTCATCACGCGTGTGGGGTGGAAGATCCGAAGGCAAGCCTATCACTATAGGATTGGCCTGTGTGCCAGACCCGGAATAGTGGGCATAGGCTGAAACCAGTTCATAATCTTTTGGTTCAATCTTCGGTTGAATCATCGATGTGACAGGTGGGCTAAAGACCTCCGTAGGAGGACAGTCGAGATATCCTGCGTCATTCTTCGGAACTCCGGTATGCGCTTGGGAAGTGCATGGGGTAGAACACCAATCGTCATCAATATAGATTACAAAAGGGTTAGATTCCACACCTATGGGGGTAGAAGTAGAATCATCATAGGGGTCCTTGATAATGTCCAAGATAGGAGAACAGGTTCTTCGTCTAACGACAAGGAATCCAAGCTCATCTAATCGAGCTTCAGTAGCCGTCTGGGCAAAAGAAAAAAGAGTTACCATACTCACCAGTTGAGATGTCAGAATTCATCATTTCAGCTTGCTGAGTACCCCATTCACCCAGAGAAAGAAGAATATCCTCACTTAGCTCTTCCTCCACATTCGGGAGCGGCCAATTCGGAGAATCAATCAAGGCATTCACCTCCTTAGTACAGCAAATACAAGGGCCAACGGCGCTGTTGACTGATTCTTCTGAAATAATGGCTTCATCTTCAATCACAATAGGATTGGTCTTCGCACTACCTGGCTCAGAGTCCATGTGCATCGGATAAGTAACTATTTTAGAATTTTCAGTTAGTAAGAATTGAGGATCATTATTTAAGGATTCTCACAAAAGCATTCGGCCATTTGGTCAGATTGGACTGGAGACATCAGAATATGAGAGAATGGATGTTTGGCGTTTGAAGGAATAAAGATTCTGATCTTTCTGAAAGTGCGAGCCCATTGCTTTATCTATCTCTGGCTGACCGCCCCAGGAATTCTGACCAGCAACACTTGAGTCTCTCTAGGGGACCAAAGGCAGCAGTACATGACCACATCGCAAATCAGGGTTTCTATTCAACAACCATCCATGTAGCAGGCTATTTCAAGAAACTGCATTCCGGTCAGCCTTGATTTAGCGTCATCAATACCGGGCTCTACTTGCCAATCGTTCCGGTGCCCAGAAACGCCATAACCCAGCATCTGGACCATTCGCATCCACTCACACCACGGCGGATGCTGCAGGTCAGTCTGTAATTAGTTTCACTGCACTGCCGCTCATCACCAATTCAGCTCCATTTGCCAATCACTTAAAAGCCCAGAGGATAGTCTGAAACCCATAAGCAAGCTATCACGTCGGCAGATGCATCTATGGATCCACATGCCCTTCTAAGAATGTGTTTCTTCCATAGCCTGGCGAGCCCAAGGCAGACTATGATTTCTCGCAAACAAAACTGCATAAGCTGCATAATACATGGCCTAGCGTCTATTGAATCTGCCTTGGCTCCTGTGTACCTCGGAGATGGGGATGAAAGGGCATTCCCACACGACGTTAGTCAAATTAGCAAGTCAATTTTATAATAGTGACAAACAGCCAGGTCAGCAATAGTGGCAATGGGTCTCGACTCTCAGGCTACCAACCTATCCGGTGTATCTACCTTCCTTGCTATGTGGGGAGTTCCTCCTGTGGCTTCGCTAGTGGTATAACGGGACAGGAGATTGGCCAGATACAAGGATGTCTAGCTATGCCTAAGAATCTGGTACTGAAGCTTGTTTGATCACATGATCTGTACTCTTACTCCATCTCCCTGTAGATAGCTCTTCTCTTCCTTTTCTTCTTCTTTCTTTCCTTGCACCACTCAATACTACTGCATTGCGTTCATGCCCTCCTTTCCCTTGTAGACTCGATTCCTCGTGTCTGTTCAAAGCTGAAGGAAAAATTCTTAGATAGCAAATATCTATTCTTAGATCTAGAACATTTACTCAACTAATCACTGATCGTTATCCATGGGGAAACATGACAATTTGACAGTCAACCTCGAGGACCTTTATGCATTAAGCGGAACACCTATTCTGAAATTATATTTAAGGCCTCACAGGAAAGTTCAGCATTTTTGAATTTGCTGGCCAACCATACTTTAGCTATGCCAAATTTGAACTTCATGAAAGTACATTATAATGGATACTATGTAAGGTTCCAGGTTCTAGGCGTAATAAGTAGTATAGACTGTATAGTAAACATGCGGCTGGGGGCCTCGCAGACTCATCAGTATGCCAATTAAGGGTTGAGGGTATGAAAAAAGAAAAAGATATGACCAGACTAGGGTTCGATCCCAGGACCTTGTCGGAGATAAGCGAATGATAACAGGATGTGATCGTTGGGATTTAGTGGAATGTCTTTATGGTTCCTGGAAGTTGAACCGTGCCATCCACGTGACCTGTATGTCAGGCGAATTACGATTCGGTTGGGTCTCGTTGCTCCGCAGGGGTGCGATGTGGCGACCGGATGAGGGAAGCGGTGAACCCGGCTTGGATTACCCATTCTTCCTATTCTGACCCACTTTCCTATACTTCCCTAAGTTCCCTTTACCAAGCATCCTTTTACCAAATCCATCATCTATCCTATATTCATTTCCATTAAGTATTCCTTATTTTCTATCTCTATCTCATTGAGTCCAGTTCAGCGACCCTTGTATGTTTATAAAACACTGTTTTGTCAGCTTTTGTAATGTAAGATCAAATGATTCAAATCATCTGATTTACATTCAGGTTTCATATAAAAGACAGTCTTCTAACTAGATAATGATTGATGGAATCTTAAACCGGTCAAGTATATTATCAACAACAAAATTAAAAAATCTTATAAAGGAATCTTGTGGATGTTTGCAAGGTGAAGTTTATATCGCGCAAGTGTGAAAAAGACTTCAGGGCAACCTGGCCAATCGCATTTCCGACCGCGCTTTTCAAATATGAATGGTAGGCGATGAGTCTTGAAATGAGCCTGAAGTACATCCTTTCGTGAGTACTTGTAGCGCCTGGCATTGGGATCCAAGCCAGTGCTCCCCAGACACACAGGACATTCTAGCCCAGACGAGCTTTCTGTGGGGACCACTACTTCTTTCAATTCTCCCTTCAATCCATCCTTAAACACAACTCGGTTTTTCAAGGCCTTCGGCATATGAAGGCTGTTCAATTTCAGTCGTAGCTCAAGAGATCGAATGCGGTCTTCAATCAATTCCGTATCATCAATGGTATCGACATCCCTGTTCTTGAATTCAAGCTCGGCAAGGGCTATTCTTTCCGGTTGTATATGACTGACGTCTGGTGTGAAGGTAATCGGAGTACCATGGTGGTTTTGCTCAATGATTTGGTTCCCAATACTATCGAAGAATTCTTTCCGGGCAGCCTTTTGGGCCTGGCGTACTAATTTCTTTCTTCTCGTCCTGATTTCTTGCTGTAATCGCTTCAGTTCACGGAATCGCGGATCGGAGGCTTCCTCCGCTTTGTTTAATTTATGAAATTCCGATATGAGTTCATCTTTGCTCGACTTAGCCGCCCTTTTCAAGTCTTGTAGCTCGGTATCCATTTCGATAGACTCTTTTTGCTCATCGTTCAGGTGAAGTGGCGCTGATGCATCTCGTGTTAGATTTCCATGGCAAGCGAGATTCAACAAAGAATCCCTAGTCGGAGTTTGCATAAAAATCGATTGAGTGTCATTGAAGACGGACATGTAATTCGAGAAAGTTGCGCTTTTTCGATGACCCATAATTATATTACGGGAGTGCTCGTCAAGGTTCCCTATATTATTAGCATAGTTTCCATTCACTTTAGATTTCTCTAGACATACTTAAGTTTTCAGCTGCACCTTTCCGGTATTTATAGAGCGATCCCTCATCTGGGAACCCAGCCTGTGTACTAGCTTTTTTTTCGTATTCCTGCGCCTGAGTATATGAAAAGCCGACTTTACAGTCAGTAGTCCAAGCCCCGAGTTTTGTTTTTATAGCGCGCCTGAAAATAGGAATATTTTTTACACTATCCTTAAAATGAATAGGTGTGCTGTGGCGATGGTCTGGAACGGTTGTAAAGCGCCAAATATCTCGAGGGCATTTGATATGCTGGCTTGCAAATGCGTCATCAAGAAAGGCATACATAAGTATGTCCTGAATAACGCAAAGCCCGAGATTGTCATTTCTTTCGGTATAAGTGAATGTAGGCCTAGAGATGGTTAGAAAGAATTGTGAATGATTGCATAAGACCGGATCTCACGGAGCCCCTTGATTTCTCTTTCCTTTGTTGAGCCTGTGCCTAGCCCTCATAAGAAGAACTTGGGCATTAGAATATTCGGGGTGCTTCACCATGTAAAGATCAATATCTTTCCATTTCAGCGCATCATTTTCCTCCTTGTAACAGGAGGATAGCACAAGGGTCCCAGGTCGGGCTGAAGTAGATACCATCATTTTCCGGAGTGTATTTAATTGGAAAAGAACCCGGAACGTGGGAAATGCTATATCGCAAGCGGCCACTAAATGACGCGTGACAACGAACACCTCGTTGATACTAAATGGTGGTTGTTCCTTGGCAGTCTTGTCGAGCTCATATTCTATGGCCATTGATTGTGCCAGCTTATTAAGTTAGAAGGGAGTCTAGTTGGTTAGTGATTAGATCATAGAAATCATACCGAAGAAATATCTTTCCCAAGTTGGTAAGGAAGGCAAACGCCCCTTTCATCCATCCAGTATATTCTGAAAAAGCGCACAATTGTCATGAAGCTAGACCTGTAGTTTATGTTATGCTCATCTAGATACCATTCAAAGAACCCTTGGATGGCCCTCAGGGTGATGTTTTCGAGCCAATATTTGTAGTCTTTATTTGGAAGTTCTTGTACCCATCTATATTCTTTAGTTAGCTAAAGCATGTATACAGATTAGATAAAAGTATAATACTTCTGAAAGTTATGATGAATTCCCTTTATCCGTTCCTTTGTCGATCCGACTTTGTTAGTCGTGACTTTTGGATCCGGCTGGAGGAGAAACGCATTCCAGTCTCTTATCCGCTTCTCTGACCTTTGGGGGGCCATTTTGATTGTGGTGGGCTAAAAGTGAAGGGCAGAGCTTGATTGCCATATGAGTGAATGGGGAGTTCACGCTACTTAAACACAGCGAGGTAAAGTCAATTTCCAGCGGATATCTAAATTTGGCAATCAATTACTATTGATAAAGCCGCCGGGCTTATGTAGGAAGGGTCGAGAATCACGCGCTAAACCTATTTAGACATGTAGCACTGTTCCGACACTAGTCCTAATTAGATCCACAAAATCGACTATACGGAAACACCACGGTTATCCCTTATAGCACCACGCAGAACCATAGTCTTTCCGCTGTCCCCCTGGATTACACCATATCGGATGTTGTATGGAGAATGTAAGAATTTTTGCCTATATAAGCCCGTTTGGGCTTAGCGCCTCCGCTCTCCGTGCGTGCCTGTGCGTGGTTGTATATAGCCCCCCATCCCCCTCCCAACCGACGACAATCTTTTTTTTCCCTCGCCTTTCATCTCCCTGCACATTAGAGATAAGCCAATTTTACTACTTATCCGTATTGCCGAGTTCCTAAGCTCCGCCATCCTCCTTTCCCTGTGTGACTTATTATAATCACTACGCAAGTTTATATGCTACTATCACTAATATCCTCCCGAAAATAACATTCTCGGTGGCATGATCACGGCGAAAACATCTAATCACAATGACCCATGAATTCGAGTACGTTACCCCCCCCCCCCCCCCCCCCAACCCCGCAGTCTGGAGAACTCTAGAGGAGTATACTCATACTCATCGTTTTAGTTGTCCGTATACTGTTGGAAACGTGATCAAAATACACTTGAAGACAGCAGATGGTTTGGAGGCAACGGAAGATGCCAATATCATTAAAGCCTTCGAGCCGTTCACTCTTTCCTCTGTGGTGCTTATTCGGATGACCTGCTCCACTTTAGGATTGCAGGGCAATATGATTTTGAAGCTCTTCGATCGGCGATTTGCAACGCAGCTTCGAGAAGACGAAAAGATTCGGCCCTGGACCCTAGACACAGAGATGGAGTATCATCAATTTATCCTCGATGGCGGTGCATCGGATTTCGTTACTCAGATCAACGACGGTGAAACACCTGAAGGCAGTACATGGAGTGCGGCTATGGACGAAACTTATCTTCACGATCATATGTCAGATCTCTATAAGACAGAGGTTCAGGCATATAGCTACCTGAAGGAGATTCAAGGAACCGATATCCCGCAACTACTCGCATCCACTATTATGCCTGTTTCCCGCCCCGTTCAACTCAGGAGCGAATATATCGATATTCCTGGAATTCTTTTACAATATATCGAAGGCTTCCCATTAACCGATATTGCCAAATATACCCCAAGAGAAAGCTGGCAGGCCATCTGCGAAGATGCCATTCGAATTGTCAATCTTATCGGTGATCTGGGAATACTTGATGAGGATGTTAAGACAAGGAGCTTTATAGTGCGTGGGAACTTGAAGGATGGATTTGAGGTGATCATGATCGATTTCGCGCTATGCGAATTCCGTCAAGACTATTAAGACGTCTATGAATGGGATAAATGGAAATCGATACAAGATTGATGAAGAAGGGGCAGTGGGATATGTCATGCAAAAGTATTTAAAATGTGGGTTTTTTTACCATCGATCTGCTCGATATAAAAAGTTGGGCGAGGAATTCAGGAGGGGTGAATGAGTTGAGGCTTTAGGGAAACCAGAAATCAATATTATACCGATGGAATGTGCCCGTCTGTACATGTATGTAACGGTCGACCTGAAGGGTCCTGAACTGGCGTCGAAACCTCCCGCACGAGGTCGTCCTCGCAGTCATAGGCCTTCTTTACAAGGGCGAATCGCTTCCTTATATTAGATTCGAATCGTTCGACGGTATACATTTGAAACTTGAAAGGTGCGGTCCACCCAAGTAAATATAAAGCCAAGGATGGAGCCATGGTAGATTATATTAATTAAGAAAGGTGTGTATGGATGAGCCTCCTAATAGTAACATCCTGGTACTGCCACTAGGTTTATTGATGGGGATTTCTGTCCGATGCCATTGTGAAGCAAAATTCATGAAGACACAGAATTATAAACGACAATAAAGCAATTTACCAAGGGTTGCCAGGTGGCAGGGATTAACTACGCCAAGCCTTTTGTGGATTGTAAGGACTAAAACACCGATTATGTAATACCTTACAGCTTTGGTGCCTTAGAATTCTTGTTGATGATTCCCTGAGATTTCAGTGAGACCCAAGTCACCCAACTGAGCTGAGTTCTGCACAACGCTCGGTTCGTCACCAACAACTTCTCTACAAGTCACAAATACTTTCTGAGTTGTTTGAATTTCATTAAGATAAAGCAACATGAGGTCATTATAGGAAAAGGTTTTTTCTGAACTGCGATGCACCTTGGCCATTGAATGTTTAAGCTCAAAAAAATTACATATAGAACAACACTATGCCTATTTAAGTTACTCTGAACACCGGTAATGCTGTCCTTTTCTCTTTTTTTCTTGATCGATGATTCCCAACCCATAAAGGCCCGCCAGAGACCGGCCCCACCTATTGATTGTACAACCACTGCCTTGAGTATTTGAAATGTCCAACCCGGAGGACTACACCGTTGGCTGGATTTGTGGCACCTCAGCGGAATATACTGCCGGTCTGGTATTCCTCGATGAAATTCACGATCCGCCCCAGTGCCTGCCTCCCCACGATAAAAACGACTACACACTGGGAAAAATCAAACATCACAATGTGGTAATTACTTGTTGCCCATTTGGAGAAAATGGAACATCTTCAGCAGCAACAGTCGCAGAGGGGTTGGTGCATAGCTTCCCAAATGTGCGAATCGGCTTGCTGGTTGGTACTGGCGGGGGGAGTCCCAAGTCCAAGACATGATATCCGCCTTGGTGATGTTGTAGTCAGCATACCCTTGAATGGTACAGGTGGCGTATTGAAATACGATTTTGGCGAGAATAGACAAGGACAAAGCTTCCGAATTGACGGCTTCTTAGACCAACCGCCTAGTCTCCTTCGCTCAGCCGCTCATGGACTAAAGGTTGACTATGAAATCAATGGCCATCAACTCAGCCATAGAGTGCAGGAGGTTCTGGAAAAGAAACCAAGACTACGGAAGAAATATGAGCGACCGGACCCCGCAAGTGATCGGTTATACCACAGCCATATAATTCATCCATCGCAAGACAGTGTAACCGAATGTGCTTCAGTCTGTGGTAGTGGGCCGTCACATTTAGTCCAGCGAAAACCGCGACCCGAAGAGACTGATAGCCCGACAATACACTACGGGCTAATTGCATCTGCAAACACACTTATGGCTAATGCTCTGACCCGAGATATATTCGCAGCCGAGAAGGATGTTCTTTGCTTTGAAATGGAGGCTGCTGGGCTCATGAACAATTTCCCCTGCCTAGTAATTCGTGGGGTGTGCGATTATGCCGATTCTCACAGGAATGAGGATTGGCAAGGTTATGCAGCAATGGTCGCTGCAGCGTATACAAAGGAACTTTTATCTCGAATCGTTCCTCGATCGCTACACGAAGAGAAGAAGGTTTCTGAGATTCTTTACGCTGGTGAGCTCAGTTTGCTTTAAACAATCATTTTCGGCTTCTGACAATGTGAAGTGAAGAACACGCAGGAGACAACTCGGAATATTCAGTCCTCTGTCAAGGAGATACGACAGCTCGAAGATGATCAAGAAAGCCAAAGACTACTTGACTGGCTTAGCCCTGCTAGACCTTATGTTTCTCAACATACCGATGGAACTGGAAGTTGGTTTCTGGGATCAAGTCAGTTCCAACAGTGGTCCAGAGAAAGGAATCAGACTCTATTCTGTCAAGGTATACCAGGAGCGGGTAAGACAACCATGACAACGATTGTTATTCATCACCTCTACGAAAAGTTTAGGGAAAACCTTTCTGTCAGCATTGCTTATCTATTTTGTAACGCTGGCAAACAGGATGACAGACAGCTTGAGAATATTTTTGGGAATATTCTAAGGCAGATAATCCAGTATCAGCCATCTCAACTTCTTCGATTGAAGAAGCTTCACAATCATCATCGGCTCAGACAGAGTCGTCCATCTTTAAACGAGATTTTTGATATTATATATCATATCTTGAACTCGAATGAGCGAAATTTCATCCTGGTCGACGCCTTAGATGAATTTCGACATCCTCCTGGAGAGCGTGAGGCATTCTTGCAAAAGTTATTTGAGCTTCAGAGTCGGACAGGAACCAATGTTTTCCTGACTTCCCGTTACAGCAGAGACATTGAGTCTAGCTTCGAGGATAGCCTAAGGCTTGAGATCCGTGCCAGTAAGACGGATTTGGAGAAGTTTCTTGATGAGAAGTTGCGGACATTTCCAGAATGGATCACCGGACATGCATCTCTCCAGGCTGAGATTAAGAGTACGATTATCCGTGTCAATGATGGAATGTATGACTTAACCAGAATGACGAAATCAGTACACTAGCTGACATCTACCAGGTTTCTCCTCGCAAAACTCTGGATTGATCTTCTTATAAACAAAACCAGCCTTAGGGAAATAAGGCAGGGTCTTGCGGAATTGGAGATCTTACATAAAATACCAACCTCTGACAGACAATTGAGTTTGTTGGGTTCTGCCTATAAGAAAACAATGCAGCAAATTCAAGACCAGGCACCAGAAGGGCGACAGCTTGCCATGAGAGCTTTATCATGGATCACATGCTCCAGACGAGATCTCAAACCATCGGAGCTTCAACACGCTTTAGCCATCGAAGGTAACGAGTGCCACCTAGACGAAGAAAATGTTCGAAATACCCTGACCATAGTGCGGGTTTGTGCTGGCCTCTTGGTCATTGACGAAGAAAGTGATGTCGTCCGCTTATCCCATTATACAACTCGGGAATATCTTGAGCAAACCTGGCAGCACTGGTTCCCGCATGCGCATATTCAAATCACTGAAGCATGTATCACGTATCTTTCTTATGAGGAGCATGCCGATGGCTCTAGCTTGACATATCATCGATTCGCCTCCAAGCTAAGATCATACCCGCTTTATTGCTATGCTGCAGAGTTTTGGGCTTATCACACACAGCTTGCCTCGATGGAGGAGACAGGGCTGGTTCTCAGTTTTCTTCGGGACCAAAATAAGGTGTCCGCCTGTTCTCAGGCTATCTTGTTTCAGGGATGTCACGAATACGAGTTCATGGAATTGCAGGACTTTTCTCAAGCCAAAATGACAGGAATTCACTTTTCGGCATGCTTTGGACTTACCGTGGCTTTGTCCTTACTTCTCAAATCTGCGTTTCAAATCAACTCGAAGGACTTTTTAGGTCAGACCCCACTATTGAGTGCGGCCAAACAAGGCCATGATCAAGTGGTAGAGCTTTTACTGAAACAAGAAGATATTGACGTTGAGGCCAGAGACATCTATGGCCGCACTCCGCTGCTATGGGCAGCTAAATACGGCTATTTGCAGACTGTTAATCTGCTTTTGGACCACAAACCTGCTTTTGACGTCCGAGACGAGCATCGATATAACTCAACATTTCGACCTGAAGAAGTGGTGAAGAAACTCCTCGACAAGGGAGCCAAATTCTCAGACGATGGGCTCGGATCAACACCACTGCTGTTGGCTGCTTCCAGCGGTCATGAGAGGGTGGTTAGCACGCTACTTGATAGAGGCGCTGATTTAAACACGAGGGATTTGTTTGGTAACAGCGCCCTTTTCTTAGCGGCTCAAAAGGGCCACGAGGAATTGGTCAAGTTCCTCCTCGAAAAAGGGATAGACATTGAGGCAAAAAATCAGTACGGCAGAACTGCTCTTTTCGCTGCGACTCTTGGTGGTGAAGGTGAGGTTTTAGAGGAGACCACTAACCAGAAGACCACTATATCACTTCGCATACCTGGTTATGCAAAAGTGGTGAAAGTTCTTCTAGATTTTGGAGCAAATGCCGACACCAAAGATCATAATGATCTGACTGCGCTCAACTATGGAATATATCACAACAATAATAAGATCGTGCGACTTATACTTGCAAGATGTTTTGACACGGAGTCAAAAGGGCGCGCACTCCTGTATGCGATTGAAAAAGGACTTCGTCCAGATATTGCCTTGTTCCTCGACGAAGGGGCCCAGCTTGAGAGCAAGGATTTCAGTGGACGGACTGCACTGTTAACGGCAGTTGCAGAAAGACGTGAAGACATAGTCCGGCTTCTTCTTGATCGGGGAGCTGAAATCGAGGCCACGGATTCTTCTGGTCGAACTGCACTGCTGATTGCTGTTAAGGAAGGTCTTGAAGATATAGTCAAGCTTCTACTTGGTCGTGGGGCTGAAATTGAGGTCAGAGACTCCTCTGGTCGAACTGCACTGTCATATTCTGTTGAAGGAAATTGCGAAGGAATTGCCGGGCTTCTCCTTGAACAAGGGGCTGATACAGAGGCAAAAGACTGCTCTGAAAGGACAGCGCTGTTTTATGCTTTTCCTGACGGCCGTTTGGGTGTAGGTATGCGCTCTCACTGGGCTGACTACTCCGACGCCTCAATTTATGGTGATACTACTGCGCCGATGTATGGAATGAAGAAGCATCATGACGATATCATTCTACTTCTCCTTCACCACAAGGCTGATATCGAAGCTAAAGACTCTTTTGGCCGGACTGTCATTTTCTATGCTGCAGTAACCAGCCATAAGAAGACTGCTATGCTCCTTGACCAAGGAGCTAGTCTCAAGGCTAAAGATAATTCTGGCAGGACCGCCCTGTTACACGCCCTTAACTATCATTATAGATATCAGGGAGTGACAGGGGGGTTTGCCCCGCGTCGCCTTAGTGCCAGAAATTCTTCTGTCAGTGGTACTTCTTCATCTAGCCTTGATGAAGATTCTGAAAATGAAGATGAGGATGAGGATGAGAACTATGTCATGTTCCTTCTTAATCGGGGAGCTGAACTTGAAGCCAAAGATGCTTTTGACCAGACTGCACTTATCTATGCGGTGAAGCATGATCATGTGGCTGGTGTCGGTTACCTGCTCAAACGAGGTGCTGATGTCGAAACCCAAGATTCTTCTGGTATGACTCCGCTGTTACATGCTGTAGAAATGGCCAATGAAAAGATGGTTAAATCACTCTTATCTCGAGGCGCTGGCACAGAGACCAAAGACAAGAGTGGGATATCTCCTCTCTTATCAGCTGCGAAAAGTGGTAATTTGCGAATCGCAAATTTACTGCTTGCTGGTGGGGCTGAAATGGAGGCGACTGACAAGCAAGGTTGGACCCCACTGCACTGGGCAACCAAGCAAAGCCATAAGGAGTTGGTAAAGCTTTTACTGGAGAGCGGCGCAACCAAACACGTCCTCCATGGGCGGCTCAAGGGCGTTCTTAGAAAGAGACCGATTTGAAATTCGTGTCGACCAATTTGTATATCACGCATCTCAAATGCTAGAGTTTTTGTTCCTATACAACGAAAGAAGCCGAGCCTCTTCAAGTTTTTATAAGCATTTATTTAAATCAATTGAGCGGAATGACCTTTTCGAGCTGTTTTCTTCTTTCCTTGGCTCGACATTGTATTTTCATTATTCCTGTTATTGTCCTGATTGGGACTAGTGCGTGCCGTCCTACTTAGGCTTCACCTCTGTAGATCTTCTTCTCCCTTCCTGTCGCTGCTCCAGTATCACACTGCACGCCAGATTCGTGGGCGCTAGGTGACCACTACCTTAGACATGCTATTGTATGTTTTTGCTTTTGGTTATTTTTATTTTCATTTTTTTTTGATGCCAGATTCATGTACTTATAAAATGCTGTTGGAATCACATGACCATTTTGTTTCCAATATTTTCGGTTTTCCTGGTTCTGCTGGCCTTCACCGCCTGGAGTTCTTCATTTTAGCTGGATAGCAGGCTCGTCTCTCTTCTTCCTAGCTCACCACAATCAAAGATTCCATATCCATTCCACTGCTTGTTTCCTTCGCCTCTTCTGTTAGATTCCTGCCTGAAACTGGGTCAGGCTGAACAACTGATTTCACTGCGCAGAACTGAAATTCGTGTTTGAAGTAAAGACTAGAGGGCCGAGGCATATACCTACTGCTATTTTGGAGTTAAGAGATAAGTACATTGCATAGTATAGTAGGGCATTCTTAGGAAAAGCATGTATTTCCTATCTAAGTACCCAGGTTAAGAAACATCAAATCCGTTATTGATAGGAAAAAAGAACAGGCATGTGGGAATTAAGTTGACAGTAGATGATATCAGTCCGGGGTTCTACCATAGCAAAACAACTTCAGTCCAGCTCTTCAATCCCCATACCATGACAGGCCGTACCGTCTCTCTTCCATACCGGCAGCCAGCTTAAGCAGAGAAGTCGCAAGGAAGCGAGCCACAGCAGTAACCGTGGCCAGCGCTGAAAGCACCCTCGAAGTCGATGTTGTGGCAGCCATCGCTAGTACGCCACATGAGAGCATAGAAGTTGTAATCACCGGTGGTTGTCTCGACGAAACTAAAATACTGTATCAGCCTCACTATTCATCACGAGAACAATAGTTTGGCTCGCACAGCTCGTATACTCACTAGATGCTGCACTCCTCGCTGGTGCAGCCGTCGAAGCCTCCTTCCAGAACACCCTCATACATAGAGCCGGTGTTGAGGTCGGTCAAGGTGATATACTGAAGGACCTCACTAACACCAGTTCCGCCTTTAGGAACGCTACTCTCATAATCAGAAGCAGTCATCTTGCCGTAGAAGGCGTGGGCATGGCCGGCAAGGGCGACAGCAGACAGGAGAACGGGGAACTTCATTTTGAAGGATGGAGGTTTTGGTGGCTACTTGATAGCTTCGTATAGGATTGATTTTGATGGTGAGCTGTGGATGAGATGGAGAATGTTTCAAGGGATATTCCTTTCTATTTATGTTCTTTGGAATAGTATGGAGAAGATCAAATCTCCAATTTCGTTGAGCTTCTCGGTTCGGTCGCAACCAACTTTCTCAGCACTAGTTTCTCACCTCATTCTTGCTATCTAGGGTCCAAAAGAGGTTCTCGTGGCATAAAGTCTCCGAACTGGACTAGGCTAAACTGTATACGATGTGCATTTGGAGAGTGGAGCGTGTTTGAGCCAGTAAGCAAGCCTCAGGAAGACATGGAATAACACTAGTCCACACAATCCCCCTTTTCTGAACCCTGGTTCACAAAGAATACTACACCTGTGCAAGTTTTACACCAGTTTTCAAATGTTACTGTGCTCGAAAATTAATTTTCCTCTGTTCTTGGGTCTCTGCCTAGATAATCCGGCCAAAAGTCAATCACTGGTACCCATTCCCCAAATCTTGCCCTAATGCTAAATGTGTGTCTCTGCTGGAATAGATTGCCATGGTCCATCATCAGATGCAAACAAAGAATTAACTAGTGGTAAGGTAAGATTATTAATCTTTAATTAGCTTCAAGATCTCTATGCAAGGATCAAAGTAATATTTGAACCGATTCGATGATAATACCGTAGCGGATCTCCGCGAACCGATCCGCCCGTTCGGCCTCTAATTATAGCGTATCTCATGCATATCGAAGGATTCTGAAGGATTGCTGACCATGGAATCTGACTTATGTAGTTCCCACGAGGTCGTACTCGTACCACGGGCGGTCATGCGGACATAAGCGTAAACGAACATTCCTCTAAGAGTCTTGGCTTGGCGGATCACATTTTGGGAATTAAGATGACCCTCATATCAATGCAACATCCAAAATAATACCAGATAGGTAATTTAGTGAAAATATATTCAATGTTAGAGAATATAGCTCTGCCTTACAATCGAAAATTTTAATTAGGCTATTGATGGCCATGGCCATTGCAGATCTTCAAAGGTCGGGACCGGAAGCCCCAGAACATCTGGCACATGTTGAGATGTCAAGGGTTTTAGCTTGGCAAGTCAGAGCTAGTGGGAATCAGGCTTGTTTAGTATAAGCACTCAAGCAAGCAAAAATAAGCGATTTAATTTGGGGGTAAGCCCCACTTACATGTAGGCCAGCTTGTAGCCAAGTACTAACTTGGGCCAAAATGACCGGATATACATCTATTCCAAGGGCTATTATATGCATTGTATCAATCACCTTCAAATGTTCTGTTGGTAATTTGAGTGCGACCGCTAAATCACAGGAGTTGTGTACAGGCCTGTTCAACACTCTATAGTAAGATTGGAAGAAGGCTTGGCGTTTTTTTATCCGAGATGTAGGAACCGTCGATCGGAAGATCGATACATAGATCAGATTGTGCCATTGATATTGTTGTTCGTGCGCACGTTTCTAGATTATTAGATTGTAGCGTCACATTCGCTTACCCTTATTTCGTTGTTATCACATAAATTTATTGACGTTGTTTGTTATTGACGTTGATCTGAAGAGCGAGTTTTTGCGCTCAAATACTCGATGAATCTCGCACTTTCTGTATAAGTCCCACGAGTCCGAGATTAATTCACAAGCCTGGCAAGAATGTTCAGTTATTTGGGTCTCAAAGGAAGCGCCGGTATACATTGAGGACGGCCTTGAAGCGCCCGTTAAGGGTTTTGAGTCTTGACGCAAGTTGTAAACACGCAGGCGAGATAGATACAGAAATTAATCTAAAAGGCCTTACATTTGTTATGTTAAGAAAGCTACCATTCTTGAAGCATGATGAAGATTCGGAACATTGAAAGTAAAGGGCGGTAGAAATTGATTGATGAAGGATAAATCCTCTCCAACAAAGACCAGGAATCCAGGAGCTCCACCTGTTGGAATCACATGACCATGCCGCTTCTACTGGATGTCTCCGGTTCTGCCGATCTCCGCCGCCTGGTGTGCTTCTTTAAACTTTTGCGTCTCTCTAGTTCTTCTCTTGCGGAACACAATACAATCCATATCCATTACATTGCTTGTTCCTCTCTTCTTTCCATGACCACCGGCAGCGGCGGCAGGCATGGCGGGGTCCTGGTGCGGGTCGCGGGGCCCACGCAGCGCGGTGTACGGAAATCAGAATTGGAATTCGCACTGAGTCATAGTCAATCTACAGACCACAGGCACTACTGACTTCCAACAGTTACGCTAAGCTATGGTGATGAATCCCTTCACATGCCAAAATTATCAAATACCTCGCAGGCGGAGCAAGCTCGCTCTACGGGTCCCAAAAATATGCACAAAAATACTGACCGGTTAAGCACCGGATCCCAACCTTTCATCTCTCAACCGTCGATTTTTCTCTTACCCAACGAGTTGCTTCTGCATGTCGCCGGCTTTCTTTCAGAGGATCGGGATATCGCCTCTCTTCTGCAAGCAAATCAACGTTTGAAATATCTCCTCGAGAATTATATCTTCCAGAACAATCTGGCCACAAATTATGGCACTGCACTACCCCTGTGTGCCAAATATGGTCTGAGGAAGAGTGTGCAGAAAATACTGAGCCTTGGAGCGGACGGAGACGAATCTGACATTGATTCCCGTACAGCGTCGAGTTACGCAGCCGAGAAAGGGGACTTCGAAATGTGGCAAATACTCCTGGATCATGATGCGCTCCTTGGTCACGAGCAAAATCTGTTCAACAAAGGTGACGACAACGAACGCACCCCACTCAGCTGGGCAGCAGAAGGTGACCAGCTCGAATTTGCTCAATATCTCATTAAACACGGTGTAAATGTCGACACGACGTGCTCGGAAAGGCGGACTCCTCTAAGCTATGCAGCTGAAGCAGGACACCTGGCAATGGTTCAATGGTTACTTGAACAAGGGACTAGTCCGGAGGACTCCATTTGCTTAGAGGACAGAGATGGCCTAACGCCTTTACATTATGCCGCCTTTGAAGGGAACGAATGTATCGTGGAATTACTCATATCGTCTGGCGCACATCCAGACCACGAGGGAATGGACTGTATGTATATGGCAGCCCAGACACCAGTAATGGAAGCAGCTCGAGGTGGCCAACTTACAGTCGTGAAGATGCTTCTCGATATGGGCGCTGATGTGGAAAGGTGTGATGTAAGAGGAATGTCACCATTGACATATGCTGCACGAGCAGGTGTTGGCGAGCCTTTGAGAGAAAGCGATTATTATCTCGTCAATTTTATGCATGGCCAGCCAGGTCCTGGGTGGTACTTTGATGGGGCGGGCTTTCAAGCACCTTGCAAATCTGGCAAACTAAGGGACTATCTCGCCGTCGTGAAACTATTGATCGACCGAGGAGCGGATCCCAGAAAATCCCACTGCGACCATAACGGATTGCCAGAGGACAGCCCCCTTTATTGTGCAGCATGGGCGGGTGCGACCGATATCGTTGAATTTCTGATTGATGCGGGAGCCGAAGTGGATGATCTGTCCACCAAGAGAGACAGGACCGCGCTTCATGCCGCGGTGCGAAATGGCCATCTCGACGTGGTCGAGAGATTACTCGCTCATGGCGCCAATGTCAATGCGAGGGATCCAATGCATACACCTTTGGACCGTGCAAAATTCGCTGCCAAACTGGTTGCGCAAGGCAAAGGTTCATTCGAGTATGGAGATATATGGAATACGAGATATATGGTACTCTTCAAAGACAATCTTATGAAGTATCAGCAGGTAGTTGATATGCTCATTGCTCACGGCGGTGAAGTTGGAGTGGAAAGCTTCTCTCCATGGTAGCTGCAGAGATCATTAGCAAGTCCCGAAGAAACATTTCGAGAGAGAATCCACAATCTACATCGACTAAACATGTATTCTTTGAACATAGTAGGCCAGATCAACGTAGTAGCTTAGACAATCCCTAGCTCCTTCATTGCCTCAAGCTCCATCCAGATGTCGTGTTTTGATCCTCTTTTGTAAAAGCCTTTGGGGGTTCCGCGCCAGCTTTACGGACCCAACCCTGGCGCACGTCTGACGATTCCTCCACCTGCTCCCGCTTGACCCATTTTCGGCGACAGAGTTCCCCAACATTCCGTGCTTGGAACTGTTTCAATGATCCATAAATGATCTGAAGCGCCTTGACAAACCTTGTGTGGCACGCCGCTGGGGGCAAAAGATAGGAAACCTGACTTTTGTATAGCGTATACCAAGTAAAGTACAGGTTTGCCTCGCCCAACTCCCCATCCTTTACCCCATAATCATAGGCAAATGGATAAAGGCCAACCGAATCCCAGTCAACAATGCATGCCAAATCATACTAAGTTGTCATGTCATTCATTGTTTTACTCAAGTGCTTGGTCAATTTTTATTTGGCAAAAGGCAGTTCTTAGCAATAAAGTCTAGCTCTTTCTCATGGACAATATCTTTAGTACAGTAGAAAGCTAGCATACATTAGATTAGTCAACTAACCATCCTTTAGGCTGCTCCCAAAGAAGTTGATGATCCTCATCTGCGTATCCTGGGACCTCTTTTCCTCGTGGAATGACAGGGTCAAAGCCTTCGATTGTTTTCAGCATCGGCAGTCTCGCATCCTTATCAGCCACCAGCCTTTCCAGAAGAGTATCGACATCCAGGTCAGGTTGATGATTTCCCAGGTCCAAGGTTGGATCGCCGTCTTCTCCCTTCCCGTAAAGCCGTATGCTTTGCAACGAGGCTGGCAAGGTATGCACAAGAGAGAACGACTTAGCATCGAGCCGATCTGGACCTATTCCCCTTGCCAGAAAACAGAGTGTATGAACACCGAGGCCCAGACTTTTCAGATTTGGGAAATCCGCCAGGGAGATGTTTGCTGGTGGCGTTTCAAGATTCATATCGAGCTCTTCCATCTCTCCTTCCCATAATTCTTCATACTCTGTATCTTCGTCCCTTTCAATCTCCTCAGTAGACTCTAAACCCTCATTGCCATATACTTCAGCCCAAGAGACATTATCTTCAACATCAAGATCAAGCTCCTCTAGATGATGACGGTGTCTCCAAAGGCATCTGACAATGGATGTAAGAGTCACAGATACCTTTCCTCCCTCTGGCTGCGCACGCCCACCGATGGTGTATGTGAACTTGCGCAGCGCCTTAGAGGAATCAATGATGTAGCACATCTCAGACTCATTTCCTGCCAAATTTGAGTGGGTAAAACTAATCTCGCTGTAATTTGCCGATTTTGGCGGAGGAGGCAAGCCAGCCTCATTGTTCCATGAGGCTAAAGAGAAGGACACGGACTTCAGCGCTGGGAGTCGTCGCACCAGGTTCAGTCTATGATGATAATCCTCAGCGATATTGTAATAAAAGCCATCATTACCACTTGAACAGTCGTCAGGAAGGAAAATGATCTGTCTGAGGTGCTGTAGATAAGGAATCGAATCGGGATTTTTGTTTGCACGGCGAAGCATCATGAGGAGAGCGAGATCTTCAGCCTCGGAACTAGGTTCTCCAACATGGAATACAGCAAGAGACTCTAGCTGGGGCGAAATAGCGATCAGCAGCGCTGCAAGGGCCTGTTTGAAGGCCATATGACAAAAGTGAGAGGTGTTCAATCTACTCAGTTTGTTAGCCATCTATTCATCAGGGAACTAGAGAAAGGGAAGATTTTTTCACGCACAAATTTCTCGCGTGGCGTTGTAGCAGCATGTGCAGCACCATTTGTGGCTCATTTCCTTCTGTGAACCCAGCTCTCTCGATGGCAGCCTTCAATCTCTCAAGGTCATCCAGCTCTAGCTCCCGAGACTCATCAGGCGGGGTATTGAAATCAACATCCAGGCCATCCGACACACTTCGGCTTCCATGGACTTCCAAATGGCGAAGATATCCAGCTATTTCTGGATTTTTAATGAGAAACAAGAGGGTTTGAAATCCAGTCTCAAGATCATTCCCAACGCCGAGTTGCAGCCGACGACAATTCTGCCTATTTTCCATTTTGGAGACCATTTGCATATATCGACTCTGTCCCGGGACGTTGTTTATTGATGTCCACAACCTCATTAATACCAGATTTCGCAGTGTTGGCGATTGGGGGAGTGTGCAGCGGCGAATGTTTTGATGAAGCAAGATTGACAAATAACTCGGACCAGAGAAACAATGAAGAGCCATGTCGAATTTTGAGGTGATTTGTTCCTGTGGAGGAAAATAAAAAGGACTGTGTTGGGGGGAAAGAAAAGGTTACAAGGGACATGTGCGCCGGCGGGTACATGTATTGATCCGTCATGTGTACCTTGAGCTAGTAATACTGACCCGTCTTGGCTTGCTCCTGCGGCCAACTATTCAAAACTCCACATCATGTGACCTTTCTTGACTGTCCGCGAATCCTGACTGTTGTAGTATGTTTTTCTTTTTCAATTTTATTATTTCTTTCTTCCATTCGTTTTTCGTTGATTCTGCACTTCGAATCTTTCAAGGATACGTGGTCGCGGTTGGGAAGAAGAGTGTATTCAGTGGATGCAGTGGCTCCAAGGTAGATACGCGCCGCGATAAATTATGCAATCAATATGTGCAGGATTTATGCGGGCAACTCAAAGATATAGAAAGCCTCACGCTCAGCAGTAACAACGTCCACCAATTGCAAACCCGCTTTCTTCGCCGTATCAACCAACTCGTTTTCCTTCCACAATCTTCCCTTAAACTGCACCAAATTCTTCTCCACAACCTCCTCAGTTCCATCAGGCAGGGTTTTGATAACCAGAACCTCGCGATCATCGTGTTGAACGTGGCCTACAGTCTTAGTCTCCAGTTGCGTTGTCTGATAGACAATATCGGGGAAGGTTCGGCTAGCGAGGCGCGGGGGGGTTTTTCCAGGGCGCAATCGCTGCGTCCTTGAGATCTTTAGGCGCAAGATGGTGTGAGATGGAGATGATCACTCGGCCCGTGCCCGGCACGAGAACCTTGGACACTTGGTCAAGGAACTGGGCCGGTTGCTCCGGCTCATGGAGGTGACTGATGCTGCCGACAGCCCACATGAGCATGCTGACCTTGTTGGCACCTCCGTCCAGCGATGGCACACTGATAAGGTCCAGGGCCGTCCCCTGTTCCCAGGCAACGCGGCCGATGTGCTCCATCTGGCTGTGTTTAGCCGCTCGGTCAAGCATATCTTGCGATGGTTCCAGGCCGATGAACTGGGCAGAGGAAAGGTCGTGGTTTTCTTGGGCTGCGTGTGAGGCTAGGCCATGCAAGATTCTTCCGGTTCCTGTTCCCACATCGAGGACAACGAAGGGTTGCTCGGGGGCAGATGATTGGATTTTTTGGAGCTGTGCCCAGTATACAGGCACATCCTTGAGTTGTTCGGTCAGATACTTTTCACAGAAAATATCATAGTGTTCTGCGAGGTACGGCGAATCATAGAAGGTTGAGTCACGTTCCTGGGGTTCGATGATTGCAGGCATGATGAAGATTTGTGGTATAGACTTGGTTATGAGCTCTGGGTAAACAAATGATTGGGGAAGTCAATTGAAGATGAAAAGAATTGCTTCTGGCTGAGGAACTAAATACCTCGGAGACACGAGGGATTTTATCGACAACTCGTGGTCGCGACTCGTAAGAAACCCGTGGCGATCGATTGCAGAATATAGCCTGTGGCGTGCATTGTCTCCACTCGACTACTTCTGCGGCCTGCATGATCAATCATTTTGAATCAGTCGGTAAGGGGTAATCTGTACGTAAGAAGTAGCGAGTAGGTTATACGAAAGATACAGGGCCCCGAGGGGGTCCCTGGTGGGGGACAATTCGCGTGTGTGGATCCCGCTCCACTTTACAATACCAGGTGATGATTGTAAGAGAGCTCGTGTCTTCAGCTACTCATTGCCAAAATTCAAATAATTCTTGGGGCTGCATGTGTTCCCGTTTCGATCCTCCTGGCCAGGTCACCGCTTGTGAATTCAAATACCACTTTACACTACCCTCAAATTCCCATTTCCCGGCGGCTACAAACCGGAAGCTTTATGCAAAGAGAAGACACCACGATCCTGCTTTTCAGAGTACTTATATACTAAGTACTAGCTATTTCAGAATACGGAAAAGAAACAATGCTCGCCTACAAAGCTCTCTCCGCTTATCTCACCTTCCCCAACAAAGATCAGAAGCAATGGTGGGAAGACACGGCACCATTATATGCGGGATTCCTGAATGTGGCTCAATATGATCTTGAGGCCCAGTTCATACACCTGTTATTCCATTTGCGATACGTGCTCCCATCCCTTGGGCCCTTCCCACAACATGGAGAAAAGCGTACCAACACCGTGATGCCGAGCGGTCGATTGTTCGAGATCAGTCTGAATTTCCAGAAGGGTCGGTCCACCGTTCGGTTCGATTTCGAGCCTGTGACATGCACCGCAAATTTAGTGCAAGAAAAGGATCGGTTCAACTTGAGCGCCATGGAGGACCTTCTTTCCGACCTCAAATCCAACCGACTGAGTCCAAATACCATTCTATATGACCGTTTCCAGGGAGAATTTTCTTTGTCGCCCGAAGATCTGTCTCTGGTCAGAACGAAAAATGCCTCGACAAATGCGTCACAAATTCCCACGACCCAATATGTTGTCGCGTGGGATCTCAATGGATCGGATCGGAGAATGAAGATTTACTGGTTCCCAGCAGCCAAAGCATTGGCAGCTGGTCAATCAAGGGGAGAATTCACATTTGATGCCATCCGTCGAGTGGACTTGGAGCGGCGTTATACAGATTCCCTTCTCAAAGTGGAGCAATACCTATCAGCCACGGCGCTGGATAATGATCTTTGGATTCTTTCATGGGACTGCGAGAGCCCGGGGTCTTCTCGACTGAAACTGTACGTCTCCGCAGGGAATATCACGCTAGAGAGTCTGGAGGATGTCTGGACATTAGGTGGCAGAGTGACGACTGCTTCTACTCTGGAAGGATTGGCACTTCTACAAGAACTTTGGAAGGCACTCAGGCAAACCGACAACGATACGGGCATTCGAATGACCATCAGCTATGAGCTCGTCCCGGGCAGTGATACTCCACAGCCAAAGGCGTATATTCCTTTGTTTGATAGGAATGATATGGAGGTGGCCAAGACATTGTCTCGCTTCTTCGAACGACTTGGATGGACGGAGCTAGCTCACTCCTACACAGGGAATCTATCCTCGAACTAGTGAGTTTGTTTTTCGAATCTAACATTTGAATCTGAGAGACGGGATTAACATTTTGGCAGCTCGATGTTGGATTTGAGTAAGACAACCTATGTGCAGGACTGCATCTCGTTTGCTTTTACACCGGAGAAAGGAGCCTACATGTCAATGTATTATTGCTCATCGCTGTCCCACCCTGTTTTGAGCTAAAGATTGCAAATACGGGATTACAGGTGTTGGGTGTTGGTTATTTAGAACAGAAGAGTTTATTTAGGGTGTTATATAACCGAATTTACTATACTTGATGTTCTGGTTCCAATTTCGGTTGTTACTAGTACAACTTGTACCTGTTGAAACACAATTCACTAGATGATTTCTTGATCAATGTATGAGTAAAATAAATTAGTAGGGTCAGGATCTCCAAGGCCAATGAATACCTAAGTGCAGTCAAGATGATGTAGCAACTCTTTTCTCCCGTACGCGTAATTTTAGCTTTAATGGCTGATACTCCGGCGTGGCGTTTTTGACAAGTCGAAAACAACGCGACCGAGATACTCCGTGCTCCTCACTCCGTCCTTATTTTTTGGCGCCAGACTTCAGGGTAGCTTCAGCTCCTCCACGTCGCGGTAGATCATTTCCTAATCGACTTGAGACATTTTCAGCGTCAGTGGAGGTCGTACAGCTGAGATGGGGACTGGGGCTTGCAGTTCTTACTCCGCACGGAATATACATATGGTACATACTCCGTACAGAGTGGATAGTTAGGTGTTCGTGGCAGAGTGACCCACTTTCCAGTTTGGCTACTGATCGGTCGATTCTTTTCTTCAGCTGAGGGGAAATCATGAACGTGAAATCTGGGAAGAAGTCCGGGCGCGGATCGGATCGAACGATTGCCGAATAGGCCCGAGATGAACATTAAGATATCCCGACAGAACCATCCGCATCACTAGCGGTAAACCTAGTGGGTATTGTTTTAGACACATTTCAAACAACCCTTGACAAATTATTATGAAGATTGGGGGAGATCTGAATACTCAGCAGGTACGGCTGTCCTCTAGATCCCTCAATTCCCCGCTTTGCGTTTCTTCCAGTGAATTCATGGGTAGCAGGCCGATCTGGCCGATCTGGCCGATCTTCACTAGTGTGTACTAGTAGTTCTTACAAGTATAAACCTAGTACGAGTAGTCCATGTACTCAAGTACTACGTATAAAAGCCCCAAACCTTAGACTCCACTTTCCCTTATCTTACGACAATCGCTTGTGTTATTGTAGTAAACTTTGGAACTCATGTTCCCCCTTCCGATCGGATTGACCTCAAGTGCTATTCCTCACAAACAAAGAATATTCAGTCATTCGGTTCCACCATCCTTGAATTCAGTGCTTATCGCTGTGGATGGTATACTGACCCGCATCGACCATGGATGATTCTGCGAATCGATCCCTTGAGATTGGTGGTATAGTCGCAGCTCTCACGCTTTTGAGTAGCATTCCATCATGGCTCACCATTTTTCGACGCCGAGGTACTCTGGCCCAGTCCGGATACCGGGATAAAGATGGCGAAGCTCGAGATGAATTTCCAACGGCTGCTTCTCACAGGTGGCAGCGTGCCACAGTCGTTGGCTTCTCCCTAGCTGGCTTGGGCATGGCCCTAGGGGATGCCTTGTTTACCTTTACACAGACAAACTCTCGCTCGATTCTGATCTGGCTCCACGTCGGGGACTGGGTAAGTTTCAAAGGCAATATTAGGTAAATTCTAGATCAAATTACTGACCGGAATGAAATATCATAGACCGTCGCATGCTTTCAAGCGGCGATATTATTTGTTGAGTCTTGCCCCGTTCGGCGATTTGCCTTGAGCAACTATGCTTTTGGAACGAGCGCTATCCTTATTGCATTTCTCGTGACGTCCTCTGGACCACAATCATTTTGGTCTTCGCAATTCAATTCCATCACGATCCTTCGTTCAACAACACTTGGTGTTGCCATCGCTCGGGCGTTATGCTGCATCCTTCTTCCTCGCCGCCCAGATGTGTATTGGAACGGCAAAGTGGTTGATCGGGAGCATACCGTGAGTCTGCTCAGCCGGTTGACTTTCCACTACATCACTCCCACCGTCAACCTCACGGCACAGAAGCAGGGCTGCATGGAGATCGATTGTTTACCCGAGCTGTCCTCCAGCTCACGTTCAAAATCTTTGTTCGAGGATATAAATCAGGCACTGTTAGATCGTCCTCTATGGCGGACAATCGTGGCCGTTCATTATTCGGCATTTCTTCTTCAGACATTCATGACTCTGATGTCGTCCTTATTCAGCTTTGGCCCTCAAATAACCTTGTACGGAATTCTGAAATGCCTTGAGAACGGGTCCACCAGTAATTTTGGTCTTTTGGTGGCAGCAATGGGTGCCACCATATGCTTTTCCTCTACAGTGACTGCGTGGCTGTGGTGGATAAGCTATTCGAAACTCAACATTCCGATTTATTCAGAGCTATTGGCTTTGATTTACGCCAAAACAATCCGACGGAGGGATATCAAAGCGGCCTCTGATGATGAGTGTGGCTCCGAAGACCAGGGCGAGCAAGACATGATCAATTTAGCAACAGTGGACACCATGCGAATTTCAGAGTTTGCAACCCAAAATCATATGATTCTCAACTCTATTTCCAATCTTTTGGTGGCCGGGATTCTACTGATTGGCCTCCTTGGGTGGCAGAGCGTGCTTGCTGGATTTACCGCGGCCCTTTTCGTGCTACCATTGAGTACCTATTTCTCGAATCGCTATATTGAGATCCAACAAGTTTTGATGCAGGCCAAGGACAAGCGAGCTGCAGTCGTCACGGAGGTAGTGCAGAATATCCGACAAATCAAGTTTTCCGCCATCGAACAGGAATGGTATGATCGAGTCACTGAGATTCGACAGGGAGAACTCAAGGCTCTGCTCCAAAATATCAAATGCATGACTGGTGTCGTCGCAGTCTGGACGATGAGCCCTCTGTTGCTCTCGGCAGCCTCATTGTCGGTCTATTCTCTGACTCAAGGCCCGTTGACCGCGTCCGTCGCGTTCACGGCTCTCTCCATTTTTGGACCCCTTGAAGATTCCCTAATGGGCATCCCGTATCTTTTATCACGCGCGATCGAGGCCAAGACTAGCTGTGAGCGAATTGCAAACTTTCTGCGAGAATCGGAGAGAAAACCATCCACGGGGACAGGAGATGAGATCATCTTCCAAGATGCAGACATTGCCTGGCCAGCTCAGGTGGACAAATATGGTAAAGGTCGATTTTACCTGACTCATCTCAATCTGCAATTTCCCTGTAAGGGCCTAAGCGTGATTTGCGGCAAAACTGGATCCGGAAAGGGATTGCTCTTGTCGGCCATTCTGGGTGAATGCGAAATTTTATCCGGCACTGTACATGTTCCATCTTTCCACGGAGAGCGATATGACGATCGAGCCACCCCGGGCAATTGGATCATTGATTCTGCTGTTGCCTACGTCGCCCAAAACCCTTGGACTGAAAATGCGACGATCAAAGATAACATCATATTCGGTCTACCATACGACCACACACGGTATCAGGACGTTCTATATGCTTCTGCGCTGGAAACCGACCTTCAGAGCCTCCCTCATGGGGACCTGACGGACATCGGCGCGAATGGTGTCAACCTCAGTGGTGGCCAGCGATGGCGAGTCTCCTTTGCTCGTGCATTGTATTCCAGAGCGGGACTCTTGGTGTTGGATGATATTTTCAGCGCTCTGGACGCTGACACAGGTCGTCATGTGTACGAACACGGATTGACTGGTCCACTAAGCGAAAACCGCACCCGAGTTTTGGCGACGCATCATGTTGGACTATGCGCACCCAGTATTGACTACTGCGTTCTTCTGGAAAACGGCACAGCATCGCGCGCCGGCACGATGGACCAATTAATGAAAGTTGACGGTGTCGCCGGCATTCTTTTCGGACAGCGTCCGTTGGAAGCCTCCTCTAATGACAATATGGACGAATCCAAGGAAAAACACGAGCAGCTCCCCCCCCGGAAGACTGCTAAAGGTGTTGTCGTAGACCAAAGACCTGAAGTTACCACTTCGCCATCAAAGTTCAGCCCGGATGAGAAAAGAGAAACGGGGGCAGTCGCATTCTCGGCATACAGAGTTTTTATTTCCAGTGGGGGAAACAAACGTCTTTGGGCTTTGGCGTTGCTGACCACGTGCATTTCCACATTTCTTCTATTCAGTCGGGTAAGTCTCCCTGCCCCGTGGGTATTCCCTGTTTGCTAACGTCCTTGAAGTCATGGTGGGTAAGTGTCTGGACCACTGCCTCCGAAAAACAGCACGGGGCTCATTTTCATTCCATGCACGGCCTGGCTGTGAGCCTTGTGACCAACCAATCTCCGACCGGTGAAATCCAAGTAACTGACATGCAAGACGATCTCTTTCTCTACATCGCACTTTATGTCGCCATCTCGCTAGCTGCATCCGCTCTTGAAGTAGCACAATTCTTCTTCCTCAATTATGCGTCTATAAAGTCTTCGAAAGTCTTGTTTCAAGATCTTTTATCGGCTGTTTTGGCAGCACCTCTACGCTGGCTGGATACTACTCCTGTGGGGCGAATTGTCAATCGCTTCACAGCCGATATCTACCAGCTAGACTGCATTCTTGGACCACAGTTAGCGACATTTATGAAATTCATATTCCAGCTTCTAGGAATCCTTATTGCTGGTGTTTTGGTATCGCCTGTTATTTTGATTCCAGCCACAGTTCTCCTTGGAGTATCTCTGAGGGTATCATTGACTTACCTTGCTGCTGCACGGGAAATGAAGCGATTGGAAAGTGTTTCTCGAAGCCCAATCATCGAGCACTTCAATTCTACTCTCCTCGGTCTAGGAACAATCCGCGCTTATGGCAAGGACCAGGACTATCAGAATGCCATGCACAGCTGCATAGATAGTCACTCAAAGGCTTCGTGGAACCTGTGGCTATTTAACTGGTGGGCGCAGATTCGAATCGGAGCTTTGGGTGCAATCTTCGCTGCGATGGTTACAGTCGTCATCGTCAGAATCGGCATATCTGCCTCGCTGGCAGGTTTTGTCATCAGCTTCATCTTACAGTACAACCTCGCCGTGTCAACTTCTCTTCGTCTATACTCCAGTGTGGAAATGGCGATGAATGGCGCTGAGAGAGTCATTGAATATACCAAGATTGAAACTGAAAGCCAAGGTGGTGTTGACCCACCGGCGGCGTGGCCGGTTCAAGGACGCGTTGAAGTCCAAGATTTGGTTGTCGGATATGCTCCAGAGTTGCCTCCTGTATTGAATGGATTGACCTTTCGAATTGAAAGCAACCAACGTGTAGGGGTGGTCGGTCGGACTGGAGCAGGCAAATCGTCCCTCACACTAGCTCTCTTCCGATTCTTGGAGTACAGAGAAGGAAACGTCATCATTGATGGAGTGGACATAAGCAAGATAAAATTGAGTGCCCTTCGAAGTCGGCTGGCGATTGTTCCCCAGCATCCGGTCCTGTTCTCAGGGACCATCCGATCCAACCTTGACCCGTTTGACAAATATTCAGATACTGAACTGCGTGCTGCATTGGAAAGAGTCCATCTGATTCATCCGGACGCTTCAGATGATGATAACAAATCTCAATTTTCATTATCGACTACTGTCGCTCAAGGCGGACTAAGTTTCTCTCAAGGCCAAAGACAACTTCTGTGTCTTGCGCGATCGATTCTCCAGCAGCCCAAAATCATGATTCTCGACGAGGCTACTTCCGCTGTGGACAAGGAGACTGACACTCTCATTCAGCAAGCGATTCGCACTGAATTCGGCCGCAATTCCAGTTCGCTGTTAGTTGTTGCGCATCGTCTCAGCACAGTGGCTGATTTTGATCGGATTCTTGTTATGGATCAAGGGAGAATGGTGGAGTTTGGGACGCCGCAGGAGCTGCTCAGTATAGAGGATGGTGTTTTCAAGGATCTTGTGGAGCAATGTGGCGAAAAGGCTTATGTGGAACAGATCATATACGGGAAGAAGAAGTAGACATGTGAACATTAGAACCCCAAAGGAACCTCTTCAAGTCGACTAGTAGTGTAACAAAGGATCCTAATGAAACCGTATTCAAGTACGTCACGTACCGGAAGGTTCACATTTTACGTACATTGTCAATAGTGTTTGCTTAGTTACGTCCCACTTCCCACCAAGGCGCCCTATATCCAGATGTCCTGATCTTGTCATACAATTTTTCCAGCTCAGCCCAAATATCCCCGTGATCACTTTTGGAATCCCACCAACCCATAAATCAAGAAGAAGCATGACTAATGTCAACATCAACTGTCCCCAAAGTCCCATTATCTTTCTTAAAATGCCCAACAATATCAACAGCGTAGTCCTGGCTATTCAGGTCTCTGGCCGTGACCGAATTTTCGTTGCCTGGACCCGGGGCGTAGGGGGCGTTCCAGTCAATGGAACAAATTTTACCACCACCTGTGTTTTGATCAATTAAATCAAAACTTCCTTGAGATCCTGAGGGAGCATCCTCTCTGCCACATGTCCAGATATCTGCTGGCCCGGAGCTGAATGGTGGAATCACAGTCTCGTCAACTTGTTGTGGACTTATCTCATCATTTTTGTTCCCATCAGCATAGAACTTCCCCCTATAGAGGAGACCATGTTAGAGTAACAATCCTTTTAAATAGCCTTGTATAACACATGTGCAGAATCATAAGATGTATATGTACCATTGAAGTTCGGAATTTTGAACTCGAACGGGTAGCCCGCCCATGGAATCCGTCAAGTGCAGGTCAACCCAATCGTCATCTCCCAACGGTCCAGCTGGCATATTGGATAATGGATATTGATTAACTTGTTTTGAAGTAAAGGCTTATTGGGCCTAGTTAATACATGTGAATTCAAAAAGAAAAGAAATTTTGATATCAAAGACGGAGAAGAGAAACGGTCCAGACTTTTATATTCGCAGGTGGACATCCTGGACGGGAATATGATTTCATCACATACCCACTACCTACTAGGCATTTGAAAATTTGAATCCTACCCTGCCGACACATCCATCCATTATATCATTACATGATATTATACGGGGAGAAAGGAAATATTTGAACTGGAACCCCGGAACCGAGAGTTTTCATCACCATAACAAGTAAGGGATCTATTTGGAACTAACATTTGATTTGAAAGAAATAATGTTCTAGCCTTGCCGAAATCAACGGCAGTCTCATGCACTCAGCTTATCATCATTGATACATTTCTTTCTTCAGGAAAATGCTACATAACATAAGGGGCGGTGACAAAAAGCTCATACGAGGGCTGTGGCAATTCCGTTTGCAGTTTTCTTTTTTCATTTCTTCAACTATTATCTAAGGCGCTTCCAGGAAGTCATTCCTGCCAGTGAGAAATTCATCAATGAGAAAGTATGTGAATGTGGCTTGATTCCCGTATTTGGACCAGTTTGAAGATTGGTCGGATTAACCTCCCGCTTTGTAAAAATCCCATGGTTTAACTCGGGCCGCAAACCGTCAAGGCCTGACCAGTCTAGAGCAAGCCGAATTGATCTTCGACGGGGAGCAACAATATCTGGAGAATACGGGAATGGATAATTAGCCAGTCCAGATCAGTCCATAAAGACAGCAGATCATCCGAAAAATAAAGTCTGGGTTGTCACTGCTGATTGGTCAGATGTGGGGAAGAGGAAAGCGGTTTACTGAGGTTGATTGGCCGAATAACAGAACCGGGGTTACGCTATTGAGACTAGCGTCAGCCTCAAATGAATCTTTACGTCATTTCCGATTAACAAACGCCGACGTGGTGCAGTTGGTTAGCACGCTCACTGCCAGTCATTATGGACAGTCTTGCCTGGCCTGGAATGTACAGAAGTATTATTAACAGATCAGGCTGGGGTCCCGACACATGTGAGAGACGGAGGTTCGACACCTTCCGACTGCACTTCTTTTTTTCTTTTTTTCCTTTTTTTCTTTTTTTCCTTTTTTTCTTTCTTTCTTTCTTTTTTGTCTGACTGCCTCGAGCCTCGAGCCCTCGACCCCAAACTCGATTACTGCACAGCTCCAAGCCTCCAAGCCTCCAACACTGAACTATCATGTTTGTCAACACCTACACATTGAACTTCTCTTTGTTAGATGCAGTTTCTGGTTCGTTCTGCACGCATTATTGCTCTTATAAGACTGGTTACACTCATGGGTCGTTCGGAGATTACGACATGCCCGACCAGAAACCCGACCTTATAAAGTACAAGCCGCTCAGTCGATAAACTGTTCAATAAATTAATACGAGGTTCATACTGAATGCATAGGATAGTTTCCAAGGTTCGTCACCAGTGACCATGGAGATACAATACATGTATACTATGTATGCGCCATGGATAGTATAAACATCCATCGTAACATCTGCTGTTTTCAGCTGCCTTTCATTCAATCTAGAACTTGAATTCGATGAAATAGTCAGATGGGACTTTGGTAAAGCTCAACATTGGTCCCATTGAGGTTGGCGGATCTCTAACTGATATCGTTGGCCGATCTCCACGCCACCCACGGTCCCGGTCCCGATCCCACGCTAAGCATGCCCATAAGGCCCACATTTATCTCCCCTCCGGATCTTTGATGGATAAAGCTGCAGCCGCGTCTTTTATTCCTGCTCATTTATTGATTTAATACATATTGATTTTGAATATGGAGTACTCATTCTGGGGAAAAATAAAAGCTTGTTCAAAATCTCTAAATCGGGTATATGCATATGTTTGGTCCTATTAAGAGCCAATTAGCGCTGTCTTTCTCCAGAAACGGGTTTGTGATGCATCATACATACTAGAGGAACTTGCCAGGGATAAGGCTAATCCCGATCCCGAGAATTCTGGGCCCCTTACTTGGTTCCTGACTAATTGCATATCTCCCGTTAGAATACCTCCACACTCGTGCTGTTTCCCTGATTTGTTTACTATCATTAAATCTCCCCGAATCCTGCATCGTCGTGCAGCACTTGTCTCACTCTGGCGCATGAAAGCTTGGGGACTCTCCAGCCGTCATCAACCAACACTAGTATGGTATGGTCAAGCTCTCAGGGCGAACCAAACGTTCCACAGCGTGCAGTTCGCCACCACTGGCGCTCTTCCGATGGCTTCATCATTAGCACGATGTGCCTGGCTTTGTTCACTGGTACGCCACAATGGTTCCCAAAAACACAGATGGGCACAAGTTGACTAATTGTCATTATTGCACGCACTATTAGACGAGCTGCTCTTCGCGTTCATGGTGCCCTTGCTACCGACCATCCTTGAAGACCGTATCGGTCTAGCCGCGTCTTCCACCCAGCGATATACTTCCATTTTCTTGGCTGAGGGAGCATTCGTGTCAGTTGTTTCCAGTCCATTTATAGGGTCCATTGCCGACGCGACATCCTCGAAGAAATTACTGCTGTTGATTTTGCTGGTACTGGCCCTAGTGAGCGTCGTTTGTCTATCGCTGACTACCACATGTGAGCAATTTTCCTTCCCCTTGCTCTCAAATCCAATACTGACCGGGTTCCCAACATAGTATCATGGCTATTTATCGGGCGCTTTTTTCAATCTATCGCTAGCAACGCATTATGGATTGTTGGAATGGTAACGATGACTGAGAATATTGGATCGGAACACATGGGCAAGATCGCTGGCTTGAGCTCGACCATGACGGCGGTGGGGACTACTACCGGGCCGGTACTGGCAGGAATCTTATTTGGATTAGGCGGATACTGGCTTGCGTGGGCTGGTGCAATCGGTTTCCTAGTGGTGGATATCATCATGCGCTTGCTGATGGTGGAAAGACAGCATACTTCAGAGAACGAGGAGCGCGATCCTCTTCTCAACGATTCCTCAGAGTCACCCTCAACACCCAATGGTATTGACAGCCCCGAAGCTTCTCCTGTTGAAATTCAAGGCTGGCG
Source organism: Penicillium verhagenii (assembly GCF_028828195.1). Classification (NCBI taxonomy): domain Eukaryota; kingdom Fungi; phylum Ascomycota; class Eurotiomycetes; order Eurotiales; family Aspergillaceae; genus Penicillium; species Penicillium verhagenii. Next base: position 1,738,807 of record NW_026643171.1, read on the forward strand.
CTTCTACCTGTGCCTCTTTCGTCAGTCTCGTTTTGCGGCCGGTATCTTTGGCTACTATGTATCCGCTCTTTTGATTGCCTGCTTCGAGTCAACATTGGCGGTGCATGTGCGCGATGCGTTTGGTTGGGGCGTCCTCCCCGTTGGACTACTGATGACTTCGATCCAGGGACCGGGAATGGTCCTGGCCCCGTTTGTAGGGTGGCTTAGGGATCGCATTGGATCACGAACCCCAACGACCATTGGATTCATCGCTCTCATCCCCTTCCTGTTTCTCCTAGGCATTCCCGGAGACGATCGCTTCCCGTGGGCAAATGAGGGAAGTCGAGGAAAGGTCATCTACGCAGTCTCCATGGCCATGCTTGGATGTTTGATGTGTATGTTGGGCGGCGTAGGAACAATGGAAGCAACAGGTGAGGATACCTTAGTCTGATTTTCGGGGGCTGCAGCTGATATTAGTTACAGAAACAATTGATCTACTGGAGACTGACAATCCTGGAATATTTGGCCCTAATGGAGGCTATTCACGCGCCATTGCCATAACTGGTATGAGTTTCATGGCCGGTTTGATGACCGGACCGCTTCTGGCTGGGCTACTAGTCGAGCAGCTCGGGTACTTTGAGCTTCAATGCGTCCTCGGCAAGTCCTCTCCCTGTCTATTGCCTGATGTTTACTGACTGCCATAGCTGCCGTTTGTTTAATTGCGGCTGTCACTAGTTGGCTCTTTCTCAGCTCACATAGACTCTCAACTCCGAATAGCCCAGTAATATAACTTGTACACCATCTCCAGGGGGCTCCCTGGCATCATATTTCTTCCAAGGTTAATGGCGTATTTTTGCCCTTCGTTGACCAGGTGTCTTGTAGAAATTCCCTTTTGATGCCATCAGAAATTACTACCGAGGTCCATAAAGCGATGACCCAATTTCCTAATATTTTGGCACGGCAACCGAAACGGAAGTTTTGATAAACCTTGAAATGTATCCATGGATCTTACCCAAGGATAGAAAAAATGAAAAAATGATGATCAACTGGGCACGTGGATATCCTTAGAAAAGCGGCCCGCTCTTCCATTTGAACACGCAACCTTCAAATGTTAGCGATTGAATTCCAAAATCGCAAGGCCAGAGATTATTCAATGCTGGATGACATATATATGCTACGTATTGCCTATCATGTATGTGTTAGCTCGTGATGTCCAATTTGTATAGGCTATGCACGATTTTAAAGTTGAACGCATTTGAGCGCATTTTTTTGTTCTTTGCCGTGAATGGTATTTCTTAAATCTTGTTTACTTCTTTAAGCTTGTTTGCTTTTTAATAGTTGTTCTAGAAGGTAGATCAGAAAGGCTAAACCGAGTACGGTTTAGGATTGATATAGGCTATGCGCGGTTTAAAGTTGAGCAGATTTTCAATTTTAGCCATGGTTAAAAAAGAAGGCATGCTTCTAGAATATTCAATTTCAATATGGATTCAGGTTCATATAGGCTATGCGCGATTTTAAAGTTGAGCGCATTCTTGAAACGTTGTCCTTAAGGTTAATAGTACATCCTTCTTTAAGCTTGTTTCCTTCTCTAAGGTTATTTGGTTTTTAAGGGGTATTCTAGAAGGTACTAGTAGATCAAGAAGGCTAAATTTAGTATGGTCTCAGGATTGATATAGGCTATGCGCAACCTTAAAGTTGAGCAGATTTTCAACCTTAGGAATGGTTAAAAGAGAAAGGAACTTCTAGATGGAATCTTGAAATCTTGTAGAATATTCAGATGTTCGATTTTCATATGAATTCGGATTCATATAGGGTATGCGCGATATAAAGTTGAGCACATTTTTTAGAGTTCTACAAGATTGTCTGCTTTAAGCACTTGAGAGTTCATAAACCTAGAAAATACACCACCATTCACCAGAACTCTGTCCTCATTTGTTGCGGAGTGTTCGTTGAGCACCTTTTCCAGTCGCCATCTAGATGTCGGGATTTATAATTTTGAATTCCAAGATTGAACCGGACCTTGATAATCCAGTGCAGTGGTGGAAAAACTATTAAACACATCCGTGTGTGGAAAATGAGTCAACGCAATCCTCATTTTCACATGTTCCCAGGAAGCAAGTACGGCACCAGTCCTTCTCAGTGGCATTAATCCCGCACACAAAACACCACAGTGGAAGATTTTGCTGCTCTTCTGCCTCCTTTGAGAGTGCACGTCGATTCACCCTGCCTTGAGGCCCCACCACATACTGCTCCAGCGCCTTGCGGTCCACGGCTCCGCTGTCAAGCTTGGGAAGCCATCGAACCCAATTAGAACGCCTCCGAATAGCTGCCATAACGCAAAATTGCTTCGATATATCTCGATCAACGGCAATGAAAGCGCCAAGCCCACGTGTCGGTATATGGTCCTTTTTGCAATGGGTACCTGCATGATCAGAAATGAAGCTGCGGACTGTTCGTCCAATTTGCAAGCTTCGTGCAGCCCAATCCTCTGCGTCGGCCAAGTTCAAAATCCCCAGAGACTCAATCAGGACAGGCACAGCCACCGGACGGCTGATCAGCGCACGCCAGAATCGGATACTTTGAGTTATTTGTGCTCTTTCCTGGAACTTGAGATGCTTCATCATGAGACCATCAAAGTTCATCGCTATTCCACTGACGCACAATCCTTTGCCGAATACAACCATATCTGGCTCAAGACCGGCCTGGTAGTACTCTTCTCTTTGGCATGCCCATGGTGCTCCACATCGGATGGCTGTCATAGCCTCATCCACTACTAGGAACAGCTTTGCTTGATCGCAGCATTCGCGGAGCAATTTGAAGTTCTCGGGGGAGAATACAGAACCGTCAGAAGTGCTGACCAAATCAACAATTACGGCGATACAGTCGTTCTGCTTGGCCTGAATGAGCTTTGGCAGTAAACGGTCCGGTGCAAAGTCTTCACTACGGATCATCACAGGCTCATCGCCAGTTGCGATAATGTTATACTCCCACTCATGGGAAGCATGCGCCTGCTAATGTAAGTAACTTCCTGCAAAGCCAGAGATATCCGAGAAAAGGCTTACCAAGGGTCCAGATCCACTACCATAAATGCCCTCTACGGTCGCAAATCGGGGCCTCTTTACGTGGCTTTCCGTCCAACCAAGCAGATTCCGTACAAAGATTTGGATTTTTTCAGGCTCTGGGTCGTCATTCAACATAGGTGATAGCTCCGGCGATTCAATGATTAGTGGACACGTCGAAGCCGTGTTGAGAATCAAGGAGGCCATGGTTGTAGGAACCAGAACATCGCTGACGTGGGCATGTAGCGAGATGGGCCAGTAGCCTTTGAAGAAGCTGTGGAACTTCTCTGTATATTCACTCAAAAGCAAGTGGTATTGGCGTTCAACTGCGCCCGGGTTGGTGGCATATAGTTTCCATAGCTCGCGAGCGCGCTCGTCACCTGTGAAACCACGGGTTGAGTAAACAGATCCCCAACTACTGTGGAAATCGTGATCCACGGGGGCTACCAACTCCTCAGGCGCCCTTTCCTGTGCTGCATCCCTGTTGTCCTTCATGATGGTGGTTTTCGTCATGTTGATTTGGTTGTGGGAGGGTTCGGAGGAGGATTCGGAGGAGGGTCACGAATATCGCAAGGATGCGATCTCGGGGTTGATGTATTAAATTACTACTAACAACGAGGCGTGGAGGCGGAGTAGAGAGAATAGTGGAAGTGAAAATGGTGGAAGAGAGGAGAAACCGAGGCAGCAGTGTTCAATGTTGAAACGTACAAGTATTTACCCAGATTCAAAAATCGCACATGAGCCTTTTCTAGCCTTTCTGTACTTGAAAAATCGAAAATGTAGCAAGTACTTGCGTCGGCTGACCTCCCCTCCAATAAGCATCCACTATCCGAACTCAATTCCAGATATGATCTGCAAATCAAGGCTCTTTCCTGAGACAAATGCAGCACATAATCATAATATGCAACCCTGATCACATAGCAATATTGTCGAGGTAGACCGCTCTTTCGTCTGAGCACTAGTATGCATCCCCGGAGAGGGATCCCGAAAATGTCACCACCTTCATTTGAAGTCGATAGTGGGTCCACGGGTCCACTGAACCCCAAGTTTGTACGGATCGAGATCTACGCGGCCCAGGGCCCATTGCGGCTCTCCCCGAGAACCGAGCCGGCCCACTTCTAACTCCACTTTCATATGATACCACAACAAAGTCAGAATTATCTTGTATGGCTCCTGGGGCGATTGCATTCATCATGTGCTCCGAGGATTGGCCATTGATTTTTTGGTTCACAACTGGCTCGAACAAGGGGTGAAAGGGGTAAAAAAGGCAAGCAAGGGTGACAAAGGGCTACGTGACCATCATGGTGTAGAGCCAGTTCTAGTACATGCTGAAAATGTTGTAGTCACAGATTGTGAGTGCTCTCTTACTCGCCAGGGCAAATCTCTCTTGCCACCTGACCTTGTAGTCCATGGCCTGCGCGCATTGAGGCTGCTAGGCTGCGAGCACTGTGGTGTCACGTGCCTGCCTTTTTTTTCGTGAGAGTTTTCTTGGTGGATAATGTTGTTGCTGACAGCTCCATTGAATTTGATCTGTACCCTGCAGTCTCCAGTTAAAATAATAGGTGATACACCTGCATCTTGGAATTTTTTTGACCTGCAGATTCGATCGGCAGATTAATCAGCCAGAAGGGTTTTGCGCCGAAAGCATAGACTGGTGACCATAGTGAGAGCGTGTCGGATCATAGTAGTTGGTGTTTCTGCAACAAATGCAGCTTTTCTCGCCGCTTTCTATGCAAAGTAGCTGGTGGATTAGTCGATTGGGGAATCAAATAGTTAACAAAGGAAAGGGCTGACTTAGCCACGTGCTTCTAATGAACATTGCTAAATTCGATGCACAACAATAACGGCAAGTGAAATCTTAAAAAAAGCTTAGCTCCTTCATCTCAACCGTCGAATCTCAACACTCCTCTCCTTCATCCCCCCGTCCTCGGAAAACAAAGCATCCTTCTGCCTCCTTCACTCTGCGTTTGTCTGCCTTGTTTATCTCCGAAACCGAATCCGTCAGAAGAAAAACACGAAATTAGACGAATTGCTGATCATGGATACACTGCAGGATCCACGTGCCAAAACAATGGACGCAACACTCTCACCTGAATCGCGCATGCTGCGCAAGCTCAACGCCTCCAAGCCCCAGTCGACTCAACATGCTTCAATCCCCGCAGATCCCTTCGAACCCCTGTTCTGTTTTCTCTACGGGACACTGATGGATCCGAAAACACTGTCTGAGGTCTTGAGAATGCTAGACCCCCTTCCTGCTATGCGTCGTGCCAGGCTGACGGGCTATGGCGTCAAACTCTGGGGCTCGTACCCTGCCCTTATCCACAACCCAGTCCAGGTGGTTGATGGTAAGGTGTTCGAAATCATGTCGAAGAAACAGCTTGATCTACTCGCTTCCTATGAAACGGACCGATATCGCGTCCATCACTGCGCGATCGACATTCTCAACGATGACAGTACTGTGAAAAGCACTATTCAAGGTTTCACCTTCCTGTGGAATGACCAACAGGATGATCTCCGGGACGGGAAGTTTGACTTGAAGCAGTGGAAAAGAGAAAAGGAACTTCAGGACATGGATGATGATTGCATGCAGGTGTGGTATTAAAACGGAGTGAACCTACGAAGGGCTTTTTTATGTTTATTGTCTTTCAGAAACTTCGATGCACCGACTTGATTTTTTCCTGAGAGATTCCAAGGTTGCCCTATCAAAATTGTTTCTAATCAGAAATTAACCAAGTCTTTCAGTAACGGTGGGACGATAGTATTGAATACACGCTCATCGAATCGTTTCTCAAGGCACAAGGCAGACCAAGATAGACAGCTATTAACAGCGTCTGCATAGTTTGATCCATTCTCCTTGCACATGTACCATTTCGACAAGTTTTGATGCAGTCTCAAGTTTTGTCACGGGTATATGCTGGCTTTCATCATCCGGGTCTATCAACTTATGAAGAGACTTTCCAAGAGATAGTTCCACCAGCGCAAGTCCCAACGGCAATAACCGATTATGGCCAATATTGCGTGATGGAATATTCTGGGGTGGCGTGCACTCAAATTCCAGAACCACAAGAGTCTTCACCTTCCAATTCAAAGTCACCGGACATCGAAACCAAAGAGAAGGATGCTGATAAGGGCGAGAGGGATGCAGATAAGTTTGATGGCTTGCCTGCACATCCGTCATCGAATCGCCGCGAGGGAGCTGATAGCGATGTCGCCAAGAATGCGGACGTTACTCATCCACCCCGGGACACATTGACCGCTGAACGGCCCTGTGAGCCAATATTTGGAACACAATTAGCTGGGCACAGTGGGAATTCCGCTGGCAACCCAGGAATAAATTGGGCTCCTATGGATGAGCAGGTTGAGATGAAGAAGCGCCAGCTGATGCGTCTCAGAAAGGAAAAGTTTGAATTTGAGGAATCCAACGCACGTGCCGAGCAGCCTCCAGCGAGGCAGACAGAGGCAGAGCCCATCGAGTATATCCAAGGACAGGAACATCTTCCGAAAGAGGGAGAGACAAGAGAGAAGGAGAAGGAAGAGCATATGGAGGAGAAGGAGGCAGTTAGGACACACGACGTGGGTCGGGATTCTACAAAAAGCATGCACATTGAGAAGACCTCCAAGGGGGATCAGAGGCTTCGGGAAATGTTGCAAGAGTGGGGACATGATGATGATTTCATTCAGCAAAGGTTGCAAAAGAGGGATGACATAAGGAAGTTGCTAGAGATGGAAGAGGAGGCGCAGGACAAGAAGGGTACTTGGTTGAAGGTAAGAACAAGCCCATCTTCTTGCCATTGATTTGAGGTAGCTTCGATGTGAGCTGCTGGATACTACTACGTGCTGACTTCCTCTGCACTAGATTCGCCGCGAAGACATACTTTCTGCAACCGTTATTGCACACGAGCTTCCCTGGACTTGGGCGGAGGTAAACGCCCTGTGAAAATAGAACTTTCGATAGTCCACGCTACCACTGACTTCATCTAGGATGACCCGGATTACATTATCATCCAGCGATGGCTTAGCAACGATTTCTTAGCTGAGCTTTACGAACACACTAGGTGCGTCCGCGACGGAGAGGTTCCCGCTGCCCCCTAACCCTAGCCGGAGGTCCACCTAGGCAATTCTGCGATCGAAAACCGTCATCGTTGAGAATGGGACCGAGATTATGAGGACGGGTGTAGGAGAGAGCTAGATTTCAATTCAGTTCCAGTCAATTTCATTCGAGGGGTATGGTGAAAAGGATGACAATTTACCGGATGTGTCAGGCACGTCGTCTGCAGGACAGCCCTCAATTTTGCTCAGGCCTAGCGAAACTATCTTGAAATAATCCAAGCCAGCAAGCAGATAAGGCCAATCAGGACCATCATGTATAGAGAGGGTGCCAAAGACGGTGCCGGAATAGTTGGTTTCACCGACCCAATTGGATGAACTTCGGTCCCTGAACACAAATTTGATTCCCGTGAGCCCTTCTGGTATGAATGCCACCCAGATAGCTCGCAAGGCAGTGGTGTGTGGTACATTTACCAACTTCTGGGAAGATGGGATATGAAAACCAATAGCGCGATCAGTAGCGTTGTTCTCCGGTCCCGGAAACATAATTCCTGCTATGAATTTCCGTCCACTGAGCTGAACGATGGAAATACCGATTGGTTCATTTGCCCCATCCTGGGGCACCAGTGATCGTGCTCTGTGGTAGAGCGCACGACATCCCTCTTGCAAGGGCCCGCAGGTAGGTCTTTCCATGCGAAGGGCGCTTACCGAACCGGAAAAAAGCTTCCTCATTTGCAGACTTGGGGGCACATACTTGTGGTTGAGGCTCAGATCAAGGTGACCTCGAAAACCACCTTGGTTGCTTTCGTCCCCATAGTATACTGATCCGTGGGGCCCGCTTAATTTATTCTCCAGTTGCGCAAGAGCTGCGATGGGTTCCAACCAATTCCAAATTCTGTGTCGAGTTCCCACGTTTGAAGTTCTGTTTTTACAACAAACTTTGATCCACATGAAAAGCCGCGCCCAGTCTTGAGATTTGTTAAATGTCATGCCAATAAAGGCTGCATCTTGACCAATAAAGGCTGCATCTTGGCCAGGGAGGAACCTACTCCGCCAATATGCCCTTGGAAGCGCACCAACGGCAGCGGCGAGAGCGAGGCTACGACATACAAGCCTTAAATTCAAGACTTCTTCGAAGGATAAGTATGAGAATATTTCAAATCTCAGCTCAGCGGATAGCTCATCGAAGATGCAAGGAACAGGAGGTCGCTTTTTCGCTTGGGATCTTTCGGAATTTTTCTGCATAGTGCGGTATCGGGACAAGATTCTGGTAGCCTCGGAGAGAGAAGGTTCCAAAGAATAGGGCTCTAGGCATCCAATTGAGGTGAATTCTAGATCCTTTATGGGTGATATTTTAGAAGGGTCAGCGCGGCGCAGTAGATCCCAATTTGTCGCGCTTGTGTTGAGAGATTGCCCGTAAAATAGACCAACGTCATGACCGAGTTGAGACCATGAACCCCTAGGACAAGGAGTACAATAGAGCTGATAGAAAACAGACCTGAGCTGAAGAGGGTTCAATTGTCCATTTCCCATTCGAAGAGCAAGTAGTTCCCAGCAGACATTGTGGAAGCAAAAGCACCAACCTGCGGTTCGAGAACCGCAAACATCCCATTGCCTCAGCACCCAATGATTCACCATATTAGTAGTCCTAAAGTAGGAATTGTCGCTTTCAAGCGGTGCAAACAAAGTGTGTGTACCGCTTGGGGCCAAACTATCGCCTACTATGAACCCCAAGCCAGTGAGAGAAACAGAGCGGAATGAATCGGATTTGTATAGCCCTCGCGCTTCTGCATACCAAGGGCGGCGCCCAAAACGTAAACCGGGCATATGATCATCTTCATCACTAGGACAGTGTATGGTGTGCCCACATAGGGGACAAGAAGGTTCACGCATCGCTTTCAAGAGTGCTGATATCTCGAAACCCTTTCAACAATGCTTTATTGAGGGGCTCTTTGTTGATGTTTTGAGACGCATCGCCTCTCCCTCGGGATTGAACTCAGTTGATTGAATGTTAGAAGTTGCCAGGTTTGCACGAAGCTCCTGGCAGGAATCTTGGTTTCGCGGGATATCTGTACTGTAGATCCCACGTGGAGACCTCAGATGTGCAAGAAACACGGACCATTGAGACCTCGGTCCTCGCCGCTCCGGGCAAAGTCGCGATAGCGTGAGCTTACTAATCCTTGCATGAGGTTCCAATTCCACCAGCTCTTAGTATTTGGGAACGATTCTATGTCGGCGAAGATTGGGAATGAGCATTGGAATTCTTTTCTCAGATGACTTCCTTTCCAGTCTTAATTACTTAGTAGTATAATGGTTGGTTATTGCCTACAAACATGCACCAAGACCTTGCCCCTGGCCCTCCCCGAGCGTAGCTTCTCAAATGCTTTAACGGCATCTTCAAGCTCATACTCACTATCAACCTGGACCTTCAGCGTCCCCTTCTGTAGCATATCTCCAATCGCAACAACATGCGCCTGCTTGTTAGCAAAAAAGAAAATGGTGTATTGCCTCCGTCCACCACCCAAGAACTTGGGCCATCCAACTCTCCCCACATGAATAGCCATACTATTAGCCCCAACCTGTAGAAACACACCCTCAGGCTTCAGGAAATGATGGCACTGGAAGTAAAGATCGTAAGGCAGGCCAATATGATCAAGAATATGATCAAAAACCACCCCTCTTTCCCTAAGCGTCGCACTCAGATCTTTTTCAGCCGTATAATCAATCACCTCATCCGCCCCGACACTACGACAAAGCTCAACATTCCTCGTCGAGCAAGTCGCCGTAACATGACACCCTAATCCCTTTGCAATCTGAATAGCAAACAAGCCACAGCCTCCGGAACCCCCGTTCACAAATACCTTATCCCCAGCCTTCACATACCCGTCCAACGACTGCAGCGCCGTCTGTCCCGCAATCCCAATCCCCGCCGCCTGCTCCACAGCCACGCCGTCCGGGACCGCCGCAATCAGATCCGCAGAGATACACAAACACTCCGCCAACGAGCCGAACTTCACCGGCCGACTCGCACATCCGAATACGAGCTGTCCGGCCGTGAAGCGGGTCGCGGCGGACCCGGACCCAGTCGCGAGAACGCGTCCGCAAAAGTCCATTCCTGGGGACGCGGGTGTGCCGATCACGAGCTTTGCTGCGAGACCGAATAACATCTCGGGAACTTTGTAGTCTGCTGGATTGAGGGAGGCGACGAGGACTTGGACGAGGACTTCGTTGGGTTTCGGGGGCGGGGGTGTGCGGGCGGAGGTGTTGAGATGCATGTTTTTCTCTAGACCGCCTCCTGTGCCGGTGTATAGCCATGCTTTCATTGTGGGGTTTAAGGTCGTCATTTCGGATTGGGTGTTGAGTGTGACAGGTAAATGCTTGAGTTGCTTTCTTTTTTTCTGCCAGGGGGTTGCTGTGTGTGATTGGGGCCGAATTCTTCGTGTGTAGGGATTGGGTGATGTGATGGGTCTGGCTGGTCTTGGTGTGGCCTTGAGAACTGGAAGGGATCGACAGACCTGCTGTCGCTGTGGAGACCTTTGGATACTTTTGCTCGTGTCGTGAAGTTTCTGTCGGATGTCGATTTTAGGAAATTGGTTCGAGGCTGGAAGAGATCATCGTAATGGTCATAGATGGTCATAGCTTCTAGCCTTGGAAGTTCAGGTTCTGATATGGAACACGTGCTTTGATTGGTTGAGCCACTGTATAGTACCAAGTATGAATGCTTGGTTTTTCCTTGCTTTACCTCCAATCTTGAATATCAGAACAAGCCTGATATACACCATTTCAATGTATACATCTTTCAAAGCGAATAAAAATTGCAAGAAGGCCACCGATAAAAAATACCTTCATTTTCGCAGTGATCTTCTCAAAGTTCATCGATCTGCGCACTGTGCATTGGAACTATCCAATTCCCAGTGTTTTTTTCCCCAGGAGTCGATCGGACCCCGATGGAGAGAATCAGATTTCCGCTCTTACTTATATTTTTTCCGCGATCTTACTAGTAGGTATGCCGACGTTCAAAATCATCGTGGCCAGACTAACTCTGTGGGGCCTCATTGTACCTACACCGCTAGGCCATCAAATCGCAACCCTGGAACCCTTTCCTCCACTATGACGGTCGGCACCAAAACTCAAAACAATGGTAATTGGGCAGACTTGAAGAATCAAAGGGCGATGATTGGTGAAAATCCCACGTTCAGGGAAAACACAGTCTGAACAATTTGCGCCATTTCCACGTTTAGAATATCGTGGTTTTAACTCCACAGCCACCGTCGATCAGCGCCTTGGCGCCCCCAAATTGGCGTCGAACAGATTACCGAAGATGGAATGGTTCAGGCCTCCCCTAGCATCCACTATGGCTTACCTATGGCCCACCCATGGACCGCAGTTACGATGAAGTGCACTCCTGGATTGGACCATGCTCAGTACAGGGCTGAGTTGTCCCCGTTTCAAGTCTTCTACATGGCGTTATCAACGTGCATCTCAGCCCCCAAACCAGGCTGCTGCCATCATTGCTTTGATCGGCAAAGCAGAGAGGTCAAAACAATGCCTCTTCAAACAGGGAATACCAAATGTGGCCTGGCCCCTGCAATATAAAGTCTGGTCTCCCTAAGCAGCCTCTCAGAAATTTCTTAAATCCACCTCAAGTGCTTGATCGCTCCGCACGAGAACCTTGGCGTTTTCAAGGTTATCTTGGCTTTGGCTTAGCATATACCCCAAGTGTTTAATTCGGACTCGATAATTTTACAATCATGGGCTTATTCGGAGCTTCCATCTTCCCTCGGGGAGAATTTACGGAATATTTGATGAGTGACGAATGTCTGGTACCGGCTCATCTCACAGAAGGTGTGTAGCAAATGACAAAATTCACGAGTCAAAAAATCACAGCTAATTATTTCAGTCGAACAACCGTTCATTGGGAACATGACCTTCTACCACTTCAACTTGATTGTCTCTGGCGTATGCACATTAATCACCTTGGTATTAATTCTGAGTCTCATGGTAGAGCATTCTACCCACTGCAGCGTTCCTAGCGAACAAGTCAAGTACGTTTGATGTTGCATAGAGTCATTCTGACAGCTCCAAGGTTGAAACATACTAATGAACGCAGAATTATGAGAATCGTTCACATGCTGCCCGCCTTCTCAACAACCTCTTTTCTGTCCATTGCCTTTCCCAACTCCTACGTTTATTTAGAAGGATTCACCGAATTCTACCAGGCCCTCGCGCTTTACGCATTCCATATGCTCTTGATCGAATTCGTCGCGCCGAGTGAGCGAAAACGCGAGGAGTTCTTTGGAAACCTGAAGGTGAAGAAGATCTTTAGAAAGAATCAGTACAGGGACGGTGTTTCCTGGCTGAAGGTCAGTAGCAATTTTTATCTTCACAAAATACAAATTATACAGTTACTAATAAACAGGCACAAAACAGCTTAGCTACTATAGCACATTGCAATACCCGATCGTCGCCTTATTTGTCGCCATCGCTCAATGTATCACTGCAGCTTTCAATCGGTACTGTCTTGGTTCCAATCAACCAGCTTTCGCCCATCTCTGGGTAAGTGGGATACAAATTTATATGGTGATGAAGACATTGTTTGCTGACTGATTGAACAGCTCGAGCTCATTCAAGAGGTCTCCGTAACCATCGCCATCAACGCCGTCATCCGATTCTACGCAAACACAAAAAACTATATGAAAGAGCACAAGCCATTGATGAAACTCCTATCATTCAAAATGATGGTCGGTCTCATTTTCCTTGAACAGGTCAGTCGAATCCCCCCACCACTGTCAACCAACCACGCAATCAACCATCCTAACCAATAACCAATCCCAGGTCCTCTTCATGGTCCTCGAATCCTCAAAGGTCTTCAAACAAACCCCCAAGCTCAGCTACGCAGATGTCCACACCGGTATTCCCACAATGGTAATCTGCGTCCAAATGGTGCCCTTCGCATTCTTCATCCGCTACGCATTCAACACAAAAGTCTACCGCGTCCAACACTCCCCCAGCGATCCCGAGCAAAAGTACGCACAGATCAACGAGCAAGGTCGGCCCGTCCCACGCGCCTACCAGGGCGGTCCGTTCGGAGTCTACGCGTGGCTCGCGTACTTCAATCCCATGGAGTACATCCGAGAGGTGCAGTCTATGTACCGCACTTTACACCATGTTCATGTGCGCCATCACAAACGCATCTATAAGGAGGAGGTCGAGGGCAACGCTACCAGTGAGGATAGTGAATCTGAGCAGTTGGTCGGTGTCAACCAGCAACAGGCGCTGAGTGCACAGACTAGCCACGAAATGAGCGTGCACAATGAGTCGTTCGAGCAGGTTCGGCTTTCCCAGGCTCAGCCTCTAATGCCGGAGGTGCAGTACCCCGCGCAACCACATTATGGAAATGAGGGATTTGAGCAGCCGCTATATGGGCAGGAGGGGTTTGAGCAGCCGCAATATGGACAGGATGTACCTGCACATGAGCATCCTCAGTATGGACAGCATGTATCTTCACATGAGCATCCGCAGTATGGTCAGTATGGCCAAGCAGATAACGGATATTCACAAGAGTATAGGCGGTCATATAACTAGAGTTATATGCCGCGGGCTGGATCGGGGGGTTGATTGTCTTTTTAAATTTGTTGTTATTGAGCGTTTTGTGAGTTTTGTTAAGATTGTTTAGATAACGCGAAGCTTCGATCAGCTACGGATCATGACGGAATTTTATTTTCTGGCTTTACTATATTACTAATTGGTAACCCGGGTACACAAGAAAGCAACCCTAGGAGACGAAGGAAAGTTCTCGTACAGGTCCAATCAATCCATCTACTAGCATGTACTACGTATGTGCACGAATGCCCAGGTGAAACATTAAAAAATTATCACTAGTATGCGGAGTGAAATGAGCAAGACCAACGCTTACACGATCATTCCAACATTTCATTGATGCACCTGTGAGGAATGATCCAAGTATCGAATAGATAGGCATCTTGTATTGAAGATCGAAATTATAGTGGCTGACATTTAACGTTCAAGTATGCAAGATAAACCCAAATACCGGATGGAAAATGTAGCATCTTACTACAGAGCAGAGTGCTTCCCTGGCTGGTCCGACAACGGCGAAGAGTAGTCTTCATCATCCAAGTCTAACATCTGAATCCGATGGTTAGTCATATGGTCCTCCGTCTGCGTTTCCACCTGTTTCTGCATGCGCGCCTCCTCCCCAAAACCGTCTTGGCTATTGAGCGTTTCGCGGGCAACAGCCGAATCCCGATCTGTCACGCCCGCTTGACGCTCATTATTGGCACGTTCCTCCTCCAGCTTCTTGTCTTCAACAGCCAGTGCCGCTTCCTCGCGTTCCAATTCCTCTATGTCGATATCTTGAAGTCCAATCGACTGCATAATCTTGCCAAGCAAGAACTGGTACCGGAGATGGCCGCTGATCATCTCGCTCACATCGATATTCTCGACGCCTGGGACGTTCTCGACTTTTTGGAGCCCTGCGATTCCAAGCTGCATGCTGCTCGTGCGGTAGAGGAAGGCTAGCACTGAGTCGTTCTCCGAATAGGCGTTGACTACCCGCCCGCTCACGACGCTGCGAATGCGGCTCCAGTATTGGGCATCGGAGGGTGTTGGCGATCCCATCAGGATGACTGATTCCACGAGCCCGTGTTCCCCGTGCTTGGCCAGACTCTGGAGACAGGAAAATATAAGGCGAGATCCCAAGGAGTATCCGATCAGCGTTACTGGACGTTCGCCCTGGACTTTATTGATCAATGCATCGGCCAGAATCTCGCCGGCTTTATCCGCTCGGGACTTGGCAACGCTGAACGGGTTGTCGACTACTCGAGCCACTTTCATCAGACCGAGAGGTAACATTACTGCGCTCATGATGGTCGCGAAAACGGTGTGAGCCAGGACTTGCCCTCCTGCAACTGACCACGCCGCACTCGTTACCAACGAAGAGATGGCATTGCCGAGGTTCATCAAAGACTCCGTCTCCCAGCGCAAGGCAAAGACCTCGGAATCAGCTCCAATGACTTTCCAGGGAATAATGAAGTTGGACTCTTCCGTCACCCAGCCAGTAACACCAATAGTAACCCGCAGCCGATGATCCTGCCGAGCAGCATCGCTCTCTTTGACCGTCTGCTTCCGCGAGCCTCGAATCGGGATGAAGGCAAAGTCTTCAACCTCTCGCGCATACTTGTCCATCATCCGGCCGGTCATCCGCCCTCCATATGCACCGAAAAGCCCACCAACAACCACGCCACTGCTGGCCAACACACCAAGGTATCCAGCAGCGGCAGTGGCTCCTAGTCCAAGCCCACCCATCATGGTCCCTATACCGGCGGCTACCAACGGAGCAGCTAGGCCACCGGTAATACCAATCAGGGCAGCACCAGCAACTGATGCGACGCCTACTTTCCATTTGCGGGAGTTATCGCTTTTCTTAGGCGGCTGGTTGGCTTCTGGGTCTGATAGCGCGAGCGCAGTATCAAGGAGCCCACGTGCCACCTTGACCTCATCGTCATTGAGCACTTTGATGTCTATGCCGAGGCTAGACGTGGTATAAAGCATCAGAACACGCGAGTAGGCATTGTAATGTTCAAGGCTCAGCAAGAGCAAAAGAAGAGAGTGTAGAATGAGTAGTCTCGTGGCTTTGGGAAGCTGCGCCAATGGCGATTCCACGGGAGGATAAATTTCCGCAAGTTTTTCCATGCGTGCAGTATCCTCAGCTAAAGGAAGATCTTCCGATGGAATAACGGGCTCTTTCTCTTTCTCCTTCTCTTGCGGCTTTGCTTGGCTGTCGTCATCCTTGTTGACCACCTCGCCGATCCGCAGCAAGACCGAGTCTCTCCAGTCTTCGAAATGTGAAAGTGCCGTCTTCTTCGCTCGGACCTTTGACGCGTTCTTCTTCATTTCGGATGTGGACATCTGCCGACCCTTATCGCCCACCGGGGAAGAATCACTCCGCCTTGGAGGAAGAGGTGGTCTTGCATCGCCAAGCTCTTTCACTTTCTCATCCTCATCCTGTTCAATTTTAGGCGTAGAAGGGGCTGGGCTTTTTTCAAAGTCCTCATCAGATTTTTCGAAGTTCTCGAGAACCCCAATTCTCATTGATGCGACAATCTCTGCGACGAGTACTGTGAGATCGGCCCGCTGCGACCGGTCCAGTATTGACGTCAGGTCTTGACCGCGTTCGCTAGGAGTGGGCGCATTGGGCTGTTTTGACTCGAAGAAATGCCCATGTTTTTCTTTAAGATTCTTGAACATCACTAATAGAGTATGAAGGCTAATTTGTGATGCAAATAGATGTTGCGGCTGAGATGAAGCCGTGGAGGTTGGCGGAGATGAGGGGGCCCCAGCCTTTAGTATGCTCGGCTTTCGGATCGTTGCCTTAGGCAACTGTCAGCTACAATGTGATCAAGATAAATGTCAACAACGCAGAGGTTAGAAGTCATACGTGTGGTTCAAAATGGAACTGGAATTGATTGGAAGCTGATACTAATTCATATGAAGTGTTATGAAATACATTGCAAGACCCTTCAGACACGAGACCCCTCTTTGCGGCTCTGCGGGGGCGGGACCGCGGGATGTCCACGCGTCCTGATTGGTACGTACTGCGGAACGTACTCAGTACTCAGCCTAATTAAGCTCGAACTCGAGCTTCTAGAACTGACTCGTTTCCGCGAGGTGAGCTCCGAATCTGAACAAGTTCTAGCCCAGCCGCAGTGAGCAAAGTCTCCCACTGAGCTACCGTCCTTTCCAAACCGGCAGTGTGAAGCCACATAAGGATATCCATCTCTGCGGCTCTGAGCTCAGCCCCAGTGTTAGGCAGAACATAATCATCGATAATCAGAGTCGAGTATGTCGGGTCCATGGCTTCGACAATCCGCGACAGAATCTGAGCACTTTTGGCATCCGACCAGTTATGAAACACATTACGCAGGAAGTACAGGCGAGCACCTAGGCAAATGCAAAGTGAGCATCATTTATATGCGGCATTAAAGAAAAAACAGAATACATACCTTTGACAGGCTGAGGAGTAAAAAAGTCATACTCCATCGCCTCAACTCCCTCGGGAAGTTTGTCAATGCGCTTCAGCGTGATTGGAAGATCTTGAAGAATGAATCGCCCTGGAAGCTCGGGATATCGCTCTTTGAACCTTGTCAGCTCTTGTCCGGGACCTCCGCCCACGTCGACAATCAGGGCGCTTTCTAAATCTTCCCGAAGATTGTGTAGCTTGGATTCGATCGGGTAGATTTCGAACCACTGAGGCATCTCCTCCACGCGACGTCCAGCCATGTAATCGTCAAAGGACTTCTTCTGCTCTGCATTCTTCTCGAGAAGACCGAAGATAACGTCAGTCCCGTGTGCATATTTGAACAGCGTGGTCGCATTGGGTTGGTCAGCAAATTGTTGAATGCCAGGTCCACGCATGTACTCCACAAGTCGTCCGCCCTGTAACAGTTAGAATATACATCTAAATATTGCCTTGTTTCATAGTTCAAGCCCCTACCATTCCAAAATCGAGGTCGAAGCTATAAAACTGTTATTCGCATGAACGCCAGGCAAGCCGGATCGAAAGAAACAATTTTCACATACTGGTGCTTCTCAGCTCCAATGGATCCTGGAAGAATCTTGAAGGAAGTCTTGTCATTAGCAGCGTAAAGTTGAGTACCCACTTCATCGCAAAGACCAATGGCCGTCAGCACGCGCATAATCCGAACTGTCAATTTCGTCAGTGATTTTTCCAGCCTCCAAGTTTCCCAAACTTGTGTCACACACTAATCAAGAGCAGATCCGACCCGGTCTCCTGTGCCAGCGTCACAGCGGAAACGGGGCTCCCGTGCTCAACCAAGACATGAAGGAAGCGATACTCGATAGCCACTCGAACGGCAATGTTTTGCAGAATCTACCAGACGAAGAAGGAAATTAGAGGTGACCACTGTCATACTGTATCTTGGAGTTTCATCTCACCTGGAAGTTCAGCCGAGAAGTGGTCTCCAGAGGCGTCTCGGCGGCAAGCTGCAGCTCCCGGATTGCCTTGAGAAGGTCTGCGTGTGCATCTTTGTTTCCCGAAGACTCTTCGGCAGCGAGCTTCTGGACCTTGGAAAGGATCTCTGAGACGGACATGACGGATTTGAGGGAATTGAGTGATTTGAGGATTTTGAGTCGGAGTTGGGGAGGTTTTCTTTGAAATGGTGAAATGGTGAATTGGTGAGGGAAGGTGAAATGATGGGGAAAGCCGTTCGTTCTAATCCCCGCCAGAAGTAGGTACGGTGGTAGGCAATTATGCACGTTGCCGAAGCACTCCACAATGCCAGGAGCCAACACGTAACGTGGCTTTGAATGGCGTTGACGTGGTCGAGTTAAATCATTCACATGGCTAACTGTACGGGCCCTTGCTTTAAGATTGTGCGGCTTTTCACATGATCCTGGCTCTAAAAATTGAGGCCCTTTTATACCGGGGAATTATGTTTCTTCCACTTAACTCTCTTCAGCACCATTCAGTTCACTACATACATGTATCGGGATGCATAGTCCGCTTATTCGCATGAACCTTACAATCTCTAGATGATACATATGCGCAGTTCGGTAGGAAAAATCGAACAAGTCTCCAAGAAGGCCTTTATAGAATGTAGTAATGAACTATGTGTTTATTATTATCTCGCAGACACCGTGTATAAATCAATTCCTATGCCGCAAACCCTTTTTCCATGTTAGCCATTTTGATTAAGCTCCCTCTGAGATGATGGTGGTATTTTTCGTGACCATTATATGCTGCTCATCTGCATCTGCAAGCACCTCTCTTCGCTGCGCATCCGCACTATCGCGGGTCGCGCTTGTAATAGCAGTGCCGCGTGGAACCCAAGAGCCCGGCGTCCGATCATTTAATTCCACCCATG
Organism: Penicillium verhagenii; assembly: GCF_028828195.1. Lineage (NCBI taxonomy): Eukaryota > Fungi > Ascomycota > Eurotiomycetes > Eurotiales > Aspergillaceae > Penicillium > Penicillium verhagenii. The sequence goes on from NW_026643171.1 coordinate 1,757,795, forward strand.
ACTGGTGTTGTTCTTGACTATCAGTTAGGTAGCCCTGACCGGTGGAGCGTTTGCCGGAACTCCGGGAGGAAAAACCCGTCGCGCTCTTAAGATCTTGTGTGAATTTGATGAAAAACGGACGGAGGGTTGGAATGGAGCCGAAAATAATAATGAACCACATTTCGGTCAAGACCCACGTATTCAGTTTGTAGATGGCATAAGTTAGATCCTCGGCCTCTGTGATGGATGCGATTGCGATGGTTTTATTAATCCCGGCGATTCCTGCACTGTTGGCCGGTTGGTTGGTGTTGTATCGCAGCTGGGTCAGTGGTCAAACTTACATTAGTCCACCTCCCATTATGAGACAAAGTCCGACTTTTGTCGAGAGCTTCATCACTTGTAATCTTCCAATAATGTATACGGGATACCCGGCCAATAGAAAGTCAGAGAAAGCTCCAATGCCTGTGATTGTTAGTATCAAAAAGGGAAGGAACCTTGTGGGCTGATAGGGTGGAGTTGACACACTGCCTTGAGCAAATCCGACTTGAGAACAGATGACGATCCCATTGCATGTGCCTGGTAGTGCACTGTTCCATAACTTGGCTGTTGGGGTGCATTGTTTGAAGATTAGGCCCACCTCGATCACATTGACAATGGCTTGTGTAGCACCCACGGCGTAGAGAAGGTATCTACCCTTGCTTCTGGTGCCATTCTGGATGGTGAGCAGAAAGGCAATGACAGCAATGCGCGCAAGAACCAAGTCCAGAATAGCCACGACCTGAGCAATCCAGCTCCACAGATTTGTTTTGGCAATTCTGTCGGGCGGGAGTAGATTTTCATGAGTGCCGAGTCCAAATCGGATACTAACAGTCATGATACTCTGGGCAGCCAGAGCAAAGGCCTATGATAGTCAGATTGTAAATCAGGGGACCGAAAAGGGGGAGGACAGCAGGCCAAAATAGAAAAAGAGAGACGAAGAAGGAAAAAGGACTCCCTGTCTCCCTATAAATCACATACAAAAGCAATAATTACCCACACAAAATCCCACCGCAGACCAAACAAGCCGGACGATAGTTGTCGTGAAGGACAGATAGAAGCCGTTTTGGCACGGAGAACAATCAGGACAAAAGCCAAGCCCATTTCTGCCCATGTTACACCTAAGACCACCGGACCTTTTCCTCCATTGGAAAGGGACAAGCCATCCGTCATGATTTGATGCAGAGAAACAGGCCCTGGAAGTGAAGGAGAACAAGGAGAACAAGCATGAGCGCTGGGGGGAGAAGCAAGTATATAGCAATTCCCATATAACCTAATGACTCGGGAGTCTGCCTACTCTGAACAATTGCTCGCAACATTGAATGCTAACATCCTGACCAACATTATCCCTCCCTCAGTCTGTGTTACAATATTACCGGAGTTTACTACTCCCTGGCCAGGCCAAGCCGATGCGCTAAGGGGACTAAACTCAATATAAGATGATCATCCCGATGGTCAGGATCAAACGTTCATGTGGAATGCAAATTTCAGGACAATAATGAGCTTTTTTTTCTTTTTTTCATCTTTTTTGTCTTGAATAGATCTGGTTCAGATCGGAGTCGGGTCATCATCGCTTGTGTATATTACATAAGGTCCTTTCTTTTTCGTTCTCTCTATTCTCAAACATGTCATCACTTAAGGGGTATAGAATAAGAAAGAGAAATAAACCGAATGCACCAGGGCATAAAGTAGAGACTAAGAAGAATTGAGACCTATCACACGCCTGTTTACCTTGGATAGATGGTGGGTCACTCAGAGAATTAAACCTGTTCAACCCTGCAAATGTGGTATTTATGCAACTTCCCGTCAAATAAAATCAAGCATGAGATCTCGAGAGTAGATTGATCTCTGAATTCATTCATTAGATCAAAAATGAGAAAACCAACTTGGCCTAAACTGAACTTGAGTGGTAAAACACGACATCGTGAAGCGTGTCTTCCTGTATCTTCCTGACGCGTACGACATTAAATCGAACCTTCACTTTCCAACCTTGTTTACCTTTCTTTTCTACCTTTCCTTTAACCTCTCAATCATCTTTGCTGTTTGCCATCCCACGAGTCGCTCTTAATTCGTCAATTCAAAATGGCTTCGCGTCCCGCCACCCCATTCGAGAAACCCCTGGAGCCGGCCCTAACCCTCGACGAGGAAGCCGAGGCTCTCAACGGCTATGTGATCGACCCCAGTCGTTATCCAAATAACGCCGCCAGACTCAAGACAAGCTCCGACAATCAATTTGTTCTCATCCCCCAGCCCTTGGACTCCATCGATGATCCCCTCAACTGGGCTGAAACCAAGAAGGGATGGATCATCGCGGTTATCGCGTACATTGCTCTGTTGGCTGATTACACTGGTGGTTCTGCCATCATCTGTGTTATTCCTCAGTCTATGTAAGTCCAAATATAAACCCAATCTGGATTCGTGAACTCCCTCTCCCCCTGCATCTCTGTGACTCTCCTCAAGCTCTCTTTTAGCTAACATATTGTGATCTTCACACAGTCAATGGGGTCTCACTCAGGCCCAAGCTCAGAAAGCTGTCGTGGGAAACCTTTTTACCATTGGTGCTTGTGGACTGATTGTCGTCCCCTTCACAAGCTACTTCGGTCGGTGGCCAATCTTGCTGATATTCCAAGCTGTTATGCTGGGGACTTGTGCCTGGTCAGCTGCGGCCACTAGTTTCCATTCATACCTTGCGGCACGCATCATCAATGGATTTTTCTGCAGTATCGGCCAGGGAGGTGCCCTGATGTGGATTCAAGATATGTTCTTCTTTCACGAGCACCCGAAGGTCATCAACTACGTGGAATTTTCGATTATCCTAAGCCCATACCTTGGCCCCATGTTCACCTCGTTCATTGTTACAGCTGTGAGCTGGCGTTGGGCATTCTGGGTGTGCACAATAGCTTCAGGAATCAGCTTGATTCTCGTCTTCTTGCTTGACGAGACCCTATTCGATAGAAAGAACCCACCTGTTTCTCGGGGTACTTATGTCTCTCGCCTTGTCGGAGCTCATCAGGCTCAGTCCTTCCAGCACAAGAGCTTCATCGATTGTATTTCTCGCCCCGCTGTTGCAATCACCAAACTTCCCGTGTTCACAATCCTGGTCTACTACTTCCTCAATTCGGCTTGGGTCGTCGGCGTGAATACTACCATCAGTATTTGGTTGAGCAACAAGTATGGATTCTCAATTCAAAGCATCGGTAAGTCTTCAATTGCAAAACGGTTGATAATTATCTGACCGCTAACCCTTCAAGGCTTCTTTTACTTTTTCGGTGTAGTCGGTTGCCTTGCCGGTTGGTTCATTGGCCACTTCCTTCACGACGCCATTGGACGATACTACTCCAAGCGACACGACGGTCGTCTTGACCCCGAAGCCCGACTAATCATCACATACCCAGCCACTGGTCTCTGCTGCCTAGGCTTGATCCTTCTCGGTCTGGCCTTTGAACACCACTGGCACTACATGGCTATCGCAGTCTTTGCTACAATCCAACTCGTCGGCTTCATGATCGTCAGCACAGCCATCAATGCTTATCTACTTGACGCTTACCCGGAGGGATCAGGCGAGGTCGGTGCATGGGTCACGGCGAGTCGCAACTGGGCGGGATTCATGGCGACTTATATCCAGATTGACTGGGTGACTAGCATTGGGCCTGCTAAGGCTCTCGGGATCCAAGCTGCCATTACTATTGCGTCGCTTTTCCTCATCGCTTTCTTGCAGGTCTATGGCAAGCGGCTGAGAAAGCGCCAGGGCCGAATGGAGTTCAAGAAACTTCGCGTTTGATAAGAATCTAAGAAATTTCGAGGACGATTTGAGATGAATGATGAATCTGATGACCGATAGACGGTTCGGAAAAAATACAAGATGCTGATTAGGTCTTGTTGTTTTATTACATCTATGACTGTTCCTGTGGGGAACTGAGCTGTGATCGAGTTGCTTCAAATGTTGAGAAAGCCTTTGGCTTGCTAGCTACTAGACTTCAAAGCTGTTGTATCTTACCCAATTCATTCTGAATCTAGAAGCCAATCTCTCTCATCCGTAACACGGTAACAGTATTATGGGGTAGCTATGGTAGATCTGGTAGATAATTCCAAGTTCCTGATCATTGTGGATCGAAAAATAAAATGTATTCAAGTTATAAGCAGGGCGAAAGCTGTGTGCTTGGGGTATAAGTATAGTACAGAGTTTTATGCAAAATTTCGAAAGATTCAAAGGACAAGCCTCAGCTGCTGCCAGTCTCAACAACGAAGTACTTTCCCTTCGTTTTGGAGGCATAGCCAAGCGCATTGCCATCCCAAGCCGATCCATCCGGATGACTATTCCTCTCGCCTTGGACACGTTGAATCCTTCCCCGGCGTCCACTGACTTCTTCCTTGGCCAGTGCATCGCGCAGCTGGTCAAGTCCAATGGCTGTTTCCTTCACGGCCGCAGTGGTCTCGTCTCGGATGCTGCGCAATGGCTCTACTCCGGTTGTATTGACCTCTTGCATCTCCTTCACAAAGTGGATCTGTGACTCCAATGTTTCCAGCATTGACTGCTCTTCTTCTGCGCTTGTTGGCTGTGGTAGGGCTGATAGCCGGAGGAGGTGGTGAAGTTGTTTCGGGGTAATTGATGCTGTGGATGCCTTCGATATTTCGTCTGGAAGTAATGATCGTACGGACCAGGTTGGTTTGGCGAGAATTGACTCAAGCTGAGCAGTTTGGGAGGAATAGCTGCGGAGAATGTTTGTGTTGTGTCGAAGGGACTGGGAGAGTCGCCAGCCTGCGCGGAGGAATGCCATATTTGGGTTATATTTGCCACCAGTGGAATGGAAACTTCCTTTTGTTGTTCTGCCCCCGCGTGAAAGAAAACTGAATTAGAGACAACAAATGAAGGAGTGAGAGCCCTGAAAAGAAGCAATCGACAGTGGGACCGTGAAGGTGGAAACACTAATTAGCTCCGAAATGCGGGCGAAGGCGGTGGGACGCCCGATCGACGCTTCATGCGATAAACCGATTGTACTCGAGCCACAACGACACTTTTGTCCAACAACTCCGATCCGAATCAAATCAAGGCGGAATAGGAATATTCCTCCAAAGATAACCATGGCTCTAGACCCCAGAGTTCTTCTACAGAAGGTGAGTTTACCCCCTTCTCTTCGCCCCTCACCGTCTACCTGAAGCTCAAGCTAGGCAATGACGAAAGAGATAACTGACCAAGTCCACCACCGGGTATCTAGGCCGAGAAAGCACTCTCCGGCGCTTCGGGCGGCTTCAGCTGGTTTGGAGGACGCACTGAGAAATATGAAAATGCCGCCGATCTGTATACTCAGGCTGCAAATGCTTTTCGGGTACAGAAGTTGAGTAAGTCGCCTCTATCCCCCTCTCCCCGCACATGGCCACCTCGTGCTTTGTTTGGGGGTATGCACGTGCTTTGGCTAATGGTTGCTCTTCCTGAATAGATAAGGAAGCCGGACAAGCATTTGAGCGTGCCGCCTCTATTCAGACTCAGAACCTCAACGAACCAGATGACGGTGCCAACACTCTCCAGGAAGCCTTCAAGGTCTACCGCAAATCTGATCCCGAGGATGCGGTCCGGGTGCTGACCGCCGCTATTCAACACTATGTACTAAAGGGGAACCTGCGTCGTGCAGCTACGCAGCAGCAGTACCTGGCTGAGGCTTATGAGGTCGAGCTTGGAGATATGAAGAAGGCGCTGGAGGCATACGAGAAGGCGGCGGAGTGGTTTGAGAGTGATAATGCCGAGGCGTAAGCATTCTTTCCTCGGCGACGAATACTATCTGGCAAGGCATATTGAACTAACTTTCTACCTCGCGATCTAGTCTTGCAAACAAACACTTCCTGAAGGTGGCTGACCTCGCTGCCCTGGAAGGCGATTACTACAAATCCATCAAGCACTACGAGCGCATTGCCCGGCAATCCATGAACAACCACCTCATGAAGTGGTCAGTGAAGGACTACTTCTTGAAGGCCGGAATATGTCATCTCGCTACCAATGTACGTGCAATACGTATCCTGTTTCCATCTCTCGTTCTATATAGTATAACGGAACCTTACTAATACATCTTCATAGGATCTCGTCGAAACCAACCGCGCTTTCGAATCTTACCGTGAAATTAATCCCGCCTTCGTCTCCGAGCGTGAACACCAGCTCCTTGTGGACCTGCTCCAAGCCATCGAGTCGAAAGACCAGGACATGTTTGCGGATAAGCTGTTTTCGTATGACCAGCTCAGCAAGCTGGACAAGTGGAAGACAACCTTGCTTTTGCGTGTCAAGAGCAATATCGAGGAGGAAGAGGAGGACTTCTCCTAGATGGCGATTGTGTTTATTTTGTTCCTGATCCTGATTCCCCCGCCTTCCCTGTGCCAGGAATTTTAGTCTTGAAATTTCCGCTTTGGTGACTGTTTTTACACACTCCTTTATTTCTTATCTGTCTGGCTTGGAAATGAACACAAGCCCTGCAAGTGATGTTCTCAAGTCGATATAATCCTAAAGTTCTGAGCACTGGAGTAGATTGACTGCATTTGAAATGAATATTTAGACGATTTACACCATTTTATCATATACAACGTAGTATGTAGTTTGGTATTTCTGCTCCAAAGTAATGCAAATGCAAGGAAAAATCGTAATTCATTATGAAATGTCTCAAGCCTATCTACTTTTGGGGGGTCTATCATAATACTGATTCCTGAACTTGCAGATACAGGCAAACCAGCTTTCATCCTCTCACATGTGCAAGTACTTGAAATCACAAAATCCACATTATACGCCGAAAAAAGAATTGCACATTTACGCAGAAGCCTCCTCCAAAGTCCGGGCCTTGCGTGGGAAGACACGCTTGTACAGACTGATGCCAACGGAATCCTGGGGGTTGATCTTGGCATCGAAGGTGGCCTTGAAGTAACCGTGCGTACCAAGACTCTCCTTGATGAATCCACTGCGACCACGGCGGGTCCAGAGCTGCAGGGCTTTGAACCAGGCAACATCCTCGTTGTTGAAGAACATATAACGAACAGTGACGACGTTCTTGTGGATCTTGTACGGGTGACCAGCGAGAATGGCACGCTTGGCAACCACGCGGGCTGGGTCGGGCGCAATCACTGTACCAGTACCAATGAGCTCCAGACGATCCAGAGCCAGGGGCTGCTCCTTTTCGTCGGCGGATTCGAGGATCTCGGGGTCTTCCTCGGCCTGCTTGGGCTTGAAGACGAGGCAAGGGACGGCACCCCAGGTCATGGGTCCAATCCATGATGCGATGGCGCTGCGACCGGGGTGCATGAAGCGGTCGAACTTGTGAACATTGTTGGGGGTGTTGTCAGAGGACGAGAAGATGGGGTTCACGACCATGCGGCGAGGACCGCACTGGATGATAAGCTCCTCCTTAGCTCGGATAGGCTCCTCAAGTCTTCCGCTCAGGGTCATGTTGATGTTGACCACGGTGTGCTTGTGCTCATGACGCAACAGAGAGAAGAGCGAGACGGGCTGGGGCTTGTTGCGGAGGGAGCCAGGCACAGCACGGAGGTGAACATCCACGCGGATACCGGGGTTGACACCACCAACCAGGGACTCCCGCAAGACACGGTTCTTGGTGCCCTTGTAGTCGCCAAACTGCAAGAGTCTGCGCCAGTCTTCAGGCTCGAAGGGGCGGTCCTCGGATGTCTCCCAAGGACTAATCTTCATGTTCTTCAAACCACGGAAACGGGCCAGGCGCTCTCTGGCCAGCACGTTGGGGTGCAGTTCGATCTCATCGGGGAATTCAAGATCCTCCTGTGCCTCGTCACGTCGACTGGCGCGGTAGTCTGCAAGCTCTTGTGATTCATCCTCAGGAGATGGGTCAAGGAACATCTCTGACTGGGGGTACTCGGAAGGACCACCCTCGGTCATAGCGTCAGCGTGGTCGGGGAAAATTCCATCCTCTGGGGCGCCAGCTGTGTCCATATCCATATCCATATCCTCGTCTCCATCATCAATGTCAGATCCAGAGTCGGAAACATCAGCAAGGTACCAGGCGGATTGGTACGAAGATGTACCCTTGGGCAATCGCTTGGGGGTAGCGGGAATGTGAGAATCGTCATCGGAGAAGTAGTGGTGGTCATCGAGCAAAACACCCTTGCGCTGCTCGTTATCGGCGGTGGGTAAAACGTCGTCATCTTCCATCTCGATTTCCTCTGGAGCCACAATAGCCATATCGTCCGCGTCCGCTGTAGGGGAATCCAGTATTTGAGAGGTTTCGTTGGTGTCGACATTCATATCATCATCTCTCTTGGTCTTGGTAGCCTGCAGGGGAGCTGCAGTGATAGAGGAGATCTGGAAATCACCCCAGCCAGGGATATGGGTAATCCGGTCAGCCTTCAAGCCCTTGCCACGGACGATACCAGTGACAACGACGTCGTCAACGACTTCGGTGTCAACATCAGGCCACTGGACATTCTCAATGAACATCCAGCTGCGCTCGTCACGCCAGCGAATACCCTTAGGGGTGGCAGTGCAAAGGGAACGGATAGCATTGGAGCACTCCTGGCGCGAATCCAGAGACATGACCTTCTCAACAGCGGGGAAGAAGTGGTTGATATAAGTCTTCAAAGAAGAAGTAACCTGTGTGCGCCTCTTGACTGGGTTGACCTTGTCAAGTCCCTGAACAACAGTCATGACATTGGAAATACCCTGGCTCTCAATGGAGCGCAGCAACAGCTCGCCCTCTTCCTCCACTTCCACCTCTGGAGACATGACCAGCACAACAAAGTCGGCCATACGGCACACATCCATAGCATTCAAAAGGTCATGTTTCGAGGGAACGTAAAGAAGGCTTTGGCGGAAACGATCAATTCGCACACGAGTGATGCTGTCCGCGGAAACCTCGGTGGAAACATCAACACTCTCGTTCAGTGCGGTGATGGCAGAAACGATATCGACGTCGGTGGACAACGGGATGACGGCGATGTGACGGGGAGCACCATTTTGACCGGCGAAGATGCTGTTTGCCTGGGTCTTCTCTTGGTGCTTCAATGCTTGTCTTTGACGGGCGGTATTGCGACGATCGAGTTTCGACTTGAGCTGTTGGTGGGGGGTTTTGCGAGTGCCCCGCTCCACCTCGACTTTGCCTGGGAGGTTGTCAGCGTCCAAAATCAAAAAACCGGGGTATTTCAGCAGCGTTCTTTATTTTCATACCCTTTGCCTGCTCTTTCAGAGCACCCTTGGACGCATGCTTGGTCTTGTAAGGCTTGTTGGCAGACTTGGTGGTGGAACGGTGATGGTGCACCTGGGTGGGCGCCATATTGGCACTGGACCCTTTAAAGCGATATGGGAGGGATTCCAGATTGAAGAAAGAGAAAAATCTCTTCGCAGTTATTCGACAAGTATATCAAGGCGAACGTGTACTTGAACGAGAAAAAAAAATCGCGATAACAAAAATTCGATAGTGGATAGTGGAGCGGTTATGTAAGCGAGGACCGTGTCAGCGAAAATCGATTCGCGAATCACAATCTTGGAACCACATCTATACCAAGACCTCCCAGCTTAATTTCAGTTTTTCTCAGATCAAGTCGATCAGCGAGGGTCAAATTCATGCCTAATCCACTACTTTATACGTGGGGAAATGACGAAGGTTACGTCTCAGGATAATAGGATTCTTGTGCTAACATAGACTAGAGTCGTCACTAGACTCACTGCAGTCGGAGTAAACTAGGGCTGGCCGTTAATAATAAAAACCTCCGTTATTCTCGACACAGAAAGATCCCGCACATGAATCAACAGGATTATTCTGCATCAGTCACCTCACATGGTCCTTAACATATTCTTGATATCGACGATAGCGGCAGCTATGGCCGCCATCTCTCTCTGGGCCGCATCATAGGGCTGACTGTAACCCTCCCCGAGCTCCCTCTCACGAAGTCCAACCTCCCAGGGTGAAATCAGACCTGCATAGTCCTTCGCGGTTTCGATCTCTATGTGCCGACGGGCATCAACAAGATTGTCGGCACTGAAACCCGGTGGTAGGCAGTTGCTGTGGTCTTTCAGGAGTTCATTTTCCAGGAAGACTAATTCATACCACCGGCGATCCCCCCTCCATTGAAGCATCAATCCGCTGAATTCGGCAAGTTGGGTTTTGAAGAGGTTTTCGCGTTCCTCTAGCATTTCAAGAGCTACCTCCGTCAAATACTTCTCACTGTCGTATTCTGGATCAAGAGTGATCACCTTTCGTTGCCAGTCCTTCATACCCAAGGTGAACTCATCGACAACGAAGTTAAAATAGGGCCGGACTGTCTGTGGGCGGAGATAAACCTCTTCCCCTGCTAAAATTATTTTGTCCAAGTCCTGCTCGTGCGATGGACTTCTCTTATGTGTGAAGACGGGTTGAAAATTCCGGGCCATAGTTCCCACTGCCACATAAGGTCCAAGAACTACCTCCCACGTTGGCAAGTCACAGAACGCGGGGGGTGGACAGTAGGCTTCCGATGGATCAACAAGGATTTGGCAGTGCTCAGGTAGCATTCGAATGAATCTTCCAATCACCCAGTTTGAAGTATCTACCGGCTGCTCCTTTTTTAGTTGACCCATAGCGATAAGATCGAGCACCTTGTCCGTAATTTCAACTCGGTACTGTTCCACGACCGTATCCAGAAGTTCTGGGGATATATTAAGGCCTTCAAGTTCCATGGTGGTTAAAAAAAAGGGTGGGAACTGGATTTGTGTGCGTGTTGTAGTTGAATGATGGTGTAGTTAATTGATGGGGGGAAAGAAATTGAAGGATGCTGAAGGCGATGGTCAGAGCAGAGGAGAGTTGATCAAAGCAGAAAACAGATCAATTGATTGATAGAATTGTCAGGTGGGCAGACCTGGAAGCACCTGAGTTACCTACTAGACATCTGGAAGTCTTGAGATAAAAGCACTTCTCCTCTCTAACATGCCTTGTTTAGGAAGTCACCGGGGCACCGGGGCAAACATTGAAGGCTTCAAATGTTAGTTCTGTGTTGGAATTCAACAAAACGGCAACCTGAACAATTCAATGTTAATCTTTTCGCCTTATTGTTCTCGGCTGTGACTTGTTATCTTGTGATATATTTTGAGTGATTTGCTTCCACCAAGGTTGACTGTACTCATCTGGGCATGGATTTTCCCTCAAGTGCTTGTTTCCATAATCCAAAATTGAACCTCCTGAATTAGACGTGCATGGAACTGATCGCTGCATACATATATGTATACCATTGCAATAGATTAGACTATGTATACATACTGCAAATTTGGATATAAGAGTTGATCTAGAAATTTCCAAGGCTTTCACCCTCAGGTTGGAGAACTCAAAGGCATATTAATTTCCATAGCCATCAGTTCAATATTCAGTCATTCCAGCACTGTAGTTACAATGAGTGCATGTGTTGGTCCAGTAGATAGTACTCAAGTGTGCAGTAGTGTGGTTTCACCGCTTAAGCGGACCGCCTTCTGGGGGCAGCAATGAGGCAGGAATTTTTTTTTCTGCCACGAATAACTCAACAGCACGACTTTCACGAATTTTTTTCCACCAACACCCATAACAAAAGCGACGATGGCTGATCCAGCCCCCAAGGCCGTTATGTCGGCCGAAGACCGTGCGGCAAAGTTGAGATTTGCCGAAGCTCAAAAAACCTACGGACGTGGCAAGGCTGCCTCGACAAAGAATGTTCGCGACAAGAAGCTCCGTGCCACACTAATAGCACAGGAAGCCAAACAGAAGCAGGCTATCCTGCAAGCAAAGGATGCCGAAATCCTGTTGGAGCACGAGGCAGGTTTCCTTGAGCCCGAGGGTGAACTCGAAAAGACATACAAAGTACGACAGGATGAGATCCAGGCCAGCGTTGGAATCGAGACGGCGAAGAAGGGCTTTGAGCTCCGGCTCAATGATTTTGGTCCCTACCGAATGGACTACAGCCGAAACGGTCGCCATCTTCTATTGGCGGGACGCAAGGGTCATGTTGCGACCATGGATTGGCGCGATGGCACGCTCGGCTGTGAGCTGAATTTGAATGAGACGGTCCGGGATGCGCGCTGGTTGCACAACAACCAGTTCTTTGCGGTTGCGCAGAAGAAATATGTTTACATCTATGATCACCAAGGTGTTGAATTGCACTGCCTGAACAAGCATTTGGAGCCGCTCTTCCTCGAATTCTTGCCTTACCACTTCTTACTTGCCAGTGCTGTGAGTTTTACACCGCTTGGTTTCCCAAAAAAAAAATCCCTTCTGCACGAGACTGACTTTATTTCCTTCCGCTATAGACAATGGCTGGTTTCCTTAAATACACCGATACTTCCACCGGTCAGTTGGTTGCTGAACTTCCTACTCGCCTTGGAAAGCCGACCGCCCTCTGCCAGAACCCATCCAATGCTATCCTCCACACCGGACACCAGAACGGAACAGTGACTTTATGGTCCCCCAACTCCCAGACTGCTCTCGTCAAGGCTCTTGTGCACCGTGGACCCGTCCGATCTATGGCAATCGACCGCCTGGGTCGCTACATGGTCTCAACTGGCCAAGACCAAAAGATGAACATCTGGGATATTCGCATGTTCCGCGAGGTCCACTCATACTCATGCTACCAGCCTGGTGCATCCGTGTCGATCAGTGACCGCAACCTCGTAGCCGTTGGCTGGGGTACACAAACCAGCGTCTGGCGGGGTCTTTTCGATGCCGCCCAAGCAGACCAAGGCAAGGTGCAGAGTCCCTACATGGCTTGGGGCGGTGACGGCAAGCGCATCGAGAATCTGCGCTGGTGCCCATACGAAGATGTGCTGGGTGTGGGACACGATCAAGGATTCGCTAGTCTTCTCGTTCCCGGTGCCGGAGAGCCCAACTTCGACTCACTGGAAGCCAACCCTTACGAGAACGTCAAGCAACGACAGGAGGCCGAGGTCCACGCGCTGCTCACCAAGTTGCAGCCGGATATGATTTCTCTCGACCCCAATGTCATTGGTCGTCTCGATACCATCAACAACAAGAAGGTGCAAGAGTTCAAGAACTCCGATGCTAAGCCCGAGGATGCCATCGAGAAGATGAAGAACCGTAGCCGCGGTCGCAACAGTGCGCTGCGCAAGTATCTTCGCAAGAAGGGTCGTACCAATGTTATCGATGAGAAGCGGGTTAAGGCTGAGACTTTGCGCAAGGAGCACGCTGAGCGCCACAAGGAGAAGCTTAAGCGGGAGCGCGATGATCTGGGACCTGCTCTGGGTCGCTTTGCCAAGAGGGATTGATCGTGTTTCTTTTGCTGCTTCTTTGCATCTCTTGTTGAGCTGAGAGATACCTTTGTATATCGTGGAAAATTCACCAGATACCCAGCCGTGGCATTTTCTATGAGACTTTGTAACTCATGGGAGGCTCGGTGACCCACTGCATTTCAGGCGTTGGGAACGGAACGAATCATATGTATGTATAGAACTTTTATGGATGGCCAAAAAAAAGCAAGTTTCTTCGTATGAGTCTTGGGAGATTCCAGTAAACGGCCCCAAACATTGAATCATAAAGTAGGATCGTCTACTCAGGCTATATAGTACTAGATACAGTAGTAAACTAATACGTGCTATCTACTCATCAATACTGCCCGAACCACGCGGGGCACCCTCCTTCCAGCGCTGCAGGCTAAGCTCATAAGCACCACTGCCCTTCCAAGCGCTAATAATCAAGTTAATAATATGGTCCATGCCCTTGCCCTCCTTGACAACGGCAAAGACAGTCGGGCCACCCTCGCGCATCTTAGCCGCATCGCGCTCCATAACCTTCAAATCGGCACCGACAGCCTGCGCCAGATCAATCTTATTCACAATCAACAAATCACTACCAGTGATACCGGGTCCACCCTTCCGGGGCACCTTGTCACCACCAGCAACATCAATAACGTAGATGATGAAATCAGCCAGCTCGCGACTGTAGTTGGCAGCGAGGTTGTCACCGCCAGACTCGATCAGGAGCAAATCGGTGGAGAACTGCTTCTGCAGGGTCTGCAGGGCGAGCAGGTTTGCGCTGATGTCCTCGCGGACAGCGGCGTGGGGACAACCGCCGGTTTCGATGGCGCGGATGCGGTTGGGGGCGAGGGCCTTGTGGCGAGTGAGGAACTCGGCGTCTTCGCGGGTGAAGATGTCGTTTGTGACGGCTGCAATGTTGTATTCGTCGCGGAGGGCGCGGGATAGGGCGAGCATGAGAGCTGTTTTACCGGAGCCGACGGGTCTGATCGAGGTGTTGAGTCAGTATCATGGGTGGGTAGGTTTGTTTGAGTATGTATAGCTCTATCTATGTGCATAATTCTGGAGAGGGGAGCTGTAGTTTGCATGGGAAATTGTGTTCTCTTTTTCTTTTATCTTTCTTGTCTTGTTTTATGGTGGGATGTCACATACCCTCCAATACCGATGGTGAAGGCACGATCCTTCCAGTCTCGGCCCTCGATCAGCGGCATCTCGCGGTTGGCGTATGAGCCTGGGCCATCCAGGATATCGTGAGAGTGACCATGACCGTTGAAAGGATCTTCGTGGGAGTGGCTAGCGCCACCTTCGTGAGAGTGAGCCATTATATCGTAAAAATCTGGAGATATTGAGGAATGTTCCGGGGAAAATTTGTGGTTTGCGTGGGTTGGAGGGGCATTTAATGCAAGGAGTGGGGAACTGATATCGATAACCAGAAAAAAAAAAGATGCCGAATTCCCCATATGCAAGAAATTGGCGGAGTTCCCCGATTTTAGCCAATTACTGGCACTGAATACAATGTAGTATAGCTTGTAGATATAACTGTTATTCCCACGAGTGTATACATAATCCTTCGTACTACACTTTCTACAAGAACAATGTTTGAATGGAATATCCAAATGGTCCAAAGTTGTGCACGCAGATTGCTGGGATATATGTGAATTCGTCAAATAACGGCAAAACGATGAGCCCCCGAGGGGGAAAAAGAGTCATTATGATTCTTAACCAGAACCAAAAGGAACCCCCACACAAATGCACGCGGACATATTTCCAGGAAACACAAAAAGCCTGACGCCAGGTGCGATCGCCAACACGGATATCAAGATTTTGGCCATTCATCCAGGAGGCCAGAAGCAAAGGGCAAACGCCCTTGTAAACACACCAGTCCAAAAATCATCAACCCCCGGGTAGGGCAAAGAACATCCCAAGACTCAAGAAAGCACGTGTAAAAAAATCAAAACAATGATTTCCGGGCCAACTGAAAGAAACGCTGAAAAGGGAGATAAAGTACATTAGGGTCGGAGCAGATGTCGATAGTGATGGGGCATATAGGTGCCATCGGCCATTCGATAACACTCAAATGTGTTGAGAATGGGATAGACCAAACGATTAAACCTCATCGGAAGGAGGTGGTGGATTTGATCGTCAGAGTACCGAAAATGGAAAAAGAAAAATCAAAGCAAACTGAGACCAGATGATAGCGGGAGATCAAATGGGCCCAGAGAAACCAAAAAATGGACAGGAAAGACAAGAAGGGGGCGAAGAGAGTATGCCTCGCCCTGGTATCCAATCGTGCGCCGAATTCCCCAACTCTTGGAAATGATGAACCATGAAAAACAAAAATATATAAGCATTCAAATGCCAAATAGCATAGTAGCTGCTCCTTAGGCTGCTGCTCCCTTCTGGCGTTTAGGTACTCGGGAGTTCTTGACCTTGCCGGATCCTGGTGCATTGCCATTCACTTCACCCGAGCCATTGTCATCATTCTCTTGCTTGACAGTGCTAGCACGTCGGCGCTTGTTGGCCCCAACGTTCGGACTATTGTTCACACCAACCGGAGATGACTGAACTTGCATCCCAGGGGGGCCAGCAAGTTGACTCTGAGCAGGACTAGCATGGGCTGACCCACTTAGATGAGGCGAGCCCTGCCCCCCTGGCAGGCCAAGATGAGCCATTGCAGGAGAAGCGAATTGCGAAGGAGGGCCCATATTAGGGCCGCGAGGCATGGGCTGCATTCCGGGGTTCATTTGCGGTGTAAAGGCAACATTGGGGTTGGGATTTTGGTTCAAGTTGATGACAAGGCCTCGAAGCGCATCTGTCGCCGATAACTGGGAGTGTGCCGCAGAAAAGTTGAAGAGAGTTTGCATATGCGACATCGTCTCTGCCAGCTCCAAAAATTGAATGACGTTCGGAGGTAGACCGTTGGAAGTTACCATAGACTCGGGCAACGTTATTGACTGTGCCTGCTTCTGCGCCCTCTTGGCAGCACTTTTAGCTAGTTTGGGGCTTTGCTTTTGCTCCATGGCCTCCACGAGCTGGCTGCGAGGAATGTATTCATTGTGGCTGGAGACATTAATGTCTAGCATTTCAATCTTGTTGTTCGCATCAAAGTGGGCACGTAAGTGGCCCTTGTGGAAGACCTATGAATTTCATCAGTATCACCATCACGAGCATCATCGACTGCCGGAGAGGTTCATACCTGGCTTTCATTCGTGTACCAGTATATGAAAGAAACGCGTTGACATTCAACAATATGCCCACCATTGGGATTGGGAGGTTCGCGCTCGCGGGGACCATCCAAGACCATTTGAATCTGCTCAATGCCGCTTGTAAACTGGGTAAGGTAGTACCGTGCCAGTGCAGGGGTCGAGATTTCAAACTGTTTTGATCCAGTTTGGTTGTTCCAAATTCCCTGGCGCAAGACGCCCACTGGTGAATAAAACCGATCAACAAAGGCGGACCAATATGCGAGGTCGGTAGTTTCATCGCGACTCTGTGAAATCATTAGTAACTTTGCCCGTTGATCCGCCGAAATATCAGTTCAATACATACCTTGAATGAGCTCAAAGTTTCCGCGTAGCTATTGAGGATCATGACTGCGTTATTCAGGTGCCGTTGTTGATTAATTCTTTGCATCATCATGGCATTTTGTTGTGCTTTAAGTTGTGCCTCCATTGCCTGCTGCTGGGTTGGCTGAGGTTGTTGCTGCTGTCCCGGGGTACCCTGCTGAGGTTGTTGCTGGGACTGTGGCAACTGCTGTGGCTGGGGATTGGGGGTAACTTGGGCCTGACCACTGGCCTGCGACTGGGGAGGTTGAGTCGGGGGTGGCTGAGAAGACTGGTTGGGCTGAGGAGTTCCGCTTTGTGGCGGGCCATGTTGAGATTGAGGAGTCCCAGCTTGAACTTCGTGCATGTTTGGAGGTTGTGCAGATGAGCGTTGAGGCGTATGTTGGCCTTGTTGGCCATTATTAGCCTGGGCCTGTTGCTGGGCCTGTTGCTGTGCCTGCTGCTGGGCTTGTTGCTGGGCTTGCTGGGCTTGCTGAGCTTGGGCCTGCTGAATCGCGAATATCTGTTGTTGCTGAAGGTTTTGTGCCTGGCCATGTGGCACCTGTTGGCCCATGTGCATTCCCATGTTGACGGGTCGCATGCCTGGATTGGCCTGCTGCATTGCAGCCATTTGCGCCGCGTTCAGCCCCTGAGTACCATTTGGTAATGATACAGGTAGGCCCCCATGCTGTTGCTGTTGTTGCTGTACCTGCTGTGCTTGTTGCTGCTGCTGAGCCTGTTGTTGCTGTTGCTGCTGAGCCTGCTGCTGCTGTTGCTGATGTTGGTGTTGTATCATCATTCGTTGCCGGATAAACTGCTGTTGCTGTTGCTGCTGCTGCTGGACATTGAATTGGGGATTATTCACAACTAAATGGTGGACGATAGCGTTAGCATGCGCCTTGGCAAGACATTCCGTCATTGAGAACGGCTTTAGGGGGTATGGATTCGGCATCGGGGCGGATTGCGCGCGTTATGGAAGGATCGCGATTGCCTTTTGATCAGGGAATAGCATCTACTCACAATTTTGGGGGAACCCTTGTTGCTGGAAAAGATGCGCCTGCGCAGGGTTCAGATGGGAGAGAGCATGGGCATTCGGCATCGGACCACCTTGACCAGCGTTGCCGCCCGGGGGCATCCCACCCATCATGGGCCCTGCCTGACTCACTTGAGGACCGCCAGGTCCTGATACTCCAGGATGCATTTGCTGCACCATTCCACCAGGGTGTCCAGCATTCGGATGTTGACCGGCCATTGGGTGGTGACCGGGGGGCATACCGTGTTGCGGAATGCCTTGAGCGGGAAACGGTTGCGCCATCATCATTGCTGATAGGCGGAGGTCACCGCCAACGGAGAAACTTCAACGAAGAAGCGCGACGAGGAGGCGGCTCTGTGGGGAGAGGAAGTGGTGGATTTTGGAGATGGGAGGTCGCGCTTGAGATACGGAACGAGATGGTCTTAGCGCTTCGGAGTGGATGCCCAGGCGACCTTTGCAGATGAGAAAAAAGGCTAAAGCGTGAACCGAAAGCCTTTTTAGTCACCTGCCCTCAATGCAGGCCTCGTTCTCCTAAGGGCCAGAGGGTTAGTGGGGAGTTGAAGGTCGGAAATGATAAGAGAGTAGAGTTCTCTTTGGGGGGGAAGAGGCGGGAAGAGAACGGGGCAGGTGGTAATAGCGTACGGTACAGTAATAGGGAGGCGTTGGAGGGGCTGGGGGCAAAAGATATGGGATCAACTCACTATCCTCACGATCCCAAGACCTTAGTGCTCTTCTCTGTGTGTTTAACACAAACAGTAGAAACCAGGGTCTTGTCTCGACCGCCCATACACTGAGTTGAGGATGATCGCCCGGTTGGGAGCGAGAGGGAACTGGGGACGGAGGAACCGGCTCCGAAGAGTGGAGGATGTAACCGAACAAGAACAACGCGATGCGTTCTTAGATAGAACAAAGAGATCACCACCAGATAGTGAAAAAAATCAGGAGAGTAGATGATAGATTCAATCATGAGATTTCTCTTTTGGAGTCCAAATCAATTAATCCATAATTTTTGGCACTTTCCCCCCATTATTCTCTGTTTTTCTGTTCGGTTTTCTTTTTTCCGTCTGAATTTCAATGGCAAAACACGCTAGCCCTAATCAGGGCCATCACGTGCCCGTGTGTATTTCAGCGTTTTTTTTTTCTTCTGCTTCTTTGCTTTCTTCTTCGTGCTTGTCCTTCTTTCTCTCTCTTCATTCTCTTTTCACACTCGCAGGAATTGTCTCAAGACATTATGCGCTTTATCGTTTGAGGTCTTATGGACCGATAGCATCGTTTTAATGTCTTACGATGCTCCGATTTTGCCACTAACACAGGTCACCTCATCCTTGCAGGTGGAGCGAAGGAAAAAAAAAACAATCGACCACAAAAATTCCCGAGGTGAGTTCGACTGCTTGTTTCTGCTATATGTTTTGCTTTTTGTTCAAGGATGTCAAACACTTTTTCACTTCTTTACCTTCCAAATCGACAATGACGAGATAATTCGGATCTTCCTTTCCCGGTTGGTCTGCTACTTGCCAGTAATTTTTACTGAGAACACTTCAATATATATGCAATTGCATCAACATGAATTGCAAGAGACATTGGCTGATTGCATTTTCATTAGGTCTTCATACAAAGTCACCCGAATTTTCGATGTCGATAGTGTTAAGCCTTAGCGATGGAAATTTCATACATTACATTCTCTTCAACTATCTATTGTTCAACTCTCCGTAAGATAACATGAAATCGTAACATTAGAGTTACGATACAGACTACTAGACGAACCTCAATGTTTAAGAAGAGTCGTCAACTGGTTCTGTATTTATTATTTTATGGCGTAACTTTGACTATCAAACCTTGTAATCCTGGCCGAAGATCTGTCCTAGCGTAGCGATTCCAGATGGATCAATGGACAGGTCTAGAGCCGGATGCAGCTTGCCGTCTAAGCTTGGCTCTTTGAAAGTTGACGTTTGTAAGTATCTTGTGTATAGTAATAGCTAACAGGTAGACATGTGTAGATGAGAAATCTGATGCTAAACAGTATCCATACACAGTCGAGACAGCCAAAGCGCATATATCACGTGATGATGTATTTCTCCCGCGGAGGCTGATCAAGGTTGCGTCCGTGTCTCTCGACAGATCGATGTGCCATTCTGCCCCCCCCGTGACTTTGCGCTTTGAAATCTAGTGGCATATTGTGTGCCCTGGATGTTTCCGTCAATGCAACAAGCCCGGCTATCCGTCGTACGCCCCTGCCGCTTAATCGCTCGTCGTCGCTTTCCCGCGCCTTCGTTCTCGCGCCGATTCCATCTGTCGCAACAATGGCGGTCAGCTCCATCCAGCGACCCTCATGACGGCCCATCAACGCCATCAGATACCGTCGATAATCGCCAATCCTCAAAAATCGAAGATGTCCTCGCGAACCAAAGCCAATCACCGATTGAAGGAGACCAGACGGGCAAACCCGCCGCAAAGCCATATGGCTCTGCGCTGCGGAGAGCCATGAGGAATCGTCAAGCAGAACAGGAAAAGCAGAAGGAACCGGCTGCTGCAATTCCTAGCTGGTTCGCGGACCAGAACATTGTCACCCGGGGCTCGGAAGACGCTCAACAAGCCCAACAGGTGGAAATCACAATCTCGAAGCCGGTGCCTACCCAAATGAACGCCCAGAAAAAGGAGATTCCGACTGGAGGTGCTGGAGACGAGCCTGTTCCATCTAGCGAACCTGCCGAATTTGTTGAAGAAAGCAGTTATGCTGTCCCAGAGGAAATATGGGGCGAATTGCGAGCGTCAGTCAAGGCGGGCCTGAGACTACCACCTACGCAGTATGCCAAAGAACCGGCAGCAAAGAAGTCGCACCTCACTCTTCAATATCCCGGTCATGACGGCATTCCGTTCTTGGATGCAGTGGTACGACAGCTGTCAAATGATCTCAAGACTGACTTGATCACTCTGAATGCCCAAGATATTGCCCAGCTATTCAGCGAGCAGGACCTTGCAGAGACCGGCGCAACATCTCCCATTCGATCCCTTGGCTATGATGTTCATCGCCCCCCGGTAGCTACTTGGCCAGAGCCCATCGATGGGGAAGGCGAGGGTGAAGATGACATGGCCGAGCTCGCTGGGCCCCCAGGCGTTCGTACCGAGGTTAGCACCCCTCGATTCATTACCATCGAGGCAAGCAAAGACTCCGGTGATGTACCGCTACCGAATTGGCTTGGCTTGAAGTCAATCGTGGCATCTATAAACGGCCAGGGAGACCCTGAATCTGGCTCTTCGCGACATTTTGGCCAACGCGCAGAGCAGCGCTGGACCCGTCTTTTGAACGAAGTGATTTCTTCTCTTGGTCGGCCCGTTAAACACATTCCCAAGGAAACAGAAGAGTCAGCTGAGCCGGACGTCGCTATTCCTGTCCTTCCTCGGGATACCATCGTTCACATCCAGGATTATCGAGACATTCAAGGCACCAGAGAGGGAGCTAGGGTCATTTCGTTGCTACAAAAGGTTATCCAAGAACGCCGACGAGCTGGTTCCAGGATTGTTCTCATTGGAAGTATATCCCAAGAACTTCGTCATACTCCGTCACAAGACGGTTCCAAAATTCTTCAAAATGTCTTTGATGACGCCTTTTCCAAAACACTGGTCATCACGCCGTCCATGGAGTCAAAGGCTGCTGAAAAGAAGTTCGCTCAGGACCAGAAGCAACGCACCATGGATATCAACATTCGCCACCTGCAAACTATGCTACGCTTCCGACTTAATGAAACTGGTTCGGCTGTGAAAGATGATATTTTCGGTGACCGCGCCTGGACACTTGACCCAACGACAATCAAACAATCCGGGATCAAAGCAAAGTTTTGGTCCTACAACCAGGTACACTGGGTTGCAACCCTGGCACTTGGCAGTATAGAATCGGGTGAATCTTTTGGGTTCGAACATATCCGACGTGGAATCGAGCTTATGGACAAAGGAGATCAGGTCACCAATGATTGGCTGCAGGCAAAGTCTCCTAAGGCCACGGAGTCTAGCAGTGGACAGACCCGGGAGCAGTTAATAAGCTCGCTACGCAAGACGTGCACATCCCACGAGAAAAAACTCCTTAATGGCGTGGTAGACGCGAAAAGTATCCGGACAACTTTCAACGATGTCCAAGTGCCGCCAGAGACTATCGACGCGCTCAAAACCCTTACTTCCCTTTCTCTAGTAAGGCCTGAAGCTTTCACCTATGGTGTGTTGGCCACGGACAAGATCCCCGGCCTTCTGCTATACGGGCCACCCGGCACAGGAAAAACTCTGCTCGCCAAGGCAGTTGCTCGTGAGAGTGGTGCAACCGTTCTTGAAGTCAGCGGCTCAGAAGTATATGATATGTATGTGGGTGAGGGTGAAAAGAACGTGAAAGCCATATTTACGCTTGCCAAAAAACTTAGCCCTTGCGTTGTCTTCATCGACGAAGCGGACGCCATTTTCTGTTCTCGCACAGGCTCTAGCAGTCGAACCTCTCATCGTGAACTCATCAATCAGTTCCTCCGTGAGTGGGATGGAATGAACGACCTTTCTGCATTCATCATGGTTGCCACCAACCGTCCCTTCGACCTCGATGACGCAGTCCTACGACGTCTGCCCCGAAGACTACTTGTCGATCTCCCAACGGAGACAGACCGCCACGCGATTCTAAAGATCCATCTCAAAGAGGAACAACTCGACCCCGCAGTCGACCTGGCTGATCTTGCCAAGCGAACAGAGTTATATTCCGGCTCCGACCTTAAGAATCTCTCAGTTGCCGCAGCTTTGGCCTGCGTACGAGAGGAAAACGATGCCGCAGCAAAACACCAGGGCGATGAGCCCTATGCGTACCCTGCGCGGCGAATTCTCACCGAAGCCCACTTTGAGCGCGGAATGGAGGAGATCAGTGCCTCGATCAGTGAAGACATGTCTTCGCTCACTGCTATCCGCAAGTTCGACGAACAGTACGGCGATCGTAGAAGTCGACGCCCAAAATCTAAGGGTTGGGGCTTTGGGCCTGCTGCCGATGCACCTACTACTGAATCTGTTCGTGTGCGGACGTGATCTTACCTCCAGGGCTGCCAGTGAATGATCTCTTGCTTGTGAATTGGATTCGCCCCCGCCTTATATTTTTTTATGTACTTTTAGTGATACGATAGACATGTACCAATAGCCTCGTTTGTTCTGAGATAGTAGATATACACACTTGTGCAAGATTCCTGCATGTGCAGCCATTATTTCTTTCAGTCTTGTTTCCTTGTCAAACATATAGTATATACATCTCCCTTTTCATTATCATCAAGCTAATCTGTCATCATATTGATATTTTGAACATAAGTATTCACTTTGAGTACTAAGTACATGCTCTTCTCTAACATTGAAGTCAAACTGAGTCGATCAATACTTGTCTCGAGGATAGGCTGGCATCCCAAGTGTTAAACATTGAAGTATAAAGTATGTACTGGCTAGCACTTGAGTACATAGTATCCCGCCCACCCATGAACGGCAAATTCTTCAACGAGTTTGCGGTTGATTGGAGGTTTCGATGATTGTTTGGGATTTCTTCCTCAATGTTTCTTCACTTCTCTTCCTTTCTGCTCTTCTATATGAAAATCAATTTCATCCATCTCTATTGCCTGTCACCGCTTTGTATCAGTCAAAGTACCCAGAAACATTGAAGCATCAAGCTATGAATTATCACGGATCACTTACAAGAGCGACAAGGTCAAATCTCCCCTAATCTTAGCCTTCAACTCAATCTCAACATCAAGATTAAGATCCAGCCTTAGCTTCAAAGCCCCCTTATCCTCGCTGGGCGCACCCACCACAGTTTCAGTCGTCTCCACCATCTCCCCAGCCTGTGCACCCCCCGTCCTCGGAACCATTGCCTGGGACTGGCCGGCACCTCGAGGTCTTAGAGGAGCCGCAACCTCTTGATTTCTTGTCTCAATACTCTGAATTGGCTGCATCATATCCGGACCAGAGAGAGATCTTTGTTCACGCTCGACGACTTGGAATTGTTTTTCATCTGGCTCGGCAGGTTGAACGGACTCCCGGCGAGTTCTTCGTTTTATTGTTGGCTGTTGTTGTGGTTGTGGAGATGATTGTGATTCCGAGGCTATACTCGATGTTTCGTCATAGCTTTGGCTGTCCTGGCTTTGAGACTGGGTGACGCTATTTGGGAGGTACTGTGTTGATTCGGACCCTGTTCGCTCTAAGTGTTGTTCACTTTGTTTGGAACGTTCGTCTTCTGGGGCAGAAGGTCTATTCAGCTTTGGAGGTCTGAGTTTTGGTGGTTTTCTTCTTTGTGAAGGGGTGGCACTGTTTGTGGGATTTCTGTTGGAATCGTCCTGGATTTTGTCCGTTGATGGCTTCATGGAGACTTATAAATAGGATAGAATGAATCAGTAGTAGATAGTCTGAAGAGGAAGGTAATGTTTTAAGATTATTTTGGAGACTGTGTCTATACAAAAGTGACAAGTTGTCAACCCTACTTTATCATATCCGTATGCGGAATGACTTTGCCTCCTTACGTCAAACACATGGCTGACTTGGAATGTTGGAACTCGATGATTCGGGCATACTGTTGTTTCTTTACTCAAAATGTCCCATTTCCCTTCCAATTCCGAGGTTGTTTTCATTCTTCAATAGTCCAACTTGCTGGGGGTGGGTCAGCTTAGCCTTCTATACAAAAAATATTTTAAATTCTAGAATTCTCATGGCAAAGCCAGTTGCATCGAGTCCCCTGCAGATCAATTATAAAACTTGAAAAGTATACAGCTCATTTATCGTCATTTATTGCAAAAAATGGCCATTTCAGGTTTAGCCGAGCTCAATGTAAGTGGCAAAGACGGTCCGGTTCCAGGCCTCGTGATCCGCGGTTAGAATGCATACAATGACGACAAGAGTCGAAATGCTTCAACTAAACCTCTCTAGAGCTGTGTATATTCCTGGAAATTGATCATTTTATCTCAGCCACGCGGCTCATAACTTGTCATTCCAGGTTTCGGTTGTAAATTTCCGAGGCCAGTCTGTTAATCGTTATTGCGAGACTGAGACGTCTGTGGCTTGTGACCTCGAAAAGAGGAGGGGTTGATAATAACTTATTATTATTTCCTTCGTATAAATAGATCAGATGTGGCTAGTGAAACTGTCAGTAAAATTTACGGCTCTTGAATCCTTCATAGTGAATGCAGAAGTAACCAACTCACCTCCTACGAAAGAAATACCACAACAGGCATGGCAGCGCAAGGCACAACTAGACCGATGCTTGGGAAGAAAGCTCCAGGGGCTACAAGTGGTCCTTTGGGGAAAGAATCTATCTCCCAGAACGATCTCCCTGGTCGGAAAAAGCCAGACCTAAAGCCCACCAAATCTGCACCCTCGAAGAAGTTACCTACTACGAAGCCCTTATCAATGTCAACCCACTCTGTAGGTTCTTCTGAGAAGTTGTCCCCATCTCCAGGTCTGAAGAGCCCTATCGAGCGCACACCTGTACAAAAGTCAGTGAAAAAGTCAGTCAAAAAGTCAGTCCCTTCACAAGATGTCGAACCGGAAGAGACAAATGTCGAAAATGAAGAAGAAGTCCCAAGTGAAGCAAGCGCAGAAGACGCCAGTCCTGTCAATTTGGTCGACAATGAGCAGGATGAGGAGCTTGAGCAGAGAAAAGATGTAGTGGGTGATGCAAAAGCGTCGGGATCGACGGAGAAGTCTTATTTTCAACGCGGCAAAGATGCTGCAACTGGTCTTGCAAGTTTCGCTCGAACTGCGAACAAGGCTTATTCTCAGCTACCTGTTTCGGTTCAACAACAGGTTAAAAGTCGCGTGCAAACCGGGGTGGGCAAGGTCAGGGAAACGACCCGCTTTGCTTCCGACGGTGCAGGAAATGAAACTCGGGAGGTCACAGAGATTACAGACGCAGCCCCTGACCTTCCGGCTGATCTGTCTGCTCTGGCTGGTCTCAGCGTTGGAGAAGATGGAAATGTTCTCGATGACAACGGCAAGGAAGTCGGTCAGCTGGTTGAAGGGGAAGCAGAAGATCTTGCTGGGTATACGATCGGCGAGAACGGTGAAATCCTCGACGACGATGGCGATCTGGTCGGGCGCGTGGAGCTCCTTGGTGACCAAAATGAGCAGTCTGATGCATTACCAGAAATCGAAGGTGCCTTTGGCGTGGAAGATCTCGCAAACTTGCCCGTCACAAAATTGGGTGCGGTCAAAGATCAATCCGGACGAGTGGTCGGCAGACTCATTGAGGGGGATGCCGAAGATTTGGTCGGTTCAACCGTGAATGATAAAGGCGAAATATTGGACGATGGTGGAGATTTGATCGGTCGTGTTGAGCCCGTCTCCGTGGACGATATCGGAGAAGACCTGGGAGAAGGAAAGGAATCACAAGGTGTCTCGCTACCTGGCCTTTCAATTCTCAAGGACAAAATTATCAATGAGGAGGGCGAGATACGAGACGAGGATGGTGGTCTCGTTGGTCAAATAAAAGAAGTCCAAGAAGGCAAATCTTTGGTGGGCAAAGTGCCCAATGAACAAGGTCAAGTTCTAGATGAAGATGGGGAAACTATAGGACTTGTCGAGGTTGTCTTTGGGGCGAGCGCTGAAAAGGCAATGCGCAGGCTGGGAGATGAATCGGAAAAGACTGAAGCACCCGACACGTCTATTCTCAATGGCCTTCAAGTCGATGACACAGGCCAAATCGTCGACCAAAGTGGCACTGCTTTTGGCGTGTTAGACAGTGGTGAATTATCGGAAGTCACCGGGATGTCTGTCAACGACAAAGGGCTGATACTAGATGACGATGGCAACATCGTGGGAAAGGCCCGACCGTTGGATGAAGAAGCTATCGAAAAATCGAAAGCCGCCAAAGATACCGACGAGGCGCTGTCACCACTCTCCGAGCTTGAAGGCTTGAAATGCAATAAATTTGGCAAAATCGTCAACGAAAGTGGAAAACCCATTGGTGAACTATTCGAAGGTGATCCAAGAAAGCTCGCTCGATCAGGTGCACAGCTTGATGATCAAGGCCGGTTTTGGGACGACAGGGGCAATGTGATCGGCAAAGTTCATACACTTCCCACGGAAGAAGAAGGAGGACCATTTGCCGACTTTGAGGAGCCTTTTGTCACAGGTGAAGGCGACATCCACGATACATACGGCCAGAAAGTCGGCATTCTTGTGGAAGGCGAGATTCGCAAAGTACTTGGACGAGCTGTGGATGACGATGGTGATATATTGGATAAAAATGGCAATATCTTGGGTCGCGCAGAGCCTTGGGAGGAACCCGAGCCCGAAAGCGAGCCTGAACCAGAGGCGGTCGACCTTTCGGAATTAGAAGGCCTCAATGTGAACAAAATAGGCAATGTGACAGGGCCTGACGGAATACCCATAGCTCGTCTTAGCGAAGGTGATCCAAAGGCAGTGAGAGGCAGGAAAATCGACGCTTATGGACAAATCTGGGGTGATGATGGAGAGGTCCTCGGACGAGTCACACTTATTCCCGAGGAGGAGCGTGAAAACTTGACTCCATTTGGGGATTACCACGATTTGGTAGTTCGGAAAAATGGTCATGTTGAGGATGAAGACGGCAACATTGTTGGAAGGATAATTGAAGGTGATCCTCAAAAATTGCAGGGTCGCGCTGTGGACGAGGATGGAGATATTGTTGACAAGCGAGGCAATGTTGAAGGACGGGCCGAGCCATATACTCCACCTGAAGAGGATGAACAAGAAGAGGAGGAGAGCCTATCGATCCTTGAAGGGATGAAGGTCAACAAAATGGGCAACATAGTTGACGAAAATGGTTCAGTCTGGGGGCGAATTACTTCCGGTAATCCCAAGAAACTTGCCGGGAAGCAAGTTGATGCGGAAGGTCAAATCTGGAGCGACGATGGGCACATTCTGAGCCTCGCTGAACTTGTTCCGGCTAGTGAGCGAGAAGAAGCCGAGGGTATTTTCTATGGCCTTGAAGGCCTGGTGGTCACCAAAGATGGAACAATCGTCGATTCGACAGACCAAGTTGTCGGCAGGCTAGTCGAAGGAGACCTTGTTCGGCTCAAGGGCCGTGCCGTTGATGAAGATGGAGAAATCATCGATAAAGTTGGAAATATTATTGGCCGCTCAGAACGATGGACTCCGGAGGAAATCCCGCGCGATGTTAGTCCAATGAGTGGCAGGAAGGTCACCCGAGAGGGAGAAATTCGCGACGAGGATGGCAATCTGATTGGCCGATTGACCGAGGGCAACTTAAAGGCCCTGGTAGGTAAAGCCGTTGATGATAATGGGTATATTATGGACAACGATGGGAACAAAATCGGAGAATGCACGCTATTGGAGAACATACCTGACGAGCCCGAGGAAGTCGAGGAGCTTGAGGAACCCGAGGAACCAGCCTTGTCTGCTGAAGAAATCGAACAGCAGGAAAAAGAAGAGCATGAACGAGATTTGGCAAAGAAAATGTCTGCGATTGTGCAGCAGACACTAGACTCTGTTGAGCCTCTCTGTAAACAAATCACCGAGGTAAGAGGGAAAATAATTTATATGCCACTTGTTGATATAACTAAACAATTGACTAGCATATTGAGCGAGCCGATCGAACACCACGAGAGGAGCTTGACGAGGAGCAACTCGTGAAGACCGTGAAGCCTCTCATCGAAGACGCTGGAAACATGTTACAGGAATGCAAGGGTGCCCTTCGCGCTCTGGACCCCGACGGTCAAATCGCGGCGTCCGCTAAAGCTCGCAGTGTGTCTCACGAGGCGACATCTGAAGAATACCAATTGGCCGATTTGTTGAAACAACTGTCTCAAACCATTTCCACCACAATTGACAATGGTCGAAAGCGCATTGCCGATATGCCGCATGCGAAGAAAAAGCTCAATCCTCTGTGGTCTTTGCTTTCTGAGCCCCTTTTCCAGATTATTGCAGCCGTAGGCCTGCTTCTCAGTGGAGTGGTTGGTCTTCTTGGGAATCTGCTCAACGGCCTTGGACTTGGAGGTCTTGTCCGTGGACTTTTTGGGGGTTTGGGAATTGATAATCTTCTAGGTGGGCTTGGTCTCAAATAATGTTGATGAGCGACTGTTAGGACTTGATGCATGTGGAGTTAATATTGAGTGTTCCAATTGTTTGCCCCAATCATATTGAAATGTTGGTGGATCACGTTGTTGATGCTTCACGTAAGCATCCAGATGTCAGTGACAGCCTGATAGGAGGCTACGGCCCACTGTCCACATACATGTAAGACCAGTGTCTATGTATTTTCGAGTTACACTCCTGCAGTACATGAAATCTAGATTCTTATTTGCTGAACTATCCTTGATGCGCAGATGCCCTCAAGTGCTTGCTACAGATATTTTTTCTAAAATTTAAATATATTATTTCGTACGAGGTACATACTATATCCACCTGGGCATTTGCCATTAGGTGTATCATGTATGTCACACGATCTCTCGTGATTAAGGTTGAACTGTAAGGCCCTGTACCTCAACACCTATAATTGGAGCACTGAGACATTCCTGGAGTAATCTCAACGTTTGAGTCTCTGGATATCTGGATATTAAAACAATCTTCTAAAACCAGGAAATGGTGAATGTTTTACTTGGAATGTTAGCCCTAAGTGCAGATCTTCTAGGTGGGGAGAGCACGTGCCCTCGATGACATCGCATCCGTCTCCACCCGCCACTTTTCAAGCTCAAATTCTCAAAACCCCGCGAGTGTGAAGGTGGAGGATTATCGCGCCTCAACCCTTTTGCACCGGGTGAAATTCCCGTCCTCAGCGCATCTCCTCTTGAAATAATCTCCACTGGTTTTCCCAAACTCCATCATGGCCGATCGTGACACAGCCCTCCGCGACGTGAAATTATTTATCCGCGAAGTCGTTCGTACCGACTGGGAATTCACCGCTGATCCAAATGGCCCTAACTACATCTCACTACCCTCCGAAGATGATGATTCAATCGGTACCCTCCATGCGAATCGCCCCGTCTTAGAATGGCGGTCCCGAGAATTCGACAGCTCAGGCTCAGAGCTCGAACCACCATCATCCGACGATGAGTCCGAAAGTGATATTCCCACCGCAAACGGTGACCCAGAGATCGATTTGCGACGCAAACGCCGCCGTCAGATGGACGAAGAAATGGCTTGGAACGAAGGATTACGGATGTGGATGGCCAGGCGCGACGTGTGGTCGGGAGCTAGGACACGCCGACAGATTCAAGCCAAAGAGAAGAAGGACACCCTCTTGAAAACCCAGACCAGCGAACCGGCTGAAACTGGTGTCGACAGTCGCGCGGATTCCGGGGTGGACGCGGGTGCTGCATTGCCCCAGCCGCGCTCGGTTTCCCCGCACTCGGATCCTCAAAGTCAAAATGAAGCCACCGTGACCGATGCGCCGGGCCTGGTTGCTAAGATGAACACCTCCATGTCAATCGCGGAGCGGGAAAAAACCGAAGACTGCTCACGTCGACAAGACCAGGACGAGGAGCAATCTACCGCCCCAGAGGACGAAGCGAAGCGCAAGGAGTCCACCCAAACTAGCATCACCGAGCCCGAGTCCTCTGGCGAGGCACCTGATTTTTCCGCCATCGACGATGACGAGGAGGAGTATGATGAAGAACTTGATGAGCCTCTCATTCCTGTCGCTCCGCCTTTCCTCTCACCGGAAAACCCCATTCGCGCCACCATAAACTCATCCATTTACCCCTCCATTTATACCAAAGTGGTAGTACAAGGGATGACCCCTACCGTGCCTGTCAATCTTGCCGATTTGACCAAAGCAATGGTTCAGGGCTGGAAAGCCGATGGGCAATGGCCGCCCAAACCTGCAGTGACGAGCATTGTTCTCGAAGATACCGCGACTGTGAAAAGAAGCTCCGATACTACCGACGCCCCACAATCAAGGCGAAAGAACAGCATCACAAACGCCATGCGCAAGGTATTCCACTTGGGCTCACACCCTTTTCATCGACACGGGTCGACTAGCCAAGATGGTGGAAGTGGCGCTGCGCCTGGTAGCGGGTCCGTTATCTAGGATATCACGCTTTATTGAACCCGAGTTATGATTCCTATTATGATAGGCTTATATTGGGGGATTTTCCTGCATCAATGATCGACGACGACACGGCCATATCTCCATCGCATGGAAGACACATTCTTCCCTGCAAATGCATCTGGTGTTTCTTCATGAGGTTCCTGGGGTTCTGTTTATTGATTAATTTTGATAGGGGTATGGAGGATTTGTATTGAATTATTCCAACGTCATTATGATTGATTCCCATAATTCATGTGCATGCACATAGTACACAGTGGTTTTTTTGTATCTCCTTTTCGCAGAAAAAAACAAGCAGGACTTGATAATTCTTGTTAATGTGATGATTTCT
Organism: Penicillium verhagenii; assembly: GCF_028828195.1. Taxonomy (NCBI): domain Eukaryota; kingdom Fungi; phylum Ascomycota; class Eurotiomycetes; order Eurotiales; family Aspergillaceae; genus Penicillium; species Penicillium verhagenii. The sequence continues at coordinate 1,788,956 of NW_026643171.1, forward strand.
GATTATTCAGTTTCCAGATCTGCTCTCTCGATAACCTTGGAAACTCTTTCTTGTATGCATCCATGGATGATATTCAGCGGTCACTGATTTTCTTTGCGCCATTCAGCTTGGCCCCCAATTTCGCATACTTACAACCAGCCTTGAGAGACTTCGTGCTGACCTAACAACGCTTCATCCCCGTCAGTTCGCAGCTACCCCTCGTCGCACCAAAGGTCACGATCGCAAGCCCCAAAACGGCCGCGGACTCGACCTTCCTGTAAGGAGTGCCGATGTCGCAAGCTGAGATCCGACGGTCAGCAGCCACAGTACAGTATGTACCACGAACTGAAGGTGGTCTACGAGACAACCGAGCGCGGCTCTCGGGGTCCCAAAAAGGGCTACATCAAAGCGCTGGAAGATCGGTTTGTGTACCTTGAAGCTTTGTTGGAGAACCCAGGCTTGAACTCCTAAAAGGAATAAAGCCAGCATCGCAATGTTACCGAATAGTGACGACAAATTTCCCACGTCGCCTGTTGATGCTTTAGATCCAATATCCATGAATGATGCACATAACTGGATGCCAGCAACCTCAACATCCATCTCGAAGCTTGATATGATTCTACCAAATGATCTCTCTAATATCGGTTTGCTTTCCGACACGGCAGTCATTTTTATTACTGTGGCAAAAATCTCATGCAATCACTAGTGGCACCATCTGGAGAAATAGAAGACGAGACAGCTTCTGTAAGATACCAGGGCCGGGCGTTGACTGCAGTCGAGGCCACCATCGACCTGTCACAAATGTTGCCTAACCTGCATTTTGCAAAGACAAGTTACTTCCGAATTTAAGGCTACCCACTTATCCCACCTCCACACGTGCACTGTTCTCTGTTGCCGAGTTTCTGTTCGATAATGGATGAGGGTAGGATCCATTGATTTGGACTCTATCTACGAGATCTGATTGCAGTGCTTACAAATTCAAGAAATTAGATAGTTAATCGTGAGCAGAGCTACATGGAATTGATGTCTCGATGGTGTATATCCAGCACTTGAGGACAAAAGCGTTGCTCAGTGGCGATGCTGTGAAAGAGATTTCGGCATAGAAACTAGTAGGTAGCCAGTCATCGCGACAACTTACATACTGAGAGCCACAGGAGATAATACCATTGGTTGATGTAGAAGTCTCGAGGATATCTGCCTGATTGTGGGTGGAAATGGTCATGGCCACCCGCGAATGTATCTGTGACCATTCCATGTTACACATACATTCCCTGTATAATGAATGTCAGCCGCACCTCAGATATTTACTGTCTCGGGCTTCCGGAGCTCAATGTTCTGTTTCGGATTAATCAAACCATATGTTTGGTATTGAATTGAGGCGTTAAACTGAGAGCCCAGGCTAGATCGGCATCGCAGTGCCGATTTCTAGGCTCCGTGGAACAGCAATCCAAGAGATCTGGTTGATTTGTCAATAAAACTGGAAGAGAGTCTCCTTTCAATTGGATATTTCAAGGAAGAGGCGATCAGTATCCCGCGAGTCGTGATGTTTGTTGTTTAGCCCCTGCACACATTACCCGATGCACAATCTTGGAAGCTAATACTCGAGAAATTTGCATATCAACCAGTCTGACACAAATCTATAAAGCCATGCCAAAGTACTGATAAGATAGCTCTGGTCTTATGAGATAAAGCTTTCTTGAAACCCCAAGATGGATCTCAAGGCTGTGCTTCTCGCACTTCTTCTCGCCGTGACCAACGCTCTAGATCTACCCAATCTTTCAACAAATCCCTTTGAAGTCTATAAAATTGAAGCCGCAAACATCACTGCCAAGTTCATACCATATGGCGCTCGTCTCACATCTCTACTAGTCCCAGACCGCAATGGTAACGAACAAGACGTGGTCCTGGGCTACGACAAACCAGAGCAATATGTGACCGATACCGAAACAGACCACACCTACTTCGGCGCCGTAGTGGGCCGCTACGCAAACCGCATCACCAAGGGCACCTTCAAAATCCACGACGTGGACTACACCGTCTCCATAAACCAGCCAGATGGCGACTACACCCTACACGGAGGCAAGGTGGGATACGATCAACGAAACTGGACCGTATCCGACCACACTCCTTCATCCGTCACATTCGCTCTATACGACGATGCGTTCGAAGGCTTCCCCGGAAAAGTCGTCACCTTTGCCACATACACCGTCTCAACCAGTGCCGAGGGTCTGCCCCAACTGACCACGAAGCTGGTTTCGTTGTCACTCACGCACAAGACACCCATCATGCTCACAAACCACATCTACTGGAACCTGGATGCATTCCTTGCACCCACGGTCGATGATCTCTGGCTCCAGCTCCCACTGTCCCGTCGATTTATTGGTGTGGGTGGTAAAGAACTTCCGACGGGCCGTCTTGTCGACGCAGCGACGTCGTTCGATGGTGCAGTGGACTTCTTAGAGGGAAAGCTTATTGGCAAAGACATCAACAAGACAGAAGGCCTTTGTGGAGATAATTGCGTCGGGTACGATACGTGCATGATTATCGATCGGCCGGATGCGAAGTGCTCAGATGCATTGTTGCCAGTTCTCCGAATGAGATCGAAGCGGACGGGCATTAAGATGGAGGTTTTGAGTGATCAGCCGGCTGTGCAGATTTATACCTGTAACGGGGCTGGTCCGTTCCCTGTTAAGCCTTCACAGATCAAGCGCAATCGGAGGCATGGGGAACATAAGGGCGTTGAGGTTGTTAACAGCCATGGGTGTATTGCGATTGAGCCTCAGGGTTGGGTTGACGGAATTAATCATGACGAGTGGGAGCAGAGATCGAAGCAAATATTTGGACCTATGGATGGGCCTGCTGTTAATTTGGCAGTCTATAAGTTCAGTGTTGTTTCTTGACACTGGCGATGGTGGCCAGTGGCCCGCTTTAGGGGTGAAAGTTGGTAGCATGTCGTGGTTCATTCCACGGCTTCAATTATTCGATCAATTGCTATTCGGAGTTCCATTTTTTCGCCGTTCAACACATGTTACGTACAGTACCCATACTAAAGCAATTCAGTGTAGATCTCAATCGAGATTCCTTCCGTAATATTTTGCCATCCAGGATAGAGCGCCCTGGGAATAATCGAAATCTGGTCGTCCGCTTGAAGCTCTCGCATCCACGGCTGCTCGTCCCTCCGATACACAACCTCATGATGTCTTGTCGTCAAACTTGCATGAACATTGGTCACCGCCCGTCCCAGACCTGTCGAGATATCCTCTCTTCCAGACGGCCTCTGAATCCCGAGATCGAACCAGGTCCAGGAGCCGTTGTATGTGCCATGGTCGTCCGGGTAGCTGCTCCAGCCCTGGTCGTGACTCCATACGTCAATCCTGATCTCTTGAACAGGGAATCGCTCTCCTTTGATAGGCTCAGAGACCAGGTACGGTGTCCTGTCGCGGCAATTGTGTTCTGTGAAACGTTTGCTCTCTTTTCTGGCAGCGCGAGAGCGAAGCCAGTAGCCCGCGTGCGTTAAGATGCTTAGGCCCAGTTCGGACGGCAACCATTGCTGGAGGATGTTGAGGACGGCGACGGCATCCTCTAGGTCCCTTGGGTAGTAGCTGTCGGTTTGATCGACTTGCAAGGCGATGGAGTCTGTGTCGCTGTCACTTATGCTGTCGCTGTCGCTCATCACGGGTAGCTGCCAGTTGGAAGCTATGTGTAGTTTGTGTGATTCGGCTGAGCTATGGGAGAATCAAGATCTGAATGTCCAAAAAGGAAGCAGAGAATAAATCACTTTAAAACACGTGGAGAGAAAAAACAAAGGGTCAGACAGCGCAAAAGCGGGGCGGAAGGGGGCTGAAGTAGGATGTGGAGTTTCTCTTTTCAGGTACAAGCCTTCTGCCTAGTCAAGGCTTATCTGAGTCATGAGAGCTGTCGGCTGCCTATATGTAGTGTAGCTGAATACTCGGCCAAAAAATCACGACTGTTCTACTGACATTGAAATGTTCACTCACCCGTCTTGCCGGCTGCTACTATAGCTTTGTCTTTTACTAGAGGTGGGGTAATGACGCTTGAGTTGAGCCTCGTTTTAGTGGGGTTCGTGTTGGCGTCCAACTTTCTGTCAGGATTTACGGACCAGTTATTAAGATGTATCCAGATGTCCATGGGCATTGAAATTGTTATGTAGTCGTGATCAATTGATAATTCGTCCGAGGGAAGTAGCATCAATTCATTGATATATCACAAGGTGAACGAGTATAATGCAGATAATGCAAAGTGTCTATATCCATTTTCCCAATATTAAAACCAAACCCCGGCAAACGCCAATGCTAAAGATGCACACAATTAGAAAATAAGAAGACATCCCGACTTTCAGCGAATATCAGTACCCAACCCCTCTCCTACTCGAGAAAAAATTCATAATGGTCCACCGAATATGAAAGCTTGGCGCTTGCGTCCTGGAATCTCTTCGCTGCAGCCTCAAATTGAATGGTCGCAAAGACGCCAGGATCCAAAGGCACCTCCTTGGAGTCATGGCCCTGACGAGTGTAGTAGTATTTTCCATTATGAAGAGTCCAGATTCTGAGGTAAGACTGATGATCCTCGAAAGCAACACGTCGCCCTGTGGCAAGATGTTGCGGCAATTCAGCAGCAGAGTCACTCAGGACCTGGTTTGGGTTTGGAATGGCAGCGATACTTGCGTCAGACGCTGTACCTGGCTCAGAATTGTTCAATTCCGATGATACTGCCGTGGAGAGATCGCGGAACCATAGAATGTAGGAGATGAGACCTCTCGCGGCATCAGCGACGCGATCGATATAGTCAACCACAACAAGCGAAGAGGAAATCATCTGAAGGATTTCTGCAAACAAAGACAAGATGACAGGGTCTTTGAACCGTTGTGGATATGTGGCTAAAGGCCGGAGCGCACGGTATGATGCCTGAAAAACAGTATCAAATATTCCCAGCAAAGAAGACACACATGCCGAATCATGGGTATTCAGGTTGAATAGCAAATCTTGGAACAAAAGCGAGGTACTCAATATGATAGGGCGACTCAGAAGCCAAGCGGCAGGAGTACTGAAGGCCAGTTCAATGTATGCTGGGAACACACACTGTAAAAGGACAGCACGGAGAGTAGGTTTGTCAGGCCGCCCGGCCTCATGAGTATTTTTGATAGCAGCGTGCAGCTGGTCAACTAGTTGACTCTGCTGACGCTCGACGGTTGCCCTCTCAACAATACTTTGAATGAAAATATTCAAAGTCTGGACTTCCTTGTGAGAGGAGAGCTTAGGTTCGTAGCGTTTCAACTTTGCAACAATGTACCGCGGGTCGGTGGTTGGCAACGGGAACAAAGTGGGATCCGTGAAGAATGGATCCACAGGTTTGATGTCACTGGTAAGCTCCTGCAGAAATCGAATGATATGATGCACAAATTCAACATATGCACCCTGGGCAGACTCCGCATCACCTCTTCCAAGTTCGCAATAATTGACTTTCATGGCGGTCATTAACCGTTGAAGCAGTTCTGAGTACTCTCGTTTCGTGACAAACAAGTCCTGGCTCTCTGAATCCTCCAATTTCAGCACATGCTCGCGCATATTTGAGAGAAGGCTCGAGAGAAGCGAGACACGTCTTTGGGCGACGTCGTTTAGAGTTATGCTGTACTTCTCACCTTGCTTACTTGTCGTGAATGGAAGGTTTTGAAGCATAGGATCCTGGGGACGTCCATTAAGGACTGCGGCAGTGAGGCGATGTTGGAATTTGAGGATTGACGAGCGCTCGACCAGGGACGAGATCCATGTTTCCATGACAAGGTTTCGACTCTCCATGAGAATCTGTGGGTCTTTCTCGATGCAGACAGCCAGAAAATAGGCCGTATACTTTCGAGTCTGCAATGTTTGCCGAAGCTCCGACCAAGAATGACTTCCAAATGGACTGAGATAATCGTCCCAATGTTGCATCCCACGACGAACAAGCATATGAGCAACTGAGGCCCAGCAATCGACAACGGCCAGAAGAATCGGATCCTCGGGTGACCTTTCTTGGCCAAAGTAGTTGGAAACAACTTGGAAAACAATCGGACGAAGGACCGTTTGAACATGTTTGATCTCTTCTGTCGGTTTCTCTTGAGGGACCAAAACAGCACCAAGATCATCCCAGTCATCAAACCCCTCGAACTCCTGACTGTCATCCTCAAATGAAGCCGTGGCGGCAGGAACGGGGCCAATTGCAAGAGACGAGACATAATCCTTTTCAACATAAGCTGCTATCACTTGTAGGCCTTCGGCAACCGTATCGTTCACACGTTCCCGCTTTCCGTCAAATAGGTGCATGATAACATTGAACGGGGTCTTCGAAATTAATCTGTACGCATGTTTGATAGACGGAGCAAAGTCAACGGCAGAACGTAGCCCCGAGATAGCCATATTCAGCGATATCTCGATCTGTCGCTTGTTTTTGGAGATAATGCTCTCCACCTGTTTCAAAGCGAACTCGTCATTTTGATTTTGCGCCTCGATTTCGTTCCGAACATCTGAATGCTTTTGCGCAAGCTCTGTTATGAAATGGTCGTTCCATTCTGCAAATGACTCCAGGTCTGACAGATCCTCATCCGTAGACAGCTTGAATCGAACGAGCCTCAACCACGACTTGAGGTTGATCTTGCACGTTGCTCGGTGAGACGTTGCAGGATGAACGAGGTTGCGGATTGCCTCCAGCCGAGGTCGACAACCATCCGGGACAGCCCAGTACAGTGTGCACAGAAGATCATGATGATTTCTGAGCGCAGCCAGGTCATCTTCGAGCAGTTCCATATCCATGGGGTAGTCGTAACCATTGTTTGGAAGAAGACGCCAAGCAAAATTGCGAAGCTTTTTCTTGTCGTACTTCACAGACAGGAAGCGAAGGCCACTTGCAATGGTTTTTAGCAGGGTGTGGAAGCATGGCTCTCCTACTCGAATGTCCAAAGATGGTTTCTTGTCGAGGTCATCGAGGAAGCTGGGAGATGTACGGCTTTCCTCGAGCTTCAAATTGTGCAGAAGTTTGCGAGCAAAGAAATCGTAAAGAGTGTCGAGAATGGGCTTGCAGTCTCTCCATCCCCATAAATTGATAAGCCGATGGCACCGCTGAAAGACGGTGCGACAGTACGAGTTGTAAGATATGGGCTGGGTGGCAGAACTCGCTTCACAGCTATCCAAGGCAGGAGACAGAAATTTTTTCACGAGGCTCCAGTTATCATTCTTTGTCTTATACAGGGTTTCACTCCGCGCAATGCCTTGGTCGTTGATCTCGTTCAGTGGCAAAGTCGTGAACAAACTGTACCATGCAAATTCCAGATTCGTGATATCTTTTTGATTCCGAAGAAGGCAATTGGTATAGATCTCAGTTTCTAGGTCAGCAAGTAATCCATTAAAAGACTCCGAGCTGCGCAAAATCTGCACGGTAACAACAAACGTAGTTGCGGATGGAAAGTCATCGAAAATCCCTCTGTCCCGCCGGTCAAGGCTTTTGATCTCTTCCAACAAACGACGAAGCTCTGCGATTCCGGTTTCACTCAAAGTCAGTGAAATCGCATCTTTGGCACAGGCTTTGACCAGATTTAGAGTATCGGTGGCAAGATCGGTGCCAACAAGTGGGTGTGAGGAAACCTGGTGTATTTCATTTGCAAATACAAGATTGTAAGACCCCAACGCCACTAGGCCACTCTTGCTGCACTCCCTAGTAGAGACGAACGCAGCCATTGTTTCCCTGAGTCGAGATACCAGCCCCATCGCTCGCTTGACAAAGCTTTCTCGATCAACGGGATCAATGAAAGACAAGTTGTCGGCCACATATTTGATCAACGACCGAAATGCGATACATTCAGAGGTTAATGAAAGGTCCGTATCCCTTTCTGCGGAGGAGGCAATACATTTCTCGGACTCAATAATCATCATGTCAAAGATAAACCCCATCTGTGAGGCAACTGCATCATTCCAAGCGCCCCAGCGGAATGTCTGGTCCTTGAAGGCGATTGAAGATGGATTTGTCTCACAATCAAGGTCTCGCTTTCTGAGCTGTAGTGATCGAGAGAAAGTACCACTTCCTAGGAAGGAAGATTCATGGAAGAATGTACCAGCTGGCAAGGGCCCTATACCAAAATCTGGTGAGTATGACGATTGCCAGTTGAAGAGTCCCCCTGCACCAAACGACAAATGATGTGATGGTGCGGCAGGCGCAAGGGGAAGAAATTCCACATTATCGGCTGGCTCTTCAAACTGGCGGAATTCATCGGCATCGAGATTGATTCGACGTGGCGTAGACTTCTTTAAGCGATGGCGGTGATTCTGATGCTCAATTATTGTCGGCTGGTAGCTGGCATACTGTTGCACTTGCGTCGTTTGCGCTGGCTTTGGTCGAGTTTTATAAAGGCTGTCCAAAGATCCAGCACTAGAAATGTACCGGTTCAGAGGCAGGTTGGATTTGAAGGGCTGATCCTTGGTTTTTTGCCGATAGTCCCGGTTGAGCAAGGACAATGATCGATTGAATAATGCTGCAGATGTAGCTTGGCTCCCATCAGCTTCTACTAAGCTTGCCGCGTCTGGGCGAGGAGTGTTCCTTCTCAAAGATGAAACCACAACATTTCTGCGGACAATCCAGTGGTTTCCTTGCCTCTCTGGTTGCTTCGGCTGCACAGATGCTTTATTACGTTCCTGCGCAAATGGTGTGGGCCATGGAGCTGTTATCCCTGCTGAGGCATTTTGTTCGCCGGTGGAATCTTCATCGTCTAACATAACAATATCAGGAGGTGCGGTAGGAGTGTGATCTGAAACCCGGGTTCTTGGGACAGATGGCACTGCTCGATGAACTCCAGTCAAAAAGTTTGTGAGTGGTTGCTGCTTGCGAGGCTTAGGTTTGGGTCGAGGGGTCTTGGACTGTCGAATCTTTCCCTTTTTCCATTCCTGTAATGACTGGTTCACATCCAACGTGTCGGTTTTTGAGCCTAGCTGGAAAAACTTGCGAGTTGGGCTTTGTCTTCCTGCATCTCGACGTGAGCGAGCACCCCTCGCGGCAATCCTGAGGAATTGGGGTTGCTCCTGGTGGGGCCGAGAGACAACATCAGGTGCATCAAGGATGCCCAATCTTGTTGATCTCGATGCTGACTTTGATGCTGGTTTTGGCACGGACGTTTTGGATGATTTTTTCTTACGGGTTCCTCCGTATGAAGCGTCAGTGAGTCTGGTTTGCTTTTTTAAACGAGCTCGCTTTGTTTGCCGTTCATTGTGGTTGACCTTTTCTTTCGACTTTGGCCGTTTCAGTCCTTTTTGGCGATTTGAGCTTGAGGCATTGCGTGGAATGGCCGAGAGCATGTAGTCGACCTCGTTGCCCTCCAAGATATCTTGATCATCGCCGCCGAAGGGATTCGTGAATTCCTGAGCAATATCCTTGTCGGCGTTATTTTGCTCGAAAGCTTCGAGATTATCATTTCTCGTCTCGTCGTCACTATCATCAGAGTCCGCCAAATCCTTTAGAAAGTTTCCTATCTCAAACGGTCCCTGTTTTCGAACAATCTTCCTTGCAACCCCTTTACCATCTGTTCGATGGGCAGGTGCATTTTGGTGAGGTTGATTGCGTTGTTTGTTCTTTTCTCGTGTCGATGCATTATGTGTAAGGCGAAAATATGAAGCAGGAAGGACTCCGCGGGTTTTACGTTGATACTTTCGCATCTCACGAGCTTCGATGGATTCATCCAGTTCTCCGGACGAGTGGGATGAGTCCGAATCCTCATTGTTTTCAAAACTGGTATCAGAGTCAATTTCTTCAACAACAGGTTGAACAACAGGTTGAACAACAGGTTGATCGACTTGTGGGGTATCCGGTTTCGATTGGACAGCTGCGTCTGGGTCTATAGGCGACGAACCGAACCCGGGAGGATATCGGAAACGGGGCTTTGGAGTGGTGTCTGAGCCCCCCGCCGCATCTGGTTCTGGGCTTGATGATGAAAATTGCCAGATTGCATCGAGCGCTGATGTATCGGGGCGAGGAGTCGAAGGTGTTCTTATCACCACTTGAAGCATTTGGCGTCCCTCTTTGCCAGCGTCGTGCGACGCGCCAGAAGCTGATTTTCCCCGTTTGGGTGCAGGAGTCTTTGGAGCCATGGTGCGAGGTTTTTTGTGGCTATGTTGTTCGCTCCCTTCTGCTTCTTCATCTTGACGGCGTTTAGATCTTCTTGCAGGAGAGATGTACTCTTCTGGGGGAGGGCTTGAACGAATCGAATCGGGGTTAAACTCATCATGCTCGTTGGTTTGATCTGTGGTTTGCTGAGCACGTTTTGTCCGCTCTTCAACGCGCATTCGTTGTAACTTATAGCCAGCTCCCTTGAGCTGCGCATTATACCTAGCCAGTTCATAGACATAAGGGTGCATTTGAGCGGCATTGCGCTGTCGGAAGCGCCTTTGCGCAGGCCGAGCCTCCATCTGGTTTTCAAGCTCCCGGGTGATTTCAGGCGGGAACCGCTCCAGAGGTTCATGTTGAGGTCCAACATCAATCGTACCAAGCTCTTGTGATGCCTCGAAATCAGGCAATTGCGGTGATGACGGGGCCGACGATAATGGCGAATCAGTGTCAGAGTTTTCTTGCTCCAATGCGGATTCATTCTGAAGCTTATTGATTCTGGACAGTTCGGCGGCAGGTTGTGCCTCTAGGTTTAGCACGCCAGGTGATGAGCTTCGATTTTCACTAAAACCGCTTGGCTCCTGTGAATTGGTTGATACAACTGCGGAGGGTCGAGAAAGATTTGTGCTTGGGGAGGCCTTGGGTGTCGGCTCGCGATCATGGTCCCTTGGTTTGCGTGTAGACACGGGTGGTGACGAATTAGGAATATCATATAAATCGTGTCCATCGTGCACACTGCCAGGATGTAAATTCGTCGATTTCGTAGTTGAAAACCGTTTCCCATACTTTTTCAGTCCTGCCCGGCGTGGTCTGGTTGTGTGATTATCGAAAGAAGGGATGCTTGTCCTTGTCCAATCGTTGAGATTTCCCACCAAGTCCTTGGGTTGCGAATCTAAATTTCCTGTGTAGACTCCTTCGGTCGTAGGGCTAGTCGCTAGCTCCGTTTTCCCAGCTTTTACCGTCTCCGTGTCGGAGATTGTTATCGCATCGATGTCCGTGTCTATAGGGTGTCCGAGTGATGCATGTGACTCGGTTGCATTTGTTGATGTCGGAAGCGGTTGAACTTCATGGAAGGGCTCTGGCAGATACTCGAGATCGACATCGGAATCACTGGCATCGTTCACATCACCAGTATCCCCGGCATTGTTGACCACCTCATCTTTGGTTTCGAGGCTATCGAGTTCGTCCTCGTCGTCTGAATCTGGGACAAACCCTCGTTTCCGCCATGTTTCCATTTGCATTCTTGGCGGGGCTCACCCATGGCTTCAGCAAGCCATCTAAACGGGGATGATGTGAGGCGTCGCGATAGACGCGTTGGCAGGCGTCGTATTCACCAGAATAATGGTCGTGACCAGCAAAGTGGCTTTCATGGAGGAACGCGTTGATAAGCAGTTTTAATTTGGCGACGCGCCGCTAATCAGCTCGATAACGGGCAGACCCGCATTCTCCGACCTCCATCTCCGATCACTCACAACTACTTTTCTCGACCCCAATTGCTTCTACAACTTATTCTTGCTATCACAATGAGTCGGAACTTTATCACCGCTGCTCTCACAATTGGTGTTGGCGTCTTTACAGGTATTTGGAGTTCCTTGAAATTGCTTCTCCTGAGCCGCAGTGTTAACACCACTTTTCTTTATTCTAGGCTATTACACCTTCCAGCCAGCCTTGCAGGAGCTTGCAGTTCAAAAGGCCCATGGCCAGCAGCCTGGCTCCTCCCCGGACACCAAGAAAGATGCCGGCATTCCCGCCAACGATGCCCCGAATGCCACTCCCAACTCCGGAGTCCCCGGGTCCGAAACGAGCAATTAGCATGGATGTCATAATTGGAAACGACGTCCATCCGACAATGTCTGAAACATGACCCGAAATGTCCTCTGGTGGTAACTAGAGCAGATATGCGCATTCAGCAACGCTGGGGCTGTTTAGACGCCTGACTCTACCGGTACTGGGCATTTCAGGAATTCCAAACACCTTAATGGGGCTCACGACCTGTTGTTATATTGATCACATATAATTGTGAGATATATCATTTTGACAAACCTGGTTTTGAAGGTCGGTTCACATGTACAGTCAGTTTTCTCACCTGACAGCCACTCGATGATCATTCAGCCATCCACCAGGTACATGGCAACTGTCATGCAATCGTGTCAATAAATGTATATACTAGGTTTCGTGTGTATACGATACATTCACCAATGCATTTTGATTGTATCGGAGCCACTGGAGGAAGAAACAACGAAAGAAGAAGCGCGAGTGCCTAGATCACTAGTAAGTCATTTTGTAGCGTCGACATCGTACACGGTTGTCAAGTAGACCCCTTCCACATATCAATGGCGAACGTTGGTAGTCGCTGCACATGTGTGAAGCGAACAGTCGAGTTCAAATGTTTATATATACCAGTGTTCCGAAGTTTACCAAAGCGCATCACCTAGGCAAGTTCATCGAAAGAAGATATGGTTCAAAATGATTGCAGAACCTTGCATTCAAAGAGACAGCGCTGTATTCCGCCTAGATAAAAAAATGTTGCAACGCTATGCCTTGAGAAATTTGAAACACCGACAAAAAATCAAAGCCTAACATCGTCGAATGACCCAGGCCAAGCTGAAATGCTTGGTCTTTAAAAGATACATACTCCATGCGCCCCATTTCATGAAAAGCTCGTAATGTGCAGTTACAGTTCCTGCACCATCTTCCCGTTTCCTTTGGCAGGGGGCGGTCCGAACAATCTGCCAGCCTTTGTACCAAGCCATTCCTCTGGCACGCTAAGTGTGCAGCCATTCGCAGTACTGATCCATCGAACCATGGTGTGGTCAGGCTTTTCAACCACCGCGCCTTCTTGATCGGCTGGTGTGGATTCAGCACCCTCGGCCGCAGCTCGGCCGCGACGCTTGGGGGGTTGCTTCCTAAGCAGTCGATTGATTGTATCCATCTGAAAAAAAAAGTCAGTACCCATTGGTCGAATCTATCGAATTGCCAAATTCATCATTTATTCTTTACCTTTTCTTCTTCGTTGCGCTTCTCACTCAAATTCTTTCTGCGTCGAGCCATTTCAGCTCGTCGCATGGCACGCTCTTCGGCAGTCAAGTGCTTCTTGACTTGGGGTTCTGTCCACGAGTAAGCTCAAGCCCTGTACAATGGAGACGAAAACCTGTGCTATTGACTTACCCATCGGGAGTTGAAGGAAATCGTTACCCAGATTGCCACGCTGCCGCTTGGTTTGCTTGCCATTTTCCATGGCAAGTGCATCGCTGTCCATGTCATCATCCAGATCGTCGTCTTCATCTTCCTCGTCTAGATCATCGACATTGACATCGGGAATGGCGGTCTCATCCTGATCATCGGGTTCACCCTCTGCGTCCGAATCGGTATCCGAGAGGACTTCGTCGTCTAGATCCTCCTCCTCCTCCTCTTCTTCCTCTTCCATTTCCATTTCTTTTTCTTCCACGCTCTTGGCGGGCTTGCCACGACTAGGTGGAGCCTGCTTAGCGCCCCGCCTTACCGGCGGTTGTGGGGGAGCATCATCCATATCGAGATCGCCGTCAGCATCGGCATCTTCATCATCCTCTCCGAGTGCGTCTTCATCCTCAACTTCGTCTTCCTCTTGGTCTTCAATATCTTCGTCCGATGTAGCGACCTCCACAAGCTTCTTTTGATTGCGACTGGTTCGTGGGCCGGACACAATGGGGTTTTCTTGGAAGACATTGATGGAGCGCCGGGCGGAGCGGCCCCCAGTCGCCTCGCGCAGTTTCCCCGCAGGCATTCTTAATGTGAGACGGAGAGATCTTCGTCTACTTCCGGCGGAACTTGATCGGGATTGAGATGCAGACACTGGTTCTTGGGCAGCAGTGGAGCGGGTTTGTCTCGTGGATCTGAGGCTGGTATTAGCTTCTGGTTCTGACAGGTCCTTCTCAGCTAGCCGCGAGCGAGCAGAGCGTCGAGGTGGTGCCATGTTGGCGGCGATGGAGAAATGTTTGGAGTTCGCAATGGGATTGAGGTTGAGGTCAAGATTATTGGAAAGGGTAAAGGAAATTAAGTCCCCGAGAAGAAAGCGGGGTGACAAAACGGATTCACAAGGACAAGACGTGTGGCGGTACAATTTATGCCGCTACAAGTTATGCCATGTCTTCGTTTGGGAGGGAGAAAGATAATGATGTCGACCACGGCAGGCACCAATTGCTTTCCAGGTAAGCGTCGTAAAGACGAATCAAACCGGGAAGGCACATATTGAGCTCATCTTTGACGCCACGTTAGGCAAATCGCAACCAGTGCGAACAAAGCGCAGGTTACAGGGGATCTGGAGTGCGCGCGCCTGCCGTGTTCCCCGGGATTCGGCCATTGAGGGAGGAAGTATATGGGGTTGGAGCTGCATGACATGGAGAACAAGAGATTAGAGCCAAAGACTTCACTCACAGGTATTTTTTATCAAGTTTTCCGAAATTCCACAAGTGCACTTGTTGCTGGCGTAGGATGAAATGAATGAAGTCACTTTCATCAATAGCGATTCTCCCGTTTTGTGGGCGGTGAGGCTCATTCTCCATAGTGGGTCCTTTCCCTTAGTGTATACTCCATCGTCTTATGTATATGAAGTCTAGAGGCACATCTATATATATTGATTATAATTACTAGTAGTGTATGAATTTCAAATTGATCCTCGCTAGTCTATATGCAGATAACAAGGAAGGTATTGAGAAGAGAAAAGTAAGCACAGGAAAGGATTTTTCCTCCATTTTTCCTAACATTTGAACCTACTTCAACACGAGTTTATTTTCTTACATTCACCTCCAGATGTCAAGTGCTCTAAATATATGCTCGCACTCCAACAAAGAGATATACACATGTTACTTACGTGAATATAGGGATATATTCACAAGCTACTTAGAGTTATCTATCTTGACCTACTAGCACTGAATGATGATAGAATATTGAAAATAAAAATCTTTCAAATCCTAGGGAATTTTTATGGTATTCATTCGTCAACTGGTACTATTTTACTTATAAATTTACTGGCATTTTTCGTACGTTACCATTTAGTAGCAATTGATCAAACACTACCTGGACGATTCCATATATTCTAGTTATCCGTCACATATTAAAAACATATTAAACAAGGTTGCTCATATATTATCAAAGCAACAAGATTAGACGAATACCCAGCGAATCGTCTGAGCTGACTAGTACAGCCGAGAGGACTGCCCGGTGTGGATAAAGCAATGCGGCACTGGCCATTCGAACTGTGAACAAATTAAGAATCAATTGCAGTTTAGATACAAAATACTTCAAAATGTTCTAAGTTCAATATCCATTAAGCTGAGACCATGAAGTGAAGCTTACTAGTAATCTAGATCATTGAAATAACCAGTTGACCATCAATGCGTCGAGAAAGATCCAACTCTTAGATCGGATGCAACCGAGCGGAACAGCCGAGGTCGGGCTCACATGGCAAGTCCGGGGAAGTTCTGCTCCAACCTCGCTCATCTCTCTTTCTCCACCTGAACGAACACTGATAACCACGTTCCCACATTGTCAGAACCTTCCGGGAAACAATGTCGGACTCAACAAAGCCCCCATCTATCCCCTCTTGGCAGCGGCAGTCTGCCTCGTCAACCGATCAATCTCCGTCCCAGTCACCCTCCCCATCGCCGAGCTCCGACGATGCGCCCGCCTCCACCTCACGAGAAGATCTCGTCAACCAAGCATCCCGATTCCTAGAAGATGAGTCGATCCGTGATTCCTCCACAGATCGAAAAGTCGCTTTCCTTGAATCCAAAGGGCTGAGTTCCGACGAAATTCAACAACTTCTCGGCGTCTCCCGAAACCAAGAGGCGACCAGCAGCACCGCGAGCACAACCGAGGATAACGCGCAAGAAACACCAGAGACCTCCTCCACTTCTAGTGAGACTGAAGCCACACCTTCATCTCCCGTTAATGCACAACCATCATCTCCAACCTCATCGCCATCTCCCACCATGTCTCAACGGCGCCCGCCGACCGCAGCCACCGCCGCCACTTCCTCCCCCTCATTCACAAAGCGCGACGAGCCCCCAATAATTACCTACCCCGAATTCCTCTTTGAGCCTAGCAAGCCTCCACCCCTGGTTACAATGCAAAGCGTTCTGTACACTTTATACGGCGCCGCCGGTCTCGGCGCTAGCATCTACGGTGCAAGCGAGTACCTCGTGAAACCAATGCTCGCGAGCCTTTCCAGCGCGCGCCACGAGCTAGCAGAGACAGCCCAGGAGAACCTAAAAAAGCTAAATGAGAAGCTCGAGAAGACCGTCTCTATGATCCCGCCCCATCTCACAGCCCGCAAGGACTCCGCTGAGGCCGAAGAAGACGCGGACGAGTCCGAGAGTGTGACCTCTGACCCGACGGAGCTTTTCCACCGGGATATGGGGACGCAGACCACACCGGATGTTTCTTCTTCTTCTTCCTCACTGCAGTCTGCTGCGAAGGAAAGCGATGAGAAGGCAGCGGATGCGCCCGCTGTCGCGGTGGCGAACCATATGACCCGGTTGGAATCCATCCAATCGCAGTTGAAGGAGATTGATGAGCTTGAGAAGGGTTCTAGTACATCCGACGATGGGTTGCGCACAAAGCTGAGTGATTTGCACCATTATCTTGATGGGTTGATATATGCGGCTCCTACGTATACCGCTGCCGGGGGCTCGTATGGTCTTTATAGTGGGAAGACTAGTTCTGGGACAGATGGAACCTCGACTGGGGTGCGCAAGGCTGAGGATGATGCGATTGCGAGCTTTAAAGCGGATATTCGCGGCGTTAAGGGTGCGCTGTTGAGTGCGAGGAACTTTCCTGCTAGTCGGGGTGGTAGACTTGGGGGCATTACTGCTGGCGCAAGATGAGGAATTCTCTTTCTTATAATTCTTTCTTTTGCATTGGGGCTTCTAATTTTCCACGTTGGAAGGGCTGGTTGTTCATATATTGTATGGTCGTACATAGTTTAACATAGTTTAAACGGCGGACCTGTGAATTACTGTATCCGGTTAGTTTCGCCTTCTACAAAGTTGGGTTTAGCACCCTAATATGCTGTCACATAACCTCCTTCCCATGCCCTCTGACATAAAAGACCCATCTTCGCTGCTTCCAGCGCTAGAAGCCTTGATTGGTCTGACTAGGTCCCCGCCTTTTCACCTCGCTGCCTGGCATGCCCGGCGGCAACATGTTTCTATCTCTGGACCTTACTGTCTTTCAAGAACTCCCTTTGACTAGAAATCGATAGGCTTTCGGCTTACTTCGATTCCACTACTCTCCAAGACTGAGTCTTCCCATAACTGCCTAGACCCCTGCTTCACCTGTGTTATCTCGAAGATGACGCCTGAGGGGGCTGAAGGCGAGACCGGCCAACACGATTCAAGCCACACAACAACAAGGATTATTTCCGACTCCAGCTTTTTCAGGGAGCATCGGGCGTCTGCGCTCCCTACCCCGGCCGAGGTGAGACTCATCAACAAGGAGTCAGGTAACTTCCGTGGTACAATGTTCAACCGACCTCCGCCTGTCAAGTTTCCATCGTTGGGTTTGATTGTCAAATATGGAGCCGACGCGACCGTTACAGAGGCAGAGACCCAGATTATGGTATACAACCGGCTGAAAGGCAAAGTACCAGTTCCTGAGGTGTATGGGTGGACCAAAGACGGTCGCCAAGTATTTATCTACATGTCTTTGATAAAGGGTGAAACCCTGGAGCAAAGATGGGGTGCTTTGAACAATGACGAGAGAGAGGCTGTCTGCAAAGAGCTCAATGGCATGGTCAAAGCTTGGAGATCGTTAGAACACCCTGACCAAGCTCTTTACGTGGGTAAGTGATTTGAGGTCATTGCGGTAGCTAGGCAGAACTATACTAAAGTACCCCTTAGGTGGCCTAGGTAATCAACCTCTGAATGAGATCTTTCTTTTGAGTCACCGAGACTTGGCTGGCCCATTCCACGGTGCAGACGCCGTCCAGAAATTTCAGAATGGCTGCGATATCGACATTGATGGGGACGTGTCCGTGGTCTTCACACATGACGACCTTGTGCCCCCAAATATCATGTTATCGCCCGGGCCGAATCCAGAAGTAGCTGCCATCATTGATTGGGGCCAGGCAGGGTGGTATCCTGCTTACTGGGAGTATTGCAAGGCGCGTCGCGTCAGGCCAAATCCGGAATACTTTGACGACGACTTGGATGAAGAATGGAATACGAGATACCTGCCAACTATCTTGGACCCGGTCGATGATGAGACGGTATACCACCCTTGGCTATGGTTTGTCTTGTCCAAGGGCATCTAGTTATGCGAATGAGGATGCTCATTGGGACCATACTACAGCCGTGGGCCAATAGAAAATATAGTCGAACTTGAATGAACTTGAGAATTTTCGATATCCCAAACCACGTTGGAACTTTAACAAAGATGGATCTCTTATGCAGCCTTAGTCCTATCTGAAGATTATCTATTCCACCTGAGTTATGAAACCTATCAATCCTAACCTAGTCATCAACATGTAGCATGGGAAGCGTAGGAA
Organism: Penicillium verhagenii; assembly: GCF_028828195.1. Taxonomy (NCBI): domain Eukaryota; kingdom Fungi; phylum Ascomycota; class Eurotiomycetes; order Eurotiales; family Aspergillaceae; genus Penicillium; species Penicillium verhagenii. The sequence goes on from NW_026643171.1 coordinate 1,807,599, forward strand.
ATTTTTATCTCACAACACGGGGATTTATCAGACTAGACCCGTAAGGGGGAAACGAGCCGACATTGAAGGAAAACAGACGCATCAATAGTAAAAAATAACACAGAAAAAAATAACATCAAGAGTCCAAACGCTCTATAGCAAGATCAAGGATCCCAACCCGCTTATATTCGGCCAGGAGTACATATTACCATGCCCTAAAGAATCTGGGACTGGGAGGGTGCCTCCTCAGGTCGCCAGGTGGCTGAGCACATCTGAATCAGATACTTCACACCAATCTAGAATCATATTGTTAGTTTGAAAAAGATATAGAGGATTCATGAGCAAATGCTTACCTGCAGGCCGCTAAACTCGTCATTGTTATTGACCAGCAAATCGCTGTGGGTCTTGAGAGCAACGTCGTATCTGCGCGCCTCAACCGCTTGCGCCAAAGCGACTAGCTTCTGCACAGTCTCGGGCTTGAAGGTCTCGCTGTTCAGACGATCAAAGATCTCGTTCAAGCAGTTCGCGGACCTTTGGGTCTGCTTCTTGAACTTCTCCGGGGCACGAGGCTCAAGGTATTGGATTTTGGGGTTGAGGATCTCGTAGATGGGCAAGGCGTTGGGAGGAATGTGAGAACGGTCTCCAACGGCTAAATTTTGTTAATGACAGCTCAATTATTCTAAGGGAAAGCTGACTTACGATACTTGAGTGCCGCAGCTGGTGGAGGAGTGGGTGCCTGGGACTGGGCTGTACCAGGTCGAGAACCTTGAGGTGGAGGAGGAACCGCAGCTCGGGGTGGGGGAGGGACTGCAGCAGCTGGAGGCGGCGGGGCAGATGCATACTGGTTTGGCGGAGGAGCAGATGCATATTGGTTTGGCGGAGGAACGGATGCATATGGGTTAGGCGGCGGGGCCTGAGCCGCCGCTGCGGGTGCATACGGCGATGCGCCAGCCTGGGGAGGAGGCATCGGCCCGCGGTTCTGCAATTGGGGGTTCGCAGCTTGAGCAGCCGGGCTAGGTGCGTACCGGTTTGACGGCGGGGGCATGCTTGGCGGGGCATTGTAAGGCGAGGGACCCCGAGGAATTGATCCAGGAGGGGGGGCCATGTGGCCTACTGGTGGAGACGTGGGCAGAGCTGCATATGGGTTGACTGGGGGTGGCGGAGAGGGAGCAACATTCGACGTCAGGGGCGAGGACACGCGAGGCGGAAGAGTACCAGCCTTGGGTGGAGGGGGAACAGATGGCGCACGCTGGCCAGGCACCATCGGAGGGCCTTGGACAAGAGGGGGGGACTGGTTGGGGAAAGGGGAGCTGATAGCAGCTGGGGCAGCAGGAGTACCACGACGCGATACTGATGCCTTCGTGAAACCCTCTGGCAGATCATTCCACGCAGGGAGTCCGGTGGCCGTTGTGTAGGTAGTGATGGTGTTGGCGGGGGACTGGTTAGTCGCGCGCGGGGGAGGGGGAACACCGGTGGTCGCTGGCTGTCCAAACTGGGATTGCGGGGCGTAGGATACAGGCTTCACACCTTGAGCTGGCTGGTACCCGGCAGGCTGGTAGCCACTGCTACCGGAAAGCGAAGCATAAGGGTTGGCAGGAGCAGCGGCCGGGGGTGCGTAGGGGTTCACTGGTGGCTGCTGCGACTGCTGCGGCTGTTGTTGCGGCGCTCCATACGGTGCCGTTGCTGCTGGGGGAGCATATGGGTTGACAGGCGATTGAGTAGGAGCGTAAGGGTTCTGCGGCGCAGCAACTGCAGGGGCTGCAGGTGTGAAGGGTTGCTGTGGCGGGTAGACATTGGGCTGCTGGGGCAGGGGTTTGAAGTTGCCTCGTGCCGTGGCAGCAGCAGCGGCCTGTGCCTTTTGCGGAACCTGTCTTGTGGCAAGTCTGATGCGGTTGCGAGCCACCTCAGCTTCGGGATGCTTCTCAGGCACAAGGTCGAGATACTTCTGGGCAACTTGAAGACGACCGTGCGTGGCGACGACGTCCGCATACTCAACGTACTTCTCGTACAAGTTGCTGAGGCGCCACCCAGACTCCTTGGTCCGCTCGGTATCCTGGAAGTTGGTGACCTGGCGGAAAATAGTCACCTTTTCGATCAGACCCTGCAAAGCGCGGACGTGAATGGAGAAGCTGGAATTCTCTGCATCGCTCTCGATGCCCTTCTGCTCATTCTCCCGCAACTCCTCAACCCAGATTGCGACAACTTTCTCAAGCTTGGAACCGGCAAGGTAGCAGAATGAGGCATCCTTGCGAGCGCTCTTGTCGTCACTGCTGTCGACAAGCTCCTCAAGACGGTCTCCGAGAGCGTCACAGAGGTCAGGGAAATCCTTCTGATCAGCAAAAGTGCACAACGCAGCCATAACCTCCTTCCAATTAGAAAGGTCGGCATTATATACGACATCCCAAAGGTTCTTGCCCACAATTGAAGCAAGTAGGCGCATGTAGTTAGGTCCACCAGTCTGCTTGGAGAAGTAGTATTCCTGGGCCTTAGCAATGCACTTCTGACCACCACAAATAGCAATCATGAAGGCATCCGACATGCGGTCCTCTTGAAGAGCAACGTCGAGAGCCTTCTCGAATTCTCCAAGGAGCAGAGATCGGGTAATCTTCTGCTCAGCCTCGGTTTCCGAGCCACTGAAGATCTGGAATGGGTTGTTGGTCTGGGCACCCTTTGACGCAGCGAGCTCTGAAAGGAAGTTATCGGTATCCGGGGTACCGTCAAACATAGATTGAAGACGTTTATGTTTCTTGCCCCCAGCCTTCTTCTCGGCAGTGCCGTTGGTCTCCTCGTCGTCCTTCTTACCCAAGCCAAGCTTTGACAGGCTATCGGCAGCTTCGTCAGCTGATTGGTCCTGGAAGCCCAGGTACTCAACCAAGCCCTTTCTGGGGTTCTCGGAAAGCAAAGCTTCAATAACAGTCCAGTCAGCCTTCTCCTCCTCATTTGAAGCACCCGCGATACGAGTCTCGCAAAGGCTGCGGAGATCACCCTCCTTCAAGGCAGCCTCGAAGCTTTCTGTCGCATTGCCGACACTCTCATCGACTTCGAACGGCGTAATCTTAATTTTAGAGGAGCGCGAGCCACTGTCGGAAACACCGATGGAGACTACGCGACCGCCAAAGCCAAAGGAAGCGCCACAGGGACGCTCGAGCCAGCGAGGAGGCTTAGGAAGTGAGAACTTGGAGACTTGAGGCTGGGACTGGGCCTTGGCGAAGAAGTCCTCGCCGTCTAGAGCCTGGTTCTGGTCATCAATGGCTTGTGAGGTATCGGTCCGGGTGTTCTGGAGAGTCTGGACCGAGATCTTGCCGTCAAATGATGCAGTAGCGAAGAAGTTGGGGTTGTGCGGGTTCCAGCGGGTCTGGAAGGTCCAGTTGGTGACAACGGGGAATTCGCCATAGGCCACACCAGTTTGCGGGTTCCAGCAGATGTTGCGGTTATCCTTGCCGGAAGAGAGGAGGAGATCCGGATCATGGGCGCACCAAGAAAGTGAAAGCACACCGGACTCGTGGCCCTTCAATGTCCGCTCGGGAGCATGCGAGTTACGCAGATCCCAAACATAGATCATCGGGTCCGACTCGAGAGGAGTTGAAGTGATCAGCTTGGTAGGCTTCTCGGGATCCCAAGCAACGGCGCTAACAGCCTTCCGGCCCATGTTGTTGAGAGTCAGGCTCTCCTTCTTCGTCTTAACATCCCATACAGTCACGAAACCGGCACTGCTACCAGTGACCAAAATGTGAGCGACCTTCTTATTCCAGTCCAAACACTCAATGTCGTCTGTGCGAGCGGCATTGTTACCCAATCGGAAGGGGTTATCGACGTTGTTCAGATCGGAGAGGAAGAGCTCTCCTTTCGCGCCACCGGTGGCCAGGAGGTTTGAGTGCTTAGGGTTGAATTGAAGGGCCTTGATGGCACCCGAGTGCTTTGTTGTTCGCGACATCAAAGAATCACTAAAAACTGTCAGCCACTTTCATCAGATGCCATTCTAGGCATCATCCACCAACCTCGATCCTGCAAGAAGCTTATCAGCGCTCCACAAATCCAATGCACCATTCTCAAGACCACCCGCAATAACACCGCGCTTGGTATCGTCGTAATCGGACCATGCTAGATCATTGAAACTATAGGATTGTTCCCATTAGCGACTGCAATCATTCTCAAGCTCTGAAAGATTATCATACCCAGCATCGGTATCGATCTTGGCCACCGGGTGTAGCTCCTCGCTGGCATCTTCGCGATCCAGGCCAAGATCCCAAAGCTCAAGGCAAGTCTTGTTGGAGAAATCGACGTCGACAGCACCCGCCCGAGTTCCAGTGGCAATCAATGGAGATGCAGCACCAGGAGACCAGGCAAAGGTGGCCGTCCTTGGGATTTCCCTTAGACGGACCATGACGACGGTAAATGGATGATAGTAGTGGGGGGAGGGAGAGGGAGTGAGGTGAATTAAATTTTTGAAAAAGAAACAAGATCGTAGACGGTCATCCAACAAAGATTATTAAATCCAAATCCCACCCCTGTACATAAATTAGAACAACGGGGGGTGCGATACTCTACTAGTCAACACCAAGTGGCCTCCTGGACTCTTTGGAGGGACCGGGGAACACGCGCTAAACTCAATTGGGCACTCGCCAAAACACCCCCGAGGACGCCCGCACGTGATATCAGTTGCTCTTCTCGTTGCGACCCCGGATATGAACCACACTTGTCCGACTAAAGCAAGCACTCTGACGTCAATTCAATAAACTACAAGCTCTCTAGCTGTACCTGTTCATAACTGCCCAGTAAAGCACGACCATTCGCCCTAGACCGGAACCAGAAAATCTTGCCGACATCATGAGTGAAACCAACCGTCTTAAGAGCACCATCTACGTCGGTGGTCTCGACCAGGCCGTCACAGCTCATACTCTGGCAGAGGCATTCGTGCCTTTCGGTGAAGTTGTCGACATCTCACTTCCAAAGCCAGACCAACCGAAGACGGACGACGTCCACCGAGGCTTCGGATACGTGGAATTCGACCTTCCCCAAGATGCCAAGGAGGCAATCGACAATATGGATGGCAGTGAACTGTACGGGCGTACGATCAAGGTTGCTGCAGCCAAGCCACAGAAGGATGCAAACGAGGGCCTAGGCAGCAAAACTGCTATTTGGGAACAGGTACGTTGGGGTTTACAATATCCGATGGAGTTACTGAAATCGCATCTGTCGCATTCCATACTAATTCACAATTTTCTTACAGGAGGGTTACTTGGCAAAACATGCAGTTAGCGAGGAAGACCGACAAGCAGCTGAGGAAGTCAGAGAGGCAAACAACCGGCCCCAGGACCCAATGCAAGGATTGGAACAACTTGATGTCGCGGGGCCAAAGCCCGAATGATATGCGCAAACTTGATAATGGCCATGACGATTATGAACCACGAACGACAGTACTATTGCCGAAAAACACACCAAATTTCACTGCGAAGCCGAACTATGTACACATGCTCCGGATCCGAGCACGTTTTGATTTTCTCTTCACTATTTTTTCTGGGCTTCCAATTGTTTCAAACAATAAAAGCGACAAAAATTCAAAAGAAATTGGGATCGCATTCACGGAGCTCAAAAAGAGAATGATGATACAGGTACATTTAGTGCTCGCGGCTCTCGGGGCTGTTGCGGTAGAGACGCAGAGTCTTGTCGCTCATGAGCTTCTTGGTGCTCGCGTAGATGGCGGCGCCGACGGCAACACTGAAAGATAATTGGGTTAGTTGAGAAAGCAGAAACGAAACAGAGAGTCGAGAGTGAAAGGTCGACAGCGGGTGAAGGGAAAGTGAGGGGGAACATGAAAAGTTGGGATGTGTATATGTAGGCTTCGTGGGATAGACGAGGCAAGTCGTGTAAGAGATAAACATACCCAAGGACGATACCTGAATGGCAAAAAAGTTAGCAAATTAACTCTCACATCTGTAGATTCAAGGTGTCTTGGCAAAAAACGTACCGAGAGGGATCAGCTCTGGGGGACACTTCTTAATCATGCGGAGGCGCTGGGAGATGGTGTGGGCTAGATGAAATCCAATTAATACAATCGTTCGGGTCAGGAATTCCCCATATAATGCCACCAGTCATTGACCGGTAGCTTCCATGGGGGTGAGGTGATGCGGCATACCGCTGTGAGCCTCCTTCTGCAGACAGGAGTTAGTACTAGCCGAAACCCGATCGTATGATCCCGAGGGAGGAGTAATCAACTTACGGGCGCCGGGTTGAAGAGAGCCCGCGAGGGCTGCATGCGCAGAACCTGAGAGGGGTACATGGTGTATGTGGTGGAGAGGTGGTGGAGTATAACCGGTGAGAAGTGGGAGAAGATGAGGTTGGAGTCGAGCTTTCCAAGAGCGTCGTTCTGAGTGGCTCGGGTGTTTTGGGAAAAGCGAGACTCTCAGTGGCTCTCGCTTGACCGCCCGCGGTCATACCCGGCACTTCACAGCTTCGATCACCCAACGTCCACTCGTCCTTTGCCCTCTCCCACCCTCACTCTCCTCTCTTCACTCCCAATTCACCGTTGATTCTCCCGTGTTCTTCGCCTGAAGCTACACATCGCCAAAATGGGTGCCATTCCTGAGTACGATCCCGAGGAGCCTCAAGAGACCAAGCCCTTCAAGTTCGTGACTGGTAAGTTCAGACCCCCCTCTCTCCCGCGATAACGGGGGAGGCCAATCGTCGAAATTTGGGGTCAATGGCTAATATTTTTGTAGCTGGTGCGTATATTATCGATTTTCTTGCGTTGGGAAACATCCCGGGGATGCTTCGCGATGGGTGTTCCCGATCGGCCGGGGTATCATATGATTGACATTTTCCAATGCGACTACAGGTTACGATGCTCGTTTCCCCCAAATGAACCAGTACGTCACCTATTCTCCTACATTCATCCGAAATTGTTTCAGGTCTAATTTCCGATCTTTCAGGACCAAGCACTGCTGGCAGAACTATGTCGACTACTACAAGTGTGTCAACGCCAAGGGCGAGGACTTCCGTCCCTGCCGTCAGGTACTTTCGACCTCTACACATTCCACGAATATGAGAAACCAAACTCTAACGCTGCTAACAGTTCTACCACGCCTTCCGCGCTCTGTGCCCCAAGGCCTGGACCGACCGCTGGGACGGTCAGCGTGGTACGTCTTCAAAACCCACCCCTGGAAATTTTTTGCTTTGCGCATACTAACAACCTGAAACCACTAACAGAGGCTGGCAACTTCCCCGCCCACCTTGACCGGTAAATCACCAACACCCGCTTTGTGTTGATTACTTGGGCTTTGAATTTTTTTGGTGTATCGACAACTATCAATGTACTCTACCTGGTCATACGGGGATACATTTCCTTTCTTCCTGATGTAAACCTTCTGGATTTCCGAGAAGGGGTGTCTATAAATTCGCCGTTTCGCAAAGATAAATTTGTTTCATTAGCTTGCTGTGCCAACGTAAATTTCCATCTTGCTTCACTAGTAGGCGCTTCACTAGTAGGCTACCTTGGGTTTTGTTGTCTGGAGCAGTAGATAACATTGTATAAAACACTTCTTTCTCAAAGGCTTAATGATACAATCAAACAGTTGAATCCTGGATACCTCGCGGGGAAACGGTCTAGATGCAATTCGAATGTATCTAAGTCTATGACGATTCAGTCCAAAGAAAAACAGCATCCTAACACGCCCTATATACAGGGAATGCGGGTCGAAAAACCAACAGGCTGTGGGGCACAGCCCGTCATGGTGAAAAACATTCGTATCAGAATGCAAGATATGTACAAGCCAAACTCCGCTCGTGTGAGCAACTTGCTGTCGCCCTGTATAAACATCAACGAAATCAACATGACGTATATACAGCGCATGATGAATGACAATCAGGTTAAGATCAGACGATGAAAACACCTAGCAGATAAGATGGCGAAGAAGAAAAGAAAAAAGAAAAAAGAAAAAGAAACATGCAAACCTCTATAGATCCTAGTCTAGATTCCTCGTTTAAATACCCTTTAATTTCCTGTAGAGCTTTTTGTGCTCCTCCAGGAAAATAAAAGTAGCAATGGTATGAGGACCCAGGCGAATGAAGCTAGGCACCCAACCACGGAAAGTCCAAGCCAGACCCTCTTTGCGACAAATATCCCGTAGTAAGCCTGCAATGCTGTGTCCCCGACTCTCGGCAGGGGACGCAGTCATAATGCGAGTCTTGATAACGTCAACAGGACTGCACACGGTAGTTGCGACGAATCCAGCCATGAAGGAGGCCGTGAAATGGGTTCCCAGATTATCTTTCATGCCGACTTTCTCGATGCACATTTTCTTGAAGGTATCATATGAAGCCAGCTGGGAGGCGGTCATGAGTACGGCGCGAGTGGAGTTCGGCCATACACCACGGAACAGAGAACCGAAGCCTTCTGTTTTGGTCATTTGCACCAGTCCGTGGAAGGCATTGCGGTAGTTGCGACGCTTCTCGATTGGCAATGCGGCGTCGGACTGCATGCGCACGTTCATCACGTCGGCCGGGTTGCCTGCAAACCCGCCGATGAAGCCCGAAACAGTGGAAATGCCAATTAGAGTAAGGAAGCCTGGCGATACGGGTGTAGATGTAGGGGAGGTCGGGTCGGGCTTGGAGAGGCGGTTCTTAAGTTCTTCGTAGATACCGAAGCGGGTGGTGGAATAGGTGATCTGGCGCAGGAGAGCAGCCGAGAGCTATATTCATATGAAACCAATTGACTCCTGGTCAGTCTTTTTTTCTTGTGTCGTGCTTGTGTTGGGGGTGGACCTGGTAGGGGTCCTCCGCAATTCAAGGCGTAGCTGCGGAGTTAATACATACACCACTGTATAGACCCGTTACACCATTATTTCTGACGATGTGGCCGAATGTTCCTATCATAGATTTGGGCGCATCGGGCGCACGTGTTTGTAACCGGACCTAGAATGCGACGAGATTCTGCGATCAGCGATGGAGTCCGGGGGTGGCGATCCAGGGTCTGGACCTGAACTTCGGGAGAGAAAAATACCTTGACTAGAAGGAAAAAAAGGGTTAGCCTTTCTCATGGGCATGTCTATGATCGCAGAGACACTTACCTAAATCTAATGGGTGTGTTACTGCCGCCGCAAAACATGAAGCAGAACCTCCAAACCAGAAAGGGTAGTGCACTTTTTGCGACTTGGACTTGGGCGTCGACACAGGCGCCACCCGCGAGTGAGCCGGAGGCTGTAATAGTTTGCTGTCTGCCATGTCTTGTTTCTTTAGTCCCTAAGAAACAAAGACTCCTGGGCAAATGTGGAGCGAAGTGAATATAGGGAGAGGGGTGTTTGAGGAGAGAAAAAAAAAGGAAGCTCATTTACTATAATTTTTGCAAGAAAATCGCCATTTTTGACCGTGACCTTTTTGACGTAATTTTTGGATCGCCAATACGGACACAAATCAGGTCGCCGAATCCATGGCTACCCACGGCGTATCTTGACCAATCAGCTTGTGTGCCTGTGAGGATTCTGGCAATCTCCACCAATCAGGAGCTCGGGTTCGTTCTTACCCCGGTGAACCTCTGTAAGACACTGATTTAAGGATTTGAACATTAACACTTCGGAGGTAAGAAGTAGGTCCCGACAAACCTATTTCATGGCCTAATCGTCATTGTCTGTTTTTTCAATTCATCTAAAATTAACTAAAACCTGATTGGTTTCCAGTTTGCACTGGTCATGTAGCCTGTATACGGGTATCATCGGTGGAATTGCGGACGTTTTGCGGACACAAGGATCGGATCCGTTACCGAGGGACGAGGGGTTCTCCAACTTCAAAGTTTCACCCCTCCATGCGATTATCGGAGGTGGAGAAGTATATATTAGAATTGGGTAATGAATTCGGTTTAGTTTTTTTTCTACTTTGTGAAGCCCACTTATTATCCCGTCCTGCGGTGTACCTTCTAGGCTATTCTTTGGAACGCACTAGTCGCAGATCAAAGATTAGTTTACTAGTATCGACCTTCCAAGGAAGAGACCTTAGCACTGTTTAAAGCCAGAAGCAAAATATGGTTGGAAAAGGCACCGATTTGTGATCTCAAGTCATTCTCTCCACATTCGTGGATTTATTATTCGCTTATGTATGTACTCAATACCTGACAGATAGAGTACAATCCATCTACACCCACAAACATATATTCCCGCTAGCCTTGCTATTGATTGATACGTATACATACTATCAAACATACTCAAGTATGTTCTACATAGTATGTTCTACATAGTATGTTCTACATAGTATGTACCTACTCAGTCCTAGGTATATACTACTATTTACAATCATAGATTTAGAATCATCAAGCCCTCCACCTGAAGACTGAAGTGCTTGCAAGGCTTCTCAACATTTACCACACATGATTTGATGTAAACACCGATCATGAAGAACCACAAGATCCTGTGTGCATAAGCCACTAGGGGCTTTCCGCGAGACATTGATCCGTGAAATTCTCATCGCGCCCATTGAGTCGGTGCCATGCGCAACGGGAACCCTTCAAAGCAGTCCTTCAGTCGGGACACCATCTTCCAATGCAAAATACTCGTATCGTCTGGCGCGAACCCCTCAAGGATCTATCGGTCCAATATTCGGCTCAAGTGATTGACGTACTCTGGTTAGAAAATGGTTTTTGATTGATAATGGGTTTCTTTCAAAAAATGGGTTGCCAAAGAAAATAGTTTGCAGTTTGATGTGCATAGCCTTAACTGGTCAACTGGTACTTATAAACTCAATCTCACTTCATGATGGATGCATACATTGCCCTAAATAACATTAAAGACAACTTAAGCTTCAAGCTTTGTCATCGATATATAAATTCACAGCCTCAAAATATTTCCCACCATCATGTGAATAATTGATTTGACCTCTTCTATAAGTGCTGTGCAAGTACCGCAGCCTATCAACTAGTGTAGTTAAAGTACTACTAAGATTTGATGGTTACCACAGCCAGTTGACTTAGATGCATTCAAAATTCAACATTTGAATGTTCAGTCTCTGGCCTCCATACTAAGACATCGAGAGGTAACATTGGTAAGGCGATGCTAATGTTCTGCACATATGAGAAGCCTCATATTATGTACCTACTAGTAAATATTGGAAAATCAATACCCAATATGCTTACCACCAAACTAGTATTAGGCCATTGAAAACTTGATAGGAAAGAGTAGATTAGTGCATATAGCCATTGAATCTGTACTTCGGAGAAAAAGGCCCACAGCGGAGAAGGTGATAGTTCGGCGGCTTATTTACCCGACCCGGGCATGTTTTCAAGATTCCAACGGCTCATTCAGATTGACGGTACTATCTAACCAAACTCCCAGACATGCGCTTATTTGCGACAGGACGTGCTCTGCGTGCCAGCAGCGGCCGCTGGTCCATTGTTGCAGCCCGCCCCAGAATCCCAATCCCGCGTATCTCCCCGCTCCACGAATCCATCCCAGCTGTCAAAAGAGACTGGAGCTCCACAACAGCTCTCCGGACAACCGACCACAAAGCCAATACTCAAGCACCCGGACAGATCCCGCAAAAAACACAATCTACCCAGACAATTGAGGGCGTGGCCTACCCAACCGACCAATGGACCAACACCCCCGACCAGATTCTCTCCCACGTCGGCCGCCGCCTCTACCTCGATGAGAACCACCCCCTAGCAATCACCCGCAAGCTCATCGAGAGCCAATTCCCCGCCCCGGTCTTCGGCAACCATTTCGAGAAGAACCCAGTCGTATCAACGAGACACAATTTCGACGTCTTGGGCTTCCCGCCGGATCACCCGGGCCGTAGTCGTACAGATACATACTACATCAACGACAAGACTGTCTTGCGCACACACACCAGCGCCCACCAACAAGCCTACTTCCAGCAGCTCAATCGCAACGAGCAGACCCGTCCCGAGGAAGTGGGATATACTGTCATCGCGGACGTCTACCGCCGTGATGCAATTGACCGCAGCCACTACCCCGTCTTCCATCAGATGGAAGGCGCAATGCTCTGGAAGCGGCCCGATACCGACCCCCTTGGACACTCCGCCGAGACAGCCGCAAAGATCATGGCTGACGTGGAGCTGATCCCGCGTCATGATGTCGTGGTTGAGGACCCGAACCCCACGCTCCATGCTCAGCGCAATCCGCTGCAAGCGGAGCACCACAGCGCAGAGGAGGTGGAGGCCATCGCGGCGCATCTGAAGCGCTCGCTGGAGCGCATGGTTATCAAGGTCTTCACAGAAGGCAGCAAGGCCGCTGCTGCTGCGGGCGGTGCCGCCGCTGAGCCTCTGAAGGTGCGCTGGGTCGAGGCCTACTTCCCCTTTACCAGCCCGTCCTGGGAGATGGAGGTATTCTGGCAGGGCGAGTGGCTCGAGATTCTTGGATGCGGTGTCATCAAGCAGGATCTCTTGATCAACTCCGATGTTCCCAATCGAGTGGGCTGGGCGTTTGGATTGGGAATTGAGCGTATTGCTATGCTCCTGTTTAATATTCCTGATATCCGTCTTTTCTGGTCTCGGGATGAGCGGTTCCTCTCCCAGTTCCGCGCTGGCACTATTACGCGCTTTGAGCCTTTCTCCAAGCACCCGGCTTGCTACAAGGATGTTGCTTTCTGGTTGCCTCCTGCCGCTGTTACTGGCGGAAGCAGTGCTGCCGGTGGAGGTGTGCCATTCCACGAGAATGATGTGATGGAAATTGTTCGTGGTATTGGAGGTGATCTTGTGGAGGATGTTTCTTGTATTGACGAGTTTACACACCCCAAGACTGGGCGCAAGAGTATGTGCTATCGCATTAACTACCGCAGCTTGGAGAGAACTTTGACCAACGAGGAGGCCAATGAGATGCATGACAAGGTTCGAGCTAAGCTCGTGGGTGATGTGGGTGTAGAATTGAGGTGATTCTGACTTCCGAGGCGAGTCAACTTGTACTATATGATCCTATATACCTCTCTATTGTACCATTTCTAAAATCTCAAGCTTGTACAACATGTATTCATGGACCTATCCTCCTTTGTTTTTTTTTACTTGCACATGCACAGGCGCAGAGGTGTGTTTTTTTGAGTATCAGATAACCCATTTGAGATCGATCCGAGGTAAATATGAGCCTCGATTGGAATATTCATGGATGGTAGTTTATTATACAAGAAATGAGGATAGAGTTATCAGAGACACAGATTGTGCGAAAACAAGGGACAAACCACCCCAACACGAGACAATCCAGACGCCTCCAGTCACATGCAACAACGGTGTATCATACAGATTCAAGAGACAAGTAGATATTAAGGAAGAAGTTTTTTTCCAGACCCAACAGCCAGCAGAATCCAAATGCCAATCCCTATCGTGATCATGACGTATGATATATGGTACAGAGAGAAGAAAAGAGGTGAAGAAAAAGGGAGATTATGGCGAAGCGAGAATTTAGGCGTTCTTGACGACACCAACCTTGGCGGCCTGTAAGAAAGAAAGAAAAGTCAGTTCCCAAACATATTTCATTCCATGCAATGCAGTTTGGAAACTTACCCGAAGAACCCGTCCGTTCAGGCGGAAGCCCTTGCTCTGGACGTACATCACGTCACCCTCCTCGAGCTCCTTGGATGGGGCCATGAAAGTGGCCTCGTGCAGGTTAGGGTCGAACTTCTGGGCCTTGCCATCAACCTGCTCGGCAGGGTCGAAGCGCTCCAAGCCGTGCTTCTGGAGGGTGTTCATAAGGATGTTCTCAGTCATCTTGAGACCGGTGACGAGGTCAAGAAGATCCTTGTTCTCCTCAGTCGGGGCAGCGCTGAGCTTGTCCGCGGGCACGGCCAGCAGCGCGCGGTCAAAGTTGTCAATGCTGTCCAGGAGGTCCTTGGCGAATCGCTGGATAGCGAAGTTGCGGGCACCGTCCATGTCGCGCTTGGTGCGCTCCTGGAGGTTGCGGAAGTCGGCAACGGATCGCAAGTATTTATCCTAAAGCAAGACACATGTTAGAGACTGATTATAATGATGAGACAAAAAAAAAAGATGGATAGCTAAGCTAAGCTATGCAATCCAATGGGAGCCAGTCAAGTGGATAGATACCTTCAATTCAACGACCTCCTTCTCCTTAGCCTCAAGCTGCTTCTTGACGGGGTCCTCGGCCTCGGCATTTTCGGAAGCTTCGGCCTCCTTGTTCTCGGTGGAGTAGAAGCGGCGGGAGAAAAATGTCTGGGGAGCGAATGGCCGCACGGCAGCGGGCAGACGTGTTTGCAACTGTGATGTTCGGAGAGCCGATGACGCGGAGGATGTGGAAGAGGAAGCGGCTAGGACCGAGCGGGCAGCCTGTGCCTGTCTGAGGAGGGTTCGTTGAAACATTATGAGAAAATTGGAATTGAATTAAAAATGAAAGGTGAAGAGAGCAAGAAGGTGTTCGGAACTGCTTGCGGACTTGCGATCATCGGGCAAATTTGGATCGGGAATCACCTGACCGCGGGAAAATTAAATTGCTGGGCCGATGTCAGGTCTTCTCCTGATTAGGAATGGTTGGCCGCTAATCATTAACGTGATGGGCTCAAGCCGAAGGCAAAACAACCTTCAAGTTAGAATCTCTGATTATTATATATTATAAGGGCAGTTCAGTACGATATAACTAGCAAGAATACAGAAGGAAGGAAATATAAGAAGGAAGAACGGGAACAGGAATCGGGAATAAGGATTCAAGTCATAAGCGGTCACGCGATCAAAGGAACCAGGACCGTGGTGACGACGGCCACCAGCATTGATGTTCTTAGAGTACACTGGCCTGACAAGGTCCGGCAGTTCCTCACGTACAGCCTCCAGATGTCGATCGATCAGTATATCTATAACCTTGCCGACGGCCACTTCCCCATTACCTCTAATGTCGACGGGGCGTTAAGATCGGGTTCCACCACGCATGTGTTCATATGTACGACCGATATCAATGACCCTAGGGCGCAGATAGAAGGATATGAATTCCTATCTAAGTACATCGAGGAGTTCTAGCCCCTAAAGTCTAATCATGTGACTGGTGAATAATAAGGAAGTCGCCCGAGGCTTTCTTGATAGCCACATGGGGGGTGCGATGAGAACGTTGCTTTCCCACTCCGTGTTCATTCTGGTGAAGCTTTCTTGAGCTTCCCATGGAACCAGCCAGCGTCTGTTGTGATAACGAACATCCTCGACCACGTCTAAATCTTCGCGAGTAAGGTTAAGTGGTGCCGCGATGTACCCGGTTTTAATATCGTTATGACCCGGCGCACGGCTGTAGCCAAGCATCCATGGCACATGTTTCGATAATCCATCCCCCTAGGAAGACGTTACTGCCAATCATGTACATCCAGAGAACACCGTGGGCGAAAGCCACCGGCGATTTGCCTCGCGGTACTCGTGATATCTTCATGGCGCCCATTGAGTCCCAGCCCCCCCGAGTATCCTTGCAAGGATCTGGTCCGCAAAAGATGTGGTATAGTAGGCTCGATTCTCTGAGAATGATCTGGCCTTCCGGAAGGAGGATAAGCCACCGTCGGTCAGATGACCTACGTCATCTGCTTAACTATTAACTACATCCATGAATTGGGTAATAACTTACGGGTTATATGCAAATACACCAGATGTAACTCTGATAGATGAGCCCCATGAGCGTGATTCCCATCAATACCATCTGAGGTCCATTCACAAAGTGTGCATGGCCTGTATACATCCTTTTCTGCATAAAGCTTGTCCGACATAACCGAGTTATGATGGGATCGATGTAGCATAAAGATGTTGTTGCTTCATCAGATGCTGCTTTCTTTTTCTCCTCTGGTGTTAAAGATGGTAACTTAGAGGAAACCACAGGCTTTTTCGCTGACAGATAGGGAGTTGATTCAAACCAGCTCGTTCCTTGTTTCTGTCTGTTGCCAATTTCAACACCTCACCCAGGGCTTTGTACTGTTTGCCTGTGATATTGTATGCTTCACACCAGAGTGATAGAGCAAGCTCAAAAGAGCTTAGCCCGGTGCTAGATGACCAATCTGATGTCGCAACATTGGCCCTCCTCCAGATCCCTTGTGCAGTGGGCCATAATTTCCTTGGAAATAGTGCTCGCTATACCACTTGTGCTGGAGTTTGCGTTGTCGTCAAGAACAATGGTCAAACCAGACAAGACTTTTCTCTTCAATGTTTGACACTACCGTCCAGACTAAGTCTGGGAGCTCCTCGCGGAGCTCGGTGCATGCATCATTCCAACCAAGATTTCCGGGGCAGCGCTACGGATTTCTCCGCCAACTTGGTATCCAATCGAAATGTACCACTTGCCCCACAATATATATATAGACTTCTTTGATGACTAGGAACCAAGGCCTTTCCAGTAGAGGATTGGCTCCGGCGACATTGGAACTCTCTCCATTCTAACATCACCCTTTGTCTGAGATGATGACTCGAGGTAACCCGCATCTGGATGTGCACAAGTAGTCTGCCAGGCGCCGGCCCCAAATCATCGCTGGGTCTGTGGATTTCCCAGGAACGAAGCCGTTTCGATTCGAGTTCTTGAAGATTAGTGTGACACAGGTGACTGTCCATGTCATATGGGTATCTGTTATAGCGTTCCGCTGGCGCCAGCAGGCAGTATGCCTAGAGCACCTGAGCTTCATTCAGATGCACGAATGTATCCTTGTTGGTTGGGACATGCGAAGCCATGTCGTAGGCATGATGAATATCGAAATCCAGGATTTGGTCTTGCTTTTTCGCAGCAAGGTCGAGCTTGCCCTTCACCAGCGGCGGGCCTGGCTTGTTTCTATAGGGCATGACTGCTATAGCGCATCGACGGTATATGCGTCAGGATCAAATTCATCGTATAGCAGGGTGAACGTAGCGGACGCCGCAAGCTTTATTCATTGCGATCCTCCGCACCACGCGGCAATATCGGCCTGGGTCCGGCATGTTGCGAGGTCAACATAGTATTTATTCGTAGCTTTGATGTGATCTGGCGGTATTGGTCTGCGTTTGATACCCTCCACGACAATGTGAGGGCTCACCATGAGTGGGCAGTAGGTCGAGGTGGCTCTCCTCAATTTCCATGTGCCCGGACTCCGGAGGCTGGCTCGCGGCTGCTGGTTGAGGAGCCTTGGGCTTGAATTGTTGAGCCACCTCTTCCACCTGCGATACCCACGGCCCAATTCACACGTTGCAGCGTCTCTTACTTGCGGGGAAAGTCAACATGTTGAGAGTTGCGGCCACACAAGAGTGAGAAGGCTTTCTGCACCTTGCTAAGATACGCCTCACTGAAGACGCTCCAAAGTTCCATGTCACTATTCAAAGCCGCGAGCGGGAGAAGCTTATTGGAGTCGTTCTCGATATCGTTCAATCTTCGGCGCTTGTCTGAAGTCCTGATCACATTCGGGTTCGATTCATCATCGCCAGCGTCGACATCGGCGAAATCTGCAGCGTTGGGATTGTCTTCATTCTCATCCTCGTTGGTGTTCATTTTATTGCAATTTGAGGGACTGGCATGTAGAAACTCCTCGTCTTCCCTGTCATTAAATATTTCTGGAATGTGTGCAATGGTTCGGCTCTTAATCTGCGGCTTGTGACTTGTCAAGGCGAACATTTTTTGAATTGAGGTCGATTGTAGGAAGTGGATTTGAGGCCAGGGTGGGAGCCAAGAAAGAAGAAATCAAATGAGAATTCTCATTCTTGTCTCTACGGTGGTGCTAGGTGGAGGAGGATGATGATGATGCCTTTGGAGGAGGCATCAGGGGAGAGGTGGAGGGGCTTACTGACGAGAGAAACTTCCAAGGCTATGCCTTGGTTTCAATGAGATCGATAACAATTGAGCAACGAGTGAGGGAAAAGTGAGAATTAGCGAAGGGAGAAGTGGGCTATTGTGCGTTAACGATAACTTTCCTTCTGGGCAGGGATGGGAACATGATGCCTTTTTCGAAGACCACGAGAGAGGGGGGACTTACTAAAGATTGATATGAAAGATCAATGCCAAGGCTACACCTTGATGTCGGTGGCTCAATCGGAATTGAGCTGTGTTCGAGGAAAGACACGGCCAGTCCATCAATAAGAGGGGACTTGGGTTTTGAGCTCCGCGTTTTCTTTCCAGAAGCCGCAAAGATTGAAATCCAAAACCCATACTCAAGTGGTACGTGGTGGAAGGTGACTAACTTCGACCAGTAGACTTGACAACTGGAGGAGGTTGGTGACTCTCTCCACTGATCGTTTGAAGCCAGTGCTTTCCGAAAAGAATCCATCGTGCGAGCAAAGGTAAGTGTTAGCGCGGAAGGAATGCAACCGCTGCTCAGGGAAAGGAAAGAACGGAGAGAGAAAAGCACTGGATTGGCTATGGACAATCTCTCTCGGGGGGATGGAGAGAAGAGGGAAAAGGAAGGAAGGAAGCAAGCACTGGAATCTAGATATAGAGGGGGTCACCTGACCCCTCTCTAACAGTAAGTAGAAAAGGATTTTCGGTTTCACATCGAGTTCTCGTGAGCACTAAAAAATACCTGCTCGACAGGGCAAAAAAATGAGTCGATAGTCAGGGATGAGCTGGTGATCGGGATTGTACTAGTTTCAGGAGGAAGCCTTTTGTTCATTCCAATCTATAAAAACTTCCACCCCCAGATACTTGCCAAGAGCATACATAGTAGTAAAGAGACTCTGCCGAAGCTACTACACGGCTTTATTTGCTTCTTGTTTGGTATTTGTTGACAAACAGGGCACCACGCATATGCGCATGATGCATCGCAATATCAATACATTGAGTCTTGGAATGTTGTTCATGAAGAACAATCATCCGTGGGGTAACTGGGGTTGGAACATCTGCTTTCTAAAGCTCCTCATGTGCATACATCTCAGATTGTCTCTCAGATTCACAATTTTGCATTACCAATTCGTACGCCGCATAAGCGTAACGCGCTCCACCTTTCAATGCCAACCAATTATCTTGTTCAGAATTACCTCCAATAATCTTGACATGCTCGCCAACACTTTTCTTGATCGCCCTTTTCACGATAGGACGATTGCAGAAATTCCCAAGCATGAAGACTCGATCGATAGGGTTGGATCTTACCCCGTGCTCGTTTTCAACTCCTAGGCCAGTGTAGTCAGCATTTCTATTGCTTATTCCTCTTCTTCTCTCATTCCGTAAAACAAGAAAGATCTGGACTTTCCCTCACCTTGTAGGCAATCCAAAGCCTGGTCCAAGTATTCCGCCAACTCATCAATGTATTCATCTTCAATGGCTTGCATATCTTCCCGGCGCAGAACAGCACCCTCCTCTTCGTCAATCCACCAGTTTTGGAGATCAAGTGGCCATTCTTCATAATGATCTTGACTGTCAGCAACCCAAGAAGTCTCGGTCGTCTGTTCCATTGCAAATTTAGCTCGCCAAAGAGCTTCAAACAGTTGGGGTTTTGATGCTCCCTGCTCAATTTGTCTGCTCAAAGGCCCACCAAGGGACATAACCCTGTAGAAGAGGAGAATTGCAACGCGAGAGCAGCTGTATGAATCCAAAGCAATTTTCATTTGACACCTTTTGCTCTGTGTGTGAAGATGAAGATACGTCATTCCGTAGTCCACTATCATAACTGTTTCCTCCGTCCGTACCGGATCTAATATGGGCATTTTGGTGATTTCGTCATCCAGACATCCCGGATAAACCTTGATCATATCTTGTGGACTTGTGATCATGACACCATTCGGACTCACTCCGGCTGCCTCAGCTGCATCGTTTACAAGCATTCGAATGCGGAGATCGAAAAAGTCTGGGACGAGTACTATGCGAACACTCGCAATTTCGATTTCTGTGTTCTCTCTCGAGATATCCTTGAGGTGTTTAAATGCTTTCACAAAACCTCTCTTGATATACTCTTCAGAAGGAAGTTCGGGCTCGGTCTCAGATTGCGGAGAATATTGAAAATGAGTCAAGATCATAGACACGGTGTTGTAAAATGATTCTCGCACCATCTCGCATTGACGCAAGACCTTCCTGGCCTTTCTAGAACCAGAGATCTCGACCAACGCTGTGACTGTTCCTGACACAAAACTTCTCATTGTTGAGATAGCGTTGATCACTGGTGAGATAATGGGAAGATCCCAACGGTCATATTTCTCTCTTTTGCGCTTGTCCTGAATCCAAAACGCCTGACGGAGTAGCTCTGTGGAATTTTTATACTCCAACAAAGCTTCATTCAAGTTCCCTTGCAGTGGTACTGCTGCTATGGTGCTTATATTGTTTAGGGAATATGCATATGCTGCTATTCTGTGTGCGGAGGAGCATTATGTCAGTTTGTTTCCACCAGAAACTCATGAAGAAGCTATAGGAGACACAAACATGGAGTCCAGGCCAAGATGAATGGCGATAGGCTGCACATGTGGGCAAGGCAAATCGTCATTGAACGCATGCAATGGTCTGCACAGAATCGACACAAGAAATACATGCCGAAAGATGGACATAAGACGCATTTTTCTCTGTATCCCAAAGGATACTCAGTGCCGTTGTTAACTTGAGTGCTTTGGGGATCTTTCGGGTTCCAAGTTTTCAGGGTCTCAATGAGGCTTGATTAGCGCCGAGCCTCACCGGGGTCCAGCCCTTCTCGGACTGGGCCCAATAGTGGAGCCAGGGAAGTCAGCAGTGTACATAGTAGTAGTAAGAGCCAACACTAAGTTAGCTATACTATTGACAGACAATAGGTATAGAGATACTTATAAAGTATTTTGATAGGTCAGGAAAACGGGTAATCATTACTTTCAGGGCTTTTTAAAGCATGCTTTTCTCCTTTTTGATCAGACTTGGCAGTTTGGGACAAATCATCTTGAAAGTGTCTGAGAATTGCCAAATCTGGGATGCATTTTGCAGACGGTTTGGGGATTTCAACTTTTTTGAAGTGAATATCGGCTTGACATTTCATGGTGTAAGTCTTTACCCGACATTCGTAATGATGTGTGATGTGGGGAAGAAACCCATACACAGTACCATCGGGATGTGGGGTTGAATGTAGTCCCCGGATAGATGCCCGCATATCGAGCTCTCTCGACATACTACCACTTGGGCAACTACTACCTTTAAGAAATATCTACTTCCCCGTGAATTTCCCCGGGAAGTATTTCTAATTTAAAGCTCGACACACCCTCGGCACCTGTCACAACAGATTCTACCAAACACCCTATCGAAACATTTGAATTAAACATACAGCTCCGTCCCCACCCCGCAATCCTGGATTCTACAGCAGCAAGGCGCCTTCTCCAGCTCCAACAAACCCTTAAAATGTCGACTCAGACATTATCTGGAAAGGTGGCCATCGTCACAGGGTCAAGCTCGGGCATTGGCGCCGCCATTGTTCGTGAGCTATCCTCCCGTGGAGCAAGCACAGTGGTCAATTACCCTTTTGCCGGGGAGAAAGAAAATGCCGAGAAAGTGACAGCATCTCTCTCAGCCCCCACCATTGCTGTGGAAGCCGATATGTCACAAATTGCATCGCCTCAAAAACTGGTAGATGCGGCAATGGCTAAATGGAACCGCATTGACATCCTCGTCAACTGTGTCGCATTGGCTGTGAATAAGCCCTTGGAAGAACAGACCCTTGACGACTGGGATCTCCTAGTCAACATTAACGGACGCGGCACCTTCCTCTTGACTCAAGCTGTTCTACCCCATATCACTAAGGGCAGCGGGCGGATTGTGAACATTGCTAGTATCTCGGCCCGGGGCCCGCCACCAAATCAAACAATCTATGCTGGAACTAAGGGCATGGTTGATTCGTTTACAAAGTGTTGGTAAGTGGCAATCCGGACCCAGCTCTTTTATGTATATAATTATAGTGTGTTAACTTCGATTCCAGGGCTAAGGAGCTTCCTCCGAAATATGGGTGTACTGTGAATTCTGTCAGCCCTGGTCCAACCATGACAGAAGGCTTTGCTGCTGCTGGAGAGGAACAGATGAAGATCCTTCAGCCGATCATTGACCAGACTCCCGTCGGACCCCGGATGGGACAGCCCGATGAGATCGCTTATGCTGTTGCGTTTCTTTGCGAGGAACGGGCGCGCTGGGTCAATGGAACACACCTCATTGCTTCAGGAGGGTTATTCATTGATTAAGCCAGAAATATTTATACGTTAGGATTACATATCTCAATATACAGCGTTCAATTTTTGGTGTTTCGATCTGTGTCCGTGCGGGATCATGACTGTAGGTATTTACTTCATTGATAGTGCCGTGAACACACCGGAT
Source organism: Penicillium verhagenii (assembly GCF_028828195.1). Classification (NCBI taxonomy): domain Eukaryota; kingdom Fungi; phylum Ascomycota; class Eurotiomycetes; order Eurotiales; family Aspergillaceae; genus Penicillium; species Penicillium verhagenii. Next base: position 1,829,741 of record NW_026643171.1, read on the forward strand.
GATCAGGCTTCCCCGAAGGCTTTATCGCCCCTAGGGCCCTAGGGCCATGTACCCGATCCACGTTAAAGGCCCAAGGCCTACCTAGGGCTTGCTTGTAAGTCGGGAAGCCTTGCTAATTTATCAACGGGACACGTTGCAATACGTGGCACTTTATTGAGGCGGGGCTGTTGCATTGCCATGACGTGGGTACGCCTAACATCGGAAGTTGTTATCACCGATGAAGCTTCCCCAGATCGCGTATGCGTAGCTGCTAGGTTGGATAATTGGAAAAAGCTCTCCACAGTTAGCAGTATAAGCGCAAATATAAACAGTGCAGCCTTGCGCTATGCGGCATGCATAGCCGAATATTCCCCCTGGTCGGTTATGTAGGTGGCCGTGACAGCTAACTAACGAAAAGAATACCTTAATGATCAGTCTCCACTGCCCGCAGCGGCACTGCCCGGATAAACCAAGCCCCACGATATGTGTATCCAGGCAGAATAATAAACCAGGGTCAAAAGGGTCCCTTGGAGGTTGAGGCGGAGTGTCTCGGATTCGCCCCAGATCTTTGCGCGGTAGATTAGTTTCCTGCAGGGCGGAGCTCTGGTGGAGGCGGCAAAACCGACGAAACAAAAGCCCAAAGTGCAGACTGTGGCGTGTAAGGTGTGGCGCATAGGAGAAATTTCACCAATGATTTCCTAAGTGAGTTTAGACTGGTGGAAGGGGCTCAGCCAGTACGCGGTGCAGTGGACATGGAGATGTGGGTCATTCCAGGAACGGGAGGTTCGGATTGTCGCTTTCGTTCCAAGTCGGGCTGTGCAGGTGTAGAAATACGCAAACACGCCGATGAACTCCCTTGGCTGCGCCTCGGCGAGTAAAACCCATGGGTGAAAGGTTATGGAAAGAAAATAAATACTCGGCTTTTTTCCACTATACATTTTTTCTCTCTCAAGTTCATCATCAAATCTAGACCTTTTACCTTCTTCAGTGGCAAACCTTGAAATCGCCTCAATCTTTCCCCCTTTATCAACACTCTTATCCGCCCACCGCTTTTCTCTCCCACTTAAACATCCCACCACTCTACACCGCAAAAAAAAAGAAGAACAAGAACAAGATGGCGCAATCAGTATCACTTCCAGTATGCTCTCTGGAGCCTGCTTTTGATGCGACTCACTCCTCCCTATCTCGACCTTCTCTATCTATCGACATGAACAGTCTCCCCGCGCTTTCCCAGCCATCGCCTCCCTCAAACACACTTTTGATCACAGACCTTAACGATCTCATCCTCTTCCAACCCTCCTCTCTCGATGAAATCCGCAACAAGATCCTCGAAGTGGCCGCTCTCTACTCTTTCTCCCCTCTCCCATCCTTCCGCAGAATCGTCTGCTCCTTCTACTCCGACAAAGATGCCATCACCGTCCGCAAGATGCTAGAAGGCAACAACCTGCTCCGCCACACCACCCCCCGGATCTACTTTGGCGAGCCGACCCCCATCCTCAGCGAGGAAGAGATGCAGCGCACAAGACTCCTCTCCGCCCCGCAAAGCGATAAGCTGTTCTTCATCTCCCCACCCCCGAGCCCCCCGCACGGATGGATGATGCGCAACGAGGACCCCCCAAACAAAGAAGTACACGCCCACGATCTCGCCTATGCGCTGGCCATGCTTAAGACCGATCAGCCGGACCCAGAGCCCATGAGCGTTGACCCGGCTACCCCCGTTTCTATCTCTTCCGACCAGAGGACGCCCAGCTGGCCGCTTGCGGCATCGCAGCAGCGCAGTCGCAGCAGCACTATTATCTACAATCCTGAGGATCATGGTCATAGCCCGAACTTGCCGGCTGTCATGGTTGAGGATGTTAGCTTGGCGGCTGATGAGGATATCGATATGGATGATGTTATGTCGCTGCAGAAGATGCCGCCTAAGACTTCCCGCCCGCCGGTTGAACTGATGGGGTAATGGGCTTGAGAAAATTGTTTCTGCGTTCTTTTAGTTATTAGCGGGGATTCTTCATGCATATAGATCATACTGATGATGCTATCGTCTGGCGTTGGGGTATGGATTCTGCATTGCATGGGTTCGGGATATTGGGTATCAACATGTGTGTGCATTTTTACTTGAGATTTCTATATAATACAGCTGCATATCATTTCCAATCTGCACATAAGCAACCTTTGTAATATGTAAATATTTCTTGTAGAACGAGTTCTACCTACTTAATACTAGTATCAAGATTGATATTAGGTCAAAATCCAGAAAGAGTCATTCAACGTCTTGAGGCATCCCGAGGAGGTTATTAGTCCGTAGATGAGACGAAAAGGGCCCAGCGCAAACATCCATACTAGTTCCTCTTTCCGAGCCTGTTTGAAAGAACATTGAAGTACATATCCGGCAATTCATTAAGGAGAGCAGTTTTCAGTCCGAGCTAATCTTCCATCGTTTGGTACATTATAAATACGCTAAAAACATTCACTGTGTTGGACACCCCGGCGGTGGTACATCGTCTGTCTCGTTCTCAGCATCCCGATCCCCCCCATTATCCCCTTCCCCTTCCTGTTGTTGTTGCTGCTGCTGTTGTCGTCGTCGTGCCTCCATATTATTTCTAAATCGCTGCCCGAGCTGAGCAAAATCTATCTCCTGCCCGGGCGGATAATTTAACATTTCCCCCACAACACTCGCCTCGCGATCTGCACCTTGCTGGCGCAAATAAATTTGGAAGTCCTGAAGCATAGCTTGGCGGATTCTCTGATGGGTAGCAGGATCTAGCTCTGGGCCCGAGTGAGGAGTGAAGCCTCGCGCTTGTTCTGGTTCTGATACTGGCTGCGGCGTTTCCGTCGAGGCAGTTGTCGATAAAGGCGTATCTGCACCTGCAGATCCGGATGATGAAGATGTACTCATTCCCATCTTGCGCTTTGCATACTCTATCACCTCTCGTAGGCCAATCCAGCGCGCTGCATTCTGTTTTCTCCATGTGTAGACCTGGAGTGGGGTAGTTGGTCCGACATATACCTGGTTCGGGTGGTCGATTGCCAGGGGCCAGAGGTCTTCTAGTAGTGCCGACTGGGATCTGATAATACCAAAGAGATCACCCCAGATGAGACTTCCTAGAATCCGCATCTGGCCGGTATAGCCAGGAGATTCGTCGGGTCGTTCGATGCCCTCTTCTGGGTCGAAGTCTGGGTCAATGGCAAGGACGAAACCTTTGAAGTCACCGGCCAGAACTAGGGTTGTCGCGGCTCGGTAGGAGTTGGTGGTATAGGAATCGAATGAGGCGGAATCCACAGCAAGGAAGACGTTCTCTTGTATGCGTAGACCTTCATTCTCAGAACTGTCCTCATTTTCCTTGTTGAAGTGGCTAATAGAGTCAAATCATTAGCTAAGTTCTTGTAGGCGCAGAATAGAAACAAAACTAACCGTTTGGCGGCTTCGATATCGCCTTCTGCAATACCATGCTCCTTTCCGTCAACCCATACCAGCTTCAAATGAGGCTTGAGCATATGACAGCCCGTCTGTCCATCTCCCAAGTCGGAAGCATGCGCCTCAAACTTCTGGACAAAATCCGTCCATTGAGCCTCCGACTGCCCATAGGTTAACCGATAGATTGTCAACCCAAACTCAGTCTTTTTATCACCCTTAGAATTCTCCACACCCGAAAGAGCCGAACTCATCCAAGGCTCCCTTGGCAAAGGCCCAGGCGCCCCCCTCATCTCCTCCCTAACCTCTTCCTGAGCCTGAACCTGCTGCATACCCGACTGTCGAAATCCCTCCCCAGAGGTCTGCCCCCGCCCATTCCCATCATCATTCCACGGCATCATACTATCGAACATGATCTGATGACTCCGCGCCTTCACCTTCGCCGCATACGCCTGCCCTCGCCGTTGAGCGTCCCCAGTATGCAGATCACCCGACTTCGCAGCCCGCTCCGGATAAAGCGCCGCATACCCCTTATACCCACCCATAGGAATCATAACCAAGTAATCGGCCTTAACCGCCGTCTCCAGCAGCACATGCAAATGATCCGTAAACCTCCACTGCAGCCGATCCGGCCCGCCCACCGAAAGCACGGTTTGGTGATCCCGTAAACCCTGCAACTGCGGTGCCCGGAGCGCCTCAATATGTCTGCTAACCCACCCATGCGCGCGCTGCGCCATGACCTCAAAATGAACGGACATATACATCGTCCATAATTTCGCGATGCTCACACGCTGGAACTGGCCATTGGCCAGCCTGCGCGCGTTGAGCACCGTATCTGCGCTTGCCCAGTGGTCGTAGATGTAGTTGAAGGTGTCGCGGAGGTACCCGCGGACGATTGGTGTATTTAGGTACTCGAAGACGGCGACCACGGCTGTCAGGTGGTGGATTGCATATTCGAAGTTGCTTGGGTCGTCGAGGCGCTTTTCTTTCCAGCGTTGATCGCTGAGCGGGACTATGCCCTCCCACAGACGGGATTTCAGGGAATGGATGTTCTTGCCGACCAGGCAGAGGCGGCCATTGTCTTCTTCGGAGCCAATGCGGGATGCGACGCGGTGGGCGATGGATTCCCCGCTTGAGCCGGGTGGGAAGTTTGCTTCCAGGATGGGGTATTCGTCGACTGAGAGGCGGACTACGGATGCGTCGGGTTGAGTGCCATCTGGGAGTGGGTTGCCGAGGGCGAAACTTAGAAAGTTGGCTATCGTTTGGGGCTCTAGAATGCGATCAACTGGATTGTCGGGTTGTGCTGGTTAGCTGGGCTTTTTTTTTATGTTATAGGACCGATAGAGGGGCATGCGAACCGATTGCTAGGTCTTCCTGGGCTTTGCAGTGGGCTGCTGTTACCGCGCTGCCACCATACTCAAGATGTGAATACATCTTGGATATATTATTTGTTTGATATTCAAGGAACACTCGTTTACGAGACAGAGAAAAGGGGCGGGGGCCATGATTTTAAAAGCCATGGGGGCAATCGTATGTGCTGGAGCCTCATAAGAGTGAGAGTCTTGATTGGTGATGTTTTGGCCATTGCGGGAATTATAATTAAACTAATGATCTTGGATTTCCAACGCTAGATTGATCTAGGGCCTGGAAGACCCTGATCAGGGTCCGTTGTGATCCACTCGTGGTTTAGCGGCGGTTTAGCGGTGGTTCGGTGCCTGAACCCCCCCCGCACAGTGACATTTCCGATTGGATAACCCAGCCTCGGCTCAAGGCAGCAATTGGTGTTTGCCTAATAACTTTAGTAAACAGCATGGCTGCATGCTAGTTAGTTAGTAGGTAGTAGTTCTTGCATTTCCAAGTTGCTATCTACTCAATCATTCCTTATCCAATCTCCGAACGGCCCACCACCTTGACCCATTGCGTGTCCATTTGGAAGATAGTTTTATATGCTCTCAGTACGGATTTGGGGTGGCTCAAAAGCAAGAGCCACATCTCCCAGCGCCCAGAAAGCCTTGGTATTTTCAACAATGTTGATATTCATGATATCTGATTCGTGGGTGTCTTCATGATTGGCAACATTCAATCCTTGGAGTGATTCTCGAAGCTTCGAAATGATGAAATCCCGATTTTGTCGAAACACCTGGGGCGTAATGCCAACACTCTGCAGGTCTTTGCGTAATTCCCTCCATTCATTTCTCTCATCCGGGGCAAGTGAGCAATCAGGAAAAACCGATCCATCAGGTTGGCTGGACTGGAGCTTTTTTACAAAATTGTCCAATAAACGCTCAACATTTGCTTGTGAAGACCTGTTTGGACTGTTTAACAAATATACTTCCCATGTGTAATTTCTTGACAGCATACCTAGTCAACTCCGTAGCTAGGAGGGTTAACGTCCGAATGAATGTTGTGAGTCTTGGTCCGTTGCAATCAGTCCTGAGAAGAGAATCCGTTTATCTTGGGTCTGACTAGATCATATCACGATTAGAGCGGCTAATATCTTCCGCAGCTGCCCTACCTTTCAGGCCAGTTGACAGAAACATGATTGGCTGACAAAGCGACCCGTCATGTGTGTAAGTTTATTGTTATTTTCCCCACTGACCAGAGTCTTGACATCTCCAGGGCTGAAGAGTATCTTCTTGAAATTCTAATGGAATTCAGGCTGGCTTTCGATAGTGTCATGTAGAATGGAGCACGAATTCCTTGGAAACACAGATTTCTGGGAAACTGGGACCTGATCGTATCCACTGGCTCGGGATTGCGGTCGATCAACTCCGGGGATTATAAATGACGACATTGATTAGAAACCTCGCGAACTTCGGCCAATTATTAGAAATTCATGAGCATCGCAAGTAGTGAATGCTAACATTTAAATGTTATTTAAATAAGACATTGATGTCTATAAACCACTACTATTCTCACTAACTATCTTGTCGTTCACAGCTTGCAAGGCTAACCTCGATGTCCAAAACCATTCTGATCGCCGGCGCCACCGGCAAACAAGGCGGCAGCCTCATTGATGCACTCCTCCAGCAAAATACAGACGTGGAGATCCTAGCTGTCACTCGCGATGCCAATTCCAAAGGAGCCCAGAAGCTCATGAGCAAGTCATCAAAAATTCATCTGATCGAAGGCAACCTCGACCACCCCGAAGGAATCTTTGCAGATGCCCAGGAAATTGCCTCGCAGCCAATCTGGGGTGTTTACAGTGTACAGGTACAGCCAAGCAAGATATCCAATGACCTGCAGAATGCACAAACTAATGCACGTGGGGCGGAACGTACTAGGTGCCGGTCCCAGGCTCATCGGACCAAGAAGCCGAAGAGCGGCAAGGCAAAGCGCTGATCGACACATCACTAAAGCACAACGTCAAATTGTTTGTCTATTCATCCGTCGATCGAGGCGGTGACGCTTCATACGACACCCCTACCCCGGTTCCCCATTTCATAAGCAAGCATCGCATCGAGCATCATCTGGTGGAGCAAACAAAGGGTACGGAGATGGCCTGGACGATCTTGCGACCCGTCGCTTTCCTTGAAAACTTCACTCCCGATTTCTTCGGCAAGGTCTTTGCTACGTCATGGAGAGATGTGGTTCAGGAAAAGCCATTACAAGTCATTTCTGTAGGAGATATTGGGTTCTTTGCGGCTCAAGCTTTCCTGAATCCAGAGGAATGGACGGGCAAATCACTTTCACTGGCTGGAGACGACATCACCTTTGAGGATATGGCTAAGATATACAAGGCGAAGACTGGTCGGGATGTGCCCCTGACCTTCAGTTTTGTTTGTTCAACATTGTGGTGGATGATGAAGGATTTCGGGTACATGTTTCAGTGGTTCTATGACTCGGGCTACGGGGCCGATATCTCCACTTTGAAGGAGATACACCCCGGCTTGAAGGACTTTGAGACATGGCTGGAGACTGAGAGTGGACTCGTGTCCAGATGAGCCTATCGTCACATGTACATTTATCTGTAAAAAATTTATACTAGAATGACTGAGTAATGGAATGGAATTCTGCGACTATACGGCACTCCAGTACTTCCTAACGTACCGTGCCTGTCTCGGTCAAAAGACAAATCGTAACAATCCAACATCAATTGACATCTGGAGCATCATGATATCCATTGAAGCATACCATTGAAATGAACATGCCACGCATCCAGATGTCCACAATAATCCCATCTCACCTTCGGAATCAATCCTATCTACTCCGTACCTGAGAGTCACAGCTGACGAGGCCTTTATGTAATTCAATGGAGTAATTGGAGCAATCTACTGCATCATCTCCATTCAGATAAGAAAAATCGACCAGTTGAGACACACGGAGTACAGTCACAACCTTTGCCCTCATACACGCGCATTAGCTTGCGCGATTTTCAATATGGAAGGTGGCTTTCGGAAAAAGTCTTGGCGGATGACTTGCAGGAAAATTAAAGCCCATGAAAAAAAAGCCCATCGACGGCCCTGTTCAGCCCCTGTTCAGGGGCTCATGGACGCGACGGGCGATAATTGGTTGCAGATCAGTGACCCCAACCGGGCCGGGCGCCCGATGGCTTGGAGCGATATCGGTGCCCTTCCCGGTGCTGGGCACTGGCCATTTATAGGACCGTTCGCCCTTGAGATTTGGAGGCGTGGCCTGTTGGAACTTGGATTCTCTGTGAATTGCATCAGTGGGAGCACTTGGGTCTTTTTGTGCCCGAGATCAACGGGGGCCCGCCCGATGGATCTTTAGTGAAATGGGGGCGTTGATGGCTTTGAATCATGAGGTCACGGCCGGCCTCTTTCCGTGCTATCTCTGGGTATCTTCAAAGTTAGCGATTGGGCAAGGGCTGTCATTCATGCTGTGGCTAACTTTTACCACGCCCGAGCTGAGTGGACTAATTTATCAAATGGGATGTTGGATATACCGGTACCTAAGAGGCGTTGGTAGAACTGGCAGTTTTCTCCTTTAGGAAGGGTATTACGCTTATATAAGTCGGAGGAGGGTTCAACATTGGAAGGGTTTGATGATAAGACTAAACTCTTTCTGATCATATCGACCGCAAAGGGGAAAGTATCCAAACATTGAATCTTGGATGAGGCGCATGAGGCTACGGAGTAGTATCTCTCCCATGGGCCATTTCTGTCATTTCTCCCATCTTGAACAGTTTTTCCCACCAAAGTTCTCATGTCGGACCAGTCCCACTGGATACCGTATAAGGTGAAACCTACACCACGTACATTAGGTTAAGTAGCCGTTGTTTTGCGGGATTTAGAGGGAACGACGTAATTTGGGCTTTTCCCCGCACTCAAAAAAGTGGGTTTCTTTACGTATTAAGGAGCGGTCCATTTGCGGGGAGACGAAAGTAGAGATCTGCCAAAGTGGAAAAAGTGGAAATCTGGGGTTGCGTTTCTGCGGTACAGATGGTACGGATGATACGTTACAGAAATTGAAAACGTTGCAATTGAAGAGATCGAGAGATATAAAGATGTACAATTGGAAAGAAAATAAAAAAAATTAAAAAACACAAGCTTATCCGATGTCGAAAATCCCATAGATAAAAAGCAGGACTTTCTATCTCTTATCTCTCCAGTGGAGACGTTTCACAGATCTAGATGCGATCACCCCCTGGAGCCATAGATAACGCGTGAGTCGTGACAGCTGGTATTCCAATATGGTATGGTAACCTCGTACCTTGAAACCGGTATTGATCCAAAGACTTAAATATTGCCTTGCTTCCCCATGTAACCCTTTCTTCCCCCATTCAAACCTTTTCCCTTTCATGTCTCACGTATCAATTTTACTATCACAATGTCAATGATCGACAAAAAAGTAGAGGAGGGCGCTTTGTCGCCATCTCATTCCAATGTCGGAGAGGTTACCGATGCCTATGCCCACGATGCCGTGTTTGGAGAGATCACAGAAGATGGTCCGAATTATCGCAATGTACGCATTTCCTTCCTCGAATATCCTACTTCCCCTCCACTCAAGTGCTTGCTAACCTTTCATATCTACAGGTCGGATGGCTCGGAACAGCTGTTCTGATGATGAAGACCCAGATCGGTCTGGGTGTTCTTTCGATTCCAGTTGCTTTTGATGCCCTCGGTATCGTACCCGGTGTAATAGTCCTGTGCGCAATCGCTGGTATCACAACGTGGTCAGACTACATCATTGGTGTCTTTAAAATGCGCCATCGTGAAGTTTACGGAATCGACGACGTGGGCGAGTTGTTATTCGGCAAGCCGGGAAGAATCATTCTCGGAACCGCCTTCGTTCTCTGTAAGTTATTGATTTGATTTCCCCCCCAAGATTTGCCTTCAATACCGTACAGCATTTCTGACCTTGCATAGGGTGGATGTTCACTGCGGGCTCTGGAATGCTGGGCATCTCCATTGGCTTGAATGCCGTGTCCGATCACGCCACTTGCACCGCCGTTTATGTCGCCGTTGCCTTTGTGGTGGCATTCATCCTAGGTAGCATCCAGACGCTAGGACGTATCTCATGGATTGCATGGGTTGGCTTGACCTGCATTCTTACCTCGAGTGAGTTTCCATTCTCGGCCCCATTTTAGACCTCGGGCCCCAATCTAATAACCACCACCCCTCTATAGTTCTCATTGTTACCATTGCCGTTGGTCTGCAAGATCGTCCAGCCTCAGCACCCAAGGATGGCGTCTGGGTCTCTGACTACAAGATCATCACCGACGCTTCCTTCTCCACTGCAATCTCAGCTGTAACAACAATCGTATTCGCGTACGCTGGTACACCGGCATTCTTCTCTATCGCATCGGAGATGCGCAATCCCCGTCATTATAATCGATCCCTTATCCTCTGCCAGTCCGTCGTCACTTGCTTTTACATTATAGTCGGCGTGGTAATCTACTACTTCTGCGGATCTTATGTGTCCTCGCCTGCCTTGGGCTCTGCTGGACCGGTCGTGAAGAAAGTCAGCTATGGATTCGCCCTTCCCGGCTTAATAGCCAGTACTCTGCTTTTCGTCCATGTAAGATCGATCCCATTCCCCTCCCCTTTTGCGCCAAACACCCAAGCCCCCAAAGGCCAATCTCAATCCAACCTTGTAATATGTATCCTGATACTAACAACTTACCCAGATCACTGGCAAATACCTCTTTGTTCGAATCCTCCAAGGCTCCCGTCACCTAGTCGCAAACACCATGGTTCACTGGTCCGTCTGGCTCGCATGCACCTTCGGCGTCTCCCTCATCGCCTACATCATCGCAAGCGCCATCCCCGTATTCAGCGACCTCGTCTCTCTCGTAGGTGCCTTGCTCGGTACCCCCATGTGCTTCCAACCCATGGCCGGCATGTGGCTCTACGACAACTGGAGCCGACCCAACCGGGGATGGAAGTGGACCGCGATGGTCTGCTGGTGCGGATTTGTGATCGTCGCTGGAACCTTCCTTATGATTGCCGGCACATACGGATCGGTGATTAGCATCATCGACGACTACAAGGCTTCTGGTGGGTCGGCGGCCTGGTCTTGCGCCGACAACTCTTCATCCTAAATGGGATTTTATGTATACTATGTGTGTTTCTCTAGCGTGGGACCTCAGGGCTGATGATGGCCTATGTTTTTTAACGAACTTGATGGATATTGCTCAGGAATCTTACTATACCACTGCTGCTTTGCAATGATTTTAAATGTCCCATCGCTAAATCTTTTTTGCCTTTATGATTTGGCCAGTCTTCGTGTCTTTGGGATCTTCAGATGGCTTCGATGAGATATGCCCTTGCTATAATACTAAATCAAGAACACTCAAGTTTTCAACTACTATGGTTTTTACATGAGACTGGATTGTTGAATTAGGCAAAAGTAGACATCTGAGTAAGATATCCGTACCCTAAGCAGGATAAATCTCCTCTTTATTTCTTTATTTCTTCATTTCTCCAGTCGAAATAGAGTTATTTCCCCGCATCAGCTTCAGCCTTCTTCAGCCACTTTGCAATTATTACCTAAGTACTAAGCTCATAGACCACAAGTCTAACTCCTTAATAGTTATGGGGTAAAGAGATATGACTTCTTATGTAGGGACCAAGTTTTGACTTGTAGTGTTCACCTCGAATATCGAAGTATAGTCCTGTAAAGTTTGTTTGTTGAACTTTTCGCTGCTAAATTCTCATCTGCACAGCTCTACCTAGTTGGTTTTGGAGACAATACCCAAGCGAGCCTAATCATCCTTGGCTTCTTCGTGGAATCAGTGATATTACAGTACAGTCATACTCTTGGCACCGGCTCATTGCAATGCCTCGGAGTTTAAGTCGATGTAACGTGAGCGTGAAACAAGGAAATTAGCCTGGAAATTCAATACTTGGAAATGTATGCACATGTGTAGTATGGATGGAAGTATGACATTGAAATCGTAAAATAGTCTAGTGCAGGCGGGGACCAGTAAAAGTGTCTACTACTTACTACATATTACTACATATCGCCTAGGTGGAGCGTGCAACGTGCATTGCCTAGGCGTTCATGCGCTACCCACGCCCACTTCGATGTGCCACGTTCATGCGGTGCCACACCATGTAAATTTCGGGACTGGACGAGGCTTAGCGATCTTCTCATAAGCTTCCATAAACCGCAATAAAGTGCTTTCCTCGCCCGCCCTCGCCACCAGGCAGAGCCCGAATGGCCGGCCATTATAACGAAGTTGCCCTACTGGAACCGTGGCGACAGGGTACCCTAGCACTATTCATTAGAAACGGTCCATGGGTGGTCAAACGTACACTAAGCAAAGTTTTACCTGCAGCCGAAGCATGGACGCATAACGAGGAGTCCCCCGGAGCTGCTAGGACATTAATTTTCTCTCTTTCAAAGCAGGCGTCCAGAATATCTCTTGCGGCCTTGCGAAGATCATTTTTCAGTTGGTCTATATGTGTCTTGCTCTCGTTGGCGTTCATTGCCCCTTCCAGGTCATTTTGCTCCACGAATGCTGCAACGTGAAATATCAGTAACTCTTCGCTGTGATACTGTAGGATCATATCCTCGATGTCAAGCTGTCAACGTACGAGCTGGAAGGGCTATGTCGCTGGATTCTTTGTTAAACCTGACGATATCCGCAACGCTTGTCACAGCGCACTCGTCAAAAGAACCAATGAATTCAGGAATGCAGACATTCTTGAAGTCCCAATCTGGTACCAAATGGTTAGTTACCCCTTTCTCAAGCAACTCCAACTCCAACCGATACTGCGACCGCGACAACCTACATGCAATCGGCAATATGGACTTCGGCAGAACCGAGGCATCCTCGCAATGAACCGGGTACCCAAGGGCACAGCCTCCGCTTCGCAGTGCCGCAACCGTCTCTTCATACTCGTCCACCTAGAACCCAACACACCATAAGAGCTCCGGCCATTTTCAAAAGTATCCAAAGAACTGGAGATAAGAGCAACTGACCATCTGCTCCGCCGTCCCCTCCATCTGCGCACAAAGCTGCAGCGACATATTCCATACCCTCGGATCCAGAAACCCCACCGAAAGCCCATCCCAGGACCCCAATTCCATGCCCGGGCTCCTCAACGACCGACCGAGTAATATCTCAGCAAGAACACGCACATCACCTGCCGATTTCGCCATCGGCCCCGGACTATCGAAGAACTCCGTCATGCAATATAGCCCCGTGGTATCCTGCACCCCGGCCGTAGGCTTAAGCGCATACAGCCCCGCGCGTGTTGACGGCGTCACGATCGAGCCCACGGTCTCGGTAGCCATGGCAAGCGGGCTAAAGCCCGCTGCAACGGCGACTGCAGAACCGGTCGATGAGCCGCCGGGCGCCTGCTCGGGTAAAATCCAATTCAATCAGCACGTATAATCAAAGAATCGCCGGCATGGCTCTTGAGTTGTCACTGTACGCACGGAGTGGCCAAGGATCTTCTCGTTCTCCTCTATCTGCCCAACATACGGCGACAGGGTCTGGCCGCCATGCGCAGACCAGCCGGGCATCATCATGGTCATTTTCATGCCGGCGAATTCCTGGGATTGAGCGAGCGACGGTTAGTTACTTAGTTATTTCTGCAGAGTGAGGCTCAGGTGGTATCTAGCGTTCGTTGCTTCGCTCACTGACAGTCATGTTAGCTTTGCCCAGGATTATCAAGCCCGCGTCAATCAGGCGCTGGACAATAGCGCCGTTCTGTGAGGCTTTCGCGCCGAGGAACGCGTATGATCCGGCTGTAGTGCTCATGCCCAGCTCTGAGGCCGTAACGAAGCTATCTTTCAAAACGATCGGGAGGCCATGGAATGGGCTTCGGATCTGCCCTTTCTGGCGCTCTTCGTCTCTGGTCTTTGCGAGGCTGAGGACCTTGGCTCGTGGAGCGGCTGAGATTAGTGCATTGAGTGTAGGCTCGTAGCGGTCGATTTGTGCTAGGTATTGTTGGACGATTTCGGTGCTGGTGGTCTTTTTCTCATTGAGTAGATGCTGCAGGTCAACTGCGTTGGTCGTCAGAACGTTGAAGGACATTTTGATACCGAAGCTTGGAGTTGGGGCGAGGGGTAGGATGGAGTTTCGTAAATTGTACTAGTCCTTTAGTATGTTGATGAAGTTTATTTCAGGCTCCAGGGCTTTAGCGTAGTGCTAGCGCGTCTGATGTTTGTCTGATTACTAGTAAACAATTTGAATATGAATCTTTCTGCCTGGTCTCCTGATCTACAGTATAGGCCTGAGCTGCTAACTTGCTGCACATACGCGCGGTGTGATGATTTCAAGTCATTCATAAACACGTGCAGGCAGCAGGAGCACTGGGGTGCAGAGGGAGCATAGTATCATCGGTAGTATTTAGGGAAAGTCTCCCTCAGACACCTAAAATAGCTTTTATGTATCGCAAATCACGATGTAAGATAATTGGATATCTGGAAAAATGCTGAGATGTCTTGTACGAAAACAACTTGAACGCAGCCAAGTAGTTAAGAGACAGATGGGTTCTCATTAGTAAGTATTCTCATATGGCAAGGGTAGTGCTTGATGATAGCACTTGACGATTCAAGCTTTGAAGCTTGCCAAAAGATATCCTTCATTCATTGCTCACGAGTCACCTCCCACATGCCTTTACGCCCCCATCCTAGCCCCCAGTCCAGGCCCAACTAATCCAATGAGCTGGAGGGGTAACCAATGTAACCGGTATACTGATTGGGCTCGGAGATATCATTTAAGGTCAATGAGGAAATAAGGCGAGCAAAAAGCACGGGGTATTGTTTTATATTAAACTGAAACTCCAAATGACGCCCCCCAACCGCCTAATATGTAAAAAGCTAAGTAATAAAGTTTTGTTTCTGCTCATGCAGTCTACTCTGACCCCTCCTCCTACTCCCCCTCACACCCCCACCAATCTAGTATCCGTAGGCGCTCTGTCCATACGGCGTGGCACCGTATGGAGTCTGTGCACTGGCTCCCCAGGTACTGCCAGCACCGTTGCCATACGAAGTCATGTTTCCATCGATACCCTCCGGGGGCTCGTAACCATCCGCGTCACCACCTCCCATCATGTCGGTGTCGTCGTGACCTCCGACGTGACCATCCTCAGTTTCACCCTGTAGCACAGAGACGGTGGTAGCCAGCTTACGCTGCAAGCAGATGATTCCTTGCTGAACGATAGCGTCTGGTGCAAGATTTCCGATGCTCTCCACGTCAAAGTAGAAGGTGTTTGGCTCGGCATCGTAGTCAAAGGGCTGGTCGGGGTTGGCAGCGGTCTCCCAGGCGGCATTTGCAGAGATGGGCCTGAAGAATGCGAGGTCAGCAAAAAAAAAGTTTCATCTCACATGGAGGATTCACAACAGATACACGTACCACTCCTTAGCAGGATCCTGCTCATACCAGTAATCGACGTGGCGCAAGTTATTGTGGGGATCATATTCGAAGCCGACAGCGGAAGTGGGCGCCCATTTGGCGTGCTCCTTTCCCGTTCCTTTCTTGGCGAGACAAGTCATTTTAATCTCCTGACCTTTGCGAAGCTTGACAATCACCGAACCCTTTCCTTCGGGGTCAGTGATAACGGGGTTTCCAATTGTGTCATTCACACGTTCGCCCTGGACCATGAGATCGCGCGCATAGACTGACATAATGCCATTTGAACACTTCGCGTGGAGAGACAAGGTGACACTGCACCGGACACAGTGGTCCTCGCAGTCGCAGTCACGCGTGTATTCAAGGTCTTGGTCGCAGTTCGTCGAAACGAGGGGAATCATGCCGAGGCGGTGAGCAAGCATTTCATCGGGAAGAACGGAGGTGTTGGCTTCGATTTCGACGAGGTCGAGCGCGACGGTTGGCACTTCGGCGAGCATGACACGGCGGAGGGAGTTAGCAAGCGCGAGGTCAACTGAGCTCAGTCTGAAGTCAACACGGTTGGCTTCCACCTAGAAAGCGAAGGATTAGTCCGCTGTTTGGGTTATCTGCTGAATTGAACAGAACCCACTTCACGAACGGTGACCTGAGGGCCCGTGGGCTCCTCCATGTCGGCCATATCGTACTCCATTGTGTATTGCAGCAGCGTTGATCGCCGCCACTTGGTTTCGAGGCTGAGATGGTATTCGAAAGTCGTTATCAGATAGGTGGGGATGCAAAAAGAATTGAGAGATCAGGAGGGGAAGCGGGGAGAGTTGAAAGTTGGAGATATTTAAGAAGGTCGTGAGGTTGGGTGAATTTCATTGGTGAAGATCGCGGATTTGATCTCTCAGAGCACCATTTGGCGCTTTCCCTAATTGGGAACCGCCCTGAGTGAAGTTGAAATTCACGTTTTCTATTCAAGTGACAGGAGGCGCAAGTGAAATTGAAAGAATGATAATGTGAGTACATGGAAAATACTAGTAGTTTTTAGATATTACTATATTCACTTTTTTTTTGTATTGATGAGTGGAGGGTGTGGTTATTGGCATTTAGATGTTAGCCATCCTCTAGACTAGAGTGTATACAGGAATTCAAGTCATTTAGGACGAGACCCTTTATTTTTCCGATATTGAAAATAGAAGAAAATCAGATTTCCATGCACCTGAGCACTAAAAAAAACAAAGAAAAGAACCCTTCAAGTCCTTCACCTGCTTCTGGTCGTCTATTAGGTGGCAAAAGAAAGCAGCAAACAAAACCGAGGACGGATACTCCGGGGGAAACGAAGTGATCAGGGGCAAAAACACCCTGGCCACGTAGGCAGCATATGCGATGCAAAGTTGAGAATAGGAAAGGGTAGAGTAAGAAAATCAAAAGCAACGACAAGCCGCCGGTCTCTCTCTTTTTTTTTTCTGGGTCGTGTCGAGTCATCATTGGAACAGAGCAAATCACGGTGCACACGAGTGTCCATGTATGAGGGGTAGGGGGGAAGGTGTAGTATTTGCACAATATGTACGAGCGGTCATGAACTACCGCTGTAAGGAGCTGCGGTTTAGAGCTTCCAACAACTCAGGTCGATTGGCCAACGCAGTTGCAGCCTGGGCATAGGTAACCCATTTGCGTTGGCGCTTATGCCTCTCAGGCCAGTCGGCCTCTTCTCTTTCAACCGTGACTTCGAAGAATTGGTAGGAAGCCTTGGGCGCATTGGAAGTTAGGAGGGTGTTTGGTCGCATGTCGGGGATTAGTCCCAGATCCCGCTGCACGGTACAGATGACACCGGCTTCTTCCCAGGCCTCACGACAGGCAGCCTGTGATGCCGTTGACTCATCGGTTTCCCAGCCGCCCTTGGGGAGGACCCAACCACCGGGGCCTTGGGACTGAATCATGAGGACTCTGGACTTGTCATTTGAGAGGGGGACGACACCAGCGACGAGGCGTTCGCCTTTAGAACCGTAGCCTGTGACGCAATGGGATGTCAGCAATCGGAACCCGTTGCCAAGAAAAAAAAAAAGAAAAGATGGGGCGAAATTTGCCCCATGCGGTATGTGGACTAGGGAAGGTACTCACGTTGGTTCTTTCGCCCCGTACGGGCTTCCATAGAACGATTTTGAGCCATTGTAATGCGCAACAATTTCCCGATCCGGTGAACCGAGGATGGAGTGGTTTTTTTTTTCGTTCTTGGTGATGCCGGTGAAGGAACAGCAAAAAAAGAGTGAAATGGACCAAGGAGACACGTAGATGGAGGAGAGAAGGAATTCGGTCCAGGGGGGGCGAGGGGAAATGCTTGGATTGCAAGCTTCAAGCTCCCGCGGAGCCTGGGAGGTCGTCGGGGGAGCGAATTCAAGAGAAGCTTTCCCAATCGTTGAGGCGGGCCGGCGTACAACGGTCCTGAGGGCGGTCGGGGAAGGAAATTTTTATTTTATTTTTTCCCCAAAAAAATGCGGGGGAGAAAGTGAGAGCAGAGTAAAAGAATTAAGTCTTCCCATTCATTCCCGTAGGCGACGGGACCCAAGATAAAGGAGTACAAAGAGGCATGGTCGTTAGAAAAGGGTCTTGAGAGAAATGGGGGGGGGAGAGTTAGAATTAGAAGGGCAAATGAATGGTGAGTGGGCAATGGAGGGGCAGAGGAACCGGCGGCGCAATCCGGAAACTGCTCCTGGACTGACTAATTAGTTACGGTACGACCATTTTACAATTGATTTTCTGTTCAATTGCATTGCCTTTACTAGGTGGATTTGATATCAAATGTTTTCTTTTTTTTTTCTTTGCTTTGGTGGCTTTCTTTTTTCTTTTTTTCTACGTTGCTTTTTTTTTTGTATACTAGCACGTCATGTGATCTGGGGTTCTACTATAGTATAGGCCAACACACTTTTGAATATGACCTCATAAGACTAATAGAACTAGAAGATAGACATGGAAGATATTTCCTGGTTTTGCTTTCACTCCTGGAATCAGGAACCTGAAGAAAAAAAAAAAGCGAAATGCATCAAGAAGCCCTGGGGCTTCATACTTCTCGGGTACCAGACCCTAAACTCCGGTACCGAGTACCAGGCAATTCGGAGCGATTCAATACATCCCCGCCGATCTGGTAACCGGGCACGTTTAACGATCTGAGACTTTAGAAAATCTCATTCGTAACATAAATGAAGTAATTGGATACGTCGCTTTCAATAGATACAAAAATAAGAAATAAACATTTTTAACCTAGAATACCTTCCACTTTGCAGAACATAAGGAGTCAATCACCCACCGCCAAAAATCATCTCTTTGACAACTTCCATTTCCCCTCCCCCTTTCATTCTCTCCTAAGCCTAAGACAACCCACGCATCCTACAGTCCTTTTGCCACGATCCACTTGGGTTTGTTTGCCTGCAGCTTGCATCTTAGATATTTCTTGCTTCCGCCGGGACCGCCAACCAACCCGAAAGCCTAGAAGGACTCTGTACCAAAATGGAGCCCGTTGACGCCGAACGCGCGCGACAGCTGTCGCTCTTTCGGCCCTTAGGTACGTCCCACTTTGCCCCTGGAACGAACCACTGAGGTAGGCCATTGTTACCCCGTGGCGCTTCCACTGGCCCTAAGGACTACGGGTTCGGGGGGAGGCAACATTGGCAGAGGGGCTGTCAATCCCCCTCCATCACACACGTCAAAAAAAATCTACTAATCAGGTAATGACCAGGCTATCAACGAAACTCTTGTGGCTACTGTAAATCAAGTGATGGAAGTAGGTCATTCTCTATTTCTTTTTTTTTTCTTTTAATTAATTTGAATTTCCTGTTTATCCACCACGGCCTGAGTCCTGACACGTCATGTTCCAGGCGCATCATATTACACCAGCTCTGTAGCCGTGCGGCCTGAGCACTATGGGGAACTTATTGATCGAGGATGGAGACGGTATGTCATGGAGATAGCCTTCGGCCCCCTTTTTTATTCATTGCAATGACTCACGATCTCCTAGATCGGGAACCCTTTACTACAAACAGAACCTCCAGCGATCCTGTTGTCCTCACTACACCTTGAGACTGGAAGCATCTGATTTCCGCCCCCGCCGTGATCAGCGCAAGGCGATCAACCGTTGGAACAAATTCATCTTGGGGCCAGAGTATATGCGCAAGATCGCCAATCTGTGCCCCCGTTCTCGAGAGTATGTTTTTGTTTTGTTTTGCTTTTACCTTTTTCTTTTCTTTCCTTTCCTTTCCTCTCTGGTTGGTGCGCATAAAGCATCCTAGCTGATGATCCATACAGGGAGAAGAAACATCGCAAGTGTAACTTTGATTTGCTCTCCGCGGTCCACGAGGCCGAATACAGCAACTTAAAGCGGCCCATTGACCCTGCCACAAAACGGGCGCTAGAGCCCGCCCATCGTTTTGAGGTCAACATCGAGGGCGACTCGGTTTCTCAGGCAAAATTCGATCTGTTCCTCAAGTACCAGACGACGGTCCATCGTGAAGATGTCTCTCGCTGGAAAACGAAAGATTTCAAGAACTTCCTGTGTGCGGGAATCAAACGATCGCCTGCTACCGTCACCAAAAGTAATGAATCGGAAAAGAAACTCGGCTCGTGGCATCAGTGTTATCGCTTGGATGGAAAGTTGATTGCCGTTGCGGTGCTGGACCTTGTTCCGAGCGGCGTGAGCTCAGTCTATGTCTTGTGAGTGATGTTGAACCTTCTCGGCACGGAATGCACTGACCCTCAGTAGCTATGACCCCGAATACGAGCAGTGGGAATTTGGAAAACTGAGCGCTCTGCGGGAAATCGCCTTTTCAATCGAGCATAACTACCCCTACTATTACATGGGTTAGTTCAGTTCCTATAAATATTTTGGTTGCTATTTCTGACAGTGACATCAGGGTACTATATCCACACTTGCCAGAAGATGCGATACAAGGGAAATTATCGCCCACAGTATATTCTTGGTAAGCAATGGATTAATTTGAATGAGGGAACCGACTGGCCGCAATTGCCAGATGACCTATTGCAGTTACTAATATCACTCTTGAGCAGATCCGGAGTCCTACGCTTGGGATCCATTGGACGGTGAACTGACCGAAAAGCTGGACAAGCGTCCTTATGTTTCTCTTTCGCGAGACCGGTCCACCGATACCATCGACGACGCAAAGTCTACCCCTTCGACGGATCCCGACGTCAGCGAAGAAGACCTTTCCCTTTTCGCTCTAAATATGCCAGGCGTCCTCACTCTGGCCGAAACAAAAGCGCTGAAGCTGGAAAACTGGTATCTCCTATACCATGGGACATTTGTGCAGATGAGTGTAAGTCTCGGGCCCCCAACTTGCATTCTACTCGTTATGGTAGAATCGATTCCCTGACTTCTTTTAGGACCTTGTCGGCTGGGAGGACATGCCCATGGATAGCCCCCAATCGCTGAGGGGGATCATCTCCGAATTGGCAGCGGCTCTGGGCCCGTCCATCGTAAAAAACAGCGCAGTGGTGCTATTCGACTAACCCAAAGTCAACCATCAGAGCCGAGGCATGAATTTACCACGCTCAATCACGAGAAATCGCCACGGCCGAAGATCGATCTACTATAGTTGATTATTTTCAACAAAATCTAGAGGCAAAAGTCTCGACCACCGGCGGTAGCTTATAGATCAGCGAGCCTCAGCGCTGAAAGTAAGTCAAGAAATAGAAGAATGAGGAAATCCCTATAAAAAGAAAATC
Source organism: Penicillium verhagenii (assembly GCF_028828195.1). Taxonomy (NCBI): domain Eukaryota; kingdom Fungi; phylum Ascomycota; class Eurotiomycetes; order Eurotiales; family Aspergillaceae; genus Penicillium; species Penicillium verhagenii. The sequence continues at coordinate 1,850,617 of NW_026643171.1, forward strand.
AGGACCAGGGCGACGCAACCTCGGAAGTTGGAACTATTCCTTCCAACCCCAAGCGTGGAGCAAGGATCCCAGCACATGAAACTGGATTTTTCGTATAATTCGTCTGCAGAAACCGCGCTCCCAAACGCTCGATCCCACAGACCATGTAGACGCAGTCGTATTTACCCACTTCCGATCTCATGTATATGTTTTTAGCTCATTTTAGCGCCGATGATTCGTCACAGGCCTAGTGCAGATCCTCAGCCCCCAATCAGAATCCCAATCCGGATCTTGCCGACTCAGGAAGTGGCTCTTTCCAGAAAAATCTAATATTAGGACCAAAAAGGGCAAGGAGCTAACCCCATTCCTGCTCCATTCAAAATGGCTGGTCGTCGAATCAAGAGCTGCGGTCAAAAGAACCAAACCCCCTTCCCAAACGGGAAGGGTTTCAGCAAGCGCCCTGGCTTTTGGGAACGCTACTAAATATTAGTACGTAGAAATCCAAGGCAAGTCTCAACGTTTTCTTTCAAATTAAAATAAAAAGACTTCTCGCTATCCTCGTTATTCTATTTTATCCACTGCTATTTTCCAACATTTGGTTCATCAGCAGAAAAATACCCCACGTTAACATTTGGATCTATCAATCACACCCGGGATTCCCGACAAACCTGGAAAATGTTTGTAGCTGCAGCTTTGCGAATGGTATGTATTATTTACCTACAAAGACGGGTATACCCAGGTATACTTCGGGTTCGATATCGCGGATTTTCAGCACACATTTTACTGGACTGGATGGCTACTAACAACTGCATAGTTCAACCGAGGCAGGCCCGATGACAGGCCTCAGGTCCTTGTCGCTTTCGAATACGAACAATATAACGATGTTGAATTCGACGATGAAACGGACGGTTTAATTAGCGGAGGACCAGGCGAACGCCAACGGAAAGTCCGATATCCGATCGGAAGATCCAGGTCGGAAAGTGGGAATCGGAAGTTTTTCAGACGCCAAAGCTATATTCGAGTTGAGGAGTAGAATTTGCTCATGTTGGGTCGTCTTGACTCTCAAGTGCTTGGAGTAAGGATACTCTCCCAGATGGTGATCATGATGATTTGGAATTTCAATGTTTAATGGCTAATGTTGAGTTTTCTAGATGCAGGAAAGATTCCTGGTTTGTCTGCAGGTCAGGTGATGCTAGGGTTGCATTGGATTTTGGATTATGCATCTGGAGTACATAACTAGTAGTATGGGCATTGATTCTTACAGTCCGACTGGTCGGATTGTTGGGATTTTGAGGGCGATTTATGAATTATGATCATGCAATGCGATTTTGTTTATTTTTTTTTATTTTTTCTCCCTCTCTTTACTGTCAGTTATTTTTTTTTCTTACTTGTGTACACTCGTAGTACTTATGAAATATACAAATGTACAAAGGTAACAAACATCTTTTAGGTGCATTAGTCCAGCTGCTCGGGGGATCATGTAGGCAGCCTTCTTAGGGCCTCGTACTTTTCTTTCCCCATTTTCCAAGCCAATCAAGAGTCAGACAATCAAAAGATAGAAGGCCAGTTATTAAAGATTGGTCATCTGACCGGCCTAGATGGCTGCTAGGGAGTGAATTTGTACGTTTTATGGAGTTGGACTTATGGCTTGGACCAATAAAACGGGATGATATTCAATCCCGGGATTGGGGCTAATGCGAACACCAACGTAATGATTCTGCAGCCCCCATCGAAATAGGCCACTGTCCCGTGTATGTGCGGGGGCTTGGATTCTTCAAGACCTGCAAGACCTGCAAGTCCTGCATAATTCTGATTTGACAGGCACAGTAGCGCCGGATTGGCGGGTCAGACTTTTGTTTCTGTACCGAGTCATGGCGGAACGGCTGGAATGAGCATCCGAGGCCACAACCCGCGAAAAAAAAACGGGATTCTGGGGCCACAATGCTCAATGCCAGCCCCCCGAGGAAATGTTCTTCGAAAATTCCAGAGGGAACTGCTAGTCAATCCTTATCTCTCAACGTCTTTTATAGCTAATCAGCTTTGCGGGAAACCCTGGACAAAGCTAGGAAAAAGTATCCGTCGCGTCATATGGTGGCGGTGTCTCCACTTTGCGCATCTGCCATGTGTACAAGGGCTCGGATCGGCCTGAATAAAAGGGCCCGTACGCTCCACAGCCCCTCATCAAAACAACTTGAGAACTTACTCTACGACTTTCCCCTGACACCTTTTTCTTCTGCAATTCTTCTCCACTGTCGCAGCCATGCATTCAGATACTATTGATATCGTACGTCGGACAGCCGCGAGCGCTCCCGTATAGGGGGAAAAGCCTTTGGAACTGACTTTCAACCGATAGGATCCGGATTTCTATACGATGGAAAAGGCGTATGGGGAGGATGATTGGAAATCGTGAGTGGGCCTCTTCTAGAAAAACCATAACCTTCTTTGATCTGACCACCGTCACCGGGGAAAAAGTGATACCACATCCCTTGCCTCCGAAGTTGCCAGGGGTCGCGTTTCTAATGGTCGAAGGTATGTCTAATCTATTAAACCTATCATATATCGCCCCTGGACGGGTCATCATCCTCAACCTATACAGTTATCTTCCAACATGACCTTACTAACACCACAACCAGATATCAGTCGTTGAAGTCTGAAGACTACTGGTCACCATCCGATGAACTGCAATTTGAAGCCTATGAGACCGGGTATCTTTTATCTCCTTGATTTCCAAATTTGGGCCATTTTGCTGATGGAACATGATCGCAGACATATTATATTCCTTTTGCTCGATTATCATAGGAACAACCCGCTTCACCGAGCCCTGGTTAAGCCTAAACATGTTCTTGATGTCGGGACCGGAAAGGGAAGCTGGGCAATGTAAGCTCCATTACCTCTTATCTCACGAGAATCTTGATTAACGTTATTTCAGCGATATGGCCGACATGTACCCCGATGGTAAGCCCTCATCTCATCTCATGTTGCGGATCTGATTCCTTGGATCCGTCACTAATCCCATATCAGCGACCGTTCGTGGCGTAGATCTCTACCCACCCCCTGATACTTGGATCCCCCCAAATTGCGTCTTCGAGGTGGACGACCTACTTCAACCATGGACATGGACCGATAAGTTTGATCTCATTTATCTGCGCCATATGCTAGGGTCATTTGACTGGGACGGATGGGCTACACTGTATAACAACTGCTACGAGTAAGTTCAAGTTCAAGTTGCAACTTCCTCCTGCCGCCCCCTCACTTCTCAGCTCAACCGGTCTGGCTGATACCACTTTCTTTCTTCCTTCCTTTTAGAAACCTCGAACCGGGCGGCTGGATCGAACAATTCGAGTTCAACATTCAAGTCTTCAGCGACGATAAATCCTTACCGCAGGATACCATTCTCAGCCAATGGGCGGATATCTGGCACCCTGTTAGCGAACGAGCCGGGCGTCCCTTCCAGGTCCAAGATAAGATGCGATCCAGCTTGGAGAGGGCTGGCTTTGTTGAAATCCAGGAGAAGGTTTACAAAGTTCCCGTTGGACCGTGGGCGAGAGATCCGGTCCTCAAGGAGCTCGGTCTTCTTCACAACCAGCATTGGGCCACTGGATTGGAGGGTTATTGTATGTGGCTACTTACCACGTTTGGACTACCTACTCCCTGGTCACCAGAAGAGGTACAAGTATTCTTGGCCAAAACGCGGTCAGAATTAAAGAATCCTGCCTTCCATGGCTATCAATATGGGTGAGTTTTCTTCTCTATGAACCAGGACTAAAACGTCGTTTGTTGTTTGTTTTTGTTGGTGGCTGATTTTATTTCCGTGCTTAGACGACGAATCTGGGCTAGGAAGCCCAGAGAGGATGAGATAAAGAAGCAAGTACTTGACACACCGATCAAACGGGAGCCGTCGCCGTAGAATTGAAGACTTGATGAGGAACGGCTTGGTGGATGGTGGTTTTCTCCGCTGCAGGTCATCGTCGGAGGAAGAATGTGTTGGACAATTTTCCTGAAATTATTTCTGCGTGCACATTTAGTATGTATACGCTATACTCGTATGTAATATTTTGCAATTGTTTTCTAGTATGTACTTTCACCATGGATATATGCAAATCTTGACCGGTTCTTGGAAAACATTGAACAGCAATGTGTGTGATATTCTGACTAGCAAGACTTTCCACCCCTATGCTAACATTTGAATACAAATTGTAAAACCAGGTAGCTATTGATAAGAGGCGTAGAAGAGTTCAGGTATTAAGAGAAGAATCCGGGAAAGAAAAATTTGAAAAAGAAGAAAGCAAAAGGAAAAGAGATGTGAAATCGGTTGGTCACGCGGTCCATTTCAGACACTTGAAGCAATTGTAGGCTTCAAATGTTGCGGGAATGGAATATCTTAGAGAATGGACTGCGCTTTGAGCCCGCCTTCTTGCCGGATCTGGAACTTTCAGCATCCAGCTCTCTGGCCTCAACTTTGATGCAAGCTTCTTTTGCATCGCTTTCTTTTGTGTCACTTTCCTTATCTTGAACCTTTTTATCTTCGACTTTGGGCTTAACCTTGAACTGGACTGTAAAGTAAGCCAGTAACATCAACCCCAGAAACCCTGGTTCGTCACTCTTAAGCATGCGCGTGAAGGATTCCTCCATAGACTTCCTGCACTCGTCGGTGATCTCACCTCCTCTAGCGACATCACAACAAGCACAATAAGACGTGCAATGACCAACGCCAAAGTTTCTCTCTGAGGAAAATTGACGCTTTTCGCAGCACCCACATTCCCGACTACAACATCCACCCTTCTTAACGCAGTAATTGACCAGCTCCGATCTAAGATACCAGCTTGGATCCTTTGTGACTGAACGATACCTGGTTCTGATACTGTGAGGGAAAGCCCATTCCGCCTCGTAAAGTGTTTGTTGGAGAATGGGTAATTTTTCTTGTATCTTTAGGAGCTCTCTTTGCCTCTCGGTGGTAGGAACAGGACTGGGTTCGCTCGATCCCTCTTCTGAGGCTCGAATAGAATGCTTGATATACTCCTCGCGTTGGACGGATGTACGGAGAGCTGTTTCGGCTTCGATTAAAGCAACGTACAACTTTGCATTTTTCAGGAGCATACCACTTTTCTTATCACCTTCATGTCTGAAGCCGATCCAGGGTTCTTTAACGTATGAGTAGTCCTTGTCATACCAAACCTCGCTGGCCATATTGTCGACTTGTTGGCAGTAGTGTTTTATTGGAAGATGATGATGCCGAAAACAACCGCGTATGAACTGGAAGGAAAGGTTTTTGAAGTTGTGATGATAATAATGGAAGATTTAATCATGCAGTAAGAGTCTTTCATCTATGGTACGTAGAACCGCACCGTAATAGGAAACATTTGAACATTATGTATATTTATTCCACGGGTACTCGAAGCATATGTAACATTTGAACCGGTGTCTTCCTCTGTCCTGTACTTTTCCTTTTCAAGATCGGTTCCAAAACTTTGAAGCAGCGTTCCACCTTTTTATACCTGGCTCTCGTCATAATGCTACTTCATAATGCTACTTCGTACCGAACATATCACGTCAACTGGTGGGTACATGTGCAACTAAATAATCTTGGAAAGAATAAGAAAAATATTACTACTAGTATTTTGACATTGTCAGTTCGGGGTCTTTGGATAAGTAACCTGAGTACTATGATTACCAGTATCGCGACAGAACTCGAAACATGATTAGATGACCTCGGCTCTCTCTACTCGGTGATTCGCATTAGGATTTTTCATCCCATTTCTTTTCGCGTGTTGCCTAACACTTTGCACCCTAGCTCTCAAGGCGTGGACTTCGCTTTTTTCGCTACCAGTCTTTACATGTAGGGCTTATACTTGATTTTTGAGGGATTCTTACCATCAGCTTTGACATGCCAGGTCAAACTTAGTATGCCATTCAGCTAGTATAACACCATCAGGATGGATAATCATAGGGTGGCCCAAAAGCGCACGTGTCGCAGCAAATCCCACCCAAATGCATGAACACGTACAATAGAGGGCAGGCTCACCAGGGGTAGATCACGTACTTCAAATATTGCACACGTAGTCTGATAACACAAGATCAGGGTTGATAGGGTGGCCTCAAAGCGCGCGTATCACAGCAAATTCTGCCTAAATACATACTAAACACATACAATAAAGGGCAGGCTCACTAGGGATGGATCACGTACTTCAAATATTATACACGTAGTTCAATATCATAAGATCAGGGTGGATAGGGTGGCCTAAAAGCGCGTGTATCACAGTAAATACCACCTACATGTATACTAAACACGTACAATAAAGGGCAGGCTCACTAGGGATAGATCACGTACTTCAAATATTACACACGTAGTTCAATATCACGAGATCGGGGTGGATAGGGTGGCCTAAAAGCGCGCGTATCACAGTAAATACCACCTACATGTATACTAAACACGTACAATAAAGGGCAGGCTCACTAGGGATAGATCACGTACTTCAAATATTACACACGTAGTTCAATATCACGAGATCAGGGTTGATAGGGTGGCCTCAAAGCGCGCGTATCACAGTAAATACCACCTACATATATACTAAACACGTACAATAAAGGGCAGGCTCACTAGGGATGGATCACGTACTTCAAATATTACACACGTAGTTCAATATCACGAGATCGGGGTGGATAGGGTGGCCTTAAAGCGCGCGTATTATAGCAAATTCCACCTAAATACATACTAAACACGTACTTCAAATTTTGCATACGTAGTACAAGACCGGGGTGGATAGGGTGGTCTTAAAGCGCGCGTATCATAGTAAATTCCACCCAAATGCATGAACACATATAATAAAGGGCAGGCTTACCAGGGATCATATACTTCACGTATTATATGCCTAGTAAGTTCCTCTTAGTATTCCTCTTTCTTTATTCTCTTTCTTTATTCTCTTTTCAGTGCTAGTTGCCTTATTAAATAGACTCTTTCTTCTTGAGTCAACTCATAATGTATGTTAACCAGTTAGTTCATATGTATAAAACTGTTTAAATCTTTCCTATTATTGCGTACAGTCAAGTCCTCAAGTTCCCGAAATATCAAGTTTTCTTTCTTTTTTTTTTTTTTTTTGGTGGCGTTCGTATTCCAAGACATATCGGGTACGAAGGGCAACGCTGGCTTTCTTCAAGTGCCCTTTAAATTGCCCCTTTTTCCTTCCGGATGTCTTGCCCCAAGTCATTTTCCATCAATCATTTCTTTGTAACCAACTAGTTAGTTATGACTTGGCATGCTGAGCACATAAACCCAGTAGGGGTCTCGGGTTTCAGGGTCCAGACTTCAGGGTCTTGTGGCTCCTTGAATAAGTGGGACCTCGTCCCATTAGCTTTAAAAGCTTAGAATCTTCAAAAATTGCCGGGGACTTCCGATTTCCACACAAAACGATCCTGCAGAAGTCGAGCATTATGCAGCTTTTGTGATTCCTGGATATCAAAGGGTCGGCGGTTAATGTCAACCTCAATTTCCTTAGAAGCAAGGCCACCAATTGCATCCACATTTTAGCTAATTTAACCACACATCAAACTTCATTTATTCCACGTGGGTCTTGAGGCTCAAAATCCCCCTGAAAAAGCTCATCTAAATTCCAATGGCCACGGCTCCATATTCCAGATCGGGACTAAGCATGTTGAAAAAACCTCGCTTGTGCCTGAACTTGCGAACTCTAACATGTCTGCTCTGTGTATTTATAGCCTGCCGTCTACCCCGGGTCTGGTAGGTATATTTTCGCCTCTCATTTCTTACTATTGGGAATATTGAATAAATCCCCCTCAACTGTCTTTACTACCCTTTTCAAACTCTCCAAAAAATGGCCTCCGCCTCCATATTTCGCCTCTTGGCCCTGTCCGCTGCGCTGGGCCAGGCTACCGCCTCCTTCAGCCTCGACACCTCCGGCCCCAGCTGGGACTACACAACCAAGGACTTGGCCGACACTACGTCGCAGGCTTGCAAGGATGCCTACAGCGCCGATATCGACTGCGACAACACTCTCCTCGAGCTCGTGGCCTCCATGGACCCCGACTTCGACCCGCAATCCTCCGACTTGCAGGCCATGTGCACCTCAACATGCAGCGATTCCTTGACGGAGTATGTCAAGAATGTCAACGCTGCTTGCGACCAGTCTGGCGATCTAGCCGGGCTTGCGAGCGGGAATAAGTACATCTATCAGGCTTCTGTCGCTACCGTGGGCGAGGTCTTCCAGTATAAGTACGCCCAGGGCTGTGCTACGAGCGGGTGAGCTTTTCTTTTCTTTTCTGTTCTTTTTCGGTTTAGATTACGGTACCTGGTGGTTTGCTCAAGAGCCGGGATATATCATGCATCATGCATGGAGAATGGATGCTGGGTACATTTGCTGATCTTCTCGCAGTTCCGATTACTGTTTCTTGACTTACCCCGCCAGCGAGGACTGGGCTAGGACCGAGTTCCCATGCAGCGACGACTGCGCCATCAAGTTCTTCCAAAACGCTCACGAGCAGCCTGGCTCGGCGTATATCTTTGACTACTTTGCTCTGGGTAACCAGTCGTCTTACTGGGAGGATACGTTTGCCGGCGGTTGGGACACGGTGGTTAAGTGCGGCGACGGTGGAAGCGCCGTGAGCTCTGCTAGCTCCGCTAGTTCGAGCGCGGCTTCGACGAAGACGGAGAACGCTGAGACTACCCCTTCGGCTGGCTCCACTAGCACGGCAGTCGCTGGTGAGTCGACGACCGCAACGTCGACTGCGGCGACAACTGCCTCGCCGGTTCGGTCTACCTCTGGTGCTACTTCGGCGACAGCCTCCAGCCACGCTTCTAGGCTCAGAGCTCCTTTTTTCTTTCTTTAAATTCTCGGACGAACATGTTCGCTTCATATACTCTCACCTAATACATTTATGAAAGATTCGACTCTTTTCAAATTATCTTCTTTTTCGTTCTATTCAGAGACTCAGCCATTTCTTTACGAAAGCCCCTGCCGGCATACCTAGGGCAGTTCAAGATTCGAAGACCGAAGGAAACAAATATCTGGAAGTGGAATTAAACGGAGCTCAATTGCTTTCCTCGAACTTCGTTCACAACTATAATTGAATCATCCGTGCTGGAAGCCAATAAATCTCACATGTTACCAAAAGATACCATTCTTCCAAGCTTTCCTTTCACGCCATATTACCCTCCCTCTAGCTCATCCATTCATCAAAAGTTGAGAACGTCTCTCGTCGTTTCCCTCGTGAACTTCAAACATTGGGCCCTTCATCCTCGGGGAAGAAGCAAAGGGTATTTTGCAATGTCTTGAGCTTAGTGACCGCCGTGACCCTTCTGGGGCTTGTCATCGTGCTTGCGGTCCTCGGCACTCTCTACTTCGCGCTTAGGGTGGTCACCGTGGGGCTTGTCGTCGTGGTGAGGCTTGTCGTCGTGCTTGTGGTCCTCGGTAGTGGAGACCTCACGCTTGGGGTGATCTCCATGGGGCTTGTCGTCGTGGTGAGGCTTATCGTCGTGCTTGTGGTCCTCGGCACTCTCCACTTCGCGCTTGGGGTGATCCCCATGGGGCTTGTCATCGTGGTGAGGCTTATCGTCGTGCTTGTGGTCCTCAGTAGTGGAGACCTCACGCTTAGGGTGGTCACCGTGAGGCTTGTCATCGTGGTGAGGCTTATCGTCGTGCTTGTGGTCCTCAGTAGTGGAGACCTCACGCTTAGGGTGGTCACCATGGGGCTTATCATCGTGGTGAGGCTTGTCATCGTGCTTGTGGTCCTCGGTATTCTTTACTTCACGCTTGGGGTGGTCGCCGTGGGGCTTGTCATCATGACGAGGCTTGTCATCGTGCTTGTGGTCTTCGGAAGTAGTCACCTCACGCTTAGGGTGATCGCCGTGGGGCTTGTCATCGTGGTGAGGCTTATCATCGTGCTTGTGGTCATCAGCAGTGGAGACCTCACGCTTGGGGTGGTCGCCGTGGGGCTTGTCATCGTGATGAGGCTTATCATCGTGCTTGTGGTCCTCAGTAGCGGCCACCTCGCGCTTAGGGTGGTCATTGTGTGGGGACTGAGGAGGCGGGTGAGAGACCTTGGAATCGACCTCGCGCTTGGGACGACCTCCCTGTGGGTGTCCTCCGTCCTGTTGGTGAGGCTGAGTGGGACCAGGCTTTTCGATGCCGTTGGATGCTGTGGGCGTGTCAGTGACAGTTCTCCATGTCATCTGTATAGGGATCTTGAAAAGATTGGGGTCACTTACCAGGCTGGGCGATTGGCGCAGCGCCAACCATACCAGTGACCATCAAGGCCGAGAGGATGACAGAGAACTTCATCTTGCAAATGGAATCAGACAATGATTCTTGAAAGAGGCTTTGGTAGTGAGGATGCTGCTGCTGCTGTTGTTGTTGATGTTGCTGATGCTGGATATCTCTTCTTCCCGCTGGGCATTCAGCACCTTTTATAACTCGCGCACAACCTCGTCGACGCCATGGAGTATATCAAAAATGTCTCAGTCGTCGTCAGCTTCTATAATCGAAGCTCCAAATCTGCAAGCCAGGAAGCCATCGCACGCTAGCTGACGAACGCCCGCAGCTTTGCATGCTGCTGTCATTCCAACCTGTACGCCAAAGCTACTGGATAAATGACCTGGAAAATGTGATCCACCTATCCATCCCCAGCTATACAAAGTCAAATTCTAAGGAATCAGAATCACGCGATGATCGCCACCAGCCCTGGAATTGACTTTTGAGGGCGAGGGGCTTTTTTTTTCTTCTTTTCCTTTCGGCCCCTGATACCTATGAGGGTATATCCAATATTGCTCCAGGCCGCGTATGCTTATTCTTCCTAGGGTTGCGGAAAATTGTGGCGGGATCGTCGAGGGCTAGGATGCAAGGGGTGGGGGCATATGGCGTACATATGGATATCGAGTCGGGTTTTCAACACCGGCTTTGGCGGTCCGGTTTGCTGCATTGCAGCCCGGTAGTTGGTTTAGAGCTGTAATTTCCAGATGTCTGATTCTAATTGAGAGGTATCTCTTGTTTGACTCGGAGGTTTGTTTGTGACATTGCGGCTGACTACACTTTGGCTTTTTTTGTCTACTTGCTGTCTCATCAAGATAGTCTGATGCAAGGATATGTTGTTCTTTCCCCCGCTCGGAGATAATAGGGAATCAAGTCAAGGAGTTCAAAGTTAAAGAACGGATATAACTACCTAGAAAAGCGAAAGTGGCCGAAAAAAGAACATTCCAAGATTCTTTGGCGAGAATCTTTCTGGCTTTCTCCAGAGCTGGTCTGGGGATAACCCGCCCAATCACGACGGCCACAAGAAGCCGTGTCCATTCTATACGGAAGATATTTCTCGTATAGAACCTAGTATCCACGAGAACGACAGTCAGATTCTAAATTTCACTCATAGCCCAAGCCACGTAAGATCATCACTTGCAGCTCGTACCAATCCCATTTCGCCGAGAAGCTTGTTACGCCATTTGCCCCTGAAAGTCGACAACATAGCAAAAATGCAGAATAAGCCAACCGTGAACGTTGAGGGATAAACATCCGCGAAAAGGACGGGGAGTAAGCCTGGGGCAATCCGGGGGATCACCGGATGCTCAACGTTACATATTTCATATTTCACGGTTTCAACTGTCAGCGAAACCTTAGAGCCTTGGAAACATTTCGGACAATTAGAAAGTACCTAGCAATTGATCAAAAGGTAAAGGGCGAAAGGGAAAAAAAAGGCTTTTCCAATTGATTCCTTGATCCATTGCCATACCGTGTGACCATATCCAACTTTGGAATCATGTTGGTTTAGTTGCGTCTGGAATTTTGCCTCCTTGCGATCAAGACTGTCTGGGATGGTGCTTGGACACACCCACCTGGACATATGCGGATGAGATTTTGGCTAGCCGTTGGTTGAATCTTCATACAGAGACGCGATCTTGTTCGCATTCCATCTAGACGTGGGTTCAACAATCCGCACGTGTGAAGATTGGATATTGTTCCGGATGGAACGTTGAAGGGGTAGAATTTAGAACTTTGTGTGAGGGGGGGGCCAATGGGACTGATGTTCCATTGGAAAGCCAGGCAATGTGTAGTAGTATGTACTATGTAATGTTCAAATATTCATTAGGTCGATACTACTGGAGTAGTAGATAACTTCGACAATGGGCAGATGTTTACCTGCACCTTCTTGATTTGAGGGTTAAAAGTTGAAGGTCTAATCTGAACAGCTCAAATTTGGATTTAGTACGTATTTGGTGCATTCCTGATGCTAGCAAAGCCCTATCAAAAGACAACAAGAAGAAGAGAGGAAATAAGGAGAGGAAAAGAAATACAAAAAGCTTAAAGACAATATGTGCCACCATCCGTGTATCTATCCCTTTTGTCTTGCACACGCCTTCCGTCCTCCCGATTCGCCGTAAATATCGTGATTGCGCCGAAAGAGACAGATCAGCGGAGGCCAAGACCGGGAAAACGCCGTAGTTATCCGATTTCATCGTCGCTGCAGAGCACTGGCCATTAGGCGACTCCATAATAATCGACCCAGCGGAAAGGAAAGCCATAAACGCCGAAATACATGTGACAAGAACAAACAAAAATGACACCAGATCCATGCTGAGAACGATCCAAGCCCTTGTTCTGGGGAAAGGGCGAGAATGGAGAGGAAAGTTATTGGGGGGAGTGATAAGTCAGGTGCGTGCTCGAAAGGTAAAAATGGGGGGAGGAGTTTGTTTAGACGAATCTGATCTGAGCTGAGCTGAGCTGAGCTGAGCCGGGTTTGCTCGCTCACTCGCAGGCTGGCTATTGCCCATCAATACCAAGGTCATCCTGTCCATCTACCTCGCCAAACATGGATCGGGACGGCTTTCGGCCAGCGCCATACACCATCTCCATAAGCTTTGCTTTCTGTCGTTCACGGACAGACCGCAGGTAATCGTATGTCCCCTCCAAACCCCGAATCTGGCCTTCAATGACAGATTCAACGGGTCCAAGCATGCGACCTGCAGCACCGGAGCTAGCAGCACCGGCCGAACTGCCGTCCACGCCCATGAAGCTGACAGAGTCGTTGCGGCGCACGAGCGGACTCACCAGCTTCCGCCGCAGAGTCTCCAAGTTGACCTTTAATGTCAGCAGACGACCACGGTGGTCGACGAGGAGATGTTTATTTGCAACGGTTCGGCTGCGAACGTTGGCAAGGAGACGTTTGTTCTTTTCGTATTTGCGGACGGCGACTGCGTCCGGGCCGAGGACGCGGGTCCAGAGGGAACTAAGCATTTCGCCCTCGGCGCGCTCTTGGGCGTCGGACTCGCGCACCACGGTGCGTTGTAAGTTGAGGAATTGGCGGTCGATTGACTCGAAGAGGGCGAAGAGGGCGGTGGAGTGAGTAAGTTCGCTGTTGATGGACTCTTCTAATACGGATAGGAACTCGGTGAATGTGCGCGTGATGGTGGCGCGGGTGCGCTGGGCTGATGTTGGGCCTAGGACCGCCATAACGACGTGACCGAATGCGGTGGTTGTCGTTGTTGCTGAGACACTGCCGTCTGAGACCTCGCCGGTACGTTCCAAGGCACCGAGGCGGGATAACATGTTGTGAACGTTATCGAAGACAATTGTCGGTAGGGTGCTAGGCGGTTGGGCGGAAAGCGTTTCGAGTTCTCGTTTGGCCCAGTCCATTACAATCAGAATTGAGTCGATATCCGAGTCAACATTCGCAAAGAATCGAGTCAGCTCTAGGGAGAGCGACTTGAGGGAATCTGATAGTTCATCGAGCTGGCCCACGATGATAGGCGCGCTGGTCATGTTGGTCCCGCGCACCGACTCGCTCAGATCCCAGACGGCCACACCTGTCTCTTGCAGGGTACCTATTTGCTGAACTCCGTTTTCCGAATAGTAGATCAGCGGCTCAAATGATCGCGCAAATCCAGAAAGTTTCACCAAATCCGGGATGGCCTGTGGCAGACCCGGCAGGAACAAGGCACGCATGAATGCAATGGAAAGCAAGAAGACCACGATCGACAGCGTGGTATTGGATTTGGTGCTGGTAATGCGATCGAACTTGTTGCGCATGTAGCTGCAAAGGGCTGCAATGGGTTCACGATGCTGGACTTCAGCGCGCACTGCAAAACGGATATCTTCAAGACAATGCGCAAAGAACAAGTTAGTCTTTCCATGTCTGTAGATAAGATCATACAACCAAAAAGCATCTGACGCCGAGATCCAGGCAGTGCCTACAATTACTGAGATTCTCCGGTCCAAAGCCCGTCCCCTCCTCCTCGGCATGGGTATGCGCCGCTTTGGTCTGCGGTAGGCAGGGGCTTGGGGATCGTCCGGTCTGTGGGGTTCCTGCACCCACCGGGAGAGGCACGTTGGCTGCGGCCGTGAGATCAGCCGGATCAGTGTTATCATTTGACTTGCCCTTGCTCGGGTCCTCGAGCGCATCCTCATACTGTGGGCTCGCTTCACGCGACAGCGACGGCGATATGCTCAGGCCCATAGTTGGTCGCAGCTCTAGACGCTCATTTAAATTGCTTTTGCGCTGATAGGGTTGATGACGGTACCAGCCACTACTGCGGACATAGTCCTGTCGGCGCACGCCAGGCACGCCGGGTGGCGACCAGCGCTCGGTTGCGCCCGGTCCTTCCTCGACCTCATCGTCGGATTCCTCGGATCGAAAGCCCGAGTGCTGTGAGGGCATGCCGAACAGCGGAGAGCGGTGCGCATTGCTGTGATTCTCAAAGTCTTCGAGCGACGCATCCAACGACGGATGGTCGTCGAAGACATTGTCTAGCTCGTCCAACATGGCGGACGGCGTCCAAGGTGATAGGCGCTTCAAGTCGGGTTTCTGTCGCAAGGACGCAGCGCAAAGCGACGTCCTGCGATTTGTTGTTTACTAGGTGGGATTGCTGGGGGTAGAGAGGTTAGTAGAAGCGCCGGGATCAGATCTCATGCGCTGATACGGAGAGATTGGATCAGAGAGTAAGTTGGAAAAGGCCGAGAGGCAATCGACCCCGCGCGGCAAGCGAGTGCGATGCGACAGAATGCGATGCGGGACAGCGGTAGGTTATTGGAAACGGAAATGTATTGTAGCTGCGGAGAAGATGCAGTAGATATGAGTTAAAATATGAGACAGGATCACGATAAGATGGGAAACACCATGGGATAAAGGTGGTTCACTTCAGGGAAAGAAGAAATGCGCCTCGAAGAGCAATGCGGGAGTGAACTCCTCACCTTTGCAGGGGGAGGCTGGACCAATCCGAGTCAGGTGAAGGCCACAAGGTCGATCAATCGTATCATGATGTCTTGTCAAGTACCGAACAGGTACCAGTTGGCTGATACTCACATGTAAAAACAACCTGGGGAGTACTTGGACTTGTGCCTGACCGCCCATTGCCGCCCAATCGATTTCAGTTCAGAACTCTGAAACATCTCCACCAATACTGTACTGTACCATGACAGCAGGGATGAATTGTAACAAATGTATCATATCAGATCCATATGCGTCCATTCCTTTTTTGGTCCTTTTGGCCACCCCCTTTCTTGATTCAAGAGACTCTCTCCCCGAGTTCTTTCCCCAATATTGCAGATAGTACCTGCAGTACTAGCATGTAGTATATACTAAGCAAGTCACAGCTACAATGCACATGCACAGACGTGAGAAGAGATTTAAATCCAAATCTATTGCGGGTCAACCATGGTAAACTCAGATAAAATTACAAGCCCTATCCCTCGGATGTCCGGAAAATCAGCCCACGGCGCTAAAAAACCAATCACCAGACGTCTATGATTTCCAAGAGACGGGGTGTGAGAGAACGAAATGAAATGGCCGTAAGAATTAAGAAAAGAACGTCAAATCGTTTATGCGGTGGACTCCTTGAGGTAACTGTGACGTGCTTGTTAGTCTCGTGTTGCTCAAACAGATCGAACAGGGTATATAGGGGGCTAAAATGACGTACGTGATGAGGTCGTTGCGTTCCTTGCCCTTCTTCAGGCCACCGAAGGCCATCTTGGTACCGGGAATGAACTTCTTGGGGTTCTCGAGGTACTTGAACTATAGCGCGAGTGTGGTTAGTAAACAGAAATGGTCACAATAACGTCCCAAGAGTTAAGGTCAGACTCACCAGAGTGTCCTCGTTCCAGTGAACACCAGCCTGCTTGTTGGCATCGGTGTAGGAGTAGCCATCGACCTGGCCGGACTGGCGGCCGAAGAGACCGTGGAGCTTGGGGCCGACCTTGTTGGCACCCTCGGCCTCGACGCTGTGGCACTGAGCACAACGAGTCTGGAAAAGCTTGGCACCCTTGGCGGAGTCACCTGAAGACAAGGTATCGTTAGCCTAGGTCTTGTGCTTCGTGTCTTTGGAATAGTTTCCAGCGAGCCCCGGCGATTTCAGTCTCACACATGTACAGTACCGTCGACGTGCAGGGCACATTTTCCAGTCGACATAGCAATACCAAAACGCAACAAGGCATCTGGAATCGGAGGCAGGGTTTGTTGTGGTGCAGTAGCAGCTGTTGCTATGCAGATTGGGAAGTTTTGTTGTTGTCGAGTGAGAGTGTCATGGTAAAGAGGTGAGAGTTGACGGGGTCTCGCAATTGACAATGAAGCGAAGGCCGACGTGTTCTCGTGAAGGACAGGCGTCGCATGCTGGAATTGATATTCGCGAGCCGCTGTTCAATCACTCTCATCCTCTCCCTTTTCGTCCTCTCTCGCGCATAACTTTTTTCCCTTCCCTGATGCAACCGATTCCAGTGCTGGTAGGGATGGAAAGTCAGGGTAGTAGCTTACCGGGAGCGAAAGAAGCTTCCTTGCCCATTTTGAATGATTTTATGTGAAATTAAAGAAAGGGTTGGAAAAGAGGTGTAGCTGTACAAAAAAGAATTGTAAGAAAATCGGGAGAAACAAAAGCAAGATTTTCTTGCGATTTTGTACCTGGAGCCCGTCGGCTCCCGTGATCCGCGCATCCACCAATCAGCGTTTTGCTAATTCAGCGAGACGGGCGCAACCGGGATTGCTCTTCATCGTCTCGGTGAACTCACCACCCTCATCATTTGTCCCCATGGTCCAGTTCCCGGCTCAATGGCAATAACGAACTTCAGGTCTGGTTCAAATATGTCATGGGTTCTTTTGTTGCAATCATTCAACTCTTCTAGAACAAAGACACTGGCTGTGGCTAGAGAATTCCACCCGCCACCTATTTTACCACCATGATCTCATCCCTCATCATCCGCCCCAAAGCCGACCGTTATTTTTGGCTCTTTGAGGCTCTTCATAAAGCGAATTTATCCTAATACTTTGATCATTTACTCCCAGAGAAATTTTGACCTTACTTTCTAGATTATACATACATCCTTGTTGGGGGGAGGCTACATTACTCCTTTCCCTCCCTTGAAAGACTGGGGGATGGCCTTTCTCCCCGGTCCACTGGGGCTGCGAAATGCACCCGCTATTATTCGTCCAGACTCCACGGCACCGAATTTGACCCGGTCACTGTGGAGCTTTGAACAGACACAGGCGTGGGTAAAGTGGGACTGCAGTCGGTTAATCGATTGAGTCGCCCGGCACAACGGAATTCTTGTGGACCGGATACACGTCGAGTCTTGACCACAAGCAAAGCAATGTGGAGAGCCACCCACATCATAGTAACTTGGTACTTTGTACTCCGAGTCAGCATAGTTGCGAAACTTTCACAATACCGAGGCCTGAGACACAAGAAGCATATTAATGTACATGTGCATACAGTAGTACCATGCCCAGAAAATCAAATATGTAGGTCGTAGATCAAACGATTCTTCTTTCTCGGCACAATGTGACCGACCTGCAGGTCCCTCCGGCCCGAAGTGCTGGTACAATGCCTTCCTAACACAGTATTCCAGAAAATCCATAGAAAATATGATTATCATAGGCGGTTACTCACGTGACATGAAAATCTCCCGTTCGGGAAAAAAACACCCGCCAACTTCAACACCCCCGAAGCTATACGCAACCTAGCGCCTAGCTATACACGCCAAATAGCATAATCCATCTGGTGTGCGGCCTCACAATGCCGACTCCAATCCCCCACTTCCTCCTCCCCCGAGGCCTCCCCAGCGCCCGGACCCTCCGCACCCTCCAACACCAGCACCGGAGCCTAAACTCCAATTCCAGCCCCCGCAGCTTCTCCACCACCAGCGCGGTCTCTCGCATGAACAAGAAGCCCGAGACAAGGAAGAGTCGCATCCTCGAAAAGCCGGACAAGTTCCGTCCGCCATCGCACCCCCAGCGTCTGGTTACCCCGGTCGCGCGCACACCGGCCGGACAACCGGTCAACTATGGACCGAGTTTGACGGCCGCGGAGCGCGAGGCGCAGAACAAGAAGCAGTACCCGACTATGTTCCCGCCGGAGGGGACGGTTATGTTCAAGTTCTTGACGAGTCGGTGGATTCATGTCTGGATTGCGATGGTAAGTGGGTTGTTTGTTTGTCTTTGCTTTGGTTTTTATTGCTTGTCTTCCCGGAGCTATAGCTATCGAGCTTGTCTTCCTTGCCCCAATTGAAATCTGCTCCATGAGACAGATGTATTTCGGTGTATTCCAGCTGAACTAACCATGTAAATCGCAGAGCATCCTTACCACCCTCGCCACATTCACCTTCACCACAAACTTCAAAGCTACGTCTCCCTTCGCACATCTTCTTCCCTCCTGGTCGAGTCTTTTCACAAGCCCCTTCGACACCATTTCGCAAGCCCTGAGCATCTACCGCATGCACGTGCAGCACGAGTCTATGCGTGTGCGCGAGAAGCGCCACGCCCGGATCGAGGATGCTGAGAAGCGGAGACAGTACCGCATTGCGCATGGGCTTGAGGAGGCTGCTGAGGAGGAGAAGGAGGGGCAGCAGGCTGCTGTTGTTGATGATCAGAGTCCTATTGCTGTTGATGCTGCCCCTGCGCAGGGCGAGTACGTGGACTTCGAGGGAAACAAGAAGCCTGTTAAGAAGTGGCTTGGAATCTGGTAAGGCTTCTTCTTTTCTATGGCGTAGATTGGAAGGGGTTGGTTAAGGTCTGCTTATCATTCCATCATAATATTATGCTACTATAATATGGTTGCGATGGCCTAGTGGATTGGATGGATGCACTAGCATCAGTCGATGGCACAAATGTACACAATGTATACTAAACGTTTTTGTCTTATCTTTTTTTTCCCGCATGGAGCATGCGGAGAAGTTGAACTCCAATAGATCATGAATCATGAATCGCCTCTCATTATTTTGAAGTGGTATCTTGAATGTAACTTTCTAAACAAGAAAAAGATATCGGTGTACTAGTAAACATCCATGGATAAATTCAACCAACGTGGACACCCTCCAATCCAGAAAGCACTTCCTCACCGACACCACCCTTCTTCAGCACAGTCTTGACCATGCCCGCAATAACACTGCGCTTGATACCACCCCTTCTGGGCCGCCACACACCAGGAATCTCCTCCTCCCCAGTCACAGGGTTCAAAACAGCCGTGCTCTCACCCGGAGCAGTCGCACCAAGCATATTCACATTCTCCGCATTGGGCACACCAGGCTGGGTAAGTCTTGAGGGAGGATCAATGGTCCGAATAGACAGCAATTTCAATCCCTGGCTTTCCGTATCGCGAGTAATGGAGATAGCAAGCACAGCGTCCGCAACGGCAATTTCCTCGCGATTGGGGTCGAAAATGACGTTCTCGCCTACTGAGATCACAAGCAGTGTGACCGGAGGCCGAACCTGTTGTGAGGGGTTGAATTTCATGCCCGCCGAAGCACGCGGGTACAAGTCTTCCGCAACAGCCCAGTCGTCGTCAAAGAAGGGGTCTTCCTCGCCCGTAGATTTGAGTTTCGGAAGCTTAGTGCATAAGAGAGCGAGGTGGGTCGTGAGAGAAAGAAGCGGAAGAGGGTATGACAAAGGCTGCGACAGGAGAAGAACCTAGAGAGCAAAAAAGAAGCAGGCGTTAGTCTGGGTGTAGTCTCGCAGGTTCGGAAAAAGACCAAAGTCCAAAGGGGAAAATAAAGCAAAGCTTGACTTTACTACTCACATCAATGTATAACCTCCAATGCCACCGCTTGTTAATAACCAACCTCCCCTTCAAACCACCCGCCATGCCCCTCTCGACTCCATCCCCATCCTTGCCCCCAACAGAACCCACAAGACTCTCCCGCATCATCTCCGAAAGAAAAACCGGCAGCGCATCATCGTCCCGGAACCCGGGGATCTCAATGCTCATCTGCACCCAGGACCCATGGCCCCCCGTCGCAGCTGAGGATCCCTCCGTTCCCTCGCGCCCGTCCCCGCTCGGTCCCAGATCATTCTGCAGCGACAGCGACCGCGCATCGAGCGTATCAGCCGTAAGAGTCGTCTTCTCCACCTCAGCCTTCACTCCGACAATAGCCTGTGTGCCGTCCGCGAAGCCGATGCGCGCGCTGCCGTTTGTGCCGGGCAGGATGTCGGTTTCGGCGGACAGAGGACGGAATTGTGTTGGTGAGCGGCCGTCGGGGCGGATGGGGTTCTTGGGGAGGGAGAGGGAAGTGTAGAGGTAGGAGAGCTCGGCGGGGGAGAGGAGGGGGGTTTGAGAGGCGGATGAGGCCTGGCGTTGTGCTGTCATTTTGGGCGGATTGTGGCTGGTTTGCTGCTTTTCTTTTATGCTCTTTTGGTGTGAGGCTTGCGGGGCGAAATGAGATAGCTTTTTGCGATTAGAGCCTCGGGGATTCTTGGATTGAGGCTCGTAGAATAGGTAGTGTGGTTCGCCTGGTTGAGGCGGTGTGGGGGAACAGCTTTATAAGATGCTGTGTTGTCTTGTGGAGTAATTAGACAGGTCGTAATCCAGGCCTCGGGACTTGAGGATGCTTGGATATCAATTGCACGAGGTTGAAAAAAAGTGAATATAGAGCATGCTTAATCGGGAAATTCTGATGGGCAGCGGATCATTATTGATCCGATGGCCGGGAGGTCTTGTCCGGGCTCCGTCATGAGTGAATCTCAACCAACAAATGGGAGTCCGAAAACAGTATTGTGTTTACTCTTTTTTAGTTTAGGTTCAATAGATAATCTAAGTTCATCCATGGATCGAATCAAGGATAATCTGACATATCTATGAATTGTATTGGTTTATACTTTTGATGCGATATACGAGGGGAAGGCATTTTTATGTAGAAGTTAAATAAGTAGTATGTAGTATGCATGTTAAGTGTATGTGATTGGCTATAAGCCGCAGGGTTCTATATTACAATAAGTTAATAACTGGAAGCCAGCCAGTCTGATGGGATAGTAAGTAGTACATGAAAGAGCGAACAAGAGGCTGGCATGAAATCCAGAAAGGCTCGGTCAACTGGACCGAGGGAGAGAGTGTGTGTGAGCGGGAGAGAGAGAGGTATGAATGAGGCAAAGGAAAAAAGAGAGAAAAAAGATAGACAGGGTGGTAGGATGGCAGTAGCCAGGCAATGTACAAGAGATGACAAATATATGGACAAAAGAAAGACGGGCGCCATGATCGTAGAAAATGGTTCAAGTGAGATGCAAAATGATGATCGACAAATATAGGGAGTGGTATATAATGCGGCTAGCGCTGGTATCAATGAAGGGTAAAATGGGGGAAATCTGTGCAAACGCCTTCTGCAAACAAATATTCAAAACAGAACTGACAAGTAAATGGCTCCAGGGATATCCGAGGGTGGAAGGATGCAAGGCCGGGTCCATCTATATAAAAGGCCTGCGGGGGTATGAAGATGTAAAACGATGTGAAAAAGAAAGGAAGCCTCCGTAAAGACAAAAAAAAAATGATGCTCTCGCATGGAAAATCAAACCCAGAGAACAACACCTTGGGGAAATAAACAGACCGAAACCCATACGCCGAACTTGATGTATCCGTTTTTGCGCATGTCGCTAGATTTTTTGATTCCTTTTTAGGTTTGTGTTGGAACGGAGAGTATCTTGAGGAGAAGGAAGATCTTTCAAGATGGTGGTAGAGAGTAGGTCGCAGTCATTTAGATATAGTTCGATCCGGAAGGGGTGTAGTGAGAAGATGCCTTGTGATTCCACTCAGACTCCTCGTAGGGAGGTGTGGGCCATTGCCGGTTCGAAGTGATGTTATCAGGCTTGGCGATGTGGCTGTCAGGTGTGTCAAAGTAGCTTTCACGGTGGGCTGCTGTAGGCGAGGGCGTGGGATATGGGCTTGGCAAAGCACGAGGCTGAGAAGTCATGGACTGAGTCTGAGCCAAGCGACGGGCAGCCTTACTGGCCGAGTGCAAGACCTCGTCCAGAAGCTCATCTTCCTCCTCGGGCGTCTCGTAACGATGAACGGGATGGCTAGTCATTTGCAATGCCCGTCGAGTGCGGCTGGAGATGGGCCCAGGGTTGGCGCCAGTAGTCTGAGGCATAGACTGGCGTTTGGTAATGCTACTGGCATCAGAGTTCAAATGCACAGGCACGTTGCTGAGACTAGATGAGTCCAGCGCGTACTTCACCCCCTGAAGCGCCTTATCAAGCTCGCTCAGATCAGAGTGTTGCTGCTTGGCGTCAGCAATGTTGGCACCGTCAATGGCCATGGAAGACCGGTTGGACCATGGAATGCACCCAGCATTGGCCTCGACATCATCAGCGGCAACAGCGGCTTGGTTGCGACCGGAGAGTCTGCGGGCACGCTTGCGCAAGTGCGAGAAGAAGCTCTCCTTGGTAGTAGGTGTAGTGCTTCCAGAACCATTTAGCATCCGCTCGGCCTCCAGGCGGTTTGCATCGGAGTAGTGGTTGCCGTTGGAGTTGACAGACAATTGGCGGCCAATCTTCTTGCTGGCCTTGCTAGCTTCAGACTCAACCTGTAATGTGTCACTGTGCGCGACAGTCGAGTTAGCTTGCGCAGTGACGGAAGCTGAGAGTGGAGAAACAGGGCGGATCGAAGGCAGAATGGGCATCGGAGCACCGTTGGCCCACGTAGCTCGCTTAGCATTGGAAGGGCGAGCCTTAACCGGCTGGATTTCGGGAACGGTGTGGTGAGTGACAACTGGGGGTCTGATGGGACTATCATTTTCGGAAGGAACGGGGCTTTCAGAACGGCCGATCAAAGATCTGCGGAACCACGAGGGCTTGGTAGAGAGAGTAGGAGAGTCGTGGGGGGTAAGGGTCGGGGATTTGAAGCTTCGGTCGGAGGGCTTGCGGCCAAGCAGCCTTGTTGAAGTTGAGGACTTGGGACGCAAAGGATCGACGGCATCGGCAAAGTACTCATGGTTCAACGCTTGGGTTGATGTGGGTCTGTTCTTAGGATCCCACATCAGACACCAGGTCACGAACTCAGCAAAAGCAGCGGGCCATTGAGGCTGTGGAAGGACAGTGTCCATCGCATGGGGCGCCATCTTTGGGAAAGTGAAGCCCAACTTGTGAGCCAATCGCGATCCCTCGCGCCATTCACCACCGCCGATCTTGGCACCAGACTTGCTGTACCAGTTGCCAGGGCTACCCATGATTTCGCAGACACGCCAAACCTGATCAACCTCGTTGCCTCCAGGGAACAGAGGCTTCAGGGTCGCGACCTCCACAGCCATGGCACCCACAGCCCACATATCAACCGGGGCAGAGTACTCTCCTGCGCGGAGAAGGACTTCCGGTGCCCGATACCAGCGAGTTGAAACGTATGTGGTGTAAGGTTGCTTGGAGTGAGTCTCACGGGCGAGACCAAAGTCGGCAATCTTCACGGTGTATGTTGGAGGGGTAGATGGAGGGGTGACAAGGTTGGAGTAGCGGCTGAAAGTCGAGTCGTTAGGGGCGGAGGTTGAGACAAGGATGTTCTCGGGTTTGATATCGCGGTGGAAGAAGTGATGGGCGTGGATGTGGTCCAGTCCGGACAGGATTTGATACAAGATACCCTTGACGTGCTTTCCTTCGAAATACTTGTGGTCGCGGGCCTTCATCAATTGGTACAGGTTACCATCCATGTACTCCATACAGATGTGGAGTTTGCGAGACATGGGGTCGAGGAAGATATCAAGAGCCGGGACCAGGTGTGGGTGCACCGGCAATGTGCGCAAGAAGATGACCTCGCGCAACTCTAGACATGGTTGTAAGGAATCAAATGTCTTCTTCATTGTTTTGATAGCGACCTGTGAGTAGTACGGTCAGTATGGGAAGGTTGTCGATCAACCATCAATACGTCATTCGGTGCATACCATTGTTCCTCGGCGCGCGATATGGGACCCGGCAGTTCGTACGCGTGCAAGCGCCACGCTACCAAAGCTACCATCGCCGACTTCCTTCATCACCTGAAAACGATCTTCGAGGGTGGCCATTGATGTGTTGGTTGTTCCCCGGGAGGGAGAGTCATATGTGACTGTCATGGTTGTAGATGTCTCTTAGATCTGCCCGCAGATAAAAGATATGCTAGGATGATAGTTAGCATCGGTGCCCCGTCATACTTGGTGAGATCAGGTATTGACTCACTATTAGTTCGAGAGGGGGGATTTCGGATTGAATTTCCCACTATTTTAGAGAGAGGGGGTGTGAGGAAAATCAATTGGCGTCAATTCTCATGATCCAAAAGTCGAGGTCGAGTATGTTGAGTAAGGAGTCTTCTCCCATTAAATGTACGGGAGGTTGGATGCCGATTTGCTATATAGCAAAGTAAGGAGTGACGGAGTAGTTGGAAAGGGAGTTTGGAGAGTGATGGAGGGGAAAAAGACGATCTGGGAAGAGCACAAGAAACGGGCGCGATGTAATAAAAAGGAAATGCCGCCAGAATAGGAGAGAACCCGTTGTGGACACCCCAGTCGATCGGAGGCCGAACAGAAAAGCCCCTGACGCGCTGACAGCTTTTGAAGCTCTAAGGACGGGGCCGTGGAGACGGTAAATTAAACCACGTTAAGACGGAGAGTGCAGATCAGTCCACCGGGGGGTTCTGCCTTTCTGTCTTTTTCTTGTCTTTGACAATGTGCTGTTGCAAGGATGTTTTGAAGTGGGATGTATAATGGATTGAAAGTAGATGTGGAATAGAAGAGATTCAAAGAGGAATCAAGGAATCATAAATCTAAGCAGCGAAAGACCATAAAAGAACGCACAAGAGAGGGGCCACTTGAACTATTGGGATAGATGGAATTAGAGTAAATAATGTGTACTCGGTATTGTATGAAGAATCGAATAAGTTACTAGTTGGGGTCGCATAAGTTCCACGCAACGGGGAAATACGGTCTTCCGCCAATAGGAAATCGTCTTTGAGGGAGAAGTGGGACCCCGGTGGATTCAGAGCCCCGTTCCTGATTTCCTGGGTATTAATTATCGTATTGTCATGACGCACTTTCTGATTGGACTCGAGAGGGTTTTTTTTTCTTTTATTCCTTTTTTTTTGTTTTTCTTTAGTTTGTTTTTAGCTTGTTTTATTTTTCTTCTTTTTTTTTTTTTTTTTTTTTGCCTTCGTTTCTGGTTTGATTTTGAGGCAAATAGAAATGGAACTAGTCAGTTTAGATAAATAAAATATAAATGTAGAAAAGAGTAACCAAAAAAAATGTTACGAAGAAATAACCAAAGCAATAATTTACGAGATTATAAACTTCCCACGGGCCCCATCAGTTGATCACGTTGATCATGTTATTTGTGTCCATAGAGTAGACTCGAACTGTGCAGGTTGGGCATACACCTACTTGGTACAGTAGAGGCGGTCACTCCCGTGAACAGTTCATGTTGGGCCGCGTTACCCCGTAATTTAATTTCCCTTTCCATACCCAGGGTCTCTAAGTCAAAGTACGTACATGACGTTAGTGACAAGCCTGGACCAATCTATGAGATCTAACATGAATGTTTAGAACAGGTCACCTCTCTTTTCTCTCTCTCTCATGTAGGTCCAAGATTCTATATGAGTATATATGAGTACATATGCCTTATATGAGCATATATGGATTTCTCGGTGTCAAATTTCAACCGGATCAAATCCATCAAATCGATCAACTCAAGTTCATCCCCACAGCTTCCCTCCATGGGACCAAGGCAAGGGGACTCCTGTCCATGTCTGCTATGTCATGTCCCACATGTGAATCCGACTCGTCTCAAGGCTCGATTCGCTCTCTTCTCAAAATGCCTTTGCCTTTTCTCCATCTCTCTGTAACTCGGTATCTCTTTCTCCACGCTTTATTCCCCTGTTTCACTCGTCATTGGAGGAGCTCTTAAATTGATTTCTCTCGTTGTCCCGGCACCTTGTCTCGCCACCTCAATCTGCATCCGAGCTTTCCTGGAGGGGTACTCTGTTTACAGTCAAGATCTCCGACTGATCCGACTATCTATTTTCTCCATCTTTATTCGCCATAGTGCATGGGAATTTAGGTTCGGCTGGACGGAGGCGTTCGCATCGCAGTACCAGTCTCTCTACGCGGTACTCCGTAAACACTAAACGCTAAAAACAAAAAACAACAAAAAAACACAAAACAAAACATTCCAAAAAACAAAGGTCTTTTTAAGCAGGGACTTTTTGATGCATGGAGGATCATGATCACGCATATGATCCGTATGTGGTCCCATCTTAGAGGACGCCTTGCCTATCACTCCATACCACTTCAGAACCCCAGGCACACCACACTTTCCAGTCACACCCGGAAGTCTCGCTGATTGGGAACAGATGGCGCCCCGTGATTCAGTTTCGGAGCGCGACTCAAGGTAGGCCCGGCGGTTTTTCTTTTTTCTTTTTTTTCTTTTTTCTTTTTTTTCTTTTTTCTTTTTTCTTTTATATTTTCTTCTTTTCTCTTTGTTTCGCGCTCGAACTTAGAGTACACATCCCGTGTGGGAAATTAATGACAGCGGTCGATCAACATCCCTGCACTTCCGCCGGGGGAGGTCATCCGGACAAAGAAAATCATTATCAAAGCTTCTTACATGCGGTAGGGACCATCATATCTCCACTTGAAAAGCTCAGGAACCCGAGCCAGAACCATGGGAAAAGACGATCTGTCCATCGCCTCTTTTTTGCTTTTGTACTTTTTCTGTTTACTTTTTTTTTATGCTCTGTTACCTCGGATTATGATAGGTTGTTGAGAAATTACAAAATTACCATGTTTCATAGGAAAGGGATTATCACGATTACCTGCAGGAATCGCACCTGTCAGACTGCGACGAACACTGGGGCGACCGTTTGGCCCGCAAGGATCCAGGATTACGTCGCCCCCAAAATGGCCCTTAGGACTTTCTTGAATTTGATTTTATTTTTAAATATTACCTCAGTCTTGTGGCTTTCTGCACTGCTACATTCTACATGTATCAACCAAATGTTATATTCGACCTCTCTTAGCCCCTTTTCGCCTTTTTTTCACCGTTTGTTTCCAAGGATTTGGGCCAAGGGCCGTACCGACGGGATACGGAAGTCCCAGAAAGCAGTGGGCCTTTGAGAATTACCAGGAGAGAAAAACTCCCAAAAAAGGAAAGGAGAGACCCATTCGTGAGACTTCTCCACTGATATGGTGTGGTGCGCTACTCTCTAAGTGGGAGAAGCTTGGGCATCATCACAGACGAACAGGGCGTTAGCCAAGACCAAAAAAAAGGCGAATTACCAAAAATACAAAACAACGCGTAACGCACCAATGTACCTAATACCTACGGGGTACCATTAGAAATGCCCTGGGGGCTCGGCCCAGCCACACGTTCTCGCAGTGGACCCGGTACTCCGCGGATACCAGGTACCATCACTTTTTCCATACGGCCAAGTCGGTCTGTACAAGTTGTACGCGCCAACAAAGCCATTGGTGGGAAGGCAACAAACAAAACTTGGGACCCACCATGCTAGAGAACATAACAAAGCACTAAGTGGGCTTAGAGTCCTTTGACTTCCAAAAAGTGGTGTTCACCGCGCCTTTTCATTGCTCCAAGCGCTCCGCCTATGGATCTAGCGCTACACCGTCGATTTCGGGGGTGGACGGAATACCCACCGCGTGGACCTCGTCCAGGCCCGTCCCTCGTCCCCGAGAACAGAACAGCGAGCTTTGCGCAGGAAGGGGGAGGGGGGGAAGGAAGAAGGATCGCCTTTTTCTCGCCACCGGGCCAAGCATCAGGAATGGGACTATTTGGACCGTCGCTACACCATCGGCTTGTTCCGTCATCGCTCGCCTTCCTTCGACCTTCGAGAAGGTCATCGTAATATCGCTCTGGCCTTCCCCGGGATCAATAAACTCGCATTCGCTAAGATTGCATTAAGGCTAACTAACGTTGACAACTTGTTCAAATCTCCCCCCCCTTAATCAAGTGGGCAGATGTGGCCGCACCCAGCACACAGCCACTGCTCGCTCCCTTCCTTTTTTTCCCCCAGGGGGCTCTCGCTCATCCCAGACCGTGCCCCCCTAATCCACACAACAAAATTCTCCGAAATGAAATTCCCTTCCCGCCACCAACGAGGATCAAATGTTGGCAAAAGCACCGCTAGAAGGCGCATCCGTACTCCGTAGAAGGCTAACTCCAACCTAACCGCAAACCAAGTCCCAAGAAAGTTACTCCGACCCACAACAAACCCCGACCATGAAGTAATTGATCCTTACCTACATTAGTGCACCCCTTTACTCTGGTCGCCGGGATCATGGCAACGCACGAGCGGATCATAAGGTCTCAAGGGCACGTTCCTCAACCTCTACCACCGATCCGAAAAAAGGGATGACGATGTAACAAGGTGCCTCCTACGGAGAACGTACTCCGTCATTGTATCCGTACCCACAAAAATCTGCACGAGGGAGGAGCTGGGAGGCGAATTACCCTTCATTTTTGCCCACTTTCCATCGCACATTGACGCAGGTACAATTTGGAATCTACATACATCATTTTACACGGACTACGGAGTACGGAGTACCCTAATGCAAATCCCGACTCCACCGTCACCGAAGTAACGCACGCTCCTTGCCATCCGTTTCGACACTACGCGTTTCTGGAAGGTCATTACCATGCTTCTATGGAGACGGGGAGACTAGCCCGCGCGGCCCCTAGTCGCGAGCTGCTAACCATCTACGGCGTACGGGTTGGATCTTGTATGTCATCTACCGAATTGGTGTTTACAAAGTAATATGGAGCGGGGAGGGGATAAGGGTTGCCTTGGCTAGTTTATTTCTGACCGGAGAGGATTCGAAGGGGATTCTAGCGCGGATTCGTCTGTCATAACTTAATTAATGCCCCTGCCCCTGGTTCCAATGTTTAATGAACTTTCTGGAAACTTTGCTTTGCCGTCTCGGGTTGAGAGAGGGCCAATCAGCTTTTTGATGATCGTTTTAAACCTTGCACTGGGCCGAGGGTGTAATCTGCGCTTAATGTGTATAGGGGATGTACTAGGGTGCTTGTCAGGCTGCGTCGCTTGGAGGCTATCTCCAGGGCTCTCCTATTTTCACTGTTGATAAGAGGCTTTTTTTTAGAATGGTGGACAAAGAAGTTTTATCAAAGAGCTACTAGTATGAATGAAAAGTACCACAGTGTACTTTGAACAAGCCCACGTGGGTTACAAGGGTATACGGAGTACTATGTATCCATCAACCATAGAGGCAAAGCATCGCATAGTGTGCTAACAGTGCTTGTTTCTTATACAGGTTTGGAGTTGGCTGCACTTGAAGATTGCAATCCATGTTTTTCTTCCGCAGCTTGTTTTCTCTCTCTCTCTCTCTCTCTCTCTCTCTCTCTCTCTCTCTCTCTCTCTCTCTCTCTCTCTCTCTCTCTCTCTCTCTCTCTCTCTCTCTCTCTCTCTCTCTCTCTCTCTTTGAATCCATCAATGCTCTGGTGTAGATTTAGATTTACTTAGAGTTCACTCCTCATATGATGCAAGTCTGTTTTTTGACTAGGAGTATGCTTAATGAAACCCGAGCTTGATATTATGTGGTCTCTGTTGGTAGTACTTGGATGCCCTAGATAGTAGTCAACAGTTGACCCTGAATGCCTTGCACATACTACATATGTTCCAGCAAACTAATGGACTGGCTCAAATGCTTACTACTAGTAATGATCATTTCGTTGTTTCAAATCATTGATCTTCAAATATCAGATAATTCACTCGCTAATGGATTGTGCGAACGGTAAGATATTATTTGAATCCCTGGTTGGTCCCTTTTGAGATCACTCCGAGTTGTTTTATTCCAAGGTCGTGTTCCATTGGTAGGATTTCCGGCGTTTGTGATGCCTAGTAAGTACTAGAGTTGCTTGTTGCCTTCAAAGTTGTGGTATATATACTAAGCATCTGAGAGCATACAAAATTAACAGCAAACTTGAATTGATAGGTAAGACCAAACTTTCACTTATAATCCCTAGAAGTCATCACTGCTTTTTTCTCTTCAAGTCCAAAGATTTTACCTTTTCTCATCTTCTTCACTTTCTTACCTTTCCTCCTCAATTCTCTTTACCATTCAACTTCACCAATACCCGTCCTTACTTCACTAACACCCCAGCAGCCATAGTATGTTTGGTGCGCCCTGTCAGCCCGGAGCCATGTTGCCTTACAATTTCAACAGAAAAGGCAGGGGTGAATTGGGGCCCGTTCGGTCAAGCACAGGAAAGTAGGTGAACCATGCTATCCACACCGCTGGCAGATATATTCTGACAAACTCCTCATAGACTGATAGACCCAAACCTCCCAGAGGAGTACGTCCCCAAGCATGTCATGGTCCCAGACTCACATGAGCTTTGTCGCTAACGATGTATGTATTAGGATCGTGTGTTCTATCTGCAAGCAGCTCCATTCGCAAGGCGACTACTCCGATCCCCAGCTGGCTTCCCTCATCGACAAAATCGATCGAGTTGGTCTCTCTGCGCTCGTGAACCAGTCAAGTGCCAAGTGTAATGGATGCTGCGGCTCACCGAACCTCGAGTACAAATGTCGTTTCTGCCGCTGTTGGAAGGCGATCGAATGCTTTGCGCGCAATCAACGTCCTCTCGCCGAACCAGTAAGTGATCAACGATCAATTTATCTCAGCTCACGGTGAATGGGAAGTTGGATTCTACGCTAACTCATGGTTGAATTTATAGGCCTGCAAGGACTGCCAGGACGGCGTCCAGGGATCGGCTCAGCCTTGGCGCAGCAAAGAACAGAAGATGATTGAGGATGCAGCCCGAGCCAAACAGGAGCAGGAGCTATCTCAACGGCTGGGTGAGCTCGCAGCCAACCCGCTACAGCTCGCCGTTGTCCCGCGTGCTCTACAATGGGAGGATCCCTCCGATGTGAAGGACTGGAGCGAGCTTGTCGACCTTCACGGGCTCCTTAAATCGGGAGTTCCCCAAGAAAAAGAGAAGAGTATGATCAGACGAGTCAGGCTGCTTGCTGTGAGTTCTTGATTGACTTGTTGAATGGGACACCACCTTGGAAGTTTATGCCACTAACAAAACCTTTGATACTGCCAGCAACGCCTCCGCCGCAATCAGGCAACAAGAGAAGAGCAGCGTCTTGAAGTGGCCCGCACTAAAGTCGATGTTGAAGATGAAGAAAAGCCTGCCTTCCGCAAAATTCAGGTCAGTATATGTGATGAGTGAAGGTGTCTGGCCGTAAGCACTGATTTGCATCTAGGACTACCGTCCCGAAAGGTCAGGGCACCATCGCCCTCCTTCTGAGTCTCCCCCGCCCAATGACTCAACCAATAATTTGGAGAGCTATGAATGGCTTTGATGAGAGATCGGGTTTTCTGGGTGGTGGGGAATAGTTTGATTTGGGATTTTCCGTGGACTCTGACGTGGACCAAAATCTGGGTTTTTGTCCTCGGGATGCGTGGATTTATCAAATGGGCTTGAGGGTGACCATGTTCCTATTATCTATGGATTCTTTAGCATCATACCAGTGCCTCATACTAGGAAATCTTACTGCTCCTCGTGGGAAAATAAGACCAATAAGAGTCAAGACCGTGGATAATATTGGTGATGCTGCTTACATATGTGTGCGTGAACCATGGTTAACCCAAGCAAAGCCCTTGGTTCCACGGCTTCGAATATGCTAAGTTGTGGGGGATAAACAAACACTGGATTGTTTTGATTTTAGAGGTGGCAATTAACGTAAACATAAAATTTGAACATTCTGAATGTTGAATGTCTTAAAATGAGCCAAAAATATCCAACCTACCGACCCACATAGGGGTCTAGGGCTAAACACATTGAAAACGCCTTCGAATGCTTCCAAATCCTGATGTTCCAAGTCCCCCCACCTGCAATACATTAGTAGGTGTCGGGTTTGACCTTTCATGCACCATGTGCCCTGGTGGACACATGTGTACATTTTGCCTTTCTGGAAGCGCGAGATGATGATATGGTCTGCAAGTCTACTAGCATGTACCATGATCAGTGTCTAAGCGTACATTAGTAACCCGTGGACCTTGATGCGGCATCCATGTTGATTGGACTCGGGGTGGATGCCAACTGTCGGATCAGCAGACTTGCAGTCTCTTGCATGCCTCAGGACATAAAACGGGGCGTTGATTTGTTTTAATAGGCCCACAAAGAAAATCTGAATCGCAATCTCTGCATGGAAAGATGGAGTTAATTAGATTAGTGGTCGATCCATGACGGTCTCCTCCAAAGATAGCAATATGACATCTTTGACGGGGAATTGGACATATCTTCTCGAGTTGTGGTACTTGAATAGATTAAAAATGCGCCACATAAACGTGACCCTAACAGCTTAACCTGCAACTTGTCGCACTGAGCAAGATCCGGTGACGTTTCGGATCGCCACTTTCTCTCGGCTTCCCCACTTACCCCCCATTACAGGAATTTCTCTGCCTTCAATTTTCAACACTTTCTGCCTTGACTTCTACTCTGCTCCTGCCCTAGGTTTGATAATCTTGGCACCAGTAGATAGATAGAGACAAAAGTGTGTGAAAGAATCATACCAAACTCACCTATTGTTCCCATTTGGCCTGTTTCCTCCCCTGACACCCATGGCCTACGATGGGTACCAGTCGCATCCCAATCCGGGCTATCAGACGGGCATGGGCAATATGAATAACGACCCCAACGAAGCACATGGCTATGCCCCATCCCCCCCTTATCCCCAATACTATGAATCCGACCATATCAACATGCCCCATCCACAGATGCCGTCCAGCACATCACCAGCTCCTGTCCAGCAAAACTACGAATACCCAGAACCACCCCGACCGGGCAATACGAACTCTGGCCATATCAACGACGCTGTCAACTCAGCTGTGTATAACAACGCAAACTCCAACTCTTATCTTTCTCCCGAAGTCCTGTCGCAGATCACCTCGACCGTTATCCAGCAGCTCAAGGCATCTGGCATGGGCGACATGCAATCCCCTCAAAACACCCAACAACAATACCCACCCCCACCTCCTCGACCACAGTCATATTCGCAGGCCCAGCAGCCCTCCTGGGCACCCCCACCAGCCGATCTCCCACTACGTCCCCAGTCTGAATCCCCCCCAGTTCCACATGCGCAACGAAGTGGGTCTATCCCGCCTCCAGGTGCAATGCCAAATAGCTTCGACATTCCGCAGCCCTATTCTGGCTATACAAGTGATACCCGAGCTGGCTCCAAGCCGTCACAGGATCCGATGGCGCGCAGAAGCGGCTCGATCTCCAGCCAGGGCAGTGTGAAAACAGAGTCCCGACCCAAACCACCGGATCGAGATGCAACGGTCATGGAGATGACAACACTGGAGAAAGTTTGGGGCAAGCTTTTTGCAGATGATAAGCCGACGAAGAGGCTCGGACAATTTTTGCGCGGAATTGCGATGCATCTGGTACGGGCATTATTCCAGGTCTCTAGCTTGTGGCGCGATAATGTGCATCGCTGATTTAAGTCTGCAGATTGAGGATTACCCTCCCCGGAACACTATTGTTATTGTTCCACAGAAGCTGCAGAAGTTCTACGCAGACACACAGGTGCCAGCTGATGCAAATTATCCATGGAAAGGTGAGTGATCAACCGGCCCTTTCCCGATTTCCTGTACTGATCGCATCGATAGATATTTTCGATGACAACACTTCTTCTATCTCTAGACTGTTCCGAGAAATCAAGGCCGAGCATCACCTCGTCCAGCTGGATGATCTCACGCAGCGACCTGATATTCCTGGCCTGACGCCCAAGGGTTTCGAGATATGGGCTACACTCATGATCCAAGCCCATCCGGACCGTGAGTACGCACGCCTGCAGAAGGCCGTGCTCAACATGCCGATCAACAACCCGGACGACAGGAAAGAGCGATTCCCCAAAGAAATCCCCCGGCGCCTGTTCCCCGAGGTCGCGGATCTGAAGATACGAGAAACCGTAGAGTTGCACATCATGAAGCACTGCGGCGTCGATCTCCCTGCCATCACCGATGAAGAGCGAGCGAAAGCCAACCGCCCAAAGACCTCTCCTGTCAACAGCGGTCGCCGTAGTGGTTTCAACAGCTCGAGAACCTCTTCTGCCGAAAGAAGTCGTTCTTACGAGCGAGGACGACCCCCACCAGCTGCTTCATCGTCCACCGCCGTCCTGGACGATGAAGATGAAACCATCGCCCCAGCCCCCATTGAACGTGAGCGAAAGCCTTACTCTGCCAATCCTGGGGGTGGAAAGGTCTACAATGAATCCGAAAATCCTCGCAGTCACAGGGAGTCTTTCACCGCACGGCCATCAGATATGCCGTCTCTATCCACTCCCAGCCACCGAGCTTCGACCTCCACCATCCAGCGCTCCCCAACTCGGGACTCCCTGTATGCCCAGCGCACTGGTTCCGGTCCGGCCCCTCACTCTCGGCACTCGGGTGGGCGCACTCGCACATCGCGCAGCTCTTCGCGCAGTGTCGATGGGTACAGACACTCGGAAAGTGACTTGCTAAGCCGGGAACATACTCCGCGATACGGTGGCGTGTCAGCGAATGATTTGTATGTGGGTTCTCCGACTTCTATGTCATCTGATGCAGATGATACTGCCCGTCGCCATGCCTCGCACCGCAATAGTCGCACCGATGAAGATTACTACCGTGGTATGCTTGGTGGACAAGGAGGAGGTCCCAAGTATTACTGATAATTGCCAAGTCTTGACCACCTGCATTTTCTTATGATCCCACTATGCAGGTTGGCTCTTTTCTTTTTCTTTCTCTTTATAGTTTCAGTTTTGCGGATCAAATCTGTCAGATTCAGCGCGTGGTTATGCACAGTGATGGAGACTCGGATACTTTCCATTTGGTTTCGGATTCGATCTTTCTTTTTGTCTTTACTCTTTGACTTCCTGTTTCTATCCTATTCAGCTCGGCGTCTCATATGGCATGAAGATACCTCTTGGTTAAGTATGACGACTGACGACTCTCATGTCCAAGTCTTGTTCGAATTTTGCAAGCTTGTCTGCGATGGAATGGAAAATGTGCGATAGAACCCTAATGAATATTATGCATATAAAACCGAATTCGCCTAGCGCCCCCCAATCTTGGACCTAGTATACATCGCATAGTACTAGTAGGTAGTATTTATGACCCTCCCTCACCCTGCAACCTAGACCTCTTCCTCTCCCAAATCTCTCTCATAACCCGAATGCCATCCTCCCTACAAGCGCCCGCATCCTTCTCCCGCTCCCGCTCCTCAGCTTTATACCTCCTCGCAATATGCCTCTCATCCTTCTCCTCCCTCTCCGCCTTCCTCTTAATCTTCCTCAGCGCCTTCTCCCTCTCCTCCACATCCCGCAACGCCGCCTCACGCCCCTCAACACGTAACTCCTCAACCTCCTCCTCACAAAGCACCCACGGCACATTAAGCGTCTCAACAAGGAACTGCAGCCGCTCAAAAACAAACTGCATCTCCGCATTCGTGTCGCGCAGCACCGTAAAACGCTCCAGGTGCAGCTGCATAATCGACCGGAACGAGCCGAGCGTCCCCTTGACCTTGACCGTTACGCCAGGGACCAGAGCCGAGATGTCGAGGATCGTCAGATCCGTCGCGGTCGTATGCACCGGCTCTTTTCGCGCCATCGCCGCTTGAAGGGCGCTGGCGCTGGAATCTCCCGTGATGGTGAACGCGGCCTGATCGGCCTCGTAGTCTTCCATACTGCCGCTGCCGCCGCCCTCTTGGATTGCGGGGCCGCGACCTTGGGCGGCTGTTGGGGCTGGTACAGTTGATGCTGTGTGCTTTGGATCGGTTGAGTGGAGGACTGCCACTTCGATCGTTGCGCCGCTGCTGTCATCTAGGGTGAGGATTGTGCGGCGAAAGACTTCTGTTCTGGATACGATGAGACCTGCCACGGTGACGAAGCGCACTGGGTGGTTTTTGTAGAAGAATACTTTTTGGCCTGTGGTTTTTGTGAGTATGGGCGTTGGGAATCATGTATATACTGCGGGTCCATATGGTATGTTTCGTTCTTTGGAATACTAGGTGAAGAGGGGGACATGGGTTGATTCAAATGGTGAGAGTAACCATCAAGTAGAACGAGCCAATTCAAAAGTGAATAGAATTATAGCTTAAATTGTTGAATACAAGAAAAAGTGCCGGACGAGGGTTGAAAAGCAAAGGTTCACAGATCACTTACCTTCAAAGTTCCTGGGTTTCTTTAGTCGGTGCACATCTGCTATCGCCATCTTCACCCAAGCGAAGTGTGTTGGCGAGGCCTTGAAGCAGTATGCAGGGTATATGATTGGATCCACATCTTCAGCTGTCGCCATTGGATCATTTTCTCGTTGGAGGTTGGAAATTATTTAGTTTTGTCGGATGATGATGCAGAGATGGATGGGCGCGTCACGTGGAGACGCGCCTTCTAAGTTCTATGTATAGGATCTTTGGCGTGTTCTGATTTTACTCACATATTTTCTAATAAAATGTGATTTCATGTTGATCTTAGTTATTGAGATAGGTAGTAGGTAGTATGGTACTCAATTCCTGTAATAAATCACCTGCATGGATTTCCACCTTGGAAGGTTGTCCCTACATACTAGTACTATGTACTAGAGACCTACCTTAACAATTTAAGGTAGATTTTATAGAATTAAACCGCGAGCACCTTCAAATGCAAGCGCATAACCAAATTTCATTTTATCTTCAGGGCCGACATCCATCAACATTACTCATAATTTCATCTAATATATAATATTCTCCCCCTCCATCATCCTCTTCTTCGGATTCCTCGGAGCCTCCTCGGACCCCAGCTCCCCATCCCGACCCTGGGCCTTATCCCCCAAAGCCTCCTTAACCTTCTCCTCCGAATTCTCATGACCAGCCATAGCAACCTTCAAAATCTCCTTCTCAAAGCCCTCAACATACTCCCACTCCACCCCCGCACTATCAAGCATCCGACACCCCTCGCTCTCCCCCACAAAAGTGCCCGGCTCCTTGACGCCAAAATACACCTTATGCACACCCGGGCGACCGCCCTCCCTTGTGCGCGTAATCCGCTGCACACAGGGCGCATTCCCGGAGAGTCGCTTGCCGCACGGCTCCATGGTCACGTACATCACGAGCTTGCGGCCTGCTTCAACCGGGAGCACGGAGGCTACTTCGTCTTCGGGAACGCTGTGGACTGCTGCGAAGTTGGAGAGGCAGCATTGTTCGGCGTGGGTGTTGCCTTGTAGTTCCATTGTGTAGCCTGTTGAGAGGATACGGTCGTCTTGGAAGGTGGGGTCGTTGTCTGCGCGGGAGAGCAGGATTGCGCCGACGCGGAAGTTGGTTGGGCGGGGTGGGGATTGGGAGGCTAGTACTATGCATTTTCGCATGTAGGGTCTGTGGGGGGCGTTGGATGTCATGATGGGTGGTGTGGTGTTGATGAGCTGGGGTGGGGGTTCTTTGGTGGTAGTACTGGTTCAAATTGGTACTTTGTAGCAGTTGTAAGTGATAGATATGGGAGGATTTAGACTGTAGAATGGCGAATAGCAATGTTTGGCGATTTCAAAGGAATCCCTTATTTTAATTGATAGCGTTGGCAGAATGAAGTTCACTTTCTGGCTTGATTGAAGAAAGATGAAGTGAAATTGAAGTGGGGGGATCAACGGGGAAGCTTATTGCCTATGACGGAATAAGGATGGAATGATAATGCGGTAGGCGCGTCAAAATCGCGTCCATTTTCCGCGCCGGGTCTTCTTATCTCAACCACAATTAATCTTCACCAATCAAACTCACCTCTATCTTCCGGTCTTATTTTGTTTCATATCACCAAAAATACACGATGCCGAAGGCTACAGGAACCGAGAGAATCCCAGAGGAACCCCCGGTGGTAGAAGAGGATCTCTACAAGATCCTAGGCGTCGAGTCAACAGCAACCCCAGAAGCAATCAAATCTGCCTACAAGAAAAATGCACTCAAGCACCACCCTGGTA
This sequence comes from Penicillium verhagenii, assembly GCF_028828195.1. Taxonomy (NCBI): domain Eukaryota; kingdom Fungi; phylum Ascomycota; class Eurotiomycetes; order Eurotiales; family Aspergillaceae; genus Penicillium; species Penicillium verhagenii. Next base: position 1,888,752 of record NW_026643171.1, read on the forward strand.
AGCTTCTAAGCCCCAAAGCTGCAAAGCTTCAAAGACACAATATCACCCAAAAAACACGCTAACAAACCCAAAGACAAGGTCAGCGAAGACGCCCGTGATGCAGCCCACACAAAGTTCCAACAGATCGCCCTAGCCTACGGCGTGCTCTCAGACCCACGCCGACGCAACCTATACGACCGCACCGGAAACACCAGCGAAGTCCTCGGCGAGGATGGCGACTTCGACTGGATGGAATTCTACCGCGAGCAGCTCTCCGCAATGCTGGACGTACAAACGATTTCCGACTTCCAGAAGAAATACCAGAACTCCGACGAGGAGAAGCGAGACCTACTGGAAGCGTACGAAAGACACGGAGGCGATCTGGATAAGATTTACCAGTCGGTGATGCTTTGCAATGTCCTCGATGACGACGAGCGCTTCCGAGCTACCATCGACCAAGCTATTGCGGACAAGGAGGTGAAGGACTACAAGAAGTACTCGCAGGAACCGGAGAAGAAGCGGGAACAGCGCAGGAAGCGTGCGGAGAAGGAGGCTAAGGAGGCAGAGAAGCTAGGGAAGGAGGTTGAGGAGAAGAAGAAAAAGAAGGCCGCTGCTGCTTCCAAGGCTTCGAAGGGCTCGGATGCTGGGGAGGATGACTTGCTGGCGCTGATCACCAAACGCCAGCAGCAGCGGGGCCAGGGATTCCTGGCGCAGTTGGAGGAGAAGTACATTCAGCCTAGTCGGCAGAAGCGTGGCCCGGCTGATGAGCCTTCTGAGGAGGCCTTTGCTGCGATGGGGGCGCGGAAGAAGTCAAAGCAGAAGAAGTCTAGGGCATAGGCTATGTCCTGGTTCTTCGTCCCCCGTATGTACTATATCACCCATTGTTACTATGGTCTTTATGTTATGATGTTCATGAGTGCTTCGTTTCAAATGTTTTTTTTTCGGCGAGAACCATCAGCCTCTTGTCTAAACCTCATCCATGGATAGGAATATGAAATAAATTTATCATGTATCATGTGTATTACCTACCTACTAAGAAGCTGCTCTATACTTGCATTTGCATCTAGTGTTGCAGGGTCAAATCCCATATATAGTACAAATTAACAGGAATTATTTACTTTCCACGGCGGGGACCCTCGCCAAAGCTTCCTCTCGCCATCCCCAGCCCAACGCCAGTGCTGCACCGGGGCCAAGTGTGACAGTAGTTCCTACCAAAGCACCCACCGATTTCCACCACGAAACAGGCACTCCAGATTGCTGCAGCTCCCGGAACCTCAGTCCCATCCAATAAAGACCGGCACCAAGAGAGAAGATCTCATCATACTTCAGGAATAGAGCAATGCCCTGGGAAAAAGAAGAAACTGGCTGACTGTGCTCAAACAGGCCAGGTAAAAAGATCCGAGCCAAGGTTGAGCCTGGAGGAGCAGACCACCGTGCGTAAATAAAAGACAGTCCTGAGATCGCAGCCAACGAACCGTAGGTCATGCGAGTCCAGATCATGTTCTTTTTGTGGCTTCGGGGTTTCTTTTCCTTTCGTTCAGTCTTGGAACGGGGTTTTCTCGCCAATAGACAGACAGGAACTTGAAGCAAGGGAACCACCAACGGGAACAATTGCCATATGGCGTTGTAAGATCGGCGGGATTCAACTGTCGGGGCGAAGAACATGGCAAATGTTGGCAAGTAATAGCCGGCGATCATGGCTGGCAGGAATGACTTTAAGGCAATCGTCTTGATGTCGCGATTTTCTTCCTTTGGTGATGAAGGGGTGGATCGGATGTACTCCATTGCGAGATACAAAGGAGCAATCTTTCCAATTCCCTTTAGCTGGAAAGCCATGCCCGCAGTTACAGCCCTGTGCAAAAGAAAGAGAAAACATGTTAGTCCCAATAACAAAAACCACAAACTCGACTTCGTAAAGGAATACTGGCAGACTTACAGGATCATGTCCAGTCCAGCGCTTCCCTGGCGATAGCTCTCAAGTAGCCAGATCGCATAGACTGGGCCAACGTCGGCTAGGAACGAAACCATTTGAGAGTTTGATACTGCATCAGATCCACTGATAGAGGGAAGGAAGCAAGTAATCAGAGCTGAGAAGGTTCGATCAAGGATGGGGATTTTGTACAATGGCGCGGTCAGACTGAGAGTCTCTCCGCCACTGAATGTCCAGGCTCCCTGGCGAAGTATTGAGATCAGATGTGGCATGAAACCTGCCTTTGCAGATCCCATTGTGATATTTGCAGCTGCATACCATCCAAGGAGGGGAGTAGCCCAAAGTCCTCGTTTCCAGAGCGCTCCATTGCTCGAACGCTCTGCGCCAAGATGAAGTGGCATGGTGCAGTCTGATGCTCTGGGCGGTAGTGGGAGATAATTGATTCTTTCTGCTCCGGAAAATGTCTTGGAAGCGCGGTTAAGCAAGTAGTTATCCAGGTATGGGAGCAGGTGCAATGCAATAACTCGATCCTTGAATGTTGCGCAAGCTTCCAGTCGAGTGAGGGCATTCGCTTTGATGCAGACTTCTTTCACCCTCGGTTGTCGTGCTGTCTGCCAATTACTTAAACAGCTTTTGATGTCTTCAAGTGGGATCTTTTCGGTCGATGACTTTTGAAGCAGCTCAGTAAGAGAGTTTGCTAATGCTGCAGCGCTCTCCACCGCGCTGTTGCCGCCTTGTCCCTGGTTAGGAGTCATCTGTGGTGTGTATCACGTTAGAAAACGAGATCGAAAAAAGAAATCAGGTTTGTCCATGGTGAATCATACCTTGTGTGCAGAGTCTCCAATACAAACAATTCGGCCACTACACCAATGGTTGTGGAAACCCTCTTCGAGTGCCAAATAGCTGCTGGATACAGTGTTTTGGCGGATGGCTGAGAAAGGAACAGTATCCGTGATTGGCTTGTCAGAGAATCGATCGAGCTGCGTCTTCATATCCTCTGCAGTGAAGCGAGGAATCTCTGATCCAGAGTAGACCTTGTCGAACTTGGCAAACAAAAACCAGAAGACACGGCCATTTTTGCCTATGATGGTCAAGGCAGAGAAGTCTTCTGCATATGTCCGATGACTGTGTCCAGGAATTAAGCCTGGGGTTGCGGTCGAAATTCCAAATATGCAAGAGTATTCCGATGACAGGACTAGTGCTGATTAGTACTATGTGCCGTGATAGCGAGCTCGAGATGAAGAAACTTGGACATACTGGCTCTTTCCTTCTCCGCCTCTTTTTCCAATCCGATGGATTCCATGTGCTGCCACATCTGCTCTCTCACAGTACTTCTCACTCCGTCTGCCCCCACGACTATATCTCCCTCAAAGACCGATCCATCGGCGCAGTGAACCAAGGCTTTTTCTGGTAAGTGCTCCACCTTGACGACCTTTTTACTTGTGTGGACTCGCTTTTGATTTTCGCCTAATCTGTCGTGTAGAATCCTCAACAAGAACTGGCGATCGAGGAATGAGACAGAATATCCATGCCTACACAATGTTCATTGTTAGTACAGCCCAGTCATATACCTACTAGTATATACCGACAACTGTGAAGAAGGCTCTTACCTTTCTTCGTATGCAAGGGGGGCTTCGGTCTCAACGATGAGTTTGCCCTTGTCGGTCCAGGTGAAGGCCCTCTCCAATGGCCGACATTCATTCAAGATATCATCAAACAGATCTAACTGATCCAAAGTGCGCGCACCATTTGGAAGAATTCCAATTGAAGCACCCACTTCAGGTGCGATATCGCAATGCGATTCCAACACCACATATTCGATATTGCTTTTCTCCAAGCAATGAGCGAGAGTCAGGCCCGCAACCGAACCACCAACGATGATCACGCGGGATTTATTTCCTTCGTTCTCCATCCTGCAGAGCCCTGGACTTGGCAGAAAGATATTCAATGCTCAATGAAGCGATTGACCGCTACAATCTCTAGGATGGGGCGATCGACTCCTTTTATGATCAGCATTGTTCTACTACATATTCGAGTTATTTTTTTTTACCGCCCCCATCTTGGAAATGAAATCCCCTGGGACTCGCGGCACGTTAGCTTAATCTCCACTTGACTGAGGATAACTCGTCGTGCTAAGAAAGAGTCCGCGTTTGAAGGAGCCGGCTAGAGAGGCACTTCAAGCCCAATTTGGTCGTCAAGGTTGTCGATCCTTCGAGACCCACTTGTACTCTTGAAAAAATACCAGAAATCCGTGAAATCCGAGAATCCCGGCCGCGTCCGACAGATCATCATTTCATAATTCTTGATACTACAGACTCCAGAGTATCTACTCTCATCTCCGAGTCCGCCAGTTCTCCCGAGATATCTGCATTTAAGTCAATACCTTTCAATCTCATGGGGACAGGCCAGCTTCCAGCGGGTCTCGGGAAACCTGCCAATGACCGCAAAAGAAGAGATCAAAAGCCACGAGTCATCCAATCATGTTCCTTGTGTCGCCAGAGAAAGTATGTTACCAGTCTAGCGTTTAAAGGAGAGAGATAAGGCCCCATTTTACTAGCCCCGCGTATCATGCGGCATGCCATTGTTACCTAGAATATCTCAGCCTCAACTCAACCTTGGAAGTGCTTATTTATCTCTATAGGCTAAAATGCAACCGAAAATTGCCTTGCGACAATTGTGTAAAGCGGAAGGAGGAGACTTCCTGTCGATACGCTACAAACCTTGCAGATGCAGTGAGGAATGCAGATAGAGGAACCCATCCGCCTGACCGCATCCATCACCTGGAGGAAAGAATAAAACAGCTAGAGAAATTCATCGCTTCGCAAGCGAATCCGACCGCAGGCCTTGGAAATCTTGTTTCTAATACCGAGGGGCTAATGCAAGGCCACAAACGCACCAACCAAAGTAACCACGCAAACGGACTACTTCTGTCTGGGCCAGGCGGCACAAGATACATCAACTCTGCTCATTGGCAAACGATCAGGGATGCTGTAAGCAAACCAAGCCTCCTTACATGTCCCGTTGCATCCCTCTAATTCCATAGCTAGACCAAAGCACTGAAAGGAGGGAGTTCTCATACTAACAATGGAATTAACGATGAATCGCCGCGAACGTCCCATGGATCCTATCTGTTGACAGGGTTGTCAGGGCAGATGTCGATGAATGACCTTCTCGCAGCATTACCTTCTCGAGAAACGGTAGAAAGCCTAGTCGCTACCTATCTCAACTCAAGGGAACCCTCTCAATGTATGAACCTTTCTTTTAAAGAGCCAGTACATGACAGCTGAACCTCGATCTACGCAGGCTTTGTTCATCGTCTTAATTTTATAAGCGAGGTATACTGAAGAGGATAAGCTCCAAGAATACCATTTTGGTCACAAGCTAATCTTAGGCAATCGAAATAGTGCAATGAAATGTGGAACAATCCTACGAAAGTTCCCCCGGCATGGCTGGCGTGTCTATACGGCATAATGTCCTGCGCAGTATGGATTGACCACATAACAAAAAATACCATATCTGAAGTAAAATCCGAATTACCCGAAACCTTTGACTTTTATCGAAAAAGCTGCGCTCTCTGTCTCGCAAGTTCAGATTACACAATTCCTGGTCACTATAAGGTTGAAGCTCTCGGGATTTACTTGGGGGTCGAGTTCTTGTCCAGCAATACTCCGAAAACCAGTGTCTCGGTACTGTTGGGAATATGCATCCGCTTGGCCATAATAATGGGCTACCATCAAGACGCTCAACTATATTCCAATATCTCCGTATTCGAAGCGGAAATGCGTCGACGAACGTGGCTTTTCTTGCAAGTCGCCGATTGCATGGTGTCGTGTCTCATCGGCGTCCCAAGGGTTATCACAGGAAAACTGGGCGATACCGAGTTCCCACGAGATATCATAGACGAAGATTTCGGACCAACAACCGTCGAGCTACCACCATCACAATCTATATCCAAAAGGCCTACCAGCATCACTTACATGGTCGCCCTCAGACGGATCATGACGGTCTACAATGAGATGATGGATACTATATCATCCAAGAAACTAATATACGACGAGACTCTCAAACTAAATAACGACCTTGAAGTCGCCCGGGACCACATCCCACCCCTCTTGCGCATGCATGCTCTCGACTACAACTGTCCGAAGGCAGATAACGATCTCATTATTGAGCGACACATGTTGGAAATCACGTTCCAACGCGCGCGCTGTATCTTGCATAGGCAGTACCTGTTATCAAATCGGGGCGAAAGCATGAATCAGGATCTCCGAAGGACGTGCGCTCATGCCGCACAGCGAATAATCGAACTTCAAATTAAGCTATTCCAGGAGATCATACCGCGGGCTCGCCAATATCGAAGAACTTGGTTTGGCGCTTCCATGTGCATCACAGATTGCTTGACGGCTGCCATGATTATCTGCTTCGAGATCATCAATTTATCGCAGGCTGAAAAGCAATCACACTCCAAGAAAATTGCTGGCTTCATCGAGCTACTGAGGAGCTTGTACAATATCTGGAAGGTTGCTCCAGAGCCGTCGTTTGAGACCTCTCAGGCTGCTGATACGTTGGCCGCGATGTTTAAACTGGTACAGTCGGGCGATGCAAATATTACTCTGCACTCCTCGGGCCCGGTTCTCTCCAATGATCAGGATAGGCAGGCTCTCCCTGGATCTCTCTCGGGGTCTGCAGACGGAAGAGTGGAAATGCAAGATCCCTTAACTTTGGGGTGTTTGCAGGATCTGTTGAATACCGATTGGGCATTTGAGATGTTTGACTGGGTAAGAAATACGTTGTACGTTGCGCCTTGTTTCCAACATTTGCTGATTATACTCGTTTTGCAGGGTTTGTGGGATCATGAAATGCAGGAACTCAGTGGCATCATTTCGAATAATATGTCCGGTTGAAAAAATTGACAAATGCAGTACATGCTAGTATAAACATGATCCATTGAAATGGAACATTTGAATGAGAAGAACTTTGGAATCAAGTTGCCCAGGTGGCCGCAAAGCACCGCGCTCACCTCCATGGATTTGACTGAAAAGATGTCCCCATTGTGCGTTGTCTTTTCACAGTTCCTCTGTCATCACCAGAGCTTTTCCGTCCACCTATCCAGACATGATGTTTCTCGGGTTCATCAAAGCTGAATTGTTGATCGAGAGAAGAAAGAATGTATTTCGAGTCCAAACCAGGCTTTAAGTGAGACAAGAGAAGTTTGGTATATGCTGCAGCGGTCGCGGCAGCATACTTCTGCCACCGGTTGTTTTTATGTGAGTCAGAGTAGTCGCATATGCCGCGAATGATGAGGGAAGGTAAGACGTTCATGACGCCAGCAGCTTCCATCTCAAAACAAAGCACATTGTGCTTTTTTGCCAAAGCATCTCTTATTTTTGCATCTCTCATCACTTGATTTCCTGATCCAATCAAGCCATAATGCACTCTTGGCAGTCTACTTGTTCTTGCCAGTCTTGGCCGAATCATAGACACGTCACATCCGTCACAAGTTTCCATGTCTTCAGGATGAGAATATAAGGATTCGTAGAGATTGTCGGTGGATACATCTGGGCTGCCGTAATCCCCATTCGCATCACTTATGGCCTGCAAATATGGCCCTAAGTTTGGCCTTGAGTGTTTGGGGTCGGACTGCATGACACTCAGCACTGACCTGACGGTCCTGGGAGGTGGTTGCAAGTATCCGTTCATCTGGGAACGGCCGTTCTCCAGGGTCTTGATCATATCATACTGAATCACTCCAATGTCTTTCCCGACTGGCGTGCTCACGACGACATCACCCAGCCGGATATCGTGGCGCGCAGAAGGGGCGCCCCCTCCGATGCCTACGAACAGGCAAATCTGCAGGGAACCGAAGCTTCGTTTCATGTTTGAAGCCACGCTGGCGGCTGAATTGGTTCCATATTCACCGTCCGGAAGACAGGTTGTAACGACATTATGTTGATTTATCGATCCAAAGCGGTAGGAGTTGGGGTCTTTCGATGAGACCGCGACTTCATGGGTGCTATCAAACAGAATTTGAACGGCCATGAGCTCTAGATGAAGGGCGCAGATAATCCCAATAGTATAACTATCGCTCGTCAAGAGTGTAGATGGTTGCCGTAATAACTCTTCACGTCGCTGTACAGGATACTGGCCCTGGCTACCATTCTGAGTCAAACTTGTTGAGTCGTGCCTCTCTCCAACTCCATTTTCATGCGAGACAGAAGGACCATTTTCGTGTTCATGCTTGCAAACCAGCGAGGTAGGTGGTGGAGATGGATCGCCAGTCTCCGGCCAATGCCATAAATTGTTTGGATTCAGCCCGAAGATGTAGGCACCCTCTTCGTTTTCTTCTCTGTGGAGCTTTTGGCCGGGAATTTGAGAGGCCACTGTTGATGGTAGAAGAACTTGGGCGATGTCAGAATGCGGAATCTCCTCTGCGGGAATGCATCGACATTTCGTTGAGGTGTTGTTCGAGGTATGCCAGATTATCTTATCAGTCAACATCCTTGGACTTGAATGCAAATCTCCGCACCAAGAATCGACGATATCTTTAAGATCTTCGTGAGAAATTACAAGGTAAGACTTTCCGCAGGGGACCCGACTCCATTTCGAACAGGCATCAACGGGGTGGATAATGTCACCGAACTCGCGACCGAAGAGAGTGATTGCACGAACAGATCGAATCAGATCAACCCAGGCCATCCCGGCTGAATCCAGCTTTGTTGCTCTTGCAAGAATTGGGTCACGCTCTGTAGCCAGGCTCTCAAAGTCCCAACCTTCTAAATATGATCGAGATGCGCAAAGTTTTGGATGTGCAGCAATTGCAGCTGATTGGTAATCGAATGCCTTCTCTAGTATCTCATAGAATCTGTTCACATGTTCGTGAAATACTACCGGGTCATCGTCTCCATCGTAGATGGGTAGTCTGGTGTTTGAATCATTTCCCAGTACCCAGGACGCAGAGGTTGGTCCATAGGGTGAAGGATAATGCATTTTAGCTGGATCGAAGACCGTTGCCGCAGAAAAGGGACCATGTCTGTCCAATTCGAGAGAAGCGCGCACGAGATGGAGAAGAGCAGTAGCTCCGTTTACCAACCACCCGCGTTTGTGCTTATGGTCCCAAAGAAGAACAACTTTTTTTTCGATCCACTTCAACTTTTGTATGTAATGTCTGCGCATGTCACGAATCCTCGGGTTTTTCTGGCCAAAAGCCATTGCCCCTGCTCCCTCGGTGACATTGAACCCTGGAGATATGGACGCATTTGCGAGGAGGCAATCGACTGAAGCCCTTGGGAGATTGGAAGCTTTGACATCGTAGAATGCGTCATGAGAGCCTATTGAAGTTAGCTGAACGGTTACCCATTTGTTGGCTTCTTTTATGATTGTTTTTGATAGCTCACCTGCAAGGAACTGCATTCTTGAACACCAACCCAGGATATGACGAGAGCTCTGTAAATGAGGAAGTTTTATTTCCTCATTAGCGAGTTGCACACCAGCATCATAGGATATTCGAGTGTCGCTGTCATCGGACGAGATCAAATGCCAAAGTATAAGATTTCTCATGTATTCCGTGGGCATGAGAATCATAGAAAAGCTCTTCAAGAACAGTTTGCCCGAAAATTGATGAACTCGATTTGTTCCCGCTAACAATGCCATCATTGCCAAAGGGATTTCTAAGCCCTTGTTGAAGCCCGGTCTGCGGGATATTGGATATCCTTCCACCACCACGGGGCTTTTGAACAAACCGCGCCAGCATTGGCCAATTCCCGCAGTGTCCCTTCTCATTGCAAAATATGAAAAGTCGATTGCACATTCCAGTTTGTGTGTGTTTGGTCCTGAGATATCCCGCCCTAACCTATAGGTGGTTTTATTCCCAACAGGGACCCAACATTGAGGCGAGCAGAAGGTGAGACGGTCATCAAATGGAGAGGATCTCAAAGCAGACCCCATCCACGAGATAACCTCGCCAACTTCCACAATCCAGCTTGAAAGACCATTTACTGTCACATAAATGGCCCTCTGCGTAGGATTCTCAGGTGCTGTCATGGTACATGTGACGTGTGTATCATTTGGCAATTTGCCTTGAAATGGATATTAATAATATTCCTGGCAGTTCTGGACTAGAGCTGGCTCACATGAAAGCTGAGATGGCCAATTATTGTCGACCCCATCTTGAATAAGCTTTAAAATATCGAGTCCGCTACATGGCCATGTTTGTCTGAGATATTCTGAGCAAGTCTGTGCTTGTGCCATCTCGATCGACCCTGTCAGCACAACAGAGTTCCCGAGTTTATTCTGGGATGACTCAGGATACTCCCGCTGGAGAAAATCGAGTGGATCCCAATCAACCTTGAATGTCATGATGATATTTTCTGGAGGCTCACTCCGGTTGACTTCTGTGAGATCTGATAGCATTCTGTATATTTTTCTAGATACCTTAATCAATGTGTATGGTTCCGTGGAGATCATCGTACATTCTCGGTGGATATCGGATTGTAGCTTGGTGAAGCCTATGTCAGATTGTATTAGAGAGACGCAGGCTTGAATGCCAGGTAAGTACGGGCTCGGCTTGTCATCTTCATTGTCACTGGAGGGTGCTGGGTAATCCATGCCCAGCAGCGGTGGCTCTATGGAGCCATCGGGCTCCTTTGCCAGACCGATACCTTGCGGCCCCTTATTCTTTTCCATCCCAGCCACCCCAGGACTGTCGCGATTGTTCAAAGTGACATTGTCTGTAAAAAGCAAAAGAATCGACCGACAACCTGTGGTTATGTCTCTAGATTATGTAAGTTAGCATGGCGAATGGTTCACAAGATACCGTAGCTGGGTTGTTTGTACCGGCAGTATTTGCGTATGAATAACATAACGGCCATGTGCTCCTCTGAAGAGGGATTCTGCTGGCCAATGCTCATGGACAGCCCTTCCAACAGTCTTGGTAAAGTCTTACAGATTCTGTTCACGGCTTCTTCATCCAAAGATCCAATCGATTCGTATGCGGCGTTTGAAATTTGCTCTGCGATCGCAAAAATCAAGTCGTGTCTGCCAGTATCTGGTATGGTGAGAGACCTAGTAGAACCACTAGCTCGATTTCTTCTAGGCTCAAGAATATAATGAAAATCCGCATCTGACATCGCAATAAATGGGCCACGGGTTTGAGATGACTCTTCTTTGGTCTGTAGGGTATCTGTCTTCGAGTTCAATGGTCTCTGTGATGTACTTCCCGAATTGTAACCTTCACATAGAAAGTCTCCACGAAGGCAATTATTACCTAGCATTCGAAGTTAGCACAATAACCTTGACGAGCCACAATAGCTTCCTCCGCATCACAACTGACGCGAGAGAAGACCATCAGAAACACTTGCAAGCTGGATGCTGTCCATCGCATTTCTTTTTCCTGCGGCGACAAGTCACACAACCGGCCTTGGTTCGGTTGCCGAGAACCCGCTTTCTCTTAGACCCTGGTCCCGATTTTGCCGGCTGCTCCAAGGGGTCCGATGTCCACGAAGGATATTGCACGGGGCTATATTCTATGTCATCAAACATGAACAAATCCCGAGTTCCAGTATGATATTCCCCTATTGAGGCCCATCAGTTGAGGTTGGTGGTCTGGCCAGACGTGTCATATTGACTCACAGTCCGTGTTGCCTCCGAGATAAGTATCCAATACCCTCAAATGCTCAGATATGTCTATTGCCGTCAAAGATTCGCCTCCCGATTGAACATGACGGGCTAGCAAATTGATGCGACCGGGCTCAGGGAATATAGCGGGTTGGTTTGCTATAAGAGCTATGGAAGAAGATGTGGTAAGCATATCATCATTCCACGATGGCCAACCATGCGAACCTTCTTGTAAAGAATGCTCAAGTTCCGGGGTCCAATCAATGCGTTCGCGGATGCCCGCTTTTTTATACTGTTGATATTGTGGTGAGTTCAGGTAACCCTTAATCAGGTACGGTTCGTCTTGTGTGTTCGAGGGTCTCTTGGCCCAAGCGCCTATTTTGTCTATCTGCTCGCTCAAAGACTCGGTGCTATTAGCAGTCGAAGCGTCCTTAATCAGGTACGGTTCGTCTTGTGTGTTCGAGGGTCTCTTGGCCCAAGCGCCTATTTGGCCTATCTGCTCGCTCAAAGACTCGGTGCTATGAGCAGTCGAAGCGTGGGGGCGGCGAGAATCCCTCAGTGTTGGTTTGTTTTCAGAAGTAGTCTCCATACTCGCGTCGGAGTAATACCTAAGGATATTTTGAGATCATTCAGGTGTGAAAGACCGTCTTAGTTCAAGGATGTAAGATTTGATCATGGTAGCGGGGAAAACATCGGGAAGGAGAGAGGGGTATGTTCCGCATTATGTGCCAGCGCGATGACCTGCATATTCATTAATAAACACACGAACACTGCTCCCAGAGAACCAGGGTAGTTCCACAAATTTCACGGCCTGGAAATCGCTGATTTTTACCAAAGCCAAAACTTGTCTTGCAGCTCTCTTCCAGGGCTAGGTCGATCATCTGTCTCAGAGATATATCATATACTGATATGGGAGTATGGATCAAAGTGGGTCCGCACAACCTTCTAGGCTTCTTGGCATTTCCGTCAACTGACGAATCTCCCAAACCGCCGAATTCTACCGAATCACCGACATGTGGAACGCCCTCGGCGAGTTAGATCTCCACCTTGATGCCACCCGAGAGATTCATGCGAGTGCTTTGATGGGATTGGAGGACAAACGACTCAAACCGGGAATTAGTGGGGGTCATCGGCCTGTCCCGCAGAACAATTTTGTGCCGTGCCGAGTTCCCGGTTTCAATGTTTCAATTGTTGCATTTTGATATTGATCTTGACATTCCACACCTTCTCTTGGAATGTTCCGATGATCTTAACTTACATCTGTGAATTTTGATTGTTTCTTTTCCTTTCTGTTAAACTACTTTGTGAGGCTGGACCTCCAAGAAACCCTTATATCGGTCCATCATGATCACGGACCACAGTGAAGATGTCAAGGAACTTGAATATCAGAGCTATATCCCATTTTGGCGTTTATTGATCGATCAGCAAATAATCACGAAAGAGGTGCTGGATCATAAATATGATGGCTCGGGAACTGAAGACGACCCATATGTCGTCCGTTGGCTTACAGTCGATCCCCGCAATCCCATGGAATTCAGTATGGCTAGAAAAGCCGTCATCACATTCGCTACTGCTATTGCAACCTTTGTCATATCCTTGACTTCTTCCGCCTACAGCGGTAGTATTCAAGGTGTTATCGATGAGTTCGATATTGGCAGAGAGGTCGCTACGCTTGGTCTGTCTCTGTTCGTCTTTGGATTTGCCGTGGGACCTTTAATATGGGCACCGCTGAGTGAGACAGTGGGACGGCAAATTCCATTCTTCGTATCCTTTCTGGCTCTCTCTGCCTTTTCAGCAGGATGTGCAGGTGCCCAAGATATTCATACCTTATTGATTCTTCGGTTCTTCGGAGGAGCTTTTGGCTCTGCACCTCTTACGAATGCTGGTGGCGTGATTTCAGACATGTTTGTCGCTAGACAACGCGGGCTGGCAATGCTATTATTTGCTTCAACACCTTATCTGGGTATATATCCAACTCTAACAAAAAACACCCGTCTGGAATACCTGTGCTAATTGAATCTTAGGCCCCGCCCTCGGCCCCATTATCGGTGGCTTTCTTGAAATGAACGCAGGGTGGAGAGTGGTGGAGGGTTTTCTTGCCGCTTGTGCAGGAATAGCTTGGATCTTTATGGCGCTTTTAGTACCCGAGACTTATGCACCGGTACTGCTCCGTAAACGAGCAGCAAAGCTATCGCTCCTTACAGGGAAGTGCTACCAGAGCAAACTCGACATTGAAAAAGGGAAAATCCCCATTTCCAAAAAGTTGAAAACAGCATTCTCCCGGCCTTGGGTGCTTCTCTTCCGTGAGCCCATTGTACTTCTTCTGACCTTCTACGCCGCATTGATCTATGGCGTGCTGTACATGCTTTTTGAAGCTATCCCGATTGTCTACGAGGATATTCGAGGATGGAATGCGGGTGTTGGAGGTCTTCCTTTCCTGGGCGTCATGATCGGCGTCTTATTCGGTGTAGCCTACACAGTATGGGATAATAAACGATACATTCGGACACAAGAAAGACACAATGGGTTTGCTCCACCGGAAGCTCGTCTACCCCCTTGTATGTCCTCCGCCGTGGCAATTCCCATCGGTCTATTCTGGTTCGCGTGGACCAATTCCCCATCCATCCACTGGGCCTGCAGTGTTGCAGCTCTCATTCCGTTCGGATTTGGGCTACTCCTCATCTACATGGGAATCGTCAACTACCTCATCGACTCTTACACCATCTACTCAGCATCTGTTTTAGCAGGCATGTCTATTTTCAGATACGCATTTGGAGCCATATTCCCCTTATTCAGCTCATATATGTATGCTGCTCTGGGTATTCACTGGGCCTCGTCGATTCCAGCTTTTGTGTCAGTTTTGTGCATGCCGCTGCCATTTTTCTTCTATAAGTATGGTGCACAGATACGACAGCGCTGCAAGTATGCTGCATTGTCACAGATGCGCCTTGAGGCATTGCGGAAATCGTCCGTATCGGAAAATCCGCCACTGCAAGTTTCGGAGGAAGGGACAGAGACCCAGCGAGGACTAGTGACGAGCCCCTAGAGTTTTCCAAAAAGAGTGTTGTTACCTTGTGTCCGATGCATTTGATACTATTTTGCATATAAAACCTACCCATTCTTATAGATTAGATATCCATGTATTCTCGGCGACAAAATCCGCATTTATATCACCATCTACATACACATTTGCAGTTCAGTCTCGTAGTGGCCGCCGCCGGATAAGGGCATCAACATTGATTACCCTATATGGCCCCGGGTCAACTCCGCCAAACAGCATTTCTAAACAGGCTTAGTACATATGTAGTTCTTTCCTTTTTACTATGGCCGAGCGGTTTATCATTCTCTTTCTGGTTTAGTAATAACTGCTGCTGAGTACATATCTACTCTGGGATTCCCTACTTGGTTTAGTAGTTCCCGTTAGTTTTTTTGGCGAGAGTTAACTTCTTGGGTATAAATACCACCTTTTCTCTCCATTTCTTTTTTCTTTTCTTCTTTTTTCCCCATCTCTCCATCCTTTCGCCTATATAGTTAGACCCTGATATGTAAGTCTCATTTTTTTTTAATTCAGTTCCATCAAACTTGTTGTTGTGTCCTCCATCCTTCAACATATTGTCTCACCCTTGTTGACTTAATCCATCAACAAAACAACATGCTGTCCCTTCCATCAAGCGCATTGTTGTTTCATCCAACTTTGATGATTCTATTCATCAACATCAAGCACTAATGACTTCATCCATCAACACAGTGCGTTATTTATATTGATCAATCAACACGTCGACTACACTCGTCAACAAGTAAAAATCGATCACATCAATCTGATCAATCATTGATGATTTGATCCATCAATGCAATAACAGTATGTTGCTTTATCTGATTTGGTGGTCTCACATTATGTATTATAGTATCTGGCCATATCGTCGCCTCTTTGGCGACATTCCAGCAATACAACAAAAACCAACTTTCAATTTCGGTCTTCGGGTTGGTCCGCGTCCTTTCTGAACAGGCATCACTTGGCTACACGCTGGGTTTCAGGACACATTCAGTCAATATGTGGAATTTGTCCACGTCAACAAAAAAATCGTCAGCTCCGATAGCTCGCCGAACCACCACTTCGATCTTCAGATTGGTCCCCATTTCTTACTGAACAGGCATCACTCGGCCACACGCTGGGTGTCAGGACAAATTCAGCAGAAGACTTGGCAAGACCATGAGCTGGCAGCGATTATTTTCGATCTACGTTGTGAGTTTACATCGTCTTTCTCATGGACTATGTACTAATAGCCTTATGGGTGTTCTCTATTCAGGCCTTCCCTTATTAGGTCATGTCAACAAGAAATTCGATAGCTCCGGTCGCCTACCAAAACACCACCTCGACCTTCAGATTGGTCTCCAGCTTTTACTGAACAGGCATCACTCGGCCACACGCTGGGTGTCAGGACAAATTCAGCTAAGGGTTGCTGGCCATGAGCTGGCAGTGATGACCGTCGATCTACGTGGTGAGTCTACTCTATTTTCTTATCAGTGTTTGTGCTAACAGTCTCTACCCACAAAACACCACCGCGCACAATATCTTGCGAATAAAGGGATGAAACAGAACCAAAGCACCCCCGCCTCCCTTATACCTCAAAGAAGATTTGGAAGCCAGAAAGAAGGGTCCAAGAACCACCACACTTTTCAAAACATAAATGTAGACCATTCTTGTCGATACTTTTTTTCGATTCAAGGAGCTTACTTAGTATTTCAAAAAGCTGGACTGTCCATGAAAATTACATATTAAATCCGACAAGGCTCATTGTTCCACTTGCTAGTGCCAATAGTGTGCGGCGGCCGATAGAGGCCACCCCTAGGTCAAATCCCAATTTCAACTTTCCGACCGGCAGAAAGTAAATTACGAGTAATTCCAAATTCATATTAGTTTTTGAACTCGTTACTCCATTATGTTCAGGCAGTTCAGCGCTGCATTATACATTAAATCCTTGAACTCTATTATATATTACTAGTAATGCTATATTATATTAGTTAACTACTGATGTCTCTTTCTCTAGGTAAATTATCACAACAACTGGCAAGAAAGAGAGGCTGAGATCCTAGTCATATAATCCATTCTTAAGTCCCTTCTCAAGACTACTCTCAAGTCTATTCTCAAGTCTACTCTCAAGTCTATTCTCAAGTCTATTCTCAAGTCTATTCTCAAGTCTATTCTCAAGTCTATTCTCAAGTCTATTCTACAAGTGACCCGTATAATGTATTTAGATCAAATCCCTTAAGATATTCCTATATATGATAAATACAATACAGGCGGGAAACAGGGCGGTGAAGTTAGAAACTGAAATTGGGATATGACCTAGGGGTGGCCTCTATCGGCCGCCATAAAT
This sequence comes from Penicillium verhagenii, assembly GCF_028828195.1. NCBI lineage: Eukaryota > Fungi > Ascomycota > Eurotiomycetes > Eurotiales > Aspergillaceae > Penicillium > Penicillium verhagenii. The sequence goes on from NW_026643171.1 coordinate 1,905,651, forward strand.
AGTGCTACTTTGTTATGTATTAATGTTCTCATTAGCGCCCGTTGGGCGTGAATAATTCAATGGCTGACAATCCCCCTTTTATGGGTCCCAGACATACTTGATATGGGGCCATTGCCATGATCTGGACAGAATAGTAGGTACGGATTATCGATATACCATCTGCCAAGGATAGGAAGCTGCGCCTCAAAGTAGTGAGGCACTGGGCATCGCTCCAGGGCGGCTTCCAGTTTTCAATAGCTCAATGAAAACGTATGATAATTTCTTTCCATTCTAATGTTTCTTTTCTCACTCCTTTATATACCACCGATTTGATATTCAACGAGTTAAAGCTATCGCTGTATTATTTATGTGAGCCTATATTTGAGATCGTCGGCTACCCCATCACTCCGGGGTGTTTTTGTTGTCGTCTCGTTGCTGATAAACATGCATGTCAAGATTTGCGGAGTGCATGCTCGTCATAAGGTAGACGATCGCTCCACATTCCATTCAGTGGTTCGACATTTTCGTTGGTCGAACCGCAAACCGAGTTCCCCACAACAGGAATCATCTCCGCCGCAGGCGGACTCACACGAGATGTCGTACCACCCTGGACGTGCCTCCCCCTTACCACCAGAGAATGCCTCAGGGGAACAACAACTCCCTCCAAACCAACGATCACCTTCTTCCAAGCCAAAACCTTCACGCAAGGAACAGAAAAGGCTTAGTCGCGCCGTCCAGCTCTTGCTTAGCACCCCGCAGTCTGCAAGGGGTGCGGGCACCACCGTCAGCGGGGCAGTCCAACCTTCACGAGATCGTGGGAGTCGCAGCCCAGTCGAACCTCTCGTTTCATCTCCACTTCGCATCAGTTCTATCGTGATGGCATCCGCTCCAAGCTCCCCCGAGAGGCACAGGGCCGACCCTGACGATCTGCCGCGCAGATTATCCGACCAATTTACCAGAGATATAGACCAGCCCCCGAGAGTTGATGCAGGACAAATTGAGGACTCGAGACCGGCGACTGCACCAACGACCCCAGAGCACGGGGTGTCCAAGAAACATAAATTACAAGGACGGAGTGCGATGGCCGCAATGATGTCGGGCTTGGAGTCACGGTTGTTCCCCAAGAGTTTCACTCGTGGAAGAGATTCAAGCCGGGGATCAAGTCGACGTGGCTCTTCTGTGGACTCTCCCTCCCCCTCGGCGGGCTCGAGATTTAGTAGATCTCTTTCCCCAGGTACCCGAGTCTCACAGCTTGGGCAGCCCGAGGTGCCCGCTGAGCGAAAGCCGACGGAGGCCAATTACGATTCAGGGCACAGCAAATCAGAGGAGGTTTTATCTAAACTATCCGGCAGTCCTAGTCTTCCCGACTACGTCAAGCCGACAGATGAAGAGCCAGGCGAGCGACTTGCAAAGGATGTGTTTGACAGTGACAAAAATCTCATTGAAAGCAGTGATGATGACGATGATGCCTCGAGTGATGATGAGGATATTGATATTCCCGGGGCCCAGGTCGTTCACTCGCGGGGTCGTAAGAAAAGACCTGCAGGTATCAGCTCCATCAGTCCAAGCGACTTCAAACCCAAAGAGGACAAGCCCCAAGACAAAGAAGAACGTATGTCATTAAGCTCTCTGTGTCGTTTAGACATCGAATGGTATATACTAATCCGCTGTATTAGAAAACTACACTTCCAAACCCGGCGATACCAGGGAAAAGAAGCCAAGGAAGTCGGCATTGAAGGCCGTGATTCATCCGCAAACAAGCTTCGACATCCCGACTCCGGCTACTCAATCAGTGGCTGGTACACCCTATGGATCGGAGGATGAGGCAGAGCGACATGATATTCACCGTGCCCAGCAACTCGGTATTTCGATGTCCGCCATTGACAATCGTGTCCCCAATCGATCCATTCGCACGATAATCCGAGGTGACTTTGCGAGTCTTCAAGAAGAGGCCGATGGCGGACGCCGTCGCCAACGCAAGTATCTAATTGCTACGGACTTGAGTGAAGAATCGGTCTACGCTCTGGAGTGGACTATCGGAGCCGTGTTGAGAGACGGGGATACCGTGTATGCATTATACGCGGTACATGAAGACGCCAATCTCTCCTCTGTGCAGGTTGGTGAGGGGGCCAAGGCCATGCAAGATGCTGCTGCCGTCGTGGGTAGTCAGACGAAGGAAGCTACTCTAAACTCTGGCCGCTATATTCTGGGACGGCTAGGTCCAGGGGGCACTAGCAAATCGAGCTCTGTGGATGCTCGTGCTTCATCCCTCGCAGAAGCAGAGCGAGTCAAAGCGGTCGAAATAGTGTCTAATACTTGTGTCAAGTTTCTGCGGAAGACGCTTTTGCAAGTTCGCATCGCAGTGGAGGTTATTCACTGCAAGAGCCCAAAGCTTATGATTACCGAGGCTGTAGGTCTTCCTGAAAAGTTTTAGGATTACGATCAAGTCACTGACATTTCTCTAGATTGACGAGCTTGAGCCCACTCTTGTAATTGTCGGCGCCCGCGGCCAGAGCGCCCTGAAGGGGTCAGTTAACCCCTTGTATCAAGTCATTTCAACGCAAAACTAACAATCCAACCAAACAGTGTACTCCTCGGTTCATTCTCCAACTATTTACTGTCTAACTCATCGTCTCCTGTGATGGTTGCCCGTCGCAAGCTCAAAAGGCATCCTTCAAAAGGCAGGCTTAGCAAAGACCTGCGCCTGACCAATAATCTCAAACCTCCAAAGAGCCTCACGCAAGCGACGGTGGATTGAGCATATCCTTTGCATTTATTTTTACCCATTCTTCCGAGTCCTCTTTGTTATTTGTTCTTCTTCACTCTTGCATTTCCATGGGGCACGCATAATGGGCATTGTTGGATCTTGATATCCTTAAACCACTCTTCCGGGTCTCCTCTTATCCCCTATTGATACCCTTTGCTTTATCTTCACGACCTGATGACACTGGCTTGCTTTGCCAAATCTACCGCTCATGAATTATCTAGAACAAAATTCAAATTGTTCAAGAATCAATTACTACTCCATACGGTTGATCAATGATCATCTTCTGTTTCTTGTAGATCTGGGCTTGTGGATAAAAACTGCCCTAATTGTTTTTTTACACCAGCTCAACTAAATGATTCCTTAGAAGCAACTTGAAGGATCGATCATAAACAGAAAAAAAAGTGAGATTGATTTATCGCTAAACTCCTCAGCTAGTCCGAATACTGTCCGATCCACTGTCGTCAGCCATCACGTGACACGTCACCGCCCGAGCTGTCGACAGCTTGGCCAACCTTCGAATCGAGGCCCTCCACCTATCCCCGGAAAGCTACACCCCACCTGCTTTCGCACCCATTCTCCTTCTTGTGTTTGTTGCTGTGTCTGTGGAGGATCCGATTCGCCCACCATGGCCGATTTTGTTGACCCCCGGATGTCCTCCATCAAGCCCCGCATCCGCTACAACACCATTGGAGGTATTAATGGACCGCTGGTCGTCCTTGATAACGTGAGTCGGCATATCCGAACCTGGCGATTGGATATTGTAAGAGACATATATACTAACCAATGCTGGTCTGCAAAATAGGTCAAGTTCCCTCGTTACAATGAAATTGTGTCCCTCACTCTTCCCGATGGCACAGAGCGTTCCGGTCAGGTGCTGGAGGCCAGAGGTAAGCTCGTTTCCACTCCCTCATTCGCGGAGACACCCAGGATAGTCATACGGAACATGTGCTGATTTTTCGCCCTACTTGCTACAGGATCCCGAGCCGTTGTGCAGGTGCGCGCCAATATCCAACTCCCCCCGAGCCCCCTAACGAGCTAGTATTAACGGGTTGATTCGCCAGGTGTTCGAAGGTACTTCCGGTGTCGATGTGAAGAAGGTACAGCTTTATGAAAACTACCACCAGGGAATATTATTGGCTAACCTATCCTAAGACTAAAGTCGAATTCACTGGCCACAGCTTGAAGCTGGGTGTGTCCGAGGACATGCTGGGTCGAGTGTTTGATGGTTCCGGACGTGCTATTGATAAGGGACCTAAGGTGTTGGCCGAGGACTACCTTGATATTAACGGCCAGCCTATTAATCCCTACTCTCGAGTATGTACCGCCGAACCCATTATCAGAAATGTCCCAGAAGCTGATACAATCGCCATAGGTGTACCCCGAGGAGATGATCTCCACCGGTATCTCCGCCATTGATACCATGAACTCCATCGCCCGTGGACAGAAGATCCCCATTTTCTCCGCCGCCGGTCTCCCCCACAACGAAATCGCTGCTCAGATTTGTCGTCAAGCCAGTCTGGTCAACCGGCCAACCAAGGGCGTCCACGATGGACACGACGACAACTTCTCGATCGTTTTCGCTGCTATGGGTGTTAACATGGAGACTGCTCGTTTCTTCACTCGCGATTTCGAGGAGAACGGCTCTATGGAGCGTGTCACTCTGTTCCTTAACTTGGCCAACGATCCCACCATTGAGCGTATTATTACTCCTCGTCTGGCCCTGACCACTGCCGAATACTACGCCTACCAGCTCGAGAAGCACGTCCTTGTCATCATGACTGATCTTTCCGCATACTGTGATGCCCTGCGTGAGGTTTCCGCTGCCCGAGAAGAAGTGCCCGGTCGTCGTGGTTACCCCGGTTACATGTACACTGATTTGTCGACCATCTACGAGCGTGCTGGACGTGTTGAGGGTCGTAATGGATCTATTACTCAGATCCCCATTCTGACCATGCCTAACGATGGTAGGAGACTCTTCTCTTCGCTTTTGCTGATACGAAAATACTAATTTGCTCTTCCCAGATATCACTCACCCCATTCCCGATTTGACTGGTTACATTACCGAGGGTCAGATCTTCATTGATCGTCAACTTTACAACAAGGGTGTTTGGCCACCCATTAACGTGCTCCCCTCTCTATCTCGTCTGATGAAGTCCGCTATCGGTGAGGGCCGTACCCGCAAGGATCACGGTGATGTTTCCAACCAGCTTTACGCCAAGTACGCCATTGGTCGTGACGCCGGTAAGTTTTCCCCCGCTGTTTGCAAGGAAATTCCATACCAATTTCAGTACTAACAAACCGAAAACAGCCGCCATGAAGGCCGTCGTCGGTGAGGAGGCCCTTTCCCCCGAAGATAAGCTCTCCCTTGAGTTCCTCGAGAAGTTCGAGCGCACCTTCATCAGCCAGTCCCCATACGAGTCTCGCACCATCTACGAGTCTCTCGACATCGCCTGGAACCTGCTCCGCATTTACCCCAAGGAGCTGCTTAACCGTGTCCCCAAGCGTGTCCTGGACGAGTTCTACGCCCGCTCGGCCCGCAAGCTCGCGGCTAAGGATACCCGTGACAACTCTACCGAGAACCAGCTCGTCGACGATGCTTGATTGTACAGCAGAAAGCGTGCGTTCTGAATTCTCGGCTTTTGTTTCTTGTTTCGCGCTGAGGGTGAATGAAAGAAGCGCGTGGGTTGGTTTGCTGGCTAGACTCGCTATTTTGGGTCTGGGCTAGCCCCGACCCTGCATGATCTCTGACCTTTGTCCTATTGCATATACTCTTCTGTGCGGCTGTATCTGATGTTATATCTTTTTTTCCCTTTTTTGATCCTGATCCCGATCCTGTGGTTTCGCGTCTTCTGGTCATCCCTCAAATCTACCTCCTTTTGGTATCTACTAGAGTATAAAATGTTTCTCAAGTACTAAGTTTGTGTTATCATTAATTACTGGGGTTGTACATAATCTCCCTGAGTACCAGGTACATACCCATCTCAAGTGCTGTGTATGTACCCTTCTCAAGTAGTCACTAGATACCACGGGTAGGTACTGCTTATAGTACTACTACCTATGAACGCGCTGTCGCTACGAATCAGTTCAAACCTTGTTCAGATGACCTACTACCTACTACTAGTAGTAAGTGCTTGTTGTCTCCTAAGAACTTCACTTCAGCTCACTCTCTCCAACACCTTTCCTCTTTATATGCCAGACAAATGGAGCCCACACAAGTGCCCATCTGATAAGATTTCAAATGCATGTTTTTAAATCCACCATAGTTAAGCCAAACGCTTTTTATATACTTTTTTAATAAAAACGCATCTCGAAAGCATCCCATATATTATTTTAATATGAAGATCTGAATTTATATGTTTTTTATTGCAACGTCATTTTTATATACATTCGGTCATGAAGATGAGGCTGCAGCCTGAGGCCTGGGGATGGATCACATGCCTAGTACACACTTACGTTCTCTCTTGCTGTTCTCCTCTCTTACTCCTCTCGTCTCTTCTCAAGCTTCTCTTGATTGCGATATAGGACGCTACATTATATAAAAGTTTGTCCTTATCCACGGATTTTGCCCCGATGGTCAGTCCAGATGTCCATGGTCTATTGATGGAAGGATGTCTCGAGTGTCAAGTCTAGGCGGATGTCAACATTTGAATGAAATGCTACTGTGTTTGTTTAATCAAGGACAGGTTCAAGGCAGCACAGATAGGAAACGAAAATTCACAATGAAGAAATTATTGATGGAGTGGAGTTGAACATTGTTGTAGACATGGATAATATAGTAATACAAACAGATCAGCGTCGCAAAAGAACCGAGTCAAGTGGACGTAAATTGAGATGAAAATGCACACCATTAGCGCTTGGCCTTCTTACGGGGAGCGACAACCTTGAACGCAGCGCTGCTAGCTTCCTCCTCGCGCTGAGTAACAGCGGCGGCAGCAATGCTAGCAGTGGAACCCTTCTTGGCGACCTCGCTCCAACCACCAGAGCCACTCTGCTCGGTGGCATATGCGCTGGGAGAGATGGGGTCAATGACACCCTTGTCAGCAAGCTTGCGGCGGCGGATGAACTCGTCAGCAAAGCGACGACCGTCCAGAGTCTGGGAGTTGGCGTAGACGGAGTCGGAGATGATCTCGGCCTCGGCAGGCAGGAACAGAAGCTGCTGAACGAAGTCGTCAACGTTGATGTTGATGTTCAAGCCCTTGCCCAGAGCTAGCTTAGCCCACTTGGTGAACTCCTCAACGGCCCGGTTGGAGTTGGAGGATTGCGGAACACTGCCCAAAGTCACGGTACGGGTAGTGGTGACGGGGCGAGGCTTGGCAACAGCAACAGGGGTAAGAGGGCTGGTGGCGCTGGTCGAGCGAGGACCGAGAGGAGCGGAAAGAGGGGCCTTGGCCTTGCCGCTAGCGCCAACGGTGGTCCAGGCACTGGAGCCAACGGGAGCAGTAGCGGAAGCAGCAACGGAAGGAGCAGGGGCCTTGCTGGCAAGATCGGCATAGCGCTTGCTGGCGGAGGCAGGGGGGCTGGGAGTCGCTGTCAGGGCAGCAGCGGCCGCGGCAACAGCCAGACGCTGCTTGCGAGCCTCCTCTTCCTTCTGAATCTGGGCGAGAGTCTTCTTGGCGGCAGGGTTGGTAGGAGCAGGTTGAGTCTTTGTGTTCCAGGCGGAACCAGCGGAGGTAGGAGTGGCGGGGGATCCGCTGCTGGCCCAGTTAGCCGAAGAGGGAAGACCAGGAACAATCTGAGCCTGAGCTTGGCTGAGACGTTCTTGTTCCGCCATGAGCTGAGCGCGGCGAGTGGCCGCGGCAACTTCCTCACGCTGCGCAGCATTGCGAGCTTCCGCTTCTTGGATTTCTCTCAGGGAGGGTCCCTTAGGCAATTCATTGGCATCCTTAGCCCAGGGAGCAACAGAGGTGGGTGCAGCATCAATTGGGGTTTGAGTCTGGGAACGGGACCCGGCAGCGAGGGCATCGGCAACGTTCTGGCGGCGCTGAGCAGCCGGGGCAGGCAAAGGCGATGCGGATGGTGGTGGCGGGAAAGGCTGGGGCATAGCACTATCCAACTTCCACACAGATTCCGGCTGCTCTTGCTCTTCTTGCTGCTGACGCTGGGCAGAAGCAGCCTTATGGACTTGCTGAGACAAGGTCAGAGCAGGCTCCTCAACTGTCATCTCAGGCTCCGATGCGCTTTCCAAGGCGGCGGCAACAGCAGCGGCCTCGGCTTCAAGCTGCTGAGAGACGGCAGCAGGGTGAGTGGGAAGACCTTCAGCGGTACGCATGCCCAATTCGCCCTCCTGGGCCCGCAGAGCGTGGAATTGACGCAGTCGCTCTTCACGCGCCTCCTGGTCGAACGGATCGTTGGCATTGGCCTTATCGAACTGCTCCTGCTCATGTTGAAGCTGGGCACGATCCTGAAGCATCGATGCTACCTGTTGGGAGTGCAAAAGGCTGTCAGGTTGGCGACCACCGAATGCAAATGGATCTTGACGGATGTTCAACCGATCAAGAAGGGCAGGAAGGTGATCCTGACCGCTACCACCGAGATCAGTGCCGAGCATACCGGGTCCAATGTTGGGCAAGCCACCCTGTCTCAGTTGAGCCGCACTGTCAAAGAAGCCAGGGACTCCCTGAGACGGTTGCTGCAATGGGGCTTGGATGGGAGAAGGCTGGTAGGCTCCAGGGGATGCAATGCTGCCAAAGCTAGGCTGGCTATGAAGGCTGTGGGCACTAGACTGATGCTGAAGCTGGGGCTGCATGGATGAACTGGCTGATCCTCCCATCTGCTTCATGATAGCTTGTTGCTGAGCGAGGTGTTCCTTCTGGCGGGCCATCAGGTATTGCTCCTCTTGCTTTCGTCGCTCAAGAGCATTCTGCTGTTCGGCGGTCAAAGTAGTACCAAAGCTGGGGAAGCTGCCAGGGAACGGAGGCTGAGCGGAGCCCTGAGTGGTAGTGCCAGTGCCAGCGCCAGTCCATGGAGTGGCATTGGGTTCAGGGCCATGAGGGATGCCAATTTGAGGGACAAGGAACGGCTCTCGTGAGTTCCCAATCCGGCGCACCAACTGTGCCAGGGGCTCAAATTCGACATCTTCAAGCTTCTTGATTTGCAGGTCGGGGCTGAAGAACCCAGCCTTGAACCAATCGTGCATTTCAAGTCCAGTCCATGGGCCCTGGATATTGCCTTGCGGGTCGCGGTAGATCCAGCGCATCCGGTCTGGCATGACCATGGTTCGCTGCTGGGATGCAGGTACACTTCCTCCGGGAGTCTGTCCCAAGGTAGAGTCTTGGCCAAAGTTGACTGGAAGAGAACCAACAGCCGACACGGGTGTCTGAGATGCAGAATTCGATCCAGGCTTGCTTACAAGGGCAGGATCAATCTGACCAGAACCGTCACCTAGACCAACAGATTCCGGGCGTCCTTGGTCATCCTGCATGGTTGACGAGAAGAGAGCACCCAGCTTGCTCCCCCGGCCGATGCTTGCAGTTCCTGCAATTCCTGCATGTGGGCTAAAGAGGCCACCACCTCCCAGGGTGGACAAGCTTGGAGACTGTAGGTCTCCCATGTTCCCAAAGATAGGATCACCAAATCCACCACCAAATGCAGAACGTTCACGGGTCGGGGTACCGATGGCGCCGCCGGAGGGCCAGGCGGACGCTCCACCGAGAGATGGAAGGCCACCTAAGCTACCCAGACCAGAGAAAGGGCGATTGGCATTGACACTCGAGTTCTGACTGCGATCAACACTGGGAAGATCCATGCCTGAACCAACGCGTCTCATCGAGCCAAAGGGGTTGGAAGGGTCACGGAGTCCACTGAGTCCAGGGTGCTGGGCATGCTGAATGTCCGATCCATCAGTATCCACATCCTCTCCTTCAATTCCGCGCTCGCCATGGGGGCTTTGGTAAGGGTTTGTATTAGTCGGGCTGGTCGGTTCGTGTCCCTGGAGCAGACTTGGGGTAGGGTTCCTCGAATTCTCCTGACTCTGCATCAACTCCCGGAAACCGGGGATGCTCGAGGTCATGCCGAATGCGCCGAATCCAGTATCCTGGCCGGGCGCCTCAACATCCTGGGAACCACCGAGGGCGGCACTGCCACTGCGAGGTTCATCAAATGGATTAGTTTCGCTCCGACCAACTCGGTTCCTCACCGCATCTCCCCATGGCGACTGCGCACGCTTGCCGCCATCATCTTCCATGAGTCGTTCAAGACCACTAATGTTTTTCTCTTTGACAGAGCCCCCGATATCCTCCGAGCTATCCTTTGAAAGCAGGCCCTTGAACCTGCTCTCACCCCGAAGACTTCCATATCCGGGCTTTTTCTCTGCCGTAGGGGTTGTGGCAGAAACTGAGCCTGAACCCAAGGAGAAAGCTCCGAAAGCCCCCATCGGCGAGAAATTAGCATTTGCCGAAGCCGATGCCGGGCCCCATGGCGAGCTCGGGCCGACCGCAGTATTCAACGGGTTGGGATTCATCGGGTTGGTCGTGCTCCGCTTCAAAGAACCGAAAGGAGAGGCAGCATCCGAACCATCCTTCGATTTTTCGTCCGCTTTCGCGCCCGGCTCTCGGAAATCGGTCTTACGACGCAGAAGTGCGGGAGGAGGGGTAGAGGTGTTCGCTTCATCGCGGAAAAAGCGAGAGTTGGAGGTGGTAGGAGACATAGGGTTACCCACAGAATCACCCGTCTCTCGGCGTCTCACACCTGGGCGGTTGGTAGTGGGGGAAGAGGTATTGTAGTTATTAATGTGGCCCTGGGTGTATGAAATTGACCCTTTGCGGCCTCCAGTCGCCGGCCCAACGTTTTCCTTCTGGGCGTTGGTTGGCGGGGGTTTGAGAGGGGAATTGACGGACGCGGTAAAGAACTAGAAAAGTTTTTTTTTGTTAGTTTGAAGTTCTCCCACAACACCCCCCAAACAAATAAAACCGTGGAGAGGACCCACATCTTTCTCGCTCTCCGTCATATCATTCAGGCCTAGAGGTTCAGCTTGACCACCGTGGTCCCAGCACACCTCGGGCCCCGCAGAGGTCTTGTGGTCATCCCGCTTCCCCCACGCCCCGTTCACGGGGGTCGGCACCATGTGAGGGTCCCAGTCGGCCACAAAGTAGTCCTCCACATTTTTGCCCAAGGATCCCGAGTCCCGCTGTGCCTTATACAAGTCAATCAGTTGGTCCTTGGAGTATCGAGCGTCACCGTTGCGCAGAGGATTTGAGCTCATGTGGGGAGGGATGTAAGCTCCAGAGGTAGGGGTCGAAACGGATGCTGCGTGGCTGCTCTCCCGAGTGTGCGAAGGGTTGGTAGCAACAGAAGGGCGACGGAAGGTCTGAGTGGCTCCGTTGATGCGGGACCGAGACCTAAAGCCAAAGTTAGCATCGGATATCTCGCTTGTGGCGAATTGAGGTTCCGCCAGATGACCGGTGTATTGAGAGACGGGATTTCTCATTCCATAGTGACGCTGGGGGGTATGGGGATGGGGGTGTGGGAGGAAACCGCCTGGGGCATGAAAAGGGCAAGACTGCATACCATTCTCCACCAGCATTTCCATCCCCTCTCCGACTAGGGTCCTGGGTGTTGCCGGCGGCGGCGGAAGCGAAACTCGATGGAAGTGGTGTAGGCATTATGGAAAGGTTGTTTTGGTTGGATAGATGATCCCCCACAAAACGGCCGGTTCTAGAAAAAGTTCGTCGCGAGACTTGCTGTGGCGGATGGTGCGAAGAGTAGTGATGCGAACGGGAATAGGACGCAAAACACGAGTGGATTATCGAAAAGTTGGGGTTGAGATAACTTCGAGAAGCTAGTCAATCGACGGAACTGAAGGGTTGCGAGGGAGGGAATGCAGTATGCGAGCGCCTGTAACGAGGTTGAAGGTCAAGATCAAGAAACAGAGATCGAGTTTCGACTTCGCTTGCTAGAACAAAAATGATTTTAGCGGGAGCGCGTGGCACTAAGTTACGCCCACTAAACAGTAAATACACGGTAATGAACAACGTGGAGTCGCGTGCTTATGGCCCATTTCAGTGCCTGAAACTTGGTATTATCTGTTACCTAAAATTACCACTTTGGCTGCAGCCAGCCACTTGTCTGCAGGTATTCAATACACACACCACACACACCACTTTACTCCCCACAATTGACGTACGCTGTACTCTGTACACCCTGTCCACACCAGAGTGTTTGACTTGGAAAGACAAAGGAATTTTTTTCCTATGTTCTTATATCAGACATATGACTTTTATTAGAAAAAAAAAGACAAATACCCTTTATGTGCTAGACTCTTTAGAGGGGGTGTGTCTTTGTGTGTTTCATATCTTCTTGTTTCGTGGTGACGCAAATTGTCCCAAAAATGTCTGTGGCATCTACGCAGTATGCATGCGGTGGCTTAGAACGAGGGGTTGTGGTAATAACAAGTATAGACGTGTATGTTGAGTTGATGCCACGCCCCACATACGATTGGGCAGAGCTGCTTTCAAACAGTTAAGGTTGGATTGGATTGGCACTTTGGCCTTTTTTTTCTTTTCTTTTTCTGTTCTTCATGTCACCCTTTCGCTAATACAAAGTCGTTTGGTTGCTTCTTTTCTTTTTCTTCCCTTTTGTCTACCACACCAAAAGGATACTTGCATACCTAGGCCTAGCCCGTGGACCACTCCCTATCCCTTTCTTTATGCGGCTGTACAATTCCAGCCACCCCGCGTGCTATGTAGGTCCTGGATTTCGCCCGTTAAAGAATTCAGCCGGCATAGCTTCAGTTTAAATTCAGACTAGTCTTCGGCTGATTTGTAAATACCATTCTTTTCTTCTTCTATCGGGTTTTTGATACATAGGGTGCCTTTGTTCGACGTATAGATACCCAGTCGACGTGGGTTTGTGCCACCTGCACGGCAGGCAAGGCCTTTCACCGACTGCATCTGCAGCTTTGGCTGTCTCAACAAATCTCATAAGAATCTTTACTAACAAGACAACTCATCATGAAAATTTCAAATTGACAAAGACTACTAACCACTGCTCCAGATTATGGCTTTTGGTAGGGAGGAGATAAACTCACAATATATTAAACCATTATCTGCCCGCATCAGTCTATTCTTTACTACAACAAGACACTCTACTCACCTCAATATCTTGCAACTTTGAAAACATTCAAAGGCAACTCAACATATCTCAGTTTATCCAACTCCCAAAGGCCATAGTATGTTTGCCGCCAACTCTCGACACCGACCCAGAATGAGATACATTATCAAGGCCGACGCCCCCTATGAATGGTACTGGCAAGGGAAGCCTCTTAGCAGAGGCATGATTCGAGGCGAACACATCTTGCCTCAGCCTGTTGGAACTACTACTCGACGTGCATCGACACGCGATCCTTCTCCTCAAACCCCCAGACATATTTGTCCCCGATGCGGATGTGAGTACGAGCAACCCAGACCCCCAACACCCAGCAACAGTGGGGATACCGAGCGCAACACGATACATAACACTCGCTCCTGTGCCTGTCACACTGTGATAGATGATCCAGAGCCCCCACAAACAGTGAGAAGGTGCAACTGCGACACATGCAGGGCTGCCACCTCTGCTGCCTCCGTTCGGCATGCATTTGTGCCTCCGACTCCGGCTCTGACCAGGACCGTGACCCCGGGTCCAGGGCCTTATCACCATGACTCGGCAAGTCCACATGTACCAATGATATACTGTTTGTACTGCCAAGAGTATCACCATGTATGTCAGCACAACGATATCCCTTTTCCGAATGCCCAGCCGCCGGTGGAGGCCCCAGTTCCCGCTCCCGCCCCAACCCCAGCCCCAACTCCAACCCCAACTACCCGCGCTCGACCTGCTCAGTCGAGGTGCAGATGTCCGCAATGTGTGGCTTTAGCTGCAGCTGCAGTTGCCGCTGCAGCAGAGGCTGAGGCTGAGGCTGAGGCTCGTCGCCATGACCATCATTTTACTGAGGGTCGATTTGAGAACTACGTTTCTCCCAACGTTACCGATGACACTGCTTCACTGTATTCGGTAGATATGGCACCCAGGAGCGACAGGAGTACAGAAGAGGGTCGGTCCGGGCATCTTATTCTTGCTATTCCTGTGGAGTACACGGAGTGATTCCGGTTGTTTTTTTCTTTCCTTCTGGGTTTCCTGCGACCGATAACCGCGGACCTTTTCTAACCGAGTCCTACTATCCCAATCTTTGCCGACAATTTGGAAGCCGAATATTATAAAAACAGTTATAGACTATGTTATCAATGTTATTTCATACTACACCTGAGTGAAGCATATACGCGATGCCTAGTTAAAGTTCCAGCCTGCCAGGTATATTAAGTATCTCTAGACCCTAGTAGCCCTGGATGTATCCAACCTCGAAGTGTACATACTACGTGCTTAATACATGAAATGGACATATACTCAGTACTTAAGACAGTGGACATCTACTTGAGATCAATAGAATGTATCTTTCATCTCCTACTTTTCAACTACCAACTGGGAAAATTGTGTGACAAAAAAAACACAGGCACTCATGTATTGGCTCTCAGGCTTCTACTTGAAATTCTCCGAATGATCTACCATATAAATACATACCTTAGTCTAGAAATGACTAGGCAACATGTACTCCAATTTGGAGAAAGCAGAATGTGATCCTTAGATAATCAGTACTATATAAGACGGACCGAGGTCTGCCCACATCCAAGGAAAACCTGCACCATCTTAAATCTTTCGTCATCAATTGATCTATCGTATAAGTTGACATCTTTGACCACATATTCTCCATAAACCCAGAGCATTTGCATATTCCCAGTGAAGACTTAAGAATTTTCACTCAAAACACCATCTGTGTGCTGAATTAGCACAAGTGACAAGCTCTTGTGTAAAGAGCTGAATTGCTCCTCGGTTATCGTATTATCGATAAGAGCCATCCCCGCACGGACCCCCCGTACAATCATTGAATTCAGTGCTTCAACTGACAAGTAACCGAACTCCAACAAGAACCCAATCACCTCAGCAAACTTCTTCCAATATGTCAAAAGCAGTATTCATCGCTCCAATCGATGGCAAACCTGGAAAACCCGGCCAAGTGTATTACCCACTCGTCGTAAGAACTCTGCCCCAACCGACCCCGCAGAGCAACGAGTTGCTTATCAAGCTCACTGCCGCGTCACTCAATCACCGTGACTTGTTCCTTCGACAACATCTCTACCCGGGTCTGTCCTTCGATGTGCCCCTCCTAGCCGATGGTGTTGGTATCGTTGTCAGTGCCGGATCCAGTGTCTCGGGCGCTGATAAATGGCAAGGCAAGAGAGTCATTTTGAACCCCGGTCTGGGCTGGAAAGACTCGCCCGATGGGCCCGAGGATCCAACCGGCTATCGTATTATGGGTGGAACCAAAGTATACCAAACAGGTACTTTGCAAGAATATATCACCATTGATGAGTCGGAGGTTGAAGAAGCACCCGCGCATCTTTCAGATGCTGAAGCTGCCGCGCTGCCGTTGACTGGACTGACTGCCTGGCGAGCTCTGGTGTCAAAGGCCGGTGAGAGGAACTCTAAGGACGGTGCAGCCGTTTTGATCACTGGTATTGGAGGTGGTGTTGCTTTGATGGCACTGCGTTTTGCCGTGGCTCGGGGGGCGCATGTCTTCGTGACCAGCTCAAGTGAGGAGAAAATCCAGAAGGCTGTTGAGCTGGGCGCCACTGGAGGTGTGAGCTATAAGGAGGACGGATGGGATAAGAAGCTTTTGGGCATGCTTCCGTCCGGAAAGAAGAATTTCGATGCTGTTATTGACGGTGCAGGAGGTGATTCCATTGAGAAGGCTGTCAAATTGCTGAAGGTAAGTATCTGCCCATATGTTGCTAACCGTTGAACAAGTTGTCATGATCTTGCGCACGGGTACTTACATTAATGCTAGGCTGGCGGTGTTCTCTCCATTTATGGCATGACCGTTTCGCCCAAAATGCCATACTTGATGCAGGCGGTCCTGAAGAATATCAATGTGTGTGGCTCCACTATGGGCTCTCGCAAGGAGTTCCAAGAGATGGTGGACTATGTCAAAGCCCAGAACATCCACCCTATCGTGTCGCGAACGCTGAAGACTGAAATTGACGACGTGCCTGCTATCGATGAACTTTTTGAGGATATGAAGCAAGGCAAGCAATTTGGTAAACTGGTGATTGATTTCGCAAAGCCCTCGAACAGCAAATTGTAAATATCCGAAGGCAGACTCGATTTATCTAACAAATTTCACGAGCAACATCTGTTCAATTTTGATGAACAGCTCCGGCATACATGATATTATGTGTCTGGGCGCTGTGTTTCGCCGAGCGTGCCTGCCCCAGTGCTACATAATTTCGACCGCCGTATCACCGCCACTAGACGACTAAATTATATAGGCTCATTCAACATTCCGACGACTAATCGACCACCACCGACTGGCATCAGCTCTGTTTTTGTTTTGTTTCCAACTTTTATTCTCTCAACTTGTATTCTCAACTTTCCTTTCTTTCGCTCTTTTTCCCCACCCAAACTCCCACCATCCTTCTTCAAATTTGATCATACCTGGTCATTTCCTCGGAACGAGCCTTCCACTGTTCATCCTCTTCACTGTTTCTTGATCCATTACTCCTTGTCTTTCATTATGCCTGCCGAGGGTAACGACCCTGCCCGGCTTCGGGTAAGTATCACCATGACTATTGAAGCTGACGCAGGCGGAGACCCTGTGCCCGCGCCTGCGTCCGACCTTGTGCCCGAACCAGCTGCCAGCCATTCGAGGGAAGGTAGTGTCGACGTCTTGGTATGAACACTGTCCCCAATCATGCATAGATCATAAAGTCGTATGAAACTGATAATCATCCAGCGCCAGGCTACCCTAGCCAGACAGGCTAGACTTCGAGAATTTCACGATCAACAAATTATCATTCAACACCGGGAAAGCCAAGACAGACAAGCCGAACTCCTGGAGGAGTCCGGTCAACTAATGATCGACAGCTTGGACGATTTGCAAAACATGGTGGATACTATGAATCATAACATGGACGTGCAAGATGAGGATGATCAGATTGTCAGGGACATCAACGACCCGCAGATACGCAACTGGGAGGCTGACATGTTAACTCGTCTCATCGAAATTGCTTATTACAAGCAATTGTCCAATGTGCCCGCCGGCAGCATTCGGTCCGGCCGCAGCGTATTGATCCTTGACAACAACCTCAACTTTAATGCTATGACAGTTCGGTACAGACATGCTTCTCGAAGCATTGGTCTCGGGACTCTCGAGCGGCTTGGTCTTAACTCGAGTCACCACCGCCTGCTAAGACGGTACGGCGAGGTATGTGTGGAGTCGAGGCCGTTCGGTATGGAGGTCGGCGGTTTTGCTGACATTCTTTTTTGTATAGTTTGCCCGTTACCGTAGTGACAACCCGTTCTCGACAGAGCCGTACTTTGCCCGCTGGCTCGACCACAGCCAGCATGTCAATCGCCAGAAGTACGGTTTCTGGGGTTCGCTGTTTTTCGTCTGCTACGGTCGAACCATCCGCCAGAGTGCTGATCTCGTCCCGGTTAGACGACCAGATTGAGACCGCAGCTTCGATCCGATTGCCGAGGGCTTAGGCAAGTGGCGAGAGAAGTTTAAGGGATACCATTTCGGGGGTTTTCTGATCAGCTCATTTGTTATTATTGTTTTCATTATCCGCGCTTCCTTTTGCGGTCACTGTTTCGACATGTTCGTTGGGTTTGCGTCATCGGCCTTATCTTATTAGGCCACCTACTATCTTCGGAATTGTTTTGTATGATTAGGATGCGTCGAGACCGGCTTACACGCCCCTCACTGTTAGTTCATGCCTTTGTCAAAGCCTCGAGAGATCAACGTTCGGGAGACCATCATACTTACCACATCAGCTTTTAACCAAATTGTGAGATGGTCACCCAGGAAATCTGACTTGTTGGGCTTCGGCCCCATACCGCTATCTGCAGTCCCCTATCCAAAACGGTAACCCGCATAGAATCTTACCCAGCAGCCCTCACCACCGGGGCAATTCAGACAGCGTCCAAATAATAAGCTGCAACCGTAACATCTCGAGAGTCGAGAGATTCATCACAAAAAGAAAAATCATAGATTGTAGACTACCATCAATCCCCTATTACACAGCCATTATCGCAGCATCTATTCCCCCCAATATCTCATTTGCGGATCAATATGTAGATCAGGCCGCTGCGGCAGCCACTAGTGCACACATGGCTGGCTGAACTCGACGGGAGCCCCAAAATAGGTCATGCACACGCAAAAAGTGACGTCTCCCGTACCTTTTGAGTCGTTATGTTTGAGCCTAAACTTTTTCCTCCCTTGAGCTTTTTTCGAGTCCCATTGGTTTCTTCGTTTAAGCATTAAGCTTCAACCCGGCCACGTTAGTGGACTATCAGATTGTTACCGTTACAGGCGATCCTTTTTTAATCCTCCACTCTCGGTACAGAGTATAGGTACCTACTGAACTCAAATACTCAAAATCAAGTTGTCTCTGATCGGTAAAAATAGGAATGAAGATCTGAATACGAACACGTCTTTGTTTGTTTGTTTTTTTTTGGGTTTCTTTCTTTTTTTTTAGGGAGGTTTTTTTTTAGTGAGACAAATCCTCGACATTCCCACACCGTGGCCAATGGATGATCGATATGCATTGCCCTTTATGGAGTTTGATGAGCTGGCGGGAAAAGATAGATACATGTGTAGTTTGGAGAGAATGATGGAATCCTCTTATGGATCCGATTCAGGGTCCCCAATTCGTCCTTGTTCGGCTGGGTTCCGACCTGGTGAAGGCCGGTGATGTCGATAGTACATTGTCTAGCTACTTTGGTGATGGCGTAGATTTAACTCCCAGTATGCATGTAACCATCTGCATTAGGGATTTGATGTCGGGAGAAGCAAATGGAATCGTTTTTTTTTGGCCTTTTTCTTCTTTTTTCCTTTTTTCCCCTACTTTCTTCTTTTCTTCTTTTTTTCTCGTATCTTTTCCTGTTCTTGAACCTCGGTAAGCACAGCAGTACACTTTGACTAAATTTGCAATCTCCTTACCTAAACTGAACTTCTTCTAGAAGGATGAAAGATGGACCTACAAGGGAAAAATGCTTTTTGGGATTAGTGTACCTGCCAAATTGGTTTATCGGTTATCGCATCGTAGCACCCAGTGTGGATTACATATTCAATTGAGTTATGATAAATGGTGGGCCAAGCTCTCAATGCCGAGGTTGAAAATTCCCAAGGTCAATTGGCTGCTGCCTACACCTTGGCAGAGCTTGGATACCGGTACTTGGCACATCTATGCTTTCCCAAGCACGGAAATAAGGGAAGGAGGGAACGAGGAACGACGAACAAGGGTGGATTCCTCCTCCACTTTTACGGAGAAGATAAAGTCGATGGTTTGGGTTTTGAGGGTCTGTGGCGGCAGTTCCATAGATGGGCGGATAATTCTTCTCTGCTTCTTACTGGATCCCGGGAAAAGAGAAAGGGAAAAAAAAAATCGTAGACGTCAAAGATCCCAAAGACCGAAAAGGAAAAGAGAAAAAGCTTGGAAGGGAAAAGGAAAAAGTGGGTAAACAACAGTTCGGCTCCGACATGGTAAAAATGGAGAACATTTGAATGGAGAGAGACGGAGACTAGAGAACTCTAATTGGAGAACGAGAATAGCACGCACCTCTCCTTCTCTCCGCGGAACTCGATCTGGTTAGGACACGGGCACAAGTTGTTTAGAAAAAAAAAAAAAAAAAGAATAAAACAAGTGCCCTAGATATTGACGGATACAAAAACCGAGCCAAAGAGCAAAAAGAACGGATAGGTCCCGAGATCCCGAGCTTCCCCCCGAAATAACTATTTGGCGTTGGGATTTGTGGCTTTGCTAAAGCTCCACTCGGTTAACGGAGGATCGCTTTTAGCGCAGCTTGAATGATGGATCCACTCCGATTTGGCTTGCAGAGGCACTGATGTTATGAGAAAAGATGTGGAAAAACACACGTGCGGGAGAAATTCAATTTCGAGGGGAGAGGCATCATTGCCCCATCAAGATCTCAATCCTTGGGCAATGAGGTCAGATGCCTGGATACTGATCGAGATCGCGCCGATTTCGGGTTTTGCTCGCTCCATATCAAACAAATCCTGCATGCAGGATTTGTCGGTGATTGATTGAGGGATCATCGGGGTTCTACAGTATCTTGAATTTTTATTTTTATTTTTATTTTTCGTTTGATCAAGGTTGAATGGGTTCGCTTTAAAGGGGTTTCAGATTCTTGCCATGTGAAATGGGGCATTTGCGTGCTCCGTGTTAGTGTGTTAGTACGGAGTACTCCGCACTCTGTCTGAGTGAACGGATATTCTTGCAGAGTTTGGGGTTCGCGTGGATCAACTTGAAACGGTTGTAGTTCGGCGGAGGTTTCAAGGTTGGACGATCAGGAGACGCGGGATGACCAGTTGACCTCATCCAGGGATGTTTGTTTTGTTTTTGTTCTAGTCTTTTTTTTTTCACTGTAAGTTTGTCTTGAGTAACAGGAGTATGTAACTACTGATACCAGTTTGATCAGACGTAATCAACGGGTAAACATTTGAAAGTTGTCGGGTAATTAATTCAGTGACTGATTTCTGGGTTTCTCGATATATTTCTGCGAGATGTCGATCGCTTGCCATATCGGACGGCTCGTGCTGTGTACGACACATGTACATATATCAACACCCGTCAAATATATATGTGCATGCACGTTAAGCTTGCATGAGTAGATACATAGTACATATATATGTTTAAGCTGGGTATGTCAACTGTAGGTAATTCAGCTTTGTTCCTTAAGATGATAAAAAAAGGCTGAAAAGTGAAACTGTCTAAAAATCTAAATAATTACTACACACCTTGGCAACACACCTGGGCACCCATAACTATAGCTGAACCTTACAAGCCCTGTAGGTTCGACAGCCCTGAAGTAAGATTTGAAATAACGAGCTATTTGAGAATCTGTCTCAAAACCCCTGAAGCCACCAAAAAAGCCATATGCCATAAAGACAAAGGCTAAATATTTCAAACTTTGAAAAAAAATAGATATCACATCAACTCCCGGAAGTTTACTCAACAGAACTTTCCAAGGCTCTAAATCATATCCCGGCTGAATACCATTCAAAGGAAGACTTGACCGTACAAGGAAGGTCCTTATGCACCAGGCACCAACAAGATCCATCCATAAAAGTTAAACTTAGGCTTCCAATTAGACCATGCTTGGTACTCATGGCAAGAGCCAAGATCTACAAAAAGCTCCATATGTGGGTGGATCAATCGATGCGTCTACTTGAGTGGAGGTGATTTACCTGTAGGTAGTTGATACTGTGTACGGAGTACTCTGTAGCAGGTTCAGTTTCTTTCTTTCTTTCTTTTTTTTAGTGTGCGCAGTTGGTTTTGCTGGTACACTATTCGCACTAAAATATGCTTCGCACACCAGGCCATGCCTATGTGAGATATGATCTTCGGCGAGAAGAGCGGGTGGGTACTGTCTACTGTAGCTGAAGAAACTGAATCAACAAAAATAACCCTCCAGGATCTGGTAAGCCATATGTGAAACCTTTCCTATGATCTTCGACACGGTGAAACACCTGGGCAGAGGACGGGAGGAGCGGTCATTGGGACGAGAGAGAGGGCGGGCGCAGCGGTGTTCTGAGGGGCGAAAGTTCTTTGTCGTATATGTGCGTGTCCGTATCTTGTCGTATCGTGATCTGGAGAACGGGAAACCTTGGAAGGCCAACTGAGGGAATACATTGGGAACGGGCCGATGATCTCATCTGGGCACGATCCAGACTCTACATTGGATTGGAAGGCTTGTCTACCGGTGTTTCTAACATTGAATGCCGTTTAACGTTTCTGGAAATATTTGTTCAATTAACATCAATTGATTCAATTTTTTTTTTGATATGAGCTGTTTTTAGTAGGTATTAATATACACATGTACTTTGAACATATATATGCGGCTAAGTCTACATATTGGTTCCAATATCATTCCAGTTCTTTCACTAAAGCTGATTTGGTATTGATTGATGTAAACTAATATATAGTGTGTAGTATATTAGATTAAAAGCCAAAGTCAGCCCATACTCAATCTAAGCCTGACCGCTGTTCTACCATTCAAATGTTCGACGCTAGCAGCCGTCTCCCCGACCCGAAGACAAGGAACCAAGAGGCTACTACAGAAGTACATACATATTCACCGGGAAAGAACCGGACAGGGGCCGATGAATGGGTCCGATGATGTCTGGCGTGCAGATAGTCTCTCTTCCCAGGCAATAGAGTGGCTTGTCCACGGGCGCTAAGGTGAACTAACCAGTGCTAATAACCCCAAAGTACAGTTCAGCTCCGTACTCTGATTCTTTGGACCCATAGATTATATTATATTTCAAGACTAGCAGATGAGGTAATGCGGACTCCGTACAGGAAAGTTCAAAACCTACCTAAAGCTACCATACTTTCTTAGCAGAAGTTCGGAATCCTAAAGCGACAAGGGCAAGCTCCTTAGTGGCTGTCCGGTACTTAGCGCCCCGGAGGGAGAACCATGTCCCCAGGATTCCAAAAATCGCATGGAAATCCAATTGGGAAAGCCCGCGACCGGGAGGTTGCCTAATGTAGAAGGCAAGGTAGGTAAATTCTTACTGCCAAGTATACTCTCTAGTTAATGCACTAAGTATTTACTAATGAATGTAATATGCACGCATAGCTTGGGATGAAGTAAATAATGAGATGCCAAGACAGTCGGGCAAACAAAATTTGCCCCGAGGTCTGCACTTGCTACATGTCCCACTGACACGGAGTACGCCGTAGGGTTTCAATGTTGTCGTGGCTGTACATAGTAACTAGATGCATTACATATTGATTTGTCAACCAGAACCGGATCTCGGTATAATCTGAGGCTCAGCGGACGAAAACGAAACGAATGCCTAAACAGGCTCGAGGGCCACAATGTGGCTGAGCGAGCCTCGGAGGATCCACAGCTCTAACCAGGAAAGCAAAGCAACGCAAAGCAAAACAAAAACCATGTGGGAGTTTGAAGTGTACTACCCTGCAACCCCTGGCACGGGAGTTGCAGACAGAACCACGGACGCGATTCTTGCTGTGATGGAATCGGGATCGGATCAACTAGGGGAAAATTTTTTTGACTTGAAAATGCCGCGCCCGCAAGGGTCCCGTATCCATCCTCGCCTCCCCGGAGGGGGTTGTGTTGAGGGGCTGGAGGACGGGATTTGTTTCAGTTGGACCTGGTCGATCATGAAGTTTTTGTTTTTTTTTGGTTGACATGCAAGGTTCCTACGGGATGAGCGGCGATATTCATTGCGTGATGCCATTGAGCTTGAATCAAGTCGTTTACATTTACTGGTCTAGGTATCTAGATTGCTAGTAGATGGCTAGCACCGCGTCAGCACTCATGAACTACTGTGTATGGAGTACGGAGTACTAGTTGGGTTTAAACGTTCATGTCCGCAAAGGAAAACTGTAGCCTCTCGGTAAGTACCGCTTAATGACGGTGGAGAAATGGTGAATTTAGATAACAAGAAGAGATAGAGTAAGTCCGGAGAAGTCTCCTAGACGGTTGAAGCTCCGAAACCCTGAATTTGCACCATGGCTCCGCTTTTTCTTTCCATCTTTTTGCTTTGTTAGTACAACTCGGACGAATCGGGGAATTCTTGGTTCTTTCCAAGTCTCTTTTTTTGGTTCTCTTTTCCAATCCTCTTCATCGTAAACGTATTCCGAAAATAAAGCGGCTGGTCAGCAGAAGTGCCGAACGATGCGATCTCCTTTCTGTTGCCGTTCGGACATCTTGGAATTGTAGTGGGTAAAGCACCGAGGATCCGCCGATCCACTGGGATGACAAACGCCTCGGTTTGGGTCCGGTAGAAATTAACTAGGGATAATTCCAGCACGCTCCCATCTGATAGGGTTGGGAAGTTTCCTTTTGGTTTTTCATTTCCTCCTTGCTAGGGGGAGAGTTGAAGTCGGAAGAGATTGGCGTGTATTGGAAATCAAACCTTCTACTCCAGGAGTCCAGCCGTTGCCTATCCGTTTGGAAAAGTTGATTGACGATCAATAAACGAAGCTTTGGCAGGAGATTGCTGATCATTGATCATAGGCCGATCCACTGGCGCTTGAAGCCGACTCCCGCCTCTCCGGATGAAATGAATGATTCATGTTTCTTCACTAGTAACGCAGGTCCCACATATCCAGATGTCGTGAACGTGGCAAAATCGCGGAGTTCAGTGCTGAAAGAGGTATCCGAATTATCGGAAGTCGGAGATCCGATGTACATTTCCCTGCCACTGTGATTTCTACATTCAATATGTATGACATTTAACATTGAACAATTGAAAAATTTCTAATCAATATAGTGGTTTGCAGGATCGTGGTGGCTGGTATATGCAGCTAAGTTTAATCTTCTGGAAGGAGTTATGCACCGTAGCCGTTGAGATTGAATTTTTCTTGAAGTCTATTGAATCTGAATGAAGGGGGAGGGGGAAAAGATCTGCGATGTCCTTACGTGCATTATCCCAACCTCGTTTTTACCCTCGTTTCACTCACGTCCTTTCCCAGCCTTGACACTTGACATTAACCCTTGCACACTTGCATGGAGGGGATGCCTTTTTAATGTATAGTGTATTACTTTTCATTGTTATTACGTGCATACGAATTTTTTTTTACAATTTTCAAAATTTGATGACTAGCCTCAGGCTTACATTGAGGAAGTACACCCGTGCGTATGGGTCATCTCGGGATTGTCCCGCCACGATGATCGTCGCGGCTGGTACAGGATGGTCTGGGGCAGCACGATCGACAGGGCCAAGAGAAAACAATAGGAATATTACTCCGTACAAATGGAATAGAAAAGCGGCAAATCAGAGGCTTGGAATTGGAAAGGATCAAGATCCAAACATGAAATCTCACCAAGACTTCAAAGGCTAAACTAGAAATAGAAATCGAAATGCATAAGGTGACAGTGCAGAGTGACGATGGTTGATGATACCGTCCCGTTTAAACCAGGGATCAGGAAAGCACAGAACACACAGAACACACAGACAACATCAAGCAAATCCCAGGAAAGAAAAGCCAAAAAAAAAAAAAAAACAATCCGAAAAAAAAGAAAAAGAAAAAGAAAAATAGGGGAAAACGTCCTGAGCACCAGACTCGATCTGGGATAGTGTTGGTCTCTTTCATCCAATCAGCGAGATGCCCTTGCATTGTCAGGCCACCAAGTCACCTGAGATGCGAGAAGGTGTACTATGTTTAGCTTATCGTTTACTTTCGCTCCCACTTTCGCTCCCTAATTGCCCAATCCAGATGTCGGGTGCTCCGTAACAAAGTACTATTACGGATTATGGATTATGTGCTTTCTTCTGATCTTTCAAGTCAGATGGTCAAAGTTCATGAGTTGACTTCTTGACTGGTATAGGAAATCTCGTTGGGGAGAAAAAAAAGGATTTGGGCCAACAAGGTGATGCATCGCGACGTGGTTCCCCTCGTGTACGGGGGAGCCTCGAGGGAACAAAAGAGGAAATGGGGGTAAAAAACCCAAGAAAAAACAAAACCACAAAACCACAAAAAACCAGACAGAAAAAAAAAACAAAAGCTCGTACTACATGTCAAATGTGTGAAGTATCTCAAAAACGCAACAATGTATGATGGCATAATGACACGAGGGCTGAAGAATGGCACAACCGGGCCGGCGACTATAGTCCAATTGCCAGGCTCCTCTCCGCGGGTGGAGCTCCTTGGCATCTCTGGAGAAAGATTTGGAAACGCAGGGTCTTTTGCCCCGTTTTAGAGGATCCTTGGGATCCTTTTTTGGAGTAGGTCCTCCACCATTTCGGTATAGGCGAACCCTTGAGAATGTCCACTTTCGAATCTTCTTTTCTCTCCTTGCTCTTGGCAACTTTGGGGATTGGGCCGTGACTCCATCCGAGACTAAGGGCGGGAGCTAATTATACCGAGTCCAAACGAGAGGGAAGTCAAAATGAGTGAGAAAAGAGAGAAAAGAGAGAAAAAGAAAAAAGAAAAAAAAAGCCCTCATAAGATAAATTTACTTGAAAAAAGAGCGTTGACCGGGGGGTTAGAAACGGGTTGTTATTGGGTAGGAAAAGGAGGAAGTAAGAGCAAAAAAAACCCCCCAGCAAAACTGTCAGCAATGATTGGATTGTTGATAGTATATGCGGTACAAGTTACAAAGGGGGGTGACGGGGGTTGCCAACTTTTTCCTTTCTGCAGGCTGTGCACGACTTTGTTCTTTGTACTCCACTGACAATATTGAACATGAAGTCATATTTTGAGGCTGGAGATTCGATCGCGACCGTGGTACTCTGCCTCTTTTTTTTTTTCTAAGGGATTTTTATTTTGTTATTTCCTCTCTTTGTTCACTTACAAATCGATCGGGGCTGGTGACCATGGTTAGAAGCTGTCTGATTTTTATTAATTTTTTTTATTTGTATCTTAGCATCAGTGACGATCCACTTTTCTATCGCGGCGCAAGCCGCCAGATTGGTGTTTATCCCGAGCGCTCACATCTAAAAGTTGTCTTCGTATTACTCTTTTTACTCTTTGCCCTTTCTGACCCACCAAAGCCAACCGCCGGTTTATGCGTTGAGGAATTAACTCATTGACGATTTACTTTCTTTTTTCTTTTTCATATTTTTTTTTTTCATCAGCATTAAAAATCTTTTTCTTTCAACACAAATCCAAGGTTCAATACTCGGAAGAATATAGGAAGTTTTTTTTTCTTTCTCAGTGTCATATTCATGCTAGATCCAAGTAGATCCGGACCGCTCGGATCGAAGTCACTAGCATCCGGTATACTGGACTGACATGGTGGGACAGGTACATGTACCAAAAGTTACAAGTCCTCGATACCGAGTATCTGATTGAAGTCAGTACTAGTAAACATTTGAATGCGTTTAATTTGAATAAAATATCACAGGATTTAGAAATCATATACATATGTATAATTAGGGATTTCATTCCCCCCGAGACCCTGGTTCCGTGTGACGATCTGATTTCCGGTGTTGCGTTAAATGCCCCCAGTTCCCTCGCCATCGCATCCCCCGCCACGATTTCCCACTAGTGGATTAAGGGAAGGGTCAAGAAAAATAAGGAATAAGAAATAAGTAAAAAACCAAAAAACCAAAAAAAGTTCGAGTAAATATTCCTCTCCACTTAATAAATTATTAATGATTTTTCAAGTTTAAAAAAAAAAAAAAAATCATAAGGACATGGGCTTTTTCCCAAAGAAGCCAAGCGTAGGCGACTCCACACGCTCGTGGCCCTATACAGTTTAGACCCAAGCACTCTGACCTGCTGCTAATAATAATCGCGATACAACCGTTCGCTTTTAACCCTTTGCCATCCTTGCATTCCCCCTTCTCTTTTCCTTTTACTCTATACCTTGATCGGTCTCCACATTCGCTCACCCACGTTCGCTCTTCACGTTCGTTTTAACGAATCTCACGTTCGCTACGTTGATTTCTTGATTGCTTTTATCCTTACCGGGGAAAAAAAGCCAACGGATTTCCAAAAAACCTACAACACATCTTCTATTGCAAATTACACCAAAAGAAGAAGAAAAAAAAATATTCACAGAGCGAGACATCTCCCTTGGAGAAAAGGAAGAAAAAGGAAAAGAGGGACACCAAAACCAAATCCCATAAACGGTTATATTCCGAATATTCTTAATATTTAATTCTAACGCCTTGCGCTCCCGTGATTCGCTGGACGCACCCTTGATTTCCATTCCCCCCCCCACGACTTTGCTATTCTATCGGAGGAAATTGCAAGGGAAAAATTATCAAGCTGGACGCAGGGCCTCGGAGATTGTGTGTGAACCGCGTTTGCAATACAATTCAAATCTTCAATAGACAGGAACCCGTTTGTTCTGGCTCCCGTCGCTGATCTCCCCGAAACCCCCGATCTATTCTTCACGAACAACGCCAAATTCCGAAATTCCATAAACGACACCAAAGAGAGAAAAAGGGACCGACTTTCTATATCTATTGATCTGGATCCCTGGTTTCGCCAAAATCAATTGTGTCTCGGCTGAAAGCACCGCTCGAACCTCTAGGATCTATTACGCCTAACCTTGGAAAACCCCCCTCGTCAGGTGTATCTGTTTGGCAAGGTCTCAGCGCCAAAACTGACAAGGGCCTACATATTGCTCAGCTTAAGGTTAGTACAATTCTAAGAATCAATGCCATCCGTCTCCACTTTGGCCCCCCCCCTCGCCCACGGTCTCACTCCCCCCGTGCCTTGCATCTTTTCCTCTTTGAGTTGTGTCGCATCTCCTTGCAGTCGGAAATGTTGTACTTCAATCTTTTGCCCCTCTCCGGGAGATGACGAACATCATCAAAGATTGGAAGATCATTGAGCTAGAGGGAGTAACCAAGTAAAAAAAAAAAGCTAGAGAGCTGTTGTGGATTCCGGATGGCTCTTCCCGTCTCCCGCTATTGGCTTCATGCGTGCGTTTGTTATTGACATCGGACGCTTTTCTAGATTTCCCACGTCGGCCAAATTCTTGCATATTAGGCGACATCGAACGGCAAATCAACTTGTTCTTCTCCATTCTGATTCACTCGGTGAGTCCCCTTTTCTAAGACCCTTTCCGTCTTATGCATCATTCCGACACTCCGGCTTCCCCATAGAACCTTCAAAGTGTGGAAAGAGAAAAGAAAAAAGACTATCAGACCGTTCATACTCATTGCTGGTGTAGTTCATCATTGCCCAATCGATCCGTCCAACTTTCTTCCCGAAACAAGATACGGGGATAGCATCACGAAACAAAAGAAATCACCAAAACCTCGCCAGTCATCGTTCTTCAATCGCCACGCCTTTCTGGAACTCTTGCCGTCTACACTCGTGGAGAATCCTGGATATTGCATCTTCCTTTCTTCCCTTCCCGCCACGCAAAACTAGCGGTGGCTCTTGTTGAACCCGGCTCTCTCATGCGATTGGTTCTTCCCCCTGTTGTCTTTATGAACCATCTTGGGCACACATCGTGATTTGAAGTCCTTTCTTTCTTGCTGCAGCCAGCCTTTGGTCTAGTCTCAGCCTTAGTTCTGAAAATCCTGGATGGTGATTCGAGGCTTCTTGTTGCCGCCTTTTCTGTGAGACTGACAGCCTAGCTTCATTTTCGTCGCTCGTTCTGTCTCGGAGTGCACACCCCCTTTCTCGTGTGCTTGCCGACCTTATCTTGGGAAATAAATAAATTCCCAGTCATTCGCTTCTTAAGGAGGTTCTGTCTCGTTGCACTCGCTGCAACATCTTCAAGCTGGCTTATTCGAAGACACACGGTGTTTTGGTAAGAATCCCCATCTATACCGTGTTTTTCTCCTGTTTCTCCTTCAGGATGCCCGCATGTTTTGCCTCTTCTGCCAATCCAAACCCAGAGTTTTGTTTGAAGACCACCCCTGCTGTTCCGGTCTCTGCGCCTTGGAAGTTTATCGGCTGACACTTGTCTCTTTTTTCTCTCTCTCATTATAGTTCGACCCAGATTTCCAAACGCCTCTTATCTTAGGCGAGTCATTGGATTTCTCGGATTCTGAGGAATCGCAGTTTGTCGGTGCGTTTTCAGACGGCCTGTGGGCCAAGTCTGAGTCTATTCTGTCTATGTCTGGTTTCCAGAAGCCCGCTGCTGGCTCTGTACTTGGTAGGTTTTCCCCCCCCCCGCCTTTGTGTTGAATCTCATGATCCACGCCGAGTCTCGTTATAGGCTGTCATACTTACACTCGGAACCAATTTTAGATTACGCCTCCACGCGGTCTTTGCATGATGCTAGTTCGTTCTCAGCCTACGGTCAATCCCCATACGTACCTACCTCACTTGTTCCTTCGCCCATGGCCGACCAGGCTAGTCAAATTTCGGACTGTGTTCCCTACATGCCCGGAAACGAGTATGGCAGCTCGTACGAGGAGTCACAGTCTCCGCTAATGAATGCACGTTCCCGACAAATCCCCGAGATTTACTCATATAGTCCCCAACGCGGATGCGAGGGTACTCGGGTGGTTGTGGAGATCCAGTCGCCTTATGATTTGCACAGCTCCGCATATGGAACTGTCTACGTGGTGTTTGGCTCCCAAAAGTGCGAATGTCTCCCCAACTTCTTGGGTTTCGAGGGTTCAAACTTCCGATATGCCTTGGCCGCCGATGCCCCTCAGTTCATCTCTACTGCTTCACCTTCCTTTGCTGTCCCTGTGCAGGTGGTGATGGAAGGTCAGAGTGACTGCCCGCCAGCAACTCTCCAAGTGGGTGTTTACACCTACGAGCATGTGCCCCAGTCAGTGCCATCGACCAGCTCGCACAAGCGCAAGTTCTCTTCCTACTCCGACCACCCTATTGCTGCGTCTGTGAAGCGCTCGACTGGACCTATCATTCCCAAGATCGAGCCTCAAGATAACTACTCCTACCGTGATACCCAGAGCCACAATCACACCCGCTCCTCCTCCTTCTCGCCATACGTGCAGTCTCTGCCTGCCATCCCCGGCTTCGTCGGCTCTTACCATGGTGTCTCTTCCCCTCGCACTGGCACGGCCCAATACCCTACCGTGTCTGCCACCCCCCAGTCTGTGCTCCGTGCTCCGTCCCCTCTCACCCCGGCTTGGAGCCCCTCTTTCGTCTCCCTAGGTCACGATGGTCGCAGCTCTAGCATGGCTATTCCCCATACCATGACACAAAGGAGAGGACCTTCCCCTGCAGGTAGCGCCACCCCACAGTTGATCCGTACATCGACTTTGCAGCAGTCATCTGGCGTCGGTCACAGTTCAGGTTTCAACCCTTGGGGCATGGGAATGTATCCCAACAAGGCCAACCTCAAACTGAGTGGTGACCTGGACTCCATGGCTCATGGTTGGAGCAAGGACGAGCAGACTGCTCAACGCCGCCTGGTGCAGTTCGGGCGCACCCAAACCGGAAGCACCATTCACGCCGACTTCAAGCCTGTCACTCCCGAGGAGCGCATACCCAACAGCATCTGCATTAGTTGCATTTCCTGGGAGGGCAAGGATGAGTGCTACGTTACCAGCGTGGATACCATCTACCTGCTCGAGTCTTTGGTCAACGTCCGATTCACAGTTGAGGAGAAGAACCGCATTCGTCGCAACTTGGAAGGATTCCGTCCCCTCACCGTCTCAAAGGCCAAGGCCGACAGTGAAGAGTTCTTCAAGGTCATCATGGGCTTCCCCGCGCCGAAGCCTCGCAACATTGAGAAGGACGTCAAGGTCTTCCCTTGGAGAATTCTCAGCCTTGCCCTGAAGAAGATCATTGGCAAATACGTGAGTAATTAAAATATACCAGATTGCATGGAATTTCACTAATACATCCCATAGTCCGCGAGCTATTCTTCCACCGCAGGCATCATCCAGACACCCGCGACCAACTACGCTAGCCACGGCACTGGCTCCGACTCCGGCACCGAGCCTCACACTGCTCCCTCCCCTCACTCGGTCTCAGATTCCGGCCCTGTCAATCACTATGCTCCCGCCATGAGTGCCCCGGTCTACTCCACACAACCAGACCACTGTGCCTCATTGACAGCAGCCCCCGATCTCCGGTCCGTGATGCCCACCGTCACTCAACCGTACACAACAATGGGCATGGCCGGATACTCCTATCCAGCCATCTGCCAGCCCCATAGCACCCACGGCCTGGTCGCTCCCACCCCCCGATCAGCATGGGAAATGCACGGCCTCGGAGCTCCTCCCCCCTCCACCGCTGCATCGGCTGGCGCCTGCTACACCTACATGGACCCCGTGTACCACCCCCTACACGACACCACCGCCCCCGGTCCATGACCCTCCACCTGATCATCTCTTGTTACTTTTTTGACTGCGTTTTTGCTTCCATCTCTTTCTATTTTTATATTTTTCACCCTCTGCTCTGTTGAAGATACATGATTCACCTTCACGTCACTCCTTTCCACGCCCAGACGCTCCACCTATATCTACGTCGGTTCCCCCTCCCTGCTCCCCGAACGGTCTGGTTCCCATCCATTCGTCGCGCAGATCCAACCGACCACACCTGCTTTTGATTTTTGCTTTTTGCTTTTTGCTTTTCGATTCACGATCTCAATGTCTCTCCTTACAAAACTTTCATGCCTGAATGCCCTACCCACCATTTTTGCTTTTAGACGGTGTCTTGTCTTGTTCATTCCTTTTTTTCGGGTTGCATATTGCCGGGCATTTTGGGCTACACTCCTTTTTTCGCATACAAAACTTCTGGGCTATTGTACGAGTACTTGGCATAACATGGGCGCTGCAGTCATTCCTTCACGCATTCGCAGGACGGATTTGGGATAGATTTGGTTTTGGTTTTATTTCTTGGTTGCTTTTTTGTTTTATTTTATCTTTTGTGGGATTGAGGTCAGCTATTGCTGATTTGTCTTTCCTCCTTTTTGGCGCCGTCGGCGCATTGAGGAACATTGTTCGGTGGATGTCGCTTTCAACGCTACGTCCGTTGGGTTTTGTTCTCAGCTGGATAATATTGGGAGTTTATTTTTGTGTGATTTTCTTTTTTCACCTGTTCACTTTTTTTTGAGCTGAGGGCCTCGAAAGTTTTTAACTGCATTGTTCAGGCGTTTTTGGGATCTGGGCTATACTATCTATCTGCCCCCTATAGTATCTAGTACTTATATTGTTGAGCAAATTATCAATTCATTGAATTATTTATATTCTTCAATCTTTCCTCATTCTCTTCATCATCATCTAGAAGTGTCTTTGTTCTTAGTAGGGTCCAAGCATACACATTGTTACCACTTTGCAGCTCGTTGCCTGTAGATCTTACCTACTATTACTATCACCCTGTGTACCTGTGCTTTGTGATTAAGCACCTGCTGCTACTTAATGCTGTGTCATCGGCGTGATTGGTAGACTCGTTTAGGTAGCGGTATTGGGAATCTTCACCAGTGCTGCCCAGTCCCGTAAGGCCAGACCGATCAATTACTTGTTATGCCACTTGCCCCTGTCAATTCAATTTTTCATACTCTCCTGACCATGGTGGCAATTTTTAGTCAATAATAGGCTCGTGATGGGTTAATCATCGCTCGGTGGGGTGATTGAATGTCTTGTGGTGGGGTGACGGTCTTGCGGGGTGATTGCTCGTTACTCTTGAATCTGTACATACTGCCAACTGGATATTCAAAATTTAATAAGAAGGAACAGCCTACTAGTACTATGTGGTAATAAAACAACGTCATTCAAATTATCCAACAAGTGAAAGAAATATGAAGAATGATTTGTATTTGATTTTAGAGCTGACTGAGGGGTGAACAAGTCGATAACTACTAGTTAGTAGTCATTAGTATTCGGCGCCGATGGAATATCACGTGAGTTCGAGGGGGATAAAGTAGGCACGTGACACAGGGTATTCACTATCTAATCACACGTGACATGTGAAGCGGGGCCGCGACTCGAAATTCCAAGTTGACTCACGCCGCCCACCTCCACTTACCAACCATTGAATTTCGACGACTAAGCGGGTGAATTGCGGATTCTTCTGGTTCCTACCCCGTTTTACATATAATTGGATATATATTCCACGTCCTTTCTCTCTTTCCCCCTTCTCCTACCCCATCTCTCCTGCTTCCTCCACTCACATTTTTCTGCTACCTCCAAACATGGAGGGAATTAAAGCTACCTTCGCCAAGTGCAAGGAGCAGCGCCGGTCTGCTCTTGTGGCCTACATCACCGCTGGATACCCAACTGTCGAAGAGGCTGTTGACATTCTTCTTGGTTTGGAGAATGGAGGTGCTGGTATGTTAAATCCCCCTGATGGCGGGGTAGTTTAGATTGCAATCACTAACAGCTCTGGTTTAAATTACAGATATCATTGAGCTTGGTATCCCTTTCACTGATCCCATTGCCGACGGCCCTACTATCCAGACCGCCAACACCAAGGCTCTTCAAAATGGTGTGACTGTTACAACCGTTCTTGGCTTTGTCCGCGAGGCCCGCAGCCGTGGTCTTAAGACCCCCATCATGTTGATGGGTTACTACAACCCCGTTCTCCGCTACGGCGATGAGCGTATGCTCAAGGACTGCAAGGAGGCCGGAGTCAATGGCTTCATTATGGTCGATCTGCCCCCAGAGGAGGCTGTCCGCTTCCGCGACCTGTGCGCCAGCACTGGGTAAGTACTAACTACCATGCGCTTCGATCTAATTATGCATTGTCCAGCCCAAAGCTAATTTCTTTAGCCTCTCCTACGTTCCTCTCATTGCTCCCGCCACCTCCGATGAGCGTATGAAGCTCCTTTGCAAGATTGCGGACTCCTTCATTTACGTCGTGTCCCGCATGGGTGTCACCGGAGCTACTGGCCAATTGAGCGCCAACATTCCCGATCTTTTGCGTCGTGTCCACGAATACTCTGGTAACGTTCCTGCTGCTCTTGGATTCGGAGTCAGCACTCGCCAGCACTTCCTTGATGTCCAGGAAGTCGCCGAAGGTGTCGTCATCGGTAGTCAGATCATCACTACTGTCGGCAAGGCTGCCCCTGGCCAGGCCGCAAAGGCTGCTGAGGAATACCTTTCCAACATTACCGGCCGCAAGCTGCAGCGCGATGCCCAAGGTAACATTACCGGAGAGATCAACCTCGTCGAGCCTGTCCACAAGGAGCTTGTCAACGCTGAGACCCAGCCTTCCAAGATCATTACTGAGGCCGAGACCCCTGCTGGCCCTGGCTTGGGTGACCAGTTGGTCGCCTTGAACGTTACTAAGGAGTCCTGGGCTCTTCCCTCGCGCTTCGGTGAGTTCGGTGGACAGTATGTTCCCGAGTCTCTGATGGACTGCCTTGCTCAGCTTGAGCAAGGTTTCAACACGGCTCTCAACGACCCCTCGTTCTGGGAGGAGTTCCGCTCATACTACCCCTACATGAGCCGACCCAGCAGCCTCCACCTTGCTGACCGCCTGACCGAGCACGTTGGCGGTGCTAACATTTGGTTGAAGCGCGAGGATCTCAACCACACCGGAAGTCACAAGATCAACAATGCAATTGGTCAGATTCTGATCGCTAAGCGTCTGGGTAAGACTCGCATTATTGCCGAGACCGGCGCTGGTCAACACGGTGTGGCTACTGCTACCGTCTGTGCCAAGTTCAACATGAAGTGTACGGTCTACATGGGTGCTGAGGATGTGCGCCGCCAGGCCCTTAACGTCTTCCGCATGAAGCTTCTCGGTGCTGAGGTTGTTGCTGTCGATGCTGGCAGCCGCACTCTCCGTGATGCCGTCAACGAAGCTCTCCGCGCCTGGGTCGTCGAGCTTGACACCACTCACTACATTATCGGTTCCGCTATTGGCCCCCACCCATTCCCTCTTATCGTCCGTACTTTCCAGTCCGTCATCGGTGACGAGACCAAGAAGCAGCTGCAGGAGGCCATCGGAAAGCTTCCCGATGCCGTCGTTGCTTGCGTTGGTGGTGGTTCCAATGCCGTCGGCATGTTCTACCCCTTCTCCAAGGACCCCAGCGTCAAGCTGGTCGGTGTTGAGGCTGGTGGTGACGGTGTTGATACTGCTCGCCACTCTGCCACCCTTTCCGGTGGCTCCAAGGGTGTCCTGCACGGTGTCCGAACCTACGTCCTCCAGAACGAGCACGGTCAGATTGCCGAGACTCACTCGATTTCTGCCGGTCTCGACTACCCCGGTGTCGGCCCCGAGCTGAGCGCCTGGAAGGATTCTGACCGCGCTACTTTCATCTCTGCCGATGATGCCCAGGCTCTGCACGGATTCCGCACCCTCTCTCAGACCGAGGGTATCATTCCCGCTCTCGAGTCTTCCCACGCCGTCTGGGGTGCTATGGAGCTGGCTAAGACTATGGAGAAGGGACAGAACATCGTTCTGAACCTGAGTGGTCGGGGTGACAAGGACGTACAGAGCGTGGCTGACGAACTTCCCCGTCTTGGCCCCAAGATTGGCTGGGATCTCCGCTTCTAAGCGGTCAAAAATACTTCCTTTATTGTTTAGACGGAATTGACTTGATGTTTTAATGCCCTTTGGATGCTTTCAGGTGTTTTTTTACAGGTACATTCCTAAAGGTTGTAAATTTACAGGTACATTCTTAAGGGTTGTAAACTGCTTTTACCTTGACATGTTTTACAGGGCTTCTTGGACCGATGGTGTGGTTATTGGTTCGAAATGGAACCCAGCGATCCTGCGAAGAGTCGCTTGGGTTGACATTTCTCCGATGTACCAATATCGGTCTTAGATTCTGAGTTGTATGTACTGGCAAGGGCTGATGCATGGAAATTATGAAAAGCGTGTTTGTTTTGGGATTTTTTTTGTCTGTATTGTTATCCCCTATGATATCCACTTGATATCCAAGTTCATACCTTGAATTTCCTTCTTAGTTGACTGGTAGATGTAAGATGACTTTTAATCGGATGTTATCAGTTCGTCTTGTATTGGATTCGTACTTGGAGAATCCATGGATACGCTGCTCATATTCAAATGACCGAAGCTGGCACCGGAACATGTTATGCAACTACCTAACTCACCATGCACTACACTTGATCCATAGGTTTGGATGACTGCCAAGTCTCAAATCGATCCATCCAACCCACTCTACCACCAGTCTACCCCATTGACATTCCTTGATTTCGTTCCGCCGAGATCGTCAGTTGATCTCGTTGGTAGTACTGTGTCTGGTCCGTTAGATCCCAAGGTTAGTAATTATCATAGACGGACGCTAAATCCCGCTGCGCATTTCCTTCCAATCGCGTATAGACACCCCCAAACCGATTGGCCAACCAGTCCAGAGAACTGTGCAGCGTCATTGACCACAACACATCTTCATCAGTGCCACTCCGGCGATGGTGATCTCCTGATAAAAAAATACGAGTGGAATGGATACTTCCGCCATCAAGACCTGACCAATTTCACCACTGAAACCAAGTTCCTGATTCCAAGCCCCCGATTTCCTGCGTACTCATTCGTGGAGCAGGAAGGTGTTTTACGAAAACCAGTCAAATGCATTGAAACAGTTTACTTTTTTGAAGCATGGGTTATTTGGGCCGTGAGATCTTAGTATCTCATTGGACCGGCCATTTTAGACTTTATCGTATTCGCCTCGAATGGGGCAGTAAAGTAGGTACCAGGGTCGAGCATTTGGATCAACTTCACAACCCCATGGACTATGGAGTGGAATTGTCGGAGCACATTTACTGGAATCAGACAATGGTCAACAATCAATGGCTCGAGTGGGGAGGATACGGGTTTACCCCGCGTGACAAAGGAAGTCAAGACTATTATTAGCAATTTAACCTCAACCGTGGGATCAAAGCGTCCCGTTCCAATTGGTGTGGGAAAACATCAAATCCCCTCACATTTACTCAATATGTTCTGTTCCTTCTTTTTGACACTCTCTTGGCAATCCTGGTACTGTGTCTCACAGTCTACATCGCGGACGTCACCATTTTGCACCTTTTCCTCTCTAGAGATCCGTATTCTTAGGCACGTTTCTAGGGGACGATGATGTACTTGACTCGTAGAGTCCTGGACAGGGAAAGGTATAAAAGGATCAAGCTTAGCCCTCGATAGTGATGCATTCCAGAATCAGATCAGCTTTGAATACAGCTAAACAGCCAGTCCAATAATCTCTTCAATCCTTTGAAACCCAAAACCCACCAACTATACTCCCGAACAAGATGCAGGTCTTGACAGGATTGAACATCTTGCTTGCGCTCGCCACGGCCTCGAATGCCCGGCCCTTGAAGCGCACCAACGAAGTCGAGATCACTTTCATCGGCGCAGCCAATGCCCAATTCACCGAGAACTTCCCTATCGATGGCTCGACGGTGTCCATCTGTGCGTTCCGACTCTCTCCTTTTCCAACTCTCCATAGAACCCCATCTTACTCCATTTGAACCTGGCACCCGCTAACCCAATCATCTCCTTCGTCATGCACAGCAAACGTACTGAGCATCTCGCACATCTCATCCCCGGACGCAAACGTCCAGTGTACTTTCAACGGCATCGATCATAGCGTCACGAACGTCGATGGAGCCGAGCTTGTCGACGTCGGCCCACCCCAGACGCAGATCTCTGGATCGTGCTCCGCAACGGGCTCGGGATCATCTACTCCTCCTCCTTCTGGTGGAAATCAGGGGGGCAACGGGGGCAACGGGGGCCACGGACATGATCACAGCGTTGAGGTTGTTTTCATTGGTGCGGCCAATGCGGAATTCACTCAGAGCTTCCCTGTGAATGGTCAATGGACGCAGATCAGTATGTCAATCCCAACCCCAATACCTAGCACCGATAAGGTTTACTCAATATTGGTTCGGAAGTATGAGGCTAACCTTTTTCTGTAGCTAATGTTCTGAGCATTTCTCATATCCAGTTGGATAATGCGGGCTTTACTTGTACCTTTGACGGTATCGATCACAGTGTGACTACTGTGACTGGGGCGGAGTTGGTTGATGTTGGTCCTCCTCAGACCCAGGTTTCTGGTTCATGTCGGGCGATTTGATTTCACCCGTGGATTTTGGGGAGTTGGGAGTATTCTGGGGTGATTTTGAGGTAATGGAGGTGTCATATGTTTGTTTCTTTTATTTGTAATTTTTGGGGTATTTTTTTGTAATTTCTTTTTTCTCTCTCTTTTGGTTAAGGCAAACGGTAAGTGGGGAAGGGAAAAGACGATAAAATGAGGAAAAATATGGGACTTTTGTACATTGATCAGGCTAAGGTTCGTGTATGGGTTCGTTTAATCTAAGTTTAATTTTAATTTGACTTTTCTTATGCTTGATCCTTTACCAATTGACCTTGAACTAGTACATAGTCAGAAATAGTTCGGTAGTTCAAAGTCTAAGGTGCATCTTTAATGTACGTTATGGATCATATGCAGCATGACTAAGGCCTCGACCATTTTAGCCGACCCGCTTCGATTACTCATCCCTCGGGTGATGAATAAACTATTAATGCCCCATGTCCCCTGTTCTTCCCCAACTTCTCTGCACTTTGTCTCCACCGCTATAGAGTGGACCCAAAAGTACCAGATTTTTGACCCCCCTTTTTTGGGTTTTGGTCCAATCGTCAAGGTATAAAAAAGGAAAATACATAATGGCCGAAATATTAAATCCATCTGCTGCACCAGTTGCACCCACCGCGACCGCTGCGACCACTGCGACCGCACCCACTGCACCCCGCAAACGAGGACGTCCACGGACCAATAACATTGATGATGAACAAGTCCCCGAGGTAGGTGCAAGGATACGGAACAGAGTATGAGTTCGTGTCCGCTCATCATATCCAGAAACGTCGAAAGCAACTTCGCGAGGCCCAACAAACATACCGCCGGCGAAAGGAGACAACCATCAATAACCTACAGTCGCGCGTTCAGGAGTTGGAAACCGGTATCGAGGATCTCAGCCAGTCATTTCTCTCCTTCAGCACCCTTCTCTTAGGGGCAAATCTGCTGGACGGTCGTTCAAATATTGCATCTGCTCTTCAGGCCATTACTCAACAATGCGTGTCGCTTGCGAGACAAGGCTGTTCCGATAATGAGACCGAATCAAATCAAAATCAAAATCAAAAACAGAGCCAGAAACACAATCAGAATCAAACCCAGAACCGAACTCCCGCGCAGAGTGTCACTGGGAATCATGGGGAAGAGTACTTGAATCAGTCTACGCCGGCGGAGACGATCAACTTGGATTATGATGCAGAGGTCGTGCGCGAAGAGCCGATACTCTATTCAGGAAATTCAACTCCTCAACCGTCCATGACATCGACATCGTCATCGCTCACTCGGTGGTCGGACATGTCACTCCCTCTTACACCACCTGGTCAAGACCAATCAATGCTTCCTTATGGTTACCATTATCCTACTGGGCCAGCTCCTTCGCTTCCAAGCCCACCACTCACACTAGACACCAAAGATACACACCTGACTATCTCACACCGCATTGTGCGAGAGTGTTGCCGCACCGGCTACAGGTTACTCGTTTATTCACCTGACAACCTTCAGAAAATCCGACAGGTGTTTGGAGGACCACTAAATGAGTCGGAGCGGGTTAGATTGGTATCGGCATTCTACAATGCTATGCATGATGATTACGGAGAAATAGTCACCAGAGCCGAAGTTTTAACCCCCATGCATCCGAGAAAAAACAGTTTTGAAGCAGATCAGCTTTCTCGTTCGGCGAGCTCGTGGCAGCTGGTTTATGAGGCTGGGGCGGATGAATGGCTAGATGCTAGTGGAGTGCAGAGGCTTTTACAAGAAAAGGGGATTGATATCGTGGTCGAGAGTTCGGCTTCGGCAAACTCGGTGTACCGAATGAAAACTTCGCCTATATTATTTGATATTTCTACATTTGCAAGACGTGAGTTTTTGACCACCCCCCTTCTCTCTCCCATGGAATCTGATGCATAATACTAACCATCAAATCCCAAAGTGCTCTCTATGGACTGTATCTGTGTTGGCAAGGGGCCGGCTTTCAGGCGAAATACTGTTGAAAGGGCACTACTGCTCGCCACTTCTACTGACCCCTGGGCATATGATACTACTTCACTTGATGTACCTGGATTTAATTTTTAATAATCAAAAGAAATTAGTGGCTTCGATCAGCTTTTGCAGCCGTTCGTCGTCCCAATATCGTTCCATGGCGTCCGTTTTCCAGATCTCCCAGTTTAGTTGCTTGCTATCACCAAGACCTTTCAGAAACGGATCCCCAAGGCCGTTCAATAGACCGAAGAACAGACCCAAAAAACTATCCCAATCCGAAATGTCATATCCGCAGCAGAAATCAAACCGATGCAGAAG
This sequence comes from Penicillium verhagenii, assembly GCF_028828195.1. NCBI lineage: Eukaryota > Fungi > Ascomycota > Eurotiomycetes > Eurotiales > Aspergillaceae > Penicillium > Penicillium verhagenii. Next base: position 1,946,137 of record NW_026643171.1, read on the forward strand.
CCGTCCAGATCGAACAATCTCCCCAAGATCAGGATGCCCCTTTTCTTCCAGAAGCTCCGCAAACGTGACCTCGTCATCGCCAATCCGATTGCCCCCGTCGTAGAACTCCGCCACCGGAATAAGAGCAATAGGAGAATTAAACGCCACAGACCGCGGCGCCGTATACGCCCACTCCCAATCAATAATCCCCGTGATGTTAAACTCCTCATCAACAAGAATATGATCCCCCTTATCATCCGCATGCCGAAGATAAAACCTCCCATCATCCAAATCGTTATACGCAAACACCTTCGCCACATTGTCCAGCAAAAACCGATGCACCAAGTACGCATCAATCGGTCGACCCGTATAGATCTCCTGCCGCAAGATCAAATCCAGCGTCAACTCAATCCCAGCCCTATAATACTCCTGCGCCGAACAGCACGGCCCCGTCATCTCCAAAGACGCCCCCGCCCGTCCCCGATCCGTCAAAGACTCCACAGCAAACGGCCCCACCGCACTCCCCGACCCCAATCCCAATCCCACCGCCTGAATCTGCTGATCAACATCCACCGGCATCAACGACCCCATCTTCTCCATCGGATGACTCAAAAGCGCAACATAAACATCCGCCAACTGCCCCAGCACCTTCCGCCTTTTCTCCGGCATCCACGCCAGATTCAACGAGCTACCCACGCTCCGCCCCGCCAGCTTCTCCATAAGAATATACGGCACCCCGACGGGATTGTCGGGGTCCGCGTCGAAATCATGCACAGCCGGCGTCGGCACATTGATGCGCGCTAGGAACTGCAGCGTCGCGACCTCGCTGCGCACGATATAGCTCTGCAGCTCTGGCGGCGGCGAGGTGGCGTTGCGGCGCCGGATCCGCGTTAGCCAGCTTACGCCGTCCTCGAACAGGATCTCGATGTGGTAGTTCATGCCGCCCATTACCTTGCTGCAGGTTTCGTGGTCGTATTTGAGGTTGTGGGGTACTGTGCACGGGATGCCGTCGCGGAGGGTGCTCGCGCGTGATATTAGGGCTGCCACGTTGATTTTTTGCAGGAGGCGGGTTATTTCTTCTTTTTCGGCTTGGCGGGCGGCGGGGAAGTAGGTTTTTTCGTCCTGTGGATGCAGGCATGGGTGGTTAGTAGTTGATATAGGGCGTTATTATATTATACAAGGCTAGGTGCGTTAATGTTTGTAGGTGGTTGGGTTCTTTTTCTTTTGGCTTACCTCCCATGTTGGGCATTTGTGGTATTCGGCTTTTAGGTGCTTGGCGCAGAGGTGCTGGTTACAGATCATGCATCCTCCGATTTGGCGGACTGAGGGCTTGCCACAGCTGGCGTAGTCGCAGTTCCACATGGCTGGCGGTTGTAAAGGGTATATTCTGGGGAGGTAAAGATATGTATCGAAGCCACCGTGGTGTACCCCCTTGCATATATGTGTATCATGTGATGGGGATATTTCCTAGTCCTTCTAAAGACCAGTACAGGTAAAGTCGACATCGCTGCTCTTTTGGGATAGGCTTGGAACTCCGCCAGCAGGTTTGGATATTGGGTGTGTGTTATTTGATGGATCATCATCATTCATCTATTGATCTTTTTAATCTCATTGTTATCCACTTAAGCTTCTCCGCACTAGCATCGCGGCACCGGCTACCGTCGGGTTTACCATTATCAATCACAAACCTCAAGGATAACCAAAGATCAATTTTCTTTTTTTCGATTTTTCGATTGAGCAAAGCTCAGAGCAAGAACCCATAAAGGTATTGTTTTAAAAGGATACACTTTGTCAGTGCCTATGGGCCACACTAGTACAAGAGTCGAGATTCGGTGAAAGTGGGGGTCCCCGCATGTTATCAAAAGTGATGAAATCCACGCCCTTCGGATGATACAAGTGGACCTGGAGGATAAAGACTCCAATACTCATTGGTTCGAGCTACGGGTGAGTCAAGATGGAAATGAAGCTTCAACTTTCTGTTTCCAATAATTTTTTCTTGCAACTCTGACTGAGTCATCACCTCTCCGCAGCTCAAATACTTGGACTCCCGGTGACTCCAATTTTTCCTCAATTTTTTTTTATTCTCAATACATCGCCATCCCCTAACTACCAAACACCATGACTATCGAAGACCAACTCACACCCTTCGGGAAACCCATGTTAAAGCATTGGCTATTCGACCCCTCCTACAAAAACCTTAACCATGGTCAGGACTCAGCAATCCCCATCTCCCACTTCATCTCCCATACTAACATGACAGCTAGGCTCTTTCGGAGCTCACCCGGTCCAAGTCCGCGATACACAACGTGCTCTTTCCGCCATTGCAGATAAGCGACCAGACCCCTACATCCGGGTCCACCATCTAGAGCTCCTTAAAGAAGCGCGCGCAGAGATTGCCGAACTTATCAACGCCCCGCAAGACGAATGCGTCTTCCTCAAAAATGCCACAACGGGCGTCTGGACCGTCCTATACAACCTAAATCTTCAGGAATCTGAAGCACTAATCTATTTCGGCCCTGTATATGGCGCCGTGGAAATGGGCATCGTGTCTCTGCAAGAACACTCCCCGTTCCAGGCCCGGAAGGTCCCTTTCGAGTTCCCTATCTCCGTGGATGAGCTGGAGAGCCGCTTCCGCGAAGCAGTTCGCAAGGCACGTGTCGACGGCCTCAAAGTGCGTGCTGCGGTCTTCGATTCTGTCGTCAGTAACCCGGGTATCCGGTTCCCGTTTGAGCGATTCGTGGCTATATGCCGTGAAGAGGGCATTCTGAGTATCATTGATGGCGCGCACGGCGTTGGAATGATCCCCCTCGATATGAAGGAGCTACAGCCTGATTTCTTCGTATCCAACTGCCACAAGTATGTATCCCGTCCGTTCTTCTTTTTTAACTTCTTCTTCCCTTCCCTTCCCTTCCCTTCCCTTCACGTTCTTCTCCATCTCCACCAGAGCCAAGAAGGAACTAGACTAACCGCCCAACAAAGATGGCTCTATACACCCCGTAGCGCAGCAGTGCTATACGTCCCCAAGCGCAACCAGCACCTAATTCGCACCACACTCCCCACATCATGGGGCTTCATTGCCGCGCCCACCTCAACCGCGACCGTCGCCTCAGTCCTGCAAGACAAAAACGCACCCAAAACCAAAACCCCCTTCGAAGAACTCTTCGAATTCGTCGCCACCAGCGACGACTCCGCCTACATCTGCGTGCCCGCAGCGCTAAAATTCCGCCGCGAAGTCTGTGGCGGCGAGAAAGCCATTATGTCCTATTGCACCAACTTGGCCAACGAGGCCGCTGACCTGATCGCCGCCACGCTCGGTACAGATGTCATGCAGGAGCCGGACCTGAAGCCGGGCGAGAAGAGTCGTATGCGCGACTGCTGTATGGTCACGATCCGCTTGCCGCTTCGGGTCGCGGGGGATGGGGCTCAGGCCCAGGGAGGCTCGTGGGTGACGCTTACGCCGGAGGAAGCGCCGCTTAGGGCTTCGTTTATCGAGCAGACTTTGATGAAGAAGTTTGATACTTTTGTACCTGTCTTTCGGCATGGGCCTTGGCTTTGGACTCGTGTTAGTGGACAGGTGTTTTTGGAGATTGGGGATTTTGAGTGGCTGGCGGGTGTTCTGCGCAATTTGTGCGAGGAGGTTGTGGAGGTTTCGCGCAAGAATAGGACAAGTAATATTTGAAAATCGTTGGAAGCTATCTAGGGAGATCATTTAGGTGTGTGTTTGCTGTGATTAAATGTTAGGACGCAGGTACATTCCAATGTTTATGAACTTGAAGAGATGTTTATTTACATCATCTACCAGTCAACTGGTATAATTTAGCTTAAAGGCAAACGATGATGCACATTCCAAAGCCCCAATCTATATGGTCAAGTGGATGTCACCTGGAGGCGCCATAAGGAGTTTTCAATTCCGATTCCTATACCTACCAGTAGGTACTAGCAACCAGACTCAAACTTTCAGCTCCTCAAAAATCAGCCCGTACCAAGACACAGGTAGCCATATTCAAGATTCCGTTTGTTTTGAAAGGCATTCTTGAGATGGATCAGCCGTTGTTGATTGTTCTAGATTATTCGGATCGAGCACTTGGCCGGGTCGTTCAGGCAATGCTTGCATTTGAGTATGGTTTGGTCTGATAATGATTAGCGAAACAGATTCATGTATTATTATTCAAATGAAGTGGATCCATCCTTGAGGCTAAAAATGTCTATTTAAGAAACATTTGAAGCATTTATCCGCGCCCACACCTATCCAGATGTCATTCTCAGTGCTCTCCCCAGCCTGCACCACGAAGAATACCATCTTATAGAAAGTTTGAGTCATCAGTTTAACATCTGGAGGTATACCTATACTATCCAAATCAATTGATGTATCTAAAGTATGTATAACCTTGAGTACCTAACCCCCTACTCAACCTTCACAATCTTCCCCGTCTCAACCTCATACAAATACCCCGTAACAGGAACATCCAGCACAAGCGGACTATCCTTCAAGATCTGCACATCATCCAAAACACTCTGCGCCAGATCCCCAAACGGCAAAAACGCAATATGATCTGCACTCTGCTTCAGGTCCGCCCGGATCTTATGACGGATCACATCGTCGGTGAAGGTAAGCATTCCACAATCGGTCTAGCCAGAATCAGAATCAGAACCAGAACCAGCATGACATGACAAGAAAGAGAGGGGCTTGAAATGTCATACATGATGCACAATGATGATCTCCCTCGTCCCAAGCAGCTGCTGCGATATTATGATGCTGCGCAGTGCATCCGTGACCCGTCCGCCTGCATTTCGGATGACGTGGGCATCGCCTTCTTCGAGGCCTAATGCGCGGGCGGGATCTGAATTGGTTTTGGGTAATCTGGTCAGCTCGGGATTTCAAGATTGCCAACCTTGGAACATTTGGACGATAAAAACAACTAGGTAGCACCTGGGCATCCCTGCACATGTATCCTATGGGCTGGGCAGGAATCCAGGTGTGCTTCAAACATTTGAAGGATATGTTTTCAATGTTCCAGTCCTGCCAAGTATCATCCACCTGGGCACATGCATGGATGTGTTGACAGGTATAGTTTTGGGAAGATTCAAATGCAGCGGCAACATTGAAACATTGAATAAAATGTGGAGCTTGGAGCTGGAGTGGGACGTACCGAGGCGCGCGTCCATGCATGCTACTATGGCTACTTTGCTGGTAAATCCAAACAAGTCAGAACTTAATATCCTGGAGCTAGCTTGAGTGGATATATAGTGGTAACCAAAGGTTGAAATGCATGAACGAGTGGGGGGGGTTTAATCTAAAATCGGCATTTGGTAGACATACCGTGCTGGGGGCAAGGGCAGAGCGCCCTTAGTAAAAGAGGCGGCATATTTTGCGTTTGCGGATTCGAATTCTGGGGCGACAGACATGACTAGATAGCTCCGGATGTTGTATTTCAAAGTTGAAGTATGAATATGGATATGGGTCTAAGAGGTTGAGTACTGTGCATTGGGGAATAAGGTGAAATATATACAGCACTAACAAAGGTTCAAATGTTTGGAATGAACGAACCCTTTCCCCGCTTCTACTACGGTTGCGACTATGAGGTGATTTTATGGTTATCGTGCCCCTAGATGGCGTGATGGGAGTTCGTATATGTGCGTGACGGGCCAATAAAGGTGGAGGATATCGTGATCTCTACCAAGATTGACATTGTCAACATTGGTAGCTTTGGATTTGCATTTCGAGGAATTGCTATGTAGTGAATAGTAGGGAGATTTAGTTACATTTGAATATGTAATAGGTAGTAGGAAAAGGATGGCTGCTTTCGAAAACTATCGAAAAGATTAAATCAAGTATACTTCTCTGTAAGTCAAGGAGACAAAAAGGCATATGTCTTAGTAGCCAAGGAACATGCTGGAGTATTATTGAAACTTGCAGTTCGTCGCATTGCTTCTAGAATTTAGAGATCAGTATCAAAGAATCTCTTGTGAATAGTAAAAATCTGGAAAAAAAAAAGTCATGTACACGAACGGAAACATCGTAGGATCGTGGGCCTGCCACCATCAATTGATGGAGGGGGGTATGGATAAAAAGCAGAAGCAACGCTAAACAGCCTGAATCACCGTGAAAACACCAAAATTCCCCCATAAACTGTCTTGGAGCGCAATATGCAAAACCCCGCTCGAGAACGTTAATAAAGCCATCAGTTTCCACGTTGTGAAAATAATCAAAATATCTAGGTCTTAGTTATTGCCACCACCAAACCGACTCCAGACCCAGCCCGTGAAACCTCCACGGCCGCTTTCTCCGCTACGACTGTTGCGACTGGACCGGCTAGATCTCCTGGTGCCAGTGCCAGATCCAGATCCAGATCCGGATCCGGATCGAGTCTCAGGGCCAGGTCCATTCAAATCTGGTGTCGCTGGGGCCTGTGAATTTCGACTATTTCGAGAAAATGACGAGCGACCACTAAGCGAGGCAAAGGGAGAGCTTCGACGTCGACGGTGAGGGGATGTAGCAGTTGGGATTTCAGGACTACTCGGTATTTGGATGGGATTGTCACTTGTGCCTTCGCCATGCGTGCGCCTAGTTGTACGAGGTGTGCTTGTGGGACGTAATCATGTCAGCCGTGAAAGTCCAAATCAAAGTCCAGGATGGAAGGGAACCAGGTTTCGGCGTGCTACTTACCCACTGGCGGAGTCGATACTCCGACGGCAGTGTGGACAGGTATTATGCTGTACAAGCCACGCCTCAATGCAACTAAAGTGGAACCAGTGTGTGCAGGGTAACACTGTGACTTCAGTCCCCAGTTCTACCATATCCATGCAAATGGAGCATTCCGCGTTGCCGTCCGATCCTAACATTTGCTGGTCGACCTTCTTCTTAGGTAGAGATTGGATGGCCGGAGTGGATGCACCTGGAGGTGCCGTTCCCGCTGCATTATGATCAATAAGTTGTGATATGACCCGGTCAAGTTCCTCTTGTGAGTATACTGCGTCGCCATTCCGGTCCATATTGAGTAGAACCGAAAGCATGGCAAGGGGGTTCGCGAGAGGGTTAGGGCCTGCTGCGCCTTGTGCGCCGCCCCTCTCCGGTCGTCCAAAGTCCCGTCGGAGGCTTTCCAAAAGGCTGGTAGGTCGGTTAGCATAACGGTAGGTCCATCCTCGCAGCATAAGGCGGGGTCTGTTGTTATAAATGGGCACATACTCGGCTAACGTGCCTGCCGGCGCGGTTGTTGTATGCGGCGCGTTTGCATCGCGTGGGTACATCTCCGGGGGATCGTCGGATTCGTTAACTCCATGGCGGTCATGATCGTCCCAGCCAGGTGAATCCGGGTGGAATGGATCCATAGCCCCAGCTCGAGGCCCTCGGTGGTCAGCTCCGGTTTCCGAGAGCGCCTGGAGTATTGAACCTAGGCCCTGCATCATCATTGGCATCGCGGGATTCATTGGAGTGGTACCATGTCGGTTTGAGTATCCCCCTCGTACTGAGGTGCTGGTGAATGTAAATTGACCTCCTGGAGATCTATATGTATGTTGAGAGTAGCGTGGAGAGCTCGGTGATGGAGAGTTCATGAAGCCAAAAGTCCGTGGTAAGTCTTCTTGCGACCATGGGTTATCATTTTCCCACGGTTCGGCCGGTGTAGAGTCAGGTTCGATAAGTGGTTCTGGTGAAACATTATCTGGGGGAATTTCAATCTATGGATGGGTTGTGAGTTAGTAGTAAGCTCTTCAGAAAACGGGCGGGAATCGGGGATGGACGGCGTACAATCTCCGTGAAGCCGGACTCGCAGTGTGGGCACGTCAAACCATCATCGTCTTTCAACCAAACCGCGCCACAGGCATGACAGAAGACGCGATCGCCATGATCACCATGGGCGCCATAATCGGCCATTCTTGAGTATTTAAAAGAGACTCCGGCGAGGTTAGTAAGTGAAAGAAGTCAGAGACGAAAGTGTTGGAGAGATCAAGTGGTTCGCGCGGAACAGTCACGAGTCATGGCCTTATCAGGCGCGGGGTTTGGGGGTTTATTGGACACCAAAAAAATACCAACAAAGACGAATCAAAGAAGGACAAGAATTGAAACTAGTTATTGGAAAGAAAAACGGGAATTTGTGTAAAAGAAAAAGAAACAAAAAAGAAAAAAGAAAAACAAGCTATTGAATATGTCGTCACAAGCAATTGAAGTACACGAGATCCTTCAAAGGTCCACGAAGCGAAACTGATCGCTCTCATGCAGCTCATGCACTGTAAAAATAGAATTAAATTCAGGCAGCTTTGTTTTCTGGAGTTCTCGGAGGTATAATGATGCAAGTGGCAAGGAGGCAAGAAAAGAAGAATTACATAGAAGAAAAATTAGAGACATTGACGTATACTATAAACAAAGTCCAAGTCGAATTTCATTCAGTTGGAAAAAATAACAACAATCAAAGTTATGAACGCCTCAAAATGCTCGCACAAGGCAGGAAACCCAAAACATAAGCTAAAAAGAAAGCTAATGGGTAAATAAAAAGAAAAAGACATCAGGCAGAATCCTTTAAACACTATACAGAAGAATGAGAAAACCCGTTCGCGACGCAAGGACGTCCCGAACCGACTGTGCCACAGCCCCTGCAGCTCGCCAATCCTAAGGCTCACCGTCTTCTGGTTCCCTTGAGAATTAGACTACCCACGAGACCCGCGGCCACAGCTAAGCCCCCAACAATAGCAATGCCCACTAGTCCCTCCTTGGACACTTTATCATCGATGAGCGACCCTAAGCTGGCTGCTTGGAGGTTGGCCGGTTCCTTCTCCAGCAACAGATCATTGTACCGACGAGCTTCGCCGTAGTTGCCCAACTTGTAGTTGCCTAGAGCCAGATAGTATAGACACTCCCGTCGTCGTTCCGGTGCGCCGCGGAAAATCTCCGACAGAAGGCGGACGCCCTCTTGCTGGTCGGGTCGGGTATTTGACTTGATCAAGCCCTATTCGAGGCGAATGCCTGGTTAGCATAGGAAGTACGCTATAGTAAAGTATAGTATGGTGACGTGTGGCGTGTGGCTTGCGATGTTGGATGTTTGGGGGGAGGGGACCGAAGCGTCATACCCAGGCGAAGTTGAACTTGGTTTGGATGCCCACGTAATCGCCTTCTTTCTCATATTGGGCGCGTAGCACCTGAAGCTCGGCGGGTTTCAGCGGGCTGTATAGGGCAGACAGGTTAGTTGGCAAGGCTCATGGGCTATCCATGGTGGTTTCAGGCAACAGACCTTTCCGCATCGGCGGCATCTGGATGGTGGCGCACACGGGTTAGCAAATGGGCATGGAGATGGGAGGCATGGGTAGCATACAGGGAAGGTTTGACATATTGGTTGAGAGTATGAAATTCGAGTATTCGGCAGAGAGAATGGGTAGCAAATAGGCGGAGATTAAAGGACAGTAAAAATGAATCCCCAAGCGCGATCACAAGCGCCGAAACGTCACTTGCGGAGAAACATGTGGCGGTGCTGTGGCGGTTGCTGCCCCAACAAATCAAAACATCTCCAACTTTCGATTCCAAAGTTTACTTGACAACCTACTAATCAGCCCATCATGTTGCTTGACGAGGATCCTGGAACGGTATGACTCTGTCCTGATAATCTATACATTGCAAACCTGTATATTCATGCAATTTATTTCATTCTAACTGAATTCTCCAGCTCATCCACCACACTATCGGCAATTTCAACATCCATCCGGATAAACAAGCCGTCACGCGCATTAATGACTCGCTGTCCACTCTTCAACAATCACGCGACCTGCGCATTCGCGAGGCAGAATCATCTCTGCGAAAACTTTCCCGCAATCTACACTCCCTAACTACCCACCATGAGGAGGCTGTGGCAGTCCATGACTCGGGTAAACATGCCGCTGAGATAGTTGAGCTCGACACCAAGAAGTTCCGGATCGCAAAGGCTGCATCGGAGTTGGAAATTGAAAGCGAGCGTCTTGAAAGCGAATTAGAAATGCTCAAGGATAGATTGGCGGACCTAGAGGCGCAAGGTTTGGAGGGTGATGAGGCTACGCGCCGGGAACGTGAAATGGACGATGCGACGATGTATGTTTCGGCTCACTTACTTCCTACCCTTGCTCTGTGTGGCGCTAACATTATTATAGACTGCGACTGAAGATCTTCCGCTCACTCGGTATTGATATTGAACCTGACGAGGCGGGTAACTTCAACCGTGCTGTCATTCGCAATAGTCGCAAGGGCGATGTGCATGTCGTCAACATTGATCCGAAGTTCTCAAGGTTTTTCTACTCGAATTACTTCTGGCAGACGGTGCAAGGATGACCATGAGATCAATATTGGCGTTTTGTGTACGAGCTTTGTGTTTTCGGTTGGAGTTTTTTTAATACCCGTGAAGTTTTTGAACGACAATGATATGATCATGCCAATGTTTTAAATGTTCTTGAATGACCATCAAGCAATCACCTACTATAATACATAATATACATATAAGCCCAGCTCGCCGCTCAACGACCCCGCAAGACCTGAAGCACCTTCGTCCGGTCTTCCTGCGCCAAAGTCCCATCTAGCCCTCCACAAGGAGAACCATCCGGGAAGACCTGCTCAACAGTATCCAAGAGCACACTCTTCTCAACATGTTCCAACTCCTGCCCCCAAGCCTTAACCCACCCCTCCTCCTGCCGAAGCAAGCAATGCTCCACAGCATCCATATCCGGGATATCACATCCATCCCACGTGAGCGCAACCTCCTTTGACAGCTCCGCAGAGCCCCCAGCAGCCGCAGCTGCATATCTCGTCTCAATCCCAAGAGCCCCCAAGCCCAGTCCCTCCGCTTTCGAATTCCAAAGCGCCTGCCGCAGTGTCCCATCCCGCTCAACCATCATCCAGAACAACGGGAACGAGCTTCGCGCTAATGCATCCCGCACGCCCTTGGTTGCCTCGCGCGGGCTGACCAGCACACCCACCGTCTGGCCCGTGCGCCAGCCCACCGGTGCTTGCCGGAGCGTGCCTTCGAGCTCGCGCACCAGGTTCGGGCCCAGCTTGGCCTTTAGCGCTTTGCATTGCACTAGGACGCGGAGCGCGCGTGAGCCCTCGTGTGTGGGCGGGTGCCAGGTGCCTACTAGGTCGATCCCGGCATCGTCGCGGCCGCCGATGCGGTGGAGTGCGAATGCGTACCGGCGGAGGCTTTGGAGGACTGTGTACTCGTAGTGGGTGCCTACGTAGACTGTGCTGGTTTCTGGAAGCGAAATTCGGGTGGCATAGGTGAGGAATTGGGAGAGGCTGTTGTGGTGTTGGGAGGGCGGAGGTGGTGCGGAGGGGAGTTTGAAGAGGCGGCGCGTGAAGGGCGTTAGGTCATTATGGATTTGGGTGCTGGAGAATAACCGAAAGCTGGTTATTCCATGGCTTGGGAACGGTAGTTTTGCCAGTGAAAGTCTGGCTGCGAGGAGTCGCATTGAGTGGTGCTTTAAATTGTGAAGAACTGAGGCACTGAGTTGAACGCGCCTCGGCCTTCACCGCATTAGAGCTTTTGTTCTCCGCATCTCCCTCCAAGTCAGATAACAAAAGTTGGACTTGAACCTCCAGCGCATGAAATTCACATCGACTTTAAGCTCAAGATCCCATCTCATACATATTTCCTCTCTTATCGACCCTTTAAAACTTTGCGCGCCTTGATACAACCACTCAACTATCGCCTACCATGGCCGACATCCTAACCCAACTCCAAACCTGCCTGGACCAAGTAAGAAAGCCCCCCAAAAACGCCTTACCCCAGCTCCCAGCCCGACATTAAAGCTAACACCTCTACAGCTGGCAACCCAATTCTACGCCACACTAGGCTACCTCTCAACATACCATGACAACAGCCCCGCGCTCCCGCCCCCCGACGTCCCCAATGTCGTGCCCGCCCTAGCCAAGATGACCAAGAACGAAACCTCGCCTCCAATCCCAGCCTCACTCGCCGCAAAAGGCGACACATCCGAAGCCGCCGGTCGCGCCTCTCCACCCGCACAACCACCACAACAACCTGGTGCCGCGGCGCCAGGCCTTGGACCACCGCTGGCGGGCGAAGACCCCAACCAGCCCCCACAGGCTGATTCCCCGCGCACATTCGCCAGTCGGCAGCGCGAGCTGGCCCGTGATCTCATTATCAAGGAGCAGCAGATCGAGTACTTGATTTCGGTGTTGCCGGGCATCGGGGCTTCGGAGGCGGAGCAGGAGGCTAGGATTCGGGAGCTGGAGGTTCAGCTTAGGGATGTGGAGAGGGAGAGGGAGGGGAAGGCTAGGGAGTTGAGGGGTTTGAAGAAGAAGTTGGATGGTGTTCTTGGGGCTGTTTCTGTGGGCGTTTATGCGGAGAGGGAGTATCGGAAATGAGGGGATTTGCTTTCATCCTTCTCTATTACTTGGTTTGGAAATGGGAGGCGTTTTGGGCTGCAGGTGGGTTATATTATTTGATACCAATTTAGAGATCCTATGAATTGACTCATTTATGACACTTACGGTGTATACTATGTCATACTGTACATTAAGCAACTAGAATTGCTACCTTTATTCCCAGCGGGTGTTTAGCATGCACATGTGCTGCGGTATGCTGTATTATGATGACAGCTCTTGAGAGAACATCTACATGGCTTCTCATAAGTTTCCATCCATCCAGATTTCTATTTTCATGTCTTTATGTCTTTATTTCTGCCGCACCAAGACCTAGTATTCTGCCTTTACAAAATCCAATTATTCCATTCTACTATCTATCATGGCGAGCAGGCGGTATATTATCAATACTGAGTTTGGTTGAAATACAAGTCTTGAAATGGTATTCTATTAATAAGATGGCGGTGAAAACCGAGAGATGGGAACTTATGAGAAGCCACTGTAAGTATGTTGTAGGAGGACATAAGGATAAGACCACATTATGCATGACCATCTAATAACAGAGCACCTGATATCAGTGGGCAGAAGGCAGAAGGCATCAGCAGCCTGTGATGAAGTAGTGAGTTAAAAAAAAAAAAAAAAAGGCCAAGATAGCTTTCAAATGTTGAAACCATTCTATGTGTAAATTGAAAGAGACCCCCAGCGCCGAAGAAAAAGGCCATCCATAATCCGGGTATCAAAAATAAAAGATATCAAAACCATCCTGCCGTTGAAATCCGATTCGTAAGCAAAGTCGTGTAAAACATAGAAAATAAAATATAAAAGCGCATTCTTGGAAAGTTTGCCTCGTCAGCATCACTTGAAAAGTTCCCGATATTCCTCCATGCGTTGCTCTTGGGCCTCCCTCTTGTCCGCCTTGCTTCTATTCATACTCATATCGGCAAGCTGTTGTTTCTTCTTCGCAAGCTCCATGATCTTTTCCTCAATGCTGTTTTTCATGATGAACTGCACGGTCGTCACGGGACGAGTTTGACCAAGACGATGCACGCGATCCACAGCCTGCGCAACAGCTGCCGGGTTATACTGCGGCTCCATGATATAAACTCGGGATGCAGACGTGAGGTTCAGTCCAACGCCACCTGCACCGATTGTGGCCAGCAGAATGGTGATGCTGTCGTCTTTGGCAAAGGCATCCAAGGCACTTCCTCGGGCTGCAAGAGTCATCGAGCCGTCTAGTCGGGTAAATGAGTCCAGCCCGTTATCCTTGAGAGCGATCTCGATCAAATCTAAATGGGTGGTCCAGGCAGAAAACACCACACTCTTGATGGGAGGTTCTCCCACCAAGGTGGTGCTTTCAGCAAGAGATGCTTGAAGGTGATCGACAAGGGCCAAGGTTTTCGTATGCGGCTTTTCATAGTCCCCTAGTACCTTGCCTTGCTTGCGTTCTGACCCTTCAGGCTTTGAAGTATCAAACCATGTAATAATGGATGGCGTCAGCAGAGTGTAACTCCTCACGACCCAGCCATCACAGACTTGGCACTGAACTTGTCCTGTTTTTTTGAAATGGTATTCATTCCAAGACCAGAAACAAGAAGGGCAAAGCATGTCAAAGCATGGTAAGTAAATAGCCATGGGTGCATGAACGTCAACGTCCCCGGAACTGGTGAGAGGTTCGTCAAGATGCTCTCTGCACAGGGCACAGTGATCACCCGATGACTCTTTCATCAAGGCGTACATATCATATGCTTTCTTCTCCTTAGCAGCAGTACTGCCGTCATCTGACTCATTCTCCTCCAAATCTATAGCGTCATTGACACTGAGACCCTTGATTCGTTCCCGATCTGCCTTGTCGAGAAGTTCTTTACCATGAGCACTGACCTGACGCAACAACATCATGGCTTTCAGCACGTGGTGATACATGCGGCCTCCCATCTTGGTCTTGTTATCGCCCACAAGATGGCTCATCATGGCGTTAGACTCGGTACGGAAGTATTCGTGCAAATGCCGCTCCTTCTCAGAGAACTCCAGCATGATCAACTTGTCTTCTCGGTCAGGCAGGTTGATTCTGTCTTTGACTCGACGCAGTGTGAACGAGTCAATCAAGACCCGAAGACTGGTGAGAACTGTGGGATCACCAAGCTTAAACCGGCTTAATATGAACTGCTTGAAATGGGTACTGTCATCATACGGGGCCAGGCGCAGAAACTTCAGAACAGAATGAAGGTCTTCAAGACGGTTCTGGACGGGAGTTCCTGTTACTGACCAACGGCGCGTCGCATTCAGACTAAGAATCGCCTTGGTCTGCTGAGCGCTTGGCTCTCGGATGATGTGAGCCTCGTCCAGAACGATGCGGAACATGTTCATTTTAGTGAGAGGACTTTCACGCCCGACACGCGACGAAAGTTCACTGAGGACTGTGCTGTAAGTTGTGATTACAAGATCGTAGCTGGCAAGTTCCTGTAGGTCGGTAGTTCGAGCCGATCCATGGAAGACATAGAATTTAAGCGCGTCCGGTTTCAGATGTTCTTCGACCTGCATTGTCCAGTTCTTAACAGCACTTAAAGGCGCCACCAGGAGTGTCGTTCGGGTGTTGCGTATGCCTGGAACCTGGCGGGATATGGGGCGACTCGGAACCACTTTCTCCCATCTATGTGCCGCTGGAAGCGACGACACGACCAAAGCAAGTACGCTCAATGTCTTCCCGAGACCCATCATGTCAGCCAGCAAGCCCCCAAGGACTTGCGGGGGCTCGTCACCGACAAAAATTGTCCCACTTATGATCTCCTTGTATTCATCTTGGCCATTGGAGTTGCGTTGGAGACGCCAAAGTGAGTTGTTATCGGCTTCTTCCGGCCCAAACCGGCGGCGCTTTTCTTTTTCCATCATGAACCACAATGCTTGCTGTTGATGATGGAGAAGGGGTGTCACAACATCGTCAGGCGGATCCATTGTGGGAACATCCGCGCTGACGAGCTGGTTGAACATTTTGGTCACAGAGTCGGTGATTTCCTCCGCCGTTCGACTTTCGTACCTGACTCCTATCGGACGGTCTCTCGGGCCATTATTTGCTGCAGCTGTGGCTGCATCTCTAGCTCGTCTTATCTCATCGTGAGGGTTCCAGAGAGGAGTGCCTTTCTCCACAATGGGGGGATGGGCAAGCCAGATATTGTGTTGACTAAGACATTTGCCAACAATCTCTGCACGTTGGCGCTCCCCATACAGAGTCAGGGAGGCCCGATAAGACGCCGATGTAGGTTCACCGGGGGTCTCACCGGGGAGCATTGGTCGCATGTCCAACCGTGCCGAGACTTCCAGCGAGAAGATAGGAGAGTCAAGTAATGGACAGAGGGCTTGGGCTACTTTGGGATCCACGAAGCCAAAGACATTCTTAGTATGGTCTGAAACCCCGATCTGTTTGTTGTTTGGCTCTTCGGCCCGGTGAAGTTCAAGTTTGATGACAGCCCACTGATCGGGAAAGTGGGCCTTGGAAGTTGGAAAGGGTACGGAGTGGGCGTTGATCATGGCTCCTTGAATTTTGCCATAACATACACGCTGGGTGCTGAGATCATTTGAGCCTGTGACCTGGAGTTCGTCGTCATCCGTGTTGTCTTTTGGGGGAGTCGTGGTCAAATCCACAACACCCGGTGATGCCGGGGATGGAGCGTCGTTTGTATCATGTTGTTTCATGAATTCACTAAGATCACCACCATTTGATGTCCTAATCTGCTGAATTGGTGTCCCGGGCTTGGAAGTTTCCTCTATTTTCATCTTCTTGGACGGTTGGTGGCGGCGCTCTTCCACGCCGTAGATGTCCTCGATCAAATGATGTGGGCGAGCAGGCTCATCCTTCTCGCTGATCTCGTTGAATGTCCTCTTCATTTCGCCCTCACTGTCATCATCTTTGGCGCTTGTAAACTGCACCGTCATGTTTGCTTCGGCATTCGGCGCGTCACTTGGCGCGGGACTCGGTGACGTCTTGCGCGGAATGGTTGCCGAAAAATGAACGGCGGGAGAAGTTCCTGGTGGAGCGATCGAGTAAGGGGAATGTGGGACAGAGTTGTTCGGTGTCGAGGGGGCTGTCAGAGAAGGAAGTGAGCAGGGTAGTTCGGTTGCCTCCAAATCCGAACCGTTTGAGGAAGAAAGCATTGAGGAAGCTGGTGTTTTTTCTTGGGTTCTGAGTATCGGGGCAGAACATAATTCCATAGGTTCTGTGGAGGTATCCATATTGCCTTGGGATGGTGGAAGATGGAGACAGGAAGAAGAGGGAGAAGGAGAAGAGGAAGAAGTACCGCGGTTTTTAAGCTGCTGCTTTTGGTAGCCCTTGGGATCCAAGAGCATGGATGGGTTGGAGGCCATTATGCCTCGAAGAGCCGTGATCTGCGTAGACCACAGGAAAACGTTATCCCGCTTTCTTGAATCTAGCCTCCTCCGGGGCAACGGGCGAGTGAAATGAGGTTTGCGATAATATAGACTCAGTATGAGGAGAAGGTGGAGAGGAGACGGTGGGACAAGTGACCGAGGGAAGGGAGGGTTGGGACGAGACGCAGATTCACAAGCTGCAGGAAATCAGGGAAGAAATGAAAGAATAAAGAGGGCGTCCCGGTCAGCGTCCATGCCCGCTACAGGCATTAAGGACGAAAAGAAGGGAAGAATGAATTATTGAGGTCATCTGACCCGCCCTCAGGTTATCAGTGCCCTTCCCCCGAGGAACGACCCCACAGTGGACCCCACCAGTCGACCCATATCAAGATCGACATCAACATTATCAACCGCGCAGGATTCCGGGGGAGATG
This sequence comes from Penicillium verhagenii, assembly GCF_028828195.1. Lineage (NCBI taxonomy): Eukaryota > Fungi > Ascomycota > Eurotiomycetes > Eurotiales > Aspergillaceae > Penicillium > Penicillium verhagenii. The sequence goes on from NW_026643171.1 coordinate 1,963,243, forward strand.
CGCAAAGCAACTGCGTCTCCAAGCACGTCAAACACGCATGGTTACAATGCCGCTTCATGTTACTTCAATTGGGGGCCTGTCCTTCGACACCAGGGGAACTGTGACTTACTTGAAGCCGCATCTGCGGTCTACTACCACAAGTTATCGCATTACAACAGCAACAACAGTAACAGCTCTTCCCCCGATATTGAAACTGTGACTCATCGGCAGATGGTGTCGTCGCATCATGCCGGATGCATCTCGGAATTTCTTATTCTTTTTTTTCTTTCTTTTTTTCTTATTTACATGTGATCATTACGGTCTTTTCCGGGTTTTCATCCAACTATGTCAAACGACCCACACCGATTTTGGCAACAAGAGCCCGAGTTAGGACCCTGCCGTATCATATCCGATAATATAATACACATCAATTGATAGCACAAAAAGTTGAATCTGAGATGGAATGTATGATTCAATATGTGAGGTCGTGCTGGGGATGTTAAGGTTACGAGACCTACCCTCGAGTTATTGGCGTTTCCTGCATCTCTTGCGTTCTTGATCACTTAAAACGTCATGCCATTGTTCTGCTTCCTCTGCTCCCCTTCCACTTCTTCTCTTATTCAAGTCCAGTTGTTTTCACGCCTGCAACCTCGACTACACCTCTTGAGGTATCGTAAACCACACAAACACCACGGTCAGTTCCATGTCCGCCTCTGATTATTAAGTCTTTCTTCTTGCTTTCTTTGCTCAGACAAAGCTATCATTTGGATGATGCTTTAGTCTACTCAGTAGCTTGAGGAGGACTTCGGGCTTGGTTTTTTCACAATGACCATTTTTCGGATGGGACACAGAAGCTTATTTCCAATTAGATCGCATCCATGATAGTAGTCTACCCTATTGATCGATTGTGATCTGTCCTGGATTAGTGGAGACGCCCAGGCTTGTCTTTGCCTAGCACACCCATCATTGATTGATGGTTACATAGGCAGCCCTGGAGGATTGTTCAGAGCATCCACGGTGTGAGTTTATCTATGTATGTCATTTTTCAAACCAACTCAAGCACTTGCTTGAGGCTTGCAAACATTGAACTGCGCAGTCCTCCAGAAATAACCAGGTCACGAAGTCCCGATCAATTGATGATTTCTGGAAGTAGACAAAAATTTGGAAATGGCATGGATATGTAGTCGTAAGGTTTCAATGCTGGATTGATTATCGGAGAACCTTGCTGAAAGCAAATGCTGTAATATTGGGTATGAAAATAACATAAACACCCCAGTAGTAAAGGGGTGGATTTAAGCACACTATATGTATGCTAAATGGGCGCTTAATCAATGCGCCGCAACCCCAGCCCAAACAGCCAGAAACGGTCTATATACAACACAAAATCCCCAATCATGAGCGTGGCGTGCGAGAAAGAAAAAAATGAAGAAAAAGAAGCAACACTGTCATCACCACGTGTGTGCAGAACAGAAAAGAAGACATTGCGAGGATGCACAAACAGATCTCCTTGCAGGTCCGAGAAGAGGAACGCTAAAGGAAGCAATGGCAGATTAAATAATTGAGATGGAAAATGCAATGGCATGAAAAGGGTAGGTGGGAAAAAAAACAAAAAGCGAAAAGAAATCTAAGCCTCAATGCAGAGGTTGTAAGCTCTAGCACCAGGTAAAGACAGGGTTCTTGCTCTTGACGGCTTCCAAACGCTCCACAATGACCTTACGCTGATTTCCCTCCATGCCCTCGGCGGCTGCGTATCCAAGGTCTCCTTCAAGGTCATCGCTGCCGAAGGAATTGATGTGAGGGACGCGGAAGGATAGAGAGCCACCATGCTTGCGGTGTTTGTTGGGTCGAGTCGAGACGTCAGGCCATCCATCTAGTGACCTGGCATAGGCGCCATCAGTAGTTGTGCGTGCAAAATCGCCTTCGTTCAATGTAGCGGGACTACCGATGGAGTCAGTAGCTCGTCCGCCAAATGGCCCACGGGAGAGCTCGAACCGGTTGGGGTTTGGAAGGTCGGTTGAAGACGGCCCTAACCCTAGGAGATCGTGTTCGGGGTTGGGTTGAGAGGATTTGGCCGCTCCAATATCCATCTCTTCTTCTTCTTCGTTGTCATAATTCATGGCTTGGCGTCTTTGCATGTCGGTAGAGGGTACTCGCATTGGAATGGCAACGGGTACATCTACGAGATCGTCCCACACGCAGACTCGGGTCCTGCGGGTCAATTCGAGCGGGCCGTGGTCCGAATGCTTCAACGTCTCAACCACATTCCAGGCCTGGCCCTTCATAACGGCGATTTGCCGAGCAAACATACTTTCTTTGAAATCGTCGTCTTGGGAAAAGACTCGGCGCAGAGCCATCTGCGTTCCACTCCACCATGCAGTCGATGTAAGCAAGGGAAGGAAGTGGTCGCGAGTCTTTTGTGAGAATGGCTGTCCAATCAGGGACACGGGTAGGAAAAGCCATCCGAAGGGGAAACTCCGCCACTTTTCTGTGGGTTAGCATAGTTAAAAGGAGGTGTGTTATGAAAGAGACATACTGCATCTGGGTGTTTCCATGGCCATGATAGACTGTTATCAATGGCACCAACCTGAACTGACGCCTGCTGTTCTGATGAGGCTAAAGGTGTTCCTGTGCGGCTAACTGCCATCATTTGCTCGCGCCGGCGATAGGGATTGGAACCGTTCGAATTGACAGAGACTGGGCGCGGAGGAGGCAAAAGGTCATCTTCGTCGTGTTTGGGTTGTGGCTCAGTAGACTTGGGGGGGTCGGCCACAATAGACACCTGCTCAGTGCCCCAATCAATCTTAATCATCCAATTATCCAGTCCACGATCCGTGTTGCGCATTATGTAGTCCAGAATCACCAGTTTCTCCAGCTCTTCACGGAATGATTGTTTGAGGTTTTCTGTCCAATTGAAACGACGCTCAGCGCTTTCGTCACGTGGATTTGGCGTGGGTATCTGTCCAGTCTCGTCGTCATCTTCGTCATCGGACTGCACGCCAGACGGGCGACACGACTCGTTCCACGGCCGCTTCTTGCGCTTCGGGGCATCTTCTGCCCGGAAGCCTGAATTGATCTGGTCGGGCCAAGGATGTTCACGGAGGAAGATGTTGGCATCTTTGTATCCTTTAAGGAAGACCTGGAAACTACCAGCCTTGGGAGGCAAGATCTTCTTTCCTTTCCAAGCCTTGCGCCGGTCCCAGAAATCGTAAAAGAATGATTTCGAAGATAAATACGCGATATCAGTATAAGGGACGAGGTTGGTGCGTAAGCGGGCGTCGAGGACGTATGCGGCAGCTTCGGAGACGTAGGAGAGGTTGGGAATAAGACACGCCCGGCCGAAGAAACAGGGAAACAGATTCCGGTGAATCCACTTGGTCCATTTAGGATTTCGTGAGGCATAGGGCTCTTCATCCTTGGGTTTGAACACGCCGACGACCTTTCCTTCAGGGTTTCGAGCAAAGTAACTGCCTGAGCTTCCCTGCGCGATCATCCTTGGATGCACACCAAGCTCAATTGCCAGACGCACACTCTCAATGATCTCCTCATACTCCGCCCGTTGCCTCCGTTGCAGGCCCTCAAACTCATCCGACTCCAGAGTTTCGGCCGACACTGGGCGCACACCTTCGGGGGCCTGGAAGACGGAGTGATAGATCTCGAGCTTCTCTTCCTCGTAGGTCTTGCCCTTGACTCGGTTGATTTTGAACTTGGCGGCAATCTCATCCGCCCATCGCTCCAGACGCGCATTTATAGCCTTGATATCCACTCCAGAGTTTCGGCGACTGCGGCGGGAATATGCACTGTGTCTGCGTCGATGACTTGGAGGCGTGGCGAGACCGGACGCCTGCATCTGGGCTCGGGAGGAAATAGGAGCATAACGGGGGTTAGAGGTTGACACTGTGGAGGAGACCGCAGCCAGTTCGTCATCTTCCGAGTCATCATGGATGTAACCGCGTTCTTCCTCGGCTTGGGCGAGACGGGCGTAGCCTGACGTGGCAGGGCGGTTTTTTGGCATTGTGAGGGACAGATCTATTGGGAGAAAGAGGATGAAGAAGACAATTCCAGTAGAAGAAAAGAAAACAACGTGCTGAGGGGGGGAAAACGAAAGACAAAAAAATGTTCACTCCATTAGAGATAATGGTTTAGGTAAGAGAGGACTTGAAGGCAGAGGAATTAACGCATCCCGTCATGATTGATTATTATTATGGCCAGACATGGCTTAAGGCAGGGGGGCTTGACCTGAGGCGGGTCTGGTAACAGGTAATTTACCGCATCCGGGTCAATGATACACTCTACGCTCATAGTGATGTTCTTTGATGTTCTTTCACGGGCAGTAATACCTATACCGACACCGCCACAGAGTGCCGCAGTCTCCACCCCCTAAAAATCCACCCGCATAAAAGGGGGTTGCTACTGGGCGCTTTGTGGTTCGGCTCCAAGGTTTCCTAGACTATCACAATATGTCAACAGGGAAAAAGCTGGGAAATGAGGTCGTGGATTGACCCACATGCTCAATTGGCCAACTGTCTCCGAGCGAGAAGAAGGGAGTTGGTCATTGGCGCAACTAAAACCACATTGAAGCTATCCATTTGTTAAGTACAACTAGTAGTAAGACTACTAGTATGTACGGTTATTATCTATAATATTTACTCTGAATGATCCCATCATATTTATTCTATAGATAGACAATAGAAGGGATCATACAAATGATTGACCATCTGAATACGGGTTACAGTGCATCATTTAGAAAGTCCTCTGTACTCCGTAGACCTGACTTGACAAATGGTGCCTGGGGCCACCTCACTGGGTCTACATGCCTCATTGGAATGAGCATAGATGGCGGGGGCAGGGTCCAGAGGACTCCAAAGTTTATAATAAAGAATATGCATTCCAATAGGTTATGAAATTAAAACAGAAAATATAAAGCAAAAAATGGTTCAAATGGTCTGGATTTCATGGTAATTACCACCGTACACTGCCCCAGCCCCATGCGACAAGCGCGATAAGGGATAATTTCGATACGGCGCGCGATAATAACAATCGGGAAGGATAAGATCCATTTCTGCATCTTCGCATATCTTCCAACCCCGACTACTGTGTTGATCGAGATCCGATTGAATCTTTTCTTCTCGGCCTCAATTCCGAGGACCAACTCAACCTATTCTTACATTTCCTCTGTTGATGATTTGGTGTCCTGCGAGGAATCCTTATCACTGCCTCTGCGAGTAGCGTTCACTTCCTAGTGAAACGGCCAACGGCCAACGGCCTCCCCACTGGCATTGTCGTTAATTAACACAAGCACCCTGAAGCTCTGTTGATCTACCTTCCTCCACAATCTGCGGTCAACCTTACTTCGCGGATTTCCTCCCCACCTATCTCGTCCTCCATCCTTCCAACCGCTTGGCTCTTTCCCTCCCTCCTTCTCCTTGTATAATTCGGTTTCGGTCGGATTTTCATCGAACAGCACCCTCTCCCTCCATTGTGGCTTCCATCCTCTACCGGGCGGCGCCCATTGACCCGGCTCTTAAACCAGGCTCGCCTCCGCATCAATCGTCCGAGCTCTCCCGTTTCGAGTCTCCGTCCATCGATACTCCCGCGTCGCAATCTACGGATACAGATCTACCCAAATCCTTCTCCCCTGCACTGCCAGATCTGAGCAGTATTGGCAAATACAACAGCTCGGAGTACAGAGAAAGTTTCCCAGGTTCGGTCTCTGTGAGCGCCTCCCTGCCAGGATTGGCGGCACTTGCTTCAGTCGCGTCTGCTCCCACCTCCAATTTACGGTACGTTTATGGATACAGGAAATAATGACTAGATGGGATTCATTATCGAGTCATAACAAGGAATATCCCATAATTTTCCCCCTCTCTCCCCAGACTAGTTGGATACCCCTCCTCTCTGCATGAAGGGATCCAATGGGCGCATCAGAAATGGGCGCGAATCGATTGGCTGACCGGTTTTCCTACACAGCGAGTCCAGGAATGCGAATTTGAACATGCCAAACATGACCTACGCGACCTCATCTCCAGCGGCCACTACTGGTGGTCAAGGAAGTAATCCTGTAAGTGGAAGGTCCTGTCCAATTTCTCTTGTCGCATGTCCCTATCTATCATGATTTTCATTGAGTGGGCCTATCGCTCCTTATCTTTGCACGGAAGTATTATCAGCGAGTCGCTGGGGCCTTGGCACCACCCGATCCGTGCACCTCTCCCTTATCGAGCCCGTCAAATCTCTCCCCAATCTTATCATCTATCACAACTCCCCCCAATCCACATCCCATTTCTTCCTCCACTTGATCTCCCCATTTCCCACTATGGCGAGCACATTGACTGACGACAAACGACCTCAATTACAGCCCGTCTGTCAGAACTGCGGCACCTCCACCACACCCCTGTGGCGTCGGGACGAATCCGGCTCCGTGCTTTGCAATGCCTGCGGCTTGTTCCTCAAACTGCACGGCCGCCCTCGTCCGATAAGCTTGAAAACTGATGTGATCAAGAGTCGCAACCGCGTGAAGACTGGCCAGGGCCCCAAACGCAAGGTGAGTACGCGACCAGCGCATCCAAAAATCTCTGCACCCTGTCGTCTTCGGACCTTAGATAAGAAATTTCTCGATTTGCTGACCACCCATTGCGATTTTCTAGTCTGGCGGCCCTATCGATCCCAATGGTCTGGCGACACAATCCGATGTGGGAACCCCCCCTATGGGCTCTCATGGCTACCGTCGCGCGTCGCGTAAAATGTCTCCGGGTCACTCGGATCGATCAAATTCCCCCCTGTCGCGAACAGAGACACCCGGGTTCGCCTCCATGCATAACTCGAACATCGCGCCTCAGCACATGTTTGATAGCGTTACTCGAGGTGATGGTTCCTTGAGCTCGGGAATGCCTTCTTTCCCTCTGCGTCAGCCCTCTCCATCGGCCGTGGATCGTCAGCTCGACTCCCCCCAGACATACGAAAGCCTACTGGCCCTTAACACGTCCCTCAAGACCCGTGTCAGTGAACTGGATCTGATTAATGAGCTATTCCGTGGTCGCGTTGCAGAACTTGAGCAGAGCGACGCTAGCGCACGTCGGTCGGAGATGATTGCTCGCGATTCGGAGTCTCGTCTGCGCCGCTCCCTCGAAGAGTCACAACACAGAGAGGATGAACTTAAGCGACACATCAATGATTTAGAGCGCCAGCTGGGTGGTGAAGCCGATTTCCTAGAGCCCCACGCCAAGCGAATTCGTCTCTCGGACGTGGTGGAGCAATCGCCTGAGCAATCGCCCACACAGACAAAGTCACCAAACAGTGCTTAAAGAAACGAAAAAGAATTCACTTCCCCACCACTCAATCTTTATGGCCTCAACAGCCTTTCTCCGCGCCGATCTTTTCGGTTTGGAGTCCGGCTTTAGCTTGGCTGCTGGCTTGTCCGATCTTCCCTGGTCCTTTTGATACCCTTCCCGACTCTTTCGTCACCGGTGGCATGGATATTGTTTTTCGTCTCCTCCCTTTTCAACACAAAAAGCTCAATCATGGTTGATTCTAATTTCCTTTCTGATTCTTGTCGGGATGCTTCACCAAGAGATCTCTTTTAATCTTTGCTCTTCGCCACGGGTTCGTGTACGAAACCTCCGATTATCCTTCTAATATAGTGTTTCTCACTTCTTACCTATTCTTTCTTCTTCTTTCCCCACCCTTATTTTTCCCTACAGAATCTCGTACACGGGAGTGGGAAGATCAGATAAGGTTTCAGCCGTGGTGAAATCACAAAAAATACACATGAATCTTGTCTTTCTCTTTTTTTTTTCTTGTTTGGGATAAGCCCGTTTGCAATGTTGATCGGGATATTGGTCAGGGAGCCTTTGTTTCTACTTCGTTTCTTGCCCTGATAGAGGCGATAGGTGCTTGTTTCACCCGGCTGGTTTGACAGGTCAACGAGCCGAGTTGTTTCTTGAAATTGATATATTATGTCTGGTGTTTCATTCCAAAGTTTCGATCTTTCTTCAAATGTCCACAGTGACTACCTCTAGCTGAATATTGGACAGTTTACACAAGTTGTGGACATCTTCGCGATGGTAATTAGTAGTTACTACTACAAGTATAATTAGATAAATCCTATCCTGTGCCATCCCATCGCTTCCTTTACGCTCCTCTCCTCGGCCATTCTTGCTGCATAGAGTTGTTGGGCGAGCAAATTTCATGAAGAATGTCAATTGATATCATCCGGATATAGGAAATGGTTCATATACAATTCCAATACTTGAAACTTTCAAGTCACAAGGACAATAGTTCACCGAAACCGAGGCCCAAATCAAATAAAAGAAAAGACAAGGAAAGAAAAATGGAGAAGTCAAGTCGCAGTAAATGCAAGAAGTGTCAAGTCTAAACGAGGAGACCCAAATGTAAGGGAAAATGCATAGTATAAACCCCGATTCCTCTAGGGCCAGGAGATATTGGCCAGCAATCCTGGATCATAAAGGTGCGCCCTTTCGCGCACCAATGGTATCATAGCAACAAATCAAAGACGAACCATTACTTAGGTAGGACCACCTGGTAAGACTCCGCGCCAACCAATTCTAGCACTTGATTATTTTCCTGAAAAATATCATCTATGCAATGCGGCTGTCGGCCTTCCTGCGCATGGTCTTGTGGATCTGCGACTCGCGCCAAATACTCCACAAACAGACGACGATTCCGCAAAGGCCGGAAAAGAATGTCATATAATAGGCGGAGCGGTAGCAGACTAGTCCATCGGGACATTCGCTGTCACCCTCATGACCAATGACGGAGTGGCGGTCGTATACTGTGCCGTAGACAAGGTTGAATACGTTGCCGCTGAAAACGGGGGCAAGAGTCATGGTTCCCCAGTTCTGGGAGAGGCCGCCAATTCCAAAGGTGTGAGCGACGAGGGAAGGGAAAACACCGAACAAGAAGCCGTAAGCAACGCCGGTTAGGGCGGAGACGACGACGAGGGTGTTTGGGTTGGAGATGGAAGCACCGGCGAGTTGAGTGAGGGTGAAGACAAGCGCAGAGGTGAAGAGACACCAGAAGCGAGACATGTTGAGTTTCTTAACGAGAATATCGGAACCGATGCCGCTAAGAAGGCGACCAAGGAAGTTACCGAAGGACAGGATAGAAACATGCATGACCTGGCGCTGCTGGATGAACTTCGGCGTGGCGCTATCGTCATAGTAGAGCCATAGAGCCTTCGCACTGTTTCCAATGTTGTTGATGGTCATCAAGCCGATACCGGACAGAAGCGCCATGGTCAAGAATAGTTGCCAGAATTCGACGTGCTTAAGCATGGCCAGGCCGCGGATATCGGTGTGGTGAGATTCCACGGCGATGTTGGCCAAGTAGTCATCGTCTAGTGTATCGAATGATGGCCGGCCATCAGGCTTGGACACCAACGATGAGCTCTCGTCCTGGTCGTGGTTGTACGCACCACTACGGTGGGTCGAAACGACGGAATGACTGCGTGCGTGAGCCGAGTTCTCGTGGTCGTAGCCAGTAGAGTCGTGGATATCATCGGGGTGGTCTCCGAATGTGCTTGGTGGGCGCATCCGTTGCGACTCAGGGGCTCCCTCATTGTGAGGCACTGAAGTATAAGGCTCGTGTTGGGCGTTGGGGAAGATTCGCAGGAATGGGATAGAGATTAAGGAGAGGATAGTGGTTCCGCAGGCGAGAAGCAACAAGAAGCGACCGGTGTCATCCTTGAAGATAAGAGTCGAGACATTGGACCAGAATAAAGCACTAAGACCGAAAGCAGCCAGCGGGAACGCCGTGGCAGTGCCACGGTTCTCACCAAAGTTGGATGCCGCTTTAAGAAACTTTGTTAGCTTTAATCGGATAAGGGATCAAATCAATATATGACGTACCGACTTTGATAGCAGCGCCAAAGGCCGAGCAACCACCGGTACCAGTCAGAAAAGCGAAAAAGCACAAGAAAACGATTGGGCACGATCCTTCTCCGTGTTGATAGGCTGGCGTAAATGTTAGATCTGATTGTCCGCTTCGGTCTCCAACTTTTAAGAAAACATACCCAGATAGATCGGGTAGTATCCAAGACCCAAGCACACTGAACCAATCAAAGTGATGAGACGAGGTCCCTTTGCATCAGTCAATAAGCCCATAGGAATACCCATGGCATACATGCCCAGGTTTCCTGCTACACCCTGCCAAACTGTCAATATCGGGGGCTCTTCGCTATATAGACGGGAAATGTCACACGACTCACGATAAGGTTACCCTCTGTCGAAGAAAGCTTCAATTGGTGTGCGAATTGTGGTGCCCATGCTGAGTATGCATACTATCATAATTCCCAAGTCATTCGGTCAGTCATCGCATTTTCACATCAGGGAACCAAAGACGACATACATTCGTTCCGCAGGATAAGGCGACCAGGGTGCCCGCAATCACGGAGATGACCCGGGCAGTGGTATGAAGAGAAGTGCTGGTCATTTTGAGAGATTCTGGTTATATCCTGGTCCACTAGAGACGGTGCGACACAGTCCGACAAAGGACGATGGCAGCTAGTAGAGTATAATCGGTGTGCGGGATTCGGGGTCACGCGTTTATCGGAGCGCACGGTCGCTGGAGATTGTATTCGAGAAAAAGAAGGGCGACCAGCTAAGGAACATCGGAGCTGACGAATGAATGACGAGGGGTGGAATACGCCGAACGAGCCGAGTTAAAGAGAACGAACGAGGGGGGCCAGGTGGAGGTGAAGTTTCAGGAGCGTCGTAATCGACCTACGGGGAGGCCACGATAACGGACAGAGAGCGGGCCACCGGGGCTGGCCGGTAAATCCCCGGAACGCCAAGCATTCTTCGCAATGTATAGTATACATGTATAAGATGGTTCTGTTCTCACTTCATCAGAATAAAATGCAAAAGAAATACACAGGTACTCTTGTATGTATGCTTTTTCCAAAGGTTAGAGTCGCATCTCTCTTGCAAAGGGGAGAATTTCTGTATAATTGAAAACATTACGTCATTTCACAATGAAAATACAAGAATATTATACAAATGGATGCATTTAATCCTCGAATATAAACGCTTACATGTGGATATTCAACAGTGAAGTTTTCCGAGGTAAGCATCGATCTGTGTTTTTTAGTGGGACCATGAACCCAACATCATGCAAGAAGTGCAGGAATTGTGTGGTTGGAACTATACGAACATACTTCGTATATCAAACTCCATGACAGCATCGCCGGATGAGGTTTAGCGTGTCTCCCTACACGTGCAGTCAACAACCTCTCGGATACTAGAGGCAACCTTCAAGTTAGAAGCCTAGAACTATACCATTCAAAATGGCTTCCCTATCACAGTCTCGGGAACAACCAACGCAGAAGCATCGAAAGATCCGGAAAGGCACCTCCAGCTGCTGGGAGTGTAAGAATCGTAAGATTCGATGCCAATTCATCTCATCCTCTGCAACAATATGTGCATCTTGCCAGCGAAGGGGACTCTCTTGCATCAGCCAGCAGTACCCATCCCATGAAGATGCAGGATATCAAGCAGTGGAACAGCGCATTAGCTACGTCGAAAGCCTGGTGGCGCAGCTGGTACAACATCAAGAGGCCTTTTCATCATCCCAAAGATCACCAGTCAGTCGGGAAGTGAACCAGGATTTGCTTTTCGATACGATAGACCCCAGAGCGATACATCTTCAAACCACAGACACTAATGGCACTCCCGAAAATGATTTGGTATCGTCCGGCTCCTTAAGCCATGTTCAGTCATTACTTCCGTCTGCTGCTATTCTCAAGCGAATTTTGGATCGCAGCCCGTTCTGTAATCAACCATTTTATCTATTGATCTGCTCTAAGACACTTGCTCGGGTGGACAGCCAATCCAAACTGAAGTCCAATCAGCAAGTGCAGCTTGCACATACAATAATTCAACTTGCTCTTTGTTTACAACAGCCGATGCATCAAGTGCCCGAGCTCCAATTTGACCAACCAAGTCACCAAGTGGCCAATTATTTTATCAACGTCGCGTCTCGCTATATCACCTCCCAGGATCTGCTTATCGACTCACTTGATGGCCTGGAGACTCTCATCTTGGAGGCCCGCTACCATATCCACGTGGGCAATCTTCATTCTGCCTGGCTTCTCTTTCGTCGAGCGTTGGGGATTGCACGCTCGATGGGTGTGCCGTGTCGGAGGCATGAGACTGAGAGCCGTGCAGAATCTATTTGGTTCCGTCTAATATACAGTGATCGGTTTCTATCTCTCATGCTTGGACTCCCTTTTGTCGATGTGGACGGTCAGCTCACCGGTGCACGGCAGCTTGCGGCCGATGAGTGGTCAGATCGGTTAGAGCGCACCCATATTACGGTTGTAGGCAAAATAATCACCAGAAACCTCTATTTGCAACAACGAAATGAAAGCAAGGTCGATATGCACGAACTTCTGTCCGATGACTACCAAGAGACACGCGGTATTGATCTTGAACTGAAAAGAGCCGGTCGCATGCCACCTATCCGTTGGTGGGTTTCACCAGTGCTAAGTCTAGGCCATGATATACCCGATTTGGACACGCCGGAACAGTTCATCAAAATCCTGACGCAGATGCATCAGTCATATCTGGTTGTTGTTCTTCATCAGCCGTATCTCCTTGAGCATATCCGTCTAAAATCAACGACTCATCATCAAATAAAGGCTCATCCGCTACCAGACTATACCTACAGCAAACAGGCCGTTCTTTGTTCAAGTCGCGAGGTCCTCGCTCACTTTTGCATATTCCGCGACACCCTCCAGAATATTCCATATCTTGGTCTCGTCGAGAAGGCCTTTGCTTCTGCGGTGTGCCTCCTCCAAATACATATGAACGAGCATCGGCTCAAGACAGAAAATGCGTTGGAGCACCAGCGCTTTCGAGACTTGGCAGTTATTGATGATGTGATTCAGACCATGAAAAAAGTTTCAAGTCTCACAAACGGCAGTCTGACTCCTTCTTGTGTTGAAATTTTAACTAACTTGGTGCACATGGAAGAATGTGCAGCCAATGGTGCCAAATGTGTAACATGGCTGGAGCCTGGAACCCCCGAGAATGATTACACGAAAGCCATCTTTGAGCACCAGAAGATGAGCTTTACATTACCGTATTTTGGCAGGCTACACATTTTACTTGAAGATTTTTCGAATACCACGGATTTTCCAAACTTTGAGACGTGAGAAACATTGCCGCGAAAACATCATTGACCTATACACATACTGAAAGCTTGAAAAGTGCCAAAGAACCGAGGCATTAAACCTCCAGTCGTGGACTACAGAGCTCAAAATACACCTGTACATCTCACAGCTCCGGAGTATCTGCAAAGACATACCCAGTCATTGCCTGGAATCGACCACCAACAATCCCGCCCGCTATCTCCCGTAGTGCTTTCTCCTCGTCCGCCGAGATAGAAACATGCACACTCTCCAGGTTCTCAGCCACTCGGTGTGCCTTAATTGTTCCGGGAATTGGAAAAATGTCATCTCCCTGGGCGAGCAACCACGCCAAAGCCAGCTGAGCAGATGAGACATTCTTAGATGCAGCGATGGTATGGATTTTCTTGATCACAGCCGCGTTCTGCTCCAAGTTCTCCTCCTTCAGCCAAGGCAGATATCCCCGTGAACCTTCCGGCTTCTCACCTACTTTGGCATGGATGGTATTGGTGAGAAGCCCATTACCAAGTGGACTGTAGCACACAATGGTAACGCCAAGCTCACGAGCGGTCTCGAGAAGACGAATCTCTGGCGATTCGATGTCACGGCAGAAAAGACTATACTCGACTTGGACAGCCGTGATAGGGTGCACGGCATGCGCTCGTCGGAGGGACTCAGCACTGCATTCACTCAAACCCAGGTGTTTGATCTTCCCTGCGTTCTTGAGTTCGACCATGGCTTCGATGGTCTTTTCGATCGGGGTGACCTGGTCCAGACGGTGGATGTAGTAAATATCCACGTAAGGTAAGTTGAGACGGCGAAGTGAGCTCTCGATGGCTTCCCGACAGTACTCCGGAGTGGAGTCAACAGTCAACACTGGGGCATCTTTGCCAGGTGCGACTGCTCTGATGCCAAATTTGGTGGACAAGAATACATGTTCGCGCTTGTCAGGGTTCACAGCGAACCACCTGCCCAGCACCTCTTCAGATGTGCCATATTTGTCGGCTGCAGAGATTCCATTAGTACATGTGTAAGTGTTGCATTTAGATTGCTCCCTTGAGGGGTTCGGCCTACCGGTGTCCCAGAATGTTTCTCCTTGCTTATAGGCTTCATCCAAGAAAGCAAAATGATCAGGTTCTGACAGAGGCTCATTGTAGACTCCACTCAAGCTCATCAATCCCAGTCCAAGTCGGGGGACAAAGGGCCCATTACGACCAAGCTGGCGCAAGGGCAGTTCATTCGGGGCTGTCATTTCGTTGATTTGGACTTCAAAGCTTCAACCTTGTCAAGTAATCAATGCGATGGGTAGAGAAGAGTAAAGGAAACTCAAGTAGATAAAGCCTGCTGCTCTCATATTGAAAAGAATGCGAGACCAAAGACTCTTAAATAGACAAGAAAAACACCACATTTTCAAGCTTCGAAACAATCACTCAACATGAATTACCGTGACCATGTAGAGAGTATAAATTCCACCGTCAAGTCCGCTTATCGTAGCCTCCGATAGCTGTTAATCCCGCCGTTATCTCCGCCACTAATAACTCGCCCGACGGTAATACAATATGTATGGAACTTTTTTCTTCGCGCGTGGAGGCTTTATCCGGAAAATCTGCTGCTGCAGTTAGCCTAGAATTTTTCCTTCATCAATTTTTTAATTCCTTATACTTTTCACTTGTGTTGGTTGAACGCATAATGGGATATAGCCTCATCAACAAATAGCACCCTTTGGGCCTAGCGGCAAAATCACCTGATTTTCGAAGCGGTTGACGTATAGCTATTTTGGGCAGGAGATGCAACTCGCAACCATGAACCACGCCGGATTTTTTCCAAAGCCACGACATGATGCAGGGCTGATGACGGCAAATCTAGCTAGACCTGAGTATTGGATCGCCACAACCCGAACTCGTCACCTCTGTTTACCCCTGCGGTGCCTCTTGCCCAACCCTTGAGTTGCAACTTGCCGCTCATGACCCCACGTCGGCCGCGGCCAAAGCTGTCACTCTGGACTCGTTTTCGAAGATGGCTTCGCTATTTAGAATCCCCACTTCGACTCCGCGGTAGTCTCACTCGACTCAGACATCAGAGCCAATACCCCCTACTTACCTTACTACGACTGTTCATCCCATACCCGTCATGGTCGTTCCGAATACCGGGCCCATTCTCCCTCCGCGCGCTCATCAACGACGAGAAAAACAAAACAGGCATCATTGCATCACATTTCAATGATGTTCATAATTACCGCGCGATCCCCATTTGGCGTATGCGCGACACCCCGCTACGTTCGGCTTATCGCCTCTACGAACTGCATCTTGCTGACCGGTACGCATCGATGGGATGGGAAACGGAATATTTCTTCTACCAGTCAGGGTGGGATATAAAAGATATTCCAGATCCGAAAGACCCGGATCCGCTCCGGTATGCAATGATTGCCTCCATTGTTGAGGAGCTCCATGAGGCAATGAATTGGAGGCTGAGTCTCGGATTACGGCGAAATAAAGAGCATGTGTATCGTGAGACCAACGATGCCTCATGGCCCCCGTTCTCACCACAGGAGCTGCCGAAATGGACGGCAAAAGTGCCACCAATGGACAAAGATTTATTAAGGCAGTCTGTGCCCCCCGAAAGCCTAGATGCCGAAGGGAACTTGGTACTCGAGAAAGGTGGCAAAGGTCCCAATTTCTTGAAGCGTAATATTATTACCAACACAGGCTGGCTTTACACCATTTAATTAAGAAAAGATATCCTCGTTGTACTTGTTCCGGTATTCATCAGCCACCTGTCGCATTGTCCTGTCATCCGGAATGACATCGAACCCATTTATATTCATCGTGCGGACGGACTCGGCGTTCAGAGGTCCTTTATTCCGTGTCCTCAGGTACTTGAGAAAAGTCACCGCATCACCCATATCGAGTATGGCCTTCCTGCCCCGGTTGCTATTAAATATTCTTCGTAATTTGGTCTCAAGCGCCCACTCGATGGGCGTAGCCAAGACCTCGAGATGTTGCCCCTTGAAAAGCGCGATGCCCTGCCCAAGCGCTTGCCGAAATAAAGTCTGGCGGGATGGACCCGTGACGAAGATAGCCATGTCGTTATTCATCCATGTCTCGTTATAGTTAAGTTGCTCTGCTACAGTTAGGATGGCCCTATCGAGAGCCTGTCGAATTTCCTTCTCTCGCTCAAATTCCGGATCGATCAGGTAATCGACGTCCTCCGTGCTTTCGCGATTGTGGAAGAAGGATATGGCCAGATACCCGCCTGCTGCGATGAGTCGGATAGGGGCGAAGGCGACGAGCCACTCATCGCGACCCATCTCGGTATCCAACGTCCTGAGGCCTGGGAGTTCCATGAATCATGTCAGCTGCATCAATATTACTAACAGCAGATCATGATGGAGCATGTGCCCACCAGAGGGGTAAATGTAAACAGTAGCAAGCAGTCAAGTATCAAGCAGTCAAGTATCAAGCTGTCTGGTTTTGCAGTCTCTTCTCGATCGGTATGGTGCACATGTCGGAACACATGATTAGAAAGAAAACAGGTTGGAAGTGATGGTTATCTAGACCAAAACTCCAAGAGAGACGACATAGTCACTCGCAGTCACTCAGCAGACCGCGAGCATGCTCGGAATCTAGGTCTGCTTACCATTCTCGAACTCGTTTGCATTGAGGTATTCCTTCCTGTTAGGCATCTCCGAGTCCGATCACATGAAGGGAACGGATGGGGCGTGGACTCTGCCAGAAGGAAAAGCCAAACCACGGCAGGTAGGTACTCCTTCGGTCTCGGTGCGGCTGGAATAAAAGTGGAGCGAAGGAGCCCTTCAAATGGTATGTTGAAGACTTGAAGGAAATAGTAGAGACGCTAAATAGCACTTGGGTAGAGAGGGGGTTGTTGTTAAGGTGACTGTGACATTTCACAATGAAGATTCCCTCGCTTTTCTCGTGTTGAGTACTGATGGGTCTAAGCGCTCTTTTACAAAAGTCCGGGTTATTTTTGCATGATTCCAAAGTATTCCAATGTGAGTTACCGGTAGCATGGGATAGCATGGGATAGGACGGCAACGCAGGGAATTATTCCGCGTTGGGGTCTGGGCCCGCAATAGCCACATGAAAAACATTTACATTCATTACCCTGACCTTGTAACTCTTAGGGTGTTATTTAGGGTGTAACCAGATATGTTTTTGGTAGTTACTAGTAGGCATACCAGACACCTGGAAAGACTTGACTAGTACATTGTAGCTTTCGATTTCAGTCCCACATATGTGCAGACAAATCCGGGCCTGGGAAGTCACCGACAGCCATTACGTATGCAACTATGGGAAGAGGGGGAAACCAGAACTAAGCGTAGACAAGAAAAAATTTTCTTCTGCAGCCACACGATTCCCTTTGGCTATGATCGAGCCGCATCTGCATTGAAGTAGCGCTATTAATATTAGAGGCGTCCTGTGCAACACCGCCCAGGCTTTTTGACAGGCCGTCAGAACCAGAACAAGGTCAACAAACTACATATTGCGAACTATTCGATTCGAGGCTGCCGAACGTGCATCATCATGCATGTAGGCAATGACCCGGAAACTGCATCCAGGGCCAATCAAGCGTTGCCACGCCCAACTCTAGACTAGATCCAGCCACGGGATTTTAGAAGCGAGATTGGGCTTCCCGCCCCGTGTATAGTGGCGGGCCTGGCGGCGCCTTGGCGAGGAAACACCGTCGTACACCGGTGCGGGGCCTGTCGTATCTGTTTCAGGAGTCCCGGTTGGCGTGAGATCATGGCTTCGGATCTGGTGGGGAACCGACGTAAGTGGGTCGCTTTTAATGATGTGCATCTTGGACGGAATCTAGGTGGGCCTGGGCCGTTGAGAGGAATTGTAGCCACCTCGGATGAAGAGGTGATTCGAACCGCGAGAGAATCACAAATATATGGCGGTGGGATAGCGGACCGGAAACAGATTCGCTGAACCCCGCAAATGACACTGGACATGAAATTGGTAAGCGGGTGGTTTAACTAGTTATTTATTATCTCCGTAACGGGTGTCTATGAGGCACTTACAATTGAGAAGCCTCGGAAGAGTCCAACGCTTCGCGAATTCTTCAAGATTTAGACGAAGAACGGTCTGTTGATACTGAATCTTTGTTTGGAGAGTAGGGTTGTCCATTGCTGTGGACTTCTTGTGGAGGTCAAGAAAGACGAGTGCTGTAAAGGGAATAAACGAAATTGCTGGATCCACTTTCATGCAGAACAATGAGTTCCACTGCTCCATAACCGAAGCAATGTCCTGGCAAACCTCAAGAACCTGTTGCCAGGTAAGCAGTACCATTGCCTTATCTTTCTTTGCTTGAGCACAGCTTAACATTGTGAGAAGTAGTCGGGCCATCATAAGATGGAGAACGGTGACCAGCCGTGCATGGTGGTCCTCATGAGACTCATTTGCGAATGCATTCCGCGCAGGATTAAAAAAGCCAGGTGGCAATGATAGAGAAAGCGTAGAAATTTGACGTTGAATATTGGCAAGGGACTCGGTCATATCGTCTCTCGGTCGTGCGAAATGCATTCGTTTAGCTGTTCCCGTCTGCCGCATGGCAGCAATGGAAAGGAGATGGACGTTCTTCGAGAAAGTCTTGGGACTTAATGCAAACACTGGAAGCAGCTTGTAAAGATCTGCATAGTCCGAAGGTAAATGCACCTCTTGAGGAGTAGCGGAGTCTCCTGGAGAGTGATGAGAGTAGTCAAGAATAAAAGATGTATTGACGAATTGGTGTTCAATCAGATATGGTGTGCCTGATGAGAGATTGGAATAGGAATCGAGGCGGTAGATACACCACCACACAGATCGCCACTCTTGAATCTCGTCGTTGCTGTACGAACCCCAGTCATCATACAGTTCACGAAGGCTTTCAAGTCGGTCTAGGCCCGTGCGATATGCCATGCGCGTAATTTGGCCAATGCGCATCCAGGACTGGTGCCCTGGGAACTGATGGAAATCATAGAATGCTAATATACAAGCTTTGCGGAACTGGTCAAGCGATGGAGTTGTGCCTATAATGTCGTCCTCGAGTAAGCTTGAACTTAAGAGTCGGGCAATACGGGCATCTAGATTGTGTTCGTCCTCGGGAGAATTGGAGCCAATTAGCTTCAACGTGATTGTAGTTATCGCAGAGACAAGTTCTGGATCGCATAGTGAACTTTGATAGTCGTGGAGAAATTTGTCTTTTGAGAAGATGGGATTTGCGTCTTGAACAACGTCGAAGTATTTCTCAATTCTTGGAATGATTACGTCAGCCAAGATCAAGTGGCGGAAGTGAAGAGGACATACAAAGATAGACTGGATAGGTGAGGAACGGTGCTTGTTTCTTGGTAAGATGTAGAAGATGATAAAGTGGACGACTGATCTGTCGTGTTTTGCCCGATCGAACTTGAAGCATCTGAGTCTGTACGGTTCGGTCAGCGATTGTTCCATCATTGACCAGCCATTCGAAGTTGGATAGGTAGAATAGTACTGGATGGTTGACGGGTTGTTGGATAAGTCTTGTAGCGTGTGCCCTTCGAGGGGCCAGGCTTCCGTCGCTTTGTCAAGTAAGTGCACACGTCTCCTCGACTGGAGCAGAGGGAACAGCTGGGCTGCCCCTGATCACCTAAAGAGCAAGAATTCCAAGTTTAGGGCAGATCCATGGAGGCGAGATCTGTGGGACTCGATCGTACATTTGACCTTTCTCCTGAAAATTATGTCAGACCAAGCATCCATGGATTGAATCTGGAATGAGCTGAGTATAGTTACCGTCTACAGTTATCGCATACTCTCCATTCTCTCCTGTGATCCGGGGCTCTCTCACTCGTCTTCTCGCGAGTGGTGGAGCCGCGCAAGTGTAGAGGCGCTGTGCCTAGATCGGAACGTCCATCGTCTTGAAAGTCCATTGGCCGAAATTATGCAAGGAGTTATCCCGATGTTGACTCTGGGGCTGGAGGAAGCCAATCCGGAGATCTCTTTGAACTCGAAGTGTCACAAAAGTTCCTCCGGTGCTAGTCTGGATAGAGCTTAGCGTATGTCGATGTTCCCGAGGTCGTCCAGAGATGTCATGGGACTCATGGCAATGGCATACATAGCAATCTCGGTCCCATCCATTGAGTTTGTGTGTAAGAGCGGATGAAAGAATGAGATTTAAGTGACTCAATATCTGGATCATCTGGTGTTGAAGTTCATTGTGTGTTGTTTTCTCTAATTTTGTGAAATTTTGTGAATCCAAGTTCAAGCTCGAACCACGGGCGATCACTGATCACTTAAAAGTCGACCCGAAAGTTCCTCCGACGGTAGAGTGGGGTTTTTTTGCATCATTGGCGGGGACACTAGCGGCTTATAGCTTCGATTTCAGCTTAGATATGTCCCAATAAATAGTGTGACGTGTGTTGTTTACCTGGAGAAAATCTTTCTTTAATACTTTTCAGGGGTTTGTTGCTGCTGGCGCTAGCTTAAACTACTCCACGCGCCTTCCGTTCTTTCTTCCCTTTGCCATTGATCGCAAATCACCTACTCCGAGTCCCCTAGTCCCCGAGTCCCCGAGTCCCCGACCCACCGACGTATTTCTTATCTCGCCCGTCTTGACAAAATGAAGGTTTTGGTCTTGGGTTCCACTGGGAGACTCGGCTCCCGTGTTTTGTCGGCTCTGTTAGCGCGAGGACATTCCGTCGTCGCCTTTGCGCGCGATTCATCAAAACTCCCTCCCAGCATTATCTCTCAACTTCTGGCCGTGGAGCTCGGGGACGCGACAAAAAGTGCCGATATCACAGCTGCTGGAAACAAACACCAATGCGATGCCATCGTCAATACAGCTGGCTATGCTGCCATGGCTCCTTGGGGGAAAAGTGACCTTCCTTCAATCGTGGATGCTGCCATTGCCGCTGCCTTAGAGATGGGTCAAAAACGCGAAGCTCCATTGCGAATGTGGTTCCTCGGAGGACTCGGTCTCTTGGACATCCCTAATAGCAATTATCGAATCGTGGACTAGTAAGTCAAATGGCTATATCTCTCGTTGTTTGTGTTATTGGGAGATATGCTAACGGTTGATCTCAATCTAGTCTGCGAATGTTCCCACAGCACAGTCATACTTGGGCTACGCTTCAAGCCTTACCACCCTCGGGCATTCAGTGGTCCGTTCTTTGCCCTGGTTTCATGCACCCTCGGAGCGAAACGACCTATCCTCTTCCAAACGAGGCGTCGGCCAACAATCTATCGGTTGCTGGCACTTCACCCCCGGAGTGGTCATCTAAGTTATTGCGTACGCCACTCATCGGTGGCTACTTGAATGTTTTGAGCCAGGCATCATCATACAAGACAACGCTTGAGGACAATGCAGATTTTATCGCCCAGGATCTTTTAGATGGCGCAGGCAGCCCCTGGATTTATCAGAAAGTCGGCACCAAAGAGAAAAAGTAATGAGCGATATTCTACTGAGATTTTCATGAATAGCATATTGCATTAGATTAACATGGAAGTGAACCGCCCTCTAGGTAGGGCTGATTTAAAATATCCAAAGACCTACTAGTATTTACCGCTCGGTTTTGGCTTGGTGTGAAGGTCCACTCAAGTTGAGGCTACCTAGGCAATATGAATTTAATGCCTAGTACTATTAGTAGGTACCAGGTATGTTGTACACATGTGCAAGTTAAAAGCAATCCGCACGGCGCGCAGTCCACATGCAAGTTCCAGGCACGTCTCTAGTAGATACCTAGCAGCCCTGGAGGTATTCAACCGTCCAAGAAGTGCATGTGTACATGATACTAGTATGTACCTGATACTTGGCATGGGTGCTATACACTCCCGATATCAGTACTCGAGATAAGGGCCTACTCAAGTGCTCAGTACTTGAGACGACTATAAGGTTATTGCTTGAGATAGGTATTGTACTCACTTTGACTCGGTGCCTACTTCCAGATCTTACTTTTCAACTACAAGTCTGCCAGCTGGGGAAATTATGTGATAATATTATTTTGCCAGTACCCGAATAGTGAAGAGATATATTGTGGCCTTTCTTAAAAAAAGACACCCGGGGATGGACTCTCGCTGAAGTCGGCACTAAGCTAGATGTAAGGTGGCGAGGAAAGCCCAAAATAGATGACAGTGATCCTGATAAATAAGAAAAATATAGACAAAGAGTAAACATTGAAGGAAAGAAAGAAGAAATAACAAGAAGTAGCTTGAGGCGCGTCGGGCTGAGAACCGCGCTAGCATTTGATTGAGTAGCCTTCAAATTGAGGCCGACAGTCTCTTGAGTTGTGTTGCTTCATTGTGAACGAATTTCATGCACCACATGACAGTGGATCAATCTCAAGCAGTTGACTGAGCAGCATCGGCTCTCATCATGTCATCGTGACTCTAGAGAACTACACCATTCTATCAACTTAGGCCGCTAACTCATCCTCTGCCAAAACCTCCTTAGCACCATCCACATCTGCCCCCCTTAGACCACCTATCTCTCCTAGTAATTCTGCCGCCAGTCAGTAGACGGTGATTGTTAGTGAGACAAGTGGTCCAAGAGGGGTGGACGTGGATGGTGCTGAGGAGGTTTTGGGAGAGGTTGAGTTGGGGGCCCAAGTCGGTAGAATGGTGGAGGACTTCTGTGTGGAGTCTGTACTAGTAGGTGATGAAAGCTGCTGAATTTTGTTAGTTGTTCAAAATATCATTCTATTTTTCCATAGCTATGGCTTCAAGAGGCAAGACGCGAGGGGGGAGAGCTGAAAGATGAGAGACGATATCTTCGTCGATTATAATCAAAGTCTCGTCAAATAGCTGAGATTGAGGTTTTTTATACTTGAAAAGCGGGAAAACCCGCATGAACCGTTTCCATTACATAAGTGCCATGTGACCAGGACATGACGAAGGCGGGTTTGTGATCGTCAACTCCACTCTTTGGGAATCTCCTCACCTCAAACGTCTGCCCAATCTCAGAACTGCTCAAAGGTCAAGTCACACTTATCAAAGCGAATACTCGCAGTCGGGTCTGATCTATTTTTAAACCGCCTGAACCCCCACTATGGGTGCTCTACTATCCCTGCCGTTGCTGGCGATACCCAGCGTGAGCACGGTAAGATCCCTTCCGAGCGCGACCGATGAGCCTTTCGCTAATGACTCTTCTTCACTTGAATAGATTCTCACGGTCGGTGGATCATGCTGTGGTGCAGCCACCTGCTCTGCGGTATGCAGCGCTTGTGGAAAATTCCAAAACAGGTACGATCCCTTGGCTGCCTAGCGCGAGGGAATTTGCACTAATTCTAGCACAGTATGGCGACGAGAATCGCTTATGCCTTCATCCTTTTAATCAACTCGATTGTTTCCTGGATTATGCTCACACCATGGGCGTTGAAGAAATTGCAACACTTAACGCTTGATTATATGGAGATTCGCTGCGACGGCAAAGAATGTCATGGCTGGGTTGCTGTGCATCGCATCAACTTCGGTCTCGGTCTCTTTCACTTGATTTTCGCCCTCCTCTTACTTGGTGTTAAAAACACTCGAGATACTCGCGCCGCACTTCAGAACGGATTCTGGGGACCGAAGATCATTCTCTGGCTGGCCTTTGTTGTCATGTCATTCTTCATCCCCGAATCTTTCTTCTTTGTATACGGAAACTACATCGCCTTCTTCTGTGCCATGCTTTTCCTCCTCTTGGGCCTGATCCTTTTGGTGGATCTTGCGCATTCATGGGCTGAGTTGTGTCTACAGAAGATTGAAGATAATGACTCGCGGTTGTGGCGCGGTCTGCTCGTTGGCTCTACCCTCGGCATGTACTTGGCATCTATTGTCATGACGGTCTTAATGTTCATCTTCTTTGCTCGGGGTTCATGCTCCATGAACCAGGCTGCGATTTCGGTACGATTTCTTACTCCATTCCACCGAGCTTCATGAAACTAACGACTCTTAGATCAACCTTATTCTGTTCCTGATTGTCTCGTTTGTTTCCGTGCAACCTGCTGTGCAGGACTCCAACCCTCGCGCGGGCTTAGCTCAGGCTGCCATGGTCACAGTTTACTGCACATATTTGACACTTTCCGCTGTATCGATGGAACCCGATGACAAAAACTGCAACCCCTTGGTTCGCTCCACCAGTACCAGAACTGTTACCGTCGTTTTGGGTGCCATTGTCACTATGGCCACCATTGCATACACTACCACGCGTGCTGCTACTCAAGGTATTGCACTGGGATCCAAGGGTGGTCACAGTTACATTCAGCTGGATGACGATGAGCATGGGCTGGTTACGCAGCAACCTAACACCCGTCGCGAGATGCGGGCAGAGGCTCTCCGAGCTGCGGTTGAAAGCGGCAGTCTGCCGGCTAGCGCCCTAGATGACGATGACGATGAGGACGAATTTGAGACCAGCAGCAAAGACGATGAACGTGGCTCGACACAGTACAGCTACACACTTTTCCACATCATCTTCTTCCTTGCTACTACCTGGGTGGCCACCTTGTTGGCGCAAGGACTGCAGGTTGATACAACTGACGTTGACTTCGCGCCCGTGGGTCGGACATACTGGGCGAGCTGGGTGAAAATCATTAGTTCCTGGGTGTGCTACGCGATTTATTTGTGGACATTGGTCGCACCGCTTGTGTTGCCCGATCGCTTTTGAAATGTAGACTTGAGTATTGGCGGCTAGTTTGAAATTTCGGGCGTTCTAAGCGATAGCTGGTTTTTATTATACATTTGGCACATCCAGCCTCTATGTATGCAATTATTATTACATACGCTATTCTTGAGCTGAAACTTCCATGAGATTTAGTATTCCGTAGTTGTACGTTGTACGTTGTACTTCCCCCGAACATCACCTTCTGTGGATCAAGTGGAGCTCAGGCTTGGCAACCCCATTCCACGCGTAAAGTGCGACGCGTGCTCCAACCACCAACTACCCGGGCATAATGGTATAATGGCAACCATCAAGGCTATCGAGGCCCGCTCGGTAAGGCTCTGGTCATTTACCCAGCAGATGTCCCATTATCTAATCTGTTACCTGATTAGGTCCACCAAATTCAGTCTGGCCAGGTTATCACCGACCTATGCTCTGTCGCGAAAGAACTAGTCGAAAACAGTCTTGATGCGGGCGCAACTAGCATTGGTGGGTGCTGGATTGCATAGCGGGCACTGCATAGCGATTCGCTTACTGATCGTCTCTTCTAGAGGTTCGATTTAAGAACAACGGGTTGGACTTGATTGAGGTTCAAGACAACGGCGCTGGAATCTCACCGGAGAACTATGAAAATGTCGGTGAGTTTGAGGGCTTCAGAGCTTAGATCGTTTCATTCTCAGCACTAATCGTCCAATTACTTCAGCTTTAAAACACTACACCTCCAAACTATCTTCATATGACGACCTGACAACCCTCCACACCTTCGGTTTCCGCGGCGAGGCCCTCTCCTCCCTCTGCGCCCTCGCCGACTTTCACGTCGTAACCGCCCAGGCACATCAAGCCCCGAAAGCGAACAGGCTGGATTTCGAAATATCAGGTCAACTACGCAAGACTCAGATCGTCGCAGGCCAAAAAGGTACCACCGCCTCTGTCGGTGGAATCTTTAAGCGCCTTCCCGTCCGTCGACGAGAACTGGAGAAGAACATCAAGCGAGAATACGGCAAGGTGCTGAACCTTCTACATGCATACGCCTGTATCAGCACGGGGGTCCGGTTCAGCGTGCGAAATACGGTCGGCAAGACAAAGAATGTGGTTGTGTTCTCTACAAATAGTAACCCTACAACCAAGGAGAATATCGCCAATGTCTACGGCGCGAAGACACTATCTGCTCTGATCCCTCTGGATCTGGATTTGGAATTCGAGCCTTCTTATTCGATGAAACGAGCCGGGGGCGATGGACAGGTGAATGAGATCCAGGTTCGAGGACATATCTCGCGGCCTGTCTTCGGAGAGGGTCGTCAGACGCCTGATCGGCAGGTATTCTTCGTTAATTCGAGACCTTGTGGATTGCCGCAGATTGCGAAGGCATTCAATGAAGTTTATAAATCGTTTAATGTCTCGCAGTCGCCATTTATCTTTGCGGATTTTCAAATGGATACTAATGCTTATGATGTGAATGTGTCCCCGGATAAGCGAACGATCTTGCTCCACGATGCAGCGGCGCTGATTGAGTCTCTGAAGACCTCGCTGGCTCAATTGTTTGAGGCAGCGGATCAGACAGTGCCTCAGTCGCAGGTGCTGGGATCTAAAAGTTCGGCGAGCAAGCAGCAGGCGTCGTTGCCAGGGTTTGTGACTGCGAGACAGCTTGCTCAGAGTGCATCTGCATCCCCTATAACTCCGCATCTGGAACGGAACGGCAAGGAGGATGCCGATACCCAACCGGAAGCAGAAAGTCAGACCGTAGGAAGTATAAGCCGATTTATGAGCTCGCAAGATGGCTCTAGTCAGGTGGACGTCCCTTCTTCGCCTACAAAACCTACCAAAGTGTCCCGGCATTCAAGGCTGCCTCCGGTTGCCGCCTCTCCGGAGCCAGAATTAAACATCACACCTGGTCAACCTAAGAGCCGTGGTATAGTCCCGGTATCAGAAACCATTCAAGCTACTCCCGAGGTGCCTGATGTTTCATCCCAGGTCTCCGATGAAGAGCAGGAACTGGAATCTGGGACGCAAGAATCTGAAGAAACGCCGAATGTGGTCCAAAATGCCTTTGATCGCATACGTCCTCGTCGAGTGCCAGCTGAGATGGCTACTATTACCATTGGAGGACGCACTGTGACATCTATGGTTGGAAGTGGCCTACCGCGGAAACGCACTTCTGACTACGGCTCTTCAAATAATGAAACCCCCAAGAGCAAACGAAGAGTCCATACGCCTTCTAGGCCTAATATATTCGGGAAACATATGAGAGCCTTTTCGGCACCGGGGACACAACAAGAAGATGAGGAGGAAGATGAGGAGGGTGAGGGCGAGGATGAAGAAATCGATGACGATGATGAGCAATATGAAGATGTTGAAGCAGAGGAGGCCGAGGCTGAGGATGAAGAATATGAAGAGGACGAAGCAGAGCATCCGGAAGTGCCTTCCCTGGACCCTGAACATTATGATATCTCAGAAGAAACTCACGATTCCGTTCTTCGGTCAAACATCAATGACGGCCGGGATATTAGGCAAGAAACAACCACTAGTGATAGTCAAGGCGATTTTGACGAAGCCAAGAAGAAAGCTCAAGAAGAAGCTACAGTCCAACGCCTAATCCACCAAGCCGAGGAAACAGCCGTTCTGCCTGATGAACATAGCGCCAGCCGGGCCAACAAAATGAACAAGGGTGCTGCGCACCGCGACGCGACTGTCAGTCTCATCAGCACAATAGATGCATCTGTCTCCCGACTTCGGACCCAAATGGACAAAATCCGAGAATGTCTCCAACCACGAAGTGCTTCATCACAAGTTGACAACGCCGACGCAGACGAGACAACAGCAGAAGACAAACTCTCCTTGACGGTCAGCAAAGCGGACTTTGCCCAAATGCGCATAATAGGCCAATTCAACCTGGGGTTCATCCTTGCTGTCCGACCAGGCGATGACCACGACGAACTCTTCATCATCGACCAACATGCTTCGGACGAAAAGTTCAATTTCGAACGACTTCAGGCCGAAACCGTCGTCCAAAATCAACGGCTCGTCCGCCCACAGCGATTGGACTTGACAGCCGTCGAAGAAGAGGTCGTGCTGGAGAATCGATCCGCCCTCGAGAAGAACGGCTTCATCGTCACGGTCGATGAAAGTGGCGACGAGCCTATCGGCCGTCGGTGTCAGCTTGTCTCGCTGCCCCTGAGCAAGGAGGTTGTCTTTGGATCTCGTGATCTCGAGGAACTGATCGTCCTCTTGTCGGAGTCGCCTGTTAATCATGGAATCTCCATTCCGCGCCCTGGTAAAGTGCGGAAGATGTTTGCCATGCGTGCGTGTCGCTCAAGTATCATGATCGGGAAGACCTTGACAACACGCCAAATGCAACGCGTTGTTAGAAATATGGGCACGATCGATAAGCCCTGGAACTGTCCTCACGGCCGGCCTACTATGAGGCATCTGATGCGTCTAGGACAGTGGGAGGAGTGGAATGAATATGCGGATCAGGCTCCGGCCGAAGATGGAGAGCCTGAGTCGGAGCTTGAATCGGATGAACCTACGGGCTTAGATCTATGGCAACGGTATGTAGAAGGGGAGGCGGATGTGGATGTGGAAATGGACGATGAATGAAACGAGGTCCAGCAACTTACTACCTACAAGTAGTAGGCACTATATAGAACCGTGAACATTGAAAAGCGTGGTAATCATCAGTACATAATGAACGCATATAAACAAAAACAAAAGCTTTGAAAAATCCCAATCACCACCAAGAAAACCAACTCTTCCTCTTCTCCTTCTTGACATCTTCCACCCCATTTCCATTCCCATTCATCTCCCCATCCCCAATCCCAACCCCAACACCACCCTCCTCCTCAGCACTACTCCCATCCAAATCCAGATCCGAATCCAAATCCAAATCCATCCCCTCCCCACCCCCCTCAACCTCATCCATCATACTCTCCAGCGCCAAAAGATCCCGCTCAATCATCTCCGCCCAATTCTGCACATCCCCAATCTCCTTCAGCCCCACCCGCGTCTCATCAGCAATCCTCTCCCACCCATCATTCTGCCTGCCCAGCGCCGCCGAGGTCTCCGCAAGTTCCGCCTCCTGCCGCTCCAGCGCGAGCGTGTTGGAGTTGATGATTGCTGCGCGTTCGCGCAGCGGCGCTTCGAGGTTTGTGCCTACGCTGTGCAGGGTTGCGGTGAAGGCTGCTAGGGCTTCTTTTTGGCGTTGCTCTGGGTCTAGGTCGAGGGTGTTGGGATCGGGGTCTGTGGATGGGAGGTGGGCTTGGGAGGGGGTGGTGGTTGGGGAGGTCATTATGGCGTTCAGATGTTTGTATATATTGTTTTGATATTTGATATTTGGGTTGGTTAAAGGTTTTGTGGATTTCAAATTAGATGTGGGGGGATGGGACGGGAGGGAACCTTGGAACCTTCCACGGTTCAGTTCCAAGGGTGGGATATAAGCTTGGGAATTGGGGTTTGGATGTTAAGGAACAGAGACTTGTGGAAAGGGCAAAATTAAGACTTCGGCTTTTGGGGGAAATATGTGATTGATGCGAGTCAATCGTGGACATGTGGAAGCTGGACTTGATACATATATAAATGTAGTGAAATGTTCCAAGGTTTGCGGAGTCTGATCTGCAACCCCACTTGGCGTGGCGTGCTGTCAGCCTATTGATAACGTTGGAAATTCTGGTCAACTGGCTGGAACGCATGTGCAATGTGTGCATGTCGACCGGTGCATCCAGGTCTAGTCGGTGGCTGAAACACCGGTGGCCAGGGCCATAGCGCTACATGATCTGTTGACTTAGGCCCTTGAGTCTGGACCTCATTTTTACACAGGTTGTTTTCAGATGAATTGTTTCAAATATTGAATTAAACACCAGATACACTGGGCATTATCGGATTCCTATGCTAAAACATAGTATGTTCCCCCGAATATATAGCTATTTTATGAACTGTGAACCAAGATATCAAAAACAATGAGAAGAAAGCGTAAAAAAAATAAGAAAACCAATGTGCTCGCTAAAGAAGCTCTCATCCATGCAAAATATGTCGCTCGAAAAAGAAAAAAAAGGTGAGAGAAATGTCGCAAAGTGACGTTCAAACCACCATGGATACCTCCAGGTAACAGGCATTAGTAACACATGTTCGAATAAAAACCGGTCTCATCCGAGGCACCTAGTGCGGACCGCGATGAGACGGGAGGCGAATATTGGTCTGGTTTATAGAAGACCAGAAAGGACGGCCTCGGTGGCTAGAGAGTCATGTTAGTAATTATATCAAAAGTTACCCAGAAATGAAAGTAAGAAACATACCAGAATTGATGTATGGCCGCTTGAGATCCAGATTCACGCCGAATCGTCGTTCAAGCTCTTGCTTGATACTCTTCTTCGTGACACTCATCAAGTCGGCCGTGCGCAGAATCTCTCGAATCTCAGCCAAGAGGGAATCGTCACTGGGCAGGTGGCTCAAGTCCTCCATGCTCATATCCATGTCCATGTGGCGGCTAAGCATCTCAGACGGCGCGACAGAAAGACGCGAGCCGCCGTGGAGGAGGGGCAGATCTAGCTGTGAAGCAGGTCGAGAACCGGGGAATCCATACTCGGAATGAGGAGTCGGGAAACCATGTGCTTTGGTTCCGTAAGAAACACCCGAGATCTCGGATCGATCGTCGCGAGAGGTCTGGGCTTCCCACAACTCGACCTGGTAATCCTCCCAGCGCTTCTTGGGGATGGATTCGGGGTCGAATTTGCCTTCGTCGGAGATGATAACCTTGCGGCCCTTCTCTCCAGTGATGACACGGGTGGTACCCCAACTGAAGTCATCCATGTTCCAGAAAGAGTACAGAGGGAGAGCAAGAGTGAAGATGGGAATGGCAAGGAGGTAAATGAACATCCAACCGATCATCTCCCACTTGCGTCGAACAATGAAAATGAATGCTTGTAGACCGTAGATCACACCAAGAAGAATCAATGACGTTACTGGAATCGCTGAGGTGTTTCGGATAATGTAGACAATCAGGTACACTAGATAGGCGACCGTGACTGGCTGGATAACGGTACTCAGCAGATCAACAAAGACAATGAACCGCATACTGAAACAGCAGAATCCACAAAGCTGTTGCAATGGAATCAGCTCAATCAAGTTGTGCACAGTCGAGTTAATCCATCGGCGACGTTGCGACAGGAAAACAGCAAAGCTCTCCGGAGCCACGGTCCAGGCATGAGCACGGAAGATATACTTGGTTTTGAAGCTTGGATGATGCTTCAAGAGCAGCGTGGTCAGGTATCGATCCTCACCCAGGTGAAGCAAGTTCTTCATGTGGAGGGTGTCCACACGAATCTCCGCATAGGACTCAACGATATCCTTGCTGACGAACAGTGGTTTGCCGCTTTCCGAAGAACGGATACGGTACATGGTGAAACAACCGGGCAAGCAAGTAACTGACCCGAAAAGACTTTCGAATGCCTTGGTCAGATTGTGGGAAATATAGTACTCGTAAACCTGGATCATGGTAACAATCGATGTCTTGGCATTAGACAAGGAAGTTTCTCCGCAAACACCGATGAGTCGTGTATCAGATAAGAAAGACGAAACGAAGCGGGTACCAGCATCAGGTGCTACCACTGTATCGGCGTCGACTTGTAAGATGAACTCATAGAACGTTGGATTGACACCGATAATATTTCGGATCTGGTGATGCATCTCAAGCTCCATGGGACTCATGGGTAGATTGTAGTGAACCCGGTTCAGGAATCGCATGAGCACCATCTGGGAATCACGCTTACCACGATTACCAGGGCGAGACACCTCGGAGGGTTTGCCAATCTTGACCACAACCAAGAATGGGACGATATGACCTTGAACCTCGTAGAGGCCAGAGTAAACCTTTGCCATGTTGTGCTGCTTCATTCCCTCACCCAGACTCTCGAAGCTGAGAGGCTCTGGATCCAGGGTTTCAGGAACACCTAGAATATCCAACACGATTCGAGGAGTAGGTCTGTCATTGCCTTGACCAATGATCATACCGTCACAGATGATCAACAACAGTTTACGCTTGTCATCATATTTCATACGGGCCATAGAATCGATGGCACGACGCAGTGAGTCTTCGTCTTCAGTATAAGCCGGTACTTGACAAATGATGAATTTATCCAAGTTCTCAGGCAAATTCTTCTTTCCGAACTGCAGGGCAGCAAGGAATTTGACAAGGATGACTGTGCAAATCAGAATCGAGATAGCCAAAATGAAATAACGCGCAAATAGACACTGTGGGGAGTTTCGAGTATCGAGATGTCCGACAAAGAACAGGTTGTCCATGCACAATTGCATCCGTGCTCGCAATGCAGTATCGAAGGGAAGGTCGTTCCAATACTTGGTGACATCCTGGCCGGATTTCTCCTGAACCAAAGTAGTGATGTAAGGGCTCATGTAGTCGGTATCGATATCACTGGTAGATTTATTCACTCCGGTGGGGAAACGGGGAATTCGAGGACCTGCGATATAGTAGGTCATGTCGTAGATTTTCCCATCGATGCTCACAATCTGCTTGTCGTCGTTGTCCGCTAGATCCTTCATGTAGGCAGCAGTATAGCCGACCCAACCTTTCTTGTAGCTTGATCTCAACATGACCATTTGCTCATAGTACCAATCCGGACGGTAATCACCCGTGACCCAGTAGCGGAAGTCGTGGTACTTGGCATTGGCATTCGTACCAGTGGCCGTGGATGAGCTGGATTCATTCAAGTTCGATCGATAGTCCAATGGCACACTAGGGTCCACACTGCCGTTCACTCCCTGACACAAGGCTGAAACTTGTATAGGGAAAAGATCGCTGGCGTCGGTACCGGCATAAGTCTTAAGGGACGATTCGGGAACGATACTAGGGTAATGGGAAGGCATGAACTCGCCAAGGCCGAACACAACACCCGATATCGCAATGAAGGATGTTTCACCCTTTTTACCATTGTGAGTTGAGAGTTCTCCCTTGGAGTAGACATGCTGTGTTGGACAGACTACTCCAGGGAAGCCAACAATCATGAAGACGGCACAGCCACAGGCGAACCAGATGAGCATGTTAATGGCCAATTTTTCACGCCAAGCCACACGCACCTCCTTACG
The DNA here is from genome assembly GCF_028828195.1 of Penicillium verhagenii. Classification (NCBI taxonomy): domain Eukaryota; kingdom Fungi; phylum Ascomycota; class Eurotiomycetes; order Eurotiales; family Aspergillaceae; genus Penicillium; species Penicillium verhagenii. Next base: position 1,996,061 of record NW_026643171.1, read on the forward strand.
CTTCATACGGCCGACCCACTTGATAAGGAAGTCAGGAATGTAGAAGGTAAGCATATAGACTAAGAACATCCAACGCTTGCGGGAGCCCGAGACAGGTAGTTCATCTACCTCCTCCATGTTCTTTTCGTTGCCTTTCTGCAACATCTGCTCTCGGGTCTCAAGGTTCCGGAACATATCGCCAGAGTTGAAGGCGGAGCCTCCAGCATCGGAACGGCCATCCATCTCACGGCTTCCGAAGTAACCTTGCTTCGTTTCGTCTCCGTAGATATAGGCACCAGGAGACTGGTCGTTTGGATTGAGGAGACGGACTTTGGCATCCGGAGTTCCAGTAGCAGAATTGAAACCCCCTTCGCCAGATTCAGCTCCACCAATCTTATACGACGGAACCACACGCTCCCCGACCTTGGCAAGGTCCGCCCAGCAGCGTTCACTCAAGAAGACACCAGTGCTGCCAACGCGGGCTTCGTTGCCAGGCCATCGTCGTTCATCCAAGATGACTTCTGACTTTTCTTTGTCACTTCCGACAACAACATTGCCAATTTCAGCCAGCCCAAGGAATTCGGCAAAGGGGAGAAAAACGCTGAAATCGGAATTTCTCAACCGCTGACTGATCTCCGCGATACCAAAGGTTTGCACTTGCATACGCACACATTTGCTGTCGAATTGATTTGCAATGCGGCGATCGTTGGGCTTGAGGCAGATCACAAAGTAGGGATTCAGGTTTGGCGAACTCAGACATTTGTTGATAATCTCCAGCCCCGAGAGGAATTGGCCGGCCGCTCCTTGTGCTGGACCAGTGGTAAGACCACCCCGTCGGCTAGACGTGCCGCGCTTGGAACTTGTTTCTTGACTATCGTTATCTTCAACTTCTTCAGTCTCCGCACCAAAAACGTCTTCGGGAGTTGCTGCAAGGCGCGACTGTTGGTTGACCTTGCGCCTGGCCATGCTTGGCATCCGCAGGGGTTTAGAGGATACTTGAGCTTGCATGATCGCAGTCTTCTCCCGGGGGTGGGAGATAGTCTGCAACGCTTCTTGGCCAAAGAGCTCCCGAACGAAGTCACTCCGGGTAGACTTCATCAGATTCATCAAATCTCCAGAGATCACCTCACCATTCTCTTCAATCAGGCCAGTTGTAGAGTAGTCCACTTCACCTGCAAAGTGTTTGACGGTAAATGCGCTCCGGGTTTGAGACATATAGCCAGTAGCATGGGAATCGCCCACAGAGATTGCCGGGTTTTTACCTTCGAACCGTCTGCGAACACTATCCAAGAATTGGCCGTCTGATCGACCACGGCGAGTCTGGTCATCCAGGATACTCAACAGTCCATTGCCATGCTTCAAAAGACCCCGCACGGTATCGGTGTTGTCGAAGTAGCTTGTTGCTGCAACTGAAATTTCTTCGCGATCCAATACATCGGCTTTTCGGTCAAAGAAGGACTGCAGGCAGTAGTTGTACAAAGACTCCGTGGCCGCATTGCTAAGAAGTTGATCCAATGTGGAGCCAGTCGCAGCAGCTTGAGCAAATCCAGGGAAATCAACGATTGAAATGGTGTTTGCCACACTATCCTCGGCGGCGCAGATCTTCTGGTTGACGGTTTCAATCACATAGGTGACCAAAAGCGAGTAGATGGTACGGGCAAACGCATCAGCATTCTGTCGAGCGCCCTTGGGATCCAGCATAACCGTTACACGCTCCCGGTGGATAGTCTTGGTCTTGTAACCCAGGCTAACCTCCAGAGCTTCAACGCCGAGACCCAGGAATGCCGCCACATTGTCAAGCACATCCTTATTCTTGACCACGGTTACAGTTTCACCACCTTCATGAGAGTAACCACCGCTTTCTTCGGCATATGTAGCGGTCGATTGACCAGAAACAAAATCGAGCTGTCCGATGTGAAGAATGCTAGCTAAAATCTGACAGATCTCAGCAATCTCTCCGCGAGAGAATTCGAGCTTGCGTAGAGCGGTTTTGAAGTGCTGGAAGCCCTCAGTATCATTGACGCCGACTTTCAACTGAGTAGGGTGACCAAGATACCGCCATCGCTTGTGGCTGATTGCGCCTGCCCCCGTGGAAATGTTGATTGGATTGTCAAATCCCAGGTGAGACTTTTCAGCAGAACTGGTACCGGCTAGAAGATAGTAGAGGGCATGGAAACTGCGTTCACCAGTGGGCACTGAGGAGATACGGCTCCGTTCTAATCGATAGTCGATGATTTTACCACCAATCAAGGTCGGGTTGACTGAAGATGAGCCATCGTATTGCAATTCGAGGAAGAGACCAGCCTTGGAAGCTGTAGGAGTCGTCACGGATTTGGTCGTTGTCAGTGTGTCGAAAACAAAAGCCGCATATGATAGTTTAGAGGAAAGTGGAGTTGATGAAAACGACAGGAAAGATGATAGTAGATGTGAGCGAAGGGTGGTTTTTCCTGAGCCGCTCTCGCCTCTGATTTTTATGCGTTAGATTGGAATAAGGCTTAGGGATTGGAAAGATTGGCTTACAGAAATACCACGGCTTGGTTCTCTCCGCGAGCTCCTAAGCGAGTGAAAGCTCGACGGGCAAGATCCTCCGCTTCTCCAGCTGCACTTCCTTCTTTGGTGCCATCGGGACCTTTGGTAGCGGATGTATATGTGTTGAGAGCGACCAATGCTTGAGAGGAGAGATGGGCGGTAGGCAAACCAACATGGAATCTGGTCGGAGAATTAGTAGGCGTGAGGGGGATCTCTTAAGAACCAAGATCTACGTACCGACTGGCCAGTTGAGCAGTCAGATGGGTATCGGACTGGAGATGTGCGGGGAGGGACGGTAGAGAGGATTGGGCGTGGGCTGGAGCGTTGCTCGAGTTGCCCGCCATCTTGAGATGTCGCGATGCTTCCTCTCGGAAGTCCGGGGGAGCAAAAAACGAGTGTATGTATTCCGATCGATCACGAGTCCGTGGGTCGAGTTCAAGGGTCTCGACACGTCTCGGAATGAACGTGGAGTTGGAGAATGTCAGGGAGGAATGAAAAAAAACCCCCTAGCGAGTGAAGGTCGTACACATTAGAGATTTGGAGAGAGAGGGATTGTTTTCGGGAACGATGCAAAAGACCGACTAGTTTTGGAAACGTCACAAACAGGGGAAAAAAAAGAGTTGAACGAATTTCCAACAGATAAGAGTAAGAGTTATCTGGGGCAAATGTGTTGTGTATGTATTTTATTACGGAGTCGCCGTACCGGTACCAGACTAAGAATAGAGCTAGTGTTGTGATCGGGTAAATCCACTCTGATTCTCCGCAGTACCAGTCTGAGACAGTACCATAAAACGAAAACTTTCCACTAGCTTCTTGGTTTTTTATGTTTTATTTTTATCTTAAACAAGTGAGGTTGAATTTACGTTGTGGCATATATGGAAGCATTGGATTTAACTATTTTGTTATGGGTTTGTTTCTGGAATTATTTTTCCACATCTTGGTTCAAATGTTCCAGTAAGTTACCAAACAAAACAAAAAGCCAATGTTTGGGCCCTAGTTGTTTAGTATACATAGTAGCATCCAACCTCAGTCTCAAGTAAATAATCGGCTCCACCCGACATTACATAACCCCAGGGTCTGGCCCACACATTGCCTCTGATTGATCATTTTCTTGTTTGCAGGGTCTGGTATTTTCAGGGATTTTCAGGGATTTCTCAGGGACTGCGGAAAACTCTTTCTCTTTTTGATGCACCACCTCCTTGCTCCAAAACAGCCTCCACGTCAAAAAAAAAGAGGAATATATCTAGTCTCACGCATTGTATTGATCTATATTTGAAATACTCTAAATCTGACCTGCAAAAGAGAGCGATCGAAAAAAAACCGCACTGGCCTGAATGGAGCCTCCACTCTGCACAAATCCGAGGTCTGTGAGTGGACCATGTGAAACTAGGGGGGGGGGTTCGTGGCGGAACGGTATCGAAATGGGAAGCAAATCCCTGGGTGGCAAGTTTTCCTTTGTGAGACATGCCAAATATAGACGGGAAAGGGAAGAGCTGGCTGTGTAATAGGCCTGTTCACCCGATTTCTAGAGTGGGGAGAAAAAAGGCAAGACACCGGCTGCAACTACCACATGTACCCTCAACTCTGATTGGTCGGACTAGACGGCCCTCGGCCACCTGACACATTCATTACAAAAAAGAAAAAAAGGTCCCCCCCTATTCCATACATAAAGTTGCTATACTGGTATGCACAAAACAAAGGCTATTCATGAAAAAAAGAAAGAATTGGCAAAGAAGAAGAGAAAAGAAATAAAAGATAGAATTCAAGAATCCTACAGGTGTTTTTAAAAATTCAATTTCCAACTGTTGATATCCTCCCATACCCCTGGAAATTAGAATTATAGTGAAATGTGATGCAAGTGTGGTAAATGTGGTAAATGTGGTATTACCCATTCCTTTGACCTAAAGCTTGCCAAGCTACCCGGACGATCGTTCATTTAGCTCCGGATCGTCGGTATTGATAGCTGTAATAAAACCAAAACCACCAAAACCACCAAAACCACTAGAAACTTGTACCCGTAAACTCAGTAACCGGGTGAACCCTAGTGGTATCTCTCACGTATTGTATGTACACAGTACCCTCTTCTCCCCACGCCCATCGTTTTCCTTATCTCGTTGGTCTTTTTTTTCCTCCCCGACTTTCGCTTTGCTTTGCTCTGCTGCTTACTTCATTTTTTTGCCTTGTTTCTTCCATTTCCCCTTCATTTCGCTTGACCATCGATCTCTTCAACCCTGCCTCGATATCGCCCATCTCCAGTCACTCGCTCACCTCTTCGGAGTATACCCATCCAACAGAAGCTCCCACTTGCAAGTTTGTTGACGTGACAACCTCATCTGTGCACACACCTATTCCGCCGTGGAACAACGCAAATCACCACGTCTAAATCGTTCCCATCTTCACCTGATGCCGTTCTGAGACTTTCAATCCACCATCTACCCCGGGACACTGCTCCAGCGTTCACCATGTCCAATCGCTACTCCGTGTTCTCTACCCAGTCGGGGGGGTTTCCGACAGCTTCTCGGCCAGTCTCTCAACATGCCTCTCAAGTCTCAACCACCACCTTGCTCAATGCTCTACACTCTTTCTATACCGCCGGCCAACCGTATCAATTAGATGCCAGTACTAGCTTGGTTGTCAACACATGGGTGACAGCGGCCACCATCTTACCGGATGGTCGTAGTGGAGCCGCAATTGATCGAGATTTGGCAGTTCGGGCCTGGGAACATGCCCGCAGACGAGCTGAGGATGGTTGCATCCTTCTCTGGTACGTCAATCTAGCTCAGGTCGTATCCGCAAGTCGGACGTTGAAGGTGCTAATGACTTGATAATAGCTCACTTCACCAATCTACCCCATCATTGCTCGAACCTTTTCTGGCATCGTTGCCAGTTTCTACCCCGGATATTGGATATACAGCGCTGGCCACTTTGCGACCATTCCTTTCAGCTGCGACCTCGTTTAATCCGTCTTACTCTCTTCATTCGGCCTTATCTGCTTCTTATACATTGACCTTGGGAGGTACAGTGGTTGGCCTGTCTTTGGCTCTGTCGACATCAGGTCTCAATGTGGCCAAGGGTCTTCTGGACGTACCAGCAGAGTCCGGCTACCGTGCCTTTGACGTATTTTACTACCTCTTGACTTCTGCCTCCACTCCGGCCGAGCGGGAGTTCCTGGACCTCAAGGAGCCTGCAGCATATGCTCTGCTGAATCGATCTGGCACATACAACCCTCCGTCATATCTACCAACTGCAGACGATACGGCAGCAGCGGAAGATCTTCGTATGAATCTAAAGGCCATCGGTATCAAGGGTGCCACCCAAAGGCATCTGCTCTCCGTTCTGGCCGGTCTGCTCAAACTCGGCAATGCCGCAGGTCTCATGGTAGATCAGGAAGAGTTGGAGGAAACCTGTGAGGAAGTGGGTGGTCTTCTGGGAGTCGACCCAGAGGTTCTTCTACACCAATGCTCCACCGATGAACGTGAGATTCTGATCGCCGCTATCTACGAAGCTCTCGTGGACTGGATAATTGAGAAAGCGAACGTAGCCATCTCAGCCGACATCCAGAACATGCTTGAAAATGACTCTAGCGTCGGTGGTCCCAGTGCTGCACACTTGGCCAACGAAGACACCGTTAGCCTGACTGTGATTGATGTTCCACGCCCAGCCCTTGGAAAGGCTGTCGCCATGAGAGGTGTATTTGATGACGACCTAGGTATCAACGCTGAAATGAAAGACGACGGGATTCCTATTCCGGCCATTGGCCAATCCGTCTTGACTGAAATGAACTCTGCCGTGTCACAAGTCGAGGCAGATCTCGGAATGACAGGGACTTCCGCCACCCGTGAACGTGAACACGACCTTGATAGGCGACAAGGCCTTCTGGAGAAAGTTGGAGTCGAGTTCGAAGCCGGCTCGTTCTTGCAAAAGTTGCTCTTTCCGGTTGACGGCGAAGGCATCTCTTTGGGAAAACGCGGTCGCTTCGATCTCGCAACCACTCTTCTGAGCAGTCGTGTCTGGTATCATCTCTCTATTCACCCTACCGACGATCTACCCGAACAGCTGAACGCCTCAAACCCCGCGTGGTCAGCCGGTACAGTGTCTCGGCAGCTCCGAGATTGGCGACTGCCAGAGTGGGCAAACCGTCGCCTCAAACAGCTCGATTTCACCGCGGATTTCGATGTGGAGGAGTTTGTTCAACGATACGCCCGGTTGGGATGCTCTGAAGGCCAGGACGGCGTTGAGAGCTGGATTCTTGAGAGAGGTTGGAGCAATGGCGATGCGGTCGTCGGTCACCAGCGCATCTGGATGCGAGAAGGCGCGTGGCGAGAAGCTGAAACTATGCTTGATCTCAAGCCAGATGAAAGCCCCATGAATCCGTTTGGATACGGCGCTGCACTCTACGAGCCAGGCATTACACCCGATGGAAATCCGGTCGGGGAGTCATCCAACTTGTTGGCAGGTCAGCATGATTATATCCTGAATCAGTCTGCCATGGTACCCCCAAGCGTCATGGGAGGTGCTAAGTCAATTGCTTACACCCAGACTGGTGCCGCCGGTGACTATGGTCTTGGTCACAAGGGTGACGATAACAAGGGAGATGTCACCTATTACGATGACTATGGTCGTTACATCGGTGATCTCGACCCTGAATTTGGAGACCCCCAGCACATTGAGAAGAAGACCATCCCACTCAGCCGTCGACTGTGGGCAGGATTTGTATGGGCGCTCACTTTCTGGATCCCATCATTCGTGCTTCGATACGTTGGTCGCATGAAGCGCCCGGATGTTCGAATGGCATGGAGAGAAAAGGTTGTTTTGGTTTTCCTCATCCTGTTGTTCAATGGTATTGTCTGTTTCTACATTATCGCCTTCGGCGATCTTCTTTGTCCCAATAAAGACAAAGTGTGGAATACTAAGGAAGTCAGCTGGAAGACTGGAGACGACGATTTCTATGTCAGCATCCATGGCAGTGTCTACGATATCAGCAAGTTCTGGCGCAAGCAGCACAGTGACGATGGCACCGACACGACTTCCACAAACATGAAAGTTTTCGCCGGCGAGAATTTGGATGCTTATTTCCCCCCGCCACTCACCCAATTCTGCAATCCCTTTGTGACAGACTCGACACTTGCGCTATCGAACAACGACACCAGTGCACTTTTGTACACGGATGCCGACCACGACTGTGGCCCCATCAACTACCCGTCAAACACCACCGCACTCCACAAGATCACCTGGTATGAGGATGTCTTTTTGCCTAAGATCAACGATTACTACAAGGGTGAACTAGTCTGGACCAAGGCTACCATCGAGAAGCAAGCCAACGATTATTCGCGTTATTGGGTTATCGTTAATTCAAAAGTCTACGACCTGACGAATTACTTCTACACCATCAGTTTGTATTCGACCGATACAACTTATGAATTCCTGCCAGATGCCATGACTACACTGTTCAAAAACAACGCCGGAACTGACGTGACTGATCAGTGGGGAACATCTACCGAGTGGCAAGAAGCCACCAGGTGCCTGGATTATGTCTTCTACCAAGGCAAAGTGGACTTCCGAGAGGATGCCCGCTGTACCGTGAACAACTGGATCCTTCTTACTTTCACTATTCTGATCTGTATGGTTATTGGTGTCAAGTTCTTGGCTGCCCTGCAGCTGGGCACCAAGCGCCGACCAGCACCTCAAGATAAATTCGTGATTTGCATGGTGCCCGCCTATACCGAGGGTGAAGACTCTCTACGAAAGAGTCTGGATTCACTCACCGCCTTGCAGTATGACAACAAAAGAAAGCTCATATTTGTGATCTGTGATGGTATGATTGTCGGTGGAGGTAACGATCGACCAACACCTAAGATTGTTCTTGATATCCTTGGCGTGGATCCGAAACTGGACCCACCAGCTCTACCGTTCAGATCTGTCGGTCAAGGTAGTGAGCAGTTGAACTATGCCAAGGTCTACTCCGGTCTGTACGAGTTTGAAGGCAATGTTGTTCCCTACATCGTCGTGGTCAAGGTTGGCAAGGAGTCTGAGCAAACAAAGACCAAGCCTGGTAACCGAGGTAAACGAGATACGCAGGTCATGCTGATGCGCTTCTTGAACCGTGTCCACCACCGCGCTCCAATGTCCCCTATGGAACTTGAATGTTTCCACCAGATCAATAATATCATTGGTGTGGATCCGGAGCTGTATGAGTACTGCTTTATGATTGATGCTGATACCAGCGTCAAAGAGGATTCATTGAATCGCTTAGTGGCTGCCTGTGCCTCAGATGCTAAGATTGCTGGCATCTGTGGTGAGACTAGCTTGCAAAACGAAGAGCGCTCCTGGTGGACAATGATTCAAGTCTACGAATACTACATTGCGCACCATCTCTCCAAGTCCTTCGAATCATTGTTTGGCAGTGTTACTTGTCTTCCTGGATGGTATGTTGTGTTCCTGTTTTCTATTCATTGAACCTCCCGTCTAACCACATCTTTTAGTTTCACCATGTATCGTCTTCGAACCGCAGACAAGGGTCGCCCTCTGATTATTTCCGACATAGTTATCAAAGAGTACGCTGACATCGACATTGATACACTGCACAAGAAGAACCTACTCTCTCTGGGTGAAGATCGATTCTTGACGACCATCATGACCAAGCACTTCCCAACAATGAGTTACAAATTCCTTCCCGGCGCGCACGCAAGTACGGCCGCTCCGGAGACCTGGGGTGTGCTTATCTCGCAGCGACGTCGTTGGATCAATTCCACTATTCACAACCTGGTGGAACTGGTTGCTCTTAAAGATCTGTGCGGTTTCTGCTGTTTCAGCATGCGTTTTGTCGTTCTGGTGGATCTGGTCGGAACACTCATCCTACCTGCTACATGTGTCTACCTTGTCTATCTGTTTTACCGGATCGGCAGTGACACTGGTCCTTTCCCGTTGATCTCGATTATCATGTTGGCCGCTATGTACGGTCTTCAATGTATCATTTTCATTGTCAAGCGCCAGTGGCAACACATTGGATGGATGATCATCTATCTTCTCGCATTCCCGGTTTTCAATTTCATCTTGCCCCTCTACTCATTCTGGAAGCAGGATGATTTCACTTGGGGTAGCACTCGTGTCGTCATTGGTGAGAAAGGTTCCAAGCGGGTCATTGCTGTGGAAGATGAAACATTTGATCCTCGCAGTATTCCCCTGCAACGTTGGGATGATTACGCTTTCGCCAATCATCTTCCTGGTCGCCGTGCTGGAGATCTTGGCTCTGAGAAGATCTACTCTGCTGGTCCATATGCCGATGAATTGGAGATGGATGAGATGCACTCTCAGTACTCATCCGTGAAGCCCGCCTCTACAATTCTCACTGGTTTCCCGGGTCATGGCCGCCACGCTAGCCCATACATGCCTCCTCAGTCACCGGCTCCGTATGCCGGTGCTAACGTGCCTGGCAACCGCAATTCGCACATGTCTAGTCTCACACGCTACACTGATTACCCTCAACTAGGCGGCCACCCGGCGGCTGCATCTCGTCACATGTCCATCGGTAATCTCAGTGCCTACCAGGATAACCCTGGACACGCCAGTCGTCACAGTGTTGCCTTCATGCAGAGCAGCGACAACCTGGCACGTTCACGTAGCCCCATGGGCCAGTTCCCCCCACGTCCAGCCAGTACCGCCTTCGATTTCCGTAGCGCCTCCGCTGGTCCTGATGATCAGGCCATCACTGAAGCTATCCGCGGATGCCTCGCCGAGGTGGATCTCGACACCGTCACCAAGAAGCAGGGTAAGATCAAACCTCGCTCATCATGAAATCCATAAACAACTAACTGACAACTTTTCTTAGTCCGCGTTTTTGTTGAACAACGCCTCCAAACCTCGCTCACCGGCGAGAAGCGTGCGTTCCTGGATCAACAGATCGATCACGAACTTGCCAACATGTGATCTTGCTTTCGGCTCTTCTGCGCACATCTTTTAACATTCTGTAATATGCATCTCTTCAGCGCTCCTCTGTTCTATTCTTTCTTTCTATCTCTCTTTTCAGGAAATTTCTCGGCATATCTGGCGTTATGAGTGGGATAGGATGCCCCTTACTTCACATTCTCAAGCACATTCAGCGAACTGATCTTACAGGCGGAAAAAGAAGCCTGCTTAATGAAAACTATGGAATTTGCTCTTGTCTCCCAAAAATTGTGTATAATATCTACTATCCCCAGGGGTCTAATTGTTCCGTGCTGCCCTGCTGTACACATTTATCGGTGAAGTACCTGTCTTCCTTGCTCAAGAAGCTTCTTCCATCCCTTCGCTCCATGCGTCTGTACACCAACATGGTCGTAGTAGTAATCCTTTGCCGCATCCATAATAGCTTTGATCCGGTCGACAGGCACCTTTTCCTTTCGATCATAGGAATAAAGACCATTTACTTCCTGCTCGATATCACACCTAGAAGAAAACCATCAGTAACTCATTCTTATCATCCATGCACTCACTCATCATTCAAAACGTCAACCACTCTCAGCACTTACAATTGCGTATAAACAAGTCCACAGGAATGTCCTCCCTTGACCACCCCCATAACTAACTTCTCATACCTCACCAAGAAATCCTCCACATCTGCCGCAGTCGTGTACCCCCAATCCCGCTCCCCGGCCTTCTGCCCATCTTTTGCAGGCGTGATGTTCACACCTCCAAACTCTGTACAGATCACCGGTGCACCTGCTTTGTGCTGCGCACCGGAGTCGAGAAGCGTGTGGCCTGCAAACCCGGAGTAGATAGGCTTGGTGAACATCTCGTGTCCACCTTTAGGGCCAAGGATGCCGCCTTCCATCTTTGAGCATGTGGAAGTTAGATCGGCAGAGTCGGCGTAGTCATGGTAAGTAGTCAGATCCGTGAGGACATGCTCCCAGCCACAGTTGTCATTTACAGGCCTGCTGGGGTCGAGTGATCTGTTCCAACACAAGGACATTAGTTGTAGTTCTGACATGACCAATTTGCCTCGCCTTCCAGGCTAGCTTCTGAATCAGAAGATACCGTATCACATACTTGGTCAAATAATACAGCGACCGCACATGGTTCCTCTGCTCAATGCTCCCCTTCAAATCCGGATACGCCCAACTCTCATTGACAGGCGTCCACGTCACAATGCAAGGATGATTGATATCCCTCCTCACAGCCTCCGTCCACTCCGCATCCATTCGCTCAACATAGTCAGCCCCAAACTCATACGCATTCGCCATCTCCCCCCAAACAATGAACCCGACCCGATCAGCCCAATACATGAACCTCGCATCCTCAACCTTCTGGTGCTTCCGACACCCATTATACCCCAACGCCTTCGCCATCTCGATATCCGCCCTCAAAGCCTCAGACGAAGGCGGCGTAAGCCCCGTCTCCGGCCAATACCCCTGATCAAGGAAGAGCATCTGGAAATAGGGCCGCCCATTCAGCCGGAACGTCCCATCCCCGCTCGTCCAACCCAAACTGCGCATCCCGGTCGTAGTGCCCACCTCATCAACAAGCACGTTCTCCGCATCGTAAAGCCGGAGAACCACATCGTACAGAATCGGGTGCTCCGGCGCCCACAACGCAACACCTCCAACCCCATGATCATGCCACGCCCCCTCAGCCCGCAAACAAGCCAGCTCCTTCTCCTTCCGCTTCTTCAACCCCGCGACCTCGTGCTCGCCAACACTCACACTAGCCTCTAGCTCGGCCCAGTCCCGGCTCCCGTGCACGTCGGCCCGCGTCGTACTAACCACCACCCCAGCAATCGAGACCTCGATCTCAACGCTACCCCGTGCCTGCCCCTGCGCACTAGCAGCCAAATGTCCCGCAAAGGCAACATGGGCGCGGATCCGGCCGCTATCGATATCGTCTGATCTCAGCACCGTGCCCCCGCTCCCATCCAGAAGCCGCATGCGCGGCACGCTCTCCATCCAGACAGAAAGCCAGATCCCGCTGGTAGGCGTGTAGAAGATACTCTCTGGGACCGGGCCCCAGAACTGCTTGCCGCGCGGCTGGGCCAGGTCCGTGGCGGAGTCCCATACGCGCAGGGTAAGGCGGGCGCTTGGATCGGGGCCCGTGAAGGCATCTGTGACGTCGATGTCGAAGGGGACGTGGCCGCCTCGGTGCGAGCCTACGAGGTTCCCGTCGACCCAGACGGTGCATTGGTAGTCTACGGCGCCGAAGCGGATGAGGAGGCGGTTTTTGGCTGTTTTTTCGGCTTCGGTGCGGATGTCTGTGATGGTGCGTTCGTACCATAACACTTCGTGGACTTCGTGGAGGTTTATGCCTGATGCTGGGGTTTGGAAGGCGTAGGGGACTGTTATGGGCCGTTTTTTGTGGGATGTGTTGGTTGGGCTTTGGGGTGGGAGGGCTGTTTTTTGCCATTGGTTTGAGAGGCCTGTGTTTGTGTCGTCGAAGAGGAGGGACCAGGGGCCGTCTAGGGTTGTCCAGTTTAGGGATTTGCGTTGGAAATCTGGGCGGGGGTAGGATGCCATTGTGGTTTTTTTTGGTTTGAGTTTGTTCTTTTGTTCTTTAACTATAGGATTGAGTAACTGATGGGATGATTGGGCTTCAATATGAACTGGGTGAGAGCATCGGTGTAGGAAGGAAGTATGAAGTATGAAGTATATGAGGGGCTTTACCCCACGTTTTGATACTACGTCAGCGAGATCGGCGCTCACTATCTCCGCGCCATGTTACACCCGAAAGTTCTAACGTTAGAATTTTGGAATTCAAGATATCGTGTACTTGATCTGGAAATCATCTAAGGTCGAATCTTATTGATGGGGGATATCAAAAGAGTAAAACATCAAAATAAAACATCAACCAAAACCAGGCATGTAAAGAAACGAAGTCAGAATCCGACTAATTGAAATCGATCAACGTCGACTCTTACTTCGTCACAACAAATTTGCGACACAAAAAAAACAATAAACACATCAAAAGACTGGGCAGGGGGAAAAATCACCCTGCTCTATCTCGCGCACAGATCTTGGATATCTCATTTTTCTTTTCTGACGCCTTCGTTGCTTGCGTTCCGTGGTATCAATCAATAAATCAGAAACCAAATAAAAGAAACAGAAAAGAAAAGACACGTAGACCCGAAAGAAAATTGATAAAAACCACGCTGGGAATAAAAAAAAGACAAAAACAAATCACGACCAAGAGGGTATACTGCTGTAAATGGATATTTTGGGTTTAACGCGGTGGCCCAATGGGGGCCGGGTATCCAGAAGTAGAATTCGAAGTGCTAGGGCGACCACTGTCAAAAGAGGCGCGCGGATCATGCTTGGGTGTCATGTCTCCGGGCGCCGTACCGAAAGGAAACTTCGTGTCAAATCGTGCAGGCCAGCCATTGTTGTTGGTATTGCTGTTGCTGCTCTTGTGGCTATGCGAACTCCCCAGGACGGGCACGTCGTCCTCGGGGAGGTTCACGCCGGAATCGTTCCACGGGTTGCGGTAGCCACTGTCTCGAGATTCCATCGAAACCAGTGATGCCTTGGAGGCATTGCTAGAGGCATGTTTGAAGAACGAGGCCGGTGATCCAGAGTGGTTCTTACGACCAATGAAGGACGAGAAGGACGAGATACTGCCAGGCTTGCGGAGCCGCTCGAAGATCGAACCACGCTCGCTGACCTCATCAACAAAGCTAGGTCGCGTGGGCGAGTCGGTTACGAGCGGGGCTGGCGCATGCTGCAGTAATTTCGAGTCAAAGAAGGGCAAGGACTCCTCGAATGAGTCCGACTTAGGGCGTGGGATAGCACCCTTGACGGTGTTGGCGTCGAGGCCGTGGGCCACGAGGCGGGAAATCAGGAAGTCAATGGCATCCTTGAGACCACCAGCGTTGTTTCTGGTGTAACCAAGAACCACAAGATCTTCTGGGGCTGGATCAGGAGAAGAAGAGCCGTCCTCGTGGTTTTGAAGTTCGGCACTGGTATCCACATTGATGTCAACCTCGTATTGCTCCTTGAGCTTGGTACGAACGTCCGCGAGGAAGTCTGGCGACTGGAAGTACACCCGCAGCTCAGCGGAGCTTTGGAAGTGAAGCTCGTGGCTTTCCGGCACCATGCCTAGCAGGGCATCAACCGCCTGTGGGACCTGGTATTCGGGACCGGAGATGTTCACAACATCACTGGCAAGCTCGGTGCTGGGGAACTCAATCTTGCAGTTCCACTTCTTCTCCAACTCATCAATCTCCGTGATGCGAGCCAACAACTCGCGGTGGTATAGTCGGTTGATGACCACTCTCTCTGAGACATACTCGGCATCCTGGAAACATCATGGTCAGCTGGGTTTGAAGCAAGTGAGACGGAGAATACACATAAACTTACAACTTTCTCGACCATATCCATAATCTCCTGCTTGACAAGATCCAGGCTTTGGGCATTACGAGCAGGAGTCCGGCAGATCACATTGTCAACCTTGATGTCATCATCCTCCTTGCCCATTCCACCTCGGTCCATGGCGTTGGAAAACTTGACGAAGACCGAGTATTTCTTCATGATACGCTGGATGTGCTGTCCACCGATACCAATGATGCGCTTGTGGTACTGATCAGGTACATGGAATGAGATCGAAGCAGGCATCTCTTGCTCTACCAGATCGAGGCCGTTTTTGGTAGACTCATACTGGTTTCCGCAGACATCAATGTAGAAATTGTATTCATTGAAGCCATCAAAGATGATTTGGACATTGCCTGCTTGCTTGTCAGTTCTTCATCCTTACAGATGGACTATGGAGCAAACTTACTCTGACCCATGATCTTGTTGATCTTGCCGTTCTTCTTGCCGCTGACGAATTCCTTGTGTTCATTGGCCAGTTCTATCTTGACCCGCATTTGGTACTGGCTGCGGGTAACGAAGGGAATCTGGTTCACCACCGTCATGGCGGCCTTGACGGCATCGTCGGATCCGTTGATGGTGAAGGTCAGGTTATCGAAGCTCACCTCTGCTTCAGAGTTGGTGCAGATATCTGAGAGCATCGAGCGAACGTCGGCTGTTGAGGGGGCACGGATGCCACCCTGTGCAGGGTCGGGCATGATGATCCACCACGAGGCACTGTAAAATTGGCCGGCCTAGACAATATTAGCTGGTTTTTCCTCAAAGTTGTTATGCGTCCGTGTCGTACCAGAGCCATGATCTCCCGAACGGTCCGCTCGACATGCAAGACCTCGGTGCCTTGAATCCGAACCAGACCGCGCTGGCTGCCCAGCTGCGGGAAGAGAACGTAAGAGCCATTCATTTCCATCACCTTGCGAACTTTGTCCAGCCGGTCAAGCAAGATGTTGTCGATCTTGCTCGAGTTAACCACGACATCCTTGACGTAAATCTTGACGCCCATAACTAGCTCCCGAAGCTTTTGCTTTGCCCGAGCAATCTGTTCCGGCGTCTCTCCCGTAATGTATACCTCATCTTCACTTCGACGATTCGCACCAGGAGGGGTGTATCCGAAAATTCGAGGGAACGGGGGAGGGAAGTATATAGCGGTACCAGTGGCGGCTTCAATGAGCTTGATGTTCTTGCGAGTGCGACCACAGACCAAGGTGTGCATGGTAAGTTCCAGTTTGATGGCATCAACATGGCGTTTGAGCTATCTGTATGTTAGTCAACTGAATCCAAGAACTGTAACCTGGGAGGAGAACGCACAATTTGATCGATCATGATCAGAACCCGGGTCTTGGCATGTTCCGAGCTTTCCATGTCACCGTATATGGCGACTCGGAAGCGTTGGTCCAAGTCATTATCCGACGCATATCCATAGGAAGAAACAACTGCACTATCCGCGTCGTGAAGCTTGGGTGTGAGCAAGAAAATGTCTGTTCCGGTGTAGGCGGCGAGCGTATCCATGTGCTCGAGAACGCTCGCTCTAATTCCCTTGGGTGATCCATCCATAATCAAATGCATATCCATGTCGACAGTTGCACAGCGCTGATGAATCCAGAATACGGCAATTAGCAAGGGATTCGTTCTTTATCTTCTCCGCCGAGCTCCCAACGAGCCCAATGAAAAAAAAAATCGAGAAAAAATCGAAAACTCATCCACATACCAGCATGATCGGAGTATCATTCAAAATCTTTGCTCTCATCTTGCGCGCGGTCTCTCCGTCACCAGTCACACAGACATTGGTCACTAATCCGTTGGGTCGTCTTTGTAGCGACGGTACGGCCTTGGGCTCTGAAGAGGTGACAGTGGCTTCGATGCGACCACCGCTGGTTTCCGTGATCTGACGGCATAACCTCCGCAGTCCTTCGACATTGCTGGTGTGCACTGGGAGCTGATGCACTAAGGTACCATCGGGTGTGCCTTCTGGGAAGGTCCAGCGTTGCAAAGCGGCGGGACTGGCGTGCAAGACATCTTCGACATCGGGGCCGGCCAAGGTGGAGGAGAATGGAACGTTGAAGGACAGGTTAACGGTCGGGTCGATGCTCGTCGGAGGGGTCATGGGCGGAGCACCATGTGGCCGGCGAAAGGCCATATCGGTATGAGGTCTAGTGATCCCGAAGGTTGGCGTCATTCGTTCCCAACCATGACGGGCTTGGCCCGTGAAGTTGGAGATCTTGTGCATGACCGGAGGGGGTATAGAGCGGAGTCCTTCTCTCTCACCCCTACTGAACTTGGGGGTTAAGAGGGAAAGGGGATGGAGGGGGGTTGGAAAGAGATCAAGGCTACCGTTCTTGACAGGGATAGGAATGGCGCTGTGTGGGCGTTTCGGGAATGGTGGGAACGAAGATCGATCGATTGGGGGACAAGAACAAGAAAAAAAAAATAGAAAAAAAAAGAAGGGACCGGATCCACGATACCCGGATATTTAGTTTCAACAAAAACAAAAAAAATGATTTATCAAGAAAATAATTAGAGAATCGAAATTGACAATGAATGAAGAAGTTCGAAAGGGATCGAAGTTGTCGTTGTGCGGGTCATTTCATTACGGTAAAGATGGTCCAACGGAGGATATTACAGATGACTCTTCAGGTTGAATTGTTCCAATGTACACGCTATAGTAGATTCTTCAACACCTCTAGACCCAACTACTATTCACCATAAACTGTCTTTATTATTTGTTAAAGGGGAAGTGGTACGGAGTACACGCATCCACATTTTAGCACTGCCTCGCTGGCAAAGAATGCGGCCGATCCGACAGAATGACCTGGGCAAGGGTTTCTCTTGGCGCCATCAAATAGTCTCGGATGGTACTTTTTGACAGGTCTGAAGTATTGTCAGTGGGAGGTTTTGGAGAGAACGTACTCTATTAGTACTAGTAGAGACAGTATTCGACCTGAGAAACAAACAAGGAAAGAAGAATGAGGCTGGCTGCTGAATGTCAATATGAATCAGTCAGTTCAACTTCAACTTCGAGAACAGTTAGTCGAGATGACATCACGTGACGGTATCGGTCATACTTGGATCCAAAACAGGAAAACAAAAGTACCTTTTTTTTGGTGAAGTGGGAGGGTCCTGGGAACTTTGGAGACTTTGGGGGCTTTGGAGGGGGAGAGTCGAATGCTTGGCTTTGGCACCGTCGCCGTTGGTGCATCTGATGGCAGATCCAGATTTTAGACCATTGAATCAAAACTTAGGATCCGAGTCCTTCCGCGTCTCCAACAGCAGCCATCCCACCGATTCCTACTTCTCATAGGTCGCGGGAGAAGAAGCCCTGTGCGACGTATCTGAGATCCACTTCAGAGAGGCCATGGGCCCCGGCTGGCCCGGACACGGCCACCGACCTGATTCAACTTGCACCTAGAGGGAGGGGGTTCTCAGCCCAGTGGATCAAGAGGAACCTATTGCCGCTGCTGATGCCTGAAAAGGGGGAAGAGGGAAACGCACCACCTCTCTCCACTCCCTCTTTTGCCACCCAAGCCCATGTGCCACAACTCCACGGGGAAGCAAATAGTTCAACTCTTGTTATGCCCAAAAAAAAAAAAAAAAAAAAAAAAAAAAAAAAAAAAGCGGGCCACAATTCATTGTTTGAAATCGTACCACCAGAAGCTTTCAAGGAGGCAAACTCATGTAGCCCATACAGTAGTAGGTTGGTAAATGAGGGGAGAAAAGGTAGGACAAGGTTGCTCTAAAATGGTCGACGTCATTGTCTCGTATGGCGTGGTGGGTCGCCTGCTTCCAACAATCAAGACAACTCGAGGTCTCGAAATCGCTTCCGACTGGATGGACCGTGGAGGTGATCACTTTGAAAGCTGACTGCAGCGTGCCGCATCCCCAGTTTCTGGCCCCAACTACATAGGTCGTCGCTAACAGAGGCAGCTTGAGACGTGTTGATCGGCGTGACCTTCACCAGCTTGACCTTAACCCCCAAAGTTAATTGCACCAATAGAAACGTGAACCTCTTGTCTCGGAAACCTTCGTCATCTTCAACCGATTTGAGCTACTTTTGTTTCATGTAGTTGGTTTGGAAACCGAGTGGGTCTATCTTAATATCCAGGTGCACCTTTCTATACCATCCTCACGTTTGAATTTACATAATTGAAGTACAATTGCTGATAGTCCTATACATCCGACTTTACATATCAAGCCGATCATCCCAGCCACTGATCAATTGATCAAGCCAACATCCAAGATTTTGCTTTTCTCCAATCCTTCAAACCTGGGAAACGGCCTAGCGTACCGTACCTAGTACCCGGTACCTAGGAAGTATGATGTATGGTGAACCGGGGAAGAACCTTGGAAGCCCACTTTAATATCTTCAAAGGCGAATCAGGAACTTCAATTTGTGAGAAATGTATCACCATGAACGAGAAAAGCCCAAAGTATCACAGTATAGGTAGTTAACTTGGAATGATCACTGTTTATCCTGTTGATCGGACTTAATCCCGATTCAGATATGCGTCCCAAATCGCCAACGCCTGCTCAAACCGCTCAGCAGAACACACAAATCCCACCCTCAAATAGCCCTTAAAGTCCATTTCACCTTCCGTGCCAAAGGTCGCACCCCCTGGCACAATCAACAGTCCAGTTTCCTGAACAAGCTTCTCACAGTAGACCTTATCATCCACCGGTGCGCCGCTATCAGGATCTACCACCTGCACAAATCCCGCGGACGCACCACTTGGCTTCACCCAACGCAATTGGTCTGCATGCGACGCAATAAACTTCTCCAGAACAGACAGGTTGCGCTCGCAGATAGACAGCGATCGCTGGAGGACCCTCTCTCGTACCTGGGCATCAAGAGTGTAAGCCGCGATCTCCCCGTCTATCTGCGACACCGAAATACTAGTATAGTCCCTGGCCATAACGACCTGGTGCACCAGGTCCGCGCTAGGGGAAATAACCCAACCAACTCGGATGCCGGGCAATGAGTATGACTTTGATAGGCTGGATGTAGCGATAATGCGCTTGTACCGCCCGGCAAAGGAGATGATCGAAGGAGGATTCTCAATAGATTGACCGTGGAAGAGAGGACGGAAAACTTCGTCGCTGAGAATTATAATGTTTCGCTTTTCGGCAAAGGAAACAATCTCTTCAAGGACTTCGGAAGGGATCAATGCACCGGTCGGATTGTTGGGGTTGCTGTTTAGCGAATCACGTTAGCGATTTTCCAGAAGCGTAGATGTTGTGCCTACTTGATAATGATCATCTTTGTATTTTCTCGGACGAGTGACGAGAGCTCAGCTGGATCAGGGATCCATCCTCTTTCCTCGCGGCTGCGCCATAACGAAACCTCTGCACCAGCGCGGCGGGGTACATCGTAAAGTTGTTGGTATATCGGATACTGGCAGACGACATGATCGCCTGGGCCAAGAATTGTATCCAAGATCAAGAAGTTGGCTGATATGGCGCCCTGTGTGAGGGTAAGAGAAAGCTCTTTGGCGGGGTCGGTCACATCTTTGGTATAGAGTGAGAGGATGTTGTCTCGAAGACTGGGGCTTCCCGTGACACCGCCATACAATATAGCACTCGAGGTATTGATGGGACTGGCTGACGAGTCAGAGGCTTGAAATTGCGAAAGTTCGTTTAGAGATAGTGGATCCACGCAGGTATCTAATATTGACGCAGTGTTAGGAATATTGAAGTGAGACTAATGGAGCATTGCATGTGACCGGGAATGTACCGTGAAGATATGCGCTAGCAGAAGACTTTCAAATCATAAATAAGCTACAGAGCGTGAATTGATCGAGAGGGTGGACAACGAGGGCTTACTTTGAACTGGCGAACTATGAGAATCGATGTTGAATGTTAGCGGAGTGCCTATTCCTAATGAAAACCGAGAACCCGGTGTATAATTACCCCAGTTATCAAGAGCAAACGGCTTGACGTGGACCATCTTTACTATTGTCGGGGGTTTTATAGATACCTGAAGAACTAAAACATGGAATATTGAGGGGCTGCCAGGAAGCTTAATGTAGCCCCTCAAATACAATTGGATGAGTCACGCGTTTATCTTCAATGTTTGACTCATGCAGTATAACATTATAACGGTGGAGCAGTCAATGATAAGATTCCAGATAATGTGTCCTGAAATTCCCCCGCAACAGAGATAAGCTTAACCACTTTCTCAGCTACCTCACGAGCAGATGCTTCTCCAACGAAGAAGAAATGACTGCCCGGAACAGGAAAACACAGCCGCCCTGGAGCTGCATGAACCAAATCCATCAACTCCTGCCACCTCTCTGTCCCCTTAACTCTTTGTAAACCCCGTTTCCCAACCATAGCTTCTAATTGATAGGTGAGCAGGAAGCCCCAGCTCGCCCGATCAGCCAACGCGTGACTAGCATCAACAATCCCAGTTGGATAAAGAGCCGTAATAAACGGCAGATTGGCCACATCAAAGACTCCCGTATCCTCTTCGTGCGTCAACTCGTCTTGAACAAAAGCTCCCACCCCATCATATTTCATCCGTACACCCGTCAAATTGATCGGTGTGCCTCCCACATACTCGCGTAAGAAAACGTCTTTAGGGACTGCAGTCTGGCCATCATTGAATTCCTCCATCAATTGGACTTGCTCGTAGAAATTACCCAATCGATCAGGGATGCAAAAGTACCCCGCCTCGCTGCACGCCATACCCGGCGCCGGATTACGAATCTTCGAGATTCCAGGCGTGGCAGCGAAGCCGATGAATTGCTGGACTTCGAAGCCTAGCTTTTTAGCTGCAATGTTGAAAGGAACAATCATTCGGCCGCCCATACTCCACGCGATGAGAATGATGGACCGTGTAGACAGGGCTTTCTCTTCGATAATCTTTTTGGCTGTCGTGGCAGCTTGATGACCCCAGTCTGGGATTCGGAAACTGGCACCGGTGCTCGGCATTATTTCGGGGGTTGTTTCGAGTGGGTAGGAGAGTGATAGGACGTTGAACCCATGATTGCTGAGCTGGTACGCTAGGAAATCCTTGGGGTTTGATCCTTTGTGTCCGCCATAAAATATTCGTGCGAGATGCATCGAGCCAGGTATGCACACAACTAATGGGTTGGGTTTGGGTTGTTCATCTTCTGGTTTTGTGGCTTGCAAAGCTGGCTGGTAGTGATATATTGTGGGGAATCCGCATATTGTGTCGAGAACTTCCCCTGGATAAAGTGAAGGATCTCCAATGTGGTCTGTCATAACGGGTTCAAAGCCGAAATTTAGGTAGAATTCCAGATCAAGATGTGAAAAGAGTCGGAGAGCAACCATTGGTGACTAGATTTGTTCCCCGCGTTCCCCCCACGTTCTCCAGGGCTCCAGATGTGAGATCCGTTACCAGTTGACATTCATCACGTGCGGGCTGCAAAGGGTCCAGACTCCAGGCTATAACCTACGCGCTCTTTACTTCTTTACTTTTATCTGATATAAATGGATATTTTGCAGATAACATGAGTAACTGAGTAATGTAGGTGGAGAATTCTCCTCAATCTGATATTTGAGACTTTCATACATGTATGTAAAAGAAGTGGGCTTTTGAATCATTAACATCTTTTGCATAGCTTCATCGAAAGACAGGTCAACTGCCATTGATCCATTATAAAATATTTTTAATCAAGCTTAGACCCCTGATGTATGAAAGGAAGCTTCCTTTGCAGAATCATCGATAGTTTCTAGAACATCAAATCCGACAGGAAGCTTCTTTGCCACACGAACAGGATCCCAGATAGACTTAGATTGACGGAAAATCTCATCAATCTCCTCAAGTGACCGGCCCCGAGTCTCCGGATAAAAGAAATATATGAGAACACAGCTTCCTATACTGGTTGCAGCATAAACAATGTCGTATTTCCAACCAATGCTGTCGCGTGCGACCGGAGTGACTTCAGCCACCATGAAGTTGAAGAGCCAACTAGATACGGCCGTCGCAGCCGCAACAATATGGCGGATTGACAGCGGGGCGATTTCCGAACCGTACATGAATGGCATAATGAACATGCCGATGGGGAGGCAGTACATGGCGAAGAAGTAGAAGAACACTGCTGCTTTGCCGGTAGCTGGGTTTGACAGATCTGATGTCAAGCCTGCAACGGCCGCTTGGGCTACTACCATGGAGCCCGTGGAGAAAAGCATCATGGGACGACGGCCAACTCGGTCGACCAGGAAAATCGCAGTTAAGGCGCCGAGAGCCAACGCCATTTGCAGACAAGCGGAGAAAATTCTAGCATCGCTGCCGGAGTAATGAAGTGTTTCCTCGAAGATGGATGTAGAATAGCCCGCGATCACGTTAATACCGGTCATTTGAGTGATCATCGTTCCGCTTGCCGCGACCAATAATCGTTGGAGGTGCCTGTTCTCGTTCATCGAGAAGGGATTTGCGGAGTGTTGGCTGTTCCTTGCAAGCGCGGCCTGAATCACAGCAATCTCCTTGGACACCGAGGTGTCATCTTGAGGTAGACCCATCAGTCTTGCCATGATGGCGGTTGCTTCTTCAATTCTTCCCTTCTTGACTAGGTATCGAGGAGATTCCGGAAGCCATGGAGTGAGCGAGAGAATAATGGCAATGAAGATCAGCTGAAGAGCGATGGGGAATCTCCAGCTGACCGAGCCTGTTGTATAGAACATGCCGAAGTTGACCCACGATGCGATAGCCAGTCCGCTCAGCGCAAAGACACCTTCTACCAATACAAGCTGTCCTCGCTTGGTGGCACTGGATGACTCACTCACGTACATGGGAACGGTTCCTGTATAGATGCCGATTCCCACACCTATATCGTGATGTTAGCTCGCTGATAGACAAACTTTCGACTAAAGATGGACATACCTGTGACAATTCTGCCAACGAGAATCTGGGCAAGGGAGTACGTGGATGCTTGGATCACCACGCCCACAGTGCAGATGAATCCGGCGACCAACATCGTCTTGGGCCTACCCAGCTTATCACCAATAGCCAGGCAAGATAGTGCGCCAATTGCAGAACCAAGCTCAAAAATAGCCACGACAAGACCTGTGAGTAACTATCAGTTAACAATTTCGCCAAAAAACAGTTTTGGTGTGTGATGAATGACTAACCTAGAATCGTGGAGTTGTGCGATGCCTGTGCGCCTGTAGTGTTGACCGTGTCGACCTGCGGGATCGCAGCCAAGAAACTGGGCAGCGTGGTGAAGCCATTCATAATAGACTGGTTATATCCCTGGACCAGAAATGCGACCGCACCAAGAACGGCGATCATGCGCTGAAGACTCTGCCCCTGTACATTGTGGATGCCCATATTGGTCTGGACTCTGGAGATTGTCCGCCAAGAGAAAATCAGTGTTTAGGAATATCCTAATTGATATATGCACATGTGTGGACTAGGACTGACAAGGATCTCGAGTTGGGAAAATAGAAAATCATGCTTACGAGTCATCGAGCGACGATCACAGCTCTCGGGGATTCAGAATCAGTTCACGGAGTACCCCTGCACTCCCCGGGTATGACCCACTGTGTCCACTGTGTGTAGCGGCCCAAGCGATAACATTGAATATGAATGGTGCCGATCTTCAAGAATGAGGGTCTGCATCGAGATCTAGCCAATCAGGATTAAATTGTTCTCCACTTTAAAAGTTTCTAAGCAATTAGTTCGCAAAACTATTGAGATTGAATTTCCGATCATCGACATTCAACTCTGCTATGACAAGTACTTGTAGCCCCAATGCCTTTCTTACCAAGTATTGAGTGCTACTATTTCAGGCACTTGAGTCAACTGGTGCTGGCTGAAATAGACTTTTATATAAGCCATATAGTAACTACTACTAGAGTAATTAAAGTCACATTGAACAACCAGTACCTAGTAGTAGCTTTCTAACTTCAAATGTTGAATGCAATCTGCTATAATTAATCTACGTGCTTTATACTACCAGGCCATTTGATATTGATTATTGATTTCTCTTGTTTTACAAAATTTAAATGTTGTGTAAACATGTCATTAATGTTTGGTGAGCAAAACATTGAACCTTGAAGTTGGAAGTGAGACCAGCAACTTCTGTTTACACCTGTGAGGTGTGTCAACAATTACTACTAGTACTCGTAACTGTTTTGGCTTCTTCTTCTTCTTCTTCCTCCTCTTCCACTTACCTTTGCTTATCTCTCCATCCCCCTCCTCCCTCCTCTATCACCCTATCCCTGACCTTTTATTTTATTTCTTCGTGGAAACAACTCGAAGCCCCTGGTCCCCATAACCTACCGGGCCCGGACAATCCTGGGCTTTTTGATGATGAATAAACCCAAAGCCTTCAAAAAAAATGCAAGATAAGCTAGCGTCCTACTACAGGGTTTTCAACATCCCAGTACCTTTCGGTATATTACGCATCACGCCAAAAAACCGAAGCTTCTCCTCCCTCCCTCCTCACATCCTCATTCCTGTTAGTTATTAACTCCCTACCCATCGCCACCTTCACCGATTCTTGAACTTGAATACACGTCTTACAGATGATGAGAAGCAAGAATCATAGATGCTATGCTGAATTACATATTGTCATTCTGATGTGAGACTGTGTCTGGATTTGTATTGAGATTGGCTGCTCACAAGATATACATGGACTTGGCTAACTTTCGTGATATCTAGGTAAAGCTAGGTACTCTACTTCAGTCATTCAGTCATCGTGGATTTGTTAGATTGTTTATAAGGTGTGTCTCGCCATTCATCATCACCTTCCCTGATCTTCGAGTTTGAATACACGCCTCGTAAATGATGACAAGTAAGGTTCGTCATAAATACTATGCTGACGCAAACATCGATATTCTGATACGAGACTGTGCCTGGTTGCGCATTGGGATGTTATTTACCATAGATGCATGAACTTCCTTGACTAACTTTCGTGATTTCTAGGTAAAGTTGGGTACCATACTTCAGCAATTTGATTATCATGGATTTTTTTGAAATATTCCACCGGTGCTAAGTCATGCATCTGCGAGTGAAAGCCGGAGACGGCCAGTAATTCTGAACTGTGCAAATGACTGCTTGGTGGTTTTTTGATCAGAAAACTTGACGCACTTCTATTGGGATATATTTCATTTCATTAAAGGTAAACAGATCAACCCCCATGATGAGCTTTGTGGAATGCATTCATGATGATGATACTTGCCCTCATCGGAATTAACCATGCCGACCATCTTGAGACCTGATCAAAGCACTGCGCATATTTCTAGAACTTGCTACAGCGCACGTTTTCACTCTGTTCCGGTCATACAGTAACTAACTCGCAAATATCTTTTAGACCCGAGAACCCAGAACAGAGCCCGAGCGCCAGACCCAACAAAGCTTGGAGATCACAGCCATTGATACTGGTATAATCTTGGGATTTCCTTACAATAACAGTTCACTCTGTGTCATGCATGAGACATGGTGATTCTTCTATGGACTGGGATGATAATCAAAGCCTCGCAAATGACGACTAAAACGAGAACTCGATGATTCAAAACATGAGCATAATGAATTTCTTTCTGATGCGAGGCAAAGATATCACGCAATTCGTCGAGATATGAGTTGTGATTAAATAGAACGGATGATAAGGTATACCAAGGATGGAAAATTCTATTTATTATTGAGCCTGGGTTCCATCGAGATATGGTATTGATACTGAACATTGAACTTTTAGATTCCTTGAAAAACAAATTTTCTGTTCTTGAGCTCCTTGATTAGTACCTGTGCCATTTCAATGTTTTCAGTGTTCAAATGTTCACCTTCGTCATCTCTACTAAATACCACTTCACTAGTGCTTAACATGCTGTAACCATGCCGGACGACATGCCTATAATATGTCCCTTATAATAGAAATCTTCAAATGTTGACGTCGTACTGTGATAATGTAAACATTGAAGCCAGTTGAACCAACAATTAGGGGTTGAGGCTTCAGAATAGTTAACTTTACATAAGCTAAATGATAGATCATACACGCCAAATGCTAATGCGAATGCATACTTGAAAAATGAAAGGCTAAAAACAGAAGCGGCTTAGTAATGCTGAGGACCGCGATGCACGGGCTCCGTATTTCCATCCAACGCCAGGCGATTTCCATCATCACCTTCATAATAACGTCGTTCCCGAACGTAATACGGCCGCTCAACATAGTCACCCACGGGTCTCTCATCCATGTACACTTCCCGGCCAGGCCCAGTAGGGCGAGTACTCCCAACGCGTTGAATGACATCATGGGTCTGCTCCTCATACCGATGTTGAGGAGGTTGAGGTCGCACACTAGCAGTGCGAATCACCCTCTCTTGGGGGAGAGGAGGCTCTTCTACATAATTTTGACGACGAGGTATGTACTCAGCAACCTGCACACTACCAGCACGAGAATATGGCTCATGTCCTTCCAGAGGTGCAGCGTAAGTTTGTCTTCCACCAACAACAGGCCGAACATAATCAGAAGTGACGCGCCGGTAGACAGGCTGGGGAGGTGGCATTTCTTGAATATATCGGTTCTCAAGGTAGGGTTCTTGGACGATCGATGGAGCACGAACACTGGCAGTGCGAATAGGAGTTCGGTCTTCGTATACCTCGCCCTGTGGAGCCGGGGCACGAGATGGTGGACGAGGCGGTGGCGCCATAGTTTGAGTCCTCCGAGATGGTACCATTTCATACTCATTGCCGTGCTCATCAACAAAAAATCGGCGAGGAGGTGGAGGCATGACCCGAGTCGGTTGAGGTTCTTCATAATATTGTGCTCGGTAGGCTGGCTGTGGTTGATCGTCTACCTCAACGAATCGTGATCCATAAGGCGGATGGTCATCGTAGTACCTGGTTTGTTCTGGTAGGCGTCTTTCAACGACTGCGTAGGATGCAGATCTAATACCGTGCGGGTCGTGCTCAATGTATCCTCGGGAATATTCGGGTTGTCGAGCGTATTGAATATTGGCCACTCGTTGCATGTTGGGATCGTCACGCCTGATGCTCACTCGAGATGAAGTCCGTGGTGGTCCTTGTTCAAAGGGGACTTCACCATACTGATCAACCTCATATATTGGTGCTCGACCTGACGGCTCGCGTCGTTCAACCACGGGGTTGTATCCCGGTGATGAGATGTCAATGTATACAGGCTGTTCACGAGGCTGTCTGTTTTTCGATATGGCAGGGTCATCAGTGAAAGGTGGTGGGGATACCGGCTCCTCTTTAATGTAGGCATCAGAATGATCAGCATTCTGCCGCTTGTGGGATACTGGAGCATCAGGACCCTTCTCCTGCCTTCTTCGCTTTCGAGAAATGGGCTGTGGGGCTGGACCATTAGGACTGGCCCGGCCAGACTCGGGATCGGGGTAAACTCGATCTAATACATGTTCAAACCGATCATCCCGAATTTGCTGGACTGAGGGGACCTTTTGAGTTGCCAAGGGGGAGACACGAGAGGGTCGAGGAGCTGCTGGGGAGGTGATGTGGTTTCGGACTACTGTGACATTGTTCCCAGATGAAATTCCTTGTACGTCCCGAGACTGCTCTGCGTATCTAGCTCTGCCTTGGCCATTTGTCGCCTCTCGTTGATGATCCCTGTGGTCAATTGGCGGGGCCACCGGTGCAGGAGGCGAGTATTCGGGTTCCTCTAATGGTTCAACCGGCTGAGCTTTGTGATGCCGGCGAGCGGCCTCGGTTTGGCTGGGGCGCAGCTGCTTCTGGGAATGGGGAATGCGGTGGTCAGCAACAGAGTAAGCATCTTGCATTTCCTGATCAGATCCAGTCCTGTTCAGAGCTTCAAGCCGCTGCAACTCATCTGCAAATTGCTCTACCGGAGCCCTTGCTGCTGCACCTAGTGCCTGAGCCGGGACCACGGGAGATGGGTTCTGAAGCTCGCCAACAAGAGGCGGCGAATCAGGTGCTTTACTGGAATAATATGAATTCCCATCAAACGAGGTCTCAGATGGATCGCTCAGAGAGACAGGTTTCACAAGGTCAAGTGCCCTATTGAGAACATCTGAAACGTCAAAGTTCGGCTTCGTGTCCTGAACTGTAGGTTTCTGTTTTAAATCCTGCTTCTTCTGATCCAACTGATCACGCAGGGTTCTTTCCACTCTCTGTCGTTCTAATTGAAGCTCCGCCCTGACTAGATCATCCGATTTTGTCAAGAATATGGGATCGATTTCTGACGCCGGCTTAGCAACCACGCGAGCGATTGGTGCTCCACTGGTAGTAGCAGGAAATGGCGCGTTTCTAGGCGGCGTAGGTGCCTGAATGGCTTGAGAATGGCGAGTGGTATTCATGGGAGGTACAGGCTCTGAAGTTGTAGGATTGCTTTTCATCGCCTGTTGGGTCAAATGGCCATTTTGACCTGGTTGAGCCTTTGGCTTGCGCACAAACTTCTGGGGAACCTTGAGGCGCGGATGTGACCCTGAGAAAATCTCATCGCTGATTCTCAGAATCTTCTCATATTCCCGTACCTCATTGGATAGTATTGACGCGGAAGATGCGATCGGCCCTGCTGTAAGGTGAGTCGCGGTCCCATGGGCTGCCGCCATGATCCAAGGAAAGCTTGGGGGGAGAGATGAAAGGGATCAAGGTGAAGCTAGAGCAGTAGCTGCTTAGAGTAGTGGCAATAAAGTGATCAGTAGAGGGGAATATAACCTCCTATCACACTCCACACTGTTATTCGAGCGGTCAAAAGAAATGGCTTGATTACTTTTCTCAGATCGCAAGAACGGACTTGAAGCAAAAACAAGAAAAAGTGACGACGGGTGCTTTTTACGCTAAGGCGTATTAGGTAACGCGGCTTCTTCTCCGCGCTGCCAATGATAAGTCCCCAAACCAACTCGTTCTACTTTGGGTCCCCGACTGATCCCTCTAATTCCCCATGCCTCGCTCGTTCTTCTCCTTACCTGCTCGTCAGTTTCTTCGCCCTATTTCAAATATATCACGGTCACCCATCTCTCTCTCCCAACCCAATCGATACTTTACAATGACTGCCGATCAGGCTAACGGAGGTGACTCACGGCCGGTGTTCTTCTTTGACATTGACAACTGTGTAAGTTCAACGGCGATTGACCGGAGATTAACCCTGAATATGACTGCATTGGAAGTGACTTGCTAATTCAAAGCGTTATGTTTTAGCTTTACTCCAAAGGTTCGACTGCCAGGGCAATTGCGACTACTACATATAACAAATTAAGCAGCATTGCTGACCCTTGCGCCCAGGATGCAACATTCATGATGAGATGCAGAAGTTGATCAGTAGGTCATCCTAGCTTACTATAACCTACTGTCATGTGCGCTGGGACTGACCGCCATTGCAATATAGACAAATTCTTCTGCAAGCACCTCGATCTTACTACGGAAGATGCGCATATGCTGCACCAGAAATACTACAGGGAGTACGGCCTTGCCATTGAAGGGTTGACTCGCCACCACAAGATCGACCCGCTCGAGTTCAACGAAGAGGTGGACGATGCTCTTCCCCTCGATACAATCTTGAAGCCAAACCCCAAATTGCGCACTCTGCTAGAGGCCTTGGATACCAGCAAAGTGAAGCCTTGGTTGCTCACTAATGCGTATGTGAGCCATGGAAAGCGAGTGGTAAAGCTGTTGGGTATTGAAGATCTGTTTGAGGGTATCACGTACTGCGACTATGCCCAGTTGCCGTTGGTTTGCAAACCGAGCCAGGATATGTATGCAAAGGCAGAGAAGGAGGCTGGGGCTCCCAGTACTGAGTCGTGCTACTTCGTCGGTAAGTCGCCTTGAAATCCGTGACGTCTTGTGTCAAAGTCTAGATGCCTCGAGTATGTGCTGATCTTTTCGAACGTTCAGATGATTCATATCTCAATTGCAAGCATGCAGCGGCCCGAGGTTGGTCAACTGCTCACTTTGTGGAAGAGGGAGTCGAGATTCCTCGCGTCCCAGCATCAAAGTATATGATCTCAAACCTTGAGGAGCTACGTGTCCACTTCCCCGAAGTCTTCAGGGCGTAATACGGACCTGCTCACCTGAACAGGAATTTGTTTTGACGAGTTCAACGATTTTGTTTCTTATTACTAGAGCCTAAAGGTTGTTGTACATACTACTAGCCACTCCCTTTGGTTGCGGTCGCGATTTATTTCTGGGGATTGACCAAGTTTACATAGAACAATAGACTATCATTCTAATTATTAAGATACCCCCCAACTTATAAAACAAAATCTTTCCGCCTGTTTTAAATGGAGCAGATGTTTGTTTCTTGTTGAAAACGAGCTGGCTGCGCGTACGTACATAGTACTACTCAAGTGGTGCTAGTAGTATGTCATCATTTATGCCTCAGGCAACAATTGATCGGCGCCGCGACTCCTTAGTGTCTCCGTCCCTCTTCTCCCAACTCACATCGACAAATACCTTTAGCTACAATTTGAGCGCATTGTGGGTCCTTGAACCTTTGTCCTCACCATGTCTGGTCAAGATATATCACCTGGCACGGTGATCACCTTGACCGACGGACGACAGGCCATCGTGCGGTTCATTGGCAGCACTCACTTCGCAGTTGGAGATTGGATAGGCGTTGAATTGACAGACGCTACGGGCAAGAACGATGGCGCAGTCCAAGGAGAGCGATACTTTGATTGCGAACCAGGTTATGGCATGTTCATCCGACCGACAGCCGTGGGCGCGGTTTTACAGCAAGCTCCGCGGGAGAGTAAACAAAGGGCTAGAGCCGGTACCAATGCAACTGCCGGCAGACCATCGATCTCAACAGCTGCAAAAAAGCCACCTGGAGTACCACCGAGTGCGATTAAAAGACAGAGCGTCAATGCATCTACTCCCACCCCGGCTGGGAAGATGGCCCCCCGGTCGTCTCTAAGGGTATGTTATGATCTTCGGCAATGTCCCGCGCAAAGTACTTATTACTATTTATAACTTCAGTCTCCAACGAAATCCCCAACGAAACAGCTATCCTCGGGCGCCCCTGCTCGTCCTTCGATGGGTGGTACTTCGCGCACTTCCACCGTGGCATCTAATCGACCTCGGCCAGCACCTACCACCCGACCCTCAGTCGGCCCATCCTCAACCTCGGCATCAACACCCAGGTCCTCTCGTACATCTGTGTCTGGCTCGGCTAGGACTTCGCGACCAGGATCTCAAACCAACGTATCAGCGCCCGGATTATCGAAACGGCCCTCCCTACGCCAGGTTGTCCCTACAAAAGTGTCAGATGGGGGGGAAACAGCAACAAGAGATCCATCGGAAGAGCCAACGGATGTTGAATCTCCAGATAACGAAGATGGTCAACAGGGTTCCGAGATGGCACTCCCGCCCGCGGCTAGGTCCTCTCGCCAGTCCATGGCTGCCACGCGCTCTACGGCCCCTCGGCCTGGACCTACAATGTCCACGACTCAGCGCCCGGGGCAAAGCGCTGCTGTCAATCGAGAGCTGGAGGAGCTTCAAACTAAGCTCCGCGTAATGGAGAAAAAGCGGACTGACGATCGTGAAAAGATGAAGGCCCTCGAGCAGCTGCAGTCTGAGCGTGATAAATTCGAATCTATCATTCAAAAGTTGCAGGCGAAATATCAGCCCCAGCAAATGGAAATTACGGATTTGCGCAAGAAACTGAGGGATACTGAGGCTCGTTTGGAGGAAGTCGAACGGATGCAGGCTGAGCATGAATCTCTCATGGAAATGGCGGGTCTCGACAGGGAGATGGCAGAAGAAACCGCCGATGCCTTCAAACACGAATGCGAAGCGCTGCGGTCTAAGATGGAAGAGCTTCAATTAGAGGTCGAGGTTCTCCGCGAGGAGAATGAAGAGTTCAGCCAAGTCACAAGCCCCGAGGAGCGATCTAGCCATGGATGGCTGCAAATGGAGAAAACCAACGAACGCCTTCGCGAGGCTCTTATCCGACTACGCGATATGACGCAGCAGCAAGAATCAGACCTGAGAGACCAGATCAAGGAATTAGAACAAGACCTTGAAGAGTACTCCGCTGTGAAATCTGATTTCGAGGCTTCGAAAGAAAAGCTGCTGGTTGCAGAGACCAATGTTGATGATCTCAAGCAGCAACTAGAGACTGCTCTGGGTGCCGAGGAGATGATTGAAGAGCTTGCCGACAAAAACATGCGGTACCAGGAGGAGATCGGTGAGCTCAAAGCTGCCATTGAAGACTTGGAGGCTTTGAGAGAAATCAGCGATGAACTGGAGTATACCCATGTTGAGACTGAGAAACAGCTCCAAGAAGAGATCGATTATCGTGATGGCGTGTTCAACGAACAATCCAGGAAAATCACCCAACAAGATGAAGTCATTGAGGATTTGGAGTACACATTGTCTCGCTTCAGAGAACTAGTGACGAACCTCCAAGCTGATTTAGAAGATATGCGAGCGTCTCAGCAGATCTCAGAAGCCGAGGCCACTGATCTCACGACACGATCTCGCGCAATGATGGACTTGAACATGAAGCTGCATGCCTCGGTATCAAAGGCTCAGACAAAGTCCATCGATGTTGAACTCAAGCGTATGGAGGCAGAAGAAGCCGCACAACATCTTTCGATTGTGAAACTCTATTTGCCTGAATACTATGAAGGCGAGCGGAATGCCGTCCTGTCTTTACTTCGATTCCAGCGTGTGAGCTTCAAGGCTGCTGTGATGAGTGGCACGATTCGTGAGCGCATCGCCGAGCAATCTGCAATCTCAAGCCACGAGGAAATCTTCAATGCTTTGGGGGTCTCTGAGCATCTTCTGTGGATCTCGACTGTTTGCGATCGGTTTGTGACTTATATTAATGCCTGCACACCGGAACAATTCAATAGCACAAAGGCCGCTTTGTTTGAAATGGAGCCTGTGGAGCGCACACTTAACTTCTGGATTGAGAATTTGAAGAAGAACGAAGTCAACATGAGCAAGTTTTCTGTCGAATTGCAACGATCTATCGCTCTTCTCGCGCATCTGGCAGAAACCATTCTTCCATCGAGTCCGGAGAACTTTGCAGGTGAGATATGTATGCGTGCAAACTTATCTCAGGCATACCTCGACCATGCTGCTACGGCCATCGCTCGACTGAAAGTTCTCATCCAGTCCAAATTGCCTGCTCCAAAGAAAGCCGGCGAAGGAAATGAAGAGAGTGAGGGTGACGAAGTCGATACAAGCAATGAAGAAATTGAATTTGCTTTCAACAAACTCGATGCTTTTGTTTCCCATGCTCGTGGGTCCAAAGTAGCGATGGGCAAAATCTACCGGGCTGTTGAAGATTTACGCTCAAGATCTCTTGTACTTTCAGAGCAAGCCGATGAACCATTCAAGAAGACTGAGGTCTTCACGCGAGGGCTCTCAGAACTTGCTCGAAAGCTGGGCGAAGCTGTGCTTAGCCTAACGAGTGATGAAGGTCGTGTTGAGCCCTACACTCTCCAGGAAATTCTGGACAGTATGTCGCAAGCCGCCACCGCTTTTCTGCAGGGCTCGGACAATCCCACCGACGGAAATGACCCGCTCGCCTTGCTATTAAATACATTGCGGGACCTGGCCAGCCAACTTGATGAGCTCGACTCAATCTCCTCCGATCTTTCTCGAACTACTGAGTTTGAGAGAGGTGCATTCCCTTGGATTGCGCGTGCAGCGGAGCTCAAGTCCAACAAAACCATTTCACCGGACGCCGACGAAGAGATTCGTCGCCTCAAGAATGAGGTTCATGAAGTGTCCACCGCCCTTGGCGTTAAGGACAACACTCTGGAAGAGCAAGGTATCAAAATCGAACTCCTCGAGTCGCGGATGAAGGAAGCAAGCAAGAAAGCATCCATGGTCAAGGATCTTGAGGCCAAGATTGAAGAGAGTCAGACTATGAGCGCCGAGCTGGAGAAGACTGTCGAACGACAGAAGAAGGAGCTTCAAACCGCCGAAGCAGAACGAGACGAATATAAGAATCGCCTCGAAAGAATGAAACGCGTTTCTGGAACTGCAGGTGTCACAACTACAGGCGGTGGTCTCGTCATCGATACCGAGGCTTCTTTGGCGGCAATGCACGAGAACGAAACTCTTCGTGCCGAAGTGGAAAGTCTTCAATCCGCCGTGCGTTATCTGCGCGAAGAGAACCGCCGTGCGAATCACATGGACCCGTATTCTGTCCAACGTTCAACTGATATGTACGCCTGGCTGGATGCACCTCTTACTCGCTCGACTCCTACGGCAGAGCAAGAGAAAATACAGCGCACAGCTCTGGAAAGCCGTGATGTCTTTACTCATCTGCTCAAGCTCACCAAGGACTCTCGTGTCCCAGATCTGAAATCTACAATGGTCCCACGGGACAACGAGGAAGAAGGTACTATCAACCGCACCGCATGGCGTCCATCCAAGTCTCGACTCCGGTACCAAGTGCTCCGGCAGCGTGAGAATTTCGAACACTGGTCCGAATGGCGTGACGACATCGTCAACCATGAGCGCGAACAAGATCGACTGGCTGCTGCCAAGCGCGAGCGTGCGCTGCGTGATCGCATTCCGAAACATGCCCACAAAGCCTCTGTTGAGTTCCCCCAGGGCCTTGGTCATGGCATGATGGGTCGTGCATGGCAAATCCTGGGCATGCAAAATCCCCATAAAAACAGCTCACAAAGCGGTCCTGTTCCCGATGGTCTGGAAATTGTGTCAGTGGAGTGAGTTTGCCTCGAATCTCTTAGCCTGTATAGTACAGACGATGCGCAAGTGCTTTCGTCTTGATTTTCTTTCTTCATGTGCATCCCTTTTGGCTTCGACAAGATACCCTCGCTGCACATATTTTCATCACATATCATTGTGTCAATTCTATCCATGTGCAATACATTTTAGGCCATTTGGCTGAAGATAAGACAATGCATCAGTATGTCCAAATACAAATGCCTCGTAGTACTATGTAACCCTTGGAACAAGATCGGGTCCCGGAGAGGTCCACTTCCAAGGATTTGGGAAAATGAACACAACTCAAGTTTGTGTTTGGGGCTATGGGTGAAATTCTAGAGCATTTGGGCAAGCCATTCAATGTTGAGAATCGCATGCATGAATGATGCCGATGATGGCGAGATCGATTCGGATAAAAAAGACCCGAGCGAGATATTCCACGATGAGCGATTTCCTCCAATAGGGAAAGTTCATGGGAAGTTCTGGATCATAAGGTCCATCCCATTCTACCAAGCGGAGATCCATGGCACTGGAATTCTCGCCATATGACTGGTTTTTGGCGTTCTCCAAATCGGCGACAGAAGCGTTGGTCGAAATTGGGACATGGATTGCATCCTTCGTTTTTAAATGATATGTAGCTCGTGTTTTGGTGTTGATACAGTGGGCTGAAAAGATGCCAATGATAAAAGAAGTTGACATGATCTATATAGTACTCACTTCCAAACTTGTAAAGAGAGGAGTATTCATCTGTAGAAGTAGAACCGTTTATCCGTGGCTCCGTCGTACAGACTCGTACTGTTTTCCCAAAAGTTTATCCGATTGGCCAACAAATATACTTACAAATCAAGTAGTTACAGGACTGTCCTCAAGGCTCAGAGATCAGGTCGGGCCACCTCTTCAAACTTCCAGATGTCCCGCGCCACCTTTTATGGGGTCAAGGTGGTCCAACCTGTACTCTGGGGTTTACTCCGTACATGAACAAAACATCTGTTACTCCGTACACAGCACCAAAATCACCCTGATTGGTCACCCTCCGCTTGGCAACCGCGAGGAAATTAACGTCATGTGGTGATAAGATAAATAGATAAAGATAACCTCCCACTTGCCAGTTGAAAAGGTTCAACCGTTCAAGGGCAGTGGATCAAGCGGCGTCCAAATCTAGTATGAAATTATGGTAATAAATTAAGGGTCCATACATAGTATTGCTAGTATTCCATTTCCACTGTACCAGCACCACCCTTGTCGAGCAGCATTTTCATTACTGCCTCCTGCTTGGTCATACTAGCGTATAAGAGTGGTGTCCAACCTGAGTCACTTTTGGCCACAAGATCAGCACCCTTCTCAAGCAGTATTCTCACTACTGCCTCATGCCCTTTTTCTGCAGCTAATGAGAGTGGTGTCCGATTGAATAGATCTTTGGCCTCAATATGAGCACCCTTCTCAAGCAGTATTTTCACTACTTCCTCATGCCCATTTTCTGCAGCTAATAAGAGTGGTGTCCGATTGAATAGATCTTTGGCCTCAATATGAGCACCCTTCTCAAGTAGTATTTCCACCACTGCCTCATGCCCATTTTCTGCAGCTAATGAGAGTGGTGTCCGATTTGATTTATCTTTGGCCTCAAGATCAGCACCCTTCTCAAGCAGTATTTCCACCACTGCCTCATGCCCATTTTCTGCAGCTGATGAGAGTGGTGTCCAACCTGATTCACTTTTGGCCTCAAGATCAGCACCCTTCTCAAGCAGTATTCTCACTACTGCCTCATGCCCGTTCCTTGCAGCGAAGAAGAGTGGTGTCCGATTTGATTCATTTTTGGCCTCAAGATCAGCACCCTTCTCAAGCAGTATTCTCACTACTGCCTCATTCCCGTTCCTTGCAGCGAAGAAGAGTGGTGTCCGATTTGATTCATTTTTGGCCTCAAGATCAGCACCCTTCTCAAGCAGTATTTTCACTACTGCCTCATGCTCGTTGGCTGCAGCGAATATGAGTGGTGTCCAACCTGATTCACTTTTGGCCTCAATATCAGCACCCTTCTCAAGCAGTATTTTCACTACTGCCTCATGCCCGTTGGCTGCAGCGAATATGAGTGGTGTCCAACCTGATTCCCTTTTGGCCTCAATATCAGCACCCTTCTCGAGTAGTATTTTCACTACTGCCTCGTGCCCGTTTCCTGCAGCCAATAAGATTGGACTGGAACTATCTTTGGTCTCAAATTCTCCTTGCTTCTCTACAAGAAGAGAAACAACCTTCTCATGTCCGTTTCTCGCAGCCAAGCTGATCGCTGTATATTGAAATTCTGGTCTGTTGTTCATCTTGATCTTCTTTTCACTCAATAGAATTTGGCAGATTTCAAGATGACCCGCACTTGCTGCATGGTGCAAAGCAGTATACTGCTCCAGATCTTGCGCATTCACATTGCAAAAGGCTAGAAGAATCTCAACAATAGCTTTGTATCCGAGTTTTGCCGCAATATGAAGTGCAGGAAGGCTTTCACCGACTAGCGGAAGATTGCAAACAGTTTGCAAATCGGGTCCCGCAGCCTGTACAATTGACAGAAGGGGTAAATGTCGCTCCTTCACCGCCCATCCGAGGAGACTGTGGAGATGGGAACGTGTCGAACGGCCACCAGGGACCCAAGGGTGGAAATTCCAAGTTTCATTAAAAGACATGACGAGCTGCTCGAACTTCTTCCAGAATGCCGATGAACGAGGTATCTGCTTGGTTTGTAAGGCCCAGTTTGCAACGGCGTAATCGAGGAACTTGTACTGTTTGCGATCTGGCGTTGATGATGTGCGTATCCCTCGGATTGGCACAGAGGCATAATGCTTCTGGTCCGGGGGCTTTTGGAAAAACCGTTTGGTGAATAGTCTAGGTAGTGCCCTTGGTGCGAAGAGGATGGGGGGTGGGACAGTAACCATGGCTGTTTCGTTCCTTCGCGTGCTCAGTTGAAGACTGAAGTCCGAGAAAGAAAGATAAGCAACACAAAACTCCCCGCACTCAAGAGCACCTTGCGCTGTGGATGGATACCCCTGAATGAAGATCTTGCTTCGACTTTTCTCGAGATATTGTTTTACCGAGGGATGTGCAAAACGTACCCGGTTGTCTGTGGAATCCACAACAACAAGGTTTGCACAGCATCCGATAACAAACTCTTTTCCCGGGATCTTCTCGGCATTCCACGCCGTGTCTTCTGAGTCAAAGGCGACTGCCTCTCGCAATTCTTCGACATGAAGCGGGATGTTCGCAAAGCTAACCCATTTGAGTACCTTGAGAACACGCCTGTCCTTGATATCAATTCTCTCAATACAACGGCCGTATGTGTCTTCCAGACCCTTTGGTAGCGAAGCTAATGCAGACCGTATTGCTTCATCCGTATGGCATGTGTCCCAAAGAATCTCTAACTGGAGATAAACCCATAGGAACCTACGCCAGTCAGTATATAATCCACGGAATAAAACTCTGGTAGAGGCCTGGGAATCGGGACAAGCATACATCTCGCTTGACTCAATCAAAAGCCTCCGCGGAATCTCTGCAGCCAGCATAGGATCATCCGTAATTTTTCGGTGCATGGTCTTGTCAGTGATGCTTGCTTCGATATAGGTTTCGATGTCCTGCATAACATTGGCCGATGTCGAGATCCGACAAATCCCAGGCATGAACGTATCGATGTTTATGTATCCTGGAACTTGGTCCCTGCTGAATAACAAAATCCGCGATCCATTTGGGCGCCTGGATTCTAAGAATAACGACCTGAAGAGGCTCAAAAGGGATATCGCCTGTTCCCTATCCAGGGTATCCACGCCATCAACGACATAAATTGTGCCCGGGGCGCAGGGAAATAAGATGGTGAAAATGTCCTTCAGGTCTTCAAGGTCGGGCTTCACTCTCTTGCGTCCAAAATACTTCGTAATCTCCTTTGAGACATCTTCCGGAAAAGGTTTGGTGGCCTGGTGCAAAAATGAACAGAGTTGTTTTATAAAACTTGAGAGAATAGACAATGCATCGAGGGCTGCATGGTGATCTTTCTCGCAGTAGAAAAAGACGGTGGGATGGCGGAGATCATATTTCGCTGCGTCAATTATTGCAGTTCTATTAATTGTCAGATAATAATAAGCATGAGTACTACCCAGGGGCCAGGGGGTAGACGAACGCTATCATTGTTTTGCCCCAGCCAACTGATATGCGGTTGCGTATTAGTATAATGTTTACAAAAGACACTGTATAGAAAGTAGGCTTACTCTTTCCTGAGCACCACAAACTGGAAAAATCCTCCTTGGTAAACCATGCTTGGAAATCCGGATGATGAAGGAACCAGTCCGTGGTTCCAGCAAGTCGTTTCCGACTAAGCCTTTGATGGACTCTCTCGTAATCATAACTTGAGATCCGCTCAAGTAGCTCGTCAAATTCCTGGCCGTCTACAACTCGTCAGTTAACACTTGTTAAATAATATTGCAGCTCTCACCATATTTAACGACTTCACGATTGAGAAGTGTCGCCCTGGGTAATGGCTGTTCCCTGTAAGAGTATACTGGAGTTTGGTTAGATAATCGTGACCTACACATGCCTTGCACAGAAGACATACACTCGTTCATCGTTCCTAATGGTGGAGTGTCCGCAGTCTGCTCTCTATGCACTAAGGAGAGAAGCTCTTTGCCATAAGCTGCCGCTGTTGCTGCTGCGTAGTCCTGCCACTGCTTATTTTTATGTGAGTCGGAATAGTCGCAAATTCCTCGAATAACAAGGCATGGGAAGTTGTCCATCAAGCCAGCGGCCTCCATTTCAAAGCAAAGAATACCAAGATCTCGAGTCAATTTATCCCTGGTGCGGCCATGCTTTAATACTTGATTGCCAGAGGCAATAAGGCCGTAATGAATAACCGGATCATTGCTAGCTCGGTGAGGTCGTGTTACGACTCTCCGTGTGTCGCAGCTGTCGCAATCAATTTCCGGGTCAGGGTGATCGTACTCAAAATCAAACAAGAGATCCTGATCTTCGCCACAATATGTGAACTTTTTTCTCATCCTATGATTCCTAGCCACCGCCTCTGAAAGAAGAGAAGGAATTTTGCTTGGCTTCAATGCATGCTCTGATTGCAGTCTTGAGATCGCTGTCAAGAGAACTGTTGGTGGTTTGTTCAATAAACCAGTGCGTTCAAAGCGGCCATCAGTCACTGTTTTCCCATAATCGTACTGTATGACCCCTCCAAAATCCCTTGTTGGCTTGCTGACCACCACATCACCCAGCCGGATATCAACCTTTCCGCTTGGAGCGCCCCCTCCGATGCCTACCATGAGACAGAAGCGTATCGACTTGAAAGTGGATTGCATTTGTGTAGCCACTCTTGTGGCGGAGGTTGTGCCGTAAATCCCTGATGGGAGGCATGCAATGGCCACATTATGATCACATATCCGGCCCAAGATGTATGTGTTGTCATCGTTTGGCCTCGCCTTTAAATCTTTATGTGTCTCATCCAGCATAGCCGCAGCTGCGATCATCTCCAGGGGAAGTGCACAGATCCAGGCGACCGTATAGTCTTCAGGGCGAAAGCGTCTTGCTGCAGACGTCATTTGGATCCGTTCCGATAGCTGTTCTTGTTTCTCGGGATAATAGATTCAGAAGACTGAAGCAGGATGAAAGAACAAAAACCAGCTCACAAGAATCGAAGGAGGCTATGCAAGTCAGCCTGGCGCTTGAGGCTTGTAATGATACCCCGCTTTCTCGTGATTGACCTGCATGGAAGGAATTGGTTTGGCGCCTCAAATCGCGCCTCAATCACGTCGATCCCTTGAGATGAAGACATTGGTTTGAATTGCAAACCTAAACATCCGTGGGCCGTACCTAAACTCTAACATATCCATACATCAGTATGTAATGTCTCTTCTCCACAGCCCTAGGTACTCGCTCGAGATAGGTATTGTACTCACTAATCAGTCAACGCCTAACATACTAGTAAGCTACTATGTACCAAAGCTACCAAAGCTACCAACAGGGGGAATCATGTGACAAAATCCTGCTCAAGTACCCGAGTAGTAAAGGTGAGGGGACATTCACTAAACACAGCGTACACACTCAGATTATACATACTTCATCACGAACATGACATCAAACTCCTTCCCAACAATTCCCCCCTCAGAAGTAGGCGTCTTCGCCCCAGGCGGACCAACAAAGACCTTCAACCCCGCAACCCAAGACCCCGCAACAAACAACTACCGCCTAAACCACTTCGC
This sequence comes from Penicillium verhagenii, assembly GCF_028828195.1. NCBI lineage: Eukaryota > Fungi > Ascomycota > Eurotiomycetes > Eurotiales > Aspergillaceae > Penicillium > Penicillium verhagenii. The sequence goes on from NW_026643171.1 coordinate 2,037,700, forward strand.
TCTCCGCATCACCGACCCCGCCCGTTCCCTCCACTTCTACGTCGACCTGCTCGGCATGCGCGTTGTCTTCAGCATGAACGCAGGCCCATTCACAATCTACTACCTCGGCCACCCGCCACCGGACACAGAGCTAGCAGACGAAGGGGTGGGGAAGTGGGCGGAGAACACATCCCAGATGCCGGTGCTGACAAGGACGAAAGGGTTGCTGGAACTTTTCCATGTTCATGGGACGGAGAATGATGAGGGGATCTCGAATGGAAATATTCCGCCTAATTTGGGGTTTGCGCATCTGGGGTCCACGGTGCCGGATGTTGGGGCTGCGGTGGAGAGGCTGAGGGCTGATGGGGTGGCGGTTTTGAAGGAGCCTGGGGTTTGTACGAGGGAGTCTGTGCCTTTGAGTGAGTGGGAGGCTGAAAGGGGGATTGGGAGAGGGGAGATTCATGAGAATTATGCTGGGGTTTTTGAGAATTTTGGCATGGTTGCTGATCCGGTGAGTTATAGATATGGGGTTTTTACATATATCCCATGGATGTTTGGAATGTGGGCTTGTAGCGTTGCTGACTTTCCTCCCCAGGACGGATATATGGTGGAATTGACTCCACAGGATATTTAGTAGATTTAAATGTTGGTTTACATATGGGAAGGTGACCGAGTATATGCATGATAAAGGTATCGAGATCAAAGTGTCTCGTCTCAAGAAGATGGAAATAGATGTACTAGCCTATTCACAGGGTTCAAATAGTACATGAGATGGAAAGAGGTTAAGTAACTATGCACCCCAGCCCTCATCCTCCGCAACATCATAATCCATATCACGCGGTGGCTGCTGTGGTGCCGGAGTAGTGACTGGTGTAGTATCCATGTTTGTGTCATGATCCTCGTCACCCAGACCATTCTTCGACTCTGTTGATGTTGCCGCTGGCAATGTGATGGGAGGGTTGGGAAGCCATGAGAGTTGCACCTCGCCCACGTTGGGAATGTTCCAAGGGCTGAACATGAACTTCTCGGCCTGGTATCGTTCCTTAAAGGCCACAATGATAGAGCCAGGTGTGCTGCCGTTAGCCTCGATGGACTCGTATTCGCCAATACCCTAAACGATTGGTTAGCTTTGGAGTTTCTTTTGAAACCTGTGGAAAATGTAAAACTTACAATCAAGTGTTGGCGCAGTGCCTCATCCTTATCAGAGTGGAGATCAACGCCTGCCACAGCAACCCGTCGTGGTCGGTTGTCCAGGCGAAGCACTCCACCCCGACCACGTGGGGAGGCGAATCCACCACGACCTCGGGGACCACCACGGTATGAAGGGTCGTAGCCTCCACGACCGCGGAACCCGCCTCGGCCGCGGTAGCCACCACGACCACGGTATCCGCCACGACCATATGCGGCTGAGGGATCAGAGGGGTCAATGCCAAGAGTTTGTGCCTCTGCCTCGAGAGCAGCTAATTGGGCACGTAGTTGTTTGGTCTCCTCACTCGCATTATCATCTGCAGCTGAATCTTCGGATTGAACCATGGCAGTATCAGGGCTGTTACCGGATGAAACACCAAGACGCTGCATTAGGAGTGATTTTTCTTCTTGTTGCTTTTTCATGAGTTCATCACGCTTGAGCTCAAGTTCTGCCTTGGCCTTTTCAGTCTCCAGACGCTTCTTCAGCTTTTCCTCGTGTAACCTCTGGGCCTCCTCTTGCTGTTTCTGGAACTCTTCTTGGTTGAAAGCGGGAACTTCGGGTTGTGACTCCCCATTCTTGTCGTGGGACTTGGGCTTATTCCAGTAGACCTTGACAAACCGGTTATCGAAGATCACCTTGGGACTGGCCCATGCTTGTTTAGCCTCGGCAAATGTCTCGTATTTAACCAGAGCAAGCTTCTTGTAAGGCTGCAACGAAACTTCTGCAATGTTGCCAAACTGGGAAAAGAACTCGCGCACAGCCTCCTCCGAAAACTTTTCGTCGGGAATCTGCTCGACCACAATTGTTGTAACTGAGCGATCCTCGTTATGCCCAGCAGACGAGAAGTCGGACCGGCCGCGTCCTCGTCCACTGAAACCACCACGCCCACGACCCCGGCCTCGCTCGCCGCCACGCGACGAATCGCCATCTCTGTTTGAAAGTGTTGCACTCTTCGGGTCATATTCTAATGAAGCATATTAGTGCCATGTCCAAATTAACACGAGATACCAGTCTTACCGTCATCCTTTTCGCCGTGTTTATATGGGCACGCAGTTCCCAAGTAGCAGATACCTTGGGTATCGTAGAACGGACAGCGCTGGTTGGCCAAATGCTCCATACCCGGCTGACCGGGCATTCCAGGCATTGGCATCCCAGGCATTTGAGGGAAACCCATTTGTTGCATTGCCATCATGGCGGCCATGGGATCGTTCTGATCAAAGCCAGGGAACCCGGGCATGTTCCCGGGCATGTTTCCAGGCATATTGCCAGGCATCATAGGGAATCCACCATGCTGGACCGGGAATTGCTGGCCACCCTGCATAGGATGTCCACCCCCACCCATCCAGTCACCGCGACCAAGTCCACCTCCACGGCCTCGTCGAGGAGTCTTGAAGGCGCGATTTTGAATCGCGCTATCTTCGCCTCCTTGCTCTCCCTGGAAGCCCTCATTGAATGATCGTTTGCGACTGCTGTATTCATTTTTAGGGCCACTAGGCGGGTTGAATGCTGGGGCAGTTGCGGAGAAGGTATGCGGCTGCTGTTGTGGCTGGAATTGTGGAACTGGAACAGCTTGTTTCGGGCCGAAATTGGTGAAGAGTTCGTCAACAAATGGCTGGGTGTCTGATAGGTGTCAGCATTACTCGACTGGACTGGGGATTCAAAGTGTCAAGCGCACGTTCTCGCAGGAAATCTTCCAAGTTTTCCACCGAGACTTTTCGGATTTCATCGTCCGGCGCATCGGTTCTAATCAGAGCAAGTACGTAGTCGGCAAGGACATCGGAGTCCGCGTCTGAGCTGAAAACATTGCGAACGCAAATTAGCCGAAAGTCCCGAAGTCAAGGAGCTATGCGTGGTTGGGCATATCTTGAGATGAAACTCACATGTCCTCTAGCTTCTTCACTACCCATGTCTTGACCTCAGCAGCTTCTGGGTCGGTAAAATGCATTATGGCGATGAGCAAGGCAGGCTCGGGACTGAATGGTAAGCAGAATGAAAGTTCGAGGTGACGTTAATCGCAGGGATCCGGGGTGACGGTAAGCTGCAGACGTTTGAACAACCAAAACTGAGACTCCCCAGTGGCGGTCGGTAGTTTTAAAAGATAAATCAGACTCTCAGTCTGAAAAGGGTATCAATGTAAGCAAAAAACACCTTCAATCATTGCAAGGTGGTATCGTTGTGAGCAAAAGAGTTTTTGAGAGCACAGAAATTCTGAAAACGCGAAAGCGCGCAATCATCACGTGACTGTGAGGAAACCAGTGCATACTAGTAATAGGTACTATGCAGATACATCATACCAATCATCGGAAGGATGGAGCTTGCTCTACGATTTACACTACTTGTCCAAATTACAAAAAAATAGAACATCTACAGATTTACACTGATCCAAGCTTTGTTTAGCATACCATGTTGATTTTCATATCCAAACTGGTAAGCTAAACTAGCAAATAGGAAAAAGCGAAAATAAAACATAAAGCAAAGGAACAACTATTTAAGACACCAGCAAACGTTATCCGGGGGTAAGGATATTCATAGAAACCGCAGATTCTAACAGGTGACGAAAGCATGCCGATTTAGACATGGATTTTTGATTGAACTGGGAAATTGTATTGCATTCATCAATCTCATAAAAAAAGATTCCGCGCGTTGACTGGCAGGAAGGTAATCTGACCAATGAACATTTTTACAGCTTGTCGTAGTACTAAAAGTAGAGTTAGTGGATGTTTCAACAATGGGATCATGAGACAGTGGGAAATAACTTACGTTCTCGTAGCCGGGAACAACCTCCTTGAGACCCTTGCGCTTGCGCATCTCGGTGACAACCTGACCGGGCTTGGTGGTGGGGTCCAGGGGAGAACCACCGGGAAGGACGGACCAGTGATCGAAGACGGACTGGGGGAAAGCCTGACCACCAGTGGCGGAACGGAGATCGGCAGGGAAACCGAAGGACTCGTTGACGGGCAAGTAAGCCTTGACCATGAACAGAGGGGTACCGGGACGCTGCTCCTCGGAGTAGACGTGACCACGACGGCGGGTAAGAACACCGTAGATACCACCCATAGCCTGCTCGGGAACCTGGATCTCGACGTTGAAGATGGGCTCGAGAATACCGGGCTCAGCAAGCAATGTGGAGGCGAGCAGGACACGACGAGCAGTGGGGATAAGCTGACCACCACCACGGTGAATGGCATCGGCGTGAAGGGTAACATCGAGGATGTTGAAGCGGACGGAGCGGAGGGGCTCCTCAGCGACGGGACCCTCACGGGTGGCCCACTGGAAACCGGAGACAACGGAATCCTTGATCTCGTTCAAGTACTGAACAGCCTTGGTCTGGTCAACCAGCAAGTTGGCACCGGTGGTGTCGGGACCGAAGCACCAGATCTTACGGGCATCGGTGACATCCCACTCGTACTCGTCAGCCATGAGACGGGCACGGAGCTTGAAGTCGTCACGGGGGCTGATCTTGCCAGCCTCAATGGCGAGGGAGAGCTCCTCGGACATGGGCTCAGCGGTCATGTACAGACGGTTGTGCTTGTTGGGAGACTTGGACAGAGCAGTCATGCTGGAGGTAGCAGTGACGGTCTCACGGTAAGAGACAACGGGGTCGGAGATGCGCAGAGGCACACCGGCGTGGTCCTCCTCAAGATCCTTAAGACAGATCTCCAAGTGGAGCTCACCAGCACCGGCAACAACGTGCTGACCGGACTCGTTGATCATGGTCAGGACACAGGGGTCGGACTTGGACAGACGCTTGAGACCCTCAACCAGCTTGGGCAGATCCTGGGCGTTCTTAACCTCAACGGAGCGCTGCACAACGGGGGAGACAGAGAACTTCATGACCTTCAAGTTGTGGGCGGTCTCATCGGTGGTAAGAGTACCGGACTTGAGCAAGAACTGATCGACACCGACCAGACCGACAATGTTACCGGCGGGGACGTCATCAATGGGCTCAACGAAGCGACCCATCATGAGGATGGTACGCTGGATGGCCTTGATGTACAGATCCTCCTTCTTTCCGGGGACGTAGTTGGGACCCTGGATACGGACCTTGATACCGGACTTGACGGTACCGGCGTAGACACGACCGAAGGCGTAGAAACGACCCTTGTCGGAGGTGGGCACCATCTTGGAGACGTACAGCATGAGGGGAGCGGAGGCATCACAGTCACGGATACCAATGCAGGCACGGTCGTCAGCGGGACCCTCGTAGAGGGTCTCGGCACGGTACTTCTGGGCAGTAACGGGGGAAGGCAGGTGGATACAGATCATCTCAAGCAGGGCATCGGCAGCGGGCAAGAACTTGCGCATGATGACCTTGAGGAGGGCCTTGCCCTCGAGCTCCTTCTCGTCAGCAAGGAGCTTGATCTCGAGCTTCTCAACGAGCTTCTCGATCTCATCACGCTTGTTGTGGTTGACGGCAGCGAAGATCTTGAAGATGGGGTCCAAGATGAACATGTTGAAGGCACGCTCAAGGGTCTTGCCCTCGGCATCCTCAGCCTTGTTGGTCCACTTCTTGGTCTTGGGGTTGAAGTAGTTGTCGCCCCACAGACGCTCAAGCATCTTCTTGCGGTCAACACCGAACTTCTTGGCGTACTTGATGGCGAACTGGCGGACGGTGAAACACCAACCGTGCAGACCGGAACCGAAGGCAATGGTACCCTTCTCCGCGTAAACCTGGACATCACCGAGGGTCTTGTCGAAGTAGGTGGAGATGATGACGTTGACGGACTCAATGGTACGGGAGAAGGACTGGTAAAGATCCTCCTTGGAGACCTGGAGCTCGAGAAGAGCACGATCAACCTTGTTGATGCAGAGAACGGGCTTAATACGCTCGGTCAGGGCCTGACGCAGGACAGTCTCGGTCTGGACACAGACACCGGAGACACAGTCGACAACGACAAGGGCACCGTCAGTGACACGGAGAGCGGCGGTAACCTCAGAGGAGAAATCAACGTGACCGGGGGAATCGATCAAGTTAATCAAGAACTCGGAACCATCGACCTTCTGGGAGATCTCCTTGAGATCCTCAGGGTCGGGGAACTTGGCGTACAGGGAGATGGCAGTGGACTTGATGGTAATGCAACGATCCTGCTCATCGGGACGGGTGTCCATGAAACGGGTCTCACCGGCCTTGGCGGCGGAGATAATACCGGCACGCTGGACAAGGGAGTCGGACAGAGTGGACTTTCCGTGATCGACTGTAGGAAAGCAAGTTAGTTTCGATATAATTTGGGAATTTCATGGCCCATGTAGGGGGGAGGATAATCATACCGTGAGCAATGACGGACATGTTACGGATGTTGGCCGGCTTGTCCATCAGGCCACGGATCTCCTCAATGGTGAAGCTGTTGAAGAAGTCGATATTAGCAAGCTGAACCGAATTTTCATGGTGGGCGTGATGGCTTCATCTGGGCTGGATAGATTTGACTTACTTGACCATCTTGGCGGTTTACTTCTCAAAAACAGGCCGTAGAGGCAAGGGAAGTATTAGAATAATAGAAGAAGCAAGAACACACACAGATGATCAGGACCGCGGACCAGATCAATCAAGCTATGTGCAAACTGCTCCGGAGAGGGAAGGGATGGAGAAGAGAAGAGGAAGGAGAAGGAGGGGTGCAGAGAAAAGTGGGAGAAAAAAAATGAGAGCGAGAGTGGGGACTTTGTGTGCCCCGCTCCGGGTTTGTGTGCGTTTCCAGATTATTTAATGTCAGTAACTTAGTAGTACAGTGCGAACCAGCCATTTCAATTTATTTCCATGTTACTTGTTTTACTTCCGATCACTCGAATCGACTAGTTTTTTCTACCGAGTATATTCTGAATCATATTAACGTTCGGTTTGATATTTGAAATCAAAGATGATAGTATATTAAGTCTCGTTGACTCAACGTTTCCGAGGGTATCCGTGGTTACCAACCATATATTACTCACTTCTGAGCTCAAGCTAGCTTCTATCGCATGACAGCGTGTAAAATTACAGGAAATACGATCCAACACAAAACAAGAAAAGAATTTGCAGGTTTTTGCATTTTTGCATTTTTGCCCTCGTTTTTTTCTCTCTTTCTAAGCCAATCAGCCCCGCTATCTCACCGCCTGCGCGGGGTGGTGGGCTGTAGTGGATTAATAATACATATTAACATTGAAAAGGACGATCCCATTGTAATCTACCTCAGGGTTAGCTCGGTCAGATGGTGTATCATGTAAAAATTAAACCTTGTGATTTGGATGAAATCATATTGGAAAAAAAATTCTTCTCTTCCCAACCGTAGCCTTCCTACCCAATCAGCCATGGGGGAACTTTGACGATTAGGTAATGGTTAGCTACCGAGCTCGGGAGGTATATCCATGGATATGCCTTATCTAGGTGAGCTATGCAATAGTAAGCTACATACCTGACTGGGAAGGTAATAAAAATTTTATACTTTGAAATATTCACATTTGGGTAGAACTCGCCACCGAATGTACTAGGTACTAGTAGTATGTAGTGGTAGGTATCAAAACGCAGGGGTATTATTAATACAGAAGATAGAACAACAGGTGGTGTTGAAACCAGGCCCAAAAGTGGGCACTAGTGAAAACATCCAAAAAGAGACAGAATCAAGTACATAAAGAAAAAAAAAACAAAAGAACATCAACAAGGCTTCAAATCTATACAAAAAAAAGTTTGGAAGCCACCCGGGCAAAAAGGGGTATAGTGGAACGCGATCACGTTCCCAAAATCGTTCCATAAGCATCCTCCACCTCCTTGGCTATCTCCAATAAGGTCACAATGATGATCTGGTGCGTAACATTGGGCAGCTTATCACGCTGTAACCCGATCCACTCCAACGGGGGCGTTGCCTCTCCCATGTCTCTCAGTTGTGGCGTTTCAATAACCGGTGGCTTCAATGCCGTGTAGGTATACTTGGATTGCGGCACATTGACCACAGCAGTAATCTTCTCTTGCTGCTCGGCTCCTTCGCCACCCCCTTCACTACCGCTGCCAGGACCACCAGTAATCCGAACCGCAGAGGGAGCGAGTGGCTTACCAAGCCGTGAGGCGAGTGCCCGCAAGTGTGACTCCCACATGTCGCGGATGAAACTGATGCGCGAGTAGTTCCAGCCCACGTCGACCTTGCCTTCAAAGCTACTGTGGAAGATGTATTCAATCTCCCGAGCTCCCGGCACTTGCCAGGTTTCCATCCCCGCCACAAGTCGAGGTACCTTGAGAATGGTGCCGCCACGGGAGCCGGCGGCTCGTTGGGCGATTTCATCCACAGACAGCTCTTCCAGTTGAACCGAGCTAGGCCGGCTTATTCCAGAAAGTGCCACGCGGAGCTGACCAAGCGTCAAGCCCAATGCGCTATGGATCTTGTCGGATTCAAGCGACACGGAAAATCGGGCCTGCGCATCGTAGGCTTCCATTTTGAAGATTTGGTTGTCAAAGAATGAACTAGGGAAGGCACCGAGATTGATATGGTGGATACTGATAACCACACGGGTATGAAGTTGTATGGGTGCCCTCTCCGACTCATCATCCTTTTTGATATCTTCTTTTGTGCGAATACCCAACTGGGTGGGAGCAATGGAGGATTTGCGGCGTAGATATCGCTCAACCTCACGCAGAGATGCCTCGTAAGCGGACTTCTTGTCCTGCACTAGCCTCTGCCAGGCTTGGAAGAGTGCGAGGGTCTGGGATGCCGTCAAAGATGTACAGAAAACTTGCACTTCGTCGCCTTCAAGTATACTAAAGAGCCGTTGACTCTGTTCACCCGAAGGTTCACGAACATTGTACATGAGGAAGTCGAACATGGCAATATGTGCCACCAGGAACGGTTGATAGTCAAATGAAACCTTCGCTTGGAGATGATGGAAAGCGATGGAGGCTTGAATGAGGGGTGTGTGCCCAGCCTCACGGGACTCTGGCCATTGAATGGAGGTGCTAACTTTGACTGTTCGCATTTCAACAATGCCACTCATGCGTCCCTTGCTCTCAATACCAATAGAATCAAAGTTGATGCACATAGTTTGCTCGTTGTCTGAGGTCTTGTTGGAAGAAACCCACAAGTTGTCGATGGCAAACTGAGCCTTGCCCAGAGTTGATCCGAGATCTAGTTGAATTTCCAGCTTCTCAATAGCAATAGTCGTGTTCCAAGGGAAAGCCGATGCCGCAGAAACTTGCTGGTAACGCTGAACAATGTAGGTCTGGGCCTCTGGTTCAGGCGGTTCCTCTGGTTGTAGCGTTGAGCTGGAGCTAGGCTCATCATCGGATGGAAGCCAGATCTCTTGAAACAACAGGGTATCTTGTACTTGTTTGGCATTGAGGACAACCTTCATTGGACTTACTCTGAGAATCGCTGACATGCCACTTTTACGGCCAAGATGCTTGCTGTTCATCAGAGATAAGACCATGGACTGAACTTCAAAACTCGCGGTAGACTCATTGGAGTAAACATGCTTTACAGAAGCCTCCAAATTATTGAATGCCAGAGAAAGAGCAACGAAACGACCCTGTTCTTTGGACATGATTGTGTTGACCGTAACGTAAACACTATCGAATCGTGCCGTTGCTGCCACTCTGGCGATCGGCTGACAGCTAAGACTGAATTCTTGCTTACAGAACAACAACCCCAGATTGACCTTGCATCGCCCAAGAATGGAGCTGGGATCCGGTGCACCAAATGGAGGTTCTTGCATCATCTTTTGCGATTGTAGTTTCGTTGCAGCGGAAAGACGTCGAGGACGACTTTGCTGATTTTTCGCTCCCATGATCTCCTTCACAGTAGCCGTCATTTGCTTGACAAGTGGGACAAGCGTCGGGTATAGAACATTGCTGGATGGATTGACCTTCAGCTCTGCATTTAGCGCTGGGTCATCAGTGCCATTATCTTCGAAATGAACCTTCAAGGCCACCCCTGGCGCCTGCAAAGTCGCGGTGGTCGCGGAATCTCCTTGTACATATTCGCCATATTTCGCTTCGGAAAGTCGGCTACCCTTCATATTGGCAGCCATCAAAGTCTGAGGATCCTGACTTCGCTTTCCTTGTAGCGAGACCGTAGCACCGGCAAAATCAACGTCCACGAGAACAGATCGTACTCGTCTGTTGCCAAACAGACCCTGGCTTTTTGGGCCATTATCTGGATCAGGAGATGGATTTGTAGCCCAAGCTGCTTTGCCCTCCCGCAAGGCCTCGCTCGCGGATGCGATAGAGTTCCGGATCATATTGCCAGGAATGATGAATTCAGATGTAGCACGAATGTCGAGGGATTTGCCTGCTGCCTGTAATACGAGCCACAGTTCTTTCCCAATGGAATGATAAGCAACATTGAACACCAGTTGAGGCATGAGAGCGGAGTTCAGAGACCGCTTCCTCCGATCTGCACGGAACGGAACCATCTGAAGCTGCATATTCTCAATCCGAAGCCTGGCTGTATTCTTCTTCTTGTTGGACAACTCGACTTGTTGAATAGAAAAGACAAGATCTTCTGGCTGGCGACCACCACTACCCGAGAGAGGAGATGACATATTCCACGCGACTTGGATGCCTTTGAAATGAAAAGAATATAGGGCATTCAGAAATACTTGAGCAGCAGCAGCATCATCATTCACCTGAATCTTTGGAACGTCAGAATGGGTGTCATTTGTTTGCTTGTGATTGCGGTGCCGCAGTCTGCGTAGGCGTTTGACCTCATGAGACAGATCCAATGTCTTGATACGCTCTTGAGTGTAGATAGCAATATCCACTACCAAAGCAGCCGTCTCGGCAAAAAGCTCAATGTCAAATTTGTCACTCGTGAAATGGTAGGCGCGCATGACTTCCCCATTTTCACGAACAGTGGATGTTCCATGAAGTTTGACGGCCAACGTGAAGCCGCCGTATGATCTGGCTTGGTCTTTCTCTAGACGTCGCAGTAGGAAGCCGATTTGAGAAGCATCAACATTGAACTCGGGATATTCCATGGGGTAACCTCGGTCCAGGCCATTCTGGACACTCATTTGCATCGTCCCAAGGCTGAAGACCATTTCTGCCTTGTAATCCTTTCCATTCAACCCGGGCGCAACAGCATGTATCTCAAATCCAGCCATTGTAAGCCGAGCCTTGTATAGAACTGGGGACTCATCAGAGACAGGATTCGGTTTACTTGCTTTCTCCAGCGAAAGTGCATCACCCAAGTGGGACTGAAGAACGTCAACGTTCTGTTTAAGGTCCTCCAGGAGATGGGCAACATCTGGCCCTGTCAGAACACCCAAGAGACTCCGAACGGCACTAGCTTCAAGACGAATCATTTCAATTGTGAGGTCCACCTCCAACTCCTTGCGGCCAGATGAGAGATTTGCAAGGATCCGACCATTGGTTGGAGGGATATCCAATTTCGACAACGCCCGTGACTTGACACCTTCACCTGACAGGAATGTATGGGAATTTTGCTTCACATCAAAGTCGACCTCGATCTGAGACGATTTTGTAGGCATAATCGACATGCGGGCAACGTCACCAGAGATAATGTAAGTCAGGGACGGCAAGAGGCTTAGTCTGAGCTGATAGTCATCCAGGAACATGGCCACATTGATGCGATTGTGGGTGGGCTTTCCCGACACTGGTCGAATTTCAACTTGAGGACTAGCAGGCTGTGCAAGTTTGCAGTTGTTGGTAAGCTGTCGAATGTACCTGACTTCGTCCTCAATAAGTCGGTCTGCCACATGGGCAAGACCAACAGGATCTTCTTTCATCTCGAATCGAAGTTTTTTGCACGACGCAGCAACCCTCCAATCATTTTGGCATTCTTTTTCATCTTCTTCGGATACAAGTGAGAAATACAAGTATGGATCGGCAATTCTGGACAGCATGAGCGATCCCGACTGGCTCAATAATTCAGACGAGCATGCCTCTGAACTGAACAAAAGAGCGAGTTCTTCTTTGCCTGTCGTTTTTGTACCGGCTGAGCTGTGGACAATGGAGCCTCGTAGACCCTTGGAGACCAACGCAAGCTTGACGTTGATACCATCAAGAGTGATGGATCCAAAATCTGTGCCAAAAGCAATCTGCAACTCTGTTGGCTCTTTCTGTCCATCACTGGGCGATGATTGTACCGATTTGGATTCAAGGGTGACTGTTGACATCACTTTCACAATGCCTTCGACAAGATCCAGAACCTCCCAGCGTAGATGAAGAGCGGCAGATGAACAGTATGCCTGCAATGTGATAAGCTTCTTGAGGTGTATCGTGCCCTCATCTTGGGATATGTGTTCGGGCACAAGCTTTGCGACTGTCGACAAATCTTCGACAATAAACTCATTGCCCCTTGCACCGGGATCCAAAGAGAACCTAAATGTCTTGATTGTACAAGACATGAACATAGATGGTTTGGTTGCAGTCTTTCGGGGTTCAGGGCTTGGCCAAATTTTGCGCATGACATAACTCTTTTCCACAAGTGCCAAATCCCATGCTCGCCACTGGTCAAAGCCAGTAAAGACAGTCGATCTAGCATCAGGCGGCAATGGAAGATTGTTTTCCAGGCATCTTCGCTCCAATTCGCGGCGTTTATGGACCGGAGAGTTTTTGTAGATATTTCGGATTCGAGAAATAATTTTCCAAGAATCGTGTTGGCGCAGATGAGATGACGCAACTCGAAGAACATAGGATATGCGTGCGAGGAATATTGGGTCCGGAATGTCGGTTGCTGATTGCGTCGCGAAATAAATGAGATACTGCAGGCGCCGCGTGCTTGCAGTTGAAATATTTTGGAATGCCGATGCAACAGAGTCAAACATGGTTGTAGCTCGTCGGACAAGAAATGCCAGCCGTTCCACTGATCTAGCGGAAGTTGCAGTGTTGAATGTTCGCATCTGTAAATTCGAGCGAACATTGGGAGATGTCACAAGCCAGAAGTTCAAATCGCTCAGATTGCAGTTGAACACGGCCTTTTCCTGGAAAGCATCTGTTCGACTTCCTTCAACAGATACGGAGAGATGATCCGCCGCCACATGGGCAGTAATGCCTTGGTTGAGACCTTCAAGAAGATCGCCCTTTTGCCGTTGAACGCGTCGTTGCACCTCGGCTCGAAGATGGTGAACCTCAATGCCGTATTCATCTCGAAGTTCAATTTGATTATTGACGGGTGATTCTGAAACATCCACCAATCTCAATTTGATGGATGGGATGCGAAGTGAAACGGAAGTTGTTTGCCTCGGCTGGCTCATAGACTTGTCATAACCTACTATATCGGCGATGACATCCTTTTGAAGGGAATCAATGATCTGAACTGGATGTTTTGGCTCCAAACCATCCAACAAGGCAGACAAGGAGAATAGGAACCTTGGGGTACAGAAGCCTCGGATACCAGATGGGAGATCCAATGCAAGGTTGGTGTGTGTGGTTTGATCATCTTCGAAGGTCAAAAACATAGAACTCGCGGTCGTGTATTTATCATCTTCATTAGCAACAGGCCCGTTACTGGTTGTCGATGGCAGCTCGGAGGTGTTCAAAGAAAGCTTGTAATAGGAAAAGTGTGGTAGGATCCAAGGATTCGCATCTCTGATGGCTGCTGGCGAATACGAAGTTGCTCTGGGAGTAGAATAACCATGGCTGTCATTATCCTTAGTTCGATTGACCTGTAAAGTGCTCCAACTGTCTTCACGGAGGGGGGCGACAGGCCGATATAATGACTCTGAGCTAGGAGCTGACACGATGGTTTGAAAGCCATTGTTTCGAATTTTTGTGCTTTTGATACTTGATGTTTCGGAGTGGACAAGAAAACTCCTGGCACTTCCCGCAGGTTGAGTCCCCGAAAACCCTCTGTATGACGGGGCGTTTACAGAGCCAAAGCTTTGATGCATAGGCTCAGGCATTGAAGGTATGGCGATCGTTGGTATTGAGAGACCATCAGCGTGAGGGATAGACGAGATAGGCGCAATCTCTTCCAAGTCAAAAAGTAGCCACTGAGCTCGATGGGTACGCCGATCTTGTGTTCTGATATGTTCCTGTTGTAAACGTCTACTTTCGGTGATGTCCTGTTTGCGAATCGCCATCTTGAATCCTATCGCCACTTTGACAATTCCAAGAGGGTCCACTCTCTTGTCAGACGATCGGAAAGCTAGGGTAGCGGACTGACGATCAACTGCAGCGACAGTCAGGTCAGGCATCAATAAGTTCATACGCTTTGAGAACTTAGTGGTTGCCCAGTCGTTGAAGTTGACTGTTAATGGCCTAGAGCAAATCATGAGAGCCGTCTGGTCCAGCAAAACAGTGATATGGATCGAGTTAATCTTGGCCCTTAAAAAGGTCACGTCATGGAGAACAGGCGGGAAGAGTGGATGCAACGTGTTTTCCTCATTGTCAAACGAAAAATCAAAGCTTTTGAGGCTCGATGCCACGCATGCCAGAAATTCCGGGGAACATTCGCCTGTAATTTTGCCCACGTCGAAGTCCCAGTTACAAACATAGGTTGGCTCAGCAGGAGGTAATCCAAAAAGACGATGGCCGTAAACTGAGATCCCATCGAGGAACAGCTGAGTTTCGGATATGGATGTGGACCCGTCCTCTTCAGTAGACTGCAAATCTATCTTGAGTGGACTAATCGACATTTGCATGTCCATGTAGTAGTTGGTAAATCGCAAATCTGCTTCCAGAGAGGCAGCCCGAAGTCTTGTGCATTGCAAATGGTCGTAGATATTTTCGGACAGTAGAGCGCACGGACTGTCCACCGTTACATGGACTAAGACATCCATGTCGTTTGATTTTCGGTTCGGATTGATACCCGTAGGGTTCGCGGGCGGTTCCTTCAAGGTGGTGTACGCCACCTGCAGGTCTTGGTATTCTTCAAGAGTCTTGAAATGCATCTCATCACCAAAGTAATTTTCTTTGACGGCCATGAAGCTCTTGATCAAAAATCCATAGAGATAGCATCTAGGTGCCGTACCATCGAGATTAAGCACCAGAGTATCTGTCAATTCTGGAGATGTTGAAAGGAAGTAAGTGTACGACCCATCAATAAGAAGGCTATCCAGTGTTGCCATTTCAGCTCCTGGCAAGAAAGCATGATGTGTATCCCAGGCAGGAACCAAGTGATCCACACCTCCATCTTGGAGGTTAACCTTAAACTCCACTGTATTATGTTCAGGTTGATACTTATCCAAGGGAATTGTCACATTCGCTGTCAACTGCTTGCCCTTGATGACAATGAATCGATTATCCTCGCGATCAGACGGGTTGCTGATGATGTTGCGGTCATTTACATTCACCAGTAACTCCAGGTTTGAGAAGTTGAGGTCGATGTTGTAGATAAATGGCACATAAGTGTAATATTCGGATGGGGGGCCAGATGCCCAATCGGTCACAAGATCAGTCAAAAGAAAAATGTGATCTCGTAAGAGATAGAGCTCCATTTTATGACTTTCAATCGCAAAATTCCATGAACGCAGGTTGTTCCAGGAGAGGGGATTGGACAAGTCGCATGTCACTAACTGTCGTGGGCATTGCCATAGCAGCCCATGATTCACGCTGGAAGAGAGCTTCGAGTCGCGTAATTCCAGAGCGAGCTCATTTCGGTACCCTGTACGTGATGCTGCCATATCCATGTTATAGCTGATGGTCGAGTCAGGGCCAACACGAAGAGAGAGCCACCCAAATGGACGAATATCAGGGCCAATATGGCCCTTTTCACCTTCCTTAGGGCGCGATTTCCCTCTCTCACTTTGCTTCTTCACTTTCGAAGTACCCCCAACACCGTCCGCGCGGCCTTTCCACTGCCAGTCCTTTGACTGCTCTCGAGTGGGAATTCGGAGTATGAGCTCCTGGCTAATTTCAATTTGCAACTTGAAGGAAGTACTTTGTCTTAACATGCCAGGCCTAAGCGACTCTGCGGCTTCCGCGCTGCGATAAAAATTGGGAAAGAAAACATTTTGCAGCCCAATTCGCTCCCTGTCGGCCCAGGGTCCATAGTTGATTGTTCCACCATCTATCTTGAGATCGATGCCCCATTCTGGAGGGGAGGTATGGTTGATGTTCTTGTTCATTTGCTCGTCAGAGACCACATGCTCCGGCTTAACATGACCGGGAATGTCCCAGAAATACGTCAATTCTAAGCTGGGGCCATCAAAGATGGTGGAAAATCGGGCATACTCGACTGAATTCCATTTTTCATGATCATCGTCATCAGCTTCGTCCAGATATCGGGAGAGACCAGTCCAACGGATATCATCTGGAAACTCTGCCTGACTTCTTGGCATGTTATCGGCTTTTCTATTTCCCAAGTTGAACGACTCCACAGAGGTTTGGAAGTACGGAACAAGGTCACGAATACCGTGCCATATCTTGCGTCTCTGAAAGCGATAGCTGAAGATGTTCCCCCGGTTCCATTTCAAGACTGGTTCTTCATCTTCTGCAGCACCTAAAACTTTAGCAGTAGCCAATTGCGTCTGTTTGAAGTCGGGGTTGGGCCGCATTTGGACCACTGGGTGCTTGAACTTGAAGGAAAAAAGCTGTCGATACAAGTCTAGCGAGCCTGCCTTGCAAGCAGCAATATTTCCGGTCGCACCATCAAAAGTCGTTGTCAAAACAGAGCGCGTGTTCTCGTTTCCCATCACAATTGCTCCTTTAGTGCAATCGAGTTTTACCGGTAAGAGCTCAAGCAAATTCGATACCGGCTCCGAGATTTCGGCATGACGGTTATTGGAGGCTTGATAATCCAAATGTTCCCTTTCACCCGTATTATTATCAGAAACGTTGTCGAGGCTTGTTTTTGTTCCACGCTCAGACTCCATTGTGAACGCTGTGTCAGTCCGCCCTGGCTGTACGCCGACTTGGGAGTGATCATCGCTCTCGCCATCATCCCATACATCCTTGGTGTATCCAAAGCCAGCAAGAATACTATCGTAGGCGGGAGTTCGATTGTAAATGAACCATTCTAAGCCGTAGGTTGTAATTGAGATGCGACACGGCAACTTAATGGCCTTTTCAGCTCCACCTTGTTCTCCCAGACTTGCATTTGTATTGTTGGGTGTGTCTGGAACAGAACCATTCTCTTCTTTGCTTGCCGCATCATAGCCGCTGGTTTTCTCTTTGAAGTCGGATAGATCGGTGCGTGCCACTGGACGTTTCCAATACCTCCACGTTATGAACCCTCCATGGATGAAGATCGTTTCATTCACTCCATGGTACCGAACACCCTTGAAGAATATTCTGCCACCCAGGAGCGACACTTGCAACGCGTTGATATCGACATAAACGCGGTAGTAGTGCCAGGTATAGGCTCGAATTCCGTAGGATACAAGGGTCGCGAACAGCCGATTGAAGTAGAGGAGAAAGAATAAAACACTAAGAAGTTAGCGACAAGTTGGTCGTGGATATCTAAAAGACACTCACAGAATACAACAAACGAAGAGCTCCAGGAGAAAAAACCTATTAAGTCTCAATCAGTCAACTAGTAATACGTGTGCAAGATTTCCAAATGCAACGGACCAATTGAAGCTTGGGTCCGGCGTCAGGTAAGAAGCCGTCAAGCTTGTACTGGCCATTTCTCCTTGAAACCGCCAGCTGGCGTGAGCATTTTTCAGCTAAATGGATTGACTCGCAATTGACGAGCCCAATAAATGAGCCTTAGCATTCCAAGATCTAAGGAAATGTTGCGTGGCGTGGAGTCGCGAATGTTGGAAATGCGGGATTGTTTTAATCTAAGGCGGTGTCACGAGAACGATCGTCATCGGCACACGCCTCCTGGCGACGATTTATTCCTCGAGCTCCCCAGTCCTTTGCGCGCGCCGAGTGTACCATGTCTTACGCCACTCACGAGTTTACGAAATGACTTATTGTACCTAGAATCGCGGCTACCCCTATCCGCGCTTGCCATACTCGTTCGTAACCATGAACACCGCCGCTGCCGCTGCTGCTGGTGGAGGTGGAGGAACAGGCTCCAGCCTAGCTAGAGCAATCATTATTGTCACCGGTGTCTCAGCTCTAGTAGCTTCACTACTCTCTATTGTGTGAGTATATAACTCTCGCGAGCTATCTAATACCTTAATCTTTGTTGATGAAGCTAACTTCTCCTTATCTTGTGCAGGTCCATATGGTTCCAAACGTATGAGCTCCAATCGCAACCAAGCCTGACCCAATAGCTGCTAATTCGAGCATCAATAGCAAAAACTATCGAAAGCCCCTTCTTCAGAGATATGTTGTGCGCATTCTTTTGATGTGAGTGTTGGCTATACCATTGCCGACCGTCTCGGAAGACTCAGGAGTCATGCTAATTGACAAAAGGGTGCCAATATTCGCGGCAGCTTCATGGACGAGCATCGTATCCCTGACTGCAGCTCAGTTTCTTGATCCGATCCGTGATATCTATGAGGTATTTTGCATATCCTAGGGTCGGTCGGGTTTATGCTGACGAGGTGATTGATAGGCATTCACTATTTACACATTCTTCCAGCTGCTCATCAATTTCCTTGGTGGTGAGCGGGCAGTAATCATTATGGCCCATGGCCGCCCACCGATCTCCCATGCTTGGCCACTTAACCATTTCCTGCCGAAGGTTGATATCTCCGACCCGCATACTTTCTTAGCTGTCAAACGTGGCATCCTGCAGTATGCCTGGTTGAAGCCCATTCTGGCTCTCGCATCTATTGTGATGAAAGCCACCGATACATACCATGAAGGATATTTGGATATCGGATCTGGCTATTTGTGGACCGGCCTTGTGTACAATGCCAGTGTCACCCTCAGCCTGTATTCCCTAGCAATGTTCTGGGTGTGTCTGCACGACGACCTCTTGCCGTTCCGCCCTGTCCCCAAATTCCTCTGTGTCAAACTCATCATCTTTGCTTCATACTGGCAAGGATTCTTCTTGTCGATTCTGCAATGGCTGGGGGCTCTTGGCAATGGTGTCGCCGGGTACACCCCGGATAATCTTGCTGCCGCCATCCAGGATAGCCTGCTGTGCTTTGAAATGCCTTTCTTCGCCATGGCACACTGGTATGCATTCTCATGGCATGATTATGCTGATCCCACAATATCGGCTGCCCGTATGCCAGTGAAGTACGCGCTTAGAGACGCGTTTGGAATCCTCGATCTGATTGAGGATACAAAGATCACACTCCGAGGAGAGAACTATGACTATCGGCTCTTTGATTCAGGCGACAATATCATCGCGCACGAGGAGTCCGATTCCCGAGTTAAGCGAGTCATGGATGGAATGCGGTACGAACGAGGAGGAAAGGCAAAATACTGGATTCCTAAGCCGGGCGAGACTAGCAAGCCTGGAGAGACTGATAGTCGTACCCCGCTTCTCGCTGGCGGGGGGTCCAGTGCCCGAGACCGCAACGAGAGAGGCAGCCGTAGCTCTACCGATCGATACCGATCATATAGTGAGATCGCAATCGCGCTGGACGACGACGATGAACACTTGTTCGCCAATGCGCGTGCACTGGAATTTGGAGACTGGAATGTAAGTCACTAACATTGTAAAGAGTGAATTGTCGCTGTGTGGGAAGCTAATAATTTTGTCACCGCTTGTAGTATCCTGTCATCACCGCGAACGAAGTCCCCCGAGATCAACGGTTACCAATAACCAGGGGCTACCAGGGCTCCAGTCAATCGACCGATGGCCCAGTGAAAAAGTCCCGCACACACCGAAAAGGCCGAGCGTCGGGCAGCGACAGCAGGCGGGATCCTAATTCCTCGCGCAAGTCCAGTAAGAGCTCCCGTGGGCCAGGTCCCTTGCAGCGCAACGCCAGCTCCACGAGCTCCCAACAGTCACATCGCAGTCAGCTTGTCGACCTCGTGGTGGAGAATGAAGAAGCCGAGGAGGAAGATCGAGCTCAGGCACAACGGGAAACTGGTTCGGCCTGGAAAGCTGAAACCCGACACTACGAGTAAGTTTTTATGAATGATTGGGCTATAAAGCATCATTGGGATGACCTTGCTGACCCTTGTTTCTAATCTTTGTTTAGGAGACCATCTGGACAACCAATCGAAGAAGAGAGTGAACAGCCCGAACAGCCCGACCAGCCCGACCAGCCGGCTCAGGAACACGCAACGGAGCCGGTCCAGGGGCAAGCTGCCACGCGATGGTATAGTGCCCTGGAAGACGACAATGATGTGTGGGGCAAATGATGATTTGTGAGTTTCCCATACGGAGGATTCCGTGTATTTGATTTGGAAGCATCAGAGCCTCTCGAGTGGATTGGTTCTAATTCTTTAATCTCCCCTATTCTGCGCACGGTGCCGTAGTTTGGCCTGCGGTCCAGAATCTTTCGAGATAAACGGTGTGTACTCTGTATACAATAAACACAGCTTGTATCATGACATTAACCAATAAATGGTCTCTGTTGCGCACACCCCCGTTTGAAATGGTAAATAAGCTCGCCCAAATTGCCCTCCTTTTACTCCGTAACCTTGGAACGTACTACGCGCCCGAGATTGACCCCACTCTTCTACCTTAAATGCCCTGACACCCATGGAACGAGGTAAAAGTCCACGGGTACTAAAAGCGCAACTTTCTAAGGTTGTCTCTCCAAACCCACTAATGAGGTGTCGTGCTCAATTGGAAGCATTCAGGAACCAATTCCACGTGTTTTGTTCTCTTCAGGGCTGCACAAGATAGCCTCCAGGGCTTGACATCTGGAGTATTCCAAGGTTTCGAAGTGCCCCAAAGTAATTTCAGGTCTGCCCTATCTAATGTTAAATTAAATCCGGATACGTAGGCATTTCACATGTGCAGGATCAATTACTGTTGGATGCTATTGATTTAGCATCTAACAATGCGTCAACTGGTGCCGGGCCTCTATTCCCTGAGATGAGTACCTTAGTACTTCGTACGTACTCTGTGCACTAGAATATGACACAGCGAAAGATCTACAAACATGTGTATTCTCCGGAAGTGGAAACGCTAAATCCAGAAATAAGGAGTGGACTGTGAGTTGTCCCGCACTAAGGTAATCGTACTGATTCGTACATGTATTGATTTGGGAGGTTGGGTATAAACAACCGATATTCAGGGATCATGAAACGAGCCAATGACAACTTCCCGGGCAAAAAAACATCAAAACTGGAACATCTGGTGGAAGAAGAGAAAACCAATCACCACATTCAAAGACGCAAGTCAGCGCAACATGTTTCTTGTACTTACGCGCCCGAGGTGTGACGCCCCACTCTTAGTACATGGTCAAAGTTCCTGATAAGCACAAGGTTGTGACATCTCCACTCGAACCAACGAATAAGACTCCACACTGCACTCCGCAGGGACGATCCCCACCGGTGCCACCACTAAATCCGTCTGCTGAGAGCAGCTCACCAGGATGACTTGCTCTGTCCGGTATAGTTCCGGATCTTAGCGGCACACAGTCTCACTCGTGGTGCCTGACGAGTCAAACCTGGCGGCGCACGGTCGTTGGAGGGATCCCCATCCTGGTGCTTGTCGTACGAGTCTTTGTTTATGGATTCCCAAGGCTTCTTCTTCCTCTTCTTTCCTGCTCTGCGAGTCCTTCCTTTGTACCCCCTTTCCCCTTCTTCTAGGGAAGGTGATGGATTAGCTTCATTCAAGCGCTGGTCGCCATGACAGCTTTCGAGCAAGCGGGGTCGCTGTTCACCGGTTGGATAGGATCATGCTTGTCATATTTATCACCTGGAGAGAAGGGCCAGGCTGCCCTGTCAGTTGAGAACAAAGGTAAGACGTTCTTTCGATTCTATCAATCTACAAGTGCTGATCTCCTATGCTTCGAATTTATAGGTGTGAAGCGGGAGATGCAAGTATGCCATGCCCAGCCCCATCTTGTCCCTCCAATGCAGCTGAGGGTGTACGATGATCTTCCTGATCCGCGGATACATCACACTCGTAACTCGCAATCATTGTCGTCGTGGCTAGAAGAGGGCCGGAACCTGGCTTCACGGGCATCTAACCGAGCAAGTCTCATCAAATCTCGAAGAAGACTTCCAATTACACCGTTGGAAATCAGTTCACCTTCGGATTTCCTCATAGTTGATTCAAGTCGCTTCCACGAGACTTCGTTGTCTCAGCACTTTGTGCATACTTTGACTGACAGAGCCCAACCACTTGAAACATCGGAAATACCAAAGACATATGAACTTGTTCTCAGCATTCATCAGGATAAAAACCGATTATCAGATCTACCCTCGTTCGAGTCTTTTCAACTGGTTGAGGATCGCCAATATCAATACCCGATGCCTGCAGTACCAGCACGTGCTCTTTCGCAATCGAGTATTCGCCATCGACGATATGTGTCAACTGCCTCTGCACGCAAGCCCGTTGGCTCGGGAGATCGTCGCTCTCTTGGAAATCCTATAGAGCCAGCAATGAAAGCGGAGCCCCACAAGCCCGCGAGCTCTTTGGTGCCCCATTTCTCTGTCGTTACTCCAAGAGGACCTCTCCCCATGTCCATTCTAGCACACAGCAGGACGCATTCGGAAGAGAGCAAGCTTACCCTCGATACCGATATCTTATCCGACAACTCCAGCGATGCTCAGACACCGCGGGCAGTGCAAGACCTTCCACAGACCCCAGTGACACCGACGGGTCCAGAAAGCACAATAGGTCAACACTCCCCGAACGAATCTTCATTCTTTAGAGATTCACCCTCCACATCCAGCTCAAGCACATTTCCGTCTCGACTTTCCTCGCTACGCCGACCTTCTTTTACACCAAGCGACTACCGCAAGACCGTCGCAGCGGTACCGCTGCCAGACCGTGTTTCGCAATGGTTCTCTCGAGAGAATGCTACCCCGCCTAAACCAATCTCCCTCGATGGTGAGAATGCCTTTGAGTGGGAGCGAACTCGCACCTTGAGTGGTACTACCGTCTGCTCGACTATCACAACAACCATTACTGGCGGAGCCAAGTCACGACCATCCAATCTCTCCATCTCCAGCTCGTTTATGGGTAGCTCCACTCCACGGGCTTCGCTACATCAACCATCTCTGAACAGAGAGAAAGATATTGTTTCGGATTTCTATCAACCAACCGCCTACGAAGGCCGCCAACAACGACCTGCGTTCCCTTCTTCTCGCCACGGCGATCCAGTTACATTCCCGGAGTCTGCTATTGGTGTAGCTTTCTAATTACCCATGGCCCTTGGCCTCAGGATCTCCTGAGGTATATCCGGGTCAATACGGACATTAGGCCTGGCTGGCCGTTTTTATTTATCTAAAACCTGTTTTTGCTTTCTACCCATTTGACTTTTCTCTGAAGTACCCCATGCTGAAATACCCCCTTTGCTCGTCATTGAACTTTTTGCCTGTGCATTTGCTTAAACTTTCACGCGGAGGTAATAATGAGTTCGTGGGTGGTCCCTTGCTATGGACGGGGTGGTTTTATTTGGAAATCCAGTTGCGATTTTATTTCAGTTTGATGAATTTAGGATGCTAGCTTCAATCCCTTAATCCCAAATCAACTACTTATCTACTGTTTCGTCAAATACAATTGCCCCACGCAGAAATTCTTCAGACCTTTTGCCCTTCCAAGACATGAGTCAGCATTTCATTTTCATGGAGAAGTACGTGAGATACATGACTCGAGACATGTGATATGAGATATGAGATATTAATTATCCCTTTTAAGAGTGGACTCATTTAAGGCAACTCATAAGCACGGAGTTATCAGCTTCCTTAAAGATCTGCGCAACACAATGTGTCATTGAGATGGGAAAGTACGTAGATCGCGAACTACCTCATCTCACATTATTGCAGTCTTTTGTTTTCGCGCCAGTTTAAGGTTTCGAATGGTGTCATGGGAGGAAACAATCTTTACTTCCGGTCCCAAGGTTCATCCTGACATTCTTGCGCTCTGGTATCAATGTAAACTGGTTGAATTCCTCCGAACGAATGATCTGACGTCAATAACGCCACAAGGAATAAAAATTGCTAATTCATAAGATCTACAAAACTGTTGAACTTTATTCCCGCAATAGCCGTATCTTTTCAAGGGAGCCTGAGAGGCGTTCAAGCCTTGAATTATGCAAAACGTAAATTTGCAAGCCATTCTACTCTAAGAACCCGACAAAAAAGAAATGAAAACAGACAAAATACAAGATAGTCTGATACATAGATGCCAAGATTGTATAAGGACAGATCAAATGCAAAAGCAAAAAGCAAAAGAGACAGAAACGTTGACTAGTCGTGTACAAAGACGTCTTCAACAGGGTAATATAGTAACAGCTCCTGGCCCACGGCTTAGAATTATGGCTCACAGCGCCGACTTCACCGCAAAGGAGGTCTTCTCAAAAGACTTCTCCGACTCCCCCTCATTCTCTGAGTCAGTGGGCGACATCACTTGGAGGATCTTACCATCCTCGAAGATACGCGCCACGTCCTCCAGAGACCGTCCCTGCGTTTCGGGGAAAAGGAAGTATACCACGCCAAGGAAGACGATCAGGCAACCAATATAGATAACGAAGTATTTCCACTGTAACACGGCAAACGCCACCGGGTTAACGTACTGATTGAAGAAACAGGCGAGAGAATCCGTGGTCAGCGTGATAGCGAGACCCTTGGCGCGCAGCTGGAACGGGAGGATCTCGGCGGGGTACGCGATGAAAAGAGGCATATATGCAAAGTCGTATGCTGCACAGAAAAGGAAAAGCATGGGAATCACTGCAATTCCAGCTTCAATAATGTGGAGCTCGGAGAAAAGACCTGTCATCACGGTTGTTGTGGACAGGAAGATCAACATGAGAGTTGTGGCGCTCAGCCAAAGAACGCGACGTCCGTATCGGTTTGAGGTACTGGCTCCCCCCACGGCAAAGATCAAATTCCACACTTGTAAGCTGATGTTCACGGCTGCTTGGTGAGAGGCATGTTTGATTCCAACTGAGGCGAGAATGGGCGGGAGATAGTAAGAAGTGACACCTGTATGCGAAGCCGATATTAGCGATAAGGCCATTTCATAAACAAGAATCTTGAAATCACTGAACTTGGCAAAAGTACGTACCATTTCCTGTCCATTCTTGCATGAATCCCATCAGAATGCAAATTGAGAGACGATGCACATCGCCGCGAGTCTTGAGGAAGGCGCTCCATCCAGATGTGGCCTTCAGATCCGCCATGG
This sequence comes from Penicillium verhagenii, assembly GCF_028828195.1. NCBI lineage: Eukaryota > Fungi > Ascomycota > Eurotiomycetes > Eurotiales > Aspergillaceae > Penicillium > Penicillium verhagenii. The sequence goes on from NW_026643171.1 coordinate 2,062,891, forward strand.
CGCTGATACTACTGCAGATCTGATCATATTCCTCCTGAACAAGCGCACTGCTTACATCTCCATTTCCATGATACCGTACAAGCATAGCTCGTGCCTCGCCCTTGCGGTCCTTGGAGACCAGCCACCTAGGACTCTCGGGGATGATGAACAGCCCGATTAACTGGAAGATTGGATACATAACCTGCAGCATACAGGGAACCCGCCATGACCAACTGTTTTCGATACTCAGGGTGGAAAAGGCGATAGCAGCCGCTGTGATCGAGCCACAGAACCAGATTGCATTATAGAGACCGGTAAGAACGCTTCGTTGCCGCGGGTGTGCCGCCTCGGCAATAAGCAATGGCGCAGCTGTTTGTGAGAAACCAACACCTGCTCCTGTGACGACGCGAGCACCGAAGAATACCCATGGATGCTTGACTGCTACCTGGATTACCGATGCTAGGATGACGAGCGTAGCTCCGATGGCGACGCAGGGACGGCGGCCCAGTCTGTCGGCAACGTACGAGGCGGGAATAAAAGTTAGGAATGAGCCCAGAGAGACAGAAGCGATGATGAGGCCTTCGGCATTGGCACTGAGTCCTTTCAAGAAAACGGCAACTGTTTATTTCAAATGATCAACCTTTATTAGCAACATGTTAATACGACGGAATATGCATCATGCATTCGATGTTCAATTCATCAGGAGGGAAAGGTTTCTCACACTCAGGTAGCACCAACAAACTATTGATCTGGCTGGCATTATACCCCGATGTAGCTGAAGCAGCCAGCATAAAGGCAATGCCCAGATTCAATCTCCGCAAACCTCTATCCACATCCTTAACCGCCATCTTGGTTCGATAGAAACGATGAATGATTTAGGTATAAAGTTTTATACCGTTGAGCCCGAGTCCGAATCCAAATCCCATACTTTACAGCTTCCATCTGCACTTTATCTACTAAAAATGACGGAGCTTTTATCGGATAATTGTCGACAGCTCCAACATTCCTGACAGCTTCGCGTGCGCTGATCCTACCAACTAGGGCTGAAATTTCTCACCACAAACCCTTGGAATGCTGGCAGGGGGGGAACATTTAACAGAACGAATCGCCAACTGGGCTTTTGACACTGATGCTATTCATGTCCGATGCTCTTGGGTCATATGATATGCAAGGACTGTCCAAGCTCCCAGGCTATTTGTATGAGGAATTTAGTAACCTCAAGCCGCCGGCGCCAATCGGATGCCACCCCAGGATAAATGGTCAGAGGATTAGGTTGTCTGTTCAGCTGATCATTGGAGAGGATCTCAAGGGGCTGGTTTCTCAAGGGACTTTTGTTGCTTGTTCGGCTCTAGCGGTTATTTTATGTTGAGTTGGAGCTTGTGTGGGGATGTGGGTTTGATGCTGGGTGATCTGCGAAAAGTCTTGGCTTGTACCCGTTCTGTGTACTCCTTGGGAATCATCTTCTGCTCCTTGAGGATTTGTATGGATGGATGCTGTAACCCTGGATAGATATGACCGGTGATTGGGTGAAGACAGGTTTACGTGCCAAGTTGACTGCCTATTGAAGGAGATCGCTAATCTAATTGCGATGCTTGCATGTGAAGATCCACTTGGTATCCCGAATGTGATGAGGTTGACCATAACTGTTGAGCCTTTCCAAGCTTGAAGTCAGGAGCAAGTTGCTTGACAATTTGATAGAATTCAACAGAATTCTCGGGAGGGTGCACATGTGGGGACAGAGACCATATAAGAACTTAAGAAGTAATGCAGGGTGTATACTGCTGTCTGTCGAAGAAGAGCTCTGAAGAAGAAAGATTCAAATGTTGAATAGACAGTGCAAGGCCAATCTTGAAACATTTGAATACATGTACTATGCACATGTGTACTTAGCACCTAGGTAGTAGCATCGTTTATGTATGCCACATGTAGATTCTAAATCCTTAAGGTGGAATGGTGAAAAGAAAAGGAAGAATTGAAACGAGCATCAATCAATTGATAAGATATGCTGATATAAAATATGTGCGAAAGCCCCATGAGCTTGCCCCCAGTAACTCCTCTAAAAAAGAGAAAAAGAGAAAAAGAGAAAAAGAGAAGAACCGCTGAAGAAACCAAGATAGAAATACAAACGCGGGAATGGGAAACTATCTCCTCAAACATTATCATCCTCGTAAACAAACTTGATATCCCGAATGCGTCGGCGATTGGTTGCCACAAACTCCATATCACCCGGTGGGCGTTCGTCTCGGGTATTGGCGGTCAACATGCTCTGAAGACTCATGCAGACACTCTCCACTGTCTGCACAGGGGACCAACCCGTTTGGCTAAGGAGATCAAGACAGATTATGCCGTTGCTGTAGATGTGCGGGTGAATAGGAATGTATCGGGGGGTGTCGGAGGGGGCCGTGTTAGAAATAAACTGGACTTCGGGGGGTTCTAGAAGAGAGAGGAGGAAAGTCAGAATCAGACTTATCGCTGTCGGGAAGGAATAAGGGCAAGAAGATCACGTGCAGTGACTTACCAATGGGATATCTGCTTGAAAAAAGAAACTTGAGTCGGTACGTCTGGCCTTTGTAGAGCGGGTTTTCGTCAAGGACTTGTATGTCCATGTGGAATTCTTCCAGACTGTCGGTTTTAACAGTTGCGACTCCGGGTGGAAGGTGCTCTTGGAGCTAAAAAAAAACAACGGACGAAAGGTCAGTATCGATGCTTCAAATTTTGGTGAACAAACGAGTGTATAATGAGGGTGCAGTGCAAGCGGAGATACAAGGGTATCTATCATGCAGCCGAGAGGACGTGAAGTTATTACCTTAGTTAGCTCCTAGAGAGTGAATGAAGTGTTAGCAAGAAATACATCTAAGAGCGGAGGGAGGGGAGAGTGGAGTGAGAATTAAGTAAGCAAGTTCAATATCCTGTAAAGCACATACCCTTGCCAACCGCTTATTCGCGAAAGATCTCGACATATCTATCGAGGAATGGCTGAGGCGAAGGAAGAGAGGCGCAAAACCGGGAGACTCGGACCAGGGTTCGCAAGAAAAAGGAGGGAGGTAGTATGTCGAAAGTTGTCCGAGGGAGAAGTTGAGGAGTATAAAGTTCGGACAGTCTGAGCAGGGTTGGCGAATACCAGAAAGGAAGTGTGTCAATTCGTCCAAGTGATGCACGGAGGAGGGGGTATATCAGCGGCGAGCTGATGCTGGCTGTGATGGGAACGCCTTGGAATCTTCTGAAGACCGAAAGACCAGGGGAGAGAAAGGCGCACGCAGAAACCGCAAGTGCACACGGTTGCTGGAAGAAATGCCGGTACGCATACCACGTAGTGGAAAACAGAGAGGGGAGGCTCCAATGCGGGTTGCTCACGATAGCGCGCGCGGAGGCCGATAAGAGTGTCCACGCACGTGACAGCGGGCCTACCCAAATGATCGACATCCTCTTGGCGAGCTCCCATACAATCTGCACCATCCGGTACACGAGGTCAATGGAACGATTGTTGTGGAGCATGTATCTCCAAAGGGGTTCATCGCAGCTTGCTCGCCCCAAGTAAATCCAGGGCACAAACAGCCCGGCCAAAAATCGTTTGATGCTGGAGGTATCCATGCCTGCAATCTGCTCGTTTGCTTAAGTGCGTCGCTCGAAGGTTGATGCGCGTGCGTAGAAGCTTGATGGCGGTGGTGGGGGGCAGAAAGGAAAAGAAGGGGAAAAAAGCGGGGAGGGAAACAAATGTTACGCGTGGGGGGATTTCGGGGCTAACCCCTTTGGGAATTTCTTTTTTGCTCCACGGGAGCACATATTTTTCCTTAATGCCACGGCCTTTATGATTACTACGGTATCCTCACAAGTAGTAGTCGTACTAGTAGTCAACTGAAAACTGCAGGACGGTGGCGTTAAGATACCAAGAAAATTTGCGCAGTCCTTATATGAACTAGAGGATTCACCACTACAACTATCGAGTATGTGCATGAGTATGTCCCTAAGAACCTTCCTCGGAACGTACGGGGCTTAAAGATACTGTCAAGTACTCAGTACATACCGATATACATGACTGGCTTGGTCACCATCTCAAACATTGAAGCTGCTTTCCGACTCAAGTGCGTTCAAATCTGTCATCAACTCAATAATTTGCAGACCTTTCATACATTACACACTCAAGTGCTAGTATGTATTACTATCTATGACAGATACAAGTCGACTACTTATGAGTGGGCCTTGATGAACAAAAATATGTATTTAGAAAATGTTTTCAAGTTGGTGTTGATGCATGAATGCAAACATTTGAAATAAAATTGACTTCATGCAAGCGGTCTTACCGCATTATGTGCAGACTGCATTGAATATGGGGAATCAAGTAACTATATCCAGATCCAGACAACTTACAGACATGAAACAGCATCGAGTAAAAAAAAGAAGAAAGTATAAGCAGGGTAAAAATATGAAAGCAAAAAAGAGGTGAGGTATCAAGTTAGTGATGGGAGGCCTTCTCGCGCGCATCATGTTCAAACTTCTCACGCTCCTCATTATCCTTGACCTCGCGCACCTTTGCCAAAACAACCTCACGGAAGATCGCCCCGCGAGCAATGTTGCCAAGGCTACGCTTCTTGTGGTGACCGGAAGCCGCATCTCCATTTGAGCCCGAAGCGGACGCAGTATTTTCGGGATCCTGGGGGATAGCACTAGGGATGTCGCCCTCTTCCTCGTCTTCGTCGTGCATCTTGAGGGCTTCAATTCGGTTGGCGAGCTTGACGATCTCGATACCACGGCGGAGGCGGGAGCGCGCAATGTAGGCACGGATCTCGGGCAGCAGATCGCGGTCGCTGGCAGATTCTCCGGTCAGCCACTCATGCTTGAGGGCATCCTCAGATGTCACTCGCTTGGTGGGGTCGGCTTGGAGCATGGTCATGATGAAGTCCTTGGCGTCCTGGGAAACATCCTTCCAGTAACGCTCGTGGAAGATGATTCGACCAGTGCGGCATTCTTCAATAAGGTCGCTCAGGTTCTCGGCCCGGAAGGGTGAATAACCACACAGAAGGGTGTAGGTAATGACACCCAAAGACCACATGTCAACCGCCTTTCCGTGTCCCTGCTTCAGCATAACTTCGGGTGCGGCGTAGCCGAAGGAGCCCGCCATGCTGGTCAGAACTTCAGATGGGCTGTCCAGCATCTTGGCAATACCGAAATCTGCCAGGACGAGCTCAGAGCTAGGAGAGCGTGTAAGATAGAGAAGGTTCTCGGGTTTCAAATCTGTCGTGTGTGAGTCTCGTTGCAACCCTCAAAAAAAATTAGTAGGGTGGACTTACCACGGTGGACAATGTTGCGCTTGTGCAGGTAGTCGACTGCATCAAGGACCTGTCGAATGGTTTGTGACGCATCCTTCTCCGTGAACTTGCCATAATCGCAAATCCGGTCGAATAACTCGCCACCAGTGGCCAGTTGTGTCACAATGTAAAATTTGTCCTAATTCCTGGTTAGGCCTTGCAGATCTCGAGGTTCGTAAGTTTGCACAAACCTTAGACTCGAACCAATCCACAAATGAGACGATATGAGGGTGTTGAAGCTTCTGGAGCATTTCCAGTTCATCGTAGACCATTCCCTCATTGCCCCGGACATTTTTCTTCAGGATGATCTTGACTGCAACTTTCTTTCCGTCGTGCGTATCGGCTTCGCGGACAATACCGTAGGTGCCAGCACCAAGGGTCCGTCCAAACTTGTACAGGGACCTGAGTTGAAGCAAGCGAAGTTAGCGAGTGTTCGGTATTCGATAGTTGGAGGAAGTTCGTACTTTTTCTCATAGCTCTCTGGCTGGCCAGACAGCTTGTTAAGCATGTTTGCGACTAAAGAGATCAAACATTAGCAAATGGCCCCGTTGTCTAATGCCACGGCGCCCGATAATGAGTAATCGGCAGCAAAAACGACTTGAACAGGGGATATGCATTGTCCCACAACATTACACCAGAGGGTAAACAGGACCAGGGATCTGCCAAATAGCATGTGGCATAGGAAAACAGCATTGAACAAGGCATGGTTGATTTGTCTCTAGCTCCGAAAAGTTTTGGCATTGTGGGCATTCAAATACAGCCCGCTCGAAATAGAAAGGGCCGCGGGGGGCCTGAATTCACGGCGCAAACTGGGCGCAAACCAATGCTGGAGCGCTGTGTATTGAATTGACTCACAACTCATGATGTGCGGATAGGGCTATATGGACCCCCGACGACTGAAATTGGTATGCGATGGGTAGAGATCTGGTCAGGTAGCAAAAGCGGGCTGGTGAACCCCGCAGCGGAGGAGAGGGCGGGGCGAGCAAATGGGAAGCGATCTCGGGGGGACGCGAGGGTTATCTGGTGATCGGAAGATATGGAGAGACTCGGGTAGAATTTGGATGATCTGAAAATGCAAGTTTTTAGCAATCGAACAAAAAAAAAAGCCAGATCGCACCCTTGAGGGACCAGGCGGGGCATGGGTGGGCTCATGCCACGACGCTCTTGCGCGCCGAGATCAGGGGGAAACACGGAGATGTTTACCGTTCCAAATACCTAGGGCGACGGACTCGATCTTGAAGATTGTTCAGGTGAAAAGGACCCTACAAAAAAGGCCAGAAGACTCGAGATCTTAAGGGATACGAGAGAGAAAAAAAGGGTCAGGGAGAGTTCTAGACGCGCGATAAGGATAATTTGGGGCTGTAGGGTTTAGTGGAGCCTTGGCGTGTTCTGTAACTGCACCGCCACGGCTGAAAGTTGAAACTGGTCTCCACGCATATTTTGGGGGCTGGAATCCCGCTTATTATTGTATTTTTTTTTTTCATTTTCTCAACAACAAGTGTATGTACCGGGCAGCATGTGAAGATTTATTCTTGCTGCCTTGGAAATTCTCCGAGGAATGTTCAAAAAAAGGGGGAGGGGAAAGATATATCACTGATATAGACTTTCGATCGATCGGACCTTTGAATGAAGGGGGACGCACATATACGGTATGCATTTGGGGGGAAACACATACATATCGGCCTCTGGTACCTTTTTCCGACTCGTACCGCCACTTTTCAAAAGTCATTCATTTGTCAATTGCATCCAGACAACGCCACAAATCCAGTGGTAACAAGGTAATTCGAGCAATGTACTGTAGCCGCCAAGGCGCACTTGTGCGGCGACAGTCTCCTCCAACCAGTTTAAAAGCGCAAGAAATGAGCCATAAAATACAAGCATCTAAGTGTGGCAGTGCCACGGCCTGATGTGATGCGTCTAAAATCCATCATGCGGTCTAGTGCATCACCTCCAAAGTTCACCCTTGTCAGGCGCAACTGCAATAATGCAGTCATATGCGTGTATCCCCTGCGACTGATTGGAGGCCGCATTGTGGCGTACAGCTTGTTTCAAGAGGTGCCTTAAAAGCCTCCACTCCTCCTTGAGTGTTGAGTATGTTCACCCCTCGAGGGTCTCCTGGAGACTCATTGTCGACGGAAATATCCAAGAAATGTCTTGGAAAGAATCCAATGGAGTCGAGCGCTGATGAATAAAAACCACCAAACGAAGATGGCTCTCCAAGGCTGTCTGCGAACAGAGCGACTATGATGCTATTTCGGATTAACTCGAGCTAACATGAAGGTCCACAAGAGAATGAGCATTTGGGATTATTGGGTTTTTGCTTCGAAAATTGTTGTTCAATGTTGCATCTGTCTTCGCATGATCATACCTCGGTGATGTAGATGAGGCTATTTGCAATGTACCTCCCGCGCGCATTAGTCGGTGAGTTTGGGCAAAACCCGGACATTTTGCCCTAGAGATGTTCTAGGTCTTAGCAACGTGGTCGTCTTGGCTCATGACGTTCTGTTAATCAATCAGTCCACGTATATTGATGCACATCATGATAGACCCTGATAGTTGGATTGTGGATTTAATCTCAACGAGCAACTCTAATTGGCAGGAGATTTTATGAGCCCCACTGACACCTTCAATGTGGTACGGCAGCGTCATACCTCAGCGCCAGAACGTCATAGCCCTGCAGGCCCGCGCGTGTGCAGCTTGCATATAAAACCAGCATAATGGACAGGCAAAAAATGAATAGATCAATTCATTCCACAAGGCAGATCCCATACATACTACCACATACCTCGACGACCTCAAAAACATTACCACTTTCATCATGTTCTACTTCCTTCTATACGTCATCTCCCAAGCAATCTTGGTTGGTGCCTGGGTCTCCGGTACCTTAGACCCGTACCAGAAAAGACTGCAGGAAATTGTCCTGTACGCGATGGGGGAGACTAAAGTGTCGTACGGACTTAAGAGTAAGTACAACTTTTTTTTGGATGTGAACCATTCCAGTACTAATCCGACATACTAGAGAGTCTCACGGCCAAGATTCTAGCCGAAGACACGAATTTGAGCAAGTTGCAAGATCAGCTCGGTAATGGAATTGGAGGCGCATTTGGCAAGGGTGGTGCCGGTGAGGGTGTGGGCTCGGTGCTGAGCAAGGGTCTTTAAACTATACTGATCTACTTGATCATGACATCCACTCAGCGACAAGATTAGCATTGCATAACATTCCATTGCATTGAGAGATAGGTGATAGATGATTTCAAATAATTCCACCACGTTTAAAACCCCATATTGATGTAAGCCTATGTCAAGCATTCTTCCGAAAGTCTGAATAAATCGTAAGTATCGTTAAAGATTCGTCACAAATCCCGACCTGCGTGATCGGCCTAATCAACTTGGGCCCCTTTGATCCCTGTATGCCTCTATCTCACGAGTCCAAGTCCTGCTCAGTCATGACCATAGTGCATAGCTCTTGGTAATATCGTGCTCCCTTCCACGTGCTCCGCGGCGACCGCAATCCAACTGTATCCCACCCCTCACTGCGGAGACGAATAATGCGCTGATATATAGTCTCTTTGACAAGAATGTGACCAAACTCATCCATGATGGGCTCGGAATCCAAAGAAGCCTCGTTCTCTTTATCCTCCTCTAGAATTGGATCGAAGGTCCAGAAAGAAGACGCACGCTGGACACTGCGGGTGCGGTGAACTTCCTGAATCTCCTTGACCTTTCGGATTTGCTGTCGAATCTCAAAAATGCTGGAAGTGATTTGCTCTCGGAGGAGAGCGATTCCACGGTTGGAGCGGACAATCTGGGCTGCACGGGCGGGTGTGAGGTCGTCAATGGAGACTGTGCTGATGGTCTTTCTGTTGGATTCCTGCTCTTGCGGCGTGGTGTCTGGGGTGGGCAACATTGGAGCAGAGCGTGAGAAAAGAGGCGTGATACAAGCTGGGCTGGAGAGGTCAGTTTGAGGGGAGGGGAAAGCAGACTGGTTAGCGTTGAGCTGGGAAGATGGGATAACCTTCAGCGGCAGTCTTGGAGGACGGTATCTGCTATCACGCTTGCTCTGACCAGCGTTCTCATCCCCACCAATCGACAGCCTGGCGATCTTTTTGGGAACGTTCTCATTGTCATGGAATGAAAGCCTGGCAGGATTTTTGGGGGGCACCTTCCAGGAGACCTTCTGATCTGAGACCTTGCGAATAGAAAGAGGGGAAGGCGCAAGTATATCTTGCTCGGGCGATGTTTCTATTGGACCTGGGAAGCGCGGTGGGGATGGGGAAGGAGAAGGAAGACCATTGCTGGCTTCATCAGAAGAGTCCAAGAAAGGATCATCCAGTCCACAGATCGAAGCGTCGATAAGCCGAGTGATGCTATCCACCATGGAGTCACGACCAGAAGGTACTCCGCCCATAGGCTCAAAAGAAGCCAGACAATCATCGATACTAGTTGGAGATGGTGGAGCCGATAGATCGCCAGCGATCTTGGGGAGCCGAGGCAAACCCACCAGGGGAGGGAGAGCAGAGCCGCAATTGGCAAAGTTCTCCAAGGCCAGACGAAGAAGATTTATTTTTCTCGTAGAGTAGATGTGGGCAGCTCGGCCTAACAGCTCGTAGGAGATTGCAGCATAAAAAGTGAGATAGGTTTTGTGCACAGGGTTGATCTATTTCAAAACGTTAAACTGTTAGCATTGAGTATAAAGAGGTATCAGAAAGCACAAACTGGTTCTTTTGCACAGCTCAATAGATTCTTACAGTGAGCTGCACACTGTTTGTATTGCCTCTGTAGGTACAAGCGCTTGGCTTGCAGCAGAGCAGATTTCCAATCCATCATGGTTTGTGGCGGTAGAGGTGTTGAAGGGAACGAAAAGGATGCTGGACCGTTCTTGCTCGAGAAACCCCCAAGCATGTTGAAGAGAGAAGAAGGTAGTTAAGATCATGGACGCGAGATGGGGGGTTGACGTGAAGTGGGGGAGTCACGTCGATATGGCGATGTGTGAAACCTTTGACGTGATGAAATTGGCATTCACGCGTTTACGTTGTTTGCCATGGGACTGCACGTAAAGAAGTCACTCCAAGGACAAGGATGAGCCTCTAATTATAGGCCCGCTGATTTAAATCCGTCTACTGAATAAAGGCCACACAGTCTTCGCCAGTCAAATCGTGGTGGATGCATGTGAAATGAACGTTAAATCCGGCGACAGCTGGAAAACCACTGTCCCTGATAGATATTCATGAAGAATTATGTGTTAATACTACCATGTTCTGAATGTTTCTTGAAGGGTTGGTCTAATGTATTCATTCATACCTAAGATTTTAAGAAGGATAAAAATAAGACATGAAACGCTATATGCACATCAGTGAGGACAGGGCCATAAACGCAAAGCATTGCCACAAAGGCGGAATTTTCATCGCTTGAAAACCATCTATGCTTGAAAACCATAGATGGTTTTCAAAAAAAAAGGGGTTTATCTAGATCTAGCTCCAGCGTCAAACATCGCGGGGCTGTCTTTCCGCAGCGTATCTGGAGAGAGCCTGTCCAGTTGCAGAGAGACCAGCAAGGAAGTCATCAAGAAGCCTTTCAAGCTCAGCGGTCACAATAGCATCATCAGAGCCTTCCATCAAGCTTTCCGCGCTCGGTGGAATAAGGACTGGGAATGGAATCATTCCTGCGGTGGGTCCTGGCAAATCTCTGGCTCGAGAAAAGGTATCTCGTCGAATAGTCGGTGGATCGTCGTAGATGGGTGAGCCAGGCTCGGAGATGGGAGTGGAGACATCTTCAGCATCTTTGCTACTAGGCATGTGAAGTTCAAGTGGTGGTATGTTGTTGGGGTCGATGACTTCAGTGTTCTCATTCCATAGAGGATGGGGCTCCTCTTCATCAGGACCAGGTCCATCAAGAGAAACAGACATGTCGTCAGGGTACTCGGGGCCTATTGGGCTGTGGGTTGAATCAAATGACTGAGCTCGACTGGAGAATTTGGATGATGGTCCTTCGGGAGTGATTGGACGATCAAAACGGAAAGGATCATAATCGGAGTCAGATGCACTCGACATGTTGGAGGCGGATGTTGAGGGGCGAGAAAGGTCGGATTCTTCGGTTGGCAATTGAGGCGGGGGCAATGGTGCTTTGAGGGTATCATAACGATCTGTATTAATATCGTTTGACACTTCGTCTGGGGACATGACAGGAAAAGTCCATTCCATGGTGGCACGCTTTTCAGCTTGGAATGTTTCGTCTTGGGCGGGTTCTGCTGATGATTCTGGACCTGACTCTTCCTTATTCGCTTTTTCCTCTTCTTCCTCCTCCTCCTCCTCCTTTTCTTCCGGATTCACAAACACCGGGAATTTCCAATCCATAGTAGGAGGGCGCGGGCCGGACTGAGGTTGAAACTCTTCTTCCTGCATTTCAGTCGTCTCTTCACCACTGACGGAGGACTGTGAACTGTTGTCATTGGAGTTACGACTACCACGAAGACTTGATCGGTTTGCCCGGATTGTGCCAGCATCAGCTAATTGAAAAGGCTGTGCGGAAGGTGTGCCGGCTGCATAGTGAGACGAATCAAAGGAGCCGATATCAATATCGAGGAATGTGGATGTGACAGAGGACCGATCTGTATCAGCACGCAAGGGTAGGTCGGACGATGGTTGAGGGGGCTCAATTGGAACGAAGTCATTTTTCGTTTCGTATTTGTAGCTTGGCTTTTGCTCGTCAAAAAGCCCCTCCATCGCAACCGCTCCTCGGCGAACCCGTTCATCGAAGTTAGCCTTATCTTCTGGCTTCAATTCGCCTTCCAATGGGTCGTCGTTAAAGTCAAATTCTGCGGTAGGTGTGGTTGGGCTGACTGCCTCCTCCATTTCAGCCAAAGAAGCAGCTAACTGATCTAGGTCAATGACGGAGAATCTTCGTTCAAATCCGTCTGTTGTGCTGAAGTTCCAATCATCTTCTGACTCTTCCGCGCCTGGAAGTTCTGCAGCTGCGGCACCACCTGGGTGGAACAAGGAAATACGCTGTCCTCCTCGTTGAGACCATTGGTAGTAGTTTCTGACAAGCTCACCCACCGATGATGTGGGGTATTCTTCCTCAGTACCCGCAATGTAGGGGTGGTCTAGAATATCCGCCATAGAAGGACGGGTGGACGGGTTGGAGTCAAGTGCGTATGAAATGAGGTCCTTCAAGCCTTCGCTGTAATCCTCGCTATCAAGTTTGGGAGTGTTACGGTTCAGTTGGCGTCCAATTTGCATCCGCTCACGAAGACCAGCATTGGGTGGGTTGCCAGTGGCAAACTCGAACAATGTACAGCCAAACGCCCATACGTCAATCTGACTTGTTTAGAAAATGATTGGAAATTGGAATGGATAAGCACTTACTTCGCTGCCATACTGATGGGCTTGGCCGCGGGTTGAGAACATCTCAGGTGGCATCCAATGAGGAGTGCCAATCCATGTTGACCGCTTGTCTCGCTGGGACTGCAGGACTCCGGCCACACCGAAGTCACAAATCTCCAGTCGGCCTTCCTCGTGAATCAGAATATTCGCCGCTATAGAGTTGTCAGTCAACCACCGAGGGCTCATAGAAAGCAGAAGACAGCACCTTTGATATCACGATGAATAATGCCAGCATTATGAATTGCATTCAGTCCAATCACGAGCTCTCGAGCAATTGGAATGATAAATTTCTCTTCTAATTTATCACCAGTCGCGCGCATCTGCAAAAAAAAAGAACCAATCAGAGTCCATTCACATGGTTATCATAGATAAAACTTACCAATGTCCGCACACTTCCACCAGGGCAGTATTCACAAACCAGCCAAAGTTGCGAGTGGATGGAGATCGCTTCAATAAGCTCATTGATGTTCTTGGCCCCAGAATCCTTCACCTGTTTCATAACTTTTGTTTCATGGATGAAGTCCTTGATGGACTCATCTCTAAAATCGCGTAGAGATTTGTAGTCGAGCGAATCAATGTCCAACACTTTTATGGCGACCAGCTGACCAGATGGTATCCCTCTGCCTTTGTAGACACGACCATATGCACCCTTGCCGATCAATTCTTCAAACTCGTAAGGCGGTATCTCTGTTTTTGCACGTCGACACATCTCTTTGACAGCCGTTCCTTGCTCTCGTGCCAATTTAATTGCTTCCGCTTTGTGTCTGGTAATCGCTGCCATCGCAGACGATGGGTCTAAGAACCGGGAGCCCCGTGTGTCCATTTTGTCGGTTTTTTGAAAAATGGAAATGTGAGTAAGATCGAAAAAGACCAGGAATGAGGAGAAGTAAAGGAGTAATCTTGAGAAAAGATCAGAAATGAAGAGGAAAGAGGAGGTGGTGTCGAGAAATCGGAAATGTTAAGAAAACCCGTAAAAGGCGCGAAAAAAGGCGCGGAATAGCGAGAAAACCCAAAATTGGCGAGGAAAATTTCAATGATGTCGTAATTTCGAGAAGAATCGCAAGTGATGCAGAAAGAGCAAGTGCTAATATCCAGAAAAATGTGAAACGCTTAAAAAACCGTACGTAATGCGGCGAATCCGAAGGCCCTGAATGATTTGTAACTCTCCTTAAAGAGCTACAGTGGGACGCTTACCAAAACCAGTGAATAGTCGACTCTTGATCTTGCTGGCAAATCCTCTTTGCGGTTGAGTATCAGTATCGAGCCGATTACCAAAGAAAGTGGAAAGGCGATTCCTGATCTTGATGATAAGTTTCTTTCGGCTTCGAGAACAAATGCCAATGGATTGAGAAGGTGAGAGAGCTTTCTGCGGAGGGCCAGTGGAGTTGGAGATAGCGGAGGAGTTAGAGATGGTGGCGGAGTTGGGTGCGGCGGTGGTTTTGGTTGTGGGACGATAGTAAGGCCCGTCAATGAAATCCACTCCACGATGGTTTTTACTCTTACGCACTACAAAGTAGGGTGAAAGTTGAATTGGGTTATCGGTCCTTGACAGTGGAAGATTGACACGGCTGTCAGATACAGTCGAGCCGTATTTCGGTGGAGCTAGATCGAGTGAGCATCTGTTGCTAAAATCCAGGCGGAATACTTACCTCCAGGTGTTATATTTTCATATCCAATGGAGACAATTTGTTTCTCTGGGGTTGAGGGCTCAACAGCAGATTTATTAACCTCTCTAGTAGTGTCGCAGTTCAAAGAAGAAGAGGGCGTGGTTCCAGGAGTCGAAAGTGGTGGTTTGGAATCTTGAGGAGATGCTCCTAACAATTCAAACAATTCATCAAACAGCAAGGTACTTGCATCAGAATCTCGAGACGCACTGTAGTCGTTGTCTGCCAAAGACAGGTCCCGACTGTATTCAAAGTGTGCTGGCGGGCAAGCCTCAGGGTTGATCTGGGGCAACCGAAAACGCTTGCTGGGTAGCTCATTAGAGGTACATTCACGCGTTTTGGGCTGGATGATCACTTACTTAGGCCGATATTGAGGAGTAGGAGATGATGAGACTTCAATCTCGTCTGACCAGATATCAGAAAAAGAGAAGGAAGATACACTACCACTGTGAGTCTGCTCGGACTCGGAACTAGATCTAAAAGAGGGGCTTGGGTCCAATAGATTGCGGTTCACGCGGTCACGATACTTCCAGGAAAGCTGGGAATCAGCAGCCACAGGCTGGTCTTGATAATCGAAGTCAGTCATGGCTTTGCTGTTGATGGATGTAGTCTAACCTGGTGATAGATAGGGATGGGGATAGATGGAGATGGGGATGATGAAAGGTTGGAGATGATGGAAGATTGAAGAGTTGGAGGGTTTATGTAAACAAGAAAGGGCACGGTGGACACGAAGGACATGGATGGCAAACATACTTGAAGTTATTCACTTCCAAAATTATTTTAGATCTAGGTGTTCGGCCTACTAGCACAACAGCTCTGCTGTTTTCTGACAGGATCAACACAGGATCTTCAAGCGGTGTATCCTCCCGCCATAATCCGCTGTAAAGCCCAACAAGCGTAGCGAATGAGCAGCAAGTACCGATAAATTTAATTGAGAAGGTATACCATTAATCGTGAGATAGATTGAAAGGTTCAATGTCGTATAGCGGAGGTTGCCGCTCATTTCACAACGATCGTTGTGGCCCCCTTCCACGTGATCTTGATGCCTGAGGCTATAAGTCCTGCCTGAGGCAACAAAGTATCTATAGAAACACTACAGTAATTCCTGCATAGATCAAGATTGTAACACGGCAAGCAGAAACAAAAGAAACGACGTTGATCCTGAAATATGAGAAAGACACCCACAAAGAATAACAAGGGAGATAGAGAGAAACAGAAGAGAATAAACAGTCTTAGATACCCTGTGGAAGCCTGAGGTTTCAGGCTTCAATAATTCAATCGAAGAATTCAATTGCAGAATTCAAGTGCCGGTACTGTCATCTCATGACAAAGATTGGGGATGGAACTTAATCCAATTCAATCTTTCTTTGCCCATTCAGTCTTCGCTTCTTGAGTGTCTTCGATGTTGATGATTTTCTGTCTTAGTATCCACATTCGCGGAGGTATACTAGTAGTATGTTCCCTTGACCACACCACCAATATCATCACATTTTCATCTATAGGACTCATGCAGGTCAAAACCGCTTATTATTATTCAGTGTTCTTATCATGTTCGTCACCTCGAATATCTCACATGAACAGCAGAAATTAAGTTAAGGTCAGTTTCTACTTGGTAAGACGGTAGACCCGATGACGAACCTGAGAAGCTCCCTTGTTTCTTACATACACTTCCAAAATTCGGCACTGCCAAACATCCCTGGATGCAAATGGACTCGGAAGGTTAGCGTTAAATAGCAGATTTTTCAGCCCTGGCCGACCGATGAAAACTTTAGTAGTCATCTACTATGTACGTACTGGACTCGCGCCCACTGCGGGGGTTTTCTTGGCCTTCCGAGGTTTAACGAAATCATCGTAGCCGCTTGCGCGAGCGAGCTATACAGAGCACGCCATAGCATCAAAAGCCGAAGCTTATAAATAGGCTTATTAATACAACGACGAATATGCGGAAAGATTTCCATATATAATGCATTTTATTTTCACTCCTGCCTCATGAGAATAGCACACATGCAGCTGGAGTAATTTCCAAAGCTCCAACTTTCGAACTCATCCAATATTTTGAACCTTGAAATCGCTTATAACCTGCATATCAAAATGGGAGACACCCAGCCGCGTCAACTACATCTAACGGCTTTCATGCGCCCAGTCTCTCTACACACGGGAGCATGGCGCTATCCAGGATCATACCCTGATGCAAACTTCAATTTCAAACACCTGACGCACTTCATCCAGAAGCTCGAGGCCGCCAAGTTTGACGCCTTCTTTATGGCCGACCACCTCGCGGTTCTAAACATGCCCGTTGAAGCCCTCAAGCGCAGCCATACCGTCACCTCATTCGAACCATTCACCCTCCTTTCCGCCCTGTCATCCGTCACCGATAAAATCGGTCTCGCAGCGACAGCGAGCACAACATATGATCTCCCTTACCACGTCGCCCGCCGCTTTGCCAGTCTAGACCACCTTAGCAACGGGCGGGCAGCATGGAACATAGTCACCACCGGAAACCCGGAATCCAGCCACAATTTCGGCTTCGATGAGCACATGGCCCACGGGGACCGATACAAGCGTGCGCGTGAATTCTACGACATTGTCACAGGGCTATGGGATAGCTTTGCCGACGATGCATTTACCCGTGATGTGGAGACGGGTCAGTATTTTGACCCAGAGCGGATGCACGTCTTGAACCATGCTGGGGATGAGTTGAAGGTTCGAGGACCATTGAACATTGCGCGACCTGTGCAGGGATGGCCTGTTATTGTACAGGCCGGGCAGAGCGAGCCTGGTCGCCAACTTGCGGCTGAGACGGCCGAGGTGGTGTTTTGCAGCCCAAAGAATATCGATGCTGCTAAGGTGCTTTATGCTGATATCAAGGACCGCGTTGTGAAGGCTGGACGGAAGCGAGAGCACTTGAAGATTCTACCTGCGGCCATGATTATTGTTGGGGAGAGCAAAGAAGATGCTCAGGCCAAGAGGCTAGAGTTGGATAGTCTGGTGCATTACGAAAGTGCCATTGCTTCTTTGTCGATTTCGCTTGGGGTTGATGCTAGTGGATTCGACCCGGAGGGTCCTTTGCCTGAAGGTTTGCCTGATACCAATGCAAGCAAGACGAGCAGAGAGGGGGTGGAGCGTCTTGCTAAAGAAGAAGGGTTGACTGTTCGTCAGCTTGCACAACGGTATGGAGGATATTCAGGGTTGACATTCCTCGGTTCTCCGAGTGATATTGCCGAAGAAATGGAGGTTTGGTTGAAGGAAGAGGCCTCGGATGGCTTCACTTGCACTTTCCCTTTCTTGCCTCAGGGATTGGAAGAGGTGACGGATAAATTGATTCCGGAGCTACAGCGCCGAGGTCTGTTCCGAGATGATTATACGGGGTCTACGCTGCGTGAACACTTTGGCCTCGCACGGCCAGAGAACCAGTTTTTCCCTAAGACAGCATAGGACGGAACTTAATTATGAGAAATCAGGATTCAATATATTAAGACAATAAACATGCCATATAACGACTTACTCTATATATAGCCTCGACGTGGCAAAAAAACAAATTACTTAAACAAGCTTTGTTAAGCTTTTGTGGGGCCACTGGATACGTCATTTCAGCCCTGTAAGGAACTGATCCAGCAGTGATTCTCATCAAGTTCCCAACTGGTTAAATGTCTTACGTCATATTCCAGGCAATCATATTGATTTCGACTCGGAAAAAAGTGGTTTTTTAGCCTGGATATTAAACCAATCAACCCCAACAACTAACCAGGTCAACTTCATCACTAAAATTGCCTCCCGACCCCGCTTCAAGCCCTCTTTACGTCACGTAACTTTGGTAACTTTGCAAACAAAAAAAGGAGAAAAAGCTGAACGAAGCCTTCTCATTCCCTCAATCTTCATAATTCCGTTCTGAGAATCATCATTATGGTCACTACTAAGGTATATGGATTGTGGAAACAGTCGCAGACTGTAACTTCGGAGCTAGCGCAAGATCCGTCACAGACCCCAGGGACGATCTTCAAAAAGCTGTACGATCACCATGAAGTCCCGCACCCCCATTTGAAGGAACATGGAGCCCATGGGTTATCCAAAGAGGAAATTGAGGAATTTGAAAAGAAAGATGCTGTACAGAAAGCATTAGCTTGTGGACATTGGGGTTCAACAGAGCCCAGTGAACTTTTTCTTCAGGTGAGAGTTTTTGGGGAACTCCTAGAATTGAAATCCCGACAGCTCAGCTAATTCAATTGGACTTAGATTTATCACGATGTGCTTGGTTCCTTGGATAAAGAGCCTAGTACGGGAGTTGTGTCTCCCCCGTTGATCGGGAGCCGAGGCGTCATTCCCCTCACCATCATCGCCCCGTTACCGGATCTCTGCCGTCATTTGGGAAATTGTATTGCGCGCGCTGAACATGAAGTGTTTTTGGGTACAAATTTTTGGATTCATTCCGATGCAGCCACTTTGGTTACAAACGGCATCCGGGAGTTGAACAGGAGAGCTGGAGAACGGGGCACCAAGGTGGTGATGAAGATGGTGTACGATCGCGGAGACCCGAAGCAAGTAAGCAACACCGCGGGACAAATTTGCATTTTATCGCACATGTGCTAATTCACTCCTACTAGGTCTTGGACAATCGCCTCGAAGTAAATGGAGAGCAACGGACAACCGAGAAAGTCAAACTTCCCGCACCGCATGAGATCCCGAACGTCGATTTGAAAGTCATCAATTTCCATCGTCCAGTCTTTGGCACATTCCACTCGAAGTTCACTGTCATTGATCGGCGCATGTGTCTTCTGCAGAGCAGTAATATTCAGGACAATGATAACCTAGAGATGCTTTCTCATATTGAGGGGCCGATTGTCGATTCTTTCTACGATGCCGCTCTGTTGTCTTGGGGCAAGCCTCTTGATCCTCCTCTGCCTCTTTTGAACTCTCCGGCCGAATCTGCTCCTATCCCCGCTCACCATGGAGAGCAGAAGCTGGATCCTACGGAGGATTTGCCCGCAGACTTGACCGAAAATACGTCAGAGACGCCTCGATGGGATGTTGATTTTGAAGGCGAGGCACACAGAGTCAACAGCAGTGTTGATCCCCGTGGAGATGAAACGCCAACCCAGGCTGTGACCCGTCATTTGAGTATGTTGGAATCATGCAAAACTAAAGCATACGCACATGCATTTGCTAACTTGTCACCAGATACAACCATTCAGCCTGACACCACAGGAAACGCTCCTGATACCGATCAAGACCTGAAAATGACACCGTACATATTGCTACCCCAGCATGAGCCTTTCCCCATGGCTGTGGTTAACCGAGAACCATACGGATGTGAGTGAAGATCAACTGGAAAATAAAATCAAGCAAGCGTTTTGACAATTTCCCCAGCTCCAAACCATAGCAGCACCCACAACCCCCAAGATGCAGCCTTCGTCTCGGCAATCAACAACGCGAAGCGCACGATCTTCATCCAAACCCCCAACATGAATGCCGAGCCCCTTATCGAGCCTCTCTTGGCTGCACTCCGTCGTGGCGTCACTGTCAAGCCCTATCTCTGTCTCGGGTACAACGATGCAGGCGAATTACTTCCGTTCCAGAATGGTACGAACGAGATGATCGCTAACAGGCTCTACAACGCTCTTGAAACGGATGAACAGAAGGCAAGACTTCAAGTACATTATTACGTTGGTAAAGACCAGATTCAACCTATTCACAACTCGTTTAAGAAACGTAGTTGCCATATTAAGTTAATGATCGTCGATGAACATGTTGCTATCCAAGGTATGTTTTCCTCATCTTTCTTTTGATATAGCCCTGATCTCGTCTCGTCAACACGTGCTAATCTGCGAAATTTCTATTTATAGGCAACGGTAACTTGGATACCCAGTCCTTCTTCCACAGTCAGGAAATCAATGTTATGCTTGATTCCCAGCTTGTCTGCCAGGCGTGGCTTGCGGCTATCGATCGCAACCAGAACACGGCCAAGTACGGTGCTGCAAGCTTTGAAGATGGCTGCTGGCATGATCCGTCTACTGGCGAGATTCCTCCTGGGTCTATTGGTACAGACCCGGGACACTTCAGCTGGGCCAAGGGTGTCATTGGTGCCGTGAAGCGAGTGAGGGGAGTTGGTGGGTTCTAGTGGATGAACCCTTCGGCTTCCAGGATTTGGAAATATCTTGACCTTGATTTATTACTACTATCTACTTGGCAATTTTGGCATTTATTTTGAGAAGATATCACGCTGGATGATTTATGTCATGAATCTGAATTTCGCATTTCACATCTGAGAGGCATGAATATTTTGAAGGTCGTGAGACGTAAATTGCAATGATGAGCGGGAGATGAACTGTCTACTAGTACTTGACAGAGCCAATCCAGAAAACTCAGCGCTAGATGTATGTACACTTGCGGAAATTCTACCTGAATATAATGGCTTAGACTCCAATTTATTGCGCCGGTTGCTGTACGGTTTGCTTTGTTACCATACCAACGCTTTCTTTCATCAAAGTCTACAGACCAAACTGTTCGCGCAGGGTGGTGGCGAAGCGGGAGATTGCTTCATCAATCTGGTCGCCGGAGGCGGAGGCGTAGGTCGCCCGGAAGAACATCTTCTCCATGACAGCTGAGCTATCGGCCTTGAACCAGCTTCCACGAGACAGGAGAACAGAGTGCTCGACTGCGGACAGGAAGATTTCCTCTTCGATGGTATCACGGCTCTTACCAGCTGCAACGCCAGGGTGCTTGCGCCAGTCGACTTCAATCCAGTGCTAAAAAGAAATTGCGTTAGTATGGACACGAATCTATCTCAATGGGGCGTGGCGGAATCAAGATATGTGACTTACGAACATGCCCGCGGCGGGAGCCACCCAGTGGGCAATATCGCGGGGGAGGTGTTTCTCGCAAGCGTGTAGCAAAGCATCGCGACGATCGGTGTAAGACATGCGCAGAGCAATAAGCCAATCCAAGAATCCAGAGTGGCCCCAGTGCTCATCTAGCAGCTTGTAAAGGACAAGCTGGGAGATACCGCTGGGGTTCTGCGAAGAGACCTCGAAGTTACGCACAAAACGCTCGATGATCTGCTCGGAGGCAACGATCCAACCAACACGGGAACCGGGAGAGACGATCTTGGAGAAAGATTCCATTCGGCACACACGACCGTCAACGTCCATGCTTAGGAAGGAGGGGACAAGGGACTTGATGAATTCCTCGTGAGTGGCGGGTGGGGGAGGGGCAGCAGCTCCCTCGCCGGTGTAGGGCTGCATTTGCAGGAAGTAGTATGGCTCATCCTCGACGATGAGACAGTCATGCTTCTGGCAGACCTTGTACACGGCGCGGCGGCGTTCAGCAGACTGTGTAGCACCGGTAGGGTTTTGGCCGGTTGGGATAGTGTAAAGAACGTAGGGCTTGCGTGCGCCGCGGGCCTTGACATCCCAGTTGCTGAGAAGCTCGTCCATGGCATCGGGAATAATACCTTCTTCGTCAATGGGCAAGGCTAGCGCCTTCAGGCCAAGCGGCCAAGCGGTCTCAGCAGCACTGGCGAATGTGTACTCCTCCAACATAATGTAGTCACCCCGCTCTGTGAACAAACGGAGTGCGGTATCCCAAGCGTATGTGCTACCGGCTGTCAAGGTGCATTGCCAATCCGCATACGGAGGGTTGTGAATGAGCTGCCAACGTCAGGATTTCTGTCATCTGAAAAGGCAAAGAGACCCTACCTCGGTGTGTTCTGTGACGAATCGGAGAAGCTGGGGAGATCCAGTAGCTTGGCCATAGTTGAGAGCAATTTCCAAATCTGCGCATTCATTGTCCATCAGAGATCCATGCCATAGTCGGTGTTTTGAACGATAACAACGTACCATACTGGCTCTTTCCTTCCTTGATATCGTGCTTTCCAGTATGCAGCACAGTGCCCGACTTCTGGGTAGCTTCCGGGGTGAAATCTGGGGGAGTGGGGACCTTGATATCGAGGTGCTCGATTGGGAAGTACTCGGAGGAGGGCAGGCCACCACCAAGAGAGAGCATACCTAGGGGTCAATTAGTTCACGATAAAAGGTACTAGGAATATAGTTTGTGTTTTTGAACATACCCGGGTTCTTCAAGAATTTGGCGGCAGTTTTCAATGTCGAAGCCTGGGAGTCGCGTTAAACGACTTGCTACTGAAAAGTCCTGAATAATCATCGGGAATACCAACCTTGCGAGACTTGGCTTCAAGTGACAAAAAGTCTGTTTAATACTGGTTAGAGCTATTCCAATAGATTCGTAGCCAAGCGCAAGAAATTAGCCGCCATAGTCTAACATGGTAAAACTCACGATCAAAACGCTTTGCCTTGGGCTTGGTGTAGCAAGCCTAGTATGACCAAAATAGCACAATCGGTCAGCCATGACCCAACCACTTGCTTTTCCCCAAAGATGACACAGAGATTGTATTGTTGTGGTCGTTGGAAGCATACCGGGCTCTTGAACATATCACTGCTGCACGCCGGCGCAACACCAGTGGGCATCTGAGCCATCTTCTCACGCCATGCAGGAACACCATTGAGGGTCAAAGGGTCAGGGATCGGCACAGCGGAGGTGTCAGTGACCCCCTTCATCTCAACATCCACAGCAGAAGGCGGACTCATGTCGGCTCGGTGACTCGGTGCGGGTAGGAAAGGTAATTATCGGTGAGGAAGCAACGTGCGAAAAGTTGCGAGAATCGGTACGGCAGGGCTATGCAAAAATTAGGGATGGCGCAAGACTCAGGTCAACGTTGACGGTGTTGCGAAAGAATAGCAAGGGTTGACGCCAGAATCTAGTGAGGTAACGGAGGCGAATTGGTGCATTCCGGTGGAATTTACAACAGCTTTATCCACTCGGCATCGCGGTTCCGATTGGATCGAATGACTCATCAATACAGCTTAATACACCATTTAGATACTTTTTTTTCGGGGTCAGTATACAATTCAGCCAGTAAGTAGGCAGGAAGTGGATTTCTGTTATCTAATGCAAAGTTTTCTGTGTAACAATGGGGTTTGCGATCGTTCATCTGCAGGCTTGTCAATGAAGGGCGTGCTTTCAAGATTAAATACACTTTGGAGGGGTGCGAATACCGCCTAATACGGTTAGTCCATTGCGTTCCCTTGTGAATTAGCGGTGTATACGGCCAGATACGGTAATCTGAGGACGCCGAGCCCCGCCTAGATAAGGCTATCGCCGGCATCGGCGCGATAAGCTTAATGCGCTCGGACTGTATCTGGTTTCTTTCATGTTTAGCGGACTTTGTCCGTAGAACTTATATTATCGACCTGCAATGTTCTACTTGCTGGAGTTTTTACATTTTTGATATCAAGAACTGTCGTTGGTCCCCAAGAATCATCTCATCACTTCACTTACAGGTTAGGCTTAACGGCAGACAATTCTAAGGACCAAAGCACTACCTACAAGTTGAACTGTAGACAAGTCTACAGCGACGTGGTAAGGTTTGTCAAGATCTTTAAATTCTCATGCGTAAATTTCACTGTAGACTGGAAAGCAACCTTGCTATTTGCATTTAAAAAATCAAATCCCATCAAGATTGGAATCTGACCCGGCAAGAGTAGTCAAATTTGAATGGAACATGCATACTCAGTACAATTTAAGGTTCTGCACTGTGGCCCTACAGTCTGGTAAGGTAGATTTATCATTGGCTTGTATGAAATGATATCCTTTGGTGTCTAGTATTTATCACCCGTGACCACCAGAGCCTCTTCGTTTTTCCATACTACATGCACGACAAATCTTACTTAGCTCACAAATTGGGCGGAACACGGAATATCATCGGAATTGCTCACATGACATTATCAGGCCATGTACCCCAGAAGTTCCTCGCTCCCGGAAGAGCAGCTGGGCACGTTCCTAGCTGAGTAACGATTATGCAAGATAAAGGGCCGACCTTATCAGAAGACGGATATCCTCGGTACGCGACCACCAATCAAATAATTGAAGCCTTGGAAAGCTTTGGCGAGCAACGATTTCAGATCAACCTTGGAATGACATGACTTGACCTCGGGAGCTCATGGTGAACCCAAATACTCCGAATGTCATCTACACTGAATGCTCCCGATTGGGAACTCCGAACTATACATATATATTATATATATTAGGTATAGGTAGTAGTGGATACTAGGTATTGATGGCAGTAAAGTTCATATTCAAGGTCGTGGACATTCGTATCTGACTGCAGGCATTCTGAAGGTCCCTGAACAGCCATCTGAAATCGCTAAAAAATAAAAGACACATGACATAGCATACAAGGGCCAAGCGTATCCCTAGTATCATATCTTCACGCTGGAGTAATAAACCCTCCACTATTCTGCATGCCCGGTTGGATTGGTATTCGGCCTAGGGCCCTCGCAGCTGTCCCACGGATGACTGCATGGCGTTTGGGCTTTATTCCACATATCACTCCTGGGTTCTCACTTCACCGTCCTCCTCGACGTGAATGCTATCATTGGACTCGAGGGTGTCGACGTGATCTGGTGGGTATTCGACACTGCCGAGACCGCATATTAGTGAATGACTTTTCAAATGACTGTGAGGGGATTGAGGGGCAAAGTAGTGCCAGCTTGGGTGGACAAAAGAGCGTCTGCGGGGAAAGTGGAGTCCATACATAAAGCCCTTGATGAGAGAGTATTCGTGTGTGATGGTGCCACCCTTCTCCTGTGCATCCTGTTTGGCCCTGTTGTGACGAATATATTAGTAAAACAGCCAAAATAACATTTCACTCAAACGTAGAGGGTAAAAACTGACTTCTCCAACGCCTCGGGCGGAGCATCGGCCTTCAAGGTGACCTTGATAGAAATCCATGTCAGCAGAGCCTTTGAAACTCAAGATGTTAGTACTTCAACACAAAGCACATACGTTGTACTGAGGCATGATTTTATGGAGGAAAGTGATAGTTGAGAGTTGAGGGTTATAAGCAAGAGGAGCGGGGGTGACAAGTTGACGTTCAGAAAGTTTGGTGGAGATAAGAAAAGGTGGAGATAGAGAGGGGGGAAGTTGCCTTATATACGTGAGCTGATAAGAGGGGCCTACTAGTAACTTTGAATGCTGGTCTTACGCCATCCAGTTACCAAGGACCTTTGGCGACTCTTGGAGCCCCTGGGATTAAGTTGAACTAACTTGCTTTTGGCTTTTGGCTTTTGACTACTGATCCAAGGAAATGTTACACCGCGTCAACTCCATTATTGTCCAACATTGAAGATGTCGTGATTTTTCTTTTTTTAAGCCAAAATGTGAACCCTGGAAGCTGCAATCCATGCCCATACAGACCTGAGACAACCAAAAAAAATGGATGCCTGATCAAGACAATCCTGATCAGCGATGACGAATAAGATAAAAACGAGCCACGTTATGCGCCACTTGCGCTCAGGTCTGACATGTTTAGATTAGAGAGACTCTCTCTTCTTTTTCTGCATCCTTGCCCTTTTTTCCATTTGAATTCCACCCGCTGATGTAACTATGCGGCAGGATCTCCGATGACGTGCGTCTCCAAACCAAACGCGGGGCAATTGGGTCTCCAGGCGCATCTTAGTCAGCCACTGCCAACTGGTGCCACTAACTGGTACCTTATTCGTCTTGACTCTTGGGGATTTTCTTTCTTCCTTTCTCCGGGTGCCTTTAGTCACGAGAAGGCATTCTCATTCCATGCAGACCTTTGTATGGAGGGCTCGATGGGGATTCCCAATCGTTAAGCACCTTTCCATCAGCTAATTGGTACACCTCGACACCAAGTGGGCGGCAGGTCGAGCCCATGCCGCCCTCCTTGTCATCCCAACCCCAGTTCGAGAGATCGCCTGTGGTCGTAATGAATATCAGTTATCCATTCATTAATGACACATAAATCACTATGATACGTACCGCCAGGACATGCCGAAAGTGCACAGAGAACGTCAACCTCGGCAAAGAATTCAAAGTACTCGCCCGCCTTTGCAGGTGAAGTCTCCATGAAGTATTTACCCTCTTCATCCAACCCTGTCACCTGAAACACATTCAAAACATCGTGAACGTCCAGCTCTGTCAAGCCATGAGGTGCCACCGCCCGGGTCAAGTTGGAATGGCAGTGAAAATCAAAAGTTTCACCACCCATAAGAAGATTTACGTAGGGATCACATCGAGTACCCATAAGGTCATGCACCCGTCCTCCAAACTGCGTAGTGCCAAACACAACTTCCGGCTTCCGCTTTCCGTCTGGTCCTAACACTTCATGCAATTGTCCGCCTCCCAGTGAGTCGCCTGTGATTGTCACTAGGGGTCGTAGATACGGCAGGTTGGACCAGAGCCGGTCACCCACGGAGACATGCGAGGCATGAATCTGCCGAGTTCGCGCTGCCCACATTCGCTCACGGGGATTGTTCGCATTCCAGATATTCAGGTCACCCACCTGGGGGCCTTCGGGTGTCGTCAAACGGCAGATGTGGCCAGCGGGAACGACCCAGGCCTGACCCGAGCACGGCCGAATTGTAAAAGATTCCCTAGGGATGCGTGCGGCGGGGTCTGATGCTGTCTTGGAGATAGACTGGTAGAGTTGGGATGTCGCATGGATCCCCGAATCCGGGGGCGCTGTGTAGGCCGGAGGAGGGCGACGAGGAGTAGCCATGTTTGAATACAAGTGTAAATAGTAGGTGTAGATTGTGCAACACTACGTAGTACTTGCGATTGAAAATGGCAGGACTGCGAATTTGGAGAACGAATAGAACTTTATATGGTCCCCGGGTAGTGGTTCTCTTAAATAACATCTACGGGTGCAGTCATACCCTCGGAGGATTGCCGTTATCTGGTGCTATGTATAGTAGTTTCACGGACTTGCGGTTTGCCCCGCATGCCACACCGCGGAAAACATCTTGATCAGGTCAATTATGCTTCAACCATGGACATAATAATCTTCAATCTTTTACGAAATCAAATTGTTGACCCCGCTCATAAATGACAACTCCAATGTGAGAGGGGCCATTGTTCAATCGGCCCGATGGGTGGGGTGTTGGAGTTATCGCCTGGGGACCGGCCCGGTCACTGATAAGCTGATAAGATAGCGGAGTTGCCTCGGTTTTATGCCATAATTTTGCGGCTTGAACTTTGGCCTTAATGCCTGAGGCTATAGGATTTTCAGAATTGAGCTGTTCCACGCTAAACCTATTCTAGATTCATCTTTTTTTCATGATCGGCTCCACATATTTCCGCCCCGAAATAATAATTTTGGACGGAGAGAGTTCGAGTTATCGCTGCTGTCGCCTTTGCCCAGTGTCCTCTCTCTGAAATTTAGCAGAGAGTAGCTTTGAGGTCCGAGACCTCTTCGCGCAATATGGACAACCAAGCGAACCGAGAGCATCGGCCCGCTAAGGAGAAGAAGAAATATGAAGGTAGGTCGCTGAAGCGTTTCCGCAAATCTGCGGAGATTCTATCGAGACTCAAAATATGCAACCCGGGCTTTACTAACACTATGTGAAATCTATAGGAAAAAATCCCAAGGCTTTTGCCTACGCCAACCCGGGAAAACTCAACAAGCAGGCTGCGCGATCCTCGGAGGTACGTCTTGGATAGCAACCCAAGAGTCTCCATATAAAAACTAACCCGGACTGCTCTTCTAGGTCAAGGAGAAGAGACTCCATGTCCCTCAAGTGGATCGCATGCCCGAGGAGGCTCCTCCGACGGTCATTGCGGTCGTTGGCCCCCCCGGTGTAAGTCATGGTGTTTCCCTCAAGTCAATTGAGATATCAAAGGTCTAACAAGTTTTTGGTACATACAGGTCGGCAAGACTACTCTTATCAAGTCCTTGATTCGTCGCTACACCAAGCAGACCCTCAGCTCGCCCCAGGGTCCATTGACTGTCGTTACCTCCAAGAAGAAGCGTCTGACTTTTCTCGAATGTCCTTCCGACTCTCTCGCCGCTATGATCGATGTCTCCAAGATTGCAGATATCGTCCTGTTGATGATCGATGGTAACTACGGTTTCGAGATGGAGACAATGGAGTTCTTGAATGCTTTGTCTACAAGTGGTATGCCGGGTAACGTCTTCGGTATCTTGACTCACTTGGATTTGTTCAAGAAGCAAAGCACATTGAAGATGACCAAGAAGCGCCTGAAGCAACGTTTCTGGAGCGAGCTTTACCAGGGTGCTAAGCTTTTCTACCTTTCCGGTGTGATTAACGGCCGCTACCCTGATCGTGAAGTGCACAATCTCTCCCGATTCTTGTCCGTCATGAAGAACCCGCGTCCTCTGATTTGGCGCAACTCTCACCCCTACGCGTTGGCAGATCGCTTCTTGGATATTACACCCCCGACTAAAATTGAAGAGAACCCCAAGTGCGACCGTACTGTTGCACTATATGGTTATCTTCGAGGCACGAATTTCCCGGCCCATAGTGCCCGAGTGCACGTTCCTGGTGTCGGTGATTTGACTGTCTCTGGTATTGAAAGTTTGCCTGATCCATGCCCAACTCCCTTCATGGACCAGCAAATTGCCAAGGCCAGCGGAAAGTCTTCTTCACGACGTAAACTGGGCGAGAAGCAGAAACTGCTCTTTGCTCCCATGTCTGATGTCGGTGGAGTGTTGGTCGACAAAGATGCTGTTTATATTGAGGTCAAGACAAACACTTTCAACCGGGGCTCAGATGATGAGGAGTCTGATGATGAGGATCGGGGCCTCGGCGAGCAGCTCGTCGTAGGTCTACAGGGTGAGCGCCGCTTGCTCGGTGAGGCTGACCAGGGTGTTCGTCTGTTCCGTGGTGGTGAAGCGATCTCCAAGGACGTCGAAGACGAAGGCACTGGTCGCAAACAACGCAGACACGCCCGCATAGCTGATTCTGAGCGTGTGCAAGCCGCATCAGACGACGAGGACATCGAGGACGGCGATGCTTCTGATGATGAAGATGGAGGTGACTTTGACGAGAACGAGGATGATGAAGATGAAGTCGACGTATCGGCGCCAGCAGACTTCGGAGATAGTTTCAAGAAAAGACAGACTGAAGACGCTAGCGGTGAGGATGGTGACCTTGCTTTCGCGGACAGCGACTCCGACATCGGCTCTGTATCTGGCGATGACCAAGAATTGGATAGCGACGAAGATGAAGACGACGAGGATGAAGAAGGAAACGTTCGTTGGAAGGAGAACATGCTGGAAAACGCCAAGGTCCTTCATGGTAAGCGGCCAGCTTTCCGTGTCAGTGATCTGTCTCGTATGATGTATGACGACTCAATCGCCCCTGCCGACGTTGTGAAAATATGGCGTGGTGAAGATAATGGCGACGAATCGGATGAATCAGACATCGAGGCTGATGAAGAGGCGGACGATTTCTTCAAGAAAACAAACAACGAGAAGGATGATGAGGCCGACATCCGTGCTGTTCCCGAATATGACTACGATGAGCTCGAGCGCAAGTGGCGTGATGAGGAATTGATTGAGTCACTCAAGCAACGTTTCGTTACCGGCAAACTTGGCGGCGGTGGCTCGGACGACGAAGTTGATGAGGACGATTTCGATGACGATGATGATGACGAGGGTGATGGAGCCTTCGAAGATTTGGAGTCAGGTGAAGTCTTTGACGGGTTTAACGACGGCGACGAGGATGAGGATAACGAGGGTGAAGATGAAGATGCGGAGCCCGAGGGTCCCGTAGACTTGGAAGCCGAGCGTGAGCGCAACGCGAAGAAGAAGGAAGACCTCAAACTCCGTTTCGAGGAAGAGGATCGTGAGGGCTTTGGAAATGCCAAGGATGGCGCTCGCGATGGTGGCGATGGAGAATTCGGCGAGGATGACTGGTACGAGATGCAGAAAGCAAAGATGCAGAAGCAGAACGACATCAACCAAGCAGAGTTCGGCAACCTTGATCCAGCCTCTCGCGCTCGCGCTGAGGGTTACAAGGCCGGTACCTACGCCCGAATCGTTCTGGAGAATGTACCATGCGAGTTTGTTGAAAAGTTCAACCCTCGTTTCCCTGTGATTGTCGGAGGACTGGCTCCTACTGAGGATCGCTTCGGATATGTTCAGATTCGTATCAAGCGTCACCGTTGGCACAAGAAGATCCTGAAGAGCAACGACCCCTTGATCTTCTCCCTTGGTTGGCGTCGCTTCCAGTCCATGCCCATCTACAGTACCTCGGACAGTCGGACGCGAAACCGTCTCCTCAAGTACACTCCTGAACACATGCATTGTTCCGGTGTCTTCTACGGACCCCTTGTGGCCCCTAACACCGGTTTCTGCTGTGTCCAATCCTTCTCCAACAAGAACCCCGGATTCCGCATTGCCGCGACCGGTGTGGTGCTTGCCGTGGATGAGCACACTGAGATTGTTAAGAAGTTGAAACTCACTGGTGTTCCATACAAGATTTTCAAGAACACCGCTTTCATTAAGGACATGTTCAACACCGGTCTTGAGATTGCCAAGTTCGAAGGTGCTTCGATCCGCACTGTCTCCGGTATCCGTGGTCAGATCAAGCGAGCCCTCAGCAAGCCCGACGGTTACTTCCGTGCCACTTTCGAGGACAAGATCTTGATGAGTGATATTGTCTTCCTGCGTGCCTGGTACCCGATCAAGCCGCACCGCTTCTACAACCCTGTTACTAACCTGCTCGACCAAACCGAAGGTGGCTCTGGTGGCTGGCAGGGTATGCGGTTGACCGGTGAAGTCCGCCGTGACCAGGGTATCCCCACTCCCATGAACAGTGACTCGGCCTACCGCAAGATCGAGCGACAAGATCGTCACTTCAACCCACTCCGTGTGCCACGTCAGCTGGCCAAGGATCTTCCCTACAAATCTCAGATCACCAAGATGAAGGCCCGCAAGGACCAGACTTATATGCAAAAGCGTGCTGTTGTCCTTGGTGGAGAAGAGAAGAAGGCTCGCGATCTCATGCAGAAGTTGACTACTATGCGTAACGAGAAGCAGGCGAAGCGTTCGGCCAAGCAAGAAGAACGTCGCAAGGTCTACCGTGCCAAGGTGGCCGATAGCTTGGAGAAGAAGGAGGCGCGTGAAAAGAGAGAGCGCAATGACTACTGGCGCAAGGAGGGCAAGAAGCGCAAGAACGATGAAGATGGCGGCGGTGGTGGCAAGAAGCGCAGATGATTGTGTTCTTAGTTTTTTTGTATGTACATGTCAGGACAGGCATGGGGATTTTGTTCCTTGCATAGACGGCGTTAGAAGACCAAAAGTCAATTGTATATCCCTTCAAATGTTCAATATTCAATGTTTCAATGCTCTCAATCACCAACATTCAAATGTTTGCACATGTGAACATTCATAGTACATGCAGTATCTCTTATTTGTTTTATTCCAAGTCCATTGTTTCAACTTTCAATGTTTCAAGGTTGCGCTAAAGACCTTGAGTGGGCCAGCATCAGCAGATTCGCTTATGTAGGTCAAAGCTCCCGAGGTCCACATTCACTCCGTACCAGTACCTACATGTGGCATCCCATACGGACCTCAGTACGTGTACGAAAATGAGCTAACCTTCAAGGCTTCATACATTCCCCACTTGATGAACTGTTGACTGATCAAAAAGTTCGCACATGTGCTAACTATGGGCCCCATGGCTCCTTCCAAGTCAATCGTTTAGGTTCCAGTTCCTACCTAAATTGGCTGTTTCACTGATGCTTGCTAGTACTTGGCTTTGCAGCTGCTAGAGTGCTCCACCAGATTTCAGTGTCAAGATTACTTGGCTCGCTTGACCTTGAGCTTGGCATTTGCCCCTCTCAACATGAAACGCCCATCGCTGATAGCTTGGTGCCGCCGGACTTGTACCTCTCCGGTCGGTACTTTTGACCCTTTTGACTTATCCACTTAAGGTTAAGTGTCTCCATAACGCCAAATTAGTGTGATTCGGGGCATTTGAAACGAGACATCCACATTTAGTAGACAGCGCCAGTGGCTAGGGATATCATTAGTGGATTTACAACGCCAGTCGGCAGAGTTTTGCCGGAATCTCCTACGAGCTCTCCATCTAGAACAACGCCCAACGCTTTGCCAAGTGGACCCAGTTCGTCATGCAGCATCTGGGCGTTTGAACTAGATTGTGATTCCCCTGGATTTGTACGCTATAAGAGTCTTTATAATCCTACTTGTAGACGTTTTTGCTCGAGTTTCATCCTGTATCATTCTTTTCTTCTTTTGTTTTCTTTCACTTTTATTCACTCTTTTTTTTATACACTCTTTTCACTATGCGCAGCGCGCTAGTTCTTTCTTTCCTTCCGCTGCTAGCCTTGGGATGTAACAATCCTGCTACGCATGCCTGTGCTTCTGCGTACACTGCCTCCAGGTCTGAGGCTGCAGAGTTCTGTGCTACATTCACAGCTAGCTCTGTGACTGCCACTACTGGTCTTCCTAGCTTTGCTTCTGCTTGCGACAATGATGTGAAGCATCTATCTAGCGCATGCAGCTGTCTCGATACTGCTTGGAAGACTGATTCGGCTAGCGTAAGCAATTACTGAAACATTTTCTTTGCAATGGCGTTTGGCAGTCATTTAACCATTACTTGCAGGCTGTATCAGAGCCTACCACTGTTGCCGTTGCAACAACCAGTACTTCATCTGCTGCGCCCGTCGAAACTACCACTACAAGCACTTCGAGCTTGCCAACTACTTTTGTGACAGCTACTCGACCTGCCTCTACGTCTTCTGCTTCTTCGACCTCGTCTACCTCTTCAAGCAGCTCTTCTAGCTCTTCTATTGCTGTGGCCCCGAGTACCACCGCCGCAGCCGTTGTCGCGACAACTGCTACGACAACTTCCGCGGTCTCTGTGGCTTCCGTTGAGGCTGCTTCTGTCACCGGATCGGCCTGTGTGGTCAGCGAATATGCTTCGCTCTCCTCGGCTGTTGCATCGTGTACCAATATTATACTGTCTGACCTGTATGCGCCTCCTTCAAGCACCATTGACTTGTCGAGCCTTCAGACCGGTGCTTCAGTCACCTTTGCTGGTACTACCGTATGTTATAAAAAAAGAAATTTTCTGTATTTGAGTATTCACTGACTTTGGCAGACCTTTGGTGACACCTTTGATGACGATTTTGACCCAATTGTCATCTCCGGAACCAACATTACCATCACCGGTGCTACTGGTCACGTAATTGAGGGTAACGGTGAAGCCTACTGGGACGGCGAAGGCTCCAATGGTGGACAGGACAAGTAAGTACCAGTTGAGCGAACCAACTGCAAAGTAGAAAAATAAAAAGAAACCCTGCTGACCTCTTCTGTGAAGGCCCGACCATTTCATTGTCGTCAAGGATTTCTACTACTCAGAGATCACCAACCTCAACATCGTCAACTATCCAGTCCACTGCTTCGAGATCGAAGATGCTGACCACGTCACCATCTCCGGTCTCATCCTCAACAACACTGCCGGAGACTCAGCCAACTCTGCCTCTGACGGCGACCCAGCAGGCCACAATACCGACGGCTTCGATATCTCCAAGAGCACATACATTACCATCGAGGATACATCCGTATACAACCAAGATGACTGCGTTGCCGTCACCAGTGGCTCCAATATTGTCATCGACAACCTCTACTGCTCCGGAGGCCATGGTCTGAGCATTGGTTCGGTCGGCGGTAAGAGTGACAACGTCGTCGACACTGTGACCTTCAAGAACTCCCAGATTGTTGACAGCGAGAACGGCTGCCGTATCAAGAGCAATGCCGATACTACTGGTAGCATTTCCAATGTCATCTACCAAAACATCACTCTCTCCGAGATCAGCGATTATGGAATCGATGTCCAGCAAGACTACTTGAACGGCGGTGCTACTGGAGACCCTACCAATGGTGTCACTATTAGCAATGTCTCATTCATTGATGTTACTGGTACTGTTACCGATGATGGAATGGATTACTACATTCTTTGTGGTAGCGACAGTTGCTCGGACTTTACCTTCTCTGGAGTTTCGATCTCTGGAGGTGGCGAGACTAGCAGTTGCAACTACCCTTCTAGTGGCTGCCCTTAAGCTTCTTGATTTAATCAAGGCAGCACGGGATATACAGTCATTTTGTTTATATACCAATGAGTTCCAAAGTTCTATACATAATTGCTGTTGAACGGCCAATTCTATATACATATCGGGATCCAAAATCTTCAAATCTTATTCATCGGGCCTACCTAATGTGTTGCATTCTTTCCCCCGCCGATATCGATGGATAAGGTCATGTTTGGTGAGTACAAACTTCACATTTGCCAGGCTCACTCTCGCTACTCAAAATTTTGAGAGCTGCTTCTGCTAGATACAGACTTCCTGTGACCAGGATCTGCGCCCCTGGATCAATATTCCTAGCCTGTTCGATACTGTCCTCAACACAGTCTGCCTTATAAATCGTGCTTTCGGGCCAATTTTCCTTCCAGAATTGAGCATACGCTTGTAGCCGCTCCTCTGTGCAGCTAAGTTTGTCGTCAAATTCAATTTGCTTGACAAACACGACGTGCTGTACTGGCCTTTGCAAAGTTTCTCCCAGGTTTCGCAGTATTTTGGACCACTCACGCCTTTTCTCCGGTGAGAAATGAGCAAATATAAGCACTCCGGTAGGCCTGCTATTCTATTAGAAATGCTCAGCTGTCTTTCCACAACAAAATGACACCTACCTCGTGTTGGCCACTCGCTCATACCACTTTCCGACAACTTGCATGCTCATTTCGTTGTGCGCTCCATCCAGGTACCAAGTACACCCACTAAACTCGACAATATCAAAGCGAGCAGGCCAACGAAACTTCAAGATGCCTTCCTGAACGTCCTGTTCCTGGAGAGACTGACCATTCATTTGCAGAAATGTATGAGCGATCTGTGCAGCCAGTGCACAGTTTTCTTGCTGTTCAGGCTGTATCGTGTCAAAAATGTCATCAGTAACAAATTGGACTAACGTGCTCTTGGCATTTTCCATGAAGTGAGGTGATGCGCCTAACTCCTTTCCTCGGCGTTTTATCTCATCTTCAGCCTCGGGGACCTGTGGAACAGAAAAGGCAATGACTCCGTCCTTGAAGATCCCACTCTTGTGCCAAGCAATATGTTGGATAGATCCTCCTAAACTATCAACGTGATCAATTCCAATCTTCGTGATAGCAGTAATAACCGGACGATCAACAAAATTCGTGGCATCAAATTGACCACCGTGATGCGTCTCGCAAATGACAACATCCACGCCTTCTTTAATAAACGTGTGGAATGACACAATGGCCATCATTTGGAGTAAACCCGGTCTCTTGGTATTTGCAGGGAACAGCCCATCAGGATCAAGAGACAGGCCAACACATACTTCCTCGAAGCGCTGGAAGAACAGTTCCTCTGATAACGGATTTGAGTCGATCCGGATTCTGTTCTGCGGCCACAGACTTGGCGATGTATAGAGTCCAATTTTTCGCGTGATTCCATTATTTCTTCCATGTTCACGTAGGAAGCTGTCCACGAAGGCGCATGTGCTGCCTTTGCCTTTCGTTCCGGCGACATGGATTACGTTCAAACTATCGATGACTATGGGCTGATCTCTGTAAGCGGGTTTCGAGTAGAGACGAATGCATTTAAAGCACTCGGGTGCATACTGTATGTCCAAGCAGTAATAGCCATTCTTTCATGCCCTCAAGAGCAGGCGAGCCTCTTAGTCCCGAAGCATTTGGGACCTTAATCAAGCTAGACAAAGTTGCCTGGGCGGGGTTGGTGGGGCATTTCCGCCGGAACCTTTTGACATAATCTATAGTGCTGCGCTTGTTAAAATCGAATGAGTAGTTTGGCTTCGATCGTGAGCGATGACTTACTGCATGGGGAATTTTCCTGACTTTTTTTTTCTATATATTTTTTGTTTTGGAATGCCGCTAATACATATGGGTTGAACTTGAAGGCTAATACGACGAACATTTGAAAGAAATTTGCATGCACTAGGCACTACTCCCGTACTAGTATCCTTGTCAACTGCAGCGAGAATATCTGCATGGGCGGATTGTTCTCCCGCGGTTTATCTCTGATTCTTTCTTCACTTGACATTTGAAGTATGTCTTTTTTTTTTGTGGGCTAGACTCGGGGAATCAATCCACCTACAACATTGAACACATGTCCCTGTTCAATTTACCAAGTCATGGCTTTAATAGATCATATTTATTTTACTGAAAGTCTCGTATTTAACGATCAATTCCCGTAAGTGGCACCGCCGCACGTGACCGTGTCTCGAACGCGTCGCCGCAGAGGGAAAGCCGAAGGCGACAATTTGACTTCCGCTCCAGCAAATCCGGAGAAAAACTCGGTGTTTGGCTCCTGCTGTTCTTCTTCATAATCCCTAAATCCAGATTCATCACATATTCCTAGTCTTGTGCCAATTCCCCCCCCCGAATCTGTCCTTTATTATCTGTGGGAGAGGCTGCCAGTTGACCGTTGTCCACTGCGCGTTCTGGTCGATCGCCACTGGATCGGGCAGATACTCATAATACCCGCATCAACATCACTGCACACACCCGCCCTCGAAGTTATTCAGATCTTGACCGTCTGTTTGGTACATCTCTGGTCGCTTCACGTCGGACATTCCCGGTACTCCGTCTCCATGCGGTGACTCGGCGCAACTTGCTTAGGTATTGCGTGTTTAGATCCCCTCGTGGCCGCGTAATTTCGCAATTGCTGCATGGTCGCGTGTTGGTCGTTTCCGGTTTCCTTGTTGTCTCACTTTACTTGACCGACTCCTCCTACAGTCTGCTGCTCGGCCATGAATGACCTCCACCACGCTCCGTCTAGTCGCGGGGTTCCGCATGTGGAGGCCAGTGCGAACGCCGGGTCTGTGAACACTTCAACGTCACGAGCGCCAGGAGCCCCAACTCGTGCGGAACAAATCCAGGTCCCTCGATCTCCTCAACCGCTATCTCTGCATATAGATGGGTTGGATTCCCGTTTTAATGACAAGTCTAGCGCTTTCCCATCATATGTCGAGTCATCCGAACGCGACAGCGACACGTCTGCCGATGCTCGTCGACCTGAGCCACAATCCGCGAGCACCTTCACGGACTCTTTGTCCAGCATTCCTTCCTCCTCGATGAACGACTACAATCAATCTATCAAAATTGAAAATTCGCAGTCCTCTACCGAAGACGCACAAACCCCCAAAACATACTCGGACTCTCAAGATCAATTTTCGGTCAATGGGAGTGGATCAATAGACGGCTATACTTCAGAAAAAAAGGGCAGCGTTTCTTTGTCCCCGCAGCAGTCTCCGAAGAGTTCCACTTCGCAGTCGACAAACGAAGTGCACTTTGCTCCAGGGCACAAAAGAACAGCCACTGGAGATGTCAAAACCATATCGAGTCTCGCGACGCCCCAGGCGTTCGACCCTCAAGCGGCTGCTCGGCGGCGTTCAAAGAGCACAGGATCATCGGCTCATGGAAGCAGAATTGCACAGGTAAAAATGCCCTCGTGGTCGTGTGCGATTCAATATTAACATGCGTCTAGCTGTCCGTCCATATTCGCACACGTCTCTCATATGCTGCTGCCAAGATAGAAAAGTCCCGACAGTCGCGTGACAATAAAACTCAACTTGCAATCCAAGGCTTGGAAAGTCTCTCATCAGCAAGTCCGCCGACACCAAATGGTGCAACCCAAGGCGCAACTCCAACATCTCATCCACAACCTTCATCATCAACACCTACACCTCGCAACTTCCCCTCTCATAACCGTTCTCAGTCAGCTATTTCCTCTGGAAAACTTCTTCAAGTACCCAAATTAGCGCCTCCTGTCGATATCATATCATCTGCCGGGGATACACGGCGACGCCGACCTAATCCAAATACGGCTACCAAGCCGTTTGATCGCAGTCCTTATACCAGTCATCATCGAAGACACCATTCAGTGCAGGAGCCTTCCCTGACTAAAACTCTGGGATCCCCTCCAATGCTAGAACCAGGGACGCCACATGTCCCCCCCTCTGCACGCATGCCGCTATCTGCGCAGCATGAGGTCTATAGATCTCGCACTCATTCTCAAAGCACAGCGATGGAACAAGATGCAATCGAGACACTTATGTTCATGTCAAGTCCAGAAAATTCTGGATACCGCTCCAGTCCGCGCCCTTTCCAGCCTCTCGCCTCGCAACTCAGTTTAAATGAGTCAATTCACTCGCTCTCGAATGGTGTAGCAAGTGACTATCACAGTCAAAGCTCACTGAGCGAGAAGTCCCATAACGGCCGGAGCTTTGAACTCAGGCCCTCTGGGTTTGGGTTGGAATATCACGCCGGAGATGAAATCGACCGTATCTTGGATCAAATGGAAAGTGACAGTGAGGACGACGGGCGGTATGCATCATACCGTCCCAAACCTCGTGTACAGACTTCTAGGAGGTCTCACGAGTAATCCATATTAACGGTTGCATCGGATCGTCATATTCATCAAGGGAATGGCTTTGCGTGTGGCCTTGCATCGGCCTTGTCGGATCATTTCCATTTGATCCCGGTGTAATTATGGCCCAAGCACATGCATTCATGTTAGCATCTCTCTTAAGAGAATTGCATCCTACATTTACATCCTAACATACGTGACTATGTAGATCTTTGATAGGGCGATGCATCATCATATTTGGGGCGTAAGAAGTCATTCGTATGGATGCATTAATGTTGTGGAACCTGCATGCTGCATGGATCCAATGAGTCATCTAAATTAATCTATTTCTATTATCGGAACTTTTTTTTCAACAATCTATGTTCACTTGTTCAGCTCCTGTGACATTCTAAGTTAGCTCAAGTCCACTACTTCGTTCTCTGGAGGGAAACTTACACTAGCCATCTTGCTACGGGCGCGAATCTTTGGCCCGTAGAAAGCCAATACCCAAGGCACGAGGGTAAGAACAAGTCCCTGCATCCGCCGTATTAGTGACAAGTCCCTAGCAAAAAAAATAAAATAAGAAGAGCTCCAACTCACAATTCCACCCAGAAGACTGGAGGCCTCGGGATATCCAAGGTTCGTAAACATTGCACTTGTAACCAATGGGAAGATACCACCAAGCAGATTTCGGCCTAGGAACCAAGATTAGCTTGAAATTCAAAAACGACCTTGCTAAGTCTGACTTGAAAACTTACAGCATGATTGCGCCGCAATCGCCGAACTAGCGTAGCGATGGTATGTGTCTGCCAAATAATTGAATGTCGCAAGGTAAATCGAAAAAATACCCATACCCGCACAACCGATTGCAATAGTAGGCACGATCCAAGGTACAGACGGGTAGGAAGTCCAGCCGAACCAGAATAGACCGATCGGTAGGAGAATGGATTCAATGCAGACAAAGTATAGCCGGCCTTCGGCGGTTGAGGGCAGCTTTCCGAATTTCGCAGCGATTGATTCGTGGTAAATACTGATAAGTGTAATAATAACGACACCGACACACAGGGCTGCTTTGTGTCAGAAGTTTTCTTTTTTTCCCCCTCTCTTCTTCTCTTTTTTTCGTTGGAATGATTGGACTTACAGGTAAAAACGGCACCGGTTTGCTCAACGGTAAAGTTGTGGTTTGTGCGGAAGACCAAAGGAATCGAGCTAAACTGGAGGTAGAGAGTGGCCCAGCTGAATGATACCCAAAGGGAGAAGAAGAATACCACAGGCTCGGTGAAAAGCATATCTGAAGATGAAGCATACCATATTAGTACAAAGATCAAATGAGAAGGGCGTGATTCGAAAACTCACGGAAAGGACGATAAATTGAGATTTGGACTGCAGTAAGCAATGAAGCGCGCTGTTCATCGCTCTCAACCTTCCATCGAATTCGTCGGATAGTCTGCTTTTCAGGTTGGTCTTCGGAAACCGTGATAACGCCAATATGGCCCGCCTCCTCAAGCTTCTCGTAGTATTTGTTCAGAGCATTGGCCTTGCGGCTCAGAATCACACTACCGCGTGTCTCTTTGAAGAAGAAGTAAATGATGACAACGAAAACACTAGACACAATAGCGTGCGAGTAGTAGATCCAGCGCCAGCTGGTACGCGTGACGATCGCACCAGCAATAATAGGTGCCAGGCCAGTTCCGAACAATGCAGCGCCGGAGAAGAGGGCCATCGGGGTGTTGCGATCATGCGCGTGGAAGATATCACTAATAACACCACCGACCATAGTCGAGAACGTGGCTGCGAATTCGTTAGCTAGGCCTATAATCATGAGCATCAAGCGAGAACGTACAAGCACTACATCCCTGGATGAAACGGGCGACCAGCAACCCGGCGAATGAGTGAGTTCCTCCACATGCAATAAGACAAGCTGGAAAAAAAAATCGTCAGTATCATGGATCTCTCACAGTACATGGCTCATGAGTATAGTAAGAATGCATACCAACAAAAACGACGCCGCTAACAACAAAGATAGGCCGGCGACCATTAATTTCCGAAAATGGGGCAAGGATCATAGGCGCAAGGGCAAACCCAATACAAAAGATCGTAATACTGAGGTTATACACCACAGCACTGATGCCCCATTTCGCAGTCAACTCATCAGATGCCGGACTGACCTCGCCAGCAGAATAACCCGCCAGCGCTGTCACTCCGCAGGCAATCCAAGTCATCATCCATTTTCGCCACTGCGGCCATAGGAATGGCGAAGTATACTTTTCCAAGCTTGGAGCCTCGGGTGGTGCAGATTGGCCCGCAGATGGAGGTAGAGTAATGCATGGTGTAGGGAGCGGGGTCTCTAGCTCAAGGTAGAGATACTCAATCTCATTCGACTCCACTGAGGAGTCGGTACTGGGTTCGCGTCTGTCCATAGTGACTACGGACCCAGATTTGGATAGTGTAGAAGCTTCAAATGCCATGTATACCGTAGGTGATTCGGAGGACATATATCCTTGGCATGAACCTCTTTTACTTTGGGCTGACAGGCTGTAAAATGGGATCAGACCTTGTATAAATAACAAGCGTGGGTCGAAAGACTCATCGTTGAAAAATAAAATTGGGGAAACTGGAACACGGGCTTTCGCCTTCTCCAATTTTACTATCCAAACAAAGCTGTTTGGTGGCTAACTTGCGATTACTTGATTACTCTTATCGTACTTGAGTTGTTCTGCATACTAAATATTCCAACATTGAATCGGTGATGTAGATTTCCAACTAGATTTAGTGCTAGTACTTCGTCCAACACTAACTAGTGGAGTGTCAATCATTATGCAGGGATCCTGCCTTTAGCCGAGCATTTGACAGTTAGTGAACGAACTAAAGTAACAGCGGTTTGACTTTTCTCATTACTAATGGCAAAGTCCCCGCTTTTATGACGATCCCCAATTTGGAGGAATTCGGGGAAATCTCCGAGGCATCATTTGTAATCTACAACACACTTTAGCAAAGAAAAGAAAACAAGAATTAGATTTTGGGGAGCGAGACGTGATCTGAACTCTTGAGCAGATCTCCAGATGCGAGATTCAGTATGCACTAGTAGTATGACACGTATAAGCTTGAAAGTGTATTTGAATGTACTAACCAATTATGTATACGACACCAGTTGGCGGCAGCACATGATGTCGCCGGAGTTGGTCAGCATCTCCCCGGATTCTAATCAAAAACCCCCTCCATTCTGCGCAACATCAGTGGTCACACCATGAAGCCATGGATGGCAAGCCCTATCAGTGTCAGCGATGCTCCAGGGCGTTTGCGCGTCTAGAGCATCTCCAACGTCATGACCGGTCCCGTACGGGTACTTCTCCAATCTGATACCCCATTTGCCACTAACGTCAAGCCAGATACTAAAGAAAAACCGTATGTCTGCGCACAATGCCCGAAAGCCTTTACACGGAAGTACGTTGCATAATTCTATTCAAATATTGCAATGTCATCGTGCATATCTAATTTTGATGTAGAGACTTGCTCGCCCGTCATGAGCGACTCGCCCATCAGGGGGCGAGCCCCGCAAGCCATCAGACAGTTTCACCATCTCCAGCTCGTTCAAGTCTAGATGGCCTGGACGCTTTGGCATCTGTCGTGGCTAATCATGGACACTCGCGCCTTCCGATGCCGGGGCAAAGTGACCAATTTACGGATGGCATGCCTGTACACCGAGGCTCGCTGGTCGGCCCTCAGCTATCTAACTCGGACCATCCCCCAACAAAGCAAACTGGCGCTATGCCTCTGCAGGGATCCGAATTTGGATATCCAATGGGTGCATTTCCGGCAGGGGCTTACGACGACAATGATTTTACCTCTTTCCTAGACAGTGTCCCC
The DNA here is from genome assembly GCF_028828195.1 of Penicillium verhagenii. NCBI lineage: Eukaryota > Fungi > Ascomycota > Eurotiomycetes > Eurotiales > Aspergillaceae > Penicillium > Penicillium verhagenii. Next base: position 2,105,338 of record NW_026643171.1, read on the forward strand.
TTGCCAAGTCATCCCTTCTCACCGGCTTTTCAGCCACTTCCCTTGTTCCCACCATTACAGTATTCTCCTGTGACTACGGAATTTGAACAAACCTCCGACAGGGGCCCGCCAACAGAGCCAGCCTCCACGCCATCAAGCTCGGTACTACCGCGACATGGTGCGCAACTACCATCTCTTCAGCCTGAGGGGTATCAATCCCCGGCCAACAAGGCAAGGCAGCCTACAGGGTTCTTGCCTGTGACAGCCCAATGTCGAGAAAAAATTCTCCACCTTTTAACAGACTATTCGAATGTAGTTCCAGATCCGTCTTTGCCCTCTCGTCATGCTTTATCCCGGTGCTTAACCGGTTATCTAATGGGATATCACGATCACTATCCAATTGTGCATAAACCTACTCTGCAGGTTGAATCTATGTCTCTTCCACTCTTTCTCTCTATGGCTGCTTTGGGTGCACGGTACTGCCGTGAGCCAGATACCAGTTTGCGACTGTACCAAATCGCCAAACCAGTCACACTGGAACATGTACGACGCACGTTCCAGTCCGGTACGCTGCCTGAACCAGATGCGAACAGTCTTGACATGCTTGAAACGGTTCAGTCTTTGCTCTTCTTAATATCTGTCTCATCATGGTTCTTAAATGATCCACCATACTACGAAGCTTTGTCCATTCGAAGCACCATGGGTGCCCTTGTGCGGAAAGGAGGTCTCAACCGACTGCCCGAGCAGGACGGAAGCTGGACAAGCTGGATTTTCCGCGAGCAAGTCAAGCGAACAAAGTTGATTGTATTCTGCTTTTTTAATATCCACACCATTGTCTTTGATATTCCCCCGGTCATTCTCACGGAAGAAGTTACTCTTGATCTGCCGTGCACCGAGAGAGAATGGCAGGCATCTAGTCCCGAGATGTGGCAATTGGCTCGCAGCCAAAGTCCTGGAGAACCCAAGTTTCAAGATGCACTATCGGCGCTATTCAATCCTCATAGCGACATGGAACAATTCTCGTCCCTAGGCGGATATGTGCTCATCCACGCCTTGCTGCAGGATATATGGCTGCTGACTAAAACGAGCCGTCTTTGCGTTTCACGTTTCAATAACCGCCTCAACTCTTGCATCGCACCAACCTCTGATCTCATTATATTCGACCAAGCTTTGGAAAGATGGTGTCAATTCTGGGAACGTAATCAGGAATCATCAATCGACCCACTCAGTCCCCATGGCCCATTGTCATTCACGTCAGCCGCCTTGCTCCGGTTAGCATATATCCGACTAAGTGCCGACTGTGGATCTACACGGCAACTTCAATCCTGGGACTCCGTTCAAATAGCTAAGAGCCTGAAAGACAATCTTTCCGTGCAGCGTGGCGATCGGCTCACTCGGGCTGCACTGCACTGTGCCCATGCACTTAGCACACCTGTCAAGCTAGGCATTGGGTACGTGGCGCATTCACAGGTCGCGCTATGGTCAAACCAACACGCGCTATGCTCACTCGAATGCGCTGTTGTGCTTGCCAAGTGGCTTGAAGCGGTAACGGGGCCGGATCCAGATCCTGTGCTGACGGAACAAGAGACTCGCTTAAGAGACTTTGTTCTTGAAATGGTCATGGAGGTGCAGCATGGCGTTTCCCGTGAGTGGCTCCTTGCCACTAACAGTAGACTTAGTGCAGCAGTGACCCGCTTGTGGGCGCGCCTTTTCACGGCAGATTACATCTGGGAAATGGTTAATCTGATCGGGAGGTCTTTAAACAGCTATGCAGATTTGTTGGAGAAACCCTAAGAGGTCTTTGATTAATACTATAATTTGATCAGATAATTCAAAAAGCTAAATAAGCTCTAAACTGAGGGCGCTTCCAATGACGGTCAAAAAAGGCGACTTGCTAGCCAGATGTACCTACGAACCGGGCGCTACGCTCTGAGGGTCCGTAATACATGGTAATTTATGGAAGCACCCGGTTAGTCGGTATGCCCTAGCAGAGCGGCTGTGTAGTACCACGTTTAATACCGAAGCCCTAGGGTATCATAACGTATGGGCGGTAACAATGACTCAAAGGGTCCGGACTTCTGGCCGCCAGAACACCCCAACTTCCAAGTGGGTCCTGCAGTGCCGAGACAACAACCGTGCGAGACGGTGCGACATCATACTACTCCGCACAGATCGTTCAGCTTCTGACTCACTGTTTCCATCGGCGGTGCCGGTCTGGAACACGTCTGCAACGTCTGCAACACGTGTGCATTTTTCACGAGTAATATAGCCGCCATATCCACATGTGCAGAGATACCGCTCTGTATCCCAACATTTGAAGGTTGATCGTTATATAACTGATCAAGATTCCTCATCATATCTTCGGGATCAGAACGAACATTGTGGACGTCCAAAGTACCCCATCATGGCGCCCCAACCGCCCCTAGCAGCTTCCCCACGCCTCTTATCTTTTCTGGGGGACCTCCACTCCCAATCACTGAGCCAGGAGTCGAAGATAGAATGGACTTCCCTCCCAGGCCAGACGACCAATGAATTCGACAACATCATGCGCGACAAGTTTATCGCCTTGGACCAAGACAAGGCTGAGCTGATCTATCACCTGCTGCGCAGCACCAATGCAACGACAATTGTCGAAGCTGGAACAAGTTTCGGCGTGAGCACCATCTATCTTGCACTTGCCGCAGCTCAAAACGCTGCCCGTGGAGGAACCTCCACTGCCAAGGTTATCGCCACCGAGAAGGAGGTCTCCAAGGCTGCGGAAGCACAGAAGAACTGGGAGCAAGCTGGCGAAGAGATTCAAGGTGTCATTGATCTCCGTGTTGGCGATCTCCGGGCGACGTTAGGAAAGGATCTTGGGACGGTGGACTTCCTGCTTCTGGATAGTAAGCTTTCTTCTTCACAAAATATTCCATTTGAGTTGCGGGGGTAGAGGTTTGTTGGACGACTTGCTGATTGATCCGTTAGTCTGGACGCCGCTTGCACTGCCAGCATTGAGACTGGTTGAGCCATCCTTCAGGCCAGGTGCAATGATCATTGCAGACAATACCCTGAAGGCGGCGGCTGGGTATGCGGAGCTGTTTGATTATTTGGATGCGCCTGGAAGCCGATATCGAAGGGTCACTATGCCCTATGATGGGGGTTTGGATGTTATTTTGTATCACTGAGTGGTGTAAATTTTGTGCTCAATTTACCAAAGAGGAATACTTTTTTGTTTACTATAACGACCATAGTAACAATTAATGTTTTCATCTCCATCGTTCCGTCACTTCTTCTCTTCTCACCTTTTCTTTGCCCCCTTCCAGCATCGTCTTTCTTCGCTTTTCATCATCTTCACATCTTCGTCTTTCTTGATCTTCCATACTTGCCTTGTTTCTTCATTCGATTCCATCGAATCTCATCCAATTTCATCAAATCCCATCCACGTTCATCCACGTTCATCGAATCCCATCCAATTTCACCCAACTCCATTCAATCTCATCCAATTCCATCCAATCCTGTTCCAATCCTGTTCCAATCCCATTCAATCCCATCCAATCCTATCCAGTCCCATCCCATCCCATCCAGTCCCATCCAGTCTCATCCAGTCTCATCCAGTCTCATCCAGTCTCATCCAGTCTCATCCAGTCTCATCCAGTCTCATCCAGTCTCATCCAGTCTCATCCAGTCTCATCTAATTGAACTCACCATGTCTTCCGAATTCGTGACTCTGGTTGTCGGAGACAAAATGTTTCCCTATGGCACCTATGATAACCTTCCTGTGCCCAAGTTACTTCGCTGTGCTAACTGGAGCCCTGCAACTGATTACTGCAAGGGAGACGTGACCACGACTTGTCCAAAGTGCTTGCTTCCTGGGGTAAGTCCATTCGAATGAGGTTGGTTATTCCACTGTGTCGTTTGCTGATCTTCCTGCAATAGTATTGTACCATGAAGTGCATGCTAGCAGATTCTGCTCGTCACCGTGTCCAATGCCAGTCAGACCTGGGCAAGGAGACGTGGAGAGCAACTTATCCGGGTTACGACCATTCTACTTCTGATGCTGCCCCTATCTCTGGCAGTAATTCCGATCCTGCTGTTTTTGGCCCTGGCGATACTCCGAAATCTCCTCCTCCTTCTAGCAGTTCTTCTGATACTGAGACCACGTCTGGCAATATTTCTGATGCTCCTGTTTTTGGCCCTGGCGATACTCCAAAATCTCCTCCTCCTTCTAGCAGTTCTTCTGATACTGACACCACATCTGGCAATATTTCTGATGGTGATGTTCCTACCGCTGGCGGTGCTTCTGATGCTGCCGCTACGTCTGGCCGCAATGCTGATCCTGCTGTTCTTGCCGCTGGCAGTACTCCAAGTTCTCCTCCTCCTGCTAACAGTGCTTCTGATGCTACCCCTGCGTCTGGCAGTACTTCTGGTGCTGTCCCTATGCCTCGCAGCGAAAAAGGAAAATTCGTCACGAGACGTCTTTGGGGCCGTACTCCTGCGGTCGACATGCTCAATCTCAAAATGAATGAGGGATCAGACTTCCAAGGAGATCTACATCTTCTCCTCGAAGGTAAGTGACACCCTAGATACCCTAAACACCCTAAACACCCCACTGCACAATCAGATTCTTATCTGTGTATGTGATGGTCTGGCCATTTTACTAATTCTTTCTTTGTGTCCGTCTTCCACATAGACTCAGCAGACCTTGCAAGTGTCTTCCTGACAATCTCCGAGCTCCCCAAGACCTACACCGGCTCTATCGAATTTACAATCAACAACCGTGGAGATGAGATTGTTTTCCGCAATATCATCATGCTTCTCCTTGCCTTTGGGGTCCGGAAGGATGAGGGTACCGTTTTGAATAAGCTTATGGATCTTCACGCCGTCATCGACTGCATGATTCATATCTGGTACTCGCCTTTCCTAATGAAGAGCCATATTGATATTCTTCAAAATTTCATCAAGCCCTTGTTTGACAAAGTCAAGGCCAAACTCCGGATAATCCGCACCAATCGTCCAAACGTGACAACCATGGTCCACGTATGGAACTTGAAATCGACTTCAATCCAAGCCACTCTCAGCATAGAGAAATGGAACAAGCTCTTTACCTTTATCGAGACGCCGGCTGGCTTGACATTCGAAAAAGCCCAACATCATTTCGCCAATCCTATGAAGTGTGTCGTTACGGAACATGTTCGCAATCATCGTTTCTGCCGTATGCCACCTACTTGTCGACTCGCCCTTGCGAAGTACTATGAAGATGGAATGATGCTTTCGTTCGGATGTCCGCGCCAGCTATTCACAGAGCCCAATCCGTGAGTTGACAATCGACCCAAATTGATACCATCCTGCTGACCCTATCTAGTACATTTTGGCATGATGCCGATGCCCCCTTTCAACGAGGTGATGGCGATCCCCTCGATGGGTGGAACCCAACTGAAGTGTTCAACATATGGTCTGGGCCAGCAATCAACGACATCTACGGCAAGCTCTGGATTTATCTCGGCAGCGTTCTTGTTCGCTTTTTTAATCGCGTCAAGGATCTGAATGTCACTTTCAAGGTTCTGAATTCTCGATTTGAAGCTCTGCCTTGGGCTTTGGGGGACACTAAGTTTGACAGAATCGATGTGAGTGGTTTTTTTTTACCGTCCAACGTCGACAACCCCTGCGGCGTCACTCACGCTGGCCACTCAAACTTTGAAGTCCAGGACACTAATTAATTCTATTTTCATAGACCTCAAACATCATAGACCGTGGGCGTCGTGGTGCGCAGGCAACGCTCGGCACCTTGTCCGGCCTTCTCCAGCCTCGCAACAAGAACGTCCATGCAGTGCTGATGACTCGATTCGAGAACGCTGTTTCTGCGTCTCTCACGCCAAACAACACCAAGCTCATCAGACCCCCAAAGTCGTCCGCGAACTACAACAAGCTTCAGAGCTTCTTCGAGGGCGACTTCAGCAAGGCAATCCGCTTTGGCGATCCTGAAACAATCAAGATCCTGGTAACTCAGCGTCTTGTCTGTTACTACGACGCCATCTGGGAGCGGTAAGTACAAAGAAGAAGCGTCTTGCATAATTTGATCCGTTCGTTCCCGCTAATTATAACAGGTATGCCAGGGAAGAGTCCCTTGCGCAAATCGGGCACGAGTGCGAGCTTCAGCCAAAGAAGAAGCACACCATCATCGGCGAATGGCCCAACGCAATGAAGCTGCCTCTTGGTCGTTCAGAGACCGAGAAAAATCTGGCTGGAATTGAATTCCACCAGCTTGTTGCCGCAGGCCTTTCGCCGATGATGCGATGTGTGGAGTGGCAGAAGGACGAGAACAAGTGGGACCCGCTCGCCATGTGGGTCTTGAATTCGGTCCTCCCTTGCCCACGTTGTGGCTCAATCGAGCATCTGACCTGGGAGTGCTGCTTGCGCCGTGGACGTAGACGGCGAAGTTAACTGGCCCTTAAAAAGGCACAGGCAGGGGGGTGTGGGGGGCGTGGGGAGCAGGGAGGGGAGCAGGGGAAGGGGAAGGTCAGGCTCGCCGCACAAGTGATCAGAGATCCTGTGCCTCAAATATATTTTAGTTTTGTATCAGTATTTTTGTATTTTTAGCCCAATTCTTCTTCACTTTTTGAGAAGATATTTATTTATTAGCGCTCAATCTATTATCATTCTATCATTACAATTACTGGCTTGTCTTGTATTGAGTCCTCGACATGAAATTTTGTTGGTTTTGTTTTGGTTTACTGGTGCCTTTCTTTCACATACCACCTGTCTCATTGTGAGTTCTTGTAGTTCCTCTCGGGCTTCACGTAAAAATAGAACATTGAAAACGACGCAAATGGGTGGCCAGCACTTGAGGCTGGCGATTTGCAAGCTCTTAGGGATGGTCGATCATGTCTTCCACATGCAAGATGCTTATTTACTTAACATCTATTCAAATGTTTTCGTGCGGTTCCTCACTATAAGAGTCACCTCCCTTCTGTCGAATTTGAACTTTGAGTTTTACATATAGGAGATGTCAATTGAGCAGCGCGTAAGTCTATTTCTTTCAGACAAATAGATCCTACACCTTACGCTTCCTGCCACATGTGCAAGATTCGAAACACTTGAAGGATTTTGAAGTGATCTTTACTACATATACGGGGACAACTGCGTACATAAAAGGTACAAAGAGTTTCAAATGTTGCCAATGCGAATTTGCAAAAAATATTACTAAACAAGGATATGCGAATCGGAATACTAACGATGTGTAAGTTTGAAAGGTGAGATATAAAGGTAAGATGTGTAAGGTTGAAGGGGAAGACGCGAAATTACAGGATGAGGTGGGAAGAGGTGAGGTTTGAAGGGTAGGTAGGGTGTAAAGGTAAGACGTGTAAGGTTGAAGGGGAACGCGCGAAATTAAAGGATGAGGTGGGGAGGGTGGGGTGTGAAGGGTAGGGTATGAAGGTGAGATGTGTAAGGTGGAAGGGGAACGCGTGAAATTAAAGGATGAGGTAGAAAGGGATGGGGTGTGAAGGGTGGGTGTGATTCCGTGTGAAGGTTGGATATGCAAGTTTGAAAGGTTAGATGTGAATTGACTAGTTGACTAGTATGGTAAGAATTTCTATCCAGGATCCGCATAGATTCCGTAATGATTCGTTTTTTTGGATTGCAGAAAAGTAATATGATATGATAGTATACAGATAATAAAAGGCGCCGTTCGAAATGCATCCCGCCAGAGGCCCCGTTATATACAAAAAAAAATAGCCCTGGAGACATTCAAGACCTTTTACTGGCTCATAGGCCAGTTCCCCTTCCACCGCACAAAGTGCTCCTCCTCATCGTCCATAACCACAATCATCCACACGCCAACGCCACCATTGTTCGCTAACAAAGGCGTACAGTGAATCCAGCGGTGACGCCCATTCTCACTAAATCGAGTTACCCACTTGATCCGGGCTGTGACACTGCGGCCCTCCATCATAGCCTGCACAATACTATCCCTCTTTTCACCAGTATCTCCAATTCGTGAAAGGAATGATGATTGAAGCATGCCAGGGATCTGTAGAGAAGGAGAGGTAAAGAGGACACGGAGTGATGGGTATGGTCGGACGAGGAGATACTATTGATTTTGTCAGTACTTTATTCCGATCGATAATCGCCCCTGAATGGAAAGTGAAAACATACATGTTTATAAACACCGGTCAGAGATCCATTGGGGCCGGCTGATGGAGCGGGCTGCGGAACCTCGCTCAGGCGTTTCTCTGCTTCGTAGTCGGGGCTACCGGGTATGAACAGGCGACTATTTGTCGGGTTGACCTTTTCGTCGATGGGTTGGAACAAATTGCCACCGTATGCATGGACGTTTTGTAATTCACGGGGGCTGAATAATTCGCCCAGTTCCTGGAACTCGGATTTTGGCTGTTGGGGTTCTTCTTCGCCGGCTTCTTTCCTTTCCTTTTCTGCAGTGAGGCTTTGTAACGACTCCATCTGCGCGCCCTCCATAGCCAGTCCTGACACATCGACTTGAGCACCAATGACGTATCGGACTTTACCTTGGCTGTCGCAGAGAGGAGCGGTTTGAAGAAGGTTCATAAAGGGGGAGCCGTCGCGGCGGCTGTTTCCCATAGTTAGCGTTGTATCTTGAATGGACGCGATTGCTAGTGGGGGGCTCACTAGTTGAGGAAAAGCTCGGAGTGGTGGCGACCAGCCTGGAGTGCTTCTCTGATACGGCGGACACTGTTAGGATTGGTTTTGGGGCCTTGCAAAAAGCGACAGTTTCGTCCTAGTACATAGTCCATGCCATATTGTGTGGTTCGGTGGAACTCTAACAGAAATGTTAGTGTGTGTCTTGTAAGACCTAACATTCTATGCACCAAATCTTACCTCCAGAAGCAAAGATAATCGGGTTATCGGGCCGTGACGGATCTGTCAAACAAAATACCTCGGCCAGCGCATCGGAAGTTCCTTGGAACTTTTCGGGCAGAGTTCCTCGAACGCGCTCTTCAACAACCTTACTTGTAATATTGATGCAAGTAGATGTAATGAAAGCCGGCAATTCCTCTGCAGTAAGGGCATTCAGCCCATCTTGCACGCGAGCTTCAAGTGCTGGGTTTATACTAAGATCCACAGGCTCCTTTGCCTCCTCCACTCCACCTGGAGGAAGAAGGACCGAAAGCCTGATCAAGGAATTGGCATATTCCAGCGCTTTCAAAGCTTTACAGGCATTGAGATAATATGTGAGGACGGGAATTGACTTCGGTCGCTCCTTAAGCAAAAATTCTCGAAACTTGGCGAGATGGCGCGGGTTTTTGAGAATGACTAGCATATGTTCTGACGAAAACATAGTATCCGCTTGGCGCTCAAGCGTGTGCATAGGATCCCCATCACCCTCGTATGGGGCAACCAAATCGAAGGAACAGTCTTCGTCATCTTCATCGACTGGATGAAATTCCTCGGCACCATCGTTCGGGTTGGTCGCTTGTAAGAGAGGCAGGTCTTTTGATTGATTGACATCGTTGACAGTAAAATTGCGACGAAGTGCTTTTATTGAAGGCTGTGAGCGGAGATCGCTGGAAATTGAATCGGCGGGTGGAGTGGGACTGTTTCGGTCAGGTCAGCGCATTTCGCGCGAAATATTTCCGCAATAACTGTCGCGTTCTCACCATTGTTCGTGCATTAACTCGCCATTTGTTAAATTGGTGCTCTCCGGGTTGCTGCCTCTGTATTGCGACTCGGGGTAATCTGGAGAACAGTCATCGAGGACAATTGTGGGTGAGGTGAGCACCGATGCGGGCTTGTGTGGTCGGTCATCGGGAATATCAGGAATCTCCATAACGATAGGCAATGTTTTTAAGGGATTGATCGATCTGGCGGAGCTGCACCTGAGGGCAAGCCACCCTACTTAAGAGAACAGCATAGAGACCGACCATGGCTAGATCGTGGGCCTCCAGGCCAGGATCAGAATGGTTTATTGAACCCAATCCACGGTTCTCATCGAGCCTGGCGAATCGATTGTATTTGGTACGGCACAGCTGCTGGCGATCTACAAGATCGCAATTTTCCCAAGTTGAGCGATGGGTTCGATCGATCGGGCGATCGTCAGGTCCACGAGGTGGTGCGGTATGGAATCAGACAATTGGATGAGCTATGATGCAATTCTCCAAGGCACCGCGGCCTAAGTGGGTCCTGCCCAGGCTTTTTCGGGCATTTGAGAATCGACATCATAGGTACGGAGATACGTAGCCATGCAAAAAATGGTAGATCGGCAGTGGATCAATTCAAAAGGAAAAAAAAATTCCCAAAAATAAAGTGTTGTGTTACGTCAGTTCGCAGATTAGCAATATCCCCACACGCTTGTCCCTTCAACCTTGTCAGTAAACACACGTGAGTCTGTTTGTTGCTTCGCCGTATATCTCCCTCGGCTCTCAGGTGAACAAAGATAGGGAGTTTGAAGACTTGAAAATGATTGGAATGAGATATCCTGCATAGGGTTTCTCATTGGCCGATGCATTGCATTTCCAGATACCGATCTGGAATCTTGGATCGGTTGATAATCAACAGTGTACACAGCAAGCTAGATGCAAGGCGCATGTGATTTATTTGTCGCCAACTTGATGAGTCTCAAACGCCAAAATAAGTACTGCATCTTTTTCTTCTTCCAAACATTGAATATTTGGGTTATCATGAACCGATCATGTTGAATAAAACTGAACTCGATCACTGCAACATGACTCTCTGGCCGCGTGATGCAAAGGGGTACGTGCTCTAATCAATATTAGGTACTAAAAGTATAGACCATCTGCGTGAGCAAGAATTGTGCAAGCTGATTGATATTTGCACTTACTTATTTCAATCATGGAGCGCTGCAACGACGTGTCTCTGACTATTGATCCTGACATGTGTTGAGTTCCTTGACTAGGTAGATCTTCCAGATCGAAGACCTACTTACCCATGGGGACTTCGTGTTTCGAGTATATGTTTGTTTGAATCTGATGAATGGTCGACTTATGTTGCAGGAGCCATTTATGTGTCTTGTGAGCACTGGTCCTTTACTACCATCGTCAGAGAATTTCTTGTGAAAATCATGTCCTGTGGCGGTGGCATCAGTCTCGCTTGGACTTCGGAGACTCTTATCTAGAAAGTCCGAATGACTAGCCAGAAGTTCAAAGTGTGAAGCAACTTTCAGGAGGGTGACTGATCAGTGGTGTGCATGGATTCTGTCTAAAGTTTGAATTAGCATTGAAGTGGAAAGGCCATTTAACACTCGGAACATCGATTGGACCGATAGATGAAAGAGGTTGGAATTTCTCAGTTCATGATTCATCATATCTAGTAGGTATGTCGGAGTTTAGTGAAATGATATCGGAATTCGGGTCAATTCATGATTCCAAAGTTGACATTTGTCAGAATCGGAGTTAAGCGTGCCTAGTGGCTCTTAAGACCACTACATTTTGTAAACTCCGCGATAAATCCATCGTGTTACTAATATGATCTTGCTGATACTTAAGAAAACCAGATTTCTTAATCTACAGACAATTCATCAGACAAACAAATCAATTTTCAAACTTGCAGCGGAACATCATGTCTACATCGAGCCTCAAGTATACCTCCAAGCTCGCCAACCAACGGGTCCTGATCCTTGGTGGCAGCTCAGGAATTGGCTTCGCCGTTGCAGAAGCTTCCATTGAGTATGGTGCCCAGGTCATTCTCTCAAGCTCCAGCCAAAGCAAACTCGATAATGCCGTCGCCCGCTTGCAAGCAGCCTATCCCACCCAGACCTCAACAAACCCTCTCAAGACCCACGTCTGCGACCTCTCCGACGCTGCCAATCTCGATGCAAACATCGAGAGCCTCTTGCAGGCTGCTACGAATAATGGCACACACAAACTCAATCACGTCGTTACCACAGCAGGAGATGCGCTCAAGATCCCTGCTCTCAAAGAGATCGACGCCCAAAAAATCTATAGTGGTATGAACGTACGCCTCGTTGCTCCGGCCGTGATGGTCAAGTATCTTCCCAAATACATGGATTCGTCGCCTTCAAACTCTTTCACTTTGACTAGTGGTGTGCGAAGCCGCAAGCCTGCGAAGGGTTGGTCTATCATGACCGCTGTTGCCTCAGGAATTGAGGGACTTGCACGTGGATTGGCCCTCGAGCTAGCTCCTGTGCGAGTCAATACTGTTTCACCTGGTGCTGTGAATACGGAAATCTTTTCGTTTGTCCCGAAGGAGGCGTTGGATGGTGTGCTGCAAAATTTTAGGGATCAGTCGACTACTGGAACCGTGGGGAGACCTGAGGATTTGGCGGAGAGCTATATCTACGCGATGCGGGATCAGTTTGTGACAGGATCGATTATTGAGTCGAACGGTGGAATTTTGTTGAAGTAGTCGAAATGTGTATTCATTTTTGTAGCAGTCAAATAGGCATTATTTGAAGAGATGAAAGACATCTGGAAAGATAAACATTGAAGACACATGTGCAGTATTGTGTAAGTGGGAAAGTTCTTACATTTAAATGTTATTATACTTACTAGTAGAAGGCTTCGGCGTTAACCTGCTTATCGCCGGCTTCGCAAGTCCAAGCTTCGCGCGGGCGCAAAAAAGAACCATCCGTTCGACACACCCCACAGCTACTACCCTGAGAGGTTCGACGCCCCGCCTTTTTTTCGATATTCAGCTTTCAAAATATCGTCTGTGTTTGGATAGTCTAAGACTATCGCCTGCGTGCGACTCAAGATGCAGGGCTTTAGTAAGTCGCACTTCCTACGCTACCGCCTCGGCGCCTCAGACATCGCTAACAAGTGAATTTAGATATGGGACGGTATGTCGTGAAAACCAGGCCCCCCGCACCGACTTTACGTCTACTCACAGCTACTAACATATTCACCAGGTATGTCCCACCGGATCAAGAAGGCCTGACCACCGGAAACAAGCTCGCCGGCAAACATCCCCTCGGCGCACGCGCACGCCACCTCAACACCACTGGCGCACTTATTGTACGTTTTGAAATGCCCTTCGCGACATGGTGCACAAACTGCAAACCTCACGAGACTATCATCGGTCAAGGCGTGCGCTTCAACGCTGAGAAGAAGAAAATTGGAAACTACTACTCCACTCCGATCTACAGCTTTCGCATGAAACACATTCCATGCGGAGGATGGATTGAAATTCGAACGGACCCGCAGAATACCGCATATGTTGTTCACGAAGGTGGACGGAAACGGGATACTGGTGATGATAAACCGCTACAGCCTGGCGAGATCGCCATTCGAGCTCCGGGCTTGGAGCCAGATCCCGCGGAGAAGGACCCGTTTTCCAAGATCGAGGGAAAGATGGAGGATAAGCGCAAGGCCAATACAGAGGCGAGTCGGATTCTGGAGTTGCAGGAGAGACAGAATCGTGATTGGGAAGATCCATACATGTTGTCGCAAAAACTAAGGCGCACGTTCCGAGCCGAGAGGAAAGGACTCGAGAAGCTGGAGTCGAATCGCGAGGCTTTGCAAGATAAAATGAGCCTGGGATTTGATGTTGTTGATGAAACGGAAGAAGATCGTCAACGAGCTGGCATGGTGGACTTTGGCGATGATCAGGCTGCTGCTGGAATCGAAGCTACCCGCGCAAATCGCAGACGTCCTATGTTTGAGCAACTGACGTCCAGTGATACGGCGAAGTCTACCAAAAATAATAAGGGGAAAAGCAAGGGAAGTCTAACCCGAACCAAAACTGCTGAGCTTGCTAAGCGTAAAGCTTCGTTACGCGAAGAGCTGGCTGGGAATACACGTGCAGTTATCGACCCGTTCTTGAAGGACGCTAGTGATGATCCAAGCTCTTGGAGAACGTCTCGGAAGCGGAAAAAGCCCGCCTCGTTGATTCCTGGCCACCGTGAAGGGACCGAGCCTAGTGATACGACCGACTCATCAACAAAGCATACTTCAACCCCCACGCCGCCAAGCTTGCCAGAAAATGCTCCCAAGAAACCATCTGTGCTTCCAAAAGCATTGTTGGCTTATGGGTCTGACTCGGACTAGGAAGACCTTGAGCTGTGGAACTACTTTTTGTATATTTTATACCCCAGCGAGCGAATGATTTTTTTTTCACATATGAAGAAACAGTCATGAATTTCAATACCAATTCACTTGATGGATATTCAAGGTTTGTGCTATGTTACGACGGGTATCATTCTGCAATTTATTTAGCCCACGGTGCCTTTGTAGGCCCGTCAGCCCCTGGCGGTGGAGGAGCTTGTGAGTTTGCCCAGGGGGCTCTGGTGGGGGCCATGGGGCCTGGAGGTAACCGAGACGTATCGGGAAGAGCTGTGGTTGAAGCTGGCGGCACGTCCCTTCGTGCAGCTGCCCAGGGCGCTGCTGTGGACCCCATGGGAGGCACGCGAGATCCGGCCGCTCCGGTTGCCCACGGCGCCCTTGTACCTGCGTCCACATTCGGCCGAGGTGTATCCGATAGGCCTCCATTTGGCACAACGGGTCGCGCTTGCGGACCAGAGGTTGAGTGGATGGTTGTCGGGGGTGCGACTGCGTTAGGGTCACGCGCCCAACTAAATAGGGAACCAAAGGGGAAGTGTTGCACAACAGGGAACTTGGATAGAACCTCGGCGTTATACATTTTCACCATGCCCTATTATGTAGTCTGTTAGCTCCAGTGCATGGGCAGCACATTGGCATATCAAAAAGGGTTCGCTCACCTTATTGATCTTGCCCCATCCGGCCGTAATACCGGAGATGTCATACAGCATAGGGCTGTGTTCCCAGAACGGTCCCCTTTTCACATCATAGATAAATCCAACTGCTGAGAAATATAGATTGGTTCTCCTTTCCCTCTCCACGCTATTGAGTTTGGCGACTCCACCGGGAGCGGGTGCATCAGGCAATGACCCTTCTTCCGGGGTGAGGTCCGTTTCGTTGATGGCTGGGGCGAGTTGAGCGGAACCTAGGATGTATGGAATGAAGGAGTGGTCGTCAAGTCCCCATACACCATGCGACCCGGCTGGTTCAAGGGTGTATGTTTTGATCAATCTCCGTACAAGTTCAAGATACCTATAGACAATGTTAGATGGATCCGCGAAGCTATAGCCGAGCATGATTTGTGCTCACGGTTCAATGACTCCGAGAACAATGGCTCTCTCTTCAACACCGGGATCAGATGTTGGAAATCCATTAAGTTTCCAGATAGCAGCCAGAAATGCCAAGAAGCTTAACTCGTGTCCAGTTCCGTAGTCTAACCGTTGCCCACTCCCCCAGCTCCCGAGAAAGTATGCCTTCAGTTCCGCCTCCGCTGTAGGTCCCGCCGGGTCCGCTGAAGGCATGTCCAGAAGATCCGCGGGCAAGCACTCCCTCAACATACCAGAGGCGCGCTCAGCCAAAACTTCATGCCATTTCCGGAAACTGATATTTCCAAATCTGCGTGGCCCAGTGTCTGGCGGGACCTCCTGTATGAGATCCTCGAGCTTAGAAAGTAGTCCCTGGAGCTTGCGAATGGGCGCGGAGAATTGTACATCCTCTGTACCCAAAGGCCATGCTTGCGATTCTCCGTCCGCAAGTTTTGTGGGAAATATTGAGCGGTTCAGTTGTAAAACGAAGGTCATGATATCCGTGTATGCTTTTGAAACGAGGAAGGCCGAAACATCGTGCGATTCGTTGATCTTCTTGCAAGGTGTGATAAAGTTATGCGGTTCGGAGGGATCCAATTTAGCTAGAAAGCGAACAGACCGGCCGGCCGATTCCATTTTGATTTTTGATGGGTGAATGCAGGCGGTTGAGCTTGGAAGGAAGATGCTCGAAGCGGGATGGAGGGGAAAGCAAGAATGACGCGGAGCGGGATCCACCCGAGCTTCCTATCGATCTTAGCTTTACGCGACCACTACCACCCAGATCAATCGGAAGCCTGCCACCCCTCCCCCTCGCGTCCCCGGGCTTCGCAGCTCGCGTGATTTTGCTTGCAATGTCACCGTACAATACCAGGAAACGAAAATCCAACTACTCTACCACTGACTCGGTGGATTTTTTGAACAATACGCGCGCGCGTCGAAGACACACCACCAACAATGACAGTATCTACGATCTACCTACATCACCGACCCCTTTGACAAGTCGCTCCGAAGGACGCTCCGCACTCGAACGAGACCGCCAAAGCAACTCCCCAATAACATCCCCGGCAACATCTAGCGAGGCTGGCCAAGAGCAACTTCATGCATCTCTCGCGCAGAGCCAAGAACAACCAGAGTCGCCGTCTGGGTCAAATAGAGAGATACCCAACTCATATTCCGGTAATGAAGAGATTGACAGCGCATCTGGATCTGGGAATGATGATCAGGAGCATCCACAGTCATCTCCCGAGCTCAATCAAGAGCAACCCAAGTCGTCTGGCGAGTCCAAGAAAGAGCTACCTGAGTCATATTCCGAAAATGAAAATTCAGAGAGTCCACCCAAACCTAGTCACGAGGAAAGCGAAGGCGAGAACAACCAAGGTGGAGATGAAAGTGATCAAGACGATACCCAAGGAGAGGAGGAGGTAGAAGACAGCGACGGCGAAAGGTACCCTTAAGGCCCCCCTGGTTCATAGTTGATAATAGCATAAGAAATGGCTGACAATATTATAGGAGTGACAATTCACATATTCTCGCCACTGGCCTGCCAAAGACAACACATACAAATTTTGAGACTCCACATTCGAAGACGCAATTGCGCAGAGGACGCATGGGGCATTCAAGAAATACAGATGCTGCCATGTCAGACCACAATGAAACGGAGTCTGGGGCTCGATCACCCAAGACTCGGGCGCAGCTCACAAAGAACCAAAGCGCTGTCATGCTGAACGAAAACCACACAGAGCCTTCTCATCGGTCACCCAGGACGCACCCGCAGCGGTCAAGACAGCCAGAAGTTGTCATACCACGTTACAACGAAAGAGAGCCTAGGACTCGCTTGCAGCGTTCGAGAAATGCAGACGCTGCCAGATCACACTATGATGCAACAAATACCATGATCCGGTCACCGGGGACACGGCGTCGGCAGAATTTAAGAATTACGGATGCTACCATGTCCGATAGGAGCGATAAGATCTCAAATGATATAAACGCTATCATTCCGACTGAAACTGCACCAGAAGTTCCAGCTTCACCTTCAAACCCAGGTGAACCTGAAACTGTATTCTATGAAGGCTTGGCCAAGAAAGATATCGAGTTGAAAGATTGGGTGGTAGACAAGGTTCAGATACACAGTGCATGGAGTGAAGTTTGGATGGAGTTTTATGTAGGCGCCTTCAAACTACTGGACTACGTTCACTCCCCCATGCCGGCATCTTTCAAAGATGCGCTTCAGTTTATTAAGCACTGGACAGAGCTCTACGACGATCTTGAAACCCCACCAACGACAAAGCTGGGGATGCAAACCTCAAGGTTCCGCGCTGCCACGTTCTCGGAAATAAAAGGCATTCTGAATTTTTCAGACTTACCAAACGGTGGCTATGACCGAGAAGAAGCTGGTGAAGTGGTTGTTGAGCTTGAAGGCTACTTACTACCACATCTTGCCATCTTAGTCATGCGGAGTTTCAAGGCGTATACTCAATTTGGTCGAATGGTCACTAGTGCTTTTGATGATAGCCTGGGGCTGTTGGTGGATTGTTCAGAACGTATCAATGCTCTTCGAAGCTATTATACATCTGAAATCAATCAACAACGGTCCTGGCGTCTCGGGAAGCGGGCCAAGAAAATCAGGACCGGACTAAAGCAGCACACGCTGAGAATGTTTGTAACTGCACAAGCACGTGAATCATTTGAGACGGGGAGACCTCCAGCGACATTCAACAAATGGACACAATCAGAGGAGCGTTGGCTTCGTGAAGCGTGGGATATGTATAGATGTGAGTATAAGTCCCAAGGCTCTGTTGGAAAAAACAAGTTTTCTTGGGAAAACGCTAACTCCGTCTGCAGCAAGCGAGGTAGATGATCGCTACATTCTGATCAAGATGGACTTTGCTAGTCACTTCTCGAGACACACTTTGAGTGAACTGAGACTCAAGGTTCGCCAACTTGAATTGCCAATGACTGTTGAAGCTTCAAGCTCTACAGATCCGAGTGCATACTACCACTAGTTGCGTCATAAATGAGGATCTTTGTTATTTTAGGGTGCTCATAGACATGTACATATTACTAATAGCATCAGCATTGAATGATACTAGCAATACGATTGAATGATCAAATAATCAAATGAAATGTTTCGATATATTAGACCATTGAAATAGGGAACAGTGGTTTGGTTCCCACGGGTTCGGTTTTCCGTGAACCATGGAATCCTTTGTTTTGGTCAACACACTTTCACGCGTTAGGAATGTTAGGAATGCGCTTGTAGCTTGTACGTACGAACAAATCGGTTGCGCATGAAGATCAAACAGGGCATGTATATAAGATCCTGATCTCTGGAGGTTCAATCTTCTTTTGTTTCACGCCGTTGAAACTGGGGTAAAAGGTTAAAATACGGTGATCGACACTCCTCCTTTGCAAACAAACGGACTCATTCAGTATGATCAAACTCGATTAGAAAAGAAAACAAGGATCCGATTTGTTGAATACTACACCGAGACTGGTAGTGAATTAAAAGTCTCATACTCAGAAGCAGATCGATTCCCCCATATCTCTCAAGCTTGGGGTTGGGCGGGTTGAAAGGGAGCAATGTGCATGGAGCAGCGACGATCCTCCCCCTCCTCCCTCCGCCGACACCGCTTTTACTTTTCCCGCTTTCTCCTTTTCTTTTCTTGATACATCCTCACCAACTAGTACATCATACACCGTACAAGTCACCTGCATATTAGTGACAGCTTCGCGCGCTGCCAGCTTGTTCATCAGTACTGAGGTACATCCCTCGAGACCCTCGGTGCCAAAAGCCCCTGAAGCTTCTCGACCAAATCTGCGCGTGGCGCGTAAGTACAGCCTGTTTGCTCTTGGTGCATACCTCTCTTCCTCTCCAGGTTTCAAGGTCTGTGGCTGTGGATCTTTTGGCCATGTATTCTTGCCCCTGAAAGCTGTTACTTCTTATCATCTGAGAAATCAATGGCTGCAGAATACGGCCATCTCCTTGAGCCGGCTCTGCCGAGCTCGAAGCATTGAAGCTATGAAGGCATGAGCTACATACAGATATCATGGCAGAAGAATACATGAGACTCTAAGAACACATGTCACAACTCATATTTGGGCACTGAATCTTTCTTTTACTTGACACCTGCTAATCACTCTCTTTTTTCTCCCCTCATAGGCCCCTTTTCGGTTTACTCGGATTTCTTCGACAAACCCCCCCTCCCCGATCTACAACTATCCTTCTCATCTTAATCACTACGGTCCGATAATATGGCGTCCACCGAAGAACCCACCTCTGTTCCCTCCGATGTCGAGGTCGAGGTCGCTGTTGATGCCAATGTTGAAGTTGCGCCTCCAGCTACTCCCGTAGACTCGACTGTGCTGTCCGGTGGTGAAGAAGCCAGCGATTTCAGCCCCGAGGCATCTAAAGAGAATATCCCGGTGTCTCCTGCTAAGACCAGTGCTGGCACACCGGCCAAACGTCCTGTCGCAAGCACTACGGCTGCCAAGCGACCGACCTCGGCCTCAACCACCTCGAAGATCGGAGCTACCCCAACTTCCCGCACCAGTACCAGCAGTGCACTGAACAAGCCTCCTACCCGACCTACTACTACGACGACGACTGCCACCCGGAAGCCCCTGGGTGCTTCGACCACTTCATCTCACCGATCCCGCGCGTCGGTCAGCAGCTCTGCAGATGAGAAGCCTCGGTCAATCGCAAGCTCTGGAGACGAGAGGCGCAGCATCTTGGGTTCATCCAAGCGCACTTCTATGGCTGCCACCCCATCTACACGGGCTCCTTTAAAGTCTACGTCGACCATCGACCGCAGGTCAAGTGTTGCTGGCCCGGCTTTGGATAGAAAGCCTGCGGCTCCTTCGACTGCTACCTCCCGCACTCCCGCATCTACCAGCAGACCGGTTGGTAAGCTGACTTCTTCGACTACACCGAGTGCTCGACCGACTTCCTCAACCTCGGCTACCCGCCCAACAACCACTCGCCCGACGACCGCCACCTCCGCTACTACACGCACTGCGGCGCCTTCCACGAGAGACCCGACCAGGCGCATGAGCACCATTTCGAGCACGACTTCTAGAAGTGTTGGCGACTCGGAAAAATTGCAAGCCCTGCAGGCGAAGCTCACAGAGAGTGAAGAGACCGCTACCAACCTTAGAGCTGAACTTGAATCAGTCAACGAGAAGCTGAGTCAACTTTCTCTCGTCGAGGAGGCCACCAAGGATAGCGGTGCCACGGAATCCCTTCAAGCAGAGCACTCTGCTGAATTGGCGAAGCTTGCTTCTGCTCATGCAAATGAGCTTGAATCATTGCAGATCCGACTCGTAGAGGCGGAGACACAGCGTAAAGAGTTGGAGGGAAAGTCTCGGGACGAACTTGAGGCTGCTAAGCAGTCAGCCATTGCTCAGGGGGACGACCAATCAGCCGCTGCTCTGGATGAACTCAAAGAAATACATCAAGCTCAATTGGAAATTCTTCAGAAGGAGCTCGCCGGATACAGGGATTCTGCTACTGCCTTGGGGGAGCAAGTGGAAGCTCTGAAAAAGGATCTTGAAGAGCAGAAAGCCCAGTTGACTGAGGATAAGGCTCTGGCTCTCAATAATCTTCTACGCGAACTGGAAGGCCGCGATCAGGTACTCGACACCTTGAAGGTTGAGCTCAGCAAGCTGGGCGCTGCCAAGGATGAGGAAATTAAGGCCGAGAAGGATGCCGCAGAGAAGGCTACTTTAGCTCTTCGCGAGCAACTTGCTTCTTTGGAAGCCAAGATCGCTGAGTCTGAATCCACCACTCAGCACGATTCAGAGGAAATCTTGAACTCGATTACTGAGAAGGATCAAGAGATCACGGATCTTAAGCAGAGCCTTGCCAAGGTTCAATCCGACCTTCAAGAGGCACAGAAAGCCTCTGCTGATGCCCTCAGCACCAAGGTTAAAGAACTGGAGGCCGCTCACGAAGCTGCCATTATAAAGGTGACAGTCGAGCATGATCAAATTTTGAGCTCCCTTTCCGCCTCGCATGCGGAAGAGCTTACTGTTGCCAAGGCCGCTACGGAGTCCACCGGTACTGAGCACGCTCAGCAATTGCAAGAACTAACTGACGCATTGGAGTCTGCCAGGACTGCTGCCCAGGGGGAGAATGAAAATGCCATTTCAGATCTCAAGGCTGCCCATCAGCTTGAGCTCAATTCTCTCATGCCCAAGTTGGAGGAGTCAGAGAAGGCCCTCAGTGAATCACGTCAGGCTTTGGAGGGTCATGCTGCCGCGCGGGAGTCCGCCATTCAAGAAGTTGAGGCTCTCCGTCAGAAGGTTGGAGCCCTTGAGCCACAGGTCTCTAGCGGTGCTGGCAAGATCAATGCTCTTCAACAAGAGGTTCAAAGCAAGCAGACCGAGGCTGAGGAATTGTACCGCAGCTTGAAGAACCTCGAGGGCGAGTCTAAGTCGAGGGACGTTGAGAAGGAGAACAAGCTGAAAGGTCTCCAAGACAAGGCCGCCGAGGCTACTCGACTTCTTGAAGAGCACACCGCCAAGTCAGCTTCGGTGTCCGAGCAGCATGCTCGCGATATCGAGGCTCTCAGGGCCGAACATGCCGCCGAGTTGGCGCTAGTGACAAAGGAAGCTTCTGGCTCACACGCAGACGCTCTGAGTGAACTCCAACAAAAGCATGACGAGCTCCTGGCAAAGAACCGTGAACTGGAGTCGACCCACGAGACCCACGCTTCCCAGGTTGAATCGTTCGAGGCTGAATTGAAATCGATTCAAGACCGCCACGCTGGAGATCTTGCCACACATACCAAGACTCATGAAGCTGAGACCGCCGAGCTTCAGAAGCAGATTCAAGAATCCCAAATTAAGGCCGATGCTGAGCTCAAGGCTTTGCAAACTTCTGCCACTGCCAATGGTGACTCTCATCAAAAAGAGATTGCTGAGCTACAGAAGGACTTTGAGAAGACCAGAGCTCAGCTGCAAGCTGAAATTGAAGCTGCTAAGAACTCAAAGGCTTCCGATGCTGATGCAGAGCACGGAAGGGCCATTGAAGAGCTTCTTACTGTCCAAGAATCTAAGCTGGCGAATCTGAGAGAGGAGCTTGAAGCATCCCACGAGGCTAGACTTGGTGATCTGCAGAGAATCCATGAGGTTGCCCTAGCCAAGGCCAACGAGCAAATTTCTAAGGCCAACGAAGCCGCGCAGGATACATCTATTGTTGATGGTTTGATGGCCACCGTGACTGAGCTTGAACAGAAGCTGGCAGCTTCGGAGAAAACCCATGTTACTTTCCAGGAATCTGCGGTGACTACTTCTCAGGAGATTCAGGAGAAGCACGCCGCTGAGGTTGCTAAGATTCTGGCTCAGCACTCGGAGCTTGCGGCCAAACATGATGTCGCACTTTCCCAGATCGGAGAGCTTCAAAAATCTCTCGTTACCTCCAGCGGTAAGGCTTCCGAGTTGGAGTCCATCATGAAACAGCTTTCTCAGTCTCAGGAAGATGTCACTGCTTTGAGGGCGAAGCACACCGCTGTCAGCGAAGAGCTAGAGGAGTCTAGGGCCTTTGGCAATGCCATGGAAGAACTGGTTACTGCTGGTGAACGAAAAATGAACGATCAAATCGACAAAAACATGACTCTTCTCAACAAGCTTGGTGATTTGGACTCGTCAATTTCCGCTGGCCGGCGACGAGTCCGCGAGCTTGAGGCGAATCTCGCTTCTCTGCGAGCAGGACAGCTTCTGGGCGCAGAGAGAGACAGGAGCAGCTCGTCGGGTTTGGAGTCAAGCCAGTGGGCAACAGCGGATGACAGTAGCGAACAAGACGAATATGGAGGCGCAGCGACAACCGAAGGTGAGAACCTTGGTTCATCTATCGAGGGAACGGTGGGCGATCCCCGTTTTAACCCATCATACTCCTCAAATTTGCCCGTCTTTCATCCATTTACATGAGACTCAAGCCACAATTTTATACGTTCAAACACTAATCAATAATCGTAGATGGCCAGCATTCACGAACAGCTTAAGCATATTCGATCGGCGAACGATGAGTGGTATGAAGACCATCGCAAGTCAGTCTCGCCGTTCATATTTGAGAACCCCTTGCATCTACAGCTCATGCTAACGATCTACCTTGCAGGCTCATCGGAGAATTGTCTCAGCTCTCCCGACGAGCCACTCCCAATCCCCCTAGCCAGACGTCAACACCCAGCCCTGAGGTCGCAGTGACCGCTCCTGAATCCGTGAGCAGTCGCGTTTCCTCTGCCAGGTGATAATTCAGGTTCCCCTGGCTCTTTTTTTTTTGGTGCTTCTCGTGGGTGTATTTGAGATACCTGCTTGGTAAAGCATAACTTTCTTTTGTTATCCTGCTTTACCCGTTCCGTTCTGTTGCTTCGGTATATGTAATAGGACCCAGGATACCCTGTTGACTGCTTAGGGTCCTTTCCCCGGCCTTCATGTTTAATAAGTTTATTGCTTAATGTCAGCGCCAGTCTTCAATCATAAAATTAAGCTGGTGGTTGTGTGTACATTTATTTGAAAAGCTTTCATTCCAAGCTGAATTCAATGTTGCTATTACCGATCGTAGATTGCCCCGGTGTAAGTCTGCATATAGTTTAGTTCACGATATAAAGACGATTATAATCCATTCAAAGAGAGCATTACTCAGCCCCACCTGAGCAGCCCTTGCAACATTGCTAAGCATTGGCAGTACAGACCATCCATACTGCAGGTGACCCATGCCTTCTCGGCATGCACAATATGGAACATTTGAAACCTGTGGACACAACCTTGGAATGCACACACATGCAGTACATAACCGAGAAGCATCAATGGATGATCTCGAGGCATCCATCCAATCGGCATTCCTCATTATGTACTGAATAATCATTTAAAACTTATACTGCCTATCACTTCCATTAAAATCTTGAAATATTGCACCCAAAAAATTGTCAAAATGAAACATCCAAAGTATCATTGCATACGCCTCTTTTTCCAAACAAAGGGAACTGGTCCGGATTATATCGTCGGATCTAACGAAGTTCTTCTAAACGTACATATGCAACAAGATGGAAACCTCCTCAGCCTGCCGAAAAACATGGTGGCTGGATGGTATCAAACTAAGCGAAAAGAAAAATCTAGTGACCCTTGCTCACCAACTGCTCCAGCTTCTTCCGGGCCTCGCCAATCTTGTCCTCCATCTGCTGACGGGCCATGCCGCTGTGTGCAATACCGGTGTACCAGATGTGCTCCGCCCGCTCCCGGATAGCAATGTGCTGGTCGGCCACAGCGGGGAACCTCTTCTCGTACTTCCAAGCCAGCTCGCCAACGTTCTTCATGGTGACGGGCAAGAGGGTGTAGGCAGCCACGGTACCGAAGGTAAGGGGTGACAAAGTGCGGAGGAAGACGCCGCGGTTGCGTGACACGATGGAGCCGGCCATGGCGGCCACGACAACGTAGACACCGCCGGGGGTCAAACGCTCACCAGAGTCAGCGGAGGGGGCGAGCGAGGCAACGGTGTTGGTGAAGGCATTTTCGATGTGCAGGGCCCGAGACAGGAAGTCGTTGAAGCCGTTCTCCGCGGCCAGGGAGTGCGAGTATACGAAGAGACGGGCTTGGCGGACCTGTGAGGTCAGGATGTCTGTCGGGGTAGGCGAGGAGGGAGATGATTGCAAGAAGGGCAGAGAGATGGCCTTGGAGACGGCGGGCTCGGGTTCGGGCACGGGTGTGGCTTTGGAGGGTTCGGGGATGTCAGACGGGAAGTCGTCGTCGTAGATGGATTTCCTCTGTTTTGGGAAAGCAGTCGTGTGTCAGATGGGATTTGTTCTCGGCCACAGATCATGTAGTCAGCGTTGAAGGTATTGGTATTCTAACCTCTCGGGGGTCTTCCGCGAAAGCTGTCTGCTTAGGGTACAGAGCCATGCCTCCTGCGAGGAGGGTGGCTGCGATCGGAGCCACAGCCCGCTAGTCACGAGTTAGTTCCGCCCATTGACCTAATTACGCGCATTGGATCAGAAGCGACCATGTAGAGTAAACATACCTGCTGCAAGATCGGCCGGAAGGACATGCTGGGGTTGTGTAGGGTGGTATAATAGTAGGAGAGGGAGGTTGAAGCAAAGTCGGGTTCACAGCCAAGACGGGAATTCTTCGGCTCGGCGGAACCCAAGAAAACTCCGTCATTGCCCGCGTCTCCTTGAAGCTCTCTTGTCTTCATACCCCAGCTTTTCCCCTTGCAATCGGGGGTTTTGGTCTGTGTTCTTTATTTTCTGTTATCTTTAATCATTCTCGAGGCGACTTTGGTATTTACCTATTTCATATCATGCTTCGCCCTTTCGGGCGCCGACCGTGGACATGCCGACAATGTCTCCTGCAGCGCCAAACCCGATCCTTTGAAAGCGCCGCATCGCAAGCCCCACGATCCCACATCAACCATATACCTACGGATAATAGCGCTCCGAGGAAGAATGCCGACGACGAAACCTTGCGCCGGATCTTCGACTCGCAGTCCTTTTGGAAGGAGTTCTCACAAACACGAACGGCGGATGTTTCAAAGCGAGCTGGATTGGTTCAGAATCAATACTTGACAAGCCCAGATGGGTTTAGGGCATTCGCAAATGCGTCGCTGCAGAAATGCCAGGTCATTGTTGCTAAGGTTCTAGCTGCTGAGACCCTGGACGAGTACCGGGCGTTGGCACGGAATTTGGACCAACTCAGCGATCTCCTGTGTAGGGTTATCGATCTTTCGGACTTCATTCGAACTATTCACCATGATCCGCGGATTCAAGAAGCAGCGACGCAGGCGTACGCTCTAATGTTTGAATATATGAATGTGCTCAACACTACGACGGGCCTTCACGAGCAGCTTAGCAAGGCCATGTCTAAGCCCGAGGTCACATCACATTGGTCGGAAGCAGAGACTATTGTCGCCCAGATTCTCATGAAAGACTTTACAACATCTGCAATCCATATGCCGCCAAGTGAGCGACAACGGTTTGTGAACCTTTCCAACGACATCAGCCAGGTTGGCTCCAATTTTTTCAATGGCGCAGAGCCGGCTAGATCACAGGTCACGTTCCACGCGAATGCTCTCCAGGGATTAGATCCCATTGTGGTGCAACAAATCAAGAAGTGGAATAATAAAGCACCAGTGCCGACTATGGGAGTCGTTCCTCGGCTTGTGCTGCGGTCTGTAAAAGATGAATCGGTCAGGAAGCAGGTCTATCTTGCGACTCGAACTTCCAGCTCGCGTCAAATTCACCGCTTGGAAAAACTCCTGACAAAGCGAGCTGAATTGGCCAAGATTTCGGGATTCAACAGCTTCGCCGACATGACTCTGACTGATAAGATGGCCAAGACCCCTGAGGCTGTGTCGAATTTCTTGACGTCGCTTATCTCAAGTAACCATGGTCCTGTGCAAGAAGAGCTGTCTCAATTGCAGCAAATGAAGGGCAGCTCGCTTCAGCCATGGGACCATGCTTATTATGTTCACAAACGTGTGCTGGAATACTCTCAATCCCGTCGATCGCGCGAGTTGAGCATTGTTCCTGAATTCTTCTCTCTGGGAACGGTGATGCAAGGACTTTCTCGACTTTTCGATCGTCTTTATGGCGTCCGTCTCGTTCCACAGGAAACCCCTGCTGGCGAAACTTGGCACCCGGACGTTCGACGTTTGGATGTTGTAGACGAGGCAAACAGGCATATCGCGGTTGTATACTGTGATTTGTTCAGTCGCCCCAACAAACACCCAAATCCAGCACATTTCACACTACGCTGTTCGCGTGAGATTCCTGCTGACGAGATTGCCGAGTGTGCCTCGCTGGATCAGTCCGCGCACCCGAACGATGGCATGGCGACAGCAGTTGATCCAATAACAAACACTCTGCGCCAACTGCCGACAATTGCTTTAGTCTGTGACTTCCAGGAACCCGTCAACAATGGCTCGGGGCGCCCAACTCTTCTAAGTGAGCAGAGTGTCCGCACTCTGTTCCATGAGATGGGTCACGCCGTTCACTCCATCCTTGGACAGACCCCTCTACAGTCTATCTCCGGCACACGGTGCGCGACTGACTTTGCCGAGCTTCCCTCCGTTTTAATGGAGAGCTTTGCCACCGCTCCGGAAGTCCTTGCCCTCTATGCCCGGCACTGGAAGACCGGCGAGCCCTTATCCGAAAGCATGATGCGCAGTATGGAAACGGATCGCAGCGCCCATGGCTCCATCTACGGCGCCGTTGAAAACGAGTCGCAGATCCTCATGGCCCTCGTTGACCAGGCTTACCACTCCATCCCGAGTACGGAGGCTATCAAAAACGGTGTTGACACCACCGAAATCTACCACCAAGTCTTCTCGCAACACTCCAGCCTGCCGGACCCGGAAGATGTCCGACCCCGAACTTCCTGGCAAGGCTTCTTCGGTCATCTTTATGGCTACGGTGGTACCTATTATAGCTATATTTTCGATCGTGCCATTGCCAATAAAATCTGGCAAGATGTCTTCCAGTCGGGGAAGACATCTGTTGACCGAGCTGCTGGTGAGCGGTATAAGAATGAAGTCCTCCGTTGGGGTGGTGGACGCAGTGGTTGGCAATGCGTTGCTGGGGTCTTGGGTGAAGCCAATCCTTCCAATGCGGATGGACGCTTGGTGGAAGGTGGTGATGAGGCCATGCGAGAGGTTGGTCGGTGGGGACTGGGCCGAGAAGGAATTTCTGGATAATCTTATGTTCCGACCCTGTAAATTATTGTGATATCCCAACATAGACTGGACTAATCTAGATCTCTTTTTTGGCCAGTTGGAGTTTTTTATTCACTCCTTGGCATGATGACCCGCCGAAAGAGCCTCCCTTTCTTTCAAGGTTTGTAAAATGGTGAAGTAGTACATCTAGTACCGTGACCTCTAGGGCTACAGGGCTAATAACATTGAATAACACCGTCGAATCGACCTACCTACCTTGATACTCAATTTTGGAAGCAGATATACCAGGCTCATAACGAATTCTACTTGTAGTTTCTTCAATCTGAATTGGAGATCAAAAAAAAAGTTGCGCATTGAAAATGCAGAATGCAAAAAAGAATCGACGGCTGGCGGATTCGAACCGCCGCCTCCGAAGAGAATTGATTTCTAGTCAATCGCCTTAGACCACTCGGCCAAACCGCCTATATGAGAACTCATTATGTTTGGCTTTATAGACTCAAACCTTCTTTCCTACAAGACGCACAACTCATGACCTTCTAGTGATAGTCCCGAGGTTAATAATGTAAATACCCATATAACATACGGAATCTCTTCTATATTACACTTGTTTCAGGTATGTATGAGGTACCAGTTGACTATGATTCCAAGGTCAACATGTGTGGGAACATTGAACTGCCCAGGCATTCTTCCAAGGAAGGCTGTGGTCAACATCTTGTCAGATATATACTTCAATTCCGTACATAATGTATGTAATGTAATTGATGTCCAGCACTGTCAACAATTTATCCGGAGCGCCATCTACGTGCTTACATACCTGGTAGGTAACACTGACTTCGTGAATACTGATACCTAGGTAGGTACCCAGGTAGGTTCATAAGTTGGGTATGTCAATAAGTACCAATCCAAGACTGTGTTACCTACCAGGAACTCGTCAGCTTAAAACGGTGAAATACTAAATTCGGCCCGAATTGAGCTGGAGTACAAAGAGCGTACGGTCTTTCATTGTTGATATTGGCTTTCTTTGTATTCGAATTAATGAGTAAAATACCGGAATAGTCAAGTTACTCTTCAAATTTCAATTTCCCGATAGAGATTTTTTTTGGGATAGATATTCCCTCAATTGCTCTATGTAAGCTACTGTAAGGTGACGATGCTGATTCATCGATAAAGTTGGGTGGAGCATTTCTAAGGTGTTCTCCGCCTTCACCTCCCGTCACTTTCGCGACCCATTTCTTCCCATGCCTTCACTTTGTTAGCTTTCGTTTTTCTTGCCTGGGCCCGCTCACTCGTGGTGTAACCCTCCATTCACTATTGCCTTGCGGATGCAGGAAACCCTGCCAAATGTGCGCATCCTAAGCTGATCCCCTCGCTGGCCTGCGCCATCTTTATGCGATACTAGACCTTCGCTATCCAGTCCTTCCTCACCACAAACGCGTTTCAGCCTTCCAAAATGCCACACTCCACAACCTCAAACTCAGAGCTGGAGCCGGAGCCGGAGGCCCCGGTGGATGATGAATTCGAAAATGTTATGCGATCATTGAACAGTTATGATGGTCCACAACTTGATTTCTTGTCGCGGGATTTGGAAGTTGGTGAAAAAGCAGACGATGCGATCGATTATGAAGACTTCGATGACGACGAGCTTCCCGAAGAAGAAGAAGCACCTTCAACGCGTCCTCCACCCGCCGATACCGCGCCGAACTCATTCGCAGACCTCGATGCCGACGACGACGCAGCTTTGTTTGGAGGCGGGGACGACATATTTGGGGATGGAGATAATGGAGCTCAGGCACAAGAAGATAATCTTGATGATCTCTTTGGGGAGGGTCCTGCTTCTCCTCCGCCAGAGGGCCAGGTAGACCATATCCAAGACCTGTTTGAAGATGAACCCATATCAGCCATCCAGCCAGCTGAGCTCCCGCCCTTTCCGCTAGCACCCGAACCTCAATCCCAGGCGATATCAGTGGTGGATGAAAATGAGTTTATCGATGATGCCAGCATTATCTCGGATGATATGGACCCTACGACCCTTCGGGCCTGGAAGCTTCAGCAGGCCTTGTTTGCCATGTCTGGAACTGGACCAGACCACCCGCCAGCACCACCAGAGAACAACGAAGAACTCCTCCACTCTCTGTTCCCTAGCTTCGATCACAACACCCTACCGCGATGGTTGGAATTGATTCCACACAAAAAGGCGCATTTCCGAGGCAAACAGCCGGTGAAGCCCCCCAAGCCAGTGCTTCCGACCAAGGTCAACATCGAGTTAGCCCCCGACCAGGAGCGAGTATTCCGAACCGGCCAACCAAGCAAACGTGGCCTTGATCAAGAGTCCCTGGGAATCGTGTTCATTACGGAGTCTGCCCAGGAAGAAGAAGAGGAGAACAAGGAAGATCTTGACATGGGCGACGGTGAGGCAGATGAAACCTTGCCTGGTGGTTATACTATGCTTGACCTTCGAATCATATGCGCTGATTGGGACGTACGGGATGAATGCCCGCCCTCGGAACCAGAGAATACGCGCGCTGACCCTGATGTTGGCGTATTTGACGAAGAGGATGACTGGCTCGTCGATGCAAACCACCCGGCCAAGAAACGCAAAACAGGTCCGACCCCTGTGGATGTCATTGCACTAAGTCACCTCGACTTTCCACTGTTGGAAGACCCCGAGCAAGCAACTGAGCGGATTGCAAAGAAGGTTACTATTGACATGAACGACCCCAACATCCTTGTCGAAGAGCTACAGCCGGAATCCGTTGCCCACAAACCCAAGCATACCGTGCCGCGTACCAGAGATGAAGTCGACTCCAACATGACCCGTCGTCTGACTCAGCGCTACAATATATCGAATGACCAAGCATATGACATGCTGAAGCAAAACCACCAGAATAAGATTCGAAGCACACTTGGAAATGTCAGCCTCGAGCACGCTATGCCAGCCCTACGACTACAGTGGCCGTACTACAAGACAGAACTGGGCAAAACCGAGGCCAGATCTTTCCATCGACCTGCTCTGGTTTTTCGCACCGGTCAAACCTCCTGGTTCAAAAACCCTCTACACCTCAAACGCAAGCAACAAAAGGGCAAGGACCCCAAGGCTCTATACGCTACAACAAATCAACTGTCTTTGGCCGACAACTCGAATGTTCTCCTTGTAGAATACTCTGAGGAAGCTCCTATGTCACTTTCCAACTTTGGCATGTGCAATCGTTTCATTAATTATTATCGAAGGAAGAATCCGGATGATCCTACTCGACCAAGAGCCGAGATTGGAGAAACGGCTGTCTTGCTACCCCAAGATAAGAGTCCGTTCTCAATTTTCGGCCACGTGGACCCTGGTGATATTGTTCCTGCAATTTCAAATTCGATGTATAGAGCGCCGCTTTTCCCGCACCAGGCTAAGTCCACAGACTTTCTGGTTGTTCGAAGCACCACCCAGTCCAAAGGTAGCACCTACTATTTGCGCAACATTGAGAACTTCTTCATTGCTGGACAGCAATTTCCTTCTGTCGATATCCCCGGCCCGCACTCTCGCAAGGTCACGACCGTTGCGAAAAACCGTATGAAGATGCTCGTGTACCGGTTGCTCAAGAAGAGTGCCGACGAGCGACTGGCTATCAGTGATGTGACGGCTCACATCCCCGGCACAACAGATATGCAAAATCGACAGAAGGTCAAGGATTTCCTTCAGCACGACAAGGATACCAAGTACTGGAAGCCTTTGGATCCGAACCTCCCAGATCAAGATACAATTCGAGCATGGGTTCAACCCGAGGATGTCTGTCTTCTCGAGTCAATGCAGGTTGGACAACAGCACCTCAACGACACTGGCTTCGGCGGCGAGGCTGAGAACGCAAATGAAAATGATGACGACGAAGAGAGTGAAAGCTTTGAGCAGCAAATGGCTCCATGGAAAGCCAGTCGAAACTTTTTGTTGGCTTCCCAGGGCAAGGCCATGCTCAAACTTCACGGAGAAGGTGACCCCACCGGACGTGGAGAGGGATTCAGTTTCATAAAGACATCCATGAAGGGTGGTTTCAAGGCGATCGGAGAGAGTGTGGAAGACAAGCTGGATGCACAGAGACTTAAGGAGCTTGGTGGCCACAGTTATAACGTTGCACGACAACAAAGATCCTATGAAACATCGATTCGTCGCATCTGGGATGCCCAGAAAGCCAGTCTTTCCTCCACCGTGGAGCACTCGGACCAAGAGAGCGATGTCGACCAGGGCGAAGAAGAAGAGTTCAACAAGCCAACCCCCCGCTCAGAAGCACCGACTCCCGCTCCAATCCGGCGCGATGACGAGACTACCAGTCAGTTCAGTCGGATGAGTTTCAACAGTCAGAAGGGCAAAGTACTGCGCATCACTCGTCAGTTCAAGGAGGCCAACGGCGAGATCGTGCAGAAGGAGCAGTTGGTCTGGGATCCACGAGTCATTCGTCACTACATCCAGCATCGCCACCGCACAGAGGCCTTGACTACCAAACTGGATTCACTCCAGCCTACCGGTGACCCCGAGGTCGACGCCCGCAACCGCAAACTTATTGAAGCCGAACTGAGCCGTTTGAATCGCAATAAGGAGCGCCGCTTTGCTCGTGAGAAGCAAAAGGGTATATCCCGCGCGGGTGATTCCCCCGCAGATGGCAAACCGACTGGTACTCAGCGCAAGTGTGCCAACTGTGGCCAGGTTGGACACATCAAGACAAACAAGAAGCTTTGTCCTCTGCTCAACGGTACCATGAAACCCGAAGACAGGGTTACTGACTCTGCCTTTTCAATGAGTGCGCCCGTACTTTGATTTGGGTGTTTGTTGTTTTCTGCATACGTGATCTACATTTAAGCTCAAGCTATTTTTTAAAAAATGATATCCCCTGTTTATTTTGTTGTTCTTTTCAGCATGCCCACTCTCCGGTTTCATGTCTCCACATCTTTATTCTAGTGTTTGATCCCATTCTCGATGCTTGGGTGGATTAATTAGCGGACTGCAGGTCGGCCGCATACAAAACTTTATCACACTGTGCTTTACTGTACATTGTCCACTTTAAATTTTAAAAAAAAATTGAAGAAATTTTCGTTCAAATAAGACTGTTTACGGTTGGTTATTGAGTCGTGTGATCACTTTGAGATTCTTTTTCCGAATGACTAGTTCCAATGGTGTGCAGGAGTTGATATACCGAGCAAGTCAATCCACCTCTTGCTTCCTCAGAAACCCGGAGCAGGTCCACAACCTCATAGTATCTGCTTCGAAAAGGCCGAGAAAGAGGCACTTGGTTATCAGGAATGTCCGCCTTTATACCTAAGTGGCTTAGCAGGTGTTGAACTATCGCACTGTTACCCGTGAATGGTTTGTATCGACATGAACTTTTCGTGCAATTCATCATGGATGACTTCAATTACAATGAGCAACCTACTCTTGCTATCAAGCTAGGCCAATGCCAACCCCTGGTATCTTTGATAAAAATATACAAAAGAGCGAAAAGCAACCAACTTTTGAAACAACGAGAGGCGCCCCGGAATGAAAGGCTTATAGGTATGAATAGTTGAATCGCAAGAGGGTTGGCCAACTTCCCTTCAATGTTCCAACAAGACCATGGAGCCCTTCATACTTCACAGACCATAAAGCTCTCCCAAGTTCCCCCTGACGAAAGTTTGGCGTCCCCGATCAGCATTCAGAGCCATACAGGGCCCCTTTGGTCGCCGATATGTATAGCCCAAGAAAGCACCCTTTTTGCGTATCTCCAAAGCAGCCTTGCCAATCTGCTTGTCTCTCAGGATCTTATCACGAGGGCGCTTTTTCTCCCTTCGTCTCTCGGCATCTTGGGCTTTCTTGGCAATCATTTCAGCTTCCGCAGCGGCAACTTCTTCTGGCACAGGCTCTTCGGGAACAGAACCTGTTCGAGAGCGGGGAGGCTCTGCGACAGAACTTGGCTTTTCGTCGTGATCTTCATCGGGGTCTTCCGAGTCACTTTTGTGGGAGCCATCATCGATATTAGCAATGTTCTTCCAATCGTCAAAATATCTGGTATCCTCCCAGTTTTTGACCTTGGGTACCAGCGGTGGCTGCATCACGTGGAGTTCATTCCATCGAATGCCCCTGAAGAAAGGATGGGCCTTAATATCGGCGGCATCATTGGGGTAGACGAAGTAGCTCGTGATAGATCTATACCGAGGGTCCATAGAGTAAAGAAATTGTGCCGTTACGGGGCGGCCTGCTAGCATGTCGTTGGCTTGATACTCCCGAGAACATAACCGGTGATGACGCTCTTGGAGGATTCGGCTAATGAGATTGATGGCCTCCTGAGACACCATCTTGTCGCTGGGCTTTTCCCTAGGAAACTGTAGAGTTTTTGAATGTTGCTTGGGCACAATGTCAGCTTTCACGGAAAGCACAATGACATGGCGACGGACTCACCAGGATCTTGATCTTTGTGTCATGGCGATTTTCACAGGCGAAAGGGGTGAAACCAAACAAACACTAGGAGCATCATGTGAGAAAAATGGCATCCTGAGTTTCTTTAGTGGATTCTTACCTCGTATAAAATAATGCCTAGGCTCCACCAGTCGCACCGTCCATCATACATCTCGCCTCGGATGACCTCAGGAGCCATATACTGACTAGTTCCGACAACGCTCTTGGCAAATCGCCGCCTCTCTTTTCTATCGCGCCAGCCCAGTACATCCGTGGTGGGCACACGGTAATTGTAATAATCCAGCAGACTCTGTGGATCGGAAGCAATCTTTGCATTCCCTCGATGTTCCGTCGCGATCTTTTGATCTTCAGCATCGCCGACAACCGCGATGCCAAGTTTCTCGAGTAAAGAATAACGATGACTGTGGTAGTAGGACTGATCATGCGACCAATGACCATTGAAAGCTAGGCCAAAATCGGAGATCTTCAAATGACCAGAGGCCGAAACGAGAAAATTGTCGGGCTTGACATCACGATGAATCCAGAAAAGTCGATGAGCTTCCTCGATGCACATGATCATCTCGGCAATATAGAATCTTGTCAGATCCTCACGGAGTACATCTTTTCGAATCAACAAGCCCAAAAAGTCTCCACCGACCATGTAATCCATGACAAGATACAAATGGTTTTTATCCTGAAAACTCGCGATCAATGGAACGACCCAGCGAGATCTCTCAGATGCAACAAGAAAATCTCTCTCAGCTCGGATGTGACCTTCTTGCGAATTGCGAATCATGTCGGACTTCTTGATCACCTTCATGGCATAAACGTCCTTGGCTTCACCAGCTATGTATCTTCGGCGGCCGTGTTTGGTTCCATCGACAGCAGACTTCAACACATCAAGAGGATGGCCCCGGGCGTTGGGACCCCCATCCTGAATGGAAAAATCCTCTTGGCGAATGAGCTTCTTACTCCTTTTTTCACGAACCAACCGGACTACACCAAAACTGCCCTTCCCAAGAACCTTGATGGCATCATAGCCAGCCGCCGAGATTGCATTTTCACCTGGTGTACTTCGGATGCCGGTTTTGAGAACCCGACATTGGCGTAAGTACTCATTCTCCTGCAGTAACCAATTGCATCTTGCTGCGAATTGCTCATCTGGTGCAAGACGGAATGTGTACATACGTCGCTCGAGTTCATGCTGGCGTTGTGAGCGTGGATCACTATTTTGGTAGATGGAGTTGAAGTAGAGTTCCAGGAATACCTTAGCCACAGAGGCTGCTTCCACAGTCGCAATGGATGGCACAACAGTATGAGGCCTCGTTCCTGGGGTAGTTTGAAGAGCGACAGAATTGGAGACACTGTCTGACATAGGAGCTAAATCAGACACTGGAACCTCGGGGTGCCCCTTCGGAGGTGGCGGCTCGGCCGACGTGGCTGGAGTGAGAGGAGTAGAATGGCCAAGCTGGAAACCATTGCTGCTAGGTGCTGTTGAAGGGCTTGAGCTATCGTTTGCCCCATCTCCTTGCTTACTGTGTAGTTCGGGGTAGATCGGGGACTCAGGGAAAGGAATAGCCGGTCTCGAACGACAGTGTGTACGCTGAATCACCGTGGGATTTCCAAATGTCGTGGAAATTTTCTGGGAGAGTCGGTTGACCAATCTGGGACTCGGGATGCTTTGCTGGTCACTGGTTACTATATATCCATTGTCATCACCGTCGTCGTTCTGCTGAACCACCTCTTGGAGCTCGGCCCTCTCGCTCGCAGGCGATGGAAGCACTGTCGAGCAGGACCGACGACTGACGATCTGGGGCTCAACATGGACTGAATGAGTGATTGGTGATGCACATTCTGGCGAATAATTGATGTTAATATAGACAGGGTCGCGTTCTGCTGTGTGAAGAGGTGGGCTTCGCTGCTCTGAAACCTGAGGGTCTTCGCATGAGCCAGATTCCGCACTGGTCTTGTTGCCTATCAGATGTCAGCAAGTGAGCATCCACTATATCAGCGAAAGAATGGTCTCACTATTCGCGGAACTTCCCAGCCGCCCCAGTAACAATAAGAGTTTGGAGCCACTGCGCGTCAGTCGGATTCTGAGTCGGTCTTTGCTCGGTTCGGCAGTGATGATAGGCTCAGAAGCAGGGCTGGTATCAGATATGGGAGAATCGGGAAAAGCAGAAAATTTGTTGCTGTAGGTGGCGGCTCTGGTCTGATGCCAAAGACCGAAAACGCTCTTTCGAGTTTTCACTTTCTTTCTATAAGAGACTGTCATGCTGTGGGTCACATTCAAGCTGGATCAAGGAATGGAGGTTCTGCTATGAGAATAACATCCGGAGCTTGGCGGTGGTAAAAGAGAGGATGTCGAATGCAAATACTGGACTTGATAAAATGTTGCAGCAGGGTTATGCAGTGTTAGTAAATTTGTGCTTGGTCCCTGGGGACCAAGTTCAATGTTGTTGAGGCCAGACGGCAAGAGCTATCGAGCTAGCCCTTGCATTTTGGATACTACGCATATCTTGAATGGATGAGAAGTGACTGAACAGAAGGCATATAGTTTAGAATTTAAAATAC
Organism: Penicillium verhagenii; assembly: GCF_028828195.1. Lineage (NCBI taxonomy): Eukaryota > Fungi > Ascomycota > Eurotiomycetes > Eurotiales > Aspergillaceae > Penicillium > Penicillium verhagenii. Next base: position 2,142,010 of record NW_026643171.1, read on the forward strand.
GAGTGCGCAGATACAAAAATACAGGTCACAAAATCGGGCACTTTTCGTCCATGCAACGGAGACAACTTCCGCGTGATAAACCTCATTCCTCAGATCAAATCGATCGAGGCAAAAAAACAAACAAGCCGGATATCACAGGAAAATAATGCAATCAAACCGATCGAACCAAACACCCGTGCGAACCACCGGAAAATGGAAAAGGGCAAAACAAGAGATTCAATCTATTTGATCTCAAGCAGCTTAATGTCGAAGATCAGCTCAGAGTTGGCGGGGATACCAGGAAGAGCCTTCTTTCCGTAAGCGAGGGAAGCAGGAATGGTCAGGCGGCGCTCAGCACCGGGGGCCATGCCGGCAACACCGATGTCCCAACCCTTGATGACCTCACCACGTCCAAGCTTGAAGGTGAAAGGCTTGCCCTTCTTGTTAGAGTCGAAGACCTTGCCGTCCTTGAGCTTTCCGATGTAGCGCATGGCGACAGTGTTGCCGCTCTTGGCAGCAACACCCTTGCCGAGCTTCTTGTCATCAATCTTGACACCACGAACCTCCTTCACACCGAGAGTGCCGGTGGGCTTGTCACCGGAGGGAGTAGGACCCTGCTCGAGGTTCTTGGCGAACTGGACCTTCTTGTCGGACTTGGCCTCCTTCTTGGCCTCGGCCTCCTTCTTGGTCTCAACAGCGGCGGCATCACCGTTGTTCTTCTTCAGCTTCTTCTGCTGGGCCTTGGTCAGGACGGGCTCCTCCTTGGTGGCCTTGCCCTTGGTGCTCTTGGCGATCATGTCGTCGAGGGACTCCTCCTCGGCGGCACGCTTGTTCTTGCCCTTGCCCTTAGCCTCAACAAGCTTGGGGGCATCCTCTTCGCTGTCGACCTCGGTGATGCGGGGGTCGTCCATGCCATCAAGGTCGTCGCTCTCGTCGGCATCCATGGCCAGGAGCTCCTCCATGTCAAGCTCCTCCTCATCGGGGGAGAGGTCGTAGTCATCCTCATCATCCTCATCCTCATCGTAATCCTCACGGCCCTCATCGAGACCAATGACGTAGTTACCGGTGAGGTAGACAGTGTGGTTACCAGTGACCTTGAAGAAAACACGCTCGCCCTCACAGACAGTGATGTCGAGGGTCTGCTGGCAGTTCTGTTCAAAATTATTAGCCATTGAACACATAACAAGTCGGATCAGATGAAACGGGCGCTTACCTTCTCGGGGCTGAGGGTACAGATGACGCTCTCATCGAGGTCAAGGCCCTCATCGGACTCGTCATCGGACTCGTCGTCACCGCTGGCGGGGCCCTTGCCCTTGATGAGCTTGGAGATAGCAGCCTTAAGGTCGAAGCCACCGTCATCGGACTCATCCTCATCATCCTCATCCATGGCGTCCTCCAGTTCCTTCTGGGCAGCAGCCTTCTTCAGCTGACGAGCCTTCTCCTTGTCACTGGGGCCACCGTTGACCTCATCATCATCGGAGTCCTCATCATCCTCAACATCGCTGTAGTCCTCATCATCCTCATCATCTTCGTCCAAGTCGAGACCAGGAGGAGGACGAACGATCTTCAAGGTGGCGCGCGAGGGCTTGCTGGAGTCACCATCCTCGAAATCGGGGGTCTCATCAGGGTCAATAGCGGCCATGCTGACGCGGAACTATTTCAAAAGTTAGGATCAAAGTGTTGCGACTGGTATAGAGATTTTTACTGACCGAAGCGGCAGCATTAGGCACAGCAGGAATCAAAGCTCCGGGAGGAACCCGGAGGGCGTAAACTGCGACAGGCTGAACGGCTGACATTGTGTGTGAAATAATAGAGATGGGGAATGGAAATGGAATATATGTGAAGGTGGAAAATAGTGAATGAAATGAACCACCAAGAAAACAGGCAGTGGATGAGAAGAGGAAGAAGAAAACGAAAAGATGTGGATCCAAATGCAGCAACAGAGATCGCCGAAGAGCTTCTGTCCCCGTCTCTGCTTTTTTTTTTTTTTCTGCAAATTTGCCTGAGTTTTTCAACCAATCATAATCTCCCCCTCATTCATACCGCTTTCACATTTGCCTCATCTGACCGCCCCCTATACCGCCATCAATTTGTCAGATTTTGCCCTTTTCGACGCGTGATTTGATCGCGTCCGCATCCACTTGGAATTAATCGTTTCTTGGTTTGTTTCAATAAGTGATGCATTTGCTGGCTCAACATGGGCTCTCGTCTCAATTCAAACTCGGAGGCAACGCGCAAGAGCATCGAAAATCGTAAGGCCCCTTAGATGTCAGATTGAATTTTCAATATTCTGAGTCTAATCTGGGCCCGTACTATATAGATGACTTCCACGACGAGACAGGCGAGGAATACGAAGCCTCCAGTTTTGGCGGGTTTGAAGATTATATGCGACGCAAAAAGCTGAAGCTGCAGAACCTAGACGCGGAAATCCGAGCCTCGGCCAGAGATTGTCCCCCGGTATTCCGTGGGGTTGTCGCGCACGTCAATGGCTATACTCAGCCCTCGCTGCAAGATCTGCACCGGTTGATTGTCAGTCATGGAGGCGGGTTTCTACAGTACTTAGATAATAAGACTTCTGCCACCCATATCATTGCGAGTTCCTTGACACCAAAGAAATGCGAAGAGTTTCGACGGTACCGCATTGTGAAACCCGCCTGGGTCACGGAGAGTATCAAAGCAGGTCGCTTGCTACCTTGGGATGGTTTCCGGCTTGTAGAAGAGAACCAATCCCAGAAGATCTTGAAATTTGGTGGTGATCGCATGAGCAGTCAAGCAAGTACACCCAGGTCAGGTTACAAAGAACAGTCTAGCACGAGTTGGTATAATTCCCAGCTCCAGGCCAAGGACACGGCTGGAACTGGCAGCGTGCAAGATGTACGAAATGACCAGGCCACCCCTTCAAAAGCAGCCTCGACCTTTCCAACTCTGCCACTTTCATCTCCTCCATCAAATAAGCGCACTTCTCTCAGCTCTCCCGCTCTCGACAGGGAAAGTCACCCAGTACCCTCTGCAAACTCTGGGGATGGTGAATTGCAACAGACAAAAACACCGTCCAGAGGAAGATTCGCCATAGCGAGCAAATATACCGATGAATTAGAAAGCCCCCGCAAGGGGGATGCCTCTCGAATCCAAATCGATCCGATTCTCAGCAATAGCGCACACAAGCATTTGAACCTATCGGGTTCCCAATTCATCATGCCCGCTCAACCAGAACCTAAACCCGCCGCTGCGCCTATTGGGGACATCAGATCAAAGCTTGCAGCCCAAGCAAAACCTAGAGAGGAATCCCGACCAGCGTCGCCCTGTCCACCCCCTCGTGAAATACACGAGCACTCCTCAGGTCCACCCGAGATGGAGTGTACAGAGCAAACTGCCCAGACCGGGCTTGATCCCGAAACTTTGGCGGCATTGCCAGAAGATATCCGGAAGGAGGTCTTAGCTCATTACGGCAACCAACCCAGCAAGTCCACCCCCGCGACACCCAAAGCTACTGCGCTTTCAACACGTTCAACCCCATCTCGATCTGCTGGCGTAAAAAGGTCTGGCTCTCCATTGAGAAAACCAAGCCGGTCATCCAAGCCAGGGGCGGGATCTACCAGAACCTTGATGCAATTGGGATTTGTGTCACAGTCTGCCCCTCTCTCTAATCGTGAAAGCCAATCCAAATCGGAAGGTCAGAAAGAGCCCGAGAAACACAAGGCATTGGCAACACAACCCGCAACTGAGGGGAACCCTGGACCCGAAAATCAACCCGATCTCTCGGGTCGAGCTGTCACCGCACCAGAGGGGATGTCAAATCTGGATGACTTACGGGATTCAATTAGTGCCTGGCATTCTGCTTTTACAGTCGAGGGTCCCTACAGAGATGATGTGGAAGCTCTTTGCACATATTTAAGCCGCGTGATCTCAGAAGAGAACGATGTTGATAAAGCTGTGTCTGTGGTACGGTGTTTGATGCTGCTCGTTAATAAAGATCCTGGACAAGGGAATTGCGACTCGGAATCTCGACCGAAGGATGCTATGACCTGGTCTGAATCTGTAAAAACCATGCAGGAAAGTATACAGTCTGCTTTGGATGCCAAAGGGCTACCAGCCGTGAGGTTCGAATAGTGTTTAGAATAATTACGATGAAATGAATGATGATATACCCCGCTATCTTTTACATCATTACTACTATTAGCATTCAAACTGAATCGCTAGATCTCATTTAGTTTCAAAGAGTTAATCGAAGTAGTCCTCTGGCTCTAAGTTGTGGAAGAGACAAGAGGGGGAGGGGAGTACCTACTAAGGGAGGAAATAGGAGAAGGAGGTGTAAAATAATACTTTGTTACTACAACTATAGCATGAAAAAGAAACGCAACCCCCAGGAATCGAACCAGGGACTTCCAGGGAGGTAAAAAGCACAAATACGTAAAGATTTCCCAAGAAAGAAGTCACTCGCTCCCGCCATCGATGCATGATGGCATCACGGCTTCATACTAAGAACTCCCTTCCGAACTTCAAAAATCAAAATCAAATCAAATAAAAAAGATAAAAATAAGACAGTTTCATAATTTAAAAAAAAAAAAAAAGAGGGCAGATACTTTGTAGTAGGTCCGCGGCGCACTTTCTCGCTGTCACTCAACTTAGGCTTCGACTCTTAGGCTCGCCGTACTACTCAGTATCCCCATCGTGGATGGGCCCAGTGTACCTGAAGTGGGGGCCGCAAATCCAGAGCTGGCTGAGGTCCCGAAGGGTGGAACCAGTTGGACTACGTGGGTGCCAGGATGGAATTCTTCCTCAAATTATTAAATATAAGGGAGCCCTTAGCAACTTTGACTATAGGTGCCTCCTTCTCTACTTTACCTAGTACTTCATACAAGTCATTCTGAACTCCCTTACCGATTCTTGGTCTATCTTATGTTACTGCTGCTACCTTTGCATTCAACGCTTATTCTCTAGAGAAACATTTTGATGCTATTCACGGCTGATGGACTTGTGCTAATAATAACCTCCTTTGGAACTCAACTTCAGCTTTCGAACTTTCTTAAGCTTCTGCAAAATCTCAACCTTCCTTAACTCCAAAAATAAATCTTCCTCATCTGCACTGTCCAAGTCCCCTGAAACACTGACTAACGGCATTTTGATTGATGGGATTTCGTCATCCCCATTCTGTGACCGTGTGATTCTCAACATACCTCCAATGCCATCACCAGGGCTATCATAGAGCAAACAAGATGTATGATCTCTCTGGAAGTTATCCGCAGCATGCATCTTGACCTGCAAAATAGGCACGGGCTTCTCGTGCGCTTTTATCTCGACTTCTTCGTGAGCCTGAATGGTATCGTTCGTATTCTCATGATTTGTTCCAATCCAACCTCGACACATTCCCACTGCTTTTTCCCATTCTCCAAATCTGCTTGCGCTTTCTTGTCGGGTTATCTGGGGCTCGAAGACTGCTCCTCCGCTGCGGTTGATATCTCGGAGCTCGGTGAAATTTCGCCATAGACCAACCGCGAGACCTGCTGCGATTGCTGCGCCCAGGGCTGTGGTCTCGCGCATTTTGGGACGGTAAACGGGTATCGAGATCAAGTCTGCTTGTGTCTACTTAGAAGAAGCAGAGTTAGTACCGAGGTTTGAATCTTTTGGGAAGGGGGTTCACTGCCGATCTGACCTGCATGGCTAGATCTGAGTTACTCATTCCTCCATCCACGGCCAATTCGGAAAGGGCGTGTCCGCTGTCCTTCTCCATTGCCTCCAGGATAGCCTTGGTCTGAAAGCATGTTGCTTCGAGCGTTGCGCGAGCGATGTGGCCCTTTTGAGTGTATTGAGTAATACCGACTGGAGATTGAAAATTAGCCAATAGGTTGAAAGAAAGGGATTGGGTGAAACATCCCAGTACTCACAAATGGTTCCCTTGGCATCATCAATCCAATACGGGGCAAAAAGCCCACTGAAAGCCGTGACAAACACACAACCCCCATTGTCCTCCACCGACAGCGCTAGATCATTCACCTCCTTGGCATCCTGGAAGAAATTCAAATTGTTCTGCAGGAACTTTATCCCAGATCCTGCCACAGCAATACTCCCCTCAAGAGCATAGACGGGCTTTCCTCCAAAATCATATGCGACTGTAGCCAGTAGCCCGTGGTGTGAAAACACCGGCTTCTCACCAACATTGTAAAGCAAAAAGCATCCCGTCCCATATGTGTTCTTCGCCATCCCAGGCGAGAACCCTTTCTGCCCAACCAACGCAGAAGACTGGTCGCCCAAGCATCCCATAATCGGAACACCCACCAGAGCACCCACGGCAACCATACCGTAAGCGTTCGCGTCTGACGAAGGCACTATCCTTGGGAGATGAACTTTTCCCTTGATGCCAAAAAAGTCCAAGAGTGTATCATCATATTGTAACGACTCCAGATTCATAAACATCGTCCGCGAGGCGTTTGTTGAATCTGAGACAAAGACGTTGGCGTATACGCCACCGTTCAAACGGTATACAAGCCACGAATCGACCGTGCCAAACGCGAGAGTGCCACGGTTAAACGCCTCTTGTACCTTTGGGACGTTCTGGAGCATCCACAGTAGTTTTGTGGCGGACGAATAGGTTGACAGCGGTAGACCGCAGATGGATTGAAGGTTGGATACGCCTGGTTTCTGTTTCAACTCGCTCACTATGGACTGAGAGCGGGTGTCGGTCCAGACAATGGCATTGTGGAGAGGTTCACCGGTCTCGTGGTCCCAGACTATTGTTGTTTCTCGTTGATTTGTTATCCCAATGCTTTTGATGTTGGTGCGAGAGTAGCCTTTGCTTTCGAATTCCTGGACTGCTCCTTCGATGCATGTTTCCACAGAGGAGATGAGCTCAAGTGGGTCATGTTCGTGCCATCTAAGTCGGGTATTGATTAAAACATTAGTCTTTCTGATTATTTTTGTCGTTACACTTTGTCTGATCGTCTGCTTACCCTGGGTTTGGATATATTTGGCTGAACTCAACCTGGTATGAGGCGACAGGCTCCCCATCTCGATTAAAGATGAGAAATCTAGTGCTTGTTGTGCCCTGGTCGATCGACCCCACGAATACATCTGAAGGCTGCATGTTTGGAGAGTAAAGTAACTGTACTGGGATAAAAGAAACAAAGGAAGAGTACAACTGAATGAAACGCACCACGGTTCAAGCCGCTTAATCAACCACTCTGGGTATCATAAGAGCAAAAGAAACGCAGCATCACCCTCCACGATCAGGGGAAAGGAGGGAAGGCGTATCTTAAATAATCATACCTGTGACACCAGGTTCCCGTGGTCTGTGAGCTCTGATTTGAGCTAGATCGTAGAGGGGAAAGTGAGTAAAGTTCTCTCAAGATAATTGGTGGAATTACGAGAGCCAGGGGGTCAAAATCCAGTGCCATGAACCGGGGTTAGGAAAGGAAAAGGATTAAGGCTTGAGAGTCCGGAAAGAGCTGACCGGGTCAAGTACTCAGTGTGACGAGGCTATGCAGACATCGAAGGATGTTATCGTATTGGTGAGCCCGTGTAATCCTATGTAAGTCTGCATCTATACTGCATACATAGTATACCCCCCTTTTACGACCTCGTCGGTCTCACACACTTGGCATCCTCCAGATGTCTATAGGTCATGTATTAATCCCCCGCTTTTACACTTCTCATACTCCGTTCCAATATTCGACGACGATCACTCTGGGGGAAAACCTTGGGAAGCAAAAGTCCTACACGGACCTTGTGGAAATGATCCGAGATAACATAATGAGCATTGTGTGACCACGTCGCTGTTCCGCGCGATCGCCCCCACTAGCGTAACGCTAATTGCTCAGATCAGACCGACTAATGCCGAAGGAACTGCGGGGGACTTGCCATCAACGACTCGGTTACGTTGACGAACTTCCAGAGAACTCAGTTCATCTCCACTTGTCAAGGTGGAGCCCCCGCTAGCTTTCTGCAATATCATATCTAGTGCAAGACGCGTCGGGTCAAGCACGAGATATTGTCTTCAACCAAATCAGACCAGATGACAACTCGGTAGGTTGGAATTGAAATCCTGACACCTCCAACGTTGGTCTTGGCATTCCGGTCTCGGTTATCACCGATCTGACCCCCGTACCCGCTCATTCTCATTCTCATTCTCTACAACTATGTCTGTCGCTTTCCTACTCCCACCTTGTACACAATACCTTGACTATGGCTGCCTTGCTCGGTGGAGGTGATACTACAATGCATGGAAGATAGTCACACGAGCTTTGGGTATGTAGGGCATCATCACAAGGGCAACAAGCGCCAGATGCTACCGTCAGCTCTGGAGTCGTCGCTCGGGAACCATAATCGCCTTCTAATATAGGACAAACCGCCAATATCAGAAGCGTGTTATCAAATTGTAAGTCTTCTTTTCAATTTTTTTTTTGACAACTGACAAGGTTTTTTTCCTGTGTTACGGTTTTCGAACTTCTAGAAATTACAATTGGGCCCGAAGCTGACGATGGGTAACAGAAGCATAGAAGCTTTCCTGTGTTGCATCCATTACAGGCAAGTGCCAGGAACCTCTTACCAGTGGGAATAGCGCGCACCTGATGGTGTTACCAAAGCCAGATCATTCAAAGTCAAATCTGCAAATGAACAGGAAAAGAAGATGAGATGAAGACCGGCGTTTTCCGGCTACCCAACCCGGTCAAACGGCTGTCAAACAAACGCACGGGGGAAATAATGGATGTGCTCTATCAATTTTTTTTACAAATTTCTCTTCTTCTTCCTCTGGAGAAGAAAAACGAAAAGGGGAATAATACCCCGTCTGATTATTTTGGGCTTGGGAGAAGCAAGTCTGAGTCAGTCGGTCTTTGTATGCAACTCAATATTCAATACTCGCTGCAAGCCAACGCAAGCTTGAATTGGGAAAAGGAATACGCTCACCCGAAGACTGGAAAACAAAAGCTGTTACCCAATTGAGCCGATTCGCGACGAGGTCTCTGCACAAAGCATTTCCAAGGTTTTAATTTTGAGTTGCAGGGGTTACACGATTATGCCTGGTTGTTGATATATCGCAGGAAAACCGCGATTTTCCTCTTTATCTGTCGAGGTTGTTTCATATCCATTCTCAAGTCGAGCTACTATGGGTTCTTGGTCAGACACTACATTTGAGCCGATGTCAACTACCCATAAAGAGACATGCTCAGCACAGAGTCATGAGACTGGATGCAGCTCTGTCTACATTGGTAGCAAAGAGGAGGCATCCATTGTCAACATTGCTGCTGAGTCTGGAAATACTGTTGTACCTCCACCTCTATTCTGGTATAAGATCAGGGCATACGGTCGCGATGCTTTTTCCGAGTTCTTCGGGACTATGATCCTGATACTGTTCGGCGATGGAGTCGTGGCACAAGTTCTCCTGAGTAACGATCAGAAAGGGAATTATCAATCAATCACCTGGGGCTGGGGGTGAGTGCTTTTGTCTCTTTCTCACATACTCTTTCCATCTATGTCTTCCACCGGTATACTGACAACAGACAACTATCTTATAGACTGGGTGTCATGCTTGGGGTATACGTCAGCGGTCCATCAGGCTCGCATATCAACCCAGCCGTAACCTTCGCAAACTGTGTCTTCAGAGGCTTTCCCTGGCGCAAATTCCCCATCTACGTTCTCTCCCAGGTTCTTGGGGCTATGTGCGGTGCTGCAATTGTGTACGGCAATTATAAATCTGCCATTGACGTCTTTGAAGGAGGACCCAATACTCGCACCGTTCCTGGATACTCAACCACAGCAACAGGAGGGATATTTTGTACCTATCCTGCCAGTTTTATGACAAAGACTGGACAATTCTTCTCGGAATTCCTGGCGAGTGCCATATTGATGTTCATGATATTCGCACTCAAAGACGATAACAACATCGGCGCAGGCCATCTAACGCCGCTAGCACTATTCTTCGTGATATTCGGTATCGGTGCGTGTTTCGGCTGGGAAACTGGATATGCAATCAATCTAGCCCGAGATTTTGGCCCCAGACTTGTCTCATACATGATTGGATACGGGCATGAGGTGTGGGCAGCGGGTGGCTACTACTTCTGGGTATGCCAGCAATCTCATCGAGTTCTCTTTGATTTCCAGTATCCATTCTTACTAATGAACTCTGTTTCTTAGGTTCCAATGGTAGCCCCATTCCTTGGCTGCACATTTGGCGCCTGGATATATGATCTCTTCTTATATACTGGACTGGACAGTCCAATCAATACGCCGTGGATGGGAATTAAGCGTTCATTCGGGCCTTTGCACAAGAAACAAGTGGCTTTGCAAAGCCCGGTTTGATGATTGTTAAGTTATGGTCTACGAGATATGAAGATAATCAGACGATGTAGAGCTCGCTCGACAAAGTCAAATGTAAAAAGGGGACTTGAGGGTGATTTGCTCGATGATTAATGTTATGGAAGCGATTCTATCCATCTTCAATGTTCTAAATATACGTGTAGTCTACTAGGTACCTACTACTAGTATACAATAATCCAGGGCTTTCTTATCTCATACCCTGGTGTATTGATTCTATTTTGTCGTCCGGACAGGTATAAGCATTACCAAAATACGGCGGACTTATTTTCCTAACTAAGATCGGAATGTAGTTCACGATGCAAGAGAAACCAATGCAGTCTGACTTATCATTCAAACTGGGACTCAACGAAGCATGTCACCTGCAGATGAGATGGAGGCTTGGGTGAGCACATGACACCGGAGTGCATGTTTGCTGTCGTCACGGTAGTATAGAAGTAAGATTAGTTGCATTTGATCTTAATTTAATTTATATTTTATTTTGAAGACCAATTTCTCCCCAACATTTGAATGCAGCCCAATAAGGGTTCTGGGGTTTAATTAGGGAAGTTCTCCCGGTCAGAGTTCGTTAAATGGTATAAATTGGCCCATTCTCTGGCTACGTTGAGCCACTACACCTCTCCTATTGGACTTCACATGTGGTAGACACCATCACTCCAGGGTCACGAGCAAGGATGGGTATACTCGATGTCTGCTATGGATTGCTAGGTGTTGATTGGAAGTGCTGCTGCCCAGGATGTAAGTCTGTGGAGACATTGAGCGCATCTTGGAGGTTTCAATATCTCTATTCATATTACCATGGTGCATGATACTATACATAGACCAAGTATTACGTATCCTTGTTTTTTGCTCAAATGGAGCGTATCTGATTCAAGGGCCGATGGTCTACAGGCAGACAAAAAGATAATACATGAAAGTCATGACAGCATGAGCGAATGCCACATCACCACTCCCAGAGTCGGGAACACCTAGGAGCGTGCGAGTGACAAGAAAGAAAAAAGAAGTAAAAGCAAGAAAGACCTTAACATCCATGGGCACCGATATGCTGCGCTAAAAAGAAATCCCTGGGCATGAGATTAAGCTCCCAATCATGGTTGAAAGAAAATGTAAACGCCGTGTCGAGCTCATTCCATCGTGAGCTCATGAATGATAGAAATACAGGTAGACGCCCAGAGGTTTGGGCTTTAAACCCAAATGAAAACACTGCCAAAAAATGCACAGAGGATGCCGATTGCAGCGGGGGCCATGGTCAGAGTTGCTGTGTTAACGACCGAAGGAGCGGCGGTTGCGGTAGATCCAGTGGTTTGGGCAGTGGGATTCTGCGAGGTTCGAGTGCTACGCAAGCTGGAACTGGTTGCATCTCGGGTGGTGTTTCTAAAAGACGTCTCATGACCAGAGGGGGAAGATGAATCCAGCGAAGAAGCCAAAGACAGTGACGTAGAGTGGGAGGTAGACTGTGAAAGGGATCCGTTTTTAGTTTGTAAGTCCTGGGAAGTGGATGGGGGGGAGTGCTCACTCAAGGAACCCCCAGTTGGTGCTGTATTGTGACCAGATCCAGATTCCCATCCAGTAACGCTATCAGTCGATCCTGCAGTCGGAGAGTCCGTGGCAACCCAGGGCCAAGTGTCGGGAGTGGTAAATGTTGCGGTCTCCTTGTGAGTACCATCCCACGGGACAGGGATGTTTACAGTAGCGGTTGTCACGGCGGGCGCAGTCTGGGTTGTTGTCGGCTCGTCAGCCTTGTTTCCGTTAACCTTGCCCCCATCGGAAGTGATGGAGCCCCATGTGCCGGTTTGGTCGCTGTAGCTGTATGAATTACCGGTCGAGTAGTCCGTCACGGTCATCGACTTCATGTACATGGTGAAGGGTCCCTTGGTGTAGTCTGTTTCGCCGCCAGCCCATTCTGTAAAACAGGTCAGTGTATCAATCCTTTTTGGCGAATCACCTATACTTACGAATAGTGCCTTTAGGGTTATTCGGGTCACCACCAGCCCACACCCCAACCTTGATCATCATCGGCGTCTGTGGGTACTGATTGGTATCTGCTGTTGCGGGCGTAAGAGTGCGGACAGTGGTGCCATCAAGAGCCCACACGATCTGGCTGCTCGTCCAGTCAACAGAGTAGGTGTGAAAGCCATCGTGATTTCCGGAGTTGGGGCTGAAGGCACCTCTGTTGAAGGTGCTGGTATCGCCTTTGCCGAAGTAGTTGGTCTGAACTTGGGAGTTGTCACCTCCAAGCCACTCCCAGTCGATTTCATCGAGGTCATCGGATTGAAGCACAGCGCTACTAACAATTCCGGTTCCCGGGGCAGCTTGAACAGTGTATTCAACCTTACCAAACATGATGTAGAAATTCGACTGGATCAGAGGACCATCACCTTGCTTAGCGACCGTAAAAGCAGCACCCTTGGTGGAATCATAGGTGACAGTGCCGGTTGCCGAGAAGTCAGAGGAAGCACCCGAGGTGAAAGCAAACGCGTGATTAGCTTTTCCAAAGGCAGGGTCCGCAGGGCAGGCTATTTTCTGTCAGTTTGGATTGTTTTTTTTTTTTTTTTTTTTTCTGGTTCACACTTGAGGCTTTATTTGCTTACTTTTCTGAAGCGGGTTGCAGTTGGTATAGGTCTGGGCACCCACAAAAGTAGATGAAAGCAATAGGCCCAAAGCCGCGCCAAGAGAAAAACGCATGGTGGGCAAGCGTCACGCAGTAAGTATGTGAAATAGTTATTCAAGTAACGATCACGATAGAAACAAGATAATATGGGTGGAAGGCGTATGGTTAGTAGATGAAAGGGGGGAATTGGGGAAGAAACTTGAAGTAAACAAACGAAACTGCGACCTTTTCGTTTTATGAATTCTAGGCAGGAGCCAGCCACCTCTATTTTCACTACTATTATGTGTTTTGAATATTAAAAACCTCCAAATGAACTCTCTTAAATCCGGTGGATCCTGAAACCTGTCATTGGCCCAATCAGCGTTACGGTTGTGCCACGCCACGTTTAGGGCCTCGGGATCCCTGAGCATCAGGGTTTAATCAGGGTTCAACTATGTACATCTACCAAATCATCTCCCCGTTTTCTTTCCTCGTGAGTAAGATTTGAATGTCTCTCTCAGGTTTCCATGAACACAAGTTTCCAGTCTATCTCCCAACAAAATACTACATATCATAGTCAACTGACTGGTCCAAGACCTGCAAAAACCAAGGGGGCCAAGGCAATAAACACCTGGGGATGTGGGGCCCAGCCTCTCGATTTCCCCATTTCCCCCATCTCTCTCCATCATCAAGGTACCCATTGCAGAAAAGGGGGCAAAGGGTGACAACCCATGCATGGCAATAGCAAAAATAGAGTGTACTGCGTCACTATTCCTCCTTTATCGAATCAGGCCTCAGCCTTCAAATGTTTCAAACATTGAATGCCAGCAATCAAGCCAACCTGAACCAACACACTCATACACTGGGCGAGCGCTAACTCATACAGTTCTTTCAAGGCTCCAATCTTGGAATACAATATGACATGGCTTCAGCAACCTTGGAACGTGACCAGTCTACATACCTCGGTCCATTTGGAAACGCCGATCTAACGCAGATGCATTGGAGATCATAAAGCGCCACATGGATTTGGGCCCGATCGGTCCCCCAAAGCTAGATCTGTACAAGATCATCAGTTGAACGAAACTCCACTGCGAAAGAAATTCAATGATGAAAATGAATCTGACCATTCAAAGGGTGGATTACTTCCTGGCAATTTGTGACTTGGTACTCAACTTCCTGTGGTCATGCAGGGCAGTAGGCCATGGTCACACTATAGATCCTCTAGTGCTGTTATGCCTGTTGATTTCTATAGTTCAAGACGGTCATTTTCTAGAAAGAGCTTCAATAGAAGAATAACTTCAAATGTTTAATTCATCGATTTTGGTGACTAGTTGGCAATATTCATTCCCAAGGTTCTATATACACATTTAAAAGAGATTTGCCAAGGAAATTCAAGGTTGAAACTGACCAGACTTGCTTCAGATGAACAGCTTTGTAAGAAGATATGGATGTACATGTAGTTATATCTAAACGGTCGAGAACGAATGTCTGCTTCATTTGTTTACCGCCCAAGCTAAATTGTGGCGTGCCAGTCACGTGTTTCCTTTGTTTGTTTGGTGCGTCATCATGCGACTTCCAACTTTACGTTCGTTTTTCTCTTTCAAGTTATCAATCTCTCAGTTTACCATCTCGAACTCGGACTGTTAAATATTGGTCGAAACGAAGTAAAAGCCTAGGTTATCACGTTCTGCACTACAAGTGGCCAAACTCGCGACCATTTGACCCGCACCCCTAGTTGCCGTGGCTACGAATCTGACCAACCGACTCGGGCTTAATTGACAGCTGGACAAACATCCACTCATTTTTCACCCTTCATCCTCAGGCAACATTCCGAAAAAAGGAGCGATCGGTGGTTTTGCATCCACATTGCAAACAGAACTGGACTTACCGCACTCTGTCACGATCCTTGTGTTTTGGCGACTGAGCTTATCGCCCATCCGCTGAAAATTCGACACCCTCTCCACATACGCAACCACCATGGCGGACGAGCTCGATTATCTGCAGTCGGACTTCGACCTGAATTCTCTTACCGTCCCTCGTCTGCGCTCTATACTCGTCAACCACGATGTCCCTTATCCCGCCTCCGCGAAGAAAGCACAGCTGATCCGAATTTTGGAGGATGAAGTACTGCCACAGGCGAGGAAGCTGCTGCGGGACCGCGAACGAGTTAGAAGGACAAGTGCGGGTATTACAGACATGGGCAGCCGAGCTTCATCTGTTGCTAGTGATCGGTATGATCGTGACTCTATGCCTCCCCCACCAACACCCTCTACAGTTGCATCCACCACTGGAACCAAGCGAGGCTCCTCGCGACGAAGTGTACGTGCATCAACGATGGAGCAAGAAGAAAATATCGATCCGTCTACCCCCGTGCCAGCATCAAAGCGAAAAAGTGTAGCTCGTTCCGTAGGCAAGCACGCTCGGGCTTCAGATACGGAGACCGGTGATGACATGTTCGCGACCCCGACCGTGGCTGTCGGTGCTTCCCCTCGAAAATCTACAACAAGGAAGCTTCGACGCAGTTCGGTCGTTCCTTCGACAGAGACCGATGAATTCACCCCTTCTGTCAAGACCGAGCCTAGGGATGAGAGTGTTTTTACCGATGACAATCCTTTCCAAAGTGGGAGTCCTTCCGATATCCAGCGCAGCAGACCAGCCAGCCACGATGGCAAACGTAAGAGTGGCACGCGCTTATCGACCGAGAGCCCGGGCTTGAGGAGTGGATTGCGGTCGCGTAGATCGGCCACCCCCGGCAGCGTGAAACAGGAGGATGGAATAAAGGCCCCGGCGAGAGATTCGTTTGACTTTGCCCCTCGACTGAGGCCTACGAAGGAAGAACCAGAGGAATCCGAAGAAGAGTCCGAGGATGAAAGTGAATTTGGTGCTGGTGAAGAATTTACACCGGAAGAACAATTAGCACTTGAAACGGAACAATATGCGCCGGGTCTGCAGGTCCGAAAGCGCTCGCGAAAGCAGGGATCCACCAGTTTGGTAGTTTCTTGGCTAGTGATCCTCTCAGTCCTTGGTGGCTTTGGGGCCTGGTGGCGCAAGGAAAAGATTGAAATTGGATACTGTGGTCTTGGAAAGCCCACCTGGTCATTAGCTGAGACTAACGTGCCAGAATGGGCAAATGTTTTGGAGCCGGCCTGTGAACCGTGTCCACCCCATGCATTTTGCTATCCAGATTTTGAAGCTCGCTGCGAACACGATTTCATTCTCAGACCCCATCCTCTTTCTTTGAAGGGCTTGGTGCCTCTTCCCCCAACATGCGAACCTGACAGTGAAAAGGCACGACGGGTCAAGGCTGTTGCCGACAAGGCCTTGGAAGAATTGCGTGAACGCAGAGCCAAATGGGAATGTGGTCAGCTGCAAGAAGAAGGCAAAGAACCCTCCCCCGAAATCAGCGAGCCGGAGCTGAAGGAAGAAGTCGCAAGAAAGCGTCGTAAGGGCCTCAGTGACACTGAGTTTGATGACCTTTGGAAAGGCGCCATTGGTGAAATCATCGAGAGAGATGAGGTTGTAAGCAACACTAAGCAGTAAGTCTCCCCTATCTCCCTCTTGGGGACATCTCTGTCTCGTTGGATACACTTATTGTTCCGGGTCTCCATATCCCGAAACCTATTTCTTTTTGAAGGTCTTCGTTCTGACATTGTGCACCGGAACTAACAGAGGCGGCATCGCTATTACAGACCTTCCGCCATCCTCGTCCTCACATCAACATCTACATCCCGGCTCCCTTTCACATGCGCCGCCCGCCGCTACGTCCGACTCGCTCTCCTCGCGTATCGACTCCCTCTTTCACTTCTAATTCTTGCTATTGTTTCCCTGATTTATACCCGTGCTCGACTCCGGGCCGGTAAATCTGACAGGGCCCGCGTGCCCGAGCTAGTTGCTACGACTCTTGATCGTCTGGCCACGCAGGCTGCACTACATGCCCGTGGGGGTGCTCAGGACTCCCATCTCCCCATTGGGCAGCTCCGTGATGATGTCCTCCGCTTCGAACTGCATGGAAAGCGCCGCGAGGAGTTGTGGGCTCTAGTGCGACGCGTCGTTGAGGAGAATGCTAATGTACGTGCTGCTGTTCGTGAAGGCCGCAGTGGTGATGTGTCTCGAAGCTGGGAATGGATTGGCGGCATCGGTAGTGTCGATATCGGCGGTGACAGTACCGGCAGACAAGGCAGCGCTCGCCGTGACAGTGGCCGACAGTCTTTGTCCTCTCCCATCAATAATACTGATGCTGGTCACCACATGGCTGCCAACACGGAGGACGTATCCACTTCAAGTCCCAGAGAGTCCCGCCGCTGGAACGAGGGCCGTCCTATCTACTAGGCGGTCCCGCTTCCAAAACGGGGTAAAATTGGGCATCTTTGCATACCCAGACGTGTCCTTTTTCCATGCGTTTCGCTTATTCTCATGCGCCACGACATTGTTCATTTCACTTGGGTCTTGTCGTTATCTCGCCCGCTATCCCAATTTTTGGATTCCACCTTTTCAATGTAAATATCATTATTTTCTGTTCATGTTTATTTTTAGTTTTACTCAATTTCAATACCCCTCTGGAATCTTGGAATCTACATTGTTATCTTGCTCGTTAGATGAAATAATAAGTTTAAAAATGAACAAAAGCTATCCCAAGTCACATGTGCAATTTTCCAGTACCAACTTCGATGGCGTTCAGATTTGACGATCAATTCAAATGTTAGTTACACGTTACATACTACTAATCAAATAATGGTCCCCGAGCCGACCTTCAATCCCCGTGCCGAGACACTAGTAACGGCGTTCTACTCATTGTAGATGACGCGTGACTCATTGCTAATGCATTGCCATCCCACCAACTTTACTTACCCAAGCGGCAAGCCCTGGAGTGAGGGGGTTTTTGCAGATATGCACGGAATCTCAAATAACTTTTTTTAGATCTAGATAACTTCATCAGGGCCCAGGGGGCACCTTTGCCACAATACACAAACTTTCCGGATAACAAATCCGGTTTGTTCGGATACATGGAGGCGTATTACTAGGAATGTAGAGCGGGGTCTGCAGAGCTGAAGCCGTTGCTAGTTCCTTACTCGGTCAGCTTTCAACTTTCATCTTTCCTTCCAATTATTTTTTTCTTCGGAGAAGGTTTCGACTAGTCCAAGCGTCTAAGATGAAGGTTTCTCACTGCGACTTACCTATTCGGCACGTCTGGCACCGATGCATCCCCTGTGCTCAGATCATCTACTACCATCCCACCGGTGTAGCATGTATCTGCCAAGTCTCGAGTGTATTCACTCCTAGAAAGTTGCAGAAGGAAAATACCATGCAGTCCAAATTGACCAATAGGAAAATAACTCCGCATTTAGCGGCATTGTATTGATGTAAGGCATTCCGGCAGCTTAACCCAGCAAACCCCGAACCTCGCATACTATACTTAGGATGCAACGCGAAATACCCTGGCTTATTCCTCGTGCAATGCAGAAAGCACGATACTTGAATTGCAGTATGTATGTTCACGATCTGCAGTCCGACTCGGCCCAATCGTAGTTCGAGATAGGCGAAAAATGGCCTAGCTGCATGGCCTAATTCAAGTCTCCACTGAAAGGCGGATCTTGTTAGGGTTTGTTATGCATAGCTTTCCAAGATAGGGTCATCTTTCGTAACCCTAACGTCCAGGTTGCCGCGTCTTCCAGTAGGCCGACGGCATACGGTTACAGTAGTTCGATACTACTTATGTCCCTGTATTGTATGTACAATCGCCCCTCGTATATAATGAATTGGTGGGTACATAGTACGGTGCAAATGCCGATAGTGGCGCTTCCAAAGTTTTACATTGCAATGTGTATTGCGAAATATTGGCCCCGCTCCTGTGGCTTCTCACATACTTTTCTTTCAAATGTTCGCTTTTTCAAATGGACTTGGTCCAGGAAACCGGGTAGCTCTGTCCTTTTGTACCTATATCTGTCAGATTAGTTTTCCCAGTGATGATTTTCCTTGATGCCCGGTCAAATTAGGTTGGCTTCGATTGACAGGTTGCAACGGCCCATTTTAAGGGGAAGAAAAAGTGCACAAAACGAATAGGAATAATCAGCGTAGCCCACTATGAAGGTGTTTTGATACAAAATTATAGTAGCTTTCAGTAATTACGGATTGATTTTGTGGGCGATTAACTGAGCGGCTTACATTTGTGATCGGCTACTTAAGGCGCTGATGTACATGAAGCACAGAAGCACACGGAGGAATTGGATCGTCATTTCAATGGATCATTTTGCAGGCTGAAATTGACAGAATTAATGGCGATGGTTTTATTTCTTGATTCATTTCCAGCCTCGTGTGACATTGGGCTTAATCGCATTTGACGACATCTGGGCATGGAGTATGCGACAAAGCCGACTCGGTGTAGTACTTGAAGAATCTGCTTGGTAAAATATAGGCAAATCATAGCGTTCGGAAGTATGATCCTTAATAATCAAGGCGTCTGTACCTTTTTTTTTTTTTTTTTTAATTAATTAATTTTTAATTAATTCTACCTTCCTTTTTCGAGGTGATTTGTTGTTTTTGTTTACTTTCTTTGCTTACATTTGTTTAGGAAGTTGAAATTGATGCAGTTTAGAGTTCCATGTACCTTCTTCCCCATGTCATACAAGCGTATATTTGCCAGATACGTCATGGATTTGAATTTATGAGTCGACTCGAGTAGAAAGTTGGAAGCGACGGAGTTGTTTGTCCGCACCACTCAGAGCTGTTGACTCGGTACGCGTCTGAGGTTGTGTCCATGGTAGGGTTTCTGTATGTAACCTTCGAGTTGCCAGGTATTTTGAAGATGTTGATAAAATCCAACTTCTGGTTCACCGATGGCTCGTATTGTTTGGACTTTGTAGCCTCTCATTGATTGATCTTGCCCTGTTTGGGTTCAATAACAGAATTGGCCTCTTGACTCATTATTCATCTCGATTTGGCAAAGGCGCTCCATACGATTCTTTTGGCGTTCCAGTTCATCAGTCCACGTACGTCATGAAATCAGAAGATCAGCCCAACACCTCCCCACAAAACCAACTGAACCGTTGGTCTTTTGAAGGATTTGGCTATGTCATAATCCATATTTTACCCATGCATAGCCTCATTTTAAAACGATGGCAATAATAATGATAATATACCGTAATAATGATCAAAAAGCAGTCTATTGCGCCAGTGGTGGCGAATCTCTATTGTTCTGCTGATGGTCACGCTTTCCTCCTATTGGCCCGGGCGTAACGGGTGATAACTCCGACTTACTCCGACCAACCACAGCTTCGTCATCTGCTCACCCAAAACTCAGCCTCGTCAAAATATGAGGAAGGCACATCAACGTCCCGCTAACCCAACCGCAAGCGCCGCAATGTGATATGTATGACGGCCGGTGAGCCTCTCAATACTTACTCCTCCGTACCATGTTATGTGACGGCCAGCCACAGTGGAGTCATGACTTGCGCTTGGTGGATATAACCCATGGCCATGCGGCCTGACGTTCCTGTTCCGTGGACAACCGCTATTGAATGCGAAATACAGATACAAGCGACGCCATTTCATACCGCTACTTGATGCACTGCGGTGATACAAAGATTTCCCAGATGATGGGCTCGGCCCTGAAGGATATATTCCCCTAGTGGGAGTGGAATGCAGATCGAAGGCACAGTACTACAGAGTACAACCTATGAAGTGGATTAACACTGACCTTCTTCAAGAACTGACCATTGCCCAAAAAGGAATATACGCAAACTACTCTTTGGCACCTTGGTACCAAAGCAGGGAACCTGCCCTGGAATCTAGCCAATGATGCACGGGAAAAACAGAAAACTCGGCCGATCGGGGTTAGACTCGCCAAATTCTGACGCCAAATTGGCAGATCTGTGGGCCTATCAATCTTGGTGGAATAATTCTCCGGGGTTAATCTGCCAACAATGGATCCTTCTCCCCCTCCCTTCCCTTGTTACCCACATCGGTCCATCGGCGACTCATGTTTCTGCTGGAGAAAAAAAAAATTAAAAAAAAAATCCAAAGACCAAAAACTCAAAATTCCAGGGGGAAAATGTTCTCTGCAGAAGAGATCATTGAAATCGGGATAACATGATCCAAGGCCAAGTCAGATCAAGCCGTGGGTTGGTATCACCACATGCTGAACCATACTCGTGGGATTACCAGCTCTATACCAAAACCGACTTCTTGCTGGCTTGGAGGAACCAGAGGCTCTAGGACCAAAAAGACCAACAAGAACATTATAGACCCCAAGCGGGTAGGGTCTGTGTCGGTTACTCCGTCATTACTGGATTCCAGGTCAAGTTTACACGTTACGAACATTTACGGATTCTCTTTTATTTTACGCCGTCATTTTCGTTTTTTTTTTTTTCCCTGTTCGAAACGAAGAGTGATGATCAAAATTGGGTCGGACTTCGTTAGACAAGTTCATGGTCTGTTCCAGAACGCTAGTATCCGATAGCTCTCGGACTACGGCTAAAAATGGGGAGTTTACCTGGTTCTGGATTTCTTGTGGTCCCGAAAACATAAAAACATAAGGGAATGTCAGCTTTGGAGAGATCCACTTCTGCCACACACGCAGCTCTCGATCCATCTTTCTCTGTTTCCTTCCTTTTTCTTTAACGCACAACTCTTTCCCTCACAGGACCCCTCCTTGTCCCGTCCGACTCCTCCACTTTCTTCTTTGGCTATTCCATTCGGGACTGTGCGCCAGTCCTTGTTGGTGCTGAAATTACATGAGGATCTTAGCGTCCGGCGAATTAGCACCCTGAGCTCCTTCGGACTGGTCCGTTGATATGATTCGCGTGGGTTAGAAGATGTTGTATTAATGACTTAGCATTTGATAGAGTCCAATCCGGCTCATCTTGTGGTCTCTAATCACTTATTCTTTTTTCGGATTTTCCAGCTTGTTTCTTACTCCCTGGTTTCTTTCTCTTATTTCCCCCCTGTTACTCCCACAGCTTTCTCCTTCTCTTTTCCCCCCGCCCCGCCCGCCCGCCCGCGATGGGCGACGCAACCCGGCCATTCAGGCCTATTGCTCCCCGGACCTCAACTCCAGGCGGCGGAGCTGGAGTTGGTCCGCCCAACAATGGAGGACCTTCAGATGAAGGTCGAATGAAAAGGGCCTCAACGGCGTGTAAAGAGTGCCAAAAAAGACGAACAAGGGTACAAGCCCAGAACCTCCCCTTTGCCCAGCTAATTGTTTATCCCCTCTTTCTTCCCCCCCCATATCCTATCCCCTCGTTGAAATCGAAATGTATACCCGTGCTTCTGTCTGACTTTCGTTCTTTGCGCCAATTAGTGTAGTGGGGTGCCTTGCACTGAATGTCAAGCGCATGAGCGAGAATGTGTATTCGACGAATTATCCGACAGGCGCCGTAAAGCCTCAGCGAAAAAAACACAGGAAGAGCTCAACAACCTGCGAGATTTCTTGGATCAGTTGCTGGGAGCATTTCGCAGCAATGATAGTCAGGCCGTGCAACATCTTGTCAACACCATCCGCTCCGGGGCATCACACGAGGAAATCCACCGCGCCATCCTCGAAATCCACTCGCAAACATCCGGATCCCCATCCCATCCAGCCAGTTTGGATCCCAACGTCATAAGTGATCACATGAATATCTACTTCAGATCTTATTGATCTTCGTTCCCGCATTATAGGAGCTTCCTGTTGCATAACACCGGAGTGGTTCGGGGGTTTTTTTCAATCAAGTTCGTCGCATACCAGCATCACCTTACGCCTGATTCTCCGCCGTCAATTCAATTGTCTTTTTATGTCTTTCAAAGCCATTTGCACGTCCTTGGCCGATTAATTGATGGCCTCTTTGATTTTGATTTTCTGTTGATCACGTTGGCCTGTTATCGTTCAATTCGTTCTCATCGTCTCGCGCCCTTTCGCGCTAGGGACTGTCTCTATGGAGACCCGTCCACTACATACGCCAAAAAGTGCGACATGTTTTTTTTTGTTCAAGAGGGACGATTTGCACAATGTTGATCCCCAAACCAATGATCCTAAACCCTGTGTATCCTTATGGCTTTCCAAGCCGAGTCCTAGTCATGTATCTGCTATTTTCCTCCCATGCTATCGAAGCAATTGGGCGGGATCCTCTCTCGGCAAGGTTCTTATCAAAAGAGAAAATCCCATGCAACCCCTCGAGGTTTCATGGTAGATACCAAATTTCCCTGTGGGAAAAAAAAAAAAAAAAACGGGCAGTTTGCGTCATGTCTGAGATGACATCAAACTTGGAAGTCCTGGACTTGGTACTTTTGGTACGATCTCCCCTGTCAAGTTTCTTGATGGCATGGGATAATAGGCTTCAAATGTCCCCAGTCCTAGCAGGTTTACCCATCCATTAATCCCGTTGTCGGTCTCGGTCTCGGTCTTTGAATTGAGGCCCACCCTATGGAGAACGATTTCGGATGGGGCCGACTGAGTTACCGCTAAATTAATCTGAAGAAAAGACTGAAGAAACACCCGGACAAATAATATTTCCATGACTCTGAATCTTTGGCATCGAGCGTGCATATACCTCATGCAATTGAGATTCAAACAATCCATCTGCATATTTTCCTCTACCCCGGCCTGATTACTATTCGTGGATCATTATCCGTAATATTCGTGGAGACATGATTCACACAATTTTTACCTGAAAAGGGGGAATTCCCTCCCCCTCCTCACTTCCGAGATACAAAGGGTATATGTATTGACTTACTTGACTACCAAAAATTCTAGTTACTACACAGTGTGACCATTCCCTAGTGTGAAACCCGGGAGAAGACCGTGAAATTTCTCATTCATGTTCACCGGTTTATAACAGTAACAAGGTATCAAATATCATCTCCGACCTCGGTCTACTTGACCAATACGCATGCATGTACATACCCATCGAGTCAACCAACTCGTTCACTTATCTTATGTAGAGTTCGCGCCACCTCGTTTCTTTGTTTCCATTTGGCCCCCGGATGTGATCAACACGGGATATGCACTGGTACCTGATCATGATCACTGGTCATCACCTCAATTCTGCACTGCTGATCACTCCTAGCCACCGAACTATGTGGAAATGATCTCGTCAAGATCGTGGTGCCAAGTCTCACGGTTTTTGATATAAAATTCTAAATAGAAAATTACAAATCAAGGACAGTTGAGAAGGAAGAATCCGGGGCAAGTGGAGAGAGGTACAGCCCCGCGCGCGACCGCACACCGCGTGGGATTGGACTTCCACACTCCACCTCGTGCTTTCTCCTCCCCGGATTTTTCTCCTTTTCCCCTCCTCCAATCCGGTTCCCTCAAAAACCATCTCATTAAAAGTGACTGGGAAAAAGGAAAGAATTCCCTAAAAACAACACCCCCACTCACATGGAAAAGCAACTGGAAGCATGCATCACATGACAAATCGAGCCTATCGCCGATCCTAACTCATATGGCCCTAACTAGCGTGAACAACCACACAGCCACGCAAGGGTCGATGGGCGGGCCTGGATTTTCTTTGTCTACAATAGACGAAGACATCGTGGAAGCTACAGACGTGGGCACCCCCGGGCGCAAAAGAAAATTATCCGGCCCAATACCAACACCAAGTAAAAACGCCGCTACCCGCCAGAAGATCACCCGGGCTTGTGACTCGTGCAAAGTCAAAAAGACAAGATGTACGGGCACGCTGCCGTGCACGAGGTGTACACGCCTTACGCTTCCCTGTGAGTACAATGCTGCTTACTCGAGGGGCTTGCCTCCAGCTCCCTTGCCGGGGGGTTCGCCGTCCTCCATTGGGGGCCAGGTGAAGAAGCGCCGTGTCTCGGATGCCGGCCGTGTGTCTAGCAGTTCCCGCTCAAGGGGGAGTACGGGGAACCCGCATCCGCATCCGAACACTGATCTGGACTTGAATATGGATCTAAACCAGCCGGCTGGAGGTGCGGGTGCGATAAGTGGTGGTACTAATTACCGGGGTGCTACTGCGGGATTGCGCCACGGCCATACAGCGGTGGTATCTTTACGAAACTCGCCTGAGCCGGGCTCGACAG
Source organism: Penicillium verhagenii (assembly GCF_028828195.1). Classification (NCBI taxonomy): domain Eukaryota; kingdom Fungi; phylum Ascomycota; class Eurotiomycetes; order Eurotiales; family Aspergillaceae; genus Penicillium; species Penicillium verhagenii. The sequence goes on from NW_026643171.1 coordinate 2,166,902, forward strand.
ACTTTGAGGGCAATTATCTTGGCCCTGCATCTGGGATCTCGTTTATTAATCGGGTCTGGAGTCGCTTGCATCATGATGAACATACGCGTATCCCAGATGAGCTGCAAAATGAGTCCTCTAAGAATACGGCCGTGTTTATGTTCGGGGATAAGCCGTATACCTATCCCGAGAACTCGGACTTTGCTTTACCGCCCATTCAAACGGTTATGGAGATGGTAGCCATCTACTTTGACTTCTCCATGGTTACTTATCGTTTTTTACATCGGTCGAATGTAGAGGGCTGGGTCAAACGGATTTATGAGAACAATATCTCTATATCCAATCTCCCTGTTGGGAATATGGTCGCTCGGACAGCGATTGTGCTAATGATCTGTGCTGTAAGCACACTCCATCAGGATCCTGAATCGGAGGCGGTGGCAGATGCGCATAGTAAAAGGTGAGCCACTGTATATTCTTCTAGTCTCGAGAACGCATAGCTGATATTCCAAAGTGAGCATTGGTTTACTGCGTCTAAATATTTGTCTTCTTTGGAATCGGGCCCTCCGCGACTAGAGACTATCCAGGTACGACTTATCCAATGTCTCTATCTTCTCTCATCCTCGCGGGCCAATGAGTGCTGGTACTTGTTTGGAACTGCATTGCAGGTTGTGACAGCTCTTGGATTACATCGAAAGTGGCCACCCAAAATGCCCAAAAAGAGCTGCTCGTCCCTCGAGTTGGAGCTTCGAAAACGCATATTCTGGAGTGTATACACTCTGGACAAATATCTCAGTATTATGTTTGGGAGACCTCGCCTGCTTCATGATGAAGATATTGACCAGGAGTTACCGGATGAGATTAATGACGAGGACCTGCTGGAAGAAGATCCGATGCGGCGAACAGGCGCTACAGATAGTATGATGATTGCATCTGTCCTCCATTACCGGTCAGTCAGCACTAAATATCCCCTTTTTCCAATCTTCACTTTAACTAAATATCTATACCCCAGACTCGGCCGTATTTTGGGAGAAATCTCCCGTCAGCTTTATAGCATCAACCCCCTTTCCCGCGACTCCCCACTTGATACAGCCGTCCGGCTCACATCCGAACTGGAAAGATGGAAAGAAAGCGTTCCGCCTCTCTTTAACAGCGTCCAGCCTACCAGTCTAATCCCACCACTCTGCCGCCAAAGCCAAGTCCTCCAACTAGCCTACTCCCACGCCATGATCCACGTCACCCGCTCATTTCTCCTAAGCGACTTCACCGACCTGAGCCGCAGACCCCGAGACGCCCACTCAATGGTCAGCACATACGTCCAGAAATGTATCCAAGCCGCCGAAAACACCATGACGCTTATAGACAGCCTCGCACAACGAAGCGGCTTTATACAGTCCCTCTGGTTTACCCACTATGTAGGCTTCTGCGCCATCCTAGTCGTCTACATCTACATCATTCAGCAGCACCGTCAATCCACGTCCCCAAGTCCCTCTGTTGGAAGTCCCGCAGACATTAACCAGATGCAGTACCTGTTGGCCTTGGCGGAGAACTGCCAACAGCATCTCGCGAAGGCAACGCGAAAGAACTGTCCCAGTCGCCGGTATAGTATTATCCTTGAGGAGCTAAGGCGGGAGGTCCATCGACAAATGGGCTCCGACGATCAGTCAGGCAGTCTTGTTCCGACACCGACGCCCGGTGTATCAAACCCACTTCCTCACGCGCAGGCTCTAAGCTCGAGCGCTACGACTGGAGTTGATAATCGTGACCCTGTGCAATTTGATGCGAGGAGTCTTGACTTTGCGAGTATGCCGGCCATGCTGCAGCCTCCTGGGCTTGGTAGCAATTCGGTCGAGGATGCCGGGCTCCTTGAGAATCTTGAGGGGTCTGTTTGGTGGGCCCAGCTGGATTCGTGGGTAGGTTTATATATTTTTCTGACATGGTTTTCTTTTATTTGAGGTTCACGTTACTAATTCGGTTGCAGGCTCTGTCGAATTTCCCAAGTGACCCATCAGGATTCAATTTTTAGCCAGCTGTTTCCTTACCGACCTGAATCTCAGACTGGCGGTTGCTACGTCACCCTCGAGTCTTCCCTTCTGACCTACATCGTGACATTTGAAGCAGACCTGATGCAGGGCCCTTGGTCGTCGACTGTAAATAATATGAATATACCCATAGATATGCAATTTGATTATCAATATAAAGAGTTTGTGTTCAATGTTTGCTCTCACCTGGGAGATCGTACCAAAAAGGCTCGGGGCTTCCCTTCAATTTTATAAGGGGCAAAAAAAAAGTGGGAGTGAACAAAGTCGGAGAGAGAAAGTACTACATACTACTAAGTAATAATAAAAAAGAGGCATTCACTCATTCTTTGGGTTGTATGAGAAAAATACCAAAAAGATGGACTCGCGGGGAATCGAACCCCGGACCACTCCCATGCTAAGGGAGTATTATACCACTAAACCACAAGCCCATTTGATGTAAGAGTGACGAAATTTGTGCGCTATGAACAGATCCTAAAGTAAATGGGCATTTACACTCAATCCTGATCGCCAAGACGAACCATCATGTCAATTTCACCACCGCTTCGAGGGGAATTTTGATGAATCTTGGCGCTTATTTAACCTATTTGTCAAGCTTTTATTTATGCATTCTTTCAACGATTCTGCAGTTGATTTGGACAAACTTGAAGGTTGGAATGTTTCTTTGAATCGAGGTCTGATGGCCCGGTGCCCAGATGACAGCACTGTTGGGAGAAATATACATTACTTTACGTCGGCATGTTCCACAGTTGAAGTTTCCTTCCAAGGCTGGAGCATGCACATGTGGATTTGAAGGTTTCCGTACCTCAAGTGCTGCGTAGGTTATCCATCGGGCACCTGGGCTTCAGTAGGTTCACATCCAATTAATTGCAAGACGCTGCCCCAGGCCGTAAGAACTACCGATCCGCTGATCGTACTTAAGCAGGTACTGTACCCCTGCAGTACACCACTGCAGTACCCGTGAATACCCAAGGCCCCGGGGATAGAGGGGCTGATCAAACAATCAGAAACGTCGTGTCTTGACATAAATTTTCGCTGTAGGACAACACTTCAGGATTTTTGACCGTATCTTGTACCGTGCACCCCACCTAGACCCATCGTTCCCTCAAGTCTCAATATTAAAGCACTAACGGCCTTACTAGGCGTCATTTGCCCCACCATAACGATTCATCCAAAATGTCCCTGGACACACTCAGCCCGAACGGACTCTATATCCTCCTATACGTCAGACAGCACCCGCCCATGCCAAACAACTTCCATTGGGCATTTTACTTCCACAAAAGTCCCCAGCAAGGCGGCACAAAGTACCACGTCAAAGACATCGGCCAAGGCTGGATTCCTGACCATGGAGTCAACCACGCGGTGATGAAAGAGTTTCTTCTTGTGGGGTTATTTCAAATCGCCCATGTGCCCACTGGGCAGGAAGAGTATTTGGATCGGACGATGAGGACGTTTGATGGACAGTTGAACGTGTCGGAGACAACGTGTCGGATCTGGATTCTGTGGGTTCTGGCCTTGTTGCAACGCCCTGTTGATGGACGGAGACTTTTGGAGTGTGATGATATACAGGCGCTGGAAGAAGAGATTAAGGACTGGGGGAATGGGAATGCGATGGGGGCTGCGAATAATGAGCAGCCGAGACCAGTGGGGCGATCTTCTCTTTGTGGGCTTTGAGATTCAAAGCTTCTTTGGTGTTGGACTTATTTTAATTTTAGGTATCCCTTTACCTGTGAGGTACTAAATATATCAATAAAAAGAACCAGCACTTGAGTATAGATTTGTGTGAAATTTCGTCTCTCATTCAATATTTACATCATAACAAATAGCCATTGTTTGAATCTGGAACCTTGGAAACAGCTTGAGAAAAAGAAACTATACATCCTTCCATAGCGTACCTCATGCAGAGTGATTCTCTTTGGATCGAGTATAATCTTCTCCTTCTTTGACAAATACACAGTTCATCTCTGCACCCGGGCTCAGTGTTACCTCGAACCTCAACACAGGATCCTCGATGCGATCCTTGCCACTAACCGGAAGAGGTATAATACGCTCATAGGCCTGCAGAATACGGATGATGGTGTATCCCATCTCGATAGTAGCAAACTGTTGCCCAATGCAAATACGAGGACCGCCGTTGAAAGGGATAAAGTGCCACGGACGTGGCTGCCAGCCCTCGACCCAGCGATCGGGAATCCACAGACCAGGATCAAAGTAGTTCTTAGAGTCAGGTCCATCGTACAGATCAGGATCCCGCTGCATCAGCATAGTTGAATAGATGAGCCGAGTGTTAGCACGGACGCCCACGGGGGAGAGACCATCCGGTCCACCTCCGCGAGGAAGTGTAGTGTCCCGAAGCGAGTAGCGAACGTTAAACGGCACGACCGGATACATACGCATAGTCTCATTGATGACAGCGCTGAGATACTTCATGTCCTTCAGATCAGTGTAAGTAGGCTTCTGTCCATCGGCACCAACGCCCAAGCGGTTGCGGATCTCCTCGCGCAGCTTGGCAACCACTTCGGGGTGTCGCGATAGTTCAAATAGACAGAATGACAGTGTTCCGGCCGTGGTGTCCCGGCCGGCAAGCAGGACGGCGACGAGCTGATCACGCAGGACTTGGGGATCACGCGTGAAGCGAGCCAGGGCGTCGAGGAATGTCTCACGTTTTGACAGCTTCTGATCCAGTTCGGCAGTCGACAAGGATAGCACGGTTTCAATGTAGGGCTGGATGAACTGATCCATGATCTTGAGGTTTTGTCGGAACTCCTTGCGTGACATGAGGGGGCTGAAGACTCTATTTTCGGAACGTTGCAGATTAGGTTACACAGATCTTCAACAAGGGATTATCATGTTACACAGTGTGTGACATAGTGTGTTACGCATGGACCTGAGATAACTTACCCGAATCGGAAAAGCTCGGCTTGTCGTTGTTGTACAAATCTGAAAGCTTCCGCAAATCCAGTTGCCGGGTTGTCCAGACTATCTGTGCCTTGGCCTAGCAGGTAATCGGTCGCTGCATCGAGGGTATACCGGAAGAAGAGTGGCCCGACATCCACAACACGACTGGCATGAGGTGAGTGGCTTCCACCTAGAAGTGGTATGAGTTTTTGGACATGTTTCTCAAAGGTTTCTGTGTCGACGATTCGATCACGGGCAAACATGGGACGGATGAGCTGGCGAGAGCGCGACCACATTTCTCCGTCCGTGACGAAGATGCTGTCTCCCAAGAATTCTTTCCAATCACGGTGGAATGGCTCTCCTTTTCCGAAATCCGCAAATTGTCCAGTCAAAAGAGCCTTTGTATTTTCTGGGTCAATGGTCAAGACCACGCGAGTAGAAATTCCAGCATCGAGCTCGGCTGTTTTGATATTCGACAAACCCCCAGCAGTAAGGATTTTGTTTCTCCAGAAATCCAAGTCATCATGTGCGACGTTGGCCTTGTGACCATCGTACATGAAATCGAGAGCTAGATTGCCTTGTTAGCTTCTTCGGCTCTTACAACTGACAAGAAGTGGAAAGAGAATCCGCCATACCGTAGGGGAGCCTGAAAGAAATCTTGGGAGCCCTAGCACCAAGACGGGCGATCTGGACAGAGGCTTGGATTTTGCGAAAAATACAAAAGAAAGAGAACAATCCCAGGAGCCACAAGCTCGCCTTTCCAGGCGTCATGCCCTCGAGAAGATGTTCAATCATGATGGGCGTTAAAGATAGCAGGGGCTATCAGTCGTTGAAATTAGGGAAATGGAAATTATAAAAGTAGGAAGGAAGCTTGGAAGGTTTCTATATGAGAAAAATGGGGACGGTCATCCACATGTCACTAGTATGGTCAGCCAGTGATGTTTCAAGCACTCTAAGCACGATCCCCCTGTTAGACGGGCAGATTATGGGGAATGACCCATTGGCGTGGAGATGTTTTATCAATCGGAGTACGATAGGCCCGATTTCACAGAAAAAGTACTAGTGATCACCTTATGATGGACAGCCGGAACCAACCCGGATGCAAGGATGGGCGAGTTCTTTACCTTTCAAGACATTCTTGCGAGGTCTGCGAGAGAGTTCATTCCAAACCCCGCTAAAATGACTTCATTTCGGCTTTTCGAGGCTTGTCGACCCACCTAAACCTTGCAATTTCCTTATGCCCCTAGCCTTACCTGGACCTGCACTGGTATAGGTATCTGGAACTCTTGCAGAGACCAATCGCGATTTTGTAATTTTATCTTTCCTTTATTTTTCTGACCATTTTGCATTCTCGGTTTGCTGCAATAGGGCTGTGAATCTGTGATAATCCGGGGAAATACATTGGGGCTGTTAAGGACCTCGGCTCTCCCGGTTTCATATGGCAAAGTGGAGATCGGTTCGCTGACGCCAAGTTTTATGCTTTGGTCATGATTCATGAATAAATTGCAATCAGCACTTGAGGGACAATCGCGTTCATGGAAGGAGTGAAATGTGATGATAGGGACATAATGTACTAGGTCTTGGTAATCATGAATCGGAAGCAACTCCCAAAACACCCCGTACTTTTTGGCCCCCAACATTTGAAAGTGCCACGATAATGTTCTAGTCAACTCTGTATCACGAACAATCAACCCCTCAAGTATCGCAATCTACATGATGGATGTCTGGGGCTTCCAAGTGCCATCCTAGCGGAGGTCTTGCCGTTCTTGAGATACATATGTATGGCTTGATGATGCATATAGAGTATATTGAAATTCATGCCTACTTCAATCTCGTTCAAAACAAACCTTCACTCTTTGCGCTAGTGATAAGAACTGGAGCAAATCCCCTCAAGTGATGGTACCAATATATATAAAAGAATTCATCAAAAATGGGCGCAGGGGAGTCGGAGATATATCTCACTCTCTCCCCAAATCAGACATGATATAAGACGTTTTTGATCCCCGAGGAAATGTGACATCGTCTAGAATGGATATTATCACATGACCCAAGAAACCACACTAATCCATTCTTGGAAATATTGCGTTTGTCATGTTTGCCCTGAAACGATGAGTCACGTGCATCACGGGCCATTTTCGTCGCCGAAGCTTCTGCTATCGCGTCAACTATCATTCCAATAAGATCTAAATAACCGCCATTTGGGATCTTTGTTAACACAGAAACTTTATCGCTGATCCTGGCGCAGTTTTCTTTTTTCGTCTCATTGTCATTCTTTCATTGTCCTGAAACGTGCGAACCCTTTTCTGTCTCGGTGGCGCGCAATCCACCACCTTTCTTCTGCAGCTCGGAACCTCTTAAAATCAGAAATCCTCGCCTCCTACACCACCTCCCCATACCGCCAAAATGCTTCCAACTATCACTCAAGATTCCCCTCTCGCAGTAGCTGTGGCTAGCGTCATCCAGCCAAAGCTGGTGGAAATGGGCTGGAGTACCGACGATGGCCAAGAGGGGGCTCTGATTGAATACATTGTCCTTATGCTGGTGAATGGAAAGACCCAAGAACAACTTGCGACTGAACTTTCCGCCGACTTCCTTGGACTGGATGAAGGTGACACACAGGCACTTGAGTTTTCAAGGTGGTTGTTTGGTCAAGTTGAGGCTCTTGACCAAACGATCAATGGAGGCCCAAGCAATCCTACGACACAACAAGTACCTTCGCTTGGAGGAGAATCGGGTCAATTCTCGGGAATGGAAGGGAACGGGATGGACGCAGAGATGGGCGATGCAAGTGATTCCATGTGAGTCTTTGTATACCGATTTACAAGATGTTCCAGTAAACTGACCTTGCCTTTTTTTCCCCTTCCTGCCAGACCCACAGGACCCAAAGCGATGCGCAACGGACGACAGGCCGGCAGAGGTAGAATGCTTAACCAGATCAACCGAAACCTTACTGGCAATGCCAACGATGGAGCTCTTCACCGAGTCCGTGGACAACAAGGAAATGGACGCATCGGAGGCCAAGGTCGTGATCAAATGAAGGGACCCCGGCGAGGAGGCCGAAATATGGGTGGTATGGGTGGTATGGGCGGCATGGGCGGTATGGGCGGTATGGGCGGCATGCCCATGCAAGGCAACATGGCACAAGGCATGCAAATGAGCCCACAGAACCAACAACAACTCATGGCGATGTTGGAGGAGCAGGCACGAATGATGTCTCAATTGATGCCTGGTTTCGTCCCACCGGCTATTAACCCTGCTTTCCAGAATGGAAACCAGCAAGGCCGTTCTCTCTTCGATCGGGTTGAGCGCCAGGGCCAGCAAGCTGGTGCACGATTCAATAAGCCCCGCCAAAATCAAAGACCCCAGGAATCCAGCGGTGACGCGGATACGGAAATGAGTGGCGAGCAAACTGACAGCAACCCCGAAGGTGTTTGCCGCTTCAACCTTCGGTGCACTCGAAAAGACTGCCCATTTGCCCATCAGTCTCCTGCGGCGCCCGAGGGTACTTCCCTCGACCTTTCTGATATCTGCTCATTCGGAGCAGCCTGCAAGAACCGAAAGTGCACAGGCCGCCACCCATCACCAGCAGTCAAGTCTGCACACCAATCGGAGGAGATGTGTCGATTCTTCCCCCATTGTACCAACCCACATTGCCATTTCAAGCACCCCGACATGCCACTTTGCCGCAACGGCGCCGGTTGCACCACCGAAGGGTGCAAGTTCACACATATCCAGACGGCCTGCAAGTTCAACCCTTGCATGAACCCGAGTTGTCATTACAAACATGCGGAAGGCCAGCGTGGGCCTATTCCGGACACGGTATGGACACCAAAGCATATTAGTGAGCGCAAGTTTGTGGAGGATGAGGATATGCCCGAAGAGCTGATTAAGCCGGAGACCGGTGAAGATGTTTCTCAAAATCAGGAGCTTACAGCATGACTCCGACTTAATTGAAGTTGACGAACCTTTGTTTTGTCGAGAAGATGGCTGTGTGCGAGCAATATCTTGTACAATTTGAATTGTGATGATGAATGGCTGGTTGGGGAGGGCGTTCATAGTTTGATGCATTTTGCTATTCTCGATGTTTTCTCGGTTCGTTTATCTATCTGTACATAAAATATCCCCCAGGGCCCCTGATATGGAAAAGAAGAACACAAAGCGGATTCACTTATCAAGCGAATATCTCCTATATAATCCGTAGAGACCATAAAACACTTTCCTAGTACTTATTGGTGGATGTATCACATGCATTGTTGAACTATTTGTATGTAGAAGACGATAGACCGATAAGCCGATAAGCCGATAAGCCGATAAGCCGATAAGCTATGTAAGCATTCCGTGCATCTCCTTTACTAAGGAATTTGCCTTCCGCGGACTACATCACGCTTCAGCGCATCGCTTCCCTGAAATTCGCTGCGATGCGGTTATTGACCGCCAATGGTCTTAAAACAAGGCAACATGCACTGGTCACTACAAGACTCCAGTACCGTGCCTACCACGTTGCCATCATTGGGGGTGGCATCACTGGACTCACATCAGCATACTACCTGTCGAAGAACCCCGATGTCACCGGTATTACGATTTACGAAAAATCTCCTCGCCTTGGAGGTTGGATGAGATCTGAGCGTGTCCCAGTTAAAGGCGGCGATGTGCTATTCGAATACGGTCCTCGTACGATAAGATGCTCAGACGCGCTTGGACCTACTTGGCGGATGGTAAATGCTCTTCAATTGAACACTGTGACCCTCGATACGAGAATATCCAATGACTTTTTTCTGGCCCGAAGGCTAAATCTTTAGGCTTAGAGGATGAAGCGATTTGGACCCCCAAATGGCATCCTGCCGCATCCAATCGTTATATCTATTACCCGGATCGTCTCGTCCGCCTGCCAACCCCACGTCCAGGACACAGTTTTTGGGCTAACCTCAAAGAACTCGTTGGAACAATCTACAGAGAACCTCTTTTCAAGACAGTCATACCGGCCTTGCTTCTTGAGAATTCAAAACCGCCACGACCAATGGACGAATGGCACCGGGACGAGTCTGTCGCAAGCTTCATATCGCGAAGATTTTCTCCAGAAATCGCAGACAATATTGCTTCAGCTGGAATCCATGGAATATACGCGGGAGATATTGATAGGCTGAGTGCCCAGACTCTTCTGGGATCTCTACGCAACATGGACGATGGTATCCTTATGGGCATGCTTAACAGAGCCTTGACCGGGAGAGAAATCAGATTAACGGATGATGTCATGGCTGAGGGAATTAGTCGAAATCTGTATTTGCAAGAAGTGGGTGAAGATGAGGGTCGTATATCTGAGGAGAAGTTCAGTGCCCGGGCCAAAAGCTCGGCCACCCTCACATTCAAGCAAGGAACACAGCAGCTTGTGGACGCGATGGCTGCCTATCTGAAGAAAAGCAAAATTGTCCGAATCAAAACAGATTCAGAAGTTCAAGCAATGAGCTCACTGGCAAAGCTTGAAAAGCTTCAGGTAGGATCTTCCAACTGGTACACAAGTGCCCTATAATTTGCAGACTAACCTGAAATCCCGATTCTTACAGATTACTTCTCGTCAAAGCGGTGGTGGTAGCAATCGTGCGACATATGACCGTGTCATTGCCTCCATTCCATCACCTGCATTGGCCAACATCCTTGAATCAGCCAACACGAACCACCCGGGTCAGTCTCTTGCCCACGAAACCATCAGAAAACTCAAGTTGCATAACTATGCGGTTACTGTCATGGTTGTCAATCTTTATTATGACAATCCCGATATTCTCCCCGTCACCGGCTTTGGTTATTTGATCCCTCGCTCAGTACCACACGAAAATAATCCAGATTGTGGACTGGGGGTTCTTTTCGCAAGTTCCTCTAGTCATGGTTGTCCCACCTCCATGTCCCCTGACGTGGATCAATTCGTTTCTCAAGATAATGCGCCGGGAACTAAGATTACAGTCATGCTCGGTGGCCACTATTGGGATGGTTGGAAGGATACTGATTACCCTAATCACGAAACTGCCGTGGAGATGGCCCGCGCCATGCTTGAGCGCCAAATTGGAATCAAAGAGGCCCCCAGCGTTGCACGAAGCAGCCTTCAAAAGAATGCCATCCCTCAATACCTCGTAGGGCACCTTGACCGCATGTATGATCTGTCCGCGACAGTGAAGGATGAATTCAACAGACAACTCATTGTTGCCGGGAACTGGTACACCGGAGTTGGTGTCAATGATTGTGTTCGACAAGGTCTTCTTGCTGCAACATCCTGTATGAAAGGTAACAAGCCCCTACCCAAAGATCACGACTATACTCTTGATAACGCCATGGGTTGGGACTTGATTGGCGGAATTCCAACAGCACCGGTGAAGTATTCATCAAATAAGTAGCTCCTAAATTCTACTAGACACTTTGCACCAAGATGCACAGGTCTGTCGTGTGTACATAGTATATTTCCAAAAATGTAACATAGAAATTTGAACATCAATGTTTCTAAGATAGGCCTTCATATTCCCGATTTGACCGTAAGTATCGGGGGACAGGCCACAGGGCCTTGAAGCCCCTGTTGTATTCTCCTAATGAAGGGTTTCCGATGCATTCATTGGTTCTTCATCTTGACACCCAGGCTATGCACTTAAAAGCCAGCTGGGATGGATAAAACTGGATACGGAAATACTGTCCGCATGGTTCAAAGTCGTTCGAATGCCATATTTGTGTATTGATATAAGCAGAGTTTCCTTGAAGTTCGCAACTTATTCAACTCGCATTGAGTCGCAGATGGTGATGGGTTTATAGCTCAGGGATGGTGCGACTAGTATGTCGAAGTGCCCAAGTGCCCATAGGCCTTGCCGCGTGCAACCATTCTGTCGTTAACTTCAAGTGAAAATCGAGCGGGAAGCAAGACTGTAATTATGAGAGTATCCCGGAAGAAAAGAGAAAGCAGGGTTCTCATGCTTTTTCCTGGGCATCTTCATCCTTCGAATCTCCATTTGAGTCGAATCCGAGTGTTTCGAGTTGTCGAACCAGTTCGTGGATCTTGATGACCTTCTCCAGCTGCTCGGGCAGCAAGGCCTCACCCTGGTTCTTTTTGTCGCGCAGGTCTCGTGCCTGTCTGAGCTTCTTTTTGAGGTTGCGTGCTTTCTTTTCCTTCTCTGCCTCCGGATCGACGGGCTCCTCCTGCTTCTCGGGCTCGGTGGGCTTTTCGTCCTTTTTGGCGGGCACACGCCAATTGTCGGATCCAGAGCCCGTTTTAACTGAGGCCTCGGCTTCCTTTGCTTGACGTTTCGCCTCGCGGCGCTTTGCGTTTTTGTTGCTGGCAGCCGTGGCGTCTGCCGCGGCAGATTTGTCGTCCCCACTGCTCAATGCCTCTGCACCCGGCACCCCGCCTTTTCCACGATTTTTCCACGCAGCGGCGGCACGATTCTTGTAAAGTTCGACATCCTCTGGGGGCTTGTAGCCAGGGCGGACACGAATCTCTCGACGTTTGGAGCCATCTGCACGGACCGATGAGGGGATGTAGCTTGCACCGGTTGCATCGGTGGTGATTCCGGCTTTAGAGACGTTGGAGGACATGGTGAATGGTAAATGGAGGCTGAAGAGCAGAACACAAAACGAAAGAAAAAGAAAAAGTAAGAAACAATAGAAAGAATTTAGATATAGGAAGAGCTCACAGGGGGCGACTCTCCTGAGCTCGCCCACTCGAATCAATCGAATGTCGGAAAAAGAAACAATGCAAACTTGAAGATGTACGGATGGCCGGAGTAGTCAGTGTTGACGGGCCAATCAGCGAACCGGGAATTCCCGCAGCTTTTCGTCCTGCGAACTTCCATTCCTTCTCACTCTCTCTTTCATCTTCAATACCCCAGATCTCCCTTTGCCCTCGGTTGTGTTCAACACTTTCCTTACCGTCACAATGGCCGGCGTATGTCACTCCCATTTCCAATGGTGCTTCGCGCCGCGCAAAACTCCCTTGCTAACAGCGCATGACAGATCTCCAACGCTATCTACCAGCACGTCTCCCCACCCTCGATCGGATGGTCGCAATTGTCGCCTTCAAGTCTAACTGTGATATTTGCTACGTGTTTAGGACCCTCTTCCGCAAGAATGCCGTCTACCTGACCGCTATCTTCGCCGGTGCCTTCGCTTTCGAGCTGTGCGTTATATCCGTGAACCCCCCGAGGCGTACATTACCACTGACCCAAAGCTTTTTACGATACAGTTCCTTCGACACTGCCTCCAACAAGATCTGGGACTCCTGGAACGCCGGCGTATGTTCCCCCGAACCTGCCCTCTCTTCCCTATATCTCCCCTGGGCTCTACCGAGACGACCCGATAACATCCTCGCTAACTGATTATAGCGCCAATGGAAGGACATCAAGCCCCGCTACCTTGTCGCTGCTGAGGAGGAGGATGATGATTAGATGAACAACCGGAACCGGGGGTGACATCTACTGTGTAGATTTTACAAGTGGTTTAAGGGGAAGCAGAAGCAGGAAAAGCGATCAACTGGATTCCTCATTATTACCCATTCCAGCCAGCCGCGAGTTTGTCCGCGAGTATGTACGCGATAGAGCCTTTTTTATATTTACATTGGAAATTTGTATTCTGACTCGGGAGAAATGATGTGTTAATATTGACACTTGACCATATGTACGTGCTCCGTAAAAGATGTGGCTGCTCGGGGAGGAGCGTGGATCGTCTGTGGCGTTTGGGAGCGAGACCGCTCCGACGATGTCATAACGAAAAATGCTTGCAAAATGGGTCGTTCCTCCCTCTTGTCCCTAATTGTAACATTTATCTCCGTCAAGACTTTCCTTGTTCTTCTTCTTCGGAATCCCTGCATTTCAACATATTTTCGTGGATCACTGTCTGGTCCTCGACCGCCTCTTAATAAATCTGTAAGGTCTGACCTACCTGTGTGCATTCGATCCACATCTTGACGATTCTCCCCCCACTACAAATCCTCGGTGAGGTTGACTCGCAATCAATCCACCAAAAATCGCCTTCTTCTCAACTTCCTGGAGACTGACTTTCTGACAGAGCTATATATACAGGCCTTGTATGTTTGTTGCTCTTTAAAACCCACCAAGTGCGCCTAAAAACCTTCCCGATCTCACACTTGGCCGAGCGGCCCCGACCCTCTACCTCCGCCCGAGAGTTCTAAGCCATGCTCATGTCCACAGAATGTGAGAAAGTCCTCGGCGATGGCCTCTTGCGATTACCAGCCCAGCACAACTACCGATACAGCCCACAGGCAGAGAGGGATCTCCTTGAACTACTCTTCCGATCACTTGTAGGGCATAATGAGGAGCTGATACATCACCTGTTTCCCGAGGGTGTGCCCACCGGAGCGTGGAAACTTGCTGAAGCTCAAGGAGCTAGGGAAGGAGCTGAATACACCGAAGCTGCGCGAGGAAAGCGATGCGGCCACATCTTCCGTGCTGGGGAAGCTACCTACCGATGTATAACCTGTGCCGCGGACGAGACCTGTGTGTTGTGTAGCCGATGCTTCGATGCATCTGATCACACGGGACACCAGTATCAGATCTCCCTCTCATCTGGTAACTGCGGCTGCTGTGACTGCGGTGACGACGAGGCTTGGCGACTGCCACTTTTCTGCGCAATCCATACCGACAGTGGTAATGCCAAGGGCAAAGAGCGCGCTCAGCGTCAGTTGCCCGCGGACTTAGTAGCTTCTATTCGTCTCACGATATCACGTGTATTAGATTACTTCTGTGATGTAATTTCTTGTTCTCCCGAACAACTGCGTCTACCCAAGACTGTTGAAGGTATCAAGCAAGATGAAGAATCATCACGATTGTGCCCTGACTGGTCAGATGCGGGTGACCAGGCAGAGGAGGAGCCCGAATTTGCACTTTTGTTGTGGAATGATGAGAAGCATACTATCCGAGATGTCGCCCACCAAGTGAGCCGCGCTTGCCGTGAACGAGATAGCTTTGGTGTTGCACGAGCTCATGAGACCAACGATATGGGCCGAAGTGTTATCAAGCATTCGAAAGATTTGCATAGATTGTTAGCTGTGTCGAAGGTCATCGAGGAGATCAAGGTCACAGTCACGATTCGATCTGCACGCGACACATTCCGAGAGCAGATGTGCGCAACACTTGTTGAATGGCTAGCGGATATCGCGGGAGGCAGTATTCTGGAGGATAATGAAATTTTCCGCCAAATAATCTGTGAAGAACTACTCGTTCCCTGGCGGAAAGGCAGTGGAGCTTACAATGCGGAAATTGGCATGAAGGGCATTGATGACCATGAGAGAGCGGATAATCTTGGTGGCCGCACTTTCATGCTCAGCCTTCCCACTCACGGCAATCTGATTCTACAAGCCGATGATGAGGAGGACGAAGATGACGAGGACGAGGATGCTGTTGATGAGACTATTGAGGCCGACGACGATGAAGATTATGGAGAAGCTCACGACGATGCCGACGACGAAGATGATGATATGGACATGGAACTCACTCGTCTGCAAGCCGAAGCCGATGGAGACGGCGACGAGGACATGGATATGGATATGGGTGCTGCAGGAGAAGAGTTTGGGCCAGATGAGCTCGCTATAGCGCACCGTATTTTAGCAGGCTTGACTGGCATGCGACCACCACCCCCGGAGCCCGTCGCCGAGGAAACAGAAGAGGAGGAAGAGCAGTCACAACAGGAGCGGTCAGGCTCAACTCCTCGTGATACTGAGAGCCAGACGCCCGACCCCAATAGCTTCGTTTCCATCCCACGAACCCCGTCGGGAGCGATAAAACCAAAGCCGGGACGAACAGAAGGTCATTGGCAAGTCCGGCCCCCCCTTCCGGCCCCTGGCGAAAAGGTTGCCGCATATGAAGATCTGTGGCAACGAACTCGTCTGGATTGGTTGATTCTATATGACTTGAGACTTTGGAAGAAGACTCGCACCGACCTGCGGGACCTATACATCAGCACCGTTGTCAATGTGCCTCAGTTCAAGCGCATTATGGGCCTGCGCTTGTCTGCACTATACACGGCTCTAGCCCAGCTTTACCTGGTTGCGGATCGTGAACCAGACCACTCCATTGTCAACCTTACACTGCAACTTTTGACGACACCCTCCATTACTGAGGAGATTGTGCTTCGTGGGAATTTCCTCACTAAAGTAATGTCTATCCTCTACACATTTTTGACGACAAGACAGGTAGGAGAACCACAGGCTGTCAATCCTAATGCAACCTTGGCATTCGATGCTGGCTCTGTAACCAATAGACGTCTGTATCATTTCTTCCTTGATCTCCGCTATCTCCTTCAATCCGAATACGTGCAGCATCGTGTACGGACGGAAGAGCAATACTTGCCTCAGTTCTTGGATCTTGTGAAACTCTCGCAGGGTATCTGCCCAAACGTTCGTGCGGTTGGTGAGCACGTGGAATATGAAACAGATGCTTGGATCAGTGCTTCCATTCTCATGCGCGAGATCAACCGCCTCTGTCGACAGTTCTGCGAGGCGTTCAGAAACCCTGAAATTGATAACGGGCAGAATCTTCTGCGTGCAATCAAGACCACAACGGTGACTGCAATCGTACACTCTGCAGGAGTGGAACGCAAGCGCTTTGATCAAGCCGAGATCAAAGATGAGGTTCGATTCAAGACACTGTCTCCATTTGACTTTGAGGTCGGTTCCTCTGGCCAGATTCCCTGCCATCGCGTGGTGGAATTTGTTGTCGAGAAGGGCTCAATCAGTTTCCATCATGCTCTCCACTACACCCTTTCATGGCTTATTGAGTGTGGTCGCGATGTGAGCAGCGGAGTCATTCGCAACGTTCTCCTTGAGGCTGCCCAAGAAGCCAGGAATGAGCTACATGCTGCCAAAGCAGCCGACGACACTAAAATTGACGATGGTCTCCTGGCCCTTGGGCCCGAAGATCTGCTTTTGGTCATGTTCGACTATCCTCTGAGAGTGTGCGCTTGGCTTGCTCAGATGAAAGCTGGAATGTGGGTCCGCAATGGCCTCAGTCTCCGCCACCAGATGTCACAATATCGTGGAGTTTCTTCCCGCGATTTCGCCTATTATCGGGATATCTTCCTTCTGCAGACTGCCCTGGTGACATGTGACCCGAGCAAGGTTCTTGCTTCTATCGCGCATAGATTCGGGGTTACCGATTGGATGGCTCGCAATTACTTGCCTCGTCCTGGCTTTGAGGATACTCAGATCGTCGATGTTGCCGAAGAGTTCGTCCACCTGTTGGTCATTCTGTTGACCGACCGCACCTCCTTGACGGCCATTGATGATAGCACCCACATGACCAAGGAGAACATTAGCCGAGACATTGCCCACGTTCTGTGCTTCAAGCCACTCTCCTTCTCCGATCTTTCAACCCGCTTGAGTGACAAGCTGCTTGAATCAGACGAGTTCCAAGATGTGCTGGAAGAAGTCGCCAACTTTCGTCCTCCGGAGGGCATGAGTGACTCTGGAACCTTTGAGCTGAAGCCAGAATACCTTGATCTGGTGGATCCATACAGTGCACACTATACAAAGAACCAGAGAGATGAGGCAGAGAGCATCTACAGGGATTGGATAGCCAAGAAGACTGGCAAGAAGGCCTCTGACATTGTATATGAGCCAAAGCTTCGAACCATCAGCTCTGGCGTTTTCTCTGATCTGCCAAGTTTCACTGGAACTATGCTTTTTGCACAGCTCGTCCATCAGTGCCTTGAGTATGTCATCTTCGCAAAGGAGTGCACTCCTTCAATCCCGCCTACTCGTGTCGAGACTTTCCTTCAGGTGATACTGCATCTTATTCTTGCTGCGGTGCTTGAGGACGAGACCCAAGACGACAGCATGGAGACCGAACAGGAAAAATCCTTCAACCTGCATGCCCTTTCAAAATCCAGGGAGATTAAGGCTGGTAACTTGACGATCGTCGGTCTTCTGGAGAAGATCTCAGTGACCAACGAGTTTACGGCATGTGGGCCTAAGATCCGTCATATTCTCAAGCGTCTGTGGCAAAAACGTCCCCGCACCTTTACTTCTGCAACTGCTTCTCTTAAATTCCCATTTGACCGCATCGATACAAACTCACCTGCGATTGACATCGATAATGAGAAGGAACTTAAAAAGAAGCAGGCTGCGGAGAGACAGGCGCGAGTGATGGCTCAATTCCAGCAGCAGCAACAAAACTTCCTGAACAGTCAAGGTGATATTGACTGGGGCGAGGAAGACCTCAGCGATTTGGGATCTGAGACCGAGGCTGCACCTGAAACCAAGGTCTGGAAATACCCCAGTGGGACCTGTATCTTATGTCAGGAAGAGACCAGTGATTCAAGATTGTATGGTACCTTTGCATTGTTACAGGAAAGTACTATTCTGCGACAGACCGATATCAGGGACCCTGATCGAATTCGCGAAGCAATCAAGACTCCCTGCAGCTTGGATAGATCTGCCGAGGACATTCGTCCGTTTGGAGTTGCTGGAGAGAACCGAACCACAATTCGGCGGTTGGATTCATCGGGTGGAGAAGTCATCAGTGAAAAAGTAGGCTTGAGCAAGGGTTTCAACCCAAAGACTACCTTACGCGGACCAGTAACAACTGGCTGTGGGCACATCATGCACTACTCCTGCTTTGAGGTCTATTATGCAGCCACACACAGACGGCACAGCCAACAAATCGCCCGCAACCACCCCGAGAACACCGGGCTCAAGGAATTTGTGTGTCCGTTGTGCAAAGCCCTTGGTAATGCATTCCTGCCAATCACCTGGAAGGGTAAGGAGGAATCTTACCCCGGGGCCTTGGCGACGTCTTCCTCCTTTGACGATTGGATGAACAAGGGTCTCAAGAACTCATTGAACCAGTCGCAGAATTTCCCTGTCCTCATGGTCGAGAAAGACAAGGGCTATCCGCAAACCTACACTGATTTGTTTGTTGAATACCTTTCAAAATCACTGGTTCCTCCACTGGCTTCCAAGGTCGCTCAACTCATAGCACCCTCTTCAATCCCATCGATTACCCAATCGGTGCCCAGCCAGTTCGTTTCCAACAATGTGCGCATTGATATTCCTGGGCTCTTCCCTGGCTCAGAAGAAATCTCCCCATCAAGTCCTCTCCAGCAAGCTCCCGGTCCGCATACTCCCATGACTGAGCTACTCCAGATTTATAAGCGTCTGAAGAAAACCATCAAGATGAACCATATCAACTCGATCTTCAACAATAGCCCTGATACAATCAACAATGATGACTTGGTTCATACCGACTCCCTGATCCGAAGCTTCGGTTTCAGTATCTCCGCGGTCGAGATTGCCCAACGTGGTGTTGAGTCGGAACCTGGATCTACTCTTTTGGATAAAATCCCACCACTGACGCTGACACATCTTCGTGTTCTGGCTGAGACAGCGCTGACATACGCCGCTGTTGGAATTGTCTCCTCGCGCAACAACACGAAGAGTCGCCCGGCTCTGGAGTTCCAAGAGATGCATCGACAGAAGATCTGTCAGCTTCTCGTCGGGCATCCTTGCCTGAGCGGTACACCACTGCTGAATGATGTCCGGAATATTGAACCCCTGCTTGCTATGGATACATTTGTATTCCTCGCAGAATGCTCCATTTCCTTGCTGCCGGTTCTCAACATTGAAATGCCCCATCTGATCCAGATGTGCTACGTTGCTGAGATTGTCAAGGTTGCTGTCACATTCATTCTTTGGCCATTGGGATTGAAAGAAGAGATTGCCAGCCAGGGAGAGACCACTTTCACTGATGACGAGCTTTCAACTGCGCGCTACGATGTGACTAAACACTTCTTTGACTCGATCGTCTCCGAGCTTAGAGCAAACTCCGTTGGGCGCGCCGAGGGCTCCTCGTGGCCCGCAGCAAGTGGATATGTCAAGGATGGAGAAGAGTCAGCAACCCCAGCTGTCATCATTGCTCTGCGCCGCCTCGTTTCGAGCTATGCTCTTACCTTCCTGCGCAAGGCTGTTATTCTTCTAAATGTCCAGTACGGTGTTGATTTCCCCAACACTGGTTTCGCTGATGTTGGCTCATCAGAGCTTGACAGACTTACCAAGGTCCTGCATCTGCCTTCCCTTGACGAGATCTTGATGACCATCAATCCTGCACGCACAAGTACCAGTTCCTTCGATGCTATAATCTCCGGATGGATATTCCACTGGAATGCATCGCGCTCGGGTATCCGCTTCGATGATCACCGCTTGTGGCCCAGCCTTCCACACCCGGCTATTTTCGAACTGGTCGGCCTGCCTAAATACTTCGACAGCTTGATCGAAGAAGCAAACCGGCGCCGTTGCCCCAGTTCCAAGAAGGAACTCAGCGACCCCAGCATTTGCCTTTTCTGCGGTGACATCTTCTGCTCCCAGGCAGTGTGCTGCATGCACAACAAGCTGGGTGGCTGTAACCAACATGTTAAGAAGTAAGAATCTCCCAACCATGAATCCCTATTTGGTTTCTTTTTTTCTCTCTCTCTCTCGGAAAACTAACACTCAAAACAGATGTGGCAAAAACATTGGTCTATTCATAAACATCCGCAAGTGCACAGTCCTCTACCTCCATAACCAAAATGGATCCTGGCACTACGCCCCCTATCTGGACCGCCACGGAGAAGTAGACCCCGGTCTCCGACGCAACCGCCAACTTATTCTTAACCAAAAACGTTACGACAGGCTGCTGCGTGATGTCTGGTTATCTCACTCCATCCCCGCCACCATCAGCCGCAAACTAGAGTCTGAAATCAACAATGGTGGATGGGAAACGATTTAATGAATTTCATCGGCGAAAGAAAATTATTGCTGTTTCTGTTATCTGTTTCATCCACCTCATTCTGGTTACGATATAACTATGGAGATATTCTGGTTCGGTGATGGTTTGGGTCGGTGATTGTTTGATTGTTTGATGGTTTAATCTTTATTTTTGCCCTTCTATTTGGCCTTCATGATTGTTGTCAATTTTGGCGCTGTATTTTTGATGAGACGCACACTACATTCGAGTGTTTTTCATTCTCACTCAGTTAGGGTGTCAGTCCGACTGCTCTCGATGGGTGTCAAGGTGGGTTGAGAAGCTGGTTAGTTTTACACATGATTGTCTTATGCCAAGCCCGTCCTACCTCCCAGCTGTAGTAGTGTAGTAGTAAGGGTGCCGCAGAACAAATCAGGACGCTAGTTCTGTAGAACGCTCTACCGATGTTCATGAAAAACTTACACATGAATATGCGCCCATTTAAAGAAACAATTTATCAATCAAATACCTATAGATCGTATCGTTCTTCAAGGTTCTTTCTATCTTGGTACGTTTTCCCCCAACCCCCACGCGATACTTGAATTAAACAACTTCACGTACTGATAAGACAAACCTTATCGCGCGCGCCAAGATCACGCTCATGCTAAAACTGACGTCTGCCAATGACAATTTTAAACCTCAAGTCACAATCATGAACAACGAGCAGTTCCGACGGCTGCTAGCCGATAATTCCTCCTCGGCCAAGTCTGGAGACAAATCCTCACCCTCATCCCGAAATGCAGCACCCGGCAGCGCAACGCCAGGCGGCGGGTTACTCGGTTCGCGCATGCGATCCAACATTCCTATGACCCCGTACGTATCTCTCCCCCCCAGCAAGAGTATCGCCATAGAGACCTTGCTAACTGCAGTACTTCTCAACCTCACAGACGCGCTGTAACAGGCGTCGATTTTGCGCGCCAACTCGCAGAGCAGCGCCGCGAGGGAGGCGACCGACCCACGAAACGATTCAAGTCCTCCGCCGCACCAAAAGGCTCCAAGTTAGCAGCCGGATACCAAGATCGCGCCCAGCTGCGCAATGCAGCTGCCGAAGAAGAAAAGGAAGATGAGCTCTCGCAGCGCATCAAAGCCCTAGAAGACATGGTGAAACTAGGTCAAATCGACCAAGCCACATTCGACAACTTGCGAAAAGAACTTGGTGTCGGCGGTGATACTGGAAGCACACATATGGTCAAAGGTCTTGATTATGCGTTGCTTCGCCGAGCTCGTGCTGGTGAGGATGTCTCACAGGCCCCCGAGAAACCTGAGCCCTCGCCAGCAGACGAGGCGCTTGTCGGCGAAGATGCGGAGGAGGCATTTGAGCGTTTGATGGAGGAGAAGGGACAGGAGGAGGTACAAGCTGCACCGAAAGAGCAGAAGGAGAAGAAAAAGGGCACGATGGCGCCTCCGCCGGCGCGCAAGAAGACAAGGGACGAGATTCTACAAGAACTGAGGAGTAAGCGGGCTGCCGCGAGTGTGCCTGCCCCGCCGCCTGAGTCGGTGCTAGGAGCCAAGTTCAAGAAACTTGGGGATGGAAGACCGGAGAAGAAGCGGTTCGTGGAGACGGATGAGAGGGGGAGGAGGCGGGAGGTCTTGCTTATCACTGATGCAGAGGGCAAGACGAAACGGAAGACGCGTTGGCTTGATAAGCCTGGTGAATATGTTAGGCCTGATGCGATGCCGATGCCCGATAAAGATGCGAAACCGCTTGGAATGGAGGTCCCGGCTGAGATTGCGGCCAAGATTGCTGCTAATGCTGCTGCACTGGAAGAGGAGGACGATGGTGATATCTTTGCGGATGTTGGCGCGGATTACGATCCTCTTGCTGGCATCGAGGATGAAGAAGACTCCTCATCTGATGAGGAGGGAGAGTCGAAAGATACGACCAAGGCGGCACAGAAAGAGGAGAAGGCCTCTACAGAAAAGGATGGCCAAATCCCTGGGACCGAAGCACCTTCCTCCAAGCCTCGCAACTACTTTGCCACCGGTTCTTCTTCCGAGGCTGTTGAGGAGCAGCCAGATGATCGTTCAAACCCTCTCACCAAAGATCCCACTATTCTCGCCGCGCTCAAGCGAGCAGCTGCTCTCCGGCAGGCCTCGCCGTCCGCTGCAGACGAGGGCGAGTCCACCGAGTCCTCACTGCGGCAAAAGAAGTTCCTCGAGGAAGCTCGACGACGGGATGCCATGGATGCTGCGGATATGGATCTCGGGTTCGGAGGCAGCCGGAACGAGGATGATGAAGATGATGAAGCTGTGTTGCTTGATTTTGAGGACTCGGGTCCCAAGAAGCGAAAGCGTGGGCCTAAGAAGAAGAAGGGCGACAAGGACAGTGTGGATGATGTGATGCGTGTGTTGGAAGGACGAAAGAAGGAGTCTGGCTAGGCATAAAGCTATTCACTCTATACCCACCTTTCTTTTTACTTTACACACATATTAATACCTCCCCCCCATCCATGCTATATAATTCCTGCCACAAGATCTGAAGACCAAACATGTAGAAACTTGACGGAGTTTTGCACTCGGAATTGACAGATAGTTGCCACTTGGGCGTAGAGGTACGTACTATAGTACATTATCAAGCTTTAGAAGGGCTTCTAGCTAGTTCCGAGTACTACTGGTATGTTCTACATAGTACGGAACTCAATGTTCATCCTGAGCACGTCTATACTGGCATTCCTATCTCCAGGATCGATCGAGCCTTGGATTTTCTGCTCGTGTATCTCAAATGTTATGATTGAGAGACACTCATCGATGATCCTCCCTCTACTAGTGTTTCTGCGCAGCTGCCTCCCGGCAAAGGTTTCATCTAGATGTCTACTCATCTGGTCCACGGCACAATTCCGAGCCCTAAACGGAGTCTTCCTAAACTGTCATAATTTATACTTTCTCGCACTCAAGTTTCCGGGGAAATCAAGAAGCCTGAAATGGCAAAGTTTGTCTAGATGGGGAAGTCATACCTCGTACTAAGCCACATTCAGCGAGCACAAGCATCTGCTTTGTATTTTGCCATTTTGGGAAGGGGTGTACAACGCGTTTCTCTCACTTGGTTTTGGGTATAAATACTGTTTTCTTTTCCTCTTTTCTTTTCTTCTTCTTCCCTCCTCCACACTCCACCTTCCATCTCGTCCTTCACTTCCTTCATCAACCTTCCCTCTCTCCACATGTCATCTAGTCCTTCCCATCCTTCATCAACCTTATAATTCTTTACTATTTTTCACTACCCTTCATCAACTTTCTTTTTATCTTTCATCCAACCCATCCAGGTAAGCCCCATCTTCCCATCACATCTCAACATCACGTCGACCTTGAGCTTCCTATATCTCATTCAACATGTTCATGTCCCTCTTGTTATTGTCATTCCACTTACTCTTCTTGACCATTCCCTTTCACCCTTGTTGACCTTAACTGATATATCTGCTTTAGATACGTACGAACTTCACAGTGCCTTGTTGCATGGTCTGTGACACATCTTTGGATGCTCCAGGGCTCTGGAATTGATCTTAATTTCAGGTGAGAACTCTAGCGATTACCCCAAAGCCTCCATTTGGACTGTTGGTGTTGCCGCTTCAGCTGGACGGTAAAGTCCAGGCTGCTTGCCCTTCTGGTCTGGGACCTCTTGACTCGCCCGCGTTCGTTCTTATTCTTAATTAGAGTCAATGTCCCCTTACTCACCTCCCCCTTCACGTCGTCATGATGAGTGGAAGAACTCACCAGCAATTTGCTGACGGAGGGAATATTTCATTACAGGTCATCTTCAAATCCAGCCATACATAGAATGCGTTTCTTCAGAGCCAATCAATCAGGTGAGAACTCCAGCGATTACCCCAAAAGCCTCCACTTGGACTGTTGGCGTTGCCGCTTCAGCTGGACGGTAAAGTCCAGGTTGCTTGCCCTTCAGGCCGGGGCCTCTTGGTCCGCACTAGGATCAATGCCCCCTTATTCACCTTCCCCTTTACATCGTCATGACGAGCCACCAGTAATTTGCTGACGGAGGGGATATCACAACACAGGTCTTCTTCTATTTCAGCCCTACATGGCATATGTCTGAATAAATCAATCAGGTGAGAACTCCAGCGATTTCCCTAAAGCCTCTACTTGGACTGTTGGCGTTGCCGCTTCAGCTGGACGATAAAGTCCAGGTCGATTGCCCTTCAGGCCGGGGCCTATTGGTCCATAGGATCAATGCCCCCTTATTTACCTCCCCCTTTACATCGCCATGACGAGTGGAAGAACTCACCAGCAATTTGCTGACGGAGGGAATATTACAACACAGGTTTTCTTCTCTTCTAGCCCTCCATGGCATATATCTCTTCCTCATAATCGATCAATATCAGGTGAGAGCTCCAGCGATTTCCCAAAGCCTCCACTTGGACTGTTGGTGTTGCCGCTTCAGCTGGACGGCAAAGTCCAGGTTGCTTGCCCTTCAAGCCGGGGCCTCTTGACCCGCCCGCGCTCGTAGGGTCAACGCCCCCTTATTCACCTCCCCCCTTTACATCGTCAGGACGAGTGGAAGAACTCACCAGCAATTTGCTGACGGAGCACCAATTTTTTAGGTTTATTTTCCACGCCCCCATACACGGCGGGCTTGTCCAGTATCTCAGCTTGACTCTTGAGCAGTTTTCCAAGAGTAAGGACCTTCGGTGATGGAAATGGATGTGCTATGCTACATGGGTCCTATCATTTCCTTGTCATGAATTGCACTCATGCAGCTGAGGCTTGGGTGTGGGGGATCACATACTTGCGTGCTGACGCGCCTTTCCGTTTGTTGTTCTCCTCTCTTGTTCTTTTTCTTCTTTCTTTCTTCTTAACCCAGATTTGGTTATCTCATTGAGTGAACGCCTTCCTTGTGGATCGACGTGCCTCGTAAAATTCCTGCGGTGAGAAGTCCTCCAGTTCTAAGCATTTGCTAAATGAGTATCGACTAGTATGCACTCAGGTCGAGTGAGATCAAGCGGAACCAGCTTAGGATAAAAGGATTGATTCACTAGAAAAACGGACATGCGATCGAGGGCAGGTCATAATACCCCCATGCATGTACTATATACTAGTACTCAGTGCTTACTGCACCGAGGCTGCCCAAAGGATACCTGAAGGATTGAAGAGGAAGAGAGAGAGCCATTACATAGCTTCAGGATGACTCAGTTGGGGGCACATTTGGCGGAGAGAATGGCAACTTCGTCTCCAATGGCGTGCGGGCGATCCTTGAAATGGAGCTCAAGGTGGGGAATGATCGCTGCCTTCATCTGCTCATAATTGGGGTCTTCCTTGAACCAAAAGCCAACTAGAACCTCGGCCGCTTTTTGACATCTCTCCGCCAGATCCTCCTCAGGAAAGGCACAAAAAGCATTGACACGGAATGTTTCAATTTGTCCAAACCCGTGCTCGGAGAACACCTTAGCTGCGGTATGCAGGAGATACCCCTGGTGATCCACACGCGTGTTTTCAGCACTTAGGGGAGCGCAAACATCGTTCAGCAATTTCACGAGCTGATTGTCCGGTGCACCTTGAACAATAATAAGCTGGGCATCTGGGTTGGTAATGTCTGCAACTCTTGTCATTTCTCGGAGTGACTTTTCTAAGTCATCCACATAATGCATCACCCACATTGCGACGACAGCATCGAATTTTCCATCCGGGAATGGAATATTCTCCGCAGATCCAACACGGACCTCAACATTTTGCGCATCTTTCACTTGACGAGAGTTGCGCTCCTGATTAGGTTCAATTGAATATGCGTTACCTCCACGTTGGGCGATGGCGATAGGCAGCTCTGCAGATAAAATTAATTAGCTTCGGAGCCTTTCTAGAACCAAAGCTGAACAAACTTACTTCCATAACCGCTTCCCACATCCAAAATATCTTTGTTGTTCTTCAGCAAGTCCAGCACGGCGTCAAATTCATCTCGAATCAGTCTCTCCGCGAAGGGGCCCCAGGAACCTTCGCTCAGCGGATGTGGCCCACGATATGACGTCGGAAGGGGATACGGCCCCATCAGGGCGTGGTCCACAGTCTTCTTGGCAACGATAAAGTAGTGTTCTTGGATCTCATTCTCGTATGGTTGATGTTCAGTAAAAGAGAAGAACTTCTCTACTTGTATCTCAAAGCCGGCCCTTTGGAACAGATCCCGCCATCCCTCCTTGGAGTACAAAGTCCCAAGAACTTTCCTACCCATGAATGGAAGCTGCGCATGTCGAACAACCTGTCCCTTGGGATCATAAAGACTCTCATCCTTGATGAGGCTTGTGCTTGGTATGGTTCCCAGAACGAGAATGCCGTCCTTGCTTAGCCAGTCCGAAAATTTGAACATCATGGAATATGTGTCACTGTGCGAGAGTTGAAACAAAGAGAAAATCGCAAAGATCGCCTCAAACTTGGTTGTAGGCTCAAAAGACAACATATCTTCTCTTTCAAACCGACCGGGTACTTGTTTCTTGGCGATGTCGACCATTTTCTGCGAGACATCGATGCCATAGACATCATGACCAGCGTGGGCAATTTGGCTCGCTACTGGCTTTCCAGTACCACAGCCAACATCGAGAACTTTACTCCGTGGCTTGAGCTCTGCCAAGGCAAGTTGTATGACCTTCTTGAGGCCAATGTTTTCGACATAGACATCCTCGTACTTTTGGCCAATATCATTGAAGAGATCCTCTGCGCTGACCGTCATTGTAGGATGTGACAAATGTAGGTATTGCTGCTGCTGGAAGAAACTTGTAGAGTGATCAATAAGCTTGAAATAGACACGAAGGGGATTCAAAGGAGGATACATACACGTTCCTGGGGAGTACTTACCTATCACTCTGGGTAGATTATCCGGTATTTATATGGCACGTTTTCTAAGTAGCCTTGACGGCATCAAAAAACGTGCATGTCAGAATAGGACCGGAATAGCTGCCAATGCCTGCATATGTGCGATACTTGATCACACACCGCTTGTATCTGCAGCTGATCACGATGCGATTTGAATGCTCGTATCTGCAAGCCTCAAGGTTTATGCAGCATGTTAGACATCATAATTTATTCAGATCGATCGTCGCGATATGGATCTGCAAGCCTTATGCAACGTAGAACTATAAGATTACTAGCCTAAACGTTCGGTGTTCATTATTGATCCATGTGGGTTACCAGTTCTCGTACTGTTTCCAAGGTTTCTTCCTTCCAAAGCCCAATGATCCCTTCCAACTGACCGCTGTTTCCATACCTAGTCCCCTAGGATCGTTGGCCGATCCAGTCTGTCGATTAAAGCCTCTTTTTGACTTGTGCTCGCATTCTTGGTCCATCGATCAAAGGCACAAAGTAATCCTTATACTTTATACGCCTAGGTAGGGCATTATTAGTCACTTGTGTCGAGTAAAAAAAACATCATTGAAAGGCCCAAGGAAGGAAATTCGCATACCCTCTATCAGGATAGTCTAGCTCAAAGGAGTGTATGATGTGAGCGAGGCATACATGTAAAGCTGCCTCAGAGAAACTGTATACACGTCAGAAAGTCAATGGCCAAGCCACATTGGCTAGGGCTTGATATGTATTCTGATCTCGGCGTACCCCCGAGGTCATGCAGAACGAAGAGGAAGATGAAGAGAAAATTCCTTACCTGATAGCGGGGCACTGTCTTGGTCCGACTGAGAACGTCAGATCCCATTTTTGCATTTCCTTGCCACCTGTTATCCATCTTTCGGGGCAAAATGCATGTGGGTTTTTGAAGATCTTCTCATCATGGTTAGAGAAATAGCTACTGCTCGATACCGTGATCTGCACCACAATCAGCAAAATTCTGGTTCTTCCGATCATGCCTAGCCATAAATGCCTGAGAACGTACACCTTGCGGAACATGAAGCCCGGCTATCTGCATCCCACCGAGCGGTGTGATTCGAGGAACACTGGGGATGGTCAGTACGTACTAGCAACGATGCAAATATTCAGAGAAACTCTACCTCGTGGAGACCCCTCCAGCCATGCGCAACGTTTCCTTGATCACAGCAGTCTGAAAAACCAATTGTTAGGATTTCTGAACACCTTGCATTAAAGCGGGCCAGGACTTACGAGGTACGGCAGCTTTTGCAAATCGATCCAGGGTGGGCATTCTTTTTGATTTTCGGGCCATATCCCCCCTAGCTCTGCTTGTGACTTTGATAGGATGTTTCGGTCACGCGTGGTATAGTAGGTGGCCATAGTAAGTGTTGTTCCAAGCGCGTAAGCGGGTCCGAATATCATGGTGAATGCTTCGGAAATAATAGCTGTATAGCTGCGTACTGGAATACGGTTGAGCTCCACCGGGGTCGTTAGCGCTTCAAATAGAGGTATACGAACATTTCCCTTTTGATCATCTGTGTTTTGGCGCAGCAATTTATCAAGCTGGATTTGGAGATACTGAAACAAAAACAAGAGTTAACATTTTCTCACGCAAGGAAAGTTGTGCATTTCATTCACATTCAAATTTTCGAACAAAACTTGGCTTTGAGGATAAAAAATACGTAGACTCCATGGGCTGAGCCAATTTGTTAGGGCAGGTATCCATCTTGAATACGCCTGTGCCCAAAGCCCTGCCAGTAGGCAATCTTGGCCCAGTAATGTGGGGCATTGAAACCCAGGGCTTTTCAATGAGTCGAATGTAAATCCAAAAACGAATTCTGTTGTAACGTCGAGTCCAAAGCAGCGAAATGCCATCCACATGTCGACTGGGCTCTGCTCGGACGCAGAGTCGCTCAGTATATTGCAAAGCTGCTCGGCCTATCGTACCGGGTGTATATCTTCATTCAGCCTTCACTCATTATTATATTCATCCATAGAGTTTCCCTACCTTTGAGACCAACAAAGCTTCTTTTTGAATGGTTTCTCTGCGGGAAAACAATCTTAGAAGTGGCTTTCTATGTAATTTTGCCTCCTCGTGCTTCGGTGTTGCAAGGCTGCCATCAGGGGCAAAGAATGCCTCGTAGAAACCAGCCTCTTTTTCAGTGTCACGAGAATGGTATATGTCAAAATAGGCATCCGAGCCAGAAAAATGAATCTATCAATTTTAATATCTCGAGGCAAGGATATGCACCTGCTAGGACGAACCTCATTTGGGCCTATTCTTATTGCGGGACCTGAATATGTATTTGGTTAGTACATAGGCATGGAGCGGATGACAATATAGCTCCGCACTAACCATAAATCTCGTGTAGGATCTTCACACGATTGAGCAAATCTCCACGTTGAATCACAGTATGGTAGAATCGATATAGATCTGTGATGGCAGCGAGACGGGGTCCTGGTATCTGGGCAAGTGGATGGAAGAAAATTCTATAAATTCCGATGTAAATGAGCCAACAGAGCATGAGCTGCAATGCTAGTAGTAAGATGGCCCCAACTGAAAACGCCATTTTTATCGTGCGATGAAGGTATTCCAAATTTGACGGCAAATTCCTTTAATGGTGCTTGTGCTTGAATACAGCAGGAGAGTTTTTTTTTTCTCACTTCAGATGATACTACTTCGCGTAGTACTAGTAATTTATATTCTGGATTAATATAAAATAGGACGGCCCTTGACTGAATCTTCTCTGTGCTTTGAAACAGAGAAGATGTGTTATGCCAGCCAGACAAAGTATAGGGAACGCGGAAAAGTTGCCTATGCACCACCAAAGTTGATAGATCACATTCCCTGAAAAGGACGATTAGTCGGGATATTACTAATGCCAATATCAGACGCATCTCACATGACTCGTATTCTTATCGTGCCAGGACGCCGGGGGATTCTCCTAACAAGATGCATGGATGTGCATGGATCGAGATTGGAAAACTGCGGAACTCTGCACCTGATAGCGTCAGCATCCCCTTACGTCCTCAAGCCCTAAGTCCGAGATTCTCATATTCTAGACCTTGGAAGTCCTCAAACCTTGAATGCTTAGTTCTCAAAGTACGATGCGTTCACACCCTTGCATGGCGATGACCGCTAGTTCTGAATTCAGGGCTGGTAATGTTGTTCCAATGAGGTGCTCAAGCATGACCAAGTTGGTCGGCTCTTTCAACCACCTCATCGCTTCAAATGTTCAGATCTACCCTCATAAATCCACATGGTGGCCCAATATTTTTACATTCAGAGAATCCACAGCCCCGCTCCGAGAAGCCCCGAAAACATAATATCTACGGAGAATGTAAGCATAATATTGCTAGCGGTGAAGGTCTGTTCGGTTTCAAGTTTAGGTTTCTTCAATGTTGAGTGATCAGCACTTGAGCACTTGAGTGTGGCTGGCATGTTGGAAACACGTCACGCACCTAGGTATCTGACGGTAAAGGACTTCGAGCTCAACCGCAATTTTGGAAGTTTATAATGGGAATCGTACGTAATATGCATGATATACATGTATCTCATGTATCTGAGTTTCCAAGGTTAAAGAGCTAAGAAGTCCTAGGTAGGCATAGCGAAGACAGAGAAGGAACCAACTACTTAAACGTTCTAATGGCCTGACTGTTGAAATGACCTTCTTGAATTATCCAAAACCCACTCAGACTCAGCTTCCAGTCATCAATTTTAATATCCATCATGACTCGTTCCAATGATATGCATGCTAGAATTGAAGAGATCTCGTCTTTTATAGCTCAGAACGCTCCTCGGGCGTTCAAGTCTGTCTTGCAGTCAGATCCCGCTCTAGAGAGTAGTGGAATGAAAACTGAAGTTCAAGCAGTTACGGAGGCATGCCAAGAGCTAGCATCACTTCTTACTGAGCCACATGAATGGTTGGCCCAGGCCGCATGGGCTTATATGGATACCGTGGCTCTCTCTATCGTGGTAGAGATGAATATCCACCGTCATATCCAGGAAGGCGGCGGTTCGACCTCACTCGCTCAACTAGAAAAGATGACAGGTGGCTCAATCCAGTTGATCAGTAAGTGTTAGTTCTTCTCATAGATCTCTGGAGATACTGATTTTTTTTTTTTTTTTTTTTTTTTTTTTTTGCAGAAAGAATAATGCGGCAGTGTGTGAAGCGGTCGATTTTCGATGAACCTGAGCCGGAGAAATACCGACACAACGCACGCTCAATTTGTCTCCTCCATCATGAGTTCGCCTCCCTAGTCCACTATCTGTACGTCATATCTGCACCTTATTCTTCCCTATAATATGGGCTCTAACAAGATAGGGCCGACGATGGGCTTCTGTGTGGCGCTCACTTAGCACGGAGTACTATCCAAAACAACCTACAGATCCCAAGTGATCCTCGTCAATCAGCATTTCAACTTGCATTCAACAGTAGGTTATCAGAATGTTGAAGGAAGACTCGTTGTGATGAACATTTGCCAACTGCTCACAGCCAAAAAGACACTGTACGACTACTATCACCAGGTGGATCAGAAACGAGGGAGTCGCTTTGCCGACGCCATGGCTGGACATTACAACACACCTCTTGATGAGCCAATCGAAAATATCTTCCCATTCAACTCATTAGACCCCGATGCGCTCATTGTTGATATCGGAGGCGGAAACGGACAACACTCGATGCGGCTAGGAACAAAGTATCCTAGCATGTCTTTCATTGTACAAGACCACGCCAGTGTGGTTGAACTTGCTCAAAGAACTGTTCCCTCAGCCCTAGGAGGTAGAATTCAGTGGCAGTCACAGGACATGTTCTCTCCTCAATCGGTAGAAGGCGCCGATATCTACCTTTTGAGCCATGTCTTGATGGATCACTCAACCAGGTATGAAACAACCCGTTAGTAGCAAGAGATATTGGAGCGCAGGCTGACAGATAACTCGTCAAATCCAAAACAGTGACTGTATGGCTGCGATAAAACACATTACAAATGTCATGAAGCCTGGTATTTCAAAAATCCTTGTCCATGATTTCGTGGATCCTGGGAAGGATGAGTACGCATCGGCATTCTTGAATTCTCTTGACCTCCACATGATTGCAAGCTTGAATAGCTTCTCGCGATCTTACCAGGGCTGGTTGGAACTATTTCACAATTCAAATCCCCGACTCAGCCTTCAAAGATTTTGCGGAGGCCCGAAAAATTCCGCGGTTTTCGAGTTAGTTTTAAATTCGGAGCCCAATGCTTCCTAATGCTGTTGAGTTAAACAATAATTTCAGAGTCCTTCCAGTTTTGGGGGTGCCTACAAAGTCTGCTTCGCCAGTAATCGCCATTTTGACTCCATAACAGTCGGGTGAGCATATTGAATTATGAATACCGCCGAAATAAGCCGATAGGTTGATTATTGGACATTTACAGAGTGGAGTGTAGGGCGGTAGAGATTTGGACAAATAGTGTATTGAGCATATGGCGGCTATGGAACACCATATGTTTGTGGTTTGTCCATGGTTTCAACTTTCAATAACTTTTTATACTACTCCACCTCAATCAACTTCCCACTAAATGAGCATATCATGGCCTTGTAGGCTCTCGCTTACAACCCATCATTTCTCCTGTACGCGTCGATTATATTCAACACATACTCGGGCCATGACGGGACGCAGACAAAACGGGCCACAAACACAGGAGAAGCGTCCACCTCTTACGCATTTTCTATGTCTCCCGTTGATCAATATCAGCTCCACCCCACAGCTAGAAGCATCAATAGCTGTCTTTAAAAAGGACAACCCACCAGTCCCGGTTGCAGAGCTCCTCCAAAAACGCGACCAGTCGTCAACCGATCATGGCTCAGAGTCGTCACAGCCCCTCATTCCCGAGGGTGCGGTTCGTCCCCTGGGCACGCTTCACCTGACGCTCGGTGTGATGAGTCTCCCAAGTGAAGAGCGTCTCAACGAGGCCATCTCTTTCCTGCGTTCGCTCGACCTAGTCAACCTGATGCATGAAGCGGAGCGCGTGGCCCTTCAAAAGGAAAATCGAAATACCCGCCAAGACCCTACATCTACACCAAAGCACCGGGTAAACCAATCTCAACATCAACTGACCATCTCTCTCGAATCGCTACATGCACTACCCAATGCAAAGGCCGCTACTGTTCTACATGCCTCACCCGTCGATCCTACAGGACGTCTGTACCCATTTTGCCTGATGCTACGGGATAAATTCGTCGAGGCGGGTTTCCTGGTCGGCGAGCCGAAAGCGAAACAGAAACAGAATGAGAAAGAGAAGAATAAGATGCAGAAAAAGCCTGCAGAAAAAGCCGAGGCAGATGACGACAAGCAGAATCACACACAATCAAGATCCACTGGTGTCTCAAAAAAAGCGGAGCTACTACCTGACCTTTACACTGCCGCTCTGGCTCGGCAATCGAAATCACGGCCACTCCTCTTGCACGCGACGATCGTCAACACGATTTATGTGCGGGGGCGACCGAAGCCCAGGCATGGCTCTTCAAATTCTGCCAACAAAGGCAGGCATATGCCTCAGCGCTTTGAATTCAATGCACAGGGCCTTTTAGGACGGTATAAAGATTATTATTCCAATGAAGCGAGGACAGTGCCCCGCGTGCAAGGGCCCCCTTCCCCCTCCACATCAACATCAAAATCAAAATCTACGCCGACTCAGCCGCAGTACCCTTTCCTCTGGGCGAAAGAGATTCGGATCGGTACGGTAGATATTTGTGAGATGGGAGCGAAGAAGCTTGCTGTTGGTGGTGATTTTGGCAGGAATGCACGGCTCGGGGAGAAGTATGCCGTTGTTGCGAGCCAAAGTCTAGATTCCACTGGCAGATGATTCTGGTTCGATTAAGGCGATTAAAGCTTGAAATAACGATGATCTCTTCGGATAGTTCAAATTCATTTCTATTATTCGTGGCAGTATAGTAGAACTTGCTTGCTAATTCATTCACAAAAGTGGCTCAAGGGTTGCGCATCTCAAGCCAGCTTGGAGACTCTAATTCCCAATTCCAACACCGCATGGTTAATACAGAGCCATCATCATTCCTTCTTTCAAGGTGGCATTATGGTATGTAACTATTGCAATCATAATCACCTCAATCGGCCCATTATAGTCTCCATGCCTCTTTCAACAGACAGTTCTGCAGCCTTCGCCTTGATACCACTGATCATGCTTCGCTCAAAGTCATCACGGGTACGCAGGACAGCCTCCACCCAGGAGAGCTGTAGGTCCCAATACTCGAGCTTAAACGACTCGTAGACATTGACAATTCCTTGGCCCTTTTCGGCTTCGAGCAGGCGGACCAGCCAGTCCACAAGACGCCATTTTTGCTTGATTGTTCCTTCGAAGGAGTCCTCGTATTTCTGGAAGAAAGCAAAGACCGTGAGGACATCGTCTTTGAACTTGTCGGTGAAGGGGTCGGCGTTGCGGCGGAATTTGACACCCTTGTTGCGGACTGAAGATAGGTACCGGACTAGCAGCTCGTCGGATAGTTCTTCGACGAGGATGTCGACTAGTGAGGGGTGTAATACGGGTGTGTAGTCGGTCATGTAATCTTCGAAAGTGGACGTGATCCGCTTGATAGCATATTCGCCGTACCACTTTGCGGTGAACAAATCTGGAATAACAGTCGCGAGATCCACTGTGAACACTACCTGCACAAACTGCGCCAGGCAGTGTGTGCTCAGATCGACATAGCCATCGCGCAGGGCATCCAGCTCCTCGTTTGCACGCGTGGCCATGTACTTGGGTGTAACCAGTGTCTCGATATCGCGCTTGAATTTGGACAGGTAGCCCATCTGGCCTGTCTCTTCATTATCGTCGATACAGGCAATCTGATCACTGGCCACACCGACCAACCAATCCTGCAACAGCTGAACACCCTCGTTCTGATCGGGACCAGCTGCTTGGGCCTTGGTGCATTCTTCGTCGATTAAGCATTGCCATGCGCTCTGTCGGCCCTTCAGGGAACGGAACATGGCATCAATGACACCTTCAACGACATCAGCTCGCTCGGAGGCACCCGCTGCGACGACCTGCTCATGAAGCATGCGCCACATATCTGCCAGTGTCTTGGTGCGGAAAACTCCTTCGGCGTTGGTATCCAGTGCATCCGGTTGTCGCTCCACGAGGCCTCTCTTGTCGGTCTCGAAGATACGTTCCATCCATTCTTCGACGGCGTTGATAATTACACTCTGCCACTGGCGAATCAATTCAGGCTCTCTGTCATCGAGGAGGTTGGGCTGGAGCTCATTCGGCATCCAATTGAGCTTCTTCATCTTCTTGTAATACTTGTCGCCCCAGTGAATAATCTTCAACAGATTATCTGCAGGGATTTCGGGGTCGTCAATCATACCAACAAGGAAGTCGTGCATCATGCGGTGGTAAATATCAGTGTAGGTCTTGTAGATCTTCCATTTCTTCGGAACCAGATTTTGCATGCCCTGCTTGACCGTGAAGAGATCATTGAAGAACCACCGGAAACTTTTTTCGAGAAGATCTGGGTCACCAAGAAATTGATCCTTGGTTTGGTCAAATTGGTTGCGCGCATAAAACTCGATCGCTTGTAGGAGCTTTTCCTTGTACCCGCGCACCGTCTTTGGACCAATATGCATGGACTTGAAACGACTAGCCAGGTCCTTGTGGTCTTTTTGCGCTTCTTGTAAAGCTCGCACAGTATCATCATTCTTCTCCTCGTTAAAGACCAAGACGGCCAATCGAACAACCATACTCTTGTTATCCTCCTGAACCAATGGAATGAGATTCATGCAAGCTGTCCCAAGATGATCATCAAACCAATCAATAACAGAATCCAGTCCCTGGAAGTATTCTGTCAAGGTACCCTCCGCACTAGCATCATGCGCCTTTCGGATCTGGTCCATAGCCTCATCTCTGAAATCCCGTAATCGCGAAATATGCATATGGGCCCGCAATAGATTCGGCTGGTTCTCAAGATCCTCATCATCCTCCTTAAGTAGGTCTTCGACCTCCTGGAGATCCGAACTGAAATTCTCCAAGCCCTTCTTCATCATCAACGTCGCATCAAAATCCCGCTGGATCCGTGCTAACTTGTCAATTTGCGCAAAGTCCTCCACGCTATCTTGCGATTCTGCGCATAACTTGTCGATCCCGGCCAATTCGTCTTTCGTCTTCGACACCTGGCGCTGACCCTCGGTCAAGGCCCCGATACTGCGCTGCACGGCTTCTAGCTGGTCTCGAAGTCCCTCACGGAGTCGTGAATCAACAGCTGCCTTCTTGCGCAGGTACTCGGCCTTCAGCCCGCTGATCTTGTCCAGATCTTCTGGGTGCCGGAGTAAATCCCCGAGCCGGGGCATAGCAACCGTGCCGTCGGCATTGGGGGTTTTCGCCAATACTGCGGCTTTGTCCATGATTATTGCGGAGAGGTCTTGGTGTTGGTATGAGTGTTATTGTCGGTAGGTCGGTAATCGGAGGCACCGCGGTGCGGCTCGATATTTAGATGGGGGAACGAGTTAAGGTGCGGGCATGCGTCTGAGATCAAAGGTCGGACCGATTGGAAATTGGTTCCAGGGTGTTTGTGCGCAGCTAGGCAGGCTCCAAGATCCAGCACCGCATTACCGTGTACAACTAGTGGTCGCTCCACCTTGGAGACTGCGGAGACTCCAACCGCTGAAGCGGCAGAATTAACGCACGTGAGTCACCGCCCAGGATTTTGCGGCTTCACATCGTAAACGGATCGTGATCACGTTGGTAAGGAAGTGCATACTCGATCTACTTGATTTGGCCATCTATTCAATTGCCAGTCGCTTGATATCTCCTCCACCTCCATATACTTGAATCTACTGGGAAACCATCATATCCCGACTCCTCTCCGCGCAACGCGATCCATCCCGAACCGAACGGCGCACGTTTAGTCCACCAAATCACAAGACGCTCTCAATTCTCTCCTCAATCTCCATTTTCAAAATGAGTTACTTCCGTGTCACCCTACTCCGATCGGCAATCGGTCTTCCTCGCCGCACAACAGATGTCCTCAAGGCGCTCGGCCTGAAGAAGCGTATGGCTACTGTCTTCCACCCCGTGTCTCAATCTTCTGCGGGTCAGATCATGAAGGTCAAGGAACTTGTCGAAGTGAGAGAGGTGGACAGCTATATGAGCAAGCACGAGGTTTGGCTCGAGCGCAAACCCGATCCCGGATACTACGTTGAGAAGACCTGTGCACAGGAACGGGGCGAGGCTACCCAGTAGTTTATATACTGCTGGATGTTCATCTCTATGCCTCGAAATGGAATGACAGGTTGATGGGATAAAAGGTCGGGTCATCCACGGATACCCTTGATCGCGATGCTTTGGATGCCTACCTCGTCCCCTCTATTCCGCTATCCGATGCGCATGGAGACTGTCTTGTTGTCTTTTTTATGTTTTGCATGGAGCGCGCTTTATTGTTACTATGTCATGTATTCTATTTCTATGGTCACTTGGCTTCAGCCGTGGCTTTATACTCTTTTTTTTTCTCGTCGGTCATGTATTATACGGAACACTGATTCAATTATACTCGAAAAAGAATATGTGCAATTTGAATTGATATCACTAAGAATAGAATAGACGCGCCAGTCGTTTTCGTGTGTTCAGTCTGCATCGGCAGATAGAAGGAGGCGCTTAAAATCATGACCACAAACGCCGCGAGGCCCAGTCCAAAAGCCCAGGGCGAGACTCCGTTACTGGCTTTATACTCAGTATGCGGCTTTGGATTGTTCAGGCATCTGAGTTCTGTTACCCGAACGAATAACAATAGTCTCGGGTATACATTGGGAAAAAGGCGTAAAGAGAGGGGATGGTATCTGGCATCAAAGGCTTAGGCTTTGTACAGAGTGTCGAGGAAGCCCACAGCTAAGCGGCTGACAACACTTTTGTCTGGAATGCTGCCAGCAACACCGTAAAGCGTGGAAGTGTCGCCGCGCTGTAGAATGTATGCTTTTCCTTGCTTGCGGCGCTCCTCGGCCTTCTCAAGCTCCTTGTCGATGACCTTAACCAAATCGGTGATAAGCTGGTCGACGGCCTTGGCAGTGGGAATAGTGAAGGCACAATGCATGGCTGGGGGTGACTGCAAAGCATTGAGGTGCCATCCCATGGCGGACAT
This sequence comes from Penicillium verhagenii, assembly GCF_028828195.1. Taxonomy (NCBI): domain Eukaryota; kingdom Fungi; phylum Ascomycota; class Eurotiomycetes; order Eurotiales; family Aspergillaceae; genus Penicillium; species Penicillium verhagenii. The sequence continues at coordinate 2,205,487 of NW_026643171.1, forward strand.
GTCATCAGCAACGTCGTATATATCAATGGCACCGTTCTTGCTGCGGAATGCGATCACGCTGACCATCGGGTTACCCACAATCTCCATGTGTAGCGAGATGACAGGATGCTCGCGAATCGCTGATTCAAACTTGCGGGTAGCATTGATGATCTCAGTACAGCTGTTAATATAACCGGATTCACCGACACTCATCAAGCTAGCCCAGCAACCAGCAATCAAAGCACCAGGTCGGGAACCGGCCACGGAGGGCGAGGCATAAACACCACCAGACCAGTCGGGGTATACGAAGTATTGATGGCTTCGGTAGGCTTTGTTGCGATAGAGCAGGACGGAGTTACCCTTAGGAGCAAAGCCGTATTTGTGAGTATCCACACTAATGCTAGTAACGCCGGGTTGACGGAAGTCGAAACCGCCCTCCTCCTCATACGGTGAGGGGAAGCCAGCCTTCTTCAGAAGGGCGATGCAGAATGATCCCAAGCAGCAGTCCACGTGGAGAGGGATCTTGTACTTTGTAGCCAGGCGGGACAAAGCAGGGATATCATCAACCATTCCGTGAGGGAAGTTTGGTGCAGATCCAACGAGAAGCACGGTGTTTGGGTTTATCAAACGACGCACGGCGTTAACATCGACCTTGAACTCAGGCTCAGGGCATGGAACACGGTGTAGCTTGATCTTGAAGTAGTTGCAGGCCTTGATGAAAGCAGCGTGAGCTGTGTCGGGAATGATCCTGGAAAACCGTTAATGACCGCATATCACTGGAATATTCAGATCAAACTCACATTTCGGGCTCCTTGATGCCGCGCTCCAATAGTCCCTTTTGCCGGGCACCCAAACAAGCCATGATAATTGATTCCGAGCCACCACTTGTGGTGACGCCAGCACCATCAGAGGGGCCATTGAACATGTTCAACACCTTTATTAACAATTAGCTTCCATACAGAATCCCCCATTTCTTTTTGAAATTCCTGCGATATATTGACACATACCATAGAAACAACCTCGGCCTCCATTTTCCGGACTCCAGGGAAGATGTCCGGATGAATCGGGTTTGCGACACCAAACTGGCCAAAAGCCTCCGCTTGGAGTTTCAAAAGGTCCTCGCCTCCATGGTAGACAGCACCGCTCACGCGACCATCCTCCCAGCGCGTACGCTTCATGCCAGCGAGTTTCCCGAGCTCTTCACGGACCTTCTCCGGACTCCAGCCTTCCTTCGGGAGTGTAAGATACCGATCCACATCCGGTCCAGATGGCACGAGCTTTTTCTGTAAATCCTCGATAGCAGTCTTCACCTCCTTGTCAACCATGCCGCGCACACCGGGGGTGCGCAGAAGGACTGAGTAACAAAACAAGCGAATGGCGAGGTAGACATTGCGGATGCTACCAAAGAGGCCGTAGCCGCGGAGGGAGTAAAAGGTCTTGCGGGTATAGCGAAGGATGAAGAGAACAAAAATAATGTTGCGGATGCTAAAAAATGATTGAGGGGTTTTGTCAGCGTTGATGCAGAGTGAATCGGCGGGTCTGTTGGTTTCGCGGGGGAAGTCCGGCCATGTTAGTACTTACAGGTCTAGATTCAAGGCGGATAAATGGGTACTAGACGCTCGGCCATAACCTAGCAGTTTGTTCTGCAAGGCGACTGGGAACGCTGAATAACTCATCGTGCCCGTGAGACGTGAATAGGGAATAATGATGCAAGAGATGGAGGAATCGGAGAAGCTGGGGCGGAGGTGGACATTAAGTAAGGTCCGATCCGAATCCCGTAACGTCAGCCAAGCCGAGGCTTGCCCACATGCAGTGCTACTAGTAAGTAGTACACTCCGAGTCCGTAGGAGTTGGGAGTTGGGAGATTGCCTGTTTAATTTACTTAGATTAAAGTAATCTAAATGAATGATTGAAGTCTATTCGCGCTTCTTTCGGATTTCTTTCACGTAGAACAATCTCATATAAATCGGCTTATTTATTGCTGTCGCCAAATTGGCCTTTGCGCTTATATACAATAGAGAGAGAACTCTCTTTCAACCCCAACCCAGCTCTTCCTGTCCGGGTTCCAAAGTGTAATAGAAAAACATATAAAAGACTTTTTTCAAAACCTGAGAATCAAACAAAAAAGAAAAGTCCCTAACACATAAAACACATCAAATCATCAGAAATTTCTCGGCACCTCGACTCTCAAGCGGGCTGCCGCTATGCAAGCTCATGGACGCGGGAATGCTCTGGCGAATAAAACGCACGCTGTTTAACAAAAAGAAGAAATGGAACACTTGGTAGAAGCTTAAACGACAACACCATTTTGCTCAGCCTCAAGTGCCAACTCCTTCTCCTTGGCGGCGAAGATGGCCTGCTCCTCAGCGCTGAGGTCCATCAAAGGCTTGTCCTCACCAGACTTGAGGTTACGGTGGTAGGCACGGATGATACTGTCAGCATCGTCGACAGCGATGGGACGGATATCAGCCAGAGCCTTAATCTTGGCAGTGCACTCCTTGTACTGAGCATCGGTCATGTCAAGCTTGAGCTGCTGAGCGCGAGACTTGATGGCGTTCCAACCAGTCAAACGGGAGGCAAAGTGCACGTAACGGGTCATGCCGAAGTCAGCGGGGTTGATGATCTCGTAGGTGCTGGGGTTGTTAAGAATAGCCTTGGCGTGGATACCGGCCTTGTGGGTGAAGGCACAGAATCCGGTGATGTAGTTGTTGAAGGGGATGTTGACCTCAACGGCCTCAGCGACCAAGTCCTCAACTTCCTTGAGCTTCTCAAGCTTGTACTTGCTCTTGACATACTCGGGGTCAGCGACCATCATGCGGGCCATCAGACCACCCAGAGGGGTGATACCGTTACGCTCACCGATACCGAGGACAGAGGTATCAATGTGGGTGGCACCAGCCTCAAGGGCACAGTAGGCATTGGCGATAGCGCAACCAGTATCGTTGTGGAAGTGGGTCTCAATGTCGCAACCGACAACACCACGGAGCACACGAACGAGCTCGTAGACCTGGCGGGGAGAGGCACAGCCAACGGTGTCGGCAATACCAACACGCTGCACACCGACCTTGTCGACGGCAGAGTAGATGGACAGAAGGTCGACCAAGTCGGAACGGAAGGAGTCCTCGCTGGAGAAACGAATCTCAATGCCCTTGGACTTGACGAACTCAATGACCTCAATAGCGGTGTTCTTGATGTAGGTCATGTCCTTGCCGTGGGAGTGCTCACGGAGGTAGGAAGAGGTACCGATAACAACATCGCTAGTTCAATAGTCAGTTATACCATTCCCAGAGGTTTTTCGAGAAAATTTGCATCGAGACTCACACTCCATCAACACCGGTCTCAACGGCAACACGAGCATCATCCATGTGGCAACGAATGTGAGTGAGAATCTATAGCAGAGTTAGCGTCTGGGATCAACCAAGAATTCCCATTTTCGGGAATTTGCCACCAACACTTAGAAACGTACCTTAGCCTTCAGACCAAGCTTGCAGATGGCCTCACAGTCAGCGCGGGACTGCTCGGAAGCACAGGGGCTAGTAAGCTCAATCTAAATTGAGGTTGTCAGTATTATATCCTTGTTGCTATTATACCCTGCGAGGAAATAGAAGGTGTAGGCGAATGACTCACGTAGTCCACACCGAAGTCATCAAGGGCCCTGGCGATCTCAATCTTCTTCTCGGTGTCGAAAAAGGCGTTGGCAAACTGCTCGCCCTCACGCAGAGTGCTCTCAATGATCTTGAAGCGAGAGACATTGCTCAGGAAATCGGTGACGCCAACATTGTGGCCGTAGGGGTTGCGGGAGGCGGAGGGGTGAGGGTTCTGGCGGGTCTCAATGCCAGTGAAGCCTGAATAATTTCAATTAAAACCATTGCTCTTGGGCTGGGAGAGAAATGTAATCACGCAGGACAAAATGACATACCATCGTGGTTTCCATTGGCCTCAGCGGCTTGCCCATTGGACTCGGGGTCGGCACCGGGACACATTGTGGGTATGGAGGTTGGTGGGGTTATGGAGGGGTAGGTGGCGGTGGTGAAGGGTCAAGGTATAATGGGACCAAGTTCAATACCGGGTCAAAGAAGAATTTCAATTGATATTTATGTTTCAAGAGGAGAGAATTAAATGAGAAGTAAGAGTCATAAAGTGGAGTGGGCGGTGTGATGGCCCTTTTGCGTAGTAATCGTCCTGCGCTCTCTCGGCGGCAAAAAAGAAGAGAAAAATTTCACTTTTGCGGGGTGGAGCAAGGGTTGGCGTTGCGCCGAATGCGCTCATACTAGGTTCCTCCAATCTACAGTGGCATTTTTGGGTCTTTTTTTTTTTTTTTTTCTTGTTCCTTGTATATGACTCAGTTTCGAGATCGGCTACTTTCAATTCCTGATAGAGTTCGCCTGCATTTACAGGGATATTTTAGCATTCTAACATCAAGCTGTTGCCATTGTGCGTGGGCAATTGTTTTGTCCTTTTTCTTCTTTCCCTCTACATTGCGCCCCATGGGAACCGACATCGGCACGGCGGGGTCCATGCCTGCGTACAGTGACCGGTGGACTTGGCCGATGCCAACGACTAGAACCTTTTGTTTAGTAATAAATTTTGATTCCCATGATAAGGTAGATCAATTCATGTCGTCATACTACTCGACCCCACGCCGTTCATGAGGTTGAATAAGTACGTACCTGCTAACCCAGATAGCATGGATACTACTACATACTACTAGTGGTCTAGTAGCTTCAACTCTATACAGGTCAATCGATCTAAAAACGCCGCAGCCCATTACCGATACCCCAATCAAGCAACTGTCAACGTGGGTACTATTAGTTTAAATTGGAAAGAGGATAATGAGTGGTACTGTCTTAAGAGAGGTTCCAAAGTTTGGGTTGGCCCGCAGTAGCACAGCAGCATTTTAATTAGCAAGTAAATTGTAGGATCCTATCCAGCAAAGGCATGTCTGTACATATTCCAAACATTCTTCTGTACTTCTGTAGAAAACCAGCCCTGGAGATCCCTGAAGAATGTGGAATTTCCGGCAGAAAAGCAGAAAAGCAGAAAAGTGATCAATTGGTAGGGAAGAAAGAAAAGCGGTAAGGTGAATTCAAAAGAGCTGTTAAAAAGCGGTGACTCAGAGTTTCTATGTGAGTAACACATTCACCTAAAAACTGACACTCGTATTGAAATTAGTGTATTCTGTGAAAGAATAAGAAACGAGGGAGTGTCGGTGACCATACTGCATGAGAAACTCGCACAAATCAAAGTCCACCACCCTCAAACCGCCGCAAATGCCAGTGCTCCGGACGCAAATGGTCCCGCCAGTGATCCGGGCACCCTGTAAATAGCACGCAGCTCGATTCCCTTTGGTCCTTCCTGCATGTGGGGAGGAATAAGTGGTGTATCATTCAATCCCAGATCTGGCTCAATGTCTGTTTCTGGTTCGGGCCAGACCACACAAAGACAATTGTCTATTATACACGCGTAAAGAGATTCCATGTCAAACCACATCAGGATCAGTAGCAAAATGCTGCCAAAGCTGAAGAAAACTGTAAGAATTATGCACACCCATCGGACTATTGCATTGTGTGCTTCGAGGAAGCCTGTAAATTATTCGGTCAAAAATCAGAGACAGGATGGAGTTGGGTCTTTTGAAATGCACCTATCAAGTCTCGGCGTGCGTCGAGGTACGGATGTACGAGAAACGGGGTCACATCTTGGAGGGTTGTCTATTATGTCATGACAAATTTAATATCAGCTTAATAACCTCAAGATACAGGTAACACCGATGGCGTTTTAATGCCTGCTTTGCCTGGTATGATACTGTTTGTGACTTGGGGATTCTGTTTGGACGTACACGAGCTCTTGTTGTGAGTAAATAGATTGAAAAGATGAGGATGGCTGTGAGGAGAAATGTAAAACACAGACCTCTGGCCATGGTAGTGGTCAACTGGTGTAATTGGTACTGGTGTTCATGGCAATTGATATGAAGATCATGAAAGGAAGAGGAGCACTTTAAGTTGCATTCAAGTGTTAATACAAGTATGGATGACAACATTGAACTAAATGTCAACACTGACAACACTACAGCCCTTCTGTTGAGATTCTCAAATGTTTATTCAAATAAGCAGATCCATCCAGGATATTCCTTCAATATATTCGTGAATGGTATACACATTAATAGTACGTATTGTTGCTCTGGGTGATTTAGATGATTTCACCTTCAAATGTTTTATCTAGCCCCCACCTGGCATCTTTCACTCTATACTACTCACACCGGTGAATCAAACCATATGCCAATTAATGACACAAATCATGCAATTGTTACCAGTAGATACGAGACTGGCTTTATCAATTGCAGCTACTCAAGGGGTTGCAAAGTTCAGATATTTCGATATTCTTATTAAGTAGTAGTATGCAGTTCAAAGCTGGAACCCAACACCGCCCAAAGAACCCTCGTATGTAACATAGATGGTTGAAACCCAGTACTTGGCTGTGATATATGGTAGGATGAAATGTATGCTTTAACGCTAGGGAGTAAAGCAATAGTAAATTTAGAGTCCGCAAATATTAGTGTGGAAGTGGAGAAACAGCGTTAGAGCTATGCAAGTCATAAATCTGGGGGGTACAGTTGACAGATTCCACAACAAAAAAAGCGATATTGAATAATATAGATTCAAGAATAAGAGATCCAGATTTCAACCTCTGTAATAAATCCCAGTCAATGATATCAGCTCAAATATACTTAGGAAAAAAGAGGCAAAAACAAGATTACTTAATACCTAGAAAGGAAGGCCGAGTGGGTCGGATCTCCCCGCGTGCCAATTACGCGGATGTGGTTGGTCCGGGCGCTCAGGCCAGATGTCGTCCGGGCTAGGTGGCTTCCATCTTTCTTACTCCTATCCACCCTCCGGCCTGTGTCAATCGATATACCTGTCTAGGTAAGTCTTCAATCTTGATCTGATTTTCAAAGTCTCATATTTGCAACTGTGCAACTTTGTTGATTACCCGGTTGATGGTTTGATTTAACACGCGTCACAGCCAAGATGCATCTCACATCGTTTGTCGCCCTCCTCCCTGCCCTTGCCCTGGCACAGGAACAGGTGCCCCTCGCCGACCGCGTGCAGGGATGGTTCAACAAGGCCAAGGGCCTCGTGCCGACTGCTGTTCCGGCCGAGCCTATCGTCAAGATGGCTGAGAAGGTCTCTGAGAAGTCTGTCACCCCGTTGACCTTGGCGAACTGGGAGTCTGTCCTGACTCCCGGACCCCAGGTTGAGGACTGGTACATCTTCGTGACTGGTGGCAACAAGACCTGCTTCGGTCGCTGTGACCATGCCACTAAAGCCTTCCAGGTAAGCATTCTATCTTTCTTTCTCTCTTTCTCGATGCGGGCTTGTTTCCTGCCTACGCGTTCCCGAATCCCCTGTTTTCCCGATCACTAACATTTCATCAGGAATCCACCCTCCTTTTCGCCGCCGATCCCACCTCTCCCAACCTTGCTCTGTTGGACTGTGAGGAGAACCGCATTCTCTGCTCCATCTGGTCTGCCGGCGCTCCCTCTGTCTACTACTTCGAGGTCCCCGAGGCCCAGGCTGAAGGCCGCGCGCCTACTCCCCTCCACATCATCAGCATGAACTCCACCACCGTCACCCCCGATGAGCTTTACAAGATCCACTCCGAGAAGAACTTCGAGAAGGTCGAGGCCTACGAGGGCGCCATGCACCCCACCGACAGCTGGCTCGCCCAGAACAAGCTGAACATTCCCATCGGCTATGCCCTTTACGGCATTGGTGCTGTTCCCAGCTGGATGTTCATGATTGGTATTTCTTTCTTCAGCCGTACCTTCATGTAAGTTTCACCTCAAGTCAGAGTCCCTTTGTGTGACTGTTATGCTAACCTCGATTGTACTAGGGGTCGCCGCATGCCTGGTAACGCCGGCGCGCGTCCTGCTGCTCCTGCTGGCAGTGCCAACTAAGAGATTTGATTTTTTGGGAAATTTGTTTTGGGGGGTTGTATATAGCGGGGGTCACAGACCTTTTGTATTTCAATGCACTTGGAGGCGCGTGTTCTTTCAAGTTCTCTGGAAAGCTTTAGTTCAATGATTTACCTAGAGCTGCTTCGTTAGGAATTTTAATCAAGGCCAATTTCAAAGTTCATTTAACCTGGATTCAACATTTGAAATATATACCTAACATTTGAAGACACAACCTCTCAACAATGCCAACATTAAAAAATGTTGTAAATTGCCCAGGTGGGTCACGACTTCGGGTCATGGATCCAATCCAGTCCATCGAGCGCCCTGGATGTCTGCACCTGTGGGCATGTGGTTCCCGAAGTCAACCCTTGGAATATGTAGTACACGCATGTGGAGTACTTTCAATGAAGCTACTAAGTACTATGTAAGTGTGTTCGTATCAATCAATTGATGACTGGATGGTTGGAGGATTCCAAGGTTATATGTGCGTGCTTTGCATACATATATCTTCCGTACAAATGCATACATAATGTATCCAGGAAATGAGAGTTTGGAGCATTCTAATGTTTGAATCGATAAAGATGGGAAAAATCCCAAAAACCAGTCTAACTGATGATAAAATTTTAGGCGGCTGGAAATGAGGATTGAAAAGCAAAAGTCAGTTTGGAATTGTACACTGTATGTTCTTTCAGCGAAGCATGGAATCTACTACTAACTAGTGAGTTAGTAGAGTTGGCAACGCCGGATAACTAATCAAACACTCGGCGGACCCAACCTTCCAAATCTTTGAATTGATCAACCATTCTCGCCACTACTCAACCAATCCTCCTCAGCACCACCCTCCTTACCCTCAAAATGGCCGCGCCAGTAACTCTAGACCGCATCCCACCAACAACAACCGCCTACGTGATCGCGACCGCCATCCTTGCAGGCGTCACAGGCTACTTTATCGGCCAAGGTTCCTCGTTGTTCTTCTTCAAAGAGAAGCAAGGCTGGCCTAACGGGTACGACGTCAAGGTCCACCGAGACTCTTCAGACGAGGAAGGAGAAGAAGAGGCCGAAGCCGAGTCCGACGAGGAGAGCGAGGAGGAGGGCAATGGCGAGGAGCTGGCCGACTTTGAAGACAATGCTGAGGAAGTGAAGCTGGTTTTGGTTGTGAGGACAGACTTGGGCATGACCAAGGGTAAGTTTGTTACTTCTAATCTACAGTAATCTACTACGAAAACGAGGCTGGTGGATATTCAAGTTTTTCTTCGCAATGCTAACTTTTATTTGCGCGCCTCTAGGCAAAATCGCCGCTCAAGCTTCGCATGCGACACTCGCTTGCTATAAATACTTCCTCACGCATGCGCCCGAAAGCAAGATGCTGCGCCAATGGGAGCGCTGTGGACAGGCTAAGATTGCGCTGCAGATTAAGGGCGAGGATGAGCTGTTGACCCTCCAGGCGCAGGCTATGAGCCTGGGTCTTTGCGCGCGTGTTATTCAGGATGCGGGTCGGACACAGATTGCCAGTGGGAGCCGGACGGTGTTGGGTGTTTTGGGACCCAAGAGCGTTGTTGATGGTGTCACCGGGCATTTGAAGTTGCTGTAAACTATATTTTACCCATAAAGTCGTATGCCATTGGACATAATGATCATGAATGATGAAGCTTCATCTATCACGGACAACCTTATCACCTAGCAAACCCTGATGGGTATATGCGCGTGGGTCTTGTAGAAAATTTCATGCAGGACGAAATAGTCTGTTAAGCATTACACAAGGTCCTCTCAGCGAACATCGAGGCGCGCCTTGATATAGGGTTCTTTCTCTCGAATGTTGAGAAATGTAACCGTCTACAAAATAATATTCAATAGCTATGGAAATGGGATGTTTGCAGGTCATGGTTAGTCCCTAGCCTCACGGACCAACGGCCATCGGCAAAGAGTTCAGGAATATGACGCTGTCTACAACCGGGAACCTAAACCGAGCTCACCAAGGCGGGAGCTCAAGACCCAGGTCACCCCCAGTGCAGACTTTAATCTGAGATCCGTCGACTGGATACCGTAAAGTGCCATCCATAATGAAGAATGGCCCCATGACGTCGAACTGCCCAGCTCTCAACCGAAACACAAAGGACAAGCCCTCGAGACCGGGAAATCTGGACACAGATCTATGGTGTGTTTGAAGAAAGAAGAAAGAAAACGGGAGAGCAAACTTTTTTTAAATGGAAAGATTATCGCACTATACCCGATTGGGGATGGTGGATTCAGTCACATGACCCGGGCTCTGGATCGGGTGGAACTGATATTGATAGCGGATTCATATCGATTCTCTTGAAATCCAGCTTCTCTGCTTTACCTCTGTTCTCTGATCCTTGACTCTCCACACCGCTCATTTTAGTTTTGCTCCACACGAAACACCCGTCACCATGGCGGACGCCGTGTCTATTGAGCAGACCAACAAGATCCGAATTTCTCTCGGACTCAAGCCACTCCCTGTCCCCAGCGCCACCGGTCCCGAATTTAGAGAAGACGACTCCTCCAGCGGATCCGAAGACGAAGAAGACCCCGCGAGCACCCTCGAAACACGACAGGAACAAGGATATGACAATTGGAAGAAACTTCAGGACGACGCCGACGCGAAAAAACGTCGCGAAGAAAAGAATGCCGCCATCAAGAGAGCGCGCGACGAGGCCCAGCGTAAGCTGCAGCTGGAAGGCACTACGCTGGGCGAGTCGCTCGGCGCCGACCTGGACACCAAGGCCTGGTTGATGCAATCCAAGAAAAAGACCAAGAAGATCGAGAAGGAGCGCGCGCGCAAACTAGCCCAAGAACTTGAGGAGCGAGAGCGCGAGGCTGCGATTCAATATACTTCTGAAGATCTTGCTGGTGTCAAAGTCGGACATTCTATCGGCGCATTTGGAGGTGGCGAGGACCATATTCTTACACTCAAGGACGCCGCGGTGGATGACGAGGAGGGGGGCGATGAGCTTGAAAATGTGAACTTGGCAGAGATGGAGAGGACCGAGGAAAAGCTAGAACTGAAGAAGCGCAAGCCTGTCTACGATCCTACGGCCGAAAACCAAGGAATTCTCTCGCAATATGACGAGGAGATCGACGGCAAGAAACGCAAAAGATTTACATTAGACGCCAAGGGTTCCACAGAGGAGGAACGGGAGGCCAAACGTCAAGAGGTCTCGGGCAAATTAAGGATGGGAGCTATCAGCCTAGACCTGGAGCCCGAGATTCCAACTTCCGATTACATGGATATCAGCGAGATCAAGATCAAGAAGCCGAAGAAGAAGAAGGCCAAGACTACCAAACAACGAGCGACCATTGATGACGAGGACCTGACCCCCCACGTCGAATCAAATGGCGCTTCTATGGATATTGATTCAGGCAATGGAGTTCAGGCTCCCGCCCGAAAGCCGATCGATCAGAATATCTCCTTTGTGGATGACGATGACCTACAAGCATCTCTTGCACTACAGCGACGTGCTGCTTTCAAAAAGCGCAAGAAGATGCGCCCAGAGGATCTTGCCCAGCAGCTTCGCGAAGAAGGTTCACAGACCCCGATGGATGTGGAAACCCCCGAAGGCGATGCAGAGGAACCCGGCCTTGTAATTGACGAGACATCTGAATTCATCTCCAACCTCCAGAAACCTACACTTCCTGAGCGGGAAGAACGACAAAAGTCTACACCTGTGGAGGCGAAGCCTCAACCCGAGGACGAACCACAGGATGTTGATATGGAGCGCTCTTACAATGATATTGAAGACGACGAAGATCTCGCCGAACGTATCAAGTGCGAGGAATCTCAAAAGGAGAAAGAAGAGATGACCGGCACTGGACTGGAAGAAGAAGCTACATTGGATCAGGGTATGGGAGCTGCATTGTCTATGCTGCGACGGCGTGGCCTGGTGAAGGACACTGGTGGCAGTGATCGCAATGCTCTTATGCGTGACCGCCAGCGCTTCCTTCAAGAAAAGGAGAACCGTGAAGCTGAGGCCGACCGACGAGCTCGGATGCAGCGTGAGCGTGACCGTACTTCTGGTAAACTCGACCGCATGTCGGCCCGTGAACGTGAGGAACACGCCCGGTGGGAGAACAAGCAGCGAGACCAACAGGAAGCCCGCCAAATGGCCGAGGTATTCAACAAGGAATACAAGCCCGACGTGCAACTCAAGTATGTGGATGAACACGGCCGCTCGATGAATCAGAAGGAAGCTTTCAAGCACCTCAGTCATCAGTTCCACGGCAAGGGTAGCGGCAAGATGAAGACGGAGAAGCGATTGAAGAAGATGGAAGATGAAGATAAACGTGAGGCCATGAGTACTATGGACAGCAGTCAACACACGGGTATGAACAATGCCATGGGACAGCAAGCGCGGAAGAACCGCCAGGCTGGTGTACGACTCGGCTAAACCCGTGGCATTGTTATTATTATGATTGTGTTTAATTTCTCTCTTCCGTGTGTATAGTTGCAAAATGACCAACCTCACGATTACATTTATCTAAATCCGCTAACCATATCTGTCAAGTCCTCCCGTAATAAGTAACCCGGCACCGGGGAGTCGATCAGACCATGCCCTCCGCGTGTGGGGTGTCCGCGTCCGGGTATTTGCTATTTAAGTATTTAACCGAACTTTCAATGTTTGTCTTGGAAATTTTCAAAGTCCGCAGGTGCACGTAGAATTACCCCAGCTTTGATGTGTACTAGTTAGTATCTGATTACATAAAACCAATTGATCATAAAAACCGAACTCGATCATTGGTTACAACTTTTTAATCCTTGTTCATTAAAGACCGGTTTTTACCCCAACTTGCGTGAGGGGAAGAAAGGAGTGGAGCTTTCAGCCTTAATCAGTTCACCGGGAAAACGAAAGCCGATGTCGCGCAATGTCGGGGACGAGTTCCATATATGATTCTTCATGTTTTTCTCATAGAGCTCTACGTAGCTTAGATGCATGTGAAAGACTGTTACGCACACACCAAAAAGGGACCAATATACAAGTATAGTAGACATGCATAATTTAAGGTAGCTCTATCTAAATTTTTTTTTTTAAAAAAAAACTCCCCAGAAAAACCTTGCATCTCCCATAGCAACCAATAAATCGGAATATTTCAAGTGATCAATCAATGATCATCGCCTCATGCATGGGGATAAATGTGCGGAGGGAAGAGCCAATCCCGCCCTTGCGAAGGTGGCTGTTCTCGCCGGACACGGATGTACCCGGTACCAATCTTAAGTATGCAACCCCACACCACAGACTTTGTACCCAATACCGTTATCACATGAGTCAAACCAAAACAGTCAAACCGCAAGATCTCCGACCTTTCCTCATTGCTCCCGGTTCTTCCCTTTTTATCCCCAATTCCCCCAATTCCTTTGGATTTGTGTCCATCCTTTCTGCTTCTTTCTTGTCTTTCCAAATCATCCAAAATGCTCTCCACTCTGCGTGTCGCCAGCCGCTCGGCTGCTGCCCGTGAGGCTAACATGCGCACTGTCATCTTCGGTGCTCGTCAAGCTTCTGCTTGGTCCAAGGTTCCCCAGGGTCCTCCTGTAAGCTAATCCAGGTTTTTTTTGTTTATTTTCTTTATCCCAGCTATTTTTTTTTGAGCTGGCATTGAGTCTCAAGGAACTCACTGATGCAATGGACTCGATAGGATGCTATTCTGGGTATCACCGAGGCCTTCAAGGCCGACTCCTTCAAGGAGAAGATCAACCTCGGTGTTGGTGCCTACCGTAAGTGATCCCCACAAAACCCCATTGAACAGCTTAGTTGGCATTGCGCATCAAACCGAGCAGAGAAATATTACAAACAAGGAAACAAAAGAAAACATTGGATAGCTAATTGATAATTCGCGACACAGGTGACGACAAGGGCAAGCCCTACGTCCTGCCCTCCGTCCGCGCCGCCGAGGACAAGGTTGTTGCATCACGCAGCGACAAGGAATACGCTGGCATTACCGGTATCCCCGCCTTCACCAACGCTGCCGCCGAGCTTGCCTACGGATCCAACTCTGCTGTCATCAAGGAGGACCGCCTGGTCATCACCCAGACCATCTCCGGCACTGGTGCCCTCCGCATCGGTGGTGCTTTCCTCGAGAAGTTCTACCCCGGCGCCAAGAAGGTCTACCTCCCCAACCCCAGCTGGGCCAACCACGGTGCCGTCTTCAAGGACTCCGGTCTTGAGGTCGAGAAGTACCGCTACTACAACAAGGATACCATTGGTCTGGACTTCGAGGGTCTGATCGAGGACATCAAGGCTGCCCCCAACGGCAGCATCATCCTGCTGCACGCCTGTGCCCACAACCCCACCGGTGTTGACCCCAGCCAAGACCAGTGGCGCAAGATTAGCGATGTCATGAAGCAGAAGGGTCACTTTGCCTTCTTCGACATGGCCTACCAGGGCTTTGCCAGCGGTAACGCCGACACTGATGCTTTCGCTCCCCGTCACTTCGTCCAGGAGGGCCACAACATTGCTCTGTGCCAGAGTTTCGCCAAGAACATGGGTCTCTACGGTGAGCGTGTCGGTGCCTTCTCGCTCGTCTGCGAGTCCACCGAGGAGAAGAAGCGTGTTGAGTCTCAGATCAAGATTCTCATCCGTCCCTTCTACTCCAACCCCCCTATTCACGGTGCCCGTGTCGCCTCCACCATCATGAACGACCCTGCCCTTAACGAGCAGTGGCTTGGTGAGGTCAAGGGCATGGCCGACCGCATCATTGAGATGCGCGCGCTTCTGCGCAAGAACCTGGAGCAGCTCGGCAGCAAGCACGACTGGTCTCACATCACCAGCCAGGTAAGAGCACACATCAGATGACCCTTTTATTCTCAAGTGTATGTTTGGCTAATGAACTTTTTTTTCCCCCTACAACAGATTGGTATGTTCGCCTTCACTGGTCTGAAGCCCGAGCAGATGGACGTCCTTGCCAAGGAGCACTCCGTCTACGCTACCAAGGACGGCCGTATCTCCGTCGCTGGTATCACCTCCGGCAACGTCCAGCGTCTCGCCGAGTCCATCTTCAAGGTTACTGGTTAAATTGGAAGAACAAACAAAAGTTAGACACGAACGATAAAGAAGGAATGAGGGGGATCTGTATTATTCTGCATGAACGGAATAGAGGTTCCTGGAACAAGGATACGAAGGTGGAATCGGGCCCGTGCGGATGTGATTGTGATGCGCTTGGTTGCTTCGCGGGCTCCTGTACTGAATATCGAATGTTTCTGTTTTATATTAGCATGGCTTGGCTTTGTCCATCTCAACGGAGATTTTGGATTGATTTATCTTTTTTTCCTTTATTTTCCCAACTACGATTCCCTGCTCTACATACTATGTACTACCCAGGTAAGGTCCCGAGGTCACTCCCAAGGTTGTTTGGAACTCAGCAAATGACCCGGTTACCGTCAAGCATTCCTACACCTTGCATGGCGCGGAAAGTAAACCCACACTTTCAACCCGCCAGCGTGACTTCAGATGCCCCAATTACCCAATGACCCGATACTATAATCCGCACCCACGGATCCAACTGGATCTCAAGCACAACCAGCACGAGACCAGAAGGAATTATTCCCTCAAAAATCCAAACTACAGAAAACAAAGTTCAAGCTAACAAAAAAGACATCCTCCCGAACCGAGCAGGAACAAGGGACTAGTTCCAATCGAGACAGGAGTACGATGATAACATAACCGCCAACCACCCGAGCACCTGCCTGAGGACCTCGGGACACATGATGTAGTTGAAACAACGAAGAAATGAATTAAGAAAGAACTCTTTGTAGATCCTTGCAAACCTCCCGCACATGCGTAATGTACCCATCCTTAATGGAGTACGGAGTAGGTGAGTAGGTACCTTGTAGGGTACTTAAAACAAGGCAAAATAACATACCAGCCCAAGCCAACCCACACCAAACCCAAACTGCAGCGCTGAGCATCAATTACATAGAAATGTCCTATTTGAACATTTGAATGTCAATCAAATACATCTTTTATGTATACTATGTATATACTGTGTAGTATCGGCAGTAAGTAAGTAAGTAAGTAATTTTCGAGTGCCCGTGGCACCTCGCACTTTTATTCCAATCGCAGCAATAAATACTGAGAGGGGAAGGGGACCTTTCTCTTTCCTTTCCTATCAACGTGCATGAAAAGAAAAAAAAGGTCCAGATCCATGATGTAATCGTATTTTACCCGTGTATGATACGGTAATACAGAGTGAAACGAAACATCAGCAAAACAATCATGATTGAATAAATAATGGATCCCGTGACTCACATGTGTCAAGCCACCAATCAGGGCGGGCGTGGGAACGGCGAACCAGGACCTGAGACTTGCTGATCCGGGGTAAGGTGCGTGGATCTACGAGGGT
Source organism: Penicillium verhagenii (assembly GCF_028828195.1). Lineage (NCBI taxonomy): Eukaryota > Fungi > Ascomycota > Eurotiomycetes > Eurotiales > Aspergillaceae > Penicillium > Penicillium verhagenii. The sequence continues at coordinate 2,221,769 of NW_026643171.1, forward strand.
CTGGAAATTGGGCTTGTGGCTGTTGTTTTTTTTTTGGAATTGGCTTTATGGGAAATTGGCAATTGGATGGCAATTGAGGGAAGATGATATGGAATGAATTGAATTGAATTGGATTTGGTTAACATAGTATTAATTTAGATTTTCCTTTTTTTTTCGAGGGAAAGAGTTTTGTTTTGAATCAATCTTGAATTTTTTTGGGGGCTTGGGAATGGGGGATTGCTTTATAGTTTTGATGATTGGGAGCTCGGTGTGAGCGGATATGATAGGGATGCGATATGGATGAAGCTTCATGGATGTAATAAATCATGGGGTATGTGTGGCTTCTTCATGGGATGCAAAGAATGGGAAAATATCAGATGTAAAACGGCCTTGGGATGAGACAAAGGAAAGAAAAAGAAAAAGAAAAAAAAAAAAAAAAAGAGATATTTAAAGAAAAAGATGAAAAATAAAAGTTAAGATGAAAACCATTAAAACGCCGGGGCTGTCGAATTGGGGGTAATAATATTCATTTTTCGCCATGTTGGGTTGTTGGGTGAGAGCGTCACCATGCAGGGGGAGGTATGAATGAAATGAAAAAAAAGGAAAACATTCAGAATATAAAATCAGTTCATGAGAGAATGCCTTCCCGAAGGCGTCGATCTTCTTCCCAGATCTCTCTCTTTTCACTTTGCAGATGCTCGTGCTGTCGTACCAGTTTGTCCAGATCCGCCTGGGAAGGGTTGGCCTGGGCCTCGAGGGACTTATGCAGGGTGCGGTACTTGGCATAGTGGCGCTTGAATATCTGCGACCGTTCCGACAGCCGTTGCCGGGCAATATCATAGCTCATTGGCGGTGATGCACTGCCAGTACTGCCTCCACTAGAGGCACTTACGGCGCGGCGCCGCTTGTGATCAAGATTGCCGGTTGTACGGACGGGTGCAGCTTGTGCTGTCACGGGTTCTGCTTTGCGCTTCAAGGGGTTGCCTGTGGCCGTAGACTTTGTGACGCCATTGGATTGTCCCACGGGTTTTGAAACGCGAGCAGTGGTGGCGGGAGCGGTGGATTTGTTGGCCCGGGCAAGTTGGGAGATGAGAGGAGAAGATGAGGAGGAACTGGAGGATTGCTGGTTTTGGCTATCGGAGCGGTTGCGCTTCGGTACATCAGATGCATTGGTGGGAGGGGAAGAGCCTAGTGGGGATGGCTTCTGGGGTGAGGTGGACTGTCGAGAGACGGGCTTCTTAGAGGCCGACTTGTATTGGGATGATTCGAGCTTGGGGGTAGGTGCATCGGCCTTCGGGGCTTTAGATGCAGTTGGAGGGTCGGCAGGACGCTTCGCAGGAGCCTGGGTCTTTGCAGGGCCCTTCTGAGCTTGCGTCTTCCTAGGTGGAGCTGGTTTGTCCTTCGGGCGCGGAGCCGGAGGTGCTGGGGGTGGCGCGGCATCGGACATGTCAATTTCGTCGTCGTCTGATGAGTGCACGAACTCAGCAGACTTGAATTTGCCATCCACCTTGGCCGGAGCTTTTCCTCCTGTCTTCTTTGTAACCCGACCGGTCAAGGTGCTGTTATTAGTAGGCTTGGCCTTGACAGGTCGTTTAGCAGGCTCTTTCTCCGCCCGAGACTTCTGCGCACTTGGGATTGATCGAGGTGGAGCGCCATCTAGTCCCATGGAAGAGAAAGAAGGACGGTCCGCTTCGTTGCCGGTACCCTCGCCGCTGGCCCGGTCATCGGCCCCATCCACCTGAATCCGCGGAGCAGTGGTCTTCTTGACGGGCGGCCCGGTGTTCAGATTGAGGCGTGACAGGCATTTCCCTTTACCACGCTCCTCCTTAGAAAGAAGCATCTGCCACAACTTATCCGAGCGAGAGATTCGCAACCGATCAAAGGCCGAAACAGCATTCTCAATGGCTTGCTGTCGGTCCTCTTGATTTGGGTAGGGAAACTTCCACACGTCAAGGTCTTTGTAGATTTTGTCCCTGAGATCGAACTTTTCATGGTTGAGACGGTTCTCCACGGCGTATTTCTGGGCTAGATTGTCGCAGTCCTCGGGATTGGAACATGTTTGACGTGAGAGAAACTTGGTCGAAACGGCTCGGACGGCAAGAAGGTGGATGAAGGGGGTCTTGAGGGCGTCGAGGCGGGCTTGGTTTTTGATCTGCGAGGACGGGGCGGAGGTAGGCATGGGCATGGGAGACTTGAGACCACCCAGGGTCGGGCTTGAGGTAAGCGATCGGTTCGAACCTGCCCGGAGGAATCGGTCTTTTTCCAAGTCTGCCTTGGACTTGGGAGCCCGGAGAGTGGAACTTCCAGCGCCAGCGGCACGCAGAGCCTTAAACTCATCCGGGTGGTGAATAATGTGAGTTTTTTTGGACTCCTTGCCTCGCTCGAAGGCATTGAGGCTCTCCTCCAGGTTTGCAAGTGCCTGATCTGTGGCGGCAGTGTCTTGTTTGGCCTTTTCCACCTCCAGACTGTGGCTCAAAACACCGGTAAAGTAGATGTCCCGATCGTCGGCCCCATCGGTCGAAGTATGGTAGATCTCGGAACGGTGTGTTTCGGGGTAGGCATGGAAGGCTTGGGACTTGCCCGCATAATGAAGAGACGGGTGTTTCCCGAGACGAACTCGAGCTGGCTGGTCATTCCGTAGAATTTCTATGAGTTCGTCCATAGTGCTCTGCACCAGATTTAGCCGCATGAACTGAGTGGATTTTGGTGAACCACCTCCGGACTGTTTCTCATGGTGGAGAGACAGCCCGGACTCGGGAATCTTCAAGCCAGGAGACATGGTGATCACAGTCGGTTGAGGGAGGAAGATTGAATGAGGAGGGCTCGAGGTTGAGGTTGTGAGCAGGGTCGGATGGCAGCGTGAGAGCTGCAGGTCAGGCGGCCAACTGCACGGAGTGAGGCAACACCATCCGCCATATGATCGGGGTTGATTGTGGCAGGGATGTGAGAGTGAGTGGTATTAGAAAGTGAATAGGGAGGTAGTGAATGACAGTGGAAGTCAAAGTGAGAGTGTAGAAGAAATCGAGAGGGAAAGCGTGAGGAGAGAGAGGGCGAGCAAGGCGAAGCGGAGAGTGGGGAGGAGAAAGCTGACGGGGCGATTGGTAAATTCAGTAACGGTATAGATTACGTATTTTACAGAACCCCGATTTTGAATTTAATTTTCTTTTTAATAGCAGATGCACGTATATTAAAATCATTAAAAATCTCATTATTTAACTGCAGAATACCCGATTACTTAGAACTTGTTGGATTTAGTACGGAGTACTAGTATACCTAAATAGAATCTTTGCAGGTTTTTTTTCGCTCTCTCTTTCCTTTCCCCTTTGGTATGTTCTCCACTGATCCATTATGAAACGGCTTTGAGAGAGTCTATAGACGGGAGAACAAGAAAAAAAGGAGACTATCCTTTCTCACATTCATCTATTTATTTCTTTTACTCTTGTCTTTTCTTGTTGATTTGTTGTTTCTTTCGCTTTATTTTTTTAAGTTCCCTTCTCTCCGAACTCAGTCTAAAGGGAGGTTGTAACGCTGTACGCCCAGCACGGACATTGGCAGTGCCAACTAAGCGCAGCCGACTCCTAACGCCGATGTTTTAGCCAAGTATAATACTTTAGGTATTTATGCCTTTAGGTGCCTTGGGTAGCAGTGACTGGTATTACAGAGCAACTGACAAGATAATAAAAAAAAGAAAAACCAAAAAGTAAACTAAACCGTGGAAGGACATATTAAAAGTAGATTTCCGGGACTTAGCCTTACAACTCTCTCCACTTTGGTGGTACACGGTGAGGAGAAAGCGCCATCCGCGGGCAATAATAAAAGGGAAAAGAGACGAGAGAAGGAAAAGAAAAAGCCAATAGAAGATGGGGCTACCCGAGTCCAGATTGTTTTACTTCCGGTTTCCACTTTATTTCCCCCTCTCCAAGCGGAGACTGTCTTTACGGGTGTGGCCGGGACCCGTAGTAACTTGTATTACACCAAGAATCAAGGGCATATGTAGTATAAGGCATTAAACTGAAGAGGGCACCTTGGGCGAGAAACCTTGGACATCTACTAATGGTCTTTTTTGGCCTGGGCTGAAGGTATGGAACATACCAGGGAAGAGATCCGCACAAGTAAATCCATGACGGCCGATCACCCGGATGTACATGTACGTGCTGGAGGAATGTTTCCTGCAGTACTGGCACTAAAGGTAGGTACATTATCTCTCCAGTACAAAGCGTACCTTGGCTTTTTTGCCCCTCGTTCATGCACGCAGGCACGGATACCAAGTCGGATGACGAGTGTGTAACATTTGGAATTTCCCGACGCTTCGCTACTACCATGGGGCCAACTGGTTACGGAGTAATAAGGTCCTACACCTGAGTACACAAAGGGCACTTTGTAACAATCAGTTCCCCTCCCCCAATGACTCTGTAGAATAAGACAGACTCTGTTCAAAAGATAGTGTAATGTGTAAAAATAAAAATAAAAATAATAAAAATAAAAATAATAAAAATAATTCAACATTTGAAATCAAAATCAATACAGGAAAAATCCCCCGATCCGAGAAATCCCCATTTGATTGGCGTACTCCGTTGCACGACGGGCCTCCGTTCATGCATGGGCCCTGACTCTGACATCGGAGCCGAACCTACTCTCTTCATTTGTGGACTTACTACCTTGAATGAAATTGTATTTGATTCATTCTTCAGAACCGGTTTTTATTCTCTGAACTCCTTACCCCCTTCTCTCAATTACAGCTCCCAAAGTTACATGGGTAAAAAAAAAATGCCCAGACCCTACTATCTCCGTGGACTTGGCCCGAGAGGAGCATGCCCGTGGATCCCCTTGCTGCACAAGTGGACTCGGACTACCAGCCTATAGTCTCCCCAGCTGAGACAGGGGAAGCCAATATTTAATAATAAATACACTGGCTATTCCCAAAATCCTGCAGGGCCATTGGCGACTTTGTTATTTGAATCGTCTAACCCGCGCTCCAGGTTCACCCGGAAACCATGTGTGGGGTCCCAAAGCTTACTGACAGTTCAAAGGTCCACTGCAATGCCATTGGAGAGATTTCAATATGATCTCTCCCCCCCATTCCTGCTATCAGGACTTGGAGACTATGCAGTGCAACTAATTAAACAGAGACTACCAAGGAGTTGTTCAATGTTGCCTATATGTTATGGAATAGTTGACTCGGTATTCTCAATGTCTCGATTTTCAAATCAACCCCCAAAATCTTCCCTATATCCACCCAACTTCGACCCACCGAGTCCCCTCTATACGCAAATCTACGCCTTCGAGTCACTTGCCGTCAAGTTGCGTCTCTCCTCTCCCCATCTTCGCCATTCCCTACCCTTCTCAAACGGACTACGAACAACTCATCTCCGTTTGCACTATCCTGCGACAATTTCGCCCGCCGTGATCCCGAAACCGAACACAAGAATAATAATACCACGGGGCTGTTTGAGCCTTTGACCGCTATATCACACTGTGGAGCGCACGCGGACACTTGTTGATGTGGGTCGGGGCAAGGGGGACCGTTCAGGCAGGTGAAGAAAGAGCTTGGGAAACTACTCCGCACCATTCAATGTTTGAAAGCTTGCGGCTTGACGAGGAGGATTCGTAGCAGTGAACTTCCGATGTAGGTGTTGTTGACTTGGCGATTCCGGAATCTTGCCAAATGATTCAAGTTCTCTTTTTTTTTTTTTTCGACGCCCAGATCCCACGTCCTGGTACGAATAACCTCACGTCAAATTTCAGAGCCCCAAATAATTTCAAACGCAATTTCAGTTTCAATTTCAATTACTCCGTACCGTGAACAGTCATCAACACATTCCTTTGCCGTACAAAGTACCCATAATCCTTATCAAGAAGCCAGGGCCCCTTATCCCCTTGACAGTCTAGCCCTTTACGTCCAAGGATTGACACAGGGTAGCAGCGCAGCAACCAGAATAGTACAGCACTAACCACAGCCGCAATTAGTGCAGCAAAACCGGATCCAAGGCTAAGGGAGTTATGTAGCTTGAATCCAGGCCGCCAACATCACCAAATACATGGAAATCAGCAATGCTGACCGTACATGCCCAGATTACAGTCGTCAAATCGGACACAAGTGTGGCGGTGGTGCAGATTCCGGCGTCGCCGCATCCATGCACCCGAGGAACTGAGGCTGAGCTTGATTGATTTACCTGGACAATTTTTATTTTTTGAAATCAACTGGTAACTAACTCCGTAGATTCTGGTCAAGGCGCCCGGGACAGACCCTGCAAGATTAAGGTAGGTTCGGTGACTACGCCACACCTGGCACTTGGGAATTAAATACGAGAGCCACCAATACCAATACGAAGCACTAGAACAAAGCCAGCCTTTGATGATCCTGAGAGGCTGGGACTTTCAGACACGGTCGAGTATTACCAGACTAACCCAGTTGACTGATAGGAAGTGGTGTTCCATATCTAGTAATGTCTTTTGACTTTATCTCTGTACGGAGTATTCGATTCTCCGTCTCTACTAAGGTACTTTCTATCAGACGCAGAGAAAGGACAAATGAATTAAAATTCAAAATTTACTCCACTGTACATACGTACTCAGTACTGAGGCTGTAGCTCTGGAGAATGTCTGAAAGGCAAATGGGGGGAAATGTGCCTGAAACGAGGCTATCCAGCCACCCAGTCCAGTCCAGCCCTGAACGTGGATCTGGATCAGTTTCACCGCGCATGCAACAACCCTAATTCCTGCAGATTGGACCCAGGTCAAGCTTGCTTGGAATTTGGGGCATTTCGTTTTCTTTCGTTTTTCTCTTACCTTTCTCTCGTTATTTGTTTATTCCCTCTTCTTCGCCTCGTAAAATCAAAACATGCAAATGATCATCGTTCAATCCAAGTGGTGATCATTCGCCACAGCTCAAGGACCAGCAAATTAGAGCGAGAGATCAGATCAGATCAAATCAAATCCTACATGTATGTACCTACTACTACACTATGTAAATTTTGCCGTTATGTACTTACAGTATGTAACTTCTCCGTAAGCAGTATGTACATGTAACTAGTTAGTTAGTAGTTTCTCAACCTTCAACATTTGAAATAAATGTTGATCCTTTCTTTATTCAAACGCCTGGAAGATGACAACCCTTACCAGCCATCCTCCCGACCATTTTAAATATAGAATACATACATTATGTACATGGAAACAGAACCCTGGAAGCAACTACCTAGTACGTTTCAACACATGAGGGCTCTTCCCAGAGCACCCGGCCACCTGGCCAAGCAAGGCAAAGCACGGATCCAACACTGTCATGTTTTGGCCCGATCAGACATCCTCACGAATCAGACTGGTCCAAAATGTCCCTGAGCCACGTCGTGCGCCTCGTGCGATCTACACGCGGAAAACCTTGCCTCGCCTTTCATTTCAATTTCGTCTTGCTTTTCCCGATCCTTCCAATCATGCAGCGCATAGCCACTCACATTCAAATGTTCCCCCCAAAAATACAAAGTCCATACACATGTACATAGTACTCCGTGCACGTATGTAACCATATGTAGGCAGATTGCCTGGGCTCTGTCAAAGGAAACCCCAGAAAAAAAATTGTCCCTACCAGTCTTTCCCGCTCGCTAACCAGGTCCTCTTGCATGCTCCGTGACAAAGTCAAGGCCGGCCCTTGCAGGAATTCTTCCTACCGGTCAGTAAGCTGGGAGCTTGGGGCCAATCATTTCAAGGGCCAATCATTTCAAGGGCCAATCATTTCAAGGCGAAAGAAATTGATTTGCTAGGATGCCGGGTTAATGCGATCGCGATCAGCATCCATTCAGCTCCCCTGTTTTTTCTTTGCTTTTTTATTTTCTTTTTTTCCCTTGTGGCTTTGGCTTTTGGCTTTTTTTTTCTTTTGAATCGAATCACGAGGGCTGTTTTTTTCTTCTTTGAATGGCCGGGAAATTTACCGGGGTCATGTGTAGGTAATTTTAATGAAATACTAGTAAATGACTTTCGATGTTCTGTTCAATGTTACTTGTCTTCCGTCTTGTACAAGTACATACTTGCTTGCTTTCCCATGTTGGTTGGATCCATACGGATCGGATCTTCTTCATATCCCATGATCCTGTACTCCGCACAGTAGCTTGAGATCCGTTAGTTACACCGGGTCGCCGCCCCCTTCCTTCGATGGAGGATATGATGAACATGATCGTCAAGCCACGGCCCGGCTTTGTGATGCCACCTGCGTCACCCTATATACGGTAGTCTTGAGGCACATGCATAGTATGGGGAATAGTATGTGCTTTTATGGGGAATATTGTCTGCTGTACGGGGTACATTGTACTTAGGTAGTCTGAAGTGCTAGGTCAATGAGTATGAGTATTGGATTGGCCTATGTACATACCTGCCAATGGGTAAGGTAGATAGTACGAAGTACAACATGCAGTAGTACCTAACATCTGGACATCGAGGATGCGGGAGAGAGACAGGTATCTAGAATGGATCCTGTAAGATACGGAGTAACGTACGAGACGTATTGTACTTGTCCAACTGCACTTCATGGGTGTAAGTAAGCACCGAGCATGGGTAAGTACTGATTCCTGAATGTGAGGAGGCAGCCGACAGTGGAATGTTACACGGGGGATTTCGACTGATCTGGTCACATACACAGGATTGAATACCGGGGCTTGGTTTGGTTGGTTCAACTGGCGTTTGTGTTGCCCTGTATTGCTTTGTTGCGGGGAGACTCGATTTGATTTGATTTGATTTGATCAGCTGCGGACAAGGTCAGGTCATCTTTTGAATTGATCGTCTGATGTGCGTGGTTTCCAGGGTTGGTTTGGCTTCGGGGAATAGATGGTTGTTCATGGCGGGGCCTATACTCCAGTGCCCTTGTCTTTAGACATGCTACTCTAACTACGTACTAACACCAATACGTACATAGTAACATTGAAGAGGACTAGAGAGAACATTTCCAAGAGTTCCCTTCTCCATGGATGTTCTACTGCTAGGGTTTTGAAGACGAGACTGGGACTATCTAGATATCTCCGTGGCATATCAATCGATATAGGTTGAATTGACACAATTCTATGACAACACTATGATACAGAAATAGGATCGCTAGATAGTCGACCTCGTTTACAGTGGTATTCGACGCGAGAAAGCCAAAAACAAAGAGAGATGACAAGATAACAAAAAAGCGAGCAGGGGGCAAGTAACAAAGAGAAAGCAAAAGCAATGAAGAAAACAACACAAATTAAGCTGATATGCAATCGCAAGAAGCAAACGAAGGACGATAGGAAATATGCGAAACCACCTAAGAACCCCGATCAGACCCAGATAGATTCCAGACACCGTATGACGGCTCTCCCAAGCAATAAAAAGAAAAATAAATTCCAAAAACACAAATAGAACCCCAGTGCCTGTTTCCCAACCGATACAATGTTAGCCCCGTGAAAAAAAAGGCGAATCCCACGCTCTTTCTATGCTGTTCCTCGTCAGGTCGTGTCTCGTGTCATCCGCAAGCAATCAAAACTCAAAAGAAAAAAATGGCGAAAGCAATGGGGATGACAACCCTGAAGATAAAATGGAAAAAAAGGCCCTTGGACCTGCAACACGATCAGACAGTCCGACTCCATAGGGATAGATGACTCCCTGAGTATATGGATACAAAAAAAATCAACATGCACCCCAAAATAAAAGAAATAAGCAATATAGCATTGGAATCGACAAACGATGGAAAGTGGCTTTGTTTCCATGGGAATCAAGGAGATGATGCAATGAAATAGTTTGAACAAAGGGAAGAACAAAGGAAAACATAGGAAAAAAATATGGTTGGTATATATGAACGAGATCTCTGTGGCTCGTACTATACCGGTGTAGACCAGGTGTGGTCCCCTAACCGAGCCTTGTTTTCATAGTTATCTGGCTCGGTGCTATTGGGTCGGCGGATGGTAGAGTTTGGGAAGTACATGTGTGGAGGCATGGAGGTCGGGTATGCGGGTGCACTGGGTTCGGGGTAACCAAAGTCGTTGGTTGAACCAGGTGAAGGCATACTGCCATGGGATGGAGAGGCCCAACCCAAACTGGTCATATGGGGACTTCCATTGACACTATTCGGCCGATGGTCATTGTTGGCTGGCGGTTCCAGCGGTTGAGGAGGAGCGTACGGATGCGAGGTCATAGGAGGCCGGGCGTGAGGTGCGCTACCGTAGCTCGAAAGTGAAGGTGATGTCGCTGTCGGAGAAGCACGGGGACTCGCCTGAGAAAAGTCTCCTCGCACATGAGCTGGGATCGGAGCACTACCCATGTAATAATCACTGGCAGAGCGGTGCATGTTCAAGGGTGGCAGATCACCCCCAGGCGACATGGATGGATGCTGGCCGGGGGACGGAGTGGAGCCCATTGAGTGATGATCCGGGAACATTCCCTCGCCAGGGCCACGACGTTCCTTGTTCTGACGCAGGTTGGCCTCGGTCTCCGCGGCGGCTTCCTCGATCGTCCCAGTATGATGATTTTGGTGGCGGGTCAAAGTCGTGCGTCGGGTGAATGTCTTCTGACAGTTCGCGTACGGGCATTTGTAGGGTCGTTTCCCGGAGTGGATGCGACGATGCCTGGCAAGTGAGGAGGAGTCACTGAATGGCTAAACAAAAAAGATTCGTAAGTATTGAAGATTCCAAGAAACAAAGGGAGGGTGGAAAAGAGCAGAAGTGAAAGGTGGAAACGAACCTTGCCACATCGCTCGCACATATGGGGCTTCTCTCCGGTGTGAACCCGGGAGTGGACCGTTAATGCTGAGCGTTGAATGAACTGCTTTCCACATCCAGGCCAATCGCAGGCATGTGGCCTGACTCCGGTGTGGATGCGCTCTGCAAACATCCCAAGGTTAGCCGACTGATAGGCCTCAATGGTCCGCTAGGAAATACATACCGTGTCGTGCGAGATCGCTGCGTCGAGCAAACCCCTTGTTGCATGTTGAACAATGGAAGGTCTTCGGTGGAGCCTCAGCCCCGGTTCTCTCCAAAGGAATCGGTGCTTGCTGCACCTGAGGATCTCCAGCATATCCACCGGGGACATAACCCATATTCCGCGGCGTGGAACCTTGAGGTTGGGCGTAATAAAATGTTTCCGCGAGCCCCTGATCCATTGGAACGCCGTGAGGAGGGTATGCGTTGACGGGATTGTCGGAGGCGCCTGGTTCAGGCTTCATAGATTGTGTATGTTGGTTCATGTGCGCACCCTGAAGATATTGTTGGTGTAATTGTGCTTCTGCGGCGGCGGCGGCAGCGGCGGCAGAGTTCTTCCGATTTAGGATAGTCGTGAAGTCCATGACCCGACCCACCGATCAGCTGAAAAAGACCGAGGTCAAGGACAGCGCAAAGGTCGTCCTTTCTGGTGCAACCGTCCTTCCGTGCGGTTCAGATTTCTGTATATTCGAAGATGACAAGGAACTGATGACTACTGAGTCATGCACCGAGTCGGTGGATTTGCGCGGAAAATAAGGATAAGGCCGAATGAGTGGTTTGTTTCTCGATGTGAACCGACTGTAGATTCCACAATCGTGGACCTGGTTGGGTTTGTAGGGAAACGCGAAGAGGCAAGGATGGACGCGTGTTTTTTTCCCTCGAAAGAATCTCAGCGAGATGTTGATGCTGTTTCACAGTGGAACCGCCAAAGTTCGTTCACTGGTGGATCCTGCGTATGTGGGCCTCGACTCTCGAGGTTCTGTACTTGAGCCGGGTTCCCGGTTCCAAAGGATAAAAGATCGTAATTGTCGTCTTGTCTCGTGCAGAGACTACTTCGTGATGAGATGGAATTCAGACCAGGCAAGGTAACCGGCTAGATGCGGAGGGTATAATTGGTGGTGGAGATCGTCGTGAGGGGGAGGTAGTTAAGGGAGGGGGAAATGGGTAGTAATCCTATCAGAAATAAGCACGGTCAGTTCAGAGTTCATGGATAGTGGTGGATTGGTGGCTCCGTGTTGCCCATTTGATCCAATCTTGCCCTGGCTTTGTCCACGGGCCTCCGATATTCGACCATCAAGGAAGAGAAACGGTAACGCGGGTGTGGTGCCGCCAAAGACGGCAAAAACCAGCAGGATCAAGACGAAGCTGATACCCAAGGCAAGTTGGAGCAAATGCGCGCACGAGGGTGTCCAGCGCAGTGTGCACCGAGGGGAGATTGTAAGGGTCACGTCATCCAAGGGACACGAACGGGATTTTTTTTTTTCTTTCTTATTTACGTTAATCACGTAAAGGAGGAGATGGGGAGAAGGAAAGGTTGGAAAAAATGTTTCTCAAAATGAAGAATGTAGGGAAGGGAAAAGCAAAGAATAAAAAGTAAACGAGAAAGGGGAAGGGAAAAGGGAAAAGGTTTAATGGATTAATATTAGGTGTGGTAGGTGCCACTTCAGTAAAGGTTGAAATGAAAGAGAGCATAACATCATTATTTACTTCAAGTCCCACTTGATGCAATTTGTTTTCATTACGATCTAATGCCTTTTGTTTTTGGCTTTGGTAATTGCTTTTTTTTTGTATCTTTTATCTTTTTTTTTTCTATCTTAGGTGAGAAGTCCATATATCATTCTGTATAGACAAAAACCCCTCGAGTACTTGAATTATACAGCAAATATCTTTGTAAGAATGATTATGATAAACTTCTGTACCTCCTTTTTTCTCTTTTTTTTTTTCTCTAACCCTTTTTTCCCAAAAGAATTAACAATAAAGAAATAAGGCCCTGCATCGTAGCCCATAGACTTTGGCCCGTACTAGTTTCCTCTAGTTCCCAGCGAAGTGCGCTAGAAGGAAACAGGGCGGCACCAGAAGGCCCGTCAGCATCCCGGATCCACAACGTGCGCTTTTTCCTGTACAGCAAAAAAAAAAAAAAACATAATATTCACAAAAAAAAAAACTCCATCGGGTATGGAAGAAGAAGTGGATAGCAAATAGTCATGTCGATCTGATTCAGAAATTCTACGTCAACTGGTAGTAATAGAGCACTGTTCTAAGTAGTATTCTTACGGACTACAGATCGTCTTTTCCTCCATTGTTCCGTGGACTTTAGTGTGAAACGAATATGCAAGAACAAAGTTTATGGATCGAGGCTTCAGATGACGCAGACTCTGGAGAGGGATCAGATGTGGACCTCCTCCCCGATGTCCAAGGGGGATGACAGCAATACGAGCTTTTAGCCCCCTAAGCCAAAAGTAACATGTATAGCTGGATGAACTGTTTATGAGGCTTTTGTTGTTATAGAGTCCTTGAGAAACATTCAGATAAAAAGATAAAAAAGGGGGAAGAAACCGGAACTCTCTTTTCTCATGCCTTTTTTATTTTTATTTTTATTTTTATTTTATTTCCTTTTATTTTTCATTTTCATTCTTTCGAATGGTGCGACACGAGTCAACCCTAAACTTTTGATGTGCAAATGGAGAAGCTTTGGAGAAAAAGGGATTCCCATCTCGATAGTCTGTTCCCACTATTGCTACCCGAACATGGGCGAAGGCTAATTCAGAGCTAGTACTTCCTTCTAGAAGGTTTCGAATCTTTCGGAAGTATTTCCCTTCGCAGTTTCTCACTTTTCCACTTTCCCGCTTTTCATGAGGAACTGTACGCGGAGTACACACGGGGCACGGTGTGGCTCGTTGCACCTATACACGGTCATGGAAAGCCTAGACTTGTACAACCCACCCTTTCTTCATCTCCTTCTCCTTCTTGACCCTTTCTTTTCTGCATTTCTTCGGAACTCCGGCGTGAAAAGCCCTATCCGGGTTCTTGACGACGATCCATGGCGGTGGAGACCCCTGAAGCTGCATCGGTAATTACCCCCCGTCTCATCCATTTGCCCCTTTTCCTTTCCGGGGCCACTAGAGGGCTCCGGCCGGATTCAGCCTCTACGCAAGGCTCCACTCCATAGCCACACAGATGGGGACGACGGCCTGAAGGATCGCTCCGGATTGGCTTGCCAAGCCTTCTCCTGACCTTCTGGCGGCCTTCCAGAAGGCATTTCGAAGGCATTTCGAAGGATCATGGAAGCCGTGGAAGTGAAAATGGAGCGCCCGTTTGCCTTGGACTCCATTCTGCACGGCTACAATGAGGTCCGAGCCCTCCAATCTCAATGGCTATCCGATTTCTGTCCTTGGTAATATGATTCATCGAGTTTCGGAAGTCTTGTTTTTCTTTATTTCTTTATTTCTTTATTTTTTTTGATTTTTTATTTTCGTGTTTTTTTTTTGTTCACTCCGTAATCTGTTTTTCTTATTTCCCCCTTTGGTTGGCCAGAGAGACTCGAAAATAATCAGCTTTAGTGCCCGACTCCTGCCGCAGAGAAAAATAAGCTGCCCGAAAGGGGGACAAAGAGTACATGCAGCCAAGGGAAGACTGGGAAGACTGGGAATGATTAAGTGACTAGTAAACTATGCTACTATGCTATCATTGGTCTACTTGCTCTACTCTGCTTTTCTTATTGACAACGCTTTGTGCTGATCCTTCTGACCCCTGACCGTGACGACGCCTTCCAGTTCCTCCGGACCTGCGGCGAGTTGCGGAGATTATGCTTCTGCTGCAGCCATCCGCTATCCGCCTCTTTCCATGAAGCCCTTTTCTGGGATTATCGCCACCTTTGCTATTTTATTTTATTTTATTTATTTTCCATTTTGATTCCCCCCACAAGAGGACGGATATATGTCTCAAGTTCGTGTCCAACCAATAGCCTTCCACCTAATCAAAGGCCGTTACTTGATTTCCTGAAGCACAGATATGGCTGAAGGCCACACGGTGATCATTGGCTGTCCAGCACGGAGCCATTCCCACATGGTTGTGGCTGAGACGTGTCTTGGTGTATCAAGTCCACGCTAGGCTCCATAGATTTCTATTAGTAGAACAGGAGTCGTAACCCCTGACTTTTGTAAAACGACCTGTTTGATTTCCAGGAGACTTTTTCTAAAGCCCAATATCTCCAGTATAGCCAAGAAAAGAATTGAATCCAAGGTTTTGGAAACCACGGTGAAACCGGGAACAGAAAGGAGAGAAAAAAAAAGGTACCAAGCCAACGGGCAGCGCTATGACCAATGATTGAATTCTATTTAATGGAAAACACATGATGTCACTGGGGAAATCGCGTGCACTGGCCCACGCGGTTCCTTAGTCTACGGGCCCATCGTAATAACTAAATAAATAGTTCGGATCGATCAACACCTGCTCATTTCACGCATTTTTCTTGGTGAGAATGATCTCCTTTTTGGGCGACATGAGATCCCCCTAAGTGGGCATTCAAGAGTCCACACCCTGCGCTAAGCGGTTCTATCATAGTCCTAGGCAAAAAAGGAAATGAAGCAATTACTGCGTTTCGCGCGGTAGATGCCGCCACCGACGACGCCATAGGGGGATCTCACCTGCCATTTTCGAGCTATCTTGTGCTCCGCACTGGCTGCAGTGGACATGTTCATCATGTCGTTTTTGGCTTTCTCGGATTCCCACCTGGCCTTGATCATTTCCCACTTTGTTGTTAGAATCACCAGGTGGAGCTTGCTACTCGGCCTCGTCGCTTACATTGAAAAATGATTCGATCAATTGATCCGAAATCCATCCGAGCGTTTGATCGAGCTAAACCCGGCTCGGAGATATATTCATTCATTGCTTGAAAATCGTTAGTTCACCTGGGCACGGGTCGAAGGGCACCAGATACCTGGTATGTATGGGGTTGTGGGAACCAAGGTTGAAAACCAATATATCGGCTTGCTGCATAATCAGCATTGGAATGTTCCAAGGTTGGCTCAAATCTTGCAAGCACGTGTGCACATGCATGCCATGCTTCCGATGATCCTTTGAACTTGGCCCAGGTGGAAGATTCTGATACAGCCGCACCTACCGCTGCAACATCTGTGCCTTGATGGAGGGAGGTCCAAGGGTTGCCCAGGTGGGAATTGCCGACGGATACCGACGGCTGTCAGATTGAGTGCATATGTAGCTAGATATGTTGAGACGGAAGATCTGCAGGAGGGTGACACTCGTGGACTTCTTGATAATCTGCCGAAACTTGAATTAATTGTAGTAGGTATATACCTAGGCGGGGGTAGCTGATTACTCCAGATGTCCATACTTTGCAGAACCGTTGCACATGCACAGATGAAATCATATCAGCCTATGCCTATTTTGGCAGGTGGGAGCATTGATTTAAACCTTGATAACACAAACTTTACCTGGAAAATAAGACACAGATAATCGTTATCTAGACTTTTTATACTACAATTAGCTTCCAATGAAATCTCCGTGTATCACAGTGGAATTTTTTAAGGTTAGACAGATATCCGTCGATAACACCAAAGATGTTTACCTTCTCTTTCAAAGAAAAGATGACGAATTCGTCGTGACCCGATATCTGCGCATAGTAAGAAACAGCGTATCACGGGGTTCTGATGTTTGATGAATCCGGGTATTGGTACACACGTTAAACATTGACAACATTCAATGTTGGCAGAACCGTCAACATAATGCTTAGGTAGAATCTGGATCCATACATATATTCATCAAGTGAATTATCTTGCGTGTGTGTAACTTCGGAATTTACAAATATTGGTCGCTAGTACGTACCTAGTAGGTACCTCTAGTCCGGCCTTACGGAATTGTAGCATGCACATGTGGTCTCGTCTATGTATTTCGAAGTCAACTGGTGCTATCAATTGATAGCTACTCAGGTGTGTTCCAAGGTTGTTCAAATGTTCGGTATCCTGATTTTTTTGGCCCGTGTACGTGCACCTATCTCAGATATAATAATTTGAACCTTCCAGTCTTGGAAACATTGAACAGACAAGTAGGTATACATCAATGAGTATTACATAAAAGATCGGATATGTATAAACATTAAATACTTGCCAACCTTGGAAGTACCCAGGATGCAATCTAAAAAAGCCAACATTGGGATAAAGACCAATAGTGAGCAATGCATCAATGTGACCTCTGGAAACATTTGAACCAAAGTAGTATTGATAACAGCATATTTCTTTTGGCCTCAACTATGTCCGGCTCGTAGATTTCATTGCCCTACTTGTCTAACATTGAAATTCACATATAACTACAGACGTTCCCGACATCTGGAGGTTAAAAACCGGATTTTCGTACTCGTGATGACATACCGTCCATGGATAACTATGGGTGTCTCCGAGGTAGCTAGCTGCCTTGGATATATGGGGAACATTTGAACCTTACATATGAAAGCAGGGAGATGACTATGTAGGTACCTACCTACAGAGATCAGTTTAGGTATCAACTATGCATGCACTCAAGTGCTGGAGAAACTTTGGAAACATTTGAGCAGCACTTGAGGAGATATTCTTTCTAGTGTTGGAAACATTGTAGATCATTTACTTATGGATTCGTATGTATTTATATACAAAACAGTTTAGAAAACACAAAATCCATATATTCCTTGTCACATTAGGGCGAATATCCCCCCGGCATATATTACCACGGAGAAATGAAACACGTATAAAGGTGAAACACCAGTCTATAGACCAAAAAGGCAGGTATGCCCAGGACCAAGCGCCAGAAAAATGAAGCAGAGTAGGCAAGAAACCAATGAAAGGGCTTCTGGCCGGAAAAGAGACGTGGTGATCCAAAAGCCACTCGAGCATCCGTTGCCGAGTAAGCCTATGCAAGAAAAATAGAACAGCAGAAAATAACACAAAAGTCTAGTACATGGGTATCCAACCTAAATCTGCTGTTTCCGCCATGAGAGCTCCAGGATCTCATCGCCATCATTCGCATCGCGTTTGATATACCATTGAGAAACGCCGCCGTTCTCATCGACAGCGGAGTCCACAAGCAGATAGCTCACTTTCTCATCGTCTTTGTGACGCAATGGGCCGAGCTCGTGGAGGTAGGAATCAGAGTTGGCACCGTTGTGTGGTTCCCATGTCATTTCCATGCTGAGGTCATTGGGCCCTGGCATCCAACCATACTTAACAACGGAGAAGCCATTGGTCAACATCCATCCATCGCTGAACTTCCATCGGCGAAGCAGACAAGTGGGTCCACATAGCTCGGAAATGACGCTGAGCTTGGGGATATCGGCCTGGAACCAAGATTTCCAGTGGTGCACGGAGAGCGGAAGCTCACGACCAGACTCAAAGAATCCAGAAGCGTCTCTCATCAGGTCGAGCTGGTGGAAACGGTGGTCCACCGTCATGCGGGTGGTGGTGTACTGGTATATACACTGCGCAATACGACGGTCACCGGTGAAAGTCATTTGCTCACACTCGTCATATACAGCGGTCAAATCCGAGAGCAATGGTCGCGACAAGAAGACGCCTGCGCCTCCGAACGCGATTAGGCCAAATACCGCGATCTGCGGAACACCCTCTGACAGTCCGCCGATGTACATGGGCTTGGTGTGGTCGTAGGCGCCTAGCGCATCCACTAGTGCGGGCATCGAGGGGGAAAAAGGTGTCGTCATCGATGATGCAGGCCCACTTTGTGGACTCGCGCAGATTGGCCTCCAACAGAGGAATCAAAGCAAAGTACCGGTGCAGGTAGTCATCTTCCGCCTCTGTAATAATGAGGTTGATTCCCATTGCGTCCGCTTTGGCGCGAACACTCTGAACTCCAAGACCAGACTCATCGGGCTCGATCAGCGCAAAGATTCGCGTGCGTGTGTAGCCAGCCCAGTGCACGAATTGATCCAGGGACTCGTTCAATCGGGAGACGGTGGTCGCGACTCCAAAGTCGATGTGCGATGCGTCCGGAAGCTTTGGGGGTTGAGGGACGGTGATGGTCAAGGGGGTGGGAACAGTGCAGCCGTCCATGGCGCCCGGTGTCGCTCCCGGCTTGGGAGGGTTCACCTTCTGGTCCATCATGGGTAAGTCAACCTGCTGGGTCATGGGCAAATCGTCCAGAGAGAATTCAGCGATAATTTCGCGCCGGGTGTATTTGGCCAATTTGGCGACGTCCATTCTTCGTAACCTATCAACATCGGGGTCACATTTGACTTTCGAAGAGATGGTGATGTTGGATTGGGCGTGCAATGGAAGGCTGACGCTACCGGAGGAGGGCCATAATATAACGGCGAATGTTGCGATGGCAAGAAAAATGATAACGAATCGCATCATTTTCTTCCAGGCCCAAGAGGCCGGAATTAAGCCTTCGCGTGATTGGAATAACATCTCTTATATAATTCACCTCCTTTCAGAGTCCGTGGAGGTATGGTTTTTCGCGTTTTCGTGTGGGGGGTATTCGGGGATTCGGGAGTCCGGGGATTCCTATCTTCGTACGAAGCAATTTGGGGTAAAGAGTCACCGGTTTAGCATCCACATTGCGGAGAACACGCGCGGAATGACAACAAGGGTCCTACAGAGTAGGTGTAGAATATATACGAGAACAGGAGAGAGGTGATAGAGAGAGAAGCAAAAATCTAACCGGGTTCTACGGTAGTGAAAGACGGCACAGGGGGACGATCGTGGTTCCATGGTTTCCCCAAAAGAGGCAAGTTTAATTGCCATTAAGGGGGGGCGTTTTGGGATTTTTGGGGGGATTTTTGCATATTTTCTTTACCGAATCAAGCCATTCGACCTGATGACGTCGCTCTCCTCACGTGTTGTGGATTTTTCTTTTTCTTCTCTCTGTTATCTTTCTTGAGCTCTCAAGTCCTTTTGTCCTTTTGGACTTGAGTCCAATTACATAACAGTACCAAGTGCCACAGCCAAGCTCTTGGATTTACAGGTTATCGTTCTTTTTCAAAGGAGACCAGACAGCAATCGGAAGCCATCCTGCACGCGGATTGGCGCTTCAGATCTCCTCAATGCTATGCCAAGACTTCCGAGACAACGATGGTCCCTGACTCGCCGTCTTCCGCACGGAGTCTCCACGTCCACGCGTCATTGTAGACCACTGCCTTGCTTGGATATGGTCTGTGTGGTGCAGGTGTCTGTGTACTTATCTTGAAGGATCCATGCCATGGCTAACGATGGTCATCCGACTTTGCGACGAGGGTTGTGTTGCGGATTATTGTGCATGCCCGACCGGAACACGCCAAATTCCTGCTAAAGCCGAGAGATTCTTTGTCCAGAGTAAAGACCCTTGAGATTCCCGGCTATAACATTTTCCCAGGGAACATTGGGTGAATAGACATGGCGAT
This sequence comes from Penicillium verhagenii, assembly GCF_028828195.1. Taxonomy (NCBI): domain Eukaryota; kingdom Fungi; phylum Ascomycota; class Eurotiomycetes; order Eurotiales; family Aspergillaceae; genus Penicillium; species Penicillium verhagenii. The sequence continues at coordinate 2,241,830 of NW_026643171.1, forward strand.
CACCCCCTGTCGATGATCTACTCTACTCTCGAATCCCAGATGCTTAATTATCAATGTTGTCGCTAAAGCTTCCCACGGGATGAATGTAATTCTCCCTGGGGATTTATGTAGAAGGCAAGATTTTCAGGGTCTTTATGGAGTATGTTAGTTATTAGTTCAACCCGCTTAACTTGCACTAGCATGACCATCGTGGGCCATTGGGGTGGATACATTGGCCGGCCCCAGTCTGGCCCCTTAAGAATGAAGTGTGCACAGCCTTCTTGATGCACATACAGGGTCTCTATAGCCGGCAGGTGGGTTCGATTATTTATGTTGATATAAATTACTCGGCCAATTTGACTCTTTGGTGTTTATTGTAGTCAAAGATCTAGACCTGGAATTCGATGTCAGCAATCTACTTTTAAAGTCAACCCCTAACAGGGAGGCTGCAGGTACACAGATCACATCGCTGAGCCAAAAGTATGTAACTACTAGTATTCACTCATGTTATCAACTGTGATCGATCGATTGATCTTTTCTGTTCCACCATTTCATTTACATGTAGTTATGAATACTGGTCTGAAAAAATCCAACATCAGGAGTGTCACGGACCTCACGGTCGTATTGGCCCCACTTATTACCTACTAGTAGATAAGTATTGATGCCTTCAAGTTGGTTAAGGCTTGGACGCTACGCCTTTACAGTCGTATTCTCGAGAACTATTCAAATCTCAATTGATTCACATCAGATATGTCTTTATCTAAAATTATACCAAAGTGAACTGCGTACGAAGAGCCGAGGCAGACTGCAGTGCACAAAATGCTACTAGAACATGTCTTAAGTCGAACCCGGGAGCATTGCAAGGCCAATAATGATTTTGATCTATTCCAAACGACAGCCTTGGAATAGAGCTACTTATCCACAAATTTTGGTTGTTGGAAAAACACAACTTCCCTTGGGCTTAAGTTTATGAAACCGTATCACGTGATATATACGGCGGGGTGTTCAACCCCACTACGCAGGACTTCCAAATGGGGAAACACCATTTCCGCACACTCTGGTCTTGTGGAGGTGGATCAGACAACATATCGAATTGGATTGTCTAGCCCCCGAACTCTGATCACTTGAACCTCCTTGTGGAGACAATACCAGACCTTTTCAATTCCACCGGAATCCCCGTTACCCCCCGCGCAAACCCGTTATGGTTGCGCAGTCGCTAAGCTCGCTATTGCAGCAGGCATCGATTGACGATCACGAAGAGGTCCTCCAGTCCTGCAATGCAGCTCTCACCAAGTCCAAATCCGACCTGAACACCCAACATATCAAAGTTATTGCACTATTGAAGCTCGACCGATACGAAGATGCTCTGCGTGTGTTGGAGGCCGGAGGCGATGCTCTTAAGAAGCAAGCCGGCCTGGAACATGCGTATGCGCTCTACAAATGCGCTAGGCTGGAGGAGGCAATGGCTGCTGTGACCCAGGCCAGTGCCAGCAGAGGTGCTAGTCACCTCGAGGCTCAAGTGGTATGATGCATCACTTCTTAATCTGAACAACTCATTGGCTAAACGCTGACATTTACTTTCGATTTAGAGCTACCGCGCTGAGAAATTCCGTCGCGCCGCCGATATCTATGAGAATCTGTCTAAGGAGTCAAACCACGGAGAAGAGAATGATTTGAGTATCAACTCATGGGCTACTGATGCCCAGCTGCAGTGGCATGGAGAGCCAGAACATGTACGCCATGAGCGGCCATCGAGAGAGGATTTGGAGTCTTTTGAAACAGCGTACAACGCCGCTTGCTTGAACATTGCCAAGGGACAATTTGCTCAAGGAGAAGTGCTCTTGAATCGGGCGAAGAGTGGGTTTATTTCTTGCACTGTTGTTGGAATTGAAGACTGACGTTCCTCCAGATATCTGCCAAACGTCAGAAGAACTTTCCCCTGAAGATAGAGTTGCAGAGTTGCTTCCGATCGCGGTGCAATACCTCTATGTCTTGATTCGGCAAGGCAAGACAGAGGAGGCCGAGTCTCTTCTTAAAGAAATATCGGTGGAGGAGTATGTCAAAGCTGCTTACGTGGATCGAGAGATGAAAACTAATCTTTCTTTATTAGCATTCCTGAACTCTCCACAAAGAAAATTGCTCGAAACAACATCGTCCTCGCCCGCAAGACTGCAGTCAACCCGTACTTGTTGTATAAGGCACTCCATGAAACCCCCGATGCTACGAACAACGACCGTTTGTTCGCTTTCCAGGACAATACTTTGACCGGCAACTCACACGCAACGAATCTTCTCGTCCAAAAATACGATGGTATGATTCGATCAACAGCCAAGGGCATCTCAAAAAGCCCTTGCCCCTCCACCGAAGCTAGCACAAACCTTCTCTCCGTCTACAACGCCGCAGCCCATGCACAGGGAGAGACCGGCTCTAAGGGCCTGAAGCAAATTCTCCCTTTGCTGGAACGCCGACCTAAGGACCTGGGTCTTCTTTTGACTGTCGTCCAGTTGTACGTCAATGCTGGCAACACCACCTCCGCCATCACAGCCGTCGAGCGTTCACTTAAGAGCCTGGAAGAATCCATCTCCGAGGCCGATCAAGATGCCCGCTTCAACCCCGGTCTCCTCAGTATGCTCGTATCTCTGTACCAGCTTGAGGGCCGAAAGCTCCAGATTCGCTCACTTCTCGCACAAGCCGCCGCTCACTGGCGCAACAAGCCCGAGGCTCCTACCTCTCTCCTACGTGCTGCAGCAAAGTCCCTTCTCCACTCCGACAGTCCAGCCGATCTGGCCACAGCAGGTGATCTGTTCAAGTCTCTATACCAACAAGATTCGAACGACCGTGCTGCCATTGCTGGATACGTCGCCTCAAAGGCCACCTCGGACTACTCCCAAGTGGAATCGCAGCTTAACCAACTGCCAGCCGTCAATGATTTAATCGCTGAGATTGACATCTCTGCCCTGGAGTCAGCCGGTATTGCTCCTTCGGCCACATCTGCCGCTGCCGCGGCTGCATTCGCTGGGGCCCGTAAGCGCACCGCGACAGGCAAGGAGGACCGTGCCACAAAGCGGGTACGCAAATCTCGTCTACCCAAGGACTTTGACCCTGCGAAGAAGGCCGATCCGGAACGCTGGTTGCCGCTGCGTGACCGATCCTCATACAGACCCAAGGGCCGGAAGGGGAAGCAGCGTGCCGCGGAACGTACACAGGGTGGTGTTGTGTCTGAGAAGCTCGGCGAGCCTGCTTCGCAGCAGCAGAGTGCTCCCGTAGTAGTAGGTGGTAACAAGAATAAGAAGAAGAAGGGGAAGCGTTAGTTGTATCGATATCATATCTGGGGTTACCTTTAGGGTACAATGCATTGCTGGTTGCAGCAAACTTATATCTATGGTATTTGTGCATGAAAAAGATGAGATCAAAAACTCCAAATCGAATTAGGGTGTAATTGCCATCTTGCATATCATAAAATCGTCGCTAATTGCTATCATTCTGATGCCGGTAGAAGAAAAGAAAAGAAAAAAATAGAAAGACGAAAGACGAAAGACGAACAGCTTTTGCATACATACACGATCCGAGGCTGAGCCCTCGATGAAAATCGTGCACTGAGCCATGGGTATACCATTCACAAGATAAGCAAAACCAGAACCCGAACGCTCAAAAACACCACTTTTATTCAACCCAAAGGAGTCCGAATTGTCCCACACTGCCGATCATAATGGGCAAAGATCATATTGAGCAACCGCAGATCCATCACCGCATCATTTGTCGTCGTCTTGGGCTCAAATCCAGTCCCCGCAGAATCCCCATCAGTAAGATAGTTGTGCATAACCCGGAACTGTCGCTCATACGCTTCAGCAATTGAGCTAACAAACTCAGTTCTCTTAACGCGAGGATGAGAGCCGAATCCATCGCAATATCCATTCCCATTCCCATTCCCATTCCCATTCATATTTTCTTTGCCATTACCAAGCTCCCTTTCTTCAACAACAACCTTAATTTGTCCTGCCCCCGCCCCCGCATTGGCCGCCAGTTCCGCCGAAATGGGGAAATCATATTCGACAGAAATCGTCTTCGTCGCTCCATAAACAGTGAGATGCGCGTCGCTTCGTGGGACAGAGTCCACGCCCGTTTCATACAGCACGGTGAACGGGTGCGCCTCACCCGAAGAGGCACAGATACCGAGTGAATCCTCGTAGTGGAAGATCGCGGAGTAGAACGGGTCTGTGATCGATACGTTGGCGACTGCGTCGGGGAGTCCCAGTGACTCGCGCATCAGGGAGAGATCATGGCAGCCCATGCCGCCAAGGAAGCGACAGAAAGCCGCGCGCTCGGGCGTGAGGTCTTCATCATTGAAGATGCCGCCTAGGAGGGCGTTGAAGCGCTGGTCGCTTGTGACTGGCGTTACGTTATCAGCAACGTAGGTGCAGTTGGTAGCGTTGCAATCGGTGTATCCGTTCACAGTACCATTGCCATTAGTATGTCCGTTGGTCATGCCGTTGGAAACAGTCCCGTTTCCGTTTGTCCTGGCGGCTGGTGGGTGCTCGGGGGTAGGGACACGCAAGGGACCCGAGATATTGCGGCACCGTGCATAGTACACGCGGTCCAGGCTGGCGAGTTCCTGTTTAAAGACATCGACAAAGCAAGGTGCGTAGCGACGGGCGCAACCGACGAAAATCTTTGGCGGGCCTAGGGCGGTGTTGTTAGCAAGGCCTGAACGGTAGGCCTTGCCTTCGCCGATTGCTTTGCGGATGCGGTGTAGGGCGGGGATGCTCATGGTGAGTGGGACCTCGACCATGACATGTTTACCGGTCCTGAGAGCGTCGATGGTGTATTCTTCGTGGTATTCGAAGGGGAGGAGGTTCAGCACCACGTCTACTTCTGGGTGGGATATGACTTCTGAAGCGTTGGTGGTGTATTCGGAGATATTAAACTCTGCTTGGCATTGCTTTGCAGTGCCTTCGCTTGCAGCGTAGATGATGATGGGATTGAATAGGGTTTTGAGAGCTGGGCTGGCGAGGATTGGGATGATGATCGTTTGGACATTTTCTGATGCGCCTAGGATGCCTAGGCGGAGAATCGACATGATCGCAGTAGATATTGACTGGAAGGATGTATGAAAGGGTGGTTCAAGGTTTAGTTGGAGACGAAAATGGTGACGGAAATGCGACGAAAGGAAAGAGGGAAGCGAGAAGGGAAGGAAGGAGGGTGATATAGTAAGTTCAGCTTGGACGAAAGTGATGTGAGGTGTCTGAAGTATGAAGAGAACCTGGAAATTTGTTGTGTACCCGATTTCATAGATCTAGATTTACCACAAAAGTAAATATAGATTTGATTAAGACCAAGGTACGGGGCGTGGACTCTTATACATGCTGAGATGCTGATGAATCAGAAAAGAATGCTATTCAAATGAACAGGTTAGCCATTCCAACATGCCTGCTAGTGACATCAGTGCCTTCAATCTCTTTCAGGTCAGCAGTTCAGGGGAGTCACCAAGTCGGATGGCGGCTTCCAATCAATGGTAGAATGGTAGAATGTAGCCATGGTTGAGGGGAATCCTTCTTTGGGGCCGATCCGTCAAATCCGGGAAATCGGAGTGAAAGCTACCCTTGCGTCGATCTTGCACGATGTGATATTAGAAAAGCGAATTGGTTGGTAAAAGAATGCAGGGAGAAAATGGGCCAATGGAGTGGAGTACGTGGATTTCATAGGCACCTGGGCATCATTAAAAATGAAATGCAATAACAGAAACATCTCATCTGTACAAAGCCTAGTAGAGTTCGAATTTGTATAGAGTTTGGAGTTTGCATAGTTACTAAATATACTAACATCGAAATACTCATCCAATTCAAATCGACCTTGATCTATAGTACCTGAGTTATAATTGAAGTGGAAAAGATTGCATTAGGCATCCACTTACTTTACCTCAGGGAAGATGCCATGTAAAGGCTATGTAACATTTGAAAAGACAAAAAAGAATCAAAATTTTTGGAACAAGTTACGTTTTCACGAACGAGATCGACATTAGATCTCAGTCATTGCCTTGTTTTCTAAGTCGTTCATTTTATTATTGCAGCATCCAAAGTGATCGTATGGAGCTACATGTACAACAATGAACATGTAGATGAACATGTAGATGACGTGTCTTGCCACTGGATCATACGTAAAGGGACATATACATCATGTAACGAGATAGTCATTATACTGACAGAGAAAAAAAAAAGAAAAGAGAGAAAACCGAAACAGCCTTCAAATCAACATGCACAGAACATTGAATGTAATCAAGAATGATCCAAGAAGTTGGCAGCATAATGCATCATTAAGACATCGGAGCAACTGGACAATCTGATTGGAGGACCAATCAGTCACGGGGGTTAGTACTAGAACTATACATACTAGTATGAGTGAAAATTACATTTTTTTCACCCTCTGGGTCAAGTTCGACAATTTCAGTGAAGGAAGATAGTAGGACTTCCTGTATGAAGGATGAGTATACTGTATAGTCGATACCAACTTGAACCAGTATATCCCGACCTCGGGAATAGCCTCAAAGTGCATACTAGTAACTATATTCAAATGTTCAATGTTCTTGTTCACCTAAATGAAATAATAGCCCAATATTCAAACTGATACACAAGTGTTTCAATAGATTTTGCATTGCATACCCAACTGGTTGTGTACCCCACACTGAATCCATCACTGATTTCTACAGGTGGACACTTGCTCAGCCTCAAGCCTTCCCCAATTTGGTGTGGCACGTCATGTCATCGGCTGACTTGAATTTCTCTACCCTTCCAACAACTCAACCTTCACACTTATCTTGTTTTTGATCTCAGATATGGGTGTAAGTGCTCTGGTATTTTATCCCCGTCTAACCACAGCTCTGACAGATTTCGTACTTAGTTCGCTTCTAAGATCGCCGCGGCCCAGAACAATCAGACTCAGAACCCCCAAGGCCAAAGTCAAGGTCAAGGTCAAAACATGCCAGTGTCTGGTAATCAAGGCACCTACGGTGGTGCACCGCCAGCAGGATACACTGGAGGACCACCTGCAGCACTGCGACCTGGTGGATACGTAAGTCTGATCAGCTGCGAGAGTGAACAACTCGACGTCATCCCCGCAATGTGGCCAACATGTTATGCATGTACTGACTGAAGAAAAAAAAAACAGCCGCAACAACAACAACCACAACAACCGCAATACCAGGCTTATGCAGGGTCCCCACCTCCTAATCAAGGATCGGTAAGCGTCTCTTTGTGATTTTTGTTCTTTCCATTAAACACCTTCCCTTCAAAAATCTTTCCGCCTTTGCTTTTTGTTTTGTTTGTTGTCCTTTCCCCTCGATTTACCCCTCCAACGCGGGTCCCCTCGGGCTACAACTTTCAACCATCGCCAACATGTCGAATCCCTACTATCATCAACAGGGCGCCGGCTATTCCACGTACCGCGGCTCACCTGCTCAACAAAATCAGCCTTATCAAACTCCTCCCCCAGCAGCGACAGCGTATTCCAGGCCACCTCCGCAGCAGCCTTCTTCACCTTACCCCGCATCTACCCAGCAGGGTTATGCACGTCCTCCGCCGCCGCCGCCCACTGGCCAGCCCTATGGATCTTCGGGATCGCCGTACCCTGGACAACAATCTCCATACCCGGGACAGCAGCCCCCTTATCCTGCACAGCAGCAGCCAATGCAACAGTCTTCCCACTCGCGCGACCCACAACAACCTTCCTGGCAGCAGGCACCGGCACCGGCGTACCCTGGACAGCAACCGTCTTACCCTGGGCAACAGCAGGCCTACCCTGGACAACAGCAACCTTACTCCGGACAGCAACAGGCTCAACCTGGACAACAACCTGCCTATGTACATATGCGCCCCATGTGTTTCCTGTTATTTGTGTTATCTGTGTTACGTTGTGCTTACGTGTATCTGCACCGGCGTCTTCGTGGAATTCACCTGCTTTTTGGATTGAGATCAGTGCTGACTGAAGAATAGAACCAGGGATCTTACCCACCCCAGGGAGCTCCATACCCAGGTGGCCAGGCTCAGGGCCGCCCTGGACCTTCACCTGGCCCGCCTGGACAGTATGGCGCGCCCGGCGGTGGTCCTCCACAGGCTGCCCCGCCTACCCAACAACAGGTCTCAGCGTATCGCCAGCTGCTGATCAGCACCATTCAGGAGAAGAATCTCCAAAGCTTCTACCCTCCTGAGCGTCTGGACCGAGTGGTGCAATCCCTGGCTAGCAATGCTCCAGCCAAGCTCCAGAATTTGATCCATGAATGGAATGTGCCCATGGAAGTGGCCACGGACGTGATGAAGCTGGCTCTGTTTGATGTCATTCTCTACGTGGATGACAGTGGATCGATCGAGTTTGAAGAGAAGGGACTGCGAAAGGATCAGCTCCGTCAGATTCTTGGAGTCGTGGCTACTGCAGCCGCCACCTTTGATGAAGATGGTATCTCCGTGCGATTCATGAACTCTTCAGAGTCTGGGGATGGAATTCGCAATGCGAACGACGTCAATGCGCTGGTCTCTCGTGTTCGTTTCTCGGGATTGACCCCTCTTGGCACCAGCTTGAAGAGCAAAGTCATTGACCCCATGGTTGTGGGTCCCGCCCGTGCAGGTCGTCTTGAGAAGCCAGTGTTGGTGATTACCATCACCGATGGTCAGCCTGCTGGTGAGCCGCACAGCATGGTCCATGACGCTATCCGCCACGCTGTTGACGAGACTTCGCGCACCCGTTACGGCCGGGGTGCGGTCTCGTTCCAATTCTCACAGGTCGGTAATGACCAGCGGGCGCGTGAGTTCCTGGGCGATCTGGATGAGGATCCCGAGATTGGTAATCTGATTGATTGCACGTCGAGTAAGCGTTCCATGATTTCACATTGACCCTTTGAGGGTATTAACGTTGCTATCATAGACTTCGAAGTAGAACAGGATGAAATGTCGCGTGCCAACCCTCCAGTGCATCTGACTCGGGAGCTTTGGGTTTGTTCACCCTTTGTACTTTCTTGATACCCCAGGCATGCTAATTATTTCTTGCAGTGCGCCAAGTTGATGCTCGGTGCGATCGACTCATCATACGACACCAAGGATGAGAAGAGTGCCGGTGCCCGACCTCCCCAACCCCAGGCTTCATATGGTGGTGGATATAATCAACCCCCATCTGGCGGTCAGCCTGGGTATGGGGCCCCACCATCTGGATATCAATCTGGACCACCCCAGAGCTCGTACAGCCCCCAGCCCGGCTATGGTCAGGCGCCTCAACAACAGCAGCAGCAGCAGCAGCAACAGCCCCCATATTCAGGCGCCAGTCGTGGATCTCCGTATGGACAGCCCCAGGGCTATGGATATCCCTCTGGAGGCGGCAGTGGTTACCCGCCACCACCTCGTCGTTACTAGGCGTGCAGCGTGACGTCATATCCACTTTTTATTTGTTCTTGGCGCGTTCTCGAATTTTTCCACTCTTTTCCCCCACAATTTGCCGATGCCTGCCAGGTCGAATCAGAATGGTAGGAAACTGGGGCTAACGATGGAACGGTTTTCTTGAGTAACATTTAACCGGAATATCATTGCAGTAGTTTTCTTAATTCTTTTCTTTTCTTTTTTTTTTTTTGGTTAAAACATCAACATAAACTTGAAGCTGCGATCGTGCGCACGCACGGAGCATCTGTTGGAGGGGAAATATGTAGATTGGGCTAAATTCGTCTTGTCCTAGTGACCACGGCCTATACACTAGTTCCCCCAACGAGCCAACCCCAAGAACGGAGCGATCAGCCCCTTTTGACCAAGGAAATTCTCACTTATGACGGCAGTGACCCCCACCAGGGCTTAGATAGAAAAAAAAGAAAAGAAGAAAAGAAGAAAAGATGCAGGAAAAGGTAAGCAGCAAGTACCACCGGTTGAGTATAAAGTTAGTATGGAGTAGAGGTAAAGAAAGAGAGTGGGTGTTAGAAGTTGAATGTTGCCACAGGGTTTAAATTAAGAACTCCTAGGCTCTGAGGGGCGGGGAACATTTGTATGGCCAGAGACATCTGGATGCAGGTGAGATCCATGGTTGCGGATGGCAAAACGCCAGTGAATTGGAGAGTGGGAGGGGATTCGGTGGCTGAGTTCCTGTAAAAGGCACATGGTAGATGCAACCATCCATTGCGCGTACTTTGTGGATCCTTTGTGTACCACGAATCTGGACGTCGCTTTTTCTTAACTTTTTCTGACAGGGAAATGGTCCCAGTTTTCTGCTTTTTCTGTTTTTTTCTGCTTTTCGCCCTCGATAACTTAATTTCTACTTTCTTTTCGGTTCATTTAGCGTGGCCTTAAACCGCTTTTGGTGTTGCCGCATCCGGTCTTGCGTTGCCTCTCTTGTCAACACGTCCTCGCTCTTTTCCAAGACAACAAAACAACACTCAATGGCCACTATTTGCTCGTAGTGACCCTTGACCTATTGTGACTTGGTTGTCTTTTCTTTCGTTGAAGTTGCGCGACATCTCCCGCGCCGTCATACCTACCTGCCCTCAGTCCGACATCGCAAGATTAGGCAACTCTCAAACCATGCGCTGAGAAAGTGACAGAGATAAGAGAAGAGAAATGATTGATTATTTGAACACCACTAGTTCTTACAATCAGCCAATTTCTACAATCCAAAACTACAGATAAAACCAACGAACAGAAGACACTCGGAAATCTCCCGCGAAGGAAGGGAAAAATCCAAAGAGGACGATCGAAACCCTGTGAGGTAAACGATCTTCGATCCCGCGCAGGCACGATCTCACATTCCCCGTCATGTCCACCAACAATGATGAGCCAACCGAGGGCTCTCGACAGTCACAGGACGCCGTGCAGCGACCGTCGCTCCTTTCGTCGCGTACCATGTCCGACTCGGGTCGCCGTTCCTTCCAACATGTACGATTCTCCACCGATCTCGAACCTCCTGCCGCAGAAGAACAGCGCGATGCCCTCCATAACACCGACCGACGCCCTGGCTCCCGCGGCCTGACAATTGACACGGCGCTGGCGCCTCCAATTGTTCAGAACGGAGCACGCTCGCCCATCTCTCCACTCTCCCCCAATTCCAACAATGCCAACCCCGGCCCCAACCCCGGAGCCTCACTTTCCCCGATATCCCCACCCGGTACAGACTCCAATGGTCGATCTCGCTCGCGAAATCGTGGATATTCCTTGCGCCGGTCTCTGTTCAACAGGAATATCTTGTCGCAAGATGATGCGGACGCGGCGGAGCTGGGAGAGATCAAGTCCTCAACGAGTCCGGTCCGGGAAGAGGGCCCTGTTCCTGTTACCCCCGTGATACCTAGCACCGTGGAAGAAAAAGTGGATGAGAAGAACGAATTTATCGTCGAGCCGACCGCAACTCTCGAATCAGACAAAGGAGCGACCTCGACGTACTTTTCATCCGATCATTCTGGGAGTGGCTCTGAAAAGGATCATTATATCGGAATCGCGCAGGAGAAATGGTCGAGCAAGAAAGCAGAGATGGCTGTGCTTTCGGCTCGCTTTGATGCTTTCCTGACCAAAGTTCAACATTTCATTTTGCGTATTAAGGAAATCCCGCCGACAGAGAACGGTCGCCACATCGATTTGAACCCGGCTTTGGTAGACACTTATCTTGATGAGCGCACGGGGAAACCCTATATTGAGAACTGGATTCGATCGAGCCGCTACAGCTTTTGGAGTTTTTTCCCTCGCCAGCTGTTTGCGCAGTTCACCAAATTGGCCAATTTCTACTTCCTCATTGTGGCCATCTTGCAAATGATCCCTGGCCTGAGTACTACTGGTACCTACACGACCATTGTTCCGCTTTTGATTTTCGTTGGTATCTCCATGGGCAAGGAAGGGTTTGATGACTGGCGCAGATATCGTCTCGACAAGGAAGAGAACAATAGCTATGCGTCTGTGCTTCGGTCCACAGATGGAATCACTGATGGGGAAACAGAAGGCACAGCAGTGGCCAATGGCTACTTTGATTGGGTTCAGATCAAGTGGCAAGATATTCGAGTCGGAGATGTCATCAAACTGGAGCGTGATCAGCCTGTTCCTGCCGATATTGCTTTGCTGCATGCCAACGGTCCCAACGGCGTCGCTTTCATCGAGACCATGGCTTTGGACGGAGAGACCAATTTGAAGAACAAAGCACCCTGTCAACCGGTGGCCAAAGCATGTTCCACGGAGGAAGAAATTACCCGAAACCAGCTTCATTTCGTCGTTGAAGACCCCAACTTGGATCTTTACAAATTTGATGGTCATGTCACTGTCAATGGACAGGAGAGGCTGCCTTTGACCAACAACGAGATTGTCTACCGTGGAAGTATTCTGCGTAATACCGATCGCGCCCTCGGTATGGTGATCTATACCGGTGAAGAATGCAAGATCCGGATGAACTCCAACAAGAACCCCCGCATCAAAAAACCTGCTCTCCAGGCCAAAGTCAACCGCGTCGTCATGTTGATTGTGTGCATCGTCGTCATCATGGCTGTGGTTTGCACGGTCTGCTACCGCTTCTGGTCGGAGGATGTTGAGAAACACTCCTGGTATCTTAAGAACGCCAGCGTGGCTTACGGTCCAGTCTTCACTGCCTACCTTATCATGTACAACACTATGATCCCCATCTCACTTTACGTAAGTATGGAGATCGTGAAGGTTGTGCAAATGTTCCTCCTCAACGATATCGACATGTACGACCCCGAAACCGACACACCTCTCGAGGCACGAACATCCACCATCAACGAAGAATTGGGTCAAATCAGCTACATTTTCTCCGACAAAACCGGTACCTTGACAAACAACTCCATGCGTTTCCGTAAGATTAGTGTTGCTGGAACGGCTTGGTTACACGACTCGGATCTCCAGGAGGAAGCTGCTCGCGAAGGCGATAAACTCTTTCACAAGAAGCGAACCATCAAAGGCAAGAAAGCCATTGGACGCAAGTCCAACGTCTCCGAGGTCCGCATGCCTCGTCCGTCTAATGTGTCCGCTACCGACGTGCTGCGCCGCTCCACCCCTTACCGCACAACCGAGATGATTGAGTACATTCAACGCAAGCCATTTACGATATTTGCCCGAAAGGCCAAGCTCTTCATCTTGGCTATGGCGCTTTGTCACACCTGTATTCCCGAGAAGGACGACACGGGCGATTATACCTTCCAGGCTGCCTCCCCCGATGAGCTTGCCCTGGTTCTGGCGGCTAAAGAACTGGGATACCTGGTGATGGACCGACAGCCGAATAGCTTGACAATTCGCACATATCCAAACGGCCCCGATGAAGCAGCCAGCGAAGAAACATACCAGATTTTGGATGTCATTGAATTCTCGAGTGCACGGAAGCGTATGTCTATTGTGGTGCGCATGCCCGACCAGCGAATCTGTCTGTTCTGCAAGGGTGCCGATACATCCTTGATGCGTCTGCTCAAGCGTGCCGACCTGGCACAGGAGAAGTCGCAGGAGATCGCCCGCCGTACTAGCAAGCGCAAGGCTGCCGAAGCAAACCATGTCATTCGCCGAAACAGTGAATACAACAGTCGAAAGGATAGTGGTGTTCGGAACAGTCTCAGTCGGCCCAGCTTTACTCGCCGACGTTCGTCTGTCTCTGGTCAGCATACTTCAACTCTTCGTGCTAGCATTGATGTCTGGTTGCGTGATCGGGAGACCGACGGTGGTATCACTACCCGTGAAGCTGATAGCGAATACTATTCCCCTCGGCCCTCGGCGCAGATGTCGATGGGAAGAAACTCTCTGGCGGTCTCGGACTCTGGTAGCTCCACGAATGGTGAGGAAGATGAGGATCTTGTCGAAGAAGCACTCGTGGTGAATGAATCCGCTATCTTTGAGCGGTGCTTCCAGCACCTGAACGACTTTGCGACTGACGGACTGCGTACCCTACTCTACGGCCACCGTTTCCTGGACGAGACTACCTACAAGACCTGGAAGGCTGCGTACAACGATGCCTCCACCAGTATCATTGACCGACAGGAGAAGATGGAAGAGGTTGGCGAGCGGATCGAACAGCAGCTGGAGTTGACGGGTGCTACTGCCATTGAAGATAAATTACAGAAGGGAGTCCCGGAGACCATCGACAAGCTGCGACGTGCCAACATCAAATTGTGGATGCTGACAGGCGACAAGCGCGAAACTGCCATCAACGTTGGCCATGCCTGCCGTCTAGTCAGAGATTACTCGAAGTTGACGATCTTGGATCGACTCAATGGCAATGTTGAACAGACGATCATTGATCTGACCACTGAGATTCTTCAAGGTCGCGTCGCTCATTCCGTGGTAGTGGTTGATGGACAGACCCTGGCGACAATCGAGGAAGATGAGGTTGTGCGAAAGCGCTTCTTCCAGTTGGCAATTCGCGTGGACTCGGTGATTTGCTGCCGTGCGAGTCCCAAGCAGAAGGCGTTCCTTGTCAAGACCATTCGCACCCATCTCGATGACGCCATCACTCTCGCTATTGGAGATGGTGCCAACGATATTGCCATGATCCAAGAAGCGCATGTTGGCATTGGTATTGCCGGCAAAGAAGGTCTTCAGGCTGCTCGCATTTCGGACTACTCCATTGGCCAGTTCCGATTCTTGCAGAAACTTCTCTTGGTCCATGGTCGCTGGAATTACATGCGTGCATGCAAGTACACACTTGGTACTTTCTGGAAAGAAATGCTTTTCTACCTGACGCAGGCGCTTTACCAGCACTGGAATGGATACACTGGAACCAGTCTTTACGAGTCATGGAGTTTGAGTATGTTCAATACGCTCTTCACTTCTCTTTCGGTCATATTCTTGGGCATTTTCAGCAAGGATCTTGCTGCGTCGACTCTTTTGGCTGTACCTGAACTATACACCAAGGGTCAACGGAACGGCGGATTCAATATTCGAATGTGGTTCGGCTGGTCTTTGATGGCTGCCTGCGAGGCAGTAATCATTTTCTTCACCATGTACAGCCTGTTCGGAATGATTCAAATCAATATCAGCGACATTGATACCTTCGCCCTGGGCCTGCTCACCTTCACTACCTGTGTAGTGGTCATCAACATCAAACTCCAGGTCTTGGAAGTCCACAACAAGACCTACCTGAACCTCATTGTGCTCATCATCTCCATCGGCGGCTGGTTCATGTGGAACATGATCCTATCCAAAAAATACAAGCTCAGCTCCGGAAAGGGAGTTTACGACGTCCCCGGCAACTTCATCCACCACGTCGGCCTGAACCTCCTGTTCTGGGCCGTCCTCCTCATCACTGCCATGTCGGTAATCATGCTCGAGATGACAGTCAGCACCCTGCGTGCCCTCTTCTTCCCTACAGACGTCGACATCTTCCAAGAATACGAGAAAGACCTCGATATCCGCAGACGTTTCGAAGAGGCTGCAGCCACTGAACTCCAGCAGGGCTGGGACCACGGCACCAAGAAGTCTAGCATTGAGATTGCACGTGAAACCATCGAGATGGATGCTCGTGAGCGCCAGGTCCAGGAGCTGCTTGCTCGCCCGCGTGTTATGACCATGACAGAGGCTAAACCTGTTACTCATGCACATGAGATGGAGGGCTACTCCAGCGGTAGTGCTAGCGCTAGCGCAAGCCAAATCGGCTGCACTGCTCACGAGACACCCGATAACCATCTCACTATTCCCGTTTCACCCTCCGAATCCTGTGCTCCGCGCCGCTCCGGCGAGATCCATGATCTATTCAGTAAGGGCTATGGTGCAATCCACAAAGGCCAACTGAAGTGAGTCACGGGTTGAATATTGAACATTAATATCTTCTTGGAGCGGTGTTGGTTGTTTATACTATGATGTATAGTTTTCCTTTTTCTTTGCCTTTTTTGGTTATCCTTTTTTTCTTTGATCATTTTTCTCTCTTCGCACAGCGAGCGTATTTCCCCCGGTTTTTACCCCGACTTGATACCATCATCCATACATCTTCGATATCCCATATTTCCCCCCTCCTTTTCGAGGAAAGGAAAAAGAAGCAACGGTCTAAAAGGCGTTCGTTCGTGTTTCATTTTTTGGACCTTTGATTGTTCTGGTTCTGGGTTTTCTTTTCTTTCATGCACAGTCTATCGGACAAACCAAGATACCCCGACCTAGTTGGAAATCTGCTTTTTGTTTTCTCATTTAGAATCGGTTCATCATCGATTCTGTGTTTTTAATGGAGTACATAGTATATAGACATGGTATCAGCAGTTTATACAAATATTTCTCTTTCAAAAATTTGAATCATCCGTGATAATTCTCTATCTAGAATACGTGCGTACTACTAATCAGTAACTCAAGTGCTTTGTTTGTTGAGCTCACAGAACACGTGAGCCTTGCGTTGCAGTTGCACGTGAAGAGTAAACGTTGCACGTGAAGAGCCAACGTAAACACGTGACACGTCGCACGTGCGTCAACAACCCTAACGGGTGACGGGAGTTCTCACTCTTTTCTACCGTCGCAACTTTGCTCTTTTTGTATTGTAAACTTGAATGTTTTTTCCTTCCATGTCCATCTCCTTTTCAAAAATCGAGGCTGTGTATTTCTTCTTGTACTATAAATCAATATTTCTACCCAAACTACCCCAAGCCGTACATATGTAAGCTAAAATCGAAAACTTGACCTTTCTTTATCTTCACGCAGCCTCGAAAAACACAATGGCCTTGTCTACAGGTCTGAATCAAGATGTCTCGCCTTTGTCAGATACAGACTGGGACTGTCTCGGGTAGAAAGCAAGAATGTTTCTAATGAGGCCTTGTAGAAAGAATATCCGGCATTCTGCTCCCCGAATACAACAATGGTAGTATACATGGCATCAAAGATCCAAAGCCCCATAAATCCATGTCAAATAATGACTTGTCGAGCATGTAGCCATCTAGATAAAAGCCCGTCGAACCTTACGAGGACTCCTACATAAAGTGAGCTTTCAATCTGCGTCGCTGCAATACACCCCACTGAATTCAATACACTAAATGAACTGGTGACTTCACGGTGAGCATCCATCAATCTCAGCTCTTGAAGCTGTATTCAATTCATTGCTGAAACACTCCCCTCTCTTCATCTCGGTGTTTATTGACCCATCTCACTCCCAGCTCTCCCATCCCATCCACCCAGGTGCCAACAACACCAATCCATCTCACAATCCCGAGAAAATCAGCAGAACCATCTGCTCCTCTACCTCCATTTCACCGCGTTTCTTCTCGAATCATGGCCCGCAAAGGGAAAGCAAAGCAGAAGAAAACCCCACAGCCGGAACCTCCGAAGCCGGACACCCAACAGCCGGAACCGATAGTTTACAACGACGCGAAGAAGAACTGCGGGAATCATCACTGCTGGAAATGCAATAAGGTCGCCTCTGCAAGGTGTGTCAAAAAGGGCCACCTGAGGAAGTGCGAAAAGCACGACCGCTTTACTTCAAAGTCTTCAGAATGCCGGGAATGCATATCTGAAGAGCGATCCAAGGAGGGAAAGACTCCCTAAACAGCTGAAAATACCGCAAGGCCGCCTTCGGTTTTTCTCCTGTGGTCGTTTTATTTGTCTTGTACCCAAATCGCGCTTTGTATGTGCAGTCATGTCATTCTGTGGGGGTTCCGGCTGTTGGGGTTCCGGCTTTGGGGGTTTCGGCTTTAGGGGTTTCGGCTGTGGGGGTTCCGGATACATCTCATAGATGCGGGCTTACGACATTACCAACAATGGTGGTTGCCACAATTCTTGTTCAAGGTTTTCCTTGAATCGCACTTCATATGTGCAATCTCGGCATTCTGAAGACTTCGAAGTGAATCGGTCGTGCTTTTCGCGCTTCCTCAGGTGGCCCTTTTTGACACACCTTGCAAAGGCGACCTTGTTGCATTTCCAGCAGTGGTGATTCCCGCAGTTCTTCTTCGCGTTTCTCCTTGAATCGCACTTCATATGTGCAATCTCGGCATTCTGAAGACTTCGAAGTGAATCGGTCGTGCTTTTCGCGCTTCCTCAGGTGGCCCTTTTTGACACACCTTGCAAAGGCAACCTTGTTGCATTTCCAGCAGTGGTGATTCCCGCAGTTCTTCTTCGCGTCATTATAAAGAGTCGGTTCCGGCTGTGGGGGTTTGTTCTGCTTTGATTTCCCCTTGAATCGCACTTCAGATGTGCAATCTCGGCATTCTGGAGACTTCGAAGTGAATCGGTCGTGCTTTTCGCACTTCCTCAGGTGGCCCTTTTTGTCACACCTTGCAGAGGCCGAAGATACCGATGAAGAGACTCACAGCGACACCGAGGAGTGAAACCGGTAAGTTGATTGGGAACGCGTGGGCCTTTTGTTAAGCAGATGCTGACGATTAAGATTACGGCTTAGCATTTGCGCACACCTCTTCTATGTCATTGGAACGAATTGGAGAAAATACCTGAGGATCTCGATCTACCGGAGCAGATGATGAGCTGGACAGATCAATTGGCATTCAACCGATGAACAGAGACTCAAATGCTTGGAGGAGGAGAACGTGTGTGCTTTTGGAAAGGACCTCGATTATGGACGAGGATGTTGATGAGCAAGTGCTATTGATGATGCTCACTGCACATGTGACGTTTTGGATATGTACTACCTGTAGTAGTTCAGCACACACCAGCGCAGGGACTTCTCAACGAGTTAACATGATCTCCAAAATTGAAAAAAGCCCTAGAAAGCCTGGTCCGTTGATATGAATATAACTCATCCTGGCACTCGAGTGATCTCGAGCGGCGAGGTCAACTTGGAGAAACAAATGTTCACTGCCCAGGTGGTAGAAGCCCATATAAGAATATGTGTATAACAATCTTGGAACCAAGACAAACACGACACATGTGCAGCAAGATCAATGAAGAGAGTTGTAACGTCGAAGATGGAATCTGGTACATATCCACTATTTATAGCTAGATGCTCGTTTGCTACCTCGGAAGTAACCGGTAAACGGGGGATGAGCCCCCAAACTTGTGCGCTAAACCAGGTAGGTTGTTAGACGCCCCCCAAAAGCTCCAGATGTCTCGAGCATACAGCACTTCAGGGAATTAGAGGGGTGGGTGGATGCTTACCGTAATGTCGCGACGCGAGATTGTCGCTGATGAACTGGGTGAAATGCAATGCAACGACCAAGACAGATGGAAGCATATCCACTTTGTGGAGGATCCCTCGTAAAAATCGACGCGGTTTCATTATTGGCTCTGGCTTTGAGAATTTCGTCCGGTGGGCTTTCGCTTGACTTTGTGATACGGAAAGCAAAAGTCATGGTCCTGAAGAAAGAGAGAAGAATATAAACAGAGAAGTAAGACGAAAGAGAGAGACAGGTGATGAAAGAAACAGCCTGAATCCTGAAGAAACGAGAAAAATATGAACAGAGAAGTAAGGCGAAAGATAGAGACAGGTGATGAAAGAAACAGTCTGAAGTAGGTGGCGGCGTCATGAATGGAAACCCGAGGGTTCGAGTTTCTCAAATTCAATTGAATCCGAGTACTGTCATGTGACAAATTTGACCTAAAATGGTGATGCGTGTGCTTCGCACAGATGTTGAGGTTGCCCTTTGTAGCACATCTCATACTGGCCGTAAACATTTTGTGAACCCATTGGCGAAGGCGTTTCTTCCTGCGAGCAATGGCACTGGTCGGGTGAAGAAGGGAAACCGGCCCCCCTGTCTTGAGTATGGTCGTTATCTTTCTTGCGATGAGCCTTTTGGACTTGAAATAAGTGGAGCTTTTTGGAAAGGACTCTGAGTTCGAGAGTTGTAAGAAGGAATATAGAACTTCAAATGCTGGTAAGTGTGACGTGGCAAGCAAAGATAGAATGTATTGCACGATGTAACCACGTTGGTCGGCGCATGCGGTGGAGTTGGCTGATATACGGTATGTATGTCAAAGTTTGGGACTTGATACTGAAGCTTCGCGGCCACATCGAGTCTGCCCTTGATTGGCGGAGGACCTGGCTGGTTGCCCACGACTGGAGTGGACAGCCCAGCATCGTCGGACGTCTTCTTGTTAGCGAGCGATTTGTTGCGCAGACGCGCAGGCTCCTCTAGGTTAACTGACTTGTTGGATATGGCGTTGTAGTTATCAGGAGACGGATCTTGTAGTTACATGTGTACTTACTACTAAGATCCTAACATTGAACTCAAAAGAAAACCACAGACAAGGAAGAAAGAGAAAAGGAGAAAGGAAACAGGAAAGAAAGGACAACCTTAAGTAACTTATGTGCGGCGGCCGATACATAGCCCTCACCCTAACGATATATCCTAATTTCAACTTCTAACCTCACTACCCTGTTTCCCGCCCGTATTGTATTTATCATATATAGGAATATTTTAAGGGATCTGATCTAAATACAGGTTACTTTTGGAATAGACTTCAGAATAGACTTGAGAATAGACTTGAGAATAGACTTGAGAATAGACTTGAGAATAGACTTGAGAATAGACTTGAGAATAGACTTGAGAATAGACTTGAGAATGGATTATATGACTAGGATTTTTGCCTCTCTTTCTTGCCAGTTGTTGTGACATCTGCAGACTCCAGATGTCGCTGCAGCGTCGACGGGTGACAGTAAGCGGCCATTATTCATGGTTAATCACAAAACAGCATATGTACGACAACTAGATGGGATCATAAAGAAGTGGAGTGGACTGAGAGAAAGCCCTGGAAAGCAATTATATGTGAACATTCCAATCCTTTATATACATTCATCAGCTTGTCTGGACGTGGCCAGCGATCAATACTGCTTAGCACATGATCTATTTGAGCCATTGACTTGATCAACATGACATCCAAGCACCCAGGGAAGTGACACAAACCTGCATTGATTCCTCAAAGCAATCCAATAACAATGTCACCATAGATCTGGGCATCGAGGTCGAGGCGGACCTTGGCGTGGAGATTGAGGTGGATCTTGATCTTCAAGCTGCTCTTGTCTTCCTCCGACGACAGAGGGTTGCCGGGCATCTTCATGTCACCGACGACAGGTCCAGCGAGCTCGCCAACCTTGTCGGTCGCATCGCCGACGGCGGGGGCATCTTGGCGGCTGCCAGGGGGACGGAAGTCCTTGGTAGCACTAGGTGGCGGAGGAGAATTAGCGGGGGGTTTCTCTGATGAACTATCCTGCCCAGACAGATTCTGCTGCTCGGCTGCTCGGTCGGATTTCTCTGCTGAAGGATCCGGCTGCCCAATTGCTGAATCTTGTTGATCAGGGGTAGGCAGCTGCTTTGAAGGCACGGGATTCTCGTGTCCGGACGGGTCATCCTCCTTTTCAGAGGGGACAACTTGCTGCCCATTTGCTGCCGGAGAATCCTCATGCGCAGAGCCTTCCTGGTCAACAGGGTCCTCTACAGCGGCATCGGGTTGAAGGGGATCCTCGCGGTGGGAGCCCGGAGCCGGCGGAGGCCTCGGCTTGTTCTTGATCTTCTTTGATTTTTGCGCCATGGATGGAGGGTGAGAATGATGCACGAAATAGAGAAACCAGACGGCGAGAGCAGAATCAATTCGGGGAAGGAGAACAGAAAGAAATTGAAAAATATACCTGTTTTCAGACATTTCAGAGAAATGGGCAGGTCGGTTGATTAAGAGAAGTGTGGGCGGGGTGTGGAAAATGCAGGGAAAATAAGACAACCCTGGAGAAAAACAGGCACAGACAGGAATGAGGAAAAAGTGTACGGAAGTAAAATAAAACAAAAAGCTATGGAGTCAGGGAAGACAACAGTGGCTGTTTATTCGACGCTGTTCAGCTATTTCAACCTCCTCCCAGCCCGTGTTTAGGTTACAGCTGAACGTGGGTTTGTGCTGCACATGTGGAGATCTGCATTCAGTGGAGAAGCATCTCTCAGTACATTGTCTGTGCTCTGTTCATCGAACTGCTCATCTGGTTTACTTGCAGAAAGGATGATGCAATCCACGGCACCAAGTGGGTATAAAACCCACTTAGATCGTATCCACTTGCGGTGCCAATCTACACATCCCCACTGTCCGAAGCTGAAAAAGCCCTGTATTTATCTGTTATACGCCGGGCGCCCACAAATCTTTTCTCTATCGCACACACACCTGCAGTTTAGCCTGGCCCTGAACTGTACTCCGAAACTTACACCATGGTGCTCGGAATCGCGATGATGGCGGCTATGCTGCCCACTATGATTGGATTGAAGGAGGCTACTCAAGGGGGCCGCGATCAAGAGGAGGCACGTCGCACTGGGGCCCGCAAGCAGCGCTCTCACTTAGTAGCCACTTGCTCCATCACCCAGGGCACTCCGGAGATGCGGTCACAGGTGCACAATGCTCAGGTCCAAGTGGGTCTGGACGGCAAAGTAAGTTCCGACATGCAGGATATCGGGGATTCGGTGGCAGCTTGGAACGTGAAAAATGAACTGACTGTACCTTTCTTGTATGTATCGTGCAGCTCTACATCACCAAGCATCCTAGTGCCACAATGGTACCTTTTAATGGGGGATTCTATACACATCCAGACTTTCCCCCAAATAATACGTCAGGGATAGTGACTATCAGCGGTGAAGAGGCGCCAGCTCTTCGTTGGGTATTTCTCGATGTCAACACACATGAAATGCGCTGGGGTGGTCGTCCAGATTCTCAGGGCCATATATGTGGACCATTTGACTGGACCAAAGATGAGCAATATGTGACACTTCAAGGATGGGAGGGCTTTTTGGCAGTCCAGTTGCCCGAGGATGAAGTCCAGGAAACAGCGGAGAAGGAGTTGGGTGTTCATGCCAATGGGCGCGAAGTTTGGCGATTATATTTCGATGAGAAAGATAATGGTGCCGATTTACCGGTAGGGTCTAAGGGGCTGGAAATCCAGCTGAAGAGAACGACAGCCGAGTCATGATGAACATGTAATAGTATTACCATCCTTACTTCTGTTGGGTTTTCAATGTCAAGTGGGGCAAAGAGGAGATTGAACGGAAGATAAAGAGTATTGATCATTGATCATCCCCACGTAAATGTGTCGTGCTGGCGCATGCAAAATGCAAGTTAGGGTTTCAATGGACACGTCAGGTTTGTTGGAAATCATGATTTCGCAAGATTGGGCCTTCGCATTGATAACTTGTACATACTCTGTACCACCGGGTGAATCTGGTGAGACGATCGCGCTAGTTGCCCAGACGAACAGTGGATCTTACCATCTTGGTATCTCCGGAGTTCCTGACAGGTTCGTCTTTCCGTGTCTCCACAGGGCAATCAACACGCCCCGGGAACTTGAAATGGTCCCAATTTTACTGTACAGTACTTGCACGTTCAAAGGTACAGAATACTGACACTTGTCATATTCTTGGATCAAGTGGAGTTCGGTTCGCGTACGGTGGAAAGGGAGAGGTTGGGAATCAGGACTGATTTTCACGGCTCGATCTTTTCCCGTCATCATTTCCAAGGATCAGTAACAAGCAAGTTATATTTCTATTAGTTTTGTTTTTCACAGAAATCAATTGGGAGCCAAATACTCCGCGGATCTGTCGATTTGTTGTTTCGCGAGACTTGGATCTCCCGGTATTCCCCTCTTGGTGGCGTAGCTAAGCGCCCCCACTTCCGGCAGATGTGGATTCTTATCTGGCGTCTCCTGCCCGTGCAAGTTGGTCAAAAATAACGCAACTTTGGGCTCCATTAAGAAAATTGTGCTACATAGTGACAGCTTGTGCATATCCTGTTTTGCTGGAAATTGGTCAAAGCACAGCTTTAAACATTGAATCTTGATGCAGCCGGAAACCCCGATCACGGGGACCCCGAAGTGGATCTTTATGGTAGATATGATGTATCCAGATTCCAGACAATTCCTACTCCGTACATACTCCATATCGATGTCCACGGGTGCAAATTTTTACTGGTTTCAGAGAAACGAATTGGCTGAAGATTTGTCTCAAAACGCTACAGGTGAGTTCCATTCTAACATTACAATTGAGTGTTCAATGTTGCTTTTGAGCCGCTGGTCTCGGGAGTGGTAGTAGTATGTATGTCTACATCGTATGTACATATTTGGACGTAAAGATACACACATGAAGATAAAGTGCTGACTCACGGCACCTGGGGGCATTATAGCCGTTTTGCTCAAGTGTCAGCCTTAGGCCCAGCTTTCGTTGGCAAGAGTGGGCCTGCCGATGTGAAGCTTAATTCCTGCTAATGTGGAGATATCTCTCGTACATAAGAGAGGGAAATGAGATTGGATTCTGATCAATAACCGTATCGGCCTGCTTCGGGCGCTCGTGGTGAATGGAAGCTGTGCAAGTGCCACCATCTAAAAAGATGTACCTAAAACTCAAATTACAGGGCTACACCAGGTAACACAAGCTTAACTCTAAATCGATAACGACGACGAGGTCACAGCTTCAAAGTTTGACTAGGGGGTAGCGCTAAATATGATTCTCCGTGCTACATGGTAATGAGATTCCTGTGTATACATAAGAGATACAGTCATGTATGTAAGTAACAGAATTTGCATTGACTCAGCGGTGGCGCGTATATGTTCTAACTATTTGCAGCGAAATAACAGGTACAAAAGGAAGAAGACAGGATATACAGAAATCAGTCACATCGTAAGGACAGCGGAGGAAGACGAAGTTCTCCTTAGGAAATGATAATAGTCTGGTTGAGAGTCTCCAGGTTGGGGTAGGGGCCAGCCTGATTATAAAAAGTTAGTACAATGAATGCAGTGTGTATTGAAGCAGTACTTACTCCGACAAGAGTAGCATGAGCCACGTTAACTTGGGCTTGTCCTGCCGCAAAAGAAGAAGGAACAGTGACAGTGAAGTTCTCGTAGGGCGGCAGGTAGGCCTCGTGGTACACGGGAGTAAAGAGCCCGTTGTAAACGATGGAACCCATGATGTTGCTGGCGGGCTGGCAGGTTCCACTGGGGCAGGAAACAAGGCCAATCGCCACGGCCATTTCTTCAGAACCGGTCAAGGAGTTCTAAAATCTCATTAGAATTTTTGGACTTGGGCAGTTGGAGTGAGAATGTTGACATACAGGACGCTGGACCTGGACAATGATTTCGCTACCGGGAGCGACGGTCTGATCGGCGGTAGGAAGTCCAATCACAGCATTCTGGGCCAAAGCGAGACCTGCAAAGGCAGCGAGGGAGAAGATGAACTGCATGATGATGATTAGATGCAAGTATTGGAAATAAATGTACTAGAGAAGATAGAAGATGGAAGATGAAGTAATAGATGCGTAAAGTTGAAGCGAGTGTGATGTTGATATCCGAATAACAGATTTGAGGGTAGAATCCAGGGCTTTTATCCTCAAGCTCCCCAGAACCCCAGCCTTGATGATTTTTTTGTAAGTCAATGCAGGGTTTCAAAGCAAGCATGGTCGGGTGGTGATGATTCGCCAAGTCTCGCAGATCTCGGCAAGATGTCTCGGTTGGATGTAAGAGGCCACCCCCTGTACTTTCCAATTAGACGTGAATTTTGCATCCCTTGGGCTCTGCCCTGTACAGTCCTGGGCTCATGCAGGGTCCGTAGTGTGCCACCGATCTCAATAATTGATTTTCCACGCTAGGACCGTAAACACTTCCCCATTGGATTTTGTATTTAAATTTGGCTTTGGGTTTGGTCTAGTGCCGGTGGCCTGAAAGCCACATTGTGGAGTAAAACCACCGTTTTCGCTATACGAGTAGCCTTGCGCCACGATCGTTTTAGATCGAAGCTTCGTGTGGCTATTTTTGTGGTGTCATCTCAAAACATCAAAAGGAAATGATCTTCATCGGTCACGTTTGAGTGGGCAGCAGCTTCACTTGGCGCTCAATCAGCTTACTAGGCCTTGCCTTGCAGTGTCGGCAAATCCCGTAAATCACGAGAGAACGAACCACCACGTTTTCGAATTTTCGACTCTCCAACCAAGAGGAATTGTCATCAAAAAGCGGTGTGTGATTTGTACCACTTTCCTTTTCGAGGACAGAGGTCGTCAATCACTTCGAGTCTTCGACAGCTCTGAAACACTGACGATTCGTGAATAAGCCACGACAGTTAAACATCGCTGATTAGAATACAGAAGAGTCTCCTGACTCTGAGATCTGGACGTGAATCTTTCGGTCTGAGGGGCTATAGTAGCATCAGATGTGGAGGCAAGGAGACACTCCCAAAATAGTCGAATCACTTTCCTGACTCGGAAGAGTAAGCCATATGGCTTCGCTGAAGAATTCAGCAATGCGCCATCGATAATTATAGCTTTAAGCACGTACAAGGCCTTGCTGATAGTCCGTCACTTGTCTCAAAAGAGCTTGCGCAGATTTAGTTGCCGTTATCCGTGTTAATGCATCTCGATGCATACTACGTGAATTCGCAACAAAGGACTTCCAGATTTAGATCTTGTTCTGGACTCGTCACATTAATCATCAATCAGGCCCAACTACCCAAGGATCCGGAAATTTGTAGAACTAATTTAATTTCAAGTATGAATTACCATAATGATTAGAAATCAAAGACCGACGGAAAGCGAGGTGGTCCGGAAGTACTTCGGCCAAATCCTGCAGGGATCGGAGAAGCAACGCGCGCTTTTTATAGTGACATGACTGAGATAGAAAAATTGAAAGAATACTAATCATTTTCGAAGTTATCTCAATACCTGCGCATCATAAATTCTTCGTTATTCAAATCTCTTTTTACTAAAAAGAACTTTGATCGGTACTAATACTTCAAAGTCGGATATCACCCGCAATGAGCTCATCTCCCAGTGTGGAAGAGCTTTTGAAGCGCAATGCGTAAGACAAGTTCAGATCGGCAACATCTGGATGATCCCCAACTAACAATCAGCAGCAAACGAGTTGAAACATTTGAACCTTTTTTGTCCTTGAGCGAAATATACTCTCTGCCACCTGAATGGAGCTTGCCAATGCCAAAGATTTTCATTGGTAGGAGCTCCATGGATGATCTGTTTGTCAGCCTTACGAGGGAATATCACTTCTGACCCGAAATTACCACTAGTGTCTTGCTGCGACCCTCGTGTAGATCCTTGGGACATCCTAGGTCTTTCAAAATGGGGTAGGTGGTGTCCCCGTACACGCCGCTGTCAGGAATAGGTGCAGAGCGCTCAAATACTAACTCTGATTCATAGATGCTGTTGTTACTCGCGGTGCTGCTGGCCGTATGGCCTCACAATTTAATAACCTGCTCTTCCTCGACCATGTTTTGAATTTTACTGATATTATGATCATGCATCATACAGGTATGTGCATACATAAACTACCTACCAACTTGATTATTTTCTTTTATCCACATATGTGCAGCTCTAGTAGAAAATACTCTTCTAACATGCTACCAGACTGCTCGGCAGAGTTTTTTTCGAATGCCGACGTTTGCCAGGGGATAGCTCATCGGGCACCGGATGCCAAGGAGAGTGTTGCCAGTCTTAAGCTTCCGGGGTTTGAAGAGTGAGTCTCGCCCCGACCTTCATTTGAATTAATAAGTGACCTCGGGAATGATATACTGACAATAAGGTTCCATATTAGCCTTGAGCGAAGTGTTCAAGAGGATGTGCAACTTGTTAAAAACTCGCCACTCATTCGAAAGGAGCTTGCCGACCGAACTCGAGGCTTTATATACGACCTTACCACTGGGGAGGTTAAGCGAGTTCCTGAATCAAGTCCAGCATGAATACATAATGAGCACCTTCCAAGTATAGAATAATCCAACGATATGTAATAATATGTATATGGCTTGTTTAAGATGTAGAGTATGCAGATTCCGTCCCAGCTGATGAATTGACGACGTCAACTCTAATTACCATTCACGAGCATATCGTTCTGGTGTAGAGTCAATTTAGAACGCTTCACCATTTCATCCACCATAAGTCGACTGGCACCCATATATTGCAGAGGGTCGCATAATCCCACCAACTGTTGCTTCGTAAATACGCCAGTCAGAACAGGGGACTCTTCCAAAAGTTGCAGCAGGGATCGATTCTGCTCAATAGCAGATTTACAGGCTTCATAAACTTCATCATGTGCCTTTTGTCGTCCGATATGAGGCGCAAGAGCCATCATAACTGCTTCTCCCACAATCAAACCATTGGTAGAGTGTAAATTGCGCTCCATGGAGTCAACTTTCACCACCAAGCCACTGAGCGCGAAGTTTGTTTGGTGAAGCGCTCCGACCGCGGTAACAAATGCGTCGGGGATAGCCACCCATTCCAGATGCCAGGGCCCAGAGGCGCGCTCAAAGTCAGTGATCATTGCATCCAGCCCCAGTGACGCATTAGCTCGCAACATTTTTGAGGCAGCAAGAATGACCTCGCTGGAAATCGGATTACGCTTCTGTGGCATGGTTGATGAAGCGCCACGATGAGGCACAAAGGGCTCTGATACTTCATCAAACTCGTTAGAAGACATGATCATGAGATCCAGCGCAATTTTTCCCAAGGTGCCACCGACAAGGGCCAAAAAATTCGTGATTTCTGCCATATTATCCCTGGCGACGTGCCAGGTGATGGATGGATTTTGCAGATCCAGCTCCAGAGCGAGTTGAGCGCGTACCCGTAGACCTGGGTCGTCTGAGCCCAGAGACGCAATCGTGCCGGCCGCTCCTCCGAACTGCACGAGCAGACATCTTTGTTTAATCTCCTCCATCCGTTCCAAGTGCCGAAGCACACTTGATAGATAAACAGCACATTTATAACCGAAAGTGCAAGGTAAGGCGTGTTGAAGGTGTGTGCGACCTGCCATGGGGCTAAATCAACTTGTTAATATGGATACCAGGAATCCCAAGGGGACAAAAATGAAGAATAAAGAGTATCAGAAGAAAAGAAAAAAACACTCACGTATCGCGGTAGGTAGTGGCCAGATTTGCGAGAACTCCATTGAGAGTATGTAGCTCCCTTTCCACAAGAACAAGCCCACGCTTGATCTGAAGCATGGACGCATCATCCATGATATCTTGTGTAGTTGCTCCCCAATGGATGTACTTGGATGTTTCGTCTGGTGTTCTTTCCACCAATTGACAGACAAGTGGAAGAACAGGGTATCCAACAACATCTGTTTCACGTGCGAGGCGATCGTAGCTGCATCGTCGCTTGTTAGTTTCCACTCTCTTCTGCCGGGGCAATCTGACATACTCGAGTTGCACGTCAGCGAATGTTGCAGTAATCGCATCTCCTGCCTCTGGGTGGATAACTCCGGTTTTCGATTGGGCCCGTGCCAATGCAGCCTCAACTTCAATCAAGCACTTGATATATGCATCATCGGTGAAGATGTCACGAATTTCTTGTGTTCCAAATAAGTTGCGAAAGACGCGGGAGTCAAGTGCAGAGACCGCCATTGCGAGAGAAGCTTAAGGAGTATGTAATGACAAAATGGCTGAAAAAAAAAGTCAAAGAGGAAGGCGTAAAACAGAAGAAGGAATTGGAAGTGAATTGCATCATCCTTGGGGCTTAAGGTATTAAATATTCCATTCTGCTTAATCGCTTCCCCCTCATGCGGAGGGAATTATTGCGGAGATTGACCTGATGCATTCTTCGGAATAGACGACTATCCCGAAGGCAAAGTGGAGCATATCCAGGTATCGTCCGTGGACTTGGGAGTGTAGTTAATATGAGTAATGCCACGCACTAGTTTCTCTTAAAACAAAGCCTGACAAAATATGATTGGCGGACGACAGCCTTGGCATTATAAAGCGCGCGTAGCCTAGCGATTTTGAAACTACGGTGTGGTTTTATTGCGAAGGCGGTGTGGCAAAATACAAGCCCAACGTCATGAATCATGAGTCAGCAAACGGAAAGGGGTGAACTCACTCCGCTTCGTTAACCAGACACGGGATCGTATAGTACAGAGCTTCTGTTTCTAGACTTAAACTTCCAATGCCACCAGACGCAAATGAAGTCGTCGACGGTAGCTTCTCCGAGCAAGGCAATCTAGCCATGGCTCACCGAGTTGGACAGGCGTGGTAGGCCATATTCTTGAATCTTGTTTATAGAAAAATTAGCGCGGTTCTAGTTATATGAAATCAACTGACATTCAAGGGTTCCAAATCAGTGATCGTTGCAGAAAGTAAGTTTTCAGCCGGTTATATGAACCCTTGTTTCGGTTTGAAGATAAACCCCAAATAGAGGGACTAATACTAACGAGCATTTGTTGTGCAGAAAGAAGTTAAAATGTGACGGGTCTCTTCCCACCGTACGTCTCTGATGCCGTTTATTGATGTGTCTCACTGACCTCGGGAAACTCTGGAGCATCAGTGTCGGAACTGTGGAAAAGTAGGACACATGTGCGAAGTCTCCGTGAATCTCCAAAGGAAAACTAAAATTCGAGGGTAAATCAATATTAGTATCACTACAAGTATCATTGTACCTTGCTAAATCGTCTTAGATTCGCATCAGATAAAAAATTGGTCGAGCAGCTTCAAGCAGAGCTTGTGAGATGCCAGCAGCAGCTCAAATCCGAGAAGGATCAGAATAAGCTATTACAAGAAGAGCTTGGCCACAAAGAGCAGAGCGGACTTCCTCTCGATCCAGAATCCGTTAACCCAGAGGGATTAGCAACGATACAGACCCAGAGAAATCAAAATGATGACGCAACATACGTTATCAAACACATGGGCCGCTTGGTTCACGATAAAAATGGAGTTGGTCGATTTGCAGGTTCGACAACTGGTGTCCATTTTGTCCTCAGTGTTGAAAAGGAGTGTCGCAAGTCTTTAAATCTTACAGGAGGCTTCCCAGAAAGCTGTTTCCGTCTCTTTTTAACCCAGCTGTGCTCTTCCCAGCACGAAAAGCCTTTCGCAACCACTTTGTACCATCGCGGAGGAATTTTCGGTTGCTTCACAGATTCTCTACCTTATTACCACGAACAAGCTAATCTCTTCGTCAAGGAATGGGAGGCATTTTGTCCAGTTCTTGTCCCGATGCAGTTGATGACTGATATAAACTCACTATTTGAAGTTCTGCATGACCCACTTTGCGCCAATGACGTGAATTATGCCACAGTCCTGACGCTCCTCATGATTCTCTGCATCAATGAAACGTGCAGTGATACTCGAAAGCCGACCTCCGAACCGAAATCCAATTATGATCGTTATTCGCCTGTCGCAAGCTCGCTGATTGATGAGGTGGCTACTCGAGGAGATCTAAAGAGCTTACAAGCTATTATCTTGTTTGCTTTTTACAATCAACTAAATGGTCATTGTCTTGCGATGACGAGAGCTAATGGAATAATTACGAGTCTGGCACAATCACTCGGTCTCCACCGTCATGCTCGGCGTTTCAAGATGAAACCGGGGGAAATTGAGCTTCGGAAGCGGCTTTGGTGGTGGGTTTACGTTTTCGACAAGTATGTGCCCTCCGGAGTGGTTGGGGCCAAAAATGCAGAAAAAGTATGCTAATCTTTTAGAATAACATCTTTGCACCATGGGCTGCCAAGTCAGATCAATGATCTTGATGTCGATAACGATATGCCCTTAGATTGCAATCTTACCGACCTGGATGTCGTAGAACTTGCGCACCCCTTGCCCGGGGAGAAAACTCCCGTATTTGAGTTCATTCAATACGTACATCTGGGGAAAATCCTTTCACGAATTCGCGAGATGCTGTATACAACTACAAAAAGAAGAAACGGTGCCGCTAAAATCAACGAGTTGGACCTTGACTTGCGAATGTGGAACCAAAATCTCAAATCAAACGGCATTCATTTTGACATTGGAAGTGTCTCAGCACGGGTTTCTTCTGAGAATTCACCCCAGGTGATGGAAAAAACAACGCTGTGGCTCCAACTATTGGCTAATGTTGCAATAATCCTAATACATCGACCGGGGTTATCCTTCGACGACAGCACAGTTGAATTTTCGAAATGTCTTCAAGTGTGCGTTGCCTCCAGTAGTGTGAATTTGACTCTACTAGAAGATCCCCAGGTCCCAATATGGCTTCACAACTTGAGCCTGATGGGGCCTGGGATGATTTTCCAATCTGGCCTGATGCATGTCTATTGTCAATGCCATTGCCGGACCTTTCA
Source organism: Penicillium verhagenii (assembly GCF_028828195.1). Classification (NCBI taxonomy): domain Eukaryota; kingdom Fungi; phylum Ascomycota; class Eurotiomycetes; order Eurotiales; family Aspergillaceae; genus Penicillium; species Penicillium verhagenii. The sequence continues at coordinate 2,273,702 of NW_026643171.1, forward strand.
TCTAGAATGTTGCCCGTCCCTTCAAACTAGCATGGATATGATTTTGAGGGGGGTTTCTATTCTCCAAAGAGACAGCGTCGACAGACCACTTGATCAATTGCAGCGAGGTGTGTACAATGAGTCTATAACTGATGCTATCGCAGTTTTACACATGCTGCGATCATTAATAGCCCAAGCTGGACAAATCTCGGTCGGCGTGGAGCCAGAACCCGGCCAGGGAATTTTAACCGAGACACCAGGGATATTTGACCAGCATAGCACCTGTGACACAAACGCGCTCGCTGATTTGAACTATGTGACCGCCACCGACTGGATGTACGGAGTTCCAGGGCCATTTATGGGGTTCATGGACTTTGATGGGTCGGAGAACCTCGGACGATTGCCGAGATCCCCATAGCGCCCGTGATAAGCCTCTATCCCGACTCGGCTTCTATTCCGGCCGGGGTACTTACTCCGCATGAGCCATATGCAAGCCAAGGTCTTGATCATATATTCAAGAACCGCAACCTGGGGTCCCCGAATTTATTTCCAAAATGAAGTTCTGTTTACTTGCTTTTGAATTCGCTTTTCACCACTGCACGGTCTGCACCTATCCATTCGCCTTCCCATTCAACTTCCACCGCTCGAAATGACGAAGAGGTTTTGGAATCTCAGAGGAGGAGCTCTATCCCTTGCTCAGATCCTTGCGGTTGTTTGCCCTGCCTATACTCTTTTCGGGTATAACCAGTCTGGGCTGGGAAGTCTGGTATCTCTTTCAGACTGGGTGAAGCACTTCCCAGAAATTGATACTGTCAACACAACAGGCGCCCAGGCGAGTCACAATGCTACAGTCCAGGGGGTTGTCATCGCCACATTCACTCTTGGTGCTCTGCCAGGCTGTCTTTCGTGTTCATACACCGCGGATAAATTCGGTCGCCGCCCGGTCATCTTTATGGGGGCTCTTCTGGCATTGATCGGTCAGATCTTGGAAGCATCTTCATTCCAACTAGCGCAGCTTATTATTGGTCGTGTTATACTTGGCGTGGGTATTGGCATGCTAAGTGGTACCGTTCCGACATGGCAAAGCGAGTGTTCCAGCTCAAAGAATCGTGGAAAACATGTCGTGTTAGACGGACTTTTCATAGCTCTAGGTTACATGCTGCAAGCGTGGATCAATCTTGGATTTTACCAGTACAAAACGGGTCCAATCACCTGGAGGCCTTCCGTTTCCATCCCCATCGCTTTCGCCGTCTTACTCATGGTGTCGATCATCTATCTCCCCGAGTCCCCTCGATGGTTAGTTCGCCAAGGCCGGGTTGCAGAAGCCACGGCCACACTTGCATGTCTACGGGATGTTCCTGAAGATGCCTCTGACCTACTGGCTGAAGTTTCTGGAATTGAAAGCTCCCTGGAGGAGACTGCCAACAGCGCGTCGTCCCTTCTGGACCTTCTAAAGATGGGCGACGACCGCTTGCTATACAGATTTGGGATGTGTTTATTTCTTCAGTTCGCTCAGCAGATGTCAGGCGGCAACCTGATATCTGTGTACTCCACGGTCATCTTCGAATCGGGGCTGGGAATGAATGCTGAAGTAGCCCGAATTCTGTCCGGTGGCACGCTCACTTGGAAATTCCTTTCGTGTTTCGTATCCTTCTTCACAATTGATCGATTTGGTCGTCGCTTCGCCTTGATGGTCAGTGGAGGGGGAATGGCAGCTTGCATGCTTGGTCTTGCAGTCGCGACATCCTTTCCACACACGAACTACGCCGCTCAGATCACCAGTGTTCTGTTTGTATTTCTGTTCAACTTCTTCATTCCGATCGGGTTCCTGGGTGCCAACTTCCTGTACTGCGCAGAAGTGGCACCTACTAGGCTCCGTGTTGCAATGTCGAGTATCTCAACTGCCAATCACTGGCTATGGTATTTACTATTATTCCCAGTCTTGAGGAAGAACTTGGTCACTGACGCGACTTCTCAGGAACTTTGTCATCACCATGATTACACCAGTGGCAATCGATACAATCGGATACCGTTTCTACATTGTATTCACCTGTATTGGCTTTTCTATTCCCCTCTCAGTCTACTTCTTTTATCCCGAGGTACGTCTCCACTCAAGGCTATTAATTAATTAATTTCCTAATATTCTTCAGACAATGGGTCGCAGTCTGGAAGAAATCGATCTCATATTCCGGGAAAGTCCCTCTGTATGGGCTACTGTTCGATTCGCCAATAAAAATTTTCATGAAGTCAGTGTCGATCCTGCGCAGGAAAAGCAAGAGGTTGAACACGAAGAATATTCAACTGGCTCGATCAGCAATTAAGGGCCCTGTCTGCACAGAGCGCCGGCCCAAGACCTTCAGAAACTTTGTTATAAGAGAAACTATTGCGTGGCATTAAACACATTCACGGTCATAATCCATGCACTATAATTTCAATTTTCTCTTTTCTACATCTAGCCCCCACAAGTTTTTTGCTTCTTTTCTAGCTTCAAATTTGAAAATACTTTGATCCATGAAGCATTCGATCAGAAATGCATATTTGATGAAAATTCAATATTCAATTGGAAGGTTCTCAACACCCGACTCTTGAGCGTTGAAAGTGAATATCGAATTTGCAGTATTTACATGTATGTCATATCCACCCGCTGCTTCTCTCGCTCCAAAAATCCAGCGAAAGTCTCCAGCTTAATTCCCCAACTTCGCACATATTCCATATCAACAAGCAACGACATGTCGCGCATAACCTTTTGAGGACCCAAGACTGGATTTGTAGGAAGCTGGGCAGCGATATCCTCCTCGGACAAGAAACACATTTCAATATCCTTCCCAGTGGCCATCGACAAATCCTTCACCAGATCCTCGACTGTCATCATCTGGGATACAGTCTCAACTTCCCGATGGTTAAACTTCGAAGGCTCGACAATGGCAGCAGCGGCAAATTTGCCAATATCGTTTGGATCAATCATAGGTAGAATAGTCTGTGGAAGAAAGGCAGTGGTAAATTTCCTCGTTTCAACTAGGCCTTGATACATCCGAACCAGTGGGTCAAGGAAATTTGACATGAAGTTTCCAGGACGCAAGATGGTCCATGTTTCGAATCCGGCGGCTTTGACTTCTTTCTCGATGGCCTGCTTGCTGAGGAGAAGCATGCCTATCAGGCCGGAGGGGGTCCAGTGAGGTAGTTGCTCGGGATTGTTGGCTCCCAAAGCACTGGTGTAGATGACGTGTCTGACACCAGACTGCTTGGCGACTGAGAGAATTTTTCGAGCTTGATCAAGTTCGCCGGTGGGTTTGGTAAAGTCGGGTGGGAGATTGAGGAAGAAACTGGTACAATTGGCCATGGCATGCTTTAGGCATTCTTCGTCGTCAAAATCGCCCTGGGTAAGGGAGACACCTCGCGAGATCAGGTGCTGGGCTTGGGAGGAGTTGATGTCCCTGGTGATGGCATTAACGTTGATGCCTTTGTCGAGGAGTTGATTTGTTAAGGCGCCACCTTGGGTACCAGTCGCGCCACAGACAAAAACAGATTTGGAAGACATGGTTTATGTAGCTGATAAGAGAGGGGAAAGTAAAGACTATTGATTGTGATGCTACTGGAAAATTGGACATTCATGCATTCTTATATTTCTTGACCACGCAAGTACTGCTTGTTCATACTACAAAAGTAGAAGTTACTAAGAAAGTGGAGTTCTCCACCTCAGATGGTTGATTTTAGCTCTGGTTGGCCAACTGGTGGTGGAGATCCACTTTGGCGTGCGGAATTCCGCACGCTAACCCATAAACGAGTCTCAGCTTGCGGCGTGGGTGAATCGCCTTCCCTTTGCACTCCACTAACGCGTACAGAACAGACCATCATGCATAATGGCCCACGAGTCGATCCCACTTCCGCGGCGAAAATCTTGTGAGGCTTGCAAGACCGCAAAGCGACGCTGTGATCTCGCTCTCCCAGCCTGCTCTCGATGCACCCGCCGGGATGTCACTTGCGTCTACCCGTGGCAACAGGCCTATGAGACCGAGAATTTGGGTAAGGCCTCTCACCTAATTGATTCCCTCGGCGATCTGGACATAAATTCCAACACCAACTGCCAAATTCAGCCAGGCTTCGATTTTTGTCCCCAATCTGCCTCCTTACCCGTCATGACGGGCCTGGTGGATTCACACCCAAGTTACCACACTGCATGCTCTGGAGTTCAAGCCATGCTCCCTGGACAAGGTTTTGATATCGACCCTAATTCTGAGCTTATATTACCACGAGCAAGACCGCCGAGGCCGTTGCCGGAGATAATTGCTTCCCAGCTTCAATTTGCGATCGACATTTTGGAAATGTCGCCTAGAATGATGGTTCTCGAAAACCAAACACCATGGTGTCATCCAAAACTTTATCAAAACTATATGCCGAGGGCCATGCAGGGTAAGCTATCACTTGAAAAGCAAGAAAAAAGTCCAAATTTTTACCTTTCATACTAACACCATCTAGACGCATTTGCCTGCTGCTCTCTATACATGTCCAAAAACGAAGCCAACGCAACAGTTATAATGGCTCTTTTTGAGGCAAGAATAATGGAACTTATGTCAACTCCTGAGCCGAATACCACATTTGAACTTCTGGCACGAGTCCATGCCTTAATTTTATATCAAGTCATGCGTTTATTCGATGGTGACATCCGCTCTCGCGCGACAGCAGATGCCCTTTTCACGTCACTCGAGTCTTCTGTCATGACTCTCCTAAGTCACCTAAACATCCCACTCCCATCGGACTCCATAGAGCCTATGCCACTGTCCATCGATGCAGTCACAAACTTTTGGTATTCCTGGATCATTCAAGAATCCGCTCGGAGAACCGTCCTTCTTGCGTTCTATTTCATGCAAATATACAAAGTGCTTCAGGGGACTCCTAACCTGCAATGTGATGGGAAACTGGGTCTTCACCATTCCTGGTACTTATCGGCTCACCTTTGGAATGCTCAGAGCGCCTTTGATTTTGCGGTCGCGTGGGCTGAGAAACCGCATTTTGTCGTGGGTAATCTGGACTTTACCTGGGTTCTGGCTACTGCACAGCCAGAGGATTTGGACACATTCGGCAAGATGTTTCTGGTTACTTTGCTAGGCATTGATAAGACCAGAACATGGTTTCATGGAAGAGGGGCCATATTATCATAAATATTACAATCCACCACTTATTGCTTAAGCCAATCCGTTGACCGCAAGGATCTAACTTCCCACGGAAAACCACATGCGAAGTGACTCAGTACCTCAGTCCAGAACTAGATGTACTCGAATGCGGGCACCAACAAAATCCTGCAGGTCGGTACTTTGGTCAAATCACATTCCGATAAACGGGCTTATTGACCAATCCCCGGTGAAGAGGAATTTCCACGTAAGTATAAGTTTGGATTCCACGCAATCAAGTCAAGCTGTCAAGATGATTCTTTATGTCTTATCGCATCTTTTGACCAACAACGTTCTTTATAGAAGTGGGTCCGACAAAGATTACCTCTTTGGGTTTAGTGATGGCGATAACAAGTGAACGTCACAGTATGTGCGGCTCTGATGTCCCGATTGAGTTGCTATTTTACAATAGGGAGAACCAATCAATATGGTGAAATGGGCCGAATGTCGTGAGATAACTAACATCATTGAAGAGGTCTAAACAAGAAATTGTACCAGATGCAATGTGATGTGGCAAGTGCTTTGCCTAGTACTTATTTATTGACTTGACCCCCTCCTTCCAGATCCAAAAGTTTTCTCATCTTATCATATTTACTTTCAACATCAAAAGCTTTAAACGGTAAATTTGAACATACATATTTTTTGTTGAAAAAAACTTTGGGTTCCAATCACATTCGAACATCAAAAATTGCAGTATGGGTGATTATGAGCCAGATGGAGCCGTGTCGCTTCAAGCGCCAATCACTGGAGCCACGGAGGCCCTAAAAGAGGTTTCCAATGGCAATGGTGACAGTGGTGTACTTTATCGTCAGCTTCGGCAGAAGCCTCTTAACATTGTCGGCGGTAGAGGAAGCTACCTCATCACAGACACCGGATTGGAAATTCTGGACGCCACCTGCGGCGCGGCGGTATCCTGCCTTGGACACAATGACAAGCGGGTGCACGAGGCAATCCAAGAGCAACTACAAAAGGTTTCTTACTGCTACTCTCTTTACTTCACCAACAGCGCCATGGAAAATCTTTGCAGGTTCTTGGTCGACTCCACTGGAGGCCAAATGTCCCGGGCATTCATTGTGGCATCAGGCAAGTCTGACTGAAGGGTCGCTTTGCAGATGTTGCTTGCTAACATTACATGATACACACAGGAACCGAAGCTGTCGAAGCTTCTTTGAAACTGGCTGTCCAGTATTTCATGGAACTGCCCACTCCGCAGCCACAGCGCGTCAATTTCATCGCTCGGAAGCAATCATATCACGGCAATACTCTTGGCTCGCTCTCTGTGGGCCACCATGTTGGGCGCAGAGCATTGTATGAGAAGGTTCTAGCGAAGAATGTCTCTCACGTCTCTCAATGCTACCCATACCGAGATATGAGATCGGAGGAAACTGTGGAGAGCTATGTTGGCAGACTTGCTCAGGAATTGGAAGATGAGTTCCAAAGACTAGGACCCGATACAGTCTGCGCTTTTGTTGCGGAAACTATGGCTGGTGCAGTGAGTTCAATATCCCTTGAAGTGTGTGGTACACAGGTCTTGTTCTAACAGTTCCTCCAGACATTGGGATGCATGCCTGCGCTGCCTGGTTATTGGAAGGCCATGAAAGAAGTATGCCAGCGTCACAGTGCATTGCTTATCCTGGACGAGGTCATGTCTGGTATGGGCCGTACTGGAACCCTGCACGCTTGGGAACAGGAGGACGTCGTCCCAGACCTACAAACCATTGCTAAAGGTCTTGGTGGAGGATACGCCCCAATTGCTGGCCTCTTGATCAACCAACATGTTGTTGATACTCTGACAAAGGGAACTGGATCATTCTCTCACAGCCAGACCTATCAGGGTCACCCGGTTTCATGTGCGGCTGCGTATAGGGTACAGAAGATTATACAGGAAGACAATCTTCTGCCAAATGTCCGAGAGATGGGCACCTACTTAAGCCAGTTGCTGCACGAGAAACTTGATAGCCATCCTCATGTTGGTGATATTCGCGGGCGAGGACTCTTTTGGGCGGTGAGCTAATTCTGTTTTCTTCCTAATAGCTTGAACCTTTACTAACGGGGTTATAGATCGAGTTCGTGAAAGACAAACAAACAAAGGAGCCATATCCGCCATCACAGGGAGTCGCTTGGGCGGTTCATACATCTGGACTCAAACCGGAGCATGCGATATCCTTGATTCCCGGAAACGGTGGTGTGGATGGGATCAATGGTGATCATGTCTGCTTGGCCCCTGCTTATAATACGACTCGGGCTGAGATTGAGTTGATCGTTGATCGCGTGACTCGTGTAATTCAGGATACATTGGGGGAGTAGTTATATTTCAAAGTGCTCTGATGATATTGAAGGTTTCCAACCCCCAGGGCTTATGTTTGGGTCGAAGAATAGTATATTTGCTTGGCAGCCCTTGGTTTGAGACATCATGTGTGCATACAATATCAATCCAATCCATGGGCCTTCCAAGTTGTCGGTATAACTGTTTAGCTTTTGAAATTTCTTAGCCAGCAATGCTTTTGATCTTCTCCTCAAGCTCCTTTTCACTGTACGCCTTCAAGCCAACAATATCATTGTCAAGGCCGGGTGTCTGCTCATTCAAATCCGAGCCATACGCAGATCCGCCAAAGATAGCAACCTTCAGAAAGCCTGGAACAAAGACACCCGGATTCGGCTGCCCCTTCTGCATCTCAGCATTCATGGCAACATTCAGGTCTCTAATAGAGCCTTCTTTCCTCGTCCAGGCCGATCCGGTCACCTTCTCCAGGCTACTCAACAGCTTATTTTGAGTCAAGTTCACCCCTTCAACGAAAATCGCCCGATTCTTAGTCTGCTCAGGGCTCTTCAAAACACCCACAACAACAGTACCAAGATCAGCCAAACAAGTTGATGAGAATTTATTGTCTCCACCATCGTAAATGGTCATCTCGCGCTTTTGAACATCACCAAACAAGCCACCCGCCAGACAGAAATCAAACAGGGGCCCATGAACAATGAGTGAATAAGACAAACTCGGGTGCTCAGCCAGCTTCTGCTGCATGGATTTCTGGAATGCAACCTTGCCCTGGAAGATTGGGATTTCCGATGTCAGTGGGATGTAGGTATTGGCGCCGAACTCGCTAGGCAGGAACCTAGAGACGCCGGCCTCGATGGCGGCATCGAGAATTGCGGGCTGGAAGTCGAGTCCTGGGCCGCTGAGAACAGAAATCACGGCATCGATTCCCTTGAGAGCAACGACAAGGCTTTCGTGGGATGTATAGTCGACTGTTGCGGTTTTGACAGATGCGGGGAAAGAAGAAGATGGAGACTGTTTGCCAGCTCGGACAAGAGCTGTAACCTCAAAACCGGACGATAAGAGAGACTCGATGATGGGCCCTCCAAGGGAACCTGAGCCACCGGCGATTGCAACACTTTTGATAGCCATCTTGGGGAGGAATTATGATATGGATGTGGCGTTCCCGAGGTCGTGAAGGACGGCTAAAGGAGAAAACTAGAGTGTTCTTTTTTTCGACCACAATTGGTGATTTTCGGGTTGGGCTTTAGAGCGGATCTGTCAAATAGGATACGAACTGTGTTGATAAATGCAAACTGGATGCTGAGCAAAACCTTTGAATATTGAAAAGTTCTTGCTATTATTAGCGAGGGGTTTTCCCTGCAGATAGTGGGGCCATCTACCTCGGTGCCCGGTCCAACAAAGGAAAAAGGGTCCGGTTCAAAAAACTGCAGTGAGATACATTGTGGGCACTTTTCGCCAGAATTTATAGAGTATAACTCAGGTTGGTAAAGGGTTGGGACTTCAATTTTCCAAGGTGTCTCAATTTTACACAATGGCGAGACATGTACGGAGTATATTATCACGCATTCATTTTCTTCAAAAATTTCCATTAAACAAAACTTGATACCACACCAATTCATGACGTCTATTCTAACAGAACAAATGTCAAAAAGGTCAACCGAATATTACTCTGATTATCATCCTGTCGTGACTGACCAAGGGCTAGTCATGTTTGACCAATTGGATGCCCATCATGTGACCGTGATGTCGCGATAAGCGGGGAAACGAAGATCCCCTCGATCAGTTCAGGAGCTTAATAATATCATCAATTTACGAGTGTGATTACTGGTACTTATCGCTTTCTTCCCCAGCACGGAATGCCCCGCGGGGAACGTTTCTCACGATCGCGCACCGGTACCAAACACCTACTCAGGTCATACATTGGTATGGTGGTATAATGTATCACTGACCAAGTGCGTCCGCAGGATGTCTCACATGTCGAGCCAGACACAATAAATGTGATGAAAGCCGACCAAGTTGCTCCTTTTGCTCTGCAAGGGGATTTGACTGCCAATGGCCTTCGGGATTGAAATGGGTTCAAAAATCACAGTTCACGTTATCAAGTCCCAAGACTCAGCACAGAGATGCACAAAATGGAGATGATACCCGGCAACTCAGCCTGCCGCCATCTATTTTTGAAAACAGCCCATTTGACTCGGACGAGGAGAAATTGGCTTGGGAATACTGTAAGAACTCAAATGTCCACCATAGCCATATATGAAACACAGGGCAGCTCACTCTATTCCCAGACGTGAGACTGGTGTCATCAAACGTCCCTGCATTGGACGGGCCAGATAATCCATACCGGCATTTATCATTCATTGCACTTTCATCCCCTATTTTGCGTGAGACAATCGTCTGCATAGCCACAGAACACATGCTCAACTTCGGCATGGGCAGCGTATCAAGCGCCGCACAACGCCAGCAGCGAATGCTCCGCACGATAGGACAGAATCTCCAGTTGGTCACTCGGCCAGGTACTTGTGCTACCAGAGATGTTGCATCAACGGGGACCAACCTGGCAGACCATGAAGCACTGCTCACAGCTGTCGTGTTACAGGGCGTTGTTATCGCACAGTCAGAAGATGGGATTTTGGAACCCCATATGCGATGCGCCTCATTCCTCATGGAGTCATTGGACTATTATCACCAGATACCACGTTCTGCGCTTATGCGGATGACTGTGCAAAGATTTGCCATGGTTGATCTTATGTTGGCCTTCTCGCGACAACGACAACCGTATGCACCGAAGGACTTTGTGCTTCATCGGCCTGATACCGAGAGATGGGATCAGTCGGAGCCATCGTTCCATAAGATGACTGGTTGTCCCCAGCCACTTATGTGCTTCCTAGTACAGATTGCACATTTGGCATGTGACATGGAGCAACGTTTAGAAAATGACGAATCGGTCGACGACTTGCTTTCTCTGGGTTATTGGCTCGAGAGTGACCTTCGTTCATGGGGTGCGCAATGTATAGAATCCATTTCGAGTGACTGTGTGCGCCCGCCCTTGGATATTCTGACAGAGTGTTTCTATTGGACTTCTCATCTCTTACTTGCACGACGGGTATTTCGAGATCCAACCCGGTCACCTCGGGTGCAACATTTAACACATACTTGCTTTCGTTTGATGGATCAACTATCGACCGGATGTGGGCCCGACTCGTCACTACCACAACCTTTCTATCTCGCTGCACGCGAAGCAATCACCCTAGAAGACCGCAGATGGGTGCGACAGAAACATGAATCAATGACAGCGTATTACCGAGAGCAGCAACGGAATACGGCGATGCGGCTGACGGAGCAGGTTTGGGAGATCACGGATCAGGCCGAGTCTATGAGGTTGTCAATTTCTCGTGCGGACAAACAGATCAGGATGCTGGATGAACAATCTTGTCTTTTCATATTTTGATTATGATCCGAGGCTCATGTGCCTTGCCGGAAAATGTATACCTAGTCAATATACCCTCTTGGCGGTGGCAATTTTTTCCGGGTATCTAGGCTGTTCAATGGCTAATTTTCAGATAAGCTTGAATGGACATGCTATTAGCCGTGATCTTGCCAATGCATGTCATCAGCCACCAAACCAGACCACCGTAACTGTAGCACGACCCCTAAGACATGATTTCCTGGCTCGGGATGCTTCAGTTGCGTAATGTCCGAGTTTGCTCGGGTTTGACTAAAGGCGCTAGTCCTAAACAGGTAGCCAACCAGAAGCCCGGTTCTCCCGACCAAAAATAGTAATACACCACCGGTGGATTTTAACCACCCCTGGATCCCAAGAACCTTTGATTCCAATGTGACAATTTTCAAGGTCACACAAATACTTCGCAAAGTCCTTGAATAACCGATGTATCTGAGTCTGAGATCTACTATAGACATTATAAACTGGATATGACTTTGAATGCAAGCCAAGTTAAATGATACGGTCGTTCATGTCTCGGCACTCTCATCGGATGCCACGGAAGAACGCAATGGCACACGGGGATTCAAGTGTGACGTGCGCTGCAGACAATATCAGGAAAACGAACATTCCCCATTCTGCACGGTCATCTCGGTCCGATCGGGCCAATGGGGACTCTGCAGAGAAATGCGCACGGAACATTTCCTAGAAGAGATCAGGACTGGGTCAGGCCCGCCCGGTCAGTCAGTTCAGGCATGAAGAGAGAGACAAGACAGGTTGCACCCTGAATTTGTACAGTCTGGGACTGAACCGCTTAACACTTGGTCTGGAAGGACCTGTCAATGGGACTCCGAAACCAATCATATGGGATTCTGGGGCGGGTACCTGAATTGTACCTTTTTGTGACAGTCCATACAGCACACACCACACTCGGGGATACCGTGGGGCCTTTGACCCCAAGTGTAGGCTGATTGGTGGGGAGTTACTGAAGTAGCTCCTGGAGCCGTGGGTGGTGGACGGTGGCGCTAACTGGAGCCGTGGCTGAGATGTTCTCGAATCAGGGGCAAGTGCTTTTCCCCCAAAAGAGACTAAAAGACACTGGAGTCTGCACCTTCTATTGCGACTATTGAACACTAGGATTTAGAACAAACCGGACTCCGAGGCAGCAGCATCATGAATCTGTTGAATTTTTTTTTTCTCTTCATACTCCCTCGTCTCTATGATCTTGACGACGCGTACAGTAGACATATCACGAGTAATCCGGTGTTTCAGATCCCCCGCGGATCTCACGTGGATGCCGCTCGACGGCAATTGGTGACGATCAGGGTATGAGTCTGGATTGGGGAGGTTCCTTAATGAACATAAATCATAATGGTCGTTCCGCGTTTCTGGGGATCTGCTGGTCTGGTTCCTTCGACGCCACGAGACTCCATATCATTGAGAGTCTATAAACCACCTGGACCGTGGCCTTTCCCTGGTTCTGGACAATCGGCAAGTTCCGTCGTACAGCGCACAATGGACAAAAGTGGGACAAGTCTCTTGTGCGATGGCTACCCGAGTACGGAGTAAGGAGATAGTGCATGCGAAACCCCTCTTCTGAGAAAGAGGCTCAGACTCAATCATATCGCTCCGTCCGAAGAATTTGGTTTTGGCTGTATGCAGCCCGACGCAGGGGCCAAACTTGAATTCGAATGGTTTTTTTTTGCTTTGGGGCCCCCCGCCCTCTCCCCCTTTTTCTTCTATGTCACCGGAAGAACATGTAGAGTTTTTTTTTTTTTTTTTCCTTTCAAAAACGAAATAGGGACTTGAGATGGAACAAGAAAAAAGAAAAAAGAACGTAGAGTAGAGTAGAGTAGAGTATATGGGTCGGTCGGAAGCGACAGGCCCCACGGATGCCAATAGTAACTAACGTTAGACTGTTTGGTTGTGGTTCCTGGTTCCTGGTTCCCGGCGTAGTCAGCATCTCCTGATTTCCTTTCCCAAACTTCCTCTTTCCTTCCTTCGTGCCCTGTGTGTGTCTTCCATTTTTCTTCCTTTCTCTCTTTTTTTCCCTTCTTGCTAGGTCGTTCGTTTCATTCTTTCACGACGATCCGTGTCGCTCTTTCTGCCCTCCACCTTCGTTTCGAACGGCTTTTTCTCCCTTCATTTGAAGACCCCGTTCCTTGTTGATCGATTCAACCTAGGTATTGCGATCTAACCAGCCAACCTCATCTATATCATATTTGAGTCCATTGCTGGGAAAATCCCTTGCCATTCAATCTGCGCTGCATAGGCCAGCCTTTTTATTTATACACCTTTGCTCAGGACGCCTCTGCGACGCGCCCTTACCACCCAACCCCCCCGTTTCTGCCGTGGATCATCGAACGCGATTCGATATCATCCTTACGCCAGTGCGCTTTCATTCGTTTTGGTTTTCTCTCTCTTGCGCTTGAAGCTGCTCCTAGAGAATATCATTTGGAAGACTATCAGTCATTTCTACACCCACACCCACCACACTCATCCCCCTCTTCACCTGTCGGCCGGATCGTCACGCATCATCTTTTCTAAAAAGATAGAGAAGAACCATATATACGCAATCCTCTCAAGAAAAAAAAAGAATCTATCGGAATACTTCATCATCGTCGCGATCTCGTTTTTTCGGTGTCCTCGATCTCTGTCGACCGCATTCCAAGATGTCGTTTAGTGAAACCCCCGACCCAACGGGCGCGCCCACAACGGGTTCATCTTCGCCTCCAAACTCGACTCCTTCACCCTCGACTTCGAGTGCTACAACAGCCCCTTCATCGAGCGCGTCGCGTCGGCCACCCCGGAAGAGCACTCTGACTCAACAACAAAAGAACAATAAGCGCCAACGTGCAACCCAGGATCAACTCGTCCTCCTTGAGGTTGAATTCAACAAGAACCCGACTCCCACCGCAGCTACTCGTGAACGAATTGCACAGGATATCAATATGACAGAACGCTCGGTTCAGATTTGGTTCCAAAATCGGTAGGTTTGCTCCCAAGAGCAAATATGGGATAAGTATGCTGACAGAGAATTAGTCGTGCTAAAATCAAGATGCTCGCCAAGAAGAGTATTGAGACCGGTGAGGGCTGTGACTCGATTCCCGAGTCGATGCGCCATTACCTTGCCATGCAATACGATCCCAGCAAGCCCGGAACTCGTGACCCCTTCGGACGCTCAGTGGGTTACCCAACCCCTGGCATTTATGCCAATGAGGCCAACAACCCCAATGGCAAAGTTGGTATGTATTTGACTTGAATTTCCAGAAACTGGGTTGGGTCAGCTAACTAAATCGTGAACAGTCATTTCGCATTTCACTTGTCGATCCTTGACAGTCGGTAGCTGGCGGCGCATTGGACAGAACGCGATGGACCTAGTAATTTTCTACTCGCCCGACAAGGCCTGTATGACATATTATATCAACAACGACTCGGCCGGTTATAAGATCGAATACCCATTCGCCCATATCAAGAACATCACCCTGGAAACTGGAGACCCCAATCCTGGACCAAACGGCCAACCACCCCGGCCCGGTGGCCTGGTGGTGGAGCTTAACCGTCCGCCTATGTTTTACATGGACTCGTCCAACTCCGGTGGTTTCTACCAATGCGGAGATTTCACTGAGGAACAACAAGCAAGCCAGATCATGGTTCATCATCTGGGAGGCCACCCCAAGGTCTTGAGTGTGCAGCTCGCCAAGCTCGTGTCTTTGGAATCTTTCCAAAATCGCCTCGCATACGGCAACAACAGCAGCAGCACCAATTTTGCTGTTACCCCAGCCATGTCGCCACCTTTTATTCAACGCCCTGCTTCTCAGCCAAACCACTTCGCACCACCGGCCTATATGAATCTTTATCAAGATCACAACCACTTGGGTTTCAATATGCCGGCCGCTCGTGGACACAAACGCCAGCGCAGTCGCTCCGTGCCAGCCGCAATTGATATTTCCGCGTTGCAAGGTCCCATGAGTTCGTTCCACATGCCGCAGACTCCAGCTCCGTATAACCCTGCCGAGGCAGGAATCTATGCCCCTATCCCACAATCTGCACATGCTCTTCCCACCGACCTGCGTATTGACACAGATGGATATGGACTTGATTTCCGGACTCACCCCATGTCTGCCACCACTACCGCATCGCCTTCCGAATACGCTAGCCCCTCGATGTTCAGCAGTGCTGCACAGGGCGACTCGACTCCTGTTGCCAACATGCCTCCTCAATTCAATGTACCCCAGTTTGTTTCTACAGGTCCGTCCGACACATCGACTGTTGGCTCTCATGCAACATCACCCTACTCAGGTGTAAGCCCTGCCGACCCCATGATTGCCAATCACTCGCCTCCATTGTCCAACATGTCTCATTCTTCATCTGACATGTATGGCTTTTCGCATGATCAGCAATCTGGATTTGTCGAGGACGGACTTTCGATGAACGACATGTACTCGAAACATAACATCAACTATGCGATGTCGCATGAAGGACCTAGCTTTGAATTGCCAATGCACGGCATGTCAGGTCATGGTTCTCCAGCTTTGGGTGATTACTCGCATGGCATGATCAATCTCGACGAAATCAACTCCCAGGGATTGCCCTCTGGATCTTGATTTCTCGTATTTTGGTTACATTTCCTTAATTGTCTGACGTTTCACGGCCTTTGGAATGCTTGTGGCGTATATTATGATGGGCTTTGATCTCCATCTCGGAAATTCCTCGCTGTCCTGGGTTTATTAGGGCCAAACGCTGGTATGAATACATGCCGCCACGATCGATTTGCCTGGTGCAATTTCGCGTCTCGCCGGCGATGGCTGGGAAAGCAATTTCGCTTGTACTGATTGCTACTTCTTTTCTCTTCTTCTTTTTGGTTGCGTGACATATATCCCTTCTGTTTATGCGTTGTTTTGTATTAATACCCTTTCTATTCTGGGGCCGGTCCTGAAGCGATTTGTTATTTGCTGCTTCTTTGATTCTCAAACTCGATGGAAACCCGGATGTTCCGGTTGATTCCTGATTTGTTCTTTTTTATTCTTCTTCTTTTCTTCCCTGGCCCGGCATTTCTATTTTGACTTTTATCTCGATTTGCAGGTCAGGGTCTCTTTTTTTACGTGGTATGCCAAACAGACCGACTTGGACGGAGACACCCTCTTGACCCCAATTTTTCATTTCCTTATCTGTGTGTTTGTGTTTTTGTGTTGTCGATGATGGGTTTGACCTTGAGATTGCATGACTTGGGCTTTTTTACATCCCTGCATGGATCAATGGTAATTCTCATCATGAGTTTAGAGTCACTCCTCACACACACAATGTCCTGCCAGCGCCGTTAAGCATTTGCTTCCCCCGGTGCTCTGCAGAGTTGAGATATTCTGCTTTGCTTTTCTAGGAGATTCAACTGGTGCTGGTCTGGGAATAAACGACGAGTGTGAGGTGGAATCTAGACTCCGAATCAATTTTTTTTTTGTCATTCACGTCCTCGTAGTTCTCGTTCCTGTAAACTAATATGGTGCTCACTAATATGATGCTCACGTTTGTCCCCGAGTCATCGAGTCCCACCTGCTCCCTAACGAGCCCGTTGTGAACATGTGCGCATGTGCATGCATCAAGCACAAGAAACAACAAGAGAGACGGTAAAAGTAGTATTGTTTAAACTTTCATCTTACAGTATTCCTTTCTACCACACCACTATGCCATAACACCACATCTCTACTCTGAGATTTTGTAAGGTTACGCGCGAAATTCTTTTGAGACCAAATCCTCCTGTGGTTTTAAAGGGCTAAATATGCGTGGAAGTTCACCACCCCAACTAATCACTTGTACTGAAGGTTATTACTTTATCCAGGAATTTCTTTCAAATGTTCGGGTGTCCAAAACCAAGGTACTTTAGCCTATTGTACTACTAAAACTAGTATAATACTTCGAGTTTCCGAGGAAGAAGCTTGAAAGTTTTATGTGCTCTTCCCCAATCCCCATCGCGACCCGTAAACATCCATGGATGGAGACATTCATGACTTTTACGACTTTTACGGTAGATCATCTACTGCGTTGATAAAATATGACAACGAATATTGTTGAATATTGTTGCCTCGCTCTGACAAAGCAGAGCCATGCTGGTAAAAAGGCTAAATCTATGCTTCATAAGAGAGGAAGAGTGGAGAATAGATCCCGACAAGCAGAACAGACATCTGGACACAGCCGGCGTGCCATTGCTCATAAAAGTCTGATGGATGGGATTCACATCAAAAGAGAAATTTCCGAAGACGACTGCCACTCCATGGCGTGCCGACTTGAATTAACGAATATGTCTCACCTTTACAGCTTGCTCTGCAGGTACTGGTTCTTGCCCAGCCAGGACTCAACATCTTCACCGTCGCGCTGGATCCAGTTAACCTTGGCACGAATGGCGTCAAGGCTCTGTTCAACGGCACGATCGTAGCCCTATACGGAAGAAAAATAGAAGTTAGAGTGTGCCACAAAGTAGTAAGAAATTTGGAAATGGATGATAAACAAACCTTAGTGTCCTTCGATTCGAAGAAGGCCTGGACCTCCTTGAGCTGAGCCTCGGTGGAGAAGGAGGTAGTGGTCAACTGCACCACATTTCCCAGCATACCGAGAGAGGGGGGCAGACGCTGGTAGATAGCGTCCCAGTTCTTCTGGAGCCAAGCCCAACGAGCCTCAATACCGGCAATGGAGCCACGGAGGCCACCCAGGGGCATGTAAATATCCTGGTTCTTGACCTCGTCACCCATGGCAAGGGCGAGAGTGCGCTCAATGAGGGCGGGGTCCTCGGAGGAACCCAGGCAACGCAGAGCAGTGGTCTTCTCGTCGGAGGTAGGGGCATGGCGGAAGCGGTCCAACACGACCTCGTACTCCTTGACGCCGCCGTTCTTCAGAACGATAGTGAAGACGCTGCCGCGAATGTTGGGGTGAATGGCAGAAATGTCGCCAGCGGCAAAGCGGGCAAACATGTCCTGGGCAGCCTTGACAACAATCGGGTCATCAGCCATACCAGCAGCACCGAACATGAGAGCCTTGAATTGCTGCAGGATGTGGTCATCACCCTCGGAGAACTCCCAGCCCAGCTCGTGAGCCTTTTCGGCGACGAGCGAACGCTGGAAGGCCTTGAGCGCATCCTTGGTCTTGGCATCCTCGAAGAACCAGGCGCCACGCAGAGTACCAATGCGAGAGAGCATCTCAGTCCAAACCACAAATTCGGACTCGGTGTCGAGACCCTGGAGGAGCGACAGCAGACCGGAGGTCTTCTGGAAACCAGAAGAAGACAGAGCACCGGAGTCGGCAATCATACCAGCACGGTCCTCAACGGTCAGGAGGCCATCACGGGCAGCCTGACCCAGCTTGCGCAGGCGCTCGGGGGAGTAGGCGGTGCGGTAGATGGCGGAGTGATCGGCATTAAGCTTGAAGAAGTCCAGATCAGGAACCTTGAATTCGCCCTCACGCTCGGTCAACATGGTGGTTTCATCGATAGAGTCCTTGGTGCGGAGGCCGAGCATGCAAGGGTAAAGAACCTTGTCCTCCTCGGGGCGGACGTCACCAGTGCGCAAGAAGCGGTTCTGCTTCAAGCTGATTGTAGAGTTTTCAGGGTTCTCGGTCACGCTAATGACGGGGAAACCAACGTTCTTGGTCCAGATATCCATAACCTCTTGGACGGGCTTGCCACTGGCGTTGGCCAGGGCAGCCCACAGATCACCGGTCTCGGTGTTACCGTAGGCATGCTTGTGGATGTAGTCACGGACACCCTGCAAGAACACATCCTCTCCCAGGTACTTGGAGATCATGCGCAGCACGGAAGAACCCTTGGAGTATGAAATGGCATCGAAAATCTGGTTGATCTCATCGGCACGCTTGACGGGAACCTCAATGGGATGACTGCTACGCAGCGAGTCAAGTGAGAGGGCACCTTGGAGGTTGTCAATGACATAAGACTGCCACACCTTCCATTCGGGGTAGAAGACGTTGCACGAGTACCACGACATCCAGGTCGCGAAACCCTCGTTCAACCACAGGCCATCCCAGAAGTCCATGGTGACCAAGTTACCAAACCATTGGTGAGCCAATTCGTGCTGAACGGTCTCGGCAATGCGCTCCTTTCGTGAAGCACCGGCGTTCTTCTCGTCCAACAGCACATCGACAATACGGTAGGTGATCAAACCCCAGTTCTCCATAGCTCCAGCGCTGAAGTCGGGCACTGCAACCATGTCCATCTTGGGCAAGGGGAAATCATTGTCAAAGGCCTTCTCGTAGAAAGCAAGGGTCTTAGCGGCGAGCTCCAGGGAGAAACGACCGTGTTCAATATCCTGGTCGGGAGTGGCGTAGACGCGAACGGGCACTCGGAAGTTGTTGGTCTCAACGTAGTTAAGGTGACCCACGATGAAGGCAATCAGGTAGGTCGACATTTCAGGTGAGGTGTTGAACTTGACAGTCTTCTTGCCACCCTCAATATCAGTCTCGGAGGCAACATCCATGTTGCTCAGACAGGTCATGCTCTTGTCAGCAATGAGAGTCACGGTGAACTTGGCCTTGAGAGCGGGCTCATCAAAGCAAGGGAAGGCGCGGCGAGCGTCTGTGGGCTCCATCTGGGAGGTAGCAATATACTTGGTCTCTCCATTATGCTTGTATGAGGAACGGTAGAAACCGGCCATGTTATCGTTCAGGATACCAGTGAAGGTGAGCTTCAGCTGGGCATCAGACCCCGCAGAGAGGGCCTGGTTGAACTTGATGGTTGCGGTCTGAGCATCTTTGTTCATGGAGATCTCGGGGTTCGATTCGATCACGGCACCCTTGGACAAAACGGTTGCGCTGTGAATCTTGATCTCATTGGAGTTGAGGGAGATGAAGTCGGTATCTTCGTTGACCTTGAGGCTGGAGTTCAAGGTGGTCAGCATTCCAAGCTCATAACAGCACAGCTATACGTGTTTTCCCATGATAATGACATACTCAATCAGGACGGATCCTTCGTAGGTGAACTTCTCGAAATTGGGCTCGAGAGTCAAATCATAGTGCACCGGCTTGACGTTGGTGGGCAGGACCTCACGACCCTGGACATTGGTCGAACCGGAGACCTCGTCACGGCGAGAGTGACACATTCTGCGGTATGAACAGTATCTTTTGGATGTTTGGGCAAGAGGGGTAGAACGGAGGCGAGTATGTCTTGGAAATGTCGCAGACCGAGGGGCGGAATGAAAGAGCGGGAGGAAGGAGGGGGATCTGGCGGATAGAAGCGGTGGCTTTGCTTTTGAATGAAGCAGCGCACGCGTGGAGAAACGTCGCATTAGGTCACGAATACCCCCTCAAAGGGCAATTAAGCGGGGACTGAAAAGAAGGTGGTGGGGTTTAACGCCCAATAATAATACAGAAATAATAAAAAAATATAGTACAATATTAACTTGAACAAAGAAGCAATAAAGGGGAGAAAACGAAATTGGAGAACAATCGTAACAGAATAATCTTGATCCGGCAGAAAGGACACACAGGGCAGGCGGTAGTCCTTCGTGGGTCTCCCTTTATAAAAAGAAAAAAATTCCTCTTCTCTATTTCTTTTCTTCAATCATACGCAAGTTTAACCCAGCGCATGCCTTAATGCTACTACGGCAGTTGTCTGTGGAGTAGGATTTTTCTTTGAAAGACCTATTCCGTCTTGCAAGACTATTTTCTCCACTCAGTTTGAGGGGCTCATGATAGCTTCGGCTACACGACTGGGCATCCATAGAAGTATTGGAACATCACATTGCTAAATACCCGACAATTTCTACAATATGGGTCTAGAAAATCATATGATAGTATTATCAGTTACGCAATTGCCACTCTCTATCTCGTCTTGACTCGTTGTTCAATTAATGGATTTATTCAAAATCTTTTTTATCATACATAGCCCCCCAATTCTCTGAAGTTCGAATCGTAATGTCTGTCGGTATTGTGGACCGTTCCATTGAAACCTAAGTTACCTAACCTATTTAGTAGAAAACTCCGTCGGAGTCCGTGATACACCACCGTTTACTACTCACGGGTCGTATTATGGATACCCTGATGAATTCAGAATACCCGAGGAGGTTCATATGGAGAAGGTGAAGGAAAAGAACAAATATTAGCTTTTGGCCGATTGAACCAGTTGACCTCGCAACTCGTTTCTGTTAAGGTTGACCTTCAGGGCTCCCCTTCCTGGCACCTTTGTTTTTGACATGGTAATGTTGGATGAATAGGTAAGCACATGTATTAACTATTAGTCAACTATATCTTATAATCTACCATTCCCGACAGCCCTGGAGTGTCTCACATCAACAGGGCCGGGCAGTCAGCAAATAAAACCTTACAACCTTGTAACATTTGAAGTGTTGGATCGGTGTGGGTGCCGCATTCAAATGTTGGTCGATGTCTTGGGTACCTTCGTGAAGACACTGCGAGACCACCCATCAGATCCCATAACCGACTCCTTCACAAGTAGATATCCACCCCAACGAGGCATAAGCACTGCCCACACGGTGTAGTAAACAGCTCCCATTGCAAACACGCCCAGCGCCACGACGCAGTGTAAGTAATAAGGCAAGCTCTTGTAGACATTTTGCCCGGCATCTGGAGGAATATATGGCGTGACGACGAGATAGATGTTCGATAGCAGGAAGAATCCCGTAACAGGGAGCGATGCTCGGATACCAGGGTTCCAATTCGGGAACTTGGCCTTGTTGAAGTAGACGTAAATTAAGCCGCCAGATACGAAGACGTTGACGATCGATAACGGGTATGAGATGAGGCTACATATATCTGAGTGAGTCACATATATCCCGGGATAAGGCTCTCTTGGTCTCGTCAAAAACTTACTTCAGAAGAAAGTTGTAGGCATCGCCTGGAGGTGGAGCAAGCAGGATGATAACTGAAACGATGTAGTGTTCGAATAGGCCCGCAGCAGGGGAGTTGAAGGGCCAGTTGCTGGCGAAAACGCTCGAGAGGGGGAGAACACCCTCACGACCCAGTTCTTGAACAACTACAAAGGAATAGTTAGTAAATCAACGAGCAGTAAAAGTGGCAGCCTTGAGACCCTGAAAGGTGAATCTTACTTCGACCCTGTGAAAATAGAACCGATAGAACGTTTCCGAATGCCGATAGCGCTACGAAGACCGACATGACCTTCTCCGCTTGTTTGCCGAACACGTTCCCGAAGAATGCGGCAGCAACCACTGTCCCAGACTCCAGCATCTGTTCCTTCGGGACGGCGGCAAAGTAGGCAATATTGACCAGCATGTATAGAATGCCGACAGAGCCGATGGCCACCGGCGCCGCAATCTTAAGTGTACGAACGGGGTTTTTTGTCTCGCTCAAAACCTAGTTTATTTTGAACATTAGATGCAAAATTCTCCAAAATACCAAGAAAGTTCATGTGCTCAACTTACGTAGTTGGCATTGGAGTAGCCAATGAAAGACCAAATGACATTATACAGGGCCATGACTATACTGTAGCCACTCCCCTTGGTCCCCTCAAAGGCATTGCGGAAGTTATGGGGAGTCTCGATCTTGGTGTGACCAGCCAGGGCAGCCCAACCGGTAACAGCAATGAAAACGATGATCACGAGCTTAACAATTCCTAGCAAGTTGATAAGGCGAAGACCCCATTTCAGGGCGACGGCATGGATCAGAAACGCTGTGGACAGACAGGCAAGACCGATACCGCGCTGATTCCATCGTCCGACCTCGACATCCGCTGCATTCAGGATGTACTGGCCAAAGACAACGCTGTTGCTTGCTGCCCACCCCAGCAAGAAAGCGTAGGCTGCATACATAGCCGTGGCCAGGAACTTGGGCTTTTGATAGACATATTCGAGGTAGTTCTTTTCGCCGCCGTTCCTTGAACACGATTAGCCTAGTTCATACAGATTGTGCGGCTTGGTTTCGTTTGAAGGGAGCTTGGTGATCCTTGGGTTTACGTACTTGGGGATTGCGGTGCCCCATTCGAGGTAGACAGCTGTGCCTGCCATGGCGATGAAGGTACCGATGACCCACATGAATAGCGCTAAGCCGACACTTCCAGAAAGCTGTAGGATGGTGCCTGGCGTGGCAAAGATACCTGTACCGATCACCCGATTAAAGATGAGGAGCGTGGCGCTGAATATGCCGATCTGTCGACGACTATCGGGCGTTGCTTCGAAGACATGTCCTTCATCTGTATGTTGTCAGAGTCGCTAATCACGATCCAAATATTCGTAGGTCAATGAAAAGGAAGCCATACATAGTCCGGAAATCCCGTCTGCTGGATGAGGAATATCATCGGTAGGTCTTGTTCGGCTCACGAGGGACTTCGAGTCCGAAGACTTGCCAATATGGGTCGACGATGAATCCGCCATGGCGGCTTTGGATTGCTATCGTGATGGGACCACGAGAATTGTGAAGAGCAAGAGGAAGGCCAGGTCCCGGCGGGAAGGCGCACGGGTATTTTACATTTATTTGTTCCAGCTCTTTGGGATGAAATCTGATGATTGATTCTACTATATTGCGCGTAACTGGAGAGTGTAGAATGGTGTGCTGCCACTAAATGTGATGCAATCTGCCAACCCGTCTGGATGCAACCCTATTCCACCTGGGCAGCTGGAAAGCCCCATTTAGAAGCCGTAATACTTGGAACTGAGAGAGAGAGATATCGGTCAATTTTTATTTTCAGATTTGGTATTTAGTTAATTAATCAGAAATTTCCACATAGGAAGCACTCTTTGAAGCTCATTTGCCCATACTTGTTGCTTACTCTCAAATGCTGCAATTGTTCTAGAATGAAGACCTCAGATAAAGTTAGCCTCGATTCTCGGGAACTTCCAATAGATCAGGCCGACATCTAGACCCGAATGGATCTACAGGGTCTAGTCGGTTCCAATTGGAGTAAATGACCGGCATCATCATCATAGCACGTATTGAACGAAGTTTCAGAACGCCGAACCCTGGAACATTTGAATTTCTCAACTTGGAATTTCTGCAATATTTAAATCATGTTATAGACATGTGTCAATACACTTTTTAAAGGATGGCCTTCCAGCCTAGAAGTAGTCGCCAATGCTCGGCGAGACGTCGCCAAGAACCACGAGGGCAAATAAGACCCGTTGAGATCAATCACGCCATTGGTTCCGAGGTTTACCCCAGATGATGCAGCGAGGTAACATCTATTGCGTCGTGTAATGTTTAAAAATAATCATTTGAACATTTGAAGGCTACGAATTCAACATCAACATTGCATGTTGGCACAAGGACTGGATTCCAAAACAAACTTTCAAAGCATGGCTCATCTAGGCATCACATATATGCAAGTATTTCCACCAATTCCATTCCGCCCTGGAAGGTTCCAGCCAATCCTAGTCTCCGTTGATGACCAAACTCCCAGACCTAGTGCGTCGAGCTCCAAAAGACAATAAAAAGACAAAACAAAGTTAAAAAAGGGCCAATCTGTATATCACAAGTCCAGACAAACGCCAATAGAATCAACACCAAAAGAAAATACGTGCCTAGAATAAATCAAGAAAAAAAAAACAATAATCAACAAATAACAATAAGCAAATGAATCAACTCCTCTTCCCGTGTGCATGGGATATATGGCGGGCGTAATGAAATTTGGACAAGAATTGGGAGGTATCGTCGAACGATAGATACCCCTCAACAAATAAAGCAGAAACAAATGGTAAATTATATCATAAACCAAGTCACAGGGTGACAAAATTGGGACGAGAATTTCTTAAGGGTCGATGTTGAGGATTAGAAAATTCATCGAGGCGGCGTAGCTCCTGTGGCGTGCGAGATAGGAACCAGATTGGAAGATGGCATACGACCACCACCTAGTGTGGGCGTTGGTAGTGATGATCGTTTCGAGAGGACGGCAAGCTTTTTCCGGAGAGATGTCAGGCGACCACGCATGCTAGAGACCACTATATGATATATTAGTATCTGGACATAATGGTGACGAATCAACGTTTGTCACTTACACTTGACAACCACCTGGCGATCCTCCCCCTGTATGTCATCCGAGGAGTTCTTATCGCTTGTGTCTGAAGCACCATGCGTAACGCCAGATGTCGAACTTGATCCGTCATCTTCTAGGACTGCCTCTAGCATGCGGATAGCTGTAACGTAGGCAATCTCGCATCCAGCAAGGTCTTCACTGGTCAACTCATTAATGGCTGCAGCCCGACTCATTTCCAGTGCCCGGTCAAACATCAACTTCTCGGCAGTGACTCCAGGGCTGACAACAACATCGGCTGATCCGCAAGAAGCCGCAGTGGAACCAACGGAACGATTATTCAAGTGGGCCGGATGATCGAGTGGTAAGCGCATTTGGGCTTCAATGAGCTTTAAGCGGACAAATTCAGCCTTCTCCAGAACTTCATTGAACCGGCTTCGAACCCACTGGACGACATTGTTGATTCGAGTACCAGCCAGTGCGCTTGTACCATCATTTCGGTTGGACTGATCGCCATATGACTCTTCTCGGTTCTTTCGTGACCACCATGCACCTGCAATATCCATGGACTTTGCAAGTAATGACAGAGCTTTCACATATAGAACTAGTGCTTCCTCAGAAAGGGTGATAATGGCGTCGATGGTCAAGCCATCATCACCAGAGTCATCGGCATCAGTGGCTCCAGTCGGTCTCGAAGGGTCAATGTTTGCTGAAGGTGCCAGTGGAATAAGCTGCTTATACTTGACTTCAGCGAATCCATAGACAACATCACTGCGGGTTGCACATTCTTCAATCACCGAGACTGTCCTGTAGTCTTCATCGGCGGCAGCATTGGTCTTGGGCCCCTCTCCCATTAGCATCAGGCTCACCTGAGCAGAGGGATAGGCTGGGAAAGGGTTATAAGCTAGAGGTGGTGAACGCCCTCCTTTTGTAGCAGCCATCGGGGGTGAAAAGCCTATACCGAAAAGACGACCGCTAGCCATGTTCAGAGCTTTGGAAATCGCGGATGTCGCCGAAGTTGGGCTCTGTCCATAGCGACGCTCATACGAATGCTGTCGTTGGTGCGTCGAGTCTGCCCGGGCGCGATTAGAAACAATTTGCATGGCCTTGGAATGCGAGTTCGATGATATGGTCGGGAGACCCTGGGTTGTCGCACGTCGAGACGTAGCGCCCGTCTGTCCCCGAGCAAATCCACCTTGAATCCGTGGGCTGTGTGCCAGCTCATCAGCAAAAGCGTTAACTTCAACTGCTCGCTTTTCCACAACAACATAGTCCCTCTCAAAGGCCACCTCTTGCGCCGCTCGTTCATTTTCCTCTTGAGTTCGTTCAACCTGTGATTTAGACGGCCCAGAATAGGTATTGCGGTTTCTCTGTCGTTCCATCGCACCCGCCGCAGAATTACGATCAACGAGTTCCTGTCGTCCGGGGGCGGTAGCTTGCGTGACTGGACCTGGCCGTTGTGGCGGGGTACTGCCTCGGGGGTGGTCTTTGGAAATGCCCGATGCTGGCCTATCTGCACTTCCTACCCGACGCATCGGTGAAGAACCCAACGGGGTGTCTGTTGATTTCTGGCGGTTCACGGAAGTTCGGTGGGGGGCTGGATATGCCATGGGGTCTTCTTGATCGGCAAGGTATGGTGAATCTTTATCGGATTTCGAATCTGGTCGAGCCTCCGCTCCGTATGGACTTGGCTCATTGGCGTCTTCTGTAGAAGAACGTCGTGGAGGTTGAGGTAGATCGTCTCCCAATAACCCGGGAATCTGATCAGTGATCACAATATCATTGAAGAACTCAGGAAAGTTCAATCTTTCCACCGGGTTCCGCTTCAAGAGACCCCGGATCAGCTTCTTGATATTATCGGATGCTGGATTTTCCTCTGGAAATCGGATTCGATCCTCCCCTTTCTCAATCCTGCGGAGTAGCTCAACGTGATTTGTCGCCCTGAATGGAGGTCGTCCCACGACCATCTCATAAAGCACGGTTCCAACGGACCACAAATCAGCTTTGGCGTCGTATTTTTCATACCTAAGGATCTCAGGGGCCATATATAGTGGGGAGCCACACAAAGTTTCAGCTAGCGAAGTCGCCGGCAGTGACCGCGCGAATCCGAAATCTGCAATCTTTAGCATTGGTAAAGACACCAGCCCGGTAATCGGCTCGTAAGAGTCATCGCTGCCCTTGAAAGGTACTACTTGGGCCGTTCCACTTCTGTATGAGGAAGGTGAAGGGCAAAGTAAAAGGTTTTGTGGTTTGATATCCCGATGGATGAGGTTTCGATCTCGAAGAAATTTCAAAGCGCTAGAAAGTTGTTTCAGGAAATGTCGAGTCACGACCTCATTCAACGCTCCGCCCGGTGGATTTGGATATTTGGCAATCATATTCTGAGTGTATCGATGACCGGCAAGGGTATCACGACGCTTAATAAAGAGTGAAAGATCCCCCAACGCACAGTATTCCATAACCAGATGGATATGTGAGGTGGACTCATGGCAGTCGATGAGCGCGACGATATGCGGATGGTGTAGGCCCTTGAGGATATCGATTTCGGAGGAAAGGTTGTCTTTTAGCTTTTTGTTCAGCTTCGACATGTTGACAGACTTGATGGCTACAAAGGTGCGGGATTTCTGTATGAGGCTCAAAGGTTAGTGGGCAAAGCTCAAGCAGCTTCTCCGGAGGTTGCTACCCCATGACTCACAGTATGAACACCCTGATAAACTGTTGCAAAGCTCCCTCGACCGATCTCATCGAGCCTTGTGTATCGCCCGATGGACATCTCGGGGCGGGTAGACTCGCGAGACCTCCGCGAGTGTTGAGAAGTCATGGTTGTCGAGGAGCAGCGGTAAGGCTGCTCAAAGATCCCACAGAGAAGCTCTGGGGACGATCCGAAGTCAACCACCCCCCGTCAACCACAACTACCGCAAAAGTACTGGAGGCAGCTGGCACAGGTAGAGGCCCATCAGGGGAGCCAGGATGAAATGTGTAGAGTGTAGGCAATCCTGAAAGGATGGAAGAGCGAAGAAATACGAGAGCGGTAAATGGCGTGTAGTAAGTGGTGCCGTGAAACTAGATCGGTTCAAGCGGCTCAGTTGCTATGATGCGGTCAAGGATTAAGAATACCCCAGCTCGCGATCTACAGGATAAATGATGTATGCAGTTTATCCAGTGATAGTTGGGAAGGACCGGTGAGGCAAAGTGATGATGTATTGGAGCTTTGAAGGACCTGCAATGAGGGGAATATAAAGGGGGGTGGGAGTGAACCAAAGTTTTGGAGAATACAAGGTCTAATGAGAGAGAAGGATGATGTGATGATTGAGGCGGGAAAGCTGGACCCAAGGACCGTGAGGGGTGTGACCGCCAAACGGGAATGAGTGTGATAGGGCGAGGGCGGTCAGGAGGGGTGGGTCACTAGATCGGATGGAAATCCAAGATGTCTTGGAATCTTAGGGTATTATAAGAGA
Organism: Penicillium verhagenii; assembly: GCF_028828195.1. Classification (NCBI taxonomy): domain Eukaryota; kingdom Fungi; phylum Ascomycota; class Eurotiomycetes; order Eurotiales; family Aspergillaceae; genus Penicillium; species Penicillium verhagenii. The sequence goes on from NW_026643171.1 coordinate 2,301,966, forward strand.
TATAAGAGATAGAAAGAATAAGAGAAGGAAAGGAGAAAGAAAGAAAGAATTCAAAAGATAACAAGGGGATATGAGAAAAGGGGGAAAAGTAGATCATGCAGGCGTCCATTGAGTACCTGGGTACTTTGGATCTCCGTCAAGTCACCTAAAATATGGGGGAGTTTTGGCTTATCGAATCTATTGGACGCGATTAGATAAAGCCCGAGATCGGCGCGATAACGCCTCCCCTCAAAAGCTTATCGCTAAAAGAAAACCAAGGATGCGAGAGCGTGAATGAAAGTCGTATAGATTGGATACATAAGTCATTATGTAGTATACAGGATTTACAAAGAAAGAAAAAGGCAGAGTCCGCCATTCTATACAAGGCTCCACTATCCCCCATCAAACACCTAAGCCCCGCACCAACAGCCACAGCACCACGGGCACCACGACGTTATCATTGCAACCAGTGAGGATCGCTTCGGTGGCGCTCGTCCCACCTGCCGCTAACCCAGACTTGCAGGCTGTCCAAAGCCAGAATCGAACAGTCGAGGTGGGTGCCTCGACCCATTCGCTCCCAGCCACTGGCCATCCTCCCACCATCAGCCAGGCACGAACAGCCAGCAATCCAACACTGACCGCTACCACAAAAGCCACGCTGCCTTCCAGTGATTTACCCCCGCCCCAAAACCATTTCAACCGTCCGTACCGACGCCCAATAAGCGATGCGGCAGCATCGCCCATTCCAACACAGATGACTCCACTGACCATGCTGACGTCGCGCGCAGGCACATCCCATCCCATCCAGGGCCCGTCATCATTGCGAGCAAGATCTGACAATGATAGCCAAAGTGGGATAGAACATCCGATAAGCAAAAAAATATGCGAAATAATGACGGGTCCACGGTGATCGCGCCCATCTACATACGGTGCCAAGAAGTATGTTAGTGGCCGAGAGATGGGAGGTAGCTGGGATGCACGGAAGAGGTCCAGTAGCAAGAATATCGCCAGTGCCAATCCAAGCGCTAGCGCACAGAATGTCGGATCCACAAACACCGTAGGCAAAAACATCAACACCATCGTTCCATGAAATACTTTGCGCCGTGTGTCAACCTCGACGACCGAGCTAAGTTGGAACACAACGGCCAGCCCCATCACCAAGACCAGGACACAGTAAGCACTCAGTAAAAGACGAGTGTTGGCAGGGCCGAAGGTAGTTTGGCGAATATGTTCAATCCGCCCGAACCAGCAGAATTCATCTTCCAGGGTCACGTCCGGGCGCGGGGGCAGTTGAATCCAGTACTCCAGATTCGTCATCAGCACCCAGAACCGGACTGCCGATATGTTACCAAACATGTATCCAATAGCCCATCCAAATGGATCTTGGCCTTGCAGGGCCCGGTCGGCAATGTACTTCCGGATGGGCCCCAGGATAATTGCCAGTGATACAGCGTAGATGTAAAGTGCATACAACCATTTGCGGACTTGCGCTTGGGCTGCGGTCATGGATAGAAATGAAGCGAGTCCAGGCCCCATCAATTTCTTGCGACGGCCACCGGGGGTAGTTCGGACCCGTTTTTCCTCCTGCACTGCCTCATCTAGAACTGAGATAGTGTGTCGGCGGCGCTGTTGCTGCCGCTGCTCAGCTCGATATTCCCTTCCAAATGCTTCCTCGAAAGTAGCATTGTCAAGTCTAGGCACGGGTTCGGCAGAGGGGGCCTTCTCGCGTATAGTTCTCGCATGACGCGGCATGGGAACGGCACCAGGGCCATCACTGTCCGATGTAGGCTCATCGGAGAGACCTGTCCCACTCAGCTTTTGACAGAGACGGTGGTCGATCATGTTAATGAATCGCCTTGGTGATTGTGAGCTTTGCAGTGAGCGACGAAACTTCCAGCTGGGAATCCGAGCGAGAGTGACCTCCCAACGCAGGACATCTCGGCCTAAAACAAATATACACATCCCGCCTAGCCATAGCAACGCTTTCAAGATCTCTGCCTGGGGCGAGGTCGCAAACAAGTACAAATTCAATAAGGCAGTGGTCAACAGCTGAAGCTCAGCAGGAAGAATACTGGTAGTCAACAAAAAGTCTAAAGTGGGTATCAACGCTTGATGCAAAGGAAAAAGAAGAATCAAGGATTCCGCATCGTGCCCACGGAGCGTCAGCGGTTTGGGAATGGTAGAGTCGAGCGAGAAGTGTTCCGAAACGAGGATTGGCACCAATGTGACCATCCAGTGAGGAAGACTGAAGCCATTGGACCAATTATGTAATGGGATGACGGGTGCGGGGAGAGAGGAGAGGCTGAGGATGATGTTCGGAATTATCAAGGCCGGGCGATGGCTTGCCAATGTGATCGAAACGAAGATCGGAATGAGAATCGGGTAGAGCAGCGGAGCGGGGTCGAAGCTCGCGGGAATGTCGAAGAAGGGCCGTCTAGATAATCCATACGAACATTCGCGGCTCCTTGTAAGACGGAGGATAACGGGGTATGAAGCATACAGTCCGATGAGTAGGAGACCGTGAGTGATAAGCTCTGCGCCAAAATCAGTATAGATTCCATATCAGATGGATTCGGGCGCGCAAAAATAAAACAAAGAGTTGGCGTACCTTTTCTCCATTCCCAAGCAAGTGAACGCGCATCTCTCTGTAGCAGAACCACCGCCCCAACTGAGAAGAGAAGCGCCATCTCCAACAAACGGCGCAGGATCTCAACCCGTCTCTTCGCCCTTAATTTCCGGGCCTCCTCTGCCTCCCCCTCTGCCTGTTTCTCGTCGGAGCTTCTCCGGGAGCCCCGACTAGATTGTCGGGCAAATGATGGCCATGGGTGTAGGGAAGGCAACCAAGCATCGGAGTCGCCGACGCCATTTCCGCCCGAGCGCAAACCCTTTCGTGGCCGGAGTGGTGGCGCAGGAAGGCCTCTTAATATCCCTGTACTCTCATCATCTGCCTCTGTGCCACTGTCGCTGGGTGTCCGCGAGGACTTGGAGTAGGAAGTGAGTGGTTGTAAACGGTCGCCTTGTTCGGAGGGAGTGCGGGATCCGAGACGTCGTCGGTGGTGATAAGGATGCGGAGAACGAGTGAACTGGCGCAAATCTTCGGGGATCAATTCGGAGCTTGTGGCAGGCGTGCTACTGCGGGTGAGCACCTCCTGTTCGTCCTGGCCCCGCGGTGAATTCATAGCGCCATTCCTTATGTTAATGTGTACGTCATCCCTGGGGAGGAGATAGAACGATGGTGTATTCGGGAAGACAGGCAGTTGCAAAGGCGGGTACTTGAAATCAACCCCTTAGCACAATACAAAGAGACTGAGAGAAAAAAAAGTTTAAAAAAAGATCGAGAAGTGAGAGTTTCGGAGCATCGGAGTCGGAGAACAACGTGGATGTTGTTATCTTGGCTAAACGCGGAAAGGGATTTTGCCTATCACATGCTCATGATGACTTCCATTGTCATTGCGACTCGCTTTTTTGTACTTCAACTCAATTCAGATTTGGAAATTTCATAAGACACAAGCTATACAATTATTCTGATCATCGCCCCTATTTTACCAACTTCTAAGATGCCTCTTCCAGCCATTAAACCCGATTCGTTCGCAAACGGACGACACGCCACACGCCGCACGCCACTGGGCCGAGCGAAAAAACGTTAGGTCCTGCATCAGACATTCCGATAACAGAATCTGACGTTTTTCATGCACGTCTGGATCAAGTCTAGATCGACCGCTTAAAGAAATAATATGCAAAAAAATGCAGCTGGCAGCTCACCGCTTCCTTATTGACTAATATGACTTTCAAAGTGATTTGCTCTCGAGGATTTTGACATACTATCAAATAGTTTCATTTCGAGCTCTATTTCATTCATCGTTTCAATCATTCAGACTTTGATGTTGGCTGCAAATCAGGAGGAGACTTGCTCTTTCTGTACAATAACGGCGGCCTTCAACGGTCGCCCTTCACGGCCCCAGATGGACCGGCATGGGACCACTTGGCCAGGCCAGAGCTCCTCAGCCATGGGTTGCATGGTATAGAGAACCACTTGGGAAAGGTCTTTGCTCTTGCAGTGGGCTGATATGGCTGAGCGCAAATTCTCTTCTAGCGATCCCAGTGACCCATCACTCGTGATCTCCTGGCAAATGTAGCTGTATCCGCCATCTGTAGTCGCAGAGACCGAGTCCCGGCTGGTTTCCAGTTTCACTTGTTGGCAGCGACTGCCCAGACCCTGCCATTCAATATCGCTGCCACGGGGAAGCTCATCGACTTCAACAGCAAGGAATGGCGAAACAGTAGCTGCAAGTTCATCTTCTGCATCAAGAATTGAGAACTTGGGCAGGCTGGTAGAGACTTCCTCGGGCGTAAGCTCTTCCGCTCGGCCTCCGTACTTGATATCCCACGCATCAAGCTGCGGACCCTCCTCATCCGAGTCTTCAGGCTCGACATTATCGGGTCGGGTATGCACCTTCTTCCAGAGATGCCATGCCACCTGGGCTTGCGTCTGAATGTGCTCTCCGCCAGTCAAAAAGGCTACACCTCCCAGCCACCAGTCCACCTGCATTTCTGCGCCAATTCTCCACAGATGCTGAAGAGCCAGCACAGCGCGGAGACGATAATCCTCGAGCCATGATTTGCCTTCCGTGGCCACTTCCATTGAAGCCGGTTCAAGAGGAATCTGGCCAGCAATGTAGACCACTCTACTCTCATCTTGTAGAGGAATAGACATGGCTTGAGAGTAAGGACCAATATTGGCTGGAGCCCAGTATGACCGTGATTGAACATGCAGACCCTGGCGCCGGTTACGTGGTCCCATGTCCACCACGAAGGAAACCATTACCTTCACGTCGGATGGGAGCGAATCACCACAGGCGACAGTGACTCGTGCAGGAGGGTTGGGCTTCTTGAATAATGAGACGTAGACCGCATTCATCTGCGCGAAGTCTGCCATTGAGCGCAACAACACAGTAGCAAAGACGATATCCTCTGTAGACCGGGTTCCCGAATCAGAAGTAAACGACTTCATCGCAAGCTGCACTTTGTCGGCAATCGCCCTCATCTGGTCGCCAGCATCAAGACCAGCTTCTGGCGCCACCAAGTTCGCCATCGTCCACGTCGATGTAGATTGATAGTAATGCGGCTCGCGGACAGACCAAGCAGGTGCCGTAACGGTATTCGTGCCAGATACTGACTCCGCCGCTGACCCAGCCTCAAACGACACAGCAGAGACATCCTTCAACGCAGTAGCAAACTGCGGATCCAACAACGCCGGTCTCCTCACATCACTGGGCTCATACTTCTTCTCCCCTTCATCGTCTTCGGCGCCCTTAGCCACACACCTGGCCCCCCTCAACTTCAAATAACCCACACCCCCCTCCTCACTCCCAACATCCCGGCCCTCGATCTCAATTCGACTCTTCCAAAGAAAAGAAGGCCCATCAAGCGCCAACGTCTCATATTCACCTCCCTCTCCCAAAACCGCACCCTTGATATCCTCCGCAGCCGCAAACCTGCCCATTCCCCTAGTCATGCGCCTCCGCAATGCGCGTCCCGCATTCCCAGACCCAGACACATTCTCCCACAGATACCCATCATCCAGTCCCCCAGACGCAACCTTAATTATCCTAGCATCGCACCCCACAGCCGCCATATCCTCCAGCAACCCGGCCTCCCGCACAGCAAGAAGATCCGCGTCCCGCTCCACCGGCGCCGGCAGCGAAGGATACATCCACAACCAAGCGAGCGGAACAAGGCCCAAACGGCCGGCGATATTCTCAATCCGGGTGCGCTGGTACGTGGACAAGATGGCGCCGGCCGAAACGGCATTCGCTTCGGGATGAGCCTGCATAACACGTCGCAGAAGCGGAACGAGGGACTCTGTCTCGTCTTCGGCGGGGCTGGAGCCGGAGCTGGGGCTGCTTTCTGCAGCTTGGTCTGCTGCATCGTGTCGGTATACTCGTGAGGTGTCGAGTGCGCCGCCAGTGATTGCGGCACGGTAGAGTGGGATGCCAAGGGCGGATTCGTATAGTGGGATTACGCTGTGGCCGATTGTTTGGTACATGAAGCTGTCGATGTCGGCTTCTTCATCTTGGTCGGTGTCGGGGGTTTGGGATTTTTGTCTTAATTCTGGGTGTAGGTTTGCTAATGCGACGACTTTGTGGCCGTTGCGGATGCAGTGTAGGATGGAGTAGAGAGAGTCTTTTCCGCCTGAAATTAAGGCAATGACGTTCAGGCCTTGGGGAGGTGGTTGGGGTGGCATTTTTTGCTGCTTTGTAGGGATTAGGGAAATCCTGTATGTTTCTGCGGTTCCAATTCCCTTTGCTCTAAGTCGAGCTGTTGAGTAATCTGATGCTTGGGGGGTTTTTTTTGGTTCTCCCCGCCTTGTGTCTTATCTTATCGATAGTGTGATAGTAAGCCATTGCATGTATAGATGCCCATACCGGCTCTGTTTTATACTTGAATACGTCATTATCTTGCTAAGAATCTTTGATACATTTTGGAAATTTAAAGATACAAGAGATTGGAGGCTAATTATCAGTTTTTAAATCTCTCACATTAAGAGCGAGTCTACTGCATGCGGTACATGTGTTGTGTACTAGACCGCGCGTCCAACTGGTCAACTTCATGGGAATCATGTGTTGAGATCAAGTCTTTACAGTGCACAGAGTAAAGGGCACTCATAGATTAAGGTTAATAAGATGGGTCAAGAGGAAGAATTCAGGTCTCATTCCAACAACCGGCACCTGCGTGGTCGAGTGGCAAAGCGCTCCCACATCACCCAGGTGGTCTTCTCAATAGTTAGCCGTTGGGACTTGAGAGACGGGTGTTGGTTATACTGATAGATGTGATGTTTGCCCATATCCATGATATCTACCATTTGGGCGTGGGAAGCATGCCCTTACTAGTACTTTAAGCTTACAATAGATAAAAAGATAGTTGTAGAGAGAATGATGCTTGTAATTTGAAGTTGCTAAATCCATACTGGATGAAGATGACCTGAGACCAACACAAGGGCAAAATGCAATACAAGAAGGGGTATGAAAATGGGGGGATGATGACAAGAATGATAAAAAAAAAAGCGGCCAAATTAACTTATACACGAATGTGACCAGCACAAGTCAAAGACAAAAAAAGGGTGAAAAAAATATTACATCGAAATAAGACAGTGAAAAAAGCAGGATGGACGAAACGGATGGAAGAAGGGAAAATGGAAGAGAACTGAAGGGTGAGAAAAAAAATGACAAGGGCCACCAAGTTTTGAAAAACCAGGATTCAAAATGGCCCAGGGGGAAGAGAGTCGAACTGCCCACGTTGTTGTTTTTTTGTGTTGGTTCAAGTGGAAGAGACAAAGAAAATCGACAAAAGAAATGACAAAGGAAATCGAACACCCAGATCCTGCCACCTGTACCGCAGAGGCAGGATGCCATCTATTTTGGTTCTTGTTTCGTCTTTCCTCTTTCATGGACTCCGAAAACGTTGAAAGAAATTTCTCCAAAAAACAGCCCTCGGGCATGTTTGTCCCCGATTCCGATAAAGAGATGCAAAAAAAGAACCAAGAGATGTCATACACCGATGACCATGTTTCCGACACCAGTGTAAATGCCCGCAGACGCCAAACCCAATCGAGACACGATTGAGCTTCCTTAAAAAAACCCAGACCGAGTGTATGTTATTATAAATGCAGTAGGAAGCTCCTGGTCTCGTGAAGAAAAAAATGAAATAAAAGTCCAAAGCCCAAGGCCAGTTCACCTAAGCCAAGTCACGCTTGCGCTTCTTGGCAGGTCGGCGGTCGGGACTGGCCTCGGCACCAGATGGGGACTCGTACATGACGGCCCCTAAGGCACCGGCGTCTTGTTGCTCATCGTAGGACATAGCCTCGTTCGAGTCCAAGACACCCATGACCATGGATCCGGCACCGTGAGTGCGGGCATGCTGAGCCAGGTTGTCACTGCGGGAGAACTTCTTACCACACTCATTGCACTCAAAGGGCTTATCCTGAGTGTGCAGTGAGCGGTAGTGGCGCTTGAGGTGCTCTTGGCGACGGAACCGACGGGAGCAAAGAGTGCAGACGAAAGTCTTGGACGGGTCCTCGGTCAAAGATTGCTTGCGGCCGCGGCGGTTGACCGAAACGGGGGCAGGGTCTGAGTCGGTGCAGCAGCTATCAGCTCCCGGAGAGTGGGAGTGAGCCACAGACATGGACCGTTCCATATCCTCATCATCTTCTTCCTCCTCCTCGTGGATGGTCTTGCGGGATGACTTGCGGTTGCTACGCTTCTTGGTCTTAGGCTCTTCCTCGTCGGCCTCGGACTGAGCGGACTGAGTCGACTCGGTCCAGTCGAAAGATGGAATACCATTGGGCAAGATGAAAGCCTCGCTATCATCAGAATCCTCAATGCTGTGCTCGCTCAGGAATCCATCATCCTCGGCCAGGTACTGGTGCATCCGCTGGCGCTTGTCACCCAAGTAAACGGCGTTACCGCCCGGGTGGAACTCCACCAGACGGTTGATCTCATCATCGGAGTCGAGGTCTGAGAAGCTGTCGAAGGTCGGCAGGGAGCTCAGAGGGTCCTCATTTGATGAAGTGTAAGAGGGGGAAGGGTTCTCGTTGACGGGGAGCGTCACAGACGCACTGCCCACGACGGCACGAGGCTCCGCCTCTTCACATGAGAGAGTCGGCAGGGGAGGGAGATCCTGGGGGGTGAGTGCATTCACCGACGGTTCAACGGTGAGTTGACGTGGGTCGCAGAAAGAAGCACCAGGGTGCTCAGCGGTCAAAGTCTGCGAGTGAGAGAGAATGTCGGTGGGGACGGGAGATGGCGAGGGGGAAAGCGATGGGCAAGAGTGGGCGGAGAGCAGGTCCGAGTGGCTGGCAGTAAGTGATGGCGGGTGGATAAACACTATTTCCAAGATTAGCATCTGTCACATTTTCGAAAAGTTCCTCCCTTGCATATGACACTTAAGCCATATGCACCAGATGCAACTAAATTCTTAACATCTCGTATTGGTCGATCACTTACCAGGTGTCATCGGAGGCGAATCAGTGCGGGTCCAGTCATGGTTGGCCAGAAGCTCGGTGTGCACATCGGTCTCACACCCCTCCTTGACGCCCTCCACCTTGTCAAAGCCAAAGAAGCTATCGTGAATTGGGGTGTGGAGAGTTCCATTGGCGGATGGGGGGCTGCTGATGGAGCTTCCTGAAGAAGACAGTGGCGGCGTAGATGGGAAGCCGTACATGTCATGGCTCAAGAAACGAGTATCCAAAGGCATGAGGATGGGAGAACCTTGCTGCACAATAATAGATGGCTTCATCTGCGTAGGCTGGGGCGAGGCAATTGGAGTCATGCTCATGGCGGCACCACGGAAGGCATTGGTGGTGGCCATCTGGTGCATGTTCATAGCTGGAGACTGATAGATTGGCTGCTCCATCCCCCGGTTCGCGTACTGTGTCTGTCCATACCACTGGAGGTCTGATGGCTGGCTGGTGTAGTGACCTTGTTGCTGTGTTGAGTTATCGTAGTATGCAAACGAAGGTTGTCCATGCACCGGAGTCGGTGTCACTGTGTATGTTGAGTCCATTGTAGAAGACTGTGCTTGTCAAAGTCAGCCATGAGCTCTTATCTCTTTTTTTTTTATTGTGGTGTTTTTTCCCCCATCCAATTGATGATCTTGGTCACGTCTTCTCCTCAATTGAACACATACCTGTGAGTATAGAATTCAACAAGTAAGTTGAATTCCAAAAGGAAGTATTAGGGTTGTGTTGTAAAAGGTTGAGATGAGAGAGATTTGAGAGATTGATCGAGTTGAGTGTCCTTGGTGATAGGTAAAAAGAATGAATGGGATGCGGACACGAGAATTAGGTGTAGTAAGGTTGGTTGTTGTTGTTCAAAGGAAGGGAAGGATCCTAATAAGATAGGAAACCGAAGAGACAAGGGAAGGTGAAGTCCAAATAAGTTGCTATAAACCGTCCCAAACCCAAAACAGTCAAGAGACAAGGACTAGTGGGAAAAGGAAAGAAATAAGAAGAAAAATAAGAAAAATATAAAATCCCAAATCAAATAAAAAAAAATAAAGAGAGACACGATATGGACAGAAAAGAAGGAAAAAGGGAGTAAGAGCAGCAGCGGTGGGTTAAATGAGTGATCTGCTTTCTCTACTTTTGCCGGGTACACTATACTGGAGAGCAAAGAAGTGAGTGAGTGGGTCAAGACCTTTATTTGATTTTAATTATTTTGGAATTTCTTTTTATGGATTTTATATTTTTTGGATATTTTTAATAATTTATTTTCCAAAAAAAAAAAGAAAAAGAAATTCGGAATAATAGGAATATTAGGAATATTTTCAAGGGAAGGAGAAATAATGTAAAATACCAAGGAAATGGTGTCAGGTAATAAAAAAGTGGTATCAGTCTGGGGCGGGATTGGCGGCGTGTAACTTGGTGGGGCGTAACTTTACCCAAAGGGACGCTGGCCCGCCTGTATCGGGAGGGAACCCACATCGGTCGGAGCGCCCAATATGAAGAGTGGAGTCAGCGCACGAGTAGTGTTACGCGCTGAAAATGCGGAGAGAGAGGAGAGGCTGTGCTGGGTTTAATTTCTTTTGGAAACAAATATACTGGTTCTCATACAATCATTGGCGCATTATCAAGGAAGTTGTGTATACGAAAAGAAAAGTAAAAAAAAGTAAAAGATAAAAAAAGAAGATAAATGAAAAAGCAATGGGTGATAAACGAATGACTATCCTCGGTAACCGCTATAGCCTCTTTAGCGTACCTACTCTCGCCGATTATTTGCAGAGAACCATCATGTCAGGCACATTTTTTCCCAAGCCAAAAAATGGAAAATGGCGTGGTGTGGCCACGAGGTGCACGACGATTGGATCCAAGACGGTGACAGCGGCAATCAGTTTGCTTCTTATCAGAGGGAAAAGTAAAAGACACGGGTTCCACCATAACACCACACTACACACACACACCCAATGGTCGTGCCCCGAAGGAACTTGGTCCCCACGCATGTCCCGTCTTCGTCATTTTCGCTCATTTTGGCTGCCAGGGCATACAAACCACTGGCGATCGACAATCTTGAAGCACCTCGGTGGCCCATTTCCCCCCCGGTACTTCGACCCATGCGATCATCATGTGGAAACCTTCTTTTCGTTGCTTTCTCTCTCTCCGGAGTACTTGCTGTGTGTGCTCCGAAAATTCCATAATGTAGGTTTGTATATCTATGCCGCTTTGGGTTCAGCCATTCTCGTAGCCTGCATGAAAGGTTTAGGCCTTCATCGCTCATTTCCTGCCGATCAAGACTATCAACGGTGGCGACTCAGCGTGCGACCAGATCGTGGAACGGCCGGTATTGGCTCTTTTCCAATGGCGCATCATGTTCCACCCTGGTCAGTTTCACATGGTCCGGCCAGAAGTACAACGGGGAAAAGGCAGCTCCTCGGTGCAGTGTGATGGGGGGGGTTTTTTTGCATGTCATTCCTTAACCAAGTCTACCATTCGATCACAAAAAGAAAAAAGCATTTCATCTCTGCCATCGCCGTGGCACCACTGATGAGGGGTTTCAAATGTTTTTTTTTCTTGGTTTTCCTTTCATGATACATAATTCGACACATGGAGAACTCAACCGGACTTTTCAGCTGTACGGAGTAAGGGTCGAAGCATATCAAAAATCCCCAGAAAAAGAATAATGATAAAAACTTCAAGAGGCGAAAAGTAAATCACAAACAAATCCAGAAATATCCACCTGTGATGTTCTCAAGTTGCGCGGCCTACTGCAGGAACAAGAGACTGTGGAGGCACAGCCGAGAAAGAGAAATATTAGAACCACAGTATACAGTCTTACTGCTGTTATTGGCTGCATCATCCATGGACATCAGCAAGGCTCGAAATGCAGTCTTTGTTCGCAAATCAGCGTGGCGACCGGAGAGATAGTTCCCATTGCCCCAAGTCCACTTCATTGGATTGGAGCCCAAGGGTCCCCACGCTCATGCATTCCATGACATCGCGCCTACAGCTGTAGGGTTGTAAAGTTGTAAACTTATGGTAGCTGGACCCAAGGTCCAGCTCCGATAGTGCTTTTCAAGATTTTGGGTTTATGTACGAGCTTATGATTATTGTGAATGATTGGCCTGTGTTCATGTCGCCAAGTGATATGTTTCCCATTACAGTGTGATAGCACTTGACTTCTGATCGGTAGATCCGGGGAACAAAGTCCCTAGCTGTGATCCATCACCGTCGTCGGAAATCCGACACATCGAACTTCCCTCTTTTCTTTTGTTTTTTCTTTGCTCCTACACCTGCACCACGCCACGCAAGCAAGGTCCGATGTCAATTCTTTCTGGGTAACGCGAAGGTTGTGGCACAAACCTACAGATAGCAAGATTTCACTTTTTTTTTTTTTTTCAGTGGGTTAAGTTTCGCCAGAAGTTTGGGTATTTCCACACCAGCTCCAACTTACTCAAAGTTACCCACAGTTCAAACAAGATAAACAAAAACAAACCAGAAAAAAAAATACAGTTCCTACAACCTTCATACAATAAAAAAAATTCACATAAAAAAAACCATTACTCATGAGAATAGCAATCATCAAACCAAACCACTCACTGCATGCACGCCCTCGAGTCCAGAACCAAAAGAGTATCTCGAGTCGCCCATCATTTCCTTCGGGGGCCCGTCCGGAGTGTGCATCAACCTGGCGCCATTGGCCGCTTCTAAACATAGCGCGCTCCACATCTTGGCTGCCGCTATCCCCAGCACGGACAAAAGTGTCGGACGGAATTCCTTCATCTTCCCGCCACCAATCACAGCTTATCATCCCTCCAAGTGGGAAGTTGTGCCGCGAAAGTGGGAAATTGGGGATGGCTTGGGTTGTAACACTCACAGTGCAAGTCGCGAAGTTCAAGTGCACTTTGGCTTGATCGCCTTCCAGACTCCACTACGAACCTTTGCCAGGTCCACAATCGCTGGAGAAGAAGCCCCGGTGTGGATTTGGAACTTGGTTTTCTAGTGGGGGATATTATTTCCACTTCCAAGCGATAGGGATTGGAGTCATGCATGGAAGGCTGTCAATCCTTCTTCGAGAAAATCTGACGACGAACTAGCTTGTATGGGATTTAGTGAGAGAAGTTAGAACCGGCCTTGCGTCGGGAAGGGGGGAAATATCTCCGCGCTACGATCATTTTCTCCAGCCACTTGCACTGATAGTAAACTTCTCTTTGTTGAGTCGTGAGCTCCATGTATCTCCGTACCGATGTCCGTCTCTCTCCGTACACAAGATAAAGTTGCAAACATGATTCAAGATTCTTGTAAATTGCCACCTGAGCAATAATTTAACTTAGATTCACGACTATGGGAGCTTGATTCAAGAGTTTATGTCTCTGGGCCCAAAAATCCGCCCGATTTTGGCTTTGCTACTATTGCAGACGGGAATGGGCTATCGCCGCTGCCTTGGCCGCCACCGTTGTCGCACAGACAGTAAATTCCTTCTCGGCCACGGGGGCAGGCAATACTAGGCAAAATAGTAAATTTGAAAAAAAGCAAAAAGGAAATAAAGCAAAAAATAAAATAAAAGCAAAAAAAAACCAAACTACGCCAGCACTATTGAAATCCTATCGCGCACACAGATAAAAAGAGGATAAAAAAGATAAACCAAACCCACCAGAAAAAGGAAAGAACCCACCGGTACCAATTCTAACCTTGGAAAGACTTTATAACACGGCAAAGGGTAAATTAGAAGAACAAAAAAAAAAGACTAAAAATTTAAACATGTACAGCTATCGGGAAAGCTACCCCAGCACTACTGCAGGAGGTCAGGAACGGGAAAAGAGCCATGCACATGGTACTTCGAATGTGCGGATTATCGCGGTGGAGAAAAGGCAAAGGAAAAAACTGGAGATAGCGCACCCGCGCCGACGGACGGGCGGCTCCTAGCCCCAAAGAATCCCATGTCGCGGAAGGTCCTCCAGAACAGCCGAGCGACTCAAGTGGCTTCCGATGGAGCTTCTTTGTGGGCTTTGGAGCAACACGGGTGAGCTTGGAGCTCCTATGCCTCAATGCTTTTTTTTTTCTTTCTCTCTTTCTCTTTGCCTTTCAACAGAGCGGTCTGTCAAGTGAGTCTAGGCCATGCGGAATCTTTTTACAGTGAGGTCCGTGAGAATTGGAGGCCAAATATGCCAGTTTTTATTAATACGGCCCTTAATATATTGGAAGAGATTGGATTGGAATTCTTGCAAGGCTTCAAAATTGACAGCTATACAGAACATTTGAATATGTACATACGGAGTACGGAGACATGGACATGAATCCGCACTTGCATGATTCACGGATTTGCAATTGGAGTCAAGTCCCTCCCCCACTCGACGAATCAAATGCCTCTAGGGGAGAATGATGGGGCTCTCGGGGTTTGCGATGCGAGAAACCGTTGGCGATCATCTCATGCTGGTACCCGGGTAATATGAATCACACACGAAATTCCAGATTGATAATATGTGGGTTGTACAGTACATTAGGTAGAGTGGCGATCCAAAAAACAAATTAAAAGGGTACACAAAGAACAACGTAATCTTATTCGAGGCATCACAAACCCCCAAATTCAAGGTTGTGTATCTATCGAGTCTAGGCAAGGCAAGACAAAGACCGTTATCACGGATCTCGGTCGGACTTGGAGGGATTGATGTGTCGGACAGCATTGGCGCAAGGGTCCAACGGAAGCGCACATCACAAGAAGCGCGTTTCAAATGATCCCCGTCATTGAAAGCTTTTTTTAGTTGGCTGGGTACAGGACTCCGTAGGCATGACGGCGCAAGAGGCAACGCCACCGAGAGTCCCGTTATGTAGTGGGATTGGACTCGTCGCCTGGACTGGTCGACTCGTAAGTGCCATTGACGCCAATAATTCGAAGTGATGTGTTTATTTGCACTTTGCTCGAATCAAAACGCATGGTTTTGGCCATTACGAACAGAGAGAATAATAAGACAGCCCTGTGGAGCTTGTGAGTGGCTACTTTGGCAACTGTTTCGACTCAACATACGTATGTTTCTCCGCCCTTTTCTTTCATTCGGAGTGCACTATCCGAGTATCCGGCGACGCCCTTGATAACGGTCAGTAGTTCGCTGCAGGGCCTACGTTGGTGTATGGTGCCACCGGAAAAAGCAGAAAAAGAAAATTAGAAATCTTACTGAACGTTTTGGATACACATTTGGTGGAGTTTGTAGTACACACGGAGTACCGAATATTTCCAGTGCATAATATTTAATGATCATGCAATAAATACCTGTACGGATTTGGTGGAGAGAGAGGACATGCTATCGCCCGATTTTTGTCTTTCTGCCCTGCAATGCAGGCATCCCTCATGTTGTTCCTGTTCCTGTTCCCGTTCCTGTTCGGGTAAATCAGCTCCTGAAACAAGAACAGAACCTTGGACTATGGCACGGTAATTGCCGAACTTCTTCAAGCACTTGAGTTCATTAAGGTTGAAGCATATGGATTCTTAACTTCGACTTTACTGAACTCTCTCCCAACAGCTAACCAAGAAAGAGCAATTAGACCCGACTCTACTTGGGACACACTCCGTATTCCGTACTTTCTGGGAAAGATGGCGTGCATGTCTTTGGCCATAGACTTTTTTGACATTCCGCAGATCTCCCAAAGAACAGTAACCCGGGACCCATATGCGCATTCTGATTCGCAGCAAAAAATTGGGATAGAATTCCTTCGAATCCCATTAAATTGTGGAGAGAGGGTCAAGAAAGTCAAGAAAATAGGGCAAAGAAGGAAAATTAAAAAAGAATATACCAGCCACTGGAGTAATTTCGGTCGGACCTTCCCGCAAACTACCCAGGTAAGCTTGAAATCTGAAACAACCAGCTTCTCCTCTCCCCATTGGTAGATTTGGTGGCTTTGACGGAACACGCGTTTTCGAGGCTGCGAATGACGCTAGTACCGCGCCGGGCGGTCTTGGCCCTCTGGCCCCACGGGCCCGTCGAAAATTCAAGACCCTCTTGAATACGGAGTATGAGAAGAGAGTACTCCGTAAGTAAACTAGATGGTAAAAAAAAAAAAAAAAAGGTGCAGGGGACTCTGTAGCGGTGTGAGCTTGTTGGCCCTTGTGACTTATGGACACATACCAAAGTACCTTTTTAGTAGTACAGATCCTACTAAGCCGGAACAATTACTAGCGAAAGGTTCAATGTTTTGGGGGAAAGATCAGGGCCCAGACCTGTTCCTCAGCAGTGAAACCAACATGTCAAAATCCAAGACAGAGATGCATGTCTGTCCTGATTAGGAAATATGTCAGTAGAACACATCCATATCAATATCATCAGAGCTCAGATTGATGAAACCAATTATCTACTCTCTCCAGTGCTAAGCTTACGGTCACCGCTATGGCCACGGCTACTGTCACCTCAAAAAGTTGACATGTTTTTTTTTCTTACCAATGTCTTGCATCGGATGTTCCGGTCCCTCCACATAAGCCATCTGAACGCCCCCCCCCCCCCAACATTTGAGTTGACCTTGCCACAGTTCGATATTAATTTCCAACCAAGAATAGGGTGTTCCCCGGCTACTACCTGCACATGTGGACGCTAGATCTCAATCTATTGCAACGGTCTCTAGCCAAATCCTTCCACGGTTTTGGCGTTGCGCTCAGGACGCTTCTTTCCCCGGCAAAGCTCATGTTAATCTACTTCGGCTAACGGTGGCAACTCGGGTACGGTTTCACCACATGTCCACCGAGCAATTCACTTTCATGTGGGAAAAACGAAAAACCAAATTAAAAATGGAACAGCGTTGTACTTTTTTTTTTGTTTCCCCCTCGTACCTGACCCGAATTCATTGAATGCGGGGGTACGACCAGTTACGAGGTTCTCGGCTAAAGCCACTTAAAAGGCAGTTTCAAGGTGATCCATGGGAACATGGTGCAAGATACACATTATCTTTTACCCAATCGGGGAATTCTCTGCAAGTCTCTCCCCAATTTGACGAATTTGACGACTTTGACCAATTCAACTTTGGTTATGGATTCCACTTGATTCCACTTGATCCAGATGTCCCAGTAAACATGTCAGTTTATGGTTTTCTGTTTACTCGATACCGGGGGGCCCCCAAGCAATTCCACGGTCACTTCCGAAGCCCTAATCGACCATACAAAGCTTGAGATAACGTGCACGTGTGGATGACCCGAACCAGGTTCTCGGTCACTCAAGTGCTGTGAGTGTCCAAGTTGCTCCAACATTGAGAACTCCAGATTAAACACAAGTCGATCAAACTTTCTTTCCCAAAGGATCCAAAGGTCCTTGTACTGGCTCTTGCACCCGACACTATGCCTAGTTTGGATTTTAGTCCCTGGACTTTTGGTACAAAGAGAGCTATGATCACCCTGCTATCCTGGAACTATCGCTTGGGAGTTGCACTTTCTGGAGGATTCCCCGTGAGTCAATTGGTACGTGCTCTCTTGTTTCTCTCTCTCTCCGGAAGCCACCGCATTATTGCCGGAGAAAAAAAAGTTACTTGCACTTGGACCTCCTCCCCGGCGCCCATTGTGGCGGACAAGGAACGTGGGCAATGGTAAGCATTCTTCCGGTAAGATCTGCTGTCTATCGCAACCAAACATTTCCTTTCCGCACGGGGAACCGGTGGATTGCAGTCCTTAGGTTCCTCGGCATTAATCCCTGCTAGCCAATCGAACTTTCTCGACTGTACTGTATTTTCCCACTATTTCTAACTAGTTTATTACTCCCCGCAATAAACCACAATCTTCACGCTTGAACTGAGTTTTTTTTTTCTTTTCCAAATCCTTGTTTTCGTTCATTTTCATCTAGGTTCCTTTCAATGGTAGAATGGGTTATTTGTTTATCTTTTTCTTTTCTTTTTTTTTTTTTGGCTTTTTACGCGAATGAAAGCTTTGTGGATCCAATTGAGGAATGAAATGCTGTCGGCTTATCTCTCTCCCCACTGGTTCCAGTTATGAGATCCGCGGTGGACCGCAAATCACCAAGAAACTCTTTACCACACAGAGTTAAGTTTGCAATTATTGAATAGCTATCCGTAACATAAAAAATTAAGAAAATTAAGAAAATTAAGAAAATTAAGAAAAACTCAGAAGGGTTCCTCAAAAATGCGGAGAATACGGAGAATACGGAGAATACGGAGAATACGGAGCATCAAGTTACAGAGTTGAGCCCGTGGCAAAAAAAGACAAAAGTAAGCAGTTGTTCCTGGACCTGAAAAATGGTGCATTAGTGTTCCCGATCCCATGCAGGCCCCGATCCAACAGCAGTACAGAGTGCAGTTGGTCTCCAAAATTCGCTCATGATGGGGCAACTTGCAGCACTTGAGTGTTGCCGTCTCCGCAAAACTTGCAATAAACCCGAAACATGGTACCTAGCATCTGTTCCTGGCCCGAACCACATGAACCATCGTTATCCATACCGATTCCTTGGGTTTGACATTATTTCTTTTGACTCAGGTACAGCCCGTACGCAACTTGTCTTTCCAAATGTCTCCACCTCCCACGGAAATCCGTATCGTGCTCCGTCCGTTTTCACCTCAAATCCTGGGTCAACCACTTGAAGCCCACACACTATATGCAAGTCCCCAGCGCAATGATGCGATTCCCGCTTCCCAGCCGAAACCCTATCGGCCTCTCCCCAGGCCACGGTGTCGCATGAAGTCATGGCGTATTTTCCCACGTACTGTCTTGTGTATCTTGTAACTTGCTCTATCTCTGCAAAGTTCCTTGGGTGGCTTTGACTGGTTATGGCGTGTCCGGAGCACCTCCCAATTTCGGTCACTGGTCCCCTTCCTTTTCCATCACCAAACCACAGTAGATCATTACTCGATATCAGTATCTCCTCCGCTCCCCATTTTTTTTCCTTCTTCCCACTGTGAATCTCCCGGCCACAGTGGAAACTCCAAGACACGAGCCCTTGCTCATCGCCGAATCAAAGCGTCAAACACGCTGAGCTGATGATTTTTCCGAAGGGTGCAACCCACAGTAAGAGATTCCCGATTGTTTCTTCGGCCTTGCGCGATCGCGATCGACGAAGCTCCGACTCCATTCCTTATCAGATAGTTGTATTCCCACACGGCTCACAACCAAGGAAGTGGGCTCCTGCAACCTGTATTGTCTGGACCTACCGGAATTCCCAGACGATCCTCCGGTTACTTATCCTGCGGGCAACTTTCTTTTTTTTTCCCTTTTTTGGCCGTGTACGTAATGATAAGAGATGGATTTGGGGGTTTGGGGGTCCTCTCTTTCCCACTTGGATACCACGTCGACCCCAAAAGGCACAGCGAATGGGGGAAAACCCACTCCGCAATCCAGCCTGGCGATTCATCTGGATCGTGGCATCCACCCTTCACGGCTGAAACGAAAAATTTAGTTATTGATGAAACTTGGCAGCGAAAACCTTCGTGGCTAGCGCTTGTTCTTTACTTACACTTTCCACCGGATAACGCTAGATGGAGGTCAAGGAACAGCTACTGTAGCTAGCGCTGAAGAGTTTTTTTCTTCCTTTTCCTTCTGGAAGGTCACTACGTTGTGTACTAAACGCTTAGTGTTAACTGTGGCTACTTCGTGCGTAACTACAATATAACCCTCTCCACCCTTCTTCACCTGCAGGGCTCATGCTTGTCTGAAGAACGAATGGACGAATGCACATTTCTACACGTGTTACGGGCGGTGGGTACAGCTCCAGGCAGCGTGTGCTGGAACCAAGAGGACACTGGTCGGATTTCCCTCTTCTCGTGTCGAGGCGGATACAAGCGGGTCCTCCCTGCTTACTACGAACTGATAGAGCAAGCCAAGAGATCCATCCTCATTTCAACAGCCACCAACGTCGCTAAACCAAGATTGTCATTCAAGTTAGCCAATTGTTTCGTCGAGCACGGCATGCATGATCGACTGGCACGATCCCGTCGATGAAGACGTACGCTACCATAGGGCAGTCGACATTAACCTACCTTGGCAGAACGACACTACTGCCTGCTTATTTGTTTCACAGCCTCTCTCACCCGTGGATCAGCCGTCCTAAAGAACGGGTTCACAGATTTGTTTTGCCATGAAGGAATCCATATCCGTAACAGAGAAAAAAAACACACACACACACACACACCATCCACACCGTCCACACTACATCCCCATTCTTCAGTCCAGCCGTCTCCATTCTGTCCCCGCTGACAATGATACAGCAGGGCACCGGCAAAGCTACAGTGGAGTCGTCGCGCCACCGTTGTGTATGCCTTGCCCATCCAGCTCTAGCTCTTACTACATGCGGTGATCAAGACAACCGGTTACCCGCAGGTCTCATTACGAAGACACATACGGAGCAGTATGGATCGCCTTGAAGCTCCGTATATACCATACCTCTACTTATGCCGAAGCCGTATACATACTCCGTGCATATTTACGGAGTACATCCGGGCATCAAATTGCCCACGCCGGGCCGAATTTGGGGTCGATGTTTCGGCCCGCGATATCAAGCGGATCCATCAGACCCAGGGATTCGTCTCTTTGCCGGCGAATTTCTTTCATCATACCGCGTACGTTGCCTTTCTTGCTTCGTCAAAAACGACGACGCTCTCACCGGGATGATCTCAACACCGTCCCACCCACTTTTCCGCGGGGAACGGGTGTTGGGTGCAAATTTTCAAACATCTTCTGGCTTCGGCCGAGTTTTACCGCATCTTGTGGGATAGCTTAGCGGCCAGGGTCCTCGTAGATGGGTCCTCGTCGCTTGGCTTAGCTCGCTTGCAAGATTTTTTCATGGCGGTGGTTTGGTTTGGCCTTGGCGGATGGGACGGGATACGAGATACGGGCGATATTTGCGCGTCAATTAAGGTGAGCTTAGGTGAGGTGAAGTGGGAGCTTTGGAAGGGAAAACAGTAGGTCGCATGCAGGGTTTTTATGCTTATTTGCGTGAGAGTACTTTTGCGATGCAAGTCCAGGCTAGCTTTGAGCTTGTTCGATAAATGGTGTTTGATTTTTTTTTCCAGGCCTGGTCTGGTGCCGTCTAGCACGTCGACATAACCTAAAAGCTAATTTGAATGACAAAATCCAGCAGCTAACAACTTGAGATAACAAGTAACAATTATTCAAAAAGGCCTCAGGGATGGTTCTGTTAAGATCAAGCTCCCATAAGGGAGTCAGTCTCTTCCTATCATATTGATTCCATTATCCTCATCATCAGCCAAATAATTTTTATGAAGAAAAAAAGAAAAAGAGAAATCAAAACAGAAAAAAAATTGTTCCAGTCCTTGTCTGCTTATGTAATACGGTCGGTTATCTGAGAGTGCAGAAGGAAGAACAGTTATTCCGGAGCTCCACTGGCCAGGGTATAAATTTTCTTTCGCAGCGGCGACATTTCCTCTTTTCTCTTTTCTTCTTCGTGCGGCGGCGCAACTCTCACTTACCCGTGTTGCTTGGACATCGTTTCTTCGGAGACTCTTAGTGATGTTACCAGGTGTCAGTTGCGTCACAGACGAATGGAATTGCACCCTTATCCTTACCAAACGGGTCTGCCTTCTCAATCTACAGGATTGTGACCTTCAGTCGTATGGGATCGGACATCACACTTTTTTAGCATATTGTTGTTGTTTTGGACTTGGCTATAGACAACTGAAAAAAAGATATTCAAAATGAAAAGATTATTTCAACAGATACGATTATATTTTTTCCCTCCGTATTGTAGTTCATGCTATTTCGTCTCTTTGATGGTTGCTGTTAAAATAGACTCATCACCCAGTCTAGCCTTTGCGGTATCATAATGGACATTAGTAGGAATTTTGGAACAATTCCGACCCTCAGGTCCAACTCTCTACAGAGTGCAATGAAAGGACTGCCATTTGACTGTGACACTTTACTCCCCAGGCTCATCGCCAATCTTCTCCAGCTTGCCCATCGACCGCTTCTCACCCGAATCACCAATAATGCGAACTCGGTCAACACGTAACTTCTCACTATCTCCGTCACCATCCACAAAGAAAAGCACCAACGACGTAACGTTCTGGAACTTAACAAATCGCAAATCAATCCGCGCAGTTCCCGTCTTCGCATCCCAGTCCTCCTCCTTGATCTCCACCGTCTGCACAGCCGGAATGTCATCCGCCTCGTCAAATCCAAGCACATGCGAACGGTTGACATAAAGCTTGATAGTCTTCGGCCGCATGGGCGCCTCATCATCGTCCTCATCAGCGACCGCAAACGAGGTAACATGCAACGAGTGCACCTTCAGTGTCGACTGGAACGGCACGTAAAGCATAAGCTGCTCGTCCGTGTCGCTCTCCACCCAGTCAGCTTTGCCCTCGGCCTTTGCCTTGCCCTTGCCCGCAATACCAGACGGCTTGTTGCCCGCGAAGAGCACGCGCGCCTCGCCCCGCTCGCTGTCCCGGTTTAGAAGCTCCAGTCCCTTCACCTCGACTTGGTCGGTCACGTCCGCGTAGCCCTTGGCGACGGTGGTGCCAACCCAGCCAGTGCCGCTGGATTCGGCATCGCCAGATGCTGCGCCGTCGGACTTTGTGGCTTCGGTGGCGAGTTTCTGGATGACTTCGTTTAGGCGGCGGGGGTCTGCGCCGGCGACGGTTTGAGTCTTGCGGCCGTTCTCGAAGACGATGAAGGTGGGGTAACTGGATTGCAGAAGTTAGGGAGAGGATTCTTTTTTTCGTTTCGTCTTGTCTCGTAGACGGTTTCTTTTTGTAGATGGTCGTAGCTAGGGAGGGTAGGAGGTAGTTCACATACGATCGGACGCTATACGCCTGCGCCAGGTCCTTCTGCTGATCACCGTTGATCTTGGTGAATGTTATTTGGTTCGGGCGGGATAGCTGGCGAGCCAGGGAGTCATAAACGGGGGCGATGGCTTTGCATGGTCCACACCAGTCGGCATAGACTATGAGGTAGCGGATGAAAGTCAGTGAAGGGTTCTGGTGGTGATTTGCTTGGGGCTGGCGGGGGTAGGAAGGGATTCTCGTGCGGGATGGTGGTGAAGCTTACAATCGGCGACGACAACTCGAGAAGAGGTTAGGAGCGAGCTAAATTGCTCATTTGAGGATATGTTGATGACCGACATGGTGGGGGGTGTTTTTGGGGATTAAAGAGTGAAGGTGGTGGGGAAGAGGTTCGAGGTTGTTTTGCCCGGATCCTTTCAATATGTCATCAATCTTCCGGTCAACGGAGCTAATGAGCAGCACCTGTGATTCACCTGGGACAACCACGCTCTATCTCTTTGACTTGAGTAAAGTGGTGTAAGCTCCGACCATATCTTCTTTTCTTTCTGTTGGGTTTTAATCGTGTTTGGCTTCGTGATCACCCGAGGTCATTCTCAAATCGTGGGCATTGTCAAGACATATATTTGTCCGCGAATGTTCAAGGAGGTGATGGTCAACATAATTGTAAACATTGGATAGCGTCTGGATGTAGCTGTCCCACAATTCCAAGAATTTGGATCAAATTGCAAAGAGAATTTAAAAAAGGTATGTGACAGCCACCAAAAATGTCCAGGCACTGTCCAGGTGAGACTGAGCGTTGATGTACTTACGACCTAGTAGGTAGTCCTACCGCAGGTCAATCTCACTCGTCAGACACAACATTTGAACGCAAGACATGTCACATGAATCCAATCAAAGCTACGCCCCAAAATTGAAGGTTAAACTTTGATTCAAGACCACTTGGACAACAAGGCAGCAGCAGCCCAGAACCAAATTCTACAGCAATAAGTGCTTTGCAAAACGACCCCGACACCCGCTGCCCGACCTACCCGATCGGGAAAACCACCGCGCATGGGGATCCACATGAACGTCAGAGCTCGTCCAGCGTTCAAGTATAAGACAGTACATGTGCAGTGCAAATCCCCTCTCAACATTCTCAGTAGCTCTTCATTTCAATTGCACACCCAAGTTTCACACAGCACCGACACGATCAAAATGACCACATCGAAAGAATGGGCGAAAATGCTACGAGGCGAGCTGTACATGCCCTGGGATGAAGACCTTCAGGCAAACCGGACACGCTGCAAGCAGGCATGCGATGAGTTTAATGCAGCAGGAAATGTCTCAAGACGCAGAAAGGTAGAATTATGGAGAAAGTAAGACCCGATCGATCAGCGAAAACGAGGCTCCGAGATGAATGAATCTCAAGGGGACACCAACGGCAGTTCTAAGGGCTGTTCAATCCTGGAGGAATCACTGCTGACTCCTGCCAGTATAACCGGAGACACTCGTCCCCTTCCACCAGTGAACACAGACCCTAAAATAGATGAAGAACTCTTCGATGAAACGGATCCTGTCGTTGATGGCCCCATCTCCGTGGATCATGGTCTTAATTTCAAAGTGGGAGCTGGCACATTCCTCAACTTTAATCTGCTTGTCCTGGATACTTGCTTGATAACTATCGGCGAAAGGGTTCTCTTTGGACCGAATGTTTCGCTCTATGGGGCCATCCACCCGCTTGATCCTGCTGTTCGACAGGGGATGAAGGGGCCCGAGGCTGGCAAGGAGATACACATTGAGGATGACGTATGGATTGGGGGCAGTGTGATGGTTCTCGCGGGGGTGAGAATTGGAAGAGGGTCTACGATTGGGGCGGGATCGGTAGTTACGAGAGTAAGTTCCTTTTGTTTGAGCTGCTTTGATGTGGTATACTGATTTTTTTTAGGATGTTCCTCCTTTTCATTTTGCGGCAGGAAATCCGGCTCGTGTTATCAGGCGGATTGAGAGCAAGATGGATCCCGAACAGTGTTAGACTCGATAGATATGATACCATCCATTAGAAAGACAATATTTACATATAAAACATCCAGTGATCTGAGGCTCACGATTGCCAAGGCGCTTTAAATCCATTCGTAGAAAGCCGAAGCGCTGTATTGGGGGTTCGCTTGCCAGCTACTTCCGGCAACACAAAGTGAAGAAAAAGCAAGGGAGCCTCCGATTCAAAAACGATGGGTAGAGTGTATGGGGATGGTGGTGTCGTAAGACTACCAGATCCTCATCCACTGCCTGGATACCTGCCGGAAACATACCCCCACGCTATAGATATGGTGGGGTAGAGACAAAGCAGGCAGCCTTTGATGTAATGGCCCTGGACAAAGACGGAATGTATACTGGCCTTGACCTGGTAAGGCCATGTATTGGGGGCCAGCTGTTTGCGACGAGGTCTGCGAGTCTCTCATGGACTTTACACGACACTTTGGTCGTAGCGTTTGGAATGACTGAGCACCTGGGGCTCATGGAAACCAACTGTAGACCATTGACAGACCCGATGAGTCCAGCCCGTCCGGCAGCGCCAGGCTTCTGGTAAGACAGTGGTTTGGATTGGGTATGCTTCAAGAGAAGACATCAAAAAAGCCTGACCATTCAGCCATCATCGGCAGCAAAGAGAATCTTTAAGTAAAGACTACACCCTACGCAGCCAATGACGACCTCTCCATGATCCATACCCGACTCCAGATGATTTTCTGTCACCGAGAAACCTCGCTCATCACCGCACCGACAGCCACGATACCAGGTACCATCCTCCTCATCATAGTCCATGTCATCCAGATCCACCGTCTCCAGACCCGTATGGAACACTTCGGATGTATCCTCTGCGAACTTTGCGCGGTTCAGCCGAAGCGAGCGATCATACTCGGCGCGCAACATCGGGTCGGATAGTGTCTTGTATGCTGTTGTAATCTCGTCGATGGTGTAAGATCGCTTATCGGTGTTGGACCCGGAAGAGGGCTTGGAGGGTGCGGAGGTTGAATACGCGACGGTGCTAGCCTTATCCGGGTGGTGTTTGAGAAGTGCTTTATGGTAGGCGAGTTTGATCTGTAGATTCGAGAGGGTGGTAGAGGAGCTCGAAAAGGGAAGTTCGAGAATCCGGTAATAATCATTATAGACTGATGATTCAGTCATTGTGGTATAGGTGCCCGTGTGGGGATGGGCCCTTTCGTAGTAGGTTTGCGTTGCGGGGTTGAAAGTGGTAGGCGGGCAACGAGGGAAAAAATTGCAAGGCGGCGGTTGTAGTCAGCAAGGCACCTCATTATCCTCAAGAATTAGGGAATCGGAACGATAAGAGGTTGCTGGAAGGAAGAATATGGGTGTTGTCGGAGAGACGTTGTGCATGAATGAAATGAAACCCCAAATGGAGAGGAGATCGCACAAAGATACAGAAATACGGATGGGAATGAAGAATTGTAAAACAAAAAAAATCATATATTCATGTTGACTAGGATGTTCGTCGTAAAATAGTCCTGCTGCTCAATGAAGACTGAGCACCAGGGTGGAGTAGACGCAGCCCTGCTAGAAGCTGTTTGGTTTTGATCTGCCACGAACGAACGATATAAAATCACCCAAGAGACGTCGATGCCATTAAATGGCACCTCGCGGGTTATGTGGTTTGCTATAAACGAATTACTGAGTCCTGAGAAGATTTGGGTACAACGATCCTCACATTTCAGGATCGAAGGACTTTTGTTCTTCAAAGGAATCGTAAACTCTTTGATAGAGTGTAGTTGAAGAGAAGAAAAGGAAAAGGGAAAAAGAAAAACGGAAAGAAATAGTCAAAGATAAGCTAGACGGCACGTGATATTAAATCAGTCACGTGGGACCCTCCTATTTCAATGGAAAAATTTCGCAATCGATAGATTTTCTTTTCTTCTTTACACTTTTTCGAACGCATAATCAACCTCCAATTCCTTTTTGTCATAGGATGGCAGGTCATATTGGCGTACTAGATGAAATTCCACTGGGCAACATAAAACTCCTCGACGGCACAGGTTGGCTTCGGCTGGCTAAGTTGCAGTGGGCGATGGTATCTCCTGCTGCCCAGACATCTCCAATCTTTTAACGCCAAATGTTGTAAATGTAGTAGATATCTTTGGTTTTGATTTTTGGAGTTGAGTATTAGTAGTAAACATGAAATTGATTCTTCATGTAGCAAAGACAATTACATGTCAAGCTAGCAAGATTTGCAGATGGATTCTTGGTTGAGTTAAGACCGTCCCAATCTTTGTACCCGTGATACAAGGATCCCAAGTCTTATATTCTTTGATTGTCTATTCTAGAGCGGTTCTAGAAGCAATTTCCATGAAGAAGTAACTAGTGGAGCTATCAATAGCACATCCCTGAACCAGCCGCGCGTAGTAATTAAGCTCGGAATGTTTTGTTTAAAACAGGATGTCCGGGGTTGCAATGCCCCTCGCAGATGATTCGATCTTCCCCTTCTCCGCCTTGAGACTTTTTCCTCTTTCCCCTATTCATCAACTTTCACGTACTG
Organism: Penicillium verhagenii; assembly: GCF_028828195.1. Lineage (NCBI taxonomy): Eukaryota > Fungi > Ascomycota > Eurotiomycetes > Eurotiales > Aspergillaceae > Penicillium > Penicillium verhagenii. The sequence goes on from NW_026643171.1 coordinate 2,329,178, forward strand.
TGTGTACGCTGTCCACTCATTTCCTTCACCATGCCGAATGGCATCAGTAAGCGCCAGCAGCTGCGCAATGAGAAGACCCTCGCCGAGCTGATCCGGACCGTCCCTGGCAATGACCGATGTGCCGATTGCGATGCCTTGACCCCAGGTTCGTCCTTCACCCCGCGAAAGGCTTCATTAGAGACTTTGAATTGACTGGTTTATACAATTGAACAGGATGGGCGAGTTGGAATGTATGCTATTCACTTAATTCCCGAAAATTGCCCCCCTACTCTGGAATTTGGTCGTCTGACTTTCATCTTTTGTATAGATGGGTCTGTTTCTGTGCATGCGGTGCGCCGCAATCCACCGCAAGTTGGGCACACATATCTCCAAGGTCAAGTCTCTGTCAATGGACACCTGGTCGGCAGAGCAGGTGGATGTAAGTCAATGTTCAAACCCCCAAGAAAGAAAGCCCGGAAACTAACGCCACGGCTCCTTGGCTAGAATATGAAATCCCATGGCAACCTCCTCATGAACAAGATCTATAATCCCAAGAATATCAAGCCGCCAGTCCCGACCGACGTTGACGAGGCCGACTCGTGCATGGAAAGATTCATTCGGCAGAAATACCAGTACCGATCCTTGGAGGATGGAAAGCCCAAGCCTCCTAGTCGGGAAGACTCTAGCTACACTAGACGCCACGAATCTAACCGAGACGACTCCGGATATAGCAGACGCCCCGAATCGAGACGCGATGAATCACCGAACAGATCGCCCGATGGTTCACCTCCTCCGCTGCCGCCAAAGTCAGGCAAGTTCTTCGGGTTTGGACTTAGGTCATCCTCCTCCACCTCCAACCTCCGTCGATTTGGAACCAAGAAGGCGTCGCCAGGATTTGACCAACGGCCTTGGTCTCCACCGCCTTCAGGCAGGACAACTGGAATGGGAGCACCGGTTGCTGATGTGACGACTGCATCATTGGAAGCGAAGATGGCAGCGCTGCAGGAGATGGGTTTCACCAATGTTCGGCGCAACGAGATGGTTCTAAAAGGTCTCAATGAGGACCTAGACCGTTGTGTTGAGACATTGGCGAGACTAGGCGAAGGAGACCCCGAATTGATACGGGCTAGGGCCTCGGCGAGAACACCCACAACCAGGGCAGTATCATCTGCAGTGCCTGTCGGTCTTTCTAGACCAGAAACAGCACACAATCCTTTCGACAGAGCCGTCTCGAATCCAGTTCCCCAACAGTCGCAGCCAACACAGCCAGCGCAGCCAGCGCAACAGACTCCTTATAACCCATTCGATCAGTTTACCCAGCCACCGCAACAATCTTTGCACACCCCCCAATCGGCTCAACCTTTGGAGAACTCCTTCCAAAACCTACAGGTGTCCCAGCCCTTGTTCCCGCACTCCACTGGAGGATATCCGAGCCAAGCCAACCCTATGCAGCAGCCTGCATACCAGCAACCGTATACTCCCCCGGTTACAGCAACATTCTCTCAGGGTGCTTATGTTTCCTCGCCTCAGCCCGTGGACAACAATTATAATCCATTTTTCCAGACAGCGCCCCAGCCGCAAGGCAACATGGCCAATCAAACTTATCCCAATCCGAGTGCTGCACAGAACAATCCATTCTATAACAATGTTGCTCAGAACCAACCACAACAGCAACCAGTCCCATCAATTTCAGTGCCTCGACCGCCCCAACATGCAAACACCATGCCGGCGATATCATCCACTTCACCATTCGGAACATCTCCATTTGGTCCGACACCTTCTTTCCAACCGCAGCAGCAGCAACAGCAGCAATATCAGCAGCAGCAGCAGCAGCAGCAGCAGCAGCAGCAGCAAGCTCAGAATACAGGCTCCTTTAACCCATATCAGCAGTCAATGGGTCCCTCAACTCCACAAAGTGCAATCGGCTACCCGAACGGCTTGCCGAATCAATACCAACCACAGCAACACCAGCAACACCAGCAATTGGCACCTCAAGCTACGGGCCAAATGGATAAAAATAGTATCCTTTCTCTGTACAACCTCGCTCCTTCGCCCACCAACGGAATTCCTCCGATCCCACAACAATCCCAATCTCAATTCCAGCCCAGTGCAGGAACCAATCCTTTCCCAACATCTCCTCAGCCCTTCAACTCTGCTCCCCAAGCCCAAGCCGTCCCCAACATCCAGATTCAACAGCAGAGCTTTGCATCCCAAAACCCATATGGCGGGCCTAATACCGGCTCTGGTGCTGGTTCAGGTTTAGCTGCGCAAGCAGGCGTGACATCCTACCAGTCCTCAGGTCTGGGCATCGGAATGGGTGCCAATGGCCCCGTAGCGCCTGCTCCAGCTCCAGCACCAGCACCAGCAATGGGGATGGGGTTGGGGGGTTTAAACCCATATGCTTCCCAGCCCAGTCCTTTCACTTCGGTCAACCCGGCGCTGCCCAGAACTCACATGAGCCAGCCAAGCGTTGATATCAATGGCCTGCAAAACGGTCGGCACAGCCCCGACGCCTTTGCCAGCTTGAGTGCGCGCTATGGTTGATTTGTATGCTGAAGTGATCGACTGGGCGGGGCTTAACCGAACTGGATGACATATGAGCCTTGGTTATTTACACGAGACTAGATGCGGCCATGTACCATTTCCCTTTTGTGTTTATTCTTTTGCGATTATAGATTGTGTTTCTTTTTGTTCGTTCGTCAAAAGCCAAGCTGATACGGGTATAAAATGCTTGAAAATACTCACCTAATGATATGGATACATGTATAGATGGATCAACGAGATGTGGATAATGTACATGTACATGGGTTTGCGTGCATCTTGAGATTTATCTGGTCTGTTCTTGTCACTCTTTGATTTCAAGTTCTTATTTCTTTTTCGTTTTTTTGTGGGTGCATATTTTCTTTCCGGGCTATATATCGATTTCTTTATTCAAATGTACTTCTACTGGTCTCGACTGGTCTAAAAAGAAACTTGAGTAGCTTGGAAAGTAATAGAGTATACCTAGAAGTAAATAGGCAGCACCGGCGACTGATATCCATACATGTACCATAGAGAAGACATCTGGATGCATTTAACTAGACCTCATAACTATCAAAATATGCACATCTGCAAAAAAAATCCCGTAAGATCAGACATAAATCCATACCAACTTGAAGTCATAATAAACATTGAATTCCCTGTTTGATATTCAATCAAACTTTTCATTCCCACAACTCATTATTCCATCGCACAATCGTGTAATCATAAAAGAAAAAACAAAGACAAATAGATCAACAGAAACATAAAAACAACCGCTAATAACACCAAGTCTCGAAGCCGTCCGTCAACGGTCCCTAAACCACATACGCGGGCCTCCGGCTCGAGCTCCGATGCCGATGTCCACTAGAGTGACCGCGTCGCGAACTATGACTCCGTCTCCTTACAGTCGTCTCCTTAACAATGACCTCGCGCTGACCACGCGTATGCAAAAAGAGCGCCAAGAAAGCCGTCCAGGCAAAGAAAACCACCTCCATAATGCCCATGGCAAAGGAAGTCTTGAGCATAGCGCACGTCTTGTTGATCTCCAAATGATATCCGTTGTTGATGCTCTCGCCGTACTCGCCAAATGGACCGAGGGACACCCAGACCGAGCCGCCGTCCCAGTGCGAGCAGCTCTGATTCGCGATGAAGCGCAGCTCGTAGATGCCGGCGATGAAGGCGCCCATGAAGAGGAGGTCGACGAATGAGACGAAGAGCGCCGAGCGCTTGGTTGCTGAGAAGCGGATGAGGGTGTCGATGCACCAGAAGGCGGCGATCACGCTGACGATGAAGATCACGAGGATGTAGGGGGGTGTGAGCATGTTGGCTTTTAGGTAGCCGTGGACGAAGTAGGACTGGTGGTTGTTGCGATGTTAGTATAGTTGTTTTGTTTTGGATTCGGGTCTACTCTAGTGAAAGAGAGGTTTCATGTGATATTTGTTGTCGCTACCTAAAGCGCAACTCGGTTTCAGGACTGGGATATGTGTCTGTGTTTACGTACCATGATGCCGATGATGGGGATCAAGAAGGTGATCTCCACCAAGCGGTTGAAGATGAAGAATATGCTGCCGATCATCTTGTCGGATACCTCGTGAACAAGGGAGAAAGAAGAGATTGAGTTTTGATCTCAGGAATGCGACAAAATAGAGATTGCGAAACGGGCCGCTGTCGCGTCACTTCAGGTATGTTTGTAGAAGTACTTCCCAGAAGCGAAGCTGTTTGTACTAATCGTTTGTATAGGGTGGATCGATCTCACTCTCGAAGCATCATATGCAGCTTAAAAGCAAGCGGGAGTGGATTGCGATCACGACCTGCAGAGATGGGGAGACGCAGGGGAAAGATGTTTAAAAGGAAAAAAAAAAGAATAAGAGGGGTTGGAAGGCAAAGAAATGCAGGAGAAAAACGTGCCGTCACCTCAAGTTGACAGCGGGGGAGAAGAGGCTGGGCGAGTAACCGTCCCTGTTATGGGTGGCTGGGGCAACCAGTGTTAGATTTGCCAAGTTCCCTGAGCAGCTCTATTGGTTGAGATTTAATTTAAAGCCATTTTTGACATGTTCTGCATTTTTTAGAGTCAATATATCCGATCGCTTGGAATTTATGACTTGCAGCTGTTGATTCTATACTCTCCGTATGCGAAGGTTGGAGCGGCAACCAAGATTTCTCGAATCCAAAGTCAATTGGTCAAAAGAAAAGAAAGAAAACAAAAATTTCAAAGAACGACTTCTAACTGTCAAATACAATCAAAATGCGTCTATCATATCCATAGTTCTTACATCAATCACATTGTATCCCGAGTCCATGTCTTAAAAGAGTAGATGAAACAAAAACAACCACTTTGCGCCAAAATCATGACAATAGAACTGCGAGTAGACAAGCTCCCTTTATTTTTTATCTAAATTCGTAACTTTCTTACACCTCCCGACCGGGCACATCGGCTAATGATCGCTCTAGATGATCATGACTGACAACGACACCTGGCGGACTAACAACAACCGGTGCCGTATGTACGACCTGCGGCTGATACGCACCGGGTTGATAAGCAGTATTGGCATCAAAGGAATGACGACTAACACCCGGGTTCTGCGTCGCCGCATACCCAGGCTGCATTTCATATCCATTACCCACGTCATCCTCACTCGAAGACCAATTTCCATCCGGGTCATGATCATGCGCGCGACGAGGATACACCTGCGACGTGTACGGGTTGCCAGGGTTAGCGTAGCCCGATGCACCAGGCCCAGGCTGGGGCGGGGACGTAGATCGCCCGCGCATACTAGCTCTAGCTCCATTTAAGCGTTCCGCCTCTGGATTCCGTAGCGCAGTCGAGCTGTCCCCTAGCGCGCTGAACTTGGCGTCGATTGGGGCGGCGGGCTCGGTGCCCCAGGTGCGGATCGGGAAGGCCCGGCCCTTGCGCCAGGACTCGGTGATCGGCGGGAAGTATTGGCGGTAGGAGAGCATTGCGCAGGCGACGCCGAGAAGGGAGCCGGTGATCACGTCGAATGGGTGGTGGCGTGCGTCCATGATGCGAGACACGGCAACAAGGGTTGCGGCAAGGATCGGGATTGTGACGAGCAATGTCTTCCACGTCTCGCCTCTGTTGTCCATGATATGGAATTTGCCGCCCAGCCACAGGGACGTGTAGAAGAGTCCGGCAAAGGAGGCTATGAGGTCAGTTAGCAGGGGGGGGTTCTTTCTTCTCAGTCGAGTCACTTCATGTGGTTAAGGGTCTGCGATTACGACTCACAGCTGCTATGACCTGTTCATAATTTGTCTTAGTACGTACGTCATCACTGAAAGATCCCAATTCACTATGCAAACGTACCTGATGGCCAAGATCGGAACCCATCCTTGATCAACGCCGCTTCTCCCGTGCAGATGGTCGAATTGGACAGACCGTACGGCAGCAGGTCCGCGCTTCCAGCGCGCGGCTGGCACCGGTCGATCAAGTCCGGGCGGGGTTTCCCACATGCGTTTTTCAGCACCTGTGTGATGAGGAAAGCCAGCGCCTGTGATAGTAAGAGGCCTAAAATCCCACAGTTCATCTCCCATAAGCGATCCTTCCAGCGCCAGGGACCGCGCAGCTTCCGCTTCCCGGACGCCGGGTCCAGGGGTTTATGGTGCGAGAACAAGCCATCGATAAAGAGTGTATAGACGATTATCAAGACGAGGGGGAAAAGGCCAGAGATGCACAGGGCATACTGAATGGGAATGCGCTCGTGGACGGCGTACGGGTATTGAAGGGAGATATTGCGGAGGGAGAAGTGCTGATGATATGGTTCAAGAGAGTCGAGGATCCAGAAGCCGATGACGCAGGCACTGTGAAAGATAGTTCATTTTTAGAGTAACTCTTGAGGTCAAGGGAGCGGAGACGTACATCAAGATCACATAGTCGAAGATGTAGCTGGAAGAAGGTTAGTGAAGGCGCATTCTGCGGGGAAAACGATTGGAACTCACGAGATCACTACGCGTGGCCGAAGCCTCCGCTTGGAGAACGGCAATTTGGCCGGAATCTCCATTTTCTATCTCGAATACCCAAAGACGATACAGAAGAAAAAAAAAAGACAACAAAAAAACAAAAATGTTGTTGATCGCGTGTGCGTGTTCCGCATTAAATAGGACGATCGAAATGTACCCACGCAAAGGCGCATCTTGGCAACCATGTAACTTTCTGGGTATTTTCAGGCACCTCTCAATCGCTGCCAGTGGCTTCGTTACACTTTCAACTAAATTTGGTTCACAACTATTGCTTACCTAGTGGGGGCTTACTTTGACAGCTCTTCCATTCCCTTTGTCGGTCCAGACTCAGTTCCTGAAAGATTCAAAGCAGAATGTCTGCAGATCTTCTTCAACAAAGGCCAGTGCAGATCCACAGAGGAAAGCCAAGAACTCTCCACCATACATGTACCGTGCGGCGTGTCGAATTGCTGTGTCTCGATTTGTTGTAAACGTGGACATAGCCGGCATCCACTGGGGCCCACAACTAGGCAACATGGTTATTAGAAGGGTAGAAGGGTCCAAGACGGGAAATTGCTGCAGCTTCCCACGGAATCGAGGATATCGACATGGTACTACATGGCCATGCCCTTTTTAAGGAGATTTGCACCCAAGTAATGACCTTTCTTTGGGAGAGTCCGTTGGGCCCTTTTACATTTGGGGATTTCAAAACATCGGTACCTTAGTCCCAAAAGGCAATAGAGAAGACCGATCAAGATCATTATTATCTCTGATCCAGATGTCCCCATGTACTTTTTTCCTCTGCATTTATCCACGTTGAAGAGTAGATTGGATTAGATATGTGGCTGTATTTTAGCCCGTTAGGCGTACGCCCCCACGCGACCAGGGTTGCCACTTGATGGCTGAGCTTGGATAGAACCGTCAACTGGTAATCTCTCATAACCTCGACTGATTTTCATTGGGTCTGTCCCAATTTCCTCAATTATACATTGGTCCGGCGACGAATGTTACAAGGCCAGCCCCATGGCATAACCGTGAAGTGATTTGTCCACTCCCATTCTTTCTTCGGATCTGTAAGCTCAAATTCAAAGTCCCTGACCATGGTGGTAATAAGCTTGGTGATCTCGAAGTGAGCGAGATTACGGCCGGGGCATTGGTTATATCCTGCTCCCCACTGCAAAGATGAAAAAAAGGGTTAGTATGTGTGGTCACACAGGGGAGCTGTGTTGTCACTCACATGAATAAGGAAAGAATCCATGCTTTTCGTCTTCGCATCACTTTGAAGCCAGCGCTCTGGGTTGAAGACGTTACAGTCTTCGCCAAACAGCGTCGGGTTTCGGTGGTAGACCCAAGGGTTGACGCTTAGGATGACCTACATTTTTCGTTAATGAACATGTTCCTAGAAGTCTAATGAAATTATTTGCGCCCAACTTACACCTTCAGGGAAGTATCTGTCTCCAATTGTCATTCCACCCTTTGGTACAACCCGCGGAAGGGGGCTGGGAACCGCACTGTGGAGTCGATAGATCTCTTTCATCTGTTCAGATCGTTAATATTCAATTTAAAGAAAGCGAGAGCGATTGAACGGTAAAACATACACAAGCTTGGAGGAAAGGCAATTTCTGCGCCTCGTTATACTGGACAATAGGAGAAAGTTCTCCACCAGCATGAGCAGCATCAATCTCCTCACGGAGGCGCTCTAGATGCTCAGGATTGCGAATGAGACAGTACACAAGCGACTGCATAGTTGCGCTAACGGTGTCCGCACCAGCACCGACGTTAGCCACGGCTGCACCGAAGATCTCACTCTCCGCCATGCGATCCGGGTACTTGGCGCGAGTGTCGAGCCATTGCTGCATCATGTCCTTGCGCTTTTCAGGGTTCTCCTTGCGTACCTTGATAGCTGCAAGACAGGTATCGAAGATGTGCGAGGAAGGTTGAATGCCCAAACGACTAAGGAGCGGGTTACCCAAAGTGAGGTTGTGGAACCAGGTATAGTGGCCCATGACGGCGACATATAAAGCGAGGGCTCGGGTGTTTGAGATGGCATTCCCGATATCAGTACCGGTCTTGACGAAACCAAAGGACTTGGAGAAAGTGACCTCGCCGAGGACGTCAAATGCGTAGAAAGTGAACCAAGTTTCGAATTTGAATGGCTTGCCTGCTTTGGCATATTCGCTCATGGCATTGGTGAAGAGCTCCAAAACGGCATCAACGTAGGGTTCGGACTTGATGATGTTGGAAAGAGCATATCCTGATGCGACGTTGCGACTTTTCTCGATATGTCGTTTGTGGTCCAACTCGGACATCTGGTTCACCATGTGATAGTCTGGAAGACTGAAGATGGCATACCACGGGCCCTATATGAGAGTAAGCCTATGGTGTTCTCGATTGGCAATTTTATCGGTATTTCAGGAAGTCTTTGTACCTTGGCAATATTTGCGTGCAAGAGCTGTCTCACTGCATCGGGATGAGAGACGCTAACTTCATTTTCTCTGATCCGAACAAAGTGTCCTATTGTGTCGCATCAACATCTCTAAGACTCTAACCATTCTCTCCTTGATGATCTGGAGCTTTTTTCCAGGAAACATACCATGCTTCTCATGTAATTTGAGCGTCGCATCCTCCAAATGACCTTTGTACAGCTGGGCGACCACCCAAAGACTGGAAAAGGATGCCCAAAAAGGCCCCGGGATATCTCGAATCGATGTGCAATAACGTCTGATTACGACACGTGCTATAAGCGCCCCGATAAGCACGATTCCCCACGTCAGGCGCGTATTCAACAGGGCTATCACTTCGGGAATTAGAAGTGGGGCCATATTGCCCAAAATTCAGGATGACTTCCGAGACTCAACGTGAATTTCGAAGAGAAAAAAAGCAAGGAAAAGAGGGTCTAGGGGGGTTTGTAGAATGGAAAACGAGGATAGAGAGACTAAGAGTGTATACGGTAAGTCCGAGTCTAGCGCAGGATAACGATGGATAAAGATGCATAACAAAAAACACAACAAAAATACACATGATACTAGTCAATTTCAAAAATCAACATTTGCTTTCAAAAATTGAAATCCCATTTTTCAGGGGAATGAACCAGTTTCCCGATCCTTCTGTGCGTACTATTCTTTAACAAGGTTGGTGAAGCAGCTAAGGCTGTCTAGATCAGTCAGATGTGGATGTTCAGTGGGGACCATTGAGGATCGAGAACCAAACATAATCTTAGCTCTATTAGTGTTATATTAGCGTCGCCTTAGTGTCCTGTACACAATGAATCGACAAATAGACAATACCATTGAGTCTGAAATCGCTTGCATCGATCCACTTTTCCACGGGACGTTTCTGGGAAGAAAGATTACGAGGTCAATGCCATTGTCTTTAATTATTCCGAACATCTGTTCGTCACGATCGATTGACCCCTTCCCCTGTATGCTTCTCTCACCCAACTAGTTATGCGCCCGTCTTGGTGGCTCTACTCGCAACGATGTCCGAAGATCGTGGACGGTCTGCCATACTAGGCATGTACATTGTTACGGCATTGTCGACAGTAGTGGTCCTGATTCGTCTTTATGCCCGCGGAATTCTCATCCGAGAACTGGGATGGGATGATTATATTATCGTGTTTGGGCAGGTACGCTATTGTCTTTTCCCCCTTCCATCAATCATCTACTCGATGCGAATGTGAAACTCATGTCTCTTTTTACCACATGTAGCTGTTCGCCTGGGTCGACATGGCTCTATCGATACAGGTCGTGAATTACGGCGGCGGCGAGCATCTTTTGGCTCTGATCAGTGATCCCGAAAAGATGGTCAAAATGTATAAATGGCTTGTTGCAGCCCAGATGATTTACTTTGCCGCCCTATGGATGTGTCGAGTATCTGGTTTAGCATTCTATGCGCGCTTGAACCCCATGCCCCGCTTCAAATTATACAACCGTTTGGCATTTGCTTTCGTGACTGCTGTTTGGGTATCCCAGACCCTTATCATTGCGCTTCAGTGCATTCCACTCCAGGCTTTATGGGATTCAAGCATCACTGGTAAATGCTTGACCTCAACACAAGTCTTTCTTTCAACCTCCGTCATGACAATCATCTGCGACTCTCTTATTTTAATATTGCCGGTGAACATCGTCTTGAAGCTACAAGTCAACTTTGCGCGAAAGGCTACCCTTTTATTCGTTTTCTGTTTCGGCATCTTGTGAGTAATCTGCATTTCCCTGTCCCCTTCAAACGCCACATTGATCATACCCACTAACTTCATTGGGTCTCTAGTGCAATTGTGTGAGTATAGAAACCCGAAATTTTAGGATTAAGTATCCCCGTCTTTCTATTATTGACTAACATTGAGCTCAAATAGTACGTCCATCCTCCGCATGGTCTCGATGATCGTCGCCCTTGATCACCCGTCTGATGTCACCTGGTACTTCTCCGTCGTCATGGCCTGGAGTACCTCGGAAATATCCGCTATCATAATTGCCTTGTCTTTGCCTTCGTTGAGAGGCCTATTCAGTATTTTGCGAATGAAGACGCGCACCACTGACCAGAGCAAAACCAATGACACCGGTTCTATTGGCCTCACAGCTATTCCACAGTCCAAAAACCGGATCTTCGACGGTTCGAGTCATCAAAATACCGTTGAAATTGATACAAAGAGGGGTTCGAGTCAAGAGGCTCTTTGTTGGGATAATAATGATCCCCATCATATTCGAGTCATGGATTCAGTACATGTGGATTGTGAATAAGCGACGGGACCAGCAGACACTAAATGAAGTTTTAATTATTATATCAGAACAAAAGCAAAGTACGGTTAAAAAATCATTGAATACGGACTGGTTCCAGATTTCCAGACCTCCATCGATTTCAAATGCATGCCCATTTTCTCCAAGAGAGCTGATTGACTAAGCCCTTGAGGCCACATAACTAGGCAGAGGAAACGGTCAACCAGCCGGGGTTGAGTTGATTAGAGGCTTTGCGAGTAAATACTCCCCCGCTCTCTTCGTCCCTTATCTCGTTTCGCCTGCCATCTGAATATGAAAGATATAGTGATAAACAGCAAACTTGCCAGAAGAGAAAGAGCAACGTAAAGCTTTGCACCTATTCGCCAATTGGGAGCTTCAGACGATGGATAGGCCGCAATAGGCAAGAAAGCGCTGAATAGATACGAAAAAAGGGTACCAGTCGCAAAAAGAACCGTTCGAACTTGAGGCTCCTTTTCGAGATGTGCAGCTGCCCAAGCACAGAGAAGCATAGTGGAAACCCTATTTCCGTTAGGCATGAACTAGAATGTGCATGGGGATACTCACGCTCCAATATAGTCCATGTACCACCCGGCCATATAAAGGCTCACGTTATCAGGACGTGCAGACAGAATAGATAGCGCTGTAAGATTGATGACCTAAATAGGACTTAATAAATTGACCATCTGGCTGATATAAGGGGTAGTCTTACTGAGTGAAGAAGTAAGAATGGAAGCCGAGTACCGAAATAATCGCTAAAGCCACTGAATAAGATCTCGGCGACGAGTTGAATTGCTTGACCAGCAATTGGCAAGTAATTTAGCATAGCGACAGAGCTAAAGTGAATCAGTAACCAGGTTTGGAGCTGAACTAGGAAACAAGCTGGAATCTTACTATTTCAATGTGCCATCGGTATTTTTCAACGACTTCAACCAAAGATTGAAGTAGTTTGTCGGTGTCGTACCGGTTCCAAGAGCCCAGGCAACTAGATGGTCAGGTTTCATGCATAATACGGGATTTGAATTTAGCAATTACTCACTTGAGAAAACCCATACATGCCAGAATTTAAAGCATCGTAGAAATGTCTTGGGTGTAATTCCAATTTGAGGATCACGGCCGATTCGATGAATACGTCGCTTGGCAAGTTCTGCATTCATTTCAAGTCAGTGGATATCAACAATTTACTTCAGCAGACCAGATAACACATACCAATGTCTCGTGGCCTGAGATATAAACGAGAAAGAGGGTTGGGGCGATCCGGCTGTATGTATTTCGTCAGCTAACATTGCGGACTCCTGGAGCTGCATATTGATAGATGCATACAAAACCTGGCAAAAGCACATAGGCAACAAGGGCAATGAAAATCGTGCAAACACCCTAAACTGTCAGTTAGAATTTAATAGTCGATGGGATCGGATTTCAAAGAAGCTCACATTGATGATAAATGCCCAGCGCCAACCACTTCGACCGAGAGTACCGTCAAGATGGGTCGAGAGACCACCCTGCATTGCACCGGATAGCATGGCTCCGACGGGCTGTGCGATATTATAGATGCTCATTCTTAGAGCCATTTCACTCGGCAAGTACCATTGGCTGAGGAACATCTGAGTCAATTAGGCTCTTTGCGCTGAGTGGACGATCATAATTACCTGATGATAGTAAAATATCCAGGCCAAGTCGCGCCCTCAAAGAACCCGATTAGGAAACGAAGTCCATATACCTGATCATGTTAGAAATTTCCAGCTTGGAAATGGTGGAATGGCACTTTACCTGCTTGGCACTTGTAGCCGTGGACAAACAACAGGTCAAAATTCCCCACATTATCTACGAAAGAAAGGTTCAGTGGAAATTTTGTTCCATCAAATTGGTTCTCACTCACTTCACATGTGGGTAACCAAATGGACGGTCCAACGTGAGAGATGATGATACATGAGGGGTACAGCATAATCATATACCCAATACTAATGAAAATAATGTCAGCAGTGATCTCACTTTCTACTTGGAAACCTTGATGCGACAAACTTGAAGAAGGTAGTGAAATAGTTGAGCTCGTTCCCATAAAGCTTTAGATCTGTCTCCATTCCCGAGACATACGCATTGCTCTGACGAAACTATTAGCACTCTTTTTTCGAATTTGGAACACCAACCTTACGCACAATATTAGTCTGATCGAGATATTTGAAGGCATAACCCAGAAAACCAATGGTGAGAAAGAAAAGATCCAGTCGCCATACTAGCGCTCTTTCTTCTTTGATGTCGGACTCAGGAACGGAAGAAACCGTGCTGGCAACATTCTTTTCTTCAGTTTGGGAGCCTACCATGATCAAACGATGTTGATTTAGAACATGTACTGAAGTAAGAAGAACATTTGAATACATGTAGTCTATCAACTCCAAAAAGCAGGAAGGGACAGGAACTATTTAACACCAACCTTGGAAGGGTCATAACGGGGGCAGCTCAGATTAGGTCTATGATCTTACATAGCGGGAATCTTCGGGGCTTTGGATATTTCGCCAGTTTGTACCTCCAGATAACTTTTGAAGTAGCAGATATAAAACCTTTTTAGCAGCCAAGCTCGTGATATCAAGCAAAAAATACCATAATAGGAATTTATCGCGGTGTATCTCCGATTTTCGCGTTATTCTTATGGATGTTGAGTCAATTGAACCCCACAATTGTGCCATAGCTAGGGTGCACACACAATAGCGGGGGAATTGTACGACAAGAGACCTTTTTTTTTTTTAGCTCCGGCATATGCTAAATAAACTACTAGTACTAGATTATTGGGTTCTTACAAGCAACTTCATTCATGAGTCAATGGAAATTGATCAATTGATGTTGAAGTAATGGAAATTTGAACAGATAAGGAATGTATTGGGTTAAAAGATACTAATACAACAATGGAGAAAATCGTGCCTCTTATATGCATCAGACATGATAAAGCACTGTACCAAATAGACAGATGTGTCTGCCGAGTAAGTATGTATATGCAATGTCAAGCAATACATGGTCACTTAGTTAAAAGCCATAAATAGACGAAGACATATAAACATGCGGCATTAATAACCGACAAAAGACATTAAACCGCCAATCAAATTCACAGGGGGCGGGTCAACAAAAAGGAGCTATACGTTTAGCACTTGGTGATGTAGAGACCCAGACTAGAAAAGGATGAACGTTAGCTATCGCTCGTTGGCAATATTAAGAAGGACAGAAACTTACGGAGAGGGGTTGTAGTCCTCGAAGAAGTAGAGGTAAGTGCTACCAGCCTCGGACATCTCGTAGGCAACAGTCTCGCCAGCGGGGCAAGTGAAGGTAGAGACAACGTAGGTGTTGCCGGCAGTGATGGTGATATCACCAAGATCCTCGGAGACGGAGGGGGCGTTGTCATAAGAGGTAGAGCTGCTAGCAACCTCAGAAAGCTTGGAGAAGTCAATCTTGCCATCACCAGAGAAGGTGTAGTCGGAGGTCTCGAGGTCAGCCTTCTCGGGGAACATGAAGACCAAGTTGCAAGTGGAACCCTCGTACGAGGACGGGATGTCGAAGTTGAAGATGGTCGAGACGGTCTCGCTCACTGTGCCGAAGTACTGGGTACCGTAGGCAGTAGAGGGAGCGGAAGAGTTAATGGGAACGATAAGGTGGGGGTACTGGTACTCGCCAGAGGTGAGAGTGGTGGCACAGCTGCTGGCAGAGGACGAGGTCGCGGTAGTAGCAGCGGAAGACTGGCTAGCGGAGGAGCTGGGGGAGGGGACAGCCATGGAGCTAGTGGTAGGTGCCATAGACTGAACAGGGCTCGAAGTGGTGGGAGAAGAGCCACCGGCAGGTCCAGAAGTCTCAGCGCCGCCAGAAGGAGATGGAGCAGCAGAGGCACTAGGAGCAGGAGCTCCACCGCTGCTGGGAGCAGGGGAGCCAGGAGTGCCGCTAGCACAGCTGCAGTCAGTCACAGTGACAGTGCTTGTCACGTAGATAGGCGAGCCCGAGAGAGTAGCGGCAGAGGGGGCAGGGGAAGAGCCAGCAGCAGGAGAGCTTTGGACCGGAGCAGGGGAGCTTTCGGCCGGAGCAGGAGAACTCTGAGCAGGGGCAGTGGAGCTAGGAGCCGGGGCAACAGGAGTGCTGCTCGAAGCCATGGACATGCTGCTAGAGGCCATTGGCATGCTAGAAGAGGGAGCAGCAGAAGAGGAAGGAGACGAAGAAGCACCAGCACCAGAGCCAGAGCAAGAATCGGCAGTCAGCTCGACGCTCTTGCACTGGGTAACAGATGTGCTGTTGGTGGTGTAGATGTTGCGGCCACCGTTCTCACCAGTCTCACAAGCAATGAAGTAAGGGCTGTCGTGGTATTCCAGTCCACCGGACGAGGTAATGGAGAAGCCGGTGGTGGCAGTGGCACCAGTGTCACATTGGAACTGAGTAGTCTCGGCTGCAAAATTTTGTTAGATCATATCAATATTAAAAATTGAATCTTATCATTGGCACTTACAGGTGACGATACAGCCACGACCAGCACTGTCAGTGATAGCACCGCTAGAGTTAATGCAGAAGTCTGCGGCAGACAAGCTGTCATCACCAACACGGACCTGACCATCAGTGAGCTGGCCAAGGGATCCAGACACACCACCAGAGGCAGTCAGGTGGAAGCAGCAGCTATCACTGCGGCCGACAAGGGCATTGGTGCCGGCAGCGAAGGCTGCGATAGCGACAAAGCTCTTCATAATGCAAGGCAGAGAGGCTTTCTAAACGAAAGAATATAGCACTCTTTTTTTTTCTTTTTCTTTTTTGGAAAAGACCGTTATACTTTGTCTTTCAAGTAAGTAGCTTTGGGTTTGCCGCTTGTATGAATATGGAGTAACAAAGGGCAAGGGGATTTTTGTCTGGGAGATCTGGATACTTATAACGGACAGTGGATGGGGGCCACAACGTTACGAATCAAGATATGCTCCAATAAAGCATGGACTGCGAAGATCCGGCGTGATTCCCCGAAAGAAATCAAAAAATAGAAATCATTTGATGTCAGCATCTCCAAATCCAGGAACTATGGCCAATGCAATTGACCATGGACGTGGATGTGGATCAGTGCCTGGTCTCGGACAGCAGGTAAAAGAAATTCCGTACCAGCCGGAGAGGCATCCACGGTGACATGGTAGACGTCATTTTTGAAGTGAGGTCCATTGGAATTTGAAATATTGTGTGGAGAAAAAGCCATGCTTCATGCTCCACTAGCGGTGGAGTGACGCCTGTTGTTGGAGGCCGTTATGCGTACAGTGGACCACATTGGCCTATCATGAAAGCCATGTGTAAAATTCCCATTCGGGTCTGGATCACTTGAAGTGGTAAACAATGCTGCCAAGAACAACGTAGGCAGAGTGAATTCAAGTGGCGAATCCTCTGCCTACCACGGAACCCCATGCAAGCTGCGTCTCCCCAGTAACTTCTCACCGATCAACCTTGGAAGTCTCGGATCGAACGGGTCAAAAGTGCCGACATCCATGGTTTGCCGGTAATATTCTTGCATGTCATTGATCCCCATGTATTTGCTTTGCATGGTTGAAATCATAAAGAAAAAGGTACAGATGGGCCTTCATCCCAAAATGCTCTTGTGTAAACATGGGAAGGTTTCTTTTCCCCAGATTACCAAATTTATAGCTCTACTAGATACAAGCAGATGACCAGATTGATTTGGGAAAATCATTCCAATCGCGAAGTGATCAAACTTTTTTTTTAACAAACCCAGATAAGACCCACGAAATCTCGCAAGGCGTGGGAATCCCGGAAGACCCTGCGACCCTGTTAGATGTGGAGAATGTGTATCTTGTTATATCACATTGGACTAAGCGAATGGAGAAAAGTGGGCAGCTGAGATACAAGGTGTCGGATTTGGATATCAATGAAATCTCACGGGAAGAAAAGAAGCAATAAGCCACTGCAAGGCTGCTTGAGGGGCTGAGAAAGCAACAGGATTGGATCGGACGTTGTGAAAGCCGGGACTTAACCTTTCATCCTTGCTCAATACGCAAGTGGGGTCGATCGTGATTCGGTTGACCAACAACAGTGAATGCTATTTATATTCGGTTGGTTGACCCAAGCAGCAGCAACTTGTGGCTACTAGGCACACACAAAAATAGGTGCCTTTTTGTCTTTCATGAATTCGGGGTTTGTTGCCAAAACAGACAAAAAAAAAGCTTCCAGGAGACTGCGATGGAATGTTGCTGCTTTCAAATTATTCGAAGTCACGTCATATAAACAAGTCTCATTGACTTCAAAGTTAGAACATCTGCACAGCGGGGGATTTCGTAATTGTACGTCGTACACGATCAGGGACGCGTGTTCAAGGCCAAATCCATACTCCGTTGAAAATGGCGATCGCAGGAAGATCATTTTCTTTCGCTCTAGGCTTCTAGAACAGCCCAAGTACGGAGTGTAACCCCGAAAAATCAGCAAGGGATTCGCGTTTCAATTCGAAAAGTCCCGTTGGTTTTGCTGATTGAGGCAAGGGACATGGAAGAGTAGGCTTGGTTTCAAATTCTGGGGTCCCAAGTCAGGAACCAGGTAAAAAAATCTTGCAATTTCCCCGAGGAACGATCGATCGCCACAACATCCCCCTCATGATTGAAGAAAACAAAGGGGTTTTTTTTTTCTTTGCTGTTACGCCACCGCAAGCTCCCATCATGCTATCATCGACTCCGGTTTTTCCTGTTGGCCGTTGCGCTAACCTTTGACCCCTCATCGCGCTACTGGTGTCGGGTGCCAAGTTCACCCGCTTTGTGTCGATCGCATCCGGTCTGAGCGGCTCAATGCGACTGTGCGGGCCTAATTTTATATTTACATAATAATGTTCCACGATATGCGTCATAGTGCTTGGTGTACAGCCTCGCTGGTCATGAAATGCACGAACATCGCCAATGAAATGTAATGACATTGAGCATGTCAGGCACGTTAGGTACCTGCGTACCCACCTGTCATTTCTATCGACCCAAAAAGTAAGAGTCTTGGAGGAAAGTCTGTCATTGTAAATTAGGTTGTAGGAAATTAACCGAACTGCTGGTCCTGCAAATTTCGTAATGGTGATGCCATGAAGAAGATGGTGATATCTGATCACATCGAAAGGAATGGTGAGTCCAACTCGGCAAACAGGGAATTCCAGTCGAAAAATGAAGTCGGATCCACATTACTATCAAAAGTCTGCCAGATTTCATCGAATGTCGGAAGGCTCGGATCCAATGGGTTGTTTCCTACTAAATCATCACCAGTCAAAACAGTCGGTAATGTAGACCCAGTACTCAAATCAGAGGGTGGCTGTTGACTCTGAGCATTATTGGCTCTTCGACTGGGCTTGCCATTGCTGTCAGGCAGAGTGACTTTATTTCGCCAGAGAAAAGCGTAAAACGATTCCAGAATTTTTTCCGCAAAGGGCGATTGGTCCTTTGCCTCTTCCAGAATCTGGAAAGCATCGAAAATCTCCGCTCGTCGTTCCCGATCCTGCTCTGGCCGCAGATTCTTGTTGAGGCAAACATCCATCAACAAGACGATGATTGCCACACAAACACAATGCAGAACACCAGAAAACTTCAATCGTGCAAGTACAAAAGGAATCTGCTCTGTTGATAAGAGTCGTTCTGTTTGGATAGTTGTGCGCGCGGCTTGTAAACATGCCTCTCGCGAGAAATTGAGATCGTGTTCCGTGGCTGCCCGGGATAGATATGGAAGATGCAGTCTGCATCTTTGGGTGTGAATTAAAGAATTTATGACATATCGTTGAATGATAATGCCAGGTGATTTCCGTGGATCCGTTACTGGAAGCTCGCCTGCATTGTAATCGAGGGAGAAGAACTTTGGCAACCCATTCGTGATTTCACATATCCTCATATCGATTATCCGTAATTTGTCATAGTCAAATAGCTGATTCCCGATATCAGCAAAGGGAATGCTGTCAGTGATCTCACGGCACAGTTCGCCTAGTCGGATCCGCTGAAGGCAGTATGACATGGATGTCGGTTGATCCATAGGCCTTCCCTCAATCTCAATCAATCCATCGACAAGATCTTCGTCATTTATGTTCAAAGGCTTTTTCGTGACCATGTGTCGAGGATTTATGATATAAGTCCCCTTTTGGGGGCCCGAAAAAAGGGAAAATTGCCTTCGTATTAAGGTTAGACACTGTCAAAGGATTGATAGCAAAGCACATACCAATCTGTTGCAACAAGGTACCACCAGACTCTCCTGCCTATCTCCACTTGAATTGAGTTTTGACGGGATGTATCAGGCCCCGCATTTGGAGGAAGATCAATCCGATGCAGTTGCAGTTGACGGGCTACCGTGATAGCTGTAGAGAAAACATACCATGCCTGCGATGTGATTCCAACGAGATTGGTTACCAAAAAGCCCACAATGACCATAGCCTGAACATCTTCAAGACAGTCTGTGCCCTGAAGGCGCGAGTACTCCAAAACTTCAAAGGCAAGTTTCATCCATGCGGTGGCCTGCTTATTTGCTTCCTTCACGGAGGAGAACAATGGCGCATACATGTCCCGTTCTGTCCAGAAAAATGTAGTGCTCGCTAAAATCGCCAGAAGCAGGGAAACATGTCCCAATTTGATAGGACCTCTGTCATCGAGGCTCTGGTAAAGGTCATTCATAATTTTTCTTACTGAGGGAGTATGGACGACATGATGAATGTAGGTGATGTCGGTCAAATATTTTTCGACCATATGTTTAGACTCTTCGTAGAGTGGAAGCCAAATGCGTTTCGTTGCACAAGGTAACTCAAGGCCATGCTCGGGTAATGTGGCGGCGCCGATGGCCTGTTTGATAGAGCATGTTTTGAACTCTATATCATTTGCAAGGAGAGATTCCTTTGGTGACTGTTATCAGTAACTTTCTTTCATCAACTTCCCCCCGTCTGGAGGGCGTACCGTGGAGATGGGATATGTAACCTCCCCTTCCAGCCACTCCAGGTCAACTACCGGAGTCTTTACGGCACTCAAAGGAGGAGGGCATGCTTTTTGCCAAGGCCGAAGGGGTGATACTGGTGATGCTTCTTTGTCCGCACCCGTTGACTCCTTTTTGTCAATAACTATCTCCTCCAGCCGACGTAATCGAGCTAGGACATCTTTCTGGAAGGAGCTACTAGCCAGTTCTTCGGGTAGCCTATCCGCACTTAAACTGCTGGTAGAGGGTGTTAACGGGCTCTCCAGTTGGCAAGGAAGATCACGGCTTGTGCAATTGGAGCAGGGGAACTGTCGACTACATCTTAGCTTTCGCGATCGGCAGGATAGACAAGAGACCGGACGTGACCGCTGTGGTCGGGTCGAATGCTTTTCAACGCGACTCATCATTAATGTCACTAAAAGGCTGCCGAAACCTTGCGATAATCATCCGTGAATAGATGTCGGAGGGGGTACTACCGTACGCAAGGTGGAGGAGGCTGGAGCCAATCAGGGCGGTGACTCCCCGCGGAATTTCCGCGGGCTCCGCTTCAATCTAAGTATTCTCCTGTGGCCAGCGTCTAATGTATAAAAGACAGGGAATATCCCGAGATGGTATTGGCATGGACAGCATTCAAGCATTCTAATCACTTGGGCTTCTTGCTTTCTCTCTTTTATTCCACTCCTTTCCACATACGCCATACCTCCAAATGGATGCCATCATTGCTCAAATCCATGCCTTGGCCCAATCCACCGATGACGCCGGTCGATTAACCATTCAAAAGGCCCTTCGGGATGCCCAGATGGAAATCCAATCTCCGCAAGATGTCCTTATGGGCTTTGGAAACTCCGTAAGAGTTGGGGTTGCCAAATAGTTTTTTTTCTTAAGCACTGATTGGTTTTGTATTTAGAATCTTCTCATTGCTATGTTCCGCCTCGGCGTGGATTTGGGAATATTCCGCGCTCTCAGTCAGGCCAATGGCCCTTTGACTGTCAAACAATTGGCGAGTGTCCCCGGAGCCTCACCTGCCCTCATGGGTAAGTAGATCGCTCACAATTCAAGATCTCTTTGCCTAACAATCCGTTAATTTATCTTGATCAATAGAAAGGGTTCTTCGTTATTTAGCTTCCAACAACATTATCGCGGAGGCTGGTCTTGATAAATACCGAGCAAACAGGATCACCTATATTGCCGCCGATCCTCGAGGCGAGGGCATGGCTCACCACGGGTAAGTGATCAGAGTGCTTTCTTTAGTTTTCTCGCCAAGTTATCCACCCATGTTAATACATAGTACCCTGTTACAGATTTGATGTCTTTGGACCGATAATCCAAGCTATGCCTGACTTCTTAATGGAGAGAAATTATCAAGACATCACCAGTAACACGGATACGCCATTCCAAAAAGCCTTTGACACCAAATTAGCTTGCTTTGACTGGCTTGTTCAGCACCCCAAGCATTTCGGGTCTCTGCAGAAAATAATGACCGCACTTGAAGGCGCCGAATGGACCGTCGGGTTTGATCTCATCAACACGGAGGCTTCCAAAATCCCGGCAAGTACCCCAAAACCGTCCGACAGGCCATTTCTCGTGGATGTCGGTGGTGGCCAAGGTCATCAGTGTGTTCAGCTAGGGAATATGTACCCCAACCTCCTTGGTCGTCTTATCTTGCAAGACTTACCCCAGGCAGTCAACAAATTGCCACCGATCAAAGGAGTCAGAGTTCAAGCCTACGATTTTTTCCAAAAGCAGCCCATCACAGGTCAGTGCCTAATTCTTCCATTCTGTTTATTCATATGGATCCGTTCACTTCTGAAGATTAAAAGACTGACATCTTCATAGATTCGAAATTTTACTACTTGCGAAGAATTATGCACGACTGGCCTGACAAGGAAGCTGCATCTATCCTTCAGAATATCAGTAGTGTCATGGCATCCGATGCTCGCATTCTGATTGACGAAGTTGTCTTGCCAAATACTGGAGCCCATTGGCAAGCTACCATGGCGGACTTGTCAATGATGTTCGCATTTGGTGGGAAAGAGCGATCTGCAAAGCAATGGGATTCTTTAGCTGAAAGTGCAGGTCTGCGGGTCGAACAGATTCATACTTATGTTATCTCCGCATACACGTCTATCATTGTTCTTGCTCGGAAGTAGCCTTGGAACTTTGGAAGCTTCGCCATCGGAGACCCGCAAAAAACCTTCAAACCCTGATCTATTGTACATGCACATATCCTAACTATGTGAGATTCTTACTTTCATACAGAAATATACCGTACTTCGAAAATATTACAATTGAAATTGCACATGTGCTATCCAGATGTCCTTTGAAACGGGCACTCTCAGAGGCTACAAAGGTAATTACCTAAGACTCAAGGTCACCTAGTTCGATCGTATCGCCGTGCTGGGGGTCCTAGTAGGTATACCTCCAGGCCGTAGAACTCAAGTGCTGTTGAGCAGGTATCAATGCACGTCTGCATTAATTCACAGCCCAGGTGCACTTCAATGTTGTGGACATTCGTTCATCCTTGGAATGTTGCTTAAACCCGTCTGAACATTGCAATCCATGCATGTGGATGCAATTTGAACCTCGAAAGTTGGAACATTTGAAACATTGAAGTTGAGGAGTAGGAATGGATCTGAGGTCGCCAAAATGATAATATATTTAACAAATCCTTTCAAGGATCAAATAGTGCACAAAACGCAAATGCAGTAGCCTCAAATAACTATTGTACATGACATGATAATCTCAATCACAGCTTGCCACCGGTGATTTGCTCACCGAGCTGCTTGACTCGGTCCTGAATCACGTCCCAGCGAGCAGTCTCACTCCTGCGGGTCTGGTTGACGATGCTTTGCACGGTGAGGGGAGTTCCCATATTCCAGATATTTTCGCCTGTCTGGTGGTCGTTCTTCCAGGCTGGGTTCTCGCCATCGGGGAAAACGCGGTCGATTTCAGCCGCGAGCTGCTCTTCGTTGATGATGAAGGTGCGAGCATTCATATACAGTGCTTGCAGGTCATCTTGTTTCTGTGTGTCCTTCTCTTGCTTAGCTGCCTCTACCCGCGCCTTGGAAATGGCCAGACGCTGTTCCCGGTTCGGGTCCGCCAAGACTGCGTGTCCCTTTGACTGCATCGCCTGCACAACCGATGATCGTGTCAGGCGTTCATCTTCTTGCTCAGGTTGTTGGAAAATTCGCTCTCGTCGGATTTGGCTTTCGAGACTTCTGTTGAAAATAATCTCCTCCGCAGATGTCTTACGCTGGTGGAGGGTGCGGAGACTCTCACGAAGGTTTTGTCTCCGTAGAACCGCCATCTTGAGCTTGAAGGCCTGCTTCTCGGGGTCACTGCTCTTGGGGTTCACCTTGCGCTCGGTTTGAGGGAGAGGAGTTGCGGCATCGAGATACGCTTTGCGCGGCTTATCCGCGCGGCGAGCCGGGAAGAGCTCGCGGGGCACGGGGAGAGTACCCTTCACTCTGGGCTTGGCCGGGTTGTTTGGCTGGAGAATTCGGGGAACATCGATGAAATGAGGAGACTCGGGTCCGACTCGAAGATTCGGCGAGGTCGCGAAACCACGGACCTGCACTCTGGCAGTCCGGCTGTTTCGGAGAGCAGACATGCTGCACCAGTCAATTCGGTTTGAATTCGCTTGACGGCGAAGGGTGGTGGGATTTTAAACAAAGGAAGTAATTGAGCGGAAGTAATTGATTCACGATAAGCACCAGGAAGACAGCAACACTGACCGCTTGGAAAGGAGGGTGCTCGGGAGAAGCAAAGTCGGAAGAAACAAGAAGCGATTTTGCCGTGGTCCGTGCACGGGGGAGTTTTTCTTGGCGCCAAAAAAAAATAGTTCTTTCCGCCTTTTTTTTTTCTTCTTCTTCTCTTCGCTCTCAGCCATCCTTTGTGTTTGGTCCAGCCTTCGAAAAATTTTCCGAAGGTCCAACCCCTTTTTTATTACCTTCATACTACAGGTAATCCATCAGCATGGGTACCGGAAAGAAGGAAGCCGCCCGTAAGGTGCGCGAGGGAAAGCCCAGCGATGGCATGGGCAATGTCAAGACCAAGGGTGAAAACTTTTACCGGTATGTTCACTGCAAGAACCTGGCTTGGATTAAGTCAAAGTGCAAAGTTCTAACAAGTTCCTTAGTGATGCCAAGAAGATCAAGACCTTGAACATGTTCAAGGATGGAAAGCCCCAACGTAATGCTCACGGAGAGATCACAAATTCTGCTTCCTACCAGTCTCGTGATGCTCCCGTTGGTCGCATCGAGCCCAACCGGAAATGGTTTGCCAACAGTCGAGTCATCTCACAGGAGGCACTTACCTCGTTCCGTGACGCTGTCGCTGAGCGGGCCAAGGATCCATACCAGGTTCTGCTCAAGACTAACAAGCTCCCCATGAGCTTGCTTCAGACCAATGATACAGTCAACGGTATCAAGCAATACCAGGCCAAGATGGAGATTGAGAACAACCCCTTCAACGATACCTTTGGACCTAAGGCCCAAAGAAAGCGTGTCAAGTTGGGTGTGACTTCTCTGGAAGATCTGGCTGGTGAGACTGCAAAGATTCACGACTCATACCTGGAGAAGAATGACCAAGACACTCACGACGATGGTACTCCTATCGTTACTGCTGATGTCGGTTCATTGGAGGATGCTATCCTCACCACCAACCGCGAGTCTGTCTTCTCCAAGGGACAGAGTAAGCGTATTTGGAACGAGCTTTACAAGGTTATCGATTCTTCCGATGTGGTTATCCACGTTTTGGATGCTCGTGATCCCGTTGGTACTCGCTGCCGGAGCGTTGAGAAATACATCCGCGAAGAGGCACCTCACAAGCATCTTATCTTCGTGCTGAACAAGACCGATCTCATCCCGACCGGTGTCGCTGTAAGTTTCAACTTATTCTTGGATTCCCTTCCCCCTCTTCACGTTTCGTTCTTGTTCTTTTCGTTTGCGATTTCTATTATCGGTCTTTGGACCGTGCCATCGCTAAGTCAAGACTTCTCCTGCGATTTCATGTCGTGTTATTCTCAATGGGAGTCTGTCTGTTACAGCTTTGGTAAATTAAGGCTGTCCCGCACCGAATTTCATTCTGAAGCTAGGTTGACAAGCTTTCGTCTTGAAGGCTTGTCGTAAGGGACAGATGTGTTTTGTTTTTGAGTTGAGCTCTGCTTCTGCCTTTTCTGGTGGCTTCATAGCAGAGCTCTTAGTAACATCCCACACATTTCTTATTTTTCTCGGATTTTTTTTTCTTTTTCTCGTTTTTTTTTTCACAATTTTTTTTTTCATCAATTTTTCAAGTGACTTTTAACTAATGGAATATTTACCAGGCTGCTTGGGTTCGTCACTTGTCCAAGGATTACCCTACTCTTGCTTTCCACGCCAACATCAACAACTCCTTTGGAAAGGGTTCTTTGATTACACTCCTCCGCCAGTTCTCTTCCTTGCACTCTGATCGCAAGCAGATTTCTGTTGGATTTATTGGATACCCCAACACCGGAAAGTCTTCCATTATCAACACTCTTCGAAAGAAGAAGGTCTGCACCGTGGCTCCCATTCCCGGTGAGACCAAGGTGTGGCAGTACATCACCCTCATGAAGAGAATCTACCTCATTGATTGTCCTGGTGTGGTCCCACCCAACCAGAATGATACTGAGACTGACATTCTTCTGCGCGGTGTCTGCCGTGTTGAAAATGTTGATAACCCGGAACAATACATCCCGGCCGTTATGGCTCGTGTGCAGCCTCGCCACCTGGAGCGCACCTATGGTATCAAGGAGCCCACCGATGCCATTGACTTCCTTAGCCGACTTGCCCGCAAGGGTGGTCGTCTCCTCAAGGGAGGTGAGCCTGACTTGGACGGTGTAGCCAAGATGGTCATCAACGATTTCCTTCGCGGAAAGACTCCTTGGTTCACACCCCCTCCCAAGCCAGCTGCTGGCGACGCTGAGAAGGAGACTATGGAAGGTCGTGAAGGCCGTCTGGGTGAGATGGGTCGCAAGCGTAAGCTTGAGGAGACCGAGGTCGCTCCCGAGGCTGCCGACGATGATGAGTCATCTGACTCCAAGCCTGATGAGGAATCTGATGGTCTTGCAGAGGATGACAACGATTCGATTGCCAACCTCGAGATCAGCGACGTGGAGAGTGGAGAGGAGGAGTGAATCAATTGTGTCGCTGCACATCAATTCTCCAAACCTTAACCATCTCAAACCGAGATGGCCTGCGCCGCTCTTGAAACATTAGAGCATACGCGCCCACCCATTTCCCCCCTTCGCAGTCTCACGTCAAGCCTGCTCCCAAGACTTGGCTTCAACTGCTGAAAAGAGAGGATTTGCATTTTCATGCAACGTTGTGCTCAGAGAGACAGCACTGATTCATCAGTGCATAGTCTGATCTCACGAACGCTCATGAAATGTACATGCCAGGATACGGCTCTTGTTGAAGTCTCTCATAACTTCGAGGCGTTCTGTGGCACTTTAG
Source organism: Penicillium verhagenii (assembly GCF_028828195.1). Taxonomy (NCBI): domain Eukaryota; kingdom Fungi; phylum Ascomycota; class Eurotiomycetes; order Eurotiales; family Aspergillaceae; genus Penicillium; species Penicillium verhagenii. The sequence goes on from NW_026643171.1 coordinate 2,355,756, forward strand.
ATACCCCTGTCCATACGTGGATCAAATCAAAAATATTTTTCATCTCTCATACTTCTATCCATATCCCGTACATTTAGATGACTGTAGAGTATCATTTGTTTATGTATGAACTCCCTATTTAGTTCATTGAGAAGCTTGGAAGCCTCTGTAGACCTTTTGGGGCGGAAAATGGAAAGTTACTCACAAATCTAGCCCTGGAGGTTAGGTAATACTAAGGCTACCAGGGGCTGCGAATTGGCGGTTGGTTACTTCGCGAATTGCCCTTGCCGCAGCTTGAACTTCCAAGGTTTACAGGATCTAGGTTTGATACATCCAGATGTCAGTTCAGCCGGAGCAACTCCAACATACCTTTTAGCTGGGCAGTGATCGAGATAAAAGGGTAGAACAATGGTGGATAAATTCAAGTCTGATAAGCTCCACCCTGCGGGACTCGGATGTTGTCAGACGGCGTCCTGTTGTTGGCGGAAGGCGCCTCAATCTTGGCCCTCGAGTTTAACTTAACAGAAAGAAGCAAACCACATTAATGAACTCCGGCTGTTTCTTATCCATTCTTGCAAGCCCCGAAAGTACTATTGCCTACTAGTACATCTAGCATCGGAAAGAAACAGCATGTCTTCAAGACGTCCGATCTATCTGAACCCCGCTGCCGCCGCAGAGCGATGCGACCATCCATCATCTACCGGCGCAACTGAATTTCACAAATCACTCCCCAACTATGCGCCAACTCCGTTGGTATCCTTGCCAGAGCTCGCAACGGAACTGGGCGTCAAAGCCGTTTTTGTGAAAGACGAGAGCAACCGATTTGGTCTACCCTCGTTTAAAGTTCTAGGTGCATCATGGGGATGTTTCCGAGCCATCGCGCAGACTCTCGGGCTCGAATCGGACAAGGTCACCTTGGATGAACTTTCGTTGAAGGCGAAGGCAAACTCGATATCTCTGGTTACTGCGTCGGAAGGAAACCATGGACGAGCAGTTGCATACATGGCTCGGCTCCTGGGTATCCAGGCTGAGATATTCGTGCCCCGGTCCATGACCGAGGAGACAAAAAATCGCATTGCGTCAGAGGGAGCTCGAGTCTCTGTTGTCCAGGGAACATATGACCAGGCTGTGAAGTCTGCCTACGAAAAAGGCTTTGGTGAACATGTGCTGTTGGTCCAGGATACTGCTTTTGAAGGGTATGAAGATGTCCCTGCTTGGATTGTGGAGGGGTACTCTACTATGTTGGAAGAGACCGAGGAACAGCTGTCTCAGCTTGGCCTATCTGCTAGCATGATGGTCACACCTGTTGGCGTTGGCAGTCTTGCTCATGCTGTAGCAAAACATTGCAAGTCAAGGCAGATGACCATGGTCGCTGTTGAACCCGACTCAGCTCCCTGTCTGTCTTCTAGCCTCCATGCTGGGAAGTCGATTGCTGTTGAAACATCGGCTACCATTATGGACGGTATGAACTGTGGAACTGTGTCGACTACAGCTTGGCCGAACTTGCAGCGCCTTGTCGATGCCTGTGTAACCGTTTCGTCGTATGAGAGTCACCGCGCGGTTCAGTATCTGACTTCCAACTCGGTCCATGCTGGTCCATGTGGTGGAGCGTCACTGGCAGCAGTACAGCGCCTTGCTCAAGAAGCGTCTTCGTTATTGAACGAACAATCTGTGGTAGTTCTACTCAGCACCGAAGGCGCACGACCCTACCCGATCCCCAAGGATGTATCGGTAGAAGACGCCGTGAGCCTAACGCAGGTGCTCACTCAGATAGACTCTTCTAATCCCACTCTATCCGTGAGCGGAGGAGCAGGCGAAAGCGAGATCGCCGACTACCTATCGGCCTGGTTTGCTCACCGTGATATTGAGTTCCACCGCATAGAGCCCGTCTCAGGTCGACCCTCTGTCGTTGGTGTGCTCCGTGGCAGCGGAGGAGGAAAGTCGCTCATGTTCAATGGGCACGTTGATACAGTTAGTAACTCAAGCTACGAGCAAGGCGTGGATCCCTTATCCGGAGCTATTGGAATGAAAAATGGAGAACAAGCAATCTTTGGACGTGGTTGTCTAGACATGAAAGGTGGCGTAGCGGCCTCTCTCGCGGCGCTAGCTGCAATCAAGGCTAAAGGTCCTGACCATCTGCCTCGAGGAGACATCATCATCGCTGCTGTCTCGGATGAGGAAGATGCCTCCCAGGGAACCCAGGACTTGATAGCTGCTGGATGGCGGGCGGATGCTGCAGTAATCCCCGAGCCAACGATGGAAGTCATTGTGACTGCGCATAAGGGATTCGTATGGGTGGAGGTTGATATTTTGGGTGTTGCTGCGCACGGTTCCATGCCTTCCTTGGGACAAGATTCCATCATTCATGCCGGGTGGTTCCTGCAGGCCCTCGAGGAGCATCAGCTACAGCTACCGGAGGATGATCTTTTGGGCCAAGCATCGTTGCATTGTGGGTTGATTCGAGGAGGTGAAGAGCCATCGTCTTATCCCGGGAAATGCACAATCACTGTTGAATTCCGCACCATTCCTGCCCAATCTGAGGAGTCTATTCTGGAAGATGTGCGTGTGCTTCTCCGCAGTGTGTCGGAGAAAAAGCCCCAATTTCAATATGATGAACCTCGCATCACTATGTCGCGTCCGACAACAAAGCTTTCACGGGATCATCCCTTGGTGCAGAAGGCAGTTGCTTGTTCGACTCCGATTCTGGGACGAGCTCCTTCGCTTGGAATTGTTCCATTCTGGTGTGATGCGGCCTTGTTAGCGGAAGTTGGTATTCCATCAATTGTATTTGGGCCTGCTGGAGAAGGGCTCCATAGCAAAGAAGAATGGGTGAAAGTGGCTAGTCTGAGGCATATGGAAGAGATATTCATCAACTTGGCACAGGACTTTTGCTCCTGAGGGACTGTACAATAGCATAGGTAGCTCACTGTTTGGTTTAGATTTAGAGCCATGTTACTATTTCCAGCATGATATTATGCCATGGCAACCTTGCAATTTTCGTGCCACGCTAATTAATTCATTAGAAATACATGACTAGTACCCTCCCGTAACTTGCCAATCACGAGTGTACCAGCTACCCAAGCCCAATGCAAAAACAACAAGGCTACCATCCCGAACAACATCCTTGCCAATCTTGATGGCCGCGCGCAGCCCTTTCTGCCCACCAACCAACACCCGTCCTCCACACAGGAGCAACTCGCCAGTAACGAAAATCACGAACGGGTTCTGCACCGTCGCAGGCTTTGGCGGCGGGCTTCCAAACAATGCAATAGATGCCCCAATGATAAATAGAAGGTAGAAAGCCACGCCCAGCGCAAAAAGAACGTGGAGCGTCTTCCACGTCCGCACGCTCTTCGGGTCCTCCTCTGTAGTCTGGAAGTATTCGCCGACCAAGTTTGCGACAAAGGGCGGCAAGCCCAGCGAAGAGGCAATGAGTGCTGCTGATGAAAGTCCCGGTCCTGGCGCTCCCTGGCCTGGCATTCCACCTCCGAATCCCGGCGGAGGAGGAGGTGCGTTGGGATCACCGTTGCCGGGCATGGGGGGCATGGGCATGCCGTTTAGAAGGGAGTTGAGGAGTTTGAGAGTTGGGTCCTCGAGGTCATTGGCAGTGGCGTCTTGATTCTCCTCCACTACGGGTGCTGCTTGGCGAAGCATTGCGCGGAAGGCATCTTGTTGTGCCTGGAGAGCCTCGATTGACTGCTGGTCCTGCATGGATGGCTGGTTCTGTTGGAATGGGGGAGGAGAGGGAGAGACTGCGTTTCGGGGGGGTTGAGGAGAGGGTGACCCTTCTTCGCGCTCTGATTATAGACAGTTCTTGTTAGCATCGTATATCTCGGTATTTAGACATGCTGTCTAGGTTCCAGGTCGTACCTGATTGCGGGGTGCGACCGCTTAGACTGGTGATCTTGTCCAGGCGAGCGGAGCCTCCATCCCTGATCTTAGCCTCACGGCGCTCACGTCGCAGGCGAGCTGCTTTCTGAGCAGGCGATTCATCTGGTGTCGACATTTCTGTTTGTGGAAGTTGGAAACGATGAAGGTGGCTTCAATTTCGGAAGTCCACGTTAGTGATCGGTGGCCGGCGGAGGTTGAGGGAGGCGAGCGGTACGTGAGGTCGCGATAAGAAAATCAGTTTGATCAGCTTCTTCAAAGACCACCACTTGGCTCTAAAAATCCACAGTACTTTTCAACAAATTAAACACAATTATTTGAGATGGCCTGTTGAATCAATTTTGTGTCCTATAACGTCTAACTTTTTCGAAATTGCTGCTCGAGGATTTCTTGAGCTTTTAGCACCTACTAGTCACTTGGACTTGAGCGACCGGGTATAATCATGAAATGCACAGCAACAAGCTAAAGATGTATCGCATGATGCGCATCGCACACAAGACGTCACTATCGCGCTTTAAGAGTGTACGCTCATACAGAGAGCGTCTTCAAGAGCTCTGTCAGCCTTGGGGAAGTACTCGTAAGTTCTCAAGGATCATCGATCAGCATCATGTAACTAAGGTTCATGAACCATCATGACATCGTCGCTGCATATGCCTAAAACAATGCCACCTGGGCAGTCTAGGATTCGCTTCATCAGAGATCAGAATTTATGTATTATGATGCATCAATGATAAGGTTGTCATCATAGCTCCTTCTATTATGTATACCAATGTTGGAAAGACCCTGATCTGGTCCAAGGTGTGATCGAATCACTAGTTTTGTCAATCTCTTAACTGATATATCAATTCTCATTTGACAAACCTAAAGCACAGTGTACAACACAATTCACAGCCGCACTCATTTGCGGGGATGGGTGAGTTTTCTAGGATTCAGTGGTTATTCTGGAGAATCTTTCATGGTCAAGCAAGATTTGTGTTGTATGAATATTGGCATTCAAGTCACAGCTGCGTTGGTGACATCATGTCCTGCCCCAACGCCTTGGCGATGGTGATGATCAATTATGGATACAACAATTGAGCTCATATGAGTTATCAGTGCAAAAATCGTATATCTACTAGAGATACCATTAGTGCGAAAATTCATGGCAGGGAGAGGAAGTAGTTAATGTAAAGATTAACATTGAAATCACGATCTATGGAAATCTCCCGCAAAGGCCCGGGGGCAACGAGAAGGGACATCAACTTAACATTCAGGGTCTTTATAAAACACGGCGCAAAAGTGGCATGATCGCCATTTGGCTAGAACGCAAGTGAAACTTGAACATTCAAAGCACGAAAGTGATTTGACCTCGTCATAGGATTTTCCGGGTTGATCCCACTCGATGACGTATTTCTGGGGAAGCTCTCGGCTGCTCCGTCCGCCCAACTCAACATCCTTAATTCTGCTGCTAAAAACTAACTCTTCAAGTATATGCGGTTTGGAGCTTTGCACATATTTCTACGCGTGAATTATTTCTTGGTTTTACTGCCGACGTGGGGGCTGCTGTGAAGAAACATTGCCAATCGCGGTCTATACAGCACACCTATGACAGTCTCCTCGATCTAGTCTATCTTGGAGCGAAACGGACGCTCATTTACCTGTCCTCATGGCTGAACCTTCTGGTGGAGGATTTGGGTCACCCCAACGGCATCATGTCGGAGAACACTGGAGTGGTGCCAACCCTGTTCCGACGGTTCAAAAATTCATCGAACACCTCGATGAGGAGAAGAAGGAGCGGGATTTGAGAATTGATGAAGAGAAACGACGAAAGGCCGAACGATCAAGACAGCAACAATGGGAGGATACTCGTGGGAAGCAACATTCTGTGGGCCAGGGCGATGCGGTTGCTCACAAGGCGCGCGAGGTCTCCCAGGCCAAGGTGCGCACCGTGACTGATCCCACTACTGGTAAAGAGATTGGGGTTGAAGATCAGGATGAGACATCTATGGAGACAGTCAAAAATCCAATGGTATGTTCATGCTCTTCAACGGGTCACACAACATTACCCATCTGACTGATGAACGTCTATAGTTGACCGTGCCCAATGCTAATATTGGAGAGCCGACTGTAAGTTCACCATAATTTGACGGATTGACAATTCAAAGCTGACTTTATGATCTATCAGGAGGTGAAAACCAGTCATGACCAAGAATTCTCAGAATATAAAGAAAAGCAGGACATCACTGCACCCCCCGATCCTATCGCTGAAGGAACAACATCCGATGTGCCCATTCGTGGCGAGAAGACTAATGTGCTATTCCACCCCACACCGACAGTCACTTATGAACCTATGTTCAAGGCATTGGAAAAGCGTGCAGCAGGGCTATGCATTGGTATTTCCGTTGCTATCATTGTCCTCGGTCGAACTTTTGGCGGCTCTCTTTGGGGCCTTATCCCTTTGGCTGCATGCATTGCTAGTGGAGTATGGTTATGGGTAGGAGAGGTCATTCGGAGTGGCAAAGATATGGAATGGAGTAGCGAGCAGCTACGTGGACAGACCGTATGCAACATCCACCTCCCCTCTGACTATCAAGGACCACGCTAAAACAACTATTTCCTAGGCCACCGCAAATCTTCTTCCAGAGTCCGTGGAGTGGATGAACTCCTTCCTCAACGTAGTTTGGGGTCTCATGAATCCCGACATGCTAATTCCAATGGCCGACACAATCGAGGACATCATGCAAGCCTCCGCTCCAAGTGTGGTTGAAAATGTTCGCATCGCCGAAATTGACCAGGGCAACAACCCGTTCCGTATTCTCAGCATGCGTGCCCTCCCAGACGGACACGTTAAGGACCTCAAGGAGAACATTCACCAATCAAACTTGAAAAATAAAGATCCCCAAGAAGCCGCAGCTACCGAGGAAGGAGGTAGCTATTACAACATGGAGGCCTCATTCGCCTACCACGCGAAGCCGAGCGGCGGAACAGCTTCCTCAAAGGCTCGCAACATGCACATGCATCTTGTCTTCTATCTCGGTATCCGTGGTCTATTTGGTATCCCATTCCCCGTCTTTGTCGAACTCACCGAACTAGTCGGTACTGTCCGACTGCGTCTCCAGATGATGCCCGAGCCACCCTTCGCTAAGGACCTCACCTTCAGCTTGGTCGGAATTCCCCACGTTAAAGCGGGTTGTGTACCCATGATCCGTCGCGGAGTCAACATCCTCAACTTGCCTCTTATTTCCAATTTTGTGAATTACGCCATTGGTGCCGCTTGCTCCATGTTTGCAGCGCCAAAGTCCATGACTATGGATCTGAGCATGCTGCTGAAGGGCGACGATATCCACAAGGATACCATCGCGCTAGGTGTTATGTGGATCCGCATTCACCGGGCTATTGGCCTGAGCAAGCAAGACCGTCGCGGTAGCGAAGGCGGTGGTAGTGATCCGTACATCAACCTGTCTTTCTCTAAATACGGGAAGCCAATGTACTGCACCCGTGTGATCACGGATGACCTCAATCCTATCTGGGAGGAAACTGCCGCGCTCCTTGTCACACCGGAGTTGATCAAAGCGAACGAGAATCTTAGCATTGAACTCTGGGACTCTGACAGGAATACCGCGGATGATATTGTGGGTAAAGTCGAGCTGCCTATCCGGGAGATGCTTCAGCATCCGGGCAGAATGTTCCCACAGGTTTCTAAGCTGCAGGGTCTTGATGAGGGCACTGAGATGCCGGGTCAGTTGCATTGGGAGGTTGGATACTTTGGGAAGCCAAAGATACGTCCTGAATTGCGGACAGATGGACAGAAGAAAGATCTTCCTGAGAACTTGAAGGGAAATCCCACCTTCGAGGATGAAAAGGGAACTATCAATAATGACGAAGAGGATGCCGTTGTGCATACACCTCCTGATCCTATCTGGCCCAGCGGCATTGTACATGTTGTCGTGCATCAGATTGTCAATCTCCAGCTTGCCAATATTAAGGGCAGCGATGGAAATCGCAAGGGTAAAGAATATGAGCCTGCGAAGCCTTTTGGTGAGAATACGGAAGAAGAAGGTGGTAATCTGCCTACAAGTTACTGCAAGATTTTGCTCAACGATCAGCTGGTATGTATAATATGCTGCTGCAATTACATGCGATACGAGTTATCGTGAACTTTAAACTAATCATATCCTTTACAGATCTACCGCACCCGACCCAAGGCTGTTAGTTCCAAACCAATCTTCAACGCCGGAACAGAGCGATTCGTCCGTGACTGGCGCTCCGCCGTTGTCACAGTCACCGTTCGCGACCAGCGATACAGAGAACACGACCCAATTCTGGGCGTAGTGCCCATCAAACTATCCGACATCTTCCAAACCAGCTCCCAAGTCACCCGCTGGTACCCTCTCGACGGAGGCATTGGCTTCGGACGTATTCGCATCTCCCTTCTCCTGCGCCACGTCGAGACCAAGCTCCCACCCTCCATGCTAGGCTGGGACGTCGGCACCTTCGAGTTCACCGCCGACAAGGTCGTCGCCAAGGACTACGGGCGTATCGCCAAGATCAAGATGCGCACCGGCGGCAGCACAGGCAAGATCACACGACACAAGGCGCACACAGAAGGCAACGACGTCATCTACGACACCTCGGACGAGAGCTTCCGCGACACACTCCGTCTCCCCGTAAAGCACCGCTACAGATCGCCCGTCGTCTTCGAGTTCCACACCCAAGGCAAGCGCGGCTCGGCCGCCTACGCCATCCTCTGGCTCCAGCATCTAGTCGACAACGAAGACACAGACATCGACATCCCGATCTGGACAACCAAGAGCGGCGCCCGATTGACGCAAAACTACATCACGGAAGAGAACTGGCGTGCAAAGGAAGTGCCCGGCCTGCAGGACCTGACGACCGTCGGCCGCCTGCAATTCAAGTGCCGCTTCTCGCCCGGCATCGACGAGTCGCACGAGCAATTCGTCATCGACAACGACTCCCGCGAGACCTTCGAGACCTGGGAAGCATGCGTCTCGCAGGGCGTGCGAACGCGCAGCGTGTCGATCGAGGTCCCCGAGGAAGTCGAGCAGAAACATGAACAGAGCCTGATCGACTCACGGGACGTGCTTAAGAACGCCCCGCCGGATGAGCGGCGGCAGTGGATTGATCGTGAAGGCCACGATTGGAGCGGTGCGTTTGGGCACGATCCGCGCGCGTACACGGATTCCGTGGGGCGGAAGGTCGCGGAGCCGGGTAAGGATGTGCCGCCTCATGACCCTGTTACGCCGCCTCCGTTGAAGGGGCAGCCGTCTGTTCGGCGGAGCACAGGGGGTGGTGGTGAGAATGGGCACGAGCATGGGGATGACGATCAGGACTCCGTGTCAGATGACTCTGATCAGGATTCTGATCAGGATTCTTACCAGGGTCCGTCTACTGTTAGTGGGAGCTCGGCGACGGCTAGTTCGTCGAGGAGCATGGAACAGACGAATAAGGCGTTCCAGCGCAGTGAGCAGCGTCAGCAGCGTGGGATGATGCAATGGCGGCCGGCTAGAAATGCGGCTTTCGTCAAGGATGAGGCTAAGTTCGCGCTTAGGAAGCTCAAGAAAAAGGTTGGGGCTGGTGGGCTTACGGGACGTGAGCCGGATGTTGAGACGGAGACCTAACGGGCATCTACTAAAATATCTAAAAAAGAGCACCTGTCCGTGTCAGATTGTGCAGGGACTCGTGCCACTTCCAGAAGTGGAAAGCCTGATCTGCCACATATCGTTGTATCTCCTACTTTCCTTTCTGACGTGCCGATCATGCTCTTGTATTTTCTATTCTCGGTATTCGTTCAACGGGGCGTTTGGGGTTATGTTTACCTCGTCTATAGCATAAGATGACGACATGTTTTCTTTTTCAGTTCCATGACATTCCACGCTATTCAAGCTATCCAGCGCTAGAATACTTAGTTCGGAGTTTATAGGTAATTTCTTTTTGGCTTTTGGCTTCCATGGGGGCGGTTTCTTTGTACGGGGCAAGCGACCGTGAGAACCTAACATTGCATGCTTCCAAGGTTGAAGAAGTGGGACTTCCTAACTAGGGAATAAGGAAACCAAAGGAAAGAAATCAAAACACAGTGAGAATCTCTTGGCTGGGGCGCCATCATGCATCCCCACCTAAGCGAAGGTTTATTGCCGCTGCGTGATGACGGAACTAGAGGCTAAATGCTTCAAAGAAAAGTATATTCAGAGAAAATTAAATTATTCTTTCGAAACCTGACGCTTAACCCCGAAGGGAAAAAGTAGAGCATATAAAATTTATCGCTAGTAAAATCAAAAGCCGACCAGCGCCTCTAGATGAAGAATATAGTTTCCGCAATAGGCAATGGTACGTTGAGCAATCACCAATATGCATGCCATAAAATATGATATAGGAGGGGTCATAGCAAGTTCATGAGGTACCCCCCAAACGGGGTTATTGATCCTGTAAGGATTGTGTTTCGGGCTTCGAATCATCGACAGTGGAGGCAGAGGATACAGATGGAGTTTCAGGCGTAGCCGTCGCCGAAGAAACGCTGCCGGAACTGGTAGCAGCCGTGATATCGGTATTAAGGGAGCCCAACGTCCATTTCCACTCTCGGCGACGCTTGACCCGTCCCTGGGGCGTCTGCGGCGTCGAGCAGGCGGTGGAGTACTGATCTGCTTCCAGGCCATCGAGCAGCGCGACAGCGCGCACCTGCCGCTCCGTGCGCATGGTACGTCTCTTCTTGCGTTCCAGTTTGGATAGTGTGGATTTGGGCAGTCCCTCGTCGGCACTAGCCTCGTCCGAGGTACTAGATTCAGACAGGGACTGGTTGGCTTCTGAGTCGTGGGTGGGGCCCGAGTTGGAGATGTGTGGTTGTGTTTCTGGCCCCCGGGCAGCCTCGTGTGTTTGCACTGCCACTGCGGCTGCAGCTGCAGCTGCGGCCATTCTCTGCGCCGAGCGTTCTTCTTCTTCTTCGTGCACGAGATCTAGATGGTGCGCGGTGTAGCGCTCCGTGCGAATCTCTTCCTCGAGTGGGATGCGATAGCTGACTTGCTTCTTGGCGGGAAAGAAGACCCGGCGAGCGCCTGCGCCCCCGGGTCCACTGTTGGTGCCTGCGGAGATGGAGCCTGATCGTCGGCGGGGGGCTGTGTCGAGGGGGGAGTTGCGCAAGATGCTTCGCACGCCTAGGGGGAGTTGGTAAGGGCGGAAGTTGAAAGGGTTGTTGTTATTGTTGGAGTGGTGGACGTATGGTGAGATGGGTTTGTTGGGGAAGCGGAGGCTGGGGCCCTTGGAGGGAGATGTGGTTGCGGAGGCGGGCGTAGCGATGTCATAGGCATTTTTAAAGGTATTTCCGACGGTCGGTGATGCGCCTGGGGCTGCTGTGCAGGAGCGGGAGAGGCCGGTTGTTGAGGAGCCAAATGTGCGTGGGAGAGAGGTGGTTTGGAGGGTGAGTTTCGGTCGCGCGCTGATGGTTGGAGGGTCACCAGCTGGAGATGGTATGCAGGACATTGTTGACGAGCATGAGAGTCCCAGATCGGGTGTGGAAGGATAGAGTGTCATGAGTGTCATAAAGAATAGAAAGAAAGAAAGAAAAAGAGGGATTATCGGATTGTAGTAAGAGGCGGGGGTAGACGGATACCAAAGGCTAAGAATAGTTGGCGCTTCTGCAATGTGACGAGAGGTTAAACGTCCCTTAAAACAGAAAATCAAAGGAAAATCGAAGCAAATAAAAGAGATGGAATTTAAGAAATAAGAAAATAAGAATCACAGATCAAATCTATATTCTAAAAAATCCCTTCTTCTTTGAGTCATGAGGATCTGTTGTTTTTTTTTTTTTCTTACTACTTTTATTTATTTTTTCTTAATTAAAAATGCATGAATTTTCTCTGTTTTAGCCGTGGTTTTTTACAGAACTATCGACGCCACCAAACAAGCCCGGTCGGAGATAGGGATCGGCCATGTTCAAAAATAAACAGTGTATGAACTGTTATGGTTGATTTTTTTTTTACTGTAGAGTGTTCCTTACTATCTTTACTATGTTTTAGAATCCGAGTCTTCCTTTTACGTGGCAATTCCTTCGTTCTCTACTATATCCTACAATAGGCAATCATGTAAATCATGTAGGTATCTCTTGTTCTATTTAAAGATCTGGTCCAGAGCCAAGTGGAGCTTTGGTCGAATGGGATCAAAAGTAGCCTTGAGATCATCTGATTGGCCTGGACGTTTAACAGGGATCTTAGTTTGCTTTGTACATAGAAAGCCAACTTTAGAAGGGAAAAAATAATATGTGGCTTGTCTTATTTGCCTCTTGAAAATCTTGAGCTGATCGTATCTCGTACTTAATCGCAGGTTTTTCTAAAAAATGCCTCTAGTCTACAACATTACTACTTAGACCCTGTTTACTTGGTGGCAATTTTCCTGCGCCATACACCTAAGAATAACTCAGGGAGCCTTAGGTTGCTGAGCGGTCAACCCTGGGACTACAACGGCACGGAAAATCCCCTAATTCTCCCGACGTCGGCACCAAACTCCCTCGACGTCGCAATCTTCCCTTAACCATTAATGGTGGCTTGCTGGAGGGGTGAGATCAGCACGCAAACCTTATTGGGGCCCCATCTTCCAGAAGAACCTTGAGTGTACCGCCGTTTACGTCGCGCTACGAGTCAAGCGCCATCTAAAGGTTGAAGTTCTGAACTTTGGCCCCATGGATGTTGCAATGCGGGGTTTGTATCGTGGGATCCAACTTCTCCCTTCCACACAATCAAACTTCACAGTATTCATGTTTGGCCTCGAAGTTCCCGCTCGGCCCCTTCCATCATGCCCGACTTCCAAGCTTGTCCATTCTTTATGTAGCCTATCTTGCAGAATGAGGAGAAACCTCACTCTCTTGGTTAATATCCATTGGCTCGTATTACCTGCTTTTTCCCACCCTAATACTGCATTGTAGCACTTGGAGGCCCTGGCTCGAGGCGATCATTACGTCAATCCAATATAGACCCTTGGTCTTACCCTGCATCTTCACATGGCCACCTCACTTGAGAGCACTCACTGTGATGGTTTCTGCAGGCTATACATACTTTGGAATCATGCATATTCAAATGTTATCACGGCATCTCCGTAAGAAGCAAGGATAAAAGTGGTGCAACGTCGTTCAGCAAGTTTTTTTGGCCCCATCTCGCTTCAGTGCTCTTCGTTCTGACCCACCATGGTCCTATGCTCAGAACAGAATAATAGAAATATCTTATAACACTGAAAGTCGTCGTTTTCGGTATCGGTCCCGGTAATGGACTGCGGGAAATTCCCATACCTACTGAACATTGAAGGTCCTTGTACATATCAATATCTATATTAGTACTATGTACTAGGTATCTATATGTACATTTAGCATGTACATCTATCGATTCCATAAACAACTTGACAAGAGAATACGTTCTACAGGCTTCTCCCGAAGTCATCGTCTACGAGTCTAAGTTTATCAGCTTACGCCATGATAAAGTCTTGAAAAGAAAGAAAATATCCACCAAGTGGATATGCATCCATGGTTGTCATAACAAAATAGCCCCCAACATTCTAAAGGGTTGAATCCTTCAAATGTTGATGACACTCCATTTGGGGGTCAATTTGCGATATACGATATACGATGTGAGACTCTGCATTAGCTTGAGAGCCAAAACTTTGGAATAATCCACTTAAGGTTTTCAGTGATCGTCGGAAACCTTGATCTTCTGATCTTTGAACGTATCTGTTGCTTGAAAGGGATTCTCCCTCAGAGGTTCGCACTTGCCCTAAGCATCCTTTTCTCAAGCCATAGAATAAACTGCATTCGTCCGAATCGGGCAAACCCAGGCAAACCTTTGAACATACGAACTAAGGAAGCATTTGAACCCTATCTTCGCGTATCCTTCGTATAAAAAGTCATCATCTGTTGTGGTCAAACTTTGAGGGTTCAACATTTGAAGCTTCGGTCAACATAGGTGGATATTTTTCTATTATAGGACCATTCAAATGTTGTGACTGATTCAGCCACACATCGGCCTTTGCCTTCCAACATTGAAGCTTGTTCCCGAGGCCTTCTCTTGAATTAAGATAGAGATCTGAAGCCATCAATCGGTTTCAAGGTTGTGAGAGATTCGGCATTTGAACAGGGTTGATACCTGTAGGTAAATGCTTATATGAGAGCTATTTATTCAATGTTCTGACGACACACCTTCAGGCACATACGCGCATGTGTAAGAGTGGGCACCAAACATCCAGCACTTGAGACTGACCAGGTTAGTTAGCACTTGAGATTTGAATGTCTGATGTGCTCCAGGGTAATGTTAGCTCCTGAGGTTCAATCAATCCTTCAGCACACATGCATGTGTAAACATCAATTCATCCATCAATTGATGGATTTGAATAGGTCTTCAATGTTGAGTACTCCATTTAATCCATGGGTCCATCGAGCGGACACATACATCTAAACCTATGCACGCAGAATTTGAAGGTACCTAACACATGTTGAAGTTGTACTTGAAAATTCATGTCGGTGAATACAATATTGAATTTTGAAATGTATATATAACCAAGTAGGTACAGTTCAAGTTGAGGCATAGTTAAGATTTTAAGGTTGCTTGAGATCCCCGTGGGTTTCAAAGTTCCGAGGTACCTCAAAATGTCAAGTGTAAATTTTGAACTTGAGATGATTTAGTCTTCGGATACAATGCAATAAAGCTGATATCTTTGCAGTTCCTGTAATCATATTAATTTTGCCAAACGTGTAATAAAATTGAAGTTGGGCCGTGGCTGTACTTTCCCAGCCTCCCCGTACAACTTTCGTGATTGGCGGAGACGCGCGACCAAAACATTCCGCGCATCCAAAACAAAACCATCAACACCCCCCATCCACCTCCACTTACAAGGTTCCCTCCACATGAACCACCAAATTACTCAGGCTTTTTGAATATGCCTCTTTCTGACACAAGCTTGACGGTGTCTGACTTCGACCCTGAACACGAAGCATTGGCCTCAACCCGAGAAATTGGCAGCCCGCGACTTCCCAAAATGCGTGCCGCAATGCACGACGGCGATGAACTCGACTACCAGATTAGCACCTCGTTTCTTGATGAGGCCTTCCCGGAATTTCCCCCCAGCACACTCGCAAGTGGAAGACGATCTAGAAGAAATGTACGAGGACAACACCGAACCCTCCATCGAGATGGGGCGCGCTCTCGGCAAGTCTGCGCGTATCTTGGAGGACTCGCGAGGAGACTCTATGATGAGCTTCCCAGAAGATAGTGTGCGATCCACTTCTCCTGCCATAAACATCGAACATCACACCCCAAAACAGCCCAAACGCGCTGCCAGCGAGAACCTGCGAAAAGATGCCCAGTTGCGACGGGCCAACCAGGCACAGAAAGAACATATGATGAGCCCCCGGGTTTCAAAACAGCGGGACCCACGTCGAACCCTCTCCGCCCAAGTCAACGACAAGCATGAAGGTTCATTCTTAGGAGATGAACGCCCTGCTCCCGTTAAGACAAACAAGTCCCGATCGACGCGTTTTAGCCACGCCAACCAGTCCCAAGAGATTGCCGAGGCGATTGAACGCGTTGCGCAACAATCGTATGTCAGAGAACTTCGCAAGAACAATTCTGCAGGTACTCGCCAACCGGTTGCCAACGCAACACGCACCAACAACATGGGTGATACCATGACCCGCAACTCCTTCCTCCTTCCCGACCTCCCTAATATCTCCGAGCTGGTTTCCGGTGTTTACGAAGACGGTACCCCAGTTTTCTCACACAGACGCTCAACTCGATTTGTCTCTCCTCCCAATGATAATGCTGATATATCATTTACTCGTGAACATATGCCCATCGACGCTATCCCTATTCCAGAGGACGAAAAGGCTTTATTTGTGTCCCTCCGACTTTTGCAGGACAAGGTTGCAGAACTAGAGATGTTCAAGTCCGATGCAGAGAGAAGGCTCCAGACCTTCCGCGAAGAGAACGCGGCACTCAAGGCGGGTAGATCCCGGCCCTCTGAGAAGTACGCTGTGGATGATGGAGAGGGCAGAAAGGCCTCTAAGCGCGTGGCAAGCGAAAACCAAAGTAAGCACTTGCCTCATTTTGTCTAATATACCCTCGCTAACAACTGTAGAACTGGAAGCCGCGAACATGGCCCTTCAAAATCAACTTGACATCGCGGACCGAAAGACTCAAGTCCAAGAAGCAGCAGTACGACGGCTGAATCAAGAGAGAGAGTCAGCCATCTCCCAGCTTGGTGTCGCCTACCTTGAAACGCGCGAGCTCAAGGCCGATAACGAGGAGTTGAGGCGGGAGAATGCGGAACTCAAGTCCCAGATGAGTCAGTTGCTTAGCAAGAAATCTCGCGAGCAAGAGACCGTGGTCTCAGAAGGAAGTGTTACCGGCTCCGATGTCGACGACAGTCAATTGTACACAGAGCGCAGCGCAGACATGAGCCGCAGTACCAGGGATATTACCTCAAAGAGTGCTCGCTCCAACAAGGCTAGACACCAAGACGATTCTCGTTCCAAGATTTCCTCCCAAGTGGAAAAGGAAATCTCCCGTCTGGAGAAGCAGCGTGCAGAAGAAGCCCTCTTTTCTATCGACATGCCTACTACTACCAAGCGTTCATCCAGACCGAGCAAGCCCGATGCCGCCCGTCAATCGGAATCAAGAAGTATTAGAAAGCAGCCCAACACTAGCAAGCAACGGGTCAAGCGGGTTGTGGTCGAAGATGTGACCGAGGCAGCTGAGCAGAGCAAGGTGTCTTCCCAGGTGGAAGATCTTACCTTGCTCAGTATCATTGATGTGAGTATCCGAAAAAGATCCCTCGTTATTTGAATATGGCTAACATGTGATGTCCTAGGAAAATGAAATTGCTCGTCTGCGTAAGACGCTGGAAGAAGAACGACTTTCGCGCAAGCAACGTCGATCAAGCGCCTCAAATGATAACACTGCCGAGACTATCAACACCACCGTCAACACTACCCGCCAGAGCATCTTGAAGACACCAGCACTTAAATCGTCTCTGCGTGAACCCAAAGCTCAAATTCCCCGACCTGCATCAGCACTTGGTGATGTTACCACCAAATCTGTAGCAACTTCAGAGGGCGAGAACAGCTTCGCTGTCCCTACAGCCGAGCGACCTAGACGCCATTCCGACCATTCTGTCACATCGATTTCCTCGCAGCGCAAGAAGCGTCGAAACATTGAAGATATGACATCCGCTTTTATTCTTCCAGATATCACCTTAAGCCGTGTCGAGCTGGCTGCCAGTAATCCGACTCGCCTCCCAGAAGCTGATCAGCGAGCCTTGAACAACCTTGCGCACCACGAGGGCAAGAATTGCATCATCTGCAAGAATGTCCTCCCTAATGATACTTGCAACCACGAGCCTGTCAAGGTTCCCAAGCCCGTTCCAGTTTCCGAGCGCATGCCAAAGCCATCTCTGTACAATGAGGAGCCTACTATGCGCCCTTCCCAACCCCCGGCCGTTGCTCTTGCCAATGTGCTTAAAAGTCTTGAGGATGAATTGGCCCACTTGAAGATGCAACTTGCTACATACCAAAGCGCATACAACAACTTGGATGCTTCGCTTGGCAAGAGGCAGCGCAAGGCTCTTCTGGAGAAGATTGAGACTGTTTTGAGGGATATTGATATGAAATCTGACCAAATCTATGCGCTCTACGATGTTCTCGAGGGCCAAAAAGGCAGTCATGAGATGATGACGGAGAAAGAAATGGAGATGACTTTAGAATCGATTGGCATTGATTTCGCCGCTGTACCGGATGTTACTGGCACGACGAACAAGTCATCGCGTTTGGCGGAGTCTGATGATGAAGATGAATTGCCCTGGGAAGGCATTGAGAGCACTGCAGAGCTGACCGGACGTACTTGAAAACCGGATGTTGATTAGCATTGAAGGGTGTATTAGCGTTTTACTTTTATTTTTCTTTTCAGGTTGTTGTAATTCTACCGGCTCTTGTTTAAGCCACCAGTCAACATCTGCTCTTTTTTTTTACTTGCCTGCGGGCCTTTGTTTGCACAAATTCATTGAGCTAGAGTCATCCTCCAAATTCATATTATTCTCATAGATTGCAAAGAAAAAATCAATAAATATTATTTATTCTCTCATAAATATCTAAGACAAATGTTTCCAACGCCATCGCTATGTAATGCACCAAAATTAACACCGAAGATATCTCTCTACAATTAAAGCAATCATCTTTTCTCGCCCGCCACCATCGCAGCACTGGTCGTCGCAGCAGGCTTCAATCCAAGCCCCGAGGAAGCAGCATCTCGTTGCGAAACCTCTTCCTCAATAAAACACCCCAATCCCGCAAACGCCTCCACCAGCGTCCGCGAGTAATACTCCTGCAGATCGTAACCGCCAGCCGCAACCCGAGTATCGTTCTTCACACGATCCAGATACGTCGACGGATAAGACGGCTGCAAAGAATAGTAATCCCGCTTCTCCGGCACATACCCCATAAACGGATCATACGGCTTCTCAGGCTCAGGCGTCTTGATCCTCCGCAGACCCTTAATAAGCCCACCATCCGACGGCCCAGCCGCCTCAGCCGTCGAGGGCAACGCACCGCCGCGCTTGAGCTCACTACTACGCAACGCAGCCTGTTTCTGCCGAATCCGGTCCTCCTCGCTGCGCCGCGCAGACGACTTCTTAAGCAGCACCTTGTGGCCTTCGCGCGCGATCGCCGCAGCATCGGCGCTCGAGCCCGCGGCCAGGCGCGAGATCATGTCTTCGCGTCCGGCTTGCATCTCGCGGCGCTCGTTCTCGAGTTGTTCGCGGGCGGCTTGGCGGCGGAGGCGCATTTCTTCTTGCTCGAGGGTCATGCGGGCGGCGAAGGAGGATGCTTCTTGTTCTTCGAGGGCTTGGTTTGCGCGGATGGATTGTATGTTGACCGTGGCGTATTTTGAGAGCTGCGCTTCGGTTTTGGCGACGTCTGTTCGGCAGACTAGGTTGGCGATCATTTCTTCGCGTTGTTCGAGGAAGTCGTCCCAGGCGCGTTTTGTGTCGAATTCTTCTTCGCGGCGGTTGAGACTAGCAGATTCAGTAAATTTTGAGGTTAGTTTGGTTTCTTGTTTTGGGGGTCGTTGCTGGTGCTGTTGGGTGGGTAGGGTGGGTGGCGTACATGTTCATTACTCGTCGCCGGATATCAACCTCCCTTTCTACCCCGATGTCTTCGAAGGTTTGGGCTCGGAATTTGTTTTTGCGTAGCGTCTTTCGGCATCCTGCTACAGGGCAGTTGGAGGGGCCGGATGAGAAGATGCGGTCAACGCAGGACTCGCACATCTTGTGGTAGCATTCTGGGTTGATGAGGAACCGCATGTTCGGGTTCAGGTACCGCGAGGATTTGCAGACGGGGCAGACCTCTGGAAGAGTTGAGCGTTAGTCTTGGGCATTTTTAGAGACATTCTGAATCTTACCATCTTCATCTCGACGATCGATCCCATTTCTGGAGGCCATGGCGAGGATACTGAATGAATGAATGACTGAGAAAGCGGAAGCTTATGAATATAACTATGACCCACGGTGGCGCACGGACCACCCGAACCAGCATCTTTGGTTGTCACTTATCTCCTTCCCTTTCCATCCTTTCTCCATGCTGCATGTGTGGTGAAACTTCCAAGTCTTATTTTTCTTCTCACTAGAAAACAAAATCGGTTTCTAATCATCTACAGCCCAAGCCTTCAAATTATCGAGCAGCGCTATCAGCCTAAAAGATGAATTACTCGGAAACCCCTACCAGTACGAACTGAAGGCGGACGCATCATATGAAAGAAGTCTCCGCAAACAACCCCCCTAAATGGTCGATACCGTGGCAATATGACTTTAATCAAGACCAAATGACTTATCTTTACTACAAACACGAGATGTGTAGTCAAGATCCAACCGATAAGAACGGAATTACGCGACTATTGCTCTAGAGGTGTTTTGTGACGCGCCTTGGTGCCTGGAACTGCCTGAACGCCTGGAAAATCCGGAAGAAGTCTCATATATGAGCTGCATGCACAAAAATTGTGAAACTAACCAAGACCTTAGCTTCGTTGATTATAATGAATGGCCTGTCGAGGCAGCAGCACCCATGGCTCCTAAAGATGAAATGTCACCAAAACTGAAGAAGGCAGCCTCGCTCACGAGGACATTGCTACTCATTCTCTCTGCAGACTCGGAATTAAATGTGCTGGAGCCTTCCAGTGCATTATGAACATACTATCCCCTGGTATGGATCATTCAACAAACTCCAAGACCAAAATTCAAACGAGGGCATCTCTGGCTATATCACCATCAGTCTCCATGCACTATTCTGGACCAGTCTGTACTGTGCTCATCCTCCATTTATGTTCTTTGGAGGGTAGAGTACTTACGGCCTGAGAAGGTTAGGTCGTTGAGATCTGATCAAGTGGAGATATAGTTATTTTTTTCACCCCCGACATTCGTATCATAATACATAGTATAAAGCATCTAATAAATACAATTGTCGAGCTCTAGGAATTCCCTGTATTCTTCACCCATACACGGCGTAAGCAAGAACTTCTCAAATGGGTTCAGGTCCGGGACCAGACCTTTTTCCCAAGCTCCCGTGAAGTCGCCATATAAAACCACATCCAAAGTCCCACCTTTCTGGCATTTAGCAAGCCACGAGGAATCTGTAGTGGCATCCCACAGCTCTCCACCTGCAGTAAAAGGCAGTAAACTCAAAGTAGGCACTGATTCGCAGAATCCCGATTTCAGTACTGAATACAATCCTTCAATGAATAGCGACATGATCACAGTCCGCCGGATGCTCTCGGCGAATATCCACGCCTTCCACGTTGATGATGGCGTTATCTCAGCTGCCCGTGTATGTAACTGGACAGTCATCGACTTTAAAGTCGCAAGGCTCTGCTCTGCGATCGAGCGTTGCCGGATATTACCATCAAATAGTTGCATAATGTGGAACAGCATTAAAGCCTGGACGGCCGCAAGCAAGGTATCCAGAGACCGGGCCGAGTAATCCCTTTCCATAAGAGAACTAGCTTTTGATTCTAGTATTCGAAATACCATATCCTCCGTTTGAGGATTTTTGGTACAGTACGCCGCGGAGACAGAAAACGCATCTTGAATCGCATCAGGAAGATGCGAATCATATAAGCGTGCGTGGATAAAGGGTGTTTTCCCATGTTGCAAGAACAGCCGTGGAAAGCTCTTAATACTCCGCATGACCTGTTGCGTAGCCCATTTATCCACTTTGGAGAGATCGGGATACTTCTGGATCGCCGATAGAGCTGGCTGTGCTAGAAGCGAGGAATGGTCCATAGTGAGCCAGGAGTCATTGTCGATATGGTCGTCGTAGTAAAAAATGGACCCAGTGGCATCCGCGAGGGACAAGAGATCATCAGAATAAGAATATGAATAGTCAGGGAACGTGATCGCTATCGCAGACTCGGATTGTGGATAAGTCTCGGTTTGCCGTGATGATCGGTTGATGTAGGAGCATTGCACGCCTCGAGCGAGACATCGGGAGCATTGCGGAGTTTGACGATTACAACGCCGCTTGCCTTCCGCACATGCTATGCAGGATTTTTGTCGCGAGCGACTACAGGTTGAGCTGCGCGGCATGGCGGTGGGTGATTCTTGGTGATTGCGGCCTTTGGTGGTCATCGAGTCATAGCGAGGCTGAAATCTCACTTGCAACTCCGCAAACTCCGCATCCCCACTGCTGACCAGGGCCACCAACGCAACCACAAGGGTATCAGGTGACCTTTTTGATTTGGTAATTGTCACTGAAATAAACAGGGTATGCGTTCTTTGCAAGTAATTTTAATCATGAAGTCGGTAATAGTCGGATCGTCATATCAAAGTCCGCAGTATGCACCCTAGTATAGTTACTTGGGATCCTGTGTGGGGCTTGCTTGTCCTACGTCCTTGCATTTACACATGTCTTGGGGACTGAGCTCAGTTCCACGTGTGCAACTACACTCCTTGAATGTTACGACAGACACGCTACCGGAAAATTGTATTTAAACCCATCAAGTTTCCCTTGCTAAATGACTTTCCATATTTCAGACCTAAAACAATTCACCAGTGCAATTCACAATGCCTTTCACCGAGCTTATTTTCCCTTCCTTGATCCCGACCAAAGAGGTCATTGAAGAAGTCGAACGAGACTGGCCAATTATCAGCAAATCGCTGATAGAGCCGAACCCAGGTCTCCTCAGTGCGTTCCGAGGATGGGTACTCAGCGAAGATGGCAAAGATGTGCGCGATCAGTATAGGGAAATCGTTATATTCGGTAAGTATCTTGGCTCAATGTACACGAATAACATCGCTAACAGTATACCAAAGAATGGGTAGAGGAGGCTGCATTCCATGCCTTTCTTACTTCCGATCAATTTGCTTCTTTTGGCAAGTCGATTCGACACCTGGTAAATGGACCGACCAAGATGCAGCTCTTCGAGACAAACAGCAGCCCCAAAGAGTCCTCTGTTGCTCCCGTTGTGGAGATTTTCCGACTCGAGCTCACTGGTTCTGAGAGTGTTCAAGTAGCACAGAAGGCTTGGGAGAACCTATCACAGACTCTTTCTATCACGGGGAAATCGGTTCCCGTGACGTGGGGCAATAGCTTGAACCTTGATGGAGATGTGGTGGTTGGAATTTT
The DNA here is from genome assembly GCF_028828195.1 of Penicillium verhagenii. Classification (NCBI taxonomy): domain Eukaryota; kingdom Fungi; phylum Ascomycota; class Eurotiomycetes; order Eurotiales; family Aspergillaceae; genus Penicillium; species Penicillium verhagenii. Next base: position 2,378,254 of record NW_026643171.1, read on the forward strand.
GGGATGGGCGAGTACTGAGGTAAGATGGTTGTCTTGATTATTAGAAATCACTTACTTATCATCGTTAGGATCATGAGCATGGAACCGATGAGGTGGCTTTCGTGGAGGCGTTGAGGTCTCTGCGCTCGCTTGGGGAATTGTCGCAAATCCTTGTTGACATTGATCCCGTGGAAGTCTCGAGCCTGTAATGGCGCTGGTATGATATGCACCGTGAATATCTCCACTCATCAACGTAGTAAATCTTGAATAACCAATTTGAATATTTGAACATACTGTACGAGTAAAGTTAATGTGAAGTAATTTCATTGCGCAATCAGAAAGGGATATCGTGGAAAACATAGTCATGATAGGTCATCCATGCATTTTCTGCAATCGGTAAGAAACTCAGAGGCCAAGAGTTGACTCTGCAGGCCAGGTACAAAGGACGCCAAGACGCATACCCACACCGACAACCAGCATATGCGCTACGGTAGCTAAAGCTTGTACTCGATGATCGTGTGCACCAAGAGTCAAAGCAGCGAGTAGGAGAAGGGGGTAGAGAATCCAAGGCTTGGGGGAGAGGGGTGAGCACGGGTGGAGGACAGAAGCCACTTTAACGAGAAATATAGAGAACTGTAGCCCTGGCGATGATATATAAGATGTAATGAGATCCAGGGAAGGGAACCTGCTGGGAGGCGGAGGAAGTAGTTGTCGCCGAGGCAATTGTTGCGTTTGATGATTGTGAATGGATTCGTCATGGCTGTGTTGAGTGGGAGAGATGGGTGGTGAGGTAGAATATCTGGGGCGAATGACGATGTTGTGATCGGGACTGAAAGGTGACCGCTCCTCTATGCCTTCTGGTCCAGGAGTCTGACTGGTCGCAAGCTCGGTTGAGTCGAACATTGAGTCCCGGCGGAAAGCTACGGGTTTGTTACGAGGTATTTTCTTAGTGGGCGAAAGAGCCCTATCCATAGAGGGCTGGGGGCTATCGATCCGGCTGATTCTTGCACCGGTTGGCAAGTCGGGACTGGCTGAGCTGTTCCTTTTGAAGCGAAACTCATTGGCATTGACTCCAACTTGGATACCACTCAAGACCTCATCGGCAGTTGGCCGTCTGTCGGGGTCCACAGCAAGAAGTCTTTCCAGGAAGGTGTATAGCTTCTCCGGTAGATCAGGGCGTTTCCTCCTAACTTGATCGAAACCAGCCCAACTGGTGATCTCCTTGCGGAGTTGATCCAAGTCTTCTTTCTCCTCGTTGATGATATCTGCATTTGCATATGGGAGTTCGGCAAAGCAGAGAAAGTAGAGAATCATACCCAGGGAGAAGATGTCGGACTTGAAGGTAAAATTACCGAATGGCCCATCTGGGTATTCCCGCCGGAGAACCTCAGGTGCACAATATGACAATGTCCCTGTTGCACCAGTCGACTTGCGCATCGCATTCTGCGTTTGAACTTCACCAAAATCACTCACCAAGACTCGCATACCATCTGCTGTTTCATGGAGAAGACAATTTTGTGGTTTCAAATCACGATGGATGTATCCATTGGTATGTAAATGGCGCAAGCCAGACGTGATATCTCGGAAGAATGAATAAATCTGATCCAGCTGTAGCATACGAAGCCCTGCAGGATTTGGGTCTGGTTCACCCTTTGATTTTCGTCGGAGGCGCGCTTTCAGCTGCTGGGCGGTGGTTGATGTCTGAACCGAGCCACATATGTAATTATGAAGGTCACCGGAGTTGCAATACTCTTGTAGAATAAAAGCGCATGGCACGCTTGGACCGAAGACATTTATTTTAGCATTCTCCAACCAGACATGGCGATATGAGACCAGATTTTGGTTTGAAAGATGCTGCAGCAGTTGAACTTCACCTAGTACTTTCTCTAACCATTCATGATCATCGCCAACAGGGACGCGCTTGCAGGCATATTGTCCGAGGGACACTCCATCCAGGACATGCTTGACAAGTAGCACGACACCTTTTCCTCCCTTCCCTAACACCTTTTCCTCCACAAAGAACTTCTTGAAATAGTCTTGACTGAATGCAGCGGCTGAGATTCCTTGGGAAGTTGGTGAATGAGACTCGTGAGTGGGAGCGCTCGTAGGTCCGATCCTGGCTGACCCATCTGGAAGAGCAGGTTGAACAAGACGATAATGCGGGGAAGGAGGGGTTGATGAGCTTTGGGAGCTTGGTATGCTATTATCGAGCATGCGGAAGTAATTCGGGTTGATAAATTCGCCTTCGGGCTCTGTAGGCGCATGTTCTCGATTTCTACTGCTATCCCGTATGGGTCGGTGGCACAGAGGGCAGTTTGCAAGCTCGACATCATCTTCACGCGTGTCGGCCGCATTGCGGAGCACTAGCTGTTGAGAATCATGATCATAGACGACCACTGAGTCGTTATGTCGGCTAGTCTTTTGTCAGTAAATGGAGAACATTGAAGGCGCTGCAGTAAGATACTCACAGCACAACGTCAAGATTTCCATTGTAAGGGATTATAGACATGTCGTCCGGCATGGTTGCAGCATGTCGAGAGTGAAGTTACTAGTAATCATGGTATTTGGAGATGACGAGGGTGAAAGCTGAAACCCCACGGCCAAGAGCGGTGAGACCCCACACAAAGAAGTTGAAACCATGGAAATAAGCTACACCGCTATCCACATTTTGCCCGCGATACACTGGCCAGCAGGAGCACACGTACATAGTTGTAGATGGCTACAAGCAGGTGTTATACGGGGCGGAAGAGAGCAAGTCTCAACTGACAACCTCCTTTAAACTTACCGAGTCGTCGAGAAAAGCTAGCAAAGGTCAGGAAAATTCATTTTATCTTGTTTATTAGAGGCTTTCATCGATAGATTCACGGGTGTAAAGGTCATGTCTTAGAGTCGCTGGGCCCTTACGGTTAACGGCTCGCAAATCAGTAACATTCCAAGGCTCTAGGGCTTTATCTGTTGGTCGTAACGAATCACCCCCGGAGGCAGCTTCAAATGTTCCCTTGTGTAATTACTAACTGCCTAGTATACTGCCTTTCTACCTAGCAGACAGGCTGCCTAAATCAAAATCTTACTTGGAAGTGCAATCATGCTCAGGTGCTCAATCGCAATAGTAAAAAGTGGACTCTTATAATTCACATGAGTGTTGGCCTCTTACATATCGGCCTCTTATTGAGGTTATCATCAAATATATTTCATTTGAACATTGAAGATGGTGAAATCTAAAGCTTCGAAGTGACCAGTTGACGGGAGGTCGTAAGTTATATGAGGCCTCAAGGGCTTTCGCTGATGTAGGTGTCAAGGTAAGTTCATGATTTACTGCTTACTTTCAACGTGGAATGAAAAAGAGGGGGGAAAGAACTTGAAAATGTTGAGTACCTACTATATTCCAGTTTCCAGGCCTTTGAATCCAATTTGCCACAATCTTAGGTTTGATGCCGTCTTTGGTTATCTAGTACAAGACTAGCACATGTCCTTTGAGCCCGGTGGTGGGGCTATATGCAGCGAGACGGGTTATAGTGTACTAGGCTGACGCGGAACTTATTCTTTCCAGAATACGAGTTATTATACTTCAGGATACATGCATCAGCTGTATTATTGACCAATGGATTTCATACCAAATTCATTTGACATCCCAAGTTTTAGGATTTGAGGGTAAATCGGATTTCTTTGACCTTTGTTGCTCTCAAGGAGATAACCCGGTAATTTCTCGGTGGACCATACATTGCTCGCCGAGCCCACAACAACGTTGACTGGGTTTGCCCCACGGTAAAAAGATTCACGCAAGCCTCATTGGACCTTGAAATGACGATGATCCGGTGAGAGGAATTCAACATTACAGTACGGGGTATTTTATTCTGTTTCCCGCATGCACTGCCATGTCAAGGGCTAGTTGTGTCCGAGGCTGCAGGAAAGGGGGGCTGTTGAGGCGCGAAGTGGGATGTGTGGAGTTTATTGTATTTTTCCTTTTGCCCTTTGAGATCAAGTCTGCAGAATAAAAGCTGAGGTAAAAACAGCTTGTATTCCCGCTGATTTTTGTTAGGCCAAACCAAAAAGGAAAAAAAAAGGGTGGAATGATGATCTGGTAAGAAATGCTACATCAGCAAACTGCGGGTGCAACAGTAGTAAAGAAGAATCATTCACAGCTAAATAGGCGCGGTTGCGTAGTCGCCAGAGAGCCCCATTATCAATGCAACCGATGATCTCGGACGATAATCTTGGAAAAATAAAATGAATAATATATTAGCAATAATACCACATTTATTTAAGAACAGGGGATAGATAGGTTTGCCCAGCCGCTACTGCCCGTCCCACGGTGTTCTCCCACCCCCACAATCCCACAATCCCACTTACCAGGGGCAATCTTAGTTGGTGTGGGAAGCCACAACCCACCTGGGCACCAACAATCTTTGCATGTATGTATAAAATGGTAACGGTCTCTTCACCTTACTGGCCTAATAGGTTCAAGTTCTGTTAGGGACTCCACTGTGGTACTTCAAGCATTGACGGTTCAATCCCTGGATCCATTTACTACGACCTTTTTATGCAATATAAGCACTAAACACAAGAACTATGTGGATAACATGATACTGGATGCTGAAACTCTGTCAAGTTCCACGCGACATTCAGATTATAAATTCTAATGTTCTACATATGAATTTGACATACAATTCCAGTCCAGAAAGCATATGTAAAATATACTTTCGATGCTCTTCATGTGCTCTTCATGCATGTGCTGACTCAGCCCCTCTTGCATGCACCGAACATTTGAAAGTGGCAAGTGGGATGTCCAGGTTTTGGATCTAGACTCATCGGCTTCAATCATAGTGAATTCATGGTTAGTGGTAAATTCCATGTTTTTTTTTTCTGTTTAGGTAGGAACATGATTTGATGACATCGCATGTGGCGAGATCACCCGGATGATAGACCAAGGCCCACGGTTAACACTCGGATTGTCAAAAACATCCGATCTCATCTCTGTAGTGGGCTATTGCTGACCATTATGCGACCTATATCTGACCCGAGTGAAGCGCATGCCAAGCAGAGTCTAGGCAATGTAGCCGGTCGTTTCGGACAAATGGTGTTAAAGGACAAGGGACAGGGGGGAGGGAGGGGACAAAGGGAGGAAAGGGTCCTGATTGTTGACCTTTCCCCGGAGCAACGGAAGAGCTTTGTCCAGTCCCCGCATGGCCGAAGTTTAAAACCACGCTTGAGTGTTTTGCTCATGTACTGATATACAGTGCATTTTTTTTTTGCTCGGATCTTCACTTCATTCGGTTTACGTCCCGATGGTGCCTGGTCGGCTGCAGTATCCAATACCCCGAACAAGTGAAAAGTACAAACCAGTGAACTGCATTCAGTCGAATCCGCATTCCTCACCAAGAAAAGACGCACGGTCCATACCGCATGGGGCAGTTGGGCACGCTAGGCCATATTTAGCTAAGAGCTTGGTATTATCAATACATTTTATTTGAAGTTGATTAGGTATGCATTGAACAATAAGTTAATGGGCTATTCAGCAATGTAAGATGGAAAGCAAATATCAGCCATATCTTGATCAGGTGTTTGATATATAGAAGTAAGAAATTAAAAAGAGAAAAGAGTTTAACCTTGGAAAATGACTTTGTCCTACCTAGTTGCTCATACACTAGATAGTAGAATAGTAGTTTAGTATACTTCTAGTGCTTCACATGTGCAGGTAAAACTTGAAAATACAAAAATGTTGAGCTAGCCCTCGGCTTCTATGTTGAATGCCGAAGTAAAGGATCATCGATCTTCGGCTATTGAATCTGTTGAGGATCATGAACCGATAATAACCCCGGCTACTTCTATATGAGTCCCAATTCAATGTAAAAAAGACCAGGGAAAGTTACGGGTAATTCAAATACACAAGGTATACTAGCTTAGTCCCAAACCAGGTAAGCGGGGAGTGGACTTTCCCCACCGGAAAATAGTGTAGTGACAGCGCGTTACGGGAAGAGGTATTCATGGGAGATTGGGTCCATCTCCACCTGCCCGGTGCGATTTTGTGGGCAATGGTGTGAATGGACTACTAAACCAACGCGGATCCCCCGTGGTTCTTTACTTTGATTCTCCCCCTCCCCTCCCCTCCCTACTCTCTTCGTAAACCATCCCGTCCCAAGTAAGTGTCCCCTGTCCCTGAGCTTATTGATCCCATTGTGCCCCTCCACAACATTCGAATTTGTCCTGACCCTGCATTTCCTCTAGAGGTTTGCGCCCGTTCCTCCTTTACTCCATTGTTTGTGCCTAGAGGCTCACAATTATGTCGGACGCCCCTAAACCCACGGTGGTAAGTTCCGGTGTCTCCTTTCAAATTGTTTTTGGCGGGGAAGATTGTTTTTTTTTTTTGCCTCGCCCCGCTCTCATCTCAGACTTCGGGACATCGTGTCTTATCGGCGGCTAATTCGGTTTCCCCACGCAGGTGCTCGAGGCCCACGAGGTCGACACTTTCCATGTTCCCCAGGCCTTCCACGACAAGCACCCCACAGGCACTCACCTTAAGGATATTGACGAGTACAAAAAACTCTACGAGGAGTCTATCCGTGATCCCGACACCTTCTGGGCTCGCATGGCCCGTGAGCTGCTCACATTCGACAAGGACTTCCAGACCACCCACCATGGTTCCTTTGAGAACGGCGACAATGCATGGTTCGTCGAGGGCACTCTGAATGCCTCATTCAACTGTGTCGACCGTCATGCGCTGAAGAACCCCGATAAGGTGGCCATCATCTACGAGGCCGATGAGCCCAACGAGGGCCGCACCATTACATACGGCGAGTTGCTGCGCGAGGTTTCTCGCGTGGCTTGGACTTTGAAGAAGCGTGGCGTGAAGAAGGGTGACACTGTCGCCATCTACCTCCCTATGATTCCGGAGGCTGTCATTGCTTTCTTGGCCTGCTCGCGAATTGGTGCTGTGCACTCGGTCGTTTTTGCCGGTTTCTCATCTGACTCGCTGCGAGACCGTGTCATTGATGCCGACTCCAGAGTCGTCATCACTAGTGACGAGGGCAAGCGCGGTGGCAAGGTCATTGGTACCAAGCGCATTGTTGACGAGGCGCTCAAGCAGTGCCCCGATGTGACTACTTGCCTCGTGTTCAAGCGCACCGGCGCTGAGGTCCCCTGGACCACCGGTCGTGATATTTGGTGGCACGAGGAGGTCGAGAAGTACCCCAACTACCTTGCCCCGGAACCTGTGAGCTCCGAGGATCCTCTCTTCCTACTTTACACTTCCGGGTCAACCGGAAAGCCCAAGGGTGTCATGCACACCACAGCAGGCTATCTGCTTGGTGCCGCCATGACCGGCAAGTACGTATTTGACATCCACGACGATGACCGCTACTTCTGTGGTGGTGATGTGGGTTGGATTACTGGCCACACATACGTCGTATATGCTCCTCTCCTCCTAGGCTGTGCCACCGTTGTCTTTGAATCTACCCCCGCCTATCCTAACTTCTCCCGCTACTGGGATGTCATTGACAAGTACGATGTCACCCAATTCTATGTCGCTCCTACGGCTCTGCGCTTGCTCAAGCGGGCTGGTGATGAGCACATCCACCATAAGATGAAGTCCCTCCGCATTCTGGGCTCCGTTGGTGAGCCCATTGCCGCAGAGGTGTGGAAGTGGTACTTTGAGGCTGTTGGCAAGGAAGAAGCTCACATTTGCGATGTCGGTAACTCCCTTGAACGGAAACAAATTGCGCACATGCTAATTAAATAAACAGACTTACTGGCAAACCGAGACTGGCTCCAACGTCATCACACCTCTGGGTGGTATTACCCCCACCAAGCCTGGCAGCGCCTCTTTGCCCTTCTTCGGTATTGAGCCTGCTATTATCGACCCCGTCTCTGGCGAGGAAATTACTGGCAATGATGTCGAGGGTGTATTGGCATTCAAGCAACCCTGGCCCAGTATGGCTCGCACCGTCTGGGGAGCACACAAGCGTTATATGGATACCTACTTGAATGTTTACAAGGGATACTACGTAAGGCTCTTTGAAATGTCTCTTTTGAGGATCCATGCTAACCGTTTTTTTAGTTTACCGGAGATGGCGCTGGTCGCGATCACGACGGTTACTACTGGATCCGTGGTCGTGTTGATGATGTTGTTAACGTCTCCGGTCACCGCTTATCCACCGCCGAGATTGAGGCTGCTCTTATTGAGCACCGTGAGTAATCTCTGACTGGGAGAGACTAATGACATAACGCTAATTCCTTTTCTAGCCATGGTTGCCGAAGCTGCTGTCGTTGGTATTTCTGATGAGCTGACCGGCCAGGCCGTGAATGCTTTTGTGGCTCTAAAGGATGGCAATGAGACCAACGATCAGGTACGCAAGGATCTGGTCGCACAGGTCCGCAAATCAATTGGCCCCTTCGCCGCCCCCCAAGGCCGTCTTCGTTGTGGAGGACCTCCCCAAGACTCGCAGTGGTAAGATCATGCGCCGCATTCTACGCAAGATTCTCAGCGGCGAGGAAGATAGCTTGGGTGATATCTCAACAGTAAGTTTATCTGGCCCTTTTTGATCTTCATTATTCTCATTGGAACAATATTAATCTGTTCCATAGCTTTCTGACCCCTCTGTCGTGGAGACGATCATTGCCACCGTCCACGCTGCCCGTCGGAAGTAAGGTACTGGTGCTCAATTAAATTTACGATAATGACGTCTGAAAAGAGTGAATTGCCTTGAATCTCATATTATTTTGAATAATGGCCGTGGTCAAGTCTAGTGAATATGCTTTGCGTAGTTGGCTCGATAACGAACTGTCGAATGGGAGGTTGGGATTTTTCTTATTTAGGTCTGAGTTCCCCCTTGTTGTATATGAGATTCCCTACTAGTATAATCAGGAGCTATTTGAAATTGAACTTATCCTGTGGGTTTGAGCTACTAGTAATATGTTGGTAGGGTAAACTGATGGATTCTATTGGTTCTAGGCTCTCAGTTCTGAACTGAGAGAAGAATAGTGGTTCTGCATAGTTCGGAAGATTCCCTTTACCGTCTTCGGACAGGCTTCTTCATTCAATCTTTCAAGTTCATTTTCACCCATCACTCCATCACTCCGTACATACCCCTGTATGCACTAGTACCTCCGAGTCTTTGCTCATCTATTTCCAACCACTCTGCGATCCTGCATCGCTCCGTTTTTGCATACATCTATTTTCGCGTGTGACAGTAAGTCGAGTCAATCCTGCATCCCAATCAGGCAGCAACCACGTGACGGATCACTGTTCCCCGTGCTGACATAAGCGTACTCCTGCCTTCAGCAAACTTGACTAGATTTCTGTCGCGTCTCTCCTTGTCTCTCTTCCCCCACGCGACATCCTCGTCATCCAACCCATCCTTGACGACGCTCTCGTCACCTTCATACTGCGTGAGCCCGACCTATGCACACATAGCGTCCTCAGCTCCCGACCGACAACATGTCTTTCTTCGGAAGTGGAGGAGGGTTCGGGCAGAACAACCAGGGCACCACTTTCGGGGGCTCTGGGTTCAGCGCCAACAATAACAATGCCGGAGGTAGGTCTCTCACATCATGCGTTTGCAATTCTTTTTCTCGTTGCCCTTTTCGATTCCCCTTGTTATCTTCGCCTGTCACTTCGTCCCGCCCTTCGGTGCTCTGTTCGCAACAACAATCCGGTGCTCCTGATGTCGACCCGCCATGGCCATGACTAGCGCAAGGAATCAATCCCCTATTTCCAATCATCAAATCCTTCGTCAAGCCTCTTCGACATCTCTAGCGGACCTTCTCGATGTTCAGCGACGCCGCGACAACAGAAGGAGTTGCGAGACCCAGCTTGAAACCAGTCTCTCTGACCGCGATCATCCCTTCCATCTAGGCTTTGGATCCACAGGAACCCCAGCATTTGGATCCAGCAATACTGCCACTGGAACCAGTGGTGGTGGCATGTTTGGTAGTAACACAGCCAGTAGCTTTGGCACCGGCGCCGGCGCCGGCGCTAGCGGAGGTACGTGCCTAACAAAACAACAACAACAAAAGCTTGCCATTCGCCCTTCCCACTTTCTCACGGCGCCTTTTCATCATGCTTTGATCGACTCCTACTACCCGTCTCATGGAGTTTATCCTTATGGTTGTGCCTTATAACCACGCTCCATGCGTGGTTTACTCTGCCTGCCCGGGGCAGTCGACATTGGGCGCTAGTCTGGATCGGCAAACCTAAGAATTTGCGTGGAGCATGGGTGGTCCGTACACAAGGATACCCTAGTCCAGCTTGAGCTCCGTCTGCTTTGCTATTTTTCTTTGTTCCATTGTTCTTCTTTTAGCCTAGTAGCTCGAACTTTTTTTTTTAATCGGTTCACTAACATTGAACTTCTTCTAGGATTTGGTGCCAGCAACAACCAATCTGGTTCCCTTTTTGGACAGGCCCAGAATCGTCCTGCCAGCTTCGGAGGTGCCAATACAACAGGCAGTGCAGGTGCCTTCGGAACCAACACAACTACCGGCGGATTCGGCTCTGCTGGCAGTGCATTCGGTGGTGGAGGTAGCGGGTTTGGCAATAACAACAATAACACTCCCAATGCCAACTCCAACAGTGGAAGCCTTTTCGGCAAGCCTGCCAGTACGGGTTTCGGCACCGGCGGCTTCGCGGCTGCTCCTTTCGGCGGCGGAGCAAGCACTAATACGGCTATTGGCACAGGCTCAGGCTTTGGTAGTGTCGGTGGTGGTGTTGGTGCCGAAAGTATGCCTCCGCACTGTGATGGTACCGGTGGAACGCCATTTAGTGCTTTTGTTGAAAAGGACACCAATACCAATGCGACCAACCACTATCAGAGTGTCAGCTTTATGCAACCATACAGCAAGTTCTCGTTCGAAGAGCTAAGACTGGCTGATTATCAACAAGGCCGTCGCTTCGGTAATGCAAGCGGTCAAGCTGGTGCTTTTGGTAACTCTGCCTTTGGTACACCTGCTGCTGGTGGCTTCGGAAGTCAGCAAAACACTGGTTTTGGAGGAAGCACTACTCCCTTCGGTGGGGGTGCCGCAACTACCGGTGCACCCTCTGCATTTGGACAAACACCTACCGCCGGTGGATTTGGCTCCAACAACACCAACCCATTGTTTGGCGGAGCTAAACCTACCGGTTCGTTGTTCGGAAATACAGGAACCACAACAGCGGCCCAGCCCTCTGCCTTCGGCACAGCAGGCGCACCCTCAACAGGATTCGGCAATAGCACTGGAACTGGAGGTTTCGGAAATTCTCCTTCCATGTTCGGCGGTCAAAACCAGCAGCAAAACAAGCCTTCTGGTTTCGGTACTTCGACAGCCCCTAGCACTGGTGGCTTTGGTAGCGGTGGATTCGGCGCCACTCAGCCAACCACGTCTGCCAATCCATTTGGTAGTACCACTGCTACAGCCTCACCCTTCGGCGCTCAGCCTGCGACTGGAACAAACACCTTGGGTGGCTTTGGAGCTCAGAATCCAACACAACAGAACAAGTCACTGTTTGGCAACACCGGCAGCACATTCGGGGCAAACAACACCCAGCAGCAACCTGCGACCGGAGGCTTATTCGGTAACAATGCCGCTGGCGGGAATACTGGAGGTCTGTTCGGTCAACCCAATCAGCAGCAGCAGCCTCAACAGCAGCCTCAGCAAGCTGGCGGGGGGCTTTTTAATCAATCGGCTGGCGCTGGCGGGGGGCTCTTTGGTACCGCTCAGAACGCGCCTCAGCAGAAGCCTGCTGGTGGTCTTTTCGGCACATCTACTAGCACTACTGGCGGTGCGTTTGGCGGTGGTGGATTTGGCGCCAGTCAACCACAGCCTTCCGGTGGCCTTTTGGGCAATACTCAAAACCAGCCCGCAAAGCCCAGCCTCTTTGGTACATCCGGGGGCACTGGTCTGTTCGGCGGTGGTCAAAACACCGGGGCTCAAAACACTGGTGGCAGCCTCTTTGGGACCCAAAGCCAGCAGCAGCAGCAGCCAGCTGGCAATAGTTTGTTCGGCACCTCGCAACCCACGCAGCCTCAGCAGCCTCAGCAACCCGCTCCTGGTAGCTTCACTTCATCCCTGCTTGAGGGCAACCCCTACGGTAGCCAATCTATCTTTTCGGGTCTCCCAACTCCCAGTGCGCCGTCTCCTGGTCCTGTCGCCAGACCACTCTCTTCTACCCAGGAGCAAAGGGCCCGGGGTGTGACTTACAACCTGAATCCCAGCGCCTCATTGCGTAATTTCAAAACCATGCCAAGAAGCCAGGGATATAGGTTTCCCTCTTCTCCCTCCAGCGCATCCAGCACTCCTGGCCTTCGCAGCAGCATGTCGGTTTCGGGATCTGGGCTTACCAGCGGCTCTCTTCATGGAAGCTTCAATGGCAGCTTCAGTGGTAGCTTCAACCGCAACTCCCTCGTCCATAGTGCGTCCACCAACAACATGCGAGGACTTGTCTCTCGGCAGCCAAACAGCGTTTTGGAGCGTGATGCTATGCAAAGTAGTGGTGGTCATCGTGGAAGCAGTCTTAGAAATCGTCTCGTGGTCAATCATGAGCTGCGGAATAGCTTCCAGAAGGATCTCTTTTCTCCTCAATCCAGCTCATCACCCGCTACTATCACAAATGGCGAGGATATTTCCTTGCCCGCTGACAAGCTGAAGAAGAAGGTCAGCTTCGACTCCCCGGGCGCTGGTGGTGAGCTTGTCGTGACTGAGAAGCCTGACCTCGGACCCACTGCCGAAGAACTCGGGTTCCTCCGTTCTACTCGCAAGAGTGGGAACCTTAGCGGTATAGATCCCATTGAACGTCCCGAAATGGAATCTGTAACTCGTGATCTGGCTGTTGTTCCAGAAAATAGCGAGCCTGTCCCCGTCGCTGTCAAGCACCTTACCGTTCCCACGGCTGACCCCAAGCCGGGTGAGTACTGGATGAAACCCTCTGCATCTCAGCTTCAAAAGATGAGCCGCGATCAATTGAAGCGTGTTGTCGACTTTACCGTCGGTCGCCAAAACTGTGGACAAGTCACTTTCAATGGTGCCGTCGATCTGACTACTGTTGACATGGAAAAAATCTTTGGAGACATTGTAGACATCGGTCTGCGCAAGATCACCGTCTACCCTGAAGAGTCAAACAAGCCTGCTATGGGTAAGGGTTTGAACGTGCCTTCAACTCTGCGTATCGAGAACTCCTGGCCGCGCAGCCGTGATAAGAAAAGGCCAACACCTATCATCAACGGCCCATTCTTTGACAAGCACATTGACCGTTTGCAGAAGGTGACCGATACCAAATTCATCGATTATGAACTTGAAACTGGTACCTGGGTGTTCACTGTGCCTCACTTTACTACATACGGACTTGACTATGACGAGGACGAAGAAGGTGAGAGTCTTGACCAGAGCACTATGAGTGCAGGCCCTGATAACCTTACTCCCAAGGCCGACCACCCCATCAGCTTTGAGCAATCTGCCACCTTTTCTATCGACGAGTCGTTCGTTGGATCTATGGCTGGGATGGATGATGATACTTTCGATTTTAAGAAACATAAGCTGGTCCCTGGCTCTTTCGGAAATCAAGCCATGGGTATGGAACATCGAGAGATGGATTCGGAGGGCGAAGACGAGTCTTTTTTAGAGGAAGGCTCCGCGGGTTCGACTACTGAGCATGACGACGACGTCACCGAGAGCCAGCTATCTGGCGACTCGATAGTTGGATCAGATGAGGAAGGGGATATGGACATGGCGGGTTCTTTTCCCAGTCTTCATCGCACCGTGGAGCAGGACGATGACCAGAGCAGTGTTCTGGAAACCACCCAGCCTATCTTTAAGCCCTTTGGCACACCACCCAAGCCTCGTCTGAATCTCAGTGGCGACTGGACGGAACAGCTTCAGCGAACGATCAGCCCCCGCAAGCAAAACCGTGATGCTTTGCGAGAGATCCAAGCAAGTGCGTTCACTGACCGACACCTCTTCAATGAGGAATCATCAACCGAATCAACAGCGTCTCCTAAGAAGGGGTTCACCAACAGCATCGACTTGATGAACTCCCTGTTTCAGCAGCAGCCTAAGAAGCAAAACGCAGCTCCTCAGCTGAAAGCTTCGGCATCGCAGCCTAAGGGCTTTGAGGTTCGCTCCCCCGCTTTGCTTTACACTTGACCTCCCCCACACCATTCCTATTTTCTTACCCCGTTCACATGATCTATTATTTTCTTCCCCTGTCAATTTTTTCACCCACTCTGTTTGATGTACCTAGCACCTGCATTCCCCATGGCAAATAGTTCGTTCACCAACCAATTTGAGATTATATGAGCTAAAATTTCTTCTTCTTTTTTACCGTACAGTGGCCTTACAACAAGCAACCCAAAACATTCGCCGATAACACCAGTCAGATGGATGAAACAGACTCTGCTTTCCATGAGTCTTTCAAACCACGCTGGGGTCCTATGGACAGCATTATTTGTGCTAAAAACGACCTGAATGAGCCTCTTTCTGAGACAAGTAATCAGTGGAGGGAACGATACTCTGTCTTCAGTGAGGCGAGGGATGTCACGGTTCTTGGATACAGTCCACCAGTCGAGGTAAATTTCACCGCGTTATCGTTTCGAGAGAGTATCTATCTAATTGCAGTTTAGTCCACGGATATCCTCAATGTGCAAAAGCAGCAGTCCACCATTCAACGCGTTGACGGCATACCTTTGGTCCGTCTGGCCAAGATTGACCTTCGGCAGTTTGCCTTCCAGCCTGCAGGAGAGGAAGAGCGATTGATCTGGCAGCTGGCCAACATTTTGTTCAATGATGACATTGAGGATGACATTTCAGCAGGTGTCCCCCCACAGTTGCGAATGAAATTCTCCCATCGAATCAAGAAAGATCGATTGACCCGGCTGTGGAAGGGCATTATTCGTGACCGACACGCCCATGATCTGGATCATATTCGCTCACCCGAAGAGCGTGCTGTCCACCTTCTCTGTTCTAACCGAGTCGAAGAGGCTTGCAAAACCTTGATTGATGGCCAAAACTACCACTTGGCCACAGTGGTTGCACAAATTGGCAGGGATGCCACGTCAAGGGCCGACATGGCTGATCAAATTGAGGTCTGGCGCCAAAACAATGTCCTCTCTGAGATGACTGAGCCAGTTCGAGCTCTCTATGAATTGGTTTCCGGCAATTCCCTCCGCAGTGAAGGTAAATCAGGCGGTGCACTGGAAGACCGAGCCTCAAGCTTTGTGTTCACTGAACGCTTCGAGCTGGACTGGTTGCAAGCCTTTGGTCTCCGATTGTGGTATGGCATCACCGAAGATGAGCCCATCGAAGCCGCTGTTTCCAAGTTCCTTGATGATTTGACAAGCGGCCTCGAACCTGCTTTCCCCCATCCCGCGCAGAGTGCCAATGCTCAGACTTCCGTGCAGCCTGGCTCAGACACACTTGGTCGTGAGTCTCCTTTATGGGTTCTCCTCAAGGCATACTCGGCCTCTAGCGGAAACACCAAGGTTTCTGCCACTGAGCTCCCTGCGGCTTTGCTACCCCAGTCTGTTTCTGGCAACCTGTTGGCTAATCGCCTGTCTTTCCAACTGTATCACGTCCTCACCACTGTCATGGGACAAAACAACGCGGTCAAGATCAACCAAGTTCAAGCTGACCATCTAGTTTGGGACTATGCTTCCGAGCTGATTTCCGGCGGACAGCTTTCTCCTGCTCTCTTTGTTCTTCTTCACCTCTCGCGACCAGATGATCGCAAGCGTGCTGTACAAGAAACTCTTGCCCGATTTGGTGCAAACCTCCCCAACCCCACGTCTCAGGATAGCCTAGCTACTGACCCCGTTTGGCTGCATTTCACTGTTGACCTTCAGATTCCCGATGCCTGGATTTGGGTTGCTAAGGCCCTTGATGCCCGTGATCGCGGCGATGCCATTCGTGAAGTTGACTGCCTAATTCACGGGAAGCACTGGAACGATGCCCATGCTACCTTCTGCCGTGTAGTCGGGCCTACTACTATCATTTCGCGCGATTACCAAACTCTCGAGAAGCTCGTCAACGGTTTCGGCGATGGCCCTGAACGCAAGATGCGCGGCTGGGCCTCTGGTGGTGGTATCTATGAGGACTTCCTGCGCCTGGTCACTGCCCCCCGCGGCAGACGTGACCCGACTCGTCTTACTCGCCTTGTCAATGCTCTGGTCGCCGAGGGTGACCGCGTTCGTGATGGTTCCGGTATGAATGGCCTGGAAGAGCGTGTTGCTTTCAAGGAGATGAGCCGTGCCGTGGCCGGATGGATAACCCATGAAGATGTTCGGGTAGGTTTATTTCGCGCCTTTTCTATTACTTTTCATATGTTTTTGGCATTCTTACTAACTCAATTTCTAGTCTGTCGAGTCCTCTGCAGTTCTTGGTCTTCCCCTGACTGGCGATGCTCGCGTCCTGCAGACCGTGGAGATGAGCCGACGTTACTACGGCGTTGTCATGGCTGGTGGTTTCTAAGGTGATTTCTAAAATATTTGCAGAGCCTAGATTCGTCTTTTGACGTGATTTGACTCTCGTTGCTCCTATCTCAATTTTCAGCATGTTTCAGCAATAATTTCTTTTGTACCAACCCCAACGTGAACATGTATTTTACTAGTGACAAATTCAATTGCTAAAATTTTGACACAAGCATTAGGTAGTGAATAAACAAGGTTATTCCAAACAATGAGTACTACCAGAATAGATAATAAGGTCATGACATCAATCCGTATGTAGTATCTGCGTGCAATCTAATCATGGATGTGCAAGCTTAATAATGTGAGGCTTCAATTCACCCTTTTTACGGGGCTTAAGTTCTCTATAAAGATCGACTCTCGCATTCCATGTGTATACTAGCACTTTTCACAAAACATTCCATGTTGAAAGTGTGGGTACCGTCACCGGGCATGCTCTATAGATCAGTCTCAATAGCAGTGGGGTCCACACCGACTGTAATGTATCCCACCATACCCTTGCTCAAATCGTTGCCATCGATGGGAACAACCGAGATGACCGGGTTGTAACCATTATCAGTGTCATCGCCATAAACACTATCCTGGGCATTGGTTGTGCGGTTGATCTCGGTGTGAGAAGCATAAGGTTCCAGAGCCATAATCTTCTCTTCAAGATCCTCGTCAAAGTAGATTTGACCGGTGCTAACAGTGTTACCATAGGCCATTGTGCCATTGCCACGAACAGTCCAGTCAGTGTGGACTTGAACATGAATGTGAATAGCTCTTTCAATGTAGAATCCTGTGTGAAAACATAATGTCAGCATCGGTGCCATGGGCGAATATAGTAAGTAGTAAAAGTGCGCTGTTATAGTAACAGTCCCAGGACTTGAGAGGGGAACCAACCGGGGAAAATAGTCTTCATCTCCATCATGCCATTGCGATCAGTCGGCCACATTCCACGCAGCCAGGTAGTGTCATCGGTATGGAGATCGGTGGTACCAATATCAAAGTCCGTCACATTCAGCTCGTTCAGCAATGTTGGGAAAGCAGTGTTGGGAGAAAGGCCAGTGAAGCTGGAGTAGCTGCCGGTGGCATTGCAGTGCCAGAAGTCAACCAGCACACCTTCCAGCGGTTCGCAGGTGTTCATGTCCAGGACACCGACGTCTAGCCACAGAGGCACGCCAGGCTGGCCTTCGGTCATATCTTGACGCAAGGTCTGGGAGCGAGGCCAGACGTAGGGACCTTCTGTCGCCTCAGGGGTCAAGACGCAAGTGTCATTTTGGATCACGTCGTAGTAGGGTGCTTCGGTTTGGATTTGCACGGTTGTATTGTGGTCGTGCGATCGCTTGTTGAGGTTCCAGCGCTTTTCATTGAAGCGGGCGACATGCTGGGAGCAGCGGTTGGATAGGTCGTGGCGACGAGCAACCTCTCGCTTGGAGATGCCGTGGTGAGGGCCTGGGTGAGCGAAGGCTACGCAGGCGAAACCAGCAAGGGCCGCCAGCTTGGTGTAATGCATGATGAGGATAGTATGAGAGAATAAGACTAGATTTTCTACCAACCTTCTACCAAGTTTCCCCTGGCTACTACTTATATGTCTACAATCTTGGAAGTACGTATTGTTAATACGACACTCCTGGCTCGCTCATGCTTTCTTCAGTGATATCCACTTGCGTAAGCTTCTGGGGCATTAGAGCTTGGCATTTTATGCTAATCTGGTTCTGTCGTACTTCCGTCGTTTTGATGAGAATTATCTTGGAATAATTATGGGGATGTCTGGAAGCTGGGAGCCCAGAAGCCATACTCTCATTAATTTGGGTCCAACACATGTTGTATCCATGTATATAGCAAAGAATGTTTTTACTTACTCGATAGTTGATATGCTCTATACAAATTTTCTCTGATCAATTTACCTAAATGCCTAATCCGAGAGAAAGAGTACCTACATAAGTACGATGAAGCCTATTAGGACTACATAATGTATAGACATTGTGAGTTTTGAGGAGGTTTTGAGGATCAACTCCAGATTCGAATCGTGTGCCATTTTCGATCAGAGCATACATACTCAAATATATTGGAATGACTACGTCCACGGGTGTATAGTCGGTACATGGGTGTCTAACTCATGTACCGGTTAGAATATAATTACGCGGCCCGGCACTTGGCAGCTCCAGGGCTCCATGGGATCATGTCGATCTTTAACAAGATGCCGAATCCACTGTTCGACAACGGCTTCCAACCTTGGAAGGCTGCGTCATGACGCCAAGGAAAATGGCTGATCGATTTCCCTGACTCGCAAGTACAGCTAAGATGAACGATACTGAGTCATTTTAGCTCCACTGTGCGCGTACAGTCAGGCAAGAGAATTTTGTTGAGTAGGAAGACCTCAATTCGTAGGTCTACCTCATCTCATGTTGGCTGCTCGGCCGCCTCGAGGACCAACCAAAAACAATCATTGATTCGCAGCACAGGTTGCCAGTTGAATTAAAGAAGTGTGAAAGTCCAACGAACAAAAAAACGACGGCTGGCGGATTCGAACCGCCGCCTCCGAAGAGAATTGATTTCTAGTCAATCGCCTTAGACCACTCGGCCAAACCGCCTATATGGAGAGCGGGCATTTTTGGCTACATAGTCCAAAGTTAGTATAAAAGATCAAAAAGTCGACGAATCTCAACAATCTGGCCGGTTGCTGGCATATCTGATCACCCTTAGATGGTCCATTTCTTGATAGTAGGAAAGGCGGGTGGAGGCGGTGAGAAATCCAAAACGACAATACTTGAGACGAAGTAACAATTGCTACTTTCCATATACAGTTATATGACCAAGCTACGATACATGTAAATTCTGGAGGATATGCATTATTAAATAGCGAATGATTCATGACCACAAGTCACGGTATTAGCGAAATTTGAACGTGGTTAGTAGGGAAACAATCCGATTTGAGAAGTTCTGCTTAGTCCGGTTTAGTCAGCGGATTGAAGGTTAAGCGGTTTTAGGTGGGGACGCTAGTCCACTTTAGGTCTAGTCCAGATATATCCTTCGTCTCGATCAAATTAGCCCTACCGGAGTAAAAAATCAAACAATTTGAAGCCACTATTGGAGCAAAAATGATCAAAAACAAAAACAATACGACGGCTGGCGGATTTGAACCGCCGCCTCCGAAGAGAATTGATTTCTAGTCAATCGCCTTAGACCACTCGGCCAAACCGCCTATATAAAGAGAGCGCCATTCTTGCCTACATGAGACAGAGCTTAATTTTGCTGCGAAAAATACCAATACTCAACACCTGGGTATAACTAGTAACATAGTACCAATAACTTGATACTATGCAGAATCAATATATATGCTTAGGTGGGTGCTAACAGTCTAGGTGAAGCTCTTTCGTGGATGCTTCCAATTGATGTTTTTTTCACCTCTACCTACCTAACCCTCGAAACCACCGCTAGGCAAAACCCCAACTCTGAATTTGCCATTCAATTGAGATGCTACATACATTCATACAACATATATTTAAGTATATACATGGATGTATTTGAATATTTTTGAATATTTTTGAATTTCATACGGTACTGAGTAGAATGGCGACTTGAACAGGCCAACCTGTTATTCAAAATATTTTGAGAGCCCATATGTCAATTGTTCAGCCTAGTATTTTCTTGTAAAGAGCCAGTCCTGACCAGTTCCGACGAGACTTGCATCCATCGTGCAGGGGAGCTTCCAGTATGTTATTGGTGGCTTTTACGAGAGTGACTCCACTATACCCACTTGAAGTTGTTCTTGGCTTATTTAGCCAGACCTGGCCCTCGAATCATATAGGCGGTTTGGCCGAGTGGTCTAAGGCGATTGACTAGAAATCAATTCTCTTCGGAGGCGGCGGTTCGAATCCGCCAGCCGTCGATTTTTGCTTCATTGGTGTGGAACCAAGTCTTTTTTTTGCACCTCCTTGATCGATCAATTGCTTGATTGAATACTCTTAACTTGGGCCTTGCCATCAATGCCTAGTAAATTCCCGAGGTTTGCTTCTCTCAAATGCTGAAATCGAAGGCAGGTAGTACATATATGAGCTTGTATGTACCTAAGCGGGTATACATTAACGCTACTAGTAGATTGTACGCGGCGCGCTGCTTCCCTATGTTGTTCTTCTCTCTCATTCTTCTCCTTTCTCCTCTCTTATTTCCTGTGCAGCCCTAGGTATCTTGTTATCTGGGATCAATACCCTTTCTTCTTAGGTTTTTGATTGCGTCATCGAACAAGTGGTTGGTGATCAGTTAGCCAACCTGCCGTCGTGACACGGGGCCGGGGCTCGAATGTGTTATCCTCCCTGGATGGGATCCAGCAACCAAAGTCCGTGGAGATTGCATGTGGGATGGTCGCAAGGGCCGTTGCCCTTTCTTGACTGGGAGCGATAGCCCATCTGGGCAGCATCTTGCCAATCTACACAGCTAGCTGACTAGCCTGGTCCAGCCAACGAAAACTCGGCGACATCAAACCATCAGGAGATAGTCCCCCTAACCTAACTGAAGCAAGTGCGCTGCCGGCGAAGAGAGAGCTGGTCCGCCTGGGGGAACAGAAGCAATGGTTCTCAGCGGTTTGGCGATTTATATTAAGAAATATAGGCCCAACTCCCTATGATGCATCTACTCTGACTCAGAAATAGTCTCTGCGATTAAAATTGAAGCCTTTATCTGCTTCCACTGGCCGTATTTATTAACAGGCCGAGCAACCAAGCGAAATATTTGTATTATTCTCTGCCGTACATCTCATTTGCCTGGCAGAATGCCGTGAAACGCCCTTTTCATTTTCATAAAAAGCTGTCTAGCGTAATTTATGATATCTTCATACAACGCAGAATAGCATCTCATAACTGTGAAATACATATAATTATTTGGGTAGTGGTGATAGCAATGCATGTGTATAGATCAGCTCTACATAGGAGACTGCGGAGTTGTTGCGGAGCACGGCAGATCAAATTCTCCAACTCCAATTCCTCAACCTCCCCCAATCAACCTCTACACCCCGAACTTGTCCCCCCCCTGATTCGAATCAGACCAGATAAACCACCAGCAAACTACCAAGCACAGCAAGAACCAACTCATGCTCCGTCAAATCTTCGCAGCCGCCCCGTCGGCGCGCCTCGCGACCCCGATCTCTACCGCAGCCCTCAAGACCCAATTCGCCCACCAACCAACATGGCGCCTTCCTGTGCGATACAACATTTCCATTCCCTTCCTCTACAAACCGAAGCTACCGCATAAAAATACCATCCAAAGAATCCAGGCTAACCCATGCGCTCCTCAGAATCCCTCCGCGATCGCCTGCACCCCGCGCCTCTTCACCACCACATCCCCAGCCCGCTTCACCACCTCCGCAATCCTAAACTACTCTTCCCCCTTCCGCCTCTCCACCGACAAGCACGAATCTCCTTTCGACCACCCAGAAGACGACCCTTACAGCCAATACCCGCCCAAGCGACAATGGCCCCCAGACATGTCGAAGCTCTCCCCGAAACACCAGTTCCGGCTTGAGCGTAAATACCGCCGGCGCGCGGCGCTGAAGTATGCGCGCCCGAAGTTCATTAAGATGGTCACGTTGGCTCAGTGGATTATTATTGGTTGTATGTTGTCCCGACCTTGGAATATTCAGAATTGTTGATTTTGCGTCGGCTGTGGTTACTGACATGCCTTTTCTTCTTTCTAGTTGTTGCGGTCTACGCCATTCTGTTCATGAATTGGGATACCAAGGGCACGCCATTCGATGGGGTAAGTGGTTCTCTCTTTTTTTATTTCTGTCTTTTGCTTCTTCATACTGGTGTTCGACGGACTCGGATTATTCGCCAGATGGAGCTGTTGAACTTGAACTCAAATTAACGATGCCGTTTTCTTAGATCCGAGAGAGCGTCTTCGAGGGAATCGGGGCGATATTCACTAGCCCGCCACCTCGCGGACCGGCGAAGAGTTCCGACGAGAAGAATTGAATGGCCGGTTAAAGTGGCGGAGGACTCTCATATTCGTATATGATGGATGCCTCGTATATTATTGTACAATACCATCTCCTAGTAAAGAGTACCTAGCATCATTGTTGAAATTCTGATCCACAATCACAATCACAACGCAACAGCCTGCTCCTCTTGCTGGCCCCGCAAATCAGCGGTGGAAGCTTGCTGGTGAAATCCTGAACCATTGCCCTCTAGGGCCTGCTGGCTTCGTTCATCCTCCTGTATTTGTTCGGGGCTGGGAAACATCAGATCTCTATTAGGATAAGTACTAGTTGCAGAGTACATGAATGCATACATCTGGTCCTGTTCGTGTTCCTGTAAGCCTTCGCTAGATTTATCCTTCCGAGGCCGTCCAGATCTCGGTCGCGATTGATTATTGACGCGCTTCTTTTGTGATTGACATGTGGATTTGATTGTTGAGAGGGGAATATCTGGGTATGCTTTGTGGATGCGGCCATAGGACCATTGGGCTGTGTTCCGGAGTTCACAGATCCGAGTCCGCATGAAGGGGTCCAGTTCTTTTCGCTTGCGAGAACTCATGGTGTGTATTGGAAAGGCTATCGAGGTTCCAGGTAGTCGTTATCGTGAACGCGTCGAGAGATTATCGGGTATTGCGGGGCGGTGTGGAACTACTATGTAAACCGTACAAGACTACTAACTATTGTAAATGCTACTTCGGACCTTGGGAGTAGATATGTTCACCATATACAGGAAATACATGTAATAGGCAAGAATACCTAGTACCTACTGTAGTAGGTACTGTTAGATTTGGATGGGAAAATTCAATATATTAATCCAATGACGTGTCATTCAATTCTCATTTCTGTCATTGATTGTCATGAGCAAATCCGGTCGAAACTATGCAACTCCAAACACCAAGAATGCCAACGCCTGATAACCAAAAAAAGCATACAAAGAAGCCTCAGAAGGCGAAATTCTCTGAACCAGAACCCAAAGTGCTGGTACAGGGCCTCTGAAAAAATGAACCGTAACTCCAGGTCATGAAACGTCGAAGTGGAAATGGACATGTTGAAAAGGGGAGAGAAAAAAAAACATCGAGAAGGAAAATTAAAAACAAAGTCAGATAAGCAAGGAGGTTCCTCTTTCTTTGTTCAGCTAGAGCCAGCTGCGTAGATCACTGGATGGCGTCAGTGGGCTATGAGCAGCACGGCTATCCGGGAGGTTGAGCGGCAGGTTCAGCACCAATTCCAGTTTGGGTGGCCTTTCGTCAACCAAGCCCTTCTTGGGGCTACCAGGCGCAGCCTTCTTGGGCGACTTGGTAGGGGAGCCAGGCTCGCCAGAGCGAGGAGGTCCCTCACGCACGGATGTATATGGCCAGCCATCTTCTACGGCCGCAGCAACCCAGGTACGTAAGCATTCATGGACAGAAGAGTAGAACTTCTCCTTGCAAGTACGCATGGTTCCGCCCATGACCTTCTCAAATCCGGAGGCCCGAAGCTCAGAGCGGAGCTGATTGCGCTCATCAAGCGTGGGAAGAGAGGCAATCAGACCATTGAGAAGATCAAGGTGAGCGGCCAGGTAGTTCGTAGCGTCCCACTCAACCCCGCCAACATATGGAGCTGCAGGAACAGGCGGGCGAGGTGGAGGGAAGTTACGCTGATAGAACGAGTGGCTATCCGCCACCGGACGTTTCTCAGTAAAGGGATCGTCCGACTTGGGGTCCGACTTGGGAAGTGGGATCACGTTTAGGTGGTGCAGGAAGATCCAGAATACTTCCTTGGTCACGTTGGTGACTTCCTTGCACCACACGCGGTATGGCCGAGACTGGTATATGTTGGCGATGAACGAGACAGGCTGGCTGCCATCGGCTGGCGATGGATC
Source organism: Penicillium verhagenii (assembly GCF_028828195.1). Lineage (NCBI taxonomy): Eukaryota > Fungi > Ascomycota > Eurotiomycetes > Eurotiales > Aspergillaceae > Penicillium > Penicillium verhagenii. The sequence continues at coordinate 2,402,468 of NW_026643171.1, forward strand.
ACGCAGGTATCCAAGAAGCCGCTCCGCACGCTTCACGGGCAACTCGCCAGGAGAAAGTGTAGATAGCTGTGTGAAAAGGAGGTTGATAATGATCCCGCGAGTCGTGAACTCGCTAGGTCCTTTCCTCTCCTCATCAAACAGCATCTTCAACAAGGCAGGGAAGAGCTCAGCTTCGATGCTCGTCAGATGCGCAAGAGCAATAGACGTAGTGCAAAGACCCTTGAGGCAGAGTAGAGCTTCATGGAGAAGAGTATCCTCATGATCCTCACTGGAAAAAAAGTTAGCTAAAATTCAGATCTATACGATTGAAAGGGTAAACTGCATACCGCCACTCCATCTTCATAATGCGGTAGATGAGCTGTACTATTTCATCCATTCCGCCTTCAGTAATGAAGCCATTCACCCAGCTTACTGTCTCGTTGCGAAGCAGAAGGCGCAGCTTGTGAAGCTTGCCCACTTCAATAATCTCCGGTTTTTGGATCTCTCTCAGATAATGCACAAAGTCGGAAGGATCTGCGGCAGTGTCCACGACAGCAGCTTCGGAAAGAGTTGCCGTGGAGCCACCAGGGTGTAGAGTTGTGTAAACACCCACAGGCTGCGAAAGATCTACTGATCGTGGGCGAGCAAAAGTTCCACTCTCCGGCCGAGCTTTCTTGCCTGGAGACGATGACCCTCTACCAAAGGAGAACCCACGGCTTCTAGACCGTGATCGGGAGCCCTTGCGGTCTTGGGACTTCTGGTCATCCTTGGACTCCTTTCCACGCCCACGGCGACTATCAGAAGTACCAGCACTGTTGGGGGCTCCGTTCTCAGTCCTGTCCTTCTGAATGAAATCAACTTTGATGTTGGTGTCAAGTGAGCGCATCTTATCTCGCATGTTATGAGGAATATTCCTTGCATCCTGGAAGATGTTAACTGAATGGCTCTCACAAACTAAAATAACGAAAGGTGAATAAACATACCAGTAGCTTCTCAAACTCGCTTTCAACATCCTTGGAGTCGAGATGTCGGTGAATATCGGCGTCTTTATCTTTAGCGTTGAACGCCGAGATTGCGGCCTGCACACGCGATAGTCTCTTGGGGTTTGTTTCTTTCTCGGGAGATTTGGGAGGCTGGTTCTCAGAGGCAGACATCTTTCTGGCTCTGTGTAGACTATGGCTCTTTGAAGTTTTCGAAGAGGCGCTGTCCGCCCGTTCAATTGAATTTGTATCGTTGGTGGAGATGCGCTGCAAGGGCCCCAGCATATCCTTCACTTTCTTGTTGCCCGCGAAGTTCTCTGACTTTGGCCGTGGCTTGCTCTCGCCAGATTTGGTGAGCGAGGGCTGATGGTAATCATGGAAGTTTCGTTGCTGGGCAGGACTGTAGCCTTTGGGTGTATAGAGGGAGAGCTCGTCAGCGACGCTTCGCTGCCGGTCGCTTGTTGAACTCTGTGCTGTCGAGTTCTGGGGTGAATTCTGTCGGGATCTGTTGACCTGTTGCTGGTAGGTTGGAATGGAGTCTTGGGACCAAACTGGCGACGGCATACTGTCAACCAGATCAGTTGGGCTGCGGTTCTCTTTATCGCGACTCTGTTTTGAGCCGTCCTTGCGGCCCCGCTGTGATCGTTTGAGAATCGCCGAGAGACTGTTGTTTGATTTAGCCTTCTTAGGCTTCATTTCGTCGGACACTTCGGCTTCTTCGGACTTTCCATCCTTCCGCTCCATGTAACTTCTCAGTGACTTCAAAGAAACGGCACTCTTCGTCTTCTTGTGTAGTGGTGCTTTGCCCTCCTTGCTGCCATACTTGGCGGTCGGAACGTAGGTATCTCCAGCATCGCGGTTTGGAACTATCTCGCCTAGTGGAAGATGACCGGGAGTGGAGGTAGGCTGCTGCGTCCAGGGGAAGGGGACAGGGTCGGATGATTTGATGGGTGGAAGCTGTGGTGGCATGGCATCGTCCGCGGACTGGTTTCTCTTATGTTTTGATGAAAGCATGGCCCGGAAAACGGACGGTTTGGGAGCTCGGTGGGCATCCTCGAAGATCTGGGGACCGGAAGTAGAAGGAGCCATTGGTATCGCCGTTGACCAGCAACTGTGGCACGTTAGAATATGGACTGGCCACTTCGAGAGAAGGCGGGTAGGAGCAGCGGTCAACTCACGGGATGTTTTTTTTCTTCTCTTTCTTCTTTCCTTTTCTTTTGTTTCAATGCAATAAAAATCCAATCACGCCAAAATGAAACACCAAGCGCAAACGGGATCGTTTCAGATGCCCTTTATTGAAAGGAAGAAGCGCAATGCAAAAGACAAAAGACAAAATGCAATGCGAGAGGGATTCTGTAGAAGAAGTCTGAAAAATAAAGCCGGGCAGCCGGGGAATTTGAGTGTCTGGCTGCCAACGGCAACATCGAGGGATCAGATCTCCACTTTGCTTTGGGTCTGAATTAGCTAGCGTGGTGAGGCGATCCTTGGGGTTGGTTGGACCTGGTGGAGGAGTAAACAACGTGCGGTTCATTGAGTTGCACGGGGCAACGGGCACTTTAGTTGGCGGTGAAGGTGGATTTACTAGTCAATCTTACTATGTTATTACTATGTTTGTACTATTTAGTATCTCTGACTATATCGACAGGTCACCCTGCATCCATCGTGCATAACATTTTAAATGTTTGGATGTTTGGGGAATATTCGCATCAAGGGTTTCTATGGTTTCAATCTCCCCCCTCATTTCCCATTCTAGGGATCTTGCAGTATCCTTGCAGCTGGCTTGTTTATGGCGGGGGGAGGATCTAGATTCTTAGTCTCTATGGATACTCTATATTCATGGGATTTCAAGGATCTACCTATATTTAAAGAATATTTGGATAATTGAAATGAATTGCTAATAAATATTTTAAGATCTATTTTAATACTCACGTTCAAGAATTCTTTGCGTCTCAAGCTAAGTTCGCGGGTAAATAGTTACAGTGGGACCACTATATAAGGGCAGTTGGCAGCTCGCGTGCGTGTTCCCATGTTGACATCATGTCTTTAAGCCCAGCCTGTTTACGAATTCAGTGTTTTTGTTTTTTTTTTTTGTATACCCCTCATTCAAAAATAAATTCCTGTCAGATTGAAAACTTCTTGTCGTCATACAGAATTATCTGCCCGATCCATGATTGTTGACTCCCAGTGCATCATGACCTTTACCGGTCGGGAAATATTGGGATCTTTTTGCCTTGGAATGCTGGTTTCCCCGCGGGTGGAAACGTCGCGATCCACCGCCGTTTGCGAACGCGGGGCAAAGATCCCAGATTGTGTATGTACAAATTCATAATAACAGAACGCTCTCGGATCTTGGCCTTTTGGAACAGATTCGAAAAATAGACCCAGTAAGAACCTGGGCACAATGATCATTTTACATAACATTTTTTTATCTTCAACTCTTTTGGGTCCACATGTGCAGGAAATGAGGTAGCCTAACAAGTCACCAGTTGGCGACCTGGTCAAATTTAGGCTCACTTGCCGTCGGAACCACACGATATCGTTAAGAAAAAGTCGGGCACTTTCGGACTCCCCAAGGTACTTGCCCGGTTGCTCTGGATTCATATACGTCCAACTCCCCCACAGTTTAGGTTTCGGATTCTGTAAGGACTTGTGAATTCTACTCGCCCACAAAAGTCGGTCAAGATCTTTTCATCATGAATTGCCCCTCGCGTAACGACGACACGCTGCAACATCCAGGCTGGAGCCAAAATCCGCCACCCTTCAGTCCAGACATCACTACCCGCAATGACTTCAATGGCATCGTCAATTCTCGTGTGCGCCGCAAGAATACGACAGGTACGGGCACAGGAACTGCAATAGATGACGATACTATATCCATCGATACTCGATCACTCAGTCGGCAAGATTCTGATCCCGGGACTGAGAAAACCCCCGGCGAGGTGGCCGCTACCTCGGGGTGCAAGACACCCACGAGAGCTAGCGGACCACCTCGCCGTCCTTTCAAAGATTTTATTTCTTCCAATGCCTTGCATTGTGCCCGCAGTGTGGCCAAGTTTGGCCGTTTTATCGGGCCAGGCTTCCTCATTGCTGTCGCCTATATCGATCCGGGCAATTACTCTACTGATGTTGCCGCCGGTGCATCTTACAAGTATGCCTTGCTTTTCATTGTGCTTCTTTCCAACCTTTTTGCCATTCTGTTGCAGTCACTCTGTATTAAGCTTGGCTCTGTCACTGGTCTTAATCTTGCGGAGAATTGTCGCGCACATCTCCCCAGGTGGTTGGTCTACTTTCTTTACTTTCTTGCCGAAGCAGCTATTATTGCCACCGATATTGCAGAGGTATGTTTACATATGCGTCTAGATCGAAAGCCAAAACTCTACTAACGACTGAAATAGGTGGTTGGATCAGCAATTGCGTTGAATCTACTCTTAAAAATCCCACTTGTAGCCGGCTGCGCCATTACTCTGGTGGATGTTTTCTTCCTTCTTCTTTTCTGGCGCCCCAATGGATCCATGATGGGACTACGCTTGTTTGAATTCTTCGTCATGGGGCTGGTGCTAGCTGTCGTCGTTTGCTTCTGCATCCAGCTCTCTCTCATCAAGGGCCAATCTGTTGGGGAGGTCTTTCGAGGCTATCTTCCATCATCTGCTATTGTTCAATCAGAAGGGTATGCCTCGATCATTTATTTAAGCATCAGAGAACCACCCACTGACATTATATTTCTAGCCTGTACCAGAGCTGTGGTATTCTCGGTGCCACTGTTATGCCGCACTCCCTCTTTCTGGGAAGTGGAGTAGTACAGTCTCGTCTCAAAGACTTCGACGTCAGTGCTGGATATGTGGAGACTACAGTGCCAGTGGGAAGTACAGGTGGTGAAGTAGAGTATCGACCAACCATTCACGCGATTCGCAGCTGCATGAAGTACTCGATCATTGAGTTATCGCTGGCTCTGTTCACCTTCGCTCTCTTTGTGAACAGCGCCATTCTTATCGTAGCCGGCGCATCTCTGTCTGATGTACCAGACAGTTCCTCCGCCAATCTTTTCGGCATCCACAAACTTTTGTCTTCGTCCATCTCCCCGGCCGCTGGTCTTGTCTTTGCTTTGGCGCTACTGCTGTCTGGTATCTCTGCTGGAATTGTGTGCACCATGGCTGGCCAGATGGTGAGTGAGGGAATGCTCAACTGGAGTATTCAGCCATGGCTCCGCAGAGTAATCACTCGCTCCATTAGTATCATCCCCAGTATCATTGTTGCAGCCGCGGTTGGTAAGGAGGGGCTTGACAAAACGCTAAATGCCAGCCAAGTTGTCCTTAGCGTGATCTTACCATTTGTATCCGCGCCACTCATCTGGTTCACATGTTTCAATCGCTACATGAGTGTTCCCATTGAGCAATCTGGCGACGGTGATAGCGAGGAAGTTCAGGTTGTTCCAATGCGCAACAGTTTGATCACTTCCATCATTGCCGTGTTGGTGTGGCTGCTGATTGTGATCATGAACGTGGCCCTAATTGTTTTGACCGCCATGGGAAAAGCTTGATCGACACTTTTGGCATGACTTGCATGTTTTCGCCGTCAACTGGTTATTTATTGAACCTCATTCACTCTGATTCGAGTGGGGAAAAGCATGCACAATTGATCTACATATTGCATCGCAAGCATTTTGACATTATGGTCCAATCCGGGCATACTTTTGCTGTGCCAAATTTTATTACTGTATTGAAGAAACAATCAATTGATATCTGATAAACAAACGCTACAAATGATCATACTGGTAGTTATCGCATAACGTCAGTCAGAGCCCCGAAGCCAACAAGCCAACCGTAGCTACCTATCATGTATAATCAGCTCCACGCCCAGGACCCCAAACTCATTGACCAGATGGCCATAAAGTACGACTTGAGTGTAAAGGCACGACAAAAGATTATCCAAGACCGCCAGCAGCCTCTTTAAGCTTCGCTTGCTCCACAGGCTCATCAATAAACTGCGGCGGCGCAACCTCATCCTGTAAGAAACTGGGCATCGCATCCTCTCCCATCCCAGTCTCAAACATCGATTCCTCCCCAAGCGCCTCCAGCTCAGCATCCAAATCCGCCTCATCGATCTCTTCTGGCAAATCATAGGCCCGAGAAATACTATCTTGAATCTCATTGCCCACCTCCATCAAATCCGCCATCTCATCCTGCATACGCTCGATCTGGTCGATATCCACCTTGCCATATTGCTTCTTTAATTCCTTGGTTGTTGTCTTCATGGCATCCACGGTGGTCATGACGTTCTTGAGGTTATCTTGCATCATGCCTGCTTGCTCCATGTTCCATGATTGCTGGGAGAGTTGGTCACGTTGGCCCTCGTATTGCTTGCGGCGCTGTAGGACTTTCAGGGCTTTTTGACGGAGCGCGTTTTTACCGGGGCCGTCTCGCATTTTGGAAAGTTTGGCTTGGTATGTGGAGAGTTCGGAGTTAAGGGCGGAGAGCTTCACATCGATACTGGCGACACGGTCGTCAACCTGGTTGTAGGCGGGGTTAGTTGGCCAATAGACCTGGTAAGACGTTGGGACTGGTATATACCTTGCTGATTGCCCCATCGAGGGTAGGCTTAGGAGCCGCGCTCTTGGTTCCGAAGAGGCGATTCATTATGCCAGACTGAGAGATTAAGATGAAGCTTAAGAGAGGGGCAAGAGAGGGGTTCGTGTTGGTTGAATGTTTGGACGATTGAAGAGGCTTTTTGACCTTTCTAGCCCCCTGATCGAGAGAATAGAGAGGTTGGGCCTTTAAGCAAGATAAACGGAACTTGTTTGGTTGAGGCCTACCGAATCAACAGGTAACACTCCAAAAGCGATCGACTACACCGCACAGGCTCCGATAATGATAATGCGGAGGCCGACGTCAGATCATTGCCTTATTGCCTTAACACCTCAGGCATGAAAGACACGTGATTCTCAGCCTTATAAAAGTTAGATGAATTAGTTTGCAGATGAAACGAGCTATATTTACTGATGATATAGATTCTGATCACGTATCTGGTATACATGGTACAGGCACCTGGTCTCTACACATGTGACTTATCAGATGAAAGCCATCAGGTGTACAACTTGGGCTGGAGTCGATTGGGCACTTGGGCGGGACGTACCCAGTACCTCGCGCCCCACGCCAGATCTAGCGAGGACGGGAGGTACGTGGTACCCACGCCTGGGCCATGTCTCATGTTCCAGATGACTCGAGATTGATAAAACCCATAAATCTTAAAAAAGGCCAACACATCAACTTTGATCATTCAGGTGAAGTAATGGTATTCTATACGTGAATGGAATTTCTAGAAATTCTCCGGGTTTGGATTAAGCGCACGAGGTGACGCCTCCGACTCTGCAGGGCCCGGATGTGGATTTAGATTTCTAACACAATCCGATGCCGAGGGGGGGATTCAACAAAATTCCATTCCTTGAGATTGGAATTCATGCATCTTTATTCTTTGTAGTTCTTCACAAAGTCCAGTGAACGGTATTGGAAATTGAATCTATAAATTAAAAAATTCCGTAAATTTTTCAAAATGTCCTCAGGGTCTTTCTGTAGATATAAATGACTTGGAAGTGAAGGAGCTGCTTATCTGCCGCTGGTCGGGGCTACGATCCCCGCGCAGATGATTACATGTGTGTGGTGTTAAGTCCGCCCCTGCACTCGTGCGAATCCCTCTAACCAGCTTCATCTCTCACCCTTGTGTCCTTTCCTCTCCGTTGCTTCCTGCTGGATGGACTGCGCCAAGAGAAAACACTCTACATTTCCAACTTGTGAAGTCTCTCTCCCCTCATCCTTATTTCTTCCCTTCTCCATTTCTTCTTCCCCTTCCCGCCCTCCCAAAAACTCACACCGGAGGGCAACTGATTTCCTCTTTTCGTCTTTCTCATTACCAAGGTGGGTGTTTCTCAAAATTGCCCCTTCTCACTTCCTGGGCATTCTCTGCTGCTTTTCTGCATCTCTCAACCCGATTCCACTGCATTTCATGGAATTCTGTCCCCGTGAGATCTAGCCGCAGCTCGGGTACACACCATCGGCTTCGTCATTGATGCAACCAATCCGAACACCGCGCTAACCCCTTAGATCAACAGCGCAAGCTCCGCCCACGCCTATACTCTCTCGCACTCCCCCCCTCGCTCTACATAAGAGCCAAGTGTCAACCTCCCCCGCTTGCCGCGACAACCCTGTCTGTGTGTGTGTGAACAACATCGGTGGTTCACCTTGCAGAAAAATCCATTCCCTTCCGAATCCTCCAGACAACACCCCGTGTACCATAGACCGCTCCGTTACGATATCTCGGAGACTTTACGACTTGAAACGTCCCATGAATCGTTCTTTCCGGCTATACCATACTCCATCATGTTCTGGCGTTTTGGGGGATATGCGAGTATCTCTAGCATCGATACCCTTCTCGACAAACCCGAGGTCACGGTAGAGGACCTCCTGGATGAGCCAGAGATCATTCAAGAATTGAAACAGCATAATACAAAACTCATAGAATATCTACGCGAGGACCATGTCTTGAAACGGCTTATGGACTACGTGACCGCACCGAGCCTGGTGAACGATGACGACGACGACGATGAAGACGAAGACGATGCCAATGAGAAAGATACTGCCAAAGATGCAGGCTCAGGAGAGCAAACCGACAAAACCGACGTGAATGAGAACGAAAAGGAATTGGATCCCTTGAAGGGCGTGCTGAATGCAGACGACCTGGAGAAGGTCGAAAAGTCGCGCCTGAAGCACGCATACGTGGCCTGTGAGATTCTGTCTTCGGAAACATGGACGATTCTTGAAACCATTATGGAGAACCCGGCCTCCCTGCGCGACTTCTGGGGATTCCTTCGACGCCCCGCGCCTCTCGATTCCTTGCAGGCTAGTTATTTCACCAAAGTGAACGAAACCTTGCTAGACAAGAAAACAGAGGAGATGTTAGATCTACTAAAATCCTTGGATGGAATTGTACCGGCTCTGCTGCAGCATATTGACAATCCCATGGTTATGGACCTCCTGCTCAAGATTATCAGCCTGGAAAAGGCGGAAGGTGGCCAAGGAACCGTTGACTGGCTCCGGTCCCAGAACTTGATTCCGACCCTTCTTTCGTTCCTGTCTCCGGATCAGCCTGCATCAGTCCAGACATCTGCTGGCGATTTCCTAAAAGCGATCATTACAATCTCCGCAAATGCCACTCCCAATGATCAATCATGCATTGGTCCGAACAGCCTCACCCGCCAGCTAGTGTCGGCAGAGTGTGTGCAACAACTCGTGCAAGCTATGCTCAAAGGTGGCAATCCACTGACAGTTGGCGTGGGTATTGTGATTGAGGTCATTCGCAAGAACAATTCAGACTATGATCCCGAACACTTAGGAAGTCCCGAGTCGATGCCAACCCCTTACGACCCAATCTACCTCGGCAATCTTCTTCGTTCGTTTGCCCAACACATTCCGGAATTCATGGCTTTGATTACCAGTTCAAAGCACGCTGTGTACGATGGGAAAACTTTCAAGACCGTCGATCGAGGCCGCTTGAACTCTGCATGGGGAGGACAAATTGAGCCGCTCGGTTTCGATCGATTCAAGACTTGCGAATTGATGGCCGAATTGCTGCATTGTAGCAACATGGGTCTTCTTAACGAGCCTGGTAGCGACGAGTACGTCCAGCATCGGGATGCCGAGCGTGAGAGGTTGATTAAAGAGGGATACTTCAACCCGCTTCGAGATGAGCAATCCGGCATGGAGTACAATGAAACCACGGCAGACTTTACGAATGGATCAGCCCTGGATTCAGGATCTCTTGCAGATATCAAGGGTACACACATGCCTCGCGCGGGTGAAGAAGAAGGATTTGAGGATGTCAGCGCCTCTGGCGTGCTTGTTGGCGAGAGGGAAGTAGACCGGCACATTGAGCAAATTGATATACCCTCAGAGCAAACCACGGTGTCACAAGAGAGCTCGGCTGCCGACTTGCCATCTACCCCATCTGCCGAAAATGTTCCCGAGTCCTCGGAAGCCCTATCACCTGCTACCGGTCTTGCGGGCGAGATCAGTGACATTCATCTC